>NC_133402.1:21927715-24561582 GCF_047511655.1 Castor canadensis
GCCTAGGCTACTCTGGTCAAGTCAGGCCATTTAGGGAATCCTGGGTTGGAAGGCTCATGTGGGGAACATGGTGAACCAGGCTTGAGGAGAACTGAGTGTGGGCCTCACAGGACCAAATTCCCCACCTGTCTGAGAACTTGCAGATGCGATATGGAGGAGGAAGACTTACATTCTGAGTTTCCTCTCACTAGAAGTTGAGGGAATTGTTTTCTAGCTTATCTTATGGTCATGATGGGGTCTGTCATTTGTAGAAATGGATACAGTAAGTCCCCTTCCTGTATGAACCCCCTGTGAAGGGGTCCTTCCACATGGAGTCAAAACAACTAACTTTGGCCAATAGGACAGTAGCAAATGTGACACGTGTAGACACTTTATATACTCTTGGCCACTAGAGCTTGGCCTCCCGGGACACTGTGGCTGCTGTTGAGCACGCCAGACATTCTACTGGAGAATGGGTGGCCACATGGAGAGAAAGCCCCTGTCATCTTGGGGATTCTGGACTGAGGTCAGCCAGCCCCAGTGACCCAGAAGTAGGTTACAGATTCAGGAGTGATTTCAGCTGAGCTCAGCCAAGCCTGGCTCAGACCAGAACAACTTCCCAGGTGAGCTCAGGCCAAATCACCAACCTGTAGAGTTGTTGAGCTCAGTACCCAGTTGTTTTGAGCTACTAAATTTTGAGGCAGTCTGTTACACAGTAAGAGCAAACTGTGACTGTTGTATTGTTAGAGATTGCCAAGGTAGACTGGGCTTCATCCAGCCAGACTAAGATATCTGTCCACAACATCCCAGAGTGGTCATTAGTAAAGTTTACACAGCAAAAACAGTGACAATGCAGCATTCAAATACCCATAACAGAAATAAAAAGCCTTTTCCCATTGCTCTCTCTTCCTGTCTAGGTTGTCTGTCACCCAACAATATTAGTTAGATGTTAAGTAGAGGTCAAGAGAAAATGGTTCAAGAAACTCGCCACTACAGTGAGATGAGATTAAGAGAACATTTGATCTTGTTCTAGACTTTGAACTTGATGGTTTAGAGATTCTTGGTTTCATTTGCCTCTAGTTAGCATTACCATTTCATAACCTATCAAATAGATTCTGCTTGCACACTTGCCAAACCCAGGGGTTGGAAGTCTTGTTTTTTCTAGTAGTGGTAGAACCAGGCTTTTTTTTTTTTTTAAATAGTGTCTTGCTGTGTACTATAAGCTGGCATCAAACTCAGCATGTAGCCCAGGTTGACCTTGAACTCATGATCCTCCTGCCTCAGCCTCTCTAGTGCTAGGATTACAGGTTTGAACAACTATATCCAATCCAGAGCCAGGTTTTGAATTCCACTGTGATAGTTCAAAGTTTGACTGATTTCTTGACATCACAGGATTCCAATTCTAGCAAATACTTTAGAATAGTACAGGTCAGGTACTATTCTAAACGCTGTACAAGAGCAATGTGAACCCCAACTGTAACCCCACAGGGTAGAGACTATTGTTACCATTGCTTTACAAATGAGGAAACTGAGGCATGGAAAGGTTAAGAAACCAGATCGTCACATGGCTAGTGAGTGGCTCAGGCAGGATGTGACAGGCTGAAGAAGCTACACTCCAGCCTGAGCACTTAATATTCGTGACCCAAAGTCTTCATATACAGACCTCCTTCCCATTTTGCCTCTTACAAGTGAGCTCAAAGGCTGTAGGTGTGGATAAAGATTGTCCAGGAAGTTCACGTCTTGAATTCTTTGGGATGAAGTCTGGGAGAATTCTATATGTTGGGGTCCAGGGCCACTCCATTCCCATCTTCAACAAGGCAGCCCAGAACCCAAGGGTAAAAGCCAGGTCCACTAGTTCAGACATTCACTCTAGTCCAGCAGGTCATAGTGGATGGAGAGGGCTTGGGGTTTGGCAGGGGGCCCTAGGGAGCACACCCACTGAAGAAGAAACCTTGTTTTTCCAGCTGGTTGTCAACAGGTGGGAGTCTGGGTCTAGTGTTGCCCGACTTTTCCATTTTTCAAGATAAGCCAGAAATGTAATTTTTTGGGTATGTTTTGATTTTTAAGTTGGCACACAATAAAATTTCCTTTCCTCAAAATTCCATGTGAACCAAACAAAATTTCTTTGGACCAACTATTGCCCAAGAGCAATGTTTGCTACATTTGGTACAAGAGATAAAACTCAGGGTAAGTGACAATAAAAATCAGAATGTGTTTAAGGTGGAACTTATCTCCTGGAAAATAAGTCTCAGATCATCATTTTTTAGAGTTGATATGAAAATGAAGGGGAGATTACTAAGTGGTCTTTTACTTGGATTATCTCTAAGGCTGCCATTTGACATCCTAATGCTCGGTTGACAAAACACAAGGCCATGGACAGCAGATATATAAGCCAGGCTCTGACACTGTCATCTCTGCCATGGCTCTCTTGGTATCTAAAGTGCACAGATCTTATTTCTACCAGTAATAAACAACCTGGAGAACAGGCGCCATCTGTACTAGTGCTGCTGATTTCCAAAGAGATGTGTGTATGCCTGGCCACTTCCCCAAAGGGTGATTCCGAGTCTGATCCCACCTCCCAGGTGCACCCTTGGATGCACCCTTGTTCCTGTCAACATTGAAGTCTGAGCCACACAGGTTTTTAGCCCACAAGATGCTCCTGCTAGCAGCTGCTGTCAGTATAGGATCTTGCTAGCTTCCCTAGAACTTTGCCTCCCAAATTCCATATCCTCGTGGATAAACAGGCACTGGCTAGCGTCATCAAGTATTTATCCAGCAGCTACTATGTGCTAGGTACTGTCCCAACGCCCAGCCAGACTTAGCAGAGATGAAAGTCCTGGTGTTGTGCAGACATAGAGATTAAACATTTCCAAAGCGTAGCCAGAGAAGACATCACTCAGAAGTAGATGTTGGAGCAGAGACAGAGGAAATGACGGAGATGGGCACAGGGAGGGGAACACAGGTGCACAGTCTCCGAGGTGGGCTGCACCTGGCGTGTCCAACAGACAACGGGAAGGCAGTGTTGCTCAGAGAGACAGGAGAGGCAATCAGAGAAACACAGGGGATGGAGGACTTTGAACGTCCTAGGACTTCAACATTTACCTCCATCATGACAAGAAGCAGAGGAGTGACATGGTCCAACTTCCTCCCTGTGATCTGTAAGCAGGTCTTGGGGGCTGTCATGTTGGGGCAGATGGACCAGGGATAAGGGCAGAAGCAAGAGTCACTTAGGAGGCTGTTGGCAGTTATTGATGAAGGAGATGGTGGTGGCTTGGCTAAGGGCAAGTGAGAGGTGATTAGATTCTGGATGCGTCCAGTTCCCTGATTGCTTGATTACTGCCTCCCACAGGATAGGGGCATTCCTGGGTGGGCTTTGGGGGTCTATGGATCCCCTGAAATTGTCTGCAACCCGCGGTCTTGTGTATGGGATGCGCACGAGTGACTGCGTAGGACAGTAGTGGCCAGTGGTCAGAGCCGTGCTCTGCAGTCAGATGTCCTGACTTCATTCCACATGAGCCACTTACTCTCTGTAACCTCAGACCTCTCTACAACCTCCAGTGTCCTCACCTGTACGTGACAGGATAGCCATAACAATATGACAAGTTCCATGTGGGAATTCAGGATTGTGGTTGTATTACACTTCATGGTAAGTGCTCAATATATATTGGCATATATAATTTTTTATGCAATTTTCCCAAGATGAGTAATTCAAATAGGACTCTGACATTTTGCCTTCAACTGGGGCTGGACCACAGGCCTAGTAATAAAAAGGACTTCCTTTGCAACCTGGCCTAAAGCCGAAGATCTTGAGGTTTTATCTGAGTTCTGCTCCATAATCTTGAACCAGAAAACTGAGGCTTAAGCCAGCTAAGGAATTCTCAAAATCTGCCCAAGATTACAGACCTAGAACTTGAACTCACAGCGGCCCAATGCTAAAGCCAGGCCTTTAGACACAACAGCATGCTGGGAGATCCTCCACTCAGAGATGAGTCCAGCAGGCCAGGCCAGGAAAGCCAAGTACTGCACGACAGTCTCCAGCTTCTCTGGGCCATTTTTACACCAACACAAATGCCCTGTGCAGTCCTGGCTGTTCAATATCTGTTAGGGAAATGCTACTTTCGTTGTTGGTCCCATGGTTGTTCAAAGGTTCTCAAACAGGTCCATCATACTCCATGAGGGACAGCATTTGTATGGGACTCCTTGGTTGTCTTTTTTCCAGTGCAGCCTTCTTCAACTCCTGTGTCATTAATGGGCCATCTTTATACTGTTAGTGTCTAATTACTGACACTAATGGGCCCATGTATTTAAAAAATGAAATTATGAGTCTTATTCAATTAAGAAAAGCACCTGATAAACCGCTGAGCAAATGTGGCAAGGGACACAGCGGGTGGGTAGTTTAAACAGCACCCCAGCTCAGGGGACCTCAGAGCGCTGCAGAAGCAAAGTTACCTCCAAAAGGCAGCAAAGCAATTCCTGGAAGTGTACAACAGAGCACAGGCGTGGGTGAATTCATGCTCAGAGTAACAACAGTCTTGGGTAGGGCCCTGGCTCAGAAATGGATCTAAAACTTAACTGCAGCTGACTTTGAATATTTCCTGACTTTGCGTTCTCTGGCTGATACCATGAAAAGGACACATCTGAAAAGGAAAAAAATGTATAACCAACCTCCACCTCGGGAGATGGCAGCAGGAGAGAATGTTGGGTTTACTTCCAGTCATTGTGTTTCCATTTGTGTGTGTGATTTGGTGCATGTGTACTAATTTTGTTTATATAAACAGAATTCCACTAAATGAATGAAGTATTCTGTAACCTTTTCACTTGATCATATGTTATGGATAATATTCTATATTAATGGCTTACACCCATTCACTTCATCTTTTTAAAACAGTTGTATAGTATTCCATTTCGTTCTCCTGAATCAGTATTTGTTTGCATTTTAATATTCAAACAAAACTATACTCAACACTCCTGAAGTTAAATATGCAGACGCCACTTCTTTTTTGAGTAGTGGGTCCTAACGATCGAATGTTGGGTCTCCATTGCTTCAGCTACACACTCAGCCCTTTTGTTCTTTTGATTTGCTTTTTAGACAGGGACTCACTGCTAACTTTGCCTAGGCTGACCTTGAGCTCAAGGGCACCTTCACAGGTGAGAAAACTGTGCTCGTTATTTTACTGCCTTCCCTGACTACTGCGTGGAGGTTTTTGTTTCACTGTGGATTGTCCATTTAAATTTCTATCTTTACACAGCCCTTGCTAATGTTCAGTGCCCAATTTACTTATTGGGATGTTTACTGCTTTCTTATATAGATGTGATAATTGTCACAATTAAGGCTATCAAGACTTCATTTTTACGTGTTAAACATCCCATTACCCATTTACTGTCTGCTTTGCCTTTCTGATTTTTAAATATAAAAAGGTTTTAATATTTTATACAGTTTTACATTTTTTTTGCGACAAGGTCTCATCATGTAGGCCTGACTGATCTCAGACTCATGATCCTCCTGCCTCAGTCTCCCAAAATGCTGGGATTACTGGTGTGTACCACCACACCTGGCTTAGCTTTTACATTTTTATCTCCTTTGATTTCTTAGGGTTTTTTTTTTTTTATTGATGTATTACATCTTGAGTGCCGCAATTAGACAAATTTCACCATTCCATAAGTATAAAGTGATTTTATGTTAGCATGTAAATCTGTAATGATTTGAGACTAATTTTGGTACACGTGAGGGAAGAATTCTTTTCCAAATGTTCAGTCTGTTGTCCCAACACTTAATTGAATAAGCTTTTCCACCGATGCAAATGCCAGCATATCAAACTCCAAGAATTTCAGTGGATTTTTCTCATCTACTTCACCGGCTTTTCTTATCACTGTGCTACTAATTATTCTACACTTATATCTTAATGTAATAATATTAATCTCGTGTTCAAAATAGTCTCTTCTGTTTTCGTTGATCCCTACATGACTATTAAAAGTTTTACTTCACTTGTGCTTTCTATTTAGCCAAATAAAAAGAAGATATTAATTCAAAGAGACATGACATTCAGGCACATACCACACCCTCCACGTATTCAGGTCTTTTATTTAATTACCTAGCAACATTTTATAGTTTCCTTCATACAAATTGTTTCTACACATTTGTTTAAATATTGAGTGTTTTTGTCTCTGTTGTAAATAACCTTCCCCTTGCATCTGTCTCTAATGTGATCCAGTTGGGTATTGTGCATGTGTGTGTGTGCGTGTGTGTGCGTGCTCCCCCTACCAAACCCTCTTAATTAGTTCTAATAGGTTGTCAGTTGATTTTCTTTGGTTTGTAGGCCAACAATACTATCATCTGCTAACCATGAAAAACTGTGCTTTTCAGAATCTGTGTTTTTTTTCTGTCCTTTTTTTCTTGTCTTGTTGCATTGGCTTTACCTCCCAGAACAAAAACAAATAACTGCACTTATGGCTTTTTAGGACCTAAAGGTTGCCTTAGGCAAACTGTAAGGAGATATCACATGAAGGCATCCTGTAGTCCTGATTTAGTATTTTGTTTCTAGAAATGACTACTGACCTCCATCAATGCCTCATTTAAAAGCCATGTGACTGACGGTGTGTCTCCCCCTCTTCTGGAATGTTTTCACTGTGTCACTGGGCATCCTAACAAGAGGACATTCTTGGCATTTTTGGAAGAAATCCTCCTTGGCTACAATATATTTCCCACAATTCTCTAGACGCTTATTTCTTGTTTCTAATTTAGCTAGATGCTATTTGCTCTTCTATTATTCTAATTTTCTGAATCTGTGTTCAGAGTTTGTTATCAAGGTAATCCAGATTCTTGCTAGCAAAGTAAGTAGGAAAGTACTTTTTAAATTGTCTGGAACAGCATAAATTGCCTACTTTCTTGAAGATTCAATACTCATACACAAAATCTTTTTTGTCTAGTAGTTTCTAAAAAAATACTTTGAAGATGTTTCCAAGACTGTTGGGTTATCAGTTCTTCTACCTCTTCTTGAGTAAAATGTTTTACTAGAAAATTATCTTCCAAAATAAGATTTTGCCACTTAATAAATGCAACTTTAAAAAAATTTGTGGTTTGTCTTTCTAATATTGTGCATTTGTTTCCTTTCTCCTCTTTCCTCCCTTCTTCCCTCCCTCCCACCCAGAGACCTGTTGGTTTTGTCTCTTGAGAACAGTAGCTCCTGGGGCACTGGCCTTCTTGTCAGTTGCCATGTTTTGAAGGTTATGCTCCTAGAAGCACAGTTAAGTGTGTGATTTGTATTTTCTTCACCATTGGATGTGTTCTGGGATGTCTGGTCAGCCCTTTTACCCACAGGAGCAGCCGCCTGGAGCCACGTCTGCATGGAACGGCCTGAACATTCTGACCTAGACCAGACCAGCTATGGACACTGGGCTCAAGCTATGACAGCCAAAGCTTCTCTCCTGGGAACTTGGAATTGAGAATCCGAGACACTAGCTATTGTCTGTCATTTGCTCAAATGGGTAATTACCGTTCTTGTTCCTGGCTACCATCTTTCATGAGACCCTGCATTTCCTATACTTGGTTCCCTGAAATAGCCTTGCAATTTTGTGACACCCCCTCTTTCTCCTTTATTTAATTTGACTACATCTCTGCTGTTCACAACCAGATAATGTCACATGGAGACAGTCATTGCGGGTCACATATCCATTACATCCCCTCTTCCAGGGGGGGAAATTCCATGCTGACCACATGACCTCCACTGAAAGGACAGTGTGGATTGTCCCTCTGCATCATTTAAGTTCATTTGTTACCCTAAGACTTCCATTTCCACCTTACTTGCTAAAAGAGCATTTGTCCTGTTCACCGGGGGTGACCCTGGTCATGATCTCCAGGCCGGGGACTTTCAGACAGAGTGAGGACCTATGCCAAACCCAGCATAGGAAGGAACCATGGCACACTGAGTGTTGGGGGTGACGGGATGAAGGGAAAGGTGGCTGGTGCTTCCCATTACGTCCCCTGGGTGACCAAGAGAACAATGGATTATGTATGAAAAGAGCCAGATGGCTTTTTCTTCCATAGGATTCCTAGTCACTCCCCATGTGTGAGTCCCGTGGGGTGGTGGTGAGGAGGGGTGATGGCTTGCTGAATCAGAGGTGCCAGGGCAGGAGCTGAGGTCTCTAAAGGTACCCAAAAGATGGTTCCTGGCTTGGGAAAGCAGAGGTCTTAAGAGGTATTTAGGGGAAGAGGGACATTGTCAGGAGACGTGTGGAGTCATGGCATGAGTGAGACCTCCAGAAGAATAAGAGCAACGTTGTGGCCTCAGGGGGACAAGCTGACAATGACATCGATTGCCATGATATTGTGGAGGGCAAGACTCAGGAGGCATATCATCCTCCAACATCTAGCCTGAGTTCTGTGCATTTGGTGGCCCTACTCGGAGTCCCAGGGGACACTGTGGAAGGTCTTTTGCCACTTCTGTACCTTCCCCAGCAGCCTGGCACGCTGTATGTGGTAGGCTCAATAATGGTCCCCAAAGATACCAGGTCCTAGCTCTGGGAACCTCTGGCTTACTGAAAAAAGCAGTCTTTGTGGCTGTGGTCACATTAGGGGGCTTACACTGGGGAGGTCCAGCCCTAGTGCATATGGTGCTAGACTCCAAGTGCCTCACAGTGGACAGGGCAGACCCACCTCAACCCTTTGTTCTCTACACTGGCCTCCTCTCTCCTGGTTGTCGGCCTTGCTTACCTCCTCTGGGAAGGTGAAAGTCATCAACTGCCAGCTAACCCTTGCCTGTCTGAGAGCCTGGGAATATTGTAGACATGTCTGAGGCTGGCAGCCTGGTGAATCCCAGGTGAGAAGCCTGGTTCTCCAGCCAGGTTCCTGAGGATGAACTTGGACTCCCAAGAACAGTAGTAGGAACCATGGCAGGTTTGCTCTGGGTCTGAATGATGCAATAGTCCAGTATGGGCAAGCCCAAACCTGCAGCTCACAGAAGCATGTGGGATGGAGATGGTGGAAAGCGTGGATGCTGACAGCTGGGCTGCAAGCGTAGCAGCTGCTTGCTTAGCTCGCCTTTAAAACACCATGGGAGGCCAATCAAACCACTTCACCAAATCCACAGGCTCCACGAAGCCCACAGTCTACCAGTGGGCAACATTTACTGCCAATTCTCTTCAAAGCTGGCCTCATGAATGAGACTCGCGCCCACACAGTTGCCTTCGGATGTTAAAGCAGAAAGGTGTAATTGGCCTGTCAGTCCCTTCATTCATTTATTCACTCAACAAACAAGTGTTGAGCACTTGTGGAATGTAGGGTGCTGCACTGGACATTAAGGCTACCATGGTGAGTGAACCAGAGGAAGGGCACTGGTGATCATAGCAGCCACCTTCCCAAGGTGGGGAGCCGGGGAGGCAAGTGGTGCAAATTGAACAAGAGAAATTTCTTTTTTCTATGGAAAAACTAGACAAGATAGGGAGAGGGGCTGTTTCAGACCAGAAAGGTCTCTCCCTTGGGACAACACTGGGCTGAGGGTCAAAGGAGAGGAAGCCAAGCCTAGGGAGCAGGGCACTGTAGGAGACAAGTGCCAGAGGCCAGTGGCTTGGCAGGATGGAGGAGCAGAGGAGCCCATGGCTGGGTATGGTGAGCATGGGGTGACAGACGTTGCAGTCAGAGGTCTGTGGGGACCTTGTCATGTGTGATCTCGAAGGTCATGGAGAGAGGTTTGTATTTATTACTTTAAATTCTATCCATCTATGATTCTTAGGAAGGGGGCGCCCCAACTTTGGATTAAAAGTTGTCTTCTTTTGAGTTATCTTGCTCTAAAGCTTTCTATGCATCATTTATGATTCAGATGACAGGTCTGAGACCTACAGGAGAGGAGAGGAGGACTGAGGCTGCTCCTGGGACTGTCCAGCCCGTCACAGCAGACACATGTACGCATTCATGCCACCCACACATCTCTAACTGTGCTGGGTAAAACCCATGCTTAATGCAGGTCCACCAGAGACTCCAGACTCAAGGTCCAGCTCCTCAGCACTTCCGTCTACGAATACTTGACTGTGAGACCTGAAAGCACGTTCTATGCCCAAGACTTCTGCATCTGCTCCTTCCACAGATATTTCCTGGGAGTCCGAGACGCCCTCGGTGCTGGGGATGGCAGGAGGTAGTAAAATAGATGGTTATTCCTGCCCTTGGGGTGGGGAGGAGACATAAAGTCCTATGAACAAGGAAATGATACAATAAAAAGTATAATTACTGCAAAGAAAATTAAAGCTCCGAAGTGAGACAGGGAGCTCTGATGTGTGGGGGAGAAGGATGCAATTTTAAACACAACGATTTAAACTTCCTGACATCACAGGAGGGATATGCAAGCCACATGGGCCACAGGAAGGATCTCACAGAAGGAGCAGGTGCGGGGCTCTGGGGCAGGGTGCACACAGATCAGCCATGTGGCTGGCCTCAGGTGGGGAGGTCCGAAGAGCATCAACTCCACCGCCATGCGCACACCATCCTCCCTCTCCACCAGGTCTCAGGTCAGGTGCCACCTCCCTAAGGAATCTTCTGGGACCAGAGCAGGGCAAAGCAGCAGCCTCTCCTCGGCAACATGGCATTTGTCACCAGCTCCCTCACTTGAAGCTGCTCCATTATTGCTGGGGATGGATGCTTGTAGGTTTCATTCAGCTATAAATCACAACCTGCAGGTTGCTGGAATTTTCCACCAAGCCTAGCAGTGGGACACAGAGACTTCATCTAACATGGACTAAGGAACTATCTGGGGGAAAGGGAAGGAAGACTTTGAGAAGGAGGAGGCCTGGTGGGCCCCCAAGTCCCATGAAAAGTGTGGGGCAGTCTGGCAGCTGAACGCTGAGGGGGCACACTAGTAGTCAGTCAATTACTGATGTGATTACATTTCTAGCAAATAATAATGGAACCCATACGACATTTGGCTGTCAGACCTTCTGATCAGGATGACTTCGAATTTTCTTTACTATACTGCCATTGTACTTGGTAATCTACACAGTGACTTCACACACATCATCCCAGAAAAGCTCAGTGAAGGGCCACTATCATTTTCAGTGCAGAAACTCTTAGAGAGGTAAAGGGAGTTGTCTAAGGACACAAAGCAGGGACCTGCACCCTGGCTTGTCTGACAGTTTAGCAGCTTTCTACCCAGCCTTTCTTACTAGACAACTATCTGCCCCAAAGAACTCACTCCCTTCCAAACAGAAGAAATTGGTTCCATGCTAGAATTATATTCGTAATACTGTGGAGATCTAACCATCCTACCTTTCAGTATTCACAAATATAAAACATCTTGGTTGTCTGAGCAGTTGAGTTTTCTGGTTAACGAGCTCACATAGTCCATAGCACAAGGAGTGTGTGTGTGTGTGTGTGAGTGTGTGTGCACACCGTCTTCCTCCATAGTCCAAGAAGGGCTCACAGTGAGGGCAAAAGCCTGTGCTATCTCTCCTCTCACCTTTGGGTCTAGCACAGCTCCTGGTGCAGTGTAGACACCAGTAAGGGTTGTAAAGTGAATGAATGAACGACAGCTGGCAGATCTTGCCTACTTAAGAACACCTCCCCTCTCTCCTTCAGCTCCCCTCCCATGCACTGAGCAGCTGATTAATTATGGATGGCAACGGAAACGCTGAACAAAAGCCAATGTGGGTCTAATCACACCCGTGTTTGCATGATCATAAGTAGATTATTAAAAATGGATAAGGCAGCCATAATTGGGCTCCAGCCTACCAGAAATCTTAGAAGAATCAGATGGGACATGTGGGCATTTTCTGTGCTTTCATCTGAGCCAGCAGGATTAAAGGGATTGATTAGAAGACCGTCTTTCACGTCCCATTATTGATGGGTGGGTCACCGTGAGTGCCTCCCCAGCACCATCAGAGACACAGGATTTGATTTAGGGAAGATTTAACTTTGTTCTGTTTTGGAGGCTCTTTTCAGAGTTCAGGCATTTGGCCGAACTTGTAAGGGAATTTTCCCCCCAAATACAGCACTGTTTCATTTTGAAATGGGCTGGGAAGGAGATGAGATTGCACATTTTCACTGTTACATTTTAAAACCGTCTGGAATACTCATGCAGAGGTGTGGAGGAAACAAAGAAGGGGGCTGTCTTAAAAGGGAGTTATCAAAGACCTCTGGCTTGAGGGAGAAAACGGGGATTAATAACAGATGCATGGAAAGATGTAAGAAATGTCTGTGAAACAGTCAGTTCATATTCTCCCTGGTGAAAAGTTGTAACTGTGCAAATTAGCAATACTGTTTTCTTCATTGTACTAACACCAGGAAGTCACACATCACATCAGGGGATGAGAACTAGTTGATATATATACATTTTTTAACAAAATGCCACAGTCCTGGCCTCATAGTCCTGGTTTATAAGATGGCTACACACACCTGTGGGGTGCTGTGGGATTCAATGGCACGGTATACGCAGGTCCCGACTTACAGTAGCTTGACTTGCGGTAGCCTGACTTACAATGGTCAAGAGTGATGCATGTTGAGTAGAAACTGCACTTTGAGTTTGGGATTTTGATCTTGTCTTGGGCTGGTCATATGTGATGCTGTGGGGTGGTGACAGTGACCCACAGCACATGGTCAGCACATGGTCACGAGAGGAATGGCTGGTGTACTTTGTGGCTAAGCCCAGATGTTCAGGGCTTACCTGCATTTTTGACTTACAACATTTTAAATATATGTTGGGTTGTTGGACAACATGTCTCTCTAAACAGGTGGCTTCTGTATGCAAAACACCCACTGTGGTTGGAAAAGGTTTTAATGAGGTTAGGCGCTCACCAGGGTGATGGTTTCTTTCTTACCAGAAAAGGTCTACTGGCCTCAGATCCAAGCGCGGCCAAGCTTTCAGAAGTGACCAGCTCTGCCTCCCACAGAACAGCCCAGAGAAGAGAGGGTCACCCCCCGCCTCCGGGGAGCAAGTCAGACCAGGAACCAAGTGGCTCCCAGGCTGCACTCCTGCTAGCAAAGGTCACTCCCTGGGCACTTTGCGGCCACAGTCAACACACAGAAAGCATACGTGGCCTGCCTGCTCCTCCAGGGCCACCCTGCCTTCTTCAGGATGAGCCCCACCCTTTCCCATCAGCAATGCTCACACCCAGGAGGCCAAGGGCAGGGAAGAGGGTAGTAGAAGTATATGCTTTGGAGTTGTTAGATTAGCAATAGGTTTTCTTTTCCTGGGAAAAGACAGAATGAAAGATTTATAAACTTAAATATGCAAAATTATCTGAGGAACTGCATAAGGACTGGCAGCCCAGGAGAGGAACTGCAGTTTGTAGGAAGAAACAACATTGAGTCACGCCATCTTGGGAGGACTGCTACTTCTCACCAGTCTACATGGCACTTCTGCACTATTAGCAAAAGGTCCCCCTCCTCAAGCACCGTTTCCATGTGTAAAAGTTATGCAGCTCCATGGCATCTGTGATGTGACCTCAGCCCCCTGATGTGCACAGTTGTGCAGTGCACAACTTGAGCTACTTCACGTGACAGTCCTGTTAGGTCAGTTTACAGCTTACCATCCTTCAGAAGCCAGAGTGCTTTTGTGGGATTAAGTGGCAAAGTCTTCTATAAAGTAAATCTCTTCCTTGTGCTACCAACCTTCTTATAACAACAGTACTCCAACATTGCCTTTTATTTTTTTATTTTTCTTTTATTATTCATATGTGCATACAAGGCTTGGTTCATTTCTCCCCCCTGCCCCCACCCACTCCCTTACCACCCACTCCGCCCCCTCCCTCTCCCCCCCCTCAATACCCAGCAGAAACTATTTTGCCCTTATCTCTAATTTTGTTGTAGAGAGAATATAAGCAATAATAGGAAGGAACAAGGGGTTTTGCTGGTTGAGATAAGGATAGCTATACAGGGCATTGACTCACATTGATTTCCTGTGCGTGGGTGTTACCTTCTAGGTTAATTCTTTTTGATCTAACCCAACATTGCTTTTTAGCATTTGGGGGTAGATCCGAACCCCTGCTCGAAAGCAAGCAGGTGAGCTGTGCTTAACCAGGCAGAATATTCCACACCCTGGATGTGATGCGTGGCTGAAAGATGAACATGTGACCAAGCAGAGCCAATGAGCCATGACTGGTCATGTTCTGGGGATGCTGGGAGGAAAAAAATCCTTTCTGTTAATTTTGAGGTGGCGAGCACGTGAAGACTAAAGCTACAGCAGGTCATGTCACCATAAGGAGCCTGAGAATGGAGCTGGTGCATGAAATGGAGAGGAAGGGAGAAAAGGAGGGAGGGAGGGAGAGAGAGTACATTTATTGTTCCTGATACCCCAGAGGCCAGAACCACCCTGCACTCTTCAGCTGTGTGAGACTAAATACATTGCCTGAGCCATTTATAGACAAAAGATCCCCAAGCCTCACAAGTACCCCAATTTTGAGGGGAGACTTAAGGGTGGGGGGAAGCAGAGTGGGACAGACATTTTTCTGCAAGATGGCAGTGGTGGTGGGAAGGGAGCCCCCATTCCAGGGAACAGGACTTCCTGTGGACACTGGAAGTGCCATGAAGATGGGGTATGGACACTTTGGGTGTCTGAAGCCTGCCACGGTGGCCTTGTCAAATGTGGAGCCCAGGGATGGGACTATCTGTGTCCTCATCTGCCTTCTGTGAGCCCCAGAGTGCTTAATCCCTGAATTTGCAAAATCTTCCAGTTCAAAGTTCAGGTGGGGGAAAAATACAGGAAGAACCCACTGTTTTCTACTCAGTTAAAAAAAAAAGGCTGACCTGGACAGATGTCTCATCAATTACAAAGAATAAGAAGGAAAAAAGAGAAGCCTACAAAAGATGTCAAAAACTGGATAGAGGAAAAAACCTGCCTTTGAAAGGAATTTACAAAAGCAAATAGAAGTAAATTCCATAACATTTGCTTTGTACTTTCAAAAAACAGTTTATAAAATGCAGACTCCAAGAAACTAAAATTTGGATGAGATAAGAAGAAAAGAGATGGAAATAATTATGGTTTAGAGTCAGAGAGAAAGTAAGCCATTTAAAAATGAATCTGATACAGAAACAGCTAAATTAGCAATGTGGAAAAGCAGCTCAGAGTTGATGAAAATGAGCTTAAGAAAGTTCTGCAGGGAGAATTCCAAGATGGCGGCTAGAGGTAGGAAGCAGAAAGCGACCCTCCTATAGTGAAATCTTGGAGAGACGCTGGAGACACACTTTGCAGGCATAATCACCGAGAAAAGGCATAACTTTGACCCCTCCACATCTCCAGCCGGCGCAGAGAATCTCCACTTCACGTTAAACGGAGAACCGAGGAGGCCCCCGGGGCCGCCAGTGGCCGGCGCCCATACGGCTTGGGAAGACGCGGACCAGGTGAGCTTCGCGGTACCGCGGTTCCCCTACAGACAAGCCTGGGCCAGAGCAGCATAGCCCCCTGGACAGACTGACCTCCACCCGGGAAAAAAAGAGAAACTGAGTACTAAGCAATAAGAACAGTTAAGACACGCTGGAAAGAGGGTGGGGCGCCCTGAGCGCTGAAGATTGGGGGAAGGGAAGCCTTCCCGGGACTGTAAATAAACGAGCCGGGGGGCCGGAGAGGCTCTGGCGGGAGCGGGGCGCGCCAGCAACCAGGAGTGGGGACGCTTGTGAGAGGAGGGAAGACCCACTTCCCACGTGAACTGTAAATAAACACGCAGGCCTGACAACGCGGGGCAGTGGCACCTTTCCCAGTGCTTGGAAAGGGGAAAGCCTGTAGCTTTGCACAGGAGAACTCTGAGCAAACAAAGCCTGTGGGACCAGGTGAGCGCTAGCTGACCCCAGAGATCTGCATAAATAACGCCGCCAGCTACAGGCTGAGAGCAGCAGGCAGGCAAGCCACAGTTGCAGATACCACTCTCAGAACTGTCTCCAGACGCTTTTTTTTTCTTTTTCTCCCTACCTTTGATGAGAGAACAACCGAATTACACCTGCAAGCCGAAAAGCTTACTGAAACTGTATTGCATTTGAACTGGGGACACTTGGTGGGGCTTTTTTTTTTTTTTTCTTCTGTGTGTGTGTGAGTGTAGTTTTGTTCTACTTTATGCATCCCCTTTGATGAGACAACTACAGAACAACATCTGAGGCACCAACTCCAGGACTGGAGATTGAGACGGACATCCAAATTATTAAGACTGAAATTGCATTGCATATAAACTTGGAAGTTTTTTGGTTTTTTTTTTTTTTTTAATTTTCTATTTTCCATTTTATTTTAATTCATTTTTATAAATAGATATTACTTTCATATACTTATTTTTTATTTTTTTTATCTTTGATTTTCAATCCTCTCTCTGTCTCTCTATTGTCTGTTCAGCTTACTGTTGATTAGTACACTAACACTCCCTATTTATACCTTTGAAACTCTCTTGTCTGATACCTTGTTCTGCTTTCTCCCTCTTGTCTGTATATTTGTTTTCCCCGTTTCTTTAACTTCTTGCTTTCCATCTCAGCTCACTCTTCCATTCTCAATATTACCATTGTTATTATTACAAGCTAGAAAATACTTAATTACACACAGTACAGGGACAGTAACAACACCAAGGACAATGACAGGAAGACAGAAAAAACAAGGAAACCAGTTTCCCCACAGCAAAAAATTAGTACAGGAACCAGAGGGGAATGAAGAGAACAGAAACTCAGATCCAGACTCCAACAAAATGAAGATAAACTATGCCAAAGGACCCAATGAAGCCCACAAGAATAATTTAAAAGAAGACATACTACAAGTACTCAATGAGAATTTTATAGAGATGATACTGGATAGGGTCAACCAAAATGTACAGGAGACACTCAAGAAATTCCAAGACAATAAAAATAGAGAATTTGAAAAAGCAAAAGAAGAAATAAAGGAAACCATAGAAGCACTGTATAAACACCAAAGTGAAAGAGAGAACACAATGAATAAATGGATAAATGAACTCAGGACAAAAATAGACAACAATAAAGAAGAAAACAGCCAGGATATGGAAAACCTCAGAAAAAAGAACGAAACAGAACTGCAAAACAAAACGGAAGGCCAATCCAGCAGAATAGAACAAACAGAAGACAGAATCTCAGAACTTGAAGATGAAATGGTAATTAAAGGAAAAACCAAAGAACTATTAATTAAACAACTCAAGACCTGTGAAAAGAAAATGCAAGAACTCACTGACTCCATCAAAAGACCAAACTTGAGAATCATGGGCATCGAAGAAGGAGAAGAGGTGCAAGCAAAGGGAATGCTTAATATATTCAACAAAATAATAACGGAAAATTTCCCAAATCTAGAGAAAGAGATTCCCATACAAATGCAAGAGGCCTCCAGGACACCAAACAGACCAGATCAAAATAGAACTACTCCACGACATATCATCATTAAAACAACAAGTTCAGAAACTAAGGAAAGAATATGGAAGGCTGCAAGAGAGAAAAAACAAGTAACATACAAAGGTAAACCCATCAAAATCACAGCAGACTTCTCAACAGAAACATTAAAAGCAAGAAGAGCGTGGGGTGAGATCTTCCGGGCACTGAATGAAAATAACTTCAACCCCAGGATACTCTACCCAGCAAAGCTATCATTCAAAATAGATGGAGCAATAAAAGTCTTCCATGATAAGCAGAAACTAAAACAATATGTGACCACAAAGCCACCATTACAAAAGATTCTGCAAGGGATCCTGCACACAGAAAGTGACACCCAACTTAACCATGAAAAGGCAGGCAGCACCAAACCACAGGATAAGAAAAAGCAAGACAGTAGAGAGTAACATCAAGTTAGGTACACACAATCAAACCTTCAAACAACTAAGATAACTAAATGGCAGAAATCACCACATACCTATCAGTACTAACACTTAATGTTAATGGACTTAATTCACCCATCAAAAGACACCGTTTGACAAAATGGATTAAAAAAGAAGATCCAACAATTTGTTGCTTACAGGAGACTCATCTCACCGACAGAAATAAGCATATGCTTAGGATGAAAGGCTGGAAGAAGATTTACCAAGCCAACGGCCCCCGAAAACAAGCAGGAGTAGCAATACTTATCTCTGACAAAGTAGACTTCAAACCTACATTGATCAAACGAGATAAAGAAGGACATTCCATACTAATAAAAGGGGAAATAGACCAAAAGGAAATAATAATCATCAATCTGTACGCACCCAATGTCAACGCACCCAATTTCATCAAACATACCCTGAAAGACCTAAAAGCATATATAAACGCCAACACAGTGGTTGTGGGAGACTTTAACACTCCATTATCATCAATAGATAGGTCATCCAAACAAAAACTCAATAAAGAAATCCAAGATCTAAAATATGCAATAGATCAAGTGGACCTAGTAGATGTCTACAGAACATTTCATCCAACCTCTACACAATATACATTCTTCTCAGCAGCCCATGGAACCTTCTCCAAAATAGATCATATCCTAGGGCACAAAGCAAGCCTCAGCAAATATAAGAAAATAGAAATAATACCATGCATACTATCTGACCACAATGCAGTAAAAGTAGAACTCAACAACAAAAGTAAAGACAAAAAACATGCAAACAGCTGGAAACTAAATAACTCATTACTTAATGAAGAATGGATCATCGATGCAATAAAAGAGGAAATTAAAAAGTTCCTAGAAGTCAATGAAAATGAAAACACAACCTACCAGAACCTATGGGACACAGCTAAGGCAGTCTTGAGAGGAAAGTTTATAGCCATGAGTGCATATATTAAAAAGATTGAAAGATCCCAAATCAATGACCTAATGATACATCTCAAACTCCTAGAAAAACAAGAACAAGCAAATCCCAAAACAAATAGAAGGAGAGAAATAATAAAAATAAGAGCTGAAATCAATGAAATAGAAACCAAAAAAACCATACAAAGAATTAATGAAACAAAAAGTTGGTTCTTTGAAAAAATAAACAAGATCGATAGACCCCTGGCAAACCTGACTAAAATGAGGAGAGAAAAAACCCAAATTAGTAGAATCAGGAATGCAAAAGGGGAGATAACAACAAACACCATGGAAGTCCAGGAAATCATCAGAGACTACTTTGAGAACCTATATTCAAATAAATTTGAAAATCTAAAAGAAATGGACAGATTTCTAGATACATATGATCATCCAAAACTGAACCAAGAGGAAATTAATCACCTGAATAGACCTATAACACAAAATGAAATTGAAGCAGCAATCAAGAGTCTCCCCAAAAAGAAAAGTCCAGGACCTGATGGATTCTCTGCTGAATTCTATCAGACCTTTAAAGAAGAACTGATACCAACCCTCCTTAAACTGTTCCATGAAATAGAAAGGGAAGGAAAACTGCCAAACACATTTTATGAAGCCAGTATTACACTTATCCCAAAACCAGGCAAAGACACCTCCAAAAAGGAGAACTATAGGCCAATCTCCTTAATGAACATTGATGCAAAAATCCTCAACAAAATAATGGCAAATTGAATTCAGCAACACATCAAAAAGATTATTCACCACGACCAAGTAGGCTTCATCCCAGGGATGCAGGGGTGGTTCAACATACGAAAATCAATAAACGTAATAAACCACATTAACAGAAGCAAAGACAAAAACCACTTAATCATCTCAATAGATGCAGAAAAAGCCTTTGATAAGATCCAACACCATTTCATGATAAAAGCTCTAAGAAAACTAGGAATAGAAGGAAAGTTCCTCAACATTATAAAAGCTATATATGACAAACCTACAGCCAGCATTATACTTAACAGAGAAAAATTAAAACCATTCCCTCTAAAATCAGGAACCAGACAAGGATGCCCACTATCTCCACTCCTATTCAACATAGTACTGGAATTCCTAGCCAGAGCAATTAGGCAAGAAGAAGGAATAAAAGGAATACAAATAGGTAAAGAAACTGTCAAAATATCCCTATTTGCAGACGACATGATCCTATACCTTAAAGACCCAAAAAACTCTACTCAGAAGCTTCTAGACATCATCAATAGCTATAGCAAGGTAGCAGGATATAAAATCAACATAGAAAAATCATTAGCATTTCTATACACTAACAATGAGCAAACGGAAAAAGAATGTATGAAAACAATTCCATTTACAATAGCCTCAAAAAAAATCAAATACCTAGGTGTAAACCTAACAAAAGATGTGAAAGACCTCTACAAGGAAAACTATACACTTCTGAAGAAAGAGATTGAGGAAGAATATAGAAAGTGGAGAGATCTCCCATGCTCATGGATTGGTAGAATCAACATAGTAAAAATGTCGATACTCCCAAAAGTAATCTACATGTTTAATGCAATTCCCATCAAAATTCCAATGACATTCATTAAAGAGATTGAAAAATCTACTGTGAAATTTATATGGAAACACAAGAGGCCACGAATAGCCAAGGCAATACTCAGTCAAAAGAACAATGCAGGAGGTATCACAATACCTGACTTCAAACTATATTACAAAGCAATAACAATAAAAACAGCATGGTACTGGCACAAAAACAGACATGAAGACCAGTGGAACAGAATAGAGGATCCAGATATGAAGCCACACAACTATGAGCAACTTATCTTTGACAAAGGAGCTAAAAATATACGATGGAGAAATAGCAGCCTCTTCAACAAAAACTGCTGGGAAAACTGGTTAGCAGTCTGCAAAAAACTGAAACTAGATCCATGTATATCACCCTATACCAAGATTAACTCAAAATGGATCAAGGATCTTAATATCAGACCCCAAACACTTAAGTTGATACAAGAAAGAGTAGGAAATACTCTGGAGTTAGTAGGTATAGGTAAGAACTTTCTCAATGAAACCCCAGCAGCACAGCAACTAAGAGATAGCATAGATAAATGGGACCTCATAAAACTAAAAAGCTTCTGTTCATCAAAAGAAATGCTCTCTAAACTGAAGAGAACGCCCACAGAGTGGGAGAAAATATTTGCCAATTATACATCAGACAAAGGACTGATAACCAGAATATACAGGGAACTTAAAAAACTAAATTCTCCCAAAACTAATGAACCAATAAAGAGATGGGCACGTGAACTAAACAGAACTTTCTCAAAAGAAGAAATTCAAATGGCCAGAAAACACATGAAAAAATGTTCACCATCTCTAGCAATAAAGGAAATGCAAATTAAAACCACACTAAGATTCCACCTCACCCCTGTTAGAATAGCCATCATCAGCAACACCACCAACAACAGGTGTTGGCGAGGATGCGGGGAAAAAGGAACCCTCTTACACTGTTGGTGGGAATGTAGACTAGTACAACCACTCTGGAAAAAAATTTGGAGGCTACTTAAAAAGCTGGACATCGATCTACCATTTGATCCAGCAATACCACTCTTGGGGATATACCCAAAAGACTGTTACTCCAGAGGCACCTGCACATCCATGTTTATTGCGGCACTATTCACAATAGCCAAGTTATGGAAACAGCCAAGATGCCCCAGCACTGACGAATGGATTAAGAAAATGTGGTATCTATACACAATGGAATTTTATGCAGCCATGAAGAAGAACGAAATGTTATCATTCGCTGGTAAATGGATGGAATTGGAGAACATCATTCTGAGTGAGGTTAGCCTGGCTCAAAAGACCAAAAATCGTATGTTCTCCCTCATATGTTGACATTAGATCAAGGGCAAACACAACAAGGGGATTGGACTATGAGCACATGATAAAAGCGAGAGCACACAAGGGAGGGATGAGGATAGGTAAGACACTTAAAAAACTAGCTAGCATTTGTTGCCCTTAATGCAGAGAAACTAAAGCAGATACCTTAAAGCAACTGAGGCCAATAGGAAAAGGAGACCAGGAACTAGAGAAAAGGTTAGATCAAAAAGAATTAACCTAGAAGGTAACACCCACGCACAGAAATCAATGTGAGTCAATGCCCTGTATAGCTATCCTTATCTCAACCAGCAAAACCCCTTGTTCCTTCCTATTATTGCTTATACTCTCTCTTCAACAAAATTAGAGATAAGGGCAAAATAGTTTCTGCTGGGTATTGAGGGGGGGAGCGGGAGGGGGTGGAGTGGGTGGTAAGGGAGGGGGTGGGGGCAGGGGGAAGAAATGACCCAAGCCTTGTATGCACATATGAATAATAAAAGAAAAATGAAAAAAATAAATAAATAAAATAAAATATTGAATGAAAAAAAAAAAAAAGAAAGTTCTGCAGGACTCAGAGGAGCTGGGCAGAGGTGAAATGTGAGAGAAGGGCCCTAAGGACGATGCATGAGGTAATATAACACAAAAATGTGTGCAGGTAGCTGGGCGTGGTGGTATGTGCCTGTAATCTCAAGAGGATCACCAGCCTGGGCCTACTCATCAAGACCTGTCTCAGAAACAGGGACTGGGGATGTAGCTCAGTGGTAGAGTGCAAGGCCTTGGGTTTGATCCCCAGGACAAGAAAGAAAGAAAAGAAAGGAAGGGAGAGGGAGAAGAAGGAAAGAGAGAGGGAGAGAGAGGCACTTACCTAGCAAGCACAAGACTCTGGGTTCAATTCCCAATACTGCAACAAACAAACAAAACACAAAACCCCTCTTCTTAGTCTATTAGAAGAAGAACAGAGAGAAAGAATGTCACTGAATGAAGTAAAAACAGCACTGTGCTTCGGAAGAGCAAAAATCATACACCAGAAACTTCATAAAAGGAGACCAAAGCCCAGCCAACCCTGGTACAGGACGAACTTCAAGGAAAAAAGTCTGAACCCTCAGGGGAAAGAGTCAGCCTCACCTCAGACCTCACCTCTGTGGCATACCACACCAAAGTCAATGTTGCATTTGGGGGGTTCTAGAAGTCTGCACCCCATCTTTGCACACACAGCAGTTGCAGCAGGGAGGATGCTTTCTGCTAGAGTTCAAGTTGTCCTTGCCCTCACCCCACACCTGGTGCCAAGCACGTGTGATACCACGTATAATGCACGATGCTTGTGTATTGGAAAGCTGGGTGAAGCAGCACTTCCTTAGGGAAAAAGAAGTCATCAGAATTGACCATGGAAGACTCACCCTGCTTAAGGCCAGTGACTCCCAGGCTGTGTGCTGGACCACAGGCCACCATGTTGGTGGATTTTTATTTGTGGGGGCACCTGGCACCGGAGAGGCCTCCACAGCAGCCTTCCAGTCCTGGGGGGAGCCAGGCCCTGAGCTGCAGGCTTCTCTGCTGACCTGTGGCTGACTTGGCTCCCCTTGGGCTGCAGAATGAGGCCGCCATCTATGGTGATCTTGGACTGTCTCATCTCACCTGTACCGGCCAGGTAGAAGTTTCCAGCATCCAGATGAAGTTGTTCCTATTACAACCAAGTTGCCCTTGTCTGAAATGCCTGGGAGCACAAGTGTTTTAGATTTTTATTTTTTTCTGATTCTGGAGTATTTGCATTTATAACAAAATCTCTTAGGATGAGACCCAAGTCTAGACATGAAATTTGTCCCACATACACCTTACATGCTAGCCTGAAGGTGACTTTATATGATGTTTTTAGTGCACCTGCATTTTCATCGCTGCCTGTCACACAAGGTCAGGAGGCATCAGGCCAACACTCAAGAAGTTTTGGATTTTGGAGCATTTTTGATTTCAGAGTTTTGGATTAGGGGTGCTTAACATGTGTCTAAACAACAATGCTTATTTTCCTCCTGCCGTGCTGTGTTGATCATCATCACAGATGCGAGGGGAGGACAGGCGCTTTCGTGAATGCCATCTCAGACGTCCTCATTTCCCTCTTCTACCCATGGAGTCATGAAATATTTTTCACCAGATCCTTCCTCTTCTCTGTGGAAGAAGCCACTTAGAATCCTCTAGGTGACACACCCAACCACATGATGGATTCAAAGTGTTCACTGAAAGAAGCCACAAACTCAAGCGCGTGACTCTTGTAAGACATGCTGCATGATTCGCCCACATGGAGTTCAAGAACAGGCAAAATTAGCCTTTGGTGACTGCTGTGGTTTAAATCTGAAATGATCCCCGCCCAACTTGTGCGTGGAAGGCTTGGTCCCCGGGGCACCAGGCTCCATTAATCTGTTGATGGGTTCCTAGCTTAATGAGCTGTTGGGAGGTCACGGGCAGTCTGGGAGGTGGGGCCTGGTGAGTAAGACCTGTGCCCTTGAAGGGGATATTTTGTCACTGGCCCCTTCCTTCCATTCTCTCGCTCTCCCTTTCTCTCTCTGGCTCCCATCTACCTGAGATGAGCAGCTTTGTCCCATCACCTCCTCCCCACTTGATGCTCTGCCTCACCACAGCCATGGGGCCAAATAACCATGATTGAAACCATGAGCCAAAACAGACCTTTCCTTTTTTAAGTAGTTTCTCTCAGGTATTGTGTCACAGTGATGGAGAGCTGGCTGACACGGGACATAAGACAGAATAGGGGTTACCTCTGTGGGGCTGTGATTGCCTGGAAAAGGGCACAGGGGGCCTGTGGGTGTGCTGGAATATTCTAGATCATGGTCACACAGGTGTACACAGACATCAGATTTGTGCACTTTGCCATATGCAAAATGGTACATCAATTGTTAAAAATCCTCCACAGAGGGTGAAAGTGTATGCTGATATAAAACAAGATGGCATGTTCAGAAGATAAAAGATGTTGCTAGAATTCTTTGTGTTGATTAGTCATAACCTGATTCTCTTTTCAGTTTGGGAACCCAGACTGTAAAAAGAAGATCTAGGGGATGTAGGAATTTATGAAGGACCAACAGGAACACTTGCCATCTGTCCTCAAAAGTACGGAAGGAATTCAGTTCCTTGGGGGAGCAGGAGTCACCAAGAGGCGTGTAGAGTCCAGGCTGGAAGGAGGAGGGAACAGGTGAGCTTTTCTGCAGGAGAAAACCAGCAATAGTGACAACCAGCTAGAGCTTCCCCTTGGAGGTGGCCAAGGGGAAGAGGCCTAGCCTGTGAGCCCCACGCTGATGAAATGTGGGGGACGAAGAACCAGTAGAATCTGAGCTGACCTGCAGGGCTGCCTTTGCCAGAGGGAATGAGCCTGAGCAGGGAGCAGCGCCAGCAAGAAGACCCCAAGTTTAGCTGGGAGAAGCCTTTATCAAGCTTCTCTCACAAAACATGGGTCTCATGTTTGCCATGACAGCTGCTACTTATTCCCACAATCATGCTACATTTAAAGCCTCCCCCAGAACCTGGAGTTTTCAACAGCAGTGACAGTGCAGCTCACAGGTCTACAGGTACCTGGAGGCCCAGGGTGTGGGTTGTATCTGAAAGCACCCTCCTTCATCAGGGTGGAGTTTAATCGTTATTCTTAAACCCATGGACAATAACTACACAGGCAGCCATCAGTGTCTGTGGACTCAAATAAGACTGGATCAAAAATAACGGGGAAAATTGTCAGTACTAAACATATACAGGTACAGGCTGTCTTTCCCTAAACGGTACAGTGTGACAACTATTTCCATAGCTTTTACATTGTTCTCAGTACGACAAGTCACATGGAGATGGCTCACAGGCTGGGAGTTATGTGCATAGGTCATATGCAAATTCTACACCATGTTATTGGTGGTATTGGGATTTGAACTCAGGGCTTTGTGTTTGCTAGGCAGGGAGGCTATTATTTGAGCCATTCCCCCAGCACCTTTTGCTTTAGGTTATTTTTCAGATCGGGTCTCTTATTTTTTGCCTGGCCTTGATGGTGAGCCTCCAACCTATGCCTTCTGAATAGTTGGGATTACAGGCATGAGGCACTGCTCCCAGCCCATATACTATTTTATATACGAGATCTGAGCATCTGTGGGTTTTGGTATCTGCAGGGGACTGTGGAACCAACGTCCTGTGGACACAGAGAGATGACTGCAACACTCCAAAGAGGAGACATCTAGGCGGCAATGGAGAAAAGAACTCCAAACACCTGAATTCTAGTCCTGGCTCTGCCCCCTATTGGGAGGCGGTTTGGGGCAAGTCCTAGACTTAGTAGGACTTGGTCACCTCACCTTACGGTGAGACTAACTCAGTATCTACTGAACAGAGAACGAAATCACCTGGCGTGTACGACGCATGTGGTCACATGGAGAGGGGTGTGGCTCGCCTTCTCTGGACTGGCCTGGCCTCAGGGACCTGCGTGACTGATGAGGGACCACATGATCTGGGATGTCAGAGGCTGTTCAGAGAAGCCCTGCAGCCTCTGCCTGGACCTCTCAGTCCACTTGCTCCTTCTCAGAACCCAGCTGCCTGGGGAAGCACAAGTCCTACAGACAGGCCATGTGTAGTCACTCTAGTGACAGCCACTCTGGTGACAGTCCCAGCCAAGTTCCTAGCTGAGAGAAGCACCGACTGCTGCCACATGACACCCCATCTTAGGCACAGCAGGGCCTCCAGGTGCTCATGACCCCAGGTGACGTCTGACCACAACTGTACCAGTTGCTACACAGAACCACCCTGCTGAGCCAAGCCACCCCATGGAGTCACAGGACAGAGTAACTCAGGGGCTTCCGTGACTCAATTTTGGGGTGGTTTGTTAGACAGAAGTAACCAGAACCACACCATGTTATCACAGGGCATTATTTTTCTTAACTCATTACTTTAATAGTAAAAAGAGAAAAGGACGAGGTGTTACTTTTAGGGCTAGCCCGTGTGTACTCATTTTGGGTGAATAATTGTAGTTTATGCCACTCAGCTGACATCAGTCTGTCATGCAGATAATGCGGCACCCCAATTTTGTTTTCAAAGAAACCCACTCCCCTAGATGTACTTTGTGAGTGGACTCTTACTTATTTTTTTTTCCGCAAAAAAAAATACAGGTGGCCAGTGAAATTTGAATTTCAGATAAACAATCTATGTTTTAGTGTAAGTACGACTCATGAAGTATTTGGGACTGACATCCTAGAACATGATCATTTATGTGAAGTTTAGAGGTAACAAGGCATGCTATATCTTATTGCGTAGAGGCCCACCCCCAGCCCAGAAGTGGGGATGGGCTATACCCAGCCACTGGATGCCCCACCCACAAGCAGGACTTCTGAACAGCTATGCTACTCAATTCAGAGCAACCAGAGAGGGAAGCCCAGAATTTGTGTGGGAACTACTTGAGGGGTCCCTGTCTCACTTGCTGAGTTGAGTGCTGGAAGGTTACCAAACTGAATCTGAAAATGGAGATAAGCCAGAGCAATCAGACTGCCAAGGTGGAGCACAGTGGCATTGCTTGTGTCCTGGATCAAGCTTCTCCTGAAGCTGTTCCAGCCAGTGTGCTAACATATCCCCTTTCTACTTCCCTGGAAACCTTGGATACAGATGTTGAGATGAGGCCTCTATCTTCTGCAGCACCAAGACACTTCAGTGAGTACAGGTTTCTGAGTGACCTTAAAGGACTGATAATGCTATCAAGAAATAAACCTCTGAGCCGTTGATGCACTGGGGTTGCTCGTTACTGCAGCACAAGCTAGTCGATTCTGAACTGAGTTAGAATGAGAGCCAGAAGTTAAAATAGGTGATTTCCCACATCTAGACGATGAGCTGTAACGTATCTGCAGCAAACATTTTAGCAAAGGTTTGTTTTCGATGATTTATGTTCTTAGTCTCTGGGTGGACTGGCTTATTTTAAAGAGACAGGAGTGGATTACATTAAAGAAATCTTCTGTACATCCATCTGTGTGCCCCCGTTGGCTGTAACTTCATTGCAGAGGGTGGGGACCTTCAGAGTACCACTACATTACTGAGAGCATGTCACCTGTTCCACATCCCTCTGGTGTTTGAACACACTGTGCTGAAGATCATTCCCATTTCCTACACGGGGAACCAAGGCCCAGAGGGATAAAAATCCCAGGCCAAATCATGATGAGTCAGATGCATTTTCCAAATCTGGATTTCAAACGTTCAAATGTGAAAGCTTTTAAAGACTCTCAGGTTGAATGCGAGGTTTCAAAAAGCAGCTGCATAATTTTATAGTGTGTATGACCCGCTGATAAGATGAATGCAATCAATCTAACGGCTTTAGAAAATCACCATGTACGGGGTGGAGTGTCAGGGGTTCTCTGCACGGTGGCAGGCCCAGGGATAATCATTCAGCCTCATGTTAAGTTGTGGTCCCTCTGGCAGGCAGCAGAGAACAAAGCAAGAGAAAAATCATCTTGAATACTTAGAGTGCTTCTCGGTGGGACCAGCGGGGGGAAGGTGAGTGAGAAGTCACGGAGCCACGAGACTGCCCGCAGAGAAACAGAGGCAGGGAACAGGATGGAGGACGCACGCAGGAGAGGAGACAATTCCTTTAGTAATGCATTCAAAGGAGAATTGTTCCCAACTACACTCACAAGTAACCCGGACAGACACTTTTTTTAAACGCTGGATGGAAGTTCTTCTTTTTGTTGTTTTTTAGATGGAGCAAAGCCACCATTTTTTGCTCCAGTCTATGGTGAACATCAACTCATTTCTGTTCAACAAACCTTGAAAGTCAGGTGCAGTGGTGCATACCCATAATCTCAGCACTCAGGAAGCAGAAGTAGGAGGATCACAGGTTCAAGGCCAGCCTGGATGACATGAGTGAGACCCTTCTCAAAAAACTGCAAGAAGAGGACACTAGCATTTACTAAATATCTACCACCAGCATTAGTTCCTGTAACAACCCGCAGAGGTCTTGCTTGTTTTCAAATGAGCAAAGTGAGGTCAAGGTCAAATGGCCAGTAAGTGGAAGAGGCTCATCTACTCCCCATGTTCCTTCAGCTGCGTCCTGCTGCACCCATGGGATCACGAATAAGAAACAATTTCTGCAATTAATGAGCTTTCTAGTGAGTTGCAGGGAGAGACACATATTAAAATAATAAGAATTATAAGATTCCAGAAAACACAAGGCTGACCTGAGCCCGCAAGAATGCAAGGCTCCTGACTGACCAAATGCTTCTTTCTTTTCATTAATGTCTTGTGCAGATCAGGGGTTAGGCGCCAGACTCCTGACCGTGACTGGCCTCATGTTGGTCTGGGCGAGGACCCTTTCTCATGAAGTTATTAATTAATGCATTTCTCTGTGTCCTCGCTCCCCCTCCTACAGGCAATCCTCTCACACATTTAAGTGTATTCTTTGGCTAGAATCTGTTCTTGCAAAATGTATGTTGTTTTGCATGGGGGTTTTAAGATTTTTACATAACGGCCCTGCGCTGAATATCTTGCTCTCTTTCTTGCAGTTTTTTTTTTTCTTCTCAGTGCTAAGCTTTTAAGGTCTATGCACAATGCTGGGTATTCATCAATCTGCTGATTCTAAGAACTGCAGAGAACGCCATGCTGTGGACTCCACCTTTGCCCATCAGCTTTGCCAGGGATGGACACCGGGATGGTCTCCAATGCCCCCTCAGCAGATCTACTCTGCAGTCATTTTCCTGTGCGTGTCTTTTTAGAGAGCTTATGGGAATGTCTTTGGGCCACATGCTCAGGAGTACAGCTTGGATGACAGGCTCAACTTGACCTTGATGTTGAACTGCTCCCAGAATCGCTCTGCCCACCTGCCTGGCCACAGTGTGGGCAACTTGCTGCAATGTGGAGTGATTTCTGATTTTCTTTCCTGGTCTCATGGGTATAAAATTCCTTCTTGAATTGGGTTAATTTTGATATATCTGGTTACAAATGAGTCCATGTAAAACATACAGTTTTTTAAACTGCCTACTATGTGTGTGGTGGCATGGGTGACGTGAAGTAGGTGACGTGGCTCAGGTTATCATTCAGCTTACATGAGGTCACACAGTAAGACAGACTATAACATGGGAGGCACTGATGGTGACAGCGCAGAGAGGTCGGCAATGATGTGTCTGGGGACCTGCTGTCCAAGGCCGGGAGTGACACACTGACAAGAGCTGACTTCGTCTTTGGGTCCAATGTGGCAGGCCAACTCATGTCTGTCCAGCTTGAAATGACATTAGACAGTACAGGTCATGGGTTAATGAGAAGAAAACTCAATTTGCAAACAGGAATTTCACCAACAGTTGCATTTGCTTTAACACGAGAGCCTTACAGCAGCCTGCCGCTAAGTTGCTTACTGTGTTACCGAACAGTTTGATTTGTGATTAGAGAGACATCACGGCCGCTAACAAAGTAACTTAGCTAACATGGATTTTCCCAATAGAAATGACAGATAAAATATTACAATAAAAATACACAAGTGTGCTTACAAGTAAGGAAAAGGAAGTCCTGGATTTCCCAGAGGATGAGAACCTTGAGAGAGCTATGCTTTCTGTTGCTATTATAGAACATCCAAGTCTGTGTGATTTATAAAGGAAAGAAGTTTATTTAGCTCAGAGTTCTACAGGCTGGAACTCCAAGTGTGGGCAGCCGTGTCTGGCGAGAGCCTCCTGCTGCATTGTCACCTGGACGGCAAGTGGTGCATGCAGAAGAAGCAAAGCACAAGGGATGGCTTGCTTGCTTGATAGCAACCTGCTCTGTGGTAACTAATCCAGTCCCAAGAAAGGCATTAGTCCCTCCTAGGGACTTAACTCCCTCTTACTGGGCTCCCTTCCCCTCACCCCCACAATGGCAATCAAATCTCAGTGTGGGTTCTGGGGGACACAAACCACATTCAAACCACAGCTCAGGCCTCAGTGGACGGAGCGGTGATATCCCAGGACTGATGGTGTGACCCTGAGTTCATGTGAGGACACAGAGCTGGGAGTCTCTGAAAGGTTGATATTTTAGAGCAGGAAGAGGAAAGAGTCTTCCCACAGGCCCAGGGGGCTCTAAGGAATACGGGCTAAGATGAGCTCACAATTTAAAAAATACAGAACACACCAGAAAGAGTCCACCATAATGGACAGTAAGTAAGGAAACATGACCAAAAGGGAACAGGCTTTCCAAACTTAACATGAAGAAACAATTTAAGGTACTTGGGAGGCTGAGGTTGGGAGGATCATGGTTTGAGGCCAGCCCAAGCAACAAAAAAAAGTTTGTGAGAACCCATCTCAACCAATAGCTCAGTGAGGTGGCACATGCCTGTCATTCCAAGTTATGTGGAAGGTTGAGATGGGGAGGATCAAGTTCCAGGTCAATGGACAAAAATGTTCATGAGACCACATCTCCATGGAAAAAACTGGGCATGGTGGCACTCTCCTGTCATTGCAGGGATGGCAGGAAGCCTAAGATAGGAGGATTGTGGTCCAGGCAGCCTGGGCAAAATAATCAAGACCCTAGCTCCAAAATAACCAGAATAAAAAGCAGCAGAACACTTGCCTTTGCAAGCACAAAGTCCTGAGTTCAAATCCCAGTATGTCCAAAAAAAAATTTTAAAGATAATGAAAGCAATTTAAACTTACTATAAGGGTTGGGGGCACAGCTCAAGTGGTAGAACATCACCTAGCAAGAGCAAGGCCCTGAGTTCCAATCCCAGACCTGACAAAAAAAAAACCCTATAAAATAAGCATGTTTAACATAATTGAAGAGGCTGTACAAAATAGGAACACTAATGACAACACAGCACACTGCTGGGGCGGGGGGAGGCAAATCCAAGCTTTGGCAAAAGTTCTAGCCTTTCCAAAGTAGGCCTTTTTCTTACTAAAAAAAAAAAAAACAACTGTGAGCAAATGGGAAAATGCAGAAGGAAATTTCTGCAGTTGCAGTTAAGCAATGTAAGATTTAAGGCAGGAAAACGGGTGAGCGTCAAGAGATGGGAGCGGCTGAGAAGACCCTCTGAGCATCTCCGGGAGGGTCTGTGGGGGGACAGGGAGAGAGAAGGGGAAAGAATATTCTGAGACAACGGTGGAGAATTTTCCAGACTTGGTAAGACATCAGTGTTGAGACTCTGAAGCACTGGGCCCTGATGGACAGACAAATGAGAAGGACAGCGGTACAGAGGCTGGGGCAGCAGGGCGGCCTGGCCTGAGGACAGACCACATCAGCCAGGCAGCAGGAGAAAGTTCTAGAGATCTGCAGTACAACGTGTCATTAACACGTTAGTTAGTCACAGTGCACTTCACTGTGGAAAAATGAAACACAAACCAGACAAATCCGTGTAAATACACTGTCCTGAAGTTACAGAACACCAAAATAGAGTAAAAGCAACCAAAGAGGAAAGACACATTGTTTAGAGCTGGAGCAGCTTTCTTAACAAGAAAGTTCCAGAGGATGTGGGAATGACATCTTCCAGGATGTGAGGGAGAATGACACACACAGAATTCTGTACCCAACCACACTACCAATTGAAAGTGATGCAAAATAGGGACTTTATTTTATCTTATTTCTGCAGTGCTGGGGGTGGAACCCAGGGCCTTGCACATGGTAGGCAGGCAGTTTACTATTGAGGTACAGCCCAGCCCCAAATAGAGATATTTCCAAAAAAGGCACTCTAAGAATTTCCCAAGGAAAACCTCCTATAGGCGGCTAAACTCAGAGGCAGGTGAAAGAAGTCACAGAGAGCAAAGGAATGGGAAACCCACTTTCTGGCTAACCCTGCATCTGTGCTGGCTGTTTAAAGAGGGAGTTCTAACGGTCACTGATTTGGGTTGGTACTCGTGGCACACCAATAGCAGGCAGTGACAAGCTAGGTGGGAGCAGTGTGGGAATTAGTGTTTGTAGCATTCAGGAAGGAGGTAAAACACCGAGAAATTCTAGACCATGGCGATTACCATCGTAAGTATAACCCTAAAACCTTACAAGCAAAATGGACAACTTCCAAGGCAGTTGAAAGAGAGGCTGATGGGCTGCTGTGTGGCTGGAGTGGACGGAGAAACTCAGGCAGGGCCTCTGTGGAATGTCATTGTCCAGTGCAGGACCTTCTGATGGAGTGGGGCAGGTCACGGACAACATGGCCCTCGGATGAGAAAGTCACCACGCTCTCCCTGTGCAGCCCTGGCACCATCAACGAAATCCTACTTTGTGAGCTTCTTTTTGGTAACTTGCAAAAGCAGGGGGGATCACTGAAATAATGAAGTGTGTTTGCAAAGCAGAGAGAGAAGTACGCAGACTGTGCGAGAGGCGAGCTCCTGACACAGGTCCACTGTGAGTCAGGAGGAAACCTGTTGCTCTTAGACCGCCAAGCCACCTCTCGGGCAAAGCTACCCATGGTAGCCTCTCTTCACTTCTACTTACTTTGCAAATAGGAGTCCATGGTCATCAAAATCAGACGTCAGAATTGACTGGATGTCAAAGACAGTGTGTGCATGGCAGTTGAACTTGGCGGTACCATCATTAAAATGGCCTCTTAAGTTCAAAGCTACTTTTTCTCTTACTTTGCACAGGCTTAAGTTTACATTTTTCCTCCCCAAAAATGATCAATAACATGGAGAAACTGAAGCTGGGTGCGGTGGCTCATGCCTGTAATCCTAGCTACACAAGAGGCAGAAATGGGGAAGATTGCAGTTTGAGGCTAGCCTGACCAAAAAGTTCACAAGACCCTCCCCATCTCAACCAATGACTGGGTGTGGTGGCACACACCTGTCATCCCAGCTACATGGGTAAGCATGAACAGTCCAGGCTGAGCTGAGGAAAAAAGAGAGACGCTATCTCAAAAATAACCAACACTAGAAGTGCTGGGGATGAGGCTCAAGTCGTAGAGCACCTGCCTAGCAAGTGCGAGGCCCTGAGTTCAAACCCCAGACCTACCAAAAAAAGAAGCAGCCAAGGTGCTGGACGAGGCCTGAAGATAAGAATCATTTTGCGTGCACGTGAAGGCAATCAACCTCCATTACAATAAGAAGAATTCTCTGCGAAATGTTTATACACTTCAGGGGGGAAGAATGGGAAAATAGCTTGCATCCAATTCTCTGAGAAATTTATGAGCAAAATGAGGGTGAGAAGACATTAATTGTAGTTAGCAAAAGTAGCCAGTGGGGCATGGGGGTGCATATCATAATCTTTGGGTGGGGTGGGGGGACTGTGCGTCATCAAGACAGAAATATATAATATACTGCCTTGAACTGAAGAGAGAGTGAAATTGCTGCTACCCAGGAAAGAAAATTTCACATAACATAGAGAAGCTACCTATGCAGCAGCTTTTGTGCCAAGAAGAAAACGAGGTTTTCTCTCTGTGGCTCTAAGTTATGATTTAATTTATCAAATGTGATTGATGGATCATTTGAAATTACCACTCTTAGAAAGCCACAGGCAAGAGGGAACATTGTCACACTCCTTCACGCTCACACTTTTGTTCTTGTCGAGCGCTTTCAGGTTTCCCGAGCAGCAATTCATGCTTTTTGTGGATTCATAGCTGGGAGCCCACAGTACACGGGCCTTGCAGTGGGGTGCTGTGAGCTTTTCTGAGTCCTGACCTGCTCGTGTGGTGCGAATCCTGCATTCATTCGACAAACGCTGATGAATTCTATTATGTGAGGACACTTTTCTAGGTCCAGGAGACCGAGGCATAATCAGGGCTGAGGTCCTTTTTTGCAGTCACACATATGTGTCTGAGGATGCTCAGGATGGCAAGTGAGTGGATCGCCCAAGGCAAGGTGAGGCGCGCCTGTTAACCAGAGTGTAGTGAAATCCGTGGCAGGGCAGAGGTGTGGGCCTAAACAGGGCAGGCTGAACCCTGCAGCAAAGACCGTGCAGGGCAGCAGTGGACAGCAGAAAACATTGAGACCCGAGGTTCTCAGCCCTGGCACTCAATCCTAGCCGACAGCTGAGTGACTCCCCTTCTTGAACCTGGCACCAGGAGGGCCTGGCTCCCTCGGCCGTCTGCCTGTCTGCTACACACGGTCCTTTCTACAAACCACAGCCCAGCATGTGACATCTTTGCCCTTGTCCCCAGTCCCTGGCCTTCCAGTCAAGCTGCAGTGGCTTTGGACACCTAATCAACGGGTCCCCCTAACAATTTCCTCCCCAGCCAGGACTCTGGCCGGAGACTTCAGATCCAGCGCACCTGGACCAAAGTACACGAGGTCAGCACAGCAGTCAGAGAGGCCACTGGTCACTTAAGATTTCTAAGGGCTCAGCCTGCGGGCTGTAGGGGACAGGCCTTCACTGATAGTCACAACAACTTCCTGGACCCCATGCACAGGCAGGCATGCTGCTCCCGGCCAGCTAGAAACTGCTTCCAAGACTCCAAAACGGGGCTTTCAAGGTTCCAGGCATGGAACACTGCACTCTCCACTCTGACTGCACAGAGATCTCACTCAAGAGCTTCCAGAGCTGGAAAAAGGATATTAAGTCCACATTCTCCCAATTCAGCCATTTGCACACAACTACTCTCCTGTGTGTGTCTGTGGGTGGCCACACTGTTTGAACTTAGGCCTTAGCTTGCTGGGCATGCACTCTACCATTTGAACCACACGTCAGACCTTTTGCTTCAGTTTTTTTTTTTTTTTTCTTGTAAGGTTTGTATGTTTCTCCTCTCTGTCCTATCCACAGTACAACCTCAGACAGAGATCCTCCTACTCATGCCTCCTGAGTAGCTGCGATTACTGACAGCTTATTTGTTGAAATGGAATCTCACTAACTGTTTGCTTGAGCTGGCCTTGCACCTTGATCCTCTAGATTGTCACTTCCCAAATAGCTGGGATTGTAGGTGTGCACCATTGTGCCCTACCCAACTGCCACAATTCTTGCCATAGTCCTGCACTACTGCTTCATTTATATTTTTGTTTAAAATTCACTGTTTTATTTAACATAGATCTGGTTTTTAGATTCTTTCCCTAAATCCATACTGTTGTTACCAACAGTACGTAAATGTAAAAGTAAATGCATAGAGAAATGTAAGAGTTCATTGTAACTAGTGTGTTATAGGCATCAGAGAGTGTAACTAAGACTTTCTCTTGGACTCAGGATGAGGGAAGGAAAATGAAAAATGGAACCGTGTTTTCATGTGCACTGTGAATCTCTCAGGGATCAGCTAAACTCACCCCTTCGTTCTGTGTGGTGTATCCCTCTGGATACACAAGTTTAGCTGAACCATTCTAATTCTGTAAATGAAAAGACTGGCGCTGACCATTGCTTCTGCCTGTATTCTCAGTACTCAGGAGGTGACAGTGGGGGAGGATCACAGTTCAAGGTCAGCCCAGGCAAAACATTAGCAAGACTCAATCTCAAATCAATACGCTGGATGGTGGCACAAGCCTCCCATGTGGCTGGCATCACAGACAGGTTGACAGTTCCTGTAAACCCTGACTGCATCCCTCAAAAGCCCATGGGGTGTCCTGACTCTGTCCTGGGCTTTATTCAGCCTGCGGGTGCTTTGCTTTGCCCTGACATAGGGCAGACCAGAGGCAAGGGAAAGAAGTGCCCCTTGGAGAAATTCCCACTGGCAGGCCTAAGGGACAAGTCTAGGCACTATCTCCTCCATGGTCCCCTAGGTTCCAGGTTCCCAAGCAGGACTGAGGGGCAGCCAGCTGTCCCTTCTGACTTTTCTCCTGTGCCTGAGTTCCTCCCCCACTGCATCACCCTTGCTCTCAGGCATCACCTCCGGAATAAACTACCTGCACTCACATTCTTGCCTCCAGACCCCAGTTTTTAGGAAAACTGAGCATGTCGGTGTCAGTATTTGCTTTTTTGGGGGGTGGGGAGTACTGGGGTTTGAACTGAGGGTCTATGCTTGCTAGGTATGAGCTGTACCATGTAAGCCACACCCCCAGCCCTTTTTGCCTCTAGATTGTCACTTCCCAAATAGCTGGGATTGCAGGTGTGCACCTTTGTGCCCTACCCAACTCCCACAATTCTTGCCATAGGGTCCTGCATTTTGACCTCAGACTGTGATCCTGTTACCTATGGTCTCCTTAGTATCTGGGATGTCAGACCTGTGCCACCACACCTGGCTTATTGGTTGAGATGGGGTCTCCCTAAATTTTTGCTCAGACTGGCCTTGAATCTAGAGTCTCTTGATCTCTGGCTCCTGAGTAACTGAGATTACAGATGTGAGCCACGATGCCTGGTGTGCATGTCAGGATCTCATGCAGTGCACACATGGCCTGGGTGTATGTTGTGCTGGGGGGAGGTTATAGTCTCAAGAAGCCTGGGTAGAAAAGGCCAACTCCTCTCCCTCTCCTGCCTCTCCTTCTCTTCAAGGAAAGAGGACACTTTTCTCTGGAGATCAAACACTGAGCACTCAGCAATGCAACAGAAGAAAGAGAAGAAAAGAAAGGCAGCTCATAAATCTTGCCAGAAGCCTAGATTCAAAACCCAGAACCCACTACAAAGAAGCCAGTAGCCCAGGAGGAGAAACACAAAGCTAAAGCTTGCATCTTCCCCTTTTCCCCCCAGGCTCTCTGGTCCCTTTTGGCCATGACAAACCAAGAGATATCTGTGCATGCATGGAGAATAGGGAATGTGTTTTGCTTCCATGGCAGAATTTTAAAGAAATTTTTACAAGATCCAACCAAGACGAGACCACACTGAGGGAAGACTCAGCCAACCCGTGACCCGTGACCCGCACTGGGGGACGTGGAAGATTTAGCAGGATCCAGGACACGCTCCTGAGTCCAGGACAGAGGGATGAAGGAAGGGCCAGCTATTGAGCGGTCAGGTGGGGTGGGGGTAAATGTCAATCTTACAAACGTCAGGCAGGGTTCCCAGATACCTGAGGCCTCAGAGAGCTGAGATCCTACAAGGCACTTACTCACTGTGTGCTCTCTTGCCAAGTGAAGAAACACTCATCTGGGGTGTCTAGAAGGAAAAAGGGGCCAATCTGGCAGATAATAGGGTTACTGCCAGTATTACAGGAGACCCTTTGGAAAATCCCCATAGGAGTGCCAAAACCTCTCACTACTCACAGAAACAAATAAAATTCACAGCAAGATGAGAACTAAAGTGTTTAGTAGCAATAAAAAATAATGCCACAGTAGAAAATTCCTGTACATTACTAAGCCATTAAAAAAAATGAAGTCAAGTCATTTGCAGGAAAATGGATGGAACTGGAGATCATCCTGCTGAGTGAGATAAGCCAAGGTCAAATATCGAATGTCCCTGCTCATTTGTGGAACCTGATCTAGTATGACGACGGTGGTGATGGTGATAGTGACGATGGGACATGAACGTATGGGGGGCAGTCTGGGGTATCAACACAGGGAGGGGGAAAGGAAAGGGTGCTGAGGGGGAGAGGATGGAATAAGCCACATGTCTACATTTGAAGATGGGTAGTGAGCCCAAAAATATTGTATAAAAAGCGGGGAGGGGACGAGAATGTAACGGAGGGGTGAACTTCTTCAGAGTACACTGTACACACGTATGGAATTATCACAATGAACCTCTTCCTATTATATATATATGCATATAATATATGCTAATTTGAAAATAAATCAAATTTGAAAAATTCCTATATAGTCCCTGCTACGGGCTCAGGTCTTCCTCTAAGCACTTTGCACAAGTCAACTCACATTGTCCCTGTGTGGCTGGTATAGTCATCACTCCTGCCACACACAGGGGACAACAGGAGCGCAGCAGTGACGTAAGCTGCCTGATGGGGCACAGCTAGCACGCAGAGGAGGCTGGTCTTGAACACAAGGCCATCTAGTTCCAAGTCTTTATTGTTAATTTAAGTAATAGAGAAAAATTATATAAGCTTACAGGCAGGGAGAAAAAAAGCACACAAAACCATATTCCTGCACAGAGGAAAGAAGGAATCCCCGTTCCTTCTGTCACACACACAGATGCCCCGTGACCATTGGTTCATATTTTTAGAAGTACTTTTACAAAGACTTCATCCTAAAACTTTTAAATCAATCAAATCATTACATGCAAGAGAAGAAAGATATTCTTCAACATGCAAAGGGCTCAGGTTAAAACATGAACTAAAAAAAAAAGTCACGCATAAATGTTCACCAACTGACTGAGCGATGAATAAAAACAAAGTGAAGAAAGTTCTGGGTTAAAGTTGCAGAGAGAGAAAGGTGAGGACTACAGCCAATTGGCATTGTTAACATGGTGAAGGAGCTCAAGTGCACACCAAATGTCATATTTAAAATAGGAGACATACTACTTGACATGATCTGAACTCAGGACCTCGCTCTACCACTTGAGCCACACCTCCAGCCCTTTCTGCTCTGGTTATTGTGGAGATAAGGTCTTGCTTTTTGCCCAGGCCAGTCTGGCAAATAGGTCCTCCTCTTTTATGCTTCCTGTCATTGCTGGGATGACAGGCACATGCCATGGTGCCCAGCTATTGGTTGAGATGGAGTCTTGTGGAAATTTTGTCCAGGATGGCTTCGAGCTGTGATTCTCCCAATCTGTCTCCCTAAGTAGCTAGGATTACAGGTGTGAGCCACTGTGCCCAGTTTAGCGGAGATGATTATCAAATCATAACAATTTTACAAAGAAGCACTCAGCAACAGCATCCTAGATTTTCTACTCGGTCTCTGTGACCGCCAAGGACTTCCCTTCCTTCAGCTCTCTGCTGAGATATCTGTGTCTCTTTCCTGCATGCTGGGTGGCTCTCTGTGAGAAACACCAGCACTGGGGTGATTTGTTGGCAGCTTGGGGGAGTGTCACCCACCTCAGCCCAGGATGTCATCCTGTTTCTATTAGATGAAATTCTTTTCTGAATCTTGCTAAGAAAATACCTTTAACACGTTCACAGTGCTTTGTGGGGATTAAGTGCTAGACTTTAACCTAATTCTCTTCCAGGACCAGGAAGATGCTTGAGGCCTGTGACGATCTTTTAAAAATCTTGCAGTTATACCTCCCCCGGCCCCACCCACTTCTAATTTTGTCTATTTTTGTCATCAGATACCATAAATGCTTGTCTACTCTAATGACTTTTAAATAATTAGTTCTCAGATTTATTTTTTAGAAAAATCACTGTTACTGTTACCATTTCCCCAGATGCATTAATTTCTGCCTTTGTTGTTCCAAATGATTTCTTTATTTCGTTGTTTCCTTCCTCATTCCTCTAACATTTGGGATTGAGTCTTTAGTTGGCTGGCTTTCTTCACTGCAGAAGGCAGCTGAGTGGCTGCGTCTGACTTGTTTGAACGAGCACCGTGCGCATTTGATTATTTGCGATGAACTGTGGTTTTGAAAGTCTTCTTCTACCTGAGTAACTCCAAGGTTATCCTTTGTGCGATTTGTAAGACACAGCAACATAAACAAGTTATCCAGCAACACGGAGGAACCACACGCAGAGAGAAAAGAGTCACAAATTGGTAGTTTCATTAGACAGGAATCAGAAGGTGCACAAGTCACACGGTGACTTTTCTGGCTGTTCTCTGCCAGGCCTCCTGATACGATTTAACCATTTAAACTATGTAGACATAGTGTGCTTTTAAACACTAAGATCACAGGAGCAAAGGGAGGGAAGAGCCCAGCAGCATCCACCAGAGACAGAGCCTGGCAAGGGAACCTTGGGACTGCAATGATTAAAAGTACAGAAATGGTCGGGTGCAGGTGACTCACGCCTGTAATCCTAGCTACTCAGGAGGATCAACATTCAAAGTCAGACCAGGCAAATAGTCTGTGAGACCCTATCTCGAAAAAAACCCATCACAAAAAAGGGCTGGTGGAATAGCTCAAGGTGTAGGCCCTGAGTTCAAACCCCAGTACCTAAAAAAAAACCAAAAAAACAAAAAACTACAGAAACAGCCAAAGTACCTTCCACTCTACTCTAAAGAGAATCCCACCAACCCAAAAGCAGAGTCAGAGGAGGAACAAAGAGGTGGGGAAAATGAACAAAAGAAATGATTTTTTTCTTTTAGTGGTACTGGGGTTTGAACTCAGAGCCTTGTGCTTGATAGGCAGGTGTTGTTTTACCACTTGAGCCATCCCTCAGCCTATTAAGTGATTTAAAAATATCCAAGAAATATATCACACACACACACACACACACACACACATACATATACAAAATATATCAATGATCAGAGCACATATAAAATTTAAGCTTCCTATTGAAGGATGAAAATTATCAGGTTGGATAAAAACATAAAATTCAATCAAATTCAGCTAATCAGAATCATCTGAAATAATAAAGATGCTAAGAGTCAATCCAGAGGGAGACTCCTTAGTTATATAACCAGCCTCTTTTAAAAGGGGAAAGGCCACTGGAGTGGCAGAGATCAGGAGGATCAAGGTTTGAGGCCAGCACAGACAAAAGGTTCCCATGACCCCATCTCAGCCAATAGCTGGTGTGGTGATGCATGTCTGTCATCCCAAGCTATGCAGGCATAGGTAAGAGGATCCTGATCCAGGCCAACCCCAGGCAAAATCAAGAGACCCTATGTGTAAAATAACTATAGCAAAAAAGAGCTGTGGAGTGGCTCTAGTAGTAGAGCACTTGCCTTGCAAGGACAAGGCCCTGAGTTCAATCTCCAGTGCTCTGCCTACACACAAATATTTCAACAGAAAAAAAAAATTAACCAAAAATTTCAGAAAATACAAATGAGCAATAAACAATTTAAAATACTTATGGAAATTTCTCCAATTAAAAGGAGATAGTGTTTAGGCATTAGATTGTTAGCAGCTGATATTACTGAGGTTGAAAGCAGCCTGTTGGCAGGGGAACACTTTAGATTCTTCTAGCAAAGGACACATGCCCCCACATTCTCATGGAGTAGGAATGCTGCTGGCAATTTCTATCAAAACTGATACACTTTTCTTCTTTAGCAAGCTTATTCTCAGAGCTAAAATTCCTCCCAAAGAGAATTATTCGGGGGTGGGGGATGGGCAAAGTGCTTGTTACTACCCTTTTATTTTTAAATAGTAAAAGGAGAGGCGATCCAAATGCCCAACGATAGGTGATGTGGTTAAACAGGAAATGATCTGTCTATACAGCTAAATGTCATACAAGCATTGAACTGACTCCAGAGCCAGACGCCCGGGCACAGAAAGATATGCATGTTGTATTGCTCCATAAAACTGCAAGACATGAATCCGCCCAGGGTGTATGCGGCGTGCACTGTCTGTAAAGCACATGCAATCCATCAGGAAGGCTAAAAAGCAAAAATTCCAACAGCGTTTACAACTGTTTTGAGCAAATTTTTACTACATTTACCAATTTCCTCATTTTCCCATAGTGCATAATTTCCACTTTAATTGTTCGAGGACTATCTTCATGTTGCATAAAAAATATAAATCTCTCTCCTACCCTGTTCTCCATCTCCCAGTTTTACCCCCAGAAGCTAAGGTTATTAGTTTCTTCTGTGATCTTTCAGAATTTATTTATGCATAAATAAGAAATTTTAACTACATAATATTCCTTTCCTCCTCTTTTATACAAAAAGAAGCAAATGTTTTCTTAACTGCTCTTCTTTTTTTTGGAGAAGTGAGGAGTAGCACTGGGGTTTTGAACTCAGGGCCTTGTGCTTGCTGGACAGGTGCTCTACCACTTGAGCCACACCCCTGACTTTTTGTTTTAGTTTTGGAATAGAGTCTGGATGGGTCCAGACCAAGATTCTGCTATTTACGCCTCCCACAGAGTTGCCTGCCACCACGTGGAGCTACTGGTTGAGCTGTGATCTTGCTAGCTTTTTTGCCTGGGTTGGCCTCAAACTGCATTCCTCCCAATCTCTGCCACCTGAGTGGCTTGGATCATAGCCATGCACCACTGGGCCCAGCCTCACTGCTGTTCTTCTTACCTGAGCATAACTGAACTCCAGCTGGATGTTTATTTGCTTGCTTTTTTGTTTACTTACAGATCAAATGTTGGGGACAATGATGACAGTGACGGATCTCAGATCTCTCGATATGTGGTGTGATCACTATGATTTTTGAAATAGATAAATATGAGTAACCAAAGCTGAACTTGATGCAGGTAGCCCAATATCCACAAGAAAACAGCAAAGTCAGGAAATCTGCAATGTCTTTCCCTCAGGGGCACGTGCAGAGTAACAATGCTGGAGGTGTGGACGCTTCTGACACACTTGGTCACTTACCCTCTGCTCCCTGGTGGGTTTGGAAACTACACCATCCCCCCGCTTCACCCACCTCCTTCCCACAAATGCTCATGGTGGTCACTCCCATGAGTCTCACTATCACCCACACCCTGGCCACACCCACGATTTTGCCTCCAGTCCATGTGGTTTCAACACAACCACCCCAGTGAGGGGAGTGACAACCATCCAAGTGACATCTCAGTTACCTGAGGAAAAGAAAGCTACTTCAAGTAGCCCAAGTGAAAAGTGTGACCTTGTGTGTGTGTGTCTGTGATATTGTGGTACCGGGATTTGAATTCAGGTCCTCAGACTTGCTAGGCAGGCACTCTACCACTTGTACCATTCTCCTAGCCCAAAATGGAGCCTTTTTTTTTTTTGGTACTGGGATTTGAATTCAGGGCCTACACCTCAAGCCTCACCACCAGCCCCCCCACCCCCTTTTTTTGTAATGGGTTTTTCTAGATAACAGTCTTGTGAACTATTTGCCCTGGCTGGCTTCAAACCGAGATCCTCCTGATCTCTGCCTCCTGAGTTAGCATTACAGGTGTGAACCACCCGTGCCTAGCCCAAAATGGGATTCCTGAAAGGACACAGAGTGCGCTGTGGACACAAAATGGAAGCAATCCTGCAGTCTTCACTGGTGATGGTCTCTGAATCTAGTTCCAATGCCACAGCAAGAAGGACATGATTGGCGGCCCTCTTTAGCAGAGTCTGGGGAGAAAGGAACTGTGACCTCTGCAGGCCAAAGCGGTGCTCCTCCCCTGCTCTGTGGGCTCAGGATGGAGGATGGGGAAGCGCCTCTGGCTCAGCAGTGGCCTCTCTGGGAGTTAGGAGGTCACGAGTGCTTTGGGGAGACCATGGATTGCTTTGTGGAGGGAAATCCTTGGGTTCTCCCCACCTTACTGTATCTTTCCTCATCGTGACACTCACCTCCAGCTGACCCAAGGCGCTGGGCCTGATCTTCTCATGTACACATACACACACACACACACACACACACACACACACACACACATGTATATATTTACAGACTGCATATACATACTACAAAGTAGACTTTTTATTGGTGTTCCACTCTGTGATTATTTCTTCAGTGCTGGGGTCCAAATTCAAGTGTGCTAGGTGAGTGCTCTACCACTGGGCTCGTCCCAAGTCCTGTTGTATGCGTGTTAACACATGTAGATTCTCGTGAGCACCCCTCCACAGTCAGGATGGGAACAGGTCACTTAACGTGCCCCACAGAATACCCCCAAACCTCCTTATCTGACTCTTTCTAGCCACCCCTCCCTGTGGCTGGCAAGCATGGCTTGTGGGCCAGAGTGTCACACATCTAGAAACACACGTACATGGCCAGTGTAATGCCTGTAAGCATCTTCCAATGTCCCTGTGTTTTTAAGGAGAATTAAACAAAGGTTTGACATAGGTGATGAAAATTGGAACTGTGGAGAGGCCGTGGGCGAGCCCCTGGGGAATGGATCAGGCACAGATATCAGAATTTATCACACGAAAGTCCAGATTCAAATTATGCAAAAGCGATCTGGGGAAAGGGATCTAAAAATACTGCCAAGCTGGATCCTTTCCTCCCGTTCTTCTTGGCTGCTTCCGTCTTCCCATGATGCCCTATCATTTGCAATTTAAATGGGAATCACAGCTTTTTAAACCACTCAGACTCTGTAATGTCAGCCAGTCCCTCCCAAGCTGTGGATGGACCATTATGACAACCAAATATGATACGTACTGGTAATGTCAAAGGGGGAAAGATATATGGTAGTCAGCATGTCCCAAAGTGTGGGTTAGGAACCACCAGTGTTAAAAAAGGGGGTGCTGACTCCAAAAGCCACCTAAGCACTTCATTAGAGAAATTGCCTTTCCTCTTTCACTCCATTCAAGACTTCTGATTGCAGCACGGAGAAGTTTTAGGTGCTAGAATGCCGAGTTTCCTTTTTACCAGAAAAAGGGGCAGCCTCTGGCACAGCAAAGCAAGCCAGCTGTTTTGTTTTTAATTACTTTCTCCTGCTGGCACAAGGTGAGGGTCTCATTTCAGATGGTGATGGGAAATTTGACTTTTAAGTAAACACATGGGAGTGGGCCTTAATACTACCCAAATGGAGGGATTTGCTTAAAATGTCCAAAAATAAATGGTGAGAATGGCACAGCAGTGACTGAGGGTCAGGGACAACGCCTAAGTGTTTAGAAAGGACACGGATGGTCCCATGACTGGGGGCCTCATGGACAGACAGAATTCCCTGGAGGCAAGGGTCAGCCTCGACCATCTCCTGGCTCATCTGCCCATGGCTGGCATATGCGGGCTCAGTACCAGTGAGGCCACCATTCTCACGGCACCGCTCTGTGAGTCAGAGCTTGGCTTGTCTGGTAAAAGAACTAACTGGGTCACCTCTGAGGCCCCTGGCAGGTACTCACTCTCCTGAGAGGTGGCTGCCTTCTCTCTCCTCACACTCATCTCTCTCCAGCCTCCTGTGCCCCACAGTCGCCAAGCTCCTTCTGCAAGGGCTAATGACTGATCATGACTGAACAGAAATTCCTCTAGGCTGATCTTTATGGCCCACTCCTGCTTGGCCCAAAGTCTGTCCTTCTTAGCAAGATTTTCCTCTCTAGGCTGGAGGTTTGGTCTAGAGCAAACGTCCAAAATCAGAGCAGCATTCGCCTCTGTGGAAGGATGTCATCATGAAAGCATGGACTGTGGAGCACCTGTGTCCTGTGCAGGTGGCAAATGGCAAGAGGAGTAGAAGGATGGAGGAGCTTGAAGCTGTAATGAGCTTCAAGCAGTGATGGAGCTACAAGTCCTTCAGTCCCATGGGGAAGCAGGGAGGACAGGGTCACCAGCTCCATGCCCTGCGGGGACTCTGTGGGCACACTGAATGATGAGGGAGTAGAGGAGATTGCTGGCTTCCTCCCTGTGGTCTAGTTCTGCGACCAAAAGGGTCTCTCCAACCATGAGTCTCCTGGCATCTCACTGGCCCAACTGACAAGACTCAGTTGTCCTCCCGCTGACACAGGTCTTCATTTTGTCAGTGAGTCTGTCTTCCAGGCAAGCCACCAGCTTAGTGAGAATGAAACCTGCTTCCAACAGCAGCAATAACAAAACCTAACACTGAATCACTCCAGCAACCTGTGTGGTAGGAACACTTGCTATCCTCATCTTAGCAAGTTGGGCCTAGTGACTTACTCCTGTAATCCTAGCTACTTGAGAGACTGAGATCAGGAGGATCTCAATTCAAATCCAGTCCAGGCAAAGTTTTTTGTTTTTTGTTTTTTTCAGTACTGAGGTTTGAACGTGGGGCCTCATGCTTGCTAGGCAGGTGCTTTATCACTTGAACCACTCTGCTAGCCCCTAAAGCAAAAAGTTCTCGAGACCCCATCTCAACAGAGAAAAGCCAGGTATGGTGGTGCACACCTGTCATCTCAGCTGTGGCAAGAAACTTAATAGGGGAGGGCCACCACTATCCACACTGGCCCCAGGCAAAAAGCAAAACCCTATCTCAAAACTTGCCTGAGCGAAAAGGGCTGGAGGTGTGCTTAAGTGGTACAGCACTCAAGTGCAAAGCTCTGAGCTCAAACCCCAAAACCACCATCACTGCCATAAAAAGAGAAAACCAAAAACAAAAGATGAGGCAACTTTACCTCACAGTGAACGAGTGGCAGATGAGAAGTCAGCAGTGCCTGTTTCTAAGGCCCACCCTCTTAGTCACAAAAGCAGACAACTGGTAGCACCCCCACAAACTGTTTTGATAAAAGTGGTGATCAGTAAGTCACAGTTGTAACTGGAGAGTTCATGATTTTGGTTTTTTTTTTGAGACAGGGTCTTGCTATGCAGCCCAGGCTGACCTTGAAGTTGAGATCCTCCTGCCTCACCCTCCTAAGAGTTGGGATTACAGGTATACCTACACCTGCTACAATTTTCTTTAAAAGGCTTTTTCACAAAAAAAAAAAAAAGAAAGAAAAATCTGGGAGAGCTAGCCACACAGGCATGGCAAAAGAAAAAAAAATCAGCATCAACTAGCAGTTATCTTCTCCGTGGGACTTGTGTGACTGCAACATCCCATGTAGCCTTGTGGTTCCACAGTCAACTTCACTGGTCATGTGTCCACGTCGTCCCTGGGGACACTGAGTCTTTGATGGTCCGTGGGGGAGAAGCTCTGCGAAGCTCTGTCACTGCTTCAGATCCCAATGCTCCGAGCGGCTCCGCCCTCCACACACCTCTCCCAGCACCAGCTCAGAGATGCATGTTTTAGGTGTGACCTTGTTTGCACAGTTGTCATTTGAATGATGCTCAAATTCAAGGACCTGTAACTGGTTTGGACAGAGGGACCTCCCCCAGTCATTTGGGTGTATTTCTTTCACTTCATCCCTGGAAGGAAAAATCAGCTGAATTCAGTCAGAGTTTTTTCCCTCCTTGCAAAATGACTGACAGGTGGAAATCTGGCCATGCTGCCCTAGAACGTCTAGTTAATGGTGATGTCTATGCTGGGGAAAAGATGAGAAAGGATTCCGGAGCAGGGGCAGTGCCACCACAGAGCACCACAGTGACTTAACTCATCTTCACAGAATTAATAATTCAGATCCCACACTGTCTCAATGAGAAGTGGCCATAAACTGCAGCGTGTCTAACCAGACACTCCTGAAAACGGGGATTGATCCTGGGAAGTGCTACCTGCACTTTAAGCCATCGTCTGAAGCAATGAAAGCCGTTAGATGAGTTCCCCTCTTCATGAAAACCACCAAGGCAGAAAACCGCTGCAAAGAGGTTGCTGGAGCAGAGAATGGGTCCCTGTGCGTCATCAGCTTCGAGGAAGTCTGGGAGGGGGGACAGTGTTCAGCTCTGCTTGAACACACACAAGCCCCAAATCAGGTGACACATGTCACCATGCATGTGGATAGGCAGAACAGGGCAAGAGGGAAGCAGGGCAGCACACACCAAATGACACATGCCTTTTGGGGGTTGTGGCAGAGTTAATTCAACCTTCAAAGATCTTAAGAGGTTACCCACAAAATGCATTTCTAGACGACCCCAGAAAGGGAGACCCTGCCATCTCCCAGCTATTAGGGAAGGAAGACTCCAGGCGACAGGCAAGCATAGCTCTTTTCTTTGGTTAGCTCAGAGACACCTACAGATGGATGCTGAACAGCCCAGCCTGGAAGCTGGACTGGGCACAGCTTTAGGTTCCCCTAATCACACTTCTGGCTTTAGGCTTTGCTCTCCTGCACAGCAGCTCAGGACTCAACTCCCAGCCATCCACTGCCTCCCCATGAACACAGAGCACAAGCCAAGATTCTCAGATGGCTGACTAGGCCCACGTACTCTGGCCCCTGGTCCCTCTCTGAATTTATTCTCTCCCATCCTCCTTGCTCGCTCCACTCTAGCCACATTGGCCTCCATCACTGTGACCACCCTGCTGTCATCAGAGCCTTGGCATTTGTTTTTCCCTTTGCTAGAATGTTCTTCCCTCCAAATCACAGCATGGTTGGTCCCTTCACCTCCTTCAGATCTTGGCCCAAGTGCCACCTCCCCAGTTAAGGCCTTTCCTATTGAGATTAGCAATGCCTCCCCTCACCCGCTCACACTGCCTCCATAGTACTTTCTGCCCCCGAAAGATACACCTTCTTCACTGGCCCTCTCCTCCCCACCCCACAGAAAGTAGGCATCATGAGGTCAGGGATCTGTCTCCTTGTTTCCCTGCTCTCCCCAGTGACTTCTAGAACCCAGTACACAGAAGGTGCTCAATAAACAATCTGTTGACATGATGACCAAGCCACCAATATCTAAATTCTGTACTTTCTCACCCCATCAGAACCAGTGTGACAAGCCAAATAAAGGAATATGGTCCATTGGTGGCCTCAGAGCACACTCAGGAAGTCCCAACTGTCCCTCATGCTTGAAGGTTAGCCACTCAACACACACATACCTTTTGGTGATGGTGCTGGGGTTTGAACTCAGAGCCTTGTGCTTGCTAGGCAGGTGTTCTACCACTTGAGCCATGCTCCTAGCCCTTTGTGCTTTGGTTGTTCTTGTCTTATGCCTGGGGTGGTCTGGACTGCAATTCTGTTATTTAAACTTCTATTGTAGTAGGATGACAGGCTTGTGCCATCAGGCTCAGCATTTTTATTGGTTGAGATGGGATGCTGTGAATTTTTTGCCCCAGCTAGCCTCTAATTTCTATCCTCCTCGATCTCTGCCTCCCAAATAGCTAGGATTACAGTCGTGAGCCACTTTGCCTTGCAACTCAACAAATGTTTATGGAACACCGACTGTGAGCCAGGCTCTATGTGAGCTCCAGGGACACGACTAAAAACCAGGTTAGACACCAAGTCTGCTCTCCGGGAGTTTTCAGTCTACCGGGGAGAGGTAAGTAAAAAGAGAATGAACAAGTCATTTTGAGTTGCAGCAGAAAGATGGAGAAGATGAAGGAAGAAGGTGACAGGAGTTAGAGGAGGGTGAGGAAGGTGAGCAGTCTTAGACCAGGTGGCTCAGGAAGACTTCTTCCAGGAAGTAACATACAAGCCACAAACTGTGGGAAAAGATCTGGAATGTTCTGGGGAAAGAGGGACCCAGTGGAGACAAGAGCACCCTGAAGCTCCAGGATCTACCTCCCCAAAGTGTCCCTGGATGGGGGTCCTTCCTCTGTGACCCTGCAGATGCCAAGATCTTACTATGTGGCTTGTAGTCCCCTTCAGCTCTTTTCCTTGTTCCCAGGGAAAGGGAACAGTGTTTGGTGGTCCAAAATGCACACAGATCTGAAGTGGCTTAATTTTGTGATTTCACTGTAACCAGGAGTGAAACTGTGGGATGGAAGTGTTTGGAATCAGTACCCCTGTAGGGCCACTTCTTCATCAGCCCTGGTTCAACAACACTGGCTGAAGAGATCCTGTTTGTCTATGGGGACCCAAATAACATACTGTCTCTCCCAGGAAGCCTTCAGATTTCATCTCCTTTCTGTGTGATGATGGCTGTTATGGAGCCTACTTACCGTCTTGGACTTGTGTATAAATTTTCCATGAACATTTCAAAAGCCAGCCTGTGTCCTCAGTTTTGGGATCAATAAAGGTCTGACATCAGAATGGATAGTCAATGATGAGAGTTAACACTTATTGGATACTTTCTGTATGCTGGAAGTGTTGAAAGCATTTTTCCATGGAATTGTTCATTGACTTCTCACTGTGACCCAACCTGAAAGTTGGTATGATTTGCCCGGTTTTCAGCGTGGAAACTGAGCCACAGAGAGCACTTCCTTCCAATCCTAGGACCTGAGCTTTGAATTTCTGTGTCGAAACTGACTTGCCAAGTACAGCTGACTCCCTTATCCATGGTTCAGGTGCCTGTGGTCCAATGTGGCCCCAAAAGACTAAATAGAAAATCTCAGAAATAAACTATTTATAAGTTTTAAGTTGCGCACCATTCTGAATAGCATGATTACATCTCTGTCTCACTCCACCCTGCCCCGTCTTACCTGGGGACTGACTCATTCTCTTGTCCAGGGTGTCCACATCATATATGCTACCTGCCCGTTAGTCACTTAGTAGCATCCTGACTATCAGGCTGACTGTCACAGAATGTCAGTGCTTATGTTCAAATAACCCTTATTTTACTTAATAATAGCTCCAAAGGCAGAGAAGCTGTGAAGTCTTTCTTTTAAGTGAAAAGGTGGAAAAACAGTAAGATATTTTGAAAGAGACCACATTCCCAGAACTTATGACGGTACACTGTTACAATGGTTCTGTTTTATTAATAGTTACTGCTATTAATCTCTTGCTGTGCCTAATTTATAAATCAAGCTTTATCATATGCACAGGAAAAACAGAATATATAGGGTTTGGTCTTAACCACAATTTCAGGCATCCTCTGGAGTCTTGGGGGTGTATCCCCAGCAGATAAGGGGGGCAATGCATTTCTGCTCCTTATGGTTCTGAGTTCTCTCCACCCATGCGTTCCAAGAGCCTCTTCCCAGGGATCCCAAATCCCACACCAGGTCTGCTTCAGTGGCTGCCCAGCTTTTCCCCCGCCTCAGGGCAAATCTGGGGTGCTTTCCCAGAAGTGAGCACTGAGGCCTGAGCCGGCCAGAAGCCACCTCTCCAGCAGTTTGGTGACAATCTGCCCAATTAAAGGACAGACTGTGGTGGGGAGCACCGTCGCTGTCACCATCACCCTCCGTGTTGCCTTTGTTAACAATGGATGGGGGAGCCCCGTGACTGTCTTCCCCAGTGGGCATCCTCTCCATTCACTGACATTAAACCATCTGAGAACATGGAACGGACCCGCCCTGCCCTGCCTTGTGTGTAAGCCTCGTGTCATGTGACTAAAGGGGAGAAATGGAACTTTGCAGCCACAAATTTTTTTTCTTTGGTGGTCTTGGGTTTGAATACAAAGCCTTGCACTTGCTAGACAGGGGCTCTGGCACTTCAGTCACACCCCAGGCTGTTTTATTTTAGTTATTTTCACCTGAGGTCTCACTGTTGTGCCCACGCCAGCCTCGGATCATGGTCCTCCTATCTTTGCCTTCCACATAGCTGGGACCACAGTTGTACACCACCACATCTGATTGAGATGGGGCTTCATTAACTTTTTGCCTGGCTGGCCTCAAACCATGATCCTCTCTATCTTCACCTCATAAGTAGCTGGGATTACAGAAGTAAGCCACCTGGCCTGGCCTGCATTCAGAGATTTTTAAAAAGGGACATCCTGTCTCATATGAGCCTCAAAATTAAAAAATACCCTTGATCACCTTCTCCAGAAGTTGCTGACTCCCCTGTGGGAGCAACCTTCTCTCTGACTTTTGCAACCCTGATGCCTCACCTGCAGCTATGCCACAACTTCAGTAGCTGACGATCGTGGGAGGACTGTAATATTTTCCCCTTTGAATGTTCACTCTCCCCTTTCTTCAGGAGACCTGGCTTTCCTGGAGGCTGGAGGCTCTGTGAGTCCTACAAACCAAAAGTATTTTTTCTTGTTTTTTGTAGCCCTGGGATTTGAACTCAGGGCCTCACGCCTGCTAGGCAGGTGCTCTACCACCTGAGCTGCTCCGCCAGCCCTTTTTTGCATTGCTTTCTTACAATATGGGTGTCTGGAACTATTTCCCTGGGGCTGGCTTTGAACGGTGATCCCCATGATCTCTGCCTCCTGAATAGCAAGGATTACAGGTGTGAGCCACCAGTGTCTGGCCAAAGCATTTCTCTTAATGCTTGTATTTGTTCTGGGTCTTCCTTCAGCTTTCTGATCCCAATCATTAACCCGCCAAAGGATTCAAAAAGCTAGAGACATAATCGTGTTGACTGAAGTTGGATTTTCTGCAAAGCCCAGCAGTGTTTCCCCTCATGTCAGCGATGTTGCGTGTCAGATGCCACACAGACCTACTAAATGCCACAGGGTCGGAGGGAGAAATGTACTGTCTTTTCCATTTTGTGTTCATCCCTTCTAACTGCATTAAGGGGAAAAGTCCCACAGCGACATCAATATTTCTTCAACCTCCTGCTCTCGTCTCCTGGTACCCCTTTTAGGGACCGCTGCAGGCTTGGAACACTCCAGCCACACAACATAGCAAAAATTCAATAACGCACTTTCGTTCTCAATATGTATCTATTTTTATGGTTACTTGCTATGTATGCAATGATGCTGGTTTTCCATTTAGGGGGTTTTAAAATAAAGTTGCTTTGTAAAAATATTTATTTGAACTATATTTGCATAGAATGCATTGAGTTTACAAATACATAGCAGAACTTTAAAAGGCCCCAAAATGGTACTGTCATTGTTCCTGGGAAGAGGAATTTTGTGGCCAAAAGATGGAGTAGGAAAGAGGGGAAAGTTTCCACTGGATACTTAGGTCATTTTTAAAATTTCTGTGGTACTGGGGTTTGAACTCAGGACCTTGCTCTTGCCAGGCAGGCACTTTACCACTTGAGCCACACCCCCAGCCCTTTTTGCTTTCATTACTTTTGAGATAGGGTCTCGCTTTTATGCCTGGCTGACCTGGACCTCAATCCTCCTATTTACACTTCCCTCAGAGCTGGGATGACAAGCGTGTGCCACCATGCACAGTCACTGGCTGAGATGGGGTCTTGTGGACCAGCCCAGGCTGGTCTTGAAATGTGATCCTCCTGATCTCTGCCTCCTGAGCAGCTAGGATTACAGACATGAGCCACTGGGCCTGGGCCCCCTTTGTCATTTTGAATTGCACTAATGTGCGTATATTGTAATATAGTCTCTCCTATGAAGGAAAACTAAACCTGCTGCTTTATGAAAGATTATACTTTTTAAATTCATTTTTTAACTAATATCTAAAAACATAAAAATTGTACAAATTAGTGGTGCAATAATTTGGATTTGGAATGGCCCCCAAAGGCCCATGTTTAAGGCTTGGTTCTCAGCTTGGTGTTAGTGGGATGATGTGGAACCTTTAACTTTCAAGAGGTGAGACCTACTGGGAGGTCACTGGAGGAATGCCCTCAAGGGGAACAGTGGGAATCCAGCCCTTTCCTATCTCTTTCTTTTGTTTCTGGCCACGAGTTGAGTGCTTCCTCTGCCACATGTTCCCACCATGATGTTCTGTCTCACTATAGGGCAGAAGCAATGTGCCAACCAACTGTGCACTGAAAAGAACTGTGAGCCAAAACAAACCTTTCCTCTTTTTAAGTTTGATGGCCTCAGGTATTTTGTCACAGTAACAGAAAGCTGACTAGCACTAATGGAGTTTCAGATGATGTTCTGATACATGCACACATTGCATAATGCTTAAAAATACCTCAAACATTTATCATCGTCTATGGGGATACATTCAAAATCCTTCCTTCTAACTTTGTGAAATGTACAGTAACAGTCTAGAACTTCTTGCTCCTGTCTAACTATAACCCAGTACCCACTGACCAACCCTCCCTCCCCCATAAGTCCTTGGCCTCTGGTAACCACGATCATAATTTTTAAATGAGTTAACTTGAACAAAAATATTAAGAAGACAGTGGGAGAGGTTACCCCAGGCTTTGCAAAATCCAGAAGTGAGACAAGAATGACTGACACCTAGAAATGTGTCCCTCCAAGACGTGGGAGCTATGTCACTATTGGGAGATGGAGTGAGGGGTCCTCAGGCCTCCACCCCGAGCAGACACCCCTTACTTTCTTACCTGGGGAGCAGGGACAGGAGCTGGTGGCCATGGGCACTGAGATGGCACCACTCTGGCTCCTCTACTCTGAAAAGCTGGGGCAGATTTGCCCGAGGGACCTGTGACCCAAGTGTCACTTGGACCACTAGGCCACACCACCAGTCCGTCTCCTGGGAGAACGCGCTCTGTCAGAACGCCGCCCCCGCCTGTCACGTGGTCCTGCTGAGAAGACCCGGGGTGTGCAGCTGTGGACGCCCAGCCCAGCTGTGTAGCTTGACAGGCAGCGATTACCTCTGGAGAGCCGAGTTATTTCCACTCACTGGTGGCTTCACCCAGCTCGTCAATCAGCTCGTGGACCACAAAGCACTTCAGCTCAGCACAGCCCATTAGGAGAAAAAAGTGGCAGCAGAGCCAGCCTACAGCAGCCTGGCACAGAGCCTGGTGCGTGGTAGGCGTCTGACATATACATGGATTAACCTGCATCAGAGTCAGAGCTGGGAGACGGTGTGTCCACAGGCCCGGCACAGCTGTGACCTTTCAGGCCCCGCCAGCCCAGCTCAGAGCCCCAGTCTGCTATCTACATCCTCTTCCCTGCCCCTGGCTGCTACCTCCCCTTCAAGTCCTCCTTCAGATCCCGATCAATAGGAAAGTGTGCTTCCTCCCCTCCACTCCCACTCTGTCATTCAGTCACCCCGAAATGATTCATGGAGGTCTACCCAAAGGGAAGAAAGCGATTGTACGCCTGTGCACACTGGTGCATGGAACACGGAAGAGCACGCACGTAAGAGCACCCGTCAGCCTCCACTGCACCCCAAACTGTGAAGGACTCGTGGGATGGGCCTCCAAGTATGGGGGTACAGTGAGCACGTCTCTAATCAGCCTGGGACTACATGCCCAGCAGACAGCCTCTGTCTCATGCTGAGCATCAGCCACAGACCCTCCCTAATTTTAGGATTGATGCTTTTGGAGATGGCATTCCAAAATCCAAAGTGGGTACAGCTCCTTCACCAATCAGGAGAGAGCCCTGCAGACTCCAGGGGCTAGGATGCCCTCTGTGTGTCAGGCGCCCTCCATGTTGTCACTTGTTCTTTGGAAGGGCCGGTGGGTCTCAGGCTAGCCAGGGAAGCCAAGTCTTCAAGGCAGACGGCATCTTGATGGGGAGGGGCTCCCAACCAGCATGGAAGTGCCATACCTCATTGAGTCTAGGACAAACATCATCACTCGTAAGACACATCCTAATCTCAGCGATGGTAAAATAAGGAAAAAGCAAACTGTGCCTCTGAGGTGCTGTTTTCACAGTTTAACACGCAAACAGTCCTAACGGTGCTAGGAAAGCCAGCTCTTCAAAGCCTCCTTGAGCAATGACAGCTCTACTTGCCCATTCTAAATGTCCCTTAGTGCCTGGCCAGGACATATGCCAGAACTAACTATCGTATCTCCAGTGTGCTGTGAGGCTGACAGAGAGCTACAAGACAGATGGGGGACTTAGGGACTCGTGGTTCCATTTTATCAGATAGGTGGCATTCCCCTGGACTGGGGCAGGGAAGCTCCACAGAAAGACAGAAGTCTGCACAGGCACAATCTGTGTGTGTAGCACAACATCTGAGCACAGGCAGGGAGCACAGGCCGCCTGTCACATGCATGGATCTGATCATTATAAGATGGCAAAGCCTTCTGCCCCTCTACTTCATGCGCCAGGCCCCTGTCGTTCGCCTTTGGGTTCTCCCAATGTTTTCCTGTGCTGTTAGCATATGATTTCTGGATGGAAACGAGCTTGCTAATGTGACAGATTTCATTCTGTGCCTTTCCTTCTCTGTCTGACTTAGATTATTGCCTCTGGGGCAAATACTGTATCTCTTTTGCCTTACACAGTCCCAAGAACACCATTGATGCTGAACAAATAAATAACCAGAGATGTGAGATGGAGTCTAAAATGTACAGAACGGGCTCATCTATCAAAATTTGGACACGGAGCGCAGAGTCAATTATCGTGTATTAACTTGCTCTTGTTCGCATTTTAATGCATTTAGAAAGACTCACTTCCTCTCCACACGCACCCTGCCAGCCTGGAACGCCAGCAACGCTGAGAGCGCTTTAGGTAATGCTCAGCTTCCCCTCCGTCTTTGAACACTGCCGGACACTCCGAAACTCCTAAAAGGTGATGACACTTAGGAATGTGTGCCTGGCACAAATCTTGGCAAAACCATAACATCCTTCATGGAATCTTCCACTTGGAGAAGCACTTTCTTGTCTACGTGAGACACAGATTGCCGTGCAGCAGTTTCACAAGACTAACAAGCAGCAGGCTGGGTGCTGTTTCCATTTGAAAGGTGGGTAAACTGATCAGCAGAAGTGTCAGGTGACTTTTTATCAATCCAGAGAAAGGCAGGAAGGAAGTTCAAAAGGAAGGAAGGAGGAAGAGGAAGAAGGTAGAAAGGAAGTAAGGAAAAGGAAAGTATAAAAACAATTTTCTAGCAGTTAATTACTTCCTCAGTTCACTTGTAACAGCAACAGGGACAGAGATGGATAGTTTTAATAGACTAGTATTAATGATGGTAACAGGCTGGGCCGCAGTGTCTCACAACTGTAGTCCCAGCTTCTCAAGAGGCAAAGACCAGGAGGACTGCAGTTCAAAGCTAGCCTGGGCAAAACATTAGCAAGACCCCATTTCAACAAATAAGCCAGGCATGGTGACACAAGCCTGTCATTCCAGCTGTGCTTGGAGGCATAAATAGGAGAACTGAAGTCCAGGTCAGCCCAGCAAAAACAGTGAGCCCCTACCTGAAAAATAAGCCAAAAGGGCTGGGGCCACGGCTCAAGTGGAAGAAGGACTGGCTACCAGGTGCCAGGCCCTGAGTTCAAACCTTAGTATCACAAAATAAAAATAAATAATGGTGGTCACAGGAGTGTCAGCAGCAAAGGAATAGAGACAGTGGCAACAGTAGTAGCATTGCCACCTCATCTTTATGTCCCAAAGACTTCCCAGGGCACTTCTGGACACAGCATCTTCAAAACCAGTTTCCAGGACAGTGACTCTGGGTCCCACTCTGATGAGACTCAGCAGGACCCCCTTTCTTCACCTCGCATAGCATCTGGGGGCCACCTCTGGCTTGATATAGCTTGGCCTATCCTGGTGCCCTTGCCAGCCTGTTGTCACTTTGCCTCCCTGTGGACCAGGGAAACTGAGGCCCCTGCTGCCTTGGGGAGGAAATGTGGAGAGGGGACCTCGGGCTACTGGCACAGGAGAGATGAGCTCATGGAAAAGGAGCCCTCCGCAGAGGGCAGGGCTGTCCAATGGTGGCCTGCTGGGCTGGCTCCCAAGAAGGGCTCAGGCTGAAGACATGAAAGGTGCAGGCTCTGTCCCCTTGTCCCTTTGGCTGACGGTATCTCTCTGGCTACATTGAATCTCCATGCACCCACAGAAAGAAGTCTTCCTTGTGGGCTGAGGAAAACAGTTTTGATTTTTTTCTCCAGAGTCTACCTAGAGTTAGATCTCCTGACCCTGGAAGCGCCACCTGGGGCTTCCATGTGGGTAGAGCCCAGTGTCTGCACGCAACTCTGCAATGCTGACTTTGGAAAACGCGGTCCACCATGATGGGTGCGCAGCTTCTCAGCCCTGTCTACCAGTGGGCACTGGCTTTCTGATGGCAGGCTGTGAAATGATAAGGGCAGTGGGCACCATGCCTAACTCATGAATTCAGAAAGAAAGGAAGAACATAGGTTTCAAAGAACCCAGTAATCCCCATCACTTCTGCCATTAGTGCATGTTACTTGAGTGATAGTCAAAGGAGAAACATAGCCAGAGAGACCTTCTAGAAATATGGAAGCAGTATCCAAACGGCACGGTAGTACCTGTGCACACATGGGATCCACAGCTGAAACCCTGCACTCTGGAGGTGTCCAAATCGCAATCCAAAGAGCATCCAAACAACACAGCCTGGCTGCTGTAGGCTCCCAGCCTTCCTGGGCAAGTGATGGGATAGCAGCTAGGACCAGCCTCTGCGCTAATCTTTCTTTTAGAAATATCAAGGAAGAAAGGGTGGTGAGGTTGGGGGGGAAGGAGAAAGAAAAGTGGAGCTGTCAGTGTGCTTGATGTTAAATAAAACCTACCAAGATTTAGCCGAGAATTTTAGCAGAATCCAAATGTGCTAGGAAAAAAAAAAAGCATGGCTCCCATCTCTAAGGTTCACAGCTAAGCTGGCTTAGAATCACACATGCCAAGGTTAAAAATAAAAAGCAGCCATCCCTGAATGACACAGGCTCCAGGAAGGAAGCCTGAGGTATGCTGTTTGATGGTGGAGGGAGGAGAGAGGAAGGAGACACTGGGTTCAGAGCGAGGTGTTTGTCACTGGAGAGCACATTACCTAAAAGGCAGTTGTTTGGAATTCTGCTGTTTTGCACTTCCCACTGGCGAAAGGGCTCCTAATAATCCTCAGATTTTCCATCGAGGAAACTGGCAGGCACTCGAGTGTGGCCGTGGCTGACGCACTCAGGCAGGGCACTGTTGATGCACCTGCCTCCCTGGACCTGGGCTCAACCTCAGACAGTGTCCTCATCCACGGAGATGTGACGCCTGTGGGTCATAGCTCAGAGAGCACAATGGGACATCAGCATTGGCATGGAGCCACACCTGTCACCATTTGCCACCCTATCCACTAACCAGATACTAATAGTGTGGGAGCCACCCACAGGCCAGCGAGGCACTGCTTGGCTCTGCTGCAGACAGACTGTGTGTCCACCTCTTAGGGACGGTGTATGCTCCATACCTACAGTCACAGCCACTGCAGGCCACGGCTAGCTGGCAAAGATGACAGGCAGGTCGGCCCTGTGGTCTCCACTTCTTGCACATCCACGGCTCCCTATTACGAGTCCAGTGGGGGGCTCTTTCTAATGAAATTGTCCTTTGTTCAATGTGCCCATGACCTCCACTGCCCAAAAGAGTTTACTTTTAGAAAAAAAGAGTTGGCCTCAGCCACTCTAGAGCTCCTGGAGCACCCCTCCACAGTTCCATTACTATGCAGATTTTTCTAGAATGTCTTCAAGGGGTCAGGTGAGAATTCTATCACCTGTTTGTCATGGAGAGTCCATACATTGTACCAGCCCTGACTCAGCCCCTAGTGAGCACATAAGCAAGGGAGGACCGCACTTCAGCACCACACAGGACATGAGAGAGTGGAGGCTATCACCTTGCAGAAGGTTGTCTGTGTCCCCCTAACTTCTGTTCCTCGAGGTGCCAGGGAAGAGTGGACAGTCTTGTATGTCTAGCTATCCCTGGAACTCTGGCTACTCTTCACCTGAGGTGCCAAAGTCCACATCTTGACTACTGGTATAGAGCACCTGTTCTAAGTGTCTTTTTCTACACCTTCAAAGCACTTTAGCAAAGCCTTGGGAGGCAGACCAGGCATGGACTGTTTTTCTGCCCATCCTGACAGATGAGAGCAGAGAGGATGGGAGAGCTGGAAGCACTTGTTCAAGCTAATGCACAGAACCAAGATTTGAATCTAGGGTTCTTTCCATCACTCCAAGACCTCTGACTCCAAGACATCCCCCAGTGTTGGGGGAGGAGAAGGCAGCCCCTGTACAGCACCAAATGCTGGTGGCTGGGAATGGGACTCCCTGGAGGGTCTTTCTCATTCTTTCTCCATCTGCCTAACTACAAGGACCTCTCCCAGGGGATCCGTGTCCTGATTTCCCCTTCTCAACCCTACCTAGGGCAGGATAGTGTTGTGGTTAGCAGCACCCGTAGCCTGGCTTGCCCCTTGCTTGGGCACCCTGCTCCATCCACCTTAAAGGCTGGAGGCACAGGCAGCTCTCCAGCCCGCAAAAGGATGTGACTGGAAATCTCCCTTCCCTTGCAGGGACTCCGGGGACAGGAGGAGACGCCCTGAGCAGTTCAAGAAACCGCGTGCCCATCTCGATAACCACAGGGAAGTTCTGGGGAGAGCCTTCTGCTAGAGACTTCTGCTCCCCACGTGTCAGCCTAAACCCACATACCTAGCTGGGTGAAGGCGAAGAGAAAACGCAAGCCATGACTCCAAGGATGGAACCGATCAGAGTGGTGGCGCACGGAGTGGGACCCACGTCCTTACCTGTACCAGTCCAGCCCGCGGCCGTAGTTCCTGTCGAAGAAGTGGGGCTCGGTGCCCAAGGCCCGCACGTCCGGGTGCACGCGGATAAACTCCAGCACCGCGCGGGTGCCCCCCTTCTTCACGCCCACAATGAGGGCTTGGGGAAGCCGCTTGGTGCCCAGCTTCGGTGTGCCCGAGTGGTTGGAGCCGGGGAGGCGCGGAGCGGGAGCGGCGGCGGCCGCGGGCGCGCTGGGCGGTGGCCCGGGGGGACCGCAGGGGCGGGACTTGGGGAGAAGTTTCTGGCTGCTCGCACCGGGGCCGCGGAGGCAGCGAGGCGCGCCCAAGAGGCGGCTGCGGCCGAGGTCGTCGCAGCAGCACAGGAAGCTGTAACACAGGTAAGTGCAGGACAGCGACAGCGTGAACGCGAAGAGCAGCCTGCGTGCCCTCCGCGGCTGAGGTGGCCCCGCGCGGCCCAGGACCCTATAGGCCATGGCTCCATGGGCCCGCTCCGGGGTACATGGTTTCCGAGAGGGCACCTGCGGCAGAGCGGTTGTGGCGCTGCGGTCGCCTAGAGGGTTCTCGTGGCGCTGCCCCGGGGGCGCGGGTCAGTTGTAGGGGGCGCCTTCTTCTCGGGGCGCGCACCATGCCCGGGAATCCCGGGCGCGGCGGCTCCTCGGGGAACAGGCGACAGCATTCCCAGCATCTCCGGGTCCTCGGCGATGGGGCTCCGGGCAGTGGGGCGGCTCCGGCGCGGCTTGGCTCCTACATGCGCCGGGTTCGGAGCGCGCCCAGCGCCCGAAGCCCCATTCCGGAGGCTCGCAGCGCCGCGCAGGGAGCGCTCGGTGGCCGCGCGGCTGTGCCCGCTGGCGGACGGACCGGACGGTGGCGCTGGCGCGGGCCGCACTCTGGCTCCTCGGGAAATGCCGAGCGGAGCGCGCTGCCGGCTCTATTTAAGGAGTCGCCTGACGTCAGCCGCGCGGGTCCCCCGAGCCCGCGCCGCGCCCGGGGACCTTGGCCCGCCCCCTGCGCCCCCACTCTCTTTCTCCTCTCAGGGACACGCTGTCCCAGGTCCTCGGCACGCAGGCCTCTCCCTAAGGAGCTCTGATCAGCTTGGGGCGGTGAGAAGAAGGTGCCAGGCACATCAGGTACTCCTGGAGGAGGCTGGACATCCCCAGTACACTGGCCTGTCGACACCCAGGGCTAGGAGCCCAAGTCGAGATTGCGCCAACCCCAGGCCAGACGCGGGCACTGGCGCAGACACGAGCACCCTGCCCTGGTGCGCGGTCCCACTCCACTGACCCACGCGCGCACGCACATGCCCAGCAGCCCGCGCGCCCTAACCCAGACACACACCCCTCGCACCCCACGAGGGGTGGGGAGGAGGAACCCCCTCACGCCGTGAAAACACCGACAGAGACACACCCCTCCCCCGCCCCACTGCCAAACAGCCCGACAGCGGGGAATCGGACCTGGTGCGATGTGCGCACATGCCCGGGGATGGGGCGCCCGCTGGAAAAGGGCCGGGCGGAGGGACGGAGCGAGAGGGAGATTCCGTGTCTACTCATCCAGCTCCCCGGTCCCCCGCGGCTGACTCACGCCCAGCGCCTCGCTCTGTCTCGCACCCATGCAGCGCGCGCCTCCACCCCACTCCCACTGCACCTCTCCCCCGGAACCGCGGACTCCGCGCCAGCCGGTTCCTCTCCCTGCGGTCGCCCCCTAGCGGTAGACAGCTCCCCGGGGATCTGTCCAAGGTACCATGGGGTCTCTCAAGGGAGGGTCAGGGTGCGGCGAGCTTCTTCACAGTGGTATTAAGAGGAGGAAACAAAGGACAGGGAGGACTTATCCAGGAGCTGTTCCACTGCGAATGAGTCCTACGTGACCACCCACCGAACAGTTCTCGGTGCCCATCCCAAGAACAGGTGTGAGTGGTGGATCCCAGGACGGCCCTGAGGGCCCTGAAGGATCAGAACAGGCCTGAATGGTCACGGCCAAGAGCACTGCCAAGTTGTCCTTCAAAAATGCCAAATCACTATACCCAGATGGTCCCAAAGTGAGACCCCCCAGTAAGATGGTCAGAGGACCTCCACCACCCCCAGCACTCACTCAGGCTCATTCTGGGCATAACCAGAACACAGGCTCTGTGGATCTTAGTTCAAACCAGGAAATATTTTGCCCCCCAACCAAGCCACCCCTAAAAACATTTCACCAGTCCCTCTACTGTGGGCATAGTAGCTCTTGAGGGTGTGCCAAGTTCCTGGCACCTTAACTCATTTAATACTTACTACAACCTACCAGAGTGGCTCCCTTATCCGCTTCTTAATTCTAACAGTAGCTAACATTTACCAAGTGCTTGTTTCCTGCCAATGGCACAGTATGCCTCACCTCATTTATCTTTGGAGGTAGGTGTATTATAGGTATTATAATAATTCCAAATTTACAGACAGTGAGAGAGGCTTAAATGAATGCATATCCAGTAATTGGCAGAGCTAAGATTAAACCTAGGCAGCCTGACTCCAAGATTCCAGTTCTTAATTACAGTGCTTTGACATTGCCTAACTTCTTTGAGCATTATTCGCAGAACTTCCTCCCAGGCTCTGCTCCTGGATGTGAACTCATTTGTCTAAGTGTCTACTAGAAGGTGGTGGTTGAAAAGTTCAACAGGACCTCCCCTTCCTTCTGCAAGCTGTGTCTTGTAATGCCACCTAAGACCCCATTATCTTTTTCCCTGAGCTATATCACACTGCTGGCATCTCCAGCTGGAAGGTGCAAAGCAACTTTCTAAGTATTTCTTGCGAGCACTGCTGATAGAGGCACGTCTGTCCCACAGTTTCTGTACAGTGGATTTTTTTTGGACCCAACTTGTAGGTCCTTAGACATTTGACCTGATTAGATTTCATCTCCCCTCATCAATTCACTCCTCCAGTTTTTTTTAAACGTCTATTTGAATCTCAAAGTCGTGATGTAGACTTCCTGTATTTGAAAAAAAGTAAGAAGATTGCATTCCAGCTTTGATCATGATTTCTAGCTGTATTGGGGCAATTGGGTTTCCCTCCTGAGTGTCAGTTTCTTTAGCTATATAATGGGGCATTATGGTTAACTTCAAAGACAACATTCTGTCTCGTAAGTCTATGATTACAAGGTTCCATTATCCACGCATAAACCAGCGTCTTGGCATCATGTCGTCTCCACATTTGATTACAACTTAATTAATTCTTCACTCAAATTATTAATAAAAATGTCAAAACAAATATGCTGAAAGGAGTTCTCATGCATACTTGCAGCAGTTTCCCCATTGTGAACATGCCATTTCTGCGCTCTGTTGTTAAAATTATAAGGTTAGAGGTAGTGTGACACACTCTGACGGTGCTTTTTCTTAGCAAAAGAAACATGGATACAATTATTTCTCATAATTTTGAGCGTGGTTCAGTTTTTTTAATTTATTTTTTAATCTTTAATTCATAAACTCTGAAATTCCAGATGCATTCGAGCTAGGCAGATTGTCTCCTTCAAATTTTCAACCAGGGTAACGACCATGACATGGACAGAACTCCTTAGGGAGTGTGACCACGGCCATGCCAGCTTGTCAGCCACCCCCTGTCATTTTACAGTAGGATTCTGGCTCTCCTTTGGGAATGTCAGCTAGAATTATGCTGGGTTAAGTGGTTTGTCATTTAAAGAAGAGATATAGCTATTTTTCTGTCACATGGAAGGTGACTTGGGGCTGTACGGGAGTCCCACATGTGAGGGATCCAGGTCCCTTCTATCTTGTGACTCTGCTGTGTTTCCTTCACCAAAGTTACCCTGTATTCTGAGATGACTCATTCATCTTCTGTCATCATGTTCACATTCTGGTCACTGGAAAGGAAAAAAATGTCAGAGAAGCATGCTCCCTTCCTCTAAGGACCTTTCTTGGAAGTTGTCTGCATTATTTCTACCCACATTCAATTGATCAAAATGGTTGTCACATACCTGGACGCTCCAAGAGATTCTACCAAACACACCAGGCACTGTGGCTCACGCCTATAATCCAAGCTACTTGGGAAGCTGAGATCAGGAATATCACAGTTCCAAGCCAGCATAGGCAAAAAGTTCATGAGACGTTTTCTCAATCAGTAACTGCATGCAGTGGTTCAGGCCTACCACCCCAGCTATATGGGGGGGTGGTGGCTGAGATCGGGAGGATTGTGACTCCAGCCAGCCCTGGCAAAAAAAGATCATGAGACCCCATTTCAAAGGGAAAATGCTGAGAGTGGTAACGTGCACCTGTCATCCCAGCTAGGGTGGATTGTGATCCAGGCCAGCTTGGGCAAAAGTGGGACCATATCTCCAAAATAACCAGAGCCTAAAGGACTGGCAGAGTGGTTCAAACAGTAGAACACCTGCCTAGCAAGTGCAAAGCTCTGAGTTCAAACCCTAGTACTGCCAAAAAAAAGTCCTACTAAACGGTCCTTATTTTGGGTGTTTCTGTGCCTGGCTACAATTAAGGAGAAACCAATGAACAATTACGGAAAGCAGCTAGTCATCCCTACCATGATTAGAGAGACATGATTTTCCCTCATTCTTTGCCCAGGTGTCTTGAGGGCTGAGCCTAGTTCAAAGACAGGCATGTGACCAAGCCATACACTGTCATTTTTGAGTCATATTTCAATGAAAGAACTCCAATCTTTCCAGAGAGAATCAATCAATCACATAGCTTTTACTAAAAGATGATGAACTAGACTCAATAACCCTGACACTTCCCGTGGTCATCTCTGTCACCAGGAGGGAGGACCCTGAGAACAAAGCCAACAAGGAAGAGAAGCAAGCAGGGACTGGACTAGGGAGAGCCTCAGATGTCACCATGTCCCCAGACGTCTTTGCGCTAGTTAATTAGATAACTTTCTCTAATTACTAGTAATTCAAAGAGTCCTGACTCATTAAAGACACAAACAGTTACCATTTCAGTTGCACCATTTTAATCAAAAGTGGTGTAGAGGAAATGGGGGCTTATTTTTAAAGAAATGCTGGGAGGTAGAGATAGGGAAGATTGTAGTTCAAAGCCAGCCTAGGCAAAAAGTTAGCAACACCCCGATCTCTACAAACAAGCCAGGTTTGGTAGCACATGTCTGTAAGCCCAGCTATATGGGAGGTGTAGGTAGCAGTATTGTGATATGGGACAGCCTAGGCAAAAAGTTCAAGACCCTGTCTGAAAAATAACTAAAGCAGAAAGGGCTGTGGTTGTGGCAGGTAGAGCACCTGCCTAGCAAGTGCAAGACCCTTAGTTCAAACTCCATGACCACCAAAAAAAAGGCACAGGCCAGGGCTGGCACCATTCTGAATTTGCAAAAGGGGCACCCAGCTACTTTTTCATCATCTCTGTTTTTGCTCTACGCTCCTTGTTTATGAATCAGTAAGGGTTGTTGACTTGTACTGTGATATGCAGAGGAGTTGGGGGGTTCACACCGTAGGAGGAAGAAGGCTGGGGCGCACAGCTGGCCTCCCCTCTGCTCCCCACTCCCCGTGCCTCTCCAGTCACCTCGCACCAGGCTTGTCTTGAGCCTTCCCACTCTGACATCTTGCACCAAAGACCTTGAATTTTAAATTATAAGTTTTCTTTCCCTTGCGTCTTCAGGCCTAATCAAGCCTTATTATTCAGGTTTTTCTTTTTCAGAGTTAAATTTCAGATCTTTTCCCAAGAGCAGAGTTTGGTAAAATGTGAGAAAATGTCCCTCTGAGGGCAGAGGGCAGTGACAGAGTCCTGTGGTCCGTGGGTTCTGTGAGGGGCGAAGTCCTCAGTGAGCCCAGAGGATGTGCGTGGACGTTGAGAGTTAGGGTGAGAGAAAGTTTTGGTTACTCTGGTCTCTGGATGAAATCAGATGGCAAAAGCTCAAGGGCTTCCAGATACTGCCCAGTGCAGGGAGGCGAATCTAGAAGATGGGCACCGGGGACTGCGTAAGAGTCTAAGCCCTGCGTCATTCTCCATGCTCTGTCACCCGCTATAATCTCAATTGTAATACGAGGTGCCATTTATTCTCCATTTATCCTGCACCAGCGACAGGGCTAAGCATTCAGACACATGACCTAATTTGGTCCTCCCAGTAAGCCAGTCGGTGAGTGTTATTGCTCTCCCTATTTTATAAATAATAGGAAGAGGTCTCAAGTAGGTTGAGTTTTCCATGTTCTCACAGATGCTTTGAGCCAGGGGAGGAAGAAAGGAGTGCAAAGAAGGCATGAATGGGATCCAGGGTTAGCTTCATCACCTCAGGCTCTTTCCTGGGATGTGTGCTCTACCACTGAGTCCTTTGTTGTTTCATCACAGGGTCTTCTGTCAGCAGCTACCCAAGCTCATCTTCTTTGGGAGCAGGGACGAAATGGCTGGTCCAGTTCAGCTGGGACTTGGAATTGGATGCACATCTGTACTGAGACTCCCTAGTCTTTCTTCTCCATTGGACCACTAAATATTACCCATCTGCGCTTATAAGGACAAATCAATGCCTCCTGTCAATCCAAACTGGATTATTTGCAATTAGGGAAATAATCTACATGTGGTAGAGTGGATTTAGGAATGCCTCCTGTCTCTATGGCAGTACTGGGATTTGAACTCAGGACCTTGCTAGGCAGGCACTGTACCACTTGAGCCACTCTACCATCCTTTTTTGTTTTACTGATTTTTCAGTACTGAGATGGGGTCTCATGTTTTTGCCTGAGTGGCCAGGATGACGGTCCTCCTACCTGTGCCGCCTTCGTAGCTGGGATCAAAGGCATGATCTCAGCTTGTTTGCTGGTAATGGGTTCTCAATAGCTTTTGCCCAGGCTGGCCTTGAACCACAATCCTCCTGATCCCTGCCTCTGGAGTAACTGGGATTACAGGTGTGAAACACCACACCCAGCCCATCTCTCATTTTCCTTAAGCAAAAGGAAACAGTTAAGAATGACAGTACTCTGTCACCCCAATTTATCAGTTTCCTAAAATCTAGACCTCAGTGGTACAAGAGGGGATGAGTGGGAAAGTACATCGCTGCACAGGAAGATATAGGGAGGGAAATTTATTGATTTTTCCTGGTTTTTAAATTTTCTTTTTAACAGTTTTTATTAGTCAGGTAATAACGAAAATACTGAGAATCAAGAAAAAAACCCAACACATAATACACAGAACTTTGTTGATATTTTATATATTGTTAATTTTATTAATATCATTAGGATTTTATTTATATCTTTCCAATTATAAATGTATTCATTTTCTTATGGGTCTGCCTATGCGTACTGTTTTGTAAAGTTTTTTTTTCCTTCCTGACATTGTAAATCTATTTTATATCATTAAATACAGACTTGTGTACTTTTTTTTTTCAGAAAGAGAAAATAACTTTCTACTGGAAACGCTAGATGTAAGAACGTGTTGACCTCCAGCTGTTGTGAATGGAGATAGCTTACTCTGCATGTGAATTGATCCGACACAGACGCAGCACAGTTCTATAATAACTGAGTCCCTAGATGCAGCTGTGCCTGAAGCTATCTTTTTAAGAGCCAGTAAAGCACAGCAGTTATGAGTGCCATCTCAGAAGCTGACAGCCTGCCTTCAGATCTTGGTTCTGCTCCTGCAATTAAACCAGGTGATAAATCCAGTGCACCCAGAACAGCCAGAAAACTTTTCAGGTACATCTGTTGATACGTTTTCTTTCTTGGCTTTGGTCACGTTGTTGCAGATACATACTTTGCAACTAGGTGCACATCTTTCAACTGACTTGAAAGTTGTATTGCAACAAAATAAAATCAATCTCTGTTCTCAGAAATCACCTAAGGACACCCCAGCTTTGAGTCCAATGTGTATCCTCAATTCTTTAAGTGCCTCAACGGAGGGGACCAGATGCACTGTCCAGCCACGACACAGACAGGAGTTCGGGAAGTGCTTTCTCGATTCACTTCGTACCCTCAAACAGCCCTTTGCTTGGAGGACAACTATTTTAACCATGGCTACATGAGCCAAAAAAAATCCCAAAGGACTGGATTGTCTGTTGATCGCCACCCCCCATCTCCCCCCACCCCCCCACCCCGTCCTCTCTCCCCTCTTATTCAGTCTGAATTCCGTGAGTAAACAGGATCATCGCTTTGTTGTTGGTATCACCGACTTCCTTGACCTTGCGCTCCTTGTGCTGTTTTTCCTGGTTAATGTCAACTTTCTTCCTGCTCAGCGGCACTGCACCCACACAGCTGAACCCCCAAACACAGGAGCTGATGACCAGAGCCACTTCAAGTGGGCACTCAACGCTTCCTAGCAATCATGCTGTCTAGATCCTTTTGCTCTGTGGCCCTCCTCTGTCAGTGCCACATGCCACCCATCCTCCTCTTATCCCCCGGCTCCTCCTCCTCACCCTGCAGACTGATGGCCTTGCTTCCTCCCTCACTGGTAAGATGGAAGTGATTGGAAGGGAATGTTCCCCTCCACTAGACTGTCTCATCACCATACAAGTATGGTGTTACTTTTTCCATCTTGAAAAGAAAAGAAACTGCCCTGGCTTGACCTCATCTTTCCCCACACCTTCTGCTTGGTTTATAGTCTTTCTTTTCCAGCTTAGCCCCAGAGTCTCTCTTTTCAACAAGTCCTTCCACCTACTCTTCTGCCTATTTTCCTCCAAAACTTTTCTATTTAAGGTCACCCATGACTCTCACGTTGCTAAATTCAATTCAATTCTCTTTTTTTTTTTTTTTTTTGCAGTGCTGGAGATCAAACCCAGGACCATGCACATGCTAGGCAAGAATCTACCCTGAGTAGCAAGGCAAGTGCTCCTCTACCCCCAGCCTCTTAAGTCAATTCTTAATCTTTATTGATCCTCCCTAAAAGCAGCATGTGACACAGGTGACATTTTTCCTCTGGAAACACTGTGTTCATCAGAATTCCAAGATGTGACATTCTCCTCCTGTGTCTGTCACCTCTGTGTCTATCCCCTCTGTTTCTATTGAGCCTCCTTTTGATGTTTTCATGACCTCTAACTTGCAGTGTCCTTGGATGTCATGTCTTTTCTACACTAATTCCCTTAATGGCCTCATAAGTTTCATGGTTTGTTATGTCACCTATATACTCACTGAATCTCAAATGTGTATTTCTTTTCCTTTGAATTGTCAACTTGGATCTCTAACAGACATCTCAAACTAAACACATCACAAACTCTTACTACTTCCCTAAAACTTGATTTTACCCTGTCTTAGATATCTAAGTAAATGGGCAATTCTAATCTAATTATTTAAGCCAACAAAAATCTAGGTAGCTCTCACTCTCTTCTGATTTGATTTGCAAGTAAATCCTGTCTTTTCTTCCCTCAAAATGTATATTAAATCTGAGTACTCTCAACACCTCCATGGATGTCATCTTCATCCAAGTCACCATTCCTTTTCATCCAGATTCCTGCAATAGCTGCCACCAGTCATTTCTCTCAGCTCCTCATCCATCCTCTGAAGCGCTCCTTGAATTGCAAGTTGCTGGATGTCTTAAAACTACATTTCCCAGAATCCATTGCTAGCCGGTTTCTAGTTAGGTTCACCCAAGGTCTTGGCAGGAAACTACAAAATAGAAGGGAGAAAGTGTGTTTTGCTTCTAGAAGTGTCTCACACAACATTAGCAGCAATGGCGGAGGTGGTTGAATGCAGACGTCTAATTCCTGTTCGTGGTGGTGGAAGTGGGCATTCTTGTAGTGTCGGCAACACAGAACTCACTTACCGTGCTTTGCTCCAGCACGGTAACAGACCCTTGGCCTCTTGGACAGTGTTGGGACCCCGTGAACCTGCAGTGTTAGCGGGAGTGTGACCAGCAGCTCTCTGCAAGGTAGATGGGGCCACAGTGCCAAAACCAGCGAGGAACGGTAGCATCTGCCCCAGCAGCCACGTGACACAGCAGCTGTGGGCTCTGTTAACATCATCTTCCCTTTGCTCCTACAGCCCAGGGGTTGTCCTTGGAGTTATTAATTTGTAAGCGGCTTTGTCCTTCCCTTTTTACTCCTCCTACCCTCTTATCACTTTTTGGTGCCAATTCCCTGTATTAAATTCTTTTTTTGTGTGCTGGGATTTGAACTCAAGGCCTATACTTTGAGCCGCTCTACCTTTTTTTTTTTTTGAAGGGTTTTTTGAGATAGGGTCTCATAGCACTATTTGCCCAGGCTTTGAATCTCGATCCTCCTGATCTCTGTCTCCTGAGTAAATAGGATTATAGGTTTAAATTCTTTTTATTTGAAATACCTGGTGTCTGTTTTCCAGAGCACACATTAATTGCTAGAGCCCCCAGCAGGCCTTCCTAAGTCCAGTCTCAAAATCAAAAGGAATCCTTCTATCTATTCAAAGCCCTCACTGACTTCTAGTCTCATTCAGAGAGAAGATCCACTCTTGGGGCTAAAAATGTGTCAACCTGAGAAGTCTTCTGAGACAGTAAACCAAATCTTTCCCCTCCACCCCAGCATCCACACTATTCACACTATCCACACTAGGAGCTAGCAAGGCTCAGACCAGCTCCTGTTCAAACCTGACAAGTAACCAGAGAGAACTGTCCTCAGACACATGAATAAGTACTTCCAAAGAGGATGAGTTTTTATTTTTTACAATATGAAACTTTCCTGGCTGTACTGAGTCAGGTCCTCCTTCCAAATTTTTACTGTCATCCCACTTGCCACCTTGTCCTCTCCTGCCCTTTGTCCTTGCAGAGCAATGCCTTTACTTCATTTCTTTAGACACAGTGGCATTGTGAAAATACAATGTCCGTGACAGAGGGTGTCTGAAAGAACCTTGAACGTTGCCAACAGAAGCACTCAGGTGTGGCTCTTGAGCTAATCTCTCTTTGCCAAAGAGGTTGCTGCTCCCTGTCTGAGGCTCCAGCTCTGACAGTTTTCAAATGCACACCCTGCAGGTAGTAGGCAGAGGGCAAGAAAACAGTTTAAGAAGGTCAGCTGGTGGGTAGGTGGGAAGCCTAATTAATTTGTTCTCTACAAGAACACATGAATCATTCCTTTTGTGAAAATGGAGACTTGTGCAGCCAAAGGTAAGGCAACCTTTGACCGCTCCCCAGCATTTTTTGTGTTTTCTTCCTCTACCCAAAATTTCCTAACATTAGCACAGTTTAGGTAGTATAATCACTTCTTTTAAAATGTTTTCATATATAGAAAAATAGGGGCTGGGTGAGATGCTCAAGTCTGTAATCTCAGTTACTTAGGAGGTTAAGATCGGGAAGATCATTGTTCGAAGCCAGCCCAAGCAAAAAGCAGTTTGCAAGACCCCATTTAACCAGTGGCTCGGTGCTATAGTACAAAACCTGTTATCCCAGCTACTTGGGGAAGCACAAATGGGAAGATCACAGTCCAAGTGACCCAGGTATAAAGCAAGACCCCATCTCAAAAACAGCCAAAGCAAAAAGGGCTAGAGGCATGGCTCAAATGGTAGAGGACCTGCCCTGAGTTCAAACTCCAGTACCACCAAAAAGAAGTAGGAAAACCCCAACGTACTTTATTGGGGGGTTTGAGTGTCCATATATGTCTATGACAGTCTGCAACTTTCTTTCTTCATATAACATACAACATGCTAATCTCTGCAAAATATTTCATTATATGTTTGTGTATACATGTGTATATGTGTGTGTATATATGCATATACGTATATGCATATAGATGTCTCCAGTTGTTTATAGTCTATATTTTCTAATATATCATGGTTTATTTGGCCATTCATGGTTAATGGCTATTTAGCTTTGTATCCATTAGGATGTGCCTGTCATTAGCTCTCTCCTTGCTGGATCACAGGGAGTATGGGGCTGAGGAAAACTGGCCCAGGACAAAGGGGCCAAGAGTAACTTCAGGAAGTGAGGTTAGTGTTGTTTTCCAATCGAAAGGGAAGTGTTTCAATATTTTAGTAACTGGAAGAGTCCTGATTCTACTTGCACATGGCAGTGTTTCACTGAAGTGACTCATTGGGTCACAGGGTATGAGATTGTCTCAAAGTGGCTGTGTAAATCCACACTCCCCCAGCAACTCGACTTGATCTCATCAGCTCCACAAATTAAAAAATAATTTTGAGCCAGACATAATGGTGCCCACCTGTTATCCCAGCGCTCAGGAGGTAGAAGCAATGGATGATGAGTTTAATGCCAGCCTGGGCTACAAATAGTGATACCCTGTCTCAAAAAACCAAGGGCTGGGGATGGAGCTCAGTGGTAGCACAAGACCCTGGGTTCGACCCCCAGCACTGCAAAAAATTGACAAATCATATGAAAGAAAAGTGATATTTAATTGCTGTTTTTCTTTACCTTGCCCTACTTCTGTGGGTGAAAATCTTTTATGTTTTCAGCCGTTTGGGATATCTTGTCTGTAAATGACTTCCCCACTTTTCCTGACGCTTATTTTTGTAGGTAATCTGAGATAGTACTCTGATATTTATCCAATTGGATAAGCAATTGTCCAAAATCAATTACTGAAAAAAACCTGTTTTCTCACTGATATAAAATGCTACATTCATTATCTCTGACTTTCTGTTTGATTCCATAAACCTATTCATCAGTGTTTACAGACAACATTGTCTTAACATGCTTTGATTTCACAATACTTTTACAAGATTTAAAAAATATTATTTTATTATACTTTATACCCAAACCATAATAGGCATCAAGAAAAAAATATCAGTCCTATACATAAAGCAAAGTTTAATGCCCTCCATATATAAAAAGTCTCTTAAAATCGGTAAAAAATACCACAACAGAAGAATGGCCAAAAAATATGGACAGCTATTTCAGAAGAGAAGAAATGACTAATAAACAAATGGAAAACTTGAACACTGAAGAAGTGCAAAATAAGACGATAGTAAATAGAGTTTATTACCTGTTGAGTTGCCCAAAGTTATTTAAAATGATAAGCTCCAGGCTATGGGACTTACAGAAGAAGTATTTGAATGCCCAAGTGTTTAAATTGGAACAATAGTTCTAGAAGATAATTTGGCAATATGTATTACAGAGTTGAGAAAGTATTCATACCTTTTTACTCAGAGTAGAAATTTATCTTAAGAAAGTAGGTTATAAGCTGGGCACAATAGCTCACGTCTGTAATCCCAGCTACTCAGAAAGTATAAACAGGGGGCTCCTGGTCCAGGCTGGCCTCATGGTCCAGGCAGGCCTCGGCATAGACAGGAGACCATATTCAAAAATAACGAAAACAAAACGAAACAAAGGAGCTGGGCTGTGGCTCAAGTGGCAGAGCACCTGCCTAGCACTACCAAAAATCAGGTGATAGATACGTATGAGATTTGGGCATGAGGTGGGTGGTTCATCACATTTGACGTATACAAAACTGGAAGCAATCTTAAAGTGCATTGTTTGGTTTTGGTTTCGGTTTTGTGGTACTGGGGTTTGAGCTCAGACCCTACACCTTGAGTCACTCCACAGCCCTTTCTGGTGATGTTTTTTTTCAAGACAGGGTCTCATGAAATATTTGCCTGGGCTGGCTTCAAACCGCAATCCTCCTGAGCTCTGCCTCTTGAGTAGCTAGGATTACAGGCGTGAGCCAGCGAAACCCAGCTTGGTTGGTTTTTGCTTACAGAAATTGGTCTCCTGTCCCAGTTCAGTAGTGACTAGAAAAGACAGGAGCTCATAGATGAGAGAAGGAACGAGATTGATATTGGGCATGTGTATCTGAACTTGTCCCTTAATATTATCTGGCCTGGTAGCTGTCACTCCCGACTGCACATTAAAGTCACCTGGGGAACTTTTATAAAATGCTGATATTAGAGGGCCCTCCAATTCTGGCTCAATCCGTTCTGGGTGAGCCTAGGCACTGGTTTTATTTTTAAAGCTCCCTGGATGACTTTAATGTGCAACCAGGGTCAAGATTCATTGCTCACCAGAACTCCCTTTAAGTTGATTAATTACACAGGCTATTGACCAATGCTGGAGCTAACAGCCCTTCAGGAACCCCAGGGAAGCCAGGCCACTGCTTAGGTCTGGCTGATCGCAAGTGAGCAGCGGCCACCCTTTTCCCCAGGAGCTGGACCAGCCAAGCGTCTACTAGATTTAACACCAAAGAGGCCATGAGTGACCTTGACAAGCATACTTACCAGTAAGGGATTCTTGACTGTTCCATGACAAACTGTCACAACAAAGCCACACACCAGTTCATGTTTCTATTTTTAGTCTTTTTGTTACCTCCATCTGTTGATGGAGGTGGCAGCAGCAAAAGCATGAGTGGGAGCTGCCATGTTCATTATCTGGTATTGTATAAATAAAGACAGACAGACTCCTGCAGTCTCCCACTTGCCGGGGGGGGGGGGGCTACTGCTGCCTTAAATGGGTCCCTCCTTCTGCCCCCTCAGCCTCCCTTTCCTTCCCTTCTGTCTTGATCACAAGTTTGCAGTTTACACTCCATTTCACACAAACAACTTTCTCGCACTTCCTAGCTCACCAGAGATGGCTTGAGGCTTAGCCACAGATCTTGAAAATGCTTCTTTATTTTCAGTGATGGCTGCCTCTTCCCTAATCCCTCCAGTGACCCTTTCTTGGCCTCCCCACCTCCCCATTCCCTAAGGAGGTGAGCTGCGAGGACCATAGCTCATTGTGGATCATTTGTTAACATACCGAAGGAGGGTATCTAGAGTCCCCCTTTCTGAATAGAAGATGAAAGAGTAAGAGAGAAAGGGAAAGAGATAGATGGTACTTATTGGGGGTCTTTCATTTTCTGTGCCCTTTATCACTGCACTAAAATTTTCAAGGGAAGGAAACAGAATGTGACAATCCCAGGCACCGTTCCCCAAACTTCACTCATTCACATGGACGTGACCCTTCAGAGCTTCTGCCCCCCCCACTGAGTGTCAATAATGTGACAAATTCTGCAACATTTCTTTGTATCATCTCACTCTTTATACTTACACACATGCACATGTATAGACATAGCAAATACACACATATGTACATATTTGGATGTACTGGGAATTGCCAAGTCAAGTGTTGGGATACTCTTGATCTCAGCTTGTGTCCCTTGCATATCCCAAGGACGCGCCACGCGGTAAACTCATCCTAATGGGTTCTGACTCAAGAGCTGACATTTGTAGTAAATGTGGCCAGGTGTTCTGTAATCAAGGCAGATAACACACATTTTGATTTGTAGGCTCAAAAACATCACTCCAGTCTATCCTCCAGAGATCAGCGGGTATAGTGGGAAAGCTTGGACATCTAAGAGCCAACTTGACTCCAGAGTTTGTCTTTGCTGCTTGCTACCCATGACAGTGAGCAAGTTGTCTAACTTCTTAGCATCTCAGCTTTAATCTCTGTTGAAGGTAAGAGTAACAAAAAGGATGCCATCTTGGAGTTCTCCTGAAGATTTAGTAGGAATGTATGCAAAGAGGTTCCCACACTGCTTGACAGAGTGAATGTTCAAAAAGGCTCACCCTCCATCACGTCATTCACCTCACCATCCTCAGCATCATTCTTGACTCTCTGAGCAGACCATGGGTTGCATTGGGTACTAAAACATTGTACTGATCTGTTGTTTTAGGTTGACTAGGTTTGAGAACCTTTCCTATGTCCATGAAATTCCCTACACAATGAGTCTTGGTGGCAAGCAAAACCTATTTTACACTAAGAAGGTGAAAGGTCAGCTCTACTTTCCTGAACTCCCTTGCAGCTAGGAAGACCCAACTTTTTTCCTATGTCAGGAGGTGAGGAGTCTGCAGGGTCAAGGAGATGATCCACCTATGATCCCTCCTTCTGCACCACATTCCAGGCATACTGAATCCTAGAATACCTGACCAAACAGTCTCATCCCACTTCCTAGCCTTCTCTTTCCCAGGTCCATCCTTCTCAAGGTGGGCTTCAGTGCCAGCATGCACACCTGAGCCACAGGAGGTAGAGAAATGGCTGTTTCTTGTGTATGAGGCAGCTTGGAGTGGAGGATGAGTCAGGGTAGAGAAAGAAAGGGCTGGATCACAGGCTGGCTCTCCCTATAGCATCAAATTCCTTTGAAGCTGGTCTTCCAGAGTGTTCTGAGGATATATTCATCAGGACAGGATTCTGGAACTATTTTAGGTAACTGTAAGTTTGGTTTATGACTGTCAAATGTGTAGACATGTAGTTATGTCAGCCTCCATTTGAACTTCTGCTCCAGTCCCTGAAAAGTATTGGAAATTGTCTGTGTATCTGCTCCAGGCTCTGAGGTGGGAACAAAAGACACAAGTAATCAAGGACCACAGAATCTGTCTCTGTTTCTCTCCCACACCTCTCTCCCTCCCTCACCGCCCTTACCTGCCCCCCAACCAGGATATCAGGACTCATGAGGGAATCAAGAGCACATTACCCATGATGCTGATGGGCAAGCTGAAACTCATCCATGGCTGGGTCAGCAGCAGTGGCCCAGACAGACATCCTGAGAAGGGACCTGGCCACAGATTCCAAGTCCCTTCTTGGCTCTTCCCCACTTTCCCCTTCATCCACACATCTCAGTGATTCTATGAATTACCCGATAGCCTTCTAGTCTTTGTTTTACCGTGCTTAATTACTTTCCAGTCATTGACCCATGTGTTCAGTAGGAAAAATAGAACACACACAGAAATAAAAGTTACAACTAAAGCTGCTCATAATCTTGCTTGATGTGGTGGTCATGCCTATAATCCCAGACTAGGGAGGTTTGTCTACTGCAAACAAAACTGCTGTGCACATTTGAGTACAGGTTGTGGTGTAGACATAAGTTTTCATTTCTCTGGGTAAATGAATGCCCAAGAGTTTAATTGCTGGAGGATTGCAAGTTTGAGACCAGCCTGGGCTACATAGTGAGACGTTGTCTCAATAGACAAACAAGCAAAAGCAAAAAAAAAGTTAAAAAGTTACCCATAATCCCTCCACCCAGAATAATTCACTGGTATCATTTCAGCATGAAACCTTCCATATTTTATATGTAATTATTAATAAAATGTACAAAATTTTAAAAATAGATCATATATCTTATTTTTTTGCAACCTACATGCCTCAAAATTCTATACAGTGGACATCTTAACATACCAATGCATTTTTAATTAAACCTTTTGTTTTGAGATATTTGTAGATTCATATGCAGTTGTAAGAGAGGATACAAAGAAAGCCCAGATATCCTTTAGCTGGTGTCCCCCAGTGGTGACATATTGTAAAGGACTGTACGTAATATAATCTACTGATTTTATTTAGATTTCCCTGGTTTACCTGTGTTTGTTTGTGTGGACTTAATTCTCTGTAGTGTTGTTACATGTTAATTTTCCCTACACCACCGTCAAAATGCAGAACAGTCCCATTTGTTCCTAAGGGGCCTTCATGTGGCCTTTAAAAACCACACCCACCCCTTCCACCTACTTCTCTTCCCAACACTGACATGTTCTTCATTTCTGAAATTTCATCTTTTTTTGACAAGTGGGACATACATGATGTTTTGAAGTTGGCTTTTTCCACTCAGCAGAACTCCCTGGTGATCCATCCCTGTGTCAGTAGTTCATTCCTGTTTGTGTCACAGTTATGGTTCTATCACCATTTCTTTCATCACTTGCCTGTAGAAGGGCATTTGGGTTGTTTCCGGTTTTTGTTTATTGTAAACAAAAGTGCTGTGCACATTTGAGTGCAGGTTATGGTGTGGACATAAGTTTTCATTTCCCTGGGTAAATGAATGCCTAAGAGTTTAATTGCTGGATGAAATGACAATTGAATGCTTACTTGAAAAGAAACACCAGACTGTTTCCAGTTTACGGTACGTGAGTGGTCTGGTTTCTCTACATCCTTGACAGCACTTAGTGTTGTCACGATTTTACCAATTCTGATAGGTGTGTGGTGATGCCTCAGTGAGATCTTAACATGATAGGTGTGTAGTGACACCTTATTGTGGTCTTAACATGTTTTTCCTCACGGCTAGTGATATTAAACACCTTTTCATGTGCTTATTTTTCAAATGCATACTTTGGTAAAATGTATTTTCATGTTCTTTGCTCATTTTCTAATCTGATTTTTTTGGGGGGTGCAGTACCAGGCATTGAGCTCAGGGCCTCATGCGTGTTAGGCAGGAGCACTACTACTTGAGCCACCCCACCAGCCCTTTTGGTTTGGTTACTTTTGAGATAGAGTCTCACTTTATGCAGGGACCAGCCTGGACTGTGCTCCTCCTATTTGTACTTCCCTGTGTAGCTACTGTACCCAACCATTTGTTGAGATGGGATCTCAAGAACTTTTTGCCTAGGCTGGCCTTAAACTGTGCTCTTCCTGATCTCTGCCTCCCAAGTAGCTAGGATTACAGACATGTACCACAGTTCCTGGCCTGAGCTGATTTTTGAACCGTTGAGTATTGAGAGTTCTTTATGGATCCTAGCTACTGGTCCTTCATTGGACACACAGCTTACAAGTGTTTTGTCTTAGCCTGACGCTCATCTTTTCATTATTTTCACAAGGCACTCTACTTTTTTGTAGAGTGAAAGTTTTTCATTTGAGTGAGGTAAAATTTATCAGTTCTTTCCTCTTACAGATTATACTTTTGGTAATAAGTTTAAGAATTCATATCATTAAGATTTTTCTCATTTTTTTATAGATTGGTATTTAAAAAGTACATTTTATATTTAAGACTATGATCTGCTTAATTATATAAATTAATGTAAGTAGATGCTATTACAAAAAATAAATTGTAGGCTACAATAAGATAAGCTTATCCTATACTCTGTTGAATAATCTAATTTTCTCACAAAATCCTCTATGTTGGCTTCTTTATGCATCAATAAAGTTTAATTTGTTTGGTCACGTCTAACAGTTGCTTCTTAGATACAATCTAAGCCACTGCACTGATGTGTCACTGGGCAGGTGTATTTTAAAACCTGCTTGCACTGGGTCAATATCCATTGGGTAAAATCCTTTGCGCTTACAGCAGGCAGCACTGCCGTCTGTTGCTGGGGCTAAGAACTCTCTCTCCAATACATAAGCCACTTTCCAAGAGGTTCCTTAAGCAAACGGCACACGTCCAGCATGTTGGCAAAAGAGCTGGAACCTTGAAAGGTTTCACCTTGTATCCTGTAGGCTTCTGTGTTTGATGGAATCAGAGAATCTTGAAGCTTCAAGTGTAGCCTCATCTCCGTGTGATAAAAGTCTCCCAGGCCACAGTGGTCACGTTACGGATGTTTCTATTTCAGTGCGTATTTGAAGATTGACATAGATTTCTTTTTAAGGACCTGAATGAGTCATTGCCAAGGTCAAGGTTGGGGCTTGCAGAGGTCACCTACCTACTCCGTGGTTCTTTCTGTATGAGCACTAATCAGGGGAAGTTTTTCAACTTATACCTGCTCAGTCCCTACCTGACTTTACTAGATAGCACCTTCCAGGAAGGAACCTAGACTTGGGCATCTGAGGATGATCCTCTGGTGACATTCCTCTAGATTCACAGTCATGACCAGCTGCTTCGGTTCAGTCTTTCTCCATTTCAAATATTCCCAAATCAGGATCTTTGAGCTCCCTTCTAAAGCAGTCTATTTGGCTATTCAAATTCTTTGACTGTTTGGAAGTTCTATCTGCTGGGTGTGAGCTCATCTTAGAACTGCTTCCTGCTGGCTATGGTGTCCTTATCTACAGCTGTGCTTCCTACCCTTGACTGCACTTGGAGCCACTTTGGAGAACTATGAGATGCACAGATTCCTGGGCCCACCCCCAGAACCTGATGTAATTGGTCTGGAGTGCAACCATAGCCCTGGGTGTTTATTTTTTTCTGGGGAGAGGGAGGTTTCTGGGAATTGAATCCAGTGCCAGCTCAGCACTGAGAGTTTTAAAAGCTCCCCAGGCAATTCAAATGCCCAGGCAGAAGTGAGACCCACTGGAATCAAGGCACACACAGTCCTACGTTCAAATGCCTGCAGTGTGACACAGCCCATTAGGCGAGGACTCTGACAAACCAGAGATCACAAAGGACTTCAGCTATTCAGCTCCAGGAAATTATTACTATATATATATATATATATATATATATATATATATATATTTTTTTTTTTAGTGGTAATGGGGATTGAATTCAGGATCTTGTGATTGAAAAGCAGGTGCTCTACCACTTGAGCCATGCTCCCATTTTTGCTTTGGTCATTTTTGAGATTGGGTCTATGAATTTCCATGAGCTGGTGTGGACCGAGATTCTGCTATGTATGCTTCCCATACATCCCCAGATATACATCCCCAGGCTCAGCTGCTGGTTGAAATGGAGTCTCGCTAACATTGTGCCATCACAATCCTCCCAATCTCTGCCTCCCAAGTAGCTGGTGTTACAGGTGTGAGTTACTGCTCCTGGCCTGGATTTTGTTTTTTAAAGAGGCTGGAAATTCAGGTCTTTATGTGAAATCTCAGGATTCTTAAGCATTGGCAAGTGATAGGAAAAGAAAAACAAATTTGCGGGCCAGATTCAGCAGGCTTGATCTTTCCTCTAAAACATTTTAGAGTAGGAGTCTTTCTCCACCATGTTTCTTAAGCTCTGCACTTCAGAGCACTTCTTTGGGGGAGGGGAGCTGTCCTATATGTAGCAGGGACAATTAGCAGCATCCAGGCTCTACCTCATAGGAGTCATTAGCTACCTGTCTTCCCTTGCTTTGATGACCACCAGTGTCTGTAGACACTGCACTGGTGGGGCCTCTGAGAGCCACCTTTCTAAGACTCCACCTCACCCTGAAGTTGCCCATCCCATTGTCTGATGGGTCCAAGTGTAAGGAAGTTCTTTGTAGTTCTAAGTAGACATTTCCCTTCTCATCTCTCCCATCCTGAGTTCAAATTCCACCTCCTAGGGCCACACAAAAGCAGGACTTCCAGATTTCAAAGACCTCTCTGGTTGCCCTGCTAGGTTTCTTGGTTCATTTCTTGCTTCTCGTGTGGCTCATTCGCCAGGCCACTCACTCTCTGTCAAATGGCCTCCCAGTTTTGATGTCCCTCATAAACTGTGACACTGGGACGAGCACAGCGTTCCAAGTGCAGTGTGGCATGGCAATCTGGGGACTTGCTGCTTCCTGGTCTGCTCTGAACACCAGCTTCTATTAATGTTCCTTGGGAACACATTAGTGCTTTGTTTGTAACCACATCCCCTGGTGACTTGGCATGAGTGTGGTCAATTAAAACCCACAGCTCCTGGTCACGCTGCTCTTGGTTTTACTCCATCCTGTGCTGCTGCTTCTGCAGAGGTGTGTGTGTGTGCACTTCAGTCTAATTTAAGTGTATTACATTTACTGTTGTTACATTTTACCTCTTGGTTTCAGCACATCATTTTAGGGCGCTACATATTTTGAGTCTGTATTGGTCATTGGGCAGGAGAGCTATTATGCCCAATTTTGTGTCATTCACAAGTTATTAGCTTGGCAGCCTTTCTGCTCCCTCATGAAAGTCATTGTTAGAAACATTGTCGAGAGCAGTGTCACAGAACTGCCTAAGACAGCGCTTCTCAAATGACATGGATTCAGTATCCCCTCCATAAGCCACATTCCCACAGCTTATCCATAGGACAGTGGGAGGGAAATTGACCTGTTACAATGGAGATACATTAGAACTTTGCAAATGAGGGATTTCTGACACATGCTGCACTATGGGTGAACCTTGAGGACGTTATGTTAAGTGAAATACTCCGTTTATATGAGGTTCCTAGAGCAGTCGTGTGTAGGGACAGAAAGCAGCATGTTGACTGGCAGGGCCTGGGGGAAGACAGCGTGGGGGAGCCACTGGCAGGGGTTCGATTTGAGCTGATGAGAAAGTTCTGGAGATGGATGGTGGTGATGGTTGGATGACAACGTGCGTGTCTTGTTTCCACTGAAATGTACTCTTACATGGCGAACTTTATGTTTTGTATATTTTACCACAATAAAAATAGATACATTATAAATAAGTTTAAAAAAATTGACACACTCAACTTTGTCACACTCCTGAGACTAACTCCCTCAAAATCAGGACATGAGGTTAATATGATATGACTTATTCAGTGACCATCTCACTCTTTTCCAAGTATACACAAAGCAAAAATGTAACAACAGCTCATTTAGGGTTTTGCAATGTAACTCTCTCTAGTTTCTTGGAATTTTCTTTTCTGGAACAAGGATTAGCAGCTTTTCCCAGTCTTCTGGAGTTTCTTCTCATAAAGACTGTGACTGCTCTCTGTCCAAGGTTGCAAAGATGAATGTGTCTCAGTATCTCAGTAGCCAAATAGCTACTGGAAATTGTTTAGAAAATCCATTTGCAAGTATTTTATAACTATTGTAGTCAAGGTCAGTCAGTGTGATGGTTTAGATATAAAGGCGTCCCTCGAAAAGGCTCAAGTGTTGAAGGCGTGGTCCCAGGTAGTGGTGCTAGTGACAGGTGACAGGTCAATGAGGACTCTGTCGTCACCAATGGCTTAATCCATTAACCATAATCATGGTTCTCCGTAGTGATGGCATTATTGGGAAGTGGTGGATAGCGGTGGAGACTGAGAATTCGGGGCCTGCTTAGAGGAAGTAGGTCACGGGACATGTCCTGAAAAGCTGTACCTTGCCCTGCCCCTTTCTCTGCTTCCTGGACGCCATTAAGCGAGCAGCATGGCTGCGCCACTGGCTCCCGCCATGATGCTGTGCCTCCCCACAGGCCCACAGCAATGGAGCCACCAACCATGGACTAGAATCTCTGACACCGTGAGCCAAAATAAACCTTTCCTCCTTAAAGTTGTTGTTGCAGGTATTGGCCACAGTGACAAAATTTATAAGTGAATTCAAGCATGTTAGTGTGAGTCTGAGCCACTCCCAAATTTGAGGTAATCACATTCCAACAACAATCAAATTTTGAAAAATATTCTCAGCTAGTGGTCGCATGAGGAGTGGGGGAAGGGGACATCGGGAGATAATGATACAGGATTAGTCAGTTTCCATTAATGGAACAATTAGCTAAGACAAATCAACTTATGAAGAGAAAGCTTTATTTTGGCTCACAGTTTTAGAGGTTTCCTTCCAGGGTCAATTCACCCTGTTGCTTTTGGGCCTCTGGCAAGGCAGCACATCTTGGTGGAGCAAACTGTTATATCACATTCTTATGGCTGGGATGTGAAAGGTAGGAAAAGGAGAGGGCTAGGGTCCCATTATCCCCTCCAAAGGCATATCCCCAAAGAACAGAAGACCTCCCAGTAGGCCTGCAACTTAAAGTCTCATCACCTCCCGGCAGCACTCAGCATGTAGTATGGGGACAGCCCATATTTAAACTGTGGTACTTGGCAAAGACTTCATTTGGTGTGTTATATGAAGTCAGAACCCTGACAGGAGATGGTCTGTTCACTGTCAAAGCACAATGAGGCCCAGACTTCATTTGCTGGATAAAATTAGCAATGATTATTTAAGTCACTTCTATGGGCTTCCCAGAGTTTCTCACATCTCTGGAATATTTTCTGGAGCTCCCAGAAGAGAAGGCAAAGTCTCATGAGCAGTTCTTGGTGTACTGAACGTGATAGTCAGAAGCCAAAGTGCATCTGTGTTGTACTATTTGGGGAGCCATATCCCTGCTGCTCCCCAAATCCCTGAGCTCTGATGAAGAGTTGCTTGGCAGCCATAGGCCTTGTTCATGGTCATGAGCAGATACCACCTGGAACTCTCTCGTTAGAAAAACACCCTTGTGCACATTCACACAACCTGGCAGGCAGGCCCTCCTAGCCTGGTCTTGGATGAAGATGCCCTGTTGCACAGAGTTCTCAGATCTTACAAAACTCAGCTGATGTGATTTCTTAGTTATCTCTCTCATCAGATTGAGCTGAGCGTGACATGGGAACTGTCACATCTGGGGTGGCAGCCTGAGTGCCAAGCTTGGGGGAGAAGCAAAAGAGCGTGAAAGAAAGTGGGAGGTTGGGCTGACCGTCACATTGGGTTTGAAGACAACATTCTTAAATGAGCAGAATCCATCTAGCTCTTCCTATTTCTCTGTTCTCTAAATTTCACTTTTAAGGATTTCTTATTTTGAATCAGAAGAGTATTTCCTTTATTGGGAACAAACTAAAACCCAAGTTCTGCTCTTAATTTGTCATTGGTTGGCACTATCTTGTCATTTGTCTTCTTCCTTCAAGTGGGCCCCAAATCAATTTTCCTTGTCCTCATTATTTTTTGCAGGCCTTAGCTCTTTTTTTCCCACAGCCTCACTGAAACCATTCCTGGCCACACATACCACTCTTTTGTATTCATCTTTGCTTTTATGACCCTCTAGTTTTTATTTATCTCAACATCATAACTCACTATTTTAAGGGTCTCACCCCTCCTCTTTTCCCCATGGGAATTATATAGGAAATTATCAAACACCCACTTTGCATTTTGGGCATGAGATCAGAGCCTATGAAAATGTCAAAACCTTCCTGTCTAACAGTTAAGCCATAGGGAACAGTCATTCATTTGAATTTCACAGCTCCCCATGAGATAGGCAAGGCAGGTAACAATGTCCCCACCCCTTAGCTGAGAAAGGTGAATCTCAAGAGGTCACATGAGGTTATAATTGAGACTAAATTCCAGATCATTTGGCTCCTCATCACCAGCCCTAACACCTAGCAACAATACTGATCCATCTGCCACCGCTGAGTATTGCTCTAGACTGGGTCCGCGTCAGTGGATAAACAAAGATGGCGATCCCATGGGACTTACAAAGAATAAAGCATGCCAGATGGTGAGAAGGGAAGATGCTGCTTTATTTTGGGTTAGAGCATGCCTCACTGATGAGGTGAGATTTGAAGGACATAAAAAATAAGGAAGGCCTACAGGTAAGTGAGCAAAAGTGTTTCAGGCAGAAGAAAGAGCCAGTGCAAAGGCCCTGGGGTAGGGGTGTGGAAAGGAGGTCAATGTGGCTAGGGTAAAATGAATGAAAGAAAAGGTAGCAAGAGGTAAGGCAGAGGTAGCAGGGGGTCAGGATCATATGGGGGACTTTGGGGGTTACTGTAAGAGTTACTGAGTTCTATGGAAAGCAACTGGGTTTTTTTGGAGAACTGAGTGAGGGATGTTAAAGAAAAAATTAAGTCAGTTTTTGGACTTTGGTTGGGGGGTGCCATTACTTGAAATTATAGAGAGCTTCCTACACCCTGGGGGGAGGGGCATGTTAGGAATCAGAGTTCAGTATGGATGAACCACTTACTAGATTGAGGAAGAGAGAACAGCAAGAAGGGTTGGGAGCTGTGGTTTTGGGGACTCAGGGGCACTAACTGATCACCCAGAAGGTGGGTGGACATGGTTAGGAGGAGAGTGAGACAGGCGATTCCAAACTTAACAGGTTCAAAACCAACCCACTGACCCTCAACCCTAAACTGGTACTTCTGCCCAAGTTTCTCACTTCAGGAAATTGCAATCTGGAAGATTCCAGAACCCCAAAATCTTCCTTGAATCCTCATCTTGCCAACCAGCTCCTATAAAAGAGATCTCAAATCCATCTACTTTCCCCAATGTCTCTGTGCTGGGGCAAGACTTCATCACTCAGCATTCACTGTGCAAAGCCCCTTCATTCCTACACCACTCCCACTCTTAGCCTTCTAGTCTGTTCTTCACCCAACAAGTTGGATTAATATCTTTAAACATCTATTGAATTATGTCATTCATTTGCTTAAAACCTATAGGGAAAAAAATCCAGACTGATACTGCTTCAAAGTTGTGTGTGCTGTGGTCTTTCAACTTGGGGGTCTTTGCAGTTCTGTTCCCGCTGCCAGAATGTCCTTTGCTATTTTCCTTATACCCAAAGACTGACTTGGATACACACTGAGTTACAGTTTTCTTTTCTCAAAGCTGTGTAAGTATCTCTCAAATCTATTATGGCATTTGTTGCTGAAACAGAAAGGTCTGAGTCTACCAGATCCTTTAAAATATATATATTTTTGTTTGGTTTTCATTTGTGTTTATGTTTTCCTTGTCTTTGAAAATAGCTACTTCCTTGCTTGAATGCTTGCTGCATAATTTTTTATCTTAAAAACATAAAAAGTATGCTTCAATTGTGTGTAATGATAGGTCCACCCTCATTCATTTCCTCTTTTTGAGAAAAAATGAACTCTGTCATTTAAGAAAAAAGGAAAGTTCCCACTTGGTGTGTGCTTTGTAATTCTGTGTTACCGGACTGCCCTTCCCCTGCCCTCTCTTCTATTTTCCTTCCACTCTTGATGTTTTTTCCACACCGGAGAGAAATGCTCAAGACTTGTGAATCAAACAGAGCCACGACCAGTCCAAGTGGACAGATTATGGTGGCTGCCTCCCACTGCAATCGTGGGACACCTTTTAAGTCCCCAACAGGACATGCCTTCTGCAGTTGTGACAGAAGCATAAAATGTCCATTCAGAGGCACACATAGCCCTGTCCTCAAGAAAAGAGGATCCGAAGAGACCCAGGCTGGAAGTGACAAATAAGATTAGAAGCAATATTGTGACTCTGCTGTTGCATCAAGGTCTTAGTAGAATAGATCAAAGTTTGTTTTTATTTCCACAGTCAAAACATCAACAAAAAAAAAAAGGCCTCAGGCCAAAAAATGTCAGTGCTAATTCAGTTTTCTTTTTCTAATATGTATGCCAGTCAGCACCGCTGGGTTTCGTAGCTGTGTCTGGGTGTAGTTTTTAATCCTGTTAGAACTGAACCTCACAGCCACTCACTGCGGTCTTCAAGAAACACACGTGAGACTACAGGACCTTTCTCTACCTGCAGGGATTCAGAGTATGAAATGTGTGAAATGTGGGGCTCCTGGCTTCTTCCTAGAAGCTTAGGGCAGATGGGCAGCCATTGGCTGAAGTCTTTCCCACCCGTGTTCTGAATCACATGAGGAACTTGGGGACAAAGTGACATTTCCGGCTTTTTATAAATCACAAAAGTTGATTCCACTGGGCCAAATCAGAGCTAATTCAACCATGCCCAGAGTTTAGGCAGAGTCGTGGTTGAAACTGTACGGAGTCCTTTAAGGTCGGAGAAAAATCCATTAAACGTATAAAGCGTCCAGAATTTGTAACCCAAATCTATAAACAGATTTCCATACACTGATGTAGAGAGAACGCAATTATCATTCATCACGGGTCTGTTATTGTCAGAGCATCCAAGCCGAGGCCTCTCCTGCAGCCGAATTCACGCTCCTCCACCATATCCCAACCGAGGCCCGCCCAAAGTGACGGGGACAAGAGGCCTGCACTGAATAATTCAGGCCCTATGTCACCGCCACCACCTCCCTCCTCCTGTTCCCCCTCAATTGTGCTGGTTCTCCAGAGCTGGATGGCTCTGTGCACATGTATGGGCTTGAATCAGGAAACTGCCTCTATTGATTTCGTTGGGGTCTGTGACACAAATTTACATTCTGTCTTTCTGGCCTCAGGCTTAAAGACCAGCCAGAGCCCCTTCCAGGCAGCCAAGTCCACGCCCGCCATTCATCTGGTGTGCAGAATGGATGCTCAGAGGACTGTTTTTACTGTCATAATTTTAATATTTAAGGTTTTATTTCTGAATGATTTCAAACCCACAGTAAATAAGATAACAGGCATCCATGGACCCTGCACCCAAAATGTGCAAGTGCGCACATTTTCCGAGCTTTGTTTCATGTCATTTGCATGGGGAATATTGTAGGTAAAGCAAGAGACACCTGCCAGGAACACACTGCAGCCTGGTCTCCTCCCACCTTCTTCCTGAAGTTTCAGGGGTGGACTTTGCCTGGGGATGTTTCATATCTTACTACATACTCAGGCATCTTTGACAGGTAGAGAAATGCTACATGCTGTTCATGTGTTCGACATTTTGATTTTGAGATTTTTCAGTGTTGATCCATTACTTTAAGTGCAGGATATATTCTATTATGTGGATAAATACAAATTTTCTTTCTTTCCATTACACTATAAATAGACATCTAGGAGCAGGGTACGGTAGCTTACTCTTGCAATCCCAGCTACTCAGGAGGAAGAGATAGGAGTATCACAGTTCAACCCCAACCCAGGCAAAAGGTCAGCAAGAACCCATTTCAATCAATCTGGGCTGGTAATGTGCACCAGAGCTAAGCCAGAGGCATAAATAGGAGGACAATGGTCCAGGCCAACTGGGCAAAAGAGTGAGACTCTATTTGAAAACGTTATTAAAGGAAAAATAACTGGGGGCATGGCTCAAATGGTAGGGCACGTGCCTAGCAAATGCAAAGCCCTGAGTTCAAACCCCAGTCCTCTCAAAAAATAAAAAGGACATTTAGAGTCTTCCATGTTTCATCGTGACAAGCAGCGTGTCAGTGAACACCCTCAGCTCGTCTCCCTGTGTACACATGTGAGAGTTTCTTTAGGGAAGGTTCTTTAGGGCAGTGTCTACCAAATTCTTTTTAGTTTCTCAGCCACAATCAGGGTGACCTGCCGTGGTGTATGCCCAGTGACTTCTGGCTGAGTTGGAGGGTACTGTGTGCTTGGTGTCACTGGATGCCCATGGCCACTCCTCAGGACTGATCTGTCTGCTCCACCAGCAGCAGCCTCATTTCTCATTACTGAATGTCCTGGCCGTGGTGGTCATTGTCACATTGTCACATTTCTTACCTTACTGTTGGATACAGAAGGGACTCATTGCTGTATCAATTTGCATTTCCACTGAACTTGACTCTTTACTCTCTCATATGAACTGTAAGAACCCATATCTGCGTGTGCTCCTAGCTAGTATCTTTTGTGTTTACATCTCAATACTTCCTACTTTTCATTAAATGTGTCTTCCGTGGCACAGGAATTGTTTAAAAGTTATTGTTTCCAGAGGTAGTGGGGAGAGGGTTTGACTGCCTTTCTGCTCCTTTTCTCAGTTTTATGGCGATTTTATTATCAAGGAAACGGTCTATGTGGTATTGAGTCTTCACCATTTGTTGAGACTTGCTTGGTAGCCTGGGGAAGTTTTGATAAATATTCTGCGTGTGCTTCAGAAGAATGTATTCTAATTTTCTACATTCTGTAAAAACATTCTGTATTCTCAACATGAGCATTAGAACAAGTGTTTTAATAGTGATGCACAAAACTCCAATATCCTGGTGTAGTTTTCAATTCTTTGAACTTTCAGTGGCTGGAAATTGCCAAATTTTTTTCTTACAGTTCTCACCTCTGCTTTGTATGTTTTGAAGCTGTGTTCACTGAAAACAGTTGGTACACTTCCTCTGTAATCATTACATATTGATCACTCCTGATTCTGACTTATGCTTAGTGAGCTTAGGTCGTTTTTTATTTGACACTGGGATTAGTACATCAGCCTTCATTTGGTTAGCAGTTGCTACTTCTTAGGTGCATTTCTAATAAATACCGTATAGATACTTTCAGATTTTAAAATCCAATTTGAGAATCCTTGCATATTAATTGATGGTAATGATCCATTTACATTTATTGTGATTGGTGGTACATTTGGAACTGTCTTGAGATCCTATTGTGTGATTTCTATCATATATTTATATAGCTTCAGCTCCTTTTATTGATTTAGTAGGGAATCTTTTACCTACTCCTTTCAAAATGTTGATTTGCATTTCTATTCTTTTAATAACTCCCCTTAGGCTTTTAATATGCATACATCACCTCTGTAGTTAATCTAGTCCTGCTATCCCAGAGCAGCACACAGATTTAAGAAAACATGATCTCTCTCCACTTATTTTTGTTGTGTGTTTATTTTATTTCCACCTTTTTCTTACTTCCTCCCCTATGGTAGTTATTATTTTTTAGAGAAGTGCTTTCTTAGAGTCACCACAACTGTCACCAGCTGGCTGCTCAGTAATGCCGGCGGCTTCTGCTCCTTCACTCTGTGCTCACACCCTTCTCCTGAACTATGAACGCTCCACGTCTGTGGTTAGAGACACGTGTCCGTCACCTTCATCTTTTACATTTAAACTGGGCACAGTGCCCTGGCTCCACGCGATTCTTTCTCAGGGTTTGCCAGGGACTGTGCCATCATTCTGAGTTTCTGGGTGGCTATCAATCTGTTTTGCCTTTCTGATAATTTCACTAGCTTTTATCTCTGGTGGCTTTTACGATTTTCCTTGTCTTTGTTATTTCTCGGTTTCTCTTCAGTGTATCCAGAGGTGGCTTTATTTTTCTTTGCCTAGTTTAGAATGCAATGTGCACCCTGAATTCTAGAAATTCTCCTTAAGTGCTGCCTAGTCCTCATTCTCGTCTTTAATTCTAGAACTCTCTTCAAAGCCTGTTCTCCATATATTTTTTTCTTTTATCTTGTCTACTTCTTCTTCTCGCTAACTTTCATTGCCAGTAATATCCTTAGCTCTGTCTTATATTTCAACAATTCTCTTTTTAACTGTGTTTAATCTGGTATCTAACACATTTATTAAGGTTCTGTTCTCTGTGCCTGTTTTTATTGGTAGACATTCTGTTTTATTCTCTCTCAGCCCTGCTTATTATTATTCTCATTGGTATCCTGTTTTTAAGGATTCCTTTATTTTTCTTTTACATAGACTTATAGTCTCTTTCAGATTGTTTTTCTGATACCAAAACTCCTGGGACTGCTGATTTTACTGTCCGTGGGAGCTGCTGAGTCTCCCTCACAATTGACCATTTCTTCCTGTACGTTTTAGTTTTTGAATTATTGCTGCATCCTAGGGAAATTTTCTGTCATGGGTGTTCCTTAGAGCCTAGAGTTTATAGTAATGTTATTACAGAAAGATTTTATATTCCTGTCTACAGGGAAACTTGGAGTTTTTACCAGCCTAGCCTACACCTACCAATTAACTTACCAAATTTGACTTTGATCATGACCATATGGTGCATGCTTGACATTTTGGTTTCTCACAGATAAGTCATTCTAGAATTTTTTAACCTAGAATACTGGTGAGTGATAAATCCCCCAATTTGCTTATCTGGATTGATGGACACAATTTCCTGGTCCTCTTTCACTGAGCCAGTAGCCCTGTCAAGACTCTGGCTTTGGCTTACCTGATCTTCAGCTTCAGTACCTTCCACCATCTTTGCAGGGACTGTGTGCCGAGCAACCCACGTGGCCAGATGGAGGTTCACGCAGTGCTGACTTCAGTACCAGAAAGTTCTCCCTGCTCATCATAAACCAGGGAACAATTACCACATTCTTTTCTATTTGTCATAGATGCACAGTTCAAACTTCAAACTCAGGTGTGCAATAGTCTAGTCTCCTTTTTTGTCATCTCAATTTGACTACATGACTGCTTGCTCCCTATCCTTCTGATCTACAGAAAAGTTAATTTGGCTCTTCCCAGGGTCCTTTCATATCCCCATCTTTGGCATCCAACCAGTGACTGAGTTTGGCTCTCAGTTAACCATCCACACAGGTTGTCACCAGTGCAGCCATCATCCTGTCCCTTCCTCTGTGCTTCTTGCACTGCCTGGACAATGAGGCTCTGTTGTGGCTCTTCCTGTGATCCCATCCAGCCAGAATCACCTGGCACCTCTGTAAGCCGAGCTGTTGCCAACTCTCCCATAGGCTGCAGGGCAAGGGTCAGATTTCTGCTACTCAAGATCCAAAGGGCTCATTCTCTGACTTTTCTATCTCTTTTTCTCTGTCTCTCTGTCTCTCTTTCTGTGTCTGTCTTTACACGTCTCTCTCCATCTCTTTCTCTCTTTCCTCTCCCCTCTACCTCATGGTGTCACCCTCCCCTTCTTGTCTAGTCCAGAGGATCCTAATTTTAGTAGCAGAAGTAGGATTTTTCCTTTCTTCAGCCAATACTCACCTGAGTTCTGAGACCCCTTTCCTCTAAAGACTGAAACAGCCTTCCAAAAGGAATTCTCTTTTACTCTGATTTCCACTCTGCTATAAATGTCCCATGAGGAAAGGTCTTAGAGCCCTCACTGTTTATGTACAAGCAAGGAAACAGGGGCAGGGAGGGGAAATGTGGAGGACATGACATAACTAAACTCGTCTAGAGCAGTGAGGATTCTTCACTTTTGGTGTGTGACATCCCTGATTTCAAATCCTGGCCAGGCCACTGTTGGTACAAGTGTGATTTGGAGCTGGTTATGTTGCCCTTCCCAACATTATCACTGGGGGATGATAAGATTATATACCCTGTAGGTTTGTTGTAAACAGAAAATGAAACAGTGCACGGAAAGAACTTTCACATGGTCTCTGACTGAAGATGGTTCCACTTACAGTTTTTCTTCAGCTTTACGTGTTGCAAAAGCAATATGCATTCAGTAGAAACTCTACTTGTGATCTTGGCTTTGATCTTCTGGACCATCAGTATGTCATACAAACCACAGTCCCAGTGAGCCCACAGTCGTGAGGAGAGACAGCCAGTGAGCGCAGTGGGCTGGGTTGCTAAGCTACCGTGTGCTGTAGGTTACAAGAACTAAGTGCATTTCTTACTCACTAAGTGCATTTTCAACTCACGATGGGTTTACTAGCTTACCCCACTGTAAGCTGAGGATCGTCTGGATCTTGCTACCAACCACACTGTAATTTAATTGCTCGATCACTGGTACTTATTTCATATGAACGCATGAGTAGCATTGGGGATTCACTGTGACTTAAGAGTTGATAACCTTGGATGTGTCACTCAGCTCCCTCATGTGTCATAAATTGCAGGGGTGCCATTTTTAATGACAGTACTTACAAGTGTATAGTATCCTTATCCAAAAGGCTTGGGATCAGAAATGGTTTAGATTTCAGAATTTTTTGGATTTCAGAGTATTTAATATACAGAATGAGATGTCTTTGGGGTCATGCAACACAAAACTAAGCATGAAACTCACTCGTGTTTCATATGCACCATAGACACGTGGCCTGAAGGTAATTTTATACAATATTTTTAGTGTACCTCCAGTTTTGACTGTGACCCCATCAAATGAGTTCAGGTGTGGAGTTTCCATTTGTGACATCACACCAATGTTCACACTTCTGGGTTTCAGATTTTGGGATTGGGGAGCTTGGTCTCTATAACACCCAGCTCTGGTGTTGACCACCATGGGTTCTTACTTGGATTCTCTCTAAGGAGCCACCCTGCCTGGAAAAGCTCGAGAGATTGCAGTCCCCTTCCCCAGGGCCACCTGCTTCCAACAGCTGACTGATGTAGGGGAGTGGGTAGCAAAGCCACTGCCTTTTCTTCCAGACAGAACTAACTCTTTGTGCAATACCAACTCCAGAGACCTCTCAGGGTTGAACTGAGGCACCAGAAGCCTCGGTACATCTTTGTGGTGCTTCTCTCTATTTTATTCTCCCTCCCTCATCGTCTCATGAGTGCCCTAAGAGCACTCTTATCACTTGCTTAGGTTTTGCTTCTAAGAACATGGCCTGAGACAGAGCCCAAACTATAAAAAGACTCTCTTTTTCTCTCTCTCTTTCTCTCTCTCTCTGTCTCTCTCTCTCTGACTAAATGATTTTACAGACAAATGAATGCCTAACATGAGGTAAGTGCCCTAGAAATGATTATACATTCACAAAATATTTAATGAGGGCTTACTATGTGCTGGACACTACTGTAGGTCCTGAAAATTATATAAAAATCATAATTATGTAAAAACTTAAATTTTATCATGATATTCATAGTTGCCATTTATTACAATCTATCATATACCAGACACTTCACATAAAGTATGCAAGACTCACGAGAACAATGCAAAGGTGATGTTATTTTTGCCTTCTTTTGTCATAAGGCAACTAGGATCCAGAAAGGTCAAAATAATTTGCTCAAGGTCACGCAGCTAGAAAGTGGTGGAGGCAGGATTCATATTGGGGTTCTCCACAACCCACACTCTTTTAACAAAACTTCATTGTCTATTTTATCACCCAGAATTTAAATGCCTGAGTTCCCCCACCATGGGAACTTGCATTAATGGCAAGACAAGATTTGTGATTATTTTACTTTCCCCAGACCTAAGGAAGGTACCAGACATGTTTGCTGAGTAAATGAGTGAAGAAATAAATGGGAATGAGCAGTCAGGGCGGGGGTATTCTGTTTCTAAACTTGAGGCCTCACCCTCTCTTCCCCACAAGACTCAGGCAAGGCTGGTAGAAGAAGACACAACCTAGCATTTAACAGTACATTTCAATTTAATTTCATAAACATTTTCTCTGGTCTTAGTGTGGGGACACTAAGTTTCCACCGGACAGTCAGGTTCAATGAGTAATAGGACTCAGAGGAGCTGGCAGAGCCCTGAGCAGAGCCCCGTGTTTTGAAAGCATCAATGAGAAATGCAACAGGGGAAGAATAAGGTGGTCCACATTTCTGAGGAGTGTTCTGAAACCCAGAGAGACTGTGGGCCCAGGAGTTTCTGCAGATGTCCAGGGTGACTTTAGATGAAGCAGTTCCAGGATGGGCATGTGATTGGCATCTGCAGAGCCATGAGGAAGTGCTTTAGCCAAAGGTTAGACAGGTACCATGGTACCCAGCATCCATTAGAGGCTTGCCAGCCCCTCAGCTCTGAGACTTGCCCATGGACTCGGACCTCATCATGTTTGTCCACACGCTACTTCCTATCCTATGGCCATTGGTGATTGGGTCAGAGGCAGACACCTGACCCAAACTGAGCCAATCAGATTCTATCTTAAAACTTTAAATGGACCCAGAGTCTGGTATTTATAATATGTGTGGGGTGGTGGCAGAGCATTAGAGGGAAGGCTGAGAAAGTCCTGTCAAGGACTTTCCTAAATTCCTTCAGTGATTGCATAGCTCTCCCTGGAAATCTAAGAACTACTATATACTTATATCCTTGTAGGTCATTCCTCTTTTTCACTTAAACTAGCAAGATTAGGTCAAGTGCATTGAAAAGAGCCTCAACCATAATACTGCCAGATAAGGATGGGAGACTTGCAGCTTCCTTTAATCTGTATTTATCCTTGCTTTGCTGTATTTCCTCCCTGATTCTTAAGAGGGAAAGAAGGCTTCTGATGCTAGTGGTGTAACAGGAGAGACAGAAATCATTTCAATACAATGCAGAAGGTACTCTAAGAGCATATGATGGCCTGGCCGCCCTACTTGGGTGGTGGTGGGGAAGGCGCCATGCAGAGCCAAGGCCCTCAGGTGGGTGGGAGTTGTGATGTACTGATGCATTCAAAAAGCATTAACAGCTTTTATAGTTCTTAAAAGGATAAGAGATGAAGGAGGAAACAGAGTGAGTGTAATTTGCTTCTATCTTTCAGGGTTGTTTTAGTTGAGATAGTTTGGGTCCAGTGAAATCCCAGTGGTTTAACCCAGCAAGGTTTCCTTCCTCCTTGGTCACCACACAGGACCATCATGATAACAAAATGCTTGGTGCAAAGGAAACTTGGCCCAGCTTCACAAGCATAGCCATCTGGCATCCAGGAGGAGAGAAGGCACAGGCAAGGGTGAGCACTAGATGTCCCCAGCATGATGGGAACTCTACAACTTACTCATGGGTTGCTTTCAATGAAACTGCCCTCTTTCTGTGCCGTTCTGAGTCATCTCAACTCTTGTCACCTCAAGACTCATGCCATGACAAATTGAGGGGTATTACAAGAGTCCATAAGAAATATACCCTGATGTCTGAAGCAGAGCTCCTTATCTATACCCTCAAAGCCTGCTCCCTCCACATCCTTCCCTGACTCAGTTCACGGCAGCTGCATCCTCTGGCTGATCTCGTTCCTTGACACCCACATTGGCCTCCCCTTCAAAACAGACCAAGAATCAAAGTAATTTTCCCCACTTTCACTCCTGTCACGGTGGTCTGAGCTGCCATCATCTGCATTTTTCTATGGGATTCCTTACTACCTCACTGCCTCTGTTCATGTTGAACTCTGATCTGTTTCCACTGCATCCTCTGTTACCAGTCAGCTCAGGGTTCTTTTGGTCAAATTCAAGACAGAAATCTTAAAGAGCCAAACAATACCAACCCCACAGAGTTTTACTGAAGCTTGTTGAGCCCAGGGGAGACCATGCGAAGGTGAGGGTACCTGGACTGGATCCTGGAGGGAGTATCTGAAGATGCAGTTTTATAGCTTACCTGCTGTCCTGCATAGGCTCACTCAACTGTTATTGCACACTCCTCAGGGTTTCTTTTTTTTTTTTCCTTTTACATGAGTTTATTTCTACACAATGTTCTAAAAACACCCCTTGGTTTGTACATAATTTTTTTCTTCCTTTTTAAATTGCTTTATAACAACTGGTTCCTGATTATTTCTTAAATTTTTTTTCTCTGAAGTCTGCCATGATTAAAAAGTAAAAAAGCAAAAGGAAATAAAAATCCCATGGCCAGAGGACAGGGTGGAGAAAAAAAAAAAAAGACAAAAATAAGCACAAATATGAAAACTCTCAGAGATAATGCATTTATAAACACAGAAATGGCTACAACAAAGATGGCCATGATTTTATATGTATACATAAACCCATGTCCAGCATCTGACAACTAAGCACCTAAGGAGCTAAGTCTGGTCCTTGTGTGTGCCATATCTTCTCCCTTCTCTGTAGCACCCTTGTTTTGGGGTTTCACAGAGAACACAGCTCCCATAGCAACTTGGGGTTGGGGTAGGGAGACTTGAGACTACTCAGGATTCTGCACATGTCCCATCTGCCTTCTGCTCAGGGCTCCATAATTTGCACTCATACTCTTGCACATTGGGTCACATGGTCTGCAAAAGAGGATGGAGAATGCTCTCTGTCCCCATGCCAGAAAGTCACAGACTGGCCAGATTCAGCCATTGCACTCATCAGGGGGATTGCAGACAAGGCTGTCCTAAGCTCAGAAAGAAGGTGGTTGCTGCAACACAGTTATCTTTATTTTTCTTCTTTTGTAGCACTGGGGATTGAACCCAGGGCCTGAGCCTTGTTCATGCTGGGCAAGCTCCACCACTCGAGTCACGCCCCTGGCCCTGAAACTTACTTATCTTATACCTTGAGGGTGGGGGAGTCTGGGAGTCATAGGTCTCACTGCCTGTGACCATGTCACTCAAAGCCCTGCAAAAACCTTCCCACTCTCACCTCCTCTTCTGACTTGTACTCTTCTCCCTCCCTTTCCTCCAGGAACCCAGCAGCCTTGCTGCTCATTGAGCATCCTGGACTCTGCTGGCCTTGACCTTGCTTTTCACTCCTGCCTGGAAAGCTTTTCCCCAAAGTATCTGCTTCCTTAACCTCCACACCTCCAAGTGTCTGTTCAAAAATCACCTGATTCTCAGGTTGGTGGAGTGGTTCAAGTAGTAGAGTGCCTGTCTAGCAAGTGTGAGACTCTGAGTTCAAATCCCAGTACCACCAAAAAATAAATGACCTGAGTCTCTATGATGCATATCTAGACTTCTCTGTTTAAGACCTCCACTGTCCTCCTCTGGCTATTACTGTGTTCCACTTTTTTATTTAATGGCACTTCTCACCTCCAGATAAACTACATCAAGTGCTTATTTATTGTCTTTGTTGTTTCACCCCTGTTCCATAAGAGCGTAAGCTTCCCAAGGGCAGATTCCTGCTGCACTTGCATTTGATCTGTTACATGAATCTGATTACCTGATCAATTCTTAGCATCGAGGATAGTGCTCCGCACACGGGAAGCGCTCCAGAAATATTTGCAGAATAAATCAATGAGATGTGGTTCCTCCCAGTGACTCCATCTGGTGAACTTAATCTTCTCCCTCTATGATCTTGGGATATAAAATACATATTCATAAGCACAATGAATGTGGAAGTCACACCAGAGTACTTCTGACACCCAGCACTAAGAACATTGGGTCCATATATAGCTCATCCCAAAGGGCTGAGACAATTTCTGTAAATCCTTCAGATCATAAAGGAGATGGTGAATGCAAAGTTGCCACAAGGAGCGTGGGTTAACACAGAAGGACCCTGCCCCAGAGGGGAAAATCACGGTGCTGAGTCTCCAGTATAAGGAGCTCAGTGTACAGTTGCATGCCAGGTCATCTACTGTACATGTCCGCCACAGACTGAGTTTGTGAGGCTCATGTGAGTTTCCCCTTTATAAGTCCACCTTGGTAGAAATCCGTGCTCAGAGGGCACCTCACCAGAGACCTATCCCCAGTTGGCATTCTTCTCCTGGTGATATGAGCATCCCTGAAGAGCTTCAGGAACAAAGTGGAGTGGCAGCATAGGGTGGTAGGAGAGCAGAGTTCAAAGTCAGACAAACACAAGTCAAGATCCAGGCTTACTTCCTTCATTTTCAAAATGTGGATAATAATATCCACACCACGGAGTTACAAGAGATTAAATTATGTCGGGAATATTAGGACTCCAACGAGAGCTTGGCATTGAGTCCATGCTCAAGGCATGATCTTGTGTCCCTGATTACCTAGGAGGACACTCTGATTTCCCACAGAAGTCTGTGCATTGAATGCCAAATGTAATCAAAAGTCCCCTGGAAATCAGCCACTGCCCAAGAATAAAGGGTTGGAAAGAAGAATGTGTAATGATGAAGCTGTAAAAGGATTTCTAAGTGTGAGAGCAAAGGCAGGAGTTATAAAAGAATAGAAAACTGTACCAAGAAAATCTTCTTATGTTCCAAAATATATTACATGTTTAAAAAGGTATATATTTGAAAAATGTCTACATCTTAAGAAATAAAATTTTATAGACTATAACATAAAATATGTAATATTATATATTAAGAACTAATATAAGAAGAGTATTTACAAATTAACCATCTCAGTAGAAAAATGGTCAATGAGCTGGGCATGGTGGCTCATGCCTGTACTCCTGCCTGCTCAGGAGGCAGAGATCAAAAGGATCATAGTTCAAAGCCAGTCCAGGCAAAATTTTAGCAAGAGCCCCATCTCAATCAATGAAAGCTGGGCACAGTGGTATGTGCCTGCTATTCCAGCTACACAAGAGGCATAAATAGGTGGATGATGGTCTAGGCCAGCCTAGGCATATATGATGAGAACATATTCAAAAAATACCTAGAGCAAAAACGGCTGGAGGCATGGTTCAAGTGGTAGAGGACCTGCCTAGCAAGCCCAAGGCCCTGAGTTCAAACCCCAGTACTGCCAAATAAAAAAGAAAAGAAAAATAGTCCTTAATAAATAAACTTATAAAGGAAATACAAAACAACTAATAAAATATTCTACATTATTCAAAACCAAATAACCACAAACAGAAACAGTAAGATAACATTCCCAGCTATTAAACTGGTAAATATTAACATGATAAATATTATATAGTACTGGCGAGTGTGCAGGAAAGTTAGCGTTCCCATGTATGGCATTTCTGAGAGGGTAAATATCTTTCTAATCAGTATCCAAAAACTATAATATTGTTCATATATTTTGGTCCATCAATAATCATAAATATACACAAATATTTGGCTGTTAGAATACTGGACTGAAGCATTGTATTAGCAAAAAATCTAGAAACAAAATAAATGCCAAAAGGGAATTAATCATCTAACTTATCCTAACTGTGATGCCTAAAACAACAGAGCCAATCACTGAGAATAAAACTGGAGGAAAATGAGTGAATACCCACAATTTGACTATGTTCACTCAGCCAACAACTGCTCACTGAGCATGTAGTCAATATTCAGCATCGCCAACATCAAGTGAGGAAAACAGAGTCCCTACCATCAAGGGATCCACATTTATCGTGAAAGACATTTGGCAAACAACAGAGGAGAAGTGTGAGCTGAGTGCAGCCTCCTCTTCCCTCTACCTCCAAGAAAAGTCTATGGCAGGCATTCCAGATCTGAAAGAATCAGTACCAGCAATTAGCAGCTCTAGATCACGGGCTAACTTAGTACAGCTAGAGCTGGATCACTCCGAGAAGGAAAGTAATTGTGGAAATTCCAAACCCAAAGGCCACATGCAGTAGCTACTTATTGCTTACAAGATAGTGTCACCACCACCTCAGCAACTGAAATAACTCACCCACTATTTCTGTGGGTCAGGAGACTGAGAAAAGCTTAGCTGAATCTCCTATTTCCCACTTTTCTCACAAATCAAAATGGCAACCAGGTCTGAGATCTCATCTGAAGACTGGACAGGAGAAGAATCAGCTTCCAACGCATATGGGTGTTGGCAAGATCCAGGTCCTTGTAAGCTTTAGGCTGGGGGCCCCAGTTTCTTGCTGGTTGTTGACCAGAGATCATACCAGCTCCCTGCTGTCTTTGGGCCACAGCCTCTCATATCCTCACACAGGGACCTCCCCAACATGACCTCTTGCTTCAGCAAAGCCAGCAAGGGTGGCAGTCTGCTAGCAAGACAGACACCACGAGAGTGACGTCCCATCACCTTCACTACACTGTATTGCTTAAAAGGGAATCACAGGTCATGCCCACCCTACAGAGGGGAAGATTAGGTGAAGGCATGAGTACCAGGAGCTGGGGGTAATTTTGGACTGGCTTCAAGTCTGTCCACCACAGGGCGCAAAGAGAGAAACAAACATTAGTCACTAAAGCTGGATGAAAGGGAGCTGGATGTGAGCAGAGGGGCACTGGGATGGAGGCATTCTCCAAAAGGGTCCAAAGGAGCAGCTTGGCCTCACCTGTCTGTCAAAATGCTGCTTCTAAGCATCAGTGTGATTTACCAAGGGCAGGAAATTCAGACTCAAATACCCATAAGGCCAGGCAGTAACATGTCACACAGCTTTCTGCTCAAGGGCCGTGGGGGACAGGAATTGTGGCCAAATGAGCTCAGCCAGCCCATGGGCAAGGGACAACAGTCAGGCCTCTGGGTGATGGTTGTCCATGTGGACACGTGGGCCTGTTCCTGGTCAGATTTCTTCTTTGATAAAGATACTCAGCCACATTTGTACATAAAATATCCCAAAATTTAAAGTGACTTCATGGGCTCCATAAAAGACATCTGCAAACCAGATCCAGCCCGCTGGGACCCCAGCTTCGGACCCCAGCCTGGCCCTTCTTTGCCCTTTTGCAAAGGCCATTTTTTGAATTTCAAGCCAATGTGTTCCACTGAGCTGGCTCCTGGCGGTTACCAACGTGCTGCCTTCTCTTCTGGGCTTCTGGTTGTGCAGAGTTCATGCTCAGAGCAGACCTGCCTGCTGATTTGCTGTGCGTTTCAGGAACTTTAAGATCTCCAGACTTGGAGGTAAGCATATGCTCATTAAGAAGTCATTTGATAAAAATTAATCCCTCCAGGAATATTCTGGACCCAGAGAAAGCTGCTGCACTCGCATTAGCAGACTCTAAGGACTCCAGTCACCTTGGAGACCCCATTCCCAGATTAGCAGCCACATAGTCTGAGGACCAGATGTCACAGGTTCTAAAATCCTCAGATGCAACAGGACTTGGAACTCAAAGGCTGCAGCCGGTGCCCCACCCCCCAACCAGACTTCTGGGTTTTAATCACTTGCGCTTGAGCCTGGGAATGAAGGGACAGATTTTCATCTTACTGAGTAGATCTCAGAGCTTACCTCCCCTAATCCTTGCTGATCTGACACTGACCCAGCAAAAAGAATGAGTGAGTGAGTGAGTGCTGGGGATCCGCACAGGGCTCCCCTGGAGAGGAGGGGCCTCCTTCCAGGCTCATCAGCCATGCTGCCTGCCTTCTCCCTGGACGTGATAGTGACATGTCCCCAAGGGCCTGTGGGTGACATGTTCCCGGGGGGCTTGTAAAGACCCCAACTTTAATCTCCAACCCAGGTATGCAAGCTTTTATGTCTGGGGTGATTTTAGAAGCTGGGTGACTTCTTTCTTTCATAAGTGTTGTTAGTTTAATTTTTTTGAAAAGATAATCCGTGGATGATTAAAAGAAAAATTCAAACAGAACACAGGGGAAGACCAAGACAAGTAAGTCTCCTGCCGCCACCCCTGCAGTCCGGGTCCCACCCCAGCAGGCACTGCTGTAGCGAGCTCTCGGGTAAGAAAGATGGTGTTTTTAAATTTTCTAATTTGGTCTCAGAAATAGCCAAAGGCCAAATAGATCCCACAATAATGTAATTAAAATAAGGTGTCAGGAAAGAGAAGGATCACACACAAGACCTACAGCCACAGAGCACACACAGCAGTGTGTGTGTGTGTTTGTATACTTGTGTGGGGGCAATATGTGTGTGTCAGTGTGTGTACTGTGTGTGTACTGTGTGTGGTATGTGTGTGTACTTGTGTGTGTGGACAACATGTGCATGTGTGTGTGTGTGGACAAGGTGTGTTGCTTGTGTGTGGACTTTGTGGTATGTACTTGTGTGTGTACAATATGTGTGTGTACAAAGTGTAGTGTGTATGCACATCTGTGTGCGCATGTGTGCGCGTGTATGTGTGTGTGTGTGTGTTGGGCCCTGCTGTCTGAGAACACTATCACCACATGAGCACTGGTTGCATGTGGCCAGCTGGGTTCCTAGCATGGTTTATGATAGATAGATAGATAGATAGATAGATAGATAGATAGATAGATGATAGATAGATCGATAGATGATAGATAGATGATAGATAAATAGATAGATGATAGATGATAGATAGGTGATCGATCCTGTGGCCTGGCCTGGGGAGTGAAGCCTGAGTAATTTCCCCTAGATCACCTGCTCCCTTCATGAGATTCTGGGATGCTGTGTCAACTGAAGCACTGCATGCTGGGACCTGAGCAGCCTGGCTGGTAGGAGGGGAGACCAGCCTGGGTGGAGGGGACATGGAGCTGCAGCAGAAGCTGGGTCTCAGGGCTGCTGGGGACAGGGACTGGGCCAGAGTTCCAAGTCCTCTGGAAGATTCAAGCACCAAGGTCAAGGGCTGGACCCATGCTGTGCTGGCTTGGTGGTTCCCTGGCTCCGACCATCCTGCCTCAAAGCCCAGCTCTGCCACTAAGGACAAGTGTGACCCTGGGCCAATTCCTTAAACTCTGCATTGTCTCCAACAAAGGGGAGTTGGTAGCTCACCTTCTAGGCCCCCCGTGAGGATGAGTGAGACAGACAAGGCCCCAGAGACAGTGTTGTTTGGCAAGTGGGCAGCCTGACTGCTGTTCTTACATCAGTGGGAAATTGAATCCCTGCTGGTGAAGGGGGAGCTGACCAACACTCCTTGCATTTATTCTTCAAATTTTACCCTCCACTGAGGTCTCTTGCTCTGATCCTGGAACTAACCCCTACTTTTAAGCTTGAATGCCAACATAGACTAAGAAAAAAGGCAGATTTTCAAGAAGTCTGAGATAAATTTTAAGGAAAATCCACAGGTACATACAACACTGATTCTATTCCCATCAAGCCAGCTCACCAGAACTGTCAGACTTCTCTCTTCCCATGCAGAATCCCACGGGTGAGCTTTGCATAAGCCCCACATTTCTGGCTCCTAAGCTGGTGGGTGCCTACACTTTGAAAGTATATTTTGGCATCTAACCTTGGTGGAAAATAGGGGAACTTCCCCAGAAAAAGCAACACTTGAGCAGAAAATGAGGTGGAGTGTCTGGAATGGCAGGTAGGGAGGTAAGGAATGCAGAGCACTTTCCAGACAGGCAAGCATATGTGCGAAGGTCCTGGAGCAGAAAGGGGTGTGGCAAATGAGAAAAGGCTGGAAGAAAATGTACCTGAAAAGCAGACAATAAGGGGAGGGGAAACAACAACAAAAAAAATGAGATAGGAGAAGTAGACAGTAGTCAGATTGCAAGGACTGTTGTCACCAAGTGTGGCAAACACTGGGCTGTACCACTCAGACCCCTTTCAAGAGAGGACTGGTCATGGAGTAGCCAGCTTTCAGTCACCAGGACCTTCAGTGGTCTGCGTTGGCTGCAGACAGCTGTCTCCCCAATGTCACCTCCTTCATGGGGCAGCTCAGATCCAATGGGGGATGTAAAGGCTTAGTCACCTTGACACAAGTACAAGCAGCTGTGTCGGACCAGCCTGACTCTGGAGCTCCCTCAGGAGTCATCTGAGGTCCACGTTGGGCCCATTCCATCACTCTGCTCTTCCTGTCCACTCATGTCTCCATCTGCCTTCCATGGGTGCAGATCCCAGGGCCACCTCTCAGTAGCCATGCTTTGCTTCCTCCAAACTCCACCTTAGAATCTGCTTTCCAACCAGGGCAACTTGCAGCACCATGTGAGGAATTTGAGATTTTATCCTAAGAGCCGTGGAGAGCCATCAAAGGGCTCACAGGAACAAGTAAATAACCCAGACTTGCACTTGAGAAAGCTCAGCTGGCTCCACTACAGATAATGGGTGACAATCTGCTTCAAGATGAGTGGAGGGGTTGTCACTTTCACCCTATGCACAATGGAAAGTGGTCTCAGTGCAACTCCTCGCCCACTCTGGTCATGCACTAGGACTTACCTACAGTAGTGACAGCAAGACTGGAAGTGGGGGACATGCAGACTATCTCCATGACGTCAGACTGCGATAGCAGGGCTCGGGCTTCACAAGAGGTTGAGCAGTGACGCTCAGTGGTGAAAGGCTCTATGTGCCCTGGCCATAACTTCTCAGAGATCAGCAGCTCAGGCTTGCAGGTTGTGCTTAAGTCCTTGGCAATGGGCCAGCCCCTCCCTCGGGGGACAAGTTGAATAGCTGTATAAACACCCTAACTCACTGGGTCTCAAAGCGTGGTCCTTAGACCCTCAGTCCAAGTGTCAACCAGGAACTTGTTAACAGAACTGTCAGGTGCCTATCAACCTAATCAGAAATTGTAGGGGAGGGCCCAGTGCGATCTCCTGGGGGCCAAAGTGCAAGCTTAAGTTGGAGACCCCACTCCCACGAAGACACACATACGCCAAGTCGGGATGCACATGCGTCAGCAGGTGGGCCCTCACCTGAAAAGTAAGGTTGGTCATTCCAAAAGCAGAATCAAGGACTGGTAGAGTGGCTCAAGTGATAGAGCACCTGCCTAGCAAGTGTGAGGCCCTGAGTTCAAAACCCAGTACCACCAAAAAAAGCAAACCAAAACAAACCACAAAAGCATAATTAACCTGGAGAGTGGCCGCTCATCCCTGGCCATGCAGCAGAATTGCACCTGGTTTTCTTTAATGCTGATGGCGACATTTATGTAGACATCCAGCTCAGTCCAACTGTTAAGTTCCACAGTGATTCTAATAGATGGTAGGGACTGAAATCCCTACTAATTCAGGGATAGAGTTCTGGGTGAGCCGTGGAAGGCAGATCAGTGGTTGGGAGTAAGGAGTCGCTTCCAAGGCAGTCTTACCAGCCCTGCCTACATCATAGCATCCCTTGGGGGGTTCCAAAAACCCTGGAGCCTGAGCTAACTGCTCCCCAGACTACTCACCAATCAGAGCACCCAGAGAGTTCCCCAAAAGCACCTTTCCCTTGAGAAAAGAAGGGACTCTGACATAAGGTTCTGAAATTATAAAAATGCTTTGGCACCAGAGCCGAGGTTCTCAAGCTGACAGCCTCCCCATCGCAGCATACGTCGTGAGTATGTATGTGTTCTTGAGGGGCCCACCCCCCACACCAGGCCCACTAACTCAGAATTGCTTGAGAGGTTAAGTCCTGGACAGGCTGGTAATGAAGTCCTATGGCTTGTTCTCAGGCTCAACCCTGGCTAAGAATTATTTAGAGAAACAAAAACACAGAATAACCACATTTTTAAAAAAGAGACGTGTTAGATGTGAAACTATATTATAAAGATGCAATAATTAAGATACTCATTAATGAGGCTAAGGCATACAAATTCATGGAACAGAATAAAATTTCTGGAAATTGATATGTACATATAAAAGACAGTGTAGTATATGGTAAAGGTGGCAGTTTTAATCAGATATTTGATAAGTAATTAACATGATATTCATTTAGAAAAGGATTCTAAGAACCCTATCTCACACCACACACCCAAATTAACTCTTGTCAGTTTTGTAAAACTAGGACCGTAAAGGCACTTGAAAATATTTTTGAATAGTTTGGAATTTAGTAGGGAAAAGAGTTTTCTACATTTGACACCAAAGACAGAAATCATACAGGAAAAGACAGATTTAATTACAAAACAATAAAAACTTACCTATGTCAAAAAACATCATAAACAAAATGAAAGGAAAAAAGTACAGAGCACAATATATTTGCCATATGTGATGATGTCCTTCAACTCAAGAAGAAAATTTGGCTACCCCAGCAGAGAAAAAGACACAAATACACAATTCACAATAGAAAAATCACAAATGCCTCTGTATACACAATATGTACACAAACTGAGACAATAATAAAATGCCTTCTTTCTACAATGATGTTTAAAAACAAAAGAACCTGGGATGATCCAGTGTTGTCTAGGCTGTGGGGATAGGGGCGTGTCACTTACTGCAGGCAGGAGTATAAGTTGATCCTTAACCCCAAAGTTCCACCATTTCTAAGACTTTACCCTGAGAGAGTGAGGGACGTTGTCGAAGGCTGAAATTTCCACAATGACAGTCTTCAGAGTGCTTTTTACAATGGTTAAAAAAGAAAAGTCCACACTGAAAGGAAAACTTGTCTACATGTATAATTTTTTTCTTTTAAAAATGACAGAGAGCAAGTATAACAAAATATTAACAGCTGTTAATGTACTTGGTGGGAGTCTGGGTGTCCATTTTGCTGTTTTTTGTGCCTTCTGTAATTTCACATTCTTTCCAGATTGTGGTCAAAGGTGGTGGTGTAGAACAATTATGGCTGGCATGGGGAAATAGTAAAAATATATTTTCAGTGAAGATAAATAGAGACAAAAAGAGCATGTGACTGTAATCCAAATTTTATTTTAGAAGTATGGATGCAAAGAAAATGCTGGTATGCTACATTAATTATCTGTTGGGTTTAATTTATGAGTTCCATTTTCTTGTGCTTTTCTGTATTCTCCATGTTGAAGAATGTTTTGAAACATGCTAAAGTCATATCTAAACATACTTAGAATTCATGTCTTACTTCCTACACGTCATGATTCTGAACAGAAATTCCTTTTTAAAACTGCCAAGGTGCAGGGTGAGGTGGTACACTCCTGTAATCCCAGTCACTTGGGAAGCAGAGATTGGGAACATCACCATGTGACATCCACTTGGGGTAAAAAGTTAGTGAGACCCTCCATCTCAACTAACAAGCTGGGTATGGTGGCCCATGCCAGTGATCCCAGCCATGCAGGAGGCGTAAGTAGGTGATCTGTGGGCAGCATGGGGCAAAAATTCAAGATCCTACCTGAAAAATAACTAAAGCAAAAAGGGCTGGGGGCTGGAGGTGTGGCCCAGCCAGTAGAGTACCTGCTTTGCAAGTGTGAAGGCATGAATTCAAAACCCCAGTCCCACCCCCACCAAAAAAAAAGATGCAAAAGTAAATTGAACTTCTCAGTGTAAAGAATACTGTGAAAAACACAAAACTGACCAGGTTTCTGATTTCTCAAGGTTCCTTCCAGCAAAGTTTTGATATTTCCATTCATTCAATAAATATTCACTTAGCACAGTGTTTATCAAGATTCAGGGCTACATGTAGCAGAAGCCGAGTTCAAAATCACATTTTTTAGGGTTGGGGCATGGCTTAAGTGGTACAGTGCTTGCCCAGTAAGTGCAAGGCCTGAGTTCAAACTCCAGCACCACCAAAAAAACCATGTTTGGTGATGAAATCATTAACTCACCAAGCTGGTGATCTAGGAATTAGTGGGTCAGATTCGGCTGGATCAGAGACCCGATGATGTCAGGATGTAATCTCTCCATCTCAGGTATCTCCTGTGTGGCTTCGGCCAAGAAGAGTGTTCCCAACTCACAGTGGCCTCTGGCAGTGTAAGGCTGTGAAGTTACGTGAGCAAGAGCTATTGTCACATTCTCACGGCCATCAAATGTAATCTAGGGGATGGTCTCACAGGTCTGCCTGGTAAGGACACATTGTTACCCGAACCAGTCAAGGTGACCCAGGAAAAGGAAGATATTGATAGGCCCAACCTGGGAAGGAGATCAGCCTCAGGTCATCCAGGGGATATGAGAAAGGGAATGCGGCTTCCGCTGAGAACAGGACACAGACACAGGAGCTAGGACTGATGGCAGCAGCAAGAGACACCCACTTAGACACCCCTGCTAAGTGGCACCTGCCTGCAGTTGAGCTGCCTGCCTTTCTACTATGTAAAAAGTCAGGGGTGTTGCTAAGTAACGCCACAATGCCTTAAAGCTTTCTATAGGAGAAACAAGCTGGAACCTGTGGTTGTGCCCTTCAGGACCCCCCCCATCTAATTGCTCCCTCCCCACTTCCCTTCTCTCATTTATAGCTTCCAGTGCACCTAGCACTCCTCAATATGCAATATATTTTATTTCTCACACAACTTTTGACACTAGGAAGTCAATTCTTTGAGGGTAAACTTCTGTCTCTTTCATTGCTGTACCCCAATGCATAGAACCGTGCCTGGCACACAGCAGGTGTCAAATAAATATTTGCCATGGGAGTGGATGGGTAGATAATCAGGAACCTTGTCACTGACATCCTGCTGTGCACAGGGATCTTCCTCTGGTCTGCAAGACTCTCCTCTTCATTGGCAGCATAGCCCCCAGAAAACCCTGCTCTTACAGAGAGCGAGCAGTGTCGTCTCCCCCCAAAGTTCAGCCTGCAGTAACACCTTGGTTCAACACAATGACCATGCTCATGCAGACCCTCACACAGAGTGGGGAGGGAAGATGGGCATCCAACCTTTGCCAGATAAAGGCAAGAGGTCCAGAGACTAAGTCAGTCCAAGCATACTGACCTCCTCTGCACCTCAATATTTTTCTGAGTACTTCCTGATACATAAGGCAAAGAACAGCTGGAAGACCTGAAGGGCCTTTGGGAATATTTGAGGAGAGCAATTGCAGGAACACACTGAGTGTTCGCCCCATCTTGGAGAAAACCTCTGGGGAGTTTGCTTGGTGCCAGGCTCTGAGTTATAACTTTGTGCACCCAGCATTCTTGAATTTACTTGAAACCCGTTGGGATTCCCACTGGACAGAGGAGGAAGCAAAGTCATACAGGTTAAGCAACCTGCCCAAAGTCAATGTCAGAGACAGGACTTGAACCCAGGGCTTCCGACTCCAGGTGCGTCACTCCTGAGCACCATGCTCCATGCTTCCTGTGGCCATCGGTCAGACAGAAGGGAAACCTGCTCTTGTTTTTTCATTGCAGGCTGAGATGAGTCAGGGTTCTGGGTTCTATTCACAATCACAGCTCCTCACTGACTCCATCCTGGCATTAGCATTTCCCACCTTGAAGGGCCAGAACATCACCAAATGCTACATTTGAGCAGAGCCCTGTGTCCCTGTCTCTGAGCTTCGATGACTTCGCAGCTGTAGAAAACATGTGATCAGAGAATAAAGCTGTCACATGTACATACCTACACACACACAGGGGCTGGAAGTCTGAGATCAGGGTATCAGCATAGAGGGGAGAGAGGGAGAGGAAAAAAGAGAAGGAGAGAGAGGAAGAAGAAGAGGAAGGAGAGAGAGAAGAGAAAACCTTCACTCTTGAGATTCTTCTTGCAGAGCCACTAATTCCATCCTGGGGGCCCCACCCTCCTGACCTCAACTAACCTGATCTCCTCCAAGGCCCCACCTCCAAACTCCATCACACTGGGGTTTAGGACTTCCCTATAGGAATTCTAGGTGGACATAATTCGGTCCCAAACTACACAGACTTTCTTTCCTCCAACCCCAAAAGGCTCTCCATGCAGAATGTCACCAGCTGGTAGGCTAAGAGTGAGGCAGTCGCTTCCTGGTTCAGAGGCCAAGCTAACCCTTTCTGCACAGCCACCAGGTTCTGGGAGCCATTGCAAATGCCTTATTCCAATCATCTCTAGGTGGTGTTGAGGACATGGAGTCACGGAGGAGCAGGGGACCTGCCCAGGCTCATATGCTTAGTCACAGGCACCAAGAGTGACCCGGGAAGCCTGGCTCCAGAGCCCTGTCATGTCACCATGTTGTGCTGACTTGCACAAAATACCCTGGGAGGTGAAGGGACTCATTAAGCCCATCCTGTCTCAGAGCGCTGACCTGTGACAGGTGCATTACAGGCCAGTGGCAGCCTTCCTGGGTCCAAAAGCTAGCCAACTTCTTCTTCAGCTTTCTTAACCCCTCTGGGCCTCGTTTTCCGTAACTGCTAAATGGAAATGACCCACAGCAGTTATGTCATAGATCACTGTGAAGATTTAATAAAATAGCGCATGGAGGTCTCAGGGTGCACACAGCTGGTGAATGCTCAAGACAGGCTGCTGGGATATTACTATTATTATTATTATTTTATCTTCAGAGGACCTCTGCAACCAGGTGAAAATGTGCCTGCCCACCCACAGGTCCGGCCACTCTGTGTCCACAGGAAGTCACATCACCAAAGCCACTGTGGCCTACTTCTTGTGTATGTGCTCAGTAAACATTTATTAAGTGAATGAACGAACAGTCCAAATAACTCCCAGCCCCAGCAACCAAGGCCTCACTTACCCTCCTGGAACGCACATCGATTTGTTCTGGATTTCTTAATAATTAATCTCTTGACAAAATTTAAGACCTGTTAATTACCCCTGATTAATTAGGGTGAACTTTTTAATTGCTTTCCTAAGCTGAAATACACTGTCAATAGGCCCCATAATTAGTGACCCAGTAATCAGTTTTAAACCAATTATGCCAGGGTAGCAAGTGAAACTAGGCAAGCAGTGCCCGAGGGCCTGGGGCCAATTTCAGCAGAACTCAGAATAATACAAATTGCCACTTAGGTGGGTGAGGAACAAATGCTCGGTGTGATTGGAAATACAGACACTCAGATTCTCTGAGGGTGTTTCATTTGTCTGGGCTTCACTGCTGTATTATTGGAAGGCAATAAAATAAGTGCACTTCTCACCTATCCAATCAGAAGCCAGGAGCAGTCTCTGACTTGCCTGGCTGTCTTTGGGCACAATTAGGGTCATTCTATAAGGTTGGGTGGGTTGTGTACTGCACAACTCCAGAGACACCTAGGTCACATGGTTTCTGATCATTGCTGCAGCAGGGGCTGGCTTGGCATGCTAAGCTTGTCCAAGTGGAGAAATACAAGCAGCAAGCGTCTTCTATGGTCTGCCTCAAACTATGGAGTTGTATCACGTGTGCCTTTAACTCCCGCTAATCTAACCACTTGGATTTGAAAAAACAAATTAACAAAGCCTGGACCTCTAACTTAAATAACAGCACAGGCAATTCTACTCGCCACTCTGTTCAGTGTGTGCTCACCAGGTGCGGGCCTGAATCTGCTGTTCCTTGCATGACTTATAGAGCGTCATGCACGTGAAGTATTTAAAGATTGGTACCTTTTGTTTTCAGAGTCAGTAATGTTTTGCGCAGCAGGCCTTCGTGCCAACCATTCACTGGGTGTCTGACTGAAGAAACGGGGATTTCTTCTCACAGTGGAGGAAACTGAGTGGGCTTTTTGAAGGATGACGTACAACCTCCAACATAGAGCCTTTCTAAGTGATTTTCCAGAGTAATTTAAAAAATGGAAAAATTTTCTCCTTTTCTGTCTATTTGAGACCTCCAGATAAAGCAGAATTCCAGTTTAGGGGAGTGGGGTATAAATTGTCTGTCTTTCTCAATGTGTATGGCACCTGGTAGACCAGTTGTTTCTCAAGATATGGTTGGAAGTAAATTCAATAGAAGCATCCAGGATGCTGTAATGCTAGCTAGTCAAGAGATAGAGATCAGAAGGTTCACAGTTCGAGGCCAAGCCAGGCCTCAAACTTTCTTTCTTGTTTCTCAACAAGAAAATCAGGCATGGTGGTGTACACTGTGGTCCCATTTACATGAGAGACTTAGGAGAATCTTGGTCTGAGACCAGCCTGAAGAAACGATGCAATACCCTATCTGAAAAATAACTAAAGCAAAAAGGGTTGGGGGGTGTAGTTCACATGGTATTGTGCCTGCCTAGCAAGTCCAAATGCCTAACACAAGGCTGTAAGTTCAAACCCCAGTGCTGGAAAGAAAGAAGGGAATGGAGGGAGGGAGGGAGAAAGGAAAGAAAGAAAGAAAAAAAGAAAGAGAGAAGAGAGAAAAAGAAAGAGAGAGGGAGAGAGAGAAAGAGAAATACCCCAGGATGCTCGCTTTGCTTTTCTGTTCTTTTCTTTTCTTTTCTTTTTCTTTTTTTTTTTTTGTGGTCCTGGGATTTGAATTCAGGGCCTGGTACTAGGCAGATCCTCTAGCACTTGAGCTACACCCCCAGCACTGGATGCTTGCTTTTAAGAATGGGGATGTCCCTTTGTGTGCCCCGTCATCCTGTGTACTGCATCTTATAGACATCATAGCCTGTGAGACAGATTAGGACCGCTTGTTGACTCGCTGAGTGAGAAACACGCAGACACACAGCCACTCACTAGCAGCTGTGGAGGAGCGGGCAGCAGGGGAAGAGGTTTGAGGATTTTCCCTCTGAGCCAGGAAATGCCAGAGTGGCCCTGGGCAGCGGCTCGCCTATCTGGGCTCTTCTGATGTTGGGGTTCCTCCCAGGGCAGGACCTGAGAAGATTAGGGTGCAACAGTCCTAGGTGGTCTGGTCCCTGAGCACACAGCAGGATGGCTCTGTGGGGAGACTCAAAGGACTGTCATGCTTTGCCCAAACATCCATCCACGCAGCAAGGATTTATTGAGCGCCTACTGTATGCCAGGCTCTGCTGAAGTTGCATCAAGAAGCAAAGCAGACTCAGGTTGTAAGAAGTGCTCAAATTGCTTTTGCTGAAAAGCACTGACTCCTTCTTGGGCACATAAATTAACTAAAAACAAAAGAAGCTTGGCCTCCCTGCTTCCATTTTGTATCTGTCTTTGTTCTAAGCCACTTTCTTTGCAGTCACTTTGCAATCACCATGGATTCCAGGAAGGACAGAACTGACAACATCTTTATGACAAGGGACTGAAACTTCCCATAAGGAACAGTGACTTGCAGGACAGGCCACCCCTCCAAGTGAGGACAATTGCCTACAATGATGAGGCTGCACCCTGGAGCAGGAGCAATTATCTCATGGGGACCAGATTGCTCCCCTCAACCAATGACAGAGATGACATCTTCTCCAGAACCCATCTGGAAACCCTTGGACTGAGATAATGATCAGCCAAAACACACCTGTGACTGGATGTTTATGCTTACCTTTGTCCCCTGCACCGCCCCCCCCCCCCACCTAACTCTTGTCTACTTCAGCCTATAGCTCAGGAGCAGGTGCAGGATGACAGGGCATTCATTCCTCTACTTCCCTCTCTGAAAGGTAGCTCAGTTCCGGGTCCTCTCCCAGAGGCGTCCCTGCCCTGCCCCTTGGGATGTGGAAGTAATGGCTCCATGGCTGCTGGCCCCCTCTCACACTGCTCTCCACAGTCCACCCTCACATTTGTGATCAATCTCTGTCTCAGTAAATCCTTCTCGATTTACACTTATTTGAATACGCCATCTGTTTTCTGAGCAGAACCTGACTCATAAACTCCCTCTCTGCATCCCTTCTCGTTTACTCTGTGAAGAAACTAATAGCAAAGTCACAAATTCCATCCTCAGTCCACACCTGGCCCAGGGACATGTCTTCTTGGCCTGCATTATATTGGGCCTTCCTAGTTTATATTTGGAAGAGTAGTTGCTGTATATAAAAAAAAATCAAGGTATTTCAAATTAAAAAAAAAAAACTCAGCTTCTCTTGAAAAGTCAGAGTTGTTGGCAGCCCTCGGCATAACAGTTCTGTGTGGCATCGATGCTTAGAGATGAGTGGCAGGTGCGAGCCCTAAGCCAGAACTGCTTCCCGTTTGCCACAGTCTCCACTGCTCCCTGTAGTTTCCTTGATCCTAAGAGTGCATTCCGTTTCCTTTTCTTCTAGTACTTCCGGCACTTTTCTTAGAGTTAAGAGGAAAACGGAACATTTTGTTTTCTTATGTCCAGTAAAAAATGGAAATAAAAGCTACGCCTGGGGAGGCAGAGGTCAAGGCGTGAGCAAATTTCCTGGTAAGAGCAGACACTTTCTGCTGTGTCACGTTGACTCTCCTGCCTGCTCCACTCATTTTTAAAAAATGTTTGGTGGGACTGGGGTTTGAACTCAGGGCTCTGCTCATGCAAAGCAGGTGCTCTACTGCTTGAGCCACACCTCTAGTCCATTTTGGTTTGGTTATTTTGGAGACAGGGTCTTGAGAACTTTTTGCCGGTTCTTGAATTGTGATCCTCTTGCTCTCAGCCTTCCAAGTAGCTACGATCACAGGTGTGAACCACTGCTCCCACTCCACTCATTTTCCTTACCTTTCAAATTCAAAACAGGATTTGAATTGGGAGATTTGAAATAGAGTTTTAGCTAAGTTTCTGTCTGGAAAGAATCAGATGAGAGCTCAGAATGAGAGAGAATAAATGAATTATATTAAATATAAAGAAACTGAGGTCCAGGTGGGCACAATGGCTCACACCTATAACCCAGCTACCAGGGAAGCAGAAAGCAGGAGGAACACGGTTCAAAGCCAGCCCTGGCAAAGCGTTCATGAGACCCCATCAAAAAGCTGGGGAATATTGGTGTTCTTGTCATCCAGGCTACTCAGGAAGCCTATATGGAGGATCAAGATCCAGACCAGCCTGGACATAAACTTGAGATGCTATTTGGAGAAATAACTATAAGTGCAAAGGCCTGGGGGCGTGGCCCAAATGGCAGAGCACGTGGCTGGCAAGCACAAGGCCCAGAGTTCAACTCCCAGGAAGGGAGTTGAAAGGAAGGAAGGAAAGAAGGAAGGAAGGAAAGGAGGAGGGAAAGGAGGGAGGGGGGAGGGAGGGAGGGAGGGATGGTGGCTATCTAACTGGCTCCCCATGCTTCGTTATTATGGAAAGTGCTTCAATAAATACCTGTCTACCTACCTACCTACCTGTGCACACTTTTGTAAATAGCTCCATAAAGCAAATTACTAGAGCTGGAATTGCTTTCTCAATGATAAGGATATTTTAAATTTTGATAGCCAATTCACCGTTTCCACCAATGGGACTGCCTGTTTACATGACAACCTCACCAGCAAGGCATACGATTAATCTTTAATCTTTACCAGACCAAGTGAAAGGCTGATATATTATTATGACTTTGTATTAATTATTATTATGTCTTGCTTATAGACCACTTGTAGTTTGCCTCCTGCAATTTGAGTGTGAATATCCTTTGCCCATTGGGATTGTATAGCTCTTTATCTCTCATACATATTGAAAAGTTCAACTCCAATGAGGACAAGTCATTGAGAGGGGTGGGGGCAAGGCCCAAGCAACAGAGTGCATGCCTGGAAACATGAGGCCTTGAGTTCAATCCCTAATACCAAGAAAAAAGGAAAAAGTGCTTTTGAGAATGACTCCAAGGAACTTCAGAGAGTGTCTGGTCCAAACAGTGATGAAGACAGAATCAATCCAGGGCCCACACCTGATGGTCTGACAGACAAGTAGACAGGCAGACCACAGCCAGGAGGGACCCCTTCTCAGTGGCAAGAGGCCCCCATATTATGTGGCTTCCTCAACCTAAGAGCTTGAATGTCCCAGCAGCTCAGGGAACACGGTCCCAGCGTGAAGACACAAGCCAAGCCGGGAGCCACCAGGGACAATGAGAAAAGCCCGTGTCTCAGAAGTCGGTGACAAGCCTCAAGAAGCAGACCACAAACATTTGCAGTGTAAAAATGTTTCTTCCAGGTAAGAGGCATAACAGGCTGTCTGAGTGGCTCAAGTGGTAGAGCACCTGCCTAGCAAGCATGAGGCCCTGAGTTCAAATCCCAGTACCACCAAAAAATAAATAAATAAACCAAGTAAGAGGTATTGCCTGGAGTTGGGAGTGGAGGAGAGGAAGGGGACAGTGAAGTGGACTCCTTTCTGTGTTGGTAAAAAGGATTGTTTTTATTCAACTATGGAGGCAAGACCACTCCTTTCAGTCATCCCTCTGCATCTGGGGACTGGTTCCAGGATACCTGCAGATACCAAAATTCTTGGCCCCTTATTAAGATGCTGTCATTTTGCATAGAACCTGGCCACATCTTCCCATGGACATTAAATCCTGGGTGACTTTGAATACCCAGTACAGTGAAGATGCTATGGCTATGTAAGCAGTTATACTGTGACCTTTAAGGAATAATGCCAAGAAAGACGTCTGTATGTGTTCAGTACAGACACAATTTTTTTTCAAATCCCTTTGATCCGTGGTTGGCTGAATCCATGATTGTGGAACCCATAAACACAAGTACAAATCTGACTCAAGCCAGATGCATGATTCTCCAAAGGAGCAGCGGGGCAGCTGTGCGTTTAACAAGCACCCAGGTGGTTCACATCAGCAGAGGAACTGCTCGGGGATGATGGTTCCAACGCTGGCCGCACAGTTGGCTCTCCAGGAAGGTGAGGCACAAACCTCACTCGGAACAACTCTCCCTTAGTGGTCTGGAACTAGAGCAGGCACTGGTATCTCTCATTTTTACCTCTGCTGGTGATGGTACCACACCTCCCATGTTGAGAACCACAGGTTTCCAAACCTGTTTAGAAACAGCTTCACCATCTAGACTGAAAAGAATTCAGTCGCAGTCCTCAACTCTGAAAGACGCTGGCAGACCACGTTTAGGATGGGCCCTGGTAATCGATATACCAATGTCCTTCAGCATCTGCTGGAATTGTCCCACAACCCACACCAAAACCTGTGGATTCCCAAGTCCCTTATATGAAGTGATGGCATTTACATGTACCACACAGCCTTCCATACCTGTAAACCATCTCTAGATCACTCATAATACCTAAGGCAACGTGAATTTTGTAGAAATAGTTATTGTATTATTGTGTTGCTATCTAGGGACTAATGACAAGGAAGAAGTCTGGGTGTTCAGTGCAGACACTTTTTGAATATTTACAGTCCTTATGTGGTTGAATCCGTGGATATGAACCGCATAGATATGGAGTGCTGACTCAGTTACACCATCACCTATGGTAGCTGCAACACTCAGGGGGACTGCTAACCTGGTCGACTCACAATTTGGAATTCCCTCCCAGGAAGACAAGGCCAAGCCATGCATTAATACAACCAAGACCAGATGTGAGAAAGCAGCAGACATAGAGGGGGAAATGGGGCGTGCACACGTGTGAATGTGCACATGTATGTGAGCGTGGAATGCATGTGTGTGTGCATGTGGGGGGAGTGTGTGGGTGTGCACACTTGTGCTTGTGTTTGTGTGTGAGTGTGGGGGTGGAAGTGGGGCAGGAAAATGCTGTTGGGGAGACCCCTCACCCACCACTGGGGTGGTTTACCTTGAACTCACAGGTTGTTGACCCAAACCCTTATTCTGTGGAAGCACAACAAAGAGGTATTAGCTGGCAGAATTTTTTCTCTTGTTATTTATGTATGTATTCATTCGTTCATTCATTCGTTCATCTATGGCAGGATTTCAATATGTTACCCAGGGTAGCCTTGAACTCTCAATCCTCCTGCCTCTGCCTCTGCAGTAGCTAGAATCACAGGTATGCACTTCGTGCCCGGCTCTTTTTGTCTCATCTTAAAAAAAAAGAAAATCCACCTGTAGTATGGTAACTGGTCCACACAAAGCCCTCCCTTTGTTCCACTGGACCCTGCCCCTACCTCCCCTCTTTCCCACACCAGCGACAACACAACATTGGGGTTTTAGGATCCACCCACCTCTGTTCCTTTTTGCGCAGCTCTCTCACTGCAGTTCAGAGCTCCAGGCTTGCCTTTCCACTCTCCCAGTGATGACACCGAGACCACCACGACAATCCAGGCTGTGGGAATGGTTCCCATCCATGGCTCCTTTACCACATGCCCCCTGGTGCAGAGGGAGTGAATTCTGGATTGGATCTAGTATATCCAGAATTGCCCACCCCACCCCCCGCAGAACCTAAGGCTCCTAGAAACACTCTTCCTCACCAAAACTCAGCACCCTCGACTTTTAACTTTGCCTAGAGATGTAAAGAGACATCTAGTGATTATTTTAATTTGCATTTCACGCATGACTCATGAACTCGAGCCTCTTCCATATATGCCTGTCTGCCCTGTCAAACTTTCTTGTATACGTACTACTCACCTCTTGTGAGGTGGGCACCTGTCACCTCACAGGTCCCTGCAGATGCTTGGGTGCTCTCATGTTTCCTCCTCACTGTGAGTGTTCAGGAGAAGGTGTGCATTTGGCATTGACTCTAATTGGCTCCTCAGGGTATGGAGGCACATTCCTTTGTTGGGTGCCATTGTTCATTCCTTTAAATGGCAGAGCCTCTGACATGCTTAGGTAGAACTAAACTACCATGCTCCGTAGCCTGGACTCAATTTCCCATGTGCAGCCTCCCCTTCCTCTTGGACCTAACCCTGTGTGACTCCAGTTGCCTGTGTATTAGTCAAGCTTTCTGTCGTGCTCCCTTTGGGCTTCTATAATAAATTAGCAGTGGCTGCATAGCTGTCTGAGTCTGTTCTTGCTGCTATAACAAAATGTCTTGGGCTGGGTAATTTACAAGCAGGAAAAATGTATTTCTCACTGTTCTGGAGCCTGGCAAGTCCAAGATCAAGGTACAACCATCTTTGGTATTGGTGAAGATCTAGCCTCTGCTTTCAAGATGGTATCTTGAACAATGTGTACCCACATGGTGGAAGGATGAGAACGAATGAGCACCAGGAAAAGCTTTTTTTTTTTTTTAAACAAGCACATTCATATCATTCACAGAGGAGGAACCCCATGACCTAATTACCTCCTAAAGTTCCCACCTCTTAGTACTGCTGCACAGAGGATTAAGTTGCAACATGAATTTTGGAGTGACACAAACATTCAAACTGCCACAGTGGCTTAAGCCACAGCATTTATTTCTCACAGTCTAGAGGTTGGAAGTCCTTGATCAGGATGCTGGTAGACCCACTGTCCAATGAGAGTCCTGTTCCTGGTTTACAATGGTCATCTCATATTGTCACATCGGGAAAAGAGCTATCTAGCCCTGTGTCCCTTCTTATGGGATTGCTAAATCCATTCACAAGGCCCCTTCCTAGTGACCTAATCACCTCTGGAAGGACCCACCTCCAAATACCATCACACTAGGGGTAAGGATTTGAACACAGGAATTTGGAGGGTGGGGACCCACCAGCATCGTTCTGCTGCAGTTCTCTGGGATGCAAACAACAGCGAAACATGGAGAAAGTGGCAGGCAACTCCTGGCCATCAGAGAGTCCAGGAGGTTTTGGACATCTAACCCCCAGCAAAGACAGAAGCCAGGGAAATCCACGGGCTCTCAGCAGTGGGATTATGTACCTTCCCTCCAGAGCAGTGGTCCCCAAAGTACTGGGCACATGTAGGCAGTGACAGGACCCCCACACACACTGAGATATAGGAAGAAAATATGCAGATTTCTATTTCCACTTAGTTTTCCCTTGTTTTAATTTTTTTCCTACTTGTTTATGCTTTATAACAAAATACATTGTAATAAGTATCACATTTGTACAACTTGGAAATAAACATGTATTCTTACCGGGTGTGGGGGTAATATGTGCCTGGTCCTTGCTATGTAAAATGTTGTCTAGAGCATCACATGGGCCCCGCCCACACCTGCATCTTCCCACCTGCTCCATTATCACGAATCCAACTTTAGGATGGGCAATTCCATTCCCTCATCCTCTTCCTTTCTCGGGCCTCTTCCCCCCATCTCTAGTTTAAAAACAAGCTTCTGTGGCTGTGAGTGGACACAGACAGGGACAGAGTGTCAAGAGGGATGGTTAAGAGAGATTGAGTGCTTCCCTTACGAGAATGAGTATAACCTTATTTTCTTATCGCTCACTTCCCCTGGTAATTTGATTTACTTACATTGATCTATGTTCCTTATGAGTGGTCACAGCCACTACTCCTGCGAGTGGGTACCTGGATTCCATGAGCTGGGAAAAGCAAACCCATTGTTCTGGTGGAAGGAATTTGTGTCTGAGCAGCCTAGTCACAAAGGCACAGGTGTGGCAGCCATTGGCACCACCTCACCACGACTCACATCTTCTGTTGGCATCACTCAGAATTGCTTTATGTGTTCCAAGGAAATGCCCAGCAAAGCCTGGTTCAACAACTTAGGCAACTGAACACTGCTTCCTCCCCCACGCCAAATGCTTGTTCCCCCCACACCACCAAAAGATAAAAATACAGGCACGTTATTACTTCAAGTTCAAGTGCACTGCATTCTTAAGGTCAGTGGAGAGTCGGAGCTCTGTCTCCTGAGGACAAGAATGGGTTATTAGGCCTTGTATTTGCCCTGGGGCAAGGATTTGTGTTCACTACCCCATGGGGGGGGGTTGTCATTTGAGGTACCCTTGCATCATAGGATAAATAACACCTAAAAGGAGTTAGACTTTTGTGCTGGTTCTAGGACCTAATGGTATGTTAGCCAATTAAGCCATCCTTCACCACCTGTGGAGTCTTCCCAACTCTTCCCCCTAACTGCTCACTTTCCCGACTGCCTTTGTGCCATAGTTACGATGGCTTTGAAATCTGCCTTGTGCCACAGGCCTGGGCACACTGGGCATCGTGGCCTGGCTTTGCAAGGGGCTGTGTCTCTCTGTAGGTAGCCATACCCCAAAGGCCTGCAGCCTCCTTATAAAAGAATTGGTTGACCATGTGGAATTACCTTAAATTCTCCTAATTTAAGGTAATTAAGCTCCATAATTCTAAACCTCCCCCCCAACACTGTGACTTTCCTTATAAGGTAGACGAGGTTTTATAAGCAGATTTTGAGCTGTTAGGTTTGTCTGTAAAGGATTAGATTTTAGGAAATAAATTCCCTGTTAGGATTTTTGACAGTAGAGAAAAAAATTCTTTCGAGAAATGGGGCATCCAGAGGAATCCCAGGTAACAGTAGGGTGCCCAGTGCTGCAGGGCAGTGACTCTTCCCACTTGGGTTGCTGCCCAAACAGCGTACACGTGCCTGACGCGTGTCCCTCCTGACGTAGAGGTTGCTGGGCTTTCTGGCGAGAATCAACTCAGAATTTCGCCCCGACACTGTCTATATATCTGTAACTAGTGGGGTTTTTCCTGGGACCTGATAATCTGAAGATGTCCTGGAGATGGCTGAGAGTGGAGGTGAGCCATTCTTCTAGGTGACAGCAACACTAACCAGTTAATCTAGGTAGAACGAACACTGATAAGCACCATCTATTTAATCTAGGAGTGATCACTGATAATGGCTAACACTCCTCCAGGGTTTTTTCTCTCTCTATGGGCAGCAGGCTAGTTAAAACTTCATCTTCCCCTTCCCACCCCCACACCACGGTGACCTTCCCGACCACATCTCCAGATCAGGTTTCACTGTGAAAAAACAAGTGATCTCCTTTTTCACCTGGTTTCACTACTAAGAAAAACTCTGGGGAAAAAAGCCACTTCCCACCAGCATTACTTCCAGCTCCCCAAACGTTCACATCGATTAGCTGAGCAGAAGTTGAGATGAACCTACTGCCTAAGTACTCCATGCTTCCTGAAAACGGTGGTCTGCGGTTGTACAGAATGCTTTTTCCAAATGTCTGACAGCTTTGTGCTTAAATCCTCCACTCGGCATTTCTAATCCAATATCCTGCCTCAGGAGCAAGAAGAATCTAGTTTACTTTCTTGTACTATTTCAGCTTTCATTCCGTAACAAAATGCCTGAAGCAGGGTATTTATAAAGAAAAGCGGTTTTTTGGCTCCCAGTTTTAGAGGCTGAAGGTCCAAAGAGCATAGCACTGGCTCTGGCAAGTGCCCATGACAGATAGCAGAAGCACAGGTGGGAGTCAGAGCCCACATCACCAGATGTGAATCCAAAAAGACTAGGGTCCCTCAATCCTTCCCCAGCCCCTACCCCAACTGACCTAAGCACCTCCCACTAGGTCCTGCCTCTTAAAGGTCCACCAACTCAACACCACCACACAGGGGACCTTTGAGGAGAAAACACATTTAAACCCTACTACCATTTCTGCTTTCACTAACAGAAACAGGATGGTTTGCAGTTCTTTGGTTTCTAAGATTCACAGAGAAGAAACAGCAGCAGGACGATGCATATATATTTGTTCACTCACTCAACAAACATTCATGTTAAGCACACATGGTACCAGGGTTCTAGAAAGAAAGTTGGAAGAAAACAGTCCCTGGCTACAGAAAAGTAAATTCCTGAGCCAGACCAGGCATCAGAGACCTGAGAAAAATTGCTAAAAAATAAAGATTCCCGATCCTTATCCCCGATGGTCTAGAGGTGGGGTCCCCAAGAATGTCCTAAGAAAGGACCCAGCAGATTCTGACACAGCTAAGCCTAGTGGTCACTAGAGTGGGAAACCCCACCTGAGTCAGGCTACAGGGAAGAAACCATGCCAGACAGTGGGATAGGACAAGGAGGTTCTGTGAGAAATGTCAAATCACCAGCCAGAATTCAGCTGGAACTCAGAGTCACACCACTTACTGTGATGGGGGAGTTTGGTGTAAGGAATTTTAAATAAGGAATAAAGATGATAACCAGGGAACTGGAAGAGGAAAAAGAAAATTCCAAGGTACCCAGAGGTCTACCCTGTAGGAAGCAGCTACCTCCACCAGGGTTGGGGCAAGAAGGAAAGAGGTTGGAGTTGTTAAAATCCAGAAATACGTCAGGACTGGTGGTGCATGCCTGTAATACCAAAAATGCATAGGTAGGAGGATCATGGCCCCAGGCCAGCCCCATGGAAAAACACAAGTCCCTACCTGAAAAATAACTGAAGTGTAAAAGGGCCAGACGTGTGGTTCAAGCGTGAGAGCACCTGCCTAGCAAGTTTGAAGTTGAGTTCAAACTTCAGTATCCCAAGCCTCTGGGAAGGATGGGACCAGGTAGCTGGTGCTGGTGCTGGAGTTTTCAATGAGAATGGTTCTGTAAGCTTCAGAAAAAAACCCAGACCAGATCTGGATGAGAAATCTGGTTAAAGAAATGCCTACAGGAACGGGAAGCCAATAGGAAGAAGCAAGTCCTCTTTCCTACTCCAGCCTCAAGTCTCCTTCTGGAGCCCCCTAGAGACCAACATGGGTCAACCAGCAAGTCTAACAGAACTGTAGTTGATAGTCCCATGAATGTAGAAGAGTGGGTTTAGAGGCAAGGGACAGTAAGTTAAAAGTGGCACCATGGATGAAAATAAGAAAGGTGAGTTTATTAGGCAGGCATCACGCTTCATGAGCACTTTGAAAATGGAATTTCATTCAATCCTCACAATCCTATAAGGATGAAGCCCAGAGAGGTCAATTCAGCTGTGAAAGGCCACACAGTCACTGAAGCAGACAGATGAGTCTTCATTTATTCTGTGAGTTGGCTCCAGCCTTCACAAGGACTCAAAGTAGAATGCCGTCCTCCCTTCCCTACATTTCCCTGGCCTGGCTTCTGTTCAGCCATTCAATGAATCCATTTCAATGGATTTCATCCATTGAAAGGCTGCTCCCCAGATATAACTTAGTTCTATAAAAGGTAAGCTTTGCCAGGCATGGGAGCACACACCTATAATCCCAGCACTCAGAAGGTGGAGGCAGGAGAATGGCAAGGTTGAGGCCAGTCAGAACTACATAAAACCTATCTCAAAATACAAAAACACAAAAACAAATAAATAAACGGTAGATTTTCCCTGTCTGGGTTTTTTGCGTTTACCAGGACTTCCATGTAACTGAGTGCCATTGATTGCTGTCCCAGCTGGATGGATTGAGGGGGAGGGCAAGTTATAGCTCAGAAAGTTGAGTGCCCCCCCACCAGAGGACACACAAAAGCCCCCCCCACACGCTCCATTACTGTCTCGGCCCACGCCCAGGGCTGTGGCCAGCATCCTAAAGGACACTGAAGGTCGGAAAAATGTTCACTGGTGCAATGACAAGGACAGAGGAAAGTCATGGCAAAAATGGACAGCATGCCTGGAGCCAGACATCAGGCCCCTGGACTCCAGTACAGGAGAGTAATGCTGGTGACAGCAGCACTGTCACTGGACCTGAGAGAAGGCTGCGGTGCGCTCGGTGGCCGTGGACCACCTCACCCCGAGTCGGGCAGCTCAGAATCAGCTCTTCCATCCTCCTGGCTCCCTGCACTAGAAACACAAACCTCAAACTCCTTGCTCTCCCCTCACCCTACGCCCGGCTTTGTCTTTCTCAGGATTTCTTAGAGTTGGCCAAGCCGTCTTCACCAACTTCCTACGTCCACGCTAAGCTGGAGTCAGCTCCCACTTGTGTAGAAGCAGTTCTTACCTAGGGGACATGCTGCCAGCTGGCTCCTCAACCCAGTGGTCATTCTGTCACTTGGTTTCTTGCCAACTGGGCCCCGCTGACCACAGCTTCCATTTTGAAATACTCCCTTCCTTTGGCTCCCGAGACTTTAATGTGGATGGAAGTCCATCCCGCTCTGCGCTCGGCATGGGTGACAGTTCCGTAGTCCCAAGCACGAGAAGCCAAGTCTGGGAAGAGTGAATCTCTCGAGAGGCTTTGAGCTGTCTGTGCCAGGCAGCTGGTCCCATGGCTCCATGTCTCCCCGCTCCCTGTGCCCACACTGTGAGTGACCCTGTAGCCAAAGCCATGGTACATTAGAAGTCGTGACAGGACAGAGCCTGGAAACAGCATGGCACTTTCTACTCTCCTCCTGCCTCTCTGCCTTTGTCTGCAGAGTGTGTCCTGCCAGCCTGCTGAAAGCTGGGTCCCCCAGTTGTCCCAGCTGAGGTCATCCCGGACCAGCTAACCAACCAGACAGGTGAGAAAATCTCCTGGAGGTTACTTGACCTTCATCCAGATGCAGACTCATGAGTGAACATGAGACCAGAAAAGGCACTTTGTGATCCGCAGATTCATAAGCTACTTAAACGTCCCACGCTTTAAGTCACTACATTGAGATGACTTATTACCCAGCATTCTTTTGGCACTAAATAACTTATATATGGCATCAAAGGCAAAGCCAAGAGCCAGACTCCTGGCAGGACAGGAAGAGCAGCTCTCAGGCCGCGGGACAAGCAGTGGTTCTGAGGACCCACTAGGGCTCACATTTTTCCTTTTCTCTCCCTTCCAGCCCATGCTAGAGGACCAGCTCCTTTCCTTCCTCTCAACCATTAAATCCCAGAAAAGAATCTGATTGGCCCAGCTTGGAACTGGTACCCACCTCCAGCACCTTGATTGACAACCCCACACAAACCAGGCATAGTTCCCTAAAGGAACATGGAAGTGCCTGGATTCCAGGCAGGCCGGAGCAAGAAAAGTCCATACAAATGCTGTCTTTTCATCAGGTTTCATAGCATCCACTTGTCCCTGTGCCCATTCACTGGGAGCACTGGCCAGGGGTGGATGACAGATTGAGCATCCAAAAGATTCTCCAACAGTTGGAATCATGGCCCAAAGCTAGCACGATGGAATTAAATACAGATTAACGGGAAGGCCTTGACATGCGTCCAAAGGAAATGACAGCTGGTACAGAACATAAGTATGCTGGCACTAATGGTGGTTTGTGTGGAAAGATAAGAGGTTCAGAGGGAGCCAACAGTGGAAGAAGATGGACAAGAATGGCCACCGAGGCTGGGCTCTGGAAAGGGGCTCTCTATGAATAATAATGGACTGAGTAGCTCGCACACCCCAAGCACCTCAGTCAATCAACTTTCTGCACAGTGTTCTTGGCCCCACTTTCCAGGTGAGGTAGGTGAGGCAGGAGAAGTCAAGTAACTCATAAAGGTCACACTGCTGTGATGGAGCCAGGTACACGACTCCAAATCTTTGCTCACCACCACTCGCTAGTCCAGCTCCCACTGAAATCGAAGGCCAGGACATGTGGTCTTATTCTGGATGAGTCAAAGCAGATAGAGTCTCACACCATAGGCTGCAAGTGCCCTCCCCGCCCTGAGAGGCAGGATGTTGCTCAAGGTGCAGCTGCAGCCCCACTGAGCCCCACTGGCTTGTTTTTTAAAAAGGCAGTGTTTCTCGCCAGCTGCTGGCAGGGCTGAGCAGCAGTTTGTTAGGACTTCATTTGGAGTGTAAATTGTTGCTGCTTTAAAAAAAAAAAAAAAGGCTCTTGCAGAGCAGCTCCGCAGGGATGGCCCAATCCACAGTGCTGGGCCTGCGAGGTTTGACTAAATCATTGACTTCCCTCCGGAAGGAGCAGCACCACTAGCAGCGCTGCTCTGTGCACCTCAGCTGCTTGGCTTTGACCTGGAGGGCAGAGGTGCCGAGATTGCCTCCTGTCTGCTGTCTCTGCACACGCACGCACACACATATACAGGCAGACACGTGCACAAGCGCACATGCTTGTGTGCACACGTGCAATGTGCACACGTATGCATGCGCATATGCGCACACATTCAGACACACCCATGCACACATGAGCCCACATGTGTGCAAACATACACTCACACACCATTGACTTCCCAAGGGCCCCTGGCACTCTGTCCCTGGAAGGTCTGAGCCCAAGTGCACTTGCTTACCTTGTGTTTTGGTTGAGGGTTCAGTGGCTACTGTAAGCCTCATCTCCAGAGTCAGCAGGTCCAAGTCCAAAGGTGACCTTGAGTTCAGGTTGCCAGATTCAGCAAGGAAAATACCAAACACACTGTTAGATTTAAATTTCTGATCAACAGTGAATGACTTTTGGTAAAGGGGGAGGACCTGGGTCACCTGAGACCGTCCCCCGTGACTCAGATTTGAGTTCCCCTCCTCTCCGTGGTTCTCAAAGCCTCCATCTGTAAGTCTGAGATAATAAGAGTTCCTCCTCATGAAGTTCGTGTGTGTAAAATGCCTACCACGCTGCCGGGCACATCGATCCTCCTGTGGTCAATAAATGGTAGCAGCTGCCACTGACACCAGCCCTTGTCCTGGGTAGCCAGGAAGCAGTGGGCAGAAGGACAGCAAGGCCCCAGAGAGAGCCCAGGGGAAGTGTTCGCCCACTTGGAAGCTGGAGCATGGACGCTGAGTCCCACTGTGTTCCCAGGAAGGGACTAGCAGCTGTCTCAGGGAAGCCAGGATAATGACCACATCGCACGTTGTTGTTTGCTTACTGGAATTTTCAAGAAGATCACCTGGGGCTGAGTGAGTGAATCCATTATTGCCACAATCATGATGCTGTGTAACAAACCATTGCAGAGTTCAGCGATTTACTACACAAGGTCATGAGTCTGCAGGTCATGGCCCCGGCTGTGTACTTATCCCAGGCCAGCACACAGGGCTGCAGCCACGTGGGAGAGAATTCTTTCCCATGGGGAGTCATCAGGGAGAAGTGACATGGAGCCACAGCAAACAGTGCGATTACTGAAAGGCTCTGCTCAGCTAAGCCCCTAATAGTCCATCGTAGGCCAAGGCCTGTGGGGAGGGGAAGTACAGCCTCCAGTGGGAGGTGGATGGGCATCACAGCAGGTGTGCAAGAAGTATTTGTGTGATGACCGAGATGACCTAACAGCAGAGCACGGTCCCGTCACACTCCCTCTGTCTCATCTGGAGGACTTCTCTCCCAACTGTTTTCTGACTCTACTCCTTCCTCTGTTCCTTTGTGTGTGTGTGTGTGTGTGTGTGTGTGGTACTGGGGCTTGAACTCAGGGCCTACATCTTGAACCACTACACTGGCCGTTTTTCTGAAATAGAATCTCTATTTGCCGGGGCCAGGCAGATCCTCCTGATCTCTGCCTCCTGGCTTGCTCTCTCTGTGATCCTAGCCAGGATCACAGGTGTGAGCCAGAAGCTTCTGGCTCCTCTGTTTCTTTTCAGCCTCTGTAGACATATAGAAGGAAGGGAGGGGGAGGAGAAAAGAAGGGAGGGAGGAAGAGGAAAAATGACAATACAAAACCTCAGAGGGGCATGTAGATTTGTGGTAGAGCCTAGTATGCGCAAAGCCCTGGTTCCATCCCCAACACCCCAAAAATAAAATCTCTCTCAACCTTACTTCCTCACTGCCCACCCCTTCAAGACAATATACACTGATTTTAAAGATCAATCTAAAACATCAGCAAGCTTTACATTTCACCCACCAGACAGGCAAAAAAATGAGACTTTGATAAAACAAGGTGTTCCCAGGGTATGGCACACATTCCCAGTGAGGATGTAGCCTGTTTGGATAAAAGTCTGAAAATATCTATGAGAATTTAAAATACGCTTACTCATTGACTCAGCAATTCTGCTTCTAGGAATTTATCCAATGAACGTCTTTGCACATATTTTTTGTAAAAAGATTGTAGAACAATGGCCATTACAGCAGTGTTTGCAAAAGTAAAAAGCTATCTATAAGTATGATATAGTCATATAACAAAGCACTGCTTGAGCATTAAAAGAATGGAGTTGATCTATAAGTTATGACTTAGGAAGTTCTCGAGAGATAGCACACTGGGGAGAGGCAATGAGAGGCATAAAGAATATGCTGTGTGTGTGTGTGCATGTGTGCCTGTGTGTATGCATGTGTGTGTGCGTGTGTGCGTGTGTGAGTGCCTGTGTGTATGCATGTGTGAGCATGCGTGTGTGCATGCCTGTGCATGCATGTCTGTGTGTGTGTACCTGTGTGTGGGCCTGTGTGTGCGCCTGTGTGTGCATGCCTGTGTGTATGCATGTGCATGTGTGTGTGTGTGTATGTGTGCTATATTACACAGATCATTTCTATAAGGATGCATTAGAAGCTGCCCACCATGGCTGCCTCTTAGGGACACAACTAGGAAGGATGGAGGTTTCTGGAATGGTAAAGAGACAAATTCTCATAGAATTCTTCATTTTCTTGACTACTTTCCCACATGCATTAATTTCTGTCTTAATTTTTAAAGTAATGTTAGAAATATTTGAGGGCCAATCAAAAAATATTTTAAAGGATTTTTCCTAGTTATAACATTCTGGCAACAATGCAAAACCAGTGCTTTCCAAAAGACAAAGACACCTGTGCGTCCACAGCCCTGGCCACGCATTGGTGGATATTCAGCTGTGATTTTCAGTGTGCCTATGCCTGTTTTCTTGCCAGATGCAAGTGTTTCGTGTCCTTTTGTAAAACAGCAACGTGCAAGCATAATATAGACCACGGTTTCTCAACTCCTTAAAACCGACCTCCGCAGCACAGTGGCGGAGGCAGACATTCCATAATGCACTTAATCAGAACTCTATCTATCATTGGACATTTGGCTCTATTTTTTTTTTTGACGGTATAGGGTTTGAACTCAGGGCCTCAGGCTTGCTAGGCAGGCACTCTGCCATTTGAGCCACTCCCTCGAGCCCCCTGTTCTAAAGTTTTTACCTGTTCTAAATATTGCTGCAGTGCACAATGTGTATTTTACATCTCAGATTATTTCCTTCGTGAACATTCTTTGCTATGCTAAGCCAAGGGTCAGGGGTAGCTATGTTCGTCTTTATTAATGGAGAAAACATTTATATTAAGGAAAAAGCAAGACATACAATAGTATAATTAATTTGTGCACATGTATGTGTGAGTATATGTATGTGCACACATTTTACATACATGCATAGATCCACATATGTGTATATATGTATAGCTGGATATTCATATGGACACACATAGCTGTATATGAATCTGCATAGGTACAAAATAAAAGATTGAGGTGTATATACCAGGAGGTTTGCAATCTTTTCACAGGTTAGTAGGGAGCAGGGTAATCCTTACCTTCTTCTTTTTGCTCTGTTTTCCAAAATGTCCCCTGCAGTGGACACTGTTCTGTGCCACCCAGGTCCTCTGCAGCTGCTGGGAAGGTGGGCCACTGACAGCTCTCAGCAGAAACAGGGTCACCCACACTTCTTGGAGCCATCTTCATTCAGTGACTGGCTAAAGCTGGCTTGCCAAGACCAGGTCCCTGCCCTTCTTTTTGGCTCCAGAGCCCCCACAGGGTCAGCCAGGGTCTTTGTGGATCCACATCGCAGCCCAATTTCTGTCCTTGTGGCCTGAGCAGCGCACTTCCACGCACGGCCCCCTAGTAAACTGCATGAGGACACCTGTCTTAGAGTCTGCTTTCCAGGGGAACCAGACTACGACATGGGAAAATTACTAACCAGGTAATGAGGAAAGCTCTTATTTAAAAACAGCCTCCTGTTTTTGGTCTAGATGACCTTCCACCATGATCAATGTTCTCACTCCAAAATGGCTAATAATGTCCTTCGCTGTCCGTTCCCAGGTCACGCTGGGAAAGGCACCAAAGGCCATTAATCAATTAGCCTTTTCATCTTTCAGTCAATCCCCTGCCCACAGTGCCTGACCTGACCAGCTGACATTTCCATGACTCACCCGTCACCTTGTGCATGTTAACTGACTTCTTGTTGTCCTAAACTTGGAGGGTTTAATGTCATGTATTAAGCCGGCAGAGCTCAGCCATTCCCTGAGTGCATTTTTATTGACTTTGTAAATCAGACTTCCCACATCAGGGACTGTAACCAGGAAGGAGGTGTTTGTCTGTGAAATTGGCTGGACACAGACCACTGGCTGCAATGATAGCCAGTGATTTGTGGGACCGGATAGACAGGCCGCACGCACTAAGTAGATTAAAATATAACGAAACGCCAAGGCTCCACACCCACCGGGAATGCCAGCAAAGGGCAGCAGGATGTTTGTGAGAAAGAACGGAAAACAAACTCATTCCAACCCTGGAAGGAAGCCCAAAACAGTGTTTTCCTCCCTCTTCCGCCAGCCACAGAGAAAGCAGGAGAATACTAAACACAGCCAGGTCAACAATTTCTGAAACCCTTTAGCAGGAGTTGGAAAGGGTTTGTCTCTCTCCACACCTGTGCTCCTGTACACAAGGCTGCACACACCCACACAGCACTGCAGGAATTGCTTATGAATTGTGTCAACAACTGTGCTCTCACCACTGAAGACAGAGTTGAATGATATCTAGGTGATCTATCCCATGTCCTCATTTCATCTTTTATTACTGTGACTCACTCCTTCCTGGTCACATCCACCAGCCTTTTTGCTGTTACTCTGATACAGTTGCACATCTGGCCTCTGGGCCTTTGCACTTGCTGTTCCTTCTGTTTGCAATGCTCTTCCCCCAGACATCCCCAAGTCTAGCTTACTCACTTCACTCTGGTCTCCAAATACATGTCACCCTCTTAAAGAAGCCTTGCATAATCACTCCATCTGAAATGCAGCCACACTATCGCTCTCACCTCTCCATTCTTTCCTTTTTAGTCATAGGATTTACTGTGAACTCACATCAATTGTATACTTGCATGCACATTGCTTAGTTTAAGCCCTGCTCCTCCAGAGAACAGGATTTTTTTTTTGTCTTTGGTTCACTGCTGTATCCTCAGTGCCTAAAACAATAAGTGCTCAAATATTTGTTGAATGAATGTATTATGAACGCCAGTGACTTTTTTTTTATTTATGCCAAGGGATGAATGCATTCATCTATTTGTTCAACAAATGTTTGCGGAGGTCCATGGTCAGCCAGGCATGCTGAGTGCTACTTTTCCTCTGGCTGTATGATGAGAGGCAGGGACCCACACACACACACATCCATTGCCCCACCGCCATCTGAGGTGCAATTTAGCAATAGTGTCAAGTCAGTTATTGAAAGCAAGTGTCTCTGTGTCTTTTGCTACAGTGAACAGTAAGGTGATTGATCACGATCCCTAAATGTCTTGCTCTGGAACTTGATTCACACGTTTGCATCCTAGGCCCTATTGTCCCTGAACTATCTCTGATCATAACTTCAGGTCTTTCCAAGGCAGAAGCTGACACTTTCCACCCCTGACAGTTTTCTGCTTCAGAAACACATGGCCACTGGAGGTGTGACTCAAGCAGTAGAGCGCCTGCCTAGCAGAAACACATGGCAGCTTAGCCAGAGACTTGAACTACATTTCCCAGCATCCCTTGCAGGCTGGGTGAACATGTGATTAACTTCTGCCCAATGGGATGTGAGCTTAAGTGACCCAGTACCTAGACCAGTGTTGGCCAACAGACTAATGTTATCCACACAGGTGATTTAGAATTTTCTAGTAGCCATATTTTTAACATAAAAAGTGAGACAGAAGAAATTTAACTTTAATACTATATTTCACTTAGCCCAATATCCTCAAAACATTATCATTTCATCATGCAGTCAATATAAAAAAATGAATATGGCAACTTACATTCTTTTCTTCCATCCTTGGTCTTCATTTTACATCAGTAGCACAACCCAACAAAGATGCTGAACTTTCATCAGAAAGAGTGGGTCTGTGTTTTCATTGCATAAAATTTACAGCTGAAAAAGCAAATGCAATATATACCTAGTTGTTCATGCAGACTAAAGAGTACAGTAACTGAACAGGGTATCATTACTAATTGAAATTAAAGCTAATTAAAATTAAACACAAAATTCGCCTCCATGATCTCTCTAGCCACATTTCAAGTGTTCCGTGGTCAAGTGTGGCTACCACGGTGGCAGCATGGGTGTGGGTCCATGATGCACCCCTTCTCCCCGTCAGCCCCATGGCTGGAGATGGAAGTCATGTGTCAGGCTGACAAAGCCATCCACCCACCACTAAATATGAGACGAGTACAAAACAAGCTACCACTCCATTGCAGCCTCTGTATTTTCTGGTCTGTTTGTTGAAGTTTAGCCTATATCCTAGATATTCACCTTACAGCATGTTTGTTTCACTGTTTGGTAAGCCACTGGAGACTTCCAGCACCTTTACCCCCAAACCTCCACCCTGGTTTCATCTCCCAAAATAATAAGTACTATCAATAATACCACCAGCACTGTATCTTACACTTTCTGCTTTCTTCAGTCACTCCCCAATGTCCCAGGATACTTACTGTCTAGTATCTCAGCAAATTTTCAACCTGGTCTCCATTGGGAACCCAGGATGGGTAGAGAATGCCTGGGTTTGAATTCAGGTTCCACTACTTTGATGGTTAATTTCATATGTTAACTTGCCTGGGTCACAGGGTGCCCAGACATTTGGTCAAGTATTATTCCAGGTATGTCTGGGATGATGTTTCTGATGAGATTGACATTTGTATATGCAGACTGAGTAAAACAGACTGTCCTCTGTAATATGGGTGGGCCCCATCCAATCAATGGAAGGACTGCTTAGAACAAAAAAGTTGACCATCCCACAAGTAAGAGGATTTCTTCTGCCTAACGGCCTTTGATCTGAAACATTGAAGGGTTTTTTTCCTGCCTTCCAACTCAAACTGAATTCAGTTCTTTCTGGGTGCCAGTCTTCCAGTATTCAGACAGTAACTCCACCATGGCTCCCCTAGGTTTTTAGCTTGCTAACTGCAATCTAGGTACTTCTCAGCTTCCAGAACCATATGAACCAATCCATTAGAATGAATGAATGGCCTGTTGATTCTTTTATTTCTCTGGAGAACCCCAACACTAACTATTAACGGACTGTGAGACACCACTGTGCCTCAGTTTCCTCATCTGTGAAATGCAGAAAATAATAGCCCTCTACTTCATATTAGTTTGTGGAGATGATAGGCTAGTGTGTACAACTCGAAGTTCAGCATGGCTTGGTCTTCAGCATTCAGAGCAGTCCTGTACTTGTCTCTGGTCATCTCTCTGTCCTGTCCCCCTCAGCAGCTGATGTACTTTCAGCTCATGTTTGAACCTCCTCTTGCCCATGAGTAAGCCCTGGTCCCCTTGGGTTAGACCCTACCTTCCATTTCATAAGAAGAATCGTGGCTCTCAGGCACAAACTCGCTGATTAATTTTGTTTCATCTGCTGAAGCTTTTGATCATGCACCCTTGCCCTCCTTGGGGACACTCTCTCCACATTAACTTTTTTTGGGTGTAGCCTCTCCCTTTCCAACAGCTCCTCCTTGCCCACTAACCATGCCTGGGGGCATCTTATTCTCAGAAGCTTCCCACAGCCCAACCTCTCCCTGGCGCTCCCATCAAGCTTTTTCAAACACGAGTCCATTTGCCATCTCACTTGTTTCTGCCACTCCTTCTAGAGCAACTCGGGAAAGGCAAGGAGCCAGGCAGATTGCTCAGAGAAGAATTCCAGAGAGATCAAAGGACATAATCCCTGAGCTAGGACTATGCTTGGGTTGATGGTGGAAGGGAGTGTGGGGGTGTGGCAGGTGAAGTCAGGGCAGCAGTTCTGGCCAGGTGTGGAAGGGAGGTGACTTTGAGTGCAGTGGGGAGCCACAGTAGGGTTTTGAGCAGAGAAGTGACCTGCTCTGACTTATATCTTCAGTGGCTCTCTTTGCAGAGGGACAAGTGCAAAATCAGGAAGCCCAGAGAAGGTGATTGCTGTGCTCCAGGCATAAGAAGATGGAACCAAGATCAGAATAGAAAAGGGAGACCATCCAACTCTTGGTATATTCTGAAGGCAGAACTAAGAGAATCTGGAAGTGGACTGGAAGAGCCAGAAATATACAGGGACTGAATGCTGTAGCACATGCTTGTAATCCCAGCTTCTTGGAGACTAAGGCAGGAAGATCATGAGTTTGGGGCCAACCCGGGTTATATAGGCAACTAGTGAGATTCCTATCTCAAAGGAAAAAAACCCATGAGAGACATCCAAGGCTTTGTCCTCCTCATCTGTCTTTGCTCATTCTACAGTACACCTTCCCTCTTTCCCAGGGCTGTCATAGTCTCACATTTATAGAAATCAAATTATGGCCTTAATTTGTCCCTACGGTGCAACCATAAATGCTACCATGATAGAATCACAGGTGAAAGATGGGAAAGAGAAGAGATGAAGTGTAAATTCCATAAAATCCTCACCCATCATAGTTGATGTTTAATAGTTAATGTCCACATTGATAAATCAAGAAGTGGCTATTTTTAGCTGGGCACCAGTGGCTCACGCCTGTAATCCTAGCTACTCAGAGATCAGGGGGATCGCGGTTCAAAGCCAGCACTGGCAAATAGTTTGAGAGACCCTATCTGGAAAAAAAATCATTCACAAAAAAAGGGCTGGTGGAGTGGCTCAAGGTGTAGGCCCTGAGTTCAAACACAAGTACCACAAAAAAGGAAGTGTCTATTTTTGCATGGTATGTAGCCACACCAAGGTAACAACTAGAAGAAACAGCTCAAAAGTATTAAGATTTGTCGGCTATCAGAAACAGGATAGAAAGTGGGAGGAGGAAGGGCAGGAATATTGGGTTTCATGAAAAGATACTTTGTACTATCTGTTTTCTTTGTTTCTTTCCAGTTTTGCTTACAACAAACGCATTATTTTCAATAAAACATTTAAGAGTTTCTTCCATTGCAGCACAAGGCTTGGCTTGCCCTCCTATATTCAACCAATGGCCATATTTCTTTCTTTGTTCAGGTTTTTTTTTTTTAATTCCTCTTATTGGCATTATAATGTTCTTAAAATCGTGGGCAAAACAGAAATTCTCTTGCTTCTGAATGACACTGCCTATAAAGAGCATTTATAAGCTGTTTCCCATAATATTCTTTTGAATGAAGGAGCTTAGTGTTGCCGATCAAATGCCCCATTGCTTACTTGGGGTTTTCTTTGATGTAGGTCATGGCATGTCTATGCTTATCGAGTTTATGGCTGCTAGATGGAGGCTACTACAGAGCTAATTGTCACTGCTTCCAACATTAAGCCACTTGATAAATAGCTGCATGAAACAAAACCAATCTTAGATGGCTCTCATGTGGCCTAAAGTACAAAGTGTGTGGCTGAGTGGCTTCAGAGATCTGGACGCTATTCACGCTGTACCCATGTCACCCTGCAGTCCACTGTGGCCGGCCTGCAGGCCCCAGTCTGCCCAGCTTCCCCTGCCAGGCCATCTCTTCATTCTAGGCCTGACTAAAATATCACTTGTCAGGGTCTGCCTTTCTAATGCTAACCTAGTGCCACTGTTCCCAGATGCTATGGTTTGAACATGTACCCAAAAAGCACATGTGTTGGAAACTTCACCTCCAAATTCATATACTGATGGAATTTTGAGGCGAGGCCTTTGGGGGTTAGCTGATGTCATGAGGGTGAGGCCCCCATGATAGGAAGAGTGGCTTTATTAAAGAAGAGACCTGAGTGATCGTCTCTCTGTGACCATGTAATGCTTTCATCATGAAAATGACATAGCAAGAGGGTCCTGGCCAGATGTGAACCTCTTTCACCTTGGACTTCAAGATGGTAAGAAATAAATTTCTTTTCTTTATAAATTATTCAGTCTGTGGAACTCTGTTATAGTAACATGAGAGGGACTAAGACATTAACCCTGCTGGTTCCCTGGGTTTTTCTTTATCAGACTTTAGATCAATGGGAACCTTTATAACCGTCACCCCCCAATCCATCCCTGAAGGCTGCCTGATGAATGGAACCCTTATGCTCCACCCTTCTGGGGTGCCCCCTGTGGTATGCATTCATCCATTCCATTCCCGCATGCATTCTACAGATCGTTGTGGGGTGCCGGTGACATTGCAGGGCCTGTGCCTCACACTGGGATCACCGTAGTGAGCAAGATGCCAAAGACATGAATGATGCCATGGGTAAGGTGGACAGCTGAACAGAAATGACAACAGTGTCATGGCATGTGAAAAGAAGTACAATGTGCTGAAAGAATGTACAAGTAAGGGTGACGAAAGGAGGAAGCAGAATGTAGAAAGGAAGTGACACTCAGTTGTGTGGGAGTCTGTGAGACAAGCAAGGGAAGGAGGAAGAATGTTCCAGAAAAGCACAGCCTGCAAGGAGTCCTGGGAGGCTGGAGAGAGTGCAGGACAGCTGGGGACAACAGAGAAAGGGAAGCTGGGCAAATTTAGGATCTGCTCAAGGACTTTGGGCTTTCTCCAGCAGTAGGGAGCTATGGAGAGATTTTAAGCAGGAAAGTGACGTGATCCAAGTCCTACTCTTCCATTACTCTACTTTTTAGGGTTTTCCTGTAATTGCCACATAAAAATAGCCAGGATGAGTCAGGAAACACAACAGGAAAAAAAAGCATTGTAAAGTGCTCCAGAGCGTCGGTAGGCATTGTCACCTCATCGCTAGCTTTTCCTGACGTCCTTGTGGGAATTTGTGTTCATTAATCCTTTTAACTACAATGTAACACAAAGACATTATAACAGAAATTTTTATGATTTTAAAATTTTTACGAAAAGATTAATTATGGTTGCTTTCACAGGAAATAAAGAAAAGGAGACCGGAAAACCCTGAAGCTCACTGGCCTTCCCGTGCAGACACACAGTGGCCTCCTTCCACATGGAACAAATTCTGCGATCTACTTTTCACTTAACAAATACCACCATCATCTTCCATGTTATTAAGCATGTTATTCAAAGGCTTCATAAGGGGAATGTTCCTATTGAGTTATATTTATTGTGGGGTTTTTGTTCCTCAAGTCATAATTCTTAGCGCAGAAGCCCCAGGAAAAACAAAAGCACAAAACATAAAAAGTCAAGTGCAGCCAGGCAAACATTCGAGCGACTGCTCTTGCAGTCTTTCGTTTTCTACTCACCTGGGTTTTCTTTCACTAGGAAAAACTCATTTTTATAAAGGGAAAGAAACGCACATTTTTCTTGGAAATGAACACGTTACATGCCGTTTTTCATTTAGCAATATATTTTGAATACTTTTGCACGTCAGAGTTATTTCTACACACCCCTGTGAACTGTGGAGCTCTGCACTCCACCTAGTGAGTGTCAGACCTCCCCAGACCTTCCCGCTCTTAACTGCTAGAAATCTCCTAGTTCTCAGAGCTCAGAAAGGGACCAAAGTCCCCCTCATTTAAGTGGCATAAGAGTCCTTATGGCTCCCTGTGAATCTCCTTATGGAGGCTTTCTCTCTCTCTTTCTCTCTCAATCTCTCTGTCTTTCTCTCTCAATCTCTCTGTCTTTCTCTCTCAATCTCTCTCTCCCCACCTCTCTTTATCTTCCCCTCTCTCTCCCTCCCTCCACCTCCCTCTCTCCCTCTCCCTCTCCCTTTCCCTCCTGTCCCAACCTCTCCCTCTCCTTCTCCCTTCCTCTCTTTCCCTCCCCCTGCCTCTCCCCTCCATCTCCTTCCCCCTCTCCTTCGTCCCCTTCTCTCTCACCCCTCAGGATGGAACCCAAGGGCTTGCACGCGATCAGCAAGCACTCACCCCGGGCCCCTAGGTTTGTGCACTACTCAACCCTACATTTATTTGGTGGTCCTTGAGTCATTTTTTGGTACTCCTTAGCTATCACTATACAAAAACTCTTGTCCGGCACTCCCACGCCACCGTGCTGCTTGAGAGTTGGTGTCAAAGTCAGTTCAATTCTCGGCACTCACAGGACTCACAGACTCATGGAGACTACAGAGACAGACAGACACACAGTGCTGAGTAGCAAGGATTTCATTAGGTATTGAGTGTAGGGAGCGATGGCGAGCATAGAGGGATGTCATCTCAGGGCGGACTGTGGACAAGACCAGCCTCACACTGCTTTCTAGAAGAAGAAAGCTAGAAAGCTGAGCTACTTCTTTTGACTCACTGACTCACCTCAGCTCCACTGAGACTGCTGCTTCGTGTCCCCAGGTCACCAACAACTGTGGGATTGCTTCTAAAGCTGGTGACCTTGACCACCGTCGTTCCACATGACATCTCTGCAGGGCTTGACACTAGCCACTGCCCTCTACTTTGCCATTTTTTTATTTGGGATTTTTACTAAGAATGCTTACTGTCTGCTGGCCTTTGTGGCGATACCTCTGCTGCTTCCCTACCCGGGCCTTTCAGTGCTATGGGTTGAACATGGTTCATCCCTCCATGTGACAGCATTGAAAGGTGGTGGGATCTTTAAAGAAGCAATTAGGTCCCTAGGAGGTTTTGATGCTTCTCTCACAGGAGTGGGTTAATTCTCAAGGGAGTCGGTTCGTTATCTAGAAAGCAGGTAGTTATGAAGCGAGCGTAGTCCTGAGTTCATATCTCTTTTGTATGCACTTGCTTCTTCCTCTGTGACACAGCACAAGCCTCTCACCAGAAACTGAGAGCCATGATAAATCTCTTTCCTTTATAAACTGCTCGGTCTCAGGTGTTCTGTTACACACACCTCAGTCTTCTGGAGTTCTCTTCCAGCCTGGTCCTGTCTCCCATGTTCTCCCAGCAGCTAAGTGTTACACCAAATGACTTCAAGAAGTCACTTTTGACTCACAAAGTTCTACCCTACAGCTAGCCTTTCTCCACTCTCCAAAAGCATAGTTTCATTTGCTTGCTATAATTTATGCAGGAAAAATACTGTGAGTCTACTGTGTACTCCTTACTGTTAACAGAAGGCTGAAGGAGGCCAATTCCATCCTCTCAAGCTCACAGTCAAGAGGAAAAGCTGCTTGAATATCTTCAGATACACTAAGCTCACATGCAGTTCTGTGTGTCACTTGTCCATTCTTCAAGCTACAACATCTGGATTTTGACAAGATTTGTGTGATTCTCCTGCACGGCCCCAGGGATGCTCTATTCACACAGCCAACAGTACAAATTAGGCCCTCTACAGATGACCCATGCAAACCTACACAGCCTTACATGACAGCCTCTGGACACCGTGTGCAGCAGAGGAAGTGACAGGTTGGCACCGTCAGCCCTGATGGCCCACTGGGCGGTTTTCTTGGTGATCACTCTTTGCTGGGTTGATGAGGTGGACATGGACTATGGTTTCATACTTTTGTTCATAGAGACTTTTAGAAGCAGAGTTCTGAAAATACCCATCTCCTCCCAAAAAGAGAAACAAAGCCTAGAGGTTGAGGGACTGAGCTCTAATCTTCCCTCTTTTTGTCAGGGCCCAGGTGGCAGTGGGTCACTGAGATGAAGCGGTTTTTCACTTCACGTCCTGAAGCCAATGCTGCAAACTGTTGGACTTCTTGGCCTGTGTGCGTATTTTGAATTTCGCTGACAACCCACATCGTGTGAATAGCCTGGTGTTCAGCTTTTTTTGAAGAAACTGGAAGAAAGGACAACTCTGGGCCCACGTTCCCACAAGGCCAGTGTGGCTAGGATGAAGCAGCTCCCCCACACACCTGGAGGGCACAAATGTCCTTCACATTCTCCCCAGCCCCACCCAGCCTGCTGCCTCCCCAACCTGGACAGCCCCGCTGTTACCTACCTGACCCCTCTAGACAGCCACAGTAACTTCCATTTAATAGTTTTCTTTTAGCCTGGAAATGGCCTACAAATTGATTTTCAGACTATTCATTTATTGAAATTTCTACTGGTAACAAGTCTTGGCTAGAGAATTAAGGAAAAAAAAACTACAACAGAACAGAGTCCAAAAGCTGTTTTGCTCACTGTACACAAACGACCAGTTAGTCAACAGAGCAAGAGCCCCTCCCTCCCTTCTCCAAAAAAGCCACTCAGTGATGACATTTTCAAAAGTCATCACTGATCTACCTTGAAATGAGCTGAGATCTCCCAGAGCCAGGATAATGGTTGTACCTCAGAGGTAGGGCTTCCTGGCCAGGGGATCCAGCCATTTAAAATAACCTTTTGTGACCTGATTGAAAAGGAAGTATTATGCAAAGGCAAGCTAACAAAAGGAAGTGCAGCCCCAAGATACATCATTGCCATCCACACCAAGTGGCAGATGTCCAAAAAGTACCCAGCCATGGAACAGAGCAATCACTCTGTTTATTGGGTTTAAGCAGTGTAAACTGGTCTACTCTCTAGGAAAATATTTTTCAAGAAGCAAACGGAGGGAGTGGCAGAGCACCTGCCTAGCAAGTGGGGGACCTGAGTTAAAACGTATATATATAGATAGATATATATATGTGTGTATATCCATAATTCTTTATAGCATCTTCCTTTTTTTGTGAGTGTACCACAAAAAAATATTCCTGCTTACAATAGAATCCATATGGAAAATATGTGTCTTTCTGGTAGATATTAATCCATGCTGAGACCTAGGCAAAATTATTTTAGTACTAAAAGTTTAGAAACACTTAATAAAGATTTCTAGAAAAGTGTTTTTAACTATCGGAAGCTTGATGTCAACAAGATCCAGTAAGTCTTTCTTCATCTATGAGACTGGAGCAAGCAGTCACAGTGAGGTGAAGTCCCCCCCCCCCCCGCAAATGTAACCCGGGCTGGACATGAACTTGACTGCCGACCCCCCACCCCCAAGCAGGCTTCCTCCAGAGCTATCCAAACTTACAACAATGACAAGACAGCAAGACAGGAGTAGAGACAAGGTTATGCCACCTCTTGGTCCCCTAGGCTAATTTTATTCACAGCATCTGGAGAAAGGACAGTCCTTAAGCTGTGCCCAAGACATTCTCCTAAGTACAGACTGGGAACGTCCCTGCCAGTCACGCCCCAGCCTTCCTTCCTTCCTTCTGGTGTGATCTCTACATAAGCCCCATCCACATTTCACTCCTGGTCCTCTCTCAAGGTAGAACAGGCAGGGCCACTTTTGTCACACCCACAGTCACCATCTTCTTGATGTTTCTGTGGCATGTCTCAGTACCATGTCACAAGGAGTGGGGACCCTGCCATCAGGGCATCCAGGGCGGTGCCCACACGATTTGATATGTGGGTTTCTGCTCCCCTGCAGCCGCAGTGTCAATCCACCTCCCCCTTAGAGTGATGGAAGGTTACCACTCAGAGCATCCTCCTCATCTCTTTTTTTTTTTTTTTTTGCAGCACTGGGGTTTAAACTCAGGGCCTCACCCTTGCTAGGCAGGCATGCTACTACTTGAGCCATTCCACCAGCCCTTTTTTGTGAAGGGTATTTTCGAGATAGGGTCTCCAAAACTATTTGCCTGGGCTGGCTTTGAACCACAATTCTCCTGATCTCTGCCTCCTGAGTAGCTAGGATTACAGACATGAGCCACCAGTGCCCGGCATCCTCATCTCATCAAATCCTCAGCTGTCTTTCCAACCAACACTGGTGCTCTCCACTCCCTTAATTTCTACCCAAATTATATGCAAAGAATTCCTAAACTGGCATGGCAAAATCACCAGGCCTCTGCAAACCCTCCGTGAACTGCATCTGTTTTACCTATGTGTTATTTTCCCCTTTTCCAGTATTATGTGTTTTCCCTGTGGTCAAAACGACCCACAGGGCAGTCATGAAACCTTCATGTAAGCCACAGTTACTGATCCCCCATCCTAAACTTCATTGAGCTCCCACATGGTCCTGACATTTGCACTTCTAAGTGATTTAATCGCCACAAAAACCCAAAAGTGAGGTAGGCTGTTAATCTTAATATTTTAAAGCTAGTGACACTGAGGCATAGAGTGGTTAATAACTTGTACCAGGTGACACAGCTGATAATTAATGGAGCCAGATTCAAAGCCAGTTGGCCTTTTCCATCACGAATGTCAACACTTGCCCTCCAGCCCCACCTGTCTTCATATCTGTAAACCCACCCCTAATTTCCAAAAGACCTTCCTTGGCCTCTCTAATCAGGATGCACATTGCACCCCTTATGCAATTTTTTTTTTTTTGGTGGTTCTGGGAATTGAACTCAGGGCCTTGCACTTGCTAGGCAGCAGCTCTACCACTTGAGCCACGCCCCCTGTCTTTTTTTTTTTTTGACTGGTTATTTTTCTGATAGGGTCTCACACTTTTTTTTCTTGGGTGACCCGAGACAATAATCCTTCTACCTCCACTCCCACGTAGCTGGTATTACAGGCACATGACACCACACTTGGCTTATTGGTTAAAATGGGTTCTTGCTAACTTTACACTTGGGCTAGCCTCAAATCTCAGTCTTCCAGTAGTCCCAAGTAGCTGGGATTACAGATATGAGCCACTACACCTGTCTTAAGATAATTTTTTTGAAGCAGGGTCTCACTTCGCAGCCCAGGCTAGCTGTGAACTGGCAGTCCTCCTGCCTCTACTTTCTAAGTCACAATAATTCTAGGGAACCTGAGCTACCCTGGCCTCTGCTGACATCGTGATTGGTTGCAGTCAGGCCATCTCTGGGCTACATGGAGTTGTCTTACACCCACTTGGAATGGCAAGGGCTTCCGAGGAAGAACTCCTTTGATTCTAAAGCTGATACTCTTAACATCGCCTAATATGCAGGTGAATTACAAAGAAGCCTTGGTGAGAAGACTGGGTTACAGATAGTCTGGCAGGAGACTGAGCGTGGGCAGGGCTGTAGGGACAGATGTGCCTCACTGGGAACACATTTGGTCAGGTGAGACAGGCTTGTAGTGTTGTTGAAGCAGAGAAGACATAGGTGCGTTGGGGACCATACAGTATATATGGCCTGTACCTGGACACCAGATCAATTGGGGACCTCACTATTACTGATCCCTGAACTACAGCCTTTTCTGTAACTCAGCCACCTCTTTCAGCTGACAAGCAGACACCCAAAGTGGGTGCCTACCACTCAGCAGTGTCTGCTCCCAGTCCCTTCACAGGGGACAGGGGACCTCGGGCATCAGGATTGAAGCAAAGTTATTTTCTCATGCATTCCTGGTTCCAAATGGGCATTGCACGACAGGACCCAGAGTGGCATCTTTAACAGATGACTCAAGCACTCTATTTCAATCTGTTCCAAGTTCTGCGGTGACAGTCGATTTTTTAAGCCTTGTCATCTTTCAGAGCCATTAAGTCAGCAGGCACAGGCGTCTGGCGCTGAAACATAGCTACGACTTCACAAGGTTTAGCAGACGATCCATAAAAGGCGTTTCTTTCCTTCGCACCCACCCACCTCTCACCCCCACCACTTCACATAAAAAAGAAAAGAAAAATGCTCCTGCTGCCCAAAACATAAATAAATAACAGAGTGTGCCTTCGTCCCCTGGTACTTACTGCACAGAGGATTAGCAAAGACATCTGAGTTCTTCTTTGGGTTTTCATGCAAAGCAGGCAGGAGGTGGTGAGGTTTTAACACGTGCACTGTGGCATCAAATAGCAGGGTCTGCTGGGCACTGGTGGCTGGTGGCTCACACTTGGAATCCTGGCTACTCAGGAAGCAGAGATCAGGAGGATCGTGGTTCGAAGCCAGCCCAGGCACAAAAAAAACAAGGCTGATGGAGTGGCTCAAGTGGTAGAGTGCCTGCCTAGCAAGTGTGAGGTCCTGAGTTCAAACCACAGTGACACTCAAAAAAGAAAACCAAACACAACCGACGCTGCCTGCCATTAGGGAAAAAGCAAGGAGGGAGATTAACCTAGAGAAAACCACCAGCAAAAATCCAAATTAAGCAAATCCAGGGACTAGAGAGGATAAGGTTCTGGGATTGGCAGGAGGGCAGAGCTCAAATCCTGGGACTGCTGGGAAAAGCCTGGTGTGATTTCTTGCATGTTTTCAAAGTGAAAAGTAAAAAGGTAAGAGGTTTTCTTCCTGTTTCCTAGCAAGGCAAGAGGACCATACTCCTTGCTATTGAGTTGAGTGATCTCTCCAGAGAGCGGCATCACTACAGAAGGTATTTTAAAATCTTTTTATAAGCAGTGAAGGCAAAAGACATTCCTTGAAATTAATTAGAGTTAGCACCAGCTCAGGGTCCAAGTTCCTCTCTGGCCTTATAAAAATGGAAGTGAGATTTCCCAGTAGGACCGGAGACAGAATGGTCCTTTAGCGAGGGACCACGGCTGATTGTCATGTCGCCTGCTCTGGGGCAGGCGCTCAACCTGCATTTCGAACACTTCGATGGGGAAATAATAATGCTAGGATCCTGTGCCTCCAAGACTGTCGAGTCTATGCAGATGTTAATCAATTCTCCTAAGTCAGCAGAGAAAATTGCTCCCAAAGATTTCTGAGCAGTCTTGAAATGTAAATGAAGCCTCACCCCAGACTGTCCCTCCCTTACAAAAGACACGCCAATGGCCACCAGGTAACCTGAAATAAAAGCACAACTCACATAGAGATCTCCAGACCAGATCCTACTCACTCTCCTCTCAACACGCCTGCTCCCCCACCTCCTCAGCCCTCAGCTCAGATATGATCCTCTCAGAAAGGCCCCCTAGACCACTCTCTTGAGCACACATTCCTGTCCCTATTTTGTTTTCTGTGAGACACTTATCATCAAGCTACATCATCTTATGTGTTAATTTGCTTTTTGGTGTGTTAGTAGGATTTTCATTCAGGTAACAAAATACCTGAAGATGATAAACATAAAAAGAGGAAAGGTTTATTTTGGCACACTGTTTCAGTCCATAGTCAGTAGGCACATTGCTTTTGGGCCTGTGACAGAACATCATGACAGAAATGTGATGAAGCAAAACTGTTCACCTTATGGCTGGGACTCCAAAAGAGAGGAAGAGAAAGAGGTTGGGTACCACTATCTTCTTCAAGGTCAAGTCTCCAGTGACCACAAAACCTCCCATGAGGCCCCAGCTCTCAAAGGTTCCACCATCTCCCAATAGTGCCAAGCTACAGACCCAGCGTTTTCCTCAATAAGCAAATACATGAAAGTCAAAGTAATTTGATTCTTTCAACCACACCCAAACTACCAGAGAAGTAGATGACATCATAGGCATAGACACCTTCTCAAGATGCTGCAGGTTCTTAGAAGTGTGATCCCAGAACTGGCCCTGCCCCACGCAATCTTTGTTTTCTGTGAATAGACACAGAATACTCCCATAATGCAAATCTGTGCCCCTAGAGGACAAACTGCTCTCTGCCTATACCACGTGCTCTCAGCCTGGCCCCAGATCTCAGCCTCCTTTGAAAGCAGTTGCTATGGCTTCGTTTGACAGAATAGAAAGTTGGGGACATGAAATCATAGGTGACTGGGTTGTGAGGGCTGAGCCTGGAGACCAATTCCAGCTCCCTTGATGACGAGGAACCAAGGCAGAGGGCACCAGGGACTCAGCAAAACCAAGTCCCTCAGACCCAGGCTCCCCTTTTTCCACTGGCCAGCACAATCTCCAGAAGAGGAGCCTAAGATTCACTGCACATTGCTCTGTGTCACACACCAAGTTAAATTTATACATGACCTTAATCCCCTACACCAGGTGAGGTAGCATTGCAGCCACTTCACCAACAAACCAACCGAGGCTCAGATGTGAACTTGTTCCAGGTCACAAGATATCAAGTAAAGTGACCATATTTAAATTCGTGTCTGTTAAACTCCAAATGCTCTGTTTTCCATACCTACAGAGCCTCCCTCTTTCACTGTTGTTATTTTCTCACTGTTTACTTATCTTTTTTTTTCCTTTGGCAGTACTAGGGTTTGAACTCAGGGCCTTGAACCTGCTAGGCAAGCACTCTATCACTGGAGCCATGCCCACAGCTCTTTTGGCTTCAGTTATTTTTCAGGTAAGGTCTTGTGTTTTTGCATGGGGACAGCCTGGGATCATGATCCACTTACTTCCCACATAACTGGGATCACAGGCATGTGACACCACACTCACTTTTTTGTTGAGATGGGGTCTGGCTTTTTACCCAGACTGGCCTTGAATCCTGATCCTCCGAATCTCCACCTCTCACGTAACTGTGGTTACAGGTGTGAGCCCCACACTGGAAGTACATTATCTTAAATGCTAGTGAAGTACTTTTCTTGATGTTCATGTTAATTTCAAGGTCGCATGGGCCAAAATTTCACACAAAAGCTCGCTTGTTCAAATTATAATATTAAAACAAAAATCAATGATTACTTTATGTCAGACTCTGTATGTTATCTGTTAATTTTCACAATGGCACGGGAAGGAGAAACAGGTATGAACCAGGCTGTCTAGGTTTCAACTGTCATCCTTACAAGCTAGGTGAGCTTAGTTGGTGTTATCATCACTCTGTGCCTCAGTTTCCTCCTCAGTAACTTGAGGGTTACAATATCATGTACCTGATAAAGGTATTAGATGGACTAAATGAGTTATTGCACGTAAGTATTTACAGCTGCGTCTGGCTTATAGTAAGTATCAATACGTGCGTACAGGTTACCTCACCTCACCATCGTGAAACAGGGGACCCAGGAAGGCACAAGGCTTCCACGAGGGTGACTGTGATAGTCAGCTTTCTGTCACTGTGACAAAATGCCTGAGAGATATCAGCATAAAGGAGGAAAGACTTATTGGGTCACACAGCTTCAGAGGCTTCAGTCCAAGAGTCTAAGGTCAACCAGCTCCATTGCTATGGGCCTGGGGGAAGGCAGAATATCACTGAGGCAGGAGGAGGCTGCTCACCTCGTGGTGGCCAGGAAATGGGGGGGTGAGGAAGAGAGAGAGGAAGAGAGAGAAAGGGAGAGAGATGGGAAGAGGGAGAGAGAGGGAGAAAAGGAGAAGAGAGGAAGGAAAGAAGGAAGGAAGGAAGGAAGAAAGGAAGGAAGGAAGAAAGGAAGGGACAAAATATTCCCTTTGAAGTCATGTTCCCAGTGACCTACTTCCTCTAAGTAGGCCTCACCTTCTGTAGCCCATTAAGCTCTGAATTCAGCAGGGGGTGACTCCGTCAATGAGCCCAGAGCCCTCATTGGGGCTCTCAAAGGCCCCACCTCCAAACACTGCCGCCCTAGGAACCAAACATTCAACATATGGGCCTCTTGGGGACATTCCAGATCCAAATCAGAACAAGGACCTTGTTTGTAGAACCTCCAACTCAGGAAGTGGAAATGCCACTCTACTGCTACCTTCCCTCTCCCTGCCTGGAATCTGATAGCTGCCCCAACATGAAATGTCATCTGGTTTCTGCCTCTCTCTCCCTGCACTCAGAGGGTCACCTAGATTCAATGGGTCTTCTGGATCCACCCCTCCTCTCCATCTCCACTGTTTTTGCCCAGGTTAATGTCCTTGATAAGAGAAAAATTCTGATTTCCTAAATTCAATTACGAGGATCCAGGGAAGGTGCGGAGGAGAGACAGGGTCTGACTGTTCATCAGTTAACAAGCTAGGAACCAGTAGCAAAAGAATGTTTTGCACTGTTGAAAGTATGTTAAAAGTCTAACCCAAATCCCATCATGGCTCCTACCCGCCAGCATGCCCTACTTACCTGGCTTCTCTTACAGACACAGTCCTGCCCAGAGCTTCACCTTCACCTAATCCCACCTTGCTTATCAATAGCCAGTGTTGGCTCAGTGTAAACAACTTCTGCGTTCTTACCCCAAATTTTCATTGTAAAGAAATGCTCTTAGCTCTTGTCTGGCTAACATATTCCCAACTACTACTTAGCTCAGTATACTGCTGGTAGTTAAAGGAACTTTTCTCTCGACCTGGTCCTTTTTCTGGCTAGCATCTGTAAATCAACCCTTTTATTCCTGAGAACCTTAAGTTTCAAGAGAGTTTTGGGTTAGTATCCTTGCCATGGATGTCCTAAAACCCTATGCTAATTTCCTTCTGACCAGATTTGACCTATGAGAACCACTGATGGGAGAGCAAGGGTGAGACACAGTGGGCATTTCCCAATCAGTCCGTCTGCCTCAGGCAGGGGGGGGACTCTGGTGGCCGCTACATCTCTTCCATAGCTCAAGCTCACCTGGACTGGCTGCACCATGGGTCTAGTTCCTACTGGACAGCCCAGCTTCTGGATTTTAGTAACAACATCTACCCCCTACCACCACTACCAAGTGAAACCTAAAGAGTGGTTCCTCCTACTGCTAACTTATGAGCTGCTTCACCATCCCCTGGTTGGCTTCTTAGCTCTTCTCTCACCCAGCAGCTAATTCCCTCTATTAAATTACTCCTGTTTGAAATACCTAGAAAGGTTTGTTTTTTCCTTTAGACCTTTAGCAATTGAGACACCCTAAGAATCACTGGCTTATAACCCCTTTCCTAAATCTTCATCTTTTTCTCCTTGGAATCTCTTCCAGATCCATCAAAAAGTAGGAGCCAATCACATTTATAGACACATCTTCCTCCAAACTAAGTGACTGCCACCTTGGAATCTCTTTGTTCCACAAAACAAGCTATGTTCATTCCCAACTCAGGGCCGTTGGCTGTGCCATTTCATCCATGTGAAATGCTTTTCTCTGCCTGACACATTCTGCTCCTATTCGCAATCCTTCCCCTACAGTGCAAACTCCATGGAGTATTCAGTGACCCTTTTAAAATCAAGTTGTATTCCCCTCCTTTGTAAGCACTTTGTAGCACGTCTGAGAAAGATCCAACTCCTTGTGAAAAGACCCTGTAAGATGCATTCTCCTCTCCTGTCATTTCTCCTCACGCTCACTCTGCCCTGTCACACTGGCCTCTTTGCAGTTCCTTAGCTAATCAAACTGGGCTCTTCTTTAAGTCCACTGCACTTCCTGTTCCCTGAGATCGTCCCATAGTCCCTTCCTTCTTACCATGCAGGTCTTAGCCCAGATGTTCCCTCCTCAGAGTGGCCTTATCGTCACCACCTAGTCCAATGTTGCCCTTCTGTCCTCACTTATTTGCCAGTGAATCCTTCCAGACGTAGCTAAAGTCATCTCAGTTTTCTTCTTCCTCAAAGTCTCCATATTTGTTACACCATAACCACTGCTAGGATGAATGGGACATTGCTCTTACCATGCATGAGGCATCTTCTCAGAGCCTTACATACATTATTTCATTGAGTTCTCACAACTCTATGATCAATACTAATATAATCCCTACTTCACAAAAGGGAAAACAGATACAGCGAACCAGGTTAAGTACCCACCACTCAGGGGCAACTAACAGACCAATAGGACTGAGAACACCACAGATAGGAAACATAACCTTATTCTTCCCTGTCAAATATTTATGAGGTACCAATGGTGTTCCCTGTGCCAAGCATGGAGGGTAATAGAAACAAACAAAAGATAGAATGGCCTCTGCCCACATAGAACTTGGTTCAGGCAGTGAGCCATAGTTACCTGCATTCTTAATTATATTTGAACTACATGCTGGGAAGGTGACATTCAGAGTGTCACTACAGTTGAGTATGTGGACACTAAGAGGTTCCTCAAGAAGAGGTCTAGATGGTGGGAGAAAGGAAAACGCTTTCCAAGCAAAGAAAATGTCTCCATGCAAAAGCCTTGGCAAAAAGGACTAGCTGATTGGAGAAACTCAAAGAAGGCCACCATTGCTTCCAGAAAAAGGGAGAGGGAAAGAAAAAACTAGGGAGAGGAGTCATATACAATCACAGGTATATCGAGAGCGCTCAGCCTAGTACTTCCTGTAACCCCAATGTGTTAGCTTTCCACTGCTGGGCAAAAATGCCTGAGACAGAAAACTTGAAAGAAGGGAAGACTTTTTTAGCTCATGGTTTCAGAGGTTTCCATTCATGGTCATTGGCTCCATTGCTTTGGGGCCTACGGCAAGGCAAAACATCATGGTGGAGAGCAAAAGTGGAACAAAGTTGCTCTCCTCATGGCAACCAGAAAACAAAGGCTTGGGTTTCAATATCCTCTTCCAGGGCCCTCCCCCAGTGACCTAACTTCCCTCACTAAGTCCTACCTCCTAAAGGTTCCACCACCTCCCAATACCTCCACAGACTGAGAACCAAGTCTTTAACACATGGGCCTTTGGGAAAGAGTCAGTACCCAAGTTATAGCACCCAGCACATGGAACACAGTGGACACTCCATCATGGTTTGTGGCTGTTGTTACTGTTTATAGCAAATGAAGGAACAATTGACAAAACTGAAGAAATGGTTTTGTGTGTTCTGGCTACCAGCAGCTGCTCTGCTTCCAGTTTTCAAGAAATATATAAAGGAGAGAGAGAGGAAAAAAAGTTACCTCTAGACTTTCGTAAAGAAAAATCCCACCAGGGAGAAACTGGATTTAAAATAAGAGACTGGCCTTTTTGTACTGGGAAGGGCTTATTCTTTCATTATTGGTGTTTGGACAATGGTTATTAAAAACATAGGAAAGGCTAACATGAGCCTACAGCTATGGATCTTTTTTATTTTTACTTTTTACTGAATCTTAAGATGTTGGTGTTTATTACAAGCAGGAGTCCAAGGTTTGGGAAAATCTTTTATTTATAATTTTCTGGTGTCTGAAATGGGTTGTATGATTGTGGGATAGTTATTTAAGTAAGTAACAGCATGGCCCCTGGAAAACAGACCAAGTTTGTATTATTTTGGTCCCCAGAAACTAATGGAGGCTAAGTGGGAGAGCAGGACTCCATCTGCAAAGTCCAGGTTCTGAGAGGGGAATTCACAGCCTATGAAGCCAAACAAGGCAAAAGAACAGATTCTGTTCAGAGGTCCCAGGCAGAGCACAGCCCACCAATACCTGGGTTTCAGCCCAGTGAGACCCACTGCAGACTTCCGCAGACCTGTAAGAGAATGCCTTCGTGTACTTTAAGTCCTAAGTTTGTGGTACTTTGCTAGAGCAGCAATTAGCACTGGAAAGAACTAATACAGGAAGGAGTCAAATGGGGGACGACAATCTGGCTGGCACTGGATTTCTCATTAATGACAAATTTTAGCTAGAAGATAATGGAGCCAATATGTGTAAGACTATGGCAGCAAATTTAAAAATCTAAAGGAAGTGGAAGAGTGTCTAGCAAAATTAAAACTGAAGAAATTGACCAAAGAAGAAGAAAGCCTGAGCCAATCAATAACTCTAAAAGATTGCAAAGGTCAACACCTACCATTTTTTAAAATCACTGAACTTACATAGATTTCATCCAAGTTTGTCAAGCCTTTGAAATGTCCAAATAACTCCTATGTTATTTAAATTACCTTAGACTATAGGAAAAGATGAAATTCATCGAGTTGACTATGTCTCCAAAAAGTTAGCTGCTCTGTGCACACAGCTCCTGGAATTCTGCTGTCTTCAAGTCAGGTCTGTGATCTGTACTAGCTGGGTGACCTTGGGCAAGTTATTCATTCTCTCCCTTTCTCAGTTCCCTTCCCTGTTAAAGATGGGTAAAGCCTACTTCATACACACTGTTGAGCATTAATTTACACATGTAAACTACTTAGAACAGTGTCTGGTTGGCTCACATTAAGGCCCATGTGCACATATGTTTGACATTACTACGTTTATGAAATTAGAACCATCTTATGACTTAAGCCTGGAAAAGAACACACAAAAGATGAAAGCAACACCCAAACTCACTTGTAAGTACAGAGACATTGTTTTCATGAATTATTAGAAGATTAAGTCTATCAATTTGTCAAGACAATAATATCGTCATATTGGGAGCACCAAGTGACTTATTGTCACAATATTTATCACTGTGATCCATTATAACAACCAATTAAAAGAAAAATCTTATATGTTATATGGTTATAAAATAAATCTTTAAAAAATCAAGATCTTTTCTTTATGGTAGTAATAACCAAATAACACTTTTAATAATTAAATAAATTTAGAAAAGTGAGTTGGGCAAATGAGATGCTCCTTAAAGGCTAGTCCAATAAATCTGACATTTATTGGGAAATAAAGTTCCAGTGGGAAAAATTGAAGCTGGACAGGAGCCTACCTAGGTCTGTCTCTGTGGAGCTAGGAAGTAGTAGAGATACTGAAGGCAGATGGAAATTATCTCAATAGTCCAATGACAAGCTGAGTGGGGACAAGTTCTTTCCAAAGGAATAATTGTTCGTGTTATTTTGGAGAAATGAACAAAATTGTTAACTAAGGTCCACACCGGGTCAATGGTGTACTTACCTCACTAAGGAACATGGTTAAGAGAGTATCTGGGGAAAGATGACCTTGAGTTTAGTCAAGTGGATTTTGAAGTATCTTCAGCACATCCAGGTGGTTGGAAATGCAGACCGGAAGTTTCAAATAAATGTAGGGAGAGATGAGTAAATGAGCAGAGATCATTCATGAAGTGAGGATTCTCGGAGCTCGTCCAAGGAGAATGTGCAGCCTACAAGGAGAAGCAGGACATACCTCATAAAATGCTGACATTTAAGGGATGGAGTACAGATGATATGTCTGTAAGAAGTTTGAATAATCGTTGGAGAGCCAGGAACGTGCAAGAGCCATAGAAACCAGGAAGAGTCTGAAAAGAACTACGTGGCCAACAGTCTGAAATGCCAAAAAGGGTCAAATAGGAAGGACGTTTGGTCACATGGCCTCCAGATCTCTGGGAGGAAACAAGCTCAGTGAAGGGTTTGGGCTGAGAAGAGACATCAAACATCTTTCTGGTGAAGACTAAGTAGACTAAGCAATCTAAACTACTCCTTGGGAAATGTCAATATGTGCTTTAACTTGGAGACCAGGCTACCATGGGTTCAGATCCCAGCTCAGCTGTTGGACATTTGTCAGTTATTTCATATCTCTGAGCCTAACTTTCCGTGTGTGTAGAATAAGGATAATACCAGTACTAGTTTTGTAGGAGTTATCCATTTAAGATAATCCATTTACGGAGCTTAGAATGGCACCTAACATAGTAAGTGGTCAATAAATGTGGGGTGCTATTGTTATTTCAATAAAACAGATGGTGAACCCATCTGCTGAGAAAAGGCAGGAAGCAGAAGGAGCTGCTTATGTGTATTTAAGTAAGTAAGTTCCCACCACTTAAAAAAATGACCAGCAGGCAATAAGGGGTCAGCTAAAGCAGAAGGAGATGAACCTGAAATGGACCCAACAATCTTGTACTCTTCTCAGGAACAGCCAGGGACCAGAGATGGACCAGAAATGGAAAAATGTTGCCAAGAGATCTCTGGGGTGAGAAATGACCCCTTACTGCTTACTGGTCATTCTTTTTTTTTTTAAGTAGTGGGAACTTACGTACTTTCACAGAGTAAGAGGCAGGACTGGGAATTGAACCTGGGCAATCTGAATCCCCAAGCTGAGTAAGTAACCATAGCACACACTGCAAGTGGAGCATTATGATAGGCACCTTCTAAGATGGCTGCCTCCTGGTATCCACTCCTTGTGAATTCCCTCCCCTTGAGGGTGGGCTTGATGTAGTAGTTGGCTTCTAGCAAACAGAATGCAGCAGAGGTGGTGAAGAGACACGAAAAAGCGAGAGCACACAAGGGAGGTGTGAGGATAGGTAAGACACCTGAAAAATTAGCTAGCATTTGTTGTCCTCAATGCAGAGAAACTAAAGCAGATACTTTAAAGCAACTGAGGCCAATAGGAGAAGGGGACCAGGACCTAGAGAAAAGGTTAGATCAAGAAGAATTAACCTGGAAGGTAACACACATGCACAGGAAATTAATGTGAGTCAACTCCCTGTATAGCTATCCTTATCTCAACTAGTAAAAAACCCTTGGCTCTTCCTATTATTGCTTATACTCTCTCTTCAACAAAATTAGAGATAAGGGCAAAATAGTTTCTGCCTGGTAGCGAGGGGGTGGGGGGGAGAGAGAGGGGGTGGGGGGGAAAGGTGGGGGAAGGGGGGAGAAATGACCCAAACATTGTATGCACATATGAATAAAATTTAAAAAATTTAAAAAAAACAATTTTGTTCATTTCTCCTAACCTGGGCTTAGATTACAAACAGACTGTGTCTTCAGCCTGGAGCACTCACTAGCTCACTCTGAGGGAAGCCAGCTGCCATGCTGTGAACTGTGCAATGAGAGACTCAAGTGGCAAAGACCTGGGCAAGTGCTCTGGCCAACAGTCAGCAAGGAACTGAGACCCTCAGCTCCAACAAAATAACTGATCCTTTCAACAACTACATGAGGAAGCTTTAGGAGCACCTCCTCCCTAGTCGAGCAATCCAGGAGACCACAGCCCTGAACTATTTCTGGTTGGCAGCCTTGAGCTACATACACCCAGCTAAGCCACGTCCAGATTAATTACAGAAACTGTGAAGTAATAAATATTGTTTTAAGCTGCTAAGTTGTGAGGTACTGGTTATGCTGCAGTAGTTACCTAGTCAACTGCTCTGTGCCTGACCCTTCCCGATGGTGAGAACAGAGGAGTAAATAAGACTCAGTCCCTGACCTATAGAAATCATTGGGAAACAAGCAATTTCAGGAGAACATGACAAACGCTTGGGTTGGGAGGGAACATAATTGTGGTAGTGGCTCCCCCTAACCACAGTCAGCCAGAGAGACAAGGTAACAAAGATTGGGATTCAGCACAGAGAGAACAGAGATGGCCCAAAGTACATGAGACAGAACAGCAATTAAATGCTGGCTGCCTCTGGGCACAACCAAATAATGGAAAGTCTTATGTGCTCTGTGAAAATTCCTGGATGTTAAAAAAAAAAAATCATGCACAGTACACATTTGGCTTATTTGAAGAGCTGTGCTATGTTTTGAATAGTGGTTACAAATTGGCATCCCCTGGGGAACATAAGCTGACCATATTTGGGTTTAAGCCCCAAAGGTATTTTGCCAATGTGAATTAGTTGTTAACATTTAGCAAATAAGAGATTTCAGATGAAATCCAGATTTCCACCTTTAATTAAAATATCAGAAGATCTGAATGCTGGATTGATTTAAGACAGCGATTCCTACACCCTAAAGTGCACATGGGCCTCCTGGGATCTTGTTAAAATACAAGTTCAGTAGGCCACAGTGGGGCCTGGCATTGTGCGTGTCTAACAACAGGCCCCCAGATGGTAGAGATGTTGCTGTCCAAAGACCACACTTCAGGTTGCAAGGGCTTGGGGCTTTGCCATTGCCCTCTACTCCTGAGAGGCAGACTTCTTCTGGGATTTGGAGCTTGCCTCTCTTCTTCTCTTCTCCCCTTCTAATTGAGTCATCCTCGGTTTGGGCTGGCCTGGGGATGGAAGATGAAAGAAAACAAATGATCAGTGTAGAACTGGGGAAAGTAAAGTGCTCAGGTTACCTTGTTTAATACACACACTTTTCAGCAAGTTCCTGGTCTTTCTGCTTCAGTTTCCCATCTGTGAAACTGGGGTTCAGAGTAGCACCTGCTTCATAAGACATTTGAGGACACAGTGGGTGAACTCGTGCAGATGCTCATGACAGTATCTGGCATACAGTAAGTGGCCAACAAATATTTATTATTATTAATATCCCTTCTTCATGGATGAGGAAAATAAAACTAGGAAAAGTTAATTAATTTGGTCACAGATTAAGTATTGGCACCAGTTTTTTTCTGACCAATGACCTTGGCTTTCCAAGGTCTAGGTGAGAATACTTCTAGAAAAAAAAAAGTCCATACTCACCCTCTATACCCTGTTCTATACTACTCTCTAGCTTAGTCTTGTTCAGGGGACATTAGCTCAAAGCAATAATAAGTAAAATTTATTGAATATGTGCACTCTCCTGATGAAAACACAATTGCATTTTACTCCTCAAATTTGCAGCTGGATGTCTGGTGACTTCCTAAGATTCACATACTTGCTAAGCTTTGCAACTGAGGTCCAAACCAAGATAGTCTGACTCCAAATAGAGAGCTGTCTTGTCTGGTAAAAACTGCATATGGAGATGGCTCCATCAATACATTCTGCCAGTCATCTAAGGACAAAATGATGCCAATTCTGTATTAACTCTTCCAGAAAATAGGAAAGAAAGAAATAATTCCCAATTGATTCTATAAGACCAACATTGCCTCACTAACAACATCAGACAAGAATATTGCAAGAAAAGAACACTACAAACCAATATTCTTCATGATCATACATGCAAAATGCTAAACAAAATATTAGCACCTTGAATCCAACAATATTTTGAAAATATAATACATTATGACTACTCTGGCTTATCCCAGAAATGCAGGGCTAGTTTAACATTCAAAAATAGTACTAGGGCAAGGCTCAAGTGGTAGAATGCCTTCTTGGCAAGCATAAGGCCCTGAGTTCAATCCCCACTACCACCAAAAAAAAAAAAAATCAAGTATCTAAACTACTTACAAAACTAACAGACAAAGGGAGGAAAAAAATACATGATATCTCAATAGATGCAAAAGATTTCATTTGTAAAAATCCACAACATTAATTCTTAATAAAAACTCTCGGATGGAATTTCTTCAACCTAATAAAAAGTGCTTATAAATAATGCACAGCATACATTATGACCAAATAATAAATGCTTTCCTCTGAGAATAAGGACCAAAATAAGGGTATCGACTTTCACCTCTTCTATTCAACAGTGTACCAACAATTATAACCAGTGCAACTGTGCAAGAAAAAAATAGATGCATTCAGATAAGAAATGCATTTACATTTACATCACAATGCATTTACTACAATAGAATCAACAAAAAAAATTACTAGAGCTAGTAAGTGAGTTTAGCAAGGTGGCAAGATACAATCTCAATATACAAAAGTCAATTCAAATTCCACACAACAGCAATAAAATCGGACACTGAAATTAATAAAACAATACAATTTACAAGAACATAAACTATATTAAATTCTTAGAGATAAATCTGACAAAAGATGTGAAAAATACACACAAAATTTTTTTAAATACTGCAGGAGAAGTTAAATAAGACTTACAGAAATGAAGAGACATACAACGTTGGTAGCATCATGAAGATTCAATATTGTTAAGATGATATAAATTCTCCCAACTTAATTTACAGATTCAATGCAATCTGAATAGAAATCCATGGGAAGCTTTCTTGTATAAATTGACAAACTGATTCTAAAATGCACATGGAAGCACAAGGGACCTGTAATAGCCAAGACACCTTTGGGGAAAAAAAGAACAAAGTCACTACTTGGCCTCAAGACTTACATGAGAGTAGAGTAAGCAAAAGAGGATGGTGTTGGTAAAAGATAGATAAGCAGATCAATGGGACATAATGGACAGTCCATAAGCATACTCATACATATGCGATCAACAGATTTTTAACAAAGATTCAAAGGCAATTCAGTAAAAGAGAACATTTCTTCAAATATGGTACTGGAACTACCATAAGCAAAAAGAAAAGTGAGCTTCTATCCATATATCACTTCATATATAAAAATTAACTCAAAATGGATCATAGACAAAATGTATATTTAGGACAGAGAATATCTTTATAACCTTGACCTAGGCAAAGATTTTTTAGGTTCATGATTCAGACTGGTAGATTGGCCTTCACCCCAGCTCTAAAACTTCTGCCCTTCTGCTGAGGGAGAGCAAGACAAGCTACAGACTGAGGGAACAATGGCTAAGAAATCATATTGCTGATAAAGCACTTGTATCCCACATCTCAAAACCCAACAAGAAAGCAAACAAGCCAATGTAAACTAATAAAAACATCTGAACAGACGCTTCACTCTAGTTGACGTACAGATGAGAAGCCCATGAAAACACTGTCACTAGTCTTGAGAAATGCAGATTGAAGTCTCATATCCCAACTGTGCCTGTTAGAATAGTGAAAACTTAAGAGTAACCTTACCAAATATGGTCACACCAAGTGACCACGGCAAATATGTGGAAGAAACAGAACTCCCATTTACTACTGTCGGGAATGTAAATGGTACGATCATTTTTTAAAACGGTTTCTTAAAAAGTGAAATGTGTATCTACTATATGAACCAGCAAGTCTTTCCCGAGGTATTTACTTGAAAACAAATGAAAGCTTATGTCCATAAAGAAATGTGTACATCAATGTCCACAGCGACTTTAGTTTTAACAACCAAAACCTATAAGAAATCCAGACGTCCATCAACAGGTGAATTAAACTGTTGTGTATTCATACACAAATAGTATACCACTCAAAAATGATACAAATGGGCACATGTTACAACGCAGAGGAATCTAAAATAATCATGCTAAGGTGAAGGAGACCAGCTAAAAACAGTACACAATGTATTATTGTATCCTTACTGAGGCAAGGTAAATGCAACCTATACTTACTGGCAGAAGGCAGATAATGGTGGTCTGGGAAGGCGGATGAGAACTACAAAAGGACCGAAGGAAATTTTTGAGGGTGTTGGACTTTTCCATATGTTAACTGTAGCAATGACTTTACTGGCTCAGACAAATGGCAAATTTATCAAATTTCATACCGCAAACACGCGCAGTTCATGATATGTCAACTGTCCATCAAATGACTGGATTTTTAAGCATAATAAAAGTTTTAACTGGAAGACAAACTGGATGGATGTGGTCACCTTTCCATCAGTTGTGGCCCTAGAAACAGGACATGTCCCAACTGGATATTTTCAACAAGCCTTTCCTGTCCTGGGACTTATTTGCGCCCCCATTCATCCTACAACCACATTTATTGTCTGTCTCAACTCTGCCTCCCCCAGAAGCCAACACTTGATCACTAATTGCACAGCCATTAGATTGGTCTCCCCTCTGGGACTGCGTGACATTTATTGGTTCAGAGCTTTTTATTTCCTTATCTCACCACAATCCCAGACCCTGCCTTAGCACACAAAAGACACTCAATAAAGATTTTCTGGCTAATTGATTTACTGATTAATTAATTGGAAAAGCCATAAATTCTATAAGGTGTTAATTGTTTCCAAAATCCAATGGGATTTGCAGAATTGGATTTTTTACTAAACTGCTTGCCTTCAAAAAAAAAGTATAAGATCCTTCATTTCCACATTTTCCATAATTGCTACAGAATGCTTTTATAGTCAGAAAACTGGCTCTAAAAATAACTAAATAAGTAAATATACCACTTAAATTTTAAAAACAGCCCCATCAGATTCATTGGTGAATCTGGCAAAGTTAGGCTGAGTCTTCTCACTGTCTGTGTTTTGCCAAATGTTGGCATCCCTGCCCCTTTCTCCTCTTAAGTGGTTCTGGAAGATTCAAGTAGAAACCACAGAGCGGAATAAAACAAGGGATTCGTGGAACACAGAGATCGGGAAGAGGAGCCAAGGCCAAACAAAGTCGTCTGCTTTGACAAAAGCCCTGACTGAGCACATTTCTCAGAAAGTCCCATCTGTATTTTTAGCTTTGAAAGCTTGTGGGAGCATGGGACAGTCAGGCAGGTGGAGTCCTGGCTCTGAGAGGAACTGGGGATGAGGTGTTCCCTCCCGGCTTAGATAGCAAGGGAGTCCAGGGTTGGGTTTGTGAGGCCTACTTGATTCATGAGTCCTACAGCAGTGGATATCACATTTTCTCAGTATTTACTATACTTCAGGCACTGGGTAAGAGTCATCTCATTTGTAAAAACATGGTAGTTTTCAATCCCTATTCTATAGATGGTATAACTGAGGTTAGTGGAGATGAAGGACTTTGGCCAAGGTTCACAGAGCCTGGTAAATGATGGATGGAGGATTTGAACCTGGATCCACATGGCTCCAGAGTCCTGGGTCTCACCCTCTAATGAGCTATGGGGCTCAGATTTGTGATTCAATGTGATACAGGATGAATGGATGAGTGAAGGGAACAGGCTCTGAACAAGAGTCACAAATACAAATCACACTTAAGTTAAAATCTGAACGTCAGACATTTCTTTGTCCAAACCAAACATAATCCAAGTTCAAGGTCACTCCCCTAAAAGAACAGGGCTTTTAGTAGCCCCCTACTTCCTCTTGTGGTTCTTCTGGAACCACAGTTCCAGAAAGCCACAGGTGGCAGTCAATGGCTGGCCTCCCCCTGCCAGCCACTGGTTCCACCTGAACTGTTTCTGCTTGGTAGTAGCAAGGCACAGGGAACAGTGGCCACTAGTGCCTGGCTCCAGAGATGTCTTCCTGGCACTGCGTCTGAGCAGAGCTGTCTAGGACCTCAACCTTTCCTTTTTGCCTGTGCTCCTGAACTCCGGCGCCTGAGGAGGTCTGTTCATTCTTCTTTAACAGCAAGTACAAAAACCCAAACCTTAAGGGCACAAAAACCCATTTAGCCTCCTGAGTAACAGAAGAAAAATAACGTCTCGTCAGAAAAGCATGAGACAAACCTCAAGCTGAGAAAATAAGACACAATCCATTTCCCCAACAGGCTATTCTGCCAGATTAAACTCCTAACGAATTGCTGGACTGCACTTAATATTATCTCACTTAATCCTTGCTGAGGTACTGGGCGGCTTGTCTCCAGGTGTGAGCAGGTGCGATCAGGGGCTACTGATCGTTCTCTATGCATGACAACTCATCAGACGGGAAGGTCACACCCTCTCTCAACTAAGGGCACAGTGTTTGGAGGTGCCTGCAAGAGAAAAAAAGCAAGGCAGCCTTCCTCAGCCAGCATGCAGCTCAGCCTGAACTGCCCAGGTGGGGACAGGTGGTAAGAGACACCATCGCTGTGGTCACTGTTAATAGTTCCTAAACGCTGGGCTTTGGGGGATCATGCCTGTAATCCTAGCTACTCAGGAGGCAGAGATCAGGAGGATTGAGGTTCAAACCCAGCCCAGGGAAATAGTTCACAAGACCGTATCTCAAAAATACCTGACACAAAAAGGGCTGGTGGAGTAGCTCAAGTTGCAGGCCCTGAGTTCAAGCCCCAGTATCTAAAAAAAACAAACATAGTTCCTAAGCATCCACCAAATCCAGGTAAAGTGCTAGCAAAACTTAAGTACCTGATCTTGTTTCCTCTCATAACAACCAGGAAGGAGAAGTGTTACCATCCCAGTCTTACGGGTAAGGAAACTGAGAGTTATAAAAAATTGTCTTCCCCAAGGTCTTGAGGCCAGCCAGTGGTAGAAGTAGGACTTGACCCAGATGATCAGACTCCAGCGATTACACTGGCTCTTACAGCACTTTTGCATCCCAAATTCACAAGGCAGCTGCTATTATTATCTTTTTACAACTGAAGACGTAAAAACGTGAAGGCATGAAAATGTTTGCTCAAATTAGTAAGTCACAGAGCCACAATCACATCTCTCACCAAAGCTGGCTGACTAGTATATTTACCTGCACTCAAGGAAAGTGCTTTGAAAACTAAGACCACAGAGACCTAAACTAACATGTCCCCAGAATTTTAGTTTGTCCTTGTCACCAGGAGAGACTTAGTAGGTCCTTCCTTACAGTGCTGGATTCCAGGGGATGAGGAGGGAAAAACAAGTTATGGATCCTTAAAGGGTTCCACTCAAACACAGACACTATTCCATGTGTGCTGGAAAACTTTGGTAAAATCCATGAAATTAATAAAAGCAAAATTTTTACATGGTGCTTGCTTATTGCGTGCCAGATCCAGTTCCAAGCAACTTCTAGACATGTCTACCCAACCTTCTACACAACTTTATTAGGTTGCCACTAATGGCATACTCTTGAAAGTTGAACAACCAGATCGGGGGAAAAGCCCTGATCTGCAGCATTTGCCAACGTCCCTGTCAATGTACCCCACCGTGCAGATGGCCAGTTACCAGTGCTATGCTGTACATCTCGGAGTCGGAGGGGACACATGTCACATGTCCCTGGGAAGGTGCCCATCACATGTCATTGCCACCGTGAGGACACAAGAGTCACGAACAGCCTCAGGAGCATAGATAACAGTAAAATGGACTGAAAGCATTAGGAATCCATGAGTTTTCTGTATTTATTACCCGTAATTGTAATTGCAAGTTTATAACATGTAATTTTTAATAATGGCCTTATTTGACAGGCAGTTCTCAAAATTCCTGACTGTTAAGCAGTTGGTTGTGGTGAGCTTCCTCTGACTTCAGCACATAACTGGTTGGTAGAATTACTGCCATTTTAAGTGGGAGGAATCCGAGGCACAGAGAGGCTAGATCATTTGCAGAAGGTCACACAGTTAGGAAATGGCAAAGCCAGAATTCCTGGTAATCCAGCCCTAGACTGCTCTCACCCACCCCCTCTATGCTGTCTCTGGCATGGCAGCTGTCTCTCTGACCAGACAGCCCATAGGTTTTCTTTTGTGTTTATCTCCGGACATACATCAGCTGCATTTGATGGGCGACTCACAGAGGGTCTTTGGGGTTTGCTGCGATTTCTTCTCAGGACCCTGAGAAGGAGCTAAGGTATCGCCAGGGGGCCGGGCCCGCGACTGGCTGGCTGGCGAGGACCACACGTGGCTGCGCTGCGTCTGGCTGGCAGGGCTCGCCCTCGAGGCCACTGCGCCTGCGTTCAACCGCACATCCATTATGGAAAGGAGGGACCCTTAATGTAGCGCAAATTATAGCTGGAACACAAGCAAATTGCCGGCTTTTACTAGCACATAAACCGAGCGGAACCTCTGAGATAGATCCGCATTACCCTAAACGCCATCCATAATTCATACCTGCCGCAGAAAAGCTTCCCTCTCCCAGAGCAGCAGCCCATCCATTATTGATGGCTCCTTACAAGGCCAAGGCCACCACGGTTCCTTTCCAGCCATCTGCCGGCGGGGTCGGTCCCGTTTATCCGTCAGAATCATCTCCCAATTTGTTTCCTGGTGGGACCAGGGCGGGATTTCCTGGAGGAATCAAAGTGAGTGTTTCTAGAACGGTACCCCAGTCGCACCCCTGGGAGGCTAATCAATACACCAAAAAGCAGCGGCAGCAGGCCAGCCTTTCTTTAGGCTCAGAACTCTGCTCGGTGGCCTTGGGAAGCCAGGGATCTGTGTCCCCAGCGCCGCGCTGTCAATGGGAAGTCACTGCAGAGAGCAGGGGTTTCCCGCCACACCTGGGAGATAGATGGGGGAGGGGGCAATTAGGAAGTGTCAGTTACATTCTAGGCTCTTTGTGAAAGGCTGCCTAGCCTGAGAGATGGGTGTTGATTATTCTCACCACGCTTCAGATGGGAAACAGAGGTCGAGTGGCTTGCCCAAGGTCACTCAACTAGTAGATGGCAGTGAGCTTTTTGAGCCCAGAAAACCTGATGTCAAAGTCCATTGGCAACCACTGCTCCGTGCTGCCACCTGGAGGAAGAGGGACAGAGACTTGCAAGCTACATCCGCTTGAGTGGTCAATACCTAGTGAATTGGGAGCATTTAGCTACAAGTCACTCAACCTTAATTAGGGGAGTTTGGGGTTTTGTTTGTTTTTGGTTTTGTTTGCAGTGCTTGGGATCAAACCCAGTTTTTTTTTTTTTTTACTAGACAGAAGCTCTACCACTGAGCTACACCCCCACCCAGTCCAAATGTTTTTGTTGTTGCTGTTGTTGTTTTGCTGTACTGGGAATTGAACTCAGGATCTTAGATTTGCTAGGCTAGTGCTCTACTCTTGAGCCATGCCCCAAGCCCTTGTTTTTAGACAGGGTCTTGTGCTTCTGCACTATCCTTCTACCTCTGCCTTCGAAGTAGCTGGGATTACAAGCATGTACCACCATGCCCAATTCTAATTTTTCCATTATTGCTGTCTGATGATGTGGTTTATTGCTTTACTGAATGATTAAGTTTATGTCGCTAAATGGATTAATGGGTATTAACAAACACAGATAGTTTTAAAAGACTATCTTTTTAAAGTAAATATGGGGGATGGAAGATAGATCATGAAAGGGGTAGCCAGCATTTAAAAGGTTGAGGTGTACTATGCAAAGATAAAACCATTGATGTTTAAGTTGACAAAAACATTCATCTAACATTCATGTCCATTCAAGGCCTTCCCAAGTACCAGGCTCTGGGTCTGCCCAGGGGATACAGGAATAAGTAAGGTGTGTATTCTGATGTCCCCAACAGACTAGTCAGGGAAAGAGGACATGTGAATAACTAACTGTAGATGTGGCAGAAGATCAGGGCTGTATGTAAACCAAGGAAGCCCTCAACAGTGCCTTTTCCTTACCACTCCAGGGGAGGTTAATCCTGGTTGGAGGAAACGGTGCAGGAAGTCACACAGAACTGTTGGCTGGTGCAATGCTGCACACAAGCCCTCAGCCTCTGCAGAACTCTTGCCTGACTACATCATTTTGAAGTGTCCCTGGTCAGCTCCCTCCTCTCCATTTTCAAGGCCAGCTCTGTCCATCTTCCTTTCTCCTATAAAATTGTGGCCACCAATAGGGAGAGCTTAAAGCCTTCCCCACTTCCTAATATCAATGTTTTCCCTCCTTTGCCCCTTCCCTCTGTAGGAAACAGAACAGAGATGGTCAAGTTGGCGTGAGGTTCATGAAGCTCCTGAGATCATGGCACTGACAACGATAGAAACCAAGATGGCCACCAGAGCTGAGAGGAGAACAGGAAGGGGAGGATGTGGAGCCAAGGAGAGGTCGAGTCACTAAAGGGTATCAACTGGAAGGTCCAAATTAGTTGTCCAAAGGATGAGGCAGCCCAGCATATGAAACCGGTGCTGGAAAACCCACAGACAAGATGGGCAAGCAAGCAAATGGCTGAGATGGGGATGAAGCATGAAAGAGTGGTTACCAGGGTAATGCCCAGGGAGCACCAAACACAAGTCTGGTACTTGCTGGATGACTTTGGACAAGTCTCCTCATCTATTCAGCCTCAGCAGAGTCACCATAAAATGGGAGTGATTTTTACCTTCCCTCATAGGCCCCAGAGGCTTCAAGGAAATTGAGGAAGGAACGACTTAAACAGCATCACGTAGGAAGACAGACAATCAGCAGTTGATAACTGCCCTTGAGGGCAAATGCCTAAGACAAAGACTTTACCTGAAGTTGGTATTTTAAGAAAACCTCAGTCAAAATGTGTATGCTAGGGCCAGCTAAAGGGTGGACAGGCATGTTCCCCTGGGGTGGAGGTGGGCTTTCCTGGGTTTAGCATGGTAAAGACCTTGACCTTGTGCTGTTTCCAATGCAGGCAACAGATTCCTCACTGAGGTGATTTTATATCCTGTTCTCCTGACTCAGGCTCAGGTATCTCCAAATGAAGACACATCTAGTCCATGTTTTTTGTACTTCTTTGCTCCCAGAAAATGTCCTCCTTAGATTAGAGGAGATGGGTTTGATCCAGGAACATTGCATACATGCATGGAAACATCACAATGAAATCCCTTTGTACAATAAAAATATGCTAATAAAAAGTAAAAAAATTCTGCTTATGATGATAAGTCACATGTACAACTTTTGAAATATCTTACCTAACCTAGCCCTGATTCCAATGGGAAAGGCCAGTGTCTTCTCCCTATAACCTTAGAAGTACGACCTCCATTTTTGGTTGAACAGAAGAACATCAAAGGGGAGGAATATAATTCTCAAATTCTCTTGCTCCTGGGTGGTACCACATGACTAGTTTCTAGCTAACAGATGTAAGCAAAGTATTGCATGTAACTTCATGGAAAGACAGAGCTTTCTTTGACTTTTCCTCCCTTCTGCCGGCAGGAATGCAGATGTGGTGGCTCAGTTTGAGCTGCTATCTTGGATCATGAGGTCGTAGTCATCTGCTGAGAATGACAGAACATCCAGATAGTGTTGCAATTAAAGACCCTCTGGTGCCAAAAACAGACACATGAGAGACAGAGAGAATCTTGACAAGACAATTTCTTTTGATCAAAAGGGTGCAAGCACGTATTCACTCCAGCTGAGCAGACACGTGAGCACAAGATGGCTGACAGTGGCTCCTCCTTATATCCCTGACACAGTCACACCTGCCCCTCACCTGGGATTTGTCCAGAACAAAAGTTCACAGTCTTTCCCAATTGACTAAAAGGCTTGAGGGATGGGTTAGGGCACGTAATTTGGTGGACAACTTTCATGGGCAATGGGGCTGTACAAGAATCCAGAAGAAGAAACAGGAACCCTTTAAACAATGCAAGTCACCTAAGATGGTGACCTGAAGAATTTTAAGTAATCTAAGAGGGTGACATATACTTTGATAGAAAGGTCATTTTTCTTACAGTTTCTCCACTCTTTTAATTTAAATTTTTTTCTTCAAACTCACTTAGGGGCCATTGGCTCTCATGTTTCTGTGTTTCTATTAGGAACAAATTATTTGGGTAGGGGAGGGGTGATTGCTTGGTGAGGGCTGTCTCAATTAACTGCTGCATTAGTCCTTGGACACAAGGAATTATGTAACATCCTACTAAAATTAAAACTCCAGCCACTACAACCAAGGAGGTTAAGATCAAGGTCATCCAGCTCTTCCATCTCCCAAACCATTTCTACATTAAGTCAGTGAAGGGATCATTTATACCTGAATTTTCAGCTAGCTCATTAGATAGGGTAGTTAATCCCTGTAGGGTTTTAGTAGCAGATCCATCACGGGCTATATTATTTGGTATATATGTGCAACACGAAACTCTGATCATTATGCAAACTCCTCCCTTTTCAGCCAACATCATGTCTAATGCTAGCCTGTTCTCCCAAGCCATCTGGCTTGTTGATCACAACTGCTCTGCTATTCCTTTGATGGCATCCTGGTACAGTTAACAAACCTTTGTTGGTTATAATAAATATAACTAATCTAATTGACATTTTTATTTATGGTGGACCACCAAAAGAGCACTGATTCAAATCCTGTTGCAATTTGATTTTGGCTTTAAATTCATTTGGCTCCCCTTTAAGGATCCTAATGGTATCAATGTAAACGTGGGGATCAAGGAGCCTCTGTGACTGGTTGCAACATCTATGCCTATGTCTCTCTTTTACCTAGGTGTTGTGGCACAGGTTGGGGATCTAAGTGCTAGGGTAAAAGGGACTGCCAACTGCACCAAAGCACAGGTGCCTGCCCAGTTACCTGGGAGAGTCTCAAGTACCACCAGACATCAGCTCTGTCCACCAAAAGTGTGGGCTGGTTTGTGAAACTATTGGAGGACTGCCTTTCATTGTATCCCACCAGATTTTCCACATTTGTCAATTTCCCCCTGCCTGGTAAGACATGAGGGATAATTGACATCTGGGGTGGGTGGCCTAGTAGTCCTCTGGGGCTGACCGGCAGGACCTCCAACCTCTGGGAACAGTAGTGACAATGTCTGGCAAGATTTGTTACCCCAAGCATGGTTTCCTGAAACAGAGCCAACATGCAATACATTCCATCTGGATCTGAGGACCATCCTAATGGAAATGGGACCGCCTGAGCCTCTGGCCTCCCAGTGGTAACAATCACACTTATTTAATGTGCAGACAGAATATTTAGTCCATTCCATCCAAGCATTTGTATGCCCACACCCAATTTCAATAGCCACAGTTTGTGTTAGTCCTTGACTTCTACTATGGTTACCTGAGTTTGAATGTTGTATGAACATGGAGGTAATGTTGGAGCAGAGGTAGAACTGGGTATCCCCTGAGAGGGTTTGGGAGCTAGACGGAGCTCAAAGTCACCTAAAGGGTCTGTTCCTGAGGCATCCACCCCAACCTGTATTTACGAAATATGGATTGTTCTTTTGTCTTACTCCAAGGGCTTTCTATGACCAATGTAAGTTGGTTACAGTTTATCTTTGCAGAAAGGAGAGGAGTGTGTCTGAAACAGCTGTTATTTCGACTGCAGTCTGTTAAAAGACTGTCGATTATTTTGGATGGTGGAAATTGGAGTCTTACCAGTGCCTCTGTGTCTGGTCCAGCCCTTAGGATTGTCATAAAAGGGAGAAATATATCCTTGGAGCTTGAGTTGGGATGTAAGTTCTCCATAAGGAAGGGTCTGGCATGCATCGAATCCAACAGTTAAGGGAAAAGTACTCTGAGTTACATTAATAGTAAACATACCATTTCCGAAATGAAAAAGAGAGAATTTCACTATAGTCTTTTTAAGGTTACTCTGGTGTCGCCTGGATGTGATAGCACAGTCCGTTGTTCTTTCTGGTCTGGTGGGGACACGCTCTTTACCCGTGTGTGATGAGTCCACCCCTGCTCCATGGTCCAGACGGCTGTCTCTGTGGTCAGCAGGACCAGGAAGGGTCCGTCCCAAGCTGGCTCAAGCTTATTTTCTTTCCAAGTTTTGATCAGCACACAATCGCCAGGCTGGTGTGGGTGAATGAGAAAATCAAGTAGAGGAGCTTGTGTTAACAACCCCTTTTTCCTAAGAGAAAGTAGAATAAAGGACAATCCAGGGATATAATTTTTGAGGAAACAGTCCTTAGTTTCAAAGGTGGACTCATCAGTAACAGAGCTAAGGTAAGGAAGCCCATAAGGCATTTCATGGGGGAGAGGCCAATGTCCTTCCGAGGGGCCGTCCTAATCCTGAGTAGTGCTATAGGAAGGCATTTAATCCAAGGGAATTTGGTCTCTAAGACTAATTTAGTGAGCTGATTTTTAAGAGTCTAATTCATTCTTTCAACCCTCCCTGAGGAAGGTGGATGCCAGGGAGCATGGTGTTCCCATTTGACCTCCAGAGCCTCCATAAGTCCCTTAAGGACATTGGTGGTGAAGTGACTCCCATTGTCTACGTCTATATTTTCTATAACTCCTAATCTTGGGATGATATGTTCTAGTAATGCCTTAATTACATTCGTAGCAGTGGCCCCCAGGAGAGGGACGGCCTTGACCCAGTGAGTGAGATGGTTTACAATAACCAGAAGGTATTTAGGACAACCTATTTTGGGCATCTCAGTGTCTCAGGACTTGCTTGTTCATTTTCAATAAGTAAGACACTCTCTGATACCTGTTTGGATAGCATATAGTTCCCTATGCACCCACAGGCTTGCAAAACTGCATCACACCTGGTCTGGGGTCCCCAGTGGCTCCCCTGATGGAGATAGGTAAGGAGTTCTGTCATTAGGGGCTTTGAGATCATTTCCCTCCCATCAAGGAGAACCCATTTTCCTTGTGCAGTCCTGATTGCCCCAAGTTGTTTTTTTGTTTGTTTTGTTTTGTTTAAGTTGTATTTCCTCAGAAAGGGTAAAGATAGGAGTGACAGGAGGAACAGGAAGTTGTGGGATAAGACAGAAGACAGGGACCTCAGGGGTGAGAGCAGCCTGTTTTGCTGTCTCATATGTAAAAGAATTTCCCCAAGCCTCAAAGTTTACCCACTTTGGTGCCCTGGCACATGAACTATGGCTGCTTCTTCAGGTAGTTTTAGGCTCTCTAGTATTTGTTGAGTTAATTCCCCATGCACCAAGTCTTAGCCTTGCTGTTGATTAAACTCCATTCCATCCAGATTTTTCTGAAGGTGTGGACCACACCAAATGCATACTTTGAATCAGTGTATATGGTTCCTCTTTGTCCTTTAGGTGTTTTAAGGCCTGATGTAGGGCAAACAATTAGCAAGTCCGTGCCAACCAATTGCCTGATTCTATTATAGTCATGGTTTCCCTACTTACTACAGAATTTCCATTATGTCTTTTTCCCTCAATTACTTGAGAGGATCCATGCACAAAGAAGTGGAACCCAGTCTGGAAAGGAGTTTCCCTGAGGTCTGACCTTACTTTCATTTGGTATTCAATAATATCTAAACATTTATGTTCTGGGGCTCCTCCCTCCTGCTTCCCCTGCCAAGAAAGTGGCTGGATTTAGGGCCTCATCAGTAAAGTCAGGTCATCTTTTTCTAACAAGATAGCCTCATACTTTAGGATCATGGAATCTGTCACAATCTATGCACCTTTTGGTTTAAGATTGTCCTAACTTGATGGGGAGTGCTAAAAACTAGACTTCCGCCGAAGGTGATTTTTCTATTTTCTTCAATTAGAAGGGCTGTAGCCTTATTGCCTGAATGTCACTTGGGTGACAGTTATCTAGGAATTTAGATAAGAAGGCCACTGGTTGACTTGTTTTTGAGTTAGCACCCCAAGGGCAACTCCCTTGTTTACATTTACATAAAGGTGAACAGGCTGTTCAAGAAAGGGCAAGGCTAGCACCAAGGCTGTGATAAGGGCTTGTTTTAGCTCATCTACTTATTTTATCTCCTCGGGGTTCCAAAGAAGGGGGTCTGGTTCCTCTTGAGTCAATTTGAGATATAAAGATTTAGTTTTAAAGGCATATGTGTCTATCCACAACCGGCAGTATCCCACTAAGCCAAGGAACTTCCTTAATTCTTGTTTTGTTCCTGGGAGAGAGAGACCAGTGATTCCTTCTGTTCTTTCTGGACCAATCCTTCGTTGGTCCATACTGATCAAATGTCCCAGATATTTTACTTCAGTCTCAACAAATTGTAACTTATTCTTTGAAATAGGAAGTCCCCAGCTTCCCAGAAAATTTATAAAACTAATGGTTGTGCTAATTACCTCCCTCTGGTTATCCCCTGACAGAAGTAAATGGTCCACATATTGGAGGAGGCACACATTGGGGGGGGTCTAACTTGAACTTTTCTAACTAGAAGGGCGAGGTGGGGAAGCGGGAGCCCGGGGGAGTGGTGTGGGGGCCAGCTCTGATGCCTGAGCTGGAGGAGCACCAGGATTATAAGGGGGGGCGGGGAGGAGAGTAAATCCCAGTTAGAAGGAATTCCAATTTTTTTTTTCAAGTGGAAACAGGACTACAGGACTCTGTCTTCAACAGAGAGCATATTCCTTCTCCTCTTGATTGACTGGGCTCTTGTCATTTACATGTTGAATTAGTAGTTGATAGGCCCATCCTCGTCAGATCCAAATTTTGGTCAAAACACCAAAGGCTTTAAGATCAGTTCTTGGGTCCAAATAAAACAACAGTATTTGATCATTCTTTGTTTCTTTTTCCCTTTAGTATGGGGTTGTTATCCCAATATCTTAACATCTTCCCTAGGGGGCTCTCAGAGGGTATTTTATCCTGGGCCTTTGTTTGTTGGCCTCCCTGTTCGCTGCTTTTATTTCCCATTTCCCCCTGCAGGTCAACTGTGCTCTATTTGGAGTTCAACCCCCCTTTTGCCTTGGAGGTTTCTTGCACTTTGATTCTCTTTCACTTTGTCCATCTCCGGCCACATCCCTCATGGGAGCTTGAGGCACCTCTTGGTAGCCAGCGGGTCAGTATAAACTGTTGAACTGGATTAGATTCAAGAATCTAATTCTGCCTTGAACAGTGCGAGTTTGCCTTGGAACTGCAGATCAGGATTCCACTTTCCCTTTATGTCACCTGACATGTCTCATTTGCACATCACACAGTCTCCAATATCCCAACCACCAATACATTAGTTGGTCATCCCCATGACATTTCTTGTCTTGGTTTGTGCACAAAACTTACGTGGATGCCCCAGTCCCTTCTTCAGAGCTCTTTTACCCAAGTTGTCAAGAAATTCTGGAGTCTGAGTTCATTCACAGATCTAGAAAGTTGTCACCATTGACAGAACCTTGGGGCCACTGCAACCAGGCAACAGGATGCATCTCCCTGGGGAAGGGCTGGGATCCCCCTGAAGGACTGAAGGACAGACTGTGGGAGGTCCCAAAAGGGTGATAAGTGGTCAAGGAGACACTTCTCCTCCCTAGGAAATGCCTGTTTGCATCTGAAAGGTATCTCTGCCATCAGGCAATGCAAATAGGCTATAAAACCCCACTCCCCAACCCTGACCCACGGGATCACTGGTTTCCGGGTCCCCCTGCATTCTCCAATATGCAGTCTTTCTCTTCTCTTTTCTCCAACTAAATTCTCTATACATAAAATCTTTCCGACCTCTGCTGTTGGAGTCTGCCTGTGCTTTCATTCTCAAAGCAGGCTCAAAAACCCTGAGCATCTGAAATTCCTGCGTGTGTCATCCGTGCATCATATTTGGCGATGCACAAAGGGACCAGCCTTCACCTGAGGTCGGTATAGGTTGTGCCAAACTGGGAAAGGCTGCCTAGGAATGTGACCATGAGCATCCGGCACTCCGGTGGAGTCTGTTTTCCAGGAGAGACCCCCCCCACCATGGCCTCGCTACAGTGGAACTCTCAGGTCGACCTTTTCTCCCTCTCTCGCTGTCCTTGTTAAGGAGGGTTTCTTCCTTGGGAAACTGAGGAAAAGGTCCGAGCCCACTACAGCTGTACGGCAGGCAATCTGAGGAAACTCAGAGGCTGGGCAGGGGTTTGTACTGCACTGCCAATGCTATGTGGGCAGAATTCGACTTCAGTGCACCAAGGCTTTTTCTTTTTTCCTCTCCTTAAACGTTAAGACTCTCTTTCAAGATCTGACCAGCTTAAGGGGAGGTCCAAAAACAGCCAGTGGAAACGAAAGTTTGTCTTCAAGCCACAAAAGGTGTTCTGGCTGGTGCACTCCCCGGTGTCACCCAAAGGATGGAGACGCAACTTTTTGACCCGCCCTGAGGGCCCAAAGGCGGCTAAGTCTTGGACCTCCCCAGCCATGTCCGTAGCAAACAGACAATCAGATCTCTCATGCTTTCTTCATGGTTTCCATGGCCCAAGAGTGGAGGTCACTTCTTGCTTCCAGTGCTCCAGTACTGCCTTTGGCAGGATCGACCTGGACAGCAGGGATGATCAATAATCCCTCATGAGTTGAGCCTGGAAACTCTCTTTTTCCTCAACCCTCAGCCTCTCCTTCCCCTTTCCCAGGCAGTTCAGGATGAGTGTCCGCCTCCCCGCCTTTGCTGTAAATAGCAGTGAGCTTCTTTCTTCAGGGAGTTTGGGAAAAATCCCTACAGGCATCAGAAAGTGCTAGTCTCCAATTTAGGCTTGACTGTCTTTGTCAAGCATCAGATTAACTGGTTAAACAGGTTCCACAGACTGCCCTCAGGAAAAGAAAAAAAAAATAGTTAAAAGGCAAAAACCTCAGGTCTCAGTTTTTGCCCCTTACCAGAGCAAAAGCCTCCAGATGCTCTCTCTCCTTTCATAGAAAGCATATATGCCTCACAGGATATAGAGGGGAACAAAAGTCAACTTCATCAAGAGTCCCCATCCATGCCTCTAAAGGGGTCCTCCTTCTGGCCATGCAAGCCCTCTTGGTTACTTTGACAGAGTTACTTTTTAATTACAAGCATTCAGCTGATAGAGAAGAACTAGGCCTACTTGGGTCACAGGGCAAAGAGGCGAGTCAAATAGATGAGAGATTGGTCAAAGATCATCTCAGGGGGTGTGGGTGCAACTGAGATATCTATCTGTAACTCCTCCATGACTCTATCCACGAGTGGCAGTGAAAGGAGCAAGGGAGAGCAGGACGCCCTCTCCCACTAGAGTTTCTCTTTATCTGGGGACGCTCCCACTAGAGTTTCTCCTCATCTGGGGACACTTAGATAAAAGGAGAAACCTCTGTTAAGCTGACCAATTTTCCCTTTTTTCCCCGTTTTAGATGGGAAATCAAGCCTCAAGGATCCAGGAAGGATTCCCCCTTGCCTGCTTATTAAAACATTGGAAAGATCTTGATCCAGAAAGTCTTCAGCAAAAGTGACTAAAGTTTTACTGCACCAAGGCTTGGCCACAGTATCCTCTGGGAGATGAGGAAAGATGGCCAGAAGGAGGGAGTGTTAATTACAATACCATTCTTCAATTAGATATGTTCCGTAAAAGGGAGGGAAAGTGGACCAAAGTTCCGTACATTCAATTGTTCTTTTTTCCTAAGAGACCACCCAGAATGGCTAACAAATGCAGGCTAGATACCCAGACCATGGTAACCCTTTGCAAAAAGCCCCCAAACTCCCTTGAGCAAAAAAAAAAAACCCATCTAATGCTCCATCAGCTCCCCCTGTTCCCCCTTACCCAGCCACCTCACACACTGGACACTGTCCCACAGGACTCTACTCCCTCCAGTTAATTCCCGGAGGGGACAGAGCTCATGTTCCTTTTAGAGTGAGTGAACTTAAAGAAATAAAAAAGGATTTAAGAAATTACACAGAAAATCCAGATCAGTACATCCAGGCATTTAGAGAAGTCAGCCAAAACTTTGAACTGAGCTGGAAAGACGTAATGCTATTGCTATCTCAGACCCTCACTTCTCTGCAGAAACAGCAGGTTCTAGATCAGGTAGTCACAGCTGGAGACAATTATCACTTAGATAAAAGTGGCCCTACAGGCCTGTCTCATACTGGGCCCTCACAGGAGGAGGAGGGGGAGGGAGAAGAAAGACAAAGGCATTGGATACCTAGAAGGGAGCCTCAATTCCTAATTCCAACAGGAGATCAGGCAGTGCCTAGGTATGACCCTAAGTGGGACCCTGAAAATGACAAGAATGAATGGAGTCATAACCATTTCATCCACTGCATTCTTGAAGGTCTAAGGAGAGCCAAGGTAAAGCCTCTTAATTACTCCCAAGTCACAGCTGTACAGCAAGGACCCTTAGAAACTCCAGTAGCTTTCCTACAGAGACTTAAGGATGCTTTACAAAAGCATACCAACATTGTACCAGAGTCACAGGAAGAGGAAATCATCCTAAAAGATAAATTGCTAACACAGTCAGCACCAGATATCCGTAAAAAGCTTCAGAAATTGGTGGCTGAAGGGAGCAGAGATCTGGACCAATTGGTCCATGTAGCCACATAACAGGGACTTAGAAAAAGAAAGGAAGGACCTGGAAAGGGAAAAGAGAGAGGATAAGCGGCAGGAGGATCTGATCGCTGCGCTCAGAGAGGCTCCTCCTGGACAAAGTCCAAACCCGAGGACATGCTTTCAATGTGGGCAGGCAGGCCATTTTAGGAGGGCGTGCCCCCAGAGAAAGCTACCTCCAGGACCCTGCCCCATTTGTCGGGGAAAACATTGAAAGGCACACTTTCCCCGGTTCTCAGGGGAACCGAGGTCAGAGCCTCCCACCCAATGACGGGTCCCGGGGCCTCCCATACAGGCTTCTCTGACCACTGTAAAAGCAGAAGAGCCCCAAATTAAGCACAAGTTCAGTATCCTTATCGATACTGGAGCCAGCATCTCACCTATTCCTTTCTCTCCCGGACCCAGGTCCTCCAAGAAAATTACTGTTCGAGGCATATCAGGCCAGCCTCTAGAACATTATTTCACTCAGCCTTTACCCTGCTCCTGGGGAGATTTCCATTTCTGTCACTCCTTTTTAACTGTCCCAGAAACCCCTACTCCTCTGCTAGGGCAAAACCTTCTATCCAAATTGGGGGTACAGCTTCTTTTATCCCCAGGAGAGTACTTTTGCTTGCCCCTAATAGAGGAACAAGTAGACCCCACGGTGTGGATGGATGGACACACTGTGGGACGGGCACGAACAGCTGCCCCAGTCCTAATTCATCTCAAGGACACCTCCTGGTTTCCCCATCAAAAACAATATCCTTTAAAGCCAGAAGTTAAGGAGGGGCTAATTCCCATAATCAAACACTTAAAGAGACAGGGACTGCTAATAGAATGTTCCAGCCCATATAATACTCCTATTCTTGGTGTTATGAAGGGACCTAACAAATGGAGGCTAGTCCAGAATCTCTGCCTGATCAACGAAGCAGTAGTGCCTCTCCATCCTGTAGTTCCAAATCCCTATACGCTTTTAGCCCAAATACCTCCAGGTACTACTTACTACTCTGTCCTGGATTTAAAAGATGCCTTCTTTTGCATTCCCTTACACCCTAAAAGTCAACCTATCTTTGCCTTTGAGGACTCCACAAGAAAGTCTGGACAAGTCACTTGGACTGTCCTCCCCCAGGGATTCAGAGACAGCCCCCACCTCTTTGGGTTAGCTCTTGTAAGGGATGGGAATCCTATTCCCTTGAGAGACAGAAAGCCAGCCGAGAAGGTAATTGCCAAAGCAGAGTTTATTTAACTGGCTAGCTAGGATCGAGCTCCAGTATGGACACGCAGGTCCAGTCAGGAAAGCTCGACCCCCAGTCTTCTTAGGGGAAAGCTTATATAGTCCATTTCCAGCCGTTACAATGAAAAACCCGCACATTTCTTAACCAATGATTTTGTAACATCCCCCCTCATTTCAGCCTATTGAGCAACAGAACAGTAACAAGCATACTTCGTTTATCTGCATTGGGCAGGCAGGCAGAACACGTCCTGCACATAGCTCACATCCTGCACGTTTCCCCTGCAATCGTGTCTGAGTCATGTCCTGCTGCTTTGTTCATCTTATCTATACCAAAGATGGAAGGGGGTTATAGTTTTGTCTGTCATAACAGAGTTTAGTCCCTCTCACTCTAACCCAAGACTTGGCAGAATGGCAATACCCACAAGCTACTCTGCTACAATATGTAGATGACCTCCTGCTCTGTGGACCAAATGAGCCTGTCATTTCACGAGCCACTGAGTCCTTACTAAACTTCTTAACAGATAGAGGTCATAAAATCTCTAAAGAAAAAGCCCCAATTGTGTCAGTCTAGGGTTACATATTTAGGTCTTGTCCTGGAGAAAGAAATGAGGTCTCTAGGAGAAGACAGAATCCATCCAATCCTGACATTTCCTCTACCTAAAACTCTAAAACAATTGAGGGCCTTTTTGGGGGTCACAGGATACTGTAGAATTTGGATCTTGGGATATGCAGACCTAGCCAGGCCTTTACACTACCCAGCCCTTTATTGAGTGTGATGACAAGTCAGAAAATCCATTCCACAGGTTAAAAAAGTCTCTTATGATAGCTCCTGCCCTGGGTCTCCCAATACAAGACAAGTTTCAATTATATGTCTATGAAAAGGGAGGACTGGCCTTGGGCATGGTGACTCAGCTCCAGGACATCACTCCCCAGCCAGTAGGTTACTTAAAAAAGAGTTAGATCAGGTAGCCAAGGGATGGCCAGGATGCCTCAGAGCAATGGCTGCAGTAAGCCTTCTAGTGCTTGAAGCTCAGAAACTTATTCTAAACCGCCCCCTAATGGTTTATACCCCACACGACCTAGGGGGAATTTTAAACTCAAAAGGAGAACTTTGGCTATCTGACAGCCATCTACTTAAATATCAGGCCCAGCTTCTGGGAGGGACAGAAATAACTTTAAGGACCTGTCAGAGCCTAAATCCTGCATGCCTTCTACCAGAGGCAGAGGGAAATCCTGAGCACTCGTGTGAGGAGGTACTTATGGAAAATTATGCTGCCCAACCTGACTTAACTGATCAGCCCTTAAAAAAACCCAGATCTAGAATTATACACTGATGGCAGTTTCTTTGTCAAGAATGGTGTCAGACATGCAGGGTTTGCAGTTGTGACAGAATTTGGCATCCTCAAATAAGGTCCTCTTCCTCCTAATACAAGTGCTCAATTGGCAGAATTAGTGGCCCCTAACAGAAGCCCTAAGACTGTCAAAAGAACAGAGAGTAAACATCTATACAGATTCTAAGTATGCCTTCCTGATCCTGCATACTCATGCAGCCATTTGGAAGAAAAGAGAAATGCTAACTCCAACAGGAACAGCTTCCCATAGGGATAAAAGGGAGGTTACTTTAATAGTTTTAGGGATAACAGCATTAGTTGCAGCCCTTGCTGGAATCACCTATGGGGTGATTGCCAATCATGTAACTGCAAAAAACCTAACCAAAGTGGTAGAGGACACCTCAGACCAGGTAGGCCTTGCCATTAAGGACATGCAAAGGTCTTTGTCCTCCCTTGCCTATACAGTAATGGACCACGCCTGGCCTGGCCCTAGATTTTCTTTTGGCCAAGCAAGGGGGGGTATGTGCCATTGCCAATACCTCCTGTTGCACATATATAAACACTTCAGGCATTGTAGAAGAACATGCAGATTACATTCTCCAACAGGCTAAGTGGCTCTGGGAGCAATCTCTTGAAACTCAGGTTTCTACTCAGGTATGGGAACAAATAAAATCCTGGCTCCCCTCCAGGACTTGGTTCCTACCCTTTCTGGGCCTATAGTTGCCCTTATCCTCTTGCTTGTGTTTGGGCCTTGCATTTTAAACTTACTTGTCAAGTTTGTTTCTTCTCGCCTAAAATCCATCAAACTACAAATGCCTCTGGTGGAAATGAAAACGATCTTCTACCCTGGTCCCCTTGACAACCCCTCTCATGGTCAGCCCTGATGCTGCGGGCCCCTTCACCGCCCCCTGTCAGCAGGAAGCAGTTACTCAATAGACCTCGTCATCCCTATCCCAAAGAGCAGTTAGGGTGACCATTGAGAGGGGGAATGAAGGGATAAGTGGTCAAGGAGACACTTCTCCCCCCCAGGAAATGCCTGTTTGCATCTGAAAGGCATCTCCTGCGATCACACAATGCAAATAGGCTATAAAACCCCACTCCCCACCCTGACCCACGGGATCACTGGTTTCCGGTCCCCCTGCATTCTCCAATATGCAGTCTTTCTCTTCTCTTTTCTCCAACTAAATTCTCTATAAATAAAATCTTTCCGACCTCTGCTGTTAGAGTCTGTCTCTGCTTTCATTCTCAGAGCAGGCTCAAGAACCTTGAGCATCTGAAATTCCTGCGCATGTCATCTGTGCATCACCCCTTCCAGGATGGAATGTAAAATCCCGGACCAAGCCCCCAAATTGTTGCAATTAAAGACCCTCCGGTGCCAAAAACAGACACAAGAGACAGAGAGAATCTTGACAAGGCAATTTCTTTTTTTTTTATTTTATTCATATGTGCATACAATGTTTGGGTCATTTCCCCCCCCTTTCCCCCACCCCCTCCCTTACCCCCCCAACCCCTTCCTTACCCCTCCTAACCCTTCACTACCAGGCAGAAACTATTTTGGACAAGGCAATTTCTTTTGATCAAAAGGGTGCAAGCATGTATGCACTCCAGCTGAGCAGACACATGAGCACAAAATGGCTGACAGTGGCTCCTCCTTATATCCCTGACACAGTCACACCTGCCCCTCACCTGGGATTTGTCCAGGTCAAAGGTTCACAGTCTTTCCCGATTGGCTAAAAGGCTTGGGGGATGGGTTAGGCATGCAGTTTGGCGGGCAATGGAGTTGTACAGGAAGCAAGGACCCTTTAAACGTGCAAGTCACCTAAGATGGTGACCTGAGGAATTTTAAGTAATCTAAGAGGGTGACAAATACTTTGATAGAAAAGATCATTTTTCTTACAATAGAAAAGACCAAACATTAGCTTCTTTTTTTAGAGGAGGGAAATAAACTGCTATCTTGCTAAACTACTTTCATTTGGAGTTTCCATCACTCACAAACATTATTCTAACTGCCAAAGACTGTCAAATTCTGTCTCAGGTCCTGGGGTTCGGGGAGGGACTGAAGTTGGGAAGGAAGTAGTGACTGCATTTAGTAATTAGGTAGATCTGAGCTCTCAGTCCTACCTTTTGCTAGATTATGAATGTGGGCTAGTTACTCATTTTCTGTGTGCCTCCATTTCTTATCAGTATCACAAGGATAACAGTAGTGTCCTGGCTTATTGTGGAGACTTAATGATGTAAAGCATGTGATGTTCTTAGCACCGTGTCTGAGACATGGAAAGCCCTCATGAAAAGTACTCATTAATATTGCTATTATTACTACCACAGCCGCTTGTTGTCACTGTGGCTTGGCTACCCTACAAACAGCCCTTCTTATATGTAGCTACAAGTAGCTGTGATGCCTTGCACCAGTGGTTTTCCCATTAAGGTGGTTATCAGGACCACCTGGGGAAGATGGAAAGCAGGCCAAGGCCCTAGCCCTCTACTCCAATGATCCTGGGCTACCACACTCATTATTAGCAGACTGAATGATTTCACACCAAAGTTTAGACCTCAGGGACCATCCAGAACCAGGGCGTGGGGAAAGGGCAGCTGAGATCAGCAAAAGTATTAATCCATTCCATTTTCTGTTGCTGTAACCAAATACCCGAGACTGGGTAATTTATAAAGAAATTTACTTCTAGCTGGGCACTGGTGGCTCACATCTATAACCCTAACTACTTGGGAGGCTGAGATCAGGAGGATCAAGTTTCAAGGCCAGCGTTCACAAGATCCCGTCTACAAAATAACCAGAGCAAAATGCGCCAGAGGTGTGGTTCAAGTGATACAGCACCTGCTTTGCAAGTGTGAAGCCCTAAGTTCAAATTCCAGTCCCACCAAAAAAAACAAAAAACAAAAGGAAATTTACTTCTTACAGTTCTTGAGGCTGGGAAGTCCAAGGTGGAAGGGCTTTAGGGGATGAGGACTTTCTGCAGGACACCACAGAATGAGAGAGATTGCAAAACTGGCTTTCACAGCAGGCCCACTTTGAGATAACCCAGGACCCCATTGAGCCTCGAAGTTCCCACCTCAAGATTCCTCACGACTTTTGGTGGGGACATTCAAATGATAGCAGCAAACCACAGAAAATATCTAGCCAGGCCACTAGAGTGAGAGTGGGAGTCCAATTCCACCACTTCTGTCTAATGTGTGACACCATTTTTTCTCTGGGATCCTAGAAATAGCCTCGGCCAAGGAAAGCTTTCCAAATCACCGATGGGATCATGAAGCCCAACCCTGCCATGACTAAAGCCCACCAACAGCAGCCCCCGGTCTCCAGAATAACACTGAAACCCCTCATCATGATTTAAGGGACCCAATATGCTTGATTGTTCTAGCCCAGTGGTCCTCAACCAAGGGCAATTTTGTTCCTCAACAGACGCATGGCAATGCATAGAGACATTTCTGATGGCTGCAACTGGGAGATGAGGCTCCTTCAGTGGGTAGAGGCTAGGAATGCCATTAAGCACTCTACCATACACACGACATCCCCCACAACAACACAACCAGCCCTGGATGTCACCTGTCCCAAGGAGAGAAACTGCCCTGGTCTCACCTCTCTTCACTCCCTCCCCGAACTCTACCTGCAGCCTTCAAGGCCTTGCTCCATCTCCCTGGTGTGCCATGCTTTCTCTGCCCTCTGACCTTTCCATTGCAGCACTTCCTCCTAGAATATACTTCCTTCCTCCCCTTGTTGTGGTTGAATTCCATGTTCCCTTCTAATCTCAGGTCTCTTCTTCCAGGAAGCCTTCTTGCTTGCTCCAAGCTGACCAAGGGGTCCAGCACTTACCCAAAGAAAGACCCTTGTCACATAACATTGTAATTTCCTGTTTGTTTGCCTTTCTTCACAATTTTAAGTTCTATGGGGACATGACCAGGTTTCTGTTCAGCTTTTACCCACCTATCCTAGTACAGTATTTGAAACACAAACAGGTGCTCAATGAATGTTTGTTGGATGGCTAAATGAATGAATGAGATGTTAGAATCTCAGGCCAGGAAATAAGAGTTAGACTGACAACCCCTATAGGAAAGCCAAAAGAATATTGAAAAACAGTGAGCCAGTGACTGTGCCTAGGGCTATCTGTACCAGAACTCCAGTGTCAATGTTATGCCAGGAAACTGACTCAACAGAGAGCTGGGAATGGGCGGACACTGAGCACCTTTCCTCCTGCCTCACAGGAAGAGGGGTGCCTCTGGCACAAGTTTGGGTTCCCCATCTCCTCTGGAGACCCCACCTCTTCATTTATTTTCTGCCCTCTCATTTTTTATATTAAAATACACATCTTCACCACAATCTTCCCCTCTGTATCTAAATATCCCAAGTGTCTTCAAAGCTAAAATAATAAAGCAACTGCCTCTTCCCCACTGCCTCCCCCTTTGCCTACAAAGATCTCATGAGCAGTCTGTACTCAGAAGCTCCACTTCTATCAAGGACCTCAAGGGGGCGCCATTCACATTGAGGTCTATGTGAACAACCTACAAATCACAGCTCTGTGGAGCACAGTGTGTGCTGAAGCACACATCCTCCTCCACGTTGAGTCCCACCCACTCCTCCATTCACTGCCCACTGGCTCTCAACATCACAAGGAGACTGTTTTGTGTGTAGATGACACCGTATTTGGCAACCCAGATGGGCAGTGTGGCTTATAATCTTATTCCACTTCTGAGGATGGTAGCAAGGCTGACCCTCCCCTCTGCTCTCATACTCCACTCCACCTGCCCTGGCCTGTTTTCTCCTAAACAGGTGCAACTCCCACATGGTTCTGCAGCTGCTCCTCTGCGCCAGTTACTTCCAGTGTGTCTCGTGGTAAAATGTAGCCAGGCTCCTTGGTAAGGCCCAGAGGACAGTATGGGGGGCTGGCCCAGGGGACAGTATGGGGGGCTGGGTTGACAGCTGCCCCTCGCAAGACCACCGGAGTGGGATAATTGGTGGCCCCCAAAAGATATGTCCACATCCCAAGCCTTGGACTCCATGTGCGAGACTTTATTTGAGAAAAAGGCCTTTGCAGGTGTAACTAAATGGAAGGTCTGGATTATCCAAATGGGCCTGAAATCAGAGGCACGTGCTTTATGAGAGAGAAGAGACATGGACCCAGAGAGGAAGAGCCCAAGAAAATGGACACAGAGACTGCAGTGATGTGACCACACATCAGGAAATGTCCAGAACCACCAGAAGCTGCCAGAGACCAGAGAGGAGCTGTCCCTGCAGCCTCCAGAGGGAGCGTGGCCCTGCCGGCCCCTGGGCGGCAGACTCTGGCCTCCAGTGTTGTGAGACAATGACTTTGTTGTTTGAAGCCACCTGCTTTGTGATGCTTTGTATAGCAGCCCTGGGGTCTTAGTCTACTTGTGCTGGCATAACAAAAGACTTGAGGCTGGGTAGATTATGAAGCAAAAGACCTTTTCTCACAGTTCTGGAGGTGAGGAAATCCAGGATGGAGGCACCAGCAGGCTTGGTTGTTGGTGAGGACTACTGCCTGCTTCCAGGGTGGCGCCTGGCCACTGCTTCCTCCAGAGGGGAGGAGCACATTGTCCTCGCATGGCAGAAGGTGGAAGGGCTGGACGCTGAGTGGAGCCTCATTTTATAAAGACTTTGATCCCAGTCACAGGAGCCCCCACTCACAGAGGGACGAGCCCTCATAACCTACCCGCTTCTTAACGGACCCAGAAAGTGTCAACATCTGAAGTTTGAGGAGAACACATTCAAACCACAGCACCTAGGAAACAGTCTCCGGAGGAAATGCGGCCCAGCTGATACCTTGATTTCAGACTCCTGTGTCCCTGAGCGCACTGCCTGCAGAACCGGGCATGGCGGTGCACACTTGTAATCCCAGCTACTCAAGGGCAGATCATGAGTTTAGAGCCAGCCAGGACAACAGCCCTATCTAGGAGACAAAATGCAAACAAAATGGAGGGAGGTATAGTTCAAGTGCCTGCCTGCTCGCACCTGAGCCCTGGATTCAATCCCCAGTGCCACACACCACACACCACACACACCATACACACCACACACACCACACACACCACACACACACCACACACACCACACACCACACACACCACACACACACACACACACCACACACCATACACACCACACACACACCACACACACCACACACACACCACACACACCACACACACACCACACACACACCACACACACACCACACACACCACACACACACCACACACACCACACACACACCACACACACACCACACACACACCACACACACACCACACACACCACACACACACCACACACACCACACACACACCACACACCACACACACCACACACACACACACACCACACACCACACACACACCACACACCATACACACCACACACACACCACACACACACCACACACACACCACACACACATCACACCACACACATCACACACACCACACACACACCACACACCACACACACCACACCACACACACATCACACCACACACATCACACACACCACACAAACACCACACACACCACACACACCACACACACACCACACACACACAACACACACACACCATACACACACCACACACACCACACACACACCACACACACATCACACCACACACATCACACACACCACACACACACCACACACACCACACACCACACACACCACACACACCACACACACATCACACCACACACATCACACACACCACACACACACCACACACACCACACACACCACACACACCACACACACACCACACACACCACACACACCACACACACATCACACACACCACACACACACCACACACACCACACACACCACACACACACCACACACACACCACACACACCACACACACACACACACACCACACACACACACAACACACCATACACCACACACACACACACCACACACACACACCACACACACACCACACACACACACCACACACACCACACACCACACACACACACACACATCACACACACACACCACACACACCACACACACACACACACATCACACACACACCACACACACCACACACACCACACACACACCACACACACCACACACACACCACACACACACACACACACACATCACACACACACACCACACAACCACACACACCACACACACATCACACACACCACACACACACCACACACACCACACACACCACACACACCACACACACACCACACACACACCACACACACACACACACACACATCACACACACACACCACACACACCACACACACACCACACACACACCACACACACACCACACACACCACACACACACCACACACACCACACACACCACACACACACACCACACACACACACCACACACACACCACACACACACCACACACACCACACACTACACACACACACACACCACACACACACCACACACACCACACACACCACACACACACACACACACCACACACACACCACACACACCACACACACACCACACACACACACACACACCACACACACACCACACACACACACACACACACCACACACACCACACACACACACACACACACCACACACACTACACACACCACACACATCACACACACACACACACACACACACACACACACACTACACACACCACACACCACACACCACACACAAACGTGAGGTGCTAAGTGGGTGTTAGTTTAAGCCGCTGCAATCACGACGGGTTGTTCCAGCAGCTGCAGGATACAAAGACAGAAGTGGTGTCAAAGGGGTTCTCTGTGCCTGCCATCTGTTGAATTCTCTCTCAGCCTCATGTCTAGGGTAGACATCATCCAGCTGCATTAAAACAGAAACAACACTAGAGTTCAACTCATCAAAAACACTCTGACCTTGGCACTCATTTGACCATCCAGGAGCCAAAGAGTTTTCATAAGTGGTCAACATGCTTGGGGACACATAAAAGTCACACTGTGGGAGGTGATCAATATCCACAAGATAGAGACTTGTCTTGTAGATGGTCTACCAAAACACTGTGAGAATCCACCATGGGGTTCCCAGGACAAGACCAGACATGGGTCTCATCTGGCTTGATGACAGGGAACTGTAGAAAGATGGAACCAGGATTCTGAGTAGAGAGTTTTGTTTTTATTTTGTTTTGTTTTTCCAGGTGAGAGACAAAGAAATTGTAGTTCCTAAATCCCATTAAATGTCACTCTCTATGGACCAGTGGGACCTATAAGGAAATATTTGACACCATCTTCTGAATTCTGACTATATCTATGATCGACCCTAAATAAGTCTGTTTTTATTTTTCTTATAATGGACTGGGTCCTTCCAGATATAATGGGCCATAAAGGCAGTTTTACAAAAATAAACTTAATCTCATTGTTAACTATTTAGAATACTGTACCGCAATATCCCTATGCCCAGTGACCAGTTACAGGACAAAGTCCGAAGTGTGAAGATTGGGGGCTTAGTGAACATTAGAAATATCCCAAGACCCCTAAAATATTCCCCCAAAGCTTTCTGAGTGCCAGACAGCTTACAAATACCAGTGACTACAGATAGACAAGGGACTGACATGTTGATGGTATCTGGCCTGGCCTGCCCAAGAGGCCAGCACCCCATCATTCCCCAATAAATCAGGAGGTCATTTTTCCCTGAACTGAGGTTCAATACTCCCATTGCTTTCTCCCCTAACCAGCCCTGAGATTGCTCTGTGCTCTTTATTACCTTTCAATGACTTAAGCCCCTGAACTGAATAACTTCATCAAGGTGTCAACCTAAACAGATTTTCCCCATAATGGCCCAACTCTCACAGGTTCTTAATGAAAAATATTGATTCTCAAGGATTAGTTGCAGATTTATGTGTTGGGATGCTGATCTCTCTGTCACCTGACACCTTATCAGTGGATGAAAGGACCTAGTTTTCCTTCGTGGTTTTAAAAAAGCAATCACCGGTTATGTCAAGGGGCAGCTTAGGTCCAGAAAAACAAATAAATGTCTGTGTCTGGGTTCCTTGGAATACTTAACAGATAGGGGGCAGGGAAGGCACAGTGGCATCAAAACACCTGGATGCCTTTTCTCATTAGCATCTTTCCTGGATGGGTTGGGGGGCAGGTGCAGGGAACCTGGAAGAGCAGATGGGACAGCAGCCACCTCTTTTGCTATGACTGATCTCTGGAACACAGTAGGAGAGACGCATGTCATGTACACCCTGTGGTGGAACCTTTAATAGGTGGGAACTATTAGAGGAAGTTAGGTCACTGAGTCATGCCCTTGAGAGAATACTGGGTCCCTCCCTGGCCCCTTCCTCCCTCTCTCTCCTCTCTCTCCTCTCTCTCTCTCTCTCTCTCTCTCTCTCTCTCTCTCTCTCTCTCTCTCTCCCAGGTCTCACTATGTAGGCCAGACTGCATGGTACTCTTCATCCTCCTGCATCAATCTCCAAGTGCTGGGATTATAGGGTACACTGCCACACCCAGCTTATAAATATTTACTGAAGGGCTACCACCGGCCAGACACTGTGCTAGCCATTGTGGGTTCCTACTCTCTTATAGGAGACAAACTAAAAAACACGCACACAGCACAAACATAGGTTGTAACTGCAATTACACAAGATGGTGGGGTGGAGACATGGGCTACAACAGCTGGAATGAGGACACTGACCTAGTGAGAGAGGTCAAAGGAAATTTCTCTGAGACAGTTAACACCGGAAAACGAGTTCACTGGAAAAGCAGGGAGAGTTGGGGGATTTGGGCAATAGAAATATCACATGCAAAAGCCTTGTTCTGGAGGGAGCTGGCCAAAGCCAGTGCAGTCAGAATGCCAAGAAAGATGGCTACAAACATGGCACCCAAGAGCTCCAAAGAGGCAGACAAAGGCCACACTGTGGATTTGGGTCAAAATCCAAGAGCACCAGGAAGCCATTGAAGGAGTTCAGATCTGCACTTTGCAAAGTTCACTTTGGCTGCTCAGTGGGGAATAGATTACAACAACTTCAAATAAAGGTAGGAAGAAGGTGGCTGAGGAAGGGACAGCAGTGATCCAGGCAAGAGATGAAGTAATGAGGGGACAGAACTGAGGAACACTTTCAAGGAAAAATCAACAGGCATTGGCACTGAATGGAATGTGGAGTGGAAACAGGAGGAGGAAAGCAAGATGACAAGGATGAGTTCTTCTCTGTAGGCTGGCCCTTTTCTTTGGCCCACCATGGGTTTCTCTGACCACTGATGCAACCATTTCCAGGGCAAGAGTCTCATTTTTTATTTTTAGTTCCTAGAGCAGAAGCTGGAAAACTTCTCCTCTAATGGGCCAGATAGAAAATATCTTAGGCTTGAAAACCATATAATCTGTATCAATTACTCAACTCTGTGGCTATGAAGCAAATACAGCACAGACAATATGGAAACAAACAACTGTGGGTGTATTCCAATAAAACTTTATTTTAAAAAAAAGGTAAACAGGATTTGGCCCCCTAGGCTGTACTTTGCTGACCTTGCTATAAAGGCCTGAGACGAATGTGAATCCTGGAATCCCAGGTCTCAGTGAACTGGAGTATTTCATTGAAACAGTATCCATTCCCAGGCCTGGACACCTTGAACCTGCCTAGGAAAGTAACACAGTTAGCTGGGGAGTAAGGAGGGTCCCAGGCCCCCACAAAGGCCCTAGGGCCAATAGGAGATTCCCAGAGCTGGACTGGCCTGACAAAATAGACCATCAACTTTCCCCAAGCTTCCTCTAGGTCCTCAATGCTATCCAGAAAGGAAACTCAGAATAAATCCTTCATATACATATTCATCTGTACTTAGAAAAAAAAATGTTTTAAAGAAACACCAGAAGGGAATACAAGAAACTAGTAAGTGCTTCCCTATAGGCCTGAGAATGGAAATGGAAGAAGACTTTCACATGTACACATTTTTATATCATTTGGGGGTTTGGATTCTATTCTATTATATTATTATTATATTATATTACATTGTATTATATTATGTAATATAATTGAGTATTGTCTTCCCCAAAAAAATAGTAAATAAATTTCTTTATGAAATACTCTGTTCTATGTCAACAGAAATGGATATAGTTCACCGCTATCAGATTAGAGCTCTTGAAAAAGACATGTATTTATCCCTAAAATCACAACCTGGCATGATGCTTGGGTAGATTTTAAGCACAGCTGCACTGCACACAGAACGTCAGACTCTACCAGTGAAAAATGAACAAAAAAACCTTTCCTGGTTCATTTCTCCGAGTTACTAGGAGTCTACTTTCAACTTTACTTACACATTAAGCACTCTCCTCCTTCAGGAAACAGCACCTACTTTTGCTCCAGAGACACTGGGTTCCACTTTGTAAACAGCCCAGTGGGGGACTGTCAAACAAGGGGCTCAAGTGACCCAGGCTAGGCCAATCGTATTCCTCTCCCTTGAATATGTTTGGCTGCCTCCCCGCCAACCCCTCTCCTCCGAAGAGATGGAAAAGTGGTAAGATTTCTGAAGGGTTTCTGGTTACTTCTTGCTTAGACCAGGTACCTCTTCAAAGGTACAGTTAGTGACTTCTGACTTTTTGTTCTAGTTTAACTGATTTTGTTGTTATTGTTGTTGCTTAAATTGGCCAGAAAACATTTTTGTGTCTTGATCCAGACGAAGTGATTCTACTTAACATTCTCCAGGGCATCTCCATGGCCTACAACACAGAGCCCCTGGCTCCCCACTGCCTCATCCCCACTGGGGACCCTCAGCCTCCAACACGTGGAATTCCTACTGTTTCTACAAATGCACAAGCTATAGCAAAACATGCAACCAGAAGGAGACACATGGTGTTCTACGCCCACTTCCTCGCCTGAACACTTTCCTACCGATCTTAGAAGCAGTGGGTTGTGTAGGTCAGAGTGCAAATTCTAGCGCCAACAGCCTGGCAATCATTGATCGCTTCTTGATAAGCCCACACACGCTTACAATGTTTCCATTTGAGGTTTTTTGTTTTTTGGGGTTTTTTTTTTTTTTGGCTTTAAAATGGTGCAAGAGCAATGCACATTCAGTGACAGCCATGCTTAGACTTGAATTTTGATCTTTCCCTTGGCTGAGGATGCAGTAGGATACTGTCCCTGCAATGCTGCCGTGGCTCTCAGCCAACCAGGCAACGGTCAAGGGGACACACGGGGCTACAGTGAATTGTGCTGCTAAGTTGTGAAGTCAGTAGGGTGGGTGTATTCCATGCACTTCTCACATAAATTTTCAACTACAGTGGGTTTATTGGGGCATAACCCCATCATAAGTTGAGAAGCATCTGTACAAGAGTGATCAGGCTCTCTCCTTGCCTGGAGACACTCACCAGAACATACCACATCCTTAGGACCAGTTCCTGAGCCCATTTCAAAGATCCCGGATGACAGTGATGAGGTTACCATAGCAGTAACCTCAAAAGTGTTTCTACCAGTTAACCTTGTAGCTTACTCCTTGTAGCTCTTGGTTTTCTCATTTGAAGATGGGAATTTTACTTACAGCTTAGTAAGGGTTATTTATTTAACAAACACTGTATACCAGACACTATTCTAAGTGCTTTAACACAGTAAATCAGTTAATATTTGTAACAACATTATAACATAGGTACTATACTGTCCCCATTTTGCAGGTAAGAAAACAGGCACAGAACAGTAAAATTAGTTGTCCAAATCTATAAAGCTAGTATAAGGATGTAATGAAAGATTACATGAGAATTACAATCTCAGGAACCAGGGATAATAAATATCCCACAAGACTGAACCTATTCATTATGGACTGACTCGTGCCCCCACCCCCAAATTCATATTTTGAAGCCCTAACCTCCAATGCAACTGTATTTGGAAATGGACCCTTTAAAGGGATATCTAAGATTAAATGAGATTAGAAGGGTGGGACCCTAACCTAAAATGGTTGGAGTCCTTATAAGAGGAATAGCCACAGGGATGTCCATGCACAGAGAAAAGACAATGTGAGGGCTGGCAGAGTGGCTCAAGTGGTAGAGCACCTGCCTAACAACCATGAGGCCCTGAGTTCAAACCCCAACACCACCAAAAGAATTTTTAAAAGACCACATAAGGCCATAGCAAGAATATGGTCATCTGCAACCAAGAGTCCTCAACAGAGTGAAAGCTGCCCACATCTTGATGTTGGCCTTCTAGCCTCCAGAGTTGTGAGGAGTAAGTTTCTGCTCTTTAAGCCACACCGTCTGTGGGATATGATTATGGCCACCCTAGCAAACTAGTACCTACTTAAGAAGACTCCACCTCATGATGACGCTACCCGTTGCTTTTTAAATGTGCTTCTGACAACAATACAGGAGGAAGTGAACCCCATCAGCCAGTCCCCGTCTCATTCAGGTAAAGCAGAACATCTTTGCAAGACATACAGGGCCCTCCAAAGTTGGTCTTCAGCCATCCTGCTCACTCACACTCTCAAGCCAACCACAGCAACCCTTCCCACTTTCCCAGACATGCTTACCATTCCACTCTTATGCCCTCCTCTTCTCTTGCTTTCACCTGTCTTACTTCGCTCACATGGGTCAAGGGACAGATCCCATGCAAATGGATTAGTGCCTTCCTTGCATGAGTGAGTTCTTGCTCTGGTGGGACTGGCTTGCTCCCAAGAATGGGTTGTGTTAAGGCAAAGCTGCCTAACATATTTTACCTCTTCTGTGTGCACCTGCTTGCTCTTCAACTTCCACCATGAGTGAGGCGCTCACAAGATGCAACCCTTGCCTGATCCTGGACTTCCCAGCCTCTAGAACTTTGAGCCAAACTAAACCTCTTTCTTTATAAATTACCCAGTCTCAGACATTCTTGTTGTAACAGCAGAAAATTCACAAGAATAGCTGTTACTGTTGATGGCTTAGTGGAATGAGTCGGAATAGAAATCACCATTGTAACTTAATCTAGCTCCACACATTTTTTTAGTTACTTGGTTTTTCTGCTCAAAATTTAAATCCTGGTTAGAAAGCACCAGAGTGCCCCATTTTGGTTCCTGTGCCCATTCCGTGTCTAGAAGAGGGTGGAGTCTCCATTACTACCCCATGAAGCTGCATCAATGGGAGAGAGGTTATTTTCAAAAGGAAACTAAGTGTCTAGAAATAGAACCCCATCAGAAGTGATTTCCAGTCTACAGCCATATCACCCTGAAAGCGCCCGATCTCGTCTGATCTCAGAAGCTAAGCACGGTTGGACCTGGTTAGTACTTGGATGGGAGAAGTGATTTCCAGTAAAAAGCCAAGGTAATTTAAGGAGGAAAGGATAATCTTTCAACAAGTGGTGCCAGAACAGTGAGATACCCATATGTTGAAAAGTCAACTTAGTTCCTTACCTCATACCCCACACAAAAATGAACTCAAAATAGATCATAAACCCAAATATAACAGCTAAAAGTATAAAAACGTCTATCAGATACTTTTGTGACCTTTGGCTAGGAAAACATTTCTTAGAATTGACACTCAATGTAAAATCTATAAAAGAAAAAGTGACTAATTGAAGTTCATTAAAATTTAAAATTTTTGCTTTTTAAAAGAAATAACTAAGAAAAATGAAAAGACACACCACAGACTGGAAGAAAATATTTACAAAACACACAAAGGCCTTGCATGGAGCATAATGAATGCTTGGAACTCAATAGTAAGACAAACAACCAAGTTTTTAATAGAGAAAAATATTTGCACAGACAGTTTGCCAGAGACAATATACCAACTGGTAATAAGCATATGAAAAGGAACTTAAAATATCATTAGCTATTATGCAAATGCAAATTTAAGCCACTATGAGATGCCACTCCACATATGTTAGAGTGGTTAATTTAAAAAGAATTAATAATACCAAGTGTCAATAAGGATATGGAGTAACTGTAGCCCTCATATACTACTATGAGAATGTAATGTGGGTGAACTCTCTTTGGAAAACAATTTGGAAGTTTCTTAAATTATTTCACATACAGTCCAGCAATTCCACTCACAGGTATCTACCCAAGACAAATGCAAATATATATGAACATGAACACAAAGACAGCTACGCAATTTCTCCTAACAGCATTATTCACAACAGCCTAAAAGCAGATGATTCAAATTCAAATTCACCAGTTGGTGAATGGATAAATAAAATGTACATATATAAAACAATTAAAAAGGAACACCGTGCATCTATACTGTTAACTTCACACTGGAAAAGTCATTTGATTACAATGTGTTTATGTATTATGGACTGTCTAATTTCTATGAAAATCATCATCCTTACATGAAATCTCTAGGTGATGGTCAACTGAGTGGAGATCCTAGTGCTCTGCTTAATCCCAATGAGGAATGAGAGCCTTATCAAAGAAACAAAGACAGACCAATTGCCCCTTGTGCAGCTGTTGCCAAAGCATGTTTCACGATATGTTAGAATTGTTTCTGGTCACCAATGAACTGAATCCAAGCCTTTGAAAAAGAAAGGTAATGCTTGGTGAACAGATAAAAATGTGAAAATCAGAAATCCTCTTGGAAAAGAAGGCCTGGAAGAACAATTTAAAGGGACCACAAAGCCAGTAAACTGGCTTAAACCAGTGTACACGCTAGATTCTGATGAGGATGGAAATAATGGGTCATAAGTGAGGATTTTATTATTTGGATGCACATTGCAGCATTACCTCCTTTTCGTAAGTTGTATTGTCCTACAGAAAGGAGAGGTGATTTACATCCAACATGACCCGCTGGACGATGCTATTTGAACATCACATAAAATCACCCTGTGCATTCTTTTGACGGGCAGAAACGGATGCTCTGGAGCACTATTTCATGGATGAAGGGGAAAACTCCATTTGGGGGGATTGCCTACATTGCTATTGGTTCTATCTCCTTCCTTCTTGGAGTTGTACTGTTAGTCATTAATCACAACCTCAGAAACAGTAGTTACACTGTGGACATGACTCTTTAATTTTAAATTCCAAAAGCAAATCCACTGCACATGCATCAAGGCCTGTGCTGTTCAACCTAGCTTTCCAGTGCTGATGTCAGCTTAGTTTGTCATTTTGAATTGGCACATAACTTTTGTCCTTTGGTTGTTATCAGCAGATGACTATGAAAATGTATCACAGGTTTAAAAATTACTTGCAGTGATCATGTTAATACTGTAATTGCCCAAATGACCTTGTAATTTTTTGCTTTTGGTTGGGACCAGCCACATGACGCCCAGAGCCTCTGTGAACTTTATCTACTGCCTAAATGTTTATGCTGTGTTCTTCGTATCATGTTGACGTATGATACTGCATGTGCTCCTACTGTGTGAAGAAAAGAATTACAAGATGTCTGAGTGTAATGACTTATTAACCTTTCAGGATTCAGAGTTATGGAAAGATGAGGAAAGACTAAATCTAAATAAAACCCTTCATCATTTTCATGTGTTGTGTGTAAAGGCTACCACTTTGTTGAGGTGATTCGTGTATTCAGTGTATCTGTTGCAGTCCTTCGTTAAGCTTAGCTTGGAATTCAAAGGACATGCTTATCTTGTCTGACATAGAAATTAAGGCTCATGTCTAAAGAGGACAAGTAGGTCTTGGACAGAAGAATTAAACATTCCTCTTTTCATTGGGTTAAAATGTTGCAGTCAGGAACCCCAACTCACTTGAAATATTTTCCATATGATCATTTATGTTGAAGATTACACTTCAAAAGGGAAGGAAGAGTAGAGGTGAGGTGGGAAACTGCTTGGCACACCCTCATCTCCTGCCTCAACTGTAAACCACATGTAAAAGCCCAAAAGTGACTGTTTTCATTCTTATTGTATTTAACGTTAAGAAAATTATGTCTGCATTGCAGATACCTCAAGCTGTCTTAATTGGCAGGTAAGTGTTTTGACTTAAGTACAATAACGTTCTAGAAATTTTTGAAACCTTAATTTCCTCTGTATTTTATTCAGTTTTTGCATACGGATCAAATGTGGATGTGTATACACTTTCCCTTAAGATACCAATTGTTTTGGTTGGTTTTCTTAAGACGCGCTTTTAAAAGATGTCCTACAAATTTCCTACTTAAATTCTGGGGATTCTGGAGTATGTACATGATGAATTATAATATATATGGTTGAAGTTATTTTCTACTAATTAGAATTATTTGAGTATTCTTTGTTGAGTGAATGTTGTGATTTGCTTGCTGTGGAACTTGTGCTTAAAGTGAATGTAAACTATTTTTCCACATGCATGAAAATGTATGTATTAATCAGTGGTGACTTAATTATATTGAAATTGCTTTTTTCAACTAAAATAACTCATGTTTATGTAGAAGAATGCCTGTTTGTTGAGAGTTTGTAATGTAATAATTTCTTTCATCTCTATTTGAAATCAAAGGTCTGGATAATGTATCAATTTTGATTAACATATGCTTTTTTAAAAGAAAAATATTAATGAAATGTTCATAGCAGAAATTTGCCACACTTCTTCAGTTTTGTATAACATGAAAATCAGGCAAAAGAACTAGTAATTCATAGTGATTTCTAGCTTATAAAAATATTACTTGCATGAGTTACTTGATGTTTGGTTGTCCTAAAATTTCTGGGCACATAGGATATGCGTTATCTAAAAACACTCTTTGTTTTGACAGTCCTTCAGAATGCTGTTTACTCTGGAAATCATCCCTCTTCCACATGTTAGTTATTTCCTGAGCTACTTCATGGAGGTGGGGGAAGGGTGGTGTCTTCTGTCTTTCCAGATCCAGTCTGTGCTATTTAAGGAGGACTACTACCCTGCATCTCTTTTTCTAACTGAGAGAGCCAGAGTTTGGCTAAAGAAAATTTAACAGGTCTTCTAACACTTTCACCTCTGTGGAAAAGATAAGAGTCTTAAAATATAATTGAAGTTTTGTCTGTCTTACAATGGTACTGATGGCTTAGGCTCTCTCCTGTGTCCTGCCATTTGAGCTCTAAGGGATTCCTGATGCTAAATATGAAGATATGCCCTCTAAGAAGCATCAGGGAAGGGAAAGCATCTTTATGTTTTGAAAACACTACACAATAAAGAGATCAAACCTAAGAATCCATAGGATATAAAGAGCTGAAATATCAACTAATGGCAAAAGAAAGCTTTTCAATAAAATTACAGCAGAAAATTTCCCAAATCTTGGGAAAGATATGAACATCCACATACAGGAAGTATGTAGAGTCCCAAATATACTGGATTAGAAAAGAAACTGTACATGTCACATTATACTTAAAATGTCAAATCCAGGGACCAAAGAAGGGACACTGAGAGCTGCAAGAGAAAAATGACAACTTACTTGAAAGGGCAAAAACCATACTTACATCAGACCCCTTAGAAGAAACCCTAAAATCCAGGAAAGCATGGAATGGCATATTTCAAGCCCTGAGAGCAATTCATGATGATTTGACCAGCATTGAGGAAGATACTTTAAAGAATCCTTCACACAAATGAGGAAGAAAGAAACACAAGAACTCAGGAAAGAATTCCACAAGAGGAACAGATGAACAAACAAGAATTAGGAAAAAGTCAATCCTGTCCAACTCAATAAGCCAGCAACCACCAAAGATGAATAAGGATAAAAGAAACAGTAATAGAATCAACCAGGAAAAAAACCCAACAAAGTTACAGGAATCAGACAACACTTCTCAATAAAAACCCTAAATGTAAATGGCACTCTCAAATTAAAAGACAGAGGTTGGCTGATTGGGTTAAAAGACAAATCCAAGTACTTGTCTGCAAAAGATAAATCACTGGCAAAGACACACACACAGGCTAAAAGGGAAATGATGGAAACCAATATACCAAACAAACAGAAGCCAAAAGCAAGCAGGAGTAGATATGTTCAAAAAGGACAAAATAGACTTTAAGCCAAAATTAGTCAGAAGAGATAAAGAGAATCACTACATAGCAGTAAAAGGAGGACTCTGTTAAGAAGATACAATGGGTAGAGTGCAATGGCTCTCACCTGTCATCCAAGATACTTGGGAGATGCAGATTGGGAGGACTGTGGTTTAAGGTCAATTCAGGCAAAAAGTGTACTAGACCCCAATTTCAACCAATAAAAAGATAGCAGGGTGGTACACAATGACCATCCCAGCTGTGCAGAAAATCTAAAGAGAAGAACCACAGTCCAGGCCAACCTAGCCAGAAAAGAGAAACCCTTTGCAAAAAATGCCTACAGGGAGAATGATGGAGGGGATGAATTCAACTGTGATATATTGTAAGAATGTGTCACAATGTACACCCAGTACAATAGTAATATAATTTTTAAAAATCTCAGTTATTTTTTAAAATGCTTAAAGGGTTGGCAGAGTGGCTCAAATGGCTGAGTGCCTGCCTAGGAAGCATGAGGCCCTGAGTTCAAGCTCCCATACCATGAAAAAAATGCCTAAAGCAAAAAGGGATGGGGGCATGGCTCAAGTGATAGAGTGCCTTCCCTAAAAGTACAAGGCCCTGAGTTCAAACACCAGCATCACAAAAAGGAAAAAAAAGAGAGAGCAAAAGAGGAAAGGCAGAAAGATAGATCAAAGCAGAAATTAGTGAAATAGAAACTAAAAGAAAAATACACACACACACAAATCCCAATGAAACAAAGAGCTGGTTCTCTGAAAAGATTAACTATTAGCAAAACGAACTGAAAGTAAGAGGGAGAAGACCCCAAATTAATACAATTAGAGGTGAAAAGGGGGACATTAAAACAGATACCAATGAAATCCAGAGGATCATTAGGGAATATCTTGAAAAATTATATTCCAATAAATTAGAAAATCTAGAAGAAATAGATAAATTTCTAGGCATAGATGACCTACCAAAACTGAACTAACAGACCGTAAATAACTTAAACAGATCTATAACAAGCAATGAGAATGAAGCAGTAATCGAATCTCTCAACAAAGAAAAGCTGAGGGACAGATGGAGTCACTGCTGAATTCTTCCAGACCTAAGAATTAACTCTAATGCTCCTCAAACTATCCATAAGATAGAAACGAAGGAATATTACTAAGCTCATTCTATGAAGCCAGTCCTACCCAGATACAAAAACCAGATAAGGACACACACACACACACACACACACTATAGACCAATTTTTTTGATGAATATAGATGCAACATTTCTTAATACAATACTTGCAAACCAAACTCACTGACCCATTAAGATGATCATATAGAGGAGATTCCAAGATGGCAGTTAGAGGGAGGAAGCAGAAAACATGCCTCCTAAAGTAAAATCTTGGAGAGATGCTGGAGATACACCTTACAGGAAAAACCACCGAGAAGAGGCAAAACTTTGACTCCTCCACACCTCCAGCCTGCGCATAGCATCTCCACTTCACGTTAAATGGAGAAAGCAGGAGCGCTCACACACTGCTGCAAGACGGCAGCACCCAGACAGCTTGGGAAGATGTAGACCACCAGGTGAGCTAACCAGCACACGGTACTCCCACAGACAACCTTGGGCCAGATCAACATAGCCCCCTGGACAGACCAACACCCACCCAGGGAAAAAAGAAAAAAAAACTGAATAATAAGCAGTAACAACAAAAAAGACATGTAGCAAATAGGGTGGGGCAACCTGAGCACCAAAGAAGGGGGAGGGGAAATCCCTCACAACAAGCCGTCTGGAGAAGGCAGGAGTGGTGGCACAGGCCCAGCAATCAGGAGCGGGAAAGCTTGTAAAAGTGGCGGTGGGAGGAAAACTCCACAGAAGAGGGTCGAAGGCCCACTTCCCACGTGAACTGTAAATAAACACGCAGGCCTGAGAAAGCCAGTGCAGTGTCACCTCCCCCAGTGTGCTTGGAAAGGGGAAAGCTTGTAGCAGTGGCTCACACCCAGGAGAACTCTAAGTAAACAAAGCCTAAGGGACTAGGTGAGTGCTAAGCTCACCCCAGAGATCTCCATAAATAACGCCGCCAGCAACAGTAGGCTGACAGCAGTGGGCAGGAGAGCCACAGCCTCAGATAGCCACTCACAGAACTGTCTCCAGACTCTTATTTTTTACTTTCTTCCTTTGACGAGACAACAACTGAACTACACCTGCATGCTGAAAAACTTACTGAAACTGTATTGCATTTGAACTTGGGACACTTTGTGGTGTTTTTTGTTTGTTTGTTTTGTGTTGTTTTGTTTGGTTTGGTTTGGTTTGGTTTGGTTTTTTTACCCTTTGATGAGACAATGACAGAACTACTTCTGAGACACCATCTCCAGGATTGGAGGCTGAGGGAATAACACCAAAATTATTAAGACAGAAACTTTATTGCATTTGAACTTGGAGATTTTTTTTATTATTTTATTTAATTTTCATTTATTTATTTTTTTCACTCCTCTCTCTGTCTCTCTAATGCCTGTTCAGCTTACTGTTGATTAGTACACTATCTCTCCGTTTATACTTTTGACACTTTTTTGTTTCTTTGTTTTGTTTTTTCTACGTGTTTGTTTGTTTTTCCCTTTTTCTTTAACTTCTTTGCTTTCCATCTCCTCTCACCCTTCCATTCTAAATATCATTAGTGCTATTATTACAGCCAGAAAATACTTAATTGCACACAGTACAGGGACAATAACAACACCAAGGGCAATGACGGGAAGACAGAATAAAACAGGGCAACCAGTTTCCCCACAGCAAAAAATTAGTACAGGAACCAGAGGGAAATGAAGAAAACAGATACTCAGATCCAGACTCCAACAAAATGAAGACAAACTATGTCAAAGAACCCAATGAAGCCCACAAGAACAATCTAAAAGAAGAAATACTACAGGTACTCAATGAAAATTTTATAGAGATGATACTGGATAGGGTCAACCAAAATGTACAGGAGACACTCAAGAAATTCCAAGACAACAAAAATAGAGAATTTGAAAAAGCACAAGAAGAAATAAAGGAAACCAGAGAAGCACTGTATAAACACCAAAGTGAAACAACACGATTAATAAAGAGATAAATGAACTCAGGACAAAAATAGACAACATTAAAGAGGAAATGACTCAGGATATGGAAAACCTCAGAAAAAAAGAACGAAATAGAATTGCAAAACAAAATGGAAGGCCAATCCAGCAGAATAGAACAAACAGAAGACAGAATCTCAGAACTCAAAGATGAAATGGTAATTAGAGGAAAAATCAAAGAACTATTAGTTAAACAACTCAAGACCTGTGAAAAGAAAATGCAAGAACTCACCGACTCCATCAAAAGACCAAACGAGAATCATGGGCATCGAAGAAGGAGAAGAGGTGTAAGCAAAGGGAATCCATAATATATTCAACAAAATAATAACAAAAATTTCCCAAATCTAGAGAAATCCATTCCCATACAGATGCAAGACGCCTCCAGAACACCAAATAGACCAGACCAAAATGGATCTACCCCACAGCATATTATCATTAAAACAACAAATACAGAGACCCAAGAAAGAATACTGAAGGCTGTAAGAGAGAAAAAACAAATAACATACAAAGGTAAACCCATCAAAATCACAGCAGACTTCTCAACAGAAACATTAAAAGCAAGAAGAGCTTGGGGTGAGGTCTTCCAGGCACTGAATGAAAATAACTTCAACCCTAGGATACTCTACCCAGCAAAACTATCATTCAAAAAAGATGGAGCAATAAAACTCTTCCATGATAAGCAGAAACTAAAACAATATATGACCACAAAACCACCACTGCAAAAGATTCTTCAAGGGATTTTGCACACAGAAAGTGAAATCCAACATAACCATGAAAGGAAAGGCAGCACCAAACTACAGGAAAAGAAAAAGCAAGAAAGTAGAGAGTAACCTCAACTTAGATACACACAATCAAACCTTCAAACAACTAAGACAACTAAATGACAGGAATCACCACATACCTATCAATACTTAATAGTTAATGGACTTAATTCCCCCATCAAAAGGCACCGTTTGATGAAATGGATTAAAAAGGAAGATCCAACAATTTGTTGCTTACAGGAGACCCATCTCACCAACAGAAATAAGCATAGGCTTAGGATGAAAGGCTGGAAGAAGATTTACCAAGCCAATGGCACCTGAAAACAGGCAGGAGTAGCAATACTTATCTCTGACAAAGTAGGCTTCAAACCTACATTGATCAAATGAGATAAAGAAGGACGTTCTGTACTAATAAAAGGGGAAATAGACCGAAAGGAAATAACAATTATCGACCTATATGCACCCAATGTCAACCCACCCAATTTCATCAAACATACCCTGAAAGACATAAAAGCATATATTAACTCCAACACAGTGGTTGTAGGAGACTTTAACACCCCATTATCATCAATAGATAGGTCATCCAAACAAAAAATCAATAAAGAAATCCTAGATCTAAAATATATAATAGATCAAATGGACCTACTTGATGTCTATAGAACATTTCATCCAACTTCTACACAATATACATTCTTCTCAGGAGCCCATGGAACCTTCTCCAAAATAGATCATATCCTAGGGTGTAAAGCAAGTCTCAGCAAATATAAGAAAATAGAAATTATACCGTGCATACTATCTGATCACAATGCAATAAAATTAGAACTCAACAACAAAAGAAAAGACAAAAACCATGCAAACACCTGGAAACTGAATAATTCATTGCTTAATGAACAACGGTCATTGATGAAATAAAAGAGGAAATTAAAAAGTTCCTGGAAGTCAATGAAAATGAAAACACAACCTACGGAACCTATGGACCTATGAACCTATGGAGGAAAGTTCATAGCCATGAGTGCATATATTAAAAAGACTGAAAGATCCCAAATCAATGACCTAATGATACATCTCAAACTCCTAGAAAAACAAGAACAAGCAAATCTCAAAACAAATAGAAGGAGAGAAATAATAAAAATAAGAGCTGAAATTAATGAAATAGAAACCAAAAAAAAAAATTACAAAGAATTAAAGAAACAAAAAGTTGGTTCTTTGAAAAAATAAACAAGATCAACAGACCCCAGGCAAACCTGACTAAAATGAGGAGAGAAAAAACCCAAATTAGTAGAATCAGGAATGCAAAAGGGGAGATAACAACTAACACCATGGAAGTCCAGGAAATCATCAGAGACTACTTCAAGAACCTAAATTCAAATAAATTTGAAAATCTTAAAGAAATGGACAGATTTCTAGATACATATGATCATCCAAAACTGAATCAAGAGGATGTTAATAAACTGAATAGATCTATCACACAAAATGATATTGAAGCAGCAATCAAGAGTCTCCCCAAAAAGAAAAGTCCAGGACCTGATGGATTCTCTGATGAATTCTGTCAGACCTTTAAAGAAGAACTGACACCAACCCTCCTTAAACTGTTCCATGAAATAGAAAGGGAAAGAAAACTGCCTAACACATTTTATGAAGCCAGTATTACACTTATCCCAAAACCAGGCAAAGAGACCTCCAAAAAGGAGAACTATAGGCCAATCTCCTTAATGAACATGGTGCAAAAAACCTCAATAAAATACTGGCAAACTGAATTCAACAACACATCAAAAAGATCACTCACCACAACCAAGTAGGCTTCATCCCAGGGATGCAGGGGTGGTTCAACATATGAAAATCAAAAAACGTAATAAACCACATTAACAGAAGCAAAGACAAAAACCACTTGATCATCTCAATAGATGCAGAAAAAGCCTTTGATAAGCTCCAACACCATTTCATGATAAAAGCTCTAAGAAAACTAGGAATAGAAGGAAAGTACCTCAACATCATAAAAGCTATATATGACAAACCTACAGCCAGCATTATACTTAATGGAGAAAAACTGAAACCATTCCCTCTAAAATCAGGAACGAGACAAGGATGTCCACCATCTCCACTCCTATTCAACATAGTACTGGAATTCCTAGCCAGAGCAATTAGGCAAGAAGAAGGAATAAAAGGAATACAGATAGGTAAAGAAACTGTCAAAATATCCCTATTTGCAGATGACATGATCCTATACCTTAAAGACCCAAAAATCTCTACTCAGAAGCTCCTAGACACCATCAATAGCTATAGCAAGGTAGCAGGATATAAAATCAACATAGAAAAATCATTAGCATTTCTATACACTAATAATGAACAAACTGAGAAAGAATATATGAAAACAATTCCATTTACAATAGCCTCAAACAAAATCAAATACCTAGGTGTAAACCTAACAAAAGATGTGAAAGACCTCTACAAGGAAAACTATACACTTCTGAAGAAAGAGATTGAGGAAGACTATAGAAAGTGGCGAGATCTCCCATGCTCATGGATTGGTAGAATCAACACAGTAAAAATGTCTATACTCCCCAAAGTAACCTACATGTTTAATGCAATTCCCATCAAAATTCCAATAATATTCATTAAAGAGATTGAAAAATCTACCATTACATTTATATGGAAACACAAGAGGCCACGAATAGCCAAGGCAATATTTAGTCAAAAGAACAATGCTGGAGGTATCACGATAACCGACTTCAAACTATATTACAAAGCAATAACAATAAAAACAGCATGGTACTGGCACAAAAACAGACATGAAGACCAGTGGAACAGAATAGAGGTCTCAGAAATGAAGCCACACAAGTATAACCAACTTGTCTTTGACAAAGGTGCTAAAAATATATGATGGAGAAATAGCGGCCTCTTCAACAAAAACTGCTGGGAAAACTGATTAGCAGTCTGCAAAACACTGAAACTAGATCCATGTATATCACCCTATACCAAGATTAACTCAAAATGGATCAAGGATCTTAATATCAGACCCCAAACTCTTAAGTTGATACAGGAAAGAGTAGGAAATACTCTGGAGTTAGTAGGTATAGGTAAGAACTTTCCCAATGGAATGTCAGCAGCTCAGCAACTAAGAGATAGCATAGATAAATGGGACTTCAAAAAACTAAAAAGCTTCTGCTCAACAAAAGAAATGGTGTCTAAACTGAAGAGAACACTCATAGAGTGGGAGAAAATATTTGCCAGCTACACATCAGACAAAGGACTGATAACCAGAATATATAGGGAACTCAAAAACCTAAATTCTCCCAAAATTAATGAACTGATAAAGAAATGGGCAAGTGAACTAAACAGAATTTTCTCAAAAGAAGAAATTCAAATGGCAAAAAAACACATGAAAAAATGCTCATCATCTCTAGCAATAAAGGAAATGCAAATTAAAACCACACTAAGATTCCACCTCACCCCTGTTAGAATAGCCATCATTAGCAACACCACTAACAACAGGTGTTGGCGAGGATGCGGGGACAAAGGAACCCTCTTACACTGCTGGAAAAAAATTTGGAGGCAACTTAAAAAGCTAAACATTGATCTATCATATGATCCAGCAATACCACTCTTGGGGATATACCCAAAAGAATGTGACACAGTTTACTCCAGAGGCACCTGCACATCCATGTTTATTGCAGCACTATTCACAATAGCCAAGTTATGGAAACAGCCAAGATGCCCCACCACTGATGAATGGATTAAGAAAATGTGGTATTTATATACAATGGAATTTTATGCAGCCATGAAGAAGAATGAAATGTTATCATTTGCTGGTAAATGGATGGAATTGAAGAACATCATTCTGAGTGAGGTTAGCCTGGCCCAAAAGACCAAAAATTGTATGTTCTCCCTCATATGTGGACATTAGATCAAGGGCAAACACAACAAGGGGATTGGACTTTGATTACATGATAAAGCGAGAGCACACAAGGGAGGTATGAGGATAGGTAAGACACCTAAAAAACTAGATAGCATTTGTTGCCCTCAACGCAGAGAAACTAAAGCAGATACCTTAAAGCAACTGAGGCCAATAGGAAAAGGGGACCAGGAACTAGAGAAAAGGTTAGATCAAAAAGAATTAACCTAGAAGGTAACACACGCACAGGAAATCAATGTGAGTCAACTCCCTGTATAGCTATCCTTATCTCAACTAGCAAAAACCCTTGGTCCTTCCTATTATTGCTTATATTCTCTCTTCAACAAATTAGAGATAAGGGCAAAATAGTTTCTGCTGGGTAGCGAGGGGGTGGGGGGAAGAGTGAGGGGGCGGGGGGTAAGGGAGGTAGTGGGGGAAGGGGGGGAGAAATGACCTGAACATTGTATGCACATATGAATAAAAAAAAAAGATGATCATATACCATGATCAAGGTGGTTTTGTTCCAGAATGCAAGGATGGTTCAGTATATACAAATCAATAAATATAATACAGCACACAAATAGAATCAGAGACAAAAAATACATAATCATCTCAATAGATGCAGAAAAGCCTTTGATAAAACTCAACATCCTTTCATGATAAAAACCCTGAAGAAATTAGGAATGGAAGAAACATAGCATACTGAAGGCTGTACATGAAAAACTTATAGCCAACATTGTTGTACATGTGGAAAAAATGAAAGCATTTCCCCTAAGATCAGGACTAAAACAAGGGCATCCACTCTTTCTACTCTTATTCAGTATAGAGCTTACGTTCTTAGCAGAACAATATGGCAAGAGAAAGATTAGAGGGGATATAAATAGGAAAAGAAGTCAAATTATCCCTCTTTACAAATGATAAGATACTATACTTAAAAGATACCAAAGACTCCATCAGAAAACTTTTAGAACTTACACTTTCAAAAAGTGGCAGGACACAAAATCAACATACAAAAATCAGTAGCTTTTTATGCACTAACATGAATTCTCTGAGAAAGGAATCAGGAAAACAATCCCATTCACAATAGCCTCATAAAATGAAATCCTTAGGAATAAACCCAACCAAGGATGTGAAAGAACTCTACAATGAACCTTATAAAACACTTAAGAAAGAAATTGAGGAAGACATTGGAAGCTGGAGAGACCTTTCATGTTCATAGATCAGCAGAATTCAGACTGTAAAAATGATTGTACTACTGAAAGCAAGCTACAGATTCAATGCAATACACTTAAAATCCCAATGACATTCTTCATAGAAATAGAAAAAAATCCAAAAATTCATATGAAAGCACAAAAGACCTCGAATAGCCAAAGCAATACTTACGAAAGCAAGCAGTGCTGGGACTATCACAATACTGAACTTGAAATTTTACTAGAAAGCCATAGCAACAAAGACAGCATGGAACTGAAACGAAAACAGACACATAGACCGATGGAACAGAATAGAAGACCGAGAACTGAACCCACACAGCTACAGCCATCTAATCCTGGCAAAGGTGCCCAAAACATACATTGGAGAAAAGGCAGCCTCTTCAACAAATGGTGCTAGGAAAACTGGATATCCACATGTAGAAGACTAAAGCTAGACCCCTGTCTTTCACCATGTACAAAAATCAATTCAAAATGGATCAAAGACCTTCATATAAGACCTGAAACTAGAGGGAAAAATAGGATATAGATATAGATAGATAGTGATATAGAATGTATTATTCAGCCATAAAGAAGAATGGATTTATATCATTTTCAGGAAAAATGGGTGAAACTGGAGATCACCATGTTAAGTAAGTTAAGCCAGACTCAGAAAAACAAATACCAGGTTTTCTCTCATGCAGAATCTAGATGCGTAAATACAAACAAACAAAAAGCCATGAACCTAAATGAAGGGCTATGTGGGTGTGAGGGGATTGGGGAGAGGACAAGGAACAGTGAAGGGGTTGAATAAGATTAAAGTACATTTGATGCAGGTGTGGAAATGTCCTAACGAAACTCATTGCTTTGTACAATAAAATGATAAACCATGAAAAAAAGAGAGGAAGGAAGGGAGGGAGGGAGGGAGGGAAAAAAAGAAAGAAAGAAGAAAAAAGGGAAAGAAAGAGTGCTGGCCTTGGAAAGAAAATCCACCCCACATCTTATCCCTTTTTAAGAATGTGAGAACTTTCCCCCATCAAGAAAATAATACTGGCTGCCCAATGCCACACAACTAGTAAGCGTTGAACATCTAAGTCCTTGCACCCTGAACCACACTCTACACCCCTCCACCAAGCCATCTTTCTTCCCTTTGGCACGACCTATCAGCAGGCAGCCCCACTGACCTTCTTACACTGCTGCGTGACCAGAATCCTCACCTGCCTGCCATGTGAGTGGGAGACACTGGAGGCCCCGAGTCTTCACACAGTTCATTTAAGTTGCAGTTGTGACTTTTCCTTGAATCGTGCGAGCGCTTGGCGGGCTCGGGGTGATTTGGTACTTTTGTACACTGCTCATCTGGCAGAGAATTACTACTCTGCTCTACAAGTTCCCACAGATGGCTTTATTTCCATTGCTATTAAATTGGTTTTGAACAAGACATAATTCTTCAAGTGCCTGGTGAGCTCTCTGGGTTTGCTCAGGCAAGATTCCATAAAAATGTAAATAATCAGAACACTTCTGGGATTATTTATCACAACTGACTTGCAGCTGTAAATTTATGTATTAATTTCAGCTATAAGCTTCAGTGGGAAAAAGATGAACTGTTGAAAATAGACTCTTGCACCTCTCATCCTTTCTATGTCCCCATTTCTCCTCTGCTTCCAGGGAACAGACTGTGGAGTGGAGATGAGTCTGAAAGACAATGAACAGAATAAAAATGAAGTCAGGTGACAAGCAGGGAAGAATCATCCATTGGCAAGTCACAGACACAACTCTCATCACTTTCCCCTGGCTGTTGGAACCTAGTCACACTAGCCTTCTTTTGGTTTCTCCTGCCAGTTCCTGCCTCAGAACCCTTGCATGCACTTCTTTGGCTTATAATGTTCCTTCTTCCCCTTTTTTATCTGGTTCAGTCTCATTTGTCCTTCAGCTCTTGGTTTAGCATCCTTTGCCAACCACCTGCCAGACCAGTTCTATACTCAGGAAGCAGCACCCCCACTTACCTATGCACTAAACACAGTTGCAACTCCTCGTATCCATAGGCTTTTTAAAACTCACTGTCTGTCTCTCTCCTACTCAACTATAAACCTTACAGTGGATAGAGCCATGTCTTTGTCACCTGCATCCCCAGAGCCTGGCACAAAGTTGAATCTGTGCCAATCTGTGTTGAATGAACAAATGGACCTACTTCAGCAGGAGACCATAGCTGGGTCTTGCAGGGTCTGTCTGTCTGTATGGGCACACAATTCCCCAGGGTTCTGTTGCTCATCCAGTGCCCCTCTGTGGTCAGAGGACTCCTCTCTCTGCCTGTGTGCACCAGGAGACTGAAAATGCCTGAGAATTTTTATTCCTCTGTGGAGGGCAGCCTGTACCCACTTAGAGGCAGATACAGACTTACACCACCCCAGCTCTCTCATCTCCACCTGCATTGCCCCCAGGGCTCCCTGTGATGAGTTACACTGATGTCAACCTTGCCTGGTCCACACTCTTCTTGACTTCTCTTCCCTTCTCTCCTCCCAGAGCTTCCAAGAATTCTTCCAAACAAATCACATTTATGCAAATCCTCTTGTCTGGGTCTGCTTCCAGGGTGCCCAATCTAAAACCCAACCGTCTGCTGGAAAAGATTCTCACTGAGATGTGATTAATATCATAAATTTCAGTGCATGAAGCACTCCAGCCACAGACCTTTCTGATTCTGACAAGGAAGAGGTGTTGCCATAAGTCTATAACTAGCAGGGGAGGGTCATGTCTGTGAGCTGCACTTGAATCTTTACCGGACGACCCACTGCCCATCCTCATTGGAGGCCTGGTGGCCTGTTGGCCAGACTGACTTAAGAATGAGCCAAGATCCCCTCTCCTGCCCCTCCTGGAGATTTCAGCAGAGGCCAGAGCTAGGCAGGGCCAGGTTTGGGGGACCTAGCTGGCTCCTGAATCCTGGGAGGATGAGGAAAAGTGTTGACTTGGTGTATAAGGATGTCTTCAGCTTTAGGGGACAGACTCCCCAATTCAAAGAGGCTTAAATATTAGGTGTGCATTTATAGAGGAATTTACTATGAAGAAAAGCAAAAAGAGGTTGTGACAGAGAAGAAGGAGGTGAGCAGAAAGACCTCTCTGAAAAGGAGAGGAATTAGCACTCCAGTAGGGGCAGGGTAGTATGCAGAACACACTGACCTGGTGAGCCTATGAGTTTTCCCACTAGGCTGAAGACCCAACAGGTGTGATGAGATCAAAGATGGCTATGTGGAGTGGTCATGCTGGATTATTCAGGTGAGCCCACTGCAATCCCAAGGTCCTTATGAGGGAAGGGGCCAAGTGGGATCAGAGATGTACCAGTGGAAGCAGAGGTCCAAGCTATGCAGCCACAAGCCAAGTCATGCAAGCAGCCTCTGTTCTAGAATAGGCAAAGACCCCTCCTGGGATTCCCCTTTACAGCCTCTACCAGGGATGACCTTGATTTTCATCTAGTTTGCACTATTTTGGATGGCTGACCTCTAGAAATTGGTGTCATTTTAAGCTACTAAGTCTATAGCAATATGTCACAGCAACAAGAAGAGACTCATAGCAGGTGTTATTTCAGGAGGGAACAGCAGGTACAAAGTCCCGAGGTATTTCTGAAAAACACTAAGATTCCTACCAGGCCAGGCCCTCTGATGAGATGGAGTGGTGTACAGGGCCAGGTGACATGATCCTCATGGGCTACCTGCTGTAATAGTTGAGATTTTACTCTAAGATTAGTGGAAGACATTAAGAATTTTTAGACAACCTGGATCACCATGGCTTCCAGGTGAAAAAATAGATTGGAGGTGACTGCAGTAAGGACTCATAAGAGCAGAAGCATGGGACTGTCAGAAGGCCCTGCAGCCATTAGAAGCCAGCCACTATGTCCTGGATCCTATGCTCCAGTGGGGATGCAGGTGAGGCAAAGATGGTAAGATATATTTCAGACACTGACTTATTGGCTCTGAAAAAATCAAATAAAATAATTTGGACATCTTCAATGCCAGGGGCCCTTTGGTCAAATAAAAGCCAGCTTTTCAGAGGCTATATGTTGGCTGCTGACAGTGACAAATGATACTACCATACAGGTAGTCCCCAGAGTAGGGACTTTGGGATGTTTTGGTAGAGCTGAAAGAGTAAAAGGAAAATGTATGCTCCTTCCTGAATGTCCAGTAACAAATGACTGTCTCGTGAGGAAGAAATTTAGTCTGTGTGCAGAAGGATGGGCCAGCCATGCTGGGGACACTTGAGATGTCACAATGTTATTTATGGGGATAGTGACTTACTCTCCTGAACAACTATAAAGTCCCAAACTGTCTGAGTTTCATGAAAATCTCAAGTTCAGTCACCAACTTGAAGGTACAAAACTGAGCATGGATCCTTCAGGAATTCAGATTTGATGTGAAGTATAACCAAAGACTTGCCAACAGATGTTAGAAGTTGGAAATGTTACACGCATGCCTGCTGACAGAAGTGTTAAGTAGAATCAGTGTTCTGACTTTATTTTTAAGCCAGGAGGGGGATCGTGTCTGTCCTGGGATGACCTTCCTAACAGCTTCTGTCCATCACTAGAAACGATTGTCATATCGCTAGCACTTCGTGACCATTTTCCATGTCATGACCTATTATTGCCTCCTCTTCAGACAAGAGGAAGTAGACTCCCCAAAAATAGTCCTACAAGAAAGCAGTAGAGATGCCCAAAAACAAAGCCAGATTCTAAACCTGAAATTTACAAATAATAGCCTGGGGGCAAAATCCTATTTGCCCTTGCTTTTGTAAATAAAGTTTTATTGGAAAATAAAACATGCCCATCTGTTGACCTGTTGCCATGGCTCTTCTGCAGTCTGAGGGCAGGAGCTGGGTCATTGCAACAGAAACCAGATGGCCCCCAGAGCCTAAAATATTTACTACGTGGCTCTTTGCAGAAAGTTCTCCCTTTCCTGTTCTAGATCCTGCAGCACAGGGAAAGCATTTCCTTGTAACTCACTCTCCTACTCTTTGGTATCACTTCCTCACCATACACCCCATTCACACTACAGAGACCTATCCCTGGTCATTGCATGAGTCCCCCAGGGTCCTTCAACTTCCCACAGCTGGCCTGGCAAGGTCTCTGCCAGCCTTCTCTCTCAGCTGCTCTGTGATTGACTAGATCACAGCAAGCCAGATGCCTGATGCCTCCAAGACCAGTTCTACGAGTTTGGATTTTATTCTAAGATTGATAAGAAGACATTCAAAAGTTTTTAGACAATAATGACCCAAAAGACTTGCATGGAGAGCTCCCGTCCCAAGCATGATTTCTTGAGAAATATGAGTGCTATGTATGAAGACAGTTTCTTTTTTCCAACCAGTCATCAAGTCCTGATTTGCATGAGTTGATGAAACACTCGCCAAACATGATTCTCACTGCATGACCGTTTGGGATATGTAGGCAAGGGGTGCTGGTAGAAACCAGCCAGAGGAGGGAAAATAAGGAGAGACAGTATTATGGTTTGGATCTAAAATGTCCCCCAAAGGCCACATGTTTGGTTGCCAGCCCTTAGTGCTATCAGGAGGTGGTGGAAACTTTTAGTGGTGGGAGGAAGTGAGGTCGTTAAAAGTGTGTCCCTGAAGGACTCTAGCCTATAGCCCCTCCCCACACTACTCTTTTTCTCTCTCTGTCTCTCTCTCTCTTTCTCTTTCTATGTATCTCTATCACTCCCTTTCCTTTCTGACCACCATGCTGTGAGCAGCTTTGTTCCATCATGATGTCTTGCCTTACCACAGCCCCAAAACAATGGGGCCAAGTGACCATGGACTGAAACCTCTGAAACCATGAGCCAAAATAAACCTTTCTGCCTTTGAGCTGATCTATCTCAGATATTTCATCACAGCAACAGAATCTGATGAATTCAGATTACTAGGGTGATTCTGACCCTAGTAACCCTATCCCAAAGCCAGCAGCAACAGATACAAAGGGAAGATAAGATTGTGGTCAGGCCTCATAGACCCCTTGAACTGGATAGCCACTGTACTCACATGCTTCCTGTTTGATTTCTTTAAAAGATTTTCATCCAGGCATGGTAGAGCATGCCTGTAATCCCAGCATTGGAAGGCAGAGACAGGAGAATCATGAATCCCAGGCTGACCTGGTTAGATAGCAAGATGCTGTCTCAAAACAACCACTCCCCCCCCCCTGCCCACACACACAGTTATTGTTACATCATTTCCCACTTACCACCTTTGCTGACTGGTAAAGTAGCACATGGTAAGGTACCTGGTTCTGAGTTCTTGAGTCGTGCAACAGTGTTTTAACTGTTAGAACTTTGCAAAAATGGTCACATCTGGCATTCCCACCTTGCTCAAATTGTTCTAACTGAGCCATTGTTATTTTATTAAAGCTACTAAAGAATGGAAATCCCATGCATCAAGTCTGTCAGCTAATTTTGAAAGAATTTCAATCTCTAATCTCTAAACTTTCTAAATTCCAGCTCAGACAATTGCTACATCTCTTTCCTTATTCAAACCATCTTTGTTGCTCCATACATTTTAATGGTTTTCTTCATCTACCATCATGTCTCAAGCAATTTGGTCATTTTAATTTTTTGTTGTTATTGCAAATAAAACTTTTAATCATAGTTATCCTTTTTTCTCTTTTTTGGTGGGCCTGGGGTTTGAACTCAGGACTTTGCACTTGCAAAGCAAGTGCTCTACCACTTGAGCCACATCTCCAGTCCATTTTGCTCTGGTTATTTTGGAGATGGAGTCTTGAGAACTATTTCCCCAGGCTGGCTTCGAACCAAGATCCTCCCAATCTCAGCCTCCAAAGTAGCTAGGATACAAGTGTGAGCCACTGGCACCTAGCCATAGTTATTTTATTGATTTGCATATGTTTATATCACACCCTACCACTGTACTGAATGATCCTATTAAGGCTGTTGTAATTCTTAACGTGGAATCATGTGACTTATAAATGATACACTGCACTCTTTCTTTCACACAGTGTGTCTCTTACGTCTCTGTGATGCATGTCATTGGTCAAAAGAACCTCACAACATGCCTACATAATATCACTAAGGTAAATACCGCAGACTGGATGGCTTATACAGCAAGCCCAAGATCAAGGCTATCTGGGGCCTCTCTCCTTGGCTTACAGATGGCCACCTTCTCCCTGTGTCTCCATGGGGTCTTCCCTCTGTACATGTGTGTATCCTAATTTCCTCTTGTTATAAGGACACAAGTGATGTAAGATTAGGACCCACCCTAGTGATCTCATTTAACTTAACAAATTCTTTAAAGATACTATCTCCAGTCACATTCTGAGGCTTCGGGGGCTTAAACTTCAGTGTATAAATTTGGGAGAAATGTAACTCAGACCATAACAGTGGACATCCATGCCTCTAATGGAAATATAGCCAATGTTTCTTCAGCAAGTCTGATGTGTTCTTAGGTTTTAAAAAGACATCCTTTTGCGGGGTTTCTGCTCCAATTTTTCAAAGGACTTGTTGTCAAGAATGAATCTCAGGTTTATTGAATGTCTTTCAGTATCTATTGACAGAATTATATGGAATATTTTTGTCTATTTCTGTGATGAAACATATTAATACACTTCCTGATATAAAACAGTTCTGGATCAACATTCAGAATATATGAATAAATCCTATAAATCAATAGGAAAAGAATTTTTAAACCTACTATAAATTAGACAAAGAAGATAAACAGACAGCTCAGGAATAAGGAACACCCCAATCAACAAATATTAGGAAAAAATCTCCAGTTCTCTAGTAGTGAAAGAAATGCAAATTAAAACAGGAATAAAACCCCATCCCACACAAGAGTTAGCAAGGATATGGAACACAGAACTCTCACACTCTGCTGATGGGAGAGCCCACGGCTAGAACCTCATTCCCATATGCAAGGGGGAAGTGTGCAGGACATTTGTTTTAACACTCTTCCTAAGAGCCACAAAAAAGGGACACAACCTAAATTTCTGCCTTGGTTTAGGCTTCTGTAATAAAATGCCATGGATTGGGAGCCTTATAAACAAGGGAAATTTATTTCTCACAATTGTGGAGGTTGTGAGTCCAAAATCAGGTGTCAGCACCAGTAGGTGCTGGTGAGGACCCTCTTCCAGGTGGTACATTGCCTTCGCATGGGGAGAGCACTCTGACGTTCCTTTTATATGGCGAGAGTTCTATACCTGACGGCTCCACCCTCATGACTTATTTCCTGAAGGCCCTCACCTCCCAATGTCTCCACATTGACAGCTGGAAGTCCAACATGGGAATTTGAGGTGGACACAAGCATTCAGTCCATAACAATCTCCATGTATAAAAAAAATAAGATATGGTACCCTTATACAATGTATAATCCAGATCCACTGTGTCTACAAGGACAGATCTCAAAAGTGTGATAGAGAGGACAAAAGCAAGTACCAGAGAGAAACATTTAAAATAAAACCATTTATGAAAATTTAAGGACATATAAAATAATATGTAGCTAAATATTTATGAATACTTATAAAAGTTGTAGGGATAGAAAACATAGTTGAGGGCTAAATATTGACTTTGAAATAGTTGTTATGTGTGGTTTCTGGAAGGGGTGGAATGAAAGAAGAAAGGAGGGAAAAAATGAAACCCATCCTCTGAGAAGGGGAACAAGAAGGGTGGCTCAATTCATCTGTAAGATTTGATTTCATTTCTTTTTAAATAAAACGATCTGAAAAACAAAGGTCTTTGCATTCCTAGGACAAATCCTACTTGGTCATGGTGAATGATTCTATTAATGTATTATTGAATTCTGTTTGCTATTATTTTATTTATAGTTTTCATCCAACTCCTTGTTTTTCTCTTCTCCTCTTTTTCCACTGTATTTTGCAAGATTGGATTTCAGGGTTGTGCATTCCCCATAAAATGAATTAAGGGGTTTTCTATGCTTTTCTATGATCTGGAACCATTAGTCCAACATGGAAAGAAATCTGTTATTGGAAAATTTAAAGAACCCATTAGGAAACCTTTGGGTAAGGAGGCTGTTTTAGAGCTAGTATTTAGTAAAACTTTAACCTTTAATGTATATATAATATTTTTCATTCAGACTTATTCTTTTTTCATAGGTCTGCTTTTGTAATTCATATTTCACAAAACATATCTGCCTCATTGGGATTTTTTCATGCCTTCACAAAGAGTTATACATGGTAATATCTGAATTTTTTAATCTCACACATGGCTTTTGGAGCGTCTCATCATTTATAATTGTATTTGTTTTGGGTTTTTTCCCTCTTAAGCCAATTTCTCAGAGGTTTATCTATATTATTATTAGTTTTCTTCCCAGAGCCTTCTCCTGGACGCATTTATCAGACCTGGAACATTTCTGTTTTAGAATCCATGGGTCTCTGCTTTGTTCTTCAAAAGGTTTCAAGGATTTATTTTTCTTGATTCCTTTTAAATTTTTTGCTCATTTTCATACTTCTTGATGTGAAAGCTAACCTCACTTATTTTTTATTTACAACAATCAAAAGCAGTGTGGGGCTCTGGCTATGCACTATGTTTTCCTCACATTCTCATTGTTCTCTAAGTAGTCTTTCACTGTATATCTTATTTCTCCTTTGGTTCAATAATTTCTTAGGAAATTGTTCTTTTTGCCACCATTTCCATAAAGTAATGGCTGTTTAGAATAAACGTGAAAAGCCCAGACTGCAACAACAACACCTGTGATGGGGCTAGCACAGAGCCTGATACTGTAAATGTCTGCTGTGTGGGTTCACCGACTGACCATGATGCAAACAAAGCCTGGCAATCACAAGAAATGAGGCTGATGCCTTAGTTAAAATAATAACCATAAAATAAGTGGAAAGGAACAGAGTTTTCTCTTGGCTCATTTCATATCAGGTTTCCACGTATTATTCACAGAGAACATTAACCAATAATAGGCTCCTTCACACAACTGAATGACACTTCAAAACTCAGATGTAGTGAACAGCAAAGATCTTTTGGCAATCAGGAAAATCCTCCCACCATCGTCAACGGAACTACCACCTGCAGACACACCACATTGCTGACTTCACAGCAATGTGCCACACTTTTGGCAAAGGTCAATGGATGCTACCATCCCCTCATGGGCAAGCATGGCTCCACCCACATCACAGCTAACCCTGACCAACAGGAGCTCTTTCACGTCTCCATGAAACAGGCTTTTGACAAGACAAGGGGTCCTTCTAAGTCTATCACAAGGTTTAGCACGCCCCTCTGTACCTGTGGGTGGTGTCAATTCTTTCGAGAAAACAGGTAAAATTTGTCTCTTTTAATATACTTTAAATGAGCTTTCCTTTCATACCACAATAGCAATATATGTCACATGTTCCCTTCAATGTTACTAATGTCAACTATTTAATATGTATCTTTACAAGTTTCTCCTGGTTCATATAAACATTCATACATGAAAAGTCACATGAAAGATTTTCTATTGTGGCCAGGTACAGCAGCTGTAATCCTAGCTACTTGGGAGGTTGAGATCAGGAGAATGGAGGTTCAAGTCCAGGATGGGCAAAAGTTCATGAAATTCCATCTCAGCCACTAGTTGGTCGTGGTACTGCACCCCTGTTATCTTAGCTATGGTGAGAAGTATAAAACAGAAGGACCGTGGTTCAGACAGCCCCAGCATAAAAGTGAGACCCTAGCTCAAAAAAAGGGGGTTAGGGACTGGCTCAAGTGATGGAGCACTTGTCTAGCAAAATAGTTTGTATTTTTTTTGTTATTGTTGTTCAAAAATTGGTTCATATTACACAAAGTTGCTATTTCTACTTAATAAGAGAATACAGGTATCCCTCCATATATCTGGGAGGGTTCAGTAGTTGCATAAAATTCTAGAATATGAAATAACATAATTTATCCAATAATTCCATATTTTTGGACATTCAGACTTTTGCAAGTATCAGATATTTTGTAATAAACATTTTTGTATCAAATTGGTACTTTTATTTCTGTCTGCCAAAAGTGAAATGGCTAAGACTGAGTGAATATATTTTAAGTTTCAGTAACTACTTCCAGATTTTTTTCTTTTGAATGGTTAAAGCAATTCTTATTCATAGTAGCAAAGTCTGAGAGTCTTTATTCCCGCCATACAATCACAAGCCATGATTATGAATCATTTCAATTTTGGCCAAACTGATGAATTTTGAGAGTGATCTTATTGTCATTTTTATCTGCATTTCCCCCTCACACACACAAGAATGAGCATAATTTAACTTGCTTATTGGTTATTTACATTTCCTCTTCTGAAAATTACCTACTTCTTTATTGGATTTTTTTAATCTTTAATTTACAGAAGATCTTTACAGATTACAAAAATTAACCCTGAAGCCCTCCCACTACTTTTCCTGGAAATATCAAGAAAGAGGCCCAGTAATTCTCTTGGGGATCACTGGAATAAAAGAAAGCCCAGTGCTAGCTCCATTTTGCCATTTTGCCTGATAAGAAAAAAAATCGGTACAGAGAAAACAAGTCAGAATGGGGAGAGAGAGTCAACGACATTTTGGAAGGGTTTTGCCATTGAATTTCCCCCTTAGCAGAGCCGGGAAACTTCGTTTTTTGGTTTGTTTTGGGTTTCTGTCACTTGCAACCAAAATCTTCCTGACTATAGTGAATTTGCCTTTACTGAATTCACCCTGGTTCTGAAATAAGGTCTCAGCATCCAGGTGCAGCCGATGGTCCTGGATGTCCTCCATATTTCCTACTGCATGGCCACCTCCAGAGGTTTCCTGACACAACAGCACAACAAGCCCACGGGAGGAGCTCACAGGACATGTCTGTTATATTTGGACACCAAAACAAATTTGAGTCTCTGCAAATCATGTTGTGCACACTGTACATTGACTGGGCAACTTAAATGAAGCCCAAACAAGAAAATGTGCGGAGGCCCGAGTTACAAATCACGAGTTACTCCTGCACCTGTTGGGCATTCGTGAAAAAGGCATCATTAGTTCCACAGGTGTGCCAGAGGACAGGCTAAGTTTCTAGATGCCCATTTGAAAACACAGTCCGTCACTAAATGGGCTGTTATCGTAAAGGTGATGTTACAGGATTACTAGTGGTGCTCTAAGGAAAAGAAGGAAGTAAGTAGTTTGTGTACTATAAGACTTTGTAAACTCTTTTTTTGGTGAGACTGGGGTTTGAACTCAGGTCTTCATACTTGCAAAGTAGGCACTCTGCTTCTTGAGCCATGACTCCAGTTCGTTTGGTCTGGTTATTGTTGAGATGAGGTCTCACTAACTATTTGCCTGGGCTGACCTCAAACCTCAACTTTCCCCATCTCAGACTCCCAAGTAAGTAGGACTGCAGGTGTGAGCAACCCGCACCAAGCAGGCTTTGTAAACTAACAGAGGGGACTCATGGTGTCTGATACGGGATTTCTATTCCAAATAAATGAAAGAACAAGATATTGAAATGCTAAGAGCTTAAATAAACTTTACACTTATCCAAAATTTGGACTATCAGAAAATCCCAAATAACATCATTTAGGCATAATACATGGACGCCCCCAACCATAATAGCAAACATTAATATTTATTGAGTACCTGTTGTGTGCCAGACATGAAGGAAACACTTTTTTAAAATTACTTCTTTATCTTTACTCCTGTAACAACCTAATGAGGTGAATACCAGGTCTTAGAGGAAATGAGAGTTAAGAGGGTTCTATCAGGCGGGATGAAGCATGTTATGCTGAAGTAACAAAAATCTCAGGATCTCAGAGGCATGACACAGCAAAAGCATCCTTCTTGCAGGTGAGGCTGCATGCCCAGTGCAGGTGACAGGGAGCAGTCTGTTCACCTTATGCTAGTGAGGGTTCTGTCTGAACTGTATTTCCAGAACCCCTGCAGTATGAGGAAGAAAACATAGCAAACTGCACACTGATCTTAAGGTTCTCATCTGGAGCTGACCCCTGCTGTTTCTCTCTTGTGTTTCATTGACCAAACGAGCCCCATACTCAACTTCCAGTTCGGGAGAGGCATAATCCCACTTATGCCCAGAAAGAAGAGAGCAGGAAGTATTTAATTAATGACAGTCGATGCAATCACAGAACACAACTGGTCTGGCCTCTTCCAGAAACAGAGATACAATAACTGAAGAAATCTCAGTTTCTCTCTGTGTCATTGTTCCAAGTTAACACTTTAAAGTTGAAAGTCTCTTTGCCTCCTTCAGCTTTCCCTCACTCCCCCCACTTCTATCTGTAACACCCTCCATAGGAATTCTCATCTTTTCATGATGCTTTACTAGAACTTTTTGGTCACTCTTTAAAAGTACACACTTGGTTCAGGAGGCTGGGGGATGTAATTTTTTTGTTGTTGTTGTTGTTTTTCCAAAGGAAGTTTTAAAACCTTCATTTTGAACATGAAAACAGCTGGAAACTAAATAACTCATTACTTAATGAAGAGTGGATCATCGATGCAATAAAAGAGGAAATTAAAAAGTTCCTGGAAGTCAATGAAAATGAAAACACAACCTACCGGAACCTATGGGACACAGCTAAGGCAGTCTTGAGAGGAAAGTTTATAGCCATGAGTGCATATATTAAAAAGACTGAAAGATCCCAAATCAATGACCTAATGATACATCTCAAACTCCTAGAAAAACAAGAACAAGCAAATCCCAAAACAAATAGAAGGAGAGAAATAATAAAAATAAGAGCTGAAATCAATGAAATAGAAACCAAAAAAACCATACAAAGAATTAATGAAACAAAAAGTTGGTTCTTTGAAAAAATAAACAAGATCGACAGACCCCTGGCAAACCTGACTAAAATGAGGAGAGAAAAAACCCAAATTAGTAGAATTAGGAATGCAAAAGGGGAGATAACAACTAACACCATGGAAGTCCAGGAAATCATCAGAGACTACTTTGAGAACCTAAATTCAAATAAATTTGAAAATCTTAAAGAAATGGACAGATTTCTAGATACATATGATCATCCAAAACTGAACCAAGAGGAAATTAATCAACTGAATAGACCTATAACACAAAATGAAATTGAAGCAGCAATCAAGAGTCTCCCAAAAAAGAAAAGTCCAGGACCTGATGGATTCTCTGATGAATTCTATCAGACCTTCAAAGAAGAACTGATACCAACCCTCCTTAAACTGTTCCATGAAATAGAAAGGGAAGGAAAACTGCCAAACACATATTATGAAGCCAGTATTACACTTATCCCCAAACCAGGCAAAGACACCTCCAAAAAGAAGAACTATAGGCCAATCTCCTTAATGAACATTGATGCAAAAATCCTCAACAAAATAATGGCAAACCGAATTCAGCAACACATCAAAAAGATTATTCACCACGACCAAGTAGGCTTCATCCCAGGGATGCAGGGGTGGTTCAACATACGAAAATCAATAAACGTAATAAACCACATTAACAGAAGCAAAGACAAAAACCACTTGATCATCTCAATAGATGCAGAAAAAGCCTTTGTTGATAAGATCCAACATCATTTCATGATAAAAGCTCTAAGAAAACTAGGAATAGAAGGAAAGTTCCTCAACATTATAAAAGCTATATATGACAAACCTACAGCCAGCATTATACTTAACGGAGAAAAATTAAAACCATTCCCTCTAAAATCAGGAACCAGACAAGGATGCCCACTATCTCCACTCCTATTCAACATAGTACTGGAATTCCTAGCCAGAGCAATTAGGCAAGAAGAAGGAATAAAAGGAATACAAATAGGTAAAGAAACTGTCAAAATATCCCTATTTGCAGATGACATGATCCTATACCTTAAAGACCCAAAAAACTCTACTCAGAAGCTTCTAGACACCATCAATAGCTATAGCAAGGTAGCAGGATATAAAATCAACATAGAAAAATCATTAGCATTTCTATACACTAATAATGAACAAACTGAAAAAGAATGTATGAAAACAATTCCATTTACAATAGCCTCAAACAAAATCAAATACCTAGGTGTAAACCTAACAAAAGATGTGAAAGACCTCTACAAGGAAAACTATAAACTTCTGAAGAAAGAGATTGAGGAAGACTATAGAAAATGAGAGATCTCCCATGCTCATGGATTGGTAGAATCAACATAGTAAAAATGTCGATACTCCCAAAAGTAATCTACATGTTTAATGCAATTCCCATCAAAATTCCAATGACATTCATTAAAGAGATTGAAAAATCTACTGTTAAATTTATATGGAAACACAAGAGGCCACGAATAGCCAAGGCAATACTTAGTCAAAAGAACAATGCAGGAGGTATCACAATACCTGACTTCAAACTATATTACAAAGCAATAACAATAAAAACAGCATGGTACTGTCACAAAAACAGACATGAAGACCAGTGGAACAGAATAGAGGATCCAGATATGAAGCCACACAACTATAAGCAACTTATCTTTGACAAAGGAGCTAAAAATATATGATGGAGAAATAGCAGCCTTTTCAACAAAAACTGCTGGGAAAACTGGTTAGCAGTCTGCAAAAAACTGAAACTAGATCCATGTATATCACCCTATACCAATATTAACTCAAAATGGATCAAGGATCTTAATATCAGACCCCAAACTCTTAAGTTGATACAGGAAAGAGTAGGAAATACTCTGGAGTTAGTAGGTATAGGTAAGAACTTTCTCAATGAAACCCCAGCAGCACAGCAACTAAGAGATAGCATAGATAAATGGGACCTCATAAAACTAAAAAGCTTCTGTTCATCAAAAGAAATGGTCTCTAAACTGAAGAGAACACCCACAGAGTGGGAGAAAATATTTGCCAACTATACATCAGACAAAGGACTGATAACCAGAATATACAGGGAACTTAAAAAACTAAATTCTCCCAAAACTAATGAACCAATAAAGAAATGGGCATGTGAACTAAACAGAACTTTCTCAAAAGAAGAAATTCAAATGGCCAGAAAACACATGAAAAAATGCTCACCATCTCTAGCAATAAAGGAAATGCAAATTAAAACCATGCTAAGATTCTACCTCACCCCTGTTAGAATAGCCATCATCAGCAACACCACCAACAACAGGTGTTGGCGAGGATGCGGGGAAAAAGGAACCCTCTTACACTGTTGGTGGGAATGTAGACTAGTACAACCACTCTGGAAAAAAATTTGGAGGCTACTTAAAAAGCTGGACATCGATCTACCATTTGATCCAGCAATACCACTCTTGGGGATATACCCAAAAGACTGTTACTCCAGAGGCACCTAAACATCCATGTTTATTGCGGCACTATGCACAATAGCCAAGTTATGGAAACAGCCAAGATGCCCCACCACTGACGAATGGATTAAGAAAATGTGGTATCTATACACAATGGAATTTTATGCAGCCATGAAGAAGAATGAAATGTTATCATTCGCTGGTAAATGGATGGAATTGGAGAACATCATTCTGAGTGAGGTTAGCCTGGCCCAAAAGACCAAAAATCGTATGTTCTCCCTCATATGTGGACATTAGATCAAGGGCAAACACAACAAGGGGATTGGACTATGAGCACATGATAAAAGCGAGAGCACACAAGGGAGGGATGAGGATAGGTAAGACACCTAAAAAACTAGCTAGCATTTGTTGCCCTTAACGCAGAGAAACTAAAGCAGATACTTTAAAGCAACTGAGGCCAATAGGAAAAGGGGAACAGGAACTAGAGAAAAGGTTACACCAAAAAGAATTAACCTAGAAGGTAACACCCACGCACAGGAAATCAATGTGAGTCAATGCCCTGTATAGCTATCCTTATCTCAACCAGCAAAAACCCTTGTTCCTTCCTATTATTGCTTATACTCTCTCTACAACAAAATTAGAAATAAGGGCAAAATAGTTTCTGCTGGGTATTGAGGGGGGGGAGAGGGAGGGGGCGGAGTGGGTGGTAAGGAAGGGGGTGGGGGCAGTGGGGAGAAATGAACCAATCCTTGTATGCACATATGAATAATAAAAGAAAAATGAAAGAAAAAAAAAGAAAGAAAGAAAAAAATAATAAAACCTTCATTTTGTATTCAGGAATAAATAAGAAGTGGTGTTATTTATAACTGGCTTTCTCTAATTCAGACTAAATGTAGATTAATCCTAATTGATAACATAAAATTTAATTAAACCTAAATAAAGAACCTGGGAATGAGTCCTCAATAGATGGTATCAATAGTAATGGTGGATGCTTCGTGCTGCAGTACTTGAGATAAACGCTGCCCGTCGAAGTATTTTCAGGGCTTTGTGGAACTCCAGATGCAGGTCATCACTTCAAACACGACATTCATTAAAATTGTGGATGAATCTGACAGACTGTGTTCTACAGCTCCCTGATGAGAAGTTGGGGCCCACAAGAGCCTCTGACAGCCTTTTCAACCCTCTCTTCTCTCTCCAGTTGGTTGGATGAATGCTTAGTCCCTAACCTTGAAGCCACTCTGAGTCATTACCAGAAGCTGCTGTCACAGCCTAAGTTCCCTCAGATAGACCCCACCAACTGCACGTCTCACCGCAGAAATCCAATTAACACAGCTACATAAACATCACCCTTCTGAGCAATGTTCCTGGCACAGTAACATTTTTATTTCATGTACTCACGAATATTTTTATGTGCTCAGGAGTGATTGAGAACCAATCTTCCATGGTCAATCACTCCAGAATCTAATTACTTAAAACATGAACAGACATCCCAGGCGGAGGAGGGGAGCTGTCTTCCAGAGACAGAGCTCCTTCCTTACAAATGGGATCACGGTCACTCTGGCTGCTGGCGAAAGGTATCAGAGGAAACCCACCCACGTGCTTTCCGGGGTCAGGAAGGTTATCTGGAGGACAGAGGGCTGGATTGGCACCACAGCAAGCTGGAGAGGCTATGCCTGATCCAAAGGAGGGACCACTCCTGTGTTCTCCCTGCAGTTGTCAGGAAGGACAAGAGCCCAATATTGCCACATTCTTTTATTCTTCATTAGGATTTTTCATATTTGGGTTATATTCTGAAAAGTAAAAACAGATTTTTTTAATTGGTAGAAAAGGGTGTTGTTTTTATACTTTGAAGGCCTTTGATTTCTTCTTCAAATTTTTCCTCCTAAATCTTTGAGGTTGCATTCCCATTCTGTTCTTTCAATTAACAACTACTTAATAAGTGCTTACTATGTGCCAGGCACCTGGTGCTGTAGCTATGGGCAATGAGAAAAGCAGAAGATTGCAGCTCAGCTCCAGGGCTGGTGGAGTGGCTCCAGGTAGAGTGCCTGCCTAGCAAGGTGAGGTCCTGAGTTCAAACTCCAGTACCACAAAAAAAGGACAGTCCAAGCATCTTAGCTGAATAACTGGAAGGACAAGAAGGCTCTCTACCCACCCAACCCCAAATCTCCCAGACAATTTCACACAGCCAATACCTCCACTTACTACCCCTTGTCCAGTAATAAGGAGGACAATCACCATCTTTTACTGAGCGCTTGATAAGCATATTGCACTTAATCCTATACCAGCTCAGTGAGCTAGAGTCTATTATTTCACACTCTTCTCCATGAGGACATCAGGGCTTAGAAAAGTTAATAAGAGCTGGTGATCAAGCTCGGTGATAGAGCGCTAGCCCAGCATGCATGAGACCCTGCCTTCCCTCCCCAGCACTGCAAACAAAAATAAGTTAACACTAAGTTGTAAGGTTTACAGAGCTAAGTGGCAAAGCCAGTGGGGCTCTAGGACTGCAAGGCTTGTGACCATAACCACCAGGGCACCCTGCCTCTCCCAAGCTGCAATGTTGCGGCGTATTTACCATCTACCCAGCGTAGACTGGGCCAGCTCATGTGTGTGACTTCATTCCACCTTTCCACTAAACCTATGAAGTAGTTGTTCTTGTTCCTATTTTCAAATGGGAGCTAACTAAAATATCCAGGCCCTGTGTCCCTTACTCAGGAACTGTGTTTCTCTAGGAAAATATGGTAAGGGGATGAACTGAATGCTCTTGTCTTCCCAAAATTCATATGTTGAAGCCCTAATCCCCAGTGCGCTGGCCTTGGAGATGGAGCTTTTGGGAGATGATTGGATAATGAGAGCAGAGTCCTCATGACGGGACTGGTGCCCCAATAAGAAGAGAGTCTCTCTCTCCCTCTCTCCCTCTCTCTCTCTCTCTCTCTCTCTCTGTGTGTGTGTGTGTGTGTGTGTGTGTGTGTGTGTGTGTGTGTGTGAGACAGAGCGACAGTGTGTGTCCTGGATACAGGAGAAGACAGCCATTTGCAAGCCACAAAGAAAGCCCTCATTAGAAACCAAACTGTCCAGCATCTTAATCTTGCGTTTCCCAGCTTCCAGAACCAGGAGAAATAAATCTCTGTTATTTTGACCACTCAGTCTTTGGAATCTTGTTACAGCAGCCTAACTGACTGGGCAGGTGGCATTTTCCCAGCTACCCCAACATTGGCTCAGGTAGAACAAGAAGCTGAGTAAAGGGGATGAAAATAAGACCTTGTCTCTTTAGAGAGCATGACTCCTCCTAGAAGGATGGTCACTTACCCATGACCAGCTGAATGCCAGCGTATCTTAACAGGCAGCTCCAAGCTCTTCACTACACTAAACAGTGAGGATGCAAAAGGTAGACAAGAGAAAGCTCCACACAGTCCATGGGCAGTGAAGAATGTTGGATGCATGTGCATTTCTTTAAATGATTTGCGAGGCTTATTTAAATGCATCATAGCTGCCACAGAGCTGAGTGTCTATTCCCAGTTCTTTTCCTTAAATGTTAAAAACTAAAGACAGAACTTACCATCTGCTGTAGCTTGAGCTCTGCTCCTTCCCCCAAGGTCTCCTGACATGGCAGCCCTGGCTGGCAGCCCCATGTGATGCAGCTCACCAGCCTACCAGGAGCATCTAGAAGCAGTCAGAGCATCTGTTGGCCTTTTCTCTGCAACGCAGCTGTTGTCACTTGTCACTCTCGCCTACAGGTTCCTCTGGGCTTGTGGACCACAGAGGACCTGGTCCTAGGGTATCCAGCTCAGTCTTCTAGTCTGGATCTTTGAACTTCTGGTTATTTCGTCAGTAAATATTTACTAAGCAACTTCTCTGCACCAGGCATGGTTATACATCTACATTGGTAAATAATAAAGATTCAGTCTCCTCTCCTCTCTCAAACAAAGTCTAGAGGAGAAAACAAACTTTGAATAAGTTCACTGGTTATTGGGAAGATGTGCAGACAAAAGCAGAAACTGATACACTGCACATCCAGTGACGCTTCAAAGCCCACTTGTAGCACCTTGGACAGCTTCCTGGCTGCCCGCCTCACAGGGCCAGGTGTAAATCAGCCTGCCCTGAGTCTTGCCCTCTAGCTTGTGGCTTACTCCCCACCGACCTCCTCAAACACTGCTTTGAGCGTGCTCTCTTCTGCTCTCCTTCCCTACAGTTCAGAACCCAAACAGCACAATCTGAAGTCTTCTGTCTTCTGGTTCTTGATGTGAATTGGCTCAAGACTGGTCTAAAGAAAAGTAGGAGCTACTGACCAACGAGAATGGTACAGACATCTGACAGGATGCAATGAAGAGGACACTGAGCAGGGAAAGAAGGAAGGGAGAGACAGAGATTCAAGAGAGCCAGCTGAGAAATTAATGATGCACCATGGATTCTCTTAACCGATCAAGTTCACTCAGAAGGTTAAGACTAGAATGAGCCTTGCAGCATATGAGGTGAGAGATACTGAGAAAATGGCCACGGGAGATAATGGGAGAAAGAGGAGCTTCGGGACAGGACTCTTGAGCTTTCAGAAACATTGGCAAGCCAGAGCAGTAGCTCACACCTGTAATCCCAGCTACACGGGAGACCATAGGTAGGAGGATGGAGGTCCAGTGCCTATGCCCAGCAAAAAAAAAAAAAAAGACCCTACCTGAAAAATAACTAAAGGAAGGAAAAGGGGCGGGGCTGGAGATGTGACTCAATTCATAGAGCACCTGCCTAGCAAATATGCAATCCTGAGTGCAAACCCCAATAGCACAAAAACAAACAAAAAAACTTACACTTAAAATGCAGCCTGAGTATAAGAATTCTGCTTAGTAGTGCATATCAGTAATGGTATTGGTTTAGGTCCGAAACTTTTAATTAGAAGAGAAAAGAAGAAGTAGGAGCACGAGGTAATTCTTTATGTGCTCACGTAGCATAGGGAAAGCCATCTCACAGCACAGAATACACAGTGTAATCTTGCCTATGTCTGCACAAAAGACTTTCTAAAGTCTGGAAGAGTAAACGCTGAGCGGTTGGCAGTCGTCATCGCTGAGAGGCAGGCTCAGAGCGAGACTCTACTGTCTCGGGAGTGTTTGCAGTTTTCGGAACGATGTGGCCGTGGTCTGTTCAGGCAGGTGTAACATTTCTTTCTCAGTGCTCTGGAGCGTGGGAAGTCCAAGATGATAGGACAGGACATTCAATGCCCGAGGGCCCACCCCTCTTAGGTGGCCCCTTCTAGCTGTGTCCTCACATGGCAGGTGGAAAACAAGCTCCGTGGGCCTCTGTCTGAGGGCACTGATCCCTTTCATTAGCGCTGCATCCTCGTGACATAAAGCTCCATCTCCTAGCAGTCTTAACCCAGTCACAGTAACGATTAGGTTTCAGCATACGAATTTTGAAGGTTCACAAACATTCAGAACTTAGCAGATTCTACACTGAGTTGACGTCTGGCCAGTATATTTGGTAAGTTGTGTGAGTTGTTAAAATAATCAAGTGCATCCATATTAATTGGAAAAAGTCACTATCCGACACTGTATAAGGACCCTCCCCAATCTATCCAGCAGATGAGGGGTTAATATCCAGTGCAGCACAGACCTTCTAACTCCCCAACTTTAACTCCAAGGTCAGGGTCCTTTCTGATTAGCCAGTGAGCCAGCTGGGATAATTGTTACCTTTTAAAATATATATTGTTCTGTCCCCAAAATGTTATATTCATTCTTTTTTAAAAGCACAATACTGGCTCTGATCAGAACTGGGTAATGATTCTCCTTTGAAAAAATTTTAGAACACTGGCTTTTATTATTGAACAGCATTGGTATAAAAGGCCTGCTCTCATAGGCTTACCCAAATTTTAAAAATTATTCTTATTTGCATTCCACCTAGATGACAGCTGCAGAATCAGGGTTTCTAGTCAGGGCTCTCTGCCTGATGTTTGTGGTGGCTCCTTCCCTTCTTAACCCTCATTTTATACTTGGCCTCTGTCCCTTAATATTTCCTATTATTATGCTCTGTCACCCTGTCTGCTTCGTAAGCACTCTGGAGACATACAATGCAGTCGGCTTTTGCTACTGTCACTGGTGTGCTCACTGTGCCCTGCTGGCTTATGGTAGATTTGCAAGGATGGTTATTGCTGTTGGCATACATCACCTGCAAAATGACCCCCTTTCCTGGTTACTGTCACAAATGTCATCACATGGTTAGGACTGTGAAGGACACAGAATCTTAAATGGGGCTGGTGGGAGACATAGCCCCATCTTAAGGGACAGAAACCATTTGTCCCCCTGCCATCTCCAATGGCCATGGCCTTCACAGACCCCTGTCATTCTTACCATCTTTATGCACTCACATTGTCATCTGATAACAAATAGCATTCTCTTTTCGTTTGGGATGTTTGTCCATGTTGGACAATTACAAGCAGCCATTCCTCTGATGGGCATCTCTGGGTTGTGAGGTCAATGAGCATCAAATCAGATGAAGGTCTGTGGTACCCTGATGATTGCTGTCCCCTGGTGAATGAGGGAAATCCACACCAAGGTCATAAGCAAACCCCCAAAGTTAGGTGTCCCCACTCAGCAAGAGTTGAGCACAGTGAGGCATCTCTGGTCAGCAGGCAGTGTTCTTCATGCAGTGAGCAGGGGTATCTCATGGTTCAACTTCCCCTGGAATTATCTGCACTCAGCTGCTAGAGAAAGAAGGAGAATGGAGAAGTCACCGCTTCTTTAAAAAATCTAGAACCTGAGCCAGCAGCGGTCCATATTTTTTTCTCACATTCAGGACCAATCCCATGACCATATAGTGATATAAGGAGGCTGGGTCCTGTGCTCCCTGGCTGGGGTATTGACTCCCACCAGCAGCTCTAGGACAAAGGTCACAACGTTGTGGTGAGGAGCCTGCCATCTGTCCCAGTTGTAAATTAGAAGATCATTCAGTATGGCTCTGAAGGAAAAGCATTTCCTCACGGAGGCAAAGGACACATCTTCCCAAGTCTCTAATATCGCTCCTGTTACCTATCATAGGTTGTGGGTTTTTACGTAACGGGGGAAGGTTTCAAATTAGGAGAGGATTATGGATTGTGACAAGGGTACAACCCATATAAACCTTCAAGCTAAGCTGGAGCACTATATGGCCTGATCCCATAAATCCTGTGGACATCAGGAAGTAAATAAAGCATCTTTCTACTCTTTAACCCAAATTGGTCTCTGTATTACTCAGCTTTCCAATGCTATAATGAAATACCTGAAACAACTAACTTATAAAGAGAAAAGGGTTTGGGCTCATGGTGCTGGAGGTTCTAGTCCAAGACCAAGTGGGCCCCATTGTTTTGGGGTATCCAGCACATTATAACAGGAACACGTGGTGGGGCAAACCACTCCCCTCATGAGAAGATGGACTGAGCTCCCGAACAACCTAAGGACCCCCCACCTCCTAAAGGTCCACAGCGCCTCCCAACAGTGCCATTGTGGGGACCATGCCTTAAACAATGGACCCATTCTTTATGTTACCTCTGCCCAGAATGCATCTTGGCCCTGTAACCAGCCATTCTTCCTGTGTGTGAGGCCATAATCTACCCTGTGAGGAAAACCCAAAGCAAACTCCCAGAATGTGTGTCTAATAAAGCTGTTTCTTTAAAATACTACTGACTGTAATGAACATTTTTATTTTTAAAGTATTTTCTCTCATAGAAAAGAAATGCAATTCACTCTTTTCCCAAAAAATAACAAAGAAAATTGCTACTGGGAAAGGCTTGGCATTTGAAACCTGGTGAGAGATTTCTCCAGCAGATGGTTCAGTGACAAAAAGCTTTTAAGAATTTCTAACTGCTAGAGAAAGAAAGAGAGGGAGAAGGAAGGTGGGAGGGAGGAGAGCAGAGAGAGAGAGAGAGAGAGAGAGAGAGAATATAATATGATAAAGGAAGTGTCCAAAGAAAGCAATTCTTACTCAAGTTCTGATGACTCAAATGATCTATATAGTTGATCATAGATTTCAAAATCTGGCTGTGCATCAGAATAGCATGGAAAGCATGTTTAAAATACCCCTGGGATCAGAATATCTGTGGGTGGTGACCAGACATGCAGGTTTGTAAAGCTCCATAGGTGGTGCTGAAACCCAGTCCTGTGTTTGATTGTGCTGGCAGCTATGGCCCTGGGCTGCCTTATTCGTGCAGCAGATGCTCTGCACTCATGGCCATTTGCTCATCATTTTCTGTCTCCACGCCCACGAGCAGCAGGCCCTTCACGGGGGCCCCGTGTTTCCCCAGACGACACCGGAATGACATTCTGAAGAATCCCGAGGACGAGGGTGCCAGCGCATTTGATGATTTCACTTGGAATCAGGGACAGAGTTCACAGCCCATCTACCCAGCACTCTGCTGAGAATCGAAGCTGGGTCATAGGCAAAGGCTCTAAGGAATACCCTCACCCGCACCCTCCAGGAAGGAAGGATGGCGCTGGGGGCTGGAGGGGAGGCACAGGCTTTGGCAGATGAGCTGTAATGTCCAGCACTGCCACCTGCTAGCTGACAAGCCAACCTGGTTTGTTTATTTATAAAATAGGAATGGCCAATGTTAACCCCTTAGCATCGCAGCTTTCAAATGGGGGAAATGTGAGTTAAACATTGGAAAGAACCTGTCATAGGATGGGAATTGATAAATGCTACTATCCTTACCACATTTTTGTTACCCTCTTCTGTCCTCCTCTTCTAGGAAGAGGAGAGCCAGTTAGCAAAGACCAACAGAAGACATCCACGTTTTCCCACGCTCTGGGGATTTTCTACAGAAGCGTTAATCAGGATAGAATTTGGGGACAGGAGCCCTTCTCTAGAATCCTTTGTGTAATGGGATTACCATTGAATAGCCTCTCACCTCTAGTCCTAAAGTCAGTCCAATCAGAAAGCATCTCCTGGTACATGAGGCCAATGGCAGGAAACTCCAGCTATGGATTTTAGAGCTATCACTTGGGTTACAGGAATGATTTCTGTGAGTCCCCAGATCTTCACAAAATTATATGGGCGCCAAATTAATCACATAGACAGGCATAAAACACCAGACTCTAAATATTATTTACCCAGCATCAAACAGATGTTTGCTTCCAAAGTTACAATCTTCTCTAATTTGTTGACGCTGTACTGCATAAGCGCCAATGCAAGTATATGTCCTATAATGAATGACAAATGCCTAGAAGATTCCTCTGTGAATTGACAGCCTCCCCCTCTGGCATGCAAATTACGTCGAAATTCCATCAGCAGACACTGAAAAGCTCATCTGCATGATTGGTAAACCAGTGGATAAACGCACCCTTGGATTCATTGTTCAAATTCAATTTGGTCGGTGCATCTCTGTTTTTAGGAACCATTTACTTGTTAATTTATTCATTCAGTCAACATTTATTGAGCAGCTATTCCAAAATGGGCACTGTCCTAAGCTTTAGGAAAACAAAGACGAGTAAAGATATGACCTCTTCCTTCAAGCCATCCACAATGAAAGAAGAGAGGCAAGGCCAGAAATAAAGGAACAATGCAAACGAGTGCAAACGTTGACATGTGGCCAAGCGTCCGTCCGTTAATTCAGAGGATTAATGGTTCTACCTGCTGGAGTCGGGGGTGGAGTCGCAGATTTTCAAGGTGAAACCTAGAGGAAGCATTAGCTAGACAGGCACAAGTACAAGGGGAGGCTTCAGTAAAGAAACAGCAAGGACACATGACCAAGGATGTGACATTCTTGGACCATGAACAGTCTGGTCTTGCTGGAGCATAAGGTGTAAGGGACCAATTAATCTTGACTCATTTAAAATGTACCAGGGAGTATTCAAAGTGCACAGACCCTGTGGAGGGCAACAGCCACTTCTATTGAAGTTTAAAAGCTGCATGCCTTGCTGTACTTGCAAAGATATAAGGGAAAAAAGCGATTCTTCTCTGAGAGACTAAATGAACTATGGCACATCTTTCTGCAGTAGAGAAAAACTTCAGAAAGTAAATACCATGTAAAACAGGATGACACATACCTCCCCTTGGATGGGAATATTCACAGCTAGGTAAGGACTGCCAGCATATATTGTCAGTGAAAAAAATGTGTAGATAGATAGATAGACAGATAGATAGATAGATAGATAGATAGATAATAGATAGATATAGTGCTGCTTCTTGTGTAAGAAAGGAAATAGGAACACATGTTTCTTTGCTTTAGAAAATTTCTTTGCTAAAGAAATTCTGGAAAGAGAACTGGAGATGTAGCTCAAAAGGTAGAGAGCTGGCCTAGCGAGTGTGAAGCCCAGAGTTCAAATTCCTGTATGAGGAATTGGCAGGGGGCTTAAGAGGAAAGCTGGGGCATGTTTGTCAGGATCCCTCCATGCACTTCTGGAGGTGAGCTGGCCTCATGGGAAGAGGCAAGTCCAGGTTCCACGGCCTTCTTGCTCTGTGCTCCACCTCAGCTGCAAAACAAACTTACCTGCCCACTCACCTCTCCTGTCAGGGTGCTGATGAGGAGTTGTTACAGTGCTACTCAGCTAAAGGAGGAAGAGAAGAATCTAGAATCAGAACAGGTTTGAGATTTTTTTCTGAGGGGAGGAGGTGGATCTCCTTTCTCAGAATAGAGAAATGCAGAGTCCCTGATTGGCTCAGGGAGAATGGGGATGAAGTCCCTGGGGCTATGGTAAAGTCAGGGCATATGTAGGCCATGCAGGCAAAGCACTGGACACTAAAATCTGGAGGTTGGCCCATGGGAGAGGGAAAACCCAATCAAAAAATGAGCAAAGATTTGATGATCCAACTCCCAGGAAAAAAAATAAATATCGGCTCTTAAATACACAAGTAGATGTGCGACCATGCACATCAACAACCTGAACGCCATCTCTCAGCCACAGAACTGGAAAAAACCCAAAACACATTGCTAAGGACAGTGGGGAAACAAGAACCCTCCTACATTGCTGGTGAGGATTTAAGTTCATATAATCACTGTGGGGAGCAATTTGGTATTCTAACAAAATGACAAATGCAAATATCCTTTGTCCCCTAAATCCCACTTTGGTGAATTTATCCTAAGGACATACATGCACACATGTGAAGTCATACTGGTGCAATGTTACCCATTGCCATGTTTGTAATGCAAGTGCGTGAGGCAGGGGTCTCCAAAGAAACAGACCCAATAGGAAAGTGTACACACATGTATACACACATTCACATATACAATGGGCTCTCTGTATTCATGAGTTCTCCATCTGTGGATTTCACCAACCACAGATAGAAAACATTTGGAAAAAAACTGCATCTGCACTGAACATATTGACTTTTTTCTTGTCATTGTTCCCTAAACAATACAGTGTAACAATTCTTTATGCAGTGCTTATATTGCATTAGGTATTCAAGTAATTTAGAGATCGTTTAAATTTATGAGAGGACATGCATAGTTCTGTGCAGATAGAAGGCCATTTTATAGAAGGGATTTGAGGGGCATTCATAAATTTTGGTATCTTCAGAGGGTTTTGGGAATGACTGTGGGGGGAGGGGCGTACAGAGACAGATGAGAGATTTATTACAAATAATGGTGTCACACAATTACAGAAGCTGAGAAGTCCAGACCCAGGAAAGCCAATGATACAAATTCCTGTCTGAGTTTGAGACCAAAGACAGAAGACTGATGTCCCAGGCCAAAGACGGACAGGCAGGGAGGGGAGAGGGGAAGAAGTCCCCATTTTCCTTATTCTCTGCCTTCCACATATTGGATGAAGACCACCCAGGAGGGGAGGGCAATTGCTTTACTTAGGGCCCCCAGGCAAATGTTAATCTCTTCCAGAAACACCCTTGCTCACACCCAGAACAACAGTTAACACATATCGGGCAACCCATTGCTGGGTAAAGTTGACACAGGAATTAACCATCACAGCAAGTGACTGGAAGCAACTCGAATGTCCATCAGTAGGAGACAGGTTAAATAAATTATAGCATCCAGACAATGGAACATTGTATAGTCGTAAGTTTTAAAAAGAAAAAGGAAAAAAAAATGAATATGTTCTCTACCTCCTGTCATGGTAAGATTGAAAATACAAAAAGCAAAGTGCAGAATATGTGTACAACATAGTACACTTAAGGGAAAATAAAAACTTACCGTTTTTGTTTGTATATTCTTGTGTGTGTGCAAAGAACCTGTAGAAGTCAGAAGACACTAAAAGCCATGTCTCTCATGAAGAGAACGAGGCAAAATGCAAGACAGAGGAGGCTGACTCTGTTTACACCACCCGGACTTTTAACTATGAAAACAAATACAGGTGAATGTCACTAACCTAAAATTTAAACCCAAAGTGCTCCAAATCTGAAACTTTCCACCCTGACACAAGACCACAAGAGGACAACTGCATGCCACAAAACTGTTTCACGCACAAAATTCTTTGAAATCACCTTCAGGCTATGTGCATATGATACATATGAAGCAAATTAACTTCGTGATTAGAATCGGGTCCCATTCCCACCTATCTCATTAGGTGTGTGCAGCTATTTCACAATCCAAAGCATTTCCGGTCCCGAGCATTTTAGAGATGGGATATTCAACCTGTACCTATCTGAAGAGACAGTCAACCACTGGGAAGGGAAACATGAGTGCCAGAAGGCAATAAAGGTACCACGTGGGTGTCATCAGCATACAGCTAGCCAGGGGTGGAGGCCATGAAGACAAGGTGGTCCAGGCAGCTGTGGAGAGAGGGAGGTCATGTGAAGACGACACTGGGGTGACATTGATACATAAGGGGCAGGGGAAGATGAGGTTGTGAAGAGACAGGCAGGCAGAGGGCAAGTGAGGCAAGTGGTCTCTAAGGGTCTATAAAACGCTCACTTAAGCATCTGAATGTCTCTGGGATGATATATTTAAGCAGATTGCTGGTATTGTGTTTGCACTTTCTGTAGGAAATACATCACTTAGTTACATTTCTTCTCTGGGATTCCTTTCTCTTCCTTTCTCTCCTTTTTGCAACCTGAAACGAGATGCAAACAAACTTCAGAGATAATGCCCGAGTCTCGTCAGACTCCCAAGTATGCCACCAGCCAGGATGAAAGCCATGACGAACGGGGCAAGGGCTCCCCTGTTTTAATACCTGATTATCATGCATCCCTCATCTTCCCGGGCCTGAGACGCAGTGCATTAGAATTTCTTTGTTCCTTCCACAATGCTTCTAGCTCCACTGCATCTGTGATCGGCTTTAATATTGTTCATTATTGAAACGAACACAGAAAACCAATTACCTAGGTGGCAGCAGGAATTGGTCCTGTGCCCACCCAGCCACCCTAGGAACTGGAATCCCTGTCCAGATATTCAATGTGATCAGTGCATGTCTGCTAACACCAGGTGCTAGGAGGGCCAGGAGGCTCTGCAAGTCAAGCCCTTGGCAACGCAGCCGTCAAGAGCGTAGCCTCCTAGAGAAGCCAAGTTCAAGTTGTGACTCTCCTACTTAAGCTGTGTGTGACCTTGGACAGATTTTCTTAACCTCTCAATTCCTTAGGGCTCCCACTTGTAAAAATGAAAATAAGTGAGGCATGATGCTATGTGCCTGTTAACCCAGCACTGTGGAGGCAGAGGCAGGAGGATCAGAGTTCAAGGACAGCCTGGCTATATACAACACCCTGTCTCAATAAATAAATAAATAAATAATATAGTAGCACCCACCTTTTGTGGGTTGAATTGTGACCCCTCAAAAAAAATGCAGCCCTAATCATGCCCCCCACTTACGAATGAATGTAACCTTACTTACAGATATGATCACATTAAGAAGTAATATATGCCAGATGTGATGGCTCACGCCTGTAATCCCAGCCACTTGGGAGGTGGAAATAGGAAGACCAAGGTTCAAAGTCAGCCCAGGCAAAAAAAAAAAAAAAAAATTAACAAGACCCCATCTCAAAGATCAAGCCAGGCATGGTGGTTCAAATCTGTAATCCTTTCTACATGGGTAATATAGATAGAAGGATAAGGATCCAAGGCTAACCCCAGCAAAAATCAGGAGACCCTATCTGAAAAATAAATATATCAAAAAAAGGCTACAGGTGTGGCAGAAGCAGTAGAGCACTTGCCTCACAAGTGTAAGGTCTTGAGTTCAAATCCTAATACTACCCAAAACAAAGTGATACAGAATTAGGGTGGCCCCTAAATTCAATGTCTGGTGTCCTGAGGAGAGAGAATTGGAGACATTTATCTAGACACAGATCTAGGGGCAGAGGTGTCAGAGGCAGAGACTGGAGAGATTCAGCCATAAGCCAAGGAACTCTGGCCACCAGCAGAAGCAAAGAGGCAAAGAAGGACTCTACGCAGAGCCTCACAGAGCCCCTCTGGCACCTTGGTTTCAAACTCCTACTAGGAGGAGCACATTCCTGTTGTTTTAAGCCATTGTCTTGGTGGCCACTTGTTCTGCAGCCCAGGAAACTGACCCAGCACATCCAAGGGCTGCTGGGGAGGTGGCTGTCACATGCAGTATGTGTGGCATACACAGCAGAGGGTGGACATCTGTGAGCCACACTCAGGAGTGGCACCATTGTTGTGGCTTACCGTTATTGTTACTGTCCTCGCTGTGTCCCATCCCAGGCAGATATCCCTTGTGTTTTCAGTGACAGCAGACAAGTGGATGGTGTGCTTCCCTCCACCTTGCAGCACCTGGAGCTTCAACTTGGCAAGCTGGCATTCTGTACAGCCAGGTGCAGGGGCCAGCTAAGCTCTCCCACACACCGTGGTTGGCTCAGGGGATCCTGAGGCAGAGGATGTCATGGGTGTTTACAGAGACTGCCAATTACCAAATCCTCAGTCATCTCTGTTACACTGCACCATCCTGAATGGAAGAAGCAGTTCTGTAGTGAGAGCAAAGGTAGTGCAAGGGCCAGTGTGTGACTCTCAGATCTCCCTCTGGTTCAAATCCCTCCTCTCCACTTGCAGCTCTGGGATCTTCAGAATTCTTTCACCTCTCTGAACCTCGGTTTTCTTGTCTGTAAAGTGGGCAATGATGATATACAGGTGGATAATTAAAGAGAGTGGGAAAGAACAGGTTCTTCAGGACCAACGCAGCATCCTGTGTGAGTGTGTGTGAGTGTGTGTGTGTGTGCACATGCCCCAGGCTGGCGGCACTCTGTGTGGCTCTCACAGCCCACTGTCATCTGTTTGTGGTAATTGTCTACCTCTATGCAGGCCGGATTCCTTCCGGATCAGGGTGTGCGTTCCCAGACCAATCAAAGGGCCCGGCGCAGAGCAGCTGTACAAGGAAAACACAGCTGGAGCAAAGAAAGAGCTTCAAGCAAGATTTCTCAATGTTTTGGCACTGACATGTCAGCTTCACAACTTCCACTGGGTTCACTGACTACCTCTAAATCAGGAGTTGGCCAGCGACGGCCTACAGGCCACATCTGGCCACGCCTACTCATTTATGGGTTCTCCCAGGCTACTTTGTATCTATGACAGAACTGAATAGTGACAACAGAGATCACTTGTCACACAAAGCTGAAGATAACTACTATTTGGCCCTTTATAGAAAAAGTGTGTCAACCCCTGCTTTAAATCAACTCACTTTTTCATTTAAGTGCATTTTTTAAATAGGAAACTTTAGCCGGGTACCTGTGGCTCATGCCTGTAATCCTGGCCACTTGGGAGGCTGAAATCAGGAGGATAGATGCTCCAGACCATCCAGGATAAATAGTTCACAAGAGCCCATCTCCAAAATAACCAGAGCAAAATGGTCTGGAGGCATGGCTAAAGGGGTAGAGCACCTGCTTTGCAAATGCAAGTGCAAGTACAAATCTTTGTCCCACAAGAAGGAAGGAATGAAGGAAGGGAGGGAAAGAGGGAGAAACTTTATATAGCTAATGTAACTGGAAACTAGTATTCCTTGCTGTAGGTGGAAACATAACCATTATTATTCGGGTTAGTCAAAGAAGACACACTCAGAACCAGGAGCTGTCACAGCAGGGAACTGGGGGGGACACAGGGAAAGGAGCCACTGAGAGAGGTAGGGAAAACACAATAGAATCAGCTCATCACAAAGGAATGGAGTAAACAAAGACACTGGGAAAAAGGACACTGGGAACAAAAACTAAATTTCTTTTCAACATCTGAAAGTAATAAGCATAATTTATAAACTAGATTAGAAAAGAACTTCTCAGCGATTCATAATGAAAACAGCTGATGCTAATGAGAGCAATACCATTTCAATAGAACTCTGTTTACCTTTGGGAATTGCATGCATGGCTTCAATGCCTACTGATTGATTTAAGGGCCAAAGACTGGATTGATTAACCTCCCCGAGTTTCTTGTTTCTAATGTGTAGTTGGTGGTGAGGTAACGGGGAGTAACAGGAGCCTGGGAACAGAGGGGGCTGCACCCAATCTGGCCACAGGCTTCTGTGAAAACCTCCAGAAAGCTATGCCCCTCTCTTTCAGATGAAATGCACAGGAATAGACACACCAAAACTCCTGCATTTAAACTGCTCTACAGTGGAAGTATTGATCCTATAAATAAAGTTAAAAGCAATCTTTAGACTTTAATGATGTCGTCTCATTATTTTCTAACTTATTCTAAGATTTAAGGTCTATTTAAGTGGTAGAGAGAGTAGATCCAAAATTATAAATAAAGCAAAAATTTTAATTCTGCTCAAAAATCACATTTTAGCTGGGCACTGGTGGCTCACACCTGTAATCCTAGCTCTGTCAGGAGAAGAGATAGAAGGATCACGGTTTGAAGCCAGCCCAGACAAACAGTTCGAGAGCCCCTATCTCAAAAATACCCAACACACACAAAATAGAAGGGCTGGCAGAGTGGCTCAAGTGGTAGATCACCTGTCTAGCAAGCATGAGGTCTCTGAGTTCAAACTCCAGTGCCACCAAATAAATAAATAAATAAATCACATTTTAAAGAAAATGTTGTGATTGTGAAGCTAAAACTTCAAAGAAGTCTTTGATATCAGTACCAAATCAATTTTTAATTTTCAACTACCAAAGGTCCACAACTCTGAACCCCAAAATGCATAGAAAAAGATAAAATTCACATTCCTGTTGCTGGCTTTGCCAAGTTAGAGTGACGTTATGTCAGTAAACACCAAATCCTCCAAGATTTTTAAGTTCATTTCATGCAGCTGTTTTCTTTTGTACCTAAGTTAATGAGCTGGTCACTAAGGGAAGGATTTATGAATTCATGTTTAGACCTGAAGGGGATCTGAGGTAAGCAACCCTCAAATGCACCAATCTAGGTGTTTCTAGGTGTCTTCAGATATGACACACCACAAAGTTGACAAGGCCTGTCATTCTCAGCTCCCACCTGTAGGGGCGCTGTCTTTCCACTTTGTGAAGTTTGAGAAGTTGCCCCTCTTCCGGTAACTGTTCGGCCAAAACAGCTCATGGGTTTTTCTGTAACAGCCATAAAGGTAAATGAAGGACTATGAATGAGAATATTTGCTTCTGTCAGGCAACCATATTTTTTTTCTGCGGTCAGCTCAGTAATGACAGAATTCCCTGCCAACTTGTCCGAGAGGGAGCCGTTCATTCTCTCATCAGGGTGAAAATTCAGTCCAATATTCAGTCAAGAACTTGGGAAACACTTACGTGAAAACAAGAACAACATAACAGTCCACATCCACTCTGACAACTCAAAAGGCCAGCTTTGGTGGCCCACAGCAAGACTCCTTTCAGGAGTCTCTGTGCAATTGTAGAACGCAATGAGAGGCAAATGAGCCTCCACCAAGGCAAGGAACCATATGTGTTGTCAGCTGAGGCATGGCGAGCCCTGACACTTCCCTCCAGTTAAAGTTGTGCCTGAAAAAAATACACTTTTAGTCACTGAAGTGTCCAAAGGTATCCACCAAAAGAAAGCGTGCCTCCTGAAGGGGTCAGAATGCACATAACTGATAAAGGTAGCTCTACGCTGACGCAGCAGCAGTTCCACATGGTTGCAGACAAGGAAAGAGGAATTGCTGTGATTCCTGCTTTAAAACATCCGGGGAAATGCACTTGTTTCAGAGTGGATGGTCTTATTTGATAGAGATATTGCTGTACGAACGTCTCTGCTCCAAGTCAGAAACCAGCTTGATCAGGGCTGGGGTACTGGTCTTTTTTAGGGCACCATTTTGTACAGATACTCTGAGAGTGATAGGGAAAAAGTCACGTTCAGGTGGAGTTCACCTTTCCAAATCTCAGCTTCCTTGCAGGATGTTTGCACCTACACTGCACAGAGCTAAGTTAGGATGCTTGTCTTCTGCACCATTGACAAGGAATTTGCATCCCAAGAACCATTGTGGCTTTAGGGTCCCATTGTGTTCAGCTATGAACGTGAAATCAGGGATATAGAAGTTGCAATGTGTTTTTTATTTCTTGATACTTCCCAACGGAGCCAAGTTTGATGTAAACAAGAAGCCAATGACAGATTAACATAGGCATAGACGTACAACCGTAAACTTTGTATATACACTTCACCACACAATCATCCCATTCCACAGCACAATTGTTTGGAATGAAACACTACCTTAATTGTATAATTTGACGCCATTTCAGAGATGGCTTCAAATTAACCACACACACAAAAAAAAAAAAAAACTGGAAGAAAAGGAATGGAGCTCTGATTCACAGAACCCTTGATGCCTACTCATCAGTCCCATCTGTGTCCTTCCCTGTCCCAGGTTAGGAAATTCTGCTCAATTGGGCACAGTAGTGCATGCCTGTCATCACAGCTATCCGGGAGGTACAGATTGGGAGGATCTCAAGGTCAAGGCCTGCCCCGGGAGAAAAATTCATGAGACCCTATCCCAATGAAAAATACTAGGCGAGGTGGTATATGCCTGCCATCCCAGCTACAGCAGGAAGCTATAATAAGAAGATTGTGATCCAGGCCAGCCTGCACAAGAGCAAGACCCTATCTCCAAAATAACCAGAACAAAAAGGACTGGAGGAGTGGCTCAAGTCGTAGAGAGCCTGCCTAGCAAGTGCAAATCTCTAAGTTCAAACCCCAGTACTGCCAATAAAAGAAAAAAAAAGAAAAGAAACTCTGCTCTTATCCTTGACTCTAGTCTGAGGATGCCTATATAGCCTTCAGAGACTTCAAGTTGGGAAATTAAATGGTTGGAATGAGATGATTGCCCAACCAATTTATAGTCAACATATATTTCAAGCCCAAATTGACCAACTCTACCCCTCCCTCTCCCCTCCATCCCACATCTGGGGCAAGCTAAGAAGAAAGCCTTAGCCTCTAACCACCCCAAATAGCAAAGTTTACACCATCCCACTCAAGATCCCTCACCACAGCCCCATCTCCAACCACCACCATAACAGTGTCCTTGTGCTTTCACACCTGTCTGCACCTGCTGGAGACCTGCTGTCTTCAGAAAGCCTCATTACAGGAGCAACAGACCCTAAGTGAACCATTATGGTACACTTATGGCATCATCAGTCTTGAACCTGGTTTTGGGTGGAGGGGTCCATGTCACCTTTGTAGGGCGACCACAATAGCACCTGGCATAGTATGTATTTAACAAATGGAAATTGTTGCTATTTTTGTTTCCCTATTTAAATGACTTGCATATATACATAAATCTGAAAGTCATACTATTTATGCCTACACACAAGAAAGGCAAGGTACTTATCTAAGTGATGTCCTTGACGCGAAAAATGACAGATTACTTCCTGTGGTGATGGCAGAAAGCTCCTGTCCAGGATCTCATGCTAAGTGTCCCCAAGGTAAAGCACTGAATGAAAACAGGATAAATACTTCTGGGTTAAAGGAGATGGCTACACAGAATAGGTGCACACTAAACATTTGTTGGCTGAATGAATGGCCCCAGGGTGTAGAGCTTGGGAACTGATTCAATATAGGGCAAAGAAAAAGAACAAGTCAAAAATACTTGGGAAATCAAAAACAAGAGACTTACCTTGACAAGCTCCATCTCTACACTTGCCAAACTTTAGTGATAAAGAAAACAATGTTTTTAAAAAGTTTTGGTGGAAAAGATATGAAAGACCTCTACAAGGAAAACTATACACTTCTGAAGAGAGAGATTGAGGAAGACTATAGAAAGTGGAGAGATCTCCCATGCTCATGGATTGGTAGAATCAACATAGTAAAAATGTTGATACTCCCCAAAGTAATCTACATGTTTAATGCAATTCCCATCAAAATTCCAATGACATTCATTAAAGAGATTGAAAAATCTACTGTGAAATTTATATGGAAACACAAGAGGCCACGAATAGCCAAGGCAATACTCATTCAAAAGAACAATGCAGGAGGTATCACAATACCTGACTTCAAACTATATTACAAAGCAATAACAATAAAAACAGCATGGTACTGTCACAAAAACAGACATGAAGACCAGTGGAACAGAATAGAGGACCCAGATATGAAGCCACACAACTATAAGCAACTTACCTTTGACAAAGGAGCTAAAAATATATGATGGAGAAATAGCAGCCTCTTCAACAAAAACTGCTGGGAAAACTGGTTAGCAGTCTGCAAAAAACTGAAACTAGATCCATGTATATCACCCTATACCAATATTAACTCAAAATGGATCAAGGATCTTAATATCAGACCCCAAACTCTTAAGTTGATACAGGAAAGAGTAGGAAATACTCTGGAGTTAGTAGGTATAGGTAAGAACTTTCTCAATGAAACCCCAGCAGCACAGCAACTAAGAGATAGCATAGATAAATGGGACCTCATAAAGCTAAAAAGCTTCTGCTCATCAAAAGAAATGGTCTCTAAACTGAAGAGAACACCCACAGATATTTGCCAATTATACATCAGACAAAGGACTGATAACCAGAATATACAGGGAACTTAAAAACCTAAATTCTCCCAAAACTAATGAAGAAATGGGCATGTGAACTAAACAGAACTTTCTCAAAAGAAGAAATTCAACTGGCCAGAAAACACAAGAAAAAATGCTCACCATCTCTAGCAATAAAGGAAATGCAAATTAAAACCACACTAAGATTCCACCTCACCCCTGTTAGAATAGCCATCATCAGCAACACCACCAACAACAGGTGTTGGCGAGGATGCGGGGAAAAAGGAACCCTCTTACACTGTTGGTGGGAATGTAGACTAGTACAACCACTCTGGAAAAAAATTTGGAGGCTACTTAAAAAGCTAGACATTGATCTACCATTTGATCCAGCAATACCACTCTTGGGGATATACCCAAAAGACTGTGACACAGGTTACTCCAGAGGCACCTGCACACCCATGTTTATTGCGGCACTATGCACAATAGCCAAGTTATGGAAACAGCCAAGATGCCCCACCACTGACGAATGGATTAAGAAAATGTGGTATCTATACACAATGGAATTTTATGCAGCCATGAAGAAGAATGAAATGTTATCATTCGCTGGTAAATGGATGGAATTGGAGAACATCATTCTGAGTGAGGTTAGCCTGGCCCAAAAGACCAAAAATCGTATGTTCTCCCTCATATGTGGACATTAGATCAAGGGCAAACACAGCAATGGGATTGGACTATGAGCACATGATAAAAGCGAGAGCACACAAGGGAGGGGTGAGGATAGGTAAGACACCTAAAAAATTAGCTAGCATTTGTTGCCCTCAACGCAGAGAAACTAAAGCAGATACCTTAAAAGCAACTGAGGCCAATAGGAAAAGAGGACCAGGAACTAGAGAAAAGGTTAGATCAAAAAGAATTAACCTAGAAGGTAACACCCACACACAGGAAATTAATGTGAGTCAATGCCCTGTATAGCTATCCTTATCTCAACCAGCAAAAACCCTTGTTCCTTCCTATTATTGCTTATACTCTCTCTACAAAAAAATTAGAAATAAGGGCAAAATAGTTTCTGCTGGGTATTGAGGGGGGGGAGAGGGAGGGGGAGGAGTGGGTGGTAAGGGAGGGGGTGGGGGCAGGGGGGAGAAATGAACCAAGCCTTGTATGCACATATGAATAATAAAAGAAAAAGGAAAAAAAAAAGTTTTGGTGGTGAGACATTCAAGAAGACCTATCAACTGTCCTTTTTAAAGTTCCAAAAAGATTAAAAATCAATGCAGAAACCAAGAAAGCAGTTTTTCTATATCATATTGATCATTTCAAGTGGAACTGTTAGCTATCTTAGAAAAATTGTGACTCTGAATTGCTTTGCCTCTAACTCTGGACCTCTGTTCCTGTGGGATTGTTTCCTAAAGGAAAACATTCAACCAGAAAATGTTAGCACACCAGAATTTCTCTGAAGATTAAGAAATCTCTGTGAAGGACCGAAAGTCTAAATTGAAAAGTGAAAAGTTTTTGCTGTCACATTCAGGAATAAGTGAAATAGTTCTTCATGCCCCTTCCTTCCTATCTGTAGTTCACCTATATCAACTTTTCTCTCAAAAGTGAAATAAAATTAAAGCCCAAGACTCTGTGTCCATCATGGAGAGACGTGCCCCCCAATTTGCTTTTGCTGAATTGTTTCCAGAGACATCCCTCTAACACCAAATCTCCACTTAGTGGACCGTCCTTTTATGCTTATTTGCACATAATCCAAAGTCACATTTCAGGAATGGGATTTGCACTGGGAACCTCACTAGCTTGGCACCTGAGGCTTCCTGTGAAGTCTCACATGAAGGATCAGTATCCACTCCAGACTGTGTGGGGTGACTTTCTCCTACCTGGAATTGCTTGGAACAAAAATAACTACTTCAACGCCTTGTCACTAATGCAAGAAGAAATGACATCAGATTTCTCAGAACAGGCTGTCATTACAGGTTGTTCCTTGTGGGCTACAGATGAGACCTGTAGGTGGTTCTTCAAGCCTCCCCAGGCCTGCATCTGCCTCTGCTGACCTTGCTATGGTCTTCCCTGGTCTGGTCTTTGACCTCCAGAGTGCTACCAGAAAAGGGACTCAGAGTCCAGCAATGTAGTAATGATGGAACTCAGGGGTTTGAGCCCCCGACTTCAGTGTTTCCACAGGATTCCCAGAGGCAGCTCCTTCTACATCACCAAGTGAATGCCTTTCAAGATGGCGGGCACCCCTCTCGACTGTTGGCTGATGTGAATGTGTAGAGCTCATCTTCCAAATCTAACTGGTGACCATCTGCTGATTGGAGTTCAAGTGCTAGAGAAGCCAGGTTTGGCTGTCACCTGAGAACGCTGGTCACATCACACATGGACCTGGGACTGTCGAGAGATGTGGGAAATCAGACATCATGGCTTCTCTAGCTTTTCTTCAATCTTGACTCTTCTTCAGAATCAGAGGGTCCTTTTACTAGAGTAATACATAAGATGGAGTGCTGATTCCATTTACAGACCACCTTCACTACTTTGGCTATGTAACACTTGTTCTATTACTTGCTTAATATGTTCTTTAAGTTAGCTCATTCTTAAGATTTTTAATCCTAAGCAATAATAATTGAAGAAACAATTAGTTAGGTGTATTAGTTACATTTTTCCATAATATGCATTATATTTAAAAAATTGCCCATTTATTTTTTTAATGTTCAACTTAGTACCACTTAATCTCATACACCAGATATAGACCAGTCAAGATTTGGGAATCACAGCAGTAATCCCAGCATTCGAAAGGCTGAGGCAGGAAGACTGAGTTCCAGACTAGCCGAGGCTACTTAATGAGTTCAAGGCCAATTTGAGCTATATAGTGAGATCATGACTCAAAAAGAGACAGTAATTGTATGAAGCAGTTACTACCCTGGAGAGACAAAAGAAATATCATGAAGTTATTCGAACCTACAAGCTTTTTTTTTTTCCTTTTTTTTTTTTTTATGGTACTGGGGTTTGAACTCAGGGCCCCACGCTTGCCAGGTGGGCACTCTGCTACATGAGCCACACCTCCAGCCCTTTTTGTCCTAGGTACTTTTAGTAGGGTCTTGCGTTTATGCTTGGGCTGGCCTAAATGGTGATCTTCCTACTTACACGTTCTGTGTAGCCAGCATGACAGGCACATGCCACCCAACCCAGCTATTATTGACTGCGATGGGGTCTCATGTACTTTTTGTCCAAGCTAACCTCAAACTATGATCCTCCCTATCTTCACCTCCTGAGTAGCTAGAATTACAGACACAAGCCACCGCACCCAGATCCAACCTGGAAGCTTGAGTGAAGAGCCAGTTGGAGCTGGGTCTCGTGACTGTCATTGTCAGCCCTGGCAGTGCTGGTTCCCCTAAGGTGCTCCTAAGGCTGGAGGAAGAAATTGAGAACAGGGACAATTGCTTTTGTCAAATACTACCCCTATCAGGGTAGAGGATCCTTGCTGGGGCAATGCTGACAGGAAGAACAAAGCCAGTAAGAACCCTGTCCTCCTTCCAGTGTCCCCGAGAGAGCACCTACGTGGCAGAGGAGAAGGCGCTGTTGCTCAGAGCCCAGCCTCAGCACAACAGAGCCAAGTGCATGGGCTGCCTGAGAACTGATGGCTTAACAACCGGCACACCACACTTGGCAAAATACTGCCATAAAGGATGCTCAGAAGAGAAACGCCAGTTTGGGCAAATATGATTGTGTGTTATAAGAGTGTTTGGAACAGGGTATTTCCAGACCCCTGAAGCCCCGCAAACAAATGATAATTTAGACAAGTCTGGAGTTCCTCACAGCTCAGCTTGCGGAGCTGGTATCACTTCACAACTACAAACAAGTTCAGCTGTGTGCGAACCCCTCCTGGGCGCACAGTGGGAAACTGGAGGTGCTGAAAGCAAAGCTGTCAAAGCAGAGGCTCTTGTTTCCAGCCATGGTGGGAGAGTTTGCAAATGGCCACCGTGTCCAGCCCTGGAACGGACACTCCCCCTGGCATCCAAACAACAAAGTAAGACACGACTCTTATGAGTTCACCACAGCGGAGCACAAGTGAACTGGGCATGTGCCCTATTACCGCTGGTTTCTGCTGAAAATCTGCAGTGATGTCCACTCACACAAACTCCTGACATGGTTGCAAAAATGCTCTCAAGAACTCACCCTCAACCCCTGGTCTCCCTTTAATGTTTACACTCTCTCTTCAACAAAATTAGAGATAAGGGCAAAACAGTATCTGCTTGGAAGGAGGGGGTGGGGGCAAGGGGGAGGGGGCAGGGGGGAAGGGGGGAGTAATGACCCAATCATTGTACACATATGAATAAAGAAAATAAAAAAAAACTCTCACCCCTCATTGAACCCATGATGGCTTTGCAGTAGGACGGGTTAGCTTCTTACATCAGAGCTAGGGTCTGTTTCCTGACCCCTTGAATTTAGGCTAGCTGTGTGACTTGTTTGGCCAATAAAATGTGGCAGAAATGATGGGTGTCAGTTCTGAGCAAGAGTCTCAAGGTCTTGCCCACATCCACTGTTCCATAACCCTGAAACCATGCACACAGCTGCCTGAGCTGGGCCAGCGGGATGAGAGACCTCAGGAGAGCCCAGGTGCCCCAGCCAACAGGGGCAGAGGCACCTGCTGATCCAAAACTGCCTGCAGATGAGTAGCTGAGTCTACCCTAAGTCGTGGACTAATAAATGACTGCCACTCTAAGCTACGATATTTAAGAGGCGGATAGGGTTGGCATTGGCTAACTGATACAAATAGGGTTACTAGATCATATGTGGCCTCTTTCTCTAGCCACACAGTGCATTTTTCTTCCCCTTACTGTCTGTTGTAGGGATGCAGCTTGACAAGACTGAAGCCATCTTGACTCATCATGACTGTCCCTGGCTGGTTTTCCCCACGTGGTTTCCTAGCATATCTTAAACAAACAAAGCCACTGGAACATTACGTGGAGGTCTATGACTGGACCCTGACTCCACCAGTGCCAGGAATGTTCCAGAACACTTTGATGTTAATCTTTGATGAACCAAGTACATTCCAGGTTGGATGAAGTCACCTTTGTCCTGATCACTAATCACCCAAATCATGGGGCTGCAACTGGTCCTGCTGCAACCCTGTCCCACACGTCTGTCAGTCAGTCCTCAGTAAGTTGTACTCTGTGCTATACTGGGTTTGTACGCCTCTCTCTTTGGTCTCACAAGCACCTTAGGGCCAGTTCTTATACTCTGGGAATAGGTTATCACAGAACATCTGTGTTCCCCCAAAATTCATATGTTGAAATCCTAGCCCCAAAGGATGGTGCCGGGTGATGGGACTTTGGGAGGTGATTAGATCGTGATGTTGGGGCCCTCACTAATGGAATCACTGCCCTTATGAAAGAGATCCCAGAGGCCTGATTCATCCCTCCACCAGGTCAGCTTTTCAGGAAGTGGGCGCTCACAACTCTGTCTTTGCCTTGATCTTGGATTTCCCAGCTCCAGAATAGTGGGAAACAAACTTCTGTTTTTTGTAAGCCACCCTGTGGCATTTTGGTATAGCAGCCTGCATGGATGAAGACAGTTGTCCAACACCACTCTCTCCTGGCCCTTGTCTACCAACCAACTCCAACTTTTCAGGTCTCAGCTTAAACACTACTTCCTCCCAGACCTCCCTCCCTCTGCAATGCAAACTAGACCAGGCCTCATACCCTTCACAGAGTCACCTATTCAGTCCTTTGTGACACTTGCCATGATGTGTAGTTACATGGCCACCAGGGGGGTTCTTTGCTTAGCATCTACCTCCCTCACACTCCTGGAAGCTCTATGACAATCTCTGTACCCACAAGTTGGTGCCTGGCATATAGCAGGTTTCCTGTTGTCTCCTGATTGACTGAATGACCTCCAACTTAGATAACTGAGCATCCTTGATTCTTAAAGAAATTCTAAAGAAAGAAAACAGACCTATTGCAGGATCGAAGCAGAAAGTGGTGTCTCTCTTCCCTACTATTTTGCTCACTCTGGGTACCAGTTCAAGATGCTTGGAGTGGTTGTGACTTGTGATGGATGCAGAATTCTCGCCTTTCCTGGACCATGTTCCTGCCAGTCTCTAAATGCTAACAGTCCTCCAACATCCGTCCCTGCCTCTTTTTCCATACTACTCTCCCATGGGGTTTCTCCAGGGCATATGGCCACCCTGCTGGAATCTGACTTCTCAGGCTCCCTTGTAACTGAGTGTGGCCATGTGACATATTCTCAGTGGAATGGGAGGGCAAATGATTTACCAGCATCTGCATCGCCTTCCTAAAAAGGGACATGCATCTGGGCAGGGTGGCTCATACCTGTAACCCTCGTTACTCAGGAGATGGAGATCAGGAGGATGAAAGTTCATGGCCAGCCCAGGCAAAAAGTTTGCAATACCTCATCTCAACCAATGGCTGGGCACAGTGGCATACACCTGTCACCTCAGCTATGCAGGGAAACATGAACAGAATGATCATGGTCCAGACCCACCCAGGCACAAAGTGGGATCCTATCTCAAAAATAACTAATTTGAAAAGAGCTGGGGTACAGCTCAAGTGGTAGTGTACCTGCCTAGCAAGTGCAAGGCCCTTGTACCACCAAATAAAAGGGGGTGCATTCTAGTCCTGGCCTTCCTCTCTTTCACCCCTCCTATGAGCTGTACCGTGGCTAGCTGCTAGCAAGATAGCTTCAAACACACGAATAAAGGCAAAAGCTTGGGGTGGGGGTGGGGAAAGCAAGCAAAAAGGCAGAAGAAACCCAGATTTTAGCTGATCTCACAGAACCAAGCTGCCTACCCAACCCTGGACCCACCTGGACTAATGTGCAAGAAAAATTAGGTTTAATCATGGTTTCAGAGTATTGCATTTTAGGATATCTTTGTTACACAGCTCAGCTTGTTAGCCTAACCCATACACCTCACCAAGTCTTCTGTTCTTGGGGGAGTCAGAGTCTCAGAACATCATCCAAATGGAACAGCTCAAGACCCTCAACTCTGCCAGCCTTGGTCTGTGATCAGAGCTCAGCAGCTTCCAACATTCCTTCCCACCCCCCACCACACACCCTGTTCCTGTCATCATGGGTTCCCTGCTGTCTTTTGTCCATAGCTCAGCCCTCACTGCCTGGTTCCTACTGGACTCATTAACAAAAGCAGGACATGTCACCTCTGCTGACACAACCTTTGTCTTGCTGAGGCTGACCAAGTATAACTCATAGTAGGAATTAAAACACTCTAATCCCAACCATGACATCTTACAAAAAATTATTGTAACCCATTATATGTGAATTGAAATATACTTGATGTCTAAACTTCAACAGATTCAGCACTTGGGAAACTCATACATCTAGGCACCAGCTCTCTCCCGAAAGAGAAAACCTCCCTTGGGTCAATATGCAGGACGCCTCAAATTTTCCCCATGGTTTCCTTACCGCACAAGAAGGAGAATTTATACCCAAAGCTGTCTGGGATTCAGCACAAAGCAGCCCTTAACAAGCAAGTGATATCTTCAAAATGCCGATGTAAATTGTTTGTACCCTGCTTGTTCTGATGTGAAATACTATTTTCTTTGCTGACCATCACCTTTAAGCAGTTGCAAATAGAGTCAACCCTACTCATAATAAAGATAGCAAATTAAAGCTACTATGACATAAAATGTTTTCACCTAAAAAATTAGGAACATTTTTAAATGTGGTAACACACTCTGTTGGCAAGGGTGTGAGAAAACAATTCTCTTTGCTGACAAGACTATGAATTGGTGGAACCTCCTGGGAGAAGGGGTGGTTAGAAAATGCATATCAAAATTTTCAGTGCAAAATATAAGTTGACCCACAATTCAACCTCTAGGAATCTATTCTGCAGCTATTTTTGGATATGTGTTCAGCACTCTCTGATATAGCAAAAGACTGGAAACATTGTAGGGTCAGTCAACAGGAGACACTGTGTGTGTTGACTGAGTGTTTGACCAGTGGCCTTCACAAACAGAGTATAAAAGGTTTACAAAGGAGTAGCACCCATGAAGGAAAAGGAGGGAGATAGGAGTGGGCAGGAGGGGCCATTAGAGCCCAGTTCAGAGCTAACAAAGTCTCTGCCATTCTGGAAGGTGGCAAAGATTGCCTGTTCAAGACATAGCCAGGCCCTGGTCCCACCACCTTGCTCAGTTGCTAGCTGGGGACTGCCCCAGGACAGAGTGACCATGCTGTTCACGGCTAATCAGGGCCCTGAAGGAGCTGCTAGCTTCAGGCAGTCAGCTCCCAGTCCTTGCAAGAGACTTCTTTAAGTCTCTTCTTAAAGAAGAAACTGAGCAGCTTGTTTCCAGGTCTGGCATAGGGCTGCCCGTGGGACAATCATAAAAACGTAAATCTCTTTCCCCTAGTGTGGAACAATCTCCAGGATATATTGTTGTACTAGTCCATCTTCTGTTACTCTAATGAAATACGTGAGGCAATTAACTTATAAAGAGAAAAGAGTTGTTTTCACTCATAGCTCTGGAGGTTCCACTCGAAGATCCAGAGGCCCCATTGCTCGGGGCCTCTGGTGAGGGCAGCACATCATAGAGCTTGTGGGAAAGAAAACTGCTCCCCTCATTAGCCAGGGAGCAGACACGGCTCAGAGAAAGGGGTCCTACAATCCCCTTCAAGGGCACCCTCTGGGGACCTAATGACCTCCCACCAGGCCCACCTGCTAAAGGTCCCACCACCTCTGATAGCTCTCCCTGGGGACCAAGCATCTAACACACAGACTTTGGGGCGACAGTATCCTAACCATAGCAATTAAGTGAAAAAAATACCAAGAAGAGCGAACCAGAGCACAATGTTTGCAACTGGATCGAGGTAATGACTGCGTGGGGCTGTGGACAGATCAAAGGCCACCAAATTGTGCACCTTGAAGTGGTTAGTTTCGTGTGAATGTCACCTCCACTTTTTAAAAAGTAGAGAATACAGAAAGCTGCTGTGTGTGTCAATAAGTGGGGACGTCCAGAGTGAAAAGAGGGGGCAACGGGGGTGAGTATGACCAAAGTACTTTACACATGGGCATGAAAATAGAATAGAAACCCATTAAAAGCTGGAGGAAAGGAGGGAGGGGATAAGAAAGAGTAAAATGGGAAATTTGATCAAAGTACATTATATGCACATATGGAAGTATCACATAAAACCCCTTTGTACAATTAATATATGCTAATAAAAAAATTTAAAGCAATGAATTAAAATTTGGGAATAAAAAAGGGAAATGCTTTCACAAGTATGGGTATAGAGACAGCTTGGTGACTCTGGTTCTGGGGTCCCAGTCGGAAAACAGACTTAATTTTCACTGAACACTCTTCCATGCTCTCCATGAGCATGTAATTACACCCCCTCTTTTAAAAACCTCATTAAAGCCGTTGTTCAGTTGTTCTGATGGGTGAATAGATTACTTGCCATCAGGAAAACCAAATGGAAAATTCCCTGCAAGACTATTATTAGTCAGACACTACTGCCCTGCGATCAATTTCAGGAAATTCAGCCCGTGTTGAGGTGCACAGACATCATCTATCAGGTTCCCTTCTGTCCTCTCAGGGTCAGAGAACTTCAAGAACACAGACACCATAAATTCCAGGAACCAAGTGGCAAAGATGGAAACTTGCTGGAAAAGAAGTGTTTGTCTTAGTAAAAATGCTAGGCCATTCAGCAGTAGGCAAATCAGCTTGTTTTCCAGATTGCATTGTTTGGCAAACTAATTTGGCCAAATTAGTTTGCAAAATAGCCAAATCACCCAAATCTCCCCTTCCCTGTGTCTTTTCAAGCCCATCTTTTGAACCCATTTGATGGTGTCACTCAAAAAGGTCACCTTTTCAACATGCCTGCCTCTTTTTGACCCTTGATAATTTCAGCCCTTTCTAAAACTCCAGGCTCAACCAGGTTTTCTATTACTGCATATTCCTTTCCCGGTGACTCCAAACTGACCTGAGACAAAGAGACAAACAATTTTTTTAACTGTGTGCTTCATTGCACTTGGCACTGAACTGCTCCAAGCCCAGACTTTTCTTTAGTATTGCAGAAAAATACTAGTGCATTACTTTCAAAGTCACACAAGTAGTTTTTCAGTGTCTCTGCCAGTGTTTGGTTTTCTGTATTCAGTGCTCAGACTTCTCTCGATGGAGAGACATATGGTTTGGGCCCATTTTAGCAACTCCATAATAAAACTGATTATAAAAATAAGCATCTAAGAATATCTTATGCGTTTAAGATTGACACCAAGGCTCACTACTCAATTGCTAGTTGTGGTTGGCGGTCAAGTTCACTGTTGCAAACTCAGAGGCAATGTCATGCCACAGTGCAGGAGCATGGAGCGGTGGGGGGTCCATTCTGCATGTGGCGTGTGGTTTCAAGTTCTCACAGCTCTAGTGAAAGCATCGCTTTACACTCAATGCTCCTTAAAAAAAAATCTCAAGTGATCCCAACACCCAGGAGGCTGAGCCAGGATGGTGAATTTAAGGCCAGCCTGGGCTACACAGCGAGACCCTGCAAGAGAGAGAGAGAGAGAGAAGGGAGGGAGGAGGGAGGAGGGGAGGAAGGTAAATAATGATACTAAAATCCCCAAAACCACAGTTTTCAGCAGTCATAAGTGTGATTCATCTATTCCTTCATTTAGGCATTCATTCAACAAACACTTATTGAGTGGCTACTTATACATCAGGCATATTGTGGGACCCTGGCATCTGAATGGTGGGTAATAAAAACAGTCTCTCTTAGCCAGGTGCCAGTGGCTTGTGCCTATAATCCTAGCTATTCAGGAGGCTGAGGTTGGGAGGATTGCAGTTTAAGGCCAGCCCAGGAAAATTGTTTGGGAGACCCCATCTCCAAAATAACTGGAGCAAAATGAACTGGAGGTGTGGCTCAAGCAGTAGAGCACCTGCTTTGCAAAGACAAAACCCTTCCTGAACTCAAACTCCAGTCCCACACACAAAAAATATAAAAATAAAAATAAAAACAGCCTCTCTAGGACTGGGGGTGTGGCTTAAGTGGTAGAGTGGAACAATACCTGCCGAGCAAGTATGAAGTCCTGAGTTCAAATCCCGGTACTGCAATAAAATAAAAACAGTCTCTCATGAAAGTAGGAAGGAACACTATTTGGGAAGAAGAGGACCAGTGAAAGGAAATAAGAAAAGGGAATGGGGATGGATATGATGAAAGTACATGATACACAGGTATAAAACGTCATAACGATAACCATTGTGTACAATCAATATTTGCTAATAAAACCAGGAGTGGCACACAGTCCCTGATGATGTAAGTGTATGGTCTGATGAGAGGTAAAGATGCTAAATAAATACCCACACAAATGCACAGTGACATATGGTGAAGTGTTCCAAAGAGAGCGACGCTGCTCTAGGTGAGCACGGGAGGCTTACCTGAATCTGAGATGTTCAGGCTGAGGGCTGGAAGCTGAGCTATTCCACCGGTGCAAAGCAGCCAGAAACGTCTGCAAGGAGCAGGAGCAACACGAGTGAAGACCGTGAGAAGGCAGCGGAGGACGTGGCTAGAGAAGTGAAAGGAGGGCCTGCTGGGGACAGTGCTTGAGAAAGGGGGGAGGATCCAGGCGAGAGGCTGCAGGGACCTGGTCATGCTGGGCCTGTAGGTGAGGAAGGGCGCGTTGGAGAGTTTACAGCAACTGTAGGGAACCTTTGAAGGTTTTAACGAGCCAGCGCTGCAGCTCTGCCAGATATGCATTTGTCTGAGGTTTCTCTGGCTCTTGTTGAAAGGACAGACGAGGCAGGAGGCCACAGAGGCAGTGAGGGGTCATGGGAGAGACTGTTGTCATGTACAGTTGAGACAGTATATGACAGTGATAGAAGCTGGAGTGGTGGCAGAGGAGAGCAGAAGTGAATGGGTCAGAGATGAGGCAGGAAAGATAGTGACTGTTCAACAGCAGAAGGTGAGAAGTGAAGGTGGCAGGGTCAAGAATGTCATCCCAACAGCTGACCACTGTGTGTAAACACAGGCTTCCATGACCATCTGCAGGCCTCAGTTTCCTCATTTATGAAATAAAAACCCTCCTTCTTACTCTTTAAGGCTGAGATGCCTGGAAGGCAGCAATAGTCAACGCTCAGAGAGGCGTTGTTTTGTCACCCCTCTCCTCCCCGTACCCTTGCCTTTCCCTGTTGTGATCTGCTGTTCATCCCGTGCACTAACTTTTGCCCTTTCTGTGCCTGCTGACCCCCCGACCCAAATCTCTTCTCTGTTCCTTTTGTGCAAAACTAAGGTCACCCCTTCTCTGTGCATCAGCCCCTCAGTGGCTGACTTTCTTGTCCAGTGGGAGTTTCTTTTGCAATGCTGGGCAGAGCTGGGTGTCTTTTTGCTATCTTCCAGATACAGCGATCTATTTAACCATCTTTAACCAGTTTTTTTTTTTCGTGGCAACAGGATCAACTAGACATGGTCTCCATCATGGTGAGGAGTGCATTTTCCCACACAAATAAAGAATAACACACCCTTCAACAAGGTAATGTGGTTGTGATTCATCTCCACTGCCCCTCCATGGTTCCAAGAAAGAGTCTCCATGATGAGGCAAATAGGGCTGGCTCCCTCAGAACAAGGGGTGTCAGAAGATGTTCAGACTACTGCTGGCTAATTTTCATGGAGACGAATTGCAACTTCTTGGGTCAGGAAATTTAAGGTTTGCTTGGTTAACTCCCCAGCAAAATCAATTAAGGAATTAATAAATAAATAAAGTTTAAAAATCAATTAGAATGGTATTATGCCAGCATCAATTTCCGGGTTCTGACAATATAATCGGGTTATGCTAATATCACTGAGGGAAGTGAGTGATGGGTGTAGAGAAAATCTCTGGTCTGGACTATTTCTAGAACTCTTGCGAGTCTTCAACTAATTCAAAATAAGAGACCATAATTTTTAAAACCCAAATGCAACTTTAACAATTAATTATGGCGATTCAGCTTTGAAACAGTCTGTTGCTATACTTCCTTTTCTGCTTTGAGGAAAAATACAGATACATACTGATAACTGTGTTTCTGTGGACATATATGACAGGGGTCCTCTGAGATTTTATCACCGTGTGACACCATAGCAGTCTTAGTTTACGTGGGTACATGCTAAGATGTTCCCACAGTGGGGAAATCACTTAATGATGTGTTTATCGGAATGTTTCACCATCAAGCAACACATGACTGTACTTCCCAAGTCCTCAGAGCTGCAAAAACAGAACCTATGTCCCATGGGAAGTGGGGTAGGCAAATACTCACGTTTCCAGTCTGTTATCCCAGAAGTCACAGAGGTAGCAACGGTTCCTAGATGTGAGAAAGGACATCTCTCTAGAGTACTATGCAGGAGTCACCCACCCCTCCATCCGGGCCAGGCCTTCCTCCACCTTCCTCAGCCTAAGTCCAGAAAAGTTCACTGGACTGAATGGTGGCCACACGTGTGCTGTCCCATAGCCCTTGGTCCATGTGACCTCAAGATGTCCACTAAGCCCAGACATAGGTCACAGGAATAACAACAGCTTCCCGTCCACTATCTTACTGAATTCTCCTAACACCAAGCAAGAGTTAGAAACAGTAATCTACTACTAAGCCAGCAATCCTAAACCAGGGATTCCTCCACCATGTTCCTTGCTCCTATGGCAATGAGGACCTGTCATTCCACCCCACTGTCACTCAGAACCCCTTGAAAAGGGCTGAAGAATTACGAAGTGAAAAACCGTCCCTGAGTACAGAGAAGGGAAGGAAAAATCATTCCTGCCTTCAAGTTAGAGTGTGGAAAAGAAGTTTAATCAAACCCGGAACAAGGTGCCAACACCTTTGAAAAGACTAAGAAATCAAATAGCATTGTCCATGCCTCAGCTCTTCAAAATTATCACGCATGCACCTGAAATTTAAGCAGAGAAAGCCATGAAACAAGCAAATCTAAAATCACAAAGCCCAGATTTAGAGATTTACCCCTCACTGTAATGAATATCCAATTCAGAATGCCATTTCGTCTTCAAAGAGCCCTGAAGGTTCTTATCTTTGTTATCTTTCTGTACTGTTTGCAGAAATATTATATCTTTGAAATGAAGAAAAATCAGAGCTAAGCCAGAAAAGGCTTTGAACTATTTTGGGGATAAATCAACTCATAGTTACCAATAAAACCAAAAAGAATAAAAAAGACTGTCCCAAACCAAGCTAGCTCTTTTTCCATATTCCAGTGTCAATGTCCAAATCAGCCTAAGAATATACACATGCAATCAAATTCTACTGAAACATCACACCAGGCCCCCTTCAACCCAACAATTTAATTCTTTCTCTAAGAAGGAAATTTAGTTGTCAGTTAAATATACCTCAAGCCAAGCTTCTAAACTCTGATTCAGGAAGATATTCCCAGTCTAAACAACCTCTTTCACCAAGGATGAATTCCTTATACATTATATACACATTTATTTCAGTTTCATCTAGATTTTAAAATAGTTCCCTCTGCTGTCTGAGTTGCTGATCTTTGTAACAAAGAATAATGAAAACTCCCAGGGTCCCTAGGTAAGGTTGGTCTCTGTGCTCACTGCACAAAGAAGCCTGGTCAAGGTACTGAGTAACAAGTCCACACTGTGGTCATTGGCTAAGCTACCTAGCCTGGTCCAAGGTCCTCAGCCTAGAGAAAAGGCTGCTTTTTTACATTCACTCACTCCACCCAGCGGAGTTGCCTTTTAAAATGCAGAAGTGGTAGCACCTTACAAATCGCTAAAGGAACCCTAGGTACTGGGGCCTGACGTGGACATCACCCACCTGTTGGCTGCCTCCTAAGGCTGTGCCCACTCCTTTTGCAGGTAGAAATAGGTATCTGTCCATACCCTGTGCAGAACCAGCCTTTCCCAACTCTTGTCTCTTGGGCCTTCCTTTATTTTAAACTCTCAATTTTCAGTTCTGCGAACTGAAGAAGACCACACTTTCTGATTCTTCTTTCACCAAGGAACTGAAGTACAGCTCTTTCTTAGAACACTCGACCACAGGTTGCTTTGTAAGCACATGTTAGGATTTCAAGTTGAAGAGAACGTTGAGTTACAGACAAACACAAAGCAGTCCAATGGCCAGGTAAATACTGAAGAATCTCAGTGTCTGTAAACTTCACGATGCTTCTGTCTCTCACATGAACATGAATGCGCAGATCTTCACCAAGGTTTGATTATAAGACATAGGACTTTGGGGGCTTCTAGGAGACTCTCAGAGATAAACTGCTATTCCCCTAGAGTTTGATTAGAAGTCATTATGAGCAGCTGGGCGTGATGGTATATGCCTGTAATTCCAGCTGCTTGGGAAGTGGAGGTAGGAGGCTCCTGGCCCAAGGCTGGCTGGGCAAAAGCAGGAGACTCTATCTAAAAAGACAAACTAAAAGCAAAAGAGCTGGGGGTGTGGCCCAAGTGCTAGGCAAGTGAGCGGCTGAGTTCAATCCCCAGTACCACCAAAAGAAAAGAAGTCACTACAATCAGAGACCCATGCCACAGACGTCAAGCTGTCAATACAGAAAACCAGCCGTGTTTCCTCTAGAAGCCCAGTCTACTGACGAGGTGCCACCACTGAAGTAGGGGCTGGTGGCTCTTGCATGGGCTACTCCATAAGTCCATTCCTGGGAGGAGTTCAACAAAGACTCACTTAGTAAATAGTATCTAGCAATCCTGCAGGCAGTTAGCAACAGGCGGAGTGAAAAAATCAGGACAATTGTACAAATGGGAATATGCTATCACATGTATTTGTACACATCAAGAGTCAACAATGTAAAAGGAACTCTTCAGTCAATTTGGCAACTTGGGTGACATTTCCCTGCAGTATTTAATGTTGGCATCTCTAAACTGCTACACTTATGGAAAACATGGTCTCTTGAACACATGGTGGCTTTTCATCCATCCACTCAATAAATGTTTGTTGAGTAGCTGCTGTGCACCAGACACTGTTCTAGGGTCTAAATATACCACATCACAAAATGGACAAAAATCTCTCTTACATGCCAGGATGGGGATACAGACAATAGACTCCATCCCACCAAATAAAGAGAAAGAAAGAAAGAAAGGAACTCTCGTCCTGTTTGTAGTCATACCCCATTTTCCCAGCTCTGCCCACTAGCCTCAGGCAGCCATTAATCTAGTTTTTTCACCTCTGTAGAATTGCCTGCTTTGAACATTTTGTATAAATGAAGTCATACCATATGTGGTCTTTTATATCTGGCTCCTGTCACTTCCCACAAGGTTTCAAGATCCATCCATGTTGTAGCATGTGTCAGAACTTCTTTTTTAAAAATGATTTTAGTGTACAATTCAGTAGCATTAAGTATATTCCTATTTTTGCATAACTTTCACACCATCTACCTCCGGAGTGCTTTTCATCTTGTAAAACCTGAAGACTTACACCCATCAACCAATAACTGCCATTCCACATCCCCTTGGCTCTTGAAATGCTATTCTACTTTTTGTCTCTGTAAATCTGTACTTCCCTCCTTTTGATTGCCAAATAATACTCCACTGTATGTACAGATTGCATTTTGTTTATCCGTTCAGTTGATGGACATTGGGTTTTTTCCACCTTCTAGCTGCTATTAATAATACTCTTGCTTATTTTTTCAGTTCTGAGGACTGAACCCAGGGCCTCCTGCATACTAGGCAAGAGCTCTACCTCTTGAGTTACAGCCCCCACTCCTCTGGTTCACACTTTGTTTTTTGAGACAGTGTCCCCCTACCTTTGCTTGAGCTAGCCTTGAACTTGAAATCCTCCTGCCTTTGCCTCCCATGTACCTGGGATTACAGGGGTGCACCACCACACCCAGCTCATTTATTTTTTTTAAATATCTTTCTGGTTCTAGGTTGAAATAGGTCCTAAACATGACCATAACAAAATACCTGAGATGATCAACTTAGAAAGATGAAAGTTTTGTTTGGGATCAGTTTGGGAGGTTTTAGTCCATGGTCAGTTGACCCCATGGTTTTGGGTCTGTGGTAAGGCAGCACATGGTGGCAGGAGTGCGTGCTGGAGGAAGCTGTTCACCTCATGGCCAGGAAGTGAAAAAGAGGAAGTGAAAGGGGTAAAGTCCCAGCATCTTCTTCAAGGACATTCCCCCAGTGACTGGAAGACCTCCAATCAGACCTCACCTCTTAAAGGTTCCACTGCCTCCCAATAGCACCACGCTGGGGACCAACCCCTTAACACAGGAGCCTTGGGGGGCACTGCAGATCAAAGCTGTAGCAGGAAGCCAGCCTGAAGCAGGAAAGCAGGTAGGGAGTTCTGCAGGAATCCCAAAGAGAGCTGCCAGTGGCTCACACTCCAGTGCAATGTCAGAAATAGCCACACTCTGATGTGTTTTGTACCACTCTGTTCCTGGAGTTCTCCCTGCTTCTTTTTCTTTTTCTAGCCATTACTATAATTACCTCACTGCATTTTTTTCTGGCTTATTGGATCACATGTTTAAAACTCTGGTATAAAAACCTACTTTTATCTTTCTTGCTGTGTTGGGTATTTAACAAAGTCTTAGCTCTCTCAGGATTTGTGTACATGAGCCAACCACATCAAATCTGCAAAACGGGGAGCTCTACAGTTTCTCGGTGACTCTACTGTAACAACTTTACAACCTCAGTCTCTAAAATTATTTCATAGACTCCAACAGATACATATGTTTGAATTTGCTTCTAACCCATATTTCCCAGTAATGTTGCTAACTGTATTTTCCACAGCAGTCACAATGCCTTAAAAGCTTTTCTGTGGTAGAAAGTTCTTCTCTTCCATATATGACATGACAACTTCCTTCAAACACCACAAGGCCATTTTGTTTGTTAGATTGAAATTTTGTTTTCAGGCATTTTAATAGCTTTAAGTGGTAGAGTAGCAACATATACAAAAAGAAGCTGAACTATGTAACAGATACCTTACATTTCTATAACCTGCACTTCCGCACAGAAAGAGGAAGTGGGACTGTTGTGAGCTTTACAAGGTGTTGTCAGAGGCCATCATCAGATCTTTGCCATGTGGACCTCCCCATGGGGGAGCTTACAATATGGCAACTTGGTTTGTCAGAGCCAGTGAGCAAGAGGGCCAGACAGAGTGTGCCAGCAAAAAAAAGGTCCTATCATTGGTAATCTAGCCTCAGAAGTGACATCCATCACTTTCACTGGACTCAGCTTCTCAAAAGCAAGTCAGTGGATCCAGCCCACTTTCACTGGACTCAGCTTCTCAAAAGCAAGTCAGTGGATCCAGCCTACACTCAGGGGAGTGAGTTACACAAGGCATGAGTTCCAGGAGGTGGGAACCATTCAAGGCCATCCTAAAGGCTGCCCACCACAGTTACCCACTAGTGCTTTTGTAGGAGTGATCACATGAGAGGATTTACCCTTGCAATAATGAGGATCATAAACAACATACAAGTAGGAGGCACCAAAGGCAACCACCTGTGGAAATCCTGGGGAGGTTTTGGTTTTCCTTGGTCTATTGGTCCATGGATTTGGGGGGCTCCTCACTGATCTTAGATACCCCCTAGATTCATTTGGGAATTGTGTCAAAAAGCATTGAGAACTGTACCCCTACCCAACCAGTAAAAGGTTTGCATCTTAATGACATCAGTGAGCAAGTTGATCAGATAAATTGGCTGTGGTGATTGACTTGATTCAGACTATGCTGAGGTGGACTACAACCTCAAATCAAAGGAACATTTTTATGGGGAATTTCTATGTGTGAAACAGAGTGGTCATGTCCTGACCAGAAATGGGTGGCATGCTCAAACTGGATAACTAAGAACAGGTTAACTGTTTATAGAAATGTGGGTAAGGTTAAGAGAAAACAGGGAGCTGGGTGCCAGTGGCTCATGCCTGTAATCCAAGCTACTTGGGGGACTGAGATCAGGGGGATTGCAGTTCAAGGCCAGCCTGGGAAAAAAAGGTTTGCAAGACCCCATCTCAACAGAAAAAAGCTGGGCATGGTGGGCCATGCCTGTCATCCCAGTGATGGCAGGAAGTGTAAATAGGCTGGCCCAGGAAAAAAAACGAGGCCCTATCTCCAAAATAAGCAAGAGCAAAAAGGGCTGGGGCATGGCTCAGTGGTAGAATGCCTGCCTAGCAAGCACAAAGTCTCAGTATCAGAGAGGGGAGGTGGCGAGAGAAAGGAAGAAGGAGAGGGAGAGGGGAGAGGGAGAAGGAGAGGAAAGGAGAGAGAGAGAGAAAGAGAGAACAGGGGATGTGAAGTACCCTGGAATTAGCTAGCAACTCTCACTGACCAGATCTGAGAGGGAAGGGGAGAAGGGGACTCCTGGAACCCAGAGAGAGCTTAGCTCTAAGAAAGAGGCACCCAGCATAGGTGGTGGCCTTTAAGGAAGGGCTGAGCCTTTGGCAACCCTCGGTCCTTCTACCTCCACCTCCTGCTGGATCCCCATTGGCCAGTCCCAGCTAGAAGCCAGAGGCTGAGCAGCTTAATCAGACTCTCTGGGCAGAGGGGAGTGCAAAGCAGATTTGGGGATGTAGACAGTACCAAATCTGGGGATGTAGACAGTACCAAATCTGAACCCAAACATAAGCAAAAAACAGCCAGCTTGACAGGAGCTTTTTAAAAAACAGAATTTATAAACTATCTCCTAGGAACAAGCAGACACTGTAGGCTCTCAGAAGCTGATGTTCAAAACTCGCATGGAGAAACACAAAACAGCTTTAAAATGAAAGGTAATTCCTGGCAGAGTACCTAGGAGAATTAAAGACCTGTAAAGTCAGCTTTCTGCCACTGTGACAAAATACCTGAGATAAACAACGTATAGGGAAGAAAGGTTTATTTTGGCTCAGGTTGCAGAAGTTGCAGTCATGGTCTCCCGGCCCTGTTGCCTTTGGGCCTGTGGTGGCACAGCACATCATGGTGGGAACATATGACAGAGCAATGCTGCTCACCTCATAGTGGCCAAGAGGTAAAGAGAGGGGCCAGGCCCCCAATATCCCCTTCAAGGGCACACGTCCCACCCCATGACCCAACCTCTCTCCACTCCACCCACTTCATAAAATTTCCCCCGCCTCCCAATAGTGCAATCGACTGGAGGCCAAGCCTTCAGTACGTGAGCATTGGGGGACATTTAAGATGAAACAGGCCAGGTGCCATGGCTAAGTCAGCAATCCCAGCTACATGGAAGGTGGAGGTAGGAGGATTGCAGTCTGAGGCCAGACTGGGCAAAGAGTGAGAGAAGCTATCTAAAAGGTAACTAAAGGGGGGAGAAATGACCCAAGCCTTATATGCACATACGAATAATAAAGGAAATAAATAAATATATAAATAAAAGGTAACTAAAGCAAAAAAGGACCAGGGGTGTGGCTCAAGTGGTGGCAAGTGCAGGACCCTGATTTCAAACCCCAGTATAGAAGAAAAAAAATCCAAACCGTAACAGGTCCTCACCCTCAACGCTACTCCACTTCATCTACCAAGAGAGAGTTCCCCAGAGCCCGGAGTGGAGAAGCATTGGAATCACTGCAAGAAGTTACAGAACCCCCTCCCCATCCTCAGGGAACAGGTCCAGGACCCCAGTGGATGTTTAAACCACAGTACTGCACCCTACACGAACTATGACCAACAATAATAACTGATAATAAAATAGAACAATTGTACCTGAATAAGTTATATAAATTCTCTCTCCTTCCCTCCCTCCCTTCCTCCTCCCTCCCTATCCAAGTATCTTCTTTTCACTCAAAGGAAGTACTTCACAGCTCCTCTGCTCTCATGCTTTGGAAGGATGACCCGAACACAATCACTCCAATACCAGGACAGTCAATCTGTTAACCAAGGTGGCTACTCAGTGAGTAAGGGGCAGGTAGCATACACAGCATGTATACTCTGCACAAAGGGATGGTTCACATCTGCGTGGGAATGCGTGGGGGAGTATAAGATCCATCAAGCCACTCAGAACAGTGTACAGTTTAAACCCTATGAGTGCTTTGTTTCTAGAATGCAATATTTTTGGACCACAGGTAACAAACTGTGGATGGGGGGGGAGGGCTGTACTCTTACCCAAAACTGGAGGCCTTGCTGGGAAGTACAGTGCCAGGCCCTGCAAAGGACGCCTCTCAGCGCTCCACGGGACGCTGTAAGAGTGGCACGCCTGGGGCATGTGGTGAAGAGCTTTGTGGCACAGTAACCCATCAGGAATGACACCATTACATATTACTTCTCAGCTCCTGTCATTTCTATGCCCAAGTACTTGAAAGACTAGTGTGGGAGTCTGATTATGGGGATAATCACAGATGTTAAAGCCCTCGCCATACACCAACAAAGAAGAAGACCTCTGCCTCTGTACAGGGCCAGAGAGACAGCCATGTGACAAGGCTCTGCTGGATGCCAGCTAGAAAATCAGACTTGATGAGAGCAGGATGCCGTGTGAGCAAACTCAGACACACAGGAGGAATAAAGGACCCTTCCCTCGCCCCAGGATCTCTGCCCTGCATGATGCTGAATTGGGGGGAGATAAGCAGAAGATGGTCTCGGGTGCCCTGGGATTCTGCAAGCGTCTGCCCAGTAGGACAGGCAGACTCTCATCCAAACATGGAAACCTGGAGTCAGTCGGGTATGACTTAGCTCCCTGAGGCCAAAGTCCTAGCAAGGCAAGACCCAAGAGAGTGTGGGGAGCAAACCTCCCTTCCGTACTACGGTCACTTTCAGAACAAGCCCAGGGCTCAAGGCAAAAATCTCACATGCTATTCTGTTTTGTCGTTTAAGGCAGAAAGTTTTCAAAAATAGACTCCCTCGTGACCCATCAGGCCCAAAGTCAGGATAAAGACTTGTGCTGCTGTGACCCTGTGAGGCCAAGTTGCCAGGCTCTGTTTGTTCTGATTTTAGAGAAAGAGAGCAGGCTGTGGTCAGCGGCATCCACAATAAAAAACAATTCAACAGGCCAGGTACAGTAGTCATGCCTGTGAGCCTCCTACTCAGAAAGCAGAGATTGGGAGAATTGAGGTTTGAGGCCAGCCAGGCAAAAAGTTTACAAGACCCCATCTCAACCATGGCTGGATGCAATAGTGTGTGCCTGTCATCCCAAGCTATTCAGAGAAGCGTAGACAGGAGGATAGTGGCTCAGGTCCACTGGAGAATAAAGTGAGACTCTATCTCAGAAAATAATCATACAAAAAATGGGCTGGCGGCATGGCTTGAGTGATAGAGCATCTGCCTAGCAAGAGCAAAACCCTGAGTTCAAACTCTCAGTACCATGCTCCCCCAACAAAAAACAATTCAACAGCATCCTGTAACTGAGAAAAATACGCAGAAATGCCAACCCAACCATTTGTAAGTATCACAGTATCCAAAACAAATTTCCTCCTCTAACCGAATGGTTCACGGGAAGGCCTGCAGATGTGATCAGATGCAGGCTTCAACAACTTTCACTAACCCCCCTCTTCTGAAACCATCTTTAACTGCATTTTTCTCACCTGGTTGATTCCATTCCTTCATCTAGTGTCTTTACTCACCATTTCAAGATGGCGTCCAGTCCATTCCCAGAAGGAATGTCTCTTTCTATTTCAAAAATGAAATTAAAAAAAAAAATCTAAAGCCTGCCTCTCATTGACCATGCCCAATTCAATCATTGTAGCATGGGGAATGGGCTATGGTTGATTGGCTTAAGTGAGCCAGAGCTCCGCCCTGGAGCTGAAGCTGGGGTTAGTGCCACTTAATCCACTTAAGTGAAAGTTCCAGAAGAGTGTTTCCCAAGGAAATTCACAGTATTATAGGGAAGGAGTACATGTTAAATCACTAGAAATGACTCAGGCAAAAGATAAATAATCATACCAGGCTTCTTTTGCAAGAAGCCAAAGATCCTAAGGGAAGGGCTGAAATGAAATAAGATGCCACCCAAGAAAACATTCTCCCAGGGTGGGGTTCAGAGTGACAGTCATCCCCTCCAGGGTAAGCTTAACCGGAACTAAAATGTTTAATCAAAGACACCACCTGTCTCTCAGCTTCTCAAACACATCAGTCCAGTCACTTTTGCTTACCCAGCATTTGTCCTTCTTATTCTGAGTATTAATTTTCTATTGCTGGTTTTAAAATTGACAGAAGTGTAGCAACTTAAAACACCAGAAATATGTTATGTCACAGTTTTGTAGGTCAGAAATCCAAGCATAGCCCAACCAGACTCTCTGCTCAGGGTCTCCCAGGCTGAAATCCAGGTGTCAGATGGGGATGAGTCACATGTACAGCTAGGATGGAGGCATGGCTCAAATGGTAGAGCACCTGCCCCCCAAAAAATTAAAATTAAAAAAATAAAGCTTAAGAGCCTTGTAAGGTGAATCTTGGCCATCAACTCAATTGGATTGAGAAATAAGTAGATCAGAAAAGCACACTTCTGGGAGCATCTGTGATGGTACTTCCAGGCAATAAGATTGTGAGGATTCTGACTTAATGGATTAATCGATCAATGGATTCAAAATTTGAATAGACTATTGAGAGATGGTGGGACTGTGGAAGGTGAGGCCTGGTTGAGGAAGTGGGTCACTGGGTCTTTAAAGGGTAGTCCTTGACCCTCACCCCTTCCCCTTATGCCTCTTTGCTTCCTGGCTGCCATGAGGTAAGCAGTCCCACACCCTACGATGTTCTGCTCCATTAGAGGCCCAGAAACAACGAAGCCAGACTGAAACTATGCAATCATGAACCAAAATCAGTCTTTCCTCCTTTCAAGTTGATTTTCCTCAACTATTTTATCACAGCAGCAGAAAACTGGCTGTCACAGCCACTCCTACATCCTTGCCCCTCCACAGGTTTCTCACACTGAGTGTCTGATTTCAGGAAGGGCCCTGTTAAATGCACACCTGATTGAGCAGGCCCACCCAGGTGATTTCACTTGTGATTAACTCTAAGCCAACCAGTTAGTAACTTGGTCCTGGGAAGGCCATATCATCACGTCATCAGTTCTGCTGACCTTCAAGGGCTGGGGGGTGGTTGCACAGGGTGTACACACCGATGGAGCAGGGGTCTCAGAGTCATTTCAGAATGCTGCCCACTACATTGGGGTGACCAGACTCCCTGGGATCAGCCCATCAGTGTTATTTGGGGTAGGATTTAGGGTCCTCATACCTAGCTTTGGTCAATTTATGTCTCCATATCTAGGCTTTAAGGATCAGGTCAGAAATGGGTCCCTGCCTTAACCAGGCCCAACCAGAGCTAACCCAGTGACTTCTGCTGCAGTGACCAGGACAGAAGTCAGTCACACTCTCTGATTCCTGAAGCATGAAGCATGATGGAGACCAAACCCTCATAACAGTGTTTGAGCCCTTGAGTTCAGCTGGCTCTGAATCCAAGCCTATCCAGGCTCCTGGGAGTTATGTGAGTTGGGAGGGTCTTGATTCACCTGTGGGTGATGGAGAGACTCCTGCCAGCCTGGTATGGAGACTAGGAGGGGACCTTTTGTCAGGAATTTGCAGGGTGGAGGTGAGAAGAACATTTTGAGCATAAAGTCCCTACCTAGATTTGGAAATCTTCTCAGACAATGTGCATCCAACAGAAATGCCGCAACCTTTGCAGTAAGGCAATGGACTGCAAACTAAGGGAAGCCAGGCAACACAGAGAACGCGGCTCAGATCCCCAGAGGACTTCCAGCAGCTGCCATTACTTTTTCTAACTTGCCTTGGTATCGTGGGTAAAAAGCAGTGAAGAACAAAGACCCCAGGTGTGTTCCACCTCCTTCCATCTTCATCTCCTTGGGAGCCATAAGACAAGGCCCTGTGTCACCCTCCAACCTCATCTCCCACCTCTTCCTGTGTCCGCCTTGCCGGTCCTCAAACACTATAAGCTTTGATCCTACCTCTGGGACTTTCCTCTTGCTCATCCTTCTAGATTCTTCCCTGAAAATATGCACGACCTCCTTTCTTCGAGTTCATTGTCATTTCAGTAAGGCTGTCCCTGACACCTGATTCTTATTAAAGTTTGTCCCCCCTACCACGCCCAGCACCTAGAGGCCCCAGATTCCTTTTGCTCCACAGTATTGATTATTGTCATGTAGGTATGTGTATGTCTATTGTCCCCTCCCCTAAGCCCCAGCAGAATGTAGACTTCATGAGGACCAGGCTTTAAGTCCTGTCTTATCTGCAGCATCCAGCTCAGGGCCTGGCAGAGGAATCAGTTCTCCATACACTTTCCTTAAGTGAATATATTCCAATCCTATCTTTCCCTTCCCCTGGAGTGGTGATGAAGTTTCCCAGCTACAACAAATGCATAAAGACCTCCAGCCTTGACCCAGCCTGAGAGCTGCTGGCAGCAGGAATGCGGCAGTGAGCCAGACAGATGGAGTTCCTGCCCACAGGAGCGTGCAGTCTGGAGGGATGTAAGCTGTTGAGTTGTCATGTCCGTTCCTTCAGCCCCAAAGCCTTCCCACTGTGACAGGTCATGGATCTGGACTGAGCACCAATGGGAATCCCCCAGGATGCCCACCACATCTCAGGTTCCCTGTCCCAACATGCCAGGAGGACCATAGAGGAGCATGGTGGAAGGCGCTCTCTGTGGGCCTAACATTGCACGGAGTAGATAAAAAAGAGGCAGATCTCCAGTCGGAGTGCGGCTCAAAAACAAACCCCAGTCACTTCGAAGGTAGAGGAGGTGACACTAGGTTGCTTATAAGTTGAGGACAGGAAATGCATATTCAGGTGCTGTTATTTGACCCGAAATTCCTTCTGGAAGATTCTAGGGAAAAGGGGGATACAGCTAAGCTGTGGAGTCGGAGGAAATGACTGTTGGAACAGTGAGTAACTCCTGGTAAGGTCCTTCCATGAGTCATTAGATACAGTCAGCCACGGCGAAGTGAGGGCGCAACCATGCTCAGATCATGAACAACCCTGACCCCAGCTGTCCTCTGGTACCTGATCTCAGATCTCTATGAGCCTTTGTCTCAGGGATGGGAAATAGCAGCTATCAATAGCATAGCACTTTTTGGAGGCAGGGGATCTTAACAAGTGGCCTAGAGCACTGAGTAGGTGACAAAGGATAAGGCAGGAGATAAAGTCCACCATCTTCCGTCAGTTGAGTGAAGCCTGCATTGTGCAGGGAGGGCATGCTGACAATGTATGGGTCAGCTTTGGCTGCAGTAACACCACCTAAATCCGAGGGATTTCCATAACGAGGCTTTGTGTCTTATTTAGTGTTCTTCAGGCTGCGGCTCCACTAGGCTTCACTGAGCTCAGCTCTAAGGTGTGAGTTAAATTCAGGTCTGCACCACATGAAGAAGCAATTATTTCTCAAGGTCAAGCCACATCACAAAATCACATTTAAAAGTGCTGATGAAAATGTCTGGTCACATCCCAATGACCAAAACCTAAACATGTGCTGTGATGCACAACAAACTCACATGACAAAAGATCTGGTGCAAGAATCCTCATAGAGGGAGTGGACAGAATTTTTGGGAGCAGTCATCTAACCCACCACACACAGGGTGTGCCAGAGGGCCTCAGAAACTGCAGGGGGTGTCTGGCTCTCTTGGGAATGGACAGCCCACTATGGCCTCCCTCCATGGTTGTCAGCATTTACTCAGTCTGGCCAGGAAAGAGGTGAAGGGAACTAAGGACTCCACTTACTGGTGAGTCGCAGACACCCTGTGGATCAAACCCACATCCTTTTCTAAAATAGCCAGTCCCTGGGGCAGCAAAAGCTGAGAAGTGTGAAATGGACTGCACATGGTATCTGAAGACTCAGGATGGCAGACATCCTGAGAGGACCTGTGGAGAGGGGGCTCACCTCAAGACACCTGCAAGACCCCCACTTTGTAGATGTGCCATCTAGACACTGTGAGGCCTGGAACTCTGCAATGCTTAACTTTTCAGCATATACATATAAATATATATATGAGCTCTCTATATAATAGCAATACAGATGTTTTTAAAGGCCCAAGAGACAAGAGTGGGCAAAGATCTTTTAAGATCAAAGAAATGCCAAATATTTAATATTATCTTGTAACTCTTGTTCATCCTTTCCTCAGAAAAACCAACACATACACACAGAGAGAGAGAGAGAGAGAGAGAGAGAGAGAGAGAGAGAGAGAGAGCAGCAGTAGCAGCAGCAGGAGCAACCTCTTTTTGGTAGTACAGCCCATCACCAATTACTGTGGCTGAACCCCTGGGTACCAGGACTGAATTCAAAGCCCACTGGATGACAGGCTGAAGGTGCAGCAAGACTTTCAGTCACCCAGGAAGTGAGGCTCAGTATTGAGAGGGGGCTTTCAGCAAAAGAATCTTCTAGGCTGATATTCAAAATGCTTAGTAGACAGGATGATCCAGGTTCTCCCCAATCAGAACCATAGCCCGCAGCACACTATAACCCTCCTGCAAGTGACCTTGATCCCTGCATCCAGCTGGGGAAGCTGCTGGGAAAGATGGAGGCTGGGGACCCATCAGGAGAGCTGGCATTGAAAGGTGAATAGGACAGCACCTGCTAGTGTGACCCTGCCACTTCCCTGCATGCAAGGGACTAAGTATTTCAACCGGAGACCCTGGGGGTCCTGCAGGGCATGAGCTAGATTTGTCTTCCTGCCTGAGGCGATCACCAATTATCTGTGCTGTGAGGCAAGCTGGCCTCCCGCTGGAGGAGGAGGTGAAGGGATTTACAGAATCTCTCTGATCTAAGTCATTAGAGGAGTTAAAGGGACCCATCCAGGAGGCTGCACAGTGCAGAGATAAAGAAGTCAGAACTCAAATCCCTACTAGGTGGGAGGCTTAGACACAGCTTCTTAACCTCTCTCAGACTTTGTCCCCCTGTCTGGAAAGGGGAATCATCTCAGTACCTACCTGGCAGGGCCTTGATGACAATGACATGAGCTATGGCCCTGTGAGCAGTCTGAAGGTCAGCTCTCCATCATGAGAGTTGTTGAGACTATTTCTTGTGGGAGGAATGACCAGGAAGTTAGGTCAGAAAACAATGTTCAAAAGAGAAGATAAGCCAGACATTGTGCCTCATGCCTGTAGTCCTAGCTGCTCTAGAGGTAGAGACCAAGGCCAGACAAAAAGTTTACAAGACCCCATCTCAACCAATAGCTGGGCCTGGTAGTGTGAGCCTGTCATCCCAGCTATACAGAAAGTATAAATAGGAGGACCACGGTCTGGATCAGCCAGGACATAAACATGAGACCCTATTTGAAAAATGACTAAAGCAAAAGGGCATGGCTCAAAGTGTGAGGTCCTGAGTTCAAACCCCAGTACCAGAGAGAGAGAGAGAGAGAGACAGAGACAGAGACAGAGACAGAGACAGAGAGAGGAGGAGGAGAAGAGAGTTGGTTTGTTAGTTTGCTTTTAGTTGTCCAGGATCATTCAAGGCCACGGAAAGTGAGAACAAGGAGTATGTGCCCAGGCCCTGCTCTAGGGACAGCACAGTCACCTGCTCATCCACACCTTTCTCCGAGCAGCTGGACCGACACAGTGAAACCTGGGACTGCTGTCATTTGTACCAAGAGAGACGACCTGTTTGTGAGGAGCAACATTCACTACCACTTCCCCACCAGGAAAAAAGAAAAGCAAATAAGACTGCGAACAGCATGCGTAGGACCTCCGTGGTCTTCCAGTTTGCCATAGTAACCACGGTGACTGCTGAAAATCTGTAACTCCTACAAATGCTGCATGGTAAAACCGGCCCCTCGTATGGGGCACCCTGATTGGTGGAAACTCGCTTCCTTCTCATTGCCACACGTCTACTGAGGATATGCAACTAGGAGATCCCAGGGCCTAAAGTGGCCACCTGAAGAATGGGGGGGGTATCATCACTGCCTTCCAGAAGGTGTAGCTCCTGGTAGGTGCCCCCCTTTCTTTTGCTGATTTCTTCAGCCTAAGGCCAAAGGCATCCTGGCCACTTCCAGAAATAACTTCATTCCACAAGATTCAGGCCAGGGGGCTTAGTTTGCTGGGCTGAATCGCATGGATGACTGAGCTTTCCAACATATTTTTATTTTTTTATTTCCCACCAAGACCCAGAGCAACGTAAAACCAGAAGAGCCAACACCTCCACCTACCCACACCCACCCCCCTAAAAAACCGAATATTCTGAAAGCTGTACAAAGAATTCCACAGCCATTCACCCAGCTGATTCCCAAAAAAACGGAAGATATCTGGAAAATGTATTTAAAAATTGATTTAACGTTGAGCCATGTTAAGTGCTTTAATTTCCAAGCGATGCAGTGCCCACCAAAACATCAATTAGTCCCAGCAATCAGGAAGGAATATTGGCTTCTGTTGAGAGATTCATTTATTTCAGCTCTGGGAAGTGTGGAAGCAGAAGAATTCAGTGCAGCCTGTAGCTCCAAGAAGATGCCAGATCAGGCCCTGGCTGAAAGGTGACTTTTTCTGCACCCATCTCCCTCTCTCTGGAGGGAGGGCAGTAACTGGATGTAAGGTCCGCCTGTTGTGAATAGAAAACATCCTTTCCTCCCCACAACTTTGCTATCTGCAAGCCAGAAAACAAGAGGCTAAAATGGACAGAGAAGGGCACCCTGCCAGGAGACAAGCTCGCTGAGGAATCCACAAGATTGTTTTTTAATAATTATTTTTCCCTTATTGCTTTTTACATATCATGGCCCCAGGGTATCCCTATCCTAGTTGAGTCTCTGAGCCCAGGTAAAGGCTCTCCCACAGTCTGAAGCACTGTCTGTCTCTACAAACCTTGGCCAGCTTTTTGGGACACGAAAGGGCAAAGCACTGAGGCCACTCAAGACAGCGGGTGGGCCATTAGAAGTAGCAGCGGGCAGCCAAGCCAGTGTTGCCAGGAGGTGGGCGCTCCTGAAAGCAAACGCAAAGCCAGAGGACTCGTGAGGTCTCTGCAGCCCCGAGAGGTGCACACATTGTACCCAGCTCCCTGAGTCTCTCTGTGGGTCTTCTGCCTGTGAACCTCTATTTGCTCATCCTTTAAATGGGAATGATGACTCAGAAGAGGGAGAAGGAATGAAATGAGATTGCATGAACCAGCGGTTACCAGAGCTGCCTTAATCCTGAAACTCACATGCTTAAAATGCAAATGCCTGGGTGCTCAGATTCTGACTCAGCAAGTCAGGAGACTCAGGAATTTGTATTTTAAGCAATATTCCCAGGTGATTGTTACAATTAAGCAAGTTTAGGAAACAAAATCAGAGGGGCGTGGTCCGTCTACGGGGCGTGACCGGTGGGCGTGGTCACTGGAGGGGGCGTGGCCCACGGGAAGGGGCAGCTCTCCCTCAGGCCTAGGGGGTGAGATGGAAAAAGGGCATCTGGGAACTTGTCCTACATATTTTCTGACACTGCTGGTCCAAGGGAAAAACAGTACCCGCCTCTCTGCTGGGGGACTGTCAAAATTACACATACCCTCAGACCCATGTTGAAGAGTTTATCCAAAATATACTCAAACAGAAGCAAATTATACATGTCATTGGCTGCACCATTGTTTGTAACAACAACAACAAAAAAGAAACAACTGGAATACCCATCTGTAGAGATCTGCTTAGACATTGCGTTGGGTAGCCATATAACCAGCAATTGCACATCTCCTGTGTATGGAGACAGGACTGTCTCCCAGGTACACTGGTAGGTTAAAAATGCAGGATGTGGACGAGGTGTAGAATAAGCCTTTGTAAAAGTGCAGAGATAACCTAAATTTGGTTTGCTTGTGTAAGCACAAAATATTTCTGGACAAATAGACTAGAAGGTGGTAATTCCGGTTGTCTCTGGGGAAGGGAACTGAGTGGCTGAGAGGCAGGAGACAGAGGGTTTCATTCCATAACTTCTCAAACCCTATATGTTTCAGACCACGTGCATTATCTATTGCGTGTGTTACTAGTCCCACAAAATATCATGTGCGTATTATATTTCTATGGGAAGTTTATCAAAGTAGTTTGCTGTTGGCAAGCACCACCTCTGGCCACTAGCACCCGAAGAAATTGGAATTCCACCAATTCACCATCCCCAGTGGAAAAAGGGCAGTGAGGATGGGAGATTGTTAACAGGAAGAGATGGTCAAGTTAAGAAAAGGAGGAAGGGAGGGAGACTGGGGGATTCAATGAACCACCAAGTCCTCTGGGGTTTTGCTCATGCTCTTCCTGCTCCCCAGGATGCAGTCCATGCACAAAGTTCATCTTATCCACAGCTGGCCTCAACTGGGACATCATTGATCTCAGGAGGGAAGGTTGCATGACCCCTGCCTTCTTCCCCAAGCCTGTCCAGGTGTGCTGGCTTGGTGCCTGTGCTTCTCCACCACACTGCCTCAGGGTCACCCACACCCCCATGTCCCCAAGTTCATTGAGAACAGAGGATGTAACTGGCTTGCTCCATGCATGTACCCAAGGTGATGGCATCCCACTGTGCCCTCACCAAAGACAGGTGTACTCACTAAAGACAGGGGTCACAAAGATGTGAGAGAGTGAAGGAGGGGGAAGCAGGAGAGGGGTAAGAAAAACCAGGAGTAAAGGGCAGGAAAGCCACACCTACAGGTGCAAGGCCACTCAAGGTCCAGGAAGCTTTCCCAGAGTCCCTATCTTGATGGGTCTTGGTCACCATGAAACACCTCCCTCCCCCATTTCCTTCCTAGGTCCTATCAGACTTGAGATTGGCTTGTTCTAAGAGAGCCTTGTCTGTCTTGCTCATCTCTGGGTTGCAGCCCCTGCCGATGCATCATGGTTGAATTAATTAATACTGGACAGTGAGAGTGGAGGATACAAAGGACCAAGTGAAAGGAATTCAGTCCTCAAAGATGCTGATCCAATAGATCTTAGGTGGGACCCAGGGAGATGGAAGTTTTTAAAAGCTCGGCCGTGAGACCGAGTGTTGCTAGACTTGAGAAAATTCACAGGAGGTTTGGTAGGAACTTGGGGTTTATCTCTGAGTGCAGGTCCCCAGGACTGCTAGAATCTTAGGAATCTTAGGAATCGTCTCATCCCAGGCCGCACCAGGTAGACCTCAGATAGGGGACTGGGGCGGGGATCGAGAAGGGGGCGGGGCCCGGGGCAGGGGCGTCTTTCTCACCTGCTGGACACCCGGCTGAGGACGTGCGGGTAGGGCTGGCACTCGCCGGCGCGCCCTGCCAGGAGCGGCTCTTTGCGCCATCTAGCGCCCACTGGAGGCTCTGCAGCTGTGACGTGCTGAGCAGTCGGCGCTGGGCTTGGGTCACCGCGGCGGCATTCTGGGGACCCAAGGATGCGATCTGCTCCTCCGACAGCTCCTGCAAGAGGGAAAGGGACCACGCCTTCAGGGAGCTCCTCCCTGGACTCCCCAAACCTTAGCTATCTGCCCACAGTCTGTACAACTTTGCAAGATGCAAGTAAATATATTTAAAATATATAAATATATATATATAATATATATAAATATATATTTAAAATATATTAAAAATATATTAAAATAAAAATAATAATGGAAATTTCTAAAAATGGAGAACCAGCAGGACTTGCTACAGCAAGCATTGAGCAGAACCTAAAGAAAACAGTATCTTTGAATTCCAGGCAGGCTTATTAGCTAACAACACCTGAACCTCTGGCTTCTTAAAAGAGAGAGTGGGAGGATTTTTAAAGTGCTGTAGAGGTGTCCAAGACATTGTAGCTCCAAGAGAGACTTTTGCCTCAAAGTGACCACAAGTCCTAAAGGAGAGTCATGGTTTCCTCACTGTGTGCAATAAATAGTTTCTCTGGGCTTTGGGGCTAGTTGTGTGCAATGGCTAGAGAGCTCACTTCCTATGCCATTCTGACCCTTTGGTATGACTGTCTGGACACCATGTGATAGGTCCTCTCAGGCTCAAAGAGAAGATGAGGTGATTGCTTGGCTATGTCGGCTGTGGACCTCAGAGCAAGAAACTGCTGGGCACACATGTCTCTCAGAACTCTGAACAAGGTGTTTACTGGAGTTACCCAGGTTCACTGGTGATTAGGTCCAGTGGGGCTGGGATGAGATGGAATGGCAGGATTCTGCTTTTGTTGAAGGGCCTCTAACATCATCCTGGTTGTATGGGGGTTTGTTTGTTGTTTTAGTTTTTTGGGGGGTGGCAGCAGTGGATTTGAACTCAGGGCCTCATGCTTGCTAAGCAGGTGCTCTCTACCACTTGAACTACACCCCCAGCCCTTTTTGCTCTAAGTTGTTTTTCAGAAAGGGTCTCATACTTTTTGCCTAAGCCACCCAAGGATGGTGATCCTCCTACATATGCCTCCTGCATAGCTAGGATGACAGAGGTGCACACTACTACTCCCAGCTTATTTGTTGACATGGGGCTTCAGTAACTTTTTCCCCAGGCTGACCTCTAAATGCAATCCTCCTGAGCTCCACCTCTCAAGTAGCTGGGATTACACATGACAGCCACCATGCCCAGCTCATTCTGCTTACTTTTTAGAACCACAAAGAAACTAGGGTTTTTTGTGCTTATGGTTTCTCATCTTTTCCTCTTCTCTCAGTTCCCTTCTTCTCTACCTGCCCAGAAAGATGCCTCTGTGGAATCATATTCCTCTTTGTAGAGCCCTCCCCTGTGGTGGCTTCAGTACACAGCTCAAGCTCCTGAACATAGCTATAGCACCTACAAGATCTGGGTCCCGCCACTCCTCTAGCCTCATCCCTGACACTCTTCTCCTCAGCAGAATGAGCACCCAGGAGCACCCATGCTCACAATTCCCAGGAGGTTTGCTTCCTTCTGCAGGAGTGCTGTTCTTCCTCTGTGCCTTGCTTATCTGTCCCCCAAGATTCAGCATCACCTCCTACCTTCTCGTGACACACACACACACACACACACACACACACACACACACACATAGGGTTGGTCCTCCACTGGCTTCCATCTGCCATTAACATCTGTGCTACAGAAAATGATCTATTTTCCAGTGTTGCTGACTTGGGACCCACAAGCTAAATTGAATCCCTAGGCCTACAGTGTTTTCAAAAATAAATTGACTGCCAACATTTAATTATTGGAAGATTCCACATGGAAATGAAGATTTCTGTCTGCCTCTGAGGCAGAAAGTAACATCCTGCCACATCGCCCTTGTAGTCACCCTGCATTCTTGTGCTGCCCCCTCACTTGGGGCTCACACGGCACCATCACCTCAGTCCCCACCCAGCCCTCCACGTGCCTCTTTGGTATCTTTCTGACCCTTGAAGGCACTGGGCTCTAAGCCCTTCACTAATAAATCTGCAGATCCCACGTGACCCCAACCTGGAGCCTGTCACTCGTAGTTGATTATTCAATAGGAATTCCTGGAATAGACAAATACCTGAATGAGGAAGCAGTCAGAACTGCATGCCAAACAAGACCAAGAAAAAGGGCTTAGCAAAAAGCCAGGGCCAAGCTGCCCATCCCTTGCCCAGGGCCCCGAGGGGAAGGAGGAATCTCTCAATGGTCTCCAGGACTGTTGTGAGTTTCCCCTGAGCAACTATTGTGCCCGCTGTGCTGGTAGCTGTCCAACGTGCTGAAGTGACTCCACCTTGGGTGTCAGTCTTGAAAGGAACCAGTGATGGGGCACTAGGGGAGTGTGACTAACTGGTCTTCTGTGCCTTATTCTGGTAGGGGTAGATAGAATGTGTTCCCATGTCACCTAGCAAGTAGGAACGCCAAAGTCATACATCCTTATCAGACTTCATCTGGTCCACTTCCATCCTCTCAATGTTTTACACAGCAGTGTATCATTTGACCGATTGTGTGCTCGCTCGCTTTCTCCCTCCCCCCATCTCTGTCTCCCCCTACCCCTCTCTCCCTCTTCCTCTCTCTCTGTGGTACTGGGGTTTGAACTCAGGGCCTTACACTTACTAGGCAGGTGCTCTACCACCATCCCCCATTATAGTTTTCTTAGCACTTTTCTTTAAATCAACTAAAATATTTGTGCCTAGATTTATTTTTAAAGGAAATATCATTTACATTTATTTTTAAAAGAAGTGTTGTACAGTGCCACCAATCCCTCATCTACAAATCTGAAGTCCAAAAAGTCTGAAAACTTCAAGCTTTTCTCAAAGTTGAAAACCAACTTCTTTACTAGCAAAACTTGGCCTGAATTGATGTGATGCTATTTATAGTCTATTAATTCCAATTAGTGTGACTTGTCACAGATTTCTTCATAAGAATATGAATGTGCTTGCTTAAAATTGATGACACAGACCTGCTGGAGGTACACAGAGTACCACACAGGGTGGTCTTCTCAAAATCTGAAATTCTTCATTCTGAAATATATCTGTCCCCAAGGGTTTTGCATAAAGGCTGATGAACCAGTCACATCACCACACATACAAAGTCAGTACAGTCTGCTTTGAGGAGAAGGTAGGCACAAAAATAATTCAAACATAAGGGCCAGGCATGGTGATGCACACCTGTAATCTCAGATATGTGGGAGGCAGAGGTAGGAGGATCACACTCAGAGGCTGTCCCTGGGCAAAAATGTGAGACCCTATCTGAAAAAAATAACTAAAGCAAAAAAGACTGGAGGTATATCTCAAATGACAGAGTGCTTAACTAGCAAGCACAGGGCCTTAAGTTCAAATCCCAGCCCCACCAAAAAAGAAAAATAAAACATAAATTAATTGTTTTACACTTTTTTAACAACACCTGAAATTATCTTGCAGCCACCATTGTCAGATCTCTGGTCCTATCAGCAAAAGCCTTTTACAAGCCCCAAGAATGCAAGGTGTGTCCTGTTTCCTTGTGTGATCTAAAATGGGGTCAAGCTCCCATTTCTCCTTGAAAACTGAACCTACTTTGAATATCTCATCAGGAAGGCATTTTATTGCTGATGGCTGGAAATACGGCATCAAGTCCTTGTGGAGAACTCGGAGCTCTGCCTTAGTTAATCCAGCTGGGGAGAAAAAGGAATCACAGGGTTTAGTTCAAGTCATTGGAGCACCACTTGTTTTAATAATGGTACTGCAGTGCATAGATTCGTGTGTCCTAGGCAAGTGTCATTCCTTACAAAAGACCTGGAAAATCAAACCAGGAAATCAAGTTCCTTCATCAACTCAGAAATGAATGTGGGTCACAGGATCCCTGATTGGCCTCCTACAGTGAAATGTATGCCCCGAAGGAGGTGCTGTTTGCATGCTTTAAGACTGAGCATAAATCTATTTAGAGCCAATTAAATCACATTACATACCAGGGGGCTTTTTGGTTTTATTTTTGTTTTTGTTGGTCTAAGTTTAGAACAATATACCAGTGTTTCTCACACTGCAATGTGCACAAGAATCACTAGGAGAGCTTGTTTTAAAAAAACAGATTGAGTCATGAAATCTAATCTAGGTTTCACAGTAATGCCATGGATGTTTACTATATATGACCCAGGATTTTAGGTTAGTTTAGTTCAGTTTAGTTTTGTTTTGTTTTACTCCCAGATGTAAGTGTGAAAAGGGAGAGAAAGGTGCCTCTTACCTGCAATGGTCCCAAGCTCCTGCAGGACAGAGCTGGTCCATTCAGTGGGATCCCCAAAAGCAACTTCTGCCTTTCTCTTAAACTCAGCCAAGACATGGGTGCTGCAGGGCAGGGTCCCAATTCTGGCCACCACCACCCTGGAAAGAAGGAGGGGTACAGTGTGAGCTTAGGGAACTCCGCCAGAAAACATGTGCGGAAGGTGGGTAGACTTAGCACCGAGACAGGGTCCGGCTAAACCCGCTCCCGATTTTAACCCAGGAAGCAGAAACACTTCAGAAAGTGGAGAACATATGGATGGATGGGTGGATGGATGGATGGATGGATGGATAGATGGGTGGATGAATGGACAAATAATGGGTGAGTGGATGGATGGATGTATGGATGGACAGATGGACGGATGGACGGATAGATGGATAAATGGGTGAGTGGATGGATGGATGATGAGTCATTTGCATTCTGCATACTAGTATTTCAGTTACCTGAATTCTGAGATATTTATAAGTGGGATTTCGGTGGTGTTCATGGCACACAGGGTGGCACCAAGCCCTACTAAATGAAAGCTCTTCAGATCCTGGACACCATAGCCTGACTCCTTCAGGAATGTCTGCAGAATGGATTTAGCCTATAAAAAAATAATAAGAAACGTCTTCTAGTTTATTTGGAAATTCCTGTGGACCTCAGATACTTTGGACATGCCAGCTCTTCTTCATCAGGATTCAAATATTTCCAGCATCTCTTTCCACCACTTTCCAACAAAACCTTGTAATTCCCTGCTCAATTCTTTTGCTCAAACCAGCCCCTCCATCTGGAATGTCCTCCTGCATTTCCAACTGTTAGAATCCAGCCATCTTCACATTTTAGTTCAAGTATCATCTTGTTCATGAAGTTTCTCCTAGCCAGCTCATCCAGAATGAATTTGTCTTCCCCTATTTTCTACAGAAATATATTTGCCCATTGTTCAATTTCAGTAAGTAGTACATAAAACGCTTTGGTGTTAAAAATTACACAGGGGTGTCACCAATGAGCCATGATTTAAGGGATTGAATGTGGGGTTACTGTAGTTAGCCCTATAGTCCAGCATAGCAACCATGCATTGCTCATGACTGCCTCTGGAAAACCACCATCCCCACCCACCCTCCATGCGGTTAGGTCAGAGAGAACCACATCCTGGGTCATCAAGGAGGGATAGGCCCAGTTCTATCCAACCATGTCATCTATTAGCCTGGCTGCAGTGATTGGCTCTAGATTTGGGCATGTGACCCAGTCAGAGCCATCCAAGACTGGGAGGGAAGAGCTTTCTTTACTCTGGACTTGAATTTGGAAGGACACACACATAGGTCCTTGGAAGGAAAGGCACATGGATCTGCTAGAACCTGCAACATGGAGAGCCTGCCTCTGAATGAAGCCAATGCAAAGGAAGGCAAGGCCTCCCACTCCCTGCCACAAATGGCAAGAGCAAGATTCCCAAACAATAGTGTTGAAGCTCCTGGGTCTAGCTATACCTGAACTCTAAACTTGAACTTTTCAATTATGACAATCAATAAATTGCTTCTCTCATTCAAGCTAATTTGTCTTAGATTTGCTGTCACTTGTCAGTGAATGAGCCCTGATTTATTTGATCTACCTACGTTGGACCTGAGAACAAATCCAAATGAATCCCTTGGGGATGAGCTATAGAATAAAGTCTGGTCATTTAGTGCTCATGGGAGCAGGTAAAAAAGATCACAAGAGATCACAAGACAAGAACAAAGAGGAGATATCAGAGGATGAACATCTCCTTACTGGGAGTAAAGGTCACAAGAATAGAGTCAATCTTCTGCTTCCTTTTAGTATTAATCATCCCTGTCATGATTGAGTCATTCCAATGATGACAGAAGTGCTGAGAAAGATGTGAAGGACTGCAGTGGGATTCCATGTCCTATCCCCCAGTCTGTGTAAGTGCTACTTCATCAGAGAGGACCACCCCATCTCAAACAGTCTCCCTCCCCCCAATCTACTAACACTTGTCCATTTTCTGTATCATTTTTTACCTTGATCATTCACCTTTTTGTCTGTGTCATCAGTAGGCTCCCCAAAGACAAGGACCCTACTAGGTGGTTCACTAGGTGTCCCAGCATGGAGCACAATGCCTGATATACCCTAGGAGGTCAGTAAGTACTTTTTGAGTATGTGAATGAGTGAATGTTTGAGTGGATGACCGGTAGAAGTCATGGGAACCATGAGCTCCTTTGGAACAGCATCGCTTTGGTGTTGTCACGTGATGGACTGACTGCGGGGAGATTTCCCATGTTTCTGCAAATCGGACTGGTCAGTGTGAAGTTGCTCTCAATGATTTCAAAGCTCATGGCTCCCCTAGGGGAGTTTCAGTAATTCCCAGCTTTGATTGAAATGTCTGTGACTGAATGGCAATGTACATCCAGAATAGCGATAGCTAACATTACAGGATGCTTACTGTGCACTGCACTATTTGGACAACTTTACACAAAGCACCTCATCTAATCCTCACCGTGACCCTATTAGCTAAGTATTAATCTTATCCTTCTTTAACAGAGGAGCAACTGAGACACAGAGAGGCCAAGTAAGCCAAGTCACATTGCTAGAAAATAGTTCTGGGATCAAAACCCAGAGTCCAGATCCTATATTCAGCTGACAAAGAAGTTTGTCTACAGAGAAAAGATGGAGACTCAAGTTAGCTTTTGAAGTTTTCTTATTACATCTTCACAATCAGGTGTCAGTAGTTGACTCATACCAATTTATGCTCCCCAAGTATCAGGCATGCCCATTTTAAAATGAAAGTGCAAAGTTACAATTCAAATAAAATTACTTTGAAGATGTGGCATTAAATTGTCCTTGCTATTAGAATCCAAAAAATGCTCGCTCAGCCTGCAAGGTGATAAGTCAGAACATATTTCCATGAATGACTGGACCAATGTATATGTAATGTATCCAAGACAATTAATACCAGCATTTTAGGTCATATTAACCACTGAAAAATGAGCAGCTGTGAGTTCAATCTCTCTGTTCATCCCTCCGGCTTCTGTAATAGTTCTCCCCCTTATACTGGCTTTTAAGCGGAACTGTCTGTTAATGTATTTCCTCCAGGTCTGACTATTAATCTAGAAACATGCATTTAAGAGTTTGATTGGGACCCGAAGTTGAGTCTTGACTGCAAATGATATATGCAAATGCTAGGTTTTCATATCCTCTTCCAACATATTGATAAATCTCACTGACACCCATGGGAATTAAAACTGGTGCAAAGGGAAAAAGATACTCCAGCTTCTAAGTTGGATCTGTTTTTTGGTTTCTTCAAGGCTGCAAATAGAATCATTTTAATATCAGAAGTATGATGTGGTACTTCTCAAACTAGTCAAAACCAGTTTTAGAGCCACAGAACCAGGAGGTTACAGAAAGTCAGAGTGGAAGGAACTTCCAGTGGTTAGGTTTAACTCTCTCATGTTTCAAACAAAAAAACTAACCAGAGAAAGTATGTGTGATGATGACAAAAAACTAATTGTTTTTGGCAGTACTGGGGGGTTGAACTCAGGCCCTCGTGCTTACTAGGCAGGTGCTTTGCCTCTTGAACCACATCCCTAGCTCTTTTTGCTTTGGCTATTTTGGAGATAGCCAAAATATGCCCAGACTGGCTTAGACCATGATCCACCTATCTGTGCTTCTCTGAGTAGCTGGGATGACAGGCACACCCTATGGCGCCCAGCCATTGGTTGAAATGGAGTCTCAAACTTTTTGCAAAGGCTGGTCTCAAACTATGATACTCCAGATCTCAGCCTCCTAAGGAGCTAGAATGACAGGCTTGAGCCACCGTGTCTGGCTGAAAACAATCAATTTTTACTGATTTTCATGTTACAGACATTGTTGGAAATGTTTTTGCTTTATTAATTCATTTAATCCCCCTGGTCATGACCTCCATGTATGCAGCTTGAATGGTGTAGCTCAAAATTATGGAACACAGCAATCTCGACTAAAAAACTCATGAGAGGAAGAGACGTGCATTGGTTCTGCCTGTCCAGCAACTCCCTCAGTTTAATAAGACCAGCACACATTTCTCTTGAGAACTAGTATGTATTGGTTTTCTATTGCTGCTATAACAAATAACCACCAACTTAGTGACTTAAACCAAAACAGATTTATTCATTTACAGTTCTTTAGGTCTTAAATCCTAAAATGAGCCTCCAGGGTCCCCTGCCTTCTAGGGTTTAGGAAGGTTTCAGGTCCTTGCTTTTTCTAGCTCCTAAAGGTCACCTGCATTCCTTGATTCCTTCATGGAGGAGGTCCCCTCCTCCATCTTCAAAACCAACAGCATAGCACTTTCTAATCTGTTTACCTCTGCCTTCATTGTCACATTACCATCCATGGCTGTGGTGTCCTTCCTATAGGCTCCTTAGGTCACATTGAACCCACCAGAACAATCCCTCCATCTCAAGATCCCAAAATGAATCATATCTGCAAAGTCCCTTTTACCCCAAAAGGCAGCATACTGTCTTTATAGGGACCAGGAATTCAGATTTGGACATCTTGGTAGGGTGGGCAGGGCTTAATCAGCCTTCCACCCACCCTGCCCCACTCTCCACTCATGTGGTCATGGACAGAGGGCACCCACTTGCTGATGCAGGACTGGCCAATCAACATTGTCTACACCTGAGCAAAGTGATTGTTCAGGAGTGGGCAGCTACATGATGGAGTTATTGGTGGGAATTTCTTTAAAGCTTTTCATTTTTTAAAGCAATGAAGAAGAGACACATTTTTGTGGGGTTGCTAATTAGGCAGTATATAATCCTAGCACCAAATGACCATTGAGGGACAGTTGCCTGACCACACAGAGGAGTTATGACTTCTCTTTCCAGTAGTCCAGTAGACTTGGTACCTTATATGTCTCTCCCATCAAAACAATTGAAATTCAGGGAAAACCGCTTTTTCCCCTGAAGAACTAATGGCCACAAAATTTTTCCTTCCACCACAAGAAAACTAGAAAACCTAACAAAATATGGAAACAACTGTATTCAGATATGGGGCCACCATTTAAGGTGAGTCCTTAAATTGCCCTTGTTTACTGCCCAGAGGACTTTCCTGGTCACAGAGCAGGAAGGGAACTCAAAACTCAGTGGTCCAGTAGAACTGAGGACACAGATCCAAGGTTAAATTTTCACAAAGTCAAACATAGCAAACCACTCTTCCTCACAGGTTCATCTCAACACTTACCAAACAACAATCTTCTTCTGCTGACCCCACTAAGACAAGAGTAGTTAAGCATTCATTTATTCAATAAATATTTATTATGTGATGAAACGTGAGTGTCTAGCTACATATTTTTAAAGAAAAATATGTAGTAGTCATCTTTTATAGATACAATTTATGTGCCCAGGCTGTATTCTAAGCCTGTACAAACATCACAGGGAACCCCAAAGAAATTAAACTCTTACAATGTTCTCTTCTCACATGAGCAGCCTTGGAAAACTGCCAATCTACATTTTTCTATAAATAATTATACCAAAAAAATGAGAGAGAGAGAGAGAAAGGTCTAAGTTCAGAGTGGACAGGGCACCGATCAATTCTAGGGCAAAGAAGTAGAGAAAAGGAAATTGCACAGAGTTCTAGAAATCTGCAGTGATGTCTACTTGAGTACTGAGCCCCAATTTGCACTTGTAAGGAGTGAAACTGCACAGAGGCAAGAAAGAGTCATCAGAAAGAACCAGGCTGAAAGACATGAGAGATGGGATCATTTGGGAAGAGGAAGGGGTCAGCAGGAGGGGGGAGAGGGCGGGTAGTGCGGGTGATATGATCAAAGCACATCATATACATGTATGAAGGAACCATAATGAAACCCATACAGAGAGAGAAGGCAGCAGGATGTGCAATTTCTGAAGTTCACATGGAGTTGGAAAGAGTTCACATTCCCACCGCCAGAGATCTTGAAAAGCATGGGGAATCGTGGAGAATTAGGCAGAGCTCTTAGAAAAGTCATGCCTCTGTAACAGGGGTACATTAACCACGGGATGAAGATTCCTCTGCCCTAAGAAAGCTCAAACAGAACGGCAAAATGATCCAACTGACTTGAAAATACTGAAACCCAGGCCAGAACAAAGCCCAATATTCTTTAAAGGAATGCAATTATTTCAAGCACTCAACAATGTAAAATTCTTATGAATTACTGGGCTTGCAATTAAGCAAGAAAATGCAATTTACAGCCAGAACAATCAGTCCATAGAAATAGACTCTGAAAAACAGTGATGAGTTAGCAGCAAGGCTGCAAAGGAAGCTGTTATGAACATTGCAAATCCATTCAAGGATCTAAAGGAAAACATAAACAAAGTTAAGAGAGCTAGAATATTCCGGAGACCCAGTGACATGCACCCACCTGCCCTGGGGTCCATCCTGTCTGCTGGCCCAGGGAAGCTACCGTGTCTATGGAGCTGAGGTCCAGCTGCTCCAGCTCAGTCTCATTCAGAGCCAGAGCGATGCGACCCAAGGACACGATGTGGTGCTCTCTCCAACAGGGAGGCACATCCCAAACCTTCACGTGGGGGGAAAAACACACAGATCAGACTAAGCATTAGAAACAGCATTTGTGGTGTTCTAAGTGCTCGTGCCTCCACCATTCCTATGCTGACCCCTAATCTCCGCTGTGATGCTATCAGAAAATGGGGCCTTTTGGGGTGATGAGGTTCCACCCTCCCCAACAGGATTCATGCCACACTTAAAAGAGACCTGAGAGAGCTGTCTCACCCCTCCCACCAATAGCATCCTCTGTGAAAAACAAGCCCTTGCCAGATACTGGATCTGCCAGTGCCTTCACCTTGGACTTCCCAGCTCCCAGAACTATGAGAAATAAATTTCTGTTATTTTTAAGTTACCTGGTGTAAGGGATTTGTTTGTTTTTATTTGTTTGTTTTGGTGGTACTGGGGTTTGAAATGCTGGCTAGTCAGGAGCTCTACAACTTGAGCTACACCCCCATTCCTTTTTGCTCTGGTGATTTTGGACATAAGGTCTTACTTTTTTTGTCCAGACTGGTCCGGATTGTGCTCCTCCTATTTTAGGCTTCCTGTCACCACTGGGACAACAGGCACATGCCACCATGCCCAGTTGCTCCTTCCCCCGAATTGAGGTGGAGGTTTCACAAAATTTTTTGCCCTGGCTGGTCTGGAACCCTGATCCTTCTGATCTCAGCCTCCTGGGATGACAGCCATGTGCCACTGTGTCCAGCTAAACAGCAAACTACTTTCCTGTACTGGCCTCAAACTGTGATCCTCCCAATTTGCCTAATCAGCCTCCCAAGTAGCTAGGACTACAGGTGTAGTAACCAGTACCTGGCTATGTAAGGTATTTTCTTATGGTCTCCTGAACAAACTGAGACAGAATTTAAAACAGGTAAATAGGGTGAATCTCCTTAATATATAAATCTTTCTCATAAATCAGTAAGAAAAAGATGACTATGTTTGTTTCATTAAAAGATAGAAGACATGAACAGAGATTCACAAAAGAAATAAATCCAGGGAAACATTTAATCTCAGTTGTAAAGAAATGTACATTAAAAACAGCTAAAGAAGACCACGTTGGCTCATGATATTGACGAGGAGTGAAAACAATGATCACTTATGACACTGGACAGACACATGAGGTAAGAGATTCCTTAATTTGTTGTTGTTGAGAAGAAAATTGTACATGCCTTCAAGAGGGTAACACAGCTACATTTATCAAAGGCTTTTAAACAGTTATCATTTTTTACTCCGAAATTCCACCTGGGGAATTTAATCTAAGAAAATTATGAGATAAGTATGCCAAGACATATGTATAACAATGTACTTTGAAGGATTACAAAACTATAAACAATTTAAGTGTAACAATTAGCTAAATAAGGACCACCCATAAAATGAAACACAATGAGTCAGCTGTGTGAAATACTGGTATAGATTCATATTTCTGATATGGAAAAAAATAAGCACTCTAGATAGTTGGGTGTAGACAGCAAGTTACAGAGTGGCGAGTGTGACACCATCTTTGTGACTTGTTTGTGAATAGTCAGCTCTTCAAATCTGCAGAGTCGGCCAACTACAGATCAAAAATATTTGTACTAGCCTATGTAGACATTTTCTCTTATTAGTTTCTAAACAATACAGTACAACTATTTGCATAGAGTTTACACTGCATTTAGATATTATGAGTAATCTGGAGATGATTTAAAGTATGTAGAAGGGTGGGGGGTGAGTTGAGTGGTAGAGCACTTGCCTGGCAATCGAAAGGACCTGGGTTCGATCCCCAGTACCGTGCATGTATGGGCAGATGTCAGTACTGCACCATTTTACATAAGAGACTCAAGCACCCATGAGCTTTGGTGTCTGAGGTGGTCCTGGAACCAAGCCCCAGTGGGCACCAGGAATACCTATCTACATGAAATGCATGTATGGAAATCTATATTTCAAACACACACACAGGAAGGCTGGGATCTTCACGTGAGTACACCAAATAGCAACGTTTCTCCCTGGGTAAAAGATTAGGACTGCCTTCTTTTCTATTGTTTTCTGAGATTTCTGCAATACACTTAGATTACTTGTACAAAGAACAGTTATAAATATGATTTTAAGCAATTTAATTCTTAACCCCATGAACACACTCAACTAACTAGATATTCTGTAAGTTCCCCACCAAGCCACTCAAAGGGAAAATTTCAAAGGTGGCAAAGGACTTCCAGTCCTCCTTTTACTCCTTTCTGCAGTTCTGCAGAAATGCCGTGGATGCTGAAAAAGCACACTTGGGCAATAGTTGGGTTCTCCAGCAAGCAGAAGTCCTGCAAGCCACTTCAGAGAGAAGGCGCCCAGACCTGACATATCGAGCATCCTCCAGATGCCAGAACACCCCTCATCTGTTCTCTGCCTCTTCCCTAAAAGGTAGAAACTAGATGTTTGCCCGATCCTCAGATGAGAGACTCACAACTGAGCTAAGGCAGGGAAACCTCCACAAGATGACATAGGGGCGAACTCCCCAAGGAAGGCTGTGCTCAGGAGCAGGGAATGATGCTATGTGTGTTCTGTCTGCCGTTTCTCCCTGAGACAGGGTCTACCTGGATGGCCTTCTCCTTCAGGGCCATCAGCTGAGGCTGGTTGAAACCCCGGACCTTGCCCAGTAGCTCCACGGTCCTGGTGAATGTGCCTTCTTCCATGCAGAGCAGGTCCTTGGGCGCCCAGCAGACATTGGCTTCTGCCAACTTGAAGATGTCATCAAAAGAGGGAGCCACGACTCCAAGGCAACCTGAGGAAGGAGAAGGGCAAAGAGGATATCAGGAAATGTTGGTCCGTTTCTTTTACTGAATATCTTGCTTCACTAGTGGAGAACCAGAGCTGGAAGCCAAGGGTTAGTTTGAACCCCACTTCTGCCAATTTAAAGTACCTGTTAATAAAATTATGGAAATGCCAGCATTTTGCACACTCCACATGAACAAAAGCAGAGCTATCCGCCATTACTATGGGTCCACAAACCCCCTAAGAGCAGTAAGAGTGGTGAACAGTCCCAACTTCAGGTTCAAATGCAAAGCTATTTAACCCCTCTGCACTTCAGAGTCCTTGTGTATAAAATAAAAGTCACTTGGTGGATGGTTGCAATTATTATTAGATAGCAAGCACTTTGAACAGGGCCAGGCATACAGCGAGCACTTCATAAATGTTAGCCTTATTATTTAGGTTGACTGCCTGGCCCCTGCACATTCAAGTTTGCAACCCATCCTTAAGGGTTGCAGAATAATGAAGAAAGGATGCTCCTATCTGACTGACAGGATGCTCCATAAAAATCACAGTGGGGCTGAACTTCTCATCCCAGGAGAGGAGGAAATTGGGGCCATTGCATTTTCCTTAGTAACAGGAGAGAACTGTCCATTTTAGTCTTTAAATAAGATTAAGCCAGGTGTTGGTGGCTCAGCTACTTAAGAGGCTGAGATCTGGAGGATGGTGGCCAGAGGCCAGTCTGGGCAAATAATTCTCAAGACCCCACCTCAATCACTTTCTGGGTACAGTGGCACACACCTGTCATCCCAATTGGGATTGGGAGGATTGCAGTTCCGGGGCAGTCTAGGCAAAAAAAAAAAAACCTTTTGAGACCCCATCCCAGCTTGGACAGGAGATGTAAAATAGGAGAATCATGGTTCAGGCCAGCCTGGGCAAAAAACAAGACCCTATATCCAAAATAACCAGAGCAAAAAGAGCTGGAGGCATGGCTCAAGGGGTAGAGCACACATCTCAAAAGCATGAAGCCCTGAGTTTCAAACCCAGTACTGCCAAAAAAAAAAAAATTAATTAAGCTTTACCTGGGCAAACAAGTTACCTACAACATACAATTGAGACACTGTCTTTGCTGATGCAATATGCCTGGTCGAGGAAAATCAGAGGGACAGCAATGCTGGATTATTTTCTTTTTCTTAGCAGCAGGCCATGACTGAGGCTGACTGACTCACCAGCACTACCTGAGGCCAGGGCATTTCCCCAGCCCCATGGCCACTCCCTTCTCATTACATCATCAGTGGAAACTCACTGGGCTCCAATCAAGAGGCAAAACTGAGCCAGATCAAGGGTGCCGATTGTGGTCCTAACCACTTTATCACAACCCACCTGGAGAAGACTAAAGATCCCTCTTCCTGCCTGCCCATCAGTGGTAGCCCAGAATAGAGAGGAACCAAAAGGCTGAATATTACAGTAGTGACTCCGTACAGGTATGCAGCACACACTTGTAGAAGGAATGAGCACGCACACATGTGAGGTAACCAAAATAAAACCACGTAGAAATCCTAATTCATTAATCCCTAAAGGAACAGCACAGGAAATAAAACTTCAGGCCAGCAGAGCTGAGTGAGGCAACTCATGCTTTCACAGTCTACACACTCACAGTAAGAACACTGCACTGGTACCTGAATGGCTGGGCCTGGAGGGAAACAGCAGTCAGCTGTGACTACCACCAGCTCTGGGCACAAATCCAGGAGCTGCATTTGCTAACTGTGTGACTTTGGCCGAGACCCTTAATCTCTCTAATCCCCAGTTTTTCCCATCAAGAAACTGGGAGAATCACAGTTTCCATGATTCTGGCACCAGTTCCGTGAACTGGCAATGTGGATGAGGTGGTCATGAGATGGTGACCAAGACAGACGCAAGCCCATGGGGACCCTTCTTGGCTCCACGTCCATGATGCCTACCCAGAGTGAAAGCCAGAGTCCTCATCAGGACTGGCCTGCTCTGCCATTCCCCTCCAAGCCCCTGGCTTATCACCTGCTCACGCCAGCCCTTCACCTGGAAGAGTCTGGCTGCAAATGCCCACGGGCCAACTCCCACCAACCCTTGAGTCTTCACACAGATGTCGCCTTCCCAGTGAACTGTCCCTGATGGTTCTCCCACCCAACACCCCCAGCCCCCTTCCCCAGCTTCCTTTCCTTGTTGGCAGTTATCACCATACAACACACATGTATTTCACCTGTGAGTGGAGGGAGGTGTCTGGCTGTGCCGTTTGGAAAAAGTTCTGCAGGGCAGGTAGGGACTTTCTTTTTGTCACATAATTGATGCTCAGTAAATAGGTGTTAGATGAGTGAGAGCAGGCACAAAATGACTGTCAACTATATTATTATTATAATTATTATTGGGTGGGATTAAATTTGCATCCTCATGCCTGGCACAAGAGCCTGCACCCAGTAGGTACACAGGGAGGATAATAAAAACATCTGGCACGTTTTGAGTATTTCCTACAAGCAGGCACTCATGTGAACATTTGCAGGTTTACTCCCATTAATCCTCACAAGAACCCAGTGTAGAACAGGGCTTCTCAGAGGATGAAAACTGAGGCACAGAGAGGTCAAAGAGTTTACCCAAAGTCACACAGTCGGTAAGTGGCAGTCTGAGGATTTGAACCCACCCAGCCTGTGCCATCACTGCTGTATTCAGCTGCTATGCCATGTTGCTCCTTCAAGCCAATCTTATCACATATTCACCCATTAAATCTACTAACCTAGTCCATTGTTCCAAATCCCTCTCGACATCATTCTTGGCCCACAGATTTTCTGCCATTCAATTGTTCTGCAATTATTCCATCCAGTCTCCTGGGTGAGAAGGCCTTGTAACGTCAGGGAGTCATCCCCAAACACCACCTCTCAGCATGGGATTAGACACCCCAGAGACACTCACCAGGGGTGGGGGCGAAGCTGGGGCCCCCATCACTGCTATTCCGGACAGATTCAAAGACAGCCTGGAGGAGCTCTTTAGGAAGCAGCATCCCGGCCATGTCAGAAGCTGTCTGTTGAAGGACGTCAGGAAACTGTGTGGTTACCAGGAACAATTAACAAAAGCACATTAGACACTCTCGTCAGAGTTGAAAATGTAACATATTCAGTGCTTCAGGGTGCTTTCTCTTCCTAACAACTGCTTGCACAAATTTAATCTCTAGCCCAACTAATGTGGTCTCTATAAAATGATACTCGACCTCTCCAATAATGCAACTTATGTTAAATAACACAGGTATGCGTCACTTTTCAACCATCAGATTGTCAAAATTAAATCAAGTGATCATGCTTAATGCCAGCCCAGCTATAAAAGATGTGCACGCTCTCTTTCCTGTGAGACTGTTAAATGCATCATTATCAGGGCAATCTGATAACATCTACATAAAACACGTAGGTGTGCTTTTTGGTTTAGTGCTGTTTTAATTTTTTTGGTAGTACTGACATTTGAACTCGGCACCTCATGCTTGTTAGGCAGGTGCCCTACCACCTGAGCAATGCTCACAAACCTTTTTGCTTTAGTTTATTTTTCAGATAGAGGCTTGTGCTTTTGCCCAGGTCAGCCTCAGACCATGATCCTCTTACCTCCCCCTCCCAAGTTGCTAGGATTACAGATTTGTACCACCAAGAACAGCTTGGTTTGTTGAGATGGGGTCTTACTAACTTTTTGGTCCAGAATCACCTCAAACCATTGACCCTGGGATATAGCTGAAATGACAGGCTTACACCACTTTGACAGGCCCTTAAATTTTTTGACTTTGACTTTTTATTTATCATAAAAAAGAGGCAGAGAAAGGTTGCCCCTGGATTCTGGGTGGGGACTGGCAACGAAGGGCATTGGTGGCCCTGGAGGAGGTGCCATTTCTCCTCTGGAACAAATGCACTTGGCTAAGACCTGGGATACTACTAGAAGCCCTGCCCATGGGGCCAGGAAATGCATCAAACTCACACCGTCATGTATTGCTGGGTCCCAGCTCACTCAAGGAGAGTTTACCAGCCTCCTTGTTTTAGTCTGATCTTCAAAATTAGAGGCTAGGCTACACCAGCACTTCTCAGCCCTCATGGACATAAGAATCACTTGGAAATTCTCAGGTATCCAGGCTCTACCTCCAGAGATTCTCACTCGGTTGGCCTAGGGTGGGGACCATGACTGTCCAATTTAGAGTCTCCCCAGGCAATTTTTTTTTCTAGACAGGCTTTTGCTATGTAGCCTGCACTGGGCCTTGAACTCACAATCCTCCTGCCTCTGGTTCTGGAGTGCTGGGATGACAGGTATACATGCATGACCATCCACAGGTGATTCTAATGCACAGTTAAAGCTGAGCCACGATGCTAACATACAGTCATTAGTGACTGACAGTCAGTGATGGGTGCATCTGCAATGGTGGCCCATAGGTTATAAAGGATCTAAAAACTGCCTAGTGATGTCAAGGCCACCCTAATGAAATGCACTACCCATGTATTGGTGGCAGTGCCCAGTAAAAACCCTATTGTGATGCCAGCCAAATGAAATGACAGCCAAGTGTCACTTGATGACATTTTTGGTGGACACAAGCCACATATACAACTGGGCAGCCAAAAGATGACATCACCTGGTGACATTAGTTTGTGTAAGTACATTCTACATATTGCACAATGACCACTTCACCTGATGACACATTCTCAGAACTTTCCCCATCACGAAGCCACACACAACCACAGCTAACTTTTAAAAATACAAGGTGCATAGCAGGAACATTGGGTATTTTTTCTCATTTTTTAGTTTTAGAAAAGAAAGTGTGTGCAAGTGTGGGTAGGGTTTTCCTGAAAGGCCATGTAAGAAGCTGGGAACAGTGATCACCTCCAAGGAGGGAGGCTGTGGAGCTGGAAGTGTGGGGTAAAGAGAGAGACCTGCTTTTCTTGCTAGAGCCTTTGGAATAGTTGGGATTTTTTAATCAGGAGCAGTTATCCTTTTTTATTAAACATATGCAACAAAATACCCATGTGTCTACAATCGAGCTTCAGGAATAAAATATCAGAGCCAGATGCCAGAGGCTCACACCTGTAATCCTAGCTACTTGGAAGAAAGAGATTATGGCTCAAGGTCAGCCTAGGGCCCAAAGTCCATGAGACCCCATCTCAACTAATAGCTGGGCTTGGTGGCATGCACCTGACATCCCAGCTATGGAGGGAAGTATAAAATAGGAGACTCAAGGTTCACGTCAGCCTGGCAAAAGTGAGAACCTAAGCAAAAGGGGCTGGAGGAGTGGCTCAAGTGGTAAAGCGCCTGCCTAGCAAACATGAGGCCCTGAGTTCAAACCCCAGTACCATCAACAAATAAATAAATAAGAGCCCTGAAGTGCCCCAGCGTCAGACTTGTGGAGTAGGGCTGCTCCAGCAACCCACAGACCAGGCAGCAAGAGCCTCCCATTCCTGGTTACATTGCAGTCAGGCTGTGGCTTTGCCACTTAGCAAAAGGTAACACACTGTGCCTGCCTTGGGTGCCTGAACTTGTGTGAAGTCACCCCAAGTCATTTGCCATGCCTGCAGTCAGTGCTCAATGGAGATGCACTTGGGTTAACTGTCTTTGCACACATGATTGCACACCCTGGATGGACATGTGCTCATGCACATGGCACAGGGGGCATAGGACCTCAAATGGGCATGTGTGTGAGGTGCACACAGGTACACATGCATCCATGTGGTGCTCGCCAAATGATGGCCCCAGCCTGCACACACCTGTGTGGAGGGCATGGGAAAGGCTCCAAGCTCCTCTGGCTCCCTCCTCCTTCACTTTTCCAGAACCTTCAGCCACCTGAGACTAGTCAGAAATATCTGAGGCCAAGATGAAGCTTCTAGAACCACAGACTGGCTGCAAACCCAATGGGGTGAAAGTGACCACACTGTCTCTCCCCAACTGGAGCACACAGATACCTTTGTGGCAATTGAGTGTAATTCATCTCCTGAGAAAATCACAAGGAAAGGTCCCAAGTCCTTCGTTGTCTCAGCAGTCCAGTCCTGAGGGGGTCTAAGAAAAGATAATAAATGGAAATAAAAGTCACACGGTGGTGGACATCCATTGCCCTTGAACCCTAACCTTTATTTTCAAGAACTGCATGTGATACAAACTGACCAATCAGAATCATCCCTGGGAATTTTAGTGGAACTATCAAGACTCTCTCTTTTTGTCTGGTAACTCTCCCAGTAAAAGCCAATCCTATTGTCACATGGAGCTAGGGCCATACCAAGGAATGCAGAGCTGAAGGAGGAGAGGATCACTTCATTTGAGACCCTAGATCCAGCCATTCTTGAGGTCCACCCCTGGAGTTTTCCATTCCGTTCCTGACTCTTTATAATCAAATTATCCAGTTTCAGCTACTTACATCACAGTGTTTCCTTCCTCCCCTTCCATAATAAAAGAGTAGTGATACAGTTGATCCTTTTAAATTACCATTGATCTTCTCTTAAGAAAAGAGAAAACCTCTCCCTTGAATTTGACAAAATAACAGCATTGACCCAGAATGCATGTTGTTCTTAGACCACAGATGTCTACACTGAGGTGTATCACCCTATCTTTGGTGACATCACTGAGGGAGGTCTGCCCAATTAGCACTGATAGCACCCTCTATCACACCCTATCTCTGTAATAAAAACATCATCCCACTAGACCATATATCCCCAAGGGCAGGAACCATGCCTGTCTTTGTGACCACTGTATCTTCAGTCCTGGCAAGACAGTCATCACATACCAGCACTTAGGTGCCAGGCACTGTGTAAGTTTGTGACCTGTATTAACTTATTTAATCATCACAGTCACCGTATGGGCACTTCTCCTGCCTTCATTCTACAAATGTGGAAATGAAACTCAAAAAGATTCAGCAAATTTTGCGCCAGCACAGTGGCTTGTGCCTGTTATCCTAGCTACTCAAGAGGTGGAGATGGGGAAGATTGTTGTTTGAGAATAGCCCAGGCAAACAGTTAGTGAGACTCCACCTCAACCAACAAGGCAAAAATACGAGACCTAATCCAAAAAATAACTGGAAGCATAAAGAGCTGTGGGCATTGCTGAAGTGGTACAGTGCCTGCCTAGCAATGCAAGACCCTCAGTTCAAACCCAGTACCAACAACAGCAAAAATCAGCAACTTTTCCCAAGTCACATAAGCAGCAAGTGATGAAAACAAAATTTTAACACAAAAGAGTGGCTCCGAAGGGCTGGGAGTGTAGCTCAGTACTGACCTAGCATCCGATTAGAGGCCCTGAGTTCCATCCGCAGCTCAGAAAAAAACCTCTAAAATTATAATACTACTAACGCCTTGCATTCTAAACTGCCACCTTAGGCCAGGCATGGTGTCTCACCCCTGTGATCCCAGCTACTCAGGAGGCCGAGGTAGGAGGAGCACAGTTCAGGCCAGCCCTGGGCGAAAAACGCAAGACCCTATCTAAAAAATAATCTGAAAGCAAAAAGGGCTGGGGGTGTAGCTCAAGTGGTAAAGTACCTGCTTAGCAAACATAAGGCCCTGAGTTCAAACCCCAGTACCAAAAAAAAAATGCCATTTTTCAAAATTCTTTCTCCCTTCCTCCCATATGCCCAAGGTGTGTTGGTAACAACCACGTGAGACCTGTGGCAGCTACAATTGTTCCCAAAAGAAGAAAGGTCACATTTCCAGAACAAGTATCTAACCTTGCCTGGGGCTCTCTGCTGAATGGATAGAAGGGGAGTTCAGCTGCCCCTCCCCCAGTATCCCAACTCCTCACCCCACCCCAACCCACCCCACCCCCTGCCCAGAGCCCAGCCCGGGACCCTCACCCGTACTGCTCCAGGATTCTGTGCCTTATAGCCGCCTTCTGCTCAGGGCTGAGGTTCACACAGCCTCTGAGGCCATGGAGAGCGGTGGCCCAGGCCCGGGGGGAGATCCCCCTTTCAATGATGGTTACTGGCAAGTGACACAGCAGGTTCCCCAGGATGTCCACAGTGTACTCATCAACCACAGCATCACCCTGAAACCAAGGAGTGGGGCTGCTGGGAGATGGGAGTGCATGACGTCATGGTCCCTTAACAACTCTTCCAGATCCAGGGTCTGAATGGCCTCCCCTGCCAGGGGCCACCAGCATGGGACTGTCGGATTTCCCCCAGAAAGACAGGTTGTGAGGTCTGGAAGCCCCAGTCTGGGGATCACGAGCACTCAGTACTGGGAACTGCAGTCACAGAGTTCCACAGCCACGAGGACAGGGACACAGCAATATAAAAAGTCACCCAGCGAAGTTTGCATGGTACTTGACAGCGTTAAAGCCCTTTGTCCTTGGGACAGAAAGGTGACAGAAAGAGCTACTGTTTAGTGTGCGCCCGCCATGTGCTAGGGCTAAGTGTCTGCAGGTCCCCAAGAGGCATGTGCTAATGATCCCACCTCGTGAAGGCAATGACCCTGCCAGCCAAGGCAGTCTGGCCTTGGGGTCTAGGCACAAGCAAGCACCAGGAGGGAAGTGGCAACTGTGTCCATCTTACACATGAGAACTTTAGGGCTCAGGGAGGGGAGAGACTTGGCCAAACCCACGTAACCAATTGCTGTTCTGGGCACTCTTTCCCATCCTTCAGCGGGCCCTTCCCACATTTGGGCCCTGTGACAGAAGCCTCTAGAACCAATGGTTCCAACCAGTGGCTCCAACACCAGCTTTAAAACCCCTGAGTTGAACTTCCAGCTGTCACAGCTGGCTCAAGATGCTATCCAGATCCCTCACGGGCTCCCCAGGATGGCCACACACACCCAAAGGGGAGGGACACCTGGGGAAGTCACGCTGAAGGTTCCCTTACCAGGCACTGTTGCACTTTCCTGAGGACCAAGCTCCTTTTGTGCGAATCTAAAACCAAGGCGTCCAGGTGGCTCTTCCCCAGGCTGACCAGAAAGGGCACACAGCGGGAGGAGGGGACAGAAGCCAGGAAGCGGGCCCTGGACAGAGACAGGACAAGGAGACGGGAAACGGTACCTGTTCCACACTGGCCCCAAGACTGGATACACATCTGTCCAGGGATGTGCTCTAAGGGTGACAAACAAACTTCCCATCATGCTCTTCTTCTAGGGGCAGGAAGCAAACTTCCCATATTGTTTTTCTTATGAAGATGAGAAATAAACTTCTCATAGTTCTCTTCGAGAGGAGAGAAATAACTTTCCCATCATGCTCCTCTTCTAGGGGAGGGAGATAAACCTCCCATGCTCTTCTTCTAGGGAAGGAAAAACTTCCCATCATGCCCCAGCAACACTGACCAGAGAATGAATTCTCCAAAAACACTTACTGGTGATGGACTGATTGAGGGGGAGTGAAGAGAAAGGAAAAGAAAAAAAGAGAGTGACAGAGAGGACATAGAATAAAATAGAAAGGATAAAGACAAGAGTGGAAAAAATAAATGATTCCCAATTCTGACATCATCAACCCAGAGCTCTCCCCTCAGCTCCTGATCATGGTTGGGGGAGATGAAAGTCTAAGTTAGTTCAATGACCTCTGAGTCACCAAAGTCAACCCTGCTCACTAGCACATGCTTAGTACACAATTTTCTTCATGAGGGAGAAATTAACAATGAACAAGGAAGGAGAGATTGAGAAAGGCTGCTCCAAGACCATGTGGCCAACTCATCTCCACCTCTTGATGGTTCCAAAACCAGAATCAGTGTCTTCCCCCAAATGTGCTCTTCCTTTTCTTCATGTCACAGGCTCCGTGTTTCCTTTACCCCAGATCTGCCATGGCTCTGTCCTTCAGCTCTGCTCACTAGTTCATCTATCTGGCAAATATCTACAGAGCACACCGCATGCCAGGCACTGTTCTAGGCTCCGGGTAAGACACACAGTCCCTGCTGTCATGGGGCATAATTGTAAGAAGGAGGAAACACAGAGACCACATGGATTTAACAGACACAACACAGGCCATCTCCTTCACAACAGACCTGAGAAAGAATATAGATGGCTGTGTGACATGGAGAACAGTGCAGAGGTAGAGAGCAACCCCTTCCAAGCAGGGAATGGCAAGGGGGGAGCATGACCTGGGCTACACAGCTTCCCTATTTTCCTAATTCCACCCAGGCCCCTGTAGTCCCTGCACCCACGGCGAGGATCTTTCTGAAACTTAACTCTGCAGGCTGCACCCAGAACAGGAGAGAAATGCTGAAACACATAGAGGGTCACATGAAGACCTGAATAATCTGATGTCCCCCACTTCTCTGGCCTCTCTCTCCACCTGCTCTGCAGGTAGGTGCCATGCCTTCCCCAGAAGGCTTAGCTGGCCTCACCTGCTACTGGAGCAGGTACCCCTGCACTCCTGCCTGGTGTGTCCACCTTAAACCCTATTCCAGATTCATCCTCTAAGCTTTAGCTCAGTCTCCCCTGAGGCTCCACTCTGAAAGTGCTTAGTCCCTCCCATGCTCACGCCCATCACCCCTTCCTGTGCTAAAAGCACCTGGCTTTCTTGGAATACTGTCTCCTTCACTCTAAGTCCTTGTGAGATGGGATGCAGTCAGTTTCACTTCCAGCTCAAGGGGTACAACACAGATCTAAGCCAGCCAAAGTTCCCATCCCCCAACCCCACTGACTGGCTCAAGGAAAGTAAATTGGTCCAATGAAGCCCAGTGAAAATTAAGCCCAAGACTTTTATTGAAATGATGGAAAGACAAAGTCTTTCTCTTTCCCTGAATTATGACACAGGGAAAATGTAACTTTGGACCTTCCAGGGGCCACAGGAGAGAAAGAACTTGCCTCCCAGTGAAGCCAATGGAAGAAAGTTGGGTCAAGAGATGGATGACATTATTTGAATTCCTAGATCCAGCTGTGCCTGAAATCCATCTCTAAACTTTGCAGTTACCTGAGCCAAGAATTTCCTTTTATTGCCTGAGCCAACTTGAGTTAGGTTCTGTCATTTTCAACCAAACATCAACCTGATACTATAATTGGTTTCACGTTGACCTACCTCCACCAGAAGACTGTAAACTCTTACAAGGGGAAATTTTAGTTATCTTTGAGAACTAACATATAGAAAGTACCCAATAAATATTTTCTAAGTAAATGAAGCCAATAACAGCATAATGGAGGAGAAAAGGAGAGAAACTTCCCAGACTGTGTCTGGAAATCAGGAAGTCCCTCTGCTCACATTAGCCCTGAGGCCCCTGGAGTCTGGGCACAGCCATGAGACCAGCTATGAGATCAGGGTAGAAGCAACCTTCTTTGCTGGCAGTCTCTCAAGCCTGGGTCAATTCGACTTCAGTTTTTAAAATAAAGAAAAGCAAGACAGTCCAGCTGGAATATCTATGTGGGGCTCAGAACTGAAATTCAGGTTCTCAAGGACTTAGCTGGCTAAGGTCCTCACCACACCACTCTGTCGCCCGCTGAAACCCAGGGAGGGAAAATCACCTTGGCCCTGTGATCCCCACCCCCTCAGTGTTGGGCCAGGAAGGGGCGACGTTCACTTACGGGAGTGCAGCCAAGAGAAAAGGCGGCATAGAAGACCTGGAAAACTCCCAGTATTTCCACGCCAAACAATTAACCTGCAAGATTAACAGCTAGGAAGCAAGTCCAATAATAAGAGCAAAGTTGATGCTTTCTGTGCACAGGGGCCTTTCTAAGGACTACAGAAACACCCACGGTTCATGTCCTACTGCTGTGCCCAGTTTATGGAGAGGGAAACTGAGGCAATAAGAAGGGGGCGCAAACACTGAAGTATGAGAGTGCTCATCCACTTTGTTTGTAACTGTCACGTCCCTCAACAGGGAGCTGGTTAAATAAATTATGGCATATTTATACAATAGATCACTGTGCAACTATTCTGTTACAATAAAATAGATTTACACATAAACATGACATGACATCTATGAATGCATACATATAATATACAGATATACACTGTACACCCTTGATATCTGCGGCTATCTGGTTCCAAGGACACCACCACTGAGGAAAAACCAAGAATGTTCAGGACACATAGAGCTGAGTAGTTTAAAATTAGATCACACAAAGATTTAAACACAACTGATGACAGCACAGGCTGAGAGCTTCTCCTCACCCACTGAGTTGCAGAATGTACCCATGCAAATCAAAAATTTTTGCACTTGAAATTTTGATTTATTTGTTTTCCTTTTGATCACATTTGGTCAAAACCACGTGTAACAAATCTGAAATAAAGCAGGCTTCCTGTGTGCACCTACTCACACAGATTAGTGTGGCTCATTCAAGTTCAGTTGTGTTTTTTAAAATACGTGTAAATATGATTTATATACTTAAAAAAAAAACTCAAAGTCAACAGCAAACTTTTATCTGAGGAAGAAGGATGTTCAACCACCAGGACAGATAACTGTCGTGGGGACCTCCCTGTGCAGCACAGGAGTTTGAGCAGCAGCTCTGGCCTCCAACCACTAGGTGGCAGTAGTAACCCCCACTCCAGTTGTGACAACCAAGCTCTCTAGACTTGGCCAAAAGGCCAAAAGGGGGCAAAACAGTATCTTGTTGAGAGCTTCTGCTCCAGGGAAAATTTGGGGGAATTTTACCTTCTCCATATGATTTTATTTTATATGACAATTATGTCTTCGGTAAAATGTAAACAGTACAGCAAATTTCTAATTCTGTGTCTTTGAAGGTTCTGAGAACTGGGAGCCTAAGAAGCGTTTTATTGGGGCAGCTCTTCCTGTTCCAACCTGCAGGTCTTCCTCAAAACCCTCCTGACACCATCCATTCGCTCAGCTGCTGGCTTCCCTGCCTAGGCTGGACATAATACACTTCACGGTTCTCACCAGGGAACTAATTAGAAATGCGAATTTTGTGGGCAGAGGATGGAGCTCAGAGGTAGAGCACTAGCCTAATGTGCACAAGGCCCTGGGTTCCATCTTAGCACTGGAAACGGAGGGAAGGAAAGAAGAGAGGGAGGGAGGGAGGCAGGGAGGGAGATAACACAAACCCTCAGACCTTAACCCAGAGAATCACTGATAGAATAAATAATCAGGGGAAGAATGTGCTTTCATTAACACTTAGCAGATACCTCTAGTGACCTCAAAAGATTATACACCAAGATTTATGCTTCCGGGTTATAGGGTTGAGAATTGGCTGTTGGGAAATATTCAGTTGGGATCTGAAACCCAAGGCCAGAGTGAGGAAGGCACCTCTTGTATCCACTTGCTCATCCTCTCAGGACTCCATCAGTCAACAGTTTACACTGAAAGCCTTCACACCATCCTCAAGGCTCATCTTTACCCACCTAGCTACTGTGAAAGCCAGTTCCTGCCTCTAGCCTCCTCAAAGGGCTGAAGCATCTCCATAACCATTTGGAAAGTGAAAAAGAAAATACTCTTATGCACCATTCCCACTCATGGCTGCCCCGGAAGGGAGAGGAATGTTATAAAAGGAGTCACTGTCCATCCCAGGATGACATAATTACGAACACGCAAAGAGTGGACCTTGCAAATACATTTTAAGGTCCACACAGTGACACAGGCCCAGTGACTAGGGTAAGGAGAGAGAGTGTGAAGCAGGAAATGCTTCAGGTACCTGATCCAGTGAAAGCAGAGAGAGGTTGTTCTCCAAATACTGGAAAAGGGCCAGGGAGGAGTTGGTGCCCATGGTATCAATGTGCGTGCATGTCACACCTTTCACCAGCTGCCCAGCACTAGAAACAAAAGAGGGACCCCAAAGACAGGGCAGGGAAAAAAGCAGAAAGAAAGAGCAAAAGATGGCAGGTGCAACTGATGCCGCCACAGGCGGTCCGTCCACCTCTCCCTCCTGTGCAAAAGTGTCCTCTGACAGAGGGTCCACCAGGTTCTTCAACCCCCAGGCTGGGTCACCCTCTCGTACCTCAGTAGCTGCTCAGGCCTTCCTGTGGTCTCTGACAGAAACTCATACAGGAACAAGGCCTGAGAAAAGAAAAACATGACAGTTTTCAAGCCAGGCTCAGTGGCTCACACCTGTAATACTAGGCAGAGATCAGGAAGCAGAGATCAGGAGGATCATGGTTCAAGGCCAGCCTGGGAAAAAAATTCATGAGACTCCCATCTCAATCAATGGCTGGATACAGTGGCACATGCCTGTCATCCCATCCATGATGGGAAGCATAAATAGGAAGACGATGGTCCAGGCCAGACCAGGCAAAAGGCAGCAAGACTCAATATCAAAAAATAGCCAATGCTTACATAAGCAGCACGTCTCCTAAACCTGGAACAAAACAGAGAGTAGCACGGCCCCTGCACAAGGATGACGTGCAAATTCGTGAAGTGTTCCATATTTTTTAATAACTTGGAAATAAAGTTTTAGAGAAATAAAAAAAAAATCAATGCAAAAAGGGGCAAGGTGTAGCTGAAGTGGTAGAATGCCTGTCTAGTAAGTGCTAGGCCCTGGGTTCAACCCCCAGTACCACAAAATAAAGAAAGAATTACAGCTTTCATGACACCCTATAGGGAAGGCACAGAACACTATGACCTGATTTTACCAACGGGAAACAGAGTCTGGCCAGGACTGACCACTGTTAAGTGGCCGAGGGGGCTGGACAGGGGTCAGGATAATTAAGCTGTCCAATTCCAGAGACTCTTTGTGGGCAGTAGGGCTGTGGTTTTACTTCTGGGCTTTCTGAAACTGTTGGCCAGGGGAGGACTCTACCACTTGTTGGCAAGGCCACCTGCTAGTCCTAAACCCAAGGTGACCCAAAGCAAAAGCAAGGAACAGACCAGCAGAAGCCAGAAGGCACTGTCTACAGGAGATCCTGCAGACCCGAGTCCCTCAAGGCCTCCCCAAAGAGCGTCCTAGAACAATGCATGGTAGCCAAGGGAGTCGTTTGTTTTAAGGAACAGAGTTTTATAGAACGCCTAACTTGCAGACGCCACCAAGTACAACATTCATCTATTTTATAGACTATGAGACTTCAAATGTAATTCCCCAAACAGATTAAATTGTGAGCTAGAGTCAGATGGTGGCTTCTGTGACATGGCAGCTGAGGCCCTTGCAGAATCATGGAGGCCTAGGCAAAAGGAACTGGGTAGAGGAAAGGTTCGGGGTGCTCCACATGCAGCCGCATAGAATTCTGAGGCCACAAGATCAGGTTCGGGGACCTTCCAAAAGTGACAACTCCATTAACTCACTTGCGGGGACAAAGCAAGCTTGCAGAATGTGTTTTCCAGAAGAAAATGATTGTTGGCAGAGCGGCTCAAGGTAGCGCACCTGCCTAGCAAGCATGAGGCCCTGAGTCAAACCCCAGTGGCATAAATAAATAAATAAAATGGTTGTTCCAGCCACTGGATTGAGCAGTGGTTTGTTCCATAGCAATAGACCAGTGTGACACCAGCCACGTAAGGACCCCAAGCAACCCTGTTATGCGCAGGGGTTGGTCTTCTGGTTCACTCTGTGCTCCTCGGCCATGAGCAGGGCATGTGGTTGGTAAGTGCTCAGTGCCCATTTGTGGGGTGAATGACCTGGAGGTGACTGACTGAACAAGAAGGCTGGAAAGTTCTATGGCTAGCATCAGCCTTAACAGCACCATCTCCCCAGGCAGCCTGGGGCGGGCACATGATGACCACTGGCATTTACAGTGGACTGCTCCTGGGCCAGGTGGCATGCTCCACTGAGCCTCATGAGCAGTTACCCCATTTTGCACATGAGAACATTGAGGCCCTGCAAAGAAAAGTAGTTTCCCCCATGCTAATAAATAAATGAGAGCCAGAATTCACACTCAGGTCTTGACCAACTTCTTAACACCTGGCTATTCTGCCTCCTGGTTTAATCACACAGAAATAAATTTTGACCAAATTGACCCTAAAACAGATGGCTCCCACTAGACAGATAGTCAGAAATACAGAATCAGGGCTGGGGTGAAGCTCAGTGGTACAGCACTTGCCTAGTATGTGTGAAATATTGGCTTCAATTGCTAGCACCAAAAAACAAAGGGAAGGAAGGGAAGAAGAGAGGGAGAGAGGGAAAGAGGGAGGAAGGGAGAGAGGGAGGGAGGGAGGGAGGGAGGGAGAAAGGAAGGAAGGAAAGGAAAGAAGGGAGAGAGGGAGGGAGGGAGGGAAGAAGGAGGCAAGGAAACATGGGAGCATCGTGGTCATACCTGGCTCCTCCGAAGGTCCTTCCCCTTCAGGACTGTGGCATTGAAATGAGGTTCCCGCCGTAGCTCAAAGAGAGACACTTCCTTAAAGAAAGGCCCTGGTATCTCCAGAATGCCTGAGGGAGGGTCTCCTGCCTCCATCAGCTGCCCAAAGTGAGAGGAAAGACAGTAACAGCCTTATACAGAGTGCAGAGAGATTTGGGTAAGAGCTGGACACTGCTCTTACACTCCACCAGATCCACTTGGCAGCCCTATGAACCAGGGCTTCATTTCCCCATGTTACAGGTGGAGAAACTGAGGCCTAGAAGTGCGGAGCTGAGAGCTGGTGTGTGATTCACGTCTGTTATTCCAAACCCCACGGTCTGTTGTAGACATGTGTTCTACTGCTATCGGCACCAGGGCAGGGTTTGAGGCCAAATCCCTTCTGTTTGGTTTCTTTAGCAGATTTTGCAATTGGATACAGCAAACCTCAACCTAATAAAGCAAGATGTCCTGATGACCCCCTGCAAGGGAGAGGGGCAGAGAGTGACTCTGGACCACAGGATTCACTGTTAGGTTGAAAAAAAAACCCAACTTTTAAAATGCTATTAGAAGCCAGGCCAGTGGCTCACACCTGTAATCCTAGCTACTCGAGGCAGAGGATCACAGTTCAAAGCCAGCCCAGGTGAACAGTTTGCAAGACCCTATCACAAAAAAGAAAAAAAAAATCACAAAAGGGGGCTGGTAGAGTAGCTCAAGGTGAAGGCCCTGAATGCAAACCCCAGTACTGCAAAAAAAATAAAAATAAAAATAAATTAAATTAAATGTTATTAGATCCAGAAACCAGGTTTGAGAAGAGCCTTCCAGTCTAGAGTGGTTAGGGAGAGCCTTGGAGTCATAGCATGGCCAAAGGGACGGAGGGGAGGAAGGAGAGGAAGCCATCAGGAGAAGACATTTTCTGGGTTCAGAACACCCCATCCACCAACAGCTGAGAAAACCCCAGCCCACTCAGAACTCCCAGACCACGTCCTCTGTGAGCCACAATGGCTAAGAACCAGACATGTACCTCTCACCTTGCTGAGGACAGCTTGCTGCTGCACAGGTGACAAACGGGACATGTGCTGGGACACAGACCTTTTCAGGACCTGCGAGAGGTCTTTGCGGTCCATGCTGTAGAAGGCCTGGGCACTGACCCCCGCCAGCAGTGCCCCCATCTGGCCAACGCTGGAGAAGGACAGCACCTGGCAGAGGACCAGAGGAGAGCATGAGGCTCTGCCCTGGCCGCCATCCTCAGCACCGTCTTCTTGCTGGTTGGCTGCTCCTGCTAGGTGTGCAGGTAGCTTGCAGTTATGAACAAATGTCTATGTCCCCCCAAAATCCCTATGCTTAAGCCATAACCCCCAATGTGATGATATCAGGTGGTGGAGGGTCTTGGAGAGTAACCAGGGTTAGATGAGGTCCTGAGATAATCACAGATGGGCAGGGCCCTGAACCAAATCGGATCAATACCCATACAAGAGACACCAGAGAGCCTGTGCTTACAGAGGTCACGTGAACACAAAGCAAGATGGCAGCTGCCCACAAGCCAAGAAAAGAGGCCTCAGGATAGAAACTACCTGGTCAGCACCTTCATCTTGGACTTTCCAGCACCAAGAACCATAAGAACTAAATTTCTGTTGTTTAAGTCACCCAGTCTATAGTATTTTGTTATAGCAGCCTAAGCTAACAAATACCCTCGAGTCTTCAGGCACTGAAGACAAGTGAAAAGTCCCAACTGACCTTTTCATGAGCCAAGTATTTTGCAGACAAGATGATGACTTGGCTCTTGGCCCAGCCTGAGACCTGGTTGAGGGTGGAGATGGCGCTGTGCACAGCCTCGGGGGAGAGGGATTCCAGCTGACTGTAGGTCAGACCCACAACAGCATCCGACAAAGAACCCAGGGTCTTGTTGAGGGTCTCGTTCTCTGTGGCAATGTCAAGGAGCTCAGCTTTGAGCTAGAAGGACAGCAGATGCAATGAGTCCTGGCAGAAGGCAGGCGACACCTCCACCAGTCTCCCCAGTGCCCTCCCCAAGTTGCCCATCCCACCTCTGTCCCACGGACTGTGGGGAAAGTGGCCCCTGCCTTGCCCAGTGACTCACCCCTCTGACATCCTCCTCTGGGCTTGGCTTTAGTGTGTTGAAATTTCACTTTGGGCTTAAGTGTTCACGTGCTACAGCTTTTCTCCATGGGCCTAGTACAATCTTGGGAACGGAATTTACTCAGCTGAAGGTCTGAGCAGCTCTTAGCCTTGCCTATCTTAGGTAGTTAAACGCTGGCATTTTTTATTGGAATAACATGTTTGATTTGTCCCTGATACCTTAAATTTGGAGCTTTTCTGAGAAATGGAGCAGTAATACAGCATCAACCTATTAAAATACATTTGAAGCCTTCAAAAAAAACGTATTAATATGCAAGTAAGTCAACAGTAATGCACAGCAGGGGAGAATTTTGCTCATTACAACTCAGCACATTCTCATAGCATCTTTCTTTTTGTGACCTTGAACTCCATAACCATAAAATGGCAGTTTCTCTTTTGTGTTTTCCTTTCATGATAATATATAATCTGTGTAAAAAAAAGTCCTCATTAATACAAGAAAGTTAAAATGAGGCAAGCATGATGGTTCATGCCTGCAATCCCAGATACTTGGGAGGCAGAGGCAGGAGGATCACGAGTTCCAGGTCAGCCTGAACAAAGTTAGTGAGACCTGTCTGAATAAACAGAATATAAGCAAAAGGCCTGGGGTGTGGCTCAAGTGGTAGAGCACTTACCCAGCATGCTCTGGGCCCAGTACTGCAAAAACGTTAAAAGTGTTCTGAAAATCCTATCTCCTAAACATAGCTGTGGGACTAGAGACGTGTCTCAGATGTAGAGTAGTTGTCTAAAATGAGCAAGGCCCTGGGTTGGCTCCCTGGGGAGCGGGGAGGATTCGCAGCAGGATTGCATGCTTCCGCGTCTTCCTGTGCCTTTATAAACATAGGCAGTATGTGGTTTTTAACAGAGTTATAATATGAACAGCAGCTTAATTTTATGTTCTATATTTTCACTTAAAATTGTATGGTGTACATATTTGCACACTTCAATGGTCATTTTAATAATACGTTATCACAATATACCTGCCTAATGATGGCCAACTGCTTCTGGAAAGGAAGGTGATAACCTCGCTGACTGCAGCAAAACCTCTGGACAAAATAAAGCGGATGGAGTGTGTTTTAACACCTGAGTCGGGGTGAACAACGTTTTCATTTCAGACAGGAGCACACGACCACTCCGTGCAATCTTGAAGCAGCCACTGGGGGGCAGCAGAGCGAAGTAGAAGAAAGCCGCGCAGCGCCTGGCTGGCTTCTCTAAATTTAGCAGGTCGAGTTCTCTAGAGGGTCCGCCTCTCTAAAAGCACGGGTGGGCTGCAGTAGTGGCTCTCAAAGGGGGTCATCGACCACCAGCAGCACCTGGCAATTTCTTAGAAATGCTCAGCCTCGGGCCCTCCCCAGACCTGCCGAGAGCCTGGGGGGGAGGGGGAGGAGCCCGCCCCGCCCACCCACAAGGCTGAGAACCATGAGCGAGATGATCCCCAAGGCTTCCTGGATCTAACTGTATTTCACTTTCTTCCTGGTCAGGGCTACCACGTTCCCCTGCGGCCATAAAATACATTTCTTATCTTTGCTTCAGCTTGCTTGAGAAGGCTCTCTTTTTCTCAAAAGCAAAAATATGCATTGACCAAGATAGATGACCACAAAGTGAAATGTCATATGTGACTGGGGATTTTAGAGTTGTGTGTGAAAAACTGCTGTGGAATTATTGATGATCTTATTACATTTTTCTTTAATATTGTTCTCACGACATTGTTGTAATTTTTAAAAATTGAAAGGCACCAAAAGAAGAGAAAGGGAGGAGGATAGAACTGGGATCTGAATGGGGGAAAGGAGAGAGGGGGTTGGCTTTTCTGATTTGTCCAGAACCTGGTCTGGGAGCTCAATAAATAAAAGCCAGCCAATCCAGGGTTCTCCATCCTGGCTGCCCTGGAACCCCACGCCACACCCAGGCCACCCCCAGACCCATGCCATGGGTGTATGAGGACCAAGAATGGCAGGGAATTACTCCCATGTGTTCTCCCAGCCCTTCCGGAATCCCCTGAGTCCCCACCTGCATCTATAATCCCCCAGGTAGCTCTGTGCACATTTCAGCTTGGCATAGCTGCTCCTACCCAATTTTCATCTTTCCAAGGTTTTCCCTTTGCTTATTTTTGTCACTCCTTCCCATGCTACCCACATCCCAGGATTTGGGACGCCATCTGCTGGGGTTGGACTTAGGTCCTGATCAGCTCTGTGCTGCCTTCCAAAGCCAGTCATGATGATGCTCTCCCCACTCCCCTGGCAGGTTCCCTGGCCTGGCGTCCCATCTGCACCTTCTGGACTGCAGCCTGGAAGCCTCGCAGGCGACTGCACTTCATCATCTGGTGAAGGAGGACTTGAGCCAGCACGGAGTCCAGCACCTCCAGGTCGTCATAGAAACAAACCAGCAGCCCCAGCCTGGGTGAGAAGATGGGAGATGCTTGTGGAAGGCAGAGCGGGGGCTGAAAACCCACTCCCAAGCCAAGTTCACGGGGGTCAAGGTCACAGAGGCTGCCACTCACTCAGTGTTGTCCTGAGCACTTTACCTGGATAACTCCAACACAGTGACCCTACAAGGTGGGAACTCTCCTTGGTCCCATTTCACAGCAGGGCAAACTGAGATTTGGAACATCAAGCGACTAGCCCAAGGCAAGTAGCAGAGCTAGGACTTCAATTCAGATGCATCCAACTAGCCACCTCTCCTCCTAGGATGTATAGGGCATGAGCAAAGGATGAGGCTAAGTCAGCCAAGAAAACTCCTCGTTTTCCACGTGGTCCATCCTGAAGGAGAGCTCAATTTCCCAGATGCCTTTCTACCACCTGCCCAGATATGCAAAGATGTCCAAAGGGGAGGTAGGCAAAATAGTGTGGGGGCAGCAGGATTCAAACCCTGGCCTAACTGGTTAAGAAAACAGAGTTGAGCTGACTAGAGCTTGGAGCTCAGTCCTATGAGACATTTCACCTCCAGTAATTACCTGCCTTCTCTCAAGGCTGCTGCACACAGTTGTGCAGGGCCCACTCCATACCACTGTGCAAGGTGGCCCTACAACTCTGCACCTTTAATAAATGAGAGGTTTGCTTTGTCACAATCAGGATGGGTGAAGGAACGGGAGGAGTGTGGGAACATGCTTCCTGGCAGATCATTCTAGTGAGTGGTCTTGACCCTACTGTGCTTAGCATGGCCAGATCACCTGCTTGACCTCCAGCAGTCTGGCTCCACCCTCTCAGACAGACATTGACAGGGGAACTCGGGCACATGCACAGGAGAGCAAGCGGGTCCTGGGAAAGGGTGTGTGTAAGCATGGAAAAGGGGACCCATGCTAATGACTGAAAATTGCTCAGGATAGAGAAGACAGTGAAATAGTTTTATTTTTATGTGAGTACATGTTTAAAAGTGTCTTGTGTGGGAAATTTTAAGGCAGATGGTGATGTCAGGGGGAAGCAGTGTGACAGTGAGACCTGAGAGATGGAGAGGATTTGGCCAGCCCCTCCAGCGTGAGATGGCTGTGGGAGTCACTGTGCCATCACTAACTTCTACAGCTGCTGTCATCCAGGGGCCGCTCAGCCAATGGGGGTTCTCAAATATGGTGAGTCACAAGCTCTTTCCCATGCTTGACCCAGTCAAATGGAAACGACCCATTCACCTGGAGCCCTGAGTATTTGAAGTGTTCAGAACTGGAACAAATACTTGAGGAGGTGGCATAAGATGGCCAGCCACCGGGAGATGCTCAAGAGAAAATGTGTCCCCTTGCCCCTTCTCAGCCCTTCAGAAGGCAAAGGACCCCCCAGGAAACAAACCTCTCCCCTCACAGGCAGAGGTGGCAGTTATTCAGAGAGTACACACGCCTTGCCTGTGGATGGTGGAGGTGTTTCTCATGTCGAAGCTGGAGGAACCGATCCGCTCCAGAAATGCCCGGGCTAGTTCAGGAGTCATGTCATGGACCGTGTCCAGCTGCTTGGTGGCGTTGTCATAGCTGATAAATAGCCCCATCTGGTGGACAGAACAGGAAGATCAGTGAGCAGGGCAGAATTAGCCTAGTGCAACCCCATCCTGGTGACCTGTGCCACCCAGACACTTGGACACCCCACCCAGCTCTCTCTCTCCCACCTGCCCTCTCTTTCATCTCCCCCTCTCTCCCTCTTATCTCTTCTCCTCGTCGCCTCCCTCTCTCCAGTGCTGGGGATTGAACCCGGGGCCCCCTGCATGCTGGGCTGGCTGCACAGTACCACTGAGCCACACCCCAGTCCTATTTAACTTCTCAACGATCTGTAAGTGCCCTAACTATGATTTAAGGAAGTATTAGTTTTTAATGTGGACCTAACTATGATTTAAGAAAGTATTACTTTTTAATAGTCTAGCAGTCGAACTTTATCAAAGCTAACCTTTGCACACTTATTCCTAAATTTGTTCTAATGAGGTCAGGTTCGCAAATTGGCTGCTTTGAGGACTCACGGGTTATTAAATTAGATGTACGAATTTCTCAATGGCCCTCCGCTGTGTGCTGTCTTTGTTAAGCTGTGGAGCTTACACGTGTTGTATTACGCACACCAGATTCTCCTCATTCTTGCGCCTTTCTGCCTGCATTCCAAGGGCAGCACATAACAGCCCCTACTACTGTAGGGCTTTTATCTGTTTTTCCTTCTGTTTCAAACAGATTTCGCATTCTGGATTTTGAGGCACCATAACACGTGTCTGAAGGAACGCACAGTTATCTCTCCCTGTGGGTGAGATAAAATTCCCTCGTACTATTCCCTCTGTGGCTTCCTCTCCCTTCTACATTTTCAGATGATAAAAAATGGCACACGGTAGCTGATCTCGGAAATTCCCCCACAGAGCTCAGATTTCTAAGGATTTTTACCTCTATGTACTTCTTGGGAATGACTCACCATAAATGGGGGTGGGGATTTCATCCCAGAACCGAGGGCTCTCAGCCTCCTACGTAAAAGAGAGGAGCCCAGCCCTACCTCTGGCTTTAAAATAACCACACTTTGTTGGATCAACTAACAAAAGTCTGAGCGAACCAGTCAGCTGATCTCTCACTGGTCAGGAGAAAGACAGGACATGTTTTTTGTTGTTATTGTTTGGGGGTTTTGTTGTCGTTTACACTGTAGGCAAACCCCACACTCTGCACGAAGGCGTCTGTGTTGGCAGTATTCTTTGGAGGTGTCCTTCCAGGTCATGATACCCAAGGGATTTCAATGCGATTGAATCAACGTCAGAAGGACAGATACAGGTTGGCAAGTCACAGGAGACACGTACGTTCCTCCAGTGTAAATGCTAGAGTAAAATCCAGCCAGTGCTTGTGCTGAAGTAGCTATGAGTAGAAGCTGCTAGAAATGGAAGTAGTTACTAATCCCTCCTGCTTTTGCCCTTGCAAGGGCTGGGCATGCCGTTCTCGTTGGCCTTTCTCTTTTTTTTTTTTTAAGTCAGTATTGAGGCTTGAACTTAGGACCTTAGGCTTGCTAGGCAGGCACTCTACCACTTGAGCCACTCTGCCATCCCTCCTTGGCCTTTCTCAACTACAGACAGCCTCAGATGGGTTTGCTTCAGAGCTAACATTCCTTTGATATTAGGTTTGCTCAAATCAAAGCTCTCCCACAATTCTTTTTCTTTTCTGGTTCTTCTGTGCTAGAACACAGTCCTATCACTGACCACTTGAGACATTGATCAAGTTTTCTTTAGAAGCTACAGACACACTGGGCTGGGACAGATGTAGGATTTTCAGGGCACCTTGCTGAGCATGGGAGGGTTAGTGTTTACTGTCCCCCAGGCATGTTAGTAATGAGGATGTGTGGGTAGACTTTTCCAACTTACTTCTCCAGGACTGATTTTTGTGATTTCTTCAAATGATAGGTGAACCATGTATCTGCCCAAAATCCATAGGTTTTCTGCACTGACCCAAGAAATTGAGTCATCTACCAAAAAAAAATGAATGAATAAATAGATAAGTTAATATTCAAAATGAAAAAAGCATTTTAGTAACAAGGACTGGATCCATGAAGAATTCGTGTTCTTGAGCTGGAGGTATCCCTCAAGTGGAAGAGCACCTGCCTACCAAGTGCAAAGTCCTGGGTTCAAACACCAGCACCACCAAAAAAATTTTTTTTTCTTGAAAGCCAAGTAAAATATCCATTAAAAAAATGAACAAAAAGGGAAACAAACCAATCAAAGCCTTGACTAGTGCTCAGTAGCATCTCTGATGTCAGGACCTCCTTAGCTCAATCATTAATTCATTCAACAACTATTTATTGAGTGTCTACCTGTGAGACACCATGCAACACACAGGCCATGGTCATAGGTGCCCACCCCTGAGATTGCTGCTCAGCAGTGCAGTCCTTGGACCAAATACAGGAGCATCATCCAGAACTCAAGATATGAAGACTATTTTTTAATACTTAAGGCAACAAAATAAGGTTGTTTATTTTAGTTCAGCTAGTTCCTCAAAAATCTGGCAACTTGAAGTTTGTCTGACTCTCTACTAATTATCACCATGAATCAAGCCAAACCACTCCAACTTACCCATAAGCACCTTAAATACTCCTCCAAATCTCTGCTGGTGTAGACCTTCTGGTCCTCTAGAATCTTTCCTTAACCCTCCTGTGTCCAGGGCCTGCCTTCAAGATGAAGCTCAAACTTTCCCCCTTCCTTAAACCTTTTCTTACCTTCTTACCAGAAGTAGTCCTGCCCTCCTCCACATTCCCAGAGGACTCTCTGTCTCTCTATTCTAGCATTTGAAGTTCCCCATCTGTAACATGACAGTGGAATTTTAAGAACAAGCAGATCCAGGACCCAGCTTCAAGTTTCATTGAGCTGGAAGTGGCTGCCGTTGCCCCAACCTTTCAGAAAGACTTCTACACATAGCACTGTTCTGGTGGGATCTGGGGAAAAGAAGAAGGGGAGGCATGTGAACCAGTCACTGAGAGCTGCTTCATGAAGGGTGGGCAGTGGCCAAGGCCCAACCGCTTTTACGTGGGCTGATTGCCGAGATCATCCCAGAGCCTCCCCAACCCTGGGTTCAGAGGTGTGTAGACCACTCTGGACATTTGACACAGCTGTTAAAGGAAAGGGTGGCCCCAGAGAGCTAGAGAATTAGGGGGGAGGAACCACAAAATTCACCAAGAACCAGGTGAGTTGTTCTTTTTTCAACTAATTGTTAAACAGGAACTGTATTTCTACAGACCAGTGTTTCCCAAAGCACAGGACACTTTTAATAGCCAAAGTATTTCCAGTACATTCATGGGGGAAAAAACTGTGTGGTCCAAATAGAGTGAGTATAAATTCACTGTAGTTTAATAATGAGACTCTCCTTCTAGAAGGAAAATCTGTCCCTAATTAACTGTGTCGATAAAGACTTCAGGGAGTGTAGGGGTTGAGTGACTTTCTCAGGGTTAATCAGTGCGAGCCTCAGATTGCTAGAGGCCGCAATTATGCACCAGGCAGAGGGAATTCTGCACACTCAAAGCGTCCGACTGCCATGTGTTTAACGTTCCTTGCACACAACTCTCGGCGCTTAACTCCAGGAGAGGACTGAAGGCATTCCCTGCGCTCCAAGCCCCTGGCTGCCTTTGCTTCCCAACACACTGAGCCATCCCCACCCCAGGCCTTTGCATTAGCTGCTCTCTCACCTCCCTCCCCCCGGAGTCCAAGGATGGATTCCATCTCCTCATCTGGGTCTTAATTCAAACAACACACGTTGGAGAGGTCTTCCCCAATTCCCAAATCCAGAAGTTGGCAAACCCACCCTACCATCAATGCATCTTTTTATTTGTGTACTTAAAAAGTTGTTCACAGAAATGTATACAGTTCTGTAAAACCAAAGAAATGTCAGGGGCAAGAAAGGGGGATTTTTTTTTTTTTGATCATTAAGAAAGAGAAATAAGGCCTGGTGGTCTGGCTCATATGGTAGAGCACCTTCCTAGCAAGCATGAGGTCCTGAGTTCAAACACTAGTACCACCAAAATAAATAAATAATAGATAGATAAAAATTTAAAAAGAGAAATAAAAACACAGTAGATGTTTCAAAACTTAAGGAACATTTTCCATGTATAAATCTTATAAATACAAAACAAATTCAAAAGTTGATGGGTTCAGATGAAACAATTTGTATGTTAAACTATCCTTTTGGCAGTACTGGGGTTTGAACCCAGGGCCTTGTGCTTGGTAGGCAGGTACTCTACTACTTGAGCCACATCTCAGCCCTTCCTACTTCAGTTATTTTTTTGATAGGGTCTCACGTTTTTGCCCAGGGCCAGTCACAGGCCATGGTCCTTCTCCATATGCCTTCCACATAGATGGAACCCAGTTTATTTGTTGAGATGGGGTCTCTCTAACTTACTTCCAGCCTGGGCTCAAACTGTGATCCTCTCAGTCTCCACTTCCTAAGGACCTGTGATTACAGGCATGAGCCACCACACCTGGCCTCATTAATTAAGCAATTCTTAAGACATGTATATATTTTCCTATACCATGATATAGCAGAAGAGACATCTGTATAGCTAAATCCCCCTTGATAGCACACATCTAAAACCCCATCAATGACAAAATCAATCATAGTTGACAAAACATTTCTAAGATATCTGAACATATGAATGACCTCAAAATGTACAAAACCCTCTTAAACAAGTAATGTGTCCAGTACAACTACAAAACTACAGCAAAGGAAGTCTTTCCTAATATTCTCCAGAGTTCCTAATATTAAAATTGAGGATACAGTGCTGGCCACACTTCAGTGGGGTCAATTAGTTAAACTTTTTGTTCTTTGCAGGACTGGAAATTGAATTCAGAGCCCCTCCTACTGGACAAGGACTCCACCACTTAAGCCATGCCTCCAGTCCTACCATTTTTTATGTAACCTGGGAGCCAAGAATGGTATTTACATTTTTACATGGTTGAAGGAAAATCAAAAGAAAAAATTTTTATAAACTATAAATTAAAATTTTTTTCCACCTACTCTCCCATAATAGGGTCGTTGAGAGCCAAACTTTTGTCTTATTTTCCTTTATATCCTCAGCCAAAATTCTGTCTACATTCTCGACATTAAACACTTAAATTGAAGCCATCTGAGAAACTGCTGCATTGCTAATCTACATAGCCATTCTTTTCTAAGTTTTGTTTTTGTTTTTGCAGTGCTGAGGCTTGAGCTCAGGGCCTACACCTTGAGTCACTCCACCAGCCTTCTTTTTGTAAAGGGTTTTTCGAGATAGGGTCTCTCAGATTATGTGCCCGGCGTTGGCTTCGAACCTCGATCCTCCTGATCTCTGCCTCCTGAGTAGCTAGGATAATAGGCATGAGCCAGAGGCGCCTGGCCTAAGTCTTTTTTTAACTGTGATGCACATACCATAAATTTTACCACTCTAACTATTTTAGTTGTTCTGTTCAGTGACATTAACACAGTCGCCCTTGGTGTCCATAACTTTGGGCCCAGGACCTCCCGTGGATACCAAAATCCTTGGGTCCCCTGCTCCCTTACATAAAATGGCAGCATTTCCATATGACGTGCAAAGTCCTCCAAGTGTATTTTAAATCTTCTCTAACCTACTCAAAATACCTAATGCAATGTAAATGCCACGTACAGTCACATTATATCATTCGGAGGATGACAAAAGGTCTATACAGTTTCTTTCCAGTATTTTCCATCCCTAGTTGGTTGAATGCACAGGTGCAAAGTCCATGAATACAGAGGCCAACTGTATGTTCACATTCTTGTACAACCATCACCACCATCCATACCAAAACTTTCTGCACCTTGCAAAACTGAAGCTCCAGGCCAGGCTGGTGGCCAACACCTGTAATCCCAGCTACTCGGGAGACAGAGCTACTTGAGTTTGAGTCCAGCCCAGGCAAAGTTATCAAGACTCTGTCTCAAAAACAGATACAAACAGACTCTGTCCCGAAAACAATATGCAAAATAGCAACTTGTGGCTCAAGTTACTGCCCTGGGTTCAATCCCCAGCAATACAAAAATAGGCCGGTGCCAGTGGCTCATGCCTGTAATCCTAGCAATGTAGGAGGTAGAAAGCAGGAGGATCGTGGTTCAAAGCCAGCCAGGGCAGATAGTTTGCAAGGCCCTGTCTCAAAAAAACCCATCACACATACAAAAAAAAAAAAGGCAGGGGGGCTGGTGGAGTGACTCAAAGTATAGGCCCCAAGTTCAAACCCCAGTACCACAAAAAAAAAAAAAAAACCACTGAAGCACTGCCATGATTCCAGTTTCTGGGTCTGTGACTTTGACGACTCTAGGACATAAGTAGGCTTTTAACAGGCATCTATCAAACAAATCAATCCTGACCTATTTCTGCATCGGTTGCCAAGAAGCTCAGAACTAAATTTCAGTGCTTTGTAGTCTGGATTTTCTAACCAACACTTTTCCCTCACTTTAATACAGATTCTGAAGGTTCTCATCACATCTAAGATGTCACTAGCACACCAGACACACAGATTATAAGAGACAGACACGCCCTTGTTTCAGACACCAACCCAGGAGGTGCTGATGAAATGAGACTTGCATCTTACTCACAAGCCATGTCGAACCTGAATGACAAGGTCAATGAAATCAAACCGCTCTTCAGAGAGGAAGCACCTGTGTTGAGAGCGGAACCCCCCCAAGTGGGACCCCCAGCCCCACGGGCTCCGAGCTCAGCTCACCAGTGGTCTTGTTGGAGGATGCCCGCAAAGTCCCTGTCATCCAGGAGTAGAGCGCTGTCTGCACCTGAGCAGGGGTTTGGTCGTAGAGCTCTTTGAACACGGCTGAGCTGTGTGACACAGACACAGGCATCATTGTGCGAAGCAGATGGGGGCTTCCAGGTGGGGACACAGCCAGTGTGCCCTAAGCATGTGCTGAAAGGGGTGCCCACTCCTTCCCGCCCTCCGTGCACCTCTTTCCCCATTTCTCCTCCTCCCCTCCACAGGTGGCCACCTTCCCCTCCCTCCACCCCTCACCGCCATGACAGCAGTAGGGGTGTGGGTCACCTGCACAAAAATTCATCACCTGAGTGCACAATTCAGTGATTTTCAGAGGATTGTCACACCTGTGTGACTATCACCAGGGTCACTTGTTGGACATTTTAAACCCCACAAAAATAAATCCCATACACTTAGCTATCACCCCTGAACCCCAACTCCTAGAAACCCCAATCCACTTTCTGTCTCTAGAGAGTTGTCTGTCGTGGGCATTTCATATGAATGGAATCCTACCCTGTGTGATCTTTGTGTCTGGCTTCTTGAACTTGGAGTGTTGTTTTTGAGGATCACCTATTGAGGCAAGTAGTGGGCCTCTTCATTCCTTTTGAAGGCCAAATAGTATTCCATTGTACGGACAGCCCACACTATCGGCTTTTGGATAGTTAGGTGGGTTTCCACCTTTGTCTTTTATAAATAATACAGTTATAAACTGTCATGTAAGAGCTTCTGTGTGAACATGCATTATATTCCTGGCCTCTTGGGTACATACCCAGGAGAGGAGCCGCTGGTTTAAATAGCACCTGTGTTTAGCTTCTCTTGATTTGTCTTTCTTTCTCTTTGGTGCTGGGAGTTGAGCCCAGGGCCTCGCACTCCTGTGCTCATGCTTTCTCATGAGATGCCCCATGTCCTCAACACTTGTCCCTCTCCAGTGTTTTGACTAAACACAACACCTAGTGGGAAGTGTCCTGGTCACTTTTGAAGCCACTGCAATCTGGATCTCCACTACAGCATATCACTCCTGTGGCCAAAGTCACCAGCATCATATCCAGAGCTCCCCACTGGTCCAGACAGGACTTACTCTATCCCAGCAATGGGCACCGCCACCCCTCCTGCTTCCCGGATGCCTTCCCCACCCCACCACTGAGTGCTCACCAGCCAAGCCACCATTCACCAACCTTTCTTGTCTGAGAGCAGCTGGACCCTTCCAGCCATTTCAATGTGACAGGACAAAGCTTCCCTAAAGCCCAAAGTAGTGTCTTCTCTCTATGGTGTTCCCTTCCTTCTTCCCTCCCTCCTTCCTTCCCTCTCTCCTTCCTTCCCTCCCTCCTTCCTTCCCTCCCTCCTTCCTTCCTCCCTCCTTCCTTCCCTCCCTCCTTTCTTCCTCCCTCCTTCCTTCCCTCCCTCCTTCCTTCCTCCCTCCTTCCTTCCCTCCCTCCTTCCTTCCCTCCCTCCTTCCTTCCCTCCCTCCCTTCTTCCCTCCCTCCTTCCTTCCCTCCCTCCTTCCTTCCTCCCTCCTTCCTTCCTTCCCTCCCTCCTTCCTTCCCTCCCTCCCTTCTTCCCTCCCTCCTTCTTTCCCTCCCTCCTTCCTTCCCTCCCTCCTTTCTTCCTCCCTCCCTTCTTCCCTCCCTCCTTCCTTCCCTCCCTCCCTTCTTCCCTCCCTCCTTCCTTCCCTCCCTCCTTCCTTCCCTCCCTCCTTCCTTCCCTCCCTCCTTCCTTCCTCCCTCCCTTCTTCCCTCCCTCCTTCCTTCCCTCCCTCCCTTCTTCCCTCCCTCCTTCCTTCCCTCCCTCCTTCCTTCCCTCCCTCCTTCCTTCCCTCTTCTACCTTCCTTCCTGCCTTCATCCCTCCCTTGCTTCCTTTCCTCTTTCCCTCCTTCCCTCCCCCTCCTTCCTTCTCTCCCTCTTCCTTTTCTCCTTCCTTTCTTTTTTTTTTTTTTTAATTTTTAGCAAGAGTAGATGATAGAGGTTAAAGCAAGACAGTTCTTTTAAAAGAAAAAAACAGTAAACATCCTTTAAGGGGAAACTTTCCCTTTGTAAAACTGCTGAGTGTGTTGTTCCCTACAAATCTGACCTAGGGGAGCTACATAGCCCCTCTGTGTCTCAAGTTCCTCATCTGAAAAATGGGAACAGGATTGATGGCATCACCCTCACAAGAAGAGGAAAAGAGACACAGCGGAGTGGGAGGGGACAGAACTGGGATCCCGGAGACCTGAGTAGAGTTCAGATTAACTCAGATCACCTCAGGGTCAAGAGGTGGGGGCTCAGGAATGGGATCAGTGAGTCCCTGGCCTTCTGCCCTGGGAGGACACAGCAAGCAGGCGCCTTCTGTGAACCAGAAACAGCCGGCACACGGCGCCAAATCTGCTGACACTTTGGCCTCGATCCTCCACAAGTGTGAGAAGTTGACACATGCTGTTCCAACCTCCCACTCTGTGTTATTTTTCTAAGATACTTAGGCGAGCAACATATGTAGTTAGCACTTAAGACAAAAGATACTAATTTCCCATCTATGGAAATTATATAAAATTTACTTTTAAAATAAACATTTTAAGGTAAAAAGGATGTCACTGGGGCAGTGGCCGATGGCTAAAATTTGTTGTAATCAAAGCATCTCTCAGCTTTGGCTCCAGAAGTCACATAGAGTCCTGCCCCACCAGCAACTCCCCTGGGCCAGGTTCACTGGACCCCTCACTGCGGCCCTGGGGACAGTGTGTGGCATTAGGAGGGCGTGGGAGGCACTCACAGGTTCTTGAAGGCGTCCTGGGGGAGGTCACAGGGCAGCCTCTCGGCGACATCAGGCTGGAGGAAGCTGCCCGAGGACCCCCTCAGCAGCAGGCCGAGGACCTGCACGCACTCCAGGGAGCTCAGCACCTGGAAACACCGCTCCAGCGTGGCGAGGAATAGGCTGCGGTTGACGCCGGGGATCCGCCAGGCTTGTTCTCGAAGCTCTGCCACGTCGATGACCATGTCAGTCAGGTCCTAAAGGAGTAAGAGAAGCCAGGGGCACCTCGAAAACGGCCTCTGGGCTCAGAAGCCCTGGGAAGGCCCACCCACTGCAGCCACGGGCAGTTCAGGATCGCTGTGTAACACCAGGTGCTATGGGGAAATTTCTAGAACTTTCCATGGCCTTCAGAACAAATTCAAAGTTTTCACGGGCTCCACCTACACCAGGTGACTTCTCATGACTGTCACATCTCAATCCAGTGCATCCTTTAAGGCTGAGCTCAGTCATCACCTCCTTGGTGGTGACTTCAGGTCAGAGCTCCCTCCACTATGGGCTCTCTGTGCATCTTGAACCAAACTTCACCATGCACTGAAGATGCTCTGTGCCTGTCCTTCCTCTGAGTCATGCCCCCAGCTCGGCCTCACATCAAGATCTCCTGGGAGCTCTGTGAAGTCCTCTTCTCCAGCGCTACTACCTAGGTCTGATTTAATTGGTTGGGAGTGGAGGCCAGGCATGTGAGTCCAATGCGTTCCCAAGGTTGAGCCAGGAAGTCCTGCAGGCCCAAGCCACATGTACAGTGGAATGCCTGGTACCTAGAAGCCATTGGAAAGCAGCACATTCAGCCAGGCACTGTGGCTCACACCTGCAATCCCAGCTACTTGGGAGGCAGAGATAGGGAGGATCACAGCTTGAAGCCAGTCCAGGCCAAAAGTTATAGGAACTTCACCTCAATCAACAAGTGTTGTGGTGTGCATGTCTGTAAGCCCAGCTACACAGAAGGCATTGGTAAGGAGGACTTCTGCCTAAGGCTGGCTGGGCAAAAGTGGGAGCCCCTACCTGAAAAATAACTAAAGGAGAAAGGACTGGAGGTATGGGTCAAGTGGTAGAGCAAGCGCAAGGCCATGAGCTCAGTCCTAGAACCACCAAAAAAAGAAGGAGGAGGAGAAAAACAGAAACAGCGAGTTCAAATGAATGAAGGAGTAAATGACTCCTCTGGCACACAGAACCCAGGAATGCTAACACGGTAAATGACAGTCTGGTCTGTCTGTCCTTTGTCCTGGGCATCCTTCAAAACCAGCCAGCATTTACCAATACTGACTGCTTGCTGGGCGCTGTGCAAACATGGAGTGAGTGTGCCCTGGCTCCTCCACAGCCCTGACAGTCCTACAGGACCAGCCTCAGGGGTCCCGGGCCAGGCCTCCGGTTATTATCTAGAAAGAGCAAAATGCTCTCTTCAAAGTCTGTTTCCTCTCCGTAAAGGAGGTATAAAATCAGTACCTACCTCTGAAACTCGTGTGAGATCTGAGCAAAAACATGACCATGATGTGCTCAGTCCCTGCTGGACTCTCAACCAACGCTGTGTGCGCCTGTGACTGCAATATCATGGGTGACAGAAGCAAAACAGGGAATAAGCAACAGACCCTACACACACGGCCTGGGAGCTCCACTGTGAGTTGGCGCACACCACCTTAACCTTGACCTTGACCTAGACCTAGCACTTCCTAGCATCATTTTGCAGTGGATGGCTGACCAGTGAGGAGGAGTGAGTGTGCTTGGTGTCTTAAGCAGGGCCTGTAGTAGAATGTAGGGACTCTCTGAGTTCTGGGGAACAACTGTAGTGTCTTCTCACTGACACACAACTGTCGCTGGCATTCCTTCAAGCGCAAATGCGGGCGACAGGGTAACAGCGCAGCCGGGTGCGGGATCTCTGCCTCCCAAGAGTCACAGGTGTGTTCATAAGGCATTGGTTATTGCAGATAATTCAGTCCTTCCTGCAGATCACAGCTGCTAGATCACGCTGGTGAACGTGTTAAATTACCATCCTCCTTGTGTGCTGCGATAATTGGCTTCTTTGGCATCCTTTGTATTTTGTTTTATAGATTTTAAAACATAGTTCTGAGAAGGGGCCCATAGCCCAGGCTCCAACCTCAGATTTACCATTTGCCATGTGTGGGGGAGGGGGGCCCCCAAGGCTCCTCACTCAGCCGCTCCATGACTCAATTTCCTCATCTGAATATTGAAATGTAAGAGTCTTTTAAACTTTATTTCAGAAGGTCCTGAAGAGGATTCAGTGACTCCAAGAATGTTAAACCCTTGGAACAATGGTCAGCAAGGTACTGTCCCTCAGGCCCAAACTGGCCCACCACTTGCTTTTGTGAATAAAGTTTTATTGGAACACACCCACCCATTCATCTCCAGCTGCCTTCATGCTTCCATGGCAGACTTAGGTGTAAGGCCTATGAATTCCAAGTGTTACTCGCCAGCCCCTTGCAGGATGTTTGCCAATCATTTCCTCAGAATAAAATCTCACACCTAGCCATGTCCCCATCTTGCCTTATCTTTGAGGTCCTCCACATTTTTTTTTCATTTATTCACATGTGCATACATTGTTTGGGCCTCCACATTTTCCTAAACAGTTTATTTGTGGTACTTGGGTTTGAACTCAAGGCACTGCGCTTGCTACTGCTTGAGCCACTCCACCAGCCCCTTCCTGTGTTGGATTTGTTTGAAATAGGGTCTCTCGAACTATTTGCCCAGGCTGGCTTTGAACCATGATCCTCCTGATCTCTGCCTTAGCTAGGATTACAGGCGTAAGCTACCAGCATCAGGCTCAAGCTCATATTTTCCTTTTTTAAAAAGTTTAAATTCATTTCAAAAGGAAACATTACATTCCTTCCAACTGGTTTGATGGCAGTGAGTTATACTTTAATAACAGACATTAATTGCATAAGTATATAGTTAGGGACTGGCAATGTAGCTTGCCAGAGTGCATGAACCCAGTGTGCATATGGCCCTGGGTTCGATTCCCAACACTGCAAAGATGAATAAACAAATAATAAACATGTGGTTATGAAATGTTTAAACATTTTAACTCCTTTTGGGAAATACCGTTCTACACCAGACTGTGTCCAACAGAGAAAACTCTGAACCTCACTCACCTCTGTGGGCCCCAAGGACTTTCTGGGTCTTGGCGACCTCGCTGATACACCCATGTCACTAACCTCGAATGCTCCCTGAGGACTGATCAGCCTTTCTATGTCCACCCAAACTATCAGAAGACCCTCAGTGCCCCTCGTTTTTTAGCACCCATAAAACGATGCATTAGAAGGTTCTTTGTTTGAACTTTGGAGAAAGCAAGTAAGAAAAGCGAGGTCCTAACCTCCCAGTGGCTGAGGGAGGGAGAAAGAGAGGAAAACACAGAGGACAGGGTATGGGGCAGCTCCATCTGCCCGGCTCCGCCCGTGCCAGGAGCCTCACCATGCGGGCCTGCCTGTCCTCCAAGAGGGACGTCATGGCCGTGCTGAACTGCTGCACATTGGTGTCCCTCAGGGTCTGCAGCAGCCGCTGGGGCTGATACAAATGCTGCTCCAAGTGACTTTCCATGGCTGCCTGGACAGGGAGAGGGCAGTTATGACATGGGTGTTGGCTCCTGTTTTTGTATTCGTTAAACATAAGTAAAAGCCAGGCACCGGTGGCTCACACCTATAATCCCAGCTCTTTGGGGGATAGAAGAATCGCAGTTTGAGAACAGCCCAGGAACTGTCAAGACTCCATCTCAACTAATAAGCCAGGCCTGGTGCCTGTAATCTCAGCCACAGGGAGATGGAGGTAGGAAGACCTCGGTCTGAGGCCAACCCTACACAAAAGCACAAGAGTCTATCTGAAAAATAAGTAAAGCAAAAAGGGCTGGTGGAGTGGCTCACATGGTAGAGCATCTGCCTGGCAAGTGCAAGGCCCTGAGTTCAAAGCCCAAAAAGAAAACAAAAGAAACAACAAAAAGACAGAAGAAAAACTGGGAACAACAAAGACACAAGTTGGAACTTTGTTCCTTAGTCACTGAGGCCTTGGCCTCTCTGCTGACACAGCATTTCCTGGATTTTGTGTGCATTCACAGTGTGATGGGCGGGCAAGCGGCCCAGTTAACCACAGTTTCCGCCATGACTCCTGTGCTCCAGGAAAATGTCCACCACTGTCTGTCAGCAGGTTTGTGCTTCCTGCTTCCCTAATAGAGAGTTAAAGGGAAGTAAGAATGTATCTTGCACCCATGACTGAAAGACAGATAAGTAAACCCAAATACTCTCCAGTTAACTCTCATGAGAGGTTGTTGTAACTGAGCCTGACTCCTGAGTCATGCTCTGGCTTCCTATATTGCCATGTGACCTCTCCTCACACACATACTTCCTCCATTGTGATGTCATCCACCTTGCAGTGACACAGCAAAGGAGGTCCTTGCAAGAGCCAGTGCCATGTCATTTGGACTTTCAGCCTCTAAAACTGTGAGCTAAGTGAACCTCTTTACTTTATATTGCACCAAGCCTCAAGCATTTTGTTACAGTAATGGGAGATATGCTCCCATTATTCTTTTTACTACTAGAATCCCTCAAATTCCAGCTGGGTACGGGGCTGCCTTGCGGTGAGGTGTGATTGCAGCACGTGAACCAGTGGATTGCGTACGGAAGGAATTGTGGAACATGTGAGTCCTTAGAGGAGAAGATGTTTACCCCGTACTTCCTCTTCCTACCCTCCCCCCAGGGCTGGAAAACACACGTGGTGTTTCAACCACAGGAACAACAACTTCCTAGGTGATGAGAGAGCAAAAAGACAAAAGGAACCTGGGCCCCTGGGTGGCCTTTAAAATAGTTGCCTCTCTTGTCTGCATCTCCCACTGAGCTCTGGGCTGCTATTTGAAAAACAAACTAGCTAAATTGAGCTGGTGTCATTTGGGGTCTCATTGTTACAGAAGCTCAGCCTATACTTGACTATATCATGTTTTCAGCAAAGATGGGAAAATCAAAGAAAGACAAAAGAGCTTTGCCACATTTCAAGAAAAATTGGACACATTTCTCTTTGTTGAAATGAAAACCATCCCTCCACCCAGGCTGAATCTCCAGCCTTCCTGTCCCCTGAGCAGTTGGGGGACATGGAGACCGGCTCCCATACATACCTTCAGGCTGGGAACAGTAAAGGCGACATTGCGTGAGTTCAGATAGGCCAGGACTCTGTGGGACAGGTCAGCCGTCCACAGGTGAGAGCTTTGATGAGAGACAGAAGGGACAAAGTCACACTCACTGGCGCCCCTGCACACAGCCCCACAGCCCCCAGGGCCCAGCGCCAGGAGCTCAGAGAGGACAGGGGACGATGGCTGGGGGTGCATGTGTGCCTGAGCAGGCCACACGCTAACCTGCCTGGCACAGGGACAGGACCTGCCTACATCCCATTCTCTCAGACAGTAATCAACTTATGAGCGCTGTGCGATATTCGGATTCCCACACTGATCCACTCAGAGGGACTGTGGCCTGAACCTGCTGACTTGGAAAGATGTGCTCACAAACTGAAGCCCAGACCTCGGGAAGCCGCAGTAGCAGGGCGGAGGCTCCAGACCTGGCTTTGAATCCTGGCTCTGCCACTCAGCTGTGTGACCTTCAGCAATTTGCTGACTGTTCCTGCCTCAGTGTACCTTTCTGTGAAATGTGGCTGTCCACGGCGAGGGTTAATTGTTCACGTGTGTGAAGTGCTACCGAGCCTAACACACAGTGAATGCTCACAAGTGCCTTCTTCGGTGTCTTTTTGGTGCTGGGGGTGGAACCAGGGCCTTGCACATGGTAAGCAGTCACTCTACCACTGAGCCACACCCCCGTCCCACAATCAGCTTCTTATAATCCCATTTCTGTTACAGATAAGCAGATGGATGCATAGACAAATAAGTAAATAGATAAAAATTTTAACCTGAGAGAATATATTTGAAACTTGTCTTCGGAAAAGGAAAAGCTGTGGGTTTTTTCACTGTACCGTAATAGGGTGTCCCTGTCTGGGGGCCCCAGGGCCCGATTCCTCCTCCTTCCCCGTACTCACCATGTTGGAATTATTTGTTAACAGCTGCCTTTCTTCAAAACCATCTAGATCTGGCCCCATGTCCCTGACACAGAGCAGGACAGTGAAGGGGGCAGACCCTGAGCCAGGTGCCAGGGTCACATCCAAGTTCACGTTCCCACGGTTGCATGGCCTCTGTTCATCTTCTCTGAGCCTCAGTTTTTCTATGCTGTCCAATGGGACCACAGCTGGGCCCACCTCGTGGGCAGCTGCAAGGACTCCATGTGTTTCTGGGGTTCCATCACAAATACTCCAAATATTTTTGGGCTGGTGAAGTGGCTCAAGTGGTAAAGCAGCACTTGCCTAGTGAGTGTGAGGCCCTGAGTTCAAAACCCAGTACTGTCCCCCAGGGGAAAAAAAAAACACTCCATACTTTTGGCTCTCGTGAGCAGAGGAAGAATAATTGCTTGTGGAAACTTATACCTTGGTCGCCCTTTTGGGTAACAAGCACGTCTTATCTGTCACAATTAAGAGACTCCCTTAAGCTATTCTAGAAATCTGTCCTGTCCCTTCCCCTCCCTGCAGGGCGATTACCTTTGAAACCGTATGAGATCCAGAAGCGCTGCGAGGGGACAGAACGGGACAGCTTGAAAATGCAGCCCCAGAGACCCAGCTCTCAGGAGAGGGGGACGGGCTGGGGACATTACCATTCAGATAGCGTCCGGCGATTATTTCCTCCTAAAAGGCAAAGAGATGGCGTCAAGCCCAACATTCGCAAGCTGGCAGCTCGGGGCAAGGGGACTCGGATGGAAAGAGCAGAATACTCACCGCCATGTTCTGCAACAACGGATGCAAATCTGCAAGAAAGCCATTCACGCGTGACTACAGTTGAATGGCGTAACCTTCAAACACAGGTACGAGAAGGGCCCAGTGGAAGCCACTCAGGAAGGAAATTTTTAGTGAATTATGCCGGTGCTCAGTGTGAGAAAACACTAACTTAAAAAACCCTTTTAAATAGCCTCAAAAATCCTACACATAGCCAGTGCTGGTGGCTCACGCCTATAATCCTAGCTACTCAGGAGGCAGAGATCAGCAGGATTGCGGTTCGAAGCCAGCCTGGGCAAATCGTTCACAAGACCCTATCTCAAAAAACCCATCACAAAAATTGGGCTGGTGGAGTGACTCAAGGTGTAGGTCCTGAGTTCAAACCCCATGATTGCCAAAAAACCCAAAAATATCCTACACATAAGTACACACACACACACACACACACACACACACACATGTACCCCAATCACCTGAAGGAGTCTTGGATCTAAACTGACCTGACTGACCCTCAAGTTCCCTGAGAGGTGTGGAAACCACTGAAGACAGCTTTAGCTGCAGGACTCACCCCGCCTGGAACTTGGAGCGCTCTGACTTGCCACCATGTGGCTCAGAAAAAGGACCAGGAGAAGAGAGTATGTCGTAGGTTTCTCACACATTCTCCTGTAGACAATTCAAGTGGAGAAGGGATTCAGGTGGGTTATTTAAAAATATTTTTAAGAACATTCAGTAGACAAAAGGGAACACATAGATCCAGACTCCCACAAAGGTTTTTTTTTTAATAATTAAAAAATTCCAGTGTGTGTGTAAAACACATTCACCTTTCTCCTTGGTGACCACACAATCTATTTACATTCTTAGGACCACCCTCCATTCCCTTTCAAAGAGGAATGATTAAAAGCATAGGCTGGCCAGGCACAGTGACTCACCTCTGTAATCCCAGCTACTTGGGATTAGGAAAATCAAAGTTCAAGGTCTGTTGAGGCAAAAAGTTTGAGAGACCCCATCTCAAATAAAGCTGGACGTGGTGGTAAAGTGCCTGTCATCCAAGCTACAGCAGGAGGACAGTGGTTCAGGCTGACCCAGGCATAAAGCGAACCACTATCTCAAAAATATGCAGAGCCAACAGGGTCAGAGGTATGCCTCAAGTAGTAGAGCTCAAGGACCTGAGTTCAAACCCCAGTACCGCCACAAGAAAAGCATAAACGGTTATGTTTCACATGGCTCTGTATCCAGGATGTAAGAAGAACTTTACAATTCAGTAAGAAGAAGTTGAACCAGCCAATGGAAAAACAGAAGAGTGACATCTAAAAGTTAAACTTCTTGAAAACAGGTATATAATTGCCCAAGAATTACCCTGAAGATTAGCACAGCCTCAGTCAACACGGACTTGCAAATGATACCCACAGTGAGTGCCTCACCTCGTAAGTAACACTTAGAAAGACTGACAGTGTCGAAAGTCAGCAATGGCTCAGAGAAATCGGAGCTCTGGCCATTGCTGGTATGGCTACTTTGGAAAACTCTTTGGCAGAGTCTTACAAAAATAAATACAGATAACTCTATGATCAAGGAATTCCTATCTGAGGTATTCACCCAAGAGAAATGGAAACCTGTCCTCAAAAAGATTTGTTCTGCTTCATTCATAATAGTCAAAAATGTGAAACAAGTCAAATATTCAACAGCAGGTGAAAGGATCACTATGGTATAGTCATTCCAGTGGAATACCACTCAGCAATGAAAAAGGAATGTGCGATTTGATGGAGTAATTGGCAATGGGGAAAGCCTCCTGTCTCAAACAATTAGAAAACCAACCAAAATGACAAAGTGACACAAAGGTTTCCAGACATGGGCACCAGGCAGCACAGAGATCCTGAGGGAGGGGACACGAGCCCCTCTGGCAGTGCAGAAGGCCGGATGCCGACAGAGCCCAGGAGCCTCACTGAGCTGAGGAGGCAGACAGACAAGGAGTCCAGGGAAACCAAAGTGGTCAGAATCCCTGGCAGGAGTCCTTGGACGTAAGAGACTCCCGGAGACCTGGAGCAGGGCCCCTGCCTATGCGCGGAGAGGCTGCCTGAGACCGGGGGACAGTGGAATGGGCACAGCAACCCGGGCGCTCACCAGGACACCGGAGTGCTGAGACACGCCCGGGTCCGAGGACAGTCTCAGATGTGGGCCAGTGTGCATTTGTGTTGTGCTCTGTTATACAAGAGCTGGCCACTGGGGGAGGAGTGCTATGTCCTGTATTTTCTATAATTGCTAAGAATCTATAATTATTTCAAAATACAAAACAGTCTTAATCACCCAAAGGAGAAAAATGTGATGCTCACAGGAGACAGAATAGACTGTGATGTGCACAGCCACGCAGGAAGATCAGAGACGTCACGTCAGCGTAGAGCCAGGCTCTGAAGAGGACACCTTGCATGGCCTCTGAGGCAGGCAAAGCCATCTAAGCCACCGGAACGAGTCAGGAGTTGTGGGCACTCCTAGGACACGGGTGGGGAGAGGTCATAGCGAAGGACATGGGAGGCTTCGGGAGTGATGGGAGTTTCGACATCTTGACCGTGGTGGGGGCTACACAGAACCACAGTTATCAAATCCCATTGAACTACAGGCTTAAAATGGGCGGATTTTATTGTATGCAAATCATACTTCACATAAGTTATTATCAAAAGAGAAAAAAAAGGCCGCCTGGTCTCAATGCCATGTCTGCCACTTACCAGCTGTGTGGTGCTGGCCAAGCTGCTTAACCTCTCTGTGCTGCACGCCCCTCATCTATGAAATAGTGTTTCTGATGGCACTTATAGTAAATGGGGTTAATAATTATAATTACTGTCATGTGAAGAGAAAGTGAGTCAATAATAGTCACTAGCCTATCACTAGCTACTTGGGAGGTAAGATTTGGGAGGATCACAGTTGGAGGCCAGCCCCTGCAGAAAGCCATGGAGACCTCATTTCAACCAATAGCTGGTGTGGTGCTACAGGGAGGTACAGTGGAGGCTCGTGGTCCAGCCCGACCCAGCCATAACGCAAGGCCCTATCCCAAAAACAGCCAACACAAAGAGGGCTGGGGGGGGGGGGAGTAGAGCGCCTGACGGGCAAGTGTGAGACCCTGAGTTCAAATCCCAGTGCTGCCAAAAAAAAAAAAAATGTATGTCACTTACAGCATGGCTTTGCTTGAGGTAAACATCTTATGTAAAGTTTTTAAATAACCAAATAAGCCAGATTGTTGTTTTCAAAATTCAAATCTACTCATGTCAGCTTCCCCCATTGCCCCCAGGATAAAGCCCACAACATTTCCAGTGGCCTTACTGCCCCACTTTGCCCCTCACTTCCTAGGGCTCCTGCTCAGGGTAACTTCTTGTCCCTCCAAGGTGCCACTTCCTCCAAATCAAGGGCCTCTCCAAAGTCTGTCCCTCTCTCCTGGTCTGAGTTCTCTAAGCCAAAACAATAAACCAGAAGAAAAAGCCAACATTTCTTCATGTACCAAACACAGCCAGCCCACATGTTTATACCTGTCATTCTTTCATGCATTCAGTCATCAAACATGTATTGAGCATCACTATGTGCCAGGGAGTATTCTAGACTCCGGAGATAGAACAGTTTGCAAAACAAAGTCCTTCCGGTGTGTTGGGGTGAACCAACACAGAAAATAAATAGTCAAGTGACTGTGTCAGGCAGTGATGGACACTACAGAGAAAAAGAAACCAGTGTGGAGGAAAGGAGCACAGGGAAGGAATGGACACCAGGGTGAGACAGTGTGGTCAGGGAAGAGCTGAGACTAGGAGGGAACACATTACAGGAATGGCTGGGGAAAGAACGTTCCAGAAAGAAAAGCACCATGCAAAGGTATTGAAGCTTGCTTGCAGGGTCTTCATTCAGTCACAGGAGGACGGGAACGGGAAGAGATGAGGCTGGAGCATCCAGGCTCTCGGATCACTGTGAACATGGGGACTGGAACTTGGAAGGAGGTGGGCACACAGGAATGGCCACACAGGAATGGTAGGCTCTGGTCTCTATTTACCTGGATTGAGTATACTGACCAAGAACACCCCAGAGGGGCAGTGGCTGAGGCGGGAAGACCAAGCTAGTGAACGAGGCCATGGACCTAGTCCCAGGCAGCAGTGCGGGGCGAGAGGTGGCTGGGTCCTGAGGTGTGTCAAAGGCCAAGCCATCAGATCGGATGTAAAGAGTGGAAGGAGAAGTCGGAGCTAGCTTGAGGATCTGGGCCTGAGCGGGCATAAGGAAGGAGATGGCTGTCGTGGGATGGGTTGGGGTCCCTGAGCCTGTGCGATGGACTTGCCAATATGCGAGTAGAGATAGCAAGATGGCGATTTGATGTTGGAGTGTGCAATTCAGGGCAGAGATCCTGACGGAAGCTATCTCCACCAAGCTGTCAGCAAAATTTTAAGTCCACAATACTAAATGAGATCACAAAACAGTGAGTGGGAAGAGAAAAGGGCCAGCAAGCTACCGAGGCTCTGGACACCCTGTGGGCAAGACGCTGGGTAGACCAGGTCAATCAACAAACTCAAGATCAAAAACCCCAGAACAAACAACCAGTTTCTTCAACAAATGGATGAGAGAGAGAGAGAGAGAGAGAGAGAGAGAGAGAGAGAGAGAACCTATGAACTAAAAAAAAAAAATTAGGAGATAAATCAATTACTTGAATGGACTTAACTTGGATCCATTCAAATATGACATAAAAGTCTGAAACAAATGGGCCTGGACTGAATATTTGAAGACTTAAAGGAATTATTGATAATATTCTTAAATCTGATAATAGAACTGAGGTTATAAATTTAAGAGAGCCCTTCTTGTTTAAAGGAGGGGTCAGCAAAGCAGGATGTGGTAGCCATACCTGTAATCCCAGCTACAGGCTGGCTGAGGCAGGAGAATTGCAGCCCAAGACCAGCCCAGCAAAAAGTGCCAGCTCAAAACCCTACCTGAAAATAAGCTGACACAAAACAGGGCTGGGGGAGTAGCAGAGCACCTTCCTAGCAAGTGCAAGGCCCTGAGTTCAAACCCCACTGCTAAAAGAAAAAAACAAAAACAAAAGGAGGTGTCAGCAAACCACAGTCCCGGCCAAGTTCAAATGCGTGCCTGATTTGTGTCACTCACTGGCTACAACGGTGTGGTAAAACTGTATCAATGCCCCAAAGGCCCGTGGGTTACGACTTGGTCCCTGGGGTGGCCCTCTGAGGAGATGGCAGGACCTTTGGACGTGGGGCAGTGGGAGGCCCTCAGGCATTGAGGCTGCCCTCGAAGCAGATCGTGTCTGCCCTTTCCTTTCTATTCCGCTTCCTGGCTGGTGAGGCAAGCGGTTTGCTTCCCAGAGCACTCCTGCCATGACGTGCTGCCTCACCACAGGCCCAAAGCCACAGGGCTAGAACCTCCCCACCTCAAGCCACCACGCATCTTCCTTCTTTATAAGTCAATGGTCTCAGGGTTTTGTTTTATTGAATGAAAGCTGACAACACAAATGGTTTTTACCTTGTTTAAATGGTTAAAAATCAAAAGGCTGATATTTCTTAACAACATGAACAGCGGAGATGAAATTTGAATTGTAGTGTCCACAAAGTTTCACTGGAGCACACCGATGCCCATTCATTTGGTGTCGTCTGTAGTGGCTCTCATGCCACAGCAGCAAACCAGGTAGGTGGTGGTGACAGACATTGTACATCCCAGAATGTCTAAACCCACAACACTGGATACCCAGTGACCTGAGGACCTCCCACCAGGCGCCACGTATGTAAAATTCCACAACTCCCAGTCGGGCCCTCCTGGGGTCCACACAGGACATTCGACATCCCACTAAAAGTGTTTACTATCAGATCCTTTACAGAATAAAACCTATCAGGTTGGGTGTTGCAGTGCACACCTGTAATCCCAGCAATCGGGAGACTGAGGCAGGAGGATGGGGAGTTCCAGGCTAGCCTGGAATATACATTGAAACCTAGTCTCAAAGAGAAAAAAAAAGCCTAACTCTTCTTTTAGACTTGGATAGTTCAGATGTGACCTTGCGATTGCCTCCAAAATAATACTGGAGGGAGGAAACGGGATGGAGGGGGCGCAGATGACACAAAGTCACGCCAGGGCTTGACAACGATTGAAGGTGGAGGGCGGGCACGTGGGTGTTCACACGGTTATGCACTGCATATCAATGACAGACTGCACGTGGGACAACAGTCCCAAACGACTGTAACAGCTGAGAAATTCCCATCACCTAGGGATGTCGTGTGTGTGTGTGTGTGTGTGTGTGTGTGTGTGTGTGTGTGTGTGAGAGAGAGAGAGAGAGAGAGAGAGAGAGAGCGAGTGTAACAGTGAGAGTGTGAGAGTGACAGTGTGTGTGTGCGAGTGTGAGAGTGTGACAGTGGAAGTGTGAGGGTATGACTGTGAGTGTGACAGTGAGTGACAGTGTGACAGTGTGAGCGTGCGTGGCGACGCTGGCCTAAACACCCCCCTGCTGCGTGCCGCATAGAAGCACCCACGTGTGATCGCGCACGGCCGCACACTAGGTAATGGAGTGCGGCTCGGTTACTGGGGCCGCGTTTTGCACACGACACTTTCCAGGTCGCAGGCCCTCCAAACCCACAACGCTCGCGAGGCGGCCAGCGCTGCGGCTTGCGGACTGCGAGTGTTGGTGGCGGCTGCGCGCTCGGCGCGTGTCCCCGCGTGCCCGCGGCTGGCACGGGGCTGAGCGCGCGGGACGCCAGGCTCTCGGACCTTGTCCCTGGCGTCAGGCGGGGCCGGGCTTGGGCGCTGGGGATGGAACGGGGCCCGCGCACGCCAGCCGAGCGCACCGCTGGGCCGCAGCCTTAGCGCTGGACTTGTCCTCTGCCACGGCAGCTTTTAAAGGGGACAGGAAAATGACTGACACTTTTTAATTAAACAGAGTTGGAAAGGTGAGGAGGAAGTAGGAAAGGGAAATGAGAGAGTGGTCGGAGCGCCCAGGAGAAGCCAGGCGGGCGTGCTGTCCCTGAGGGCAAGGCGAGGAACACGCACAGCGGCTGGGGACAGCATCGGCCCCGCGGCCGCGGCCAGCGCCCTCTGTCGGCGCCACGAGGAAGTCGCGGCGCTCGCGCGGCCCCTGCGCCCGCAGCACGCACGCACCGGGTCCGCATGACCTCCCAGGGTTGCTTTGGTTTCGCCTCACTCTGGTGGAAATGGATTATTTCACCCCGCAGGGACCCTCCACAGCCAGCCCTGAAGCAGCTATGCTCATGTCGCTGCCCAGGGCGAAAAGAGACAAAGAAACTCCTGGAAGCTCCAGACATGGAAGCCAGTGCGTTCCTGCGGGTTTGATTCCAGAACACCACGTGGGCTGGGGTCTTTGGCTTGGGGAACATTTGGCTGTCTTCCTCCCTTCCCTTTGGTCAGCTGCCCTGGGCAGTGGTCTGTCACTCCTCCCGTTTCCCAGACAATGAGGCTGCTTGTGCTCAAGGCTGCCACCTCCCTGTGACCTCCGCGGGGGTTTACGATTACTGAAACAAACCCGCTTTCTGCTGCAGAATGGACGAAGGTCCAGTGAAAGCCCAGCCATCGCCAGGTGGGGATTTTGTTTTAACTAAAAGGTCTCTGGGTTAATCTCTTTTAGGACAGGAGCCAAAAGGACTGAAAGAACAGAGCAGGGCAATGGTGATTTGAGGGGGGATAGCTTTGTCCAGGCCCCCAGACCGCCTCTCCCCCAAACCCCCACCTAGGCGGAAATCAGACTGGCAAGGATTCCTTCGATAGGACCAAAAACGAGAACTGCAACAATAATCACTGACCTCAGAACAGGATGTCCCCAGAAACCGTGAGAGTTTGGATGGGGAAGTGACCGGCTGTCCCCACTGCCTGGGACCGAGGGGTTTCCAGGATATGGGACTTTCAGTTTTAAAACCTGAAAGTCACATGCAAACCGGGCCACATTTATCAGCCTATGCTCAGACATCTCTTCTTCTATGAAACTTGCAAGCTACCAGGAGGTCCCCTAACGCTGGATCATTCCATCCCTGATTCAAACCAAGTCGGTTCCATGGGACTCAGTCTGCAGAGCAGCGTCTTTTAATGTCTGCATCATGAGCACACACATGCATGCAGACTGGGAGAGTTTCCATCCCCAAAAATACCACTTAATGGGTGTTAATGCAAAACAGGCAAACATGGCTGGCTTGTAGAAGGTCAGCCTGATTCAACTGGATTTTATTTTAAATGCTTGGTGTTGGAACCACCTTGCTCCGGGATTCAGAAGTCCAGGGTTGGCAGCTTTGTGGAGGAGAGGGAGAGGGGCCTGAGTGCTTGTCCCAGCTCTGCCTAACACTGAGACTCTCGGCACAGTTGTTCCTGACCTTTCTCAGCCTCCAGAGAGCAGAAATTTCGGATTCCATGATGAAAGGAAGGAGGGAGAGGAAGAAATGGTCTCCCTGAACCTCCTCCGTGTGCAGGTGTCATGGCCTGTGGTTGAGTCTCTCCACCAGCCCTGAGGTTTACTCTGCTGCACTGCACAGATGAGTTCAGCGGGCACGGAAAGGTCACACGCACGCAAAGGGCAGGGTCCCTAGAATCCATGGGCTGTCATGATTACCACATGCGCGAGGCCGCTTAGTGAGAGGTCACGTGCATGGCGCTTGGCATGTATGGTCTTTCATACCTGCAGAATCTTTGAAGCAAATAGTACTGATTTCATAGATGCAGAAACATTTCTAAGAGGTCAAATGACCTCCCCAGGCAGAGCTAAAGGATTCCAAGTGCTTGCCAGCTTTGTTCTCCAGTCTCTCTGCAAAACAACCCTGAACAAAAACTCCAGGTGGCTGGGGCCACCCAGGAGCAGGAGCACCAGCTTCCCTTAGTACTGTGTGTCACCGGGACAACTCCCTAACCTCTCTGGGCTTTCTTTCCCTCCTCTACACAATGGGGATTAGCAGTAGTGCCCCTCCACAAAGCCTGTGTAAATATTTTTAAGTTGATAAATCTATCCCGAGCGCTCAGAGCTGCACACTTTTCCGGCGTTTTCACATTTCCTCCTCGAATTATTCTTTCCTTACAGGTAAAACAGGTGAGAAAGTATCCCATCCCTGGCACTGAGAAGGCCATGAACAGTAGCTACTATGGATGCGGTGACTTTGGTAGCTACCCGTGAAGCTATGGTCGTCACTCTTGTCATCACTGGTTTGGGTCCCTTTCCTCCAAGTTTCACCTCCATATGCAGCCCCCAGCCCAGGAGCCCTCAGTGCCTCTGTACCTACACTTTGCCTACCCTCCTCCTGTCTCTGCCACCCACCCCGCACCTATGTGCCCCCGGAGACCCGCGACCCCAGCACCCGAGCTGCAACCCCGAATCCTCAGGCCTTGCCCGGGAGGGCCCTCACCTGCGGGGTCCTCACCTGCCGGATGCTCACCTGCGGGCTCTTCACCTGCGGGGTCCTCGCCTGCGGGGTCTTCACCTGCAGGATCCTCACCTGCGGGGACTTCACCTGCGGGGACTTCACCTGCGAGGTCTTCACCTGCGGGGACTTCACCTGCGGGGTCTTCACCTGCGGGGTCCTCACCTGCGGGGACTTCACCTGCAGGGTCCCCACTAGCGGTGCTGGCCTGGCAGCACCGAGTCCGCGGCGGGGCCGCTCCGAGCTGGGCTGCAGCCCGGCTCCTCCTCCCACCGGCCCCCTGGGACCCCTCCAGCCGGGTCTGCACGCTCTACGGAACAGCACAGAAGAAAGGCAGCCAGTCACAACTCAGGGGCTCATTTGGGGCTGGAATATAGAGATTGTAAGAACTTCTGTAAATGCCACAGTGTACCCCCAGCACAATTCAAATAAATAAATAAATAAATGGCTAGGCCATTAAAGCGTTGCAGCCACTGGAGGCGCTCAATGGTTAGGGTTGGGGAGGTGTGGTCATTGTAAGGGACTGTCCTGTAAGAATCCCTGCCTTTTACAACTATAGATGTACAAAAACTAGAGGTATAGAACTGAAGTGACACAATGTCTGGGCTGTGCTTGGGAACAGCCATCCCAGAGAGGGGGGTGCGGGAGAAACACGCTGAGAATTGCTAAAGCTGTGTGGGGAGAATCCCTTTATTACCTTTGTTTTCTTGAGTTTTTAAATTTTTTTCCTTCAATGTGCTTGCAATATTCGGTAATAAAAAAATATTTTCACCCCAGGCTGGTGGTGCCTGTCTGTAATCCCAGCACTCGCGATATGGACAAAGGAGGACCCTGCTGCAATAGTGAACCCATTATCTTAAGAGTTAAGACCACACACCATGGAGTGGAGCGCCTGCCAGCTACATATAACACTTCCAATCCGGATTACACATTTATTAAAATGGTCATTGAGAGCCGGGGGTGTAGCTCAATGGCAAAGCATGTGTGAGGCCACAGCACCAAAACTAAACAAATAAATAAATAAGGAAAATAAAGAAAAGGTCATGAAACAAAGACCATATAGTAAGAAACACAAGGAAGTGACTTTATATCCAAAAAGAAAAAGAGAGACAAATGTTAATGCATATGTATGAGCTTTTATTAAAACAGGAAGGAGGGAATGGAGGAAGGGTTCAAATAGTAGAATGTGAAGTCCTGAGTTCGAACCCCACCACTTCCCCCCTAAAAAAAAGCCCCAGGAAGGAAATGCATTAAAATAATTGGTTTGCAGGGTGAGATTATATATAATTGGTTTGCATCTTACCTCCTAGAAATACAGTCGTGGCCCCTAAAGGTTTTCGTGCAGTCCTTTCTGATTAATGAGACAGTCGAGCCCTGAAGTTTTCACAGTAATTGTTGAAATGCCTAATGCCGACATTAGTTTCTTGGTGCCAAAATTAAACAGTCCCTCCAGGAATGACCAGCTGGAGTGTTCTGCTGCTCATCTGATAGTTAGGCAATACTGGTCGTCTAGCATCCTCAAAGACATCCTCATTCCCAGCCCTACCTAGTTAGGGATGGGACATGTCCTTCCATCCCAGAGAGCCTGTCAGTCTTACACAATTCCTGCTGGAAAATTAAAGTATCTTCATTTTTACGTATTTTCCTATTTAAAAACTTATCAATGTGTGTATATATACATTCAGTGGAAAAATTCTGTAAGAGCATATACCAAATGTCAGTAGTGGTACTCTCAGAGTTACGAGATAGGTCAAGATAATTTTCATTTCCTTCTCTTCGTCTGCCTGTATTTTCTACTTTTTCTATAATAAACATGCTATTTGTAATGCAAAACCCAGCAGGGCTTCATGATCAGTCATAGCCACCTTATCAGTCATGAAAATAATTGGCCAGGTGCAGTGGCTCCTGCCTGTAATCCCAGCCATTCCGGAGGTGGAGATAGGAGGATTGCAGCTCAAGGTCAGCCAAGGCAAAAAAAAGTTATTGAGACTCTTAAAAACAAAATGAGTGTGGTGGTACATACCTGCAATCTCAGCTACTCAGGAGGCAGAGGCAGGAGGGTGGTGGTCTGAGGATGGCCCTGGGCAGAAGCATGATACCCTATCTGAAAAATAAACTAAAGCAAAAAGGGCTGGAGGCATGGCTCAAGTAGTAGAGCGCTAAGCACAAGGCCCTGAGTTCCAACTCAAGTCCCATCAAAAAATAAAAATAAAAAAACAATAATTAAAACAAGGTGGCTAAATGGATTGCTGGAAAACCAAAATGTTTCATTCAGCTGAGCATAAAGAGGACTGCTAATGTGACCTCAGCCATTTCAACTCTACTACTGGAAAACTGCTGAGGGTCAAGGGCATTAAAACCCAATATTCTAGCCTGGTACAGGGACGCACACGGATAGTCACAGCTATTTAGAAGGCTGAGGTAGGAGTGACACTAATTTGAGACTCTGTTATTGAAAAATAAATAAGCAAACAGTCTGTGCTGTGTCCCGCACAGGATATTAATTAAGAAAGCAGCATTTAGGCATTCTATCTGTCATTATTTCCCAGTGGGGGAAAATCTTGTCATTTTACATGTATTGAATGTAACTTTAAAATGACTTTTTAAATACTATTTAATTCACATGAATACCAGCACATTGACTCAAAAACCCAGGGGAGTCTTTAGTTCTAGTTATGAAAGAATATTCTTACAGTTCTCCAAAGTATGAAATTTCGTAGAAAAAAGTATTTTGTTGTCAGTGATGTCAATGTAGATAGCTAGCTACAAAGCACATTTGGCCAGCAAACGAAACCAAACACTGTACAAACTATTATGAAAACAAAGGCTGACGACCACTAGGGAAATGCAAATGAAAATCCCACTGGATGGCCGCTATGAAGCAACAGAAGCTAGGCACTGGTGAGGAGGTGGAGAATTGGAGCGCCTGTGCACTGTGGGCAGGGATGTAAAATGGTGCTGTTATGGTGGAAAACAGCATGGTGGTTCCTCAAAGAAATTAAAAATAGGATTACCATGTGATCCAGCGGTTTCCCTTTGGGGTGTGCACCCAAAAGAAGTGAAAGTAGTCTCAAAGAAATGTTTGTACTCTCATGATCACAGCAGTGTTTTTTCTTGACAGGGCTGAGGTTTGAACCCAAGGTGTTGTACTTGCTAGGGGGACACCCTAGTACTTGAGTCATTCCCCCAGTACAGCAGCATCATTCAGAATAGCTGAAACATGGAAGCAATTTAAGTGTTGATTGGTGGATTGATGGGTAAGCAACACAGTATTCCTTTAAATATTCCTTTTTTTAAAGGAATATTTAAATATTCCTTTAAAAGGAAATTCTGACATGCTATAACATGGATGAGACTTGAGGACATTATGCTAAGTGAAAGAGGCCAGTCACAGAGACAAATACTGTCCGATTCCACTTACACGAGCACCTTGAGCAATGAAATGGAAAGTGGGGGACTGGGGCTGGGGGGAATAGAGTTGTTGTTTAACAGGTGCAGGCTCAGTTTTGCAAGATGAAAAGAATTCTGCCAATGCATGGTGGTAATGGCTGCACAATATGAATGTATTTAATATCTCTGAAAAAGGTTTGGTTTATTTCAGCATATTTTACTACAATGAAAAAATTGGAAAAATAAATGAGGCCACCCTGTAGCTTAGCTACTAGCCCCTCACCCACTGATTACAAACAGGCAGGCTGCTGAATCTCCTATTGCTGTGCTAGTCCCTTAATGTCTGGCTATACTTTTTTCATTTGCTCCTTAGCATGGGTACCATGTGAACTTCCTCCACTATTCTGTAGCTTTGATAAGTGGGTTGTTAAGTTTGTGACCTGATTGTTTCCAACCAACAAGGAACCCCGTTTTGTGCTCCAGATACTCCCAGGCCACCCTGGTTAGTACTCTGTCTTCCAGCTGTAACACAGATGTGTGGGATGCTAGGTAATTTGGGGGGACTTAGGTATTGACACAAACATGATAGGTCACTGTAGCCACTGACGCTGACGGATATGCTATCGCTAGAGAAAAGAAATGCCTAGCAATAATCAAATGATGGAAGCAATTGATGAAAACATCTTGCTTCATTACCAAGCTATTGATCCCATACTCAGAACAAAGTGAAAAGAAACTTTACACAGAAAGACCTAAGTTTACCCCCACCCCAGCTGGTTTTCTGTTACAAGGTTGGCAGTGGCTCAAGCAGGATGGTAGGAGCTGTGGCAGCAGTTATAACTGCCTCGTTCAAAGGAGAAGTGACTGCGGGGCACAGTATCTTCTTTCCCACGTGGCCTTCTCTGAGCCCAGCAGGCTCAGCACTCAAGGGACTTAGAATGCAGGTGCAAGGAGCCAAGAATGCCAGGTGCAGCTTCAATTTCCTTTCTCCACTGACCTTGAAGATTCATTGCTTAGCTGGCTTTGACCACTGGTGGAGCTCTTCTTAGTTTCTCTAGCACAACCTTAACTTGATATGAAGCACTTTACGTGAGGAATGGTGCACACAAGGCAGCTTTATTGTACTTGGGGAAAAAACCATGATTCCATTGGAGGGGCGGGGAGACACTGACACTCAGTAAGCAACACTGCCATCTAGCGGAATTGTGCCACACCACCAAGATCAGATAGAAAATGTGAGTGCATTTGCTGGTTTCAATGCCACAAAATGGCATTTTTAATAAATCGGTCTTCAGAGAACCTCAGATTTTGAAAAGCTGTTTATTTTTTAAGTGTAGGTGCTTTCTCTGCCTTTTTTGGGTTAAGAGTGAGCTGTGTTTTAGTAGACCATCAAATTAATTCTCAACTTGAAAGTTATGACACTGGGGCAACCTGCCTATTTGAACATCCATCATTTGACAGTCTTAAACAGCAACCCTGATTATGACAGTTTATAAAGAAGCAAATCTCCACCATACAAGAACTACACTCAGTTTACTCAGTTTTACCATTTAGGGTGATAAGCATTTCATTTGAATTTCTGAGAAAAATTATTAGAACACACCGATAACAACTTTGCATAAACCACATAACCCAACGCTTCCTATGACTACACAGTAATAGTGGAAGATACTGGCATGAGGACATGGGACTCCTGCTCCTGTTGAGTAATAAACAAATTCTTCTCAAGTCTTAACTCTCCTTTACGTGGCAAGTGTGCCAGTAAATGTGTCAAGTTGATGACTTCCATGAGTTTATAAATGAGAACACTAAATGCAACACCTGGATAAAAAAATAAACTTATGAGAGTAACATACTGTTCATCCCCACAATCTCAGATTACCATCTGTTATTACGGAGGTTTGGGTTCTGGGTCAAGCACTCTGCTTTTTTGGAATATCCACAGTGGTTTCTGATCTTGCTAATGAGTTCTGCACTGCAACATAGCTAAGTTTAGGATCAGAGGCCCTCATGAATTCTAGAATGCATGTCTGACATGGTCTTCAGCAACCACATTCTTGGCAAATATTACACTCAGTGAAGGATTTCGGATGAGCCCAGTTCTGAGGAACGGGTATGTAAGTATAGAGTAGGAATTGCATTAGACATTTTAGGGTGCAGTCTATCAGTAAATACAACAGGATGTTTCGATTCTGAGAACCTGAGATTGTCCAGAAAAAGTTTTGAGTGTAGAGTGCAAGACAGCAGAAGGTCAGAGGAGGTGTTGTGCACTTCTCGAAGCAACACTGACTGGGGACTCAGGGTGCTCCCTCACGCACTATGTCTGAATAGGCGTTCGTGTTAGGGGTATGGAGACCATCTGATGTCCCCCGCAGTCTGCATTCTCCACCTCCCTCAGCCTGAAGCCTTCTTCAACACACAGAAAGCGTCCCATCTTTCCATAATACCACTACCTGGGCACTCCCAAAACCAAAGCAATGACAAGTGCTCGGGGGCCTGACAGTAATTCAAATGTGATGCCAGGGTCATCTCCAAAAAAGTTTATTAGCATGATTAAAAACATTGTCTTGAACAGTAACAGGAAGTTTCTAAGAGGAAAGAGAATCAGTGGCTAGGCCTTATAACCAATATTTGGAACTAAATAGACAGCTTTATTGCCAGTCTTCATTTTATTAAAAACGGTCCATTTATTGGTTCCATGGATTCATGACTATTGCTTTGTCTGGGAATGAGTCCCCACAGCAAATGTATAAAAAATATCTTCCAACACAAGTGGAGTGTGACCTGCACTGGACTGTCACCCTAAGTGAGTAAAGGGTTGATAAAAATCCACAGAGAGCTGGGGTTCTGTTTTTTTAAAAACATTCCTTTTACACACTACAAAGAAATAATTAGTATTTTGGCTTTTTAAATTCCTACATGATATTTAGAATGGCAGTCCCCACAGTCTTCCATCACTAACCATGCGCGCAGACCCTCTTCTGGAGGGTAGATTGTGGGGGCAGACTCTGAAGACTTCGGCCTCTACATGTTTATACTGGTTTGAGAACAAAGACAGCATCATCCAGAACATAGTAGTCATTGTACATGTCGCCTTCACACAGGTATGGCAGTCTGGTGAAAGCTTCGATGACAAAACCAGCTTTTCTGAACACTTCAGGCAGGCTATTCACTTGTTCTTCCCAATTCTGTCCCTTGATTTCCAAAATTTCTGATGGTTTCTCCCACTTGCCACCTACTAAAACAAATAAAGACATTAAGTTAAATTCTTGAACAAATTACTTAAAAAGGGAAGTGGCGGGGTGGGGGGTGGGGAATAGGACTGGCATGTTCTAGGCATGAGCAGCCCTGTGACTGTGTCTCTCTCCCAGTTCTGGGCACCCTTGGGCAGGCAGGCAGGCTCAGAGGATGAGGTCAATGGGCATCCAAGCAGAAAGGCAGCCCCAGCGTGGTGTGCATGCACAGCTCCCCCAACCATCTTCCAAAAGACCTGTAGGCAGTGCCCCCGTCAGACCAAGAGTTTGTAATGTTTAGTGGGTTTGGAAAGCTGGTCAGTAAATACTGGAATACTGAGTCATACTTAACAAAGGAATTTGCACAAATGCAAGAAAACATCACTGACGTGATAAACTTACACAACTTATTACCTAGAGAGTGTTATCAGGCTGAAAATGAAAATAGGCTCATGAAGTGGTTTAATTTATAAAAGACAGATCACCAGTGTGCTTTTCAAGAGAAGATGGCCCAATTCCCCAACTTTTCAGAACAAATTCATAAAAACTAAGCTCCAAGACCAGAGAGAAGTAGAACACCAGAATGGGGGACCACTTAGCATTTCCTGGAACAGTAACTAAAATCTGTCAAGCATCTGTGAGCATCAGGTGCTCGGGGAATGGGGAACCAGGCAATACAACATGCACTGACAAAGATGACAGTATATTTAAATGTGGGGCACTGTGGTTATGTAAAGAATACACAACTTGAGTGTGTTACTAAATGCCCACCAAGACTAACTTTCTGATAAGGAGACCTTGCACCATCGGCAGCACAAGTACAAAGGTACCCACTGCTCTCTCCCTGAACCTGAGGAGCCCCTCTAGACATTCTAGGAGGCAGGCAGCAGCTTTCACATCTTCCTGCAGTGGAGACAATGGCATGTCACTGAGACTCAGACGCATGTGCCCAACACCTGGATGGCATTAAGAGCTGGTGACCAAAGAAGTGGGATAGGAGGCTGATTTTCCAGGGCAGGGCAGTGGCAGTGAGAGTGAGTAGCCAAGGCTGTAGCCAAATGCTGCTGATGACAGTTTATGGCACCTAGTGCTTGGTGGCAGCAGGGCATACTTCAGGCCATATTCGGAAGGACGGCGCATTCTTCCCAGGTGTGGGCCCCACACGATTCCCAGGCCCATCATTAAGCCTCCCTTGGCTGAGGTCAGCCTGAGTCACTTCCTGCTGCCTACAAAGAACCTGACTGACAGTGCCCATGTGGGGAGAAGGGGTAGTGAGGACTCAGAGCAGAGGCCACACATTTAACACAGTAAAAAGGTTGTTGAGTTCAAAACTGTTAACAGTCAGCCTACTTCTTCCCTGCATGAGGACGTGTGGCTTACTAGTTCTCTCGGCCCTACAGGAAGGGGCTTCCTTCTGCTGCTCCTCCAGGCCCAGTACTGGCTCTGAGCTGGACACAGTCAGACCCAAACAGCAACTGGCCACCTGTCACACAGCACTCCATCCTGGGAATACACGCTTGGCGTCAAGCAGAGTCACAAAGAACACATAACCCCTGTGAAGACTGGTGAACCTCTGGAAAATACATGCATATTTAAAAACAAGTTCTAGGCTGAAACCTCCACTTAAAATGGTGAAACTGTGTTACAAACCATTTTTACACAATTTCAAAAAGTTCCCGATTATGGTTCCTTAATAGGAGTTCCTCTCTTTGGTTCTTCCTTTCTAAAAAAAGAAAGGAGGAAAAAAGGCCAACTCTCCTTTCAAATACACCCCAGCACACACAGAGAAATGGACACAGCAAACAGAGGCAAGGTCAGTCTTCGTCTGGAAATCGGTCTGATTCTATTTTATGTCGGTAAGGTTTTGTTTTGTTTCACTTTTCCCCTACCTCCATTTTCTCTAATTGCTATTTCTTGCATAATACATTTATATTTTAAGCTCCTACAGAATAATTTTAAATGTGCAACATTACAGAAATTGTTTAAGGTGATAAGTTTCCTTTTCCCTAGAGAACCAGGTACTAACGAATAGCTAAGGGACAGTTCCACAGTGACCTTGACAACTCCCTTGGTCATGACACTGCTTTAAAGAACACCTCAGCAAACACAGCGGAAAATACTCCTCACATCACATGTGCTAGTCACTAGCGATTTCATTCCCATACAGCAAACTGGCTCTGCTCAGTGCACACTGAACACAATTTGCTGAGTATTTTCAAATGATGTTTCTTAAAAGCTGGATTTCTGTAAATCAAAAGTATTTATCATGACAAAAATGCTATGGCTTCTTCCAGAGGGAGTACCCATCCCATAAGATAGCTATTTTTAAAATTCTGCCTATGAATTGAAGGGTTTTTTTCCTATGAACGTGTTTCTTACATCATATTTCTAATAATCTCAGATTTGCCCACAAAATTTGGATTATAGGGCAAGAAAGGAGGCAAAAATCTTAAAATTAGTTTTTTCTCATTTGTAAAGAAATATACCAAAGTGTTAACAGTGTTTATTTTGGGCAAAAGAACTATGATGACTTCTTGCAATACTCTGTTTTTCTAGTAAGTACGTATTACTTTTATACACTTTTAAAGAAGAACTCTTGTCTCTCAGAGACATACTCTGAAAGATGCAGGTAGAAGGTCTGGGCTTTGCCCCACAACAACATGGGGAGGAGGGGAAGGAGGCAGGGATGACACAAGACGGCTGGAGCCAGCGATGGCAGGGCCACAGTTCTGGGCCACTACTTCTGCAGATGTTTGAAATTTTCTATAATAATAAACTTTTTAAATGCCAAAGCTTAGTTTTCTACTGATTTTCTAACTTGGTTTCTATAAAACAGTAAGATGACTTTTTATTGCCTCCTCCAAAATAAACTTGCAGTATTTCTGAAGGATATTCTGATAAGAAAAGCACCCTAGAAAAGAACAGAAGAATTCTTAATTAAAGAGGAAATTGGCAGACTGTGCCAAGACATCATCCACACTTCTCATTTTTGCTTACTATGTGGCTGAATGAGTGGGGGAGGGCAGAGCGGTTCCTCACCAGCCAGGGCTCTCTTGGGTTGCTCCCACCCTGAGATAGCAGAGACAGGACACTCTCAAGTTCCCATATTTATCCTACCCTGGGCTATCAGATCTTAAAGGAAAATGTTACAGGTCAGCTTCACTTTTAAAAACTGTCTAAAAGACAGTTTGAGATGGAGGCACTGGTCTACTTTGCTAGATGTGCAGAACCAACTCCATTTCCTACATCCATATGCACAGAACATTACTGCCACGTGTTCCTCTGGACTCCATGACACCTGGTCTGGGCAGGAGAGAGGCTGCCCAGCCTTTTGTTTGTTTATTTTTAGGTACTGGGGCTTGAACTCAAGGCCTATACCTCGAGCCACTCCACCAGCCCTTTTCAGTGATGGTGTTTTTCGAGATAGGATCTCATGAACTATTTGCCTGGGCTGGCTTTGAACCATGATCATCCTGATCTTTGCCTCTGGAGTAGCTAGGCTTACAGGCAAGAGGCTGTATTTAACAGACAAGAGGTACAGCCCCCTGGGCTCAGCTGAGGCTCCAGCACACACAGGCACTGAGAAGCCAGGTGCTTTTCCCAGGTGGCCTCCTCCTCCTCTCATCTGCTTTATGCTTATCAGGTCACTAGGAATCTCCCAACTCATCTAAAACCAGAGAAATTCTAAAATCAAAACATGAGAACAGACTTGCCTCATACTGCAATGATTCTAATTTTAATTTCTATTCTGATCTGGTTAAGAAAAAAAAAAAAAGCCCTGTGTGAAACTTAAACATCAGACCACTTGAGTTGTATTTAATTTCATCCACAGGAGCAAAGGACACACTCAGTTAATGAGACCATCCAGAAACACACCCAAGCAGAAGTTAGACTAAAACCCTGCATAAATTCCAACCTGCCTCAACCAATACTATGTTACATAGGGCCTCCCAAATGGGGCTACGGAAGACCTTCCCATTTCTAAGCACCTGAGTGGCTTTCCAGTGTCACATGCCAGGTCTTAGAAGGTCAAGGTAGGGACCCAAGCTCCAAGCAGCACCATACAGTGGAGAAAGAGAGCACTGGACAGGGCATCTAGGCCTGGCTCTGGGAACACCTTGTGAACAGTTATCTACAATTATCTCTAAAATGGGTACATGGCACTCTGAGTACAGTGGTACATATAATAAAAGGCAGCTGTTTCTGCTGCCTTTTATTATGTCTGGTGGCTTAGGCAAGTAAATACTCCTTAGGCATCATCACACTTAAAACTTCACATGAACTGCAAGAGGTCAGTAACACTGTCCCCACTGATAAGAAACCCCACATAGAGATCAGACAGCAAGAATTGCAGAGCTGGGATTTGAACACGAGTCTCTGTTCGCTTCCTTATCACAATACTGTTAGTCACATGAGGTAACTGCTACAAGGGACTACAGAACCAGGTACAAGTGGCAGAGAGAAACCAAATCTGCTTAGTTAGCCACAGTATGGTAGTATGCCAGGCCTGGTCTGTGCTCAGTAGCCAAGGACCCCACAGGCCATGGCTGTACCTCTACAGGTGTACGTCCTGCCTGTTATGTTTCCCAAGTACACACAAGGTTCACAAAGGACCCACTGTGAACTGCCATGAATTCCCATCAGTCCCAGCCCCCACAGGGTAAAAGGTGCTCCTAAGCCTGTACTCCATGCATGGCAGCAGGGAACATGCTCCTGTGGGCAAGGATCCAGAAAAGGAAACAGGCTCTGGAGGTCCCATGGTCTCCTAAGACCACTGGGAAGCTTGTGAGTGGCAAAGAGTATGGAGAACCCCAAACTTGTGACTCCAGACACACCACTCCAGGGCTAACCATGCTGACCCCACAGACCTTCAGTGCATCAGGGAGTTAGGATAAGTGAGGATCTCTGGGGTCTGTTTTTAATAGACTGTCTGGGTTGGGGGTAAGGTAAGAATAAGAAAGGAACGGCGGCTGGGTTTCCTAGCCCAAAACATCATAGAAAAATGCACAAGTAAGAGGCCTGCTCCACTCTCATCTGCTTCCTCTCACAGGTGCTGCGGGAGCCTGCACTGTCTCTGTTGTGCAGCCAGGTTACCTGGAGGTGGACTCCACTCACAAGACCGTCACCATAGAGTGCACCTTCTCTATGACCAAATGTCCTTCAGAGCAGCCAAGGAGCCTGTGGTTTCGCTATGGCGCTCACCAGCCTGAGATTCTGTGTGTGGATGAATGCAAACAGAAGGAACACAAATTCACAGTGGAGAAAGCCCTGGCCCGGAACCAAGTTTCTCTCACTGTCAACAGGGTGACTTTAAATGACAGTGCAATTTACATCTGTGGAATAGCATTTCCCAGTGCTAAGCAAACCGGAGGCGGGACTACATTAGTGGTAAGAGGTCAGTCCATTAAGGCTTTAGTTTGGCACATCACTACATTTTCCTCAGACCTTTAAAATCATCATTTCTTGCATGCAGAAACCAGGAGATAAATGTGCTAGCTTCATCCCTAGCCAATGAAGGGCATGCTCTGAGCACAGGCCGCTATGAGGTTTTGATTCAAGAACTACTCCAACCCCATCGCCCAGCATCAACACACACACACAGTCAGTGGTGGGCCAGAGCCATGTTCATCTCCATCCCCAGGCTGATGGTCCATGTTCTTCCTTCTAGCATGCCACAGTGACTAGAGAGGACAAACCCCTCCTGGCAGGTGGCAAAAATTCCAAATGTGAGCATGGACTCAGCAGTTGTACCTTAGGACTTCATTAGGAAGAGCTCTTATCACAATAACGTGCCTGTCTTTTAAGCAAGAAGTGAGCAGTATCATTCTCAGTGGATGGCCTTCTCGGGTTTTCTACAGATGGCACTATTCCACTGTAACACTTCCAAGGCTGTAAGTGACACCACCAACAAATACACATGAAAGCATATGAACTCCAAAGCAGACCTGATGATACTTGGACACCATTTCTAACAAAAGAAAACTTAAATGCCCTCAAACACACTGGCTTGAAAAGTTTAAATATTTTGGTTTTGTCATTTTGAGACAAGGTCTTGCTATGTAGTCCAAATTTAAGTAATACTTTATATAAAAAGCAATTCTTGGGCTAAGAGTGTAGCTCAAGTGATAGAGCATTTGCCTGGTAATCCCAGGACTGCAAAAAAAAAAAAGAAAAGAAAAGAAAAAAAGAGTGATTCTTAGCATTATGACAAATAGTAAACTGATTTTTTTTTTACTTTTCATTGGTAACCATTTTGGTGCAATACATTTAAAGAACCAATGAACTGCTGTAGCTATCATATGCTTGAATGTTTTGTGACTCAAGAGACCCTAAGTAAATGTTGAGATGAAGGAGCAAGCAGAGGTGACACTTCAGTGTCATAGCTTCAGTGATACTTTACACATATATTTGCAAGAATATGCTTCAACAATGACTGTTTCTTTCTCCTTCCACAATTAAGAAAGTAAACTTCTCAGCAAGGAACTGCAGAGTCTCCTGATAGCGCTTATAGTGCTGCTCTCAATCTACATCACTGGGGTGTGTGTGATCCTCATAGTCCTCTTCAGAGTAAGTCAAATGTTTTTGCATGGATCTTCCCACAGCCGTACTTATCCCAGGGAAAATCATTTCTACCACTCCACCAGCTTAGCCTCAGGAACAACTCATCCTAGGTCTGCAGGATTCACCACCTGCAGAGGAGGGCTGTAGAAGGCAGATTTTCATCACTGGAATCATTAACCAGAGTACATGATTTACAGTGTTTTCTTTTAAGAGCCCAGACAATGGAATTAAGAAATCACCTTCTACAATAGCATTCTGCTTGAGTGAGGAGTGGGGAGGAATGGCGGGGAGGAGCAGGGGAAGAGATGTGGTGCTATTATCTGGCAAGTCCTGAGAACAGTATTTAAGGGCAAAAAAGAGGTTAATGAAGAGATCAGAAGCTGCCTTAAAATATTCAAAAAATCTAAGGTTATCAAAAAAGAACTCATTTTGACTACATCTGTTAATAAGATGGGGTATGTTATTACTACATATCCTACAATAAACATTAGGTTGAGTTGTTACATTCATTTAATGAACTAAAAGCATCTCAGCAATGATACAAAAATTATTAACTTACTGTCTGTCATTTCAGTTTTTAATTTAATCTTACTATAGCAAGAGATACTTTTAACAATTGTCATGAGAGTATAAAGATGTTTACAGACTTTTCTTTTCTTCCTGGCAGTCAAAATCTAACCTCCTAAGAAACAAGGAAACAAAAGAAGACTCACAAAAGGTACTATCAACACTTATAAAATATTTTTCAATTATGAATAGTTAGAACTACTTTAAATCTGCACTATTTTAAGAAACAGACTGTAATTCTAGCTACTCAGGAGGCAGAGCCTGGGAGGCTGTTCAAAAAGTTCATGAGATCCCCATCTCAACCAATGACCAGACTTGGTGGCACGTGCCTGTCACCCCAAACTACACAGCAAAGCACAAACAGGAAGATCACAGTCCAGGCCAGCCCTGGCATAAACTATCCAACAATATATTTCAAAAACAGCCAACACAATAAGGGCTGGTGGGGTGGCTCAAGTGGTAAAGTGCCTACCTCACAAAAGCAAGGCTGTAAGAGAAAGAAAGACAGAAAAGAAAGGAAGGAAGGAAGAAGGGAAGGGGACCTGGTGAAATGCAGCAATCATTGCTTATGCTTAAAATAGATCTTTTCCTCATTTTATTTACAGAAGAAGAGCGCTCGACGCATTTTTCAGGAGATCGCTCAAGAACTATATCATAAGAGATATGTGGAAACAAACCAACAACCTGTAAGTGAAAGATATCAGAAAGAGGCAACAGGTATAAAGCATTCTTCAATGAAAAAAACTAAACTCCAATAAGCTGTCAATAACTGCATTCCTTTAGAAGAATCTGAAGAAAGACACCCATAAAAATGTGTTTTTATATAGAACCTATTTTGATAAATATATAACAAAGGACATTTGACACAATATTACATAACCCTATACTGGCATCTTAGTCACATGGAAACTTTCAGAAACACACTAGACATAGGCAATGCTTTTAATCAGACCAGGATGCCTTTGTGAACTAAAACGTAAATTGCTTCTCAATCTTTTGGCTGAGATCAAGTGTGAAAGTTACTTTACATAGCATGATGTATGCAGTAGTAGGCATTAAGTCAATGCTGCACACATCTGTGGATCAAATTATATTTAAAAATCACTTGTTACTGATAAGGCAAAAGTAAATTCACAATAGGAAAGATGTGTCTAGTGATATCAAAAATTATGGGCTAGAGGTGTGACTCAGATGGTACACCACCTGCCTAGCAAGTGTAAAGCACTGAGTTCAAACCCCAGTACCATCAAAAAAAAGAAAGGCGGAAAGGATGAGAAAAAAATTAGTATTTCTTAAACCTTTGGGGATGGAATGAGAGGAAGAGTATCTATGTATCACCTATAATGCATCTGCGAGTGATCCTTTAAACCCCTACGTAAACAGGATTTCCCAACAGGACATCACTTGAGAGCTAGTAGAGTATCATGTTTCCATGTGCAGGGTCAGGCAGATCAGATTTAAATTACAGTGTGTCCAAGGCAGTGAACGGATATGCTACCAAAGACACTCCTCTCTTAAACAGCAGCCAAGAGGGCAAACAGACAGGTAGTGACTTATGAGGAGTGGCTTTAGGGGTTTCTATATTTTGTTCAGTTTGGGTTTTTGTTTTTGTTTTTGTTTTGAGGTGTGGATTTTCTTTTAATCCACCTTTTAAGACTTTTACCCACAAGAGAATACTGTCCAAGTAGTCATTTCATCCTTCAGCATATACACAAATATATAACGAGGATGGTCTAATTACTTGAGATAGCACTCTGAAGAATTGTAACTTCTGTGCACTTTTTTCTTACTGGGCCAGGGGCATCTTTTTCAACAATAAGGCAAAAGGAAGCAACCTGAAGGAAGAGCTGGCAGTGAGAACCATGAAGTCCTCAGCCAGAGTTTTAACAATGGCATCTAGAAAGAAAAGTAATCTTCAGTTTCCACGCCCTCCTTTAAAGAAAGGGAAAATGATAACCTAATGACCAGAAAAGTGCTCAGAACGCAGACAGCAAGGTGTAGAGCCGCTTATGTGCTGTGTGGATGGCGTCACTGGTAACACAACCTTAAACATGGTCTATTTTTGCTATGACAGGAGAAGAACAACACTTATGAAAACAGAAGAGTACTTTCCAACTACGAAAGACCATAGACACACTGAATTTTCAATTCAGATGCTGAAAATCCAACTCCAGGACAACAGCCATGTGAATGTGCCTACACCAATCAGTTAAAAAAAAAAAAACAAACAGAAGAAAATGGAAGAGACAACTGGATGCACAGAAGGATGCCAGGGTACACAAAAACTGTAACTGATAATAATTACAAAAACTCAAAAACCCAAGAAAATGCAACTGAAAAATATGCTCTTAACTTGCCAAGCTTACTGTTTTCCAAAACTTCAGCTTAACATTTTCAGAAACTTTTATAACATGTACCCTGTTTTTTTCACTCAACATAAGCAGTGTGTGGTAGCTATACCATGAAGGTCTGAAAGCAAACCACATATTCAATCTTGAGTGGAAGAAGTCTGTATGGGTTGTGGAAATGATAGGACAATTAGAATTGCTGGGAGGGAGAAAATATGAGAGAAATTCACTTTAAAAAGTATCTTGAAACAAAAGTTATTTCTGTAGTGCACATTCTTCCAACAGAGTATGAAAATAACTCACATCATGCCACCAACAAAAAGTGAGAATAGAATACAAGTATTAATGCCAAAATACAGAAAATCCACAGTAGGTTAAACAGAAACGCTCAGAACAAATAAGCCACAATGAACTCTAGATGTCAGTGTGTGCCAAACAACAGCACCCAGAGAGGCTAGGGCCACCTGTGGACTATACAGGAACCTTCACTGCCCTGGCTTTTAACCAGCTTCAAAGGGAGAATGTCAGCCAGGGGCCCAGTGCAGCAAAGATACTGATGGAATACATTACCATCTCACTAAGGAAATATGACTACTTACTGAAAACTTCCTATTAGGTATAAATAACTTCAAGTACCCACAAGTGTGCATTTATTAATAAAAATGAATTACAAGGTATTGTTCAGTTCAGGTGTTTCTTTAAATTAGTATTAAATGGGGCATATTCTTTTTAAAAACCAGATACAATTTTTAAATATTTTAAGATACCTTTTTTATACTGATGGCTCAAGGTAGAGATATCAAAACCATTCTAACACATGCCCAGAAGAGTGTAAAGGGAAGAGGAACAGCAACATCACTTGTCTTGTGTGTAGGTGTGCATGTGTGCATAAGTGTATACTGTATATGTAGGTGCTGTGCATAGCAAATGCATGTGTGTTCATGTGTACATATATTGTGTATCTTATACACAAAAACAAATAAACAATGGTATAAGCAGCAGTATAAATGGAAAATGCTAACATTTTTTTCCTATATTCCAAAATAAATCTTCTGTGTACTCTTGGAGGTGCACACTTTCACTCTGAGACCACGGGTTTAGGTAAAATAAATCAACTTCTGAAAACAGATGGCAAACAATAAGCACTAACTCCATCTAGATGAATAAAGTGTTAAGTTCAATCATTTACTTTTCATTTCTGGCAGTCATTACATTTTGGTACTTAATTCCAGAGTAAGTCTTTGTGTAACCAATCAGGAGACAAAATCTCTAAGATAAACTAGTATTAATTCTGAATGCGCCTTTCCCAAGGTAAGCAAGGACTGTGTTTCAAAGACTGATTCTTAAGCTGAAATTTAGAATTCACTTTTCCAAAGAAGAGTTCTCTGTTTCCCTAGGTCATATATAAGAGCTCCTGGTCTATATATACTATTAATTCTTTTATTCATCCATGTAGCCAACAATATTTTTTGAGTGCTATACTGTCAAAGCCTCCTTTGCACACTATCGTTGGGTCACAGTGAATCTGCCCTACCCCAACACCATTGAGTTTGCACCATCATACTTTTACATATATTCTTCCCCTCTCTGTGGCAAACACTTTGAAGGCTTCAAACACAGCTCAATAGCATGTGTGAGGCCCTAGCTTCAATCCTTAGCACCATAAAAACAAAACAAGAAAACAAAGCTCAATATCACCCACAACATAAAACCTTCCCAAACTCCAACAGTTAATGAATGTTTCCTTCTCTGATCCCACAGTACTCTGCCATATTTCTTTTTTTTACATAATCCTTTTTATTTTTATTTGTCTTTTATTTTCTCATGAACATTTATTATAAATTTTACCTGTAGAGTATTAAATTCATTTTTGTCATATTATTATTGTATTGGGGGTACATTGTGACATTTACAAAAGTGCTTACAATTTATCTTAGTTAAATTCACACCCTCCATCATTCTCCTTTACTCCCCTACCCCTATTCTTAGAATAGTTTCAACAGGTCTCATTTTTCCATTTTCATACATGAGTACACAATTATTTCCACCATATTCACCTCCTGCACCCTTTCCTTATATCCTCCATCCTCCCAGTGGTACCAATCCCCAGACAGGACCTGTTTCACCTTCCTGTCCTCCAGTTTTGAAAAAAGACATTTTTGTTTGTTTAAGATAACTATACAGGGAGTTTCATCATGACAGCTCCATGTATATATGTATTATAACCCGAAATGGTTCATCCCCTCCTTTTTTCTCCTTTCTACCTTAGTCCTCCTCTTATGGTGACTTCAACAGGTTTTAAAATGTCAAAAACTGACCTTCAACCTTGGCAGTATTGTACCCTCACTCCGTCTTAGCCTTGCAAGATTGCAGCTCCTGGTTTCCTCCTGTTTTACGGCCACTCCTCAACCTTTTATCAGGATTCTCTTCTTCTACCTTTCTTTAACTCCTAGGCATTGCCCAGAGAGTTCAATTTCAAATTCTCATTCCTCCATTTAGAAACTCCCATAGCATCAACTAACACCTCTAGATATGAGACTACTGAGTGCAGACAATCACAAATATGCAGCCACAGCAAAGGAAGAGTTTTCCTATGGAGAACTGAGTTCTGTATTTTCCTTACTAATACATATCTATCTATAAAAGGCAGGTGTAGCCTTAGATATAATTTACAAAAGAACAAAAGGGTAACAGCTACCCTATTTAGTTAGGAGTCTGATGGTCTCTGTGGTTCTAAGAAGAGTTAGCAAAGAAGTTAGTATCTCTTTGCTGCTGCTGCTTTGTGAAGGCTCACAGTGCTCGGTCTACTAGAATTGTTTTCCAATACTACTGAAGTATATGAATCTACTTTATATTCTATTTGGTGACTTGTATCTCATTCTTATCTTAAAGAGCTATCAAAGGAAGATTTGCATAGTCAGATGGATTTAAAATTTGTATCAGAAAAATTATTACAGCTTCAGCCATTTGGTATGTGCAATCTTTGACTTAATAAAAATATTTTTAAATAAAATCAGATCATAATTGAATAACAAGCACTCCAAATCCTATGGGTCCTGGATAATATAAACAGTGAGTTAAAGTATTATTCCCAGCAAAAAAAAAAAAAAAACGCTATATTCATTCTTGTATAGAAAGTACATCAACAATAGTCACCTTCTATGCTTCCTTCTTTTACCCTCCCCCCTCCCATTAGTGCCTTCATTGTTTAGAGGTCTGCTCATGGCCAGTAGGGTTTTTGCCTTGGTGTTACACCTGTACATGCACTCCCCCTCACTGAATTTCCTCACCTCATTTTTTCCCTGCCATATTTCTTACCACACTACCCTACCATTGCCTGTTATATCTAACTTCCGTACCATTCTGTGTTTTAAAGCTAGGAACACATTTCTCACTTATCTTGGATTTCCATTGCCTGGCACTACCCAATACATAGCAGGCCCTCAAATGCCTTCATATGAATGCAACTGCACAATGTCCCAATCGGCATCACAGAATTTTTACTGAGATGTGTGGCACACTTTACTCCCTCGCCATTCACTCTGGCCCCTCTCCATTTGATTATTCACTGACTCTCTAATGATATTAATTTTCTTGCTATCTAAGCATCCAGAAGAATTTTCATTGGAAATGATTCAATTACAGCTTTCTGTTAAGATTTGGGTTTTCCATGACAATGAAAATACTGAAACAACTTGTCTTAGGCAGTTTGGGCTAATATAACAAAATGCCCTAGAGTAGATGGCATATAAACAACAAAATGTATTTCTCAGACCTCTGGAGGCTGGAAGTGTGAAATCAGTGTGCCACGTGGTTAGGTTCTGGTGAGGAGCCTCCTCCAACTTTTCAGGTTTGAGCAGTGATACAAACCCTTACGTGGCACAGAGCAGACAGAAGGAAGGCCTCTGAGACCCCTAAGAAGGGCACTAATCCCACAAATGAGGACCTGCCCCATTGAACAACCTAATCCTCATTACCAGGCCCCCAAGTCCTAATGCCATCACAATGGAGAGAATGGCTTCAACATATGAGAGGGGAATGGATGGAGAGGTGCTCCAGTGTACACATATCCTACCAGATCTCTGAAACCTACACCAAAAGATTTTCAAGTTTAGCCATTTCTTTTTCATGCTGTTTAAGACTTGAGAGACTCTGAATGCCCAGCCTAATAGGCACACAGCTATGTTTCTGAAGAGCTAAGTCACATAAAACTGACAGACTGCACTTCAAGACAGTTAAAATGCAGAATGAAAACATCAAATTCTGGCTACTATTTTTAAGAGTTTTAAACAGACTAAAACATAGTGACAAATATTTTAATTTAAAGAACTGTGAAATCACAAATAATAACAGAGTAACAGGATAGAATAGAATGAAATATATCTAACATTTGTCAAATACCATTAACAAGACAGACATGGTTGGGCACTATTCTGTACATTACTTAATCCTCACAATAAACCTCAAGGTAGGTATCAGCACCTTCTTGCAGGTGAAGCACTAAGATTTATGAGAGGCCCAGCTAACTCATATTTCAAATTCAAAAAGCATCAGCCTTCACAGAACAAGCTCTGTCCACAGAACTCCTGCCAGGATCCTGCTTAATTCTACTTAAGACTGATGAGAGCTTTAAAAATAAGCCATATTTAACATAACCAGACCAGTGACCCTGGGAGAGATTAAGAAAGTTGCCCTACGGCTACACCTCCCCAAATGCCTAGGCCTAAAGGGATTCACAGGAGAACTGTCCCAAACTTCAAAGAACAGAACATACCACATAACACTTCCAATTATTTTTCACAAAGTCAGAACACTGATACCAACAAAACGAAGATAACACCCTTCCAAAACATAAATAAAGACCAGGCACAGCCTATCATTTATCATTAGTATTAATGCTTATATTATTTAGAATCTTTGTAAACGGAATCTAGCAGCGCATTAAGAGAAGACAGTCCCATCCAGGTCCAGCTTGGAGAAGGGAGAAGATATTTGAAGAGTTTGTCAAATTCCATGATATAAATATTCCCAACAAATTATTTTGTATAAAAATTACAATTTTGGGTTGTCAGAGTGGTTCACATGGTAGAGCACAGGCCAAGCAGGCATGAGGCCCTGAGTTCAATCCCCAGTACCAGCAAAAAAAGAAAATTACCATTTTGAAAAATTGTCATAAAATTTTCACCTGTGTAACTTAATTCTCCCTTTCTTGATTACACTCCTTTCTTTTTTTTTGTTGCTTAAACAATTCTCATTAGTCTTAAAAATGCCTAACCAAGACTGGGTCAGTAAACCAAATAAAATGAAATCAGAAAGATACATTTTTGCATATCTAAGCACAAAATTGCCATGATTCAACCTCAAGACATTTATCCAAAAAATTACACAAGTAATCATTCCACCCACAAATGATTTTTGTTAAAAAAAATAAATGAAGTCAAGTAGGTAAAGCCCACTCAGAAATCCTTACAACAGGCCAATATTCATGTGTTTGTGAACTCACTCGCCCAGCAAGACCACTCTGCACCTCCCATTCCTCAGTCTCACATGGAAATCATCAGGATCTAATTAGTGACTTAGAGAAAAAAAGCAATCTAAGAGTCTACAAACTTTAGGTCACTAAAGGTCACCACACCAACAAGGTTTCTTGTCTCCAGTTTGCAATGTGTCACATGCCAGACTCCTTGGACTCCACAGGCAGCTGTGAACAGCCACAGTCAAGGGGTTTATCTTCAATTCTTAGTGGAGATGATGCTTCCATTTTTAATGTACACACATACTTATAGATATAGATACACAGACTGTCATTTGAAAAATATTTAAGATAACCAGAAAAAAACCATGGAATGAGTAGATAAGACTTTTCATTATATACCCTCCCTCTTGCAAGCTGCTTGAATTATTTCTATTTCTTGTCCAGTTTGATTTCATCTCAGTTTTTAGTGTTAGAAACACAAGAAAATGTAATTCAAGATTAGATTGGTGTTTCTTCCTCCTACTTTTCTACCTCCTGCTATGCCAAGAAGTAGCATTAAAGTTCTACCATGTGGTTGCCCAACAGGACACAGGAAGCCAGAACCCAACCCAACAGAGATGGAGCCAAGGCTTAATTACAAGGGAATAGCAATGAAATAAGGTCAGATTGCTGAATTACTAAGGAGGACATTTACTACGGTTTTTCACTGTTACATGTACATGATACATGCATACTCCAACTTAAGGCAGTTTTTTTCCTTACCGTGACAAACCATTCAACAACAAGAATGTAAAAAGGAAGAAGCAAGATGGGCGAGGGATAACCCATGTTCTCTTCCCTGCCCTCCTATGGCTAAAGATTTCCCATTGTTCCTACAATCAACCCAAATCTGAAACCATTTGGTAAATGTTAAGACAAGCATTAAGTCTAAAGAGAGGGCTGGACAGAGGCAGGAGGATAGTGAATGTGAGGCCAGTGTGAGCTACATAGTAAGAACATCTCCAAAAAGAAATCTGAAGGGAATGTGACCCGTGGTGGGAAAATAGGACAAGAAGAAATTAACTGATTTGGCTTACAAATGATAACATAAATCCATACAGCACTCCATAGTTCTAAGAAACATGGTATAAAAATATAGATTTTCATATTCAATAACTATGATACTTGCAAACAGTAATAGATATCTTAAAAATGCCTATAAGCTCTTAGTTTTTATAAACATGGCCAAACTAGGAAATAAAATAGAAAAACTAAAAATTTTTAAATGTTAACATGTATGACGTATAAAAAAGAATTTTATACTAATGGAAACTAACTCATGAAAATACAAAGATAGACTTAAATACATAACTTTCTAAATGATCTGAAATGCAAACTACATAAGCTAAAACTATGAATTTATGTGACATTAGGTCACATTAAGTGCCAGGAGTCATAGTAAATCTGAAGTGATATGAAATCAATCCATTTCTTCTAGTATATTCTTCAGTTAATATTGCTGAAGAGGGGCACCAGGAAATAAAATTGTGTTACACAAAGATATGATACATGCTGGAATACGAATGGTCTTAAAAAGAGAGAAACATATAACAGCATTTATCATTTTTAGAGTCTTGGGTAAAAGATACAAAATGCAAAACAAAACAGTCATGACATTTAGCAAGCATATACGAGTAGATTAAAACGCATTATTTATGGCTTGACTCAGATTACAAGACAATAAATAAATGATTCAAGCTCCACTTTAAACCAGAGAATACAGATTCATTTTAGGCTTTCTATCTCAAGCAGACAGACCCAGCTGAGTATTAATTACTGCCACTGCCAGGAGAGCTCTAGAGTTCTATAAAATCCACATTAAGATAACATTAAGCAAGGTGATATTTTACATGGGATAACTGTATTATTTTAAATTCCAGACCATTCCAAGAAACAGCAATGGTTGATTGTGCACAGCATCATACCAATAAACAACCATCCAGGGTAGGAGCTGGCCTGCCCACACTTACCGTTTTCCACATACGGGTGAAAGGGAAGAACCAGGGCAAGGATGACTCTGCCTCTAGTTGGCTCCAACACACTTCTGATATCTTTCAATAAAGTCAGGGGCTGATCACAGCGGTCCAGCAAATTCAAGCAGCTGATGACATCATACTGGAACCCTGTATTCTGCCATTCATTTATACCAAGCACTCTGGAAAAAAAAAATCAGAAATTACTTAATATTTCTCTGTTTAAAGACATTCTTAAAAATAATTGAAATGCTAATAAAGGCCCTAACCTTGTCTTCTGTATCAAAGTAAATGCAAAATCTGCATATTTATAATACAAAGGCCAGATGGGAGAAAAATAATAACTACATTTCTTTAAATTTACCTTTTAACCTATCTACAAATATTAAAACATACAAAACTTTCTTTATAAGAACTAATCACATATTTAGCAAGTACAAAAACCCAAGGTAATAAAAATGGTTATGAAGTAAGAAGATTCTTCAACATTAGAGAACAAAAAGTCCTGCTTTTTAACGTTCAGTGGAACTCAATCATAAAAAATTATATATTCTTGTTTCTGGTCCTACAGTCCTTCCCATACTTAAGAATTGAGTAGTGTAAGATAATTTCCATTAATAACCTAAGACCTTTTTAGCATATATATTCCCAGGGGACAAATGATTTCAAAATCTAGAATCTTCATATCTAATTATACAAAAAAACTAAAGCAGAGGATGTCCTTGTAAAACTGGTAAGTGAACAGAATGGTTTAAAAAAAAACACTTTCAGGCTGGTGGAGTGGCTCAAGTGGTAAAACGCCTGTCTAGCAAGCATGAGGCCCTGAGTTCAAGCCCCAGTACTGACCCAAAACACCAAAAAAACCACTCTCAACCCTCATTCATTTTTTTAAAAACTCATTAGCATTATGATACTTTATAACATTTCTGAGTAGAAGAATAAAAAAGAGCACAAACTACTCAGGTATATCTTCTCAATCTATATAAAGATTTATATAGATTTCCTCCAAACAAGAATAACAATCTTCACTAAACTAGTCAGATTCCTGGGCTGTACAAGTGTTTAAGTGCTCTAAATCCTGCTTGAAACAAACAGCATTATGACTTCAAAATCACTTTACACAGCATTATGACTTCAAAATCACTTTATTGTCCTGAGATCAACTGCAAACATGATTTAAGAAATGAGATTTAGCTCATTAAAGAGGAGTTTCAAAACACTACTGTGAAGATTCTTCTTTCAGGATAAAAGTTTCATTAGTTCCCATTTTAAACCCTGAAATGAACAATTAAAACAAAAAAGAACTATTTGTGTATCAAGTGTCTTAGCCAAAGACAATTTAAAATTATAAACTGCAAAAAACAAACCATAGAGTTGATTTAAAAAAACAAAACAAGGGCTGAGAGCATAGCTCATGTGGTAAAGCACAAGCCTGGCAAGCTTGAGGCCCTGGGTTCAATTTCCAGTACAAGAAAAAAAATCTTAGATCTGCAATGAAGTAGAAGTCAAACATCATCTGCATGTTTTAATGCAGAATAATCTCATCTCATCCATCTCAGCAGTTCTTGCAGACAGTCTTAATGCTGGGATAGTTAAAAAGCTCAATTTCATTTTGTCTCACTTTGGTTTTCTGATTTCTATTTGTAAGCTCAGTTCTATTCAAGATGATAAATGTATTTATTAGCCCCACTCAAACTACTTGTTAGCCCAGAAATCCTACCACATTGTTTGAATTTTCTTCTGATATTTGAAAATGAAAGAAGTGACTAGTTCACACTGGAAATGTGAACTCTACTGGCAGAGTAGAAGCTCCAACTGGAAAGTCTCCTGGTATCTTATTCAGGTGAATGACCTGACAATCATTCTTTGAATAAACCTTTCCACTCTTATAATAGGTAGAATATAAATAGTAATCTGTATGCTTCAGTCTCCAATGTCTTTATTAAAATAAGAAAATAGAGAGGGTATTAATACCTTCCTCCTTAGACCCAGTTTAAAGCACTGATTTTTTTTTTCCAAGTAGGGAGATAGACAGATTAGGAATTCAGCATGATTTAGGCCATGGGTATAATAAAGTTCAAAGTATTCCAAGTTTTGATATGGTAAATTAACTTCTAAATGAAGGAATACATTTCAATTATCACCACACAGACCCACCAGGACCTAAATTGAGGCAAACTGCTGGAGAAAAAGGGGAACCTAAGGAATCACTTAGTTCAAACTCACATCTACCCAGTTCTTTCTTATATGACATCCTTAATAGCTATTTAAACACTGACAGTTGTAAGGATTAGATGCCTGGAGTTGTTAGAAAGGTCGATCTCTCGGACCTATAACTCAACTTTTGGGGCCTAGCTGTACCCAATTGTACCAGAGATCTCACTTACTCCTTCCTTCCATGTAAAATACCATCAAATATCTTCCCTTCCATCTTCCTCCTTGGTCTTTCCCTTCTCTAGGCTAAAAATTTCCATGTTTTACAAGTCTTCATTCCAGTCCTGCCTCAAAAGTTTTGATGGTGCTTTGACTCTAGAGTTAGTCTGTAAACACAGAAATGTGCATAGGAAAGTGAGTAGTTACATAAGTCCTCTCTTTTCTAAGGCTAAGTCAGGCTTCCAAAATATCAAAGGAGAGACAGGCTCCAGCTCTAGCTCTCCGTCAATACACACAGGAATCTCTCAACCAATAAAACTGGTATGAATAAATACCCTTCTTCTAAGTCTCTCCAGCACAAAATGGTCTGAAAACTAAGACTCCACACTTCACAGCCACCATCACTGATGGCTGATATTAAAAAACAAACAGAGTGGCCCGTAAACCCAGCTTTCAGGAGGCTGAGGGCAGGAGGATTCTGAGTTTGAGGTCACTCAGTCTCAAAACTACATATATATATATATATATATATATATAGAGAGAGAGAGAGAGAGAGAGAGAGAGAGAGAGAGGGAGAGAGAGAGAGAAAGTTATATATATATATCTCGATATAGACATATAGATATAGTCAAAAGTGTAGAAAAACTGGAATCCTTGTACACTGCTTGTGGGAATATGAAATGATACAGCCGCTATGGAAAAGGTAGAGTGAATTCTGAAAAAATTAATCCAGCAATTCCACTGCTGGAAAGTGGAACCAAGACTTAAATAGATACCTGTTGTACACCCATGTTTATGCATTACTCAAAACAGTCAAACTGAAGAAGCAAACCAAATGTCCATCTACAGGTGAACGGATAAAGAAAATGTAACATATATGCATATGATGGATTATTCAGCACTAAAGGAAATTTAAACCACAACATGGATAAACTATGAAGATACTAGGCTAAGCAGGGCATCACTGGCTCACACCTATAGTCCTAGCTACACAGAAAGCAGAGATCAGGAGGATCTCGGTTCGAAGCAGTTTCAAAAATAGTTGGCGAGACCCTATCTTGAAAAAAATCCATCACAAAGAGCTGGTAGAGTGGCTCAAGGTGTAGGCCCTGAGTTCAAACCCCAGTACCAAAAAAGAAAAACATTAGATTAAGTGAATTAAGTCAGTGACAAAGGACAAAAGTATGATTCCTCTTATATGAGGTATCCAGAGTGATCAAATTCATAGATACAAAGTAGAATAGTGGTCATCAGGGGCTAGAGAGAGGGAAGAATGGGGAGTTATTTGATGGGTAGAGTTTCAGCTGAAGAAGATGAAAAGGTTCTGAGGATGGATAATGGTGATGTTTGAACAATGCAAATGTGCTTAATACAACTCTACACTTTAAAATGATTAAAATAGTAAATGTTTTGTTAGATATATTTTACCACAATTAAAAAATAAAAACAAACAAAATATCCAAGAATGCCAGATTCTAACTGGGGAGCAGGTCCCTACATCTGACCTGCCTTTTCCAAGCTGTTTCCCACTAGCCCTTTTCCTTTCACACTAATTCTTCCCCTGCCTTGGAAGGATTATTTCTCTCTAAATTTCCATTCAATTGTGTTTTTAATTCCTAATCACGGAAAAGTATTTCTGACTCATATCTGTCAAGTAATATACTTTCAAGAAAAAACACATTTAAACCATGTCTAAAAGTTATACCTGTATTTCTTCTTCTGCAGCTGCCATATCATAGTTTCCGAAAGCTCAGTGGCATAAATTTCTTCAAAATGAGGACTCATGATTTTTGTGACTTCTCCATCTCCAGCACCTAAATCAAGAAGTCTATGGGTTTTCCAGTCTGGATTAATTTTAAGAAGTCTCTGAAACTGATCTGGTGAAAACACGAACATTGAGCCTCTTCCTAGCAACCTGAAAAAAAAAAAAAGGACAAAAATGGAAAAGTCTATTCAAATTAAAGACCCCAAACACACAAAGTAATATAGTGACTCAGCACCAACTTTTGAGCTTAAAAAATTTCATTATTTTATTAAAACATGGACTTTTATATGATTTCATCTTGGAAGTTGCCAGTAATTCCCCAAAAGGCCTGAGGAAAGATGTGAAAGAAAGGGAAATGAAATTAAAAGATGAGCTGAGAACTTAAGTCAAAAAGAGGAAGAAAAGGTGGAAAGAATGACAGAAAAATACATATACCAGTTAAAAAGATTTCAAGCTATCAGAATCAGACCACAACACTAGAGAGAGATCAAATACAGGAAAAGTACATTTAGAAGATGGGACTTGAGCTGGAGGTATGGCTCAAGCAATACACCTACCTCAGAAGTGTAAGGCCCTGAGTTCAAACCCCAGTACCATAAAAAGAGAGAAAAAAAGAAAGAAAGAAAGAAAAAGAAGATGGAACCACACAATGGGTAAGGGGAAAAAACAGCTGTTTTAAATAAAAAGACCCTTAAAAAAAAAAAAAAAAAAGAATGGTCCTTGTGATATCAGTTAATTTGCTTCAAAGTAAATTCATAGTGTGTATGTTTTACAGTTGGCTGGATGCTATCATTTCTAAAAGGCCTAAACAACATTCTAAACCATGGCAATGCCTTTGACAAAAGAGACTCAGTAGCCCAAATGGAGATCAAAGAGAACCCTATGAAAAGTGCTACAGCTCATAGGGTCTCTCAGAAGCCCCACCTTAGGAAGTAAATGCACTCTCTGTGTGGAACCTATCTCCAGCTCTCAAATCCTAGTTTGTGTGGGGCAGGGCTCTGCAACTTTTTTTTTTTATTGAAATGGAATTCAAACACAATATAAAATGGTGGGAGAGCTGCTGCAATGACACTGAGCACCTGGAGCTACTGCTAACCCACTTCTAGGATTTGCTTTGCAGCCTGAAGCAGCTCCTGAGGCACTTCTTCCTTAGCCCTAGGAAACAGACCAAAAACCACTGGTCTAGGAAACACTGGTCTAGGAAGTAGCAGGGAAATCTGTGCTGTGCTGCCACTTTCTGGAAATAATCAGAACAGAAAATGTGTTTGCTACATAGTATATGGAAAGATGCATGGGGCATGGGGCTTATAGTAAGACCGGTTTCAAGAAAAAATAAAAATAATTGAGTTCATGTAATAAATCCCCCTTCTCTTTCACCATTAAAGCCATGGGAGTTTGACCAAATTTATTAATATATTTACAGTAAATCTTCTGCCTCATAGAAATGCTAAGACTGGGCAGTGGGAGGGTGAAAGGTCCTAGAGACAACTAACCATAATGCTATGAACTAGTCCCCAAAGAAAACCATAGCTCATAAAAGACAAGTTGTTTTTAATCCTCAGTTGTTTGGGTTCTAGTGGAAAAACAAGTACATCTGAGAAAAGGAACTGAACTTACTGAAACAGCTGTACAAAATTCACACAGGATCCAGAGTCCAAGAAGAAATTCAAAGGAGGCCAGTTTCAAATCCTGAGCTGACTTAATAGCCCAGGACCAAAGTAAATCACAAAGTTAATTATTTTGCTTAAACTTTCTTGCCTATAAAGTAACATTTCTCCCAAACTATTTCCTTGAGAGGTGAGGAACACTGACATGATACTCATAAAATTCTAGAGTTAGAGATCATCTGAGGTAGAGCTTACAAGGTCATCTGGGGGAGGGGTGCACTGTCCTATATCCAAAGAGCATGTGCTGTAGGAGCTCCACAAAAGATTAACATTATCAAAAAATTAAATCCAGGCTGGGCACTGATGACTCATGCCTGTAATCCTAGTTACTTGGGAAGCTGAGATTGGGAGGATTGTGATTCGAGGCCAAATCAGGCAAATAGTTCTTGAGACCCCATTTCTAAAATAACCAGAGCAAAACTGGATTAGAAGTGTGGCTCAAGCAGAACAGCACAAAGCCCTAAGTTCAAACCCTAGTTCTACCAAAAAAATAAATAAATAAATTCAAATCCATGAGCCCAGTGTTACTCAACTTTGCCTGTAAGGAATAGTGGGAAGTTTCAAGTAATCACAATGACTTGGGGGAGGAGGGGTAATTACTGTCATTTAGTGAGCAAGGCCAGAAAAATTAAGACTTCCTGCAATGTGTGGGGAAGTCTCAAACAATAAAGAATCACCCCACCTAAAATATCAAGAGATTGACCCAGTTCAATACAAGGTTTCTGGTAAACATGCCATGAAGGGCTACTGCTCTCTAACTTCTCTTTAACTTTAGTCCTTTATAACATACTAGGTTCTCTGGCCACAATCCAAGTTCTCTCTAGATTTAGAGTTCATAGGAGGCATAACTACTTCTTCCTTATAGAATAAACTCTGAGAACAGCTATTAAGTCCTTCCTTACTTGGCCTTCTCCTTCCCATCAGGAAGGAAGTTTGATAAGTACCTTTATTCAAGAAGGTACCACAGTAATAATTTAATTCTTTCTGTAAGAAATAGCCACATATGGGATAATCCACCATTGCCATGGTGTAAAGCACCAATGGGTTAAAAATTAAATTTTTAGTTGATAACAGAACACAGATCAGAAGAGATTTGGGAAGGTGAGGGAGCCAGGTAGATGGTGCTGCCCATAGTCAGCCCAGCTACTCCAGAAGCTGAGGCTAGTGGGTCACTTATGTCCAGTAGTTTGAGGCCAGCCTGGGCAACACACTGAGATCCCACCTCTAAATAAATAAATAAATAAAACAGCAGTAGAGTTAGTAGGCAGGTCCAGCAAGGTATAGGAAGAGGGAAGTGATTTAGAGTTTGAACCTCTCCCCCCACCCAACTCCTATAAAAAATGTTGGACTCCTACCCTTTATTCACTTTCAAAGAGATACAGGACCTCCCAAAAGATAAGAAGCTCTGCTACAGTAACTCATCTGATTTCCAAAGAAAGAATAGTTGCCTGACAAGCCCTGAGTCCAATCCCCAGTACTGAAAAAAAAAAAAAAAAAAATTGGTACAGGACAGAAATTTCAGTACAACCAATTTTATGAACAAAATGTCAGACCAAGTTGTATAAACTCAGCTCCCAATACAAAAATACTGAATGTCTGCAAAGGCAAACGTAAGGCAAGTACATATCAACAATGAAAAAAATCAAGTGAGAAATCTGGAGAAATGGCTTGTGGTGCCTGAAAACATATTTAGGCACCAGATGATGGACTGGGGAATCCAAACATTCAACAGAAACTGGCTCCAAACCTCAAGGGAAAGACAAGTACAGCCAACCAGTGGCTTTAGTGGTTCAACAAGGTTTTTTGTGAAAGCATCATGCCCTATTAATTCTGTGGCTTTCTGCATTCCAGGTTCTTGGATATTTGAAAATTTGGACAAGAAATAATAAATAACATCCGTAAAGCCTTTTTTGGTGGATTTATATGAAAGAACTACTGAGGACAGAGACCACCACAGAAAATTTATAAAATCTGGGTAAGCCTAGACATTATGTAAGAATAAATGCCAAGACCCGTCAAAAAACAAGCCATCACCTACTGCTGGGCTGAGGAATTAGCACCCCCAGAAAACCTTGCCCATGGGAGGTATGTTTAAGGCAAAGCTCTTCCTCTTCAGTGGAAGGGCTTACAAGCCTCAGGTTAAGGACTTGGTTCCAAGAGTCTTGCTACTCTGAGGGCCACAACCATCACTGGCATCACCTGGGCGCCTGTTAAAACTACAGACTCTCAGACCCCACCCTGCCCAACTGACTCACAGTCTGCAGTTTACCAGCATCCCCAGGTGGTTCCTGTATACATCAAAGCTGGGAAGAATTGAACTCAGTAACTCCCGCCCGGAAACACTGACTAATGAGGCAATTTGCCAAGTTCTTGTGAACTATAAAATCAAGTGCAAAAAGCTAGAACAGTGGACCTACAAGCAGAAGTACTTTAGCTAAGGAGGTCAATATCTACTAGATAACTTTCCTCTTTCATTTCTCCTTTTTTAAACCTAAGAATAAAGAAGGAAACAATGTCCAAGATTCACTTACCCATTGATAGATGTTCTAGACATAAACAGGCTAAAAACAGATGATACAAAAGAATGATATAACTGGATAAATAGCCAGCCCGACTTCTCAATGCTGTTGTTTAAGAAGATCTGTGTTCCTTGATCAAGGTAACTCTGAACAAAGACAGCCTGAAGTGACTCGCATAATTTCTCTCTGTTGCACACATACCACTAAAAAAAAAAAAAAAAAAAAAAAAAAAGGAATAAAAATTAAAACATATAACTGAAGTGTCACCTAAGAAATCCAAAAACAGAAACCTAAAATCAAATCTAAATTACTAAATAATAAAATCTTATGGTACTCTGAGGATAATCTTAGCCTTTTATGCCCATATGACCTATAAAGTATAAAATACTACCTCAGACATGACTTCTCACTTAATTCTCATAACAACCCTCCAGGCAGGTACAGGGTGAGGAAAAGGGGAAGAGGCCTTTGAGTCATGTAGCAGGGCAGGTGGCAGAACTGGACCATTAGACCAGGTTTTCTATTCCTGGCCCAATGTTTCAGTCATAACACTGTTGAGACAGAGAAAAGATCTGCCTTTCCTTCAGAAAGCTGGCAGTATTAACCTTGTTTTTAGGTAAGAAAAACAGTCACATAATCTAATAACTTAACTCAAAATCTCCAAACAAATCAATGGCAGAAGAGGCAGCAGAATTTAACATTCCACAACCAGATTAGGTTGAAGGCAATACAGATGAGATCTTTAGAAATCTTGAGATGTGCTTTACAAACAAGGCATATGTCATTCTTACAAACAGGGGAAAGGTGTGCTCAGGAGAAATGAAGTTACTGAATTCATACTTCAGTCAACGAGAAGACAAGTTACAGCATGCTTGGAACCAGTTGTCCAAGAATAGACTCTAGGCAGAGCACACCTTTTAGAACAAAATTCAAGAACTTCAACTGTAGATAAAAGTTAACCTTCCACAATAAATGTTTCCCATTTCCCTGAAAGACAGTTTACCAGAGAAGTGGGAAAGCAGAGTGTACACTAGCTTTAATTTCAGCCCCACAGCAAGTCCTGGCTCTGTCACTTCTTGGGAGCTCGGAAAAGTCATTATCAGTAGAGTAGAGGTGCCTCTGTCCTGGAAGATACTATGAGGATTAAACAAGATAACACAAGCAAGTCCTCAATACAGCACAAAGAACACAGTGAGAGTCTTATGACAATGACTGCAATGAGATTTCCCTGACTTGGTCTGATGATTAAGTGAGCCCATTACATACAATGGTGCAATAAAGAGTAGACCGGTTACTATTAACCCTGTATCTGCCAAGAAATGACCAATTTTTCCCAATAAGGAGTCTACAAGGCCAAAAAGTAACTGGCTTCCTTCTGACCAATCTGACCATTTATCAGCAATAGGTGTCCTGTAACTTCTTGCACAATTAGTGGACCAATTTTATAGTCACCCTAAGCTTGCTACATGTTGACTGGAATCTTGAGTAACATTCCTGACACTAACATTAAAAGGAACCAGCTATAAACCAACAATAACAAGGAAACAGGCACATTAAATTTCAAAGAGTCATCATTTTGTAAACCCTGAAACCCAAACTGGATAAACCAAACCTTCCAGTTGTTGACAAATTTCTTCTAACTTATTATTTAACAATTGCTATTACCAAAACTGCTTGAACTTTACATAAAATCCTTCTTATTTTCCCCACACTACAGGACCACTACAGGACAAGCTATGAAGCTTCTTAAATTCACTGCCTATACTTTTGTCCTTGGTCTCAAATGTTTTTGCTTAATCACTTACTAAAACTTAATACTTACTCTGCCTTAAATTATGCCCCAATGCAGGTCATAGCCATTTTTTATTATACTCCTGACCTCTTGGCACACATTTTACACTCTGTAATACTGAGGCCACTCGGGCTTTTATTTGTTCTTTATTCTCTGAAATGACTAATCAAGATAAGAACCATAACCTTGATAACAGGCAATCAGGGACTGAAACCCAGGAGAATTCCTTGGCACCTACTGTAAATAGACAACTAGAAGAACAATGGACTCTGGCTTCCAGAACTAAGAAAGAACTGGCACCACTAACTGCAAATATTCCTATCAGGTGCCAAGTTTTTAATAGCATATTTCCCAATTCATCAACATTAACACATGTGGTTGGACTTTTATTGCCATACAAGTCTTCCAAAAAAGAAACTGCCTATTAAACAGAAGGTACTACAGAATAAAAGGAGTGAAGCTCTTCTCTTTAAAGATAAAGGCTGAAATCTATGTATTTCCTGAACACTTTCCTGATACAAATATCCAGTCCACAGCAGTGCTATTCATAACTGCCAAAAGGTGGAAACAACTCCACTGTCCGTCAAACTGATGAGGAAACAAGGGGTGACAGATCCATTCAACCATGAAGAAATAAAGTATTGCACCATGCTCCAACAAGGACGAACCTTGACAACATTATGCTAAGTGAAACAGGTCAATCACAAAAGGTCATATATTGCATAATTCCATTTATGCAAAATATCTAAAATATGCAAATCCAGAGACAGAAAGGAGATTGTGTTGGATGAAGGGTTGGGCGGTGGCAATAGGGAATGACTGCTAATGGGTAGGGGGGTTTCTTTTTGGGGTGGTAAAATGTTCTAAACTTAAAGCATGGTGATGATTGCACAACTGTGAACATACTAAAAACCACTGAACTATACAGTTTAAGAGGATCGATTTTATGGTATATAAATTATATATTTCTCATAAAGCTGGGAGATTTTTTTAAATACTACACACACACACACACACACACACAGAGCTTCCAGAAGTTAAAAGTGATCTAGAAATGTAAGTGACCTAGCAAACTTCTTACAAAATGCAAATGCAAGTCTGATGGGGTCACAACTCGGCTTCACAGGAGTCTTAGCAAATCCAAAACACTCACTACAGCTTCAAAGTCCTTCAAAATTTCTGATCATTCTGTGTCCACAGCCTCACCTCTACCAATCCATGACATTAGCTCTCATTTTGTCACAGTGCTCTACTCTTTTTCTTTTTTTGGAAGGTTCCTTTCCCATGGCCATGGCTATCTCACCTAGTATGTGCCCTGCTACGTTTCCCACCACCCAGCCCCTCCCTCTTTACCTGGTTAATTCAATTCCATCCTAAACATTTCTTCAGGTATGTTCTTCTCCAACTTCCAGCCTGGGTCAGGTCTCCCTGTTCTCATACCATCTCATACATCCCCAGTGTCTCCTTGGTAACATGTGTGACTTCTGAATTGGTAACTGTACACAACTGCATATTTAGTGTATATCTTCACAGAAGCAAGGTTCATAAAAAATAGGGACAATGACTAACTTCAGAGCCTGACAGACTCAGACAAATGAACGATAAGTGTTTGCCAAGTGAATTTTTGTTAAGAATCACAGGCAGTCTGAACAGATAGAATTTGGCATTTCTAACAATATCCTGGAGGAAACCCAAAGATAACCAGTGAGACAGCTGTCACTGGGTTTCTGTCAATTTCTCAAACTCCAAAGTTTCCACAAGGTCTTGCTTAAACCCAGTCCTGCCAACAGTGGTTAGTTACCCACCCCACCATAAAACTGCATCATCACAAGCAAGAAGACACCAAGTACCCAGTGTGTCAGGCACCTGGCCGAGTGCACTACACTACATTTACCACTTTAAACTGTCTGAAACAAACAGAAAGCCTGGAGTCCCTGAGCGGCTGATTCTACCTTCCATTCTAGTCCATTTGGGTCTCTGAAAGAAGCTTCTCACTAATCTCTACCCATATGTCTGCTTCAGAAAAGAAAGCAGGACTATTCTTCATTGAAGTTAGACTGGGCAAAGTTGGAGAAAAGATAACTAACCAGGGTTCCTGGTCACTGATCTAGGCCCCCATAAGCCTTTTTTACAGAGCTGTCCCAAGCACTGCAAGATACTTACCCATATCTCTTGCCTGTCACCCATCAAATGCCGGTAGTACTACCCCAAGTGCAACCTAAAATGTCCCAGGCACTGCCCAATGATCCCCCCAGGGAGACAGGGCAAAATTGCCACTTGAGAACCCCTACATGGGTTTAGTCAGAAACTATCGCTATTATGACTCTGCAGTAGTGTTTCCTGACTACCCCAGTCTAACTGGGGTCTAGGGACTGACTATAGCTGAACAAAGTCAGAAACCCAGAGAAACAAGTACCGACACTATGATCTTGATTCACCTTGCTATGAAGCCAACCAGAGAGAAAATCAGTGCAGGAGCCCCTGCAGCCCTGCTGGAGTGCTCCGAGAGTCCCCTGTCTCCAGACAGCCAGGCTACACTTAAGTGAAAAGCTGCACAGACTCACAGCACTGGATGGCTGCCATTAGGGGCCTGGGCACTTTCAGGCAAGTGAGTTCTTTGAACCCATGCTCCTCAGAGAGGACAGTGACAAAGGTACATGGGCAAGAACAAAGTACTATGCTTCTTAAATTTCACTTTGGAAGGACTGTGCCAGCTCTCCTGTAGGCTGGACTCATCAAATGGAGACCATGTTGTCTGAAAAACTGTCTACCTTTAAAGCTCACTCAAATCATGTTCAACCAAAATAACCCCGTAAATCTTTTAAGTCGGGGCAGAATTATTCCATTCAGTCACCTGCTGATGCCAAGTATAACAGGATTTGATAACTAAACATCTAAACTATAGCAATACTATTCTTACTTGAAATAAAACACCAAAGATACTACTAGCCAAATAATAAACGGCCAAATTAGGCATATGAAAGGAGTATGTTTGGGTGTGCTGATAGAATTAGCAAATCAAAGTAATGAAACATTAGGTTATATTGTCTTAAAATTTTCAAGAATTGGTGGAGTGGCTCAAGTTACAGTGCCTGCCTAGCAAGTTCAAAGCCCAGTACCACCAAAAAAAAAAAAATCTTCATTAAGCAATGAACACCTCAACACCCTCTGCTCTCCAGTCAGTCTCTCTCTCTCTCTCTCCCTCTCTCTCTCTCTCTCTCTCACTCTCACTCTGGAGTGGGGTGGGGTGTTGAGACAGGATCTCCCTCTGCAGCCCAGGCTGGCTCTGAACTCATGATCTTCCTGCCTCAGCCTTCAAGTACTGGGATTACAGGTACAAACCACCATATCTGGCTATGAATATCACTTAATATGTATATCACCTTCAAAGTAAGAATGCAAGTTTTCTATAAAACTATAGTTGCTTATCAGATGGAAGGATACAACTAAAAGTTTTTCTGGAATTACTTTTTGAAGTGTCTCAAACATCACTAGTCAAGCACGTGATATGCAATAAAACAGTCTTTTCTTCCAAAAGACTCAATACCAAAGGAACTGCGCACACTAGTAGAATTAGGAAATTATAAATCCCAGCTTACTGATTTTAGATAATGTGGCATGCTAAAAAATGTTTGGCCTTTTCCCAGGCTCCTGATACAAAGTTCCTAAACCTTGGGGGATTTCCAGTGCCAAGAATATCTTTTGTACATCCCTAAGACAACTCCTGCAAGGGAGACCAAGCAGTGATTAGACAGCAAGAACTTTCAGCCCTGCCACTAATCTCCAAGGATGGGAATGGAGGTGAAGACTGAAGTTGAACACCAATAGCTAGGATTTAACCAATCAAGCCTAAGTTCTATAAAACATTCTAGCAAATTATTGAACCTGAGAAGATGGAATTGCAAAATCCCTGAATTTACAGCTAAACTGGACAGAGGCACTGGTAGTCTGGAACTTGTAACAGGCCTCTGAAGTAAGGGGGGTTGGTGGGACTGAGCCATTAAACCTGTGGGGTCCAATGCTAACTATCTTGTTGGACACCTGGTTAGTGATGGGAAATTGAAGAACTGATAGTGTCAGAAAAGACACTGCAGATAAGACTATTTTTTTTCAACTTTAAGCTTTACAAAAAGCATGCACAAATTGGATAAAGGTAAGAACTTCAAGCAGTTATTATACGTCACAAACTGCAAAATCTTCAAGTGTCGCGCACTGCTACCTCACTTCATATCTACACAGATGTACATTTCACTGAGGCACTAAGGGGTGTTAAGGAGGTGGGCCCATCTGCACAGTCCTAAGAGAACACACAGTTTCCTAGAAGGGAAGGGCACTATGAGGCCAGGCTGGGCCTTAAAACCAGACAATGCTGGGTTCAAAATCTCTCTAGGGATGGGTATTAGATCAAGTGGAAGAGCCTGCCTTGCAAGTGCTAAGCCCTGAGTTCAAACTCTTGAGCAAGTACCTCTTAGCCTCTAAAGCAGGGGTGGTACCACCTACCTAGGAGTGCTGTTATGAGAATTGAAGGGCATACACATTTAAAAAGTAACACCTAAGAGAAGCCTAGGAGCTGTTCATATGTCCTTCCTCTTCCTGTACAAGGAAAAGGCTGGCTGGCCAAAGAAGCGCAATTCAAGGAAATGCCAAAGAACCATACCATAGGTCAGAGCGCCCAGTTATTCTCAAAAAGGCCTGAGGCAATGCACTGCCACCAAAAACAAGGAGAAAGGCTTCAGTGTACCAGATCCATTAACATTTTCTTATATAGGAGGTGGTCAGAACAAGTCCATGGACACTGACCTTGTCACATCTTAAGATTCTGCAGTGCAAGCAAATCAGTTCAGACATTTCATCATAGATACCTTCTTGCATGGAAGCACGGCACAGAGTAAACTTTCAAGTCATTCATCATTTGCTACAATGGATATAAACACAATCTAGTAACTTCTTAATGGGAAATTTCAGTGCATACACTGACAGGTGTTCTCACATCCATGGAGAGAAATGATTTATACAGATTACATTAAGTTGCCTCAGCTTTGATTTAATAAACTACTGGCAATTGTCATTTCAAATACTCAGCTTTGTTTCATTTTTCGTGGTACTGGAAGTTGAATTCAGGGCCTCACACTTGCTAGCCAAGTGCTCTACCACTTGAGCTACTCCACCAGCACTTTTTGCTTTGATTAATTTTGAGATAGGGTCTAATAGTTATTCCTGGGCTGACCTGAACTTCAATTCTTGTATTTGTGCTTCCCTATATAGTTAACAGGCACATACCACTACACCCAACCATCAGTTGAGATGGGGTCTTGTGAACTACTTGCCCAGTCTGGCCTCAAACCACAAAGATCCTCTTGATCTTTGTCTCCCAAGTAGTTAGAATTACAGGCTTGTGCTACCACACCCAGCCAGAAAGATTTTTTTTTTATGGTGGTAATGGGGTTTGAACTTGGCCTCATCCTTGCTAGACAGGTGCTTTCCCATTTGAATCATGCTACCAGCCCCTTAATTTTAACAAAGCTTCAGAGGGTTAAGACAAACAGAGCCATTTTACTCGAAGTTCCTAGGGTCTTCTAGAGCACCTTCAAAGGGGGAGCATAAAGACCTCCAGTACATTCTGCAGTAGAAAGAGGTCCTTGTGTTCTGTGAAACTGAAGCACACGCTTGTTTAGGGGTTCAACACAGGGCATGACAGAGGAGAGAAACCTTCCCCAGTCTCTTTAGTATTCAGCTGCAAAGGCCTCCAGACTCTGAAGGCAGTGCAAAGACACCAATCCAGGACACCATCAGGGTCATCTGGACAGCTGGCTGATGCCCTGTAGCATGGTTAACTCATGCAGACTTCAGCTAGCTTCTATCAGGCAAGCAAGGGATAAACAGACAGGAAACCCTATCTGTCCTGGAGCACACCATTTGAAGATGGTGTCAGATGGCTCTGACATCTCAGTATTTATTTCATTTTCAAAAAATAATGAAGATTTCAACTCTATCATGAATCTATTGCCAAGTGTGCCATAGCACAAGACTGACCTTATATAAGAATGTGAAAAAAATACGTCACAAATATACACATAACTTGCAGTTTTAAATTATATCTAAATAATTCTAGACACTCAATGTTATATTTACCAAAAAATAATAACAACGATCTTGGAGTGTGTCACCTGGAGAAATTGCCATGGCTTGATTTCAGCAAGTTTTACAACAATTTTCAGTCCATCAATTGAGAAGCTGTGAATGACTGTTATTACCAAGAATCTAGTTAGTGGCCTTAAGGGTCCTTTCAAGTTTCAATAGCTCCATAATGGTTGCTTTAACTCTAACACCAGGTATAATGCATCCAAGAAACTATATCCAAAGTTTGTTGTTTTCTTTTTAAGTTGTGAGTATATGGACAATGAAATGACATCTACTAATTTCTCCCTGCCTGGCTCTTTTTCTCCCCAATATGTCCATCTACCCACCCTGCTCCTATATTTGAGAATATGTGCTGATTAAGGACACTGAGGTTTTTCTCTTGGAAAAAACTCTTTTTTACCTGTAATGGGCCAGAGTGAATATTACAGCCTGAGGGCCATGGCATAGCAACTACTCAGCCCTAATGCCATAGCTGGAAATACTCACAGACAGACCACAGGTGAACAAATGTGGTGGCTTCGTTTCAACAAAACTTTATTTGCACATACTGAAATTTTAACTTCATATATGAAATTCAAACATATTACAAAACAGGATTTTTTTCTTGGTAGCCATTTTAAAAACATAAAACTATTCTTACTTCACAGTAAGGCCAACGTGGCCTGTGAGCCATGTCCCTTCTTAAAGAGAAGCCCTTGCTTCTTCCTTGCCCAGAGAAACATAATCCCAGTTTTGAAGCTAGCACACTGTACCAAGTTATTAAAAAGGCACTGCTATACAGCTTTATAGCTCATCCCAAAGAAGTCTTGCATCTCCAGGCTATCCTAACTAAATAGCAATTTCTAATGAATAAATATTACCCAAGATCTTTCTCTTAACCAAAGAATCCTTCATCATAATTCCTCAATACAACAACCAGAAGGAAAACTTGTGCTAAGTATGGTTCAATCAAATCCATAACCCTACTTTCATGCAACTCCAAAAGAACCAGATGTGGCTGGTTATGGAACCCACACACCCAAATGAACACCAGAAGACTTTGTATAAAACTATTAATTTGAAGGAGGAAAACCATTAAAGTTACTTCACAAACAACAGAGTTATGTGGCAAACCCAGAATCCTGGAATATAAAAGGAATAACACATCATCAACTCAGCCCAGATGGAGAAAGACCATCTCCTGCTTCACTTCAGCTCCCATGGTGTCTATGCACACTTTACTTTTGTTCATTTTAGCCTGTATTCATAACATGAAAATTCTATCTCAAAATAATCTCTGTCTGGTGGTGAAACTTGTCTGTAATCCCAGCACTGGGGAGGCTGAGGCAGGAGGACCATGAGATAAGGCCGCCTGAGCTATATAATGAGACCCTGTCTCAAAACATTGACAACAACAATGAAAAAAATAATGTCTGGACTCATTATTCTAAGGATGAGTTGATCCTCCCTAAATACTCTGAAAGCACCAGATTAGTCTTCACCCTGGTGTAATTATCTGCCAAACTGCTAATGCAACTGGTTCTCTCTCCCTCTTTCCCTCTCTCTCCCTTTCTCTCTCTCTCTCTCTCCCTCTCGCTCTCTCTCTCTCTCTCCCTCTCGTAGCTGAGAAGCATAACAAAGTAAATGGGGTATCTGAAATCAGTATTAGTTTTTGTTAGAGCCTAGCGGATTCAGCTTTAAAAAGTACAATCAGAAAGTACTCAGTAGACATAGCTACTGAGGCTATGTCTACAGCTATCAATCCTCCTAGGCATCATTAAAAAGTCACACTAAACAGTTTTCAAGTTTTAAAATAAGTACAATTTTTATGAGCAATGAAAACATACCAAGTTGCTGTAGTATCACAAGTGTTGTCATAAACAGCAACAACTAAGAGACTCCACCACCATTCCACGTCAAAGAAATAAGCCTCATTTTTCCTACACAGGACCTTATTTCTATCAACTGCTTGGTAAGAATGACATTTCTAATTCTTTGTTCTACACCATTATTCATGTTCCGAATGAATGTGACATTCTAATAACTGTGTAGTTACGAGTATAGTACTTTTGTGTTGTTTTGATGACATTAAACATTTCACAATTTCAGACTGCATACTAAGTTTATCTACACTCCTCACAATATCAGAGAAATGAACACTTAACACATTGCAACCACTGTAGTTTTTCAAAAAAATTATGCAAATTTAGGATTCAACTGAAAATTAAGGCTGGGGGTGTGACTCAAGTGGTAGAGTCCTTGCCTAGCATATACAAAGCCCTGGGTTCTATCCTAACAGCATAAAAAAAAATAATAATAATAATTTAATTAAAATTTTAAAGGGGGGGTCTGGGGGTATAGATCAGTGGTATAGGGCACAGCCTCCGAGGACCTGGGATCCATACCCATTACCACAAAAATAAATAATAGAAAAAGGCCACTATAAGTAGCTACTAAATAAAAACTAAATGTTACTTTTATAAATGAATTGCTTTACCTCTCTCTTAGATAATTCTTTACCTTTGGAAAAAAACACATGAAGCCAACCTGGGTGTAAATTCTCTGGACACCTGGCATACTAAGAGAAGTAACATAGGAAAATGAGAAACACAAGGAAATGATGAGACACAGATGACACGAGGAATAATTCATTTCTGCCCTCTGGAAAAGCGAAATGCACAAAAGTGCTGGGTTCAAACGCCTCTTCAATAACCACACCCTACCTTATGGTCAGATGTGAACTGTGTCGCTCTTAATTCTTCAACTGACCTTTACACACTCCCTTCAGTGGCACAAAACTGAGCTAATGAAAAGACCACCTAACCCGTGCCACCCACAACTGCAACTCCTAAAAGTCGTCCCTCCGGTCCAGTTCTTTCTAAAAACCCTCCTGTCAAAGCTTGCATCCTCCTCCTCCCCGTCTCGATCCTTCCGGTCTGCTAACGAAGGCCAAGTTTAAGGCCACGTCTCCCGCAGGCTGGGGAGCGGGGATCTGTCAAATACGTTTTTCAAGCGCTATGGGGAAATGTCACTGCCACGGGTCACCCTGCACGGTTCCATGTCTTTATGACCCTTTGTACACGGACAAAAAGAAGGGAAGACTTTTCGTGTCGTTTCTAGGTGGTCAGGGAGGCTGTCGGGGTGCGAGTCTCCTCCACTTGGGCCCTGGTGGCAGACGGGTGGCCCCGGCCCCAAAGTTGCTCCAGCCCGGTGGCCTGCGGCGGACTCTGAACGTCTGCAGTCGCCGCCCGGGCCTGGGAACAATGCGGGGCTCCGGGGCGCCCACGCCCGGGCCCGGAGAGAGGGAAGGAGAGGCCGTCCTCCGCCCGCACCGCCGAACAAAAGGCGCTGCGGGGCCGGGGCCAGGCGCCCGGGGTCGCGGAGAAAAGTTTCTGAGGCACCGGGGGCCACCGCCCCGCACAATAGCCGGGCCGAGCGCGGGAAGGCCGGCCGCCACGCCCCCGCCCCGCCGGGCCCGGCCCGTACCTGGTGGGTCTCCTTCCTGCCGCCCGCGGCCGCCGCCGGCCCGCCGGGGCCACTCGTCATGTTCACGTACAGGGAGCGGGTGAGCGGGCTCCGCAGCGTCCACATCCTCCGCGCCAGCCACACGGACGCCAGGCTCAGGCACAGCCAGCCCGCCAGCAGTCTCATCGGGGGCCGCGGCCGCTCGCTTGGATCACCGCCGACGCCGGGGCGAGGAGGAAGAGGCGCCACCGCCTCCGGCCACCGTCGCCGCCGCCCGGGCTCGAGCCATCGCGCCCGACTTGCCCATCCAGCCCGTTCAGGGCCGAGGCGGGGGGGTGGGGAGGAGCGGCCGGCGCGCAGCCTTCTGCTTCCCCCTTCCTTTCCGCCAGCGGAACGACGCCGCCACCGGCGGCGGTTTCCACCCGGAGCACGTTCGAGCAAAGGGGGACACGTTCTCTCCGGGCGCGCTCCCTCCGTCCAATCAGCGGGCTGGCAAGAAGGCGGGACAAAGGGGGCGCGCGTTCGCCCGGCGCGCGGCCCCGCGGCCAGAGTCCGCCGCCCCTGTACGAAATGGCGGAAGCGATCTGAAGGTGCTTCGACCTGTAAGATCACTTGCAAAGGCATTTACTGAAGCCCCGCGCCTCGCGATGGTGGGGCCTGCAAGACTTCTGTTTCTCCGCGCCATTGTCGTTGTTGTCTCTGGGCCCCGCAGCCCACTCCCTGGCGGGACTGTGACCGGTGGCTGTGGTGGGGTTGGGGTTGTCTCATCCCTTTCCTGCGTCCACTCAGACCCTGTTCCTTCCCAGAAGCGACCACTGCCAGCTCTTGTTGCTACCTCGCTTCCAGGTAACACTTAAGGCCAACAAGCCAGGACCCAGTCTTTTGGCAAGAGCTGCAAAGCAGAGGACGTAGGGGAAAAGATCCCGCCAATCTCGGCCTCCTGGCGTCCCCAACCTGACAAGTGGCCGCCCCGCCCGCGTGTTTCCAAGAGGCCTAGTGAAGGCTGTGTTGTAACTGGGGTACCTACAAGTGATCAATGATGCACACCACAGTTGGAGCTCCTAGCTGCCTTGTTTTTGAGCTAACTGAGGAAATTGGACCCGGCACTCTTAAAAGTCAAATCAGCGGTGCGAGCTTTACCCAGATGTCCCTTTGATCGTTTTTAGCAGGGGAAGACCTAGCAACGTTTCAAAACTGAAGGGTTACGATGTGTTCCTGTGTCTGAACGTCTTCCTGCTGCTTCCCGAGCTACAACTAAGGAGGCACGCATTTCCTAGGTCCCCTAGTAACGCCTTCCTGGGCTTGTTGCTTTGCATTTGACTGCACCAGAAATTATGTTCAAAACTAAAGAAATTAATCTTTTGGTTAATTTCATATTATTCTTCAGAGACTTTCATTTATGAAATAGTGGGATTGTGGCCCGGCAGATAAGAAAACAAAATCAAGCTGAGCACCGGTGGCTCACTTCTGCAATCCCAGCTACTAAGAAGGCAGAGATCAGGAGGATTGAGGTTCAAAGCCAGCCCAGGCAAATAGTGCGTGAGACCCTATCTCAAAATAACCCATCACAAATAAGGTGGAGGAGGGAGCTGGTAGAGTGACTTCTGGTGTACGCCTTGAGTTCAAGCCCCAATACAGCAAAAAGAAGAAAAAAGAAACAAAATCATTCCTTCCCCACAATTTTATTAGGTGCTATTAGCTTGGCATCTTTCCCTAACAGAAGTATTTTATGGCCTAATGTGACAAAGGACATAACAACAACAACAAAAAAAAAGTGCAAGATGGGATACTTTGTATTCTCTCACTGCATTCTTCCAAAACTACTAAATCTTCAAACCTCTAGTGGTCCTGGCCCAAAACATTTAAAAGGAACTATAGTAGCAAGCCCAAATAACTGTTTGTCAAGTGGGGGCAGGAGACACAAGCAACAAGAGTGTACAAATGGCCTATTTCACTTCTGAAGACAAACGAAACAAAAAGGCATGCCCCAGCCATGCACCAAGCCTGTGTATGATCGCAGCTCCAGGACTACAAATGTGGAAGATGAGCTAGAAGCAAGTCCATGTCTACTGATGTCTGAAGGATTTAGGGCCAACTGATTGCTACAAAGCCTGGCATCTCAAAGAAGCAGGTTTTGTTTTATACCTGAACAGCCAGCCTAAAAAAATAAATCACTTACACATTTCAAATACTCTATAATCACAAAATATATACATGCACATCACATTTAGCAAGCACAAGAAAAACCCAAAACACAACATGATCAAATGATTTGCCTAAAGGTAGCAGAACAGATTAAATAGCAGACCTTTTCATAGAGTTTGCTATCCCATCTTCTGCCTGCTGGATCCATCTAAGAAGCCTTGCTGTCCTCTCTTCCGCAAGGAGCCTCTGAATTACAAATGAGGAGGAAGGAAAACAGCAAGAATAAATACAATAAGCAGAAGTTCAGATTGCCCTCTGGGACTGCCTCTTCCTTCATCCACCAGAATGTCACTACTGTACCTTAAAACCTCAGTTATCTATAGTGGGGAGGGGAAGAGGCACAGATAACACAAAAGCCAAATATGAGCTAATATCCTTTCTACTGTGGCTTTGAAATACAGTTAGTGAAATTCAAGATACAGAAATGACACCCTCTGAGCTAAACTCTATGCAGGTGTCTGGCCTGGGTCTCAGCTCTGTGTACAGGCCTGAGATTTTGGCTAAATCACTTCTCTAACTAGATCGCTAGGCAAAGGATTTTTTGTTATTGTTCTATTAATCTATAAAATATGCCATTTCATGTTCTCTCTTAAGTTATAAAGTATAACTCCATAGGGAGAGAGGCTCAGATGTACAGAAGGCACAAAACATGCTGTCACTGTTTCTCATTGTTACCTCCTTGAAGAGTTAATAGTGTAAAAAGACTTCATAAAATCACACATTTTATGCTCTTTAATAATGTTTGGTACACCTTCAGAGGATAAAGAAGTTTTTCCAATGTTTTCAATAAAATGTGTCCTGTGGTTGTTAAGGGAAGAGCACCTCTTTAAAAAATTAAAATTAGCAATAAACCCTTCCCATACAACCAATACATGTTAATAAAAACGTTTTTTGTTTTTGGTTTTTTTTTTGGCAGCACTGGGGTTTGAACTCAGGGTCTCATGCTTGCTAGGCAGGCACTCTACCACTTGAGCCACTCTACCAGCTAAAAGTGTATTTAAAATAGTATAAAATTAGGGGCTGAGGGTATAGCTCAAGTAATAGAGTCCCTGCCTAGCTAGCACAAGTCCCTGAGTTCAAACCCCAAACCCCAAGACCACCAAAAATTAAGTAAAGATCTGTTATCATTTGGATCCTAAATGTCCCCCAAAGCACCATGTGCTAAAAGCTGGGTTGTCAGCCTGTGGCGCTATTGGGAGGTGATGGAACCTTTAGGAGATGGAGCTAAGTGAGTGAGAGGTTGTTAGATCACTGGGGCATGTCAATCGTAATGAGCACGCGCAGTCCTAATATAGATTTTGGATCCTCCATAAGTCATTCTCTTAGAACCTATGGTCACAGCTTCTCTTAAATACTGTGTCTATCCGTGAACCCCTTCATATGACTTCATACTGACTGAGAATGTGAAAATGGAAGTGAGGGAGAGGAATATAAGACACAGAACCATAATATTCACACATAAAGTCAGGCAGCAAATTCAGTTTGCTTACTTGTGAAAGATGTCTGTCTTTTTAGTAAGAAATTTTTTCCCCCAGACTAGCTCATCTGTCTATCTCTGTGACAGCCATAGCACTTCACCAGCTTCTAGAACTTTCTGAACTGCCAGTTTGCCTCCCACAGCAATTTCACACCTGTCTCAGTGTATGTCAGGGGTATCAGTAGAACGACAAACATTATTTTCCCATACTCAATAATATTTATTGGATACATGCAGCACCAGTCACTGAATTTAGCAAACAGGAACCAAACAACATTTTACCTTCACAGAGCTTACTGTCTAGTAGGGAGGCAGACCAACCAGTAGTCAAGCAATGCATAGCTAATTACAAAATGCCCAGCACAAGGAAGGCACTGTATCTCATTAGAAAAACTTCTATTTTTTCTCCTTTTTTTTTTTTTTTTTCGGTGCTGGGGACCGAACTCAGGGCCTTACACTTGCCAGGCAAGCACTCTTCCACTGAGCTAAATCCCCAACCCTCATTAGAAAAACTTCTAACAGAGAAATGTGAGTTAATTGGGGTGGGAGGAGGAATCCTAGAGCAGGCTTAGAGCAAGGAAGTGTGGCTTTGCAGCCTCATTTTGACATCCCTTGGCTAAGCTTGTGCTACCAAGTTGCCCAAGTTCCTGCTGCACCGTCAGAGTACCCAATAACTGACAACAGAGACAGAGTGCCCAGAGCTTTCTGGAATGTGAGGAATCAGTGTCCATTACACACCCGGGGGGGTTGGAGGAAACTATACAGGTTAGCACAGTGCCCTCCCCCCCTCAGCCATCAAATGGTAGTGAGGGGTGTTACTCTGACCCATAGGCTGAAGTCAACCTACTCTCCTTGACACAGCACTTAAGCAGGCCCAGGATTAGCAGCTACATGCTTTAAACTTGTCTACTACAAGACAGATTCCCTTAAGGAGAGGCCTTTGACTAATACTTAACTGAACCCCAGGTTTCCATTTCTCAAAAAGAATTGTGACCACCTAACTTGCCCCTTTTTTCCCCTTGGTGGTACTGGGGTTTAAACACAGGTTCACACTAGGCAGGCACCCTAGTGCTTGAACCATGCCTCCAACACTTTTTGCTTTTATTATTTTTCAAATTGGGTCTTGCTTTTATGGTCGGCAGGCCTGGACCATGATTCTCCTATTTTATACTTTCCTCCAACACTGGGATAACAGGCAAGTGCCACCACACCCAGCTTTTTTCCTTATAGATGGGGTCTCCCAAACTTTTGCCAGGGCTGACCTAAAACTGTGATCCTCCCCAGCTCAGCCTCCCAACTAACTAGGATTACAGGCATAAGTCACCAGCACCCAACTTAAGTTGCCCTTTTTTAAGGCAGAGTTTCTTCATATTAAGGGCTTCAACATGATGAATCATAAATAAATACATTTTGGTATCTGGTAGGTAAGTGATAGAGCACATACCTAGCAAGTACAAGGCCCTGAGTTCAAATCCCAGCACTGAAAAAAAATTTTTAATTTATTCTTTACTTCTAAAATCAGCCACTTCTGTACTTAGGTTGTACATATATGGAACTGATTCTGAAATTCTTAAAAGAAATATAATAGTTTAAGCTACCAAAGCTTACCAATAGTTAAGTGTCTTCTTAAAAAAAAAAGCAAGTTTTATTTCAAGTAAGTGAGGTCCTTTCAAGAGCAGTTCTATGAGTCAGAGCTCTGATAAAAGAGAGGTAGCTGTTGCTTTCATTCAGTTTCTGGAGGATTTTCAAAGGTTCAAAGATCTTTCATCTTGTTTTAAACACATTTTCAAAACCAGCTCTCCTTGGCTCTTAATTGCTCTCTCATGGATATATGTGGGTTTGGTCTTATAAATGGTGGCTGCTTTCTCTCCACCCAATTCACAATATAACTTTATGGTACTCATTTTGATATACTTCTGTCATGCCATAAAATCTTATTTTGTGAGCATAAACATTGAAATTTGTGTTTTATATGGAAAACACAAAATTATATTGCAAAATTTAAATTATATATTAATTAAATATATTATATTGCAAAATTATATGAAAATTTTGCACTGTGCACTGAGAATGCTTTTAACACTTAAAATCTAAACATTTTCTAGTAGATCAAATATACATGTTCATAAACATGTTATCTTAAAAAGTGTGTAACATGCCACAGAACAACCTCTTCTCTGCTGTCATGAAAGAAGACCACTATTTTATTTTTGCACAATTGCAAACTGGTCAGAAAATGAGGAAGAACACTTTTATGAAAGAGGATACTTGAGTAATCAACCAACCTGAAAATCAGACAGAACTATCTCCATTCTCTGGTGAAAACTGTGATTGATTTCTTTTTCCTTTGAGACAGGATCTTGCTGTGTAGTCCAAGCTGGCCTCAAACTCTCAATCCTCCTGAGTACTGGGATTACAGAAGTGCACCATCATACCTGACTTGTGATTGATTTTTTTGTTTTTACTAACCAGCCAATCTGAGCTTGTTTCACAATTTAGTCTAGGATCTCCCAAAGTTCCCAACTAATTTGAAAAGAGGAAAGGCATTAGGTGATTATAAAACTAAAACCACAGCACTATGAGACCTTCTACCATTTTCATCCCCAGTCATGGTCCCCCCTTACCAAACATTGCTATTCCATACAATTTCCAAAAATGGATGGAGTCAGTAGTTCAGTACTGAGTTATCCTACAATAGAAACTACTTCTCCATTCATTTGCTTTCTATGCTCGGTGTGCCGAGGATGGAACCCAGGGCCACTGGCAATTGTTCTGTCACCAAGCTACATCTCCAGATCAATGTCCAAGTCTTGTAAAATTTGAGATGTAATATCTCAAGGGTGGGCATCAAAGTCTAGCAGCTTTCCCCACCATGCAGAATTTTCACTGGTAGCCAATAGAACTCAGATCCCACCTTCCACCTCCTATGTTATCCCTGGGGTCAGGCAGAAGCCACCTTTGCTAAGGAACCCCAAAGTGTGGCTCCTATGTGAATGCAGACCCAGCTATCACACCCCACCCCGAAAGGCCTGTGTATATAATCAGAACTATAAATTACATTGGAGCCAAATTTGCTACATTTCAAAAAGATGTCTTATAATTTAAACTAATTGCTTTAGGTTAGTTACATACACCTTTCACTTTCATAAGGAGATAACATTTTTGGATAATTTTCACCACATCTACAAGCTCATCCTGATTATTCAATGAAACAGGTCTTCAGGAAAAAAAATCCCAGTCATCCTTTTATGATTTGATAATATATTGGATTTGCGTTTACAATGTGTGACACCCTTTTTGATTCATGCACTGAAATTTCTCTGTCATACTTTCAATAGCAGCATACTCATCGGGGTATTTTTCATCCCAATCAATGATAAATCAGATTATTTTTGAGGGCATCTAACATTTGTTAACTCCTTATCCTGCTCAGAATTTATATCTGTTTGGGATGTTGCCCAGCAGAAGAGTGCTTGGCCAGTGTGCTCAAAGCTCTGGGTTCCATCCCCGGACAGAAAAAAAAAAAAAAAGAAATTATATTTTTTACATATGTGGTTAAGGGTGTCCCAAGGGAAAAAAAATGAAGTCGGGTCTTTTTGACATGGTAGGTGGTCCATGGAATAAAATATAAAATTGACATAAAAAACCCTCTAGAAATAAAATTGCTGAGAATCACACTTTTTTTTTTGGTGGGAATGGGGTTTGAACTAAGGGCCTCACACTTAAAAAGCAGGCGCTCTACTCCTTGAGCCACTCTAGTGAATTTTTGCTCTGGTTATTTTGGAGATGGCATCTCTCGAACTATTTGACTGGACTGGTCTCAAACCTTGGTTCTCCTGATCTTAGCCTCCCAAGGTAGGTAGGATTACAGACCTGAATCATGGTGCCCAGCTTTTATTGGAGTTTGAGCTCAGGGCTTCACATTTGGGTACTTTACCTCTTGGGCCACACCTCCAGTCTTTTTGCTCTGGTTATTTTGGAGTTAGGGTCTCACTTTTTACTCAGGCTAGCCTGGACCATGATCCTCTTATGGGAATGGTGTACACCACCATTCCCAGCTTTTTTTTTTTTTTGAGATGGGGGTCTCACAGACTTTTTTGCCCAGGCTGGCTTGGAAACCTGAACCTCCCCCTCTCAGCCTTTCAACTATCTAGGCTTACAGGCATGAGTCACTGGCACCCAGCTACATTTCATTTTTTTTGACAGTATGGGGTTTTGAACTCAGAGCCTCAGACAAGTGCTCTATGACTTGAGCCACACCTCCAGCCCTTCCTTGCTTTAGTTATTTTTTGGATAAAGTCTTGCATATTTTTTTGGGCAGTATTGGAGTTTGAACTTAGGGCCTCCTCCTTGCTAGGCAGGTTCTCTACTACTTGAGCCACACTCACAGCCCATGGTCTCACACCTCACCCTTTCTGACTTGGCCAGCCTTGAGCCTTGATCCTCCTACCTCCACCTCCCAAGTAGCTGGGAAGCTGGGATTATAGGCAAGAGCCAGCACACCAGGCCTAGAATCACACTTAAAAAAAAAGTTTAAGCCGGGCACTGGTGGCTTACACCTGTAATCATAGCTACTCAGGAGTCAGAGATCAGGAGGATCTCGTTTTGAAGCCAGCCCAGGCAAATAGTTTGCAAGACCATATCTCCAAAACACCATCACTAAAAAAGGGCTGGCAGAGTGGCTCAGGGTGTAGGCCCTGGTTCAAACCCCAGCACTGCAAAAAAAAAAAAAAAAAAAAAAAAAAAGAAGCCTACATATAATGGATTAGAGCAAAGAGATGTAAAGTCCCTTTTTTGGTGGTACTGGGGTTTGAACTCAGGGTCTTGTGCCACTCCACCAGCCTACAAAGTCACCCTTTTTAAATGCAGGCCAAACCCATCTCTGTGGCACATGCTTGTTATCCCACCTACTTGGGAGGCTGAGGCTGAAGGATCACAAGTTCAAGCCCAGCCTGGGCACCACAGCAGGGAACACCCCCTCACACATAACACACACATCTTTAAAAAAAAAAAATAGGCAGGCCCCAAGTTGAGATGTCGGCAAATTGATTAAAGAAAGTTAGTAACATTGTAGATATAACAGCACTCAGGAGTGGAGGATGGGGAGGAGTTAGGTCACCATGAAACACAAGAAATGGAAGAGCAAAATGGTTGGGCAGTGGGTCTCCATGAGCAGCCCAGGAGTCAGTAAGTCCACTGTGCTCAGTGCATCCATCAGATCCAGGCTCCATGTCATTATCAAATGACATCATCCTAAACCATCATGTCCCTCTTCCACACAGCTGCTGATGGAGGACGCTTCTCGGAATAAAATAGTAAATAATGCAGTAGCCATGTTCTTGGCAGATAGCGCAATGCCACATGCTGCATACATTTTAAAGAAAAGAGGTTGATTTTAGGTCATGGTTCTGAAGGCCCACAGCTGGGGGAGCAGTACCTGGTGACAGCCTTCTTGCTGGCAGAGTGTCAGTGTGGTGTAGGACATCACATGGCAAGAAACAAGAATCATGTGTGTCTCCTCTGGTCTCTCTCTCTTCTTATAAAGCCAGCAAGATTCAATCTTGGGGGCTCCACCCTGATGATTTTATCTAATCCTTATCACATCCCAAGGGTCGTACCTTTAAACACCATAGTTGGATTAAGTTTCTACTTTTGGAGCTGGTGGAGTGACTCAAGTGGTAGAGCACCTGCCTAGCAAGCATGAGGCCCTGAGTTCAAACCCCAGTACCATCAAAAAAAAAAAAAAGTTTCTACCTTCTTAATCCCTCACACTGAGGATTAAACTCCAGCATGAGTTTCATAGGGGACAAAGCACACTCAACCCATGGCAAATAGTTTTGGAGTTTTCACTCTCTGCAGTGGCCTGAAAGTTCGGTCCACACTGATGTGCCTGTGAGGGATTAATCTGTTTTCAGTGTACCAACATAGCAAGTGTATAGGGCTGCAAAAGCTCAGTGATGGATTTACCCACAATGCACTCCTGAGGACCTGAGGTGGCCAGCTAGCCATCCTTCACAAGGGATGTCAGACCTCGCTTGCCTGGTCTGATGAGCACATCCATGTCCTTCAGATAAGACTGTGGTTCTCTGTCGGGTCTGTTTTGTCCCACCACACAATCCCAGTCTCCATTCTAATTTTTCCTATTTTCTCACTGAGGTAAAATATACATGACACAAATTTTCTATTTTGACCATCTGTAAGGGTTCTTTGACATTCTCTTGCCACCATCGATGTCCACAACCTTTTCAGCTTGTCAAATGTTGAATTCAACATTCTGCTCTCCCCTCAGATCATGGCCACCGCCATTCTACTTCCTGTCTCTAGGAATTTGACTTGCTAGGTGCTCATATAAGTGGAGTCATGTAACATTTCTACTTTCATGATTGGCTTATTTTCCTCAGCATAGGGTTCATCTGTGTTGTGAGTGCGATATAATTTCCTCCCTTTCTGAGGCTGAATACAATTCCTTAGTATACCGTGTTTGATTTACTCATGCTTCAGCCAACGGACGCTTCCACACTAAGGGCCAGTTTATCCATCCCTATCGTTATCATCAAAAATAGGGTGAACATCTGCAGTGAGTAGGCAGGAGACCCAAATTCTACTCACTTCCCTTACAGTTCTCCATGCTCTTGGAAAACTACATACCCCACCCATCTGGTCTATAAACACAGTAATTAATAAAAATCACTCGTGCACAAAGGCATGGATTTTTACCTGCTTACTTTCTTTGGCGAATGAAAAATTTTGTGAATTTTCTTCAAATTCTAATATAATCTGTACTTACACAGTACATAACATGTACACACCAAAAATAAATCTCATGAATTCAGAGTTCCATAACACTTCATAAAATAGGAAATGATTTACTACAAATAGTACATAGCTGTGATGTTTATAAGCAAAGACTATCTTTTGAGAATTGTATAGTTGGACAAATTGTTAGAGTCTTACAATGTAAAATCAAAACCTTTGCCTTTCTTACTTACACGTATTCATCATCACGCAGCACATGCACACACACACACCCTGCTACTTCGAACTGTGGACATGAACATGGAAATACACACATCTACTCTTGGAATTGTCAATCTGGGCCACCGCTTATTCACCAATAAAGAGAGCCTTCTCTAACATCGCTTGCTGCCTGGGTAGCACTTGTCACTTGGAACAAAGACAGCACCCAGTGGTGCCAGACATTGAGCTGAAGGTCTTACATATGTCATCTCTTTTCATCCTCACAGCAGAACCATCCAAGGTGCAAAAAGCTTCCACTGCCCAGGGCAGCATTTTTCATTGGGCCACCTAGGTGCAGAGCTCTTTCTTCACCACAACGCTCAGCTGCCCCCTAGTGTTCATCAACGCCCTGGGCACACTATTATCACCTACTGTGTTGATTAAAATCCAGTCTCCCCAATTCTCCCAACAAGATTCTGAATCTTGAAAATTAGAAAGTTTTCAAAATGCCTCACAAAGGAGAGGGACAGGGAGGAGATCTTTAGCAGAAGCAATGTTTAAAGTTGTGAAATTATTTTAAACAGACTATTGAGATCATCTAAAATGGCGTTTTCAGACAGTAAGAAATAGCAGTAAGTCATTTATGTGAATACTTTAGGGCCACCTTCCAAAAATAACATACAAACAATTGCTATCACCTGTAAAGTTTTAAGTTCAGTAATTCACTCTCTTGAGTGCACAGTTACCAGTTTTGACAAATGCATACAACTGTGTAACCACACAAAAAATAAGATACAAAATAGCTGTACAACCTAAAAAAGATTCCTGCCCTCCTTTCAAATCCACACCTCTCCGGACTCCAGCTCTGTCGGTCGCTGCTGTTTTCAGCGCAGATGGTTTTGCCTTCCCCAGAAGAGCACAGGACCCCAAAACAGTCTTTTGAGTCTGGGCTTCCTGCGCTTAATATGAGTTAACATGGTCTTGTAGGCATCAATAAATAGTCTTTCATTGCCGTGTAGCAATCAATGATTTAGATATACCACTTGAAGGACATTTGGGTGGTTGACAGTTTTGGGTTTTTTTTTGTTTTGTTTTGTTTTGTTTTGTTTTTGGTGGTTTAATAAAGCTTCATAAATATTTGAGTACATGTTTTTGTGAGCATAAGATTTTATTTCTCTTAAGCAAAAAATACTGACAATGAAATTTCTACATCATATGTCAAACATATATTTAAGTATATAAGAAAACTGTAAGGCCGGCAGAGTGGCTCAAGTGGTAAGAATGCCAGCCTAGCAAACACGAAGCCCTGAGTTCAAATCCCAACACCACCAAAAAGAAAACTGCAAAACCATTTTTCAAAGTAGCTGTACCAACTTTAGTTCTTCCCAGAAGTGTGTGGGTTCAGAGTGTGCCTTATCCTTGTAAAAAACTGGCTTTGGTGGCATCAGCTTTTATTTTAGCACTTCTGATTGCTACATAGTCATATCTCATGAGGGCTTTAATTTGCATTTTCCTCATAACCAATGTTAACTACCTTTCTGATGTTAGCTACCTTCTTTGATGAAGTGTCTATTCAAATCTTTGTCCATTTTAAAATTAGGTTTGCATCTTACAATTGAGTTGAGAGAGTTCTTTATAATATATAAAGTCCTTTCTCAATAGTCATTTTGTAAACATTTTCTTCCAGTCTATAGATTACATTTTTATTTTCTTAACATCTTTCAAAAATCAGGAGTTTTAATTTTGGTGAAGTTAAATTTATCAATTTTTTGTTTTTATGGATTATATATTTGATGTCATATCCAAGAAACCTTTCCTGTCCCAGAATATCACTTTCTCCTGTTTTATTCTAAAAGATGTTTGTTTGTGGTTTTTTGTTTGTTTTTTTTGTTTTGCTTCGTTTCAGGATTTTTGCTTTGTTTTGGTACTGGGTTTCAAATTCAGGGTCTCACACTTACTAGGCAAGCACCCTAAACTGTTTTTGCTTTTGTTTTTGTTTTTTTTGAAAAGGTCTTGCCATGTAGTCTAGGCTAGCTTCAAATTCACCATCCTCCTGCCTCTGTCTCCCAAGTGCTGGGAGACACACCACACCCAGCTCTTGCACATATTTTTAAAGATATATAACTAAGTATTTCATTGTTCTTTTTTATGTTCTTGTAAGCAGCAATTTTAAAAAAGTAATATGAATTTCCAATTGTTCATTCTCAGTAAAAGAAAATACACTTCATTTTTGTATACTTTGTAACCTGTGACCTTGCTAAACTCACTCGCGTTAGTTCTAGTAGCTTTGATACAGATTCTTTGAATTTTTCACATAGACAACCATGCCATCTGCTAAGAGACTTTTATCTCTTCCTTTCAATTTTTTAAGCTTTTTGACCTATTTTTCTCCTGTTGCACGGTGAGGCTCTCTAGTGTGATTGTGCACAGGAGTGGAGGAGCAGACCTCCTTGCTCCTCCAGGCTGAGGAGGAAAGCCTCAGTCTTTCACCTCTACAGATGACACCAGCTGTGGAGTTTCCACAGAGGCCTTTGTCAGAGCAGGGAGTTTCACTTCTGCTCCTAGCTTGCTAAGAACTTTAGTAAGAATGGATATTGCATTCCATCGAATACTCTTTCTGCATCAATTAAGATAGCTATTTGGATTCTATCCTTTTATTTGTAGATACGATGAATTACTTTGATTTCTGAATATTGAATCAAGACCACACTCCAATAAGGAGCCCCATTGGTCACCTTTATTATCCTTTTCATATTAGCTAGATTAGAATTACTAAGATTTTAAGACTTTTGTGTAGTGTCTAGTTTCATGAGAATAACAGGTCTAGTTTCTGTAGAAAAAAAAATTTAACATAATGGTTGTGAAATGTAACGTGATGCAAAAAAAAAAGATAACAGGTCTATAGCTTCTTTTTCTTATAATGTCTTTGGTGGTGGTATCGGGGTAACACTGGTCTCATAAAATGAACTTGGAAGTATTCTTTTCAATTTCCTAAAAGAATCTGTGTAAAATTTATTTCTTTCTCTCCCCCCACCCCACTTTTTTGGTGGCACTGGGGTTTGAACTTGGGGCCTCACACTTGCTAGGCAAGTGCTATACCACTTGAGCCACACCCCCAGCCCTTTTTATTTCATTGCTTTTAGATAGGGTCTTGCATGTTTGCTCTGGCTGGTCTTCCAACATGATCCTCTTACTTCTGCTTCCTGAGCAGCTGAGATTACAGGCATGCACCACCATGCCCAGCTGTATTTCTTTCTTAAATATTTGGTAGAATTTGCCAAAAAAAACCATCTGGATTTGGAATTTTCTTTGTTGGGAAACATCTAAGTTGTCTGATGTATTGGTATAAAGATTTCCTAATATTTTCTTACTATCATTTGTGTATCTATATAATCTGGATGAATGCCCCTTCATTCATTCTTGATATTGGAAATTTATGTCTTCGCTTTTCTTTCACAGTCTGGCAAGAATTGAACCAGTTTTTGGCATAATTGATTTTCTTTTTCACTTTTTCTGGGATTTTTCAATGTTTCTGGTTTCTGATATTTTCTCCTGCTTAATTTGCATTTAATCTGCTCTTTTCATAGTTTGTTAGTAGAAGCATAGATCATTGGTTTGGTTCCCTTTTCTTTTTCTTTTTTTTTGGGGGGGGGTGTACTTCAGTTTGAACTCAGGGCTTCATGCTTGCTAGGCAGGTGATCTACCCCTTGAGCAACTCTACCAGTACAGTTCCCTTCTTTTCTAATGTAAACATTTAATGCCATAATTTTCCCTCTATGAATTGTTTTCACTGTATCCCAGAAATTTTGATGTTTTCATTTTTGTTCAAATAGTTTCTAATTTCCTCTGTGACTTCCTCTTTGAACCATGGGTTCTTTGGAAATCCCCATTTCCATGTGGGGATCTCCCAGACATTTCTGTTACTGATTTAGTTCCATGGTGACCCTGTGACATACTTAACCAGATTTATATTCCTTTACATTTGTTGTCATTTGTTTTCTTGTCCAGAAGATGGTTTATTTTGGTTAATGTTCCATATTCACTTAGAATGCAGATTGTGCTGGTTTTGGGCAGAGTGCTCTATAAATGTCAAGCAGATCAAGTTTCTTGGTGTTTTGTTTTGTTTTGGGTAGCACTGAGGTTTGGACCCAGGGCCTCATGCCTGCTAGGCAGGCATTCTACCACTTGAGGCTCCACCAGCTCTAGGTCAAGTTTCTTGACCTCACCTCTATGTTCTTACTGGTTTTGTGACTATTGTCCTGTAGATTACTGAGGGAGAAATGTTGAAGCCTCCACCTGTAATTGTGAATTTGTCTATTTTTCCATTCTCTTGCAACAGTTTTTGCTTCATGCCTTTCGGATTTCTGTCGTTATGTCATACATACTTAGGATTAACTTGTCTTTTTGGTTAACTGGCTCATTTTTCATTATGCGATCTCCTCCTTTATCCCTGGCAATATTCTTTCTTCTGAAGTCCACTTTGATATTAATACAGCCACTCCAACGCTATTTTGATCAGTGATTACATTACATTTTTTGTCTTTTTAACATGTTCATATCTTTAAAGTGAGGTTTGTACATAGAATGTGGTTAGATCATATTTGTATCCAATATAACAGCCTCTGCCTTTTACTTAGTGTGTTCAAACCATTTGTATTTACTGTAATATTGATATGGTTGGGTATAATCTACCATCTGTCTGGCACAAATCCAAACTTCAAATCTTAAACTCCCCTCTTAGGATTGAGGGTGAATTCATGATTATTAACCCTTTCTGGAATAGAACACAGTCATTCTCTTCAGGCCCAGTTTTCCTCAGGTTCAGACCACAGGAAGAGAACTTTGCAGGAAAAATAATGTGGAAATAAATTTGAGGAATCTACCTTTTTTGTACTCTCTTACTGTAACATCCTGGCAAGCGACCAGAGAACTCAGGATAGGAACGAGGGCTATTCACCTACCTTTCTTTCTTATCAAACATGCTCACACACAGACCAAGAACAGCAACCAGGAAAAAACTCTTGTGTTGAACACCCAGTGGTAGGCTGGGCCCTGGCCCTGCTCATGCCAGTTGGTGAAAGCCAACTGTTTACTTTTCAGGAATTTCTCAAGCTGGTTTTTGAACAGCCATTACAATTGAGTAAATTAGATTAAAAGCAAAATTGGTATTCAAAACTCATTGTTTGTTTTTTAACTATTATTTATGCTTGTAGGATAACAGCATATAAATGACTATGTTATCAAAATATTTTATAATAGGATGCTACAGCTTATTTTTTCCCAGATCTGTGTTCAGTGATGTGATATTGGTAGTTTGAAATTCACCATGGTGAAAGTGTTAACACCATGGCAATCAGTGTAAACTATTTTGTTCTGTTTTGCTGGTTGTCCAAACTGGAGATCAGCAGACTTTTTCTGTGGAAAGCCAGATAATATTTTAGGCTTTGTGAGCCACACAAGGCCTCTCATATAATCTTCTTTGGCTGTCAGATCTCAGGCTTCACAAACATATCACACGTTAGATTTGGCCCATAGCGTATAGTTTGCCAACCTCTGATCTAGACTTAAGGGAGATGAAGAAGAGTGACAGGAGGGGTGAATTTAATTCTATGCACATATAGAGATATCAAAATGAAACCCCTTTGTACAACAAATATATGCTAATAAAAATGGGTGGAAAGAAAGTAGTAAGGAAGGTGCTGGAGTGTACCTCAGTGGTAGAGTGCATGGGTCCTGGGTTTGTGCAGGGCCCTGGATTTGATCCCTAGCCCCACAAAAAAGGTAACAAAAATAGTAATAATGCAAATTAAATCCAAAATACAAGCCATTATGTTGTAAAAGCACAAAAAATGAAGGACATCATCTTTCCAGTATTCAATCCCTATCGTTCAATTCAACAAAGAAGTTGTCTGCATCATTGGTGACCAAGCTCTGAAGTAGGTCTATCTTTTTTTTGGTACTGGGGTTTGAACTCAGGGCCTCATACTTGCTAGGCAGGTATTCTACCACTTGAGCCACTTCACCAGCCCTTTTTTATATCAGGTATTTTCGAGATAGGATTTCATCAACTGTTTGTGCAGGCTGGCTTCAGACAGCAATCCTCCTAATCTCTGCCTCCCAAGAAGCTAGATTACAGGCATCAGTCCCGGAGTCTGGCCATTGCCTTACGCATTACCACAGACAAAAACACAGAGCAACATTCAGGTTGGAAGTGCCCTCCACAGATGGTGGCGTGAGGAACTTCTTTCTTAAATTGAAGAGTAGTGTCACCATTTATTCAGGCTTCAATTTTGGGGCTCTGCTGTGAATTACAAAAGCGTATAGGAGAATTTGTAAGAAAGAGAAAATCATAGTGAAACTACAGGTACATGGAATTTACAATAGAAAGTACAACACATTTATTTATTTATTTGTTTGTTTGTTTATGTTAGGGATTAAACTCAGGGCCACATGCATGCTAAGCACACGCTCTAACCACTGAAATACACCCCAAGCCCTGACACATTTTATTATTTGTACATCATATTTGATACATCTTTTTCAGTAAAATTTATAATAAAATTATGTATGCATGATTTTTTTTCAAAGAGTCAGTTATTAAGTGTCTCCAGCACACTAATGTGTACACATCTGAGGCTGAGCTGGTCATCAGACCAGCCACATGAAATCTGAACAGATAACAGAGTCTGAGTCAGTTAAATGAAGGTGGGTGATTGAATTGAGGGATCTGCTGCCAAGCCAATTGAGAAAGCAACTTCTTAGAAAGGTCTAAGAAAACAAAAGGGAAGCCAGGTGTGGTGGTACTTACCTGTAATGCCAGCACTCAGGAGGCTGAAGCGGAGGATCACAGTTCCAGTCCATCCTGGGCTACATCCTTCTGCATGCAGACACCCAGTTTTCCCCACATCATTTGCTGAAGAAACTGGCCTTCCCCAGTGTGTGCACTTGGTCCCTTTGTTAAAGGTCAGTTGACTGTTAGTGTATGGTTTTATTTCTGGGCTTTCTAGTCTGTCCCATTGGTAGATGTGTCTTTATAACATATTTCAAAATGAGGGAGTGTGATGACCTTCCCCACTCTTAATCACAGGGCAATCCTCAGACAATGGTGGTGCAGTATCAAAGAAAAAATGGGGGTCGGGTGTCTCACTAATAAGACTGGTCAGAGAAGCAATATTAGGTTTAAAAGATAAAAGAGAAGCCAGATGTGGTGGCACACACCCACTATCCCAGTATTCAGGAAGCTGAGACAAGGCCAATCTGGGCTACAGAGACTCTGTCTTCAAATAAGTGAGATAAAATAAACAAATGGAGTTGGCATGCCTAGCCAGGTGGGCTCTGGGAAACGCCAAGCAACTCACATATCAATGCACAGGTGAGGAGTTACAGGTGTGTTCAGGCTACAAGCCCATTTAGAAGCAGCCAATAGAGAGGTCTTAACTTGTATTTAAATGAGAGAGTCAAAAGCCCTGAACCTTATTGAAATTTTTTACTTTATTTTTTTCTAAACAAATTAGCAACTGTAAGGATGAGTTTTGCCTTCGGTACAATGCCAACTCTGTAAGAACCAACATACACCTGAGCAGTGTTTGACTCCCACGGCCCTGGTACTGTGCTCAGAGAATCCCTGTGTAGTCTGTCCTGCTCCTGATGGAGAAAAAGCTCCAAACCAGAATCTGGACCACTGCGATGCCCAGCGGGACCAGGCAAACCAAGCTAAACATGGCATCTTGAAGATCCAGAAGTATACTAGGGAGAAGATGTCAACAGTTACTTTTTTTCCAGTAGTGTATTGTCTTATCAATTCAAAGCTATTTAACAAAAAGTTTCAGTAATTTTTCTTATCTATGAGCCCATTTAAGAAGTAAAAGATAGCTAGGTGACACTCCTGTAAAATCCTGGCTATTCAGGAGGCAGAGATCAGGAGGATCCTGGTTCGAAGCCAGCTGGGACAAACAGTACTCAAGACCATATCTTAAAAAATACCCAACACACAAAAAGGGACAGAGGAGTGGCTCAAGTGATAGAGCACCTGCCTAGCAAGCGTGAGGCCCTAAGTTCAAACCTCAGTACCCCCCCAAAAAAAAGCAAAAGACATTTCATCACCTAGTTTTGACTCTTTCCAGTTATTGAGTAAGTAAATCATCTCTTCCTTTCAGTTGCTCATGCGAGAGGAAGGTGATATGTAAACTGTGATGGCAATACCTGGTGACAAGTGCCACTGCCACATACATGCCTGGGAGGATAAAGAACAGAGGCGAGGGCACAAAGCCTAGGCTCATGTATGTTTCAAAATGATCTTCGAAGTCTGGGAGTATTCAGGCACTCATTTCTAGCACCGATCCACTCAACAAAATGAGAGAATTTCATAATTAATAACAACATTCAAAGTGACATGGTCTAAGTTTCTGCTAAGAACTTCCATTAAGGGCTGGTGGCATGGTTCAAGAGGTAGAGCACCTACCTAGCAAGTGATATACCCTCAGTTCAAACCCCAATACCTCCAGAAAAAAAAGGAGAAAAAAATCTTTGAGTTTAGTGGATTTTTTGTGTGTGTGTGTGGCAATACTGAGGATTGAACTTGGGTCTTCTCACTTGCTAGCCCAGGCTACAATAGCCCAGCTGGCCTCAAACTGACAATCCTCCTCCCTCCACCTTTTGAGTGCTGGGATTATAGATGTGTGCCACCACACCCAACTAGAAAAATAATTTTTTTTGGCCATACTGGGGTTTGAACTCAAGGCCTCATGCTTGCTAGGGAGGTGTTCTTACCATTTGAGCCACTCCACCATCTCCCAACTAGAAAAATAATTCTTACACACTATTTATGCCTTCATTTGTTTGCCAAATATTTATTGCACACTTTTTGTTTTAGGAACTTGGGATACAGAGTAAATAAATCAACAGTCCTTGCACCTGAACAAGTGGAGCAAAGAGACCATAAACAAATATATTGAATATCATCTTATAATAACAACTGCACCTCTGCTTATGGGAAAATTTTATGCACCCAATATTCTCTCTCAATCTTCTCCTTTCAAAAAATAACATCCTAAAATATTACTGCTTGGTGCCCTTTCCCTCGTTTTTTTAGCTTCTACCTGCTAGACCACGTGTAAAGTCAACACTATGTAGTAAAGGGGCCATAATGTAAATTACCATACTTACCTCAAACCCTCATCACAAAACGAATGGGGAGCCTGGCTCCTTTCTACTCTTTTTCCCCTGTCAATATCAGCTCGAGAAAGTGTGAATTAATGAGGCTGTTTCCTGACAGCATCAGTGAAATAGCTTTGTCACCATTAATATAAAATAGATAATCCTGTCAATGGAGTTGCAAGAAAGTCAATGAAACCCCTGCAGAGGACAGAGGTGCTCAGGATTGAAAGCAGTTTAGCAAGGTCACATGGTGGGACAGTCTCTTGAACTGGGATCAGAAATACTTGAGGCCATGTAAAAAGCTGGCATCTCAATAGAGAAGGAACTTCCCCTTTCTAGGATCAACCTGACGAGTTCTTTGAAAAATAATGGCAAGGCTGGGCATGCAGTACATGCCTATGATCTCATCACTCCAGGACAACCTCAAGTTCAAGACCAGCCTAGGCAACATAGTGAAACACCTCCATATATATATATAAAATAATGATATAACAAGTATTGCAGGCTTACTGTGTGCCTGGTGCTGTATCTTACTTGGGAGCTTAATACATAAAATTCTATTTTCTCATAGCTCTGGAAGCTAGAAGTCCAAGATCAGGGACAAACACAATCAAACTCTAGTGAGGGTCCTCTTCCGGACTTGCACACAAGAAGTTAGATCCTTGCATGGCATAGAAAGAGAGAGAACATGTTCCTGTGTGGGGCGGGTGGGGGTGGAGTGGGAGTTGCTTTTTGGTGGTGTTGGGGATCGAGCCTAGGGCCTCTTGCATGCTAGGCAAACACTCTTCCACTGAGCTACACCCCCAGCACCCTCCTCTTTTTTCATGCTGGGGCATGAACCCAGGGCTTCATACATACTAAGCATGCACTGTACTGTTGAGCTCCACCCTGGCCCCTGGAATCTCTTCTTATAGAGGCACTTGCCCTGTCATGCAGGCCCCACCCTCATAACCTGTTCTAAACTTAATTACTTCCCAACGGCCATCTGCAAATGTCATCACATTGTGGGTTAGGGCTTTAGTATATGAACTTTGAGAGACACAATTCAGTGCTGGCATTCTCATTTTGTTTGATGCTTTTCTCTCACTGCTGCTAATTTTCACAACCTGCAGATGACATGGGGCCTTACACAGGTCAATTAAACTGTCTTAAGTTACACAGCTAGTGACTCTAGAGCTGGAACTACCACTCGAGCCACACCCCCAGTCCTTTTGCTTTTAGTTTTTGGCTTTTTCTTTTTTTCAGACAGGGTCTTGTGCTTTGGCCTTGCTGGCCTCTGCTCACAATCCTCCTACCTCGGCCTCCCATGTAACTGGGATTATAGGCATATATCACCATGCTCGGCCCTCCAGGTGACCCAGCACTGCATAAAACACAAATTTAGTTCTAATGCCACTGAATCTCTATGGAAAGCTCTTGTTAAAAAAAAAAACATGGCTTTAAATTTTATTTGAATGATTAGCCACATATAATTAGATACCAGGGATATTTTCATTTCTTAAAAGATAAAGCCTCAGATTATTTTTTATTTGTAGATGATCTGAGACAATTCATTTTGAGTATGTTTCTTTGCTAAAGTTGAAGATCATAGTCTTTACTATGTCACTGAGAGAAAAGTCACTTTCTAAACTGTCTTCATGTGTATAATTTTGGAAGTATCATGAAGTTTTCAGTAGAAAAACAAACAAAAGGGATGCTACTGATATAATTATAAAAACACACTTGTAGGGCTGGGAGAGAGCTCGATGGTAAAGTGCTTGCCTAGCATGCCCTAGGTTTATCATCAACACTTCAAAAAAAAAAAAAAAAGAAGAAGAAGAAGAAGAAGCCAGTGCCAGTGACTCATGCCTGTAATTCTACCTACGCAGGAGGCAGAGCTCAGAAGGATCGCGATTTGAAGCCAGGTTGTGCAAATAGTTCCTGAGACCCTATCTCAAAAAAACCCATCCCAAAAAAAAGGGCTGGTGGAGTGGTTCAAGGTGTTGGCCCTGAGTTCAAGCTCCAGTACTGTAAAAAAAAAAAAAAAGGGAAAAAATGCTTGTATACATAGCAGATTGATCATAGAAAGCTATTTCATCAGTAATGCATTTTATTTGGGTTAGCCACAAGATTTGAACAGATGACACTATAACTAAACAGATAAACTGGCAGACTCTGACCACTAGTGAACATCTGTCTTCGTACTCCAGAATCTCCTTCCAGGCATCAAAGTTTGGTGGGGCTACAGGACACTGAAGGCACTGTACCCGGTAACAGACAGTAGACCAGCACCAAGCTTGTGTTCCATCTCAATGGCAGCTTATCTCACGCCTGGTCTTAGCTCATTGTACTGGACTTGTCCCTCTGCCTCACTCATGAATACCATGTGAGCTCCATGGACAGAGAGGAGTCAAGCCTTACCTCTGTTCCCAGCTCCCAGCTCAAAATTAAAACCTACTAGAAACTCTAGAAATGTGTGCTAAAGAAAAAGCATGAGCATGCTTAGTTGGCTGAATAGAAGGAGTGGCCCTTTTGCTATAAGTACTACACTCATTGTATATTTTTTGTGAAAATGTGGGCTTGTATTTTTGGCTTGTTTGTTGGTGCTGGGAATGGAACCAGGGGCTAGGCAAGTGTTCTACCACTGAGCACCAGCTAATGCAAGAATGAAATAATTGATCCATTTCTAACATTATTACATGAAGTAGCTGATGCCAGTCTTCAGAAGAGGTATGTCACCCAGGTACCCCAGTTACAGACCTCCATGAACAGCAAACATTGGCTGCTTGCATCACTAAGAAGTAAATAGATCTATTAAGCACAGTGAAATAACCTGCCCTGCAGAACCAATGTTTCTTTAGCAGTATCACGGAATCAAAATGTCTTTTGAAAATAGCAAGGGAAAGGACAATCCCCTGGGCTATACAGTTCTAAATACTGTAACAGCAAAATAATAATCAGATAGTAGGAAGGGGATTTGCATGTATGAAATGCATTTCAAAGACACACTTTTGCTCAGCTCTTCACCCTGTGGGTTTCACAATACTCATTGATCGTCACACCTCACCTTGCTAAGCGTTCTGTCAGCCTCTGGACTTTAGTCAGACACCTTCAGGTTAGCATTAGTTATGTGAGGCCGTGGGATACCAAGGTTTAATCATCACTCAATATGGTACTTACGGGCCCTGTTGAATTTATACCTCGAAAAACTGCTTATGATGTCATGAAACTAGCTTGCCAACATGTCACTTTGCAGAGTCAACAAGATTAGTCCTTAGAACTGTCATTTCCATGGCAGACATCTCTAGTTTCCTCACACTGGCCACACAAAGACACAAGGTTAGCGAATTTAAAAGATGCTGGTGCCTGGATCTTGCCTCCAGAGGCTGATCTAACAACTGGTCTAAGGTGTGACCTGGTTCAGGCCTTGTCTCCAAGCAATTCTAATGTGCAAGAGCTATGTGTTGAGACTACAAAGACATTTCTGGGACAATTTAAACACACCCGCTCTTCCTCCATTGCTGTCACATAGACCTGCAGATAAGTTACAACAGGGGCTACGAGGCTTTGGATGTCTTCTAACCCAGAGGCTGTTCCTGTCCCCCTTGAGCTAACAAAGTTTTCCCCAAGACTGGTTGAGTCTTTTAATGCTATTCGGACTTTGAGCAACTTTCCCAGCGTAGATAGAAAACAGTGAGCTAGTACATGGAGGGACAGAGCTGGGGAGTCCTTCAGATGCTACAGAGGAGACATGATCCACAGCAGTCCACATTGATGACCTTCAGATGCCCATTTCACTTTTATATTAAGAAAAATTATTTAGTAAAATTACCAAGTCTATGCTGTTTCCCAAAGTAGAAGACTATAGTTTTAACTCATAAAAAGATTAATGTCCTAATTTTTTGTACAACATAGTGTCTATGGGTATACACTGTGTAACTGAACATGGGTGAGAGAAGATTTCAAATGCTTTTACCACACAGGAAAAGAAAGAATAGATGTACGAGATGGCAGGTATGCTCGACAGCTCAATTTAACCATTCTGCAATACATATCTATTTCCAAACTTCACGTAATACATCATAGTACATTTTTGTTGGTTAAAAATAAATAAAATCAAGGGTCCTTTAATAAAGAAGGGGAGAAGCTTATTGGAAATGGTGAGGGTATAATTTTTTATTAGCATACATTAATTGTATAAAGGGGTTTCACTGGAATATTTCCATACCTGCTTACAATGTACTTTGATCAAATTTATCCCCTCTATCATATTCCTTAATCCCCTTTTCATCATTTGCAACGTTACTCATTTCTTAGTATACAATTCCCCAGTTGCTTGTGCCTCTGTAATCAGCAATCACCATCTTCTGCTGATCCTGAAACCTTGACTCCTCTCACCTCAGTCTCCTCCTCCTTGCCTTCCTTCCCTGTTACACTGCTTTTACTTGGTCACTCCAGCATTTCTCATATAAAATCATGTCAAGGGTTGACTCCCTTCAATCAAGCCTCCATACTGCAGGTGATCCTTTACACAGCAGGTCTGATATTTTTACTCCTGTTTGCTAATTACCATCCTCCACTCCTTTAGGACCAAGTCTATACTGCTCAAGCTCTACTTCTAAACCATTCTCCACTATTCCATTTTCCTTCCCCATCAGTGCTAAGTTAGAGTTCCTGTGGCTCCATGTCCTCACCAGCATTTTCTGATGTCAGTTCTGATTTTGGCCATTCTAGTTGGTTTGTAGTGGTACCTCATTGTTTTAATCTGAAATTCCTTGATGATGTAAGATACGAGACATCTTTTCATATGCTTATTTTTTTATCTGTACATCTTTGTTGAAGTGCCTGTCCAGGTATTTTGACCATTTTTAAATCAGGTTGCTCATTTTCTGGTGGTACTAGGGTTTGACTTAGGGTCTCATGCTTGCTAGGCAGGCACTCTGCCACTTGAGCCACCCTTCCAGCTCATTTTCTTATGGCTGAGTTTTCAGAGTTGTTTATTTTGGATAGCAGTCCTTTAGCAAATATTTCTTTTACAGCTATTTTCTCCTGGTCTGTGGCTTGTTTTCTTATTCTCTTGACAGTATCTTTTGCAGAACTGAAGTTTTTAGTTTTAAGTCCAGCTCCTCAGTTCTTTCTTTTATGGACCATACCTTTAATGGTGTATCTAAAAAGCCATTGTCACAACCATGATCACTTGGGTTTTCTTGTGTGTTATCTTCTAGAAGCATAATTGATTTGCATTTTACATTCACGTCTATGATCCACTTTGAGTTAGTTTTTGGGAAGGGTGTGTCCAGATTTATCTATTTTGCAGACGCCCTCTGTTTCAGCACTATTTGTTGAAAACACTATCTTTTCTCCCCTGTGTTGCCTTTGCTCCTTTATCAAAATTTGTGTGGGCATATTCTGGGCTTTCTGTTCTGTTCCACTGATCTATTTGTCTGCTTTTTTCACCAGTGTTGGTTACTGTAGCTTCATGGTAAGTCTCAAAGTTAGGGTAATGTTAGTCCTCTAACTTTTTCTACCCTGATGTTGCCCTGGTTATTTTTAGAATCAAAATTTCAGTATCTAGAAAATAACTTGCTGGGATTTGGACTGGGAATACATTGAATCTATAGATGAAATTGGAAAGAATTGACAAAGTATTGAATCTTCCTTTCCATGAACATGAGTCATCTTTCCATTTAGTTAGTCCTTTTTTTTATTTCTTTTATAAAGGTTTTGTGTTTTTTCTCATATAGATCTTGTACATATTTTGTTAGACTTATACATAAGTATTTCATATTTCGGGTTACTAATGTAAATGCTATCGTACTTTTCATTTGAAATTCTACTTATTTATTGCTGGTAGGTAAGAAGGAGATTAACTTTTGAATGGTAATCTTATATTTTATAACTTTCTATAATCACTTCTTGGTTTCATGAATTTGACTTTCTATCTTTTTTTGTCATTTCTACTGAATTTTCTACATTGACAGGGATTTACTTTAAAAAGAAAAAAACTTCTCATAACTTTCCCCTCCAGCATTATACAAAAATGTTGAAAAAGTTGTACAATGAACACTTTGGTATTTAACTGTCTACATCTCACCGACATTAGCTTTATCATATACTGCTAAACACATTCATCCTTCTATTTATCAACCAAACCATGGTGTTTTTCCACACAACTTATTACTTTTTTTTGGTAGTACTGGTGTTTGAACTCATGGCCTTGAGCTTACTAGGTAGGCACGCCTCCAGCCCAGTCTCACAACTTTTTAATATGAAAATTTTTAACCACACAAAAAAGTTTAAAGAAAAGTACAGAGAAAATCCTATGGTCATTCCTTAGATTCTAGAATTGTTAACATTGTGCATGTGTGCTTGCATGTGTATGTATGCATGTGTATTTTGTTCTCTGAACCATTTTAAGGCAAGCTGCAAATACAATGGCACCTTACCTCTGATAGTATAGGTATATTTCCTAGGAATAACAGAATTGTGATTGGAGAGTTTTGAGTGGAGTAATGACCTGATTTGACTTACCTTTTTTATTGTACAAAATAATGTGTTTTCTTAAGATATTTTTATACCTGTTTACAATGCAGTTCAATCATATTCAGTCTCCACCACCCTCTCTTGTCCCTCTCCCCACTCCCCATTTGTGTTATGTTTGTGGAAAAGGCAAAACTATGAAGATGGTAAAAAGATCAGTAGTTACCAGGTGTTAGTGAGAAGGAAGGAACAAATAGGCAGGGCCCAGAGGATTGTTGGATCAGTGAGAACAGTCTGCATGACACTATGATGGTGGACACATGTCAAACACACAAAATGAACAACTCCATCTGAACTGTGGACTTTGGGTAATAATGAAGAGTCAGTGTAGGGTCATCAGTGTAGGGTCATCAATGCTACTCCAGTAGGGGACATTGATAATGTAGGCGGCTAGGGAGGTGAGGGAAGTTAGGAGCATACAGGAACTCTGCATTTTCTGCTCAATTTTGTCATGAATCTAAAACTGCTCTAAAAATAGTCTATTCAATCAATCAACTCTTCACTATGTCATCATCACCATTCAACTGGCAGTGAAACCAAAGTAGCAAGACAGGACTGCAGGACTGTGTGGTCTGGCCTCCCTCCCCATCATGGCTTCCCTCCCTCTTGCTTACTCTGCTCCAGCTGTGCTGCCTCTGCCTGACCTAGAATGTCAGTCATGCTGCACCCCAGTGTCTTTGCACCTGCCACAGCTTCTGCTAGGAACACTTTTCCCCTAGAGAGCCTCCATGGTTCCCTCCCCTATTTTTTCAGTTGTTTATTCAAATGCCACTTTCTCAGTGAAGACTTCTCCATCACCCTATTTAAAATGCTGCTTTCTGCACCCCTTGCTTTTTTTCCACAGAGAACATTTTACCTCCTAATATACTATGAGTGTCACTTACTGTCTTGCCTGCACCTTCCCACTAGATGTAAGCTTGGCAAGGGCAGAGAGAGCAGTTGTTTTATGCACTGCTATACCTCACTGCCATATCACACAGCCTAGGGCTTGGCAGGCTCTCAATCTTATTTGTTATATAAATAAATGAACAGCTTACTGAGAGCTCCAGGTTTCCAGACCCTTGTCACTCTGTTTTCCTCACCTGGAATGGTATTCCTTCCATGTTCGAAGGATGAATTCCAAGTCAGGATCCAAAAGTCAGTGCTCCACCACCCCGTCCCTGTGATATGTTCCCTGACCTCTCCTTCATATCACCCCAGCACCCAGCACACATCTGGTGGGGCCTTATCAGGTTTTGTAGTCAGTAGATCCCTTTACAGTTTTCTCACTCATCTTACATTCCAGCACCTTTGTACCTGACATATAATAGCAGGTCTTGAAAACACTTGTAAAATGAAAGACAAATGAATTAATGAATGACTTAGATAAAACAATCAGTATGTAGCTTAATGCAAATTATATAGGCATGTACATGTAATTTTAAAAATTACAGTACTAGAGATATTCTATGGACTTTTTCTAGCAGCTTGTTCGAGATATATGAGTTAATGACTAATAAATAGTATCTGAAGTCCAAGATGATTGCCTAGTAACCAATGTGAAGAAAGGCTGAGTTTCCCTTCAGATTTCCTTTTCACGACTGCAAAGGTTTTGCACTTTACCTCTTGTTTGGGTCTCCATATCCATACTGGCTTATCTTAGACAGTACCATCATGGGAGCTAATGACTGAGCAGGTCTGGTAAGCAATGCATTGAGACCAAAAACCATTGAAGAGAGGGGTGACCTGGAACAGACAAGAATAGCAGGGGTCTTTATCCCACATGAATTCATGTGCATGTGTGTTTAAGAGTGAAAGCATTTATGTATATATCTACATATCAGGGACCTCCTCATCCATGAAGTCCCCCTTGATCTAAGTAAACAGAAACAGATATAAAATATTAACCCCTTAGTGATGAGGGATTCTAGAACAACAGAGCTTAACTCTTAAAGAAACAAAGAGAGAAGATACAGCCATCCTTATAAATGCTCAGTGAGCACTGGGTGCACCCTGTGCTGTGTTAAGTGGGCTACATGTATTGTTTCATCCAACAATCCCATGAGGAAGATGTGATTGCTACCTCTTCTTTAGAGATGGGAGAGCTGATGGCCTCACCACCCCTCACATGACTAATAAATGGTAGAACTGGAATTCATGCCCACATTTTTCTGCCCAAATTTCTGTAAGGATTACTTTAATGTATTCTTAATAAGAATCCTGCTCTTAATTTCTATAATCATATCATATGTAATGAGTAAAGGGAATGACTGAATAAAATGAAATCTTGTATTTCAACTACTAATGGAAGCCTTGCAAATAAGGAGGAGAAAAAGAAGACAAAGGAAAGGAAGAGAAAGAATGAAAGGTGAGAAAAAGAAAAGAAAGGAAAGAAAGAAGAGGTCAGGGAGTTGGAGGGCATTTGATATGATGGTCAGAGCTAGGGTCTGATTCCCAGCTCCACATTCCACAGATTATATTCATTGGGAAAGTTAAACCTCAGGGTCTTAGTTTCCTGCAACTGGGGATAATTAAGATGGCACAGTACCATAATCACTGTCTGTCTCCCCACTGGACTAGATGTGCCATGAGAGCAAGGGTCACGCCTGGTCTTGCTACTATGTAGTCTTGCTCTCTGACATGATCAAGACAGCTGACTATGCAAAAGAAAATTCTATTTTAAAAAGGGGACATTAGTCATTCTACTTTAATTAACATCACTATTCACTTGCCTGTCTCTCCTTTGGGTTTTCTTTGAGTACTGGCCCACTGACCGAAGTCAGGGCCATCTTCCTTGCATAAAAAGCATCCATGTGGCATGGCCTACAGGTTCTGCTGTCAGGTATAGAGAAAGCCTGCAGCTGTTTACGAAACAGTCTGAGAACAGAATTCTTGAGGGTTTTAGGACTTCCAAGTCATGTACAGTTCTCACCACAAGTCTGATGGTACCTTTTTTTTTTTTTTTTTTTTTTTTGGCAGCATTGGGGTTTGAACTCAGGGCCTCACGCTTGCTAGACAGGCACTCTACCACTTGAGCCACTCCACCAGTCCTTTCGTGTGACTTTTTTTTTTGAGATCAGGTCTCACGAACTATTTGCCTGGGCTGGCTTTGAACCCCAATCCTCCTATCTCTGCCTCCTGAGTAGCTGGGATTACAGACATGGAGCCACTAGCGCCCAACTTGATGGTGACTTTTTACAAGTGATCTTTATCAAATCTTTCTAAAGCAGCTTGGGTTTTAGCACTAACTTTCATTTCCTAAGTTTATAAAATCTAAATGTAATTCTTTTATAATTATAATAACAAGTACATCTGAAATTAACAGATTTGAAATAAAAAACACTGACTAATTTTTTATTTTTATTATCTTTTTTACAAGTACTGAGGATCAAACCCAGGGCCTCATTCACTGACTTTTTCTTTTAATTTTTATGTTTGGAGGTTCTTGGGTTAGAATGCAGGGCCTCACACTTGCTAGGTAGGTGCTCTACCACTTGAGCCATGCCTCCAGCCTGTTTTGCTCTAGTTATTTTTCAGACTGGATTTTGTATTTTTGTCCAGAGCTGGCCTCAAACCACAATCCTCCTACCTCCACCTCTGGAGTAGTTGGGATTCAGGCAAACACTCACACACAGATTATTGGTTAAGATGTGGTATTGCTAACTTTTTGCCTAGGCTGGCCTCAAATCACAATGCTTGTGATTTCTGCCTTTCAAGTAGCTGGGATTACAGATGTGAGGCACTGCACCCAGCCTGACTGATCCTTAATGTGGATACAACTGAGCAGTCATTAGTCCTCAAGTGGCCATTAATCACCACCATAGCACACCAGGCACATAAGTAGGTGTAATTTAGAGGGAACAGAGCATCATCGGGTAACCTGAAGAGTTTGTTACAAGACCTGCTATTTCCCATATTGCCTGACACACAGGAGGCAGTCAATAAGTATTTGTTGAGTCAATAATGTCTACTGCTCAGGTTGCTGGGAAACATGACTGGGCAGGTGGCCATGTGGCGCCAATGCAGCATTTGGTAAACAGCAGTGCCCTTTTCTTTCCAACTGCTTGACACGTTTTATTTATTTGGGTTTCTTGGTTTTGTTTGTTTGTTTGTGGTACTGAGGATTGAACTAGGGCCTCTTGCTTGTTAGGCAAGTGCTCTACCACTTGAGCCATGCCCCCAAGTCCTTTTGTTTCTAGTTTGTTTTTCAGACCCAAGCTGGCCCTAGCTATGATCCTTCTACCTCCACCTTCCAAGTAGCTGGGATTACAGGCATGTGCCACCATGCCCAGACCAATTGATTTGTAACCCATGTGATTCAAAAATAATTTGAGGGCTGGGGTACAGTCCAGTGGTAGAGTGCATGGGTTCAATCCCCACACCAAAATAAAATTTGGGAGGTGTTTACTGAAGCCACTGCTTGTTAACTTACTCCTTAAAAAAGAAAAAAGAGCTGGGCGCTGGTGGCTCACACCTGTAATCATAGCTACTCAGGAGGCAGAGATCAGGAGGATCACAGTTGGAAGCCAGCCTGGGCAGATAGTGCATGAGATCCTATCTCACACAAAATGGGCTGGTAGAGTGGCTCAAGGTATAGGCCCTGAGTTCAAGCCTCAGTACTGCAAAAAAAACAAAGGGTCAGGCATGGTGGATTGAGGTCCAAAGCTGGTCCTGGACAAAAACTGTAATCCTATCTCAAAAACAAACTAAAAATAAAGGGTTTGGGCATGGCTCAAGTGGTAGAGTGTCTGAGGCCCTGAGTTCAAACCCCAGTACCGCCAAAAAAAGCAAAGAAAAAGCTTTTGAACCAGTCACTTTTCTAGGCACTGGGGACACAAAAGTGAAGATATGGCCCTGCACTGTATGGAGTTCACTAGCAGTTCATCACTGCAACTATGAGCTTGCAACAAGTCCCTGAAACCGGAGTTATAGAAAGTTCATGCAGTGGGGAAAGTCCTAAATTTAAGTTGCATTTAAAAAAAAATGGTGGTTGGGTGTGTACATACCTGTAATCCCAGCTACTCTGGAGGTGATTGAGGGGAAGAGTTAGCTAGACCCCAGTGTCAACAATGACAAAATAAAGCTGGATGTGGTGATGCACAGCCCAGCTACATGGGAGACATAGGTCAGAGGATCAAGGTACAGGCCAGCCCCAGACAAAAATGCCAGACCCTACCTGAAAAAAACCTAAAGTAAAAAAGGGCTTGGGGGTGTGGCTCAAGTGGTAGAGAGCCTGCCTAGAAGTACGAGGCCCTGAGCTCAAAACTACATACCGTCAAAAAAAAAGGCCATGCAATATAAATGTTTCTACCAAGCTAATAAAGAATGTGTCTCTGTCTTAAAATAACACATCCTCTCTCATCCATGAAATGGGACACATCAGAAAAATATTTGCCAAGCTAAAGAATTTTATAGCCGATCTAAACACTTATAACTCCACCAAAGAATAAAAATGAGAGTAGACTCATTCAAGAAAGAAGGGATGCAGTGATCTTGACTTTTCGTTTTAATTCTTGTAACACCACAGAGCGAAGGTTACTTCACCTTATCACAGTGCACCTTGCAACACAGAGAACAGAGAACCAAGATTCCACTGTGGTTTCTGACCTTTAACCCTGCTGTGGCACCCTTTCAGAAAATAGGAAAAAGTTGCCCAGGGCAAACAAATGTGAACAACCTATGATATTCTGTCCCTTGATCCCCCATGTCATCTCTTACAATCATCTTATGATCACCTCTCCAGTATGTGATTTGTCATGTTAATATAACTAAGATAGGGAAACTCCTATAGGTCCTGCCTACATGTGGCATTTTTATAGTTAATATCTGAATAAATATACTTACTGTCTATTGAACTTCAGTAAATCTGCATCAACCAAGTCAGCCAGTGGCAGATTAAACAAGCAAAAAGAAGCTTGCACAATTACCCTAGAGGGGAAAATTTCAATACTGTATACACATGAACACTTTATAAAAAGGAGGCATAAATCTTGTTATTTATATTTAAAAACACAGCGAAAGAAAGCTGATACTGGCTTGCAGGAAGTGAAGTGAGATTGTGTGTTGTAAAAGTAAAGATGGCTCAGGGGCAGATTTCCCTCCTCCAAGTAGCCAACTGTGAGCACAGAACTCTCTCAAAAGCAAAGTGCTGGCTGGGAGTGCAATGCAGCTGGTGGAGCACTGGCCCAGCACATATGAGGTCCTAGGTTTCATCCCCAGCGCCACCAAAAACAAACGAAATAAAGCAACTATTTTCTCCTGGAATTTTTTAAATGGCTCTTATGTTTTTCTCATTCCCAAACAACTGCTTGCTCATCAAATCTGTTCAAAACCATAACAGATTCTAAAGAAAAGAACTTTCCAAGGAGTTTCATCAGATGCCTTTCTCTTGATGTCAAGAATAGGGTATTAGGCAGATGCCAGTGGCTCATGCCTGTAATCCTAGCTATCTAGGAGACTGTGTTTGAGGCCAACACAGGCATATAATTCAAGAAACCCCTATCTCTAAAATAGCCAGAGAAAAATGGACTGCAGGTGGGCTCAAATGATAGAGCACCTGTTTTGCAAGCTTGAAGCCCTGAGTTGATTCCCAGTCCACCAAAGAAAAAGAAAAAAGAATAGGATATTAAGGACTGGGGGCAGGCTCAGGTGTAGGGCACCTGCCCAGGAAGTACAAGGCCCTGAGTTCAAACCCCAGTACCACAAAAAAAAAAAAAAAAAAAGAATAGGCTATTGAGAGCTATAAATGGGCATATAACATTATAATTACAACAGAATAAAAATTTGGAGAAAGGTTTAAGAATTTAAAAAAGCCTTCTGTGCTTAGGCATATAATAAAATGTGTATGTTCTTTTTCCTAAAAAGTTCTTAAGTTAAAATAAAACATAAAAAGCAACAAAACATTTCATTCTAAAAAATCACTGTGTAAGTGTCGGTCTAAATGATATAGTCAGGGCCACACATACAGAGTTACACAATAGTTAATCCACATGGTGTTCTAATGTCTTCAAGTTTCACAGAGATTCATTAAGATCCTTTGACTTAATGACTACATCCTCCATTACCGAATTGCTCAAAATGCAAATAAACTGTGGAAATTTTCTCAAGTTGTTGCAGCAAGAACCTGGATTAGGAGTTATGATTCATTCAGTGCAAGCACATTTTCTATTTTCTCTGCAGTTTCTATTTGCAGGATATACAGCAGGTAACAGGCTATGGTGATTTGAGAGTAGACCTCACACCCAGTCACCTCCATCCTGTGGAGGCCAGGCAGAAGGGTAGCCTTGCAGAAGAGATAAACACAGGACACTGGGGTGACACAGATGGCACCTGATCCAGATGAAGAAATCAAGGAAGGCTTTCCAGAGAAGGACATACCTGGGCTGAAGCCTAAAGAAACACAAGAGAGCCAAGCAAGCAATGAGAAAGAGGCCAGGGGTGGTGGCTCATACCACTAATCCCAGCTACTCAAAAGGGGGAGATTGGAAGGATTGTGGATGGAAGTCAGTTTGGGCAAAAAGTTAAATGAGATCTCATTTCAACAAATGAGCCAGAAGTTGTGGTGTGCATCTGTAATCCCAGCTATGTGGAAGGCAGAAATAGGGGAATCCTCATCCAAGGCTGACCCTAGAAAAAAGCACGAAACCCTATCTGAAAAATAACTAAAGCAAAAAAGGCTGTGGCAGGGCTCAAATGGTAGAGCAACTGCCTAGCAAGTGTGAAGCCCTGAGTTCAAACCCCAGGACCACCAAAAAAAAAAAAAAAGAAGGAAATGAAGAGTCACACAAGGAGCACCTGTAAGACACAGAGGTGTCTGTACTAGGAACCAGAAAGTCTTTCTGTATGGTGGGGTACAGTGCAAACATTGGAATAACAAGACATGAAGACATAAAGAAGGCCTGCATAACAAAAACTTCATATGTCATACCCTGAATGCCATGAGAAGCCACTTAACCTGCTCAGCACAGTGATGACTGTATTCTAGAAGCAATATGGGAGCAGGGCTGGAGGGGCTGGAGACTGAAGCAGGAGCCTTGCAGGAGCCCAGACAGCATTCCATGTAAGCAATGCTGAGGACCTAGGCTGAAGAGTGTCAACGGAACAGAGAAGGGGTGGATTCAGGACATGCTAGAGGGAGGAAACTGCCGATCATTGTGAACATGTTGGATATGGTGTCAAAGAGAGAGGTGGCAAGGACAAAGTCTCTGTCCCAGATGTGGGCAAGTAATGAGGTGGTAGAACCTTTTCCCACTTGGGCCAGGGGAATTCGAGGTTCTATGGTTAGGAAGGAGGAGAAGAAGCTGCAGAACAACAGGAAGAACAACCAGCTGACTCTTGACAAAGGTCCCTAACCTACCTTGGAGATAGCATGTATTAATTATACACTCTTTAGAGTGGGAAAAACTATTTACCCATCTGCAGAAGACTGAAACTTGACCCCTTACTCTTATCCTGCACAAAACCCAACTCAAAATGCATCAAATGGAGACCTGAGCTATGACACTATTACTTTTTTTAAGTGAAGCAATAACCTACCAAATGGGAGAAAATATTTACCAATTATTCATATGACAAAGGATTAACATCCAGTATATAAGGAACTAAAACACTTAACAGGAAAACAAGCAATCCAATTAAAATATAGGCAAATGACCTGAACAGAGACTTCTCAAAATAATACAAATAGCCAACAAATACATGGAAAATGCTCACTATCATTAGTCATGAGATATCATCTCATCCAGTGAGAATAGTTATTATCAAAATGGGAAAAATAAATGCTGGCGATGTGTAGAAAGAAGAGCTCTCATACACTATTGGAGGGAATGTAAATAAGAACAGTCACTACAGAAGACATTATAGCGGCTCCTCAAAAAACTAGAAACATATGATCCTAGAATGTCATATGATCCAGCAATCGCACTCTGGGTATATATCCAAAAGAAAAAAATCAACACGTCGAAGAGAAACAGGCACTTCGTGGTTTACTGCAGCACTATTCACAATAGCTAAAATATTAAATCGCCTGAGATGACAATCAACAGACAAATGGAAATAGAAAACGTAGTATGTATGTATATGTCTACATACATACACACACACACACACACACACACACACACACACAGAGGAATATTATTCAGCCATAAAGAAGAATGAAATCCTGTTATATGAAGCAAATTGGATAGAACAGGAGGATATTACTTTAAATGAAAGGAGCCAGACTCAGAAAGACAAACAGTACATTTTCTCTCATATATGAAAGTTAAAAACCAGAAGAGTCAACCTGAATGTAGACTAGTGACCACTAGAGGAGGGTGGGGGCGGATAAAGGGAGGCTGGCTGTAATAAGTGCACACTATATACGTATATTGAGACATGTATTCCTTTAATATGTATAATTAATACATGCTAATCAAATAATTTTTTAAAAGAACTAGGTGGCAGAGTTGAAGGAGGAATACTTCTTTTATACTTGGCAACAGTGTTTACTAAATGCTTACTAAAAGAGGTTTGTTTTGTTTTGTTGGCTACTGGGGTTTGAACTCAAGGCCTCACACTTGCTAGGCAGTCATTCTCCCACTTGAGCCACCCCCTCAGCCCCACACAGGGTTTTAACAAAGCAACTTAACTTTCCTACCGAATTCAGTATATGAAATGCCTTCAAAAAAAACAAGCTGTTGGCATTCAACAACATGGCAGAAAGGTGCCACAGCAGGAAGGAAATAGGCAGTCAGCCCTGGCCCCGTCATAGATGCTTCACGGCATGAAAGTGGATGGCAGGACCTGGCTAACCCTGAGATCGCACTGCACACTTACTTACATGACAACAGTGATATAGAATGCCAAACAGTAGTAGTATTCCTGTCCCAGAAGTAACATGACAATGGAGGCCGCTCCTTCTAAGTAGAAAGAAATTAAGATAATCTTATAGTAGCCCCACTTCTTCAGCCAGGACTGACCTACAAGCACAAGACCCTGCAAGGAAAGCAGATTGACACTGAGTAAGAAGGAAGCCACTCACCATGACAGAATCAGCATTTTCATTACAAAACATATTTGTTTCTGAATTATAGTTTCTGCTGAAACACACAACTCACACTGTTATCCATATATATCAAAAATTGTGTACATTAATAGTCTATAGAGAACAAAGAAACTGCTATTATTTCCATAAGATGAATAAACAAACCAGGCATGTGGGTGCACCTGTAATCCCAGTACACAGGAGGCTGAGGCAAGAGGATTGTGAATTCAAGGACAGCCGGGGCTTAATAGTGAGTTTGAAGCTAGTCCAGGCTCTCTAGGCAAGACTCTGACTCAAAAAGAAAAAAAAAAAAAAACCAACAAAATAAAACAAATCAGGAAATGTTTCTCTATTTTTTTTATTTTTACACTAACCTATAGAGATTTTACTAAAATTGATCACATGAAAATATCATTTTAGAAATAGTCATTGCTTTAAGGTAAAGTGAAAGTTTCGACCTAAATCTAAAACAAATTCAATATTAAAGCTCAGAATTCACCCAGCACTCAGTAGACAAAGCATATATGTGTTGAATAAATAAATAAAAATCCCACCCTTCTTCTTACCTGTGATGTAACTCTGAAATGCCCTTTCTACCTTATAACCAGACGTTCAGTGACCTATAGTCACTATCCACATCTCTTCTGGTGTGTATCCTGCCTAACCGTACATATTTTCACAATTCTAATAAATTCATATGGAGAGCTTATTAGATTGTTTTTCTGCACTTCTTGTTACCAATGAAAAACTTCATCATTCCAGACTACAAAGTTTGTGCTATACATATGTACATTAACAGAGATCAGAAGACACTCTTTGTTTTCAATAAAAAATCACCACTGTTTAGCCCTGAAAAGTTTGCACTAATCAAACATATGTACATTACAATGAGAAGAGAATTTTGAGTGCTGTAAGTAGAACACAAAGATCCTTTAATAAACACAAGGGGCTTTTCCTCTGACTTCTTCCTTGGCTTCCTCCTCTACCTTCAAGGAACAAGAGCTCGTCTTCTGGATACTGAAAACCAGAGCTCAGGACTGCTGGATGGGCAGCAGTTCTCAGAGCTCAGAGAGAGAAGGTATGTGAGGCACCTACCAGGCCTTTCTGCACCTACAAGTTATTATAATATTATACTGGAACACATTCCCACAGTGAAGGGAAGTGGGTTCTTTTCAGTATCTAATACGTAAGGATGCAAGAAGTTAATAATACAAGAAATGTGTGGCAGAGGGGAAGGCACAAGATTTTGAAATCAGATGTCCTAAGACTCCATTCTAGCTTTGCCACTTTAATGGACTGTATTCACATCCAAGAGGCATTTTCTCTGCCAACTCTCTCTACTCTCTCTCTTTCTCTCTCTCTGTTTATTTTTTATTTTATTTAATTGTGCTCTACCACAGAGCAATACCCCTATTGCCCATCCTGCCCTCTTTCCCCTTTCTCCCTCACTCATCTAGGTCCATATTCAACAATAAAGCACTTAACAGCCATTAGTTATTATCCTTATGTCCAATATACTAAAAGATAGGGGCCCGGAACAAGTATTATTACAAAGAATCATGAAAGAAAAGAACAAACTGCCTGTATATTTAATAAAATAAAGCCTTCTGCAAACAGGATTTTGGCTTCTGATTTGTATGTTTATTGAGTAGGAGTTGCGAACAGTGTGTCTCAACATAAGTGTTGGCAAACACATACCACAGAAGTCTAAGTCAGAACAGAGACAAAGGCGGTGCTGCGCTTACAGAGAAAGTCCAACAAATACTGTGGCATTTGGGCTGTACGTGGTAATAAGAACTAACATTTCTAGAGTGTTTTTTTTTTTGTGCCAGGAACCATTTTAAGTACTTTGTGTGTTTTCATTCACTAAATTCACATGAGGAGCTGGCCATAGTAGCTCACACCTGTAATCCTAGCGACTCAAGAGGCAGAGATCAGGAGGATCACTGTTCTAGGCCAGCCTGGACAAAAAACTTCACGAGACACCCATCTCAACCAATGAAAGGTAAGCATGGGGTGGCACACACATGTCATTACAGTAACTCAGGAGTATCTTGGTCCAGGCCAACCCAGGCATAAAAGTAAGAACTTATTTGAAAAATACCAATTCCCATCAAAATTCCAATGACATTCATTAAAGAGATTGAAAAATCTACTGTGAAATTTATATGGAAACACAAGAGGCCACGAATAGCCAAGGCAATACTCAGTCAAAAGAACAATGCAGGAGGTATCACAATACCTGACTTCAAACTATATTACAAAGCAATAACAATAAAAACAGCATGGTACTGGCACAAAAACAGACATGAAGACCAGTGGAACAGAATAGAGGATCCAGATATGAAGCCACACAACTATGAGCAACTTATCTTTGACAAAGGAGCTAAAAATATACGATGGAGAAATAGCAGCCTCTTCAACAAAAACTGCTGGGAAAACTGGTTATCAGTCTGCAAAAAACTGAAACTAGATCCATGTATATCACCCTATACCAAGATTAACTCAAAATGGATCAAGGATCTTAATATCAGACCCCAAACTCTTAAGTTGATACAAGAAAGAGTAGGAAATACTCTGGAGTTAGTAGGTATAGGTAAGAACTTTCTCAATGAAACCCCAGCAGCACAGCAACTAAGAGATAGCATAGATAAATGGGACCTCATAAAACTAAAAAGCTTCTGTTCATCAAAAGAAATGGTCTCTAAACTGAAGAGAACACCCACAGAGTGGGAGAAAATATTTGCCAACTATACATCAGACAAAGGACTGATAACCAGAATATACAGGGAACTTAAAAAACTAAATTCTCCCAAAACTAATGAACCAATAAAGAAATGGGCATGTGAACTAAACAGAACTTTCTCAAAAGAAGAAATTCAAATGGCCAGAAAACACATGAAAAAATGCTCACCATCTCTAGCAATAAAGGAAATGCAAATTAAAACCACACTAAGATTCCACCTCACCCCTGTTAGAATAGCCATCATCAGCAACACCACCAACAGGTGTTGGCGAGGATGCGGGGAAAAAGGAACCCTCTTACACTGTTGGTGGGAATGTAGACTAGTACAACCACTCTGGAAAAAAATTTGGAGGCTACTTAAAAAGCTGGACATCGATCTGCCATTTGATCCAACAATACCACTCTTGGGGATATACCCAAAAGACTGTTACTCCAGAGGCACCTGCACATCCATGTTTATTGCGGCACTATTCACAATAGCCAAGTTATGGAAACAGCCAAGATGCCCCAGCACTGACGAATGGAATACACAATGGAATTTTATGCAGCCATGAAGAAGAACGAAATGTTATCATTCGCTGGTAAATGGATGGAATTGGAGAACATCATTCTGAGTGAGGTTAGCCTGGCTCAAAAGACCAAAAATCGTATGTTCTCCCTCATATGTGGACATTAGATCAAGGGCAAACACAACAAGGGGATTGGACTATGAGCACATGATAAAAGCGAGAGCACACAAGGGAGGGGTGAGGATAGGTAAGACACCTAAAAAACTAGCTAGCATTTGTTGCCCTTAACGCAGAGAAACTAAAGCAGATACCTTAAAGCAACTGAGGCCAATAGGAAAAGGGAACCAGGAACTAGAGAAAAGGTTAGATCAAAAAGAATTAACCTAGAAGGTAACACCCACGCACAGGAAATCAATGTGAGTCAATGCCCTGTATAGCTATCCTTATCTCAACCAGCAAAACCCCTTGTTCCTTCCTATTATTGCTTATACTCTCTCCACAACAAAATTAGAGATAAGGGCAAAATAGTTTCTGCTGGGTATTGAGGGGGGGAGCGAGAGGGGGTGGAGTGGGTGGTAAGGGAGGGGGTGGGGGCAGGGGGGAGAAATGAACCAAGCCTTGTATGCACATATGAATAATAAAAGAAAAATGAAAAAAAAGATACCTATAGCAAAAAAGGACTGGGAGTGTGGCTCAAGTGGTAGAATACTTGCCTGGCAATCGCGATGCCATGAGTTCAACTTCCTGTACCATCAAAAAAAAAATTCCATTAGGTAGGTCCCATTTTTATTCTCAGGTTATAGGCAAGGAAGCTAAGACACAGCAAAGTTGAGAAACTAACCCAGTTGAGATACATAATAAGCTAATAAGCAGGGAGGCCAGACTCCACCTTGAAAGACTCCAGAGCCAGGCTCTTAACTCAAGTTACTATTCTGCCTCTTTGAGGACAGTGGATGTGGAGGAAGGACAGACCTATGAAAACAGTTACTAGAGAGAAAGACCACGTGCTATTCTTTTCTCTTCTGTTTATTCAGCTCCTTCCAATGAATGCCTCTGAGAAGTCAGCCTCAGAAAATGCAAAATACTCCAGAGGTAGAAATCAGGAGACTGCAGTTCAAAGTTAGTTGGGCAAAAAATTAGGGAGACCCCTATCTCAACAAACCAGCCAGGTGTGGTGGTACATGGCTGTGATCCCAACTACTCATAAGACATAAGTAAGACCCTATCTGAAAGATGACTAAAGCAAAAAGGGCTGGAGGCATGGCTCAAGTGATAGAGCACTTGCCTAGCAAACTCAAGGCCCTGAGTTCAAATCCCAATACCCCTAACAAAAAAGAAAAAGAAAAGAAAACATAGTATTACCCTTCATCACTATACCCAACAGCTGAAGGACTGAAGTGATTCAGCCAAATAAATAACAGTAAGGACAGATTCTCAGAGCTATCATTTTTCACCACAATAATTTATGCAGGTGTCACTTTCTAGAAATGAGAAATAAAGTTAAAGCAACTTAGGATTTCATACTTTCTTGTGAGGGCTTGATAAACGGGGCTGTTGAAGTCTTTTAGTCATACTTTTGTGTGCGCGCGTGCACGTAGTGCTGAGCTCAGGACCTCGCACAAGCGGGGCAAACCTCCTACCATCTGAGCCACGCCCCCAGCCCTTGGCAAGAGAAACTAAGAGAAAATATATACTACATATATATTCAACAAAGGACATGTTTCTAGCATATACAAAGAGCTACTGCAACTCAATATGACTCAATTTAAAAACTGACAAAGGATTCGAAATACTCCACCAAAAAGATTTATGGATGGCACGTAAACACATGAAGATGCTCACCATCACTAGTACTCATTAGGAAAATATGAACCAAAGCCACAGGAACAAGGGCTGAAGATTCAGAGAAACTGAAACCATTGTGCACTATCAGTAGGAATATAAAATGGGCAGTCACTTTGTAAAACTGCTTGTCAGCACCTCAAATTGCAGAACATAGAGTTGCCATGTGACACAGCTATGCCACTCTTAGATATATATACCCAAAAGAAATGAAAGTTACATGCCTATGCAAAAACTTAACATTAATGTTCATAGCAATATTACTCATTAATAGCCAAAAAGTAGAAACAACTCAAATGTCCATCAAATAATGAATGGATAAACAAAGTAGCCATGCAGTGGAATATTATTCAGTTATGAAAAGGTATGTGCCATGTTTGAATGTGATTTATTCCCTCCAAAACTCATGTTGGAGTTTATCCCCCTCACTGTGAAATATTAACAGGGTGGAAACTTAATCTAACTGTAGTGCTTAAAGGTGGGGCTTTTGGAGGTGACTTTGATTAGTTAAGATTATCAAAGGGGGAGGGGCTCCATGATTGAATCCTGGTGGCTTTCTAAGAAGAGGGAGATCGGGTGTGGTGACTCACACCTGAAATTCTAGCTACTCAGGAAACAGAGATAAGAAGGATCTCGGTTTGAAGCTTGTCCAGGTAAATAGTTCATGAGACCCTATCTCGAAAATACCCATCAAAAAAGGGCTGGCAGAGTGGCTCAAGGTGAAGGCCCTGAGTTCAAACCCTAGTACGACAAAAAAAAAAGAAGAAGAGGAGGAGGAGGAGGCAGGAGGACGAGGAGGAGGAGAAAGACCAGAATATGTATGATACATATACACATGCAGGTTCCCTGTCTCTTGCCACGTGATGCCCTGCACTGCCTCAGGGCTCTTCCAGCAAAAAGGCCATCACCAGATGAGGTCCCTTGACCTTGGACCTCTGGAACATAGTGAAGAGGAGAAGCTGTAGATGAGTTCATGACTTAATGTAAGAAGGATATGGAGCCTAGACTCAGGTGGAAAATTCCAAGCAGAGACAGGAATTCAAACAGTTTTGTATTCTGGGTCATTGAACTTAGGCGCTGCTGTAGCGTGGATCTTAAATGCCCTTCAAGGTCCCTGTGTTAAAGGCTTGGGCCTCAGGGTGGCACTACTGACAGGTGGTGGGACCTTTAGGAGGGGTCCAAGCAGGAGGAAGTTACATCATTGTGGGGAGAAGGGGTGCCCTTGAAGGGGATTATGAGACACCAGCCCTTCTTTCTCTTCTATATTTTGACACCAAAGTGAGCAATTTTCTCCACCATGCCCTGCCCATCATTGCCAACAGGCTCTCTTACCAGTGACCCAAAGGAAAAGGCTCCCCACATCTTGGACTGAAACCTCCAGAGCCATGAGCTAGATAACCCCTTTCTCTTATATTTATTTATCCTAGATATTTCTTTATAGTAACACAGAGCTGACTAACACAGGGCCAAGACTTCACAAATGATTCAAATGGCTCTGCACACACAATACCTGGGATACTGATAAACCAACACTGCCATTTGTTAAACACTGCCAAATACATCATGTGCACACAGTACATTTTTTTTATTCATATGTGCATACAATGCTTGGGTCATTTCTCCCTCCTGCTCCCACCCCCTCCCTTACCACCCACTCTGCCCCCTTCCTCTCCCCTCAACCCCCTCGATACCCGGCAGAAACTATTTTGCCCTTATCTCTAATTTTGTTGAAGAGAGAGTATAAGCAATAATAGGAAGGAACAAGGGTTTTTGCTGGTTGAGATAAGGATAGCTATACAGGGAGTTGACTCACATTAATTTTCTGTGCATGTGTGTTACCTTCTAGGTTAATTCTTTTTGATCTAACCTTTTCTCTAGTTCCTGGACCCCTTCTCCTATTGGCCTCAGTTGCTTTTAAGGTATCTGCATTAGTTTCTCTGCGTTGAGGGCAACAAATGCTAGCTAATTTTTTAGGTGTCTTACCTATCCTCATATCTCCCTTGTGTGCACTCGCTTTTATCTTGTGATCAAAGTTCAATCCCCTTGTTGTGTTTGTCCTTGATCTAATGTCCACATATAAGGGAGAACATACGATTTTTGGTCTTTTGGGCCAGGCTAACCTCACTCAGAATGATGTTCTCCAATTCCATCCATTTACCAGGGAATGATAACATTTCGTTCTTCTTCATGGCTACATAAAATTCCATTGTGTATAGATACCACATTTTCTTGATCCATTCATCAGTAGTGGGGCATCTTGGCTGTTTCCATAACTTGGCTATTGTGAATAGTGCTGCAATAAACATGGGCGTGCAGGTGCCTCTGGAGTAACCTGTGTCACAGTCTTTTGGGTATATCCCCAAGAGTGGTATTGCTGGATCAAAAGGTAGATCAATGTTTAGCTTTTTAAGTAGCCTCCAAATTTTTTTCCAGAGTGGTTGTACTAGTTTACATTCCCACCAACAGTGTAGGAGGGTTCCTTTTTCCCCACATCCTCGCCAACACCTGTTGGTGGTGGTGTTGCTAATGATGGTTATTCTAACAGGGGTGAGATGGAATCTTAGTGTGGTTTTAATTTGCATTTCCTTTATTGCTAGAGATGGTGAGCATTTTTTCATGTGTTTTTTGGCCATTTGAATTTCTTCTTTTGAGAAAGTTCTGTTTATTCACTTGCCCATTTCTTTATTGGTTCATTAGTTTTGGGAGAATTTAGTTTTTTAAGTGCCCTATATATATTCTGGTTATCAGTCCTTTGTCTGATGTGTAACTGGCAAATATTTACTCCCACTCTGTGGGTGTTCTCTTCAGTTCAGAGACCATTTCTTTTGATGAGCAGAAGATTTTTAGTTTTATGAGGTCCCATTTATCTATGCTATCTCTTAGCTGCTGTGCTGCTGGGGTTCCATTGAGAAAGTTCTTGCTTATACCTATTAATTCCAGAGTATTTCCTACTCTTTCCTGTATCAACTTAGAGTTTGTGGTCTGATATAAGATCCTTGATCCAATTTGAGTTAATATTGGTATAGGGTGATATACATGGATCTAGTTTCAGTTTTTTGCAGACTGATAACCAGTTCTCCCAGCAGTTTTTGTTGAAGAGGCTGCATTTTCTCCATCGTATATTTTTAGTGCCTTTGTCAAAGACAAGTTGGTTATACTTGTGTGGCTTCCTATCTGGATCCTCTATTCTGTTCCACTGGTCTTCATGTCTGTTTTTGTGCCAGTACCATGCTGTTTTTATTGTTATTGCTTTGTAATATAGTTTGAAGTCAGGTATTGTGATACCTCCAGCATTGTTCTTTTGACTGAGTATTGCCTTGGCTATTCGTGGCCTCTTGTGTTTCCATATAAATTTAGCGGTACATTTTTCAATCTCTTTAATGAATGTCATTGGAATTTTGATGGGAATTGCATTAAACATGTAGATTACTTTTGGGAGTATAGACATTTTTACTATGCTGATTCTACGAATCCATGAGCATGGGAGATGTCTCCACTTTCTATAGTCTTCCTCAATCTCTTTCTTCAGAAGTTTATAGTTTTCCTTGTAGAGGTCGTTCACATCTTTTGTTAGGTTTACACCTAGGTATTTGATTTTTTTTGAGGCTATTGTAAATGGAATTGTTTTCATTATTTTTTTTCAGTTTGTTCATTATTAGTGTATAGAAATGCTAATGATTTTTCTATGTTGATTTTATATCCTGCTACCTTGCTGTAGCTATTGATGGTGTCTAGGAGCTTCTGAGTAGAGTTTTTTGGGTCTTTAAGGTATAGGATCATGTCGTCTGCAAAAAGGGATATTTTGACAGTTTCTTTACCTATTTGTATTCTTTTTATTCCTTCTTCTTGCCTAATTGCTCTGGCTAGGAATTCCAGTACTATGTTGAATAGGAGTGGAGATGGTGGGCATCCTTGTCTAGTTCCTGATTTTAGAGGGAATGGTTTCAGTTTTTCTCCGTTAAGTATAATTTTGGCTGTACGTTTGTCATATATATAGCTTTTATAATGTTGAGGTACTTTCCTTCTATTCCCAGTTTTCTTAAGCTTTGATCATGAAATGGTGTTGGATCTTATCAAAGCCTTTTTCTGCATCTATTGAGATGATCAAGTGGTTTTTGTCTTTGCTTCTGTTAATGTGGTTTATTACGTTTATTGATTTTTGTATGTTGAACCTCCCTTGCATTCCTGGGATGAAGCCTACTTGGTCGTGGCGAATAATCTTTTTGATGTGTTGTTGAATTCGGTTTGCCATTATTTTGTAGAGGATTTTTGCATCAATGTTCATTAAGGAGATTGGCCTATAGTTCTCCTTTTTGGAGGTCTCTTTGCCTGGTTTTGGGATAAGTGTAATACTGGCTTCATAAAATGTGTTAGGCAGTTTTCCTTCCCTTTCTATTTCATGGAACAGTTTAAGGAGGGTTGGTATCAGTTCTTTACAGGTCTGATAGAATTCAGCAGAGAATCCATCAGGTCCTGGACTTTTCTTTTTGGGGAGACTCTTGATTGCTGCTTCAATTTCATTTTGTGTTATAGATCTATTCAGGTGATTAATATCTTCTTGGTTCAGTTTTGGATGATCATATGTGTCTAGAAATCTGGCCATTTCTTTACAATTTTCAAATTTATTTGAATATAGGTTCTCAAAGTAGTCTCTGATGATTTCCTGGACTTCCATGGTGTTTGTTGTTATCTCCCCTTTTGCATTACTGATTCTACTAATTTGGGTTTTTTCTCTCCTCATTTTAGTCAGGTTTGCCGGGGGTCTGTCGATCTTGTTTATTTTTTCAAAGAACCAACTTTTTGTTTCATTAATTCTTTGTATAGTTTTTTTGGTTTCTATTTCGTTGATTTCAGCTCTTATTTTTATTATTTCTCTCCTTTATTTGTTTTGGGATTTGCTTTTTCTTGTTTTTCTAGGAGTTTGAGATGTATCATTAGGTCATTGATTTGGGATCTTTCAGTCTTTTTAATATATGCACTCATGGCTATAAACTTTCCTCTCAGGACTGCCTCTGCTGTGTCCCATAGGTTCTGGTAGGTTATGTTTTCATTTTCATTGACTTCCAGGAACTTTTTAATTTCCTCTTTTATTTCATCAATGACCCATTGTTCATTAAGTAATGAGTTATTCAGTTTCCAGCTGTTTGCATGGTTTTTGTCTTTACTTTTGTTGTTGAGTTCTAGTTTTATTGCATTGTGATCAGATAGTATGCACGGTATAATTTCTATTTTCTTATATTTGCTGAGGCTTGCTTTGTGCCCTAGGATATGATCTATTTTGGAGAAGGTTCCATGTGCTGCTGAGAAGAATGTATATTGTGTAGAAGTTGGATGAAATGTTCTGTAGACATCAAGTAGGTCCATTTGACTATTGTATATTTTAGATCTTGGATTTCTTTATTGATTTTTTGTTTGGATGACCTATCTATTGATGATAATGGGATGTTAAAGTCTCCCACAACCACTGTGAAGTTAATATATGCTTTTATGTCTTTCAGGGTATGTTTGTTGAAATTGGGTGCATTGACATTGGGTGCATATAGGTTGATAATTATTATTTCCTTTTGGTCTATTTCCCCTTTTATTAGTATGGAATGTCCTTCTTTATCTCATTTAATCAATGTAGGTTTGAAGTCTATTTTGTCAGAGATAAGTATTGCTACTCCTGCCTGTTTTTGGGGGCCAATGGCCTGATAAATCTTCTTCCAGCCTTTCATCCTAAGCCTATGCTTATTTCTGTCAGTGACATGGTCTCCTGTAAGCAACAAATTGTTGGCTCTTCCTCTTTAATCCATTTCATCAAACGGTGCCTTTTGATGGGTGAATTAGGTCCATTAACATTAAGTGTTAGTACTGATAGGTATGTGGTGATTCCTGTCATTTAGTTGTCTTAGATGTTTGATTGTGTGTACCTAAGTTGAGGTTACTCTCTACTCTCTTGCTTTTTCTTTTCCTGTAGTTTGGTGCTGTCTGTCCTTTCATGGTTATGTTGGGTTTCACTTTCTGTGTGCAGAATCCCTTGAAGAATCCTTTTTAGTGGTGGCTTTGTGGTCACATATTGTTTTAGTTTCTGCTTATCATGGAAGATTTTTATTGCTCCATCTATTTTGAATGATAGTTTTGCTGGGTAGAGTATCCTGGGGTTGAATTTATTTTCATTCAGTGCCGGTAAGATCTTACCCCCACACTCTTCTTGCTTTTCATATTTCTGTTGAGAAGCCTGCTGTGATTTTGATGGGTTTATCTTTGTATGTTATTTGCTCTTTGTCTCTTACAGCCTTCAATATTCTTTCCCTAGTTTCTGAACTTGTTGTTTTAATGATGATATGTCATGGGTTAGTTCTATTTTGATCTGGTCTATTTGGTGTTCTGGAATCCTCTTGCATCTGTATGGGAATATCTTTCTCTAGATTTGGGAAATTTTCTGTTATTATTTTGTTGAATATATTACACATTCCCTTTGCTTGCACCTCTTCTCCTTCTTCGATGCCCATGATTCTCATGTTCCATCTTTTGATGGAGTCAGTGAGTTCTTGCATTTTCTTTTCACAGGTCTTGAGTTGTTTAATTAATAGTTCGTCAGTTTTTCCTTTAATTACCATTTCATCTTCGAGTTCTGAGATTCTGTCTTCTGTTTGTTCTATTCTGCTGGATTGGCCTTCCATTTTGTTTTGCAATTCTGTTTCGTTCTTTTTTCTGAGGTTTTCCATATCCTGGGTTGTTTCATCTTTAATGTTGTTTATTTTTGTTCTGAGTTCATTTATCTCTTTATTAATCGTGTTCTCTGTTTCACTTTGGTGTTTATACAGTGCTTCTATGGTTTCATTTATTTCTTCTTTTTTTTTTTCAAATTCTCTATTTTTGTTGTCTTAGAATTTCTTGAGTGTCTCCTGTACATTTTGGTTGACCATATCCAGTATCATCTCTATAAAATTCTCATTGAGTACCTGTAGTATTTCTTCTTTTAAATTATTCTTGTGGGCTTCATTGGGTTCTTTGGCATAGTTTATCTTCATTTTGTTGGAGTCTGGATCTGAGTATCTGTTTTCTTCATTTCCCTCTGGTTCCTGTACTAATTTTTTGCTGTGGGGAAACTGGTTTCCCTGTTTTTTCTGTCTTCCCATTATTGCCCTGGTGTTGTTATTGTCCCTGTACTGTGTGCAATTAAGCATTTTCTGGCTGTAATAATAGCACTAGTGATATTTAGAATGGAAGGGTGAGAGGGGATGGAAAGCAAAGAAGTTAAAGGAAAAGGGAAAAACAAATAATCAAGTAGAAAAAAAAAACAAAGAAACAAAAAAAAAGTTTCAAAGATATAAACAGGGAGAGACAGTGCACTAATCAATCGTAAGCTGAAAAGGCATTAGAGAGACAGAGAGAGGATTGAAAATAAAAAATAAAAAGAATAAAGAACAAAAATAAAAAATATGTAAATAAAAAATGTGTGTGTGTGTGTGTATATATATATATATATATATATATATATATAAAATAAAAACCTCCAAGTTCAAATGCAATGAAGTTTCAGTCTTAATAATTTTAGTGTTCATCCCTCAGCCTCCAATCCTGGAGATGGTGCCTCAGATGTTGTTCTGTAGTTGTCTCATCAAAGGGGTAACATAAAATAGAACAAAACCACACAAAACAAGAAAAAAAATCCACAAAGTGTCCCATGTTCAAATGCAATACAGTTTCAGTAAGTTTTTCAGCATGCAGGTGTAGTTCAGTTGTTTTCTCATCAAACATAGGGAGAGAGAAAAAAAAGAGTCTGGAGACAGGTCTGTGAGTGGCTATCTGTGGCTGTGGCTTGCCTGTCCGCTGCTGTCAGCCTGCTGTTGCTGGCGGCGTTATTTATGCAGATCTCAGGGGTGAGCTTAGCACTCACCTGGACCCACAGGCTTTGTTTACTCAGAGTTCTGTGCACGCTGCCACTGCTACAAGCTTTCCCCTTTTCAAGCACACTGAGGGAGGTGAAACTGCACCCGCTTTCTCAGGCCTGCGTGTTTATTTACAGTTCACATGGGAAGTGGGTCTTCCCCCCTCTCCTGTGGAGTTTTCCTCCCTCTGCCATTCTCACAAGCTTTTCCACTCCTGGTTGCTGGGCGTGCACCACTGCTCCTGCCCTCTCGGCCAGGCCCGGCTTGTTTATTTACAGTTCCGGGAGGAATTCCCCTCCCCCTCCTTCAGCGCTCAGGGTGCCCCATCCTCTTTGCAACGTATCTTTATTGTTCTTACTGCTTATTACTTAGTTTCTCTTTTTTCCCTGGGTGGGGATTGGTCTGTCCAGAGGGCTATGCTGATCTGGCCCAGGGTTGTCTGTGGAAGTACCTCGTACCACTTAGCTCATCTTGTGGTCCACGTCTTCCCAAGCTGTCTGGGGTCAGGCAGCTGGCAGTGGCCTGGGGGCCCTCCTGGTTTCTCTGTTCAACGTGAAGTGGAGATGCTCTGCGCAGGCCAGAGGTGTGGAGGGGTCAAAGTTTTGCCTCTTCTCGGTGGCCTTGCCTGCAAGGTGTTTCTCCAGTGTCTCTCCAAGATTTCACTTTAGGAGGCACACTTTCTGCTTCCTCCCTCTAGCCGCCATCTTGGAAATCCCCACACAGTACATTTTAGAGACAGAATTCTGAGGGGCATAGCTCTTGTAAGAGGCACTCAAATTGCTTTTGCTCAAAACACTGACTCCTTCTTGGGCACACAAATTAACCAGAAACAGGAGAAGCTTAACATCCCTGCCTCCATTTTGTATCTGTCTTTGCTCTAAGCCACTCTCTTTGCAGTCACTTTGCAATCACCATAGATTCCAGGAAGGACAGAACTGACAACATCTTTATGACAAGGGATGTAAAATTCCCATAAGGAGCAGTGACTTGCAGGACAGGTCACCCTCCCAATGAGGATAATTACATATAATGATGAGGCTGCACCCTGGAGCAGGAGCAATCATCTCATGGGGACCAGATTGCTCCCCTCAACCAATGACAGAGATGACATCTTCTCCAGAACCCATCTGGAAACCCTTGGACTGAGAGAATGGTCTCAGTCCAGAACACACCAGTGACTGAACTGTTTAACTATGCATACCTTTGTCCCCTGCCCCCAGTTCTTCTGTCTACTTCAACCTATAACTCATATCTGTACTCTGAAGATGGCTTAAGATGAGATGAGTGCTTACTCTGCCTATTCCTATGGCATGTCCCATGGCATGGTTCTCTTCCTTCACCATGCCTCTTTATTTTGCATTTAGGGGCAAGTAGCTGAACTGGCATATGGAATCTGAGGAGTCTGGGCCTTGGGTCCAAAACTCCGGTTTCACCCTGAAAGCAGAGCCTCCTTTCCTGGGCCTCCCTTTCTTGTCTGTAAGGATGGGAAGGCTCTCTCCCTTGCAGTTTTTCATGAGGATTACAGTAGGTAATGTGTTCAATGCATTTGTCATAGTCCATAGCACTTGGTAAACACTTGGTAAAGGTGGAGTTATCATTGTTATGGTATGAACAGGAACAACAAAGACCCTGAGCTATAGCTAATCTGGAACACTGAAAGCTATCGAAGTCATTTTAAGAAGGGGAAGAGGAGCCAGGAGCCGGTAACTCACACCAACAATCCTAGCTACTCAGGAGGCAGAGATAAGGAGGATCGAGGTTCAAAGCCAGCCCAGGCAAATAATTCAAGAGACCCTATTTCAAAAAAAAACCCATCACAAAAATAAGGCTGGTGGAGTGGCTCAAGGTGAAGACTCTCAGATCAAAAAAAAAAGGAAGAATAATGGAGAGGATGAACCTAACTAGGGTACATTGTATACATATACAGAAGTGTCACAATGAAACACCTGTACAACTATTACATACTAATAAAAAGGTTAAAAAAAACAATTTGCTTAAGAAATAATGGCCATACTTAATACATCTTAGAAGTACTTCTAACCCATATGGTTTAAATATTTTTGAAAGTTGGCAAACAGTAAAAACTAGTCTATCCAGAAGACTTGGTTACATTGCATTTTAGCAGATATATTTAGGTGAAGGGGAGCAATATACCAGTTCTCCAAATGGCACAATAAGCAACATGTCTGTGTATTTTTATTGAAAGAGGACATGCCATCTACTATACTAGTCATGAGCATGGAATTTCAGTAACTCTCTGGAATTCCAGGACCAAGGCTTTTAGCCAAGTGTTTTGAAACCTGGCTCCAAGAATTCAAGTGAGTCTTCTTCTATGTCACAATCAGAGAAACATTAAATAGTCAAATAAAGTAAAACTAAACACTCATACGAAGTCATTCATTTTCTTCTACAGCTTTGCTGGTGCGTAAATTAGAAAACTCAAAATTCAAAAGCATTACTCAGCTCCCTTCCCTTTTGCCTTATTTGTCCACTGCAATTCAACTGAATCTTGTATTATGTCTGGGTCTCTAAATCTCTGAGTTTCTTAATCAATGTGTGTCCTTTGTTCAAACTACTAATACAATCATGTTTCTAATTTCCTTTGCCAGCTGAGTGAAATCTTTAATCCCTCTAGGAAACCACATGACAAATTTTCACATACCTGTGGGCAAATAAAACCTGCCCCATACATGACACTCCTCATGGAAGAAGAAAGAACATGGCTGGGAATGAGATTCTCTGTGAAGATCATCATGAAGCTATTGAAGAAGGTTAAATGGAAGGCTTGGAAAAAACTTATTATCATAAAGAGGTAAAAGTTTCTCTGGGACAAAACTTGTCTCATCAGTAAGATGGTAGAGGTCCAGGCGACATCCTGTTTGCTGTCTGAGAGAAAGTTTTCTTCTAGACTTCTTTTAGACTCGAAATGACACATGTGGTACATACCACTGTAAATACTGGCAGCTGCAAGAAAGGCAATGACAACAGCAATGGCCTGAAAACTGGGCAGAATCTCCATGTTTTTAGAGATGAGGCCACACAACAGGACACTGGTAGATCCCACTAGTGAGGCCACCTGGTTAACCTGAACCAGCTGAAGCTTACTGTCATGTCTTGTGAAAATCTCTGCAAAGAGTTTGCACTGGACTTGCTGCACACAGGTAAGTGAGCTGTCAAAAGCACACAAAGATACCATCAGGTGAAGTCCGCTAAGCCAGTCACCTTCCTGATAGTGTTTCCAGGGGAACCAAGGAAGCAGGAAGGCTACTGCAAATAAAGGAGTTCCATACAACACAGAACGACGGCGGCTTAAACAGCATTCGTTCGTAAAGGTGATGCAAAAATATCCAGTCAGGTCATTCAGAACATTCCAGACCATTAAAACCATCTAGGAAGAAGAAATCCACAGATTATTTCTTTGTGGTAGTAGTATAAACTACAGTAAATATAAGATGAAAATGGCCTCTGAATTTTACTTATGATAAGTATCTAAAGTTGATCTGTATAAAAGCTCATTGTTTCCAGAACCCATTGAAATACTAATACTAATAATAACAGCTAACACTACTCAAAAGTCAATGTGCATTCACTTAATGTTCAGATATAGTACAAGTGTTTACATGCACTATTTTAATACATTTTTTAAACAATCTTATAAGATTGTTACCCCCCGGTTTACAAATGAGGAAACAAAGGGCCAGAGAAACCTGAGAAACTTGCTCAGCTAATAAACTCCAGAGCCAGGGCAGTGGACCCAGAGTTCGCACATGCAGTCATGCTAGACTATCTCCCAACCATGGTACGCAGGCCATGCTTCTGCAAAGAATGATGGTCCATTTATGTCAAGTCATAGTTTATATAATTTCACCAGGAAAGGTTAAAGTAGCAATGGTTACCAACTCAAAATGGATGTGGTATAATGTTGTCTATATCAAATAATGTAAAAGAGATTTCAAACCATGACTGTATTCTGACCACCTACTTAGGAATGAGTTACAATACAATTTGCCAATACCATGGGCACTTTGTAACACTTCTTCCTCCCTCCCTACCTTTGTTTTTGTTTTAAGACAAAGAATATTTAAATAATTAGTCTGATCATTCTACATAAGTTAATTTTCATGATCACCAAAGCTCACACTTCAAACTCTAGGCTTTTTTATATTTTAAGTGGCATTAAAAAAAAAAATCTCTGCCCTCAGAGAAGCTTGAACAACATGGGAGAGAGAATTTTTCTTGAAAATTCAGCTGTGTGAAGACTCAGTTCTTTGGTAAATGACAATAATATACAACCATGAGGAAGAAGAAGTAAAGGTTCCATCTCACCTGGGCTTGATAGAAGGCCACTTCTGAAATCTTGTATAATTGTAAGAACAGTTTCACATAGTAGAAACTGAAGACAGAATTCAGCATTTTGGTCCCCAATGTTATCAGAGAGTATGCCCAAGCAGTGGATATGATATTTAAAAGTGCCATTTTTCCATGAAAGGAACTATTCTTCCCTATGTTAAAAAAAAAAAAAAAGTTAGCTGTGCACCAGTGGCTCACACCTATAATCCTAGCTACTCAGGAGGCAAAGATCAGGAGGATGTCTGTTTGAAGCCAACCTTGGGCAAATAGTTCAGGCATCCCTATCTCAAAAAATAAATAAATAAAAACATAACAACAACAACAACAAAAGGGCTGGTGGAGTGACTCAAGTGGTAGAGTGCCTGCCTAGAAAGCATGAGGCCCTTTGTTCAAACTCCAATGCAGCCAAAAAAAAAAAAATTAAAGCTCACTGTTTGTATATAATAGTTGATGGACAGTTTTATTGGACACTAGTTAATTTTAAATAAGAGTCCAAAACTACTAGCTGTGAATATGCCACCCTGTTTAACACTTTACTCATCTGTACTTACTCAAGAATTTTTGAACTGTAGCCAGAAATGCTAATTTGCATATTTCTGTTTCTATTTGTAGTATGTCTTCTAGATTAGAAAGTGAGATTTATCCAAGAGTTTGAACATGCTTAGCTAGAGGTCTGGGAAGTGTGTACATGCATTTTCCGCCCTCCTCAGGAGGTTGCAATGGGCAAAGAGTGATGAGATTGGCGAGCCTTTTGCTAAAGTCAGAGAGAAGCAAAAGAAGCAAGGCCCTTAGCTTTGGATAAAGTTGGTATTCAATAAGACACAGTATGGAAATATATCTGAGTGGGATATAGAAGTAACACTCTCATTCTTGCTCTGGTGTAGATGTCCCTCCCAATTCTAGCCTCTGGTTTCACCCTTTGATCTACAAGGGAGATGGTAACCGAGCAGTAGGTAGGTGTAGATTGATCTTCCTCTCACTCTTTTTTTTTTTTTTTTAGTTTGTTTTTTTTTTTTATTGTTTGGTGGTACTGGGGTTTGAACTCAAGGCCTCATCCTTGCCAGGCAGGCACCCTACCACTTGAACCACGCCTCCAGCCTTCCTTTTACTTTTTTTTTCCCTTTATATACACATTTATTTGGTACTGAAAATTAAAATAACATCAGAAATTCCTTTTATGGCAACCCAAATATTTGAAAATGAGAAAATATAGTTACCTACCCGAACTGTTACACTCTACACAGACTACCCCATGTTCTCCTCACACCTCTTCAGGTTATATTTCATTTCACAGACTTTAGGTTTCTAAAACAAAGACTTAAGACCTATTGGTGCTTCTTGGGTCAAATCAAAAGTCATTCATATACAAATTACACAGTTCCCTTATAAGTTAATGATAGAGGTAGGAAGATCCCCAGCACCCAAAAAAAAAAAAAAGTGAAAATACAAGATACAAGAGAATCACAAAGTAATAACATATCCATTGGTTATTCAAACTCAGTGGTACACAGCTTTCAACATGCTGCATTAAATTACTAGCAGAAAAACAGCTAAATTCAAACTCCCAAGTCCCACCAAAAAAAAAAAAAAAGAAGAGAGAGAGGGAGAAAAAAGATTTAAGCCTAAATGGGATCTACTCTTGTCATAATCACTCCCTATTCTAGCATTCTCAGAAGGATCCCAGCCATGGTACAGGCAGTAACTGCAGGTATATCTGAATGGCACACTGGATGGTCACTCTGAATTCCTTTAATCACATCTCTTAACTTCTCTCTTGCTCAGGAGAGCTCTCATCTTGGCCAGCCTTCTGCCCTTTATGGATAACAAGGTCCGGACCCCTCTCTGCCTGTAGAGAGTGTCACCTCTGATCTCTGGTAGGACCCTTTTGCTTTTGTCCAGCACTTGGGCTCGATCTTCTGATAGAGGGGAAGGGAAACTGGGAGGAGGGTTGAGGGTCAAGTTATGAAGGTTCCTTATCAAGGTTTCTGGATGAGAGCCTGTTGACTCTCTTGGGGAATTTTCTTCGTAGCCGTCTGTAAGACTCTGGGGTCAAGATTGGGTTAAACATTTTTGAGGGTTCCATTGGCCTTGTACTGAAGCAAAATTACCCCAGAATAGGCCAGAAAAAACAAAAATGTAGTCCTCAAAGAGCCTAAAACTCTGAACTCCAACCTTCCTTTTACTTCAATAATCCTTTAAGTGTTCTCAAATGTTGGGGGGCTGGGGAGACTAAACTCCCTAACTGACAGTTGCAAGACCTTTCTCCAGGACCCAGCTGCCTTAAGCAGAGTATTTTCTCTTTGGAGACTCAGAACAAAATTAAGTAGGCACCTCAGTCCATATTGCCCAATTTCTTAGGGAAAGGGAAGGCAAGTAAGTAATAAGGGGAAAACTAGGCATTTGGCTTAAATGATCAAATTGCTCCCTAACCTTCATTTTGCCCTTGCTAAAGCCAAGAACAATTCTAATTCTGTGAGTGGTAGGACTCTAGAATTGTCAGAAAGGGTTATTAAGTCAGGAGAGGTGATAAACCTAGCACTTGAGAGGCTGAAGCAGAAGAATCACAAGTTCAAAGTTAGTCTGGGCTACAAAGTGAGACCCTGTCTCAAAAACAAACAAAAAGTCTAAATCAAAAGTGTTTTAATGTCTACATTCATATGAAGCATTGTTCACAGACAATCCACAGGCTAGGGATGTAGCTCATAGGTAGAGTGCTTATGTAGCATGTAGGAGGCCCTGGGCTCCATCCCCAGCACTAAAAAAAAAAGGGGGGTACAGGGGAGAGAATTTTGCCCCTAGGTATACTTGAATTCTCAAAATGCTTGTCAATTCTACTGTAACAAGATACAAATCTTATTTTTTTCATCATTGTGCATTCTCAAACACTAGAAAAGTACAAGTACTGCTGGTGGAGTAGCATGCCTGCCTAGCAAGTATGAGGCTCTGAGTTCAAACCCCAGAATGCAAAAACAAAAAAAAAAAGGTATATACACTATAGTGTCATGTAGTCAGCCAACATCTTTGGCTTTAATGGGTAATGTGAAGTTAGGAAAGCTGGAAACTATAAGTGAAACTCTCACCCTGGGGAGTTAATTTTTGCATAAGTGAGAATGAACACTGAAGCTAGACATCACTTTGTTACCTAGAAAGCCCAAAACAAGGGACTCAGTACAACCAATAGCCAAAATACAAATTTAACCCACAAAAATCTAGGTTCTCTTTTTTTTCTCTTAGTTTTATTTTGGGCATGCTAGAATAAGAAGCACACCATGCCCTCTGAACTGGTCTATCATTAAGACAGAAGGCAGGTATTTATGAACTTAACAGTTTTATAAAGTGTCTTAAACTCCCTAAATTCAAAATTTTTTCCAAAGAATTTGAGTTAAGTGCCCAATCTGTCTAAAACTGAAAATATCAGGTTTTATTTAATAGCATTATGAAAAACTCTACTGTCTGGTGGGGCAGGGAGGTGTACGCCTATAATCCAGCTATTCGGGAGGAAGAGGTAGGAGGATGGCAGTCCAAGGCCAGCCCTGACAAAGTGCGTTAGAGATCCTATCTGAAAACAAACTAAAATCAAAAGGACTGGGGCCAAGGCCAGTGGTAGAACACAAATGCAAGGTCCTGATTTGAATCCCCAGCCCCACAAAAACAAAACAAAACAACCTCCACTCTCTGAATTTCTCTGTTTATATATACTGAAAGGAGGAGTAACATCTTCCTTCCCTCTGGAAAAAGAACATCAACCTTTTGCTTTAGGTTACTTTCATCCTAGTAAATTCTTATTTCATTAAGTACCAAACTGAGAATCACCACTTACAACCTTTTTAAAGTCACCACTCCTTACAGTTTTACAATAACAACAAAATGCAAAAGAATAAGTGCTTTTCATCTTTACAACCAGGACAAAGGATTTATGAAACCGGATCTTCTTAGCACAGTGTTAGAAGAGTTTAAAAGAAGCAGAATGTTGTCATGGTTGAGCTGGGCCAGCACACTAAATACTGTAAATTATTAAGTGAACACCCCAAGCTCTCCTTTCAGAATCCACTTGGGCAGTTAATCTCTAACCTACTTGTACACCAAATGATACTAATGTCACTGAAGAGGCTACTTATGCTTGTTTCTATGCTGTGACCAACTGCACTCTGAAAGAATAATGGAGATTCCCTTTTAGCACTCAAAGCTAAAACCATCTTTCAATGTAATTTTTGTTCCAGCTTTTTCAGGGGAAAAAATGTTTCTGGAAATAGCCTCCATGAAATGATCCACTAATAAACCCCAAAAGGCATACAGCCTGTGGGGTTTTGGTTTTGCTATTTTAGACTATCAGCAACTTTAATTTCCCAGATTTTTTTCTTTTCTTTTTTCAAGGAGAATTGTTAAAGAGAGTTTCAATACATTTTTTCCCAAACAATGAGTTTGTTTGGCATGGACAAACAGCCAATTCTTTCAATCTTGTGGATCAGTGACTAAGGTCAGATGGATGATTCCAGACCTTCAGCTTCTACAAATACCATTAGCGAATCCTAAACTTAATTTTCTCTTTCCAGAGGGTTCCATCTGTAATGCTTCAGATAATTAGTTTTAAGTTATCTGATTTTGCCTGTGGAGTAATATCTCTACCTAAATATTTATGATGTGGGTAGTAGAGAATTTACAGGGGATCTAGTCTTTTTCTTTTTAACCTAGCAAGAAAAAGTAGATCACTGACATCTTGTCTTTAAAAGAAAGTGATTTGTGAGTGCACCATTTTGTTTTGCTTTTTGTTGAGACAGGGTCTCACTGTATTAGCCCAGGTTGGTCTCAAACTCACAATCCTCCTGCCTCAGCCTCCGGAGTGCTGGGATTACAGGCGTGTACAACCATGAGCAGCTTCCATTTCTCTTTTTTGGGGGTTTTCTTTTTTCTTTTTGCAGTACTGGGGTTTGAACTCATGGCCTCACACTTGCTAGGCAGGCACTTTACCACTTGAGCCACTCCACCAGTCCTCCATTTCTCTTCTAATGTTATTACTTTCTAACACTATTACTTCTTTTACAATTTTTTTGGCTGGCATTCTACTATAAGAAAGAGTTTTCTCATGTATTTATTTCACTAGGACTCATTAGTCGATGGGTTATGATCCATTCTATTATTATTTATTTTGACACACATGGGCCAAGAGTATGGCTCAGTGGTACAGTACTTGCCTTGCATGTGTAAGATGCTGGGTTTGATGGAAGGAAGGAGGGAGGGATGAAGGGAGGGAAGAGGGAAGGGAGGAAGGAAGGAAGGGAGGGAGGGAGGGAGGAAGGAAGGATTTGATGTTCATAGCGTACCTGCATTTTAACAGTGTCAGAAACAATGACACAACTTTATTGGCTCAAATACATCCTTATAGTTTGATTCTCAGAACTCTGTGAGCAAGGAAAACCTAGAGGCATCTCTGCTGGTACCAACTGTGCTAGAAGCCTAGGATTCCTAACTTGAGGTCCTTGGTGCTTTCTACTCTATTAAGGAGTAGAAAAAGCAAAACAATCTCACAACAGGAGGTTTCTTTGTCGCTGGCAAGCCTTTTCTCAAGTGCAGGGGCCTACAGGCTATGCCTAAGGTAACTCTGCAGCCCAAGGTCAGTATAAGGTTACAATGATGTGAGCAAGGATGGAGGCAGGGGGCCTCAGCACATTTTATTACCAACAAGAATATTTTAAATGAGTTTTCCCTCCCTCAAGTTCTCAATTTTTTTTTTTTTTTTTTTTTTTTTTTTTGTGGTATGGGGCTTGAACTCAGGGCCTTCACCTTGAGCCACTCCTCCAGCCAATTTTTGAGATAGGGTCCTGTGAACTATTTGCCAGGTCTAGCTTTGAACCTCGATCCTCCTGAACTCTGCTTCCTGAGTAGCTGGGAATACAGGCGTGAGCCACCCTTGCTCAGCTTCAATTTCTCAAGTCTTTATACATTTATACAAGAATAAAAAAAAAATTGAGATCTTTAACTCCTTCCTAACAATTTCTCCTTTTTTAAAACCACAATTATGTGTGTACATGGCTTAATCATGGAGGGATTGATGATATTCCTCCCTTAAGGGAAACTAACTTCTTCCCATTTTAGCAGGGAGCTCTCTCCTTATATGTGGGAAGGAGTTAGTGAATTATCAGCTTTCGATAATATCTATGCATTCACTGCTGTAATAGCTCTTTTTTGCATTTATAATTTATTTTTATTATATTATTGTTGTAGTGGGGCTACATTACAAAAATGCTTACAACATAGCTAGAGGAGTGGCTCAAGTGGTAAAGCACCTGCTTAGCAAGCGTGAGGTCCTGAGTTCAAATCCCAGTACTGCCCCTACCAAAAAAAACGCCTACAATATATCTTTGTTAAATTCATCCTCTCCAGATAGGTTAATATTTAGCTACTTCTCTTCCCTCTGAACCTCTAGTTACAATCTTTTGTTCTAATCTTTCAATCATATGCACTAACCTCTACTTTTTTTGTCCTGTTTTGTTCTAGAAAGGATAAACAGGTATCAGCACTGCCGACCTCTCCTAACGGCTGCGCCTTTTCTCCCAGGTGGAGACCACTGGCCTGTCACCCTATTCAGGTTTCCACGTTCGGTCTGCGTGAAGACAGTACATCGGCTGCAGCCTCCCCTCTCCCAGGGCAACGCCGCGCTCGCAGCTGCTCATCTTGCTGTCTGCGAGCCCTGCGGAAACCGTGTGCAAAGTTGCCTGCACGGTTTCCCCGAGGAGACGGTTTCCACCACGCCCTCCCCGCCGCCGATTCCAAGTGGGTTTGGTGTCCCCGCCCAGGAGGCAGCGAGCGCAATTCCCGTCCCGGCGAGGGCACCGCTAACAGTGAGGGCGTTTCCAGGACCCCAAAGCCCGATCCGCCCGGGTCTCCGCGCACCACCGAGCGCAGATCTGGAACTCAAGATGGGAAGGGCCGGCGGAACAGCGAACTTCGGACTCCCGGCACTCGTCGGCACGACGGTCGCCTCACTACTACCGCCCGCTGCTCGGAGGCCGACGTCCTCGCCACTCAGCCCCGCGCAGTTTGTCTACCGACTGGCTCGAGGGCGGAACACCCACCGCCACAGGCGCCACGGAGGCCGCTGCCGCCTCCACACGACGGAACCCGGGACGCACTCCCAGAAGGAGCACCACGCCGGCGAGGGGGCGGGGTTTTCGGCCGCACCCCTTCCACTTTTCTCCGCCTTCTTTGTTTCTTTCTGAAGCTCTATTGGCTGACTGCCTTGCGGACCGGCCGAGCCGCGGACCTTTGGTGAGACACGATTGGGCAAGGTCGCTGTCGTTCGGCCAGCAGCTCGCTCACGATTGGTCAAGGCGCCGCCGGGGGTTTGAATTGCATCCCCAGTCGGGGAGGGTTCTGCCAAAGTGCCACGTTGGGGCCCGGCTGCGGCGTGAGGAGCCGGCTCGGGAAGCCAGCCCCGGCGCTCACGCTAGGGCGCCAGCCGTTGGGGCCGTTGGGCAGTGCGAGGCGTGCTGGGGAGCCGGTGGACGGTGTGCGCTGCGGACCGCCGCCGCCGGCGCGGCGGGTGACTGTGAGGAGGCGGCGCGACAGAGCCTGGGCGGCGGCGCGTCCCGCCCGAGGGCGGCTCTGGCTGAAGGCGGCGGGGCCGGGGAACAGCCCGGGGCAGCGGCTGAGGCGGGACGGCGGCGGCGGCGGGGGCCGCTGCCCCCGGAAGAGCCCGCGGAGATGCTGGCGGACAGCCTGGTGGAGGAGTTTGAGATGAAGGAGGATGAGCCGTGGTACGACCACCGGGACCTCCAGCAAGGTGAGGGCGAGGTCGCCCCGCGGACGGGCGGACAGGCGCGCGGGCCGGCGGGCGGGCGGCCTGGCCGGGAGGCTGCAGGTGCGAAATTGATGGAAAGTTGCTTTTGCTGGCGATCGGGATGCAGGTACCGGGAAGGCGGCCGCTCACCTGGCGCGGGGCGCGCCCCTCGGCCGCGGGGAGTCCTGCGCGGGGCCGCGGCCCTGCCGGGGCGCAGAACTGGTCGTGATCGCTGATGCGCGGGGAGCCGAGCCGTGCGCTTCAGTGGATGGACCGACCTAAGCCCCACCGCGGCCCCCCAGGCAGAGGGCTCACCCCGCCGGCCCGGCTTCTTGTCCCTCTGCGAGTCGCACCGCTCCATGAATGGCCTGTGTGCCCTGCGGCAGGAGCCGTGTTCAGCGAGCCGTCCGCAAACTGCACTCGTGTAATCCGCGCCATCACTCTGCGAGGGAGTCACTTTGTTGTCCCATTTTCCAGATGAGAAAGCGGAGGCAAACGGTTAAGTGGCCCCTCTAAAGCCAAATGTGAAAGCAAGTGTTTTGGACCCCTTACCCTCGGAATGAGGAGTGCTCAAATCCTCTTTCTTCCTTCCCATCTAGTTCGCAGCTTTTTCAGCTGAGTGTTAAACTGGTGGTATTATTATTATTGTTACGTAGGTGACCAGGTGCCAAATGTTTTGAGGGCACTTGAACTTGTCGTACTTCCTTCAGTTTGCACTCTGGCGTTCAGTTAAAACTTGATCTGCCTTGCTTATGGTGTCTCCAGAGAACAATCAGTCGGTAGGCAGTGGCCCCCTTTTTACCTATTTAAGGTGGGAGTTTTTAATCGGGGAACACTTTTTATGTGCCACAGATATGCCCTTAACGCAGATGGTCATTTAATCCTCCCAATAACACTAGGTGCTGTTAAAGAAGCCAACACTACTTCCTGGTAGGAGTAGATACTTGTTGAGGGAACTGGGGGTCCACTTTAAACTCCAGAGCAACCGCTGGCCATCACACTGAATAATCCTCAGGAATTTTTTCCAGGCATCTTCTGTTCTACAGTTCTGGGTAAATAAGTTACTTCAGTGCTGAACTTGCAGTGAAAATTAACATCTCATTAGTTGACTATTAAATGGTACTGATGATGCTCGTTCATGCTACTATCAAGCTTGGCAGAAAAAAAAATGTAGACTTGAATGACTCATGTAAGTATGAGTATGAAAAGGAAAAAACTGCCGGTTTATACCTGTAATCCTAGCTACTGAGGAGGCAGAGATCAGGCGGATCTGGGTTCAAAACCAACCCGGAGTTCTCAAGACCCTTTCACAAAAAAGGACTGGTGGAGTGACTCAAGGTCACTGAGTGCAAGCCCCAGTACTGAAAAAAAAAAAAAGAGAGAGAAAAGGAAAAAACAATCTCCTCTTTTCCTCTTTTTGGAAGTTGATTTGTTAAATTAATATGCAACGACTTAAGCCACCTGTGCTTACAGTCCAAGCTGTTTAGCAGTGGCAGTGTAGTAGTTGCCACTGTATTCTCCAGGTCCAAAAGACAAATTTGTCATAGGTTTTAACAAACACATTTTAGGCTTGCCCCACAAGGATTGATGACCTACTTTGATACTTTCTTCAGGATTAATGAGGCAATGCTGTGCAATTGCAACATCTCCCTGTAATAAAGCAGGTTATAAAATCAAGATTAGATATTTTTCTTTCCTGTACTCAAGAAGCATAGTATCTTTAAGGACATAGAGAGCAGGCAGGCTTTTTTTTTTTAATCTCCCACATTTAGCATCATACTTAACATATCATAACAGAAACCTAATTTTAATATTTGTTGGGTAGAATGGAAGCGCCACAAGATTACTGATTTCAGGGCTCCACGCTGCCCTCTGGGGGCGGGGTATTATCGTAATTGACCAGTTGTAATAGTCTATTGTACTGATAAGCAAACGCAGTGGGTTACAGGTGAAATTCTCCTTAACCTGCGACCAAAGAAGTCATCAGACCTTCAAGTTTAAAAAGGCATTAAACCTCTCAACCTCTTCACTTACCAGTTTGCAGTTGGAATTTGTTCTGTACTTTTTAAAGGGCTTTTACATCATTATGACAGTGGACTTTGCCATAACCAACGATGTGGGGTAGGAATAGAAGATGTAAAATTCCAATCATCATAGCTTGTGGATATGCCCCCTGAAAGAATGAAGGCTGCTGACAAAGGGGCATTATTTTCCCAGTTTGCTAAATTATATGCTAAAGAAATAAACTCTGTGTGTGTGTGTGTGTGTGTGTGTGTGTGTGTGTGTGTGTGTGTTGTATGTATGTATGTGGTGCTGGGGATCACACCCAGGGTCTCGTGCATGCTAGGCAAACCGCTGTGCCACTGAGCTACTACCCATACCCAAACTAAACTTTGAATAGTTTTAAAACTTGTTCATGGGGCAGGAGGTATGGGTCAAGTGGTAAAGTGCTTGCCTAGCAAGTGTAAAGCCCTGAGTTCAAGTCCCAGTACTGCCAAAACGAACAAACAAAAACTTGTTTATTTCTGAAGAATTGTAATCTCTGGTAGGTATTCATCTACACACGGAGACCATGTCTGTAGGATGAGTAGGTAGGATTTCTTCTCTCATGGGGTTGATGTTCTAGGAATCTGAGAATGTCTAGAGAATTTTAGACATCTTATGATGTGTGCTTACTATAGTGCCTGGCATGTTACAGTCTGTCAGTAGATACTTACGGCTCAATGAAGTTTGGGAACAGCCCTTTGATTAAGCAGGGTTTTATCATATGCAGACATTTCTCTGTTTATTTTACTTATTATTTTTACTACTCTATCAATTTAATGATTAAGGCTTGCTTATAGAGAGGTGCTTAAAATACTTTTTTTTTAATTCACAATCCTCCTACCTCAGCCTCCACAATACCATAATTGCAGCTGTGAACCATTAAGTCTAGCTTTTTAAAAACAACTTTAAAAGATCCTGTTCTCAAAATCTACTACTACATTTTTTCCTTTAGCAATGGAAGCCATTATCTAAGTAGATTGAGTTTTTGTATCAAAGTTTGCTAGGGCCTTCTTGTTTCAATTTAAATGGCTGAAAAATTTTAACCTCAGTGGACTGGTCCCCTGTGCATGCCTTGTTAGAAACATGGAAAGCTGCCTATAGGCAGAAGGAGAAAACCCTTTGCTTTCAAAGCACTCTGATGAAGAGACTGTCTTGTTGGAGGGCTGAGCCCGCCCAGTAGAAATACTGACAATAATCTCTGCAGGTTAGATCTTTTCTAGGACAGCAGGAGCCTCTGTGCAGGTAAATGGTGTTGGCTTTGAAATGTGCCCCTGAGAACAAGGTAGAAAGACTTCAGAGACTGCATTTTCTTTTAGGCCAGCTGCTATTATAGTTATCATTTGGTGAGCAGTGCAAGCTTAGAATAAGGATTCGGGTTTTAGGTATATGGATCAGCAAATGAAATGTTAGTTTAAAGGAATTCTAAAATTTCTTTCCAAGATGAGTGTGTTTTTCCACATGTACACCTAATTTGCTGAATCACTGTTTGGAGGGTCATTACAACTGACCCCATCATTTTTCTTGATGTTTATATTAAGCCTTTTTGTGTTCCCAATTTATAGTAGCGTTGGCAACAAGTTAAACCAGAAGCGTCACCAAATGACGCATCTGACTTTTTAATAGGAAAAGCTTTCAGCTTTAACATTATTGAATTACTCTTGCAGACTACAGCTAACTCGGGAATATTTTGTCCTCGTATTTCTTAAGGAACTGAAGTAAAGAATATAATAGCGGTGGGATTTAAAGTTTCTAAAATTCTGGAAGAAAAGTTCTTTTAAAAAAAATCACTTAGCTGTTAGAACTAATTTTTTTTGCCAAAGGCATGGGGCTGAATGATTATCTGTTTAAAGCTAAGAGTTTACACTGTTGAAACAGAATATTAAGGCTGGTGACATAGCTCTGAATGCTTGCCTGGCATGCGTGAGGTCCTGGGTTTGATCTCCAGCATATCACACACACACACACACACACACAAATTATCTTTCACAAGTCAGAGATTAGTGAAAGAATATCACACCATAGGAGAGGACTGATATGTTGTAATTCTCAGGCCTGCAGTAAATCTATGGTATTTTTAGTGTCTAAGCCAGGCCAGTTCAACTGGGTTTAGAAAAGACTATGAAAATCTTTATTGTGAAATAGACTAGCAGGAGTGCAAGGCTTCAGAACGCCTTTTCTTTCGTGCCTTAATTAAAACATAAATAAAAACATTGGGCACTCTCCTATTCCCTCTACTAATTACTTAGAAAACCTTCTTGGGCTTAGTGCCAGCTTTTGGCTCGTTTTGGTTATGGAAGCCAGATGCTACACAACAGGAAGTGAACTTTTTTCCAAGACCAAAAAAAGTCCATCATCTTTAAACTAACAGATGATGTAATATCTGATTATACAGCGTGACTTCACAGGCGCTCTCTTGTAGCTGAGACTTGACTTGCTAGAATTCTAAACATCCTATGAAATATTCAGGAGACCAAGACTTCAGGTTACTGAGCCAGGTGGGAGCTTTCTTTAACTAGAAATAAGGATTGAGATAAGGACAAGTCTTAAATTCTTTTTTGGTTGCCGTTTACTGAAGAATGATGCCCTTGGTCTCTCTCACTGCAGGAGCAGGAACGAGTTGATGCAGGTCTCAAGTCAGTCCTGACCTGGGCAGAGGGTTCAGCTCAGGATTTAGTTGCTAGCTAAGAACATCTTTGGTGAGTGTCTGAGCCTTCCTAGTGAGGAATCACCCACCATATTACACCAGGCCAGAAGTAAGGACTTAAAATATAGGCAATGCTTTTATGCTTCTGTGCTGGGTTATGCTGTGTCTTTATTTAATACAGTGTGGTGGTTTCTGTGTGAGTCTGTGTCTACACATCACCTGCCCTTGAGAGTTCAAACTAATTATTTCATCTTCAGCCATATGTACTTTTGTCTTTCAGTCAAGCAAGCTACTAACTTGCCTGGGGTTGAGTGCGCTTTCACAAAGGCTGAGCTGTCATAAATACCCAAGTAGTTTACCTCTAGTTTCCCATTGCCATCTATAAAAACAAGTGGAAAAGATTAAATACCTCAACTAGGGACACGTGTATTCTGAACCTTAAAGAAGTATATGACAGCACTTTCAGTAGCCTTAAAACTTTGCAGGTGTGGATGCCAGAGTCATGATGAGGGTGAGAACCTGTTGACTGAGCAGTTTCTGTGTTCCTGTGACTTGCTCAGGTCACGCAACAGCTTTGTGCTTCAGGGTATCTCATCTGAAAAAGTGGACTAAATACCATGTAAAGATAGAAATGCTTTATGTTGTGTTTGCAGAAGTTCTGTTTTGGATATTCAAGAAGGTGTTTTACTGGCTTGTTAACTGAAATCCGAATGTAATAACAGTAATAAATGTTTTTAATATTGTTAATATTGAAATCACACTAATACTATTTTATTTAAAATAGTGTAAATGAATGGCTCAAGTGGTAAGAGCTCCTGCCTAGCAAGCGTCAGACCCTGCCAGAAAAAAAAAAGAAAAGAAAAATCTATAAAATAGTGTAAAATATCTTAAAATGAGCTGGAATAAGCTGGGTGTGGTAGTACATGCTGTAATTCCATCTACTGAGGAGGATGAGGCAGGGAGGTTTCCAATTTAAGGCCAGCCTGGGCTACATAATAGCAAGACTCTCTCTCTCTCTCTCTCTCTCTCTCTCTCTCTCCCCCCCCCCTCTCCCCCCCTTCCTTCCTTCCTCTCTCTTGTGCCAATGCTATGTGATAAATTTTGTTGCTTTGTTTTTTTTTTTCCTAATGAGTGAAAACTAGCAAGTAGAATAATAATTACGTTACTAGGTAACAAAGTTGTTGCTTTTCTGTTACTCTAGGGCAAATTTTACTATCAAAAGTAATGGATAGATACTAAACATTATTTGTCAACCTTTCAACATGAAGTTTCAAATCATGTAATGAGATTCCCTGTTATGATTAACTGAAGTGACTTTCCATCGCCTAGAATAAAATTGAAAAGCTCTCTCCCAGGCCTACAGAATCCTGTAGGAGCTGCTCCCTGCCTGCTCCTCCCACGTCATTCCCTCCCACTGTCCCCTTGTGCTGCCTTCATACTGGCTGCTTGTTAGGTTGATAGCCAAGTTCTTTCCTGGCGCTTCCAGGTGACTTCCTCCCCCTTCAAACTATGGCTGAACTGTTTTCCCTTGCAATACCTCCCTTTCTTCACCGTCACTGAATTTTCTGTTACACTCCGTATCAAATTGGTCAACAGATCCTTACAGCTTTTCTTTCAGATCATGTCAGAATCCTGCCTACCTCCACATCTCCATCTCTGCTACCTGGTCCAGCCACCATCATCTCACCCAGATGACTGCAGTATCCTCCCACTGGACCTCACCTTTGCCCCTTTCAGTGCATTTTCATGGCAGCTAGAGGGATCCCGTCAAGCCTCCACTATGTTCCATCTCCTGGGGGACCAGGGGAGCCAAAATCTTGACCTCCCTAGTTAGGTCCCACCCAAATTGGCCAACCTTGGGCCTGCCCCCTCTGACTTGACTCCTCTTCCCCATTCTGTTCCAGCCTCCCTGCCTCCTCAATAGCTCTGGTCATGACTCCTCCCAGGGCCTTGCACTTGTTTTGCCTCTGCCTGGTGTGTAATTCCCCTATATAGAGCTGCATAGGTCACTTACTCCGTTCTTCCAAGTCTTTTTTTTTTTTTTCTCAGTACTGTGGTTTGAACTCAGGGCCTATACCTTGAGCCACTCCACCAGCCCTTTTTTGTGATGGGCTTTTTTGAGATAGGATCTTGCAAACCTCGATCGTCCTGATCTCTTCTGCCTCCTGAGTAGCTAGGATCACAGGTGCCTCATGTCTTTATTGTAATGACCCCCTTATCATATGTTTTTAGATTTCAGCTTTCCGCATCTGCACTCCTCCTCCACCTTTTTCTTGCCATTTAGTACTTAACTATTCTCTGGTATATATATATTTGGGCGGGGGGGGGGAGGGGTTGTGGTACTGAGGTTTGAACCCAGGGCCTACACCTTAAGCCACTCCACCAGCCCTTTTTTTTTTTTTGTGATGGGTTTTTATGAAATAGGGTCTTGAGAAATATTTGCCCAGGTTGGCTCCAAACCAAGATCCTCCTAATCTCTGCCTCCTGAGCAGCTAGGATTACAGGCATGAGCCACCGCCATCCAGCTCTCTGATATATATTTTATCATGCTGGTTTCCCATAAAACTTCAAGAGGGAAGGGACATTTGTTTTTCCCCCGGTACTGGAATCTCATGCTTGAGAGGCAGGCTCTCTACTACTTGAGCCACTCCGCCAGTCCTTTTTTGTGTTGGGTATTTTTGAGATAGGGTGTCTCACACTATTTTCCTGGGCTGGCCTTGAACTGAGATTCTCATTCTCTGCCTTCTGACTAGCTAGGATTATAGATGTGAGCCATTGGCACCTGGAAGAAAAGAAATTTTTTTAATGAGTTCCTTATATCCCCAGTACTAGAACATAATCTTGTGTTATTAATGTACCCATGCATGTATGAATGGTGTTTATCACATTCATAAATTTGCTTACTTGCTATCTGGTGTCCTCCATTCATCTGGGGAATTTAGAAGTGGGTGCTTCATCTGTTTTATGCACTATTCTACAGCCAGAGCTCAGAATGTGCCTAGCAACCAAAACACTTGTTTGCGAATCAGCGGATACCGATACACTGCTTTGCCTGTGTATTGAAGCTTAGTTTGTAAAGTACTTCCTTGTGTATTCTTTCTTTTCTTTTTTTTTTTTTTTGGTGGTGGTTCTGAGGTTTGAACTCAGGGCTTCATGCTTGCCAGGCAAGAACTCTACCATTGAGCCACACCCCCAACCCTTTTTACTTTAGTTATTTTTGGGTCTGGCTTTATACTCAGGCCAGCCTGGACTGAGGTCCTCCTATTTACAGTTCCCAGTAGCTGAGATGTCAGGCATGCACCACGATGCCCAGCTTTTTTCCATTGAGATGGTAGTCTCCCAAACTTTTTGCCTAGGCTGGCCTAGAACCTTGATCCTCTGGATCGCAGCCTCCTGTGTAGCTTGGGATTACAGGTACACGCCACTGAGCCCAGCTTGATTGTCTCAGTCTTATATTGACAGATAATCATCTCTGTAAATATGACTGTTAAGTATAGGAATCTTTAAAGTAACCACAGTGAAGTGCTTTGGTAAATGGTAGTCAGAACTGGACCTCAGAGTTGATGTGTTTCCCGCTATATCAAAGGACTGGCCCATAAAACTTACTATGCAAATAAATATTTCAGTTACTTTTGTTATAACTATCCTTTTCTGTATGACTACTAAATTTTTATTTGTGAGATTGTATATAATATAAACAAATCTGTCTTATATACATATATGTCTAAAAAGAGAGTTGAAAGCCTGGCATCTATAATCCTAGCTACTCAGAAGCAGAGATAATGAGGATTGAGGTTCAAAGCCAGCCCAGGCAAATAGAACCATCACAAAAAAGGGCAGGTGGCACAGTGGGCTCAAGGTGTAGGCCCTAAGTTCAAAGTTCTCAGTACCACAAAAAAAAAAAAAAAAAGAGGGAGAGTTGAAAAATTAGGTTTAAGATAAAATCTGGTTGTATGTTAAGTGGAAGTATGAATCAAGCAGCATATTACTGCTTTGCTCAGCTGGTTTGTTCATCTTAGAGAAGGACATGAAAAAAATTTTTAAAAAGAGAAAAACACCTGGCTGGGGCATTTTTTTTTTTTTTTTTTGGTGGCACTGGGGTTTGAACTCAGGGCCTCATGCTTTCTAGGCAGGTGCTCTACCATGTGAGCCACTCCACCAGCCGTTGAAAGATCTTTCTATACTTTGACTTAAGGGTCCACTCAAAAAAGTAGGCTGTCCAGATTTAAGTAAGTCCATTCCATTATCATGTGTGATTTTAGAAGTCACAACCCTTAATTCCTGGACTAGTGACTGCATCTCCATAAAGCAGATAGCTGTCTTTCATGGCTTCCAAGTACAAGTGCACAAGAGAGCATCTTATCTGCTAGAAGGCCTTTGGTTCATCTGAATGTTAAGTAGGACTTGGGTTTCCGGGCATTCTCCTTCCACTGGGGTCTGGCTGGCTTCATTCCTGGTTGAAGGCCTTGGTGGTGTCAAATGAAGTGAGCTCGTTTGTGTGATTCTAAGGAGCATTTGCTGTGCTAGATCTCCAGCTTGCTGCTGAGCTTGGGAAGACGCTACTGGACCGGAACACAGAGTTGGAGGAGTCTCTTCAGCAGATGTACACAACCAATCAGGAGCAGTTACAGGAAATCGAGGTAATTTACCCTGTGCAAGAGTTACAGACACTTTGATGTGTGGCATGGTGGTTGTACAGTCATTTTCTTAGCTTAACACCTGCAACTAGAAGCAGCATTTAATTTCCAGTGCAGACTTGAACCAAGTACCCTCAGAGAGGTGGCGCTTTGGCTTCTCCTTTCTTTAGGTTTTCCCTGATGCAGAAGTTTGCTATGATGACAGGGATTTCTCTTGGTGTCCTTAATGAAGTGTATGAGAAGTCAATGGGCCAGTTTTTACCAGTACATAAAGCAAAATGAAACTGTGGGTATTATTCTTAATTTTTCAGTTTTTTCTTTAAAAATTAATTATGCAATATTTAAGGTATACAGAAAGGTGTAAAACAGTGAATAAACATCATTCAGCTTAAGAAAACCACTCCACACAGGAGTATTCCCTGTGTACTACTCCTTGGTGGCATCTCCCTCCTTCCCACTACCAAACACAACTCCAAACTTAGGTTTAGATGAAGAGTAAAAAAATTATAGTACCTGCTCGGCGACTTACACCTGTAATCCTAACTACTCAGGAGGCAGAGATTGGGAGGATTGCAGCTCGAAGCTAGCCCCGGCAAATTTTCCTGAGACCCTATCTCAAAAGTATCCAACACAAAAAAAGGACTGTTGGAGTGCTCAAGAGGTAGAGCACCTTCCTAGCAAGCAAGAGACCCTGAGTTCAAACCCCAGTACCACCAAAAAAAAAAAAAAAAATTATAGTTCCTATGTCATAATGTGTTTAAATTCTTTATGCCGAAACATTAATCATGAAATACATGCTACTTTCTCCTTGCCATGATCTTGACTTATTTACATTGGTGGTGGATTTTTTTTGTCATTAAAATGACTTTTTGCCTACTTTAACAAACTAAAATGAAAGATGCTCGACTAAAGCTTAAACGGAAGGCCCCCCCTCCCGTAAGGTCTCATTCAAGTAGCCAGTTACTGGCCTCTTGACTGAAAGATGGTGATTGTGGCTGTTATTCAGACAGACCACTTTTCTCCGTGCCCAAACTTCTCCCAGCCACCAAAAAGCTTCACACTTGAATTTCAACTTCTTTTCTCCAAATTGCCACAGTAGAACCAGGACTCCTAAGTTTTTGTGTAGAACATTGTGAAAGACCCTAGAGTAGTGAAGCAGCTCATTAGATCAGTGTTTACGAACTCTGATTTTTTTAACTAGTAATTCAAAGTACAGTTATGCAGTCCTTGACTTTGAATTAATCACTTCATAGAAATTTCAACCTTTTTTGGACATTCTGGTTTGAACTCAAGTCCCCATGCTTGCTAAGCAGGTGCTCTACCACTTGAGCCATACCCCTAGTCTTTTTTTTGCTTTAGTTATTTTTCTTATAGAATCTTATGTTTTTGCTCAGGGCAGGCCCAGGTCGCAATCCTTGTACCTATGCCTCCCATGCAGCTGGCACCACAGACACACACTACCTTGTAGAGTTTCACTAACTTTTTGACCAGGCGGGGCTTGAGCCACAGTCCCCCTTAGTATCAGGGATTGCAGGCATGACCACTACATCTGGCAGATTTCAGTTTTTGAATACGAATAAACCTATAATCAAACTAAGGCAAATTTATAATCTCAAAACCCATTAATTTTATGTAGTAGCTATAATTAAAGCATATACAGTAGACCCTTCCCTTCAGCAGAATTTATGAATAGAGCCAGCAATGTGATTGAAATATACTTTTCTCATTCTAGGAAGGTATAGTTTGTGACGGTACTGATGTCAAGGTACCATTTTAGGTACATTGTACATCAAAAGAGCATAGAACATGTAGTATTCTAAGCTGAATTGAATGATGTGTAGAGTTTTTCAGAACCTAAGAATGCAGGAAAATCACTCATCTTAAAACTATTAAACTAGCCAAATGTTATATGAAGTCAAGGAACTCTTCCTGCTTTGTTTTCTAGACTTAGTTTTTCAATTCATTGACAATACATTTGTTGGTATTTGGATAGAAACTTTGTGTGGATTCATTGCATTGATGTTCCCTGTGAAAGTATAAAATACTTTAGCATGTCTTCCAAGTATAGATGTGTAACTAGCAGAATGGTGCTTGTTGGTTGGTGTAAGAGATTACAAACATATAGCATGTGATTTAAGCTTTCCACCGTTCCTGTGTTTCAAGGGTGACTAGGTGCTTAATGCAAGCCATTCATATTCTGAAAGAACCCAGACATGTTTGAGATTCTCACATCTACCATCTAATGGCATCCATTAGATACTGCAAAGCGTAATAGAGATTAATTAAATTCATGGTGGAGTGGCTCAAGTGGTAGAGTGCCTGCCTAGCAATCTCGAGGCCCTGAGTTCAAACCCCAGTACCACAAAAAAAAAAAAAAAAAAAAAACACCCAAAATAAAATTAAAGTCATGAATTAAACAAAGTACTTTCAGAAACATTTTTGGGAGTCTCTTGTTTGCTTAACAAAGGATGTGCCCCACTGGTTCATAGATCAAGCATTGCAGAATTCATATTTGCTCCTTATACAAAGCCAGATTTTGTCTAAGAACAGCCACTGTCTTAGATTCTTTGCCACCATTACAGTTGACTTTCTTCTTTCTTTTTATAACTTGCTTTGTAAAAGTGAGTAGGGGTGGGGTAAACAGGAGATGAGCTGGGTGCTAGTTGAGCACACTTAGCAGCTGGGGACTCCCACACCCTGGCTTCCCTGCCTGCTCCTTGAACCTGTGCCTGGGCAGACTTAAGAGATCATGGCATAGACATCCAAGATCTCTTGCCAGAAATCTGAAACAAAGAATGCACCAAAGAGCCTGATTCCCTACTGAAAGACGACCCATCACTGTAGCCTTCAGGAGCCCTGCTTAAACTGTATAAGAGGGATGAGCCCCCTTAAACTTTTATAAACTTGACTTCATCTCTGTTATGCTTTGTAACATCTGATGGATGTCATTGGCATCTTCAGATTCTTTCAGAATGTGTTAATGACAGACTTGTGTTAACCTAATCACCCTCAGAGCCACAGAAAAGGTCCCCCTTAAACTCTTTTAAGATGAAGAGGTATCATCTATTGAATTAAATAACACAGTTTTAAAAAATCTGTTAATTGTACATCTGATTTAAAAAATGTTTGCATCAGATCACCACAAAGCAAATTTACAAGCAACCATCAACTGCAGAAAACAGAAGAAAATAAGTTTCTACATAATCCTTTTGTTTACTATAAGAAAATGAAGTATTTTTACAAATGTTAAATCTATTAAGTTTACAGTGATACTAAACACCAACAATTTAAGCAAGACCTCTCAATTTTTAAGAAAAAAAAAGTATGTTTTTCATTTTCTATACTTGACCCAAATTTTAATTCTTTCCAGTGGAACTAAAACCTCCCCAACCCCTTTCAGTATCATCCAACAATTAAACTTCTATTTCTGGATAAAAAATCCGTTCACAAATGAGCTGAGCAATTCGATCACCCTTTTTTACTTCAAATTTCTCTTTGCCAAAATTAAACAGTATAACACCAATATTTCCTCTATAATCTTCATCTATGACACCAGCTCCTGTATCTATGAAGTGTTTTGCAGCCAAGCCAGAACGTGGAGCTACTCTTCCATAGCACCCAGAAGGAAGAGCTTTCTGAATGTCTTGTTTTCACAAGTGCTTTCTCCATAGATGGTACTGTATAATCATAGGCACGGTACAGGTTGTGGCCTGCGGCGCGCGAGGACTCTCGGGTTGGACCTTTGACGTGCTCCGAAAGACGCACCAAGTCGAGCCGCATGCCGCCCTCCTCCGCAGGCCTGGCCCACTTGCCGGGGTAGACGGCGGATAGCTCTTAAGAGCAAGGCATGGTGGAGCAAAAGACAGAGCAAAAAACGTGGAGGGCCCTGCTTAAAACTTTTAATTGAAATGTACACACTAAAAAGAGCACAACTCCTAAGGGTCTACTTGGTGACTTTTCATCAAGTGAACCTACTCATGCAACCAACACCAGATAAGGAGGGAGAATGTTATCAGCCCATCCAGTCACCATTCCCACCAACCAGCATTCCAGTGCTGACACCTAGGTTATCTCAGCCTGGTTTTGAACTTTACATGAGTAGAATCACTTGAACAGGTTTTTAAGGAACAGTTTAATTTATTTGTTGCTAGGGATTAAACCCAGGGCCTTCTGCCTGCTAAGCACATACTGCCATTGAGCAATAACCCCAGCTCTAAACTGCTAAACATTCTAAATGGTATAGTTTTTTCTTCATTCATTAGAAAAGTACCTCCACAGTGGAGTGGCTCAAAGGGTAGAGTGCCTACCTAGAAAGCATGAGACCCTAAGTTTAAACCCCCATTGACCAAAAAGAAAAAGAAAGAAAAATAATACATGATCATTTAAAAAATAATGTAGTCGAGAACCAAAAAGTCAGCTCTTATCCTACCCACCCTGAGAAATTTAAAATGAGATGGTTTAAGAAAATGGTCCTGCAGTCTATAGAATGTAAGAAAACCTTTGCCAGCTATACATCTGACAGAGGATTAATGACCAGAATTTACAAGGAACTCAAAACACTAAACTGCCAAAAAATCAACAACCCAATCAGTAAATGGGCAGATATCAGTGGTTAAGTGTTTGCCTGACATGCACAAGGCCCTGGCTTGGATCCCTAGTGCTGCAAATCAATAAATAAGTAAATGTGCAAATGAACTGAACAGATAATTTTCAAAGGAAGAAGTCCAAATGCCCAGTAAATACATGAAGACATGTTGAACATCCCTGACCATAAAAGAAATACAGATCAAAATGACATTATTATTCCACCACTCTCCTGCTAGAATGGCTATCATCAAGAACACAACAACAAATGTTGGTGAGGATGTGGGGAAAAAGAAACACTTCTACACTGTTGGTAGGAATGTAAACTAGTGCAACCCCTATGGAAAACAGTATAGAGGTTCCTCAAAAAACTGAGAACAGAACTATATCATATAGTCTAGTGATACCACTTCTGGGCTTATACCCAGAGGAACCTAAGTTAGGATGCAATAGAGACACCTGTACCCATGTTCATCACAGCACTATTCACCAAAGCCAAGCTCTGGAAGCAACCCTGATGCCCTACAATTGATGCATGGATCAAGAAAATGTGGTACATATACACAATGGAGTATTATCCAACTATAAAGAATGAAATTATGTCATTTGCAGGTAAATGGATAAAACTGGAGATCATGTTAAGCAAAGCGAGCCAGGTTCAAAAGAACAAAGGTCACATGTTTTCGTTCATATGTGGAAGATAGACCCAAAAAATAAATGTACACAAATACCGACATGATCACATTTGCGTATATATGTAGACCATGTCTGTAATAGTGGGACTGTTGAAGGGACTAGGGAGAAGAAGGAGAGGAAGAGAAAAGAGTGAATAGTATCAAAATACATTGTATCTGTGTGGGAAGATGACATAGCCAAATGCACCGAAAGCTGTTGAATAACAGGGAGCAGGGGAAAGGGTGAGGGAGAGTGAGAGGGCTTAGTGTGACTAAAGTACAATAAATTCATGGGTGAAAAATCATAGTGAAAACCTTTTAAACAATAAATATACAGCTAAACAAATGAAGAGTACACTGGGATGTAGCTTAGTGGTAGAGCACTTGCCTAGCATGTGCAAGGACCTAGGTTCAGTGTCAGCATCGCATACACAAAAGGATGGCAATGTAAAACAGGTCCTGTTAGATAGGGGGTACTAGTGAGAGGGGGAGGGCTCTGGAGAGGAAGTGAAGGAGGGTGAACATGTTTGAAACTAGGCGGAAGAGGAAGAGGGAGAATGATGGTGGGAAAGAACTTAACCAAGGTATGTTGTAAGCACATATGGAAATGTCACAGTGAGACCCCCTGCACAACTAATATATGCTAATAAAAAAGTTTAAAAGAAGAAGAGAACAGTCCTGGAACAAAGTATTCAAGAATGAATAAAGAGCAGTCTGTGCAAAGGGCGAAGCGTGTAGCTCGGTGAGCGCTTGCATGCCATGTGCGTGGCCCTGACTTTGATCCTCAGTACCACCAAAAAAAAACAGCACAATCAGTGCAGACCTTGTGAAATATAGGATAAAATTTCCACACCATGACTTATTATGGAAATAGGCAACTAGGAAAGTGCAGAGGCTGGTTTTTAATTCCACAGAAGTGTTCTCTCAAAGACTATTAGTGGGTCTCAAATAATCAGTGTTTTTGATAGGCATTGTTTTTAATGTTAAAAAAGATAAAATGGCTATTGAAAGCAGTGGCATCAGAGAAGTTTATAGCCTGTCTCACTTTTATTTGGTGCTAACTTGAACATCTGATTTTTAGAGTCCAGAGAATGTTTTTTTGTCCTGGTTGGGTAGGGAGAGAGAGAGAGAAGCTGTGAGAGGCAAGACCTGACCCCATCTCTCCTGCAGCGGTGAGCGCCTACAGCCTTGAGCTTGTGTTGCTCTCCGACTTGGACACCCTCACTGTCCCTGCAGGAGCTGCGCCTACCTCGCAAAGTAGTTTGACCTTCCAGGAACTCCACTGTGAAGAGTTCATTCCTTCCTGGGAATTGTAAAGCATTTTGTTCTACTTGTACTGAATTTATTAATATTCTACTATATATTATACCTATTTCTTGATTTGTTTTATTCTGCTTTCTCCCCATTTCCCATTGCATATTGAGGGCTATTGCTGTGTTTATTCCTGGTCTTTCAGACATAGCAGATAATCAATAAGTACTTGCTGGACGTGCTGGCCAAGGCTGTTATCCCTGCACTCGGGAGGCGGAGGCAGGACGATTGTAAGTTTGAGGCCAGCCTAGGCAAGAATAGACTCTGTCTCAAAAACAAAACTTGTTGAAATCAGAATTTTAGCAAAAGGTAAACAGTTTACAAAAGTCTTCTAACAATTCCTAAATTGTGAGTTTCTGCCTCTGGAGATTTTAAAGACAGTAGTAGAAAGAGCCCTGGTGTACATGTTGGGAGCTCTGGTATACATGTTAGGTGTAAGCCCTTAGTTGTATTTGCAAGTAGCTGAGTGTAAATCACCTGCTGATCTGTTGCTCTGGGATGGGGTGGTGAAGAATGCCCGCACTGCATCTATACAGGATGCCCCAAGGGGGGAGATTACAGAAGTGACATATTTTGAAATCCTGGAGAGTAGATCTTAAAACAAGCCAAGCTTTTAGTAGTGGAATTATAGGTGGCTTTTATTTCAGGTTCATGCTCTCCCTACCCGCAAAGTTCCTAGAGGGGAAATGTATTACTTTAGTTAGGAGAAAGAGATTTTTCAAAGGCAATAGGAAATATTTGTTCACCATTGTGGGAGGTCATTTTGCTACTGAATTCAGAGGATTTGGGCTATAATCCTTGATTTAAGAATAATCCCAACCAAATTTCCATTCCATTCCTTATGCATCCTTCTTCTCCCCCACCCCTGTACTAGGGATTGAACTCAAGGCCTTCTACTTCCAAGGCAAGTGCTCTACCACTTAAGCCATGCCCCAAGTCCTTTTGATTTTAATTTGTTTTTCAGATAGGGTCTTGAGCTTTTCCCTGTACAGGTCTCAGACCGTGATCCTCCTACTTCTGCCTTCCAAGTAGATGGGACAACAAGTGTGTACCACCATACCCAGGTAGTTTTTTAAGATAGCGTCTAGCTAACTTTTCCCCAGACTGGCCTTGATTCTTGATCTTCCTATCTCCACCTCCCAAATAGCTGGGATTACAGGCATGAACCACCACACCTGGCCCTTATGCATCTTTAGATTGGGTTGTGTGTCTGGCCCTGTATTCCAGGTTAAGATTCTAAAGTTGCAAATAGTTGGTATTAAATAGTCCTGTTGGCCTTTCTTTTCCATTGATTTTCCAGCCATAAAGGTAACCTATTTTGTAGCCTTCATGCATAACCCAAAGCTTATACCCGCGGTTGAGGTGACATTCTGTGCAAAGTTCTAGACAGTGAGATATAACCCAGAGCATTTAAACTTTGATATTCTGGGTGGTAAGGGAGGGAGTGGGGGCAGGGGGGAGAAATGACCCAAACATTGTATGCACATATGAATAATAAAAAAATAAAAATTTAAAAAAAAATAAACTTTGATATTCTGTTAAGTCAACATTTTTGTCTATGTTTCTGCCACCCCTATGTCCCTCTTCCTCTTCTGTTTTGCTTGAACTGTCTCCCCTATTTATTGTAGCAGTCAAATTCCTTCAAGGCTATTTATCAAAGATTCAGAATGGAGAGGAAAGGAGAAAACCAGCAGCAGGAGTGCCCATGAGATGAACGCAGGAAGCACAAAAACTCACTCTGCCTTCTAGATTCGGGAGGAAAGCCTAAGTCCTAGTTCAGAGGCCCAGTCCAGAGCACAGCGTCTGACTGGGTAGAGTTCACTGCCTTCCTTACTTCAGAACTTGCTTAGAGATCTGGCACTTGTCTTAAATTGCTCATGTTACACTCCTTGGTGGTAATGTATAACTGAGAAGTGAAGGGCTTTTGTGATTAATTTTAGTTTAATGTAATAAGATTAAACCCCCACCTTGTAGAAACAAGCTCCTTGCCATGCTTTAAATTTTCCTCAAAGGCCAGTTCCTCCATGACCAAAATATCACAAGTTCTTAATGCTTTCTTTGTGTTTTTATCACAGGTTTCTATCTACCAAACAAATGGCACTTTCTGTAACTTTTTAATGGATTCTTTGTACTTACTTGCATATTGACTTATTCCCGGGATGCTGGCCACAACCCTAATTTAACATTATATTTTTAAAAAGTGGCAACAACTTGGGACCTATATAATGGGTGGTAGGAATTATAAATGTCTCCCCTTCAGATTACAGGGGATAGTGGTGCCCTAAGAATAAAGAGAAATCATCTGTAAGAGGAAGTGGTGAGAAAATTTTGTGACGGTCCCCAAGAGGGCCATGACCAACGTCCACCTCACAGCCCTACAGTTAAACCTCTCTTGACATTTCACAGTCTAAGTTGTGGTGCTAAGCACAAGTAGCTTTTGTGTAGAAATCAAGAAATTTGCCATTTCACCAATAAAGTGTAGTCCCTACTATGTGTAAAGATGGGCCAGATAGATGTACAAGAGGCTCTCCTCCTCGGAAAGAGGGTGACAATAGCACACACACACCTCACATGATTCTTAGTGTGCTGTCTTGAAGGAGGTCATGAGCAGCCTGGGTTCCGAGGAGGAGGAGCTCATGTTTGAAATGAGGCCTAGGGGACAACCTAAGCTTTCAACCTTTCTGCGGGCCACTCATCCTGTTGGCTATCTAGTGAGGTCTACGGTGACCTTTTTAAATACAGTGAATTACAGGACCAGGTATAGGGGTACACACCTGTAATCCCAGCTCTCGGGAGGCTGATTGATGCAGGAGGATTGTGAGTTCCAGGCCAGCCTGAGCTACCTAACAAGAACCTGCCTTAAAATAATTCTTTGAATTACCAAAGAATTATAAATCTGTTATATCTAAATGCTCACCAAATACTGAAAAATAAATTGTGGTACTGTAATATAGACATTTATTAACATACTAAATACCAAGCTCTTATGGCATTTTAAAAACTGCCGTGTTTTCAAATAGTGACAAATGTGAACAGTAAGCTACGATTTCCGCACCTACTACAGAGTGCCGTGAAGAGCTGATTCTATTGACGGACACATATCCCACTAGGAGTGGTTCGTGCTTCCGTCCAGAACTGAAAGAAATGCTGCAGTTCAGTTAGGAATTAGCACAGTAGCTTCTCCTAGATCCTCCCAGGCTGGGAGCGGGAGTATGGAGCAAAGGCCCTAAGGGAGGGAGGAGCTTGCCTTGGAGGGCACCTCGGAAGTGTGAGGTGGAGTGTGAGGTGGAGTGGATAGCTGAAGATGAAGCTGGAAACGACACGCAGGGCAACCATTGATGCGATCGAAAGCCATGACACAGTTATTGCTTTTTCTCCTTAGGAACTGTGCTTATGCTAACATGAAAGGTCATCTCTTAAAAACATGTACAGATGTGCACTTGAACTAAGATGCCTTGGATTTGCTTTAACATGACTGAGGATGAGATGAAACAGAGATGAAACAAGGTTGGCTGTGTTGGCAGTTGTTAAAACTGGGTGATGGGCATATGAGAGTTTATTAAACCTTTTTCCCTTCACTTTGAAAGTCTCCATAATAGAAAGTTTTTAAATGGAGGGGTTAAGATTTAGCACTCTGGGAAAGTCAGTATTTGGGTGCACCAAGAAGTTAGGAAGGAACATTCCAAATTAAGGTAGGTAACTCGTTTGTAATTTCAGGGAACCGAGGCGTGTAAAAACAGATCAAAATATAATGGTGATACAGTTAAACTGTAACCGTATTTTAATGACTGACTCAACCATGCTAAGGAGGGAAGTGGTCAGCATTTGAGCTTAAGAGTCATCAGGGTTAGCAGGAGGTGTGGGGAGGGGCATTGTGGGCCAAGGCTGGCCCAGGCAAAAACACTGTCTGAACAATAAAGCAAAAAGCGTTGGGGGCATGATTCATAATTGTCTAGCAATTATGAGGCCCTGAGTACCACCAAAAAAAGTCAGTTTTGGGCCAGGGATACAGCACAGTGTTCGAGGGCTTGCCTAGCATACAACCTGGGAAAGGAGGGAGGGAGGGAAAGAGGGAAGTCAGAGTTTTTCCAGTGAATGCTAGACCCCAGAGAAAAAAGATAGTCACAGTAGGGGAACTTCATGTCCCAAGGGAGCATATTTGTACTGAGTGTGATTCGTGGTCTACATATTCTAATGCTACCTGAGATTCTACTGAAATTGCAAAATCCTGGCTCTGTCCCAGTGTCACTGAGTCCGCGTTTGGGAGGAAGACTCCCAGGTCCTACGCTTTAAGTAAGTCTTCCAGGTGAATCTAGTTTAGCACACTTAGAACTCTGTAACTGAGTAAAGCTGACAGTAGCTACCCTTACTGAGCACTGACACCAAACGCTGGATTCTACATGTACTAACCTTTATATTGTAAATTCATATATTTGTATGTGTGGAGAAAGAGAAATAATTTTTCCTCAGCCTTCCTGAGTTTCTTTTTAGAATGGACCCCGTAACAAAGACAGTTAACAAAAGAACAGCAGGGCAGTTCATTTACATGTATCTTCCCTGTTATGTACCCAGGAGGTACCCAAAAGAGTCATCTCCAAAGGTGGCTTCACATTCCCTCTCATACAGCAGTTAACAAACAACAGTAAATTCTTTTTTGAGACAAGGTCCAGGCTGGCCTCCAACCCGTGATTCCCCTGCCTCAGTCTCCCGAGTGCTAGGATCACGAGCATGCCCCAACATGCCTAAAGAACAGTAAGAATTTACTTTCTTAGAGAAATGACAAGACAAAGGAAAAGAACTTTGAGTCTCTAGGGGCAGCAAATTACCAGGAGGCTAATCAGTGGCAGATCAAGGCTGGTTAAGCTTGTTAATGTGGATTACTGGGACGCTGGCTTCTGGCCCAAGAGTCTAGCTGTTCTCCGTCGATAACCCCTGTTCTGTGTGGGAGAGGGAGAGGCTGGTGCCCGGGTCTTGGTCAATCTGCATCCTGTGTTTAGGAATGTAGAGGGCAGAGCTTTCTCAGCTGCCTTCAGTTGGGCAGTGCTTATGCCGGACAGACATATTTTGGGGTGACACATTCTGGCCTCTCCAACATGCATTTGAATCTTTACAGCACTACGCATACTGAGGAACCCTCAGAAAAGCCAGGCTGCTTGCCGAAGGCTGTCTAGTCATAAATGACAAAGTGGGTCTTCAGGTCCTGACCCCATAGCCTGTGCTGAGCTCCAGTACCACTGCCTTCTGCCAGCATTCAGAGGCTTGAGGCAAGAGGACCGTGCACCACCATATCTGGCAAATATTAATGCTCCATCACGGGGTCCTGCCCAGACCTCACAGAGATGTTATAAAGGCTAAGGTATGAATAGCATGCTTTTCTAAAATTCAAAGAATTTTCCAAAACATGCTGGACTCCAAGAGAGATGAGAAAGTTGATGTTAAGGAAACGTTAAGTGTTTGCTCAACAAATTGCCACCAAGCTGTGTGACTAGATTAAAAAAAAAAAGGCCATAGATGCTTTTTACAGCACTTTAAATAAGTCCATTGAGTATTGTTTAGCCAGGTTCTTAGAAAGTCTCTTGAAATCGGGCAGTAGTTTATGCCTATAATCCCAGCACTCGGGAGGCTGAGACACAAGAATGGAGAATGGGACTACATAGGAGTCCACTGGCCCCACAAGTACCTGATGGGTTGTGTGAATGCCTCAAAACAAGTGTTTTCAGAAAAAGCAGATCCTCAGGCGCCTACGGTGGGATCAGCAGTGGTATTTCAAACCTCCTCTTTCCTCTGTGGTTATCTCCTGAGAAACATGGCTTTTATTTGGGATGTGGGCCATGTGCTGGTGTCTTCAGGTGGAATGGAGTGGGCAGGGAATCAGGCCACCTAACACTGTGGCATTTAGTCTGGCTCCTTCCCTTTGTCCTTGGCCTTCAGAGAGCAGTCTCAGCAGGACCAAAACAAATAATCTGATAAGCTTCTTGCAATTAAGAAGGATGATGGGGATAATGTTCTCAGAGAGAACAGAATGCCTCAAAAAATATTGATTTTTTTCAAGTGAAAATCATCTAAAATCCTCTACTTTAGGCTTTCTTATTTCTGTTAAACATGGTGTATTTTGCTTAGACTTCGATCATGTTTTCCAAGCTTCTTCTCTTGAAGGAATATGACAGCTCACCTTAGGTTTTCCTTTTTTAAAATAATGTACTTTGATCATAGTCAGTCTCCCTTTCCTCTCATCCCCCCTTCCTCCCCAGGTTTTTCTTTTGAATATTAATTTTATGCATGTTAAATGCTTTGTAAAATTAGACAGCCTCGAAGTACCCAGGAGAATTGGAAAGATTGAGGTGCTGAGCTTATCAAGGATGGCTTGTGCTCCTTTTCCACTAACACAGGCTTGGAGTTTTTGTTTTGTTGGAGGCACTGGGGTTTGAACTCAGCTCACACTTGCTAAGCAGGCGCTTTACTCTTCAAGCTACCCTGCCAGCCCTTTTTTGTTGTATTTTGCAGGTAGCGTCTTGTATTTTTGTCCAGGCTGGCCTCAAACTTGGGATCCTCCTGATCTCTGCCTTCTCAGTAGCTGGGATTACAGTTGTGCACTTCATCCCCAGTTCGTAGTAAAATTTTTTGATACAATTCTCAAACAAGGCTATGGGGAGGTTTTGGATTGGCAAATATTGCACCATGCCAGGAACGGGCCCTCAATCCACACCAGTTGGTGGTGGGGAACCAGAGAATTAGGGTTGAGATGTGCAGGTATCTTTTCTGTTCGAGTCACAAGTTGCAATGTTCTCTTACAGTATCTGACCAAGCAGGTGGAGCTTCTGCGGCAAATGAACGAACAGCACGCAAAAGTTTATGAGCAGTTAGATGTCACAGCGAGGGAACTGGAAGAAACAAACCAAAAGCTGGTTGCTGACAGCAAGGCCTCACAGCAAAAAATCCTCAGGTAAAATTTCTGGAATCTCATGGAAACCCTAGGAAGGGGCTTATCTGGTATAACTGGGAAAAGAATGTGGACGTAAGGGTTTGGGTCAGTGTGCAGTAAGGTTTAATTTAATACTTTTTGGAGAACAGAGATTAAATGTAAGTCCTTTCCAATTAAGAAAGCCTGGCTTGAGCGGCTGCAGCTAATCCCCCCTCACTGCTTTTGTCCTTAATTTACTGTGACAAGCAGCAGTCGGCTTCTGTCTGTTCCTCACAGCCTGACCGAAACGATTGAATGCCTACAAACAAACATTGATCACCTCCAGAGCCAAGTGGAGGAGCTGAAGTCATGTGACCAAGGGAAGAGGAGACGGGGGACCTGTGACCAGGAGAAGCCAGCGCCCAGCTTCTCCTGTCTGAAGGAGCTGTATGACCTCCGCCAGTAAGAGCTGGGAATGTCGGGTTGTTGACACCTTCTGGCTTCCTGTAGGTTCCCAGTACCATTTTAGGAAGTGCACCTGCCTGGTAACCTACCAGTGTCCCTTGGTCTTAGGAGTTCTGTGAGACTCATCTAGGAGAGGCCTTAGGGCAATTACATCATTGCTTTAGTTGCTTAGTCTTGGTTTTCAATTAGAAATCTTTTTGCAGAATACAGATTCACTATTGGATTCCACACTAGTGTGAAGGAGAGATTTCAGTTAAACAAAGATCCAGGCAAACAGAAGTGGTTTTGCCAAAAGAAATGCCTTTATAATTTAGAGTTGAGAGTTTGAATCTTTAGGAAACATTTAGGACCTAGACCAGTTCTACTACCCTGTGGGGGGCCCCAGGGGGCCCTAACCACCTCCTCCCCTGCCCCAAGGCCCAGGCTGTTGGGACTGAGGATCCTCCTGCTGGAAGAATAAACACCTGCAACAGATGAAAATACGTATCAAACGCCTGCTGTACTGCAGTGCTGTGCCAACCGTGAGGAATGGTGACCAGAACAATCCTGCCTTTATGACCTTTCATTCTAATGGAGAGGCAGATAGACAGCAGTCACATCAGTAAATAAATACAGCTACAGGTTGCCTAAGACTGGACAGGAGAGCAGCTAGCTCCTTTGTGCTATGCTTCTCACCTTGCCTGGACACCACATCACCTGTGGTATTTGCCAAAGCGCAGATACTAATGCTAGCCTTCCCTCGGGCCTCAGTCAGGATTTCTGGGTATGGGCAAACCTGGCCAGGTGATATGCATTCCTGGTTAAAAGCCCTAATGACCATGGTTCTTAATCTTGGGTACATGTTAGGAGTCACTCTTTGAAAACTCCCAGGTCCAGGTAGCAGACCACTGAGGTAAGGATTGTGGGTGAGAGCTGCTCTCGGAAGATGGCCTGGGATGCCAGCAGTTCTGCTGCTGGGCTTTGGTAATGAATGTTCTGAAGTACTTTGGATGTTTAAAAGAGATTGTCACAGCATGTTTGTTTCTACGCATTTATTAGCAGCCTTGCACATTGCATTTTAGTCACTGCTGTGGTGTGGCTGTGCTAAGCGCTCTTCTGAAAGCCTCCTTCGCATCTGCTTGCCCTGTGTGATTTGTCTCCTTTGTGTTCCCCTAGACACTTTGTGTATGACCACGTGTTCGCCGAGAAGATCACCTCCTTGCAGAGCCAGCAAAGCCCAGATGAAAAAGAAAACGAGCACCTGAAGAAGACGGTGGCCATGCTGCAGGCCCAACTGAGCCTGGAGCGGCAGAAGCGGGTGGCCATGGAGGAGGAGTATGGGCTGGTGCTCAAGGAGAACAGCGACCTGGAGCAGCAGCTGGGGGCCACAGACACCTACCGGGCACGGGCGTTGGAGCTGGAGGCTGAGGTGGCTGAGATGCGGCAGCTGCTGCAGGCCGAGCATCCCTTTGTGAACGGAACCGAGAGGCTGGCACCTGATGCACTGTTTGTGCCTTTCAAGGAGGCCAGCCAGAGCCTGCTGGAAGAGATGTTCCTGGCTGTCCCCGAGGCCCCCCGCAAGCCACTCACACGCAGCAGCAGCGAGACAGTCCTTAGCACCTTGGCTGGGAGCGACATTGTGAAGGGCCACGAGGAGACCTGTGTCCGGAGGGCCAGGGCCGTGAAGCAGAGGGGCGTGTCCCTTTTGCACGAGGTGGACACTCAGTACAGCGCCCTGAAGGTGAAGTACGAAGAGCTGCTGCAGAGGTGCCAGCAGGAGCAGGACGCGCTGTCCCACAAGGCTGTGCAGACCTCCAGGGCTGTGGCCAGGGACCTGGCAACAGTGAGCTCTCTAGCTGAGCCTGAGCCCACCCCTGTCACCCCAGAGCCCTTGGGGTCCCCCACTACTGCTCCACCTCCAGAATATAAAGCCCTGTTCAAGGAGATCTTCAGCTGCATCAAGAAAACTCAGCAGGAGATCGACGAGCAGAGAGCCAAGTACCACACGCTGTCCCCTTCCTCTTAGCCAGATTCCTGCTCAGCCGCTGCCATCGAGCTGCTCGTGACTTCGCTCAGTGCTTTGCTGACTTGGCGTTTGCAGGCAGCGAGGGAAGGAGGTGGCTGCCGGGGGCAACCTGCAATCCAGTTTGCAGAAGCTCCCTGGAGGCCTGTGACAACCTGGCCTCTGGTGGCACACTGATTAGAATGTGGGTCCTGGAAAATTTTGCCCCAGAAGTGGTGGCAGGCAGGAGAGGTGCTCCTTGGGCCTGCAGCGGGAGGAAGGGCCTCTGCCACCTTCTGCTTACCTCACAGCTGAGATCTGATTGCCAGACTGAAATGTTTTTTGCAAACACTGTTGGATACTGTGAATTCATTCAGAAGAATGTTCAGGAGAAAGCAGGAGTCTGTTCCAAAATAAATGATGTTAAGAAATACTTGGACCCTTGAGTTTTGTTCTGTCAACTGCCAGTTGAACTGTGACTGACAGGGGACCCTAACATACCCAGATCCCGTTAACAGTGGCTGTGGTTTGATCAAAGCTTTGGGTCTGGCGGCCTTAGGTCCCCCACCCCTACAGTGAGATGTCTTTGCTCATAGCTTCCGCCTCCAGGGCAGGTGATGTGTAAGTCTTTCTCAAGTTCAGACTGAAGGAGAAAGGGCAGGCCTGGCCTCTCACTGCTATCTAGCTGGCCACTTGATCCAGCCCCTAGTTGTCCCTGTAAGTGGACCCACTGCCCAGGTTCCTGTCGCCTACTTACTACGCAGTATTGATGTTCTGACTGTGGAAATGTACTCTCACTTGCAAACTTTTAATTTAAAACTATTTAAGAGAGCTGAGGTTCTGATTATTGTATACATTTTTCTAAAAGCTAAATAAAGCTGCCTAATTTAATGAATAAATGGATGTATTGCTTCTTAATTTAAGCTCATCCCGTCTCACTGTTGTCACCAACGGCCTTCTAACACATTTCTAGGAAGATTTGATAGTGACTCCCTGTCCCCTGTTTTTTTTTTTCATGGTACTGGGGTCTGAACTCAGGACCTTGTGCCTGCTGGACAAATGCTCTACCACAGACTCCCCCCACCAACCCCATTTTGTTTTAAACAAGAAATCCTTGGAATTGTGTAACTTTTAAAAACACAAATTCTGCTTATTTATAACTTAATTAAAATTATTGTATGATTGAAAAACATTTTCATATACACCCTTTCAGAAATGTCTAACTTGGTTCTGAATAGCATTTGACTAGTTGATTCTCAAAGCATGTGATTAATTATAGGGAAAAATCTTTACAGTTTTCAAATATTTAATGAGCATTGATTCTAAATTAGACTTTTGGATTTTTTTAAAAATAGGTAAAACTTTAATTTTTTTAATTTAAAAGATTTCAGTTTATAAAATAAGTCTCCCTGTCTTCCCCTCCCACCTCTCTTCGCCAGAATCAACTGCTTACCAATTTCCAGAATATTCTCCCAGAATAGTTCTGCACATACTCTAACACACAAATGCTTACATCACTCCACATTTTTAAACAAGACTGTATGTATATAAACACTTTTCTGAATTTGCATTTTACTGAGCTATGTGTCTTATCTGTACCAGGTTTGAACTCAGGGCATTGTACTTTAGTAGGCAGGCTTGAGCCTCACCTTCAGCCCTTTGTAGTCTGGCTATTTTGGAAATAGGGTCTTACTCTTTGCCCAGGTCAGCCTGGACTATGATCCTCCTGTATTAAGCACTCACTGCCATCACTGGGGTGACAGGCACAGGCCACCACATCCAGCGTTTTCTGTTGAGCTGGGGTTTTGTGAACTTTTTGCTCAGGCTGACCTTGAACCATGATCCTTCCGAGCTCAGCCTCCCTCATAGCTATGATGACAGTTGTGGCCACCGGCACCGGCTTTTTTTTTTTCTTTTGAGGGTGTGTGCAGGGGAAGGGCAGTACTGTGGCTTGGACTTTAGGGCTTCTTTACCACTTGAGCCATGCTTCCATCCTTTTTTGCTTATTTTTCAGGTACAGTCCATTTTTGCCAGGGCCTGGACTTAGACCACGATACTATCAAGTAGCTAGGAACACAGGTGTGCTGCTACTGTGCCCAGCTTATTGAGATGGGGTCTTGCAAACTTTTTGCCCAGGTTGGCCTAGCATCCTCCCAGTCTCCATCCTCCAAGTAGCTGGGATTACAAGAATGAGCCGCCATGCCCAATCTCAATAGTAAACTTTGACCCTTGTTTTCCTTGTGGTTTATATTTGTGTTCCTTTTATTAATAAGGTTGAATATTTTTTTAAATGCTTATTGAAACTTTATTCATTTGTGACATGCTATTCATGTTCTTCTTTTTGTCCTTTTTTTTTTCCAGTACATAGGTTTGAACCCAGGGCCTCATGCTTGCTAGGCAGGTGCTCTATCACTTGAGCCACGACCCAAGCCCTAATATTTTTAATATGTTAGAAAGTCATTTATATTTTACCTTGCCTTTTTAAAAATAATCTCTAGTACTTAGTACACTTTTGCAAGTGGAAACTGAAAAGTATTTTTTTCCAAATTATCTTAATTTTACCTTATTTTTGTTTTGTTGGTACTGAGATTTGAACTCACAGCCTTGTACTTGCTATGCAAGTGGTTTGCCACTTGAGCCACACTGCCATCCCTTCATTTTTACCTTGCTAATGGCATTTTTGCAAAGCAAAGTTTTATAACTTGGTGAACATAAATCTTGTACTTGTTTTGTTCCTTTTTGTGTTTGAAAGGTTTATGGTCCCTCTGAATGTAAGATTAGTCTCGTCCCCAAGCTTGAAGTACCATCCATAGCAGTACTAAATTTTCTTGGGGGCGGTGTTGCATTTGAACTCAGGCCTTGTACTTACTAGGCAAGAGCACTACCACTTGAGCCACACAAGCTTGTATTTTCAAATAGGGGTCTTGCGTTTTTACTTAGGCCTCAGACCACAGCCCTCCTCCCAGGCCTCTTTGTTAGTGTATGTTAATGGTACAAAGCAAGTGTGCATTTAATGTACGTTGGTCACATTCACCCCTCTATTACTCTTACCTTCCCTGCACTCAGTACAAAATTTTTGTACGAATTTGGACCTGTTTTTCATGTGCCTATTGCAGTTTTAAGTAGATCTTTTAAATAACTATATAACCTGGGTATTTTTTACAACTGCAAAGAGGAAGTGAACCTTCTGTCAGTATTTTCCTGTATATGTTTTTTGCATGGTCTTTCCAATCTAAATTTTTATAATTAGCTTGTCTGGTTCTTGGGTGGAAATTGGTACTTTTACTGAGATCAGTATTTTTAAAAATAGATTAAAATATGGAGAACAGACAAGATACAGAGCCTTCTATCTAAACCCATGAGCTTTTCAACTGCCAGCCCTTGGACCCTGCACACCTGTAAAGGTTTCTCTTGTGAGGTCTTCTGTTATATTTTCAATCTGGTTGCACACAGGACAGCTATTGATCCAGCTACCTTGTTGAGTGCTCATGAACAGTAGCTTTTACATTCTCTTGATACACCTGAAAAAAATGTCCATTTTACTCATTTTTTATATCCTTTTTCTAATTCTTGTCTGTTGGGACTGGTATATCCAGATTATAGTGAGAGCATACATGCTTATCAGTCCCATCCATCAAAAGTCTATTCGTTTTAAGAATTTATATCAAGAACAAGTTTTGCATCTTATTTCAGCAAATAAAAATTTACTTTTCCCTTTCATTTTGTTTATACATATTTGCATGTTCTTTTTTCTTTCTTCTTTGGGCCGGTGTTGAACCCAGAGCCTCATGCACGCTCAGCACATGCTCTAGCACTGAGCCACACTCCCAGACCTTTTTTTTTTTTTGGTACAACATAATGCTTGTTATCTTGTTATAGATGCACATGGGTAAGTAACACACTGGCTCATTTAAGGCGAGTGTACCTGAATTGTCTCTTGGCAACTTGCCAGTGTCCAAGTTCATTCCCGTCTTCTTGTTGTACCTTAGCCCTCCTAGGCGTATCCATTCACCAAACTGCAACTTTGCACTCTGTGACCTACACCATCTCATTTTCCCCTCACCCCTCCTAACCACTGTTACTATCTCTATGTCTCTACATACTGGATTTTTTTCTTTATTCCACCTACAAGTGAATACAAGTGTTATTCTTCTTTCAGCAGTGTCTGCCTTATTTCACTTAGCATCATGTCCTGCAGGTTGTCACAAATGGCAGGACCTCCTTTTCAGATGCTGAGTATTTTTGTGTGCTTGCATACCTACCACGATTTACCCATTTTTGTTGATGGACACTTTGGTTATCTGCACATCTTGGTAACTGCGGTGAAGACTTCATTTCCTTTTGAGTGCATGCCCAGAAGAGGGGTTGCTTGGTCCTGCCATAGTTCTTTAGTGACTTCCATGCCACTTTCCAGTGTGGCACCAGTCTCCATTTCCAACAGTGTACAGGGTCTTCTTACACCCTCCCAAATTTGTTACTTCTTGTCTTTTTGATACTTGCTGTTATAACTGTATGAGCTACCTCACCTTGCCATTTCCTGATCAGTGACTGAGTACTTTCCTGTCCCTGTTGGCTCACAATCTTTTGTCTCTGGAGAAATGTCTGTTGACATCCGTTGCTCACTTTTTCAGCAGATTATTTGGGCTTTTTACAGTTGATTTCCTGTATATAGTTTTGAATATTAACTCCTCAGATGTGGCTTGCAAATGGTTTCTAACCCATAGGCTGCCTTTTCCTTTTGCTGTTCCCTTTGTGGTAAAGCTTCTTAGTAGTCCCACTTGCTTATTTTTGCCTGTGCTTTGGTGTTCTAGCCAAAAAATCATTGCCAAGAGCAGTGTCAAGTTTTTGTTTGTTTTTTATGGTTTCAGGCAGGACTCATGTTTAGGTCTTTGGACAATTTTTGTGTGCAGTTTAAGACTAGGGTCCACTTTCATCTGTCTGTACATAGGTCCTGCAATACATTGGATCTGGAGACTCAAAAGCCCGTGAGTTTTAAGGCTCAGTCCCCAGCTTGGTGCCATTAGGAGATGGTGGAAACTAAGAAGTGGGAAGGTTTTAGGTCACTAGGGGATGCCCTTGAAGGGAATACAGGGACCATGAAGCAAGAAGCTTTGCTCCACTATACACTTCTTCCACAATGTGCAATCTGCAGGGGCCAGCCTAGTGCCAGGGCCAGTCCAGACACTGAGTCCCCTGGTCAGGCCTTTAGTCTGGGGCCACAAAGGCCTGCCAAGTGCTGGTTTTGAGGTCCAAGGCATCGGCCTGGCTGCTCAGTAGGACAAAAGTCTGGTGCTAATGCCCGTCCTTTCCCCATGTAGATGTTCCTCAATGTGTAGCCTGGGGCTGGGACCCTTGTGTCTTATTTCCGTGTTCTTGGTGGCTTCCTCAGCTCCTGTGAAGACATTTCTGCAAGAGGTTAAGTTGTTCAAATTGATGTTTCCAGGAGGGAGGAAGAGGAGGAGTACTGGTGTCCCAGAAGGAACTGTTGCTTTTATTAACAGTCCTTTCTTCCTATCTCTATTTGAATTCAGTGTTTTTTAACTTATACCTTTTACAAGAGAGGTATGAAGACAGGTAAGACACCTAAAAAACTAGATAGCATTTGTTGCCCTCAATGCAGAGAAACTAAAGCAGATAGTTTAAAGCAACTGAGGCCAATAAGAGAAGGGGACCAGGAACTACAGAAAAGGTTAGTTCAACCAGCATTTGTTGCCCTTAACGCAGAGAAACTAAAGCAGATACCTTAAAAGCAACTGAGGCCAATAGGAAAAGGGGAACAGGTACTAGAGAAAAGGTTAGATCAAAAAGAATTAACCTAGAAGGTAACACCCACGCACAGGAAATCAATGTGAGTTAATGCCCTGTATAGCTATCCTTATCTCAACCAGCAAAAACCCTTGTTCCTTCCTATTATTGCTTATACTCTCTCTACAACAAAATTAGAAATAAGGGCAAAATAGTTTCTGCTGGGTATTGGGGGTGGGGAGAAGGAGGGGGCAGAGTGGGTGGTAAGGGAGGGGGTGGGGGCAGGGGGGAGAAATGAACCAAGCCTTGTATGCACATATGAAAATAAAAAAGAAAAAAAAATTTAAATAATTAGGTCCAAAAAAAAAAAAAAAAAAAAGAATTAACTTACAAGGTAACACACACACATGTACAGGAAAGTAATGCGAGTAAACTCCCTGTATAGCTATCCTTATCTCAACTAGCAAAAACCCTTGGTCCTTCCTATTACTGCTTATACTCTCTCTTCAACAAAATTAGAGATAAGGGCAGAATAGTTTCTGACGGGTAGCAAGGGGTAAGGGGAGGTAAGGGGGGAAAAATGACCCAAACAGTGTATGCACATACGAATTATAAAAAAAAAAAAAAGTTGAAAAAAAGATCAAAGCAATTTAAATACTTAAGGCTCAGACGAACCCACTGAGCTGACCAAGTCCTGCTACACAGTGGCACTAACACATTACCTGCGCATCCCATGTAACCGTTTTCCCCTTTCAAAGGGAGAAAGGAACACTGGCAGGTACTGGCTGAGACACGCTCCCTATCAATTATGGCAACTGTTTACTCTGATTAGAACCAAAAGTATAAAATACAATCAATCTAGTAAGTTTGTTACCAAACGTTTATTTGGCAAAGTATATACCCGATCAATGTCTTATTTTATGCTAAAATATTTGATACCGAGGGGAGGGCAGTGCAGGCCATCATTTAAATACTCAGGCTGCTGAAGGTTTAGGTAACTGTACTACACAAAATAGAATTTGGAAAAAGGCTTAATTAGATAGCAAAATTCCCATCTCACTCAATCCAGCCCTTACCTCGTTGTCATCACTAGGGCTGTGGGGTCCAGTCAGTACGTTCACCATGAGCCACATGTGGCTACTGAGCATGTAAATTATAGCCTGACAGTGTAAGTGTGAAATGCCAGATTTTAAAAACTTAGTACAAAAAAATGATGAAAAACAGTATTTGAAGTACATTTTAAGCTCTCTGAAGGAGACTGCTCCCTCCCTTTATTAGCAACCTTCCCTATTCTCTTCTGAGATGCCAGTGTGTACTTTCAGTGGTCTCCTTCCATCCTGCTGCCGTGTCTGCACAACAGCATGAGGCTGCTCCGTGGTTCTTCACAGCCTCAACAGCAGGGGATGCAGATCTATCTCAGGCTGAGCAGCAGTTCATTAGCTGGCAGACCCATCACCCTAGAATTCTTCCTAGGTCTCCCTTCCTTCATCAGCACACTTAATATGCCTTCCTTTGGCCATATGAAGACAGCAGCACCACGATGCCAGTTTAGTGTTAGCATTTATTTTTAAAATACACAAAATATAAATTCTTTACATCAAAGTGTGATAACCTCACTTATACATTGTTCCACACTTACCTGGTTTTGTTTGCATCTTTATGCAAACAGAGAAGATGGATTTGATTCTAATTTTTTGCTATGGTTCATGTAAACAGTAGAGACTGCTACATAAAGTAGGTTGTTGTAAAAGGTGAAGTGGCCACAGAAACCCAACGTAAAACAATCCAATTTGATTTAACGAAATTGGCAGAAGTCTTAGCAGATAGACAATCTAAGACTAGATAACTGGCTTCTGGGCATTTTAAATATTAAAAACCTTGAGGTTTTTCATCTTGTAAACATAACTTTGACTTTGTTGGCATTAAGTTTAACAAGGAAAATATTAAACCATGACTTTCATTATCCTGCATGTATCAGTTACACTCTCTTTATTATGAGAATGAAACCAAATAACAAGCAAATTACACAGGAACTTCAAATTGTACTGCAAAGGTCTGGCTGGTCTTTGCTGGGAGCGATCTCACTTAAGCTGATCCTGCCACTGGCCGAGTAGGAGCCCCTCTGTCCGCTGGACTGTGCAGTGCCGCAGGCCCTGAGGCGGGCAGTTGCTCTTGCTGTGTCTTTGGAGGAAGTCGACACTCTACTTCCAGCTCTGCCATCCTTCCTTGGGCTTGGAGTCGTTGGGTTAGTGGTATACTACTATTGTCAAGACTGCACTGTCCCTTTAAGGTACCACATGCCACCATAGCTTACACAGCAGTCCTAAGAAGAGAGAGGAACAGGTTAAAGAGCAGACTTTACCAGGAAAGGTAACTTTATTATATCCAGGGTATCAAAATCTAAGTTGGGCCCCAGCAATTCACACCTGGCATCCCAGCTAGGCCAAAGGCTGAGATCCACAGGATGGCAGTTTCAGGTCAGTCCAGGATAAAAAAGTTCCTAAGACTCCCATTTCAACAGAAAAAAGCTGAGTATGGTGGTGTACCTGTCATACCAGTGATGGTGAGAAGTGTAAAACACAAACAGTAAATCAATAAAAGGATAACTACTACTGTGGTGACTACCTGGTCTCTTCATGGGGTTTAGGGCCTTGAACCCTTTCCCCAGGGTCCAGTTCCTTTTAAGAGGAACTGTAAGATGAATGTGCTTTATAAACACAAAATGTTATTAAATTGATTAGAACAAAGGTGTTCAGTACATTGTATCACTTACATGTCTTGACTATTTAACAGGTTAAAATATAGGGGAAACATCTTCAGCTTTCTGTGTCCAAGTCTCTGTAAATCGCAGACAACTCAGAAAAGCACCAGGTGGTATGTGAAGAACTCTGACATATCAGAAACACTATTCCTTTCCAAACTTAAGCTTAAAAATGGATTCTAGGGCTGGGGGCATGGCTCAAGTAACAGAGCAAGCTCGAGGCCCTGAGTTCAAACCCCATTATCGCCAAAACAAAAACAAACAAAAATGGATTCTATCGAAGTTTACATCACACAAGTGCTACGTTTGTGGCCATGGCAACAATCATGAGAGCAGTGCAAGACTGATGGGTTGGAGCCAGGACTCTAATCTCCAGGCCTTGTCCTTTGAGGACAACCCTCGAGCTCATGCCGTGTGCAGAGGGTGACCCTCTTGCACATAACACCAGACCAGAGTCCTTGCACATGGCCAGGCTTCCTCATGCTAAGTCAGTGGGCAGAGCTGAGGCCGAGTCTCTGGGTGTAGTGATGCACGAGATGCCCATACCTTTAGCACTTTATCCACCTCCTGTTTGCTTAGGTCCTCTCCACACTCTTGAGTCAACCGAGACTGGATCAGATTCCGGCGTACCCGATAATTTTTGGAAAAAATTTCAAGCAAAACCTGTCGATGCTTTAGTAGTGAAAATGTGTTATTATGGGAAACAGTGAAAACAAACAAGACACCCAAAGTTGTGGGTAACCCACACTGTAAACTAGTAAGTGCGTGGCCCTGCACTCCTGGTTAAATATTAGCCAGTTTGGCCAACTGTCATCACTCCAGACCCAGGCAAGGTTTATGGTAGCAAGAACAAAAGCACTGGCGAAGGAACTCAAGAGGATAAGCAGTGTGGACATGCGTTCTCAGGACAAACCCTAGGAGTGAAAACTGACTTAGCAGGCAGAGAAGCCACAATCTGGGAATAGACATCAAAACTGGTTCAGAGTTTTGACATGCAAGCATACCACCCCAAATAAACATTAATTAGAAAGATAGCTGAAATCTCCCCAAAAAGAGTTACATAAGATTAAGCCTACCAATTTAATGTGTAACAGAATTCCACAAGAACAGAAAAAGATAAATTATCAAGTCACAGGATTTCCTAAGAACTATTCAACTAGTAAAATAATAACTTAAAAGAGTATATAAGAAATTGCACCAATATACAGAACAATGTAAAGCTCTTCAGGCTGTGATAAAGGGAAGATATGGCTCAAAGGCCAAGAAGAATGTGACTGAGCTTCAATGACTCTGAAACAGAAACCTTACATTCAGAGGGAACGAGGGAAAATGACTTGCCCCTTAAAATTCTAATTCCATCATTACAAGCGATTCTTGAGGGCAAAAGAAAGACATTTTAAGTCATGACAATCTGAAATGAAAATCAGAAGCTGAAATAAAAACAAGGAGGAATCAAGATTCTAGAAAGGAACATGACATGGGGTAGAACCAGTCACCCAGCGAAGCAGAAAGCAGTGTCAGGTTCCAGAGACTCACACTAACAGGTGTCACTGCTGGTCTGCATGTGTTGATAACTTCTTTCAAGTGGAAACATCAAGTAGTATAAAAGTGCCAATCACAGTGTGCTACTGAATTCTGGCCCTGTCATGAACACGTCATCAGACTTCTTTCGAGTCTGATGCTCTGACTGACTAAACTAAGAGGCAGTGCTCAGACATCTACCGCACCTCCCCACATTCCCCCAGCACAGCCACAAGGAAGCTAGTGACAGCACCCAGCCACACAGTCAAGGCAGCAGCACATTCTGTGCATTACACAGTGGCAACTCTCTCTTCATGGATCTACTGGGAGTTATAGGCGGCCTCTCTGAGGGGCAGGTGTAGGGTCCAGCAAGGCGGAGTCAGCTTTCCCATGAAGTTCCCAAAGCCTCATCTTCCAGGAGGTCTTAACTACTCCCCACTCCCAGGGAGAGGGCAGCGAAGGTCACCTCACCTGATCACTCATGTCTCCAGACTCCCAGAGGGCAAACACCTTCTGCTCATCCGGGGAAGCAGCAGTCTGTGGGGGAAACTGGCCCAGACCCAGACATGACGTGGTTATTTATGTGCCATGTGGACCCACAGCCCTGCCTGCCTCACCCCTCAGTCTGCAGCAGCCCAGCACTAGAGAGCTGTATTCTAAGCCCAGTCCTGCCACTTGCAGGCCTCCATGAGGAGTGTGACACTGGTGAGATGTCAACATGAAGCCTAGAGGGGCTTAGGGTGAGGGAAGACAGGTCCTTCCAGTTTTCCACCTGTCTGGCATTAGCTCAATCCTCAGGTGGGTCCTGAGATGCCCTTCCCCCTCACTCTGGAGGGGTAACCGGGGCTCCTTTCAGTTGTTCCGCACAAGCACTGAATCAAGTGTGGCCCAGATCCCAGGACACCCATCACACTTGGTTCTTGGGCCAGGAAAAGGATGGTAAAGGCCTGGTACCTGGAGAGGGGACACAGGAAATGGGCCCCTGAACAGCGGGCTCCAGTTCTGGTTCCACAAGTGACACTAGTAACCACTTTCACGTAAAGCCCCATGTAGGGCTTCATACACTCACTTGATCATTAGAAACTGAGCAGTCCAAGGTGTTGCAATCCCCTTTCTCCATGGCCACACAGCTAACAAGGAACAGAACCACAAACGCTCAAGTCTTCCCTTTTTTAGGGGTATGGGAAGGATTTGAGACAGACTCTCACTATGTAGCCCAGGCTGTCTTCCAATTCACAATCTCCGACCTCTGCCTCCTGAGTGCTGGGATTAGAGCCGTTCAACACCACACCTGGCTTAACCTCAAGTCTTTGTGAGTCTACTTGCTCTCTCTAGGCCTTCTCTCCCTTGTGTAAAAAAAAGAGAAGGCTGGACAGATCCAAGGCCTCTTCCACCTCAGACAAGCCTGTGACATGGTCCGGGATCAGGATCACAAGAAAAGAGCTCCACAGGCCATAGAAGGTACTGGGAGCAGGCAGGGGCATCTAAGTGACCCAATCATATCTCCCACCTTTGTTCACACCAGTGGCCCAGGGCAACCTTGCCAATGTCAGGCAGACACCCATCCCTGATGCAGCCCAACATATACAGAAAGGACTGCAAAGAACTGCACTCACTTGCTAGGTGGGCAAGAGTCCCAAACCCTAGTACCTCCTACAGAAAACCTCACCAAGGAGGCTCCCTGCCAGCAGGGCCAGGTCCCCTGAGACAGCCCAGCCTGCCCAGATCCAAAGAGCCTCCTGTCCTAGATTCTGCCCCTTACGTACACAGGAGTAGCTTTGACCTAAGGACATTGCCCCAGGTTGCAGGTGCTTCTGACCTTGGCACTGCACATGTCAATACTCCCTTTTCAGGAGCTAGCCCAGTCCCATCTCATCCCATTTGCTGCCAGGGCTGGGCAGTGTCTGGGAAAAGAGAGCCACCACCACAGATAGTTGGGTGCCCTTGGCCTTAGCAAAAGGCTCTGCCACTGCTCCCCCGTGGGGTCCCTCCTGCTGACAGGAAAGAATCCTGGAGGCGAGTGGCTCCATACCCCCAGGCCTAGAACAAGTAATCCAGAGAGGCACAGACACTGTGTTGTCAGCCGGCCTGACAGAAAGGGAAGTCCAGCAGGACATAGCCTAAGCTATGTGTAGGGGTGCTTAGCTCATCTTCATTGAAGCAGATGAAAGGAGCCACTGTTCAAATTTCCACTCTACCACTCACTTACCCCAGGTCAGATGCAGGAAGGAGCATGCATCTACTGAGGCCCCCGCCTGTGCCAGACAGCAGGCAAGGGCCTTCAGACCTCTCACTCACCCCTTTGTAAAGAACCATCATATAAAAGCCAGCACCACACCACTGCAGGTGAGGACACACACAGCCACACACAAAGGAACCCTCACACCAAAGATGCCACCTGTGCCCCCCATCTGGCCTCTTAACAGCTCATTTCTCCAAAGTGGACAGGGCTCGGCCACTCCTGAGGCGTGTGGACTTCTCATGGTACCATTTGCCCACCCAGAAGCCCTCCTGAGGGATTGTGGGTGGCCTGGCTGTCCACTGCCCCAGCAGGCACAGGCTCTACTTACAGGCACCAGTATCTGCTTGCAGCCGGCAGCCAGCACCGTGTCCTGCAGCATGCGGTCTGAGATGCCACTGAAGAGCGTGTGTCCAGGGGGCAGGCTAGCTAGGTGCAGGTTGAAGAGGCGCTTGAGTTCGCTCAGTGTGAGCACAAACTGCCTCTGAAAAGTGGCCTTCACGAACGCCCCGAGTTCCCGGGCCACAGAGGTGCTGGAGCAGCCAGGGGGCGGGTGGCCATTGAAGCTATCTCCACCTGCAGCCCTCCCTGTAGGCAGCCCATTGGCCAGTCTGTTGCTGAGGCCACTGCTGGGCATGGTGTCCATTGGCTCCTCCTCCTCGGCTTCCTGCTCATCCTCATCCTCGCCCTCCTCACTCACTGGCTCCTCCTTGATGCGCACGCCACCCATGACTGTGGATGCCTGGATCTGCTCCTTCCGGCGCTGCAGCTCCCGCTCCAGGAAGGCATGGTTCTGCTGGGCCTTGCTTTTGGCTACTTGGACCCGCTGTTCCCCAGACACCAGCACAGCAGGCCCTGTGAGGACAGGCAGCATTGCTCAGGGGGGCACAGGTCTGGCAAGGGACAGCAGAGACTAACACCAGGAGCAAGGATTGTCTTTCTTCCCCACCTTGCTCAGTTGGGACTTAGCAACCCCACAGTAAGGTAAGAGAGCTGGCAGAAGTCAAAGTCTCAGGTGCAGAGTCCCCAAGAATGGGTCACTGGGGAGTTCCTGCCAATAGCTATTCCCATCCCACTGCCTATTAACCTGACAGGGCCAGGAGACCTCAGAGTCTACACTCAGCTCTGGAGGATGGCAGCTGTGCTACTGGACAAGCATATGCTGAGTCTCTGGGGGCAGGAAGGGAGCAGGGGACAGGAAGGGCAAACAGCAAGAGTCTATGTCCCTTATGCAGGCCTGTGCCCTGACCCGCTCTAGAAACTTAAGTAACCCTTTTGGACTAGAGTGTCCGAGTTGGGGGCCTGCCCAATCCAAAGTCCCACACACCTGGTTGTTCATCCAGCTTCTTTGGTATGGCTTCCTTTACAAGATTATAGACCTTTTCTAACCTGAAAAGAAGAGTAAACCCTTTTAACTTTTAAATCATGTCCCCTACCACCTGCCTCACACTACAAACAAGCCCTCAAGCTCAGGCTGCTCTGGTCACTGGGAGAGCATGCGCTCAAGAGCTCAGCCAGGTCCTCTGGGGCCAGGGTCGGGAGTGACCCACGGCTCCCTCTTCCTTTGCTGGTCTCAGTACCTTCCCTCCCCTCCCCGTGCCCTTAGAACACGGGCAGCTCTGACAAGCAAGGACTGTGCCCACCTCAGTCCTGTGCTGGGAGGATGCGAGTCCAGCCTGCAACGTCCACCTGCACTGAGGAGGGCAGCAATGCACAAAGGCCCCAGCTGCCTGCACTGTCCAGATGCAGCCTGACTGCACAGAGCTGCCAGGACTGCATGGCACAAGCCTCGCTTCATCCCATCCCACAAAGCTCTTACTTAGCCTGGATGCCTGTCCACAGCATGTGCTGTCGCTGGACCACATCTGGATGCTTCTTAATGAACTCCCGGTCATGAGGCAGTATGAACTCCCAGCCTTTGTTGATCCTCACTATGGCCATGTGCTCCAGCAAGTCCTTTACATCCTCTGCACAGAGCTGAGGGGAGGAGCAGAGTGAGGCCCAGAGGCCCTTATGCCTCTGCAGCAGGCTCTGGGGCTCAGGTCGCAAGGACTCCACTTACTTTGGTCACTGTTGCGACCTCCTTCCTCACCACCCAGCGACTCTGCGTGAACTTCCACATCTGAGAGAGAAAAGCAGCAGGTTCCCAGAGGCTGCTCAAAGGCTGCCTTGAGCCCACAGTGGCCCTGGGCCTGGGTGGCAAACAGACCAGGGTGCACTCCTGGCCCTTCCTCCCAGTCATGTGCCTTGGATAGTCCTCTCACCTGTAAGCCTCCTTCACTCTGCTCTGTAAAGGACCCAAGATTCCATCCCCAAGGCAGCTGGACCACCCACCCCACCTGGCCCAAAACACTCCCTGGGCCAGGCTCTGCCCATCTGTTCACTGCTGCATCCCCAGTGCCTCTTGAGAGGGTCGTGAGGATTTCGGGAGGTGGTATAGGGAACCAGGGCTCTCAGGGTGTTCTGCAAGGGCACCACACCGTGGTGGTGGCTCCTGGAGGAGCCACCTCAGCAGCTCTCACACCCCCAAACTGCTTCGTAGGGGTAGAGATGAGGGTAGGTGTCTGAGAGACACCCAAGGAAAGGATGACTGATTGTCCCCTACAACAACTCAGATCTGACTTAGACCCTCTCCCTGGCCCCCAAGCTGGAGGCATCTGCATGCCCAGAGAGTGGCTGAAGAAAAAGGTACCTACCCTGGTGAGCACACCTGGTGTATGCTACACTGACTTCACAGATGAAAACACACCACCCAGACCCCTGCACACTAACTGCCAAAATAAGCTGGGGAGAAAATGCAGACAGTCTTCAAGCAGCCTAAGGTCTCCCTGTGGGACAAGGCCTGTGAGTGGGTAGAAGGGCCACTACGAGAGGATATATTATAACACACATGAGTGTCAGGGTCTAGGGAGGCAGCACAAGTCCCTCGGGAGGGATTTAAGCTCAATGTGTAGTGAGGCATGGCACGGGGAGGAGGGGCAAGACAGCTCAGGAGTCACAAGCACCAAGGGAGCAAAGGCGCTAGCCTGTGAAGTGGAACCGTTAGCTTATCCAAGCTTGTGCCAGGGCCTAGAGGGGCTGGATTGTCCAATTATTCTTGATAGAAATGTGGTTTGTACCAAGATTTCTTTTCTTGGGTGGCGGGAGCCATTACTGGGGTTGTTGAACTCAGGGTCTTACACTTGCTAGGCACTTCCTTTACTACTTGAGCCATGTCCCCAGACCTTTTTTGTGATGGTTCTTTTTGAGATAGGGTCTCATTTTATGGTCTGGACCATAATCCTCCTATTTGTGTTTCCTGCATAACTGGGATGACAGGCATGTACCACCACATCCAGCCATTAGTTAAGATGGGTTCTCATCCTCTGGATTTCCACCTACAAATCCAAGCTTGTAGCTAGGATTACAAGCTTGAGCCACTACACCCAGCCTATACAAGATTTTAACCCATACAAATCCACAGTGAAGGAAAGCTTTGTAAAACACCACTTGGCCAATGAACATGGGGTTCCCAAGAAAGGAGAAGAAAGGTAGTACAGAGCCCCACAGTACAGCCTCCTCACCCATGGCTGATCCCTGGAACACTACTGCCCGCTCTGGGGCCCATGCCTACAACCCCGTGACCAGAGTGCCTGGGTACTTACAACAAAGTCTCGGCCCCTGCACAGCACCTCAGCAGGCACACCACTATGAGGACTGGATGAATCCTTGGGGTACAGGATGTCACTGCCAGAGCAAGTGGGGGTGACAGATCAGTCAGTCCCTATCCTCAGCCCTCTCCATTATGTTCTTGAATCCCAGGCTTCACAGTCCGAGCCTAGCCCAAGCTACACCTTTTCCCAGTAAGGGATGGGTACAGGCCTGGCTCCACGAACCCATGTGCTGGAAAGAACAGCGCCACCCTACCCTGAGAGTTCTCCCTCCCACTCGTTCCCAGACCAGACAAGGAGGGGTCAGGGGCTCAGACACTACAAGCCTGGGACCTCAAGGAGCCCAGGACTGCTGGGTAGACTCTAGTCATACACATGAAGTTGTTTATGGCACCAAGAAATACTGGTGCTGAAGCAAAGCAAAAACCTTCACCACCTGCCCAAAAAGGTGTGTGTGTGAGCTTAGGTCAGAGGTCAAAGGTTGGGTCTAGGCAAGCTCTGGAGCATGAAGGACTCTGAGCCTTTGGAGAAGACACTCAAGACCCAGTGGACTTCAGGATAAAGGCTGGGGACTCTGTAACAGCATGAGTCTTCCTATCCTCCTTTTCATCCCTAGCCCAAGCTGGGCCTGCCTGCAGGGCCTTTGCTACCAATGCCTGGTGCCCCTGCTAGAAGATCCTCATCGCTTCTGCCATGCCAGTCCTGCCTTGCAACTATGACCCATGCTCCAGAGATGAGCTCCATGGAAACAGTGACCTGGCCTCAGCTGTTCTGGGTGCCGAATGCAGAGAAGGCATCTACTTCCTGTGTCGTGTGCTCTACTTCAGGAGGCTAGACAGTGAGCAAATGGGAGCACAGCCAATGGCACATAACATGGAAACAAGGCTTATTCACTGAATGAGTTCTTATCTCTTCAGAAGCACACAAAGAGAGGACCTGGAAGGACCATGACCACAGGCCTGGGCACCTCAGAGTAAGGCTCAAAGAAGCCCTTGGGGATGGACAGAACATCTAAGCCCCAGGGACACATGTAGCTCCTGGCTGGACGGCCCCTTCTGGCTTTCATGCATTCATTGCATAAATCCACGCAAGTGGTTGCAGTTAACAAGTGATGAACCATCATAAAGTTCATTCATAACAGAAAACTTGGGTAACTCAGACAGCTGGCATGTTTACCAGTGAAATGGCACCACCATGTGGCAGTATGACAAACACACTTCACAACCAACTGTGAAATAATAGACTTTTTGCAGCTAAAAAGGAAACTGGAGTTATTCACATTTTGTCAGATTATTCACCTTACACTACACTATTCAGATTAAGTCTTTATCAATGTATTTTATATTACACCATTGTACATTACTAAAATTCAAGCATACATAAGATGTGGCCACACTGCTTTTATCAAGATGTCTGTGAGTGCCAGGAACCACAGTGGGCAGTAGGGACCGAAGAGAATCAGAACAGACTCTGCTGTCCTATTCCCGCGAAACTGCTGGCTTGATGGAGAAGGCAGTTAAGTCTACTGGAGGAATCAATGAAATGAAACTACTGAGAAGCCTCAAGCCACAAATTCATGGTCTATATAAGAAATCCACACTTTGACACAGCATAATGAAACTGCAGAAAGCCAAAGCAAAGAGAAATACTTCAAAGCAGCCAGAGATAAGCAAAGGAAGATGTTCAACAGAACAAGAAATTAGACTGGCAGTGGGCTTGTCAATGAAAACTAAATCAGAGTACAACAAAATCATATCAACATGTGGAAGGGAAATAATCATCAACCGATTCCTACACTCCATAAAATCACTCAAGGACAAAAGTGAAATAAACATTTCCAGATAAACAAAAACCAAGGAAAGTCATTGCCAGCAGACCTGCACTGAAGGAAACATGCAGCATTCTTTAGGCAGAAGGAGTTATCCTGACAGAAACTCAGAGATAAAACTCATCAGGAATGATAAGCCAAAGAAAATGGGAAATATGTGCAGATAAAAAGATACTGACTGGCCAATGTAATGTCTTGTGGGACCTACAATACTGACAGAATTAAAAACATACAAATACTAAAGCATAGACTTGGGAGGAAAACCAACATAAAATAATCAAAGACTATGAACTATCTTAAAAGAGTAAAAAGCAGCAATTAATACAGAGCTAAGTCATGACTGCAAGCTAAAAACAATAGTGTAACTGCTAAAAAGTCAAGAGAATAACCTCCAAGTTAACAGGAAAAAAAAAGGAAACATAATAAGAACAATGGCTGGGTGCAGGGCTCAAATGGTAGAGTTCCTGTCTAACAAGAGGAAGGCCCTGGGTTCAACACCCAGAACTGGGAAACATGAGAGTGCAAGAGAGATTGAGAGAGACAGAGAGAGACACCAGTAGCCAGGCATGGTGATGCACACTTACAATCCCAGCAATGGGGGAGGGGAGGCTTGGCAGGAGAATTACAAGTTTAAGGCCAGCCTAGGCTACACAATGAGACCCTGTATCAAAGCAAAACAAAATCAAGAACCTGTATAAGGTAAGAATGAATATGAAATATAAGACAGGCAAGACAAAGAGAAAGCACTACGGTATATAGTCAGATCCAAAACACCACTAATTCCATCAATTGGATCAACAGACTACAAAGTAACTTACCTCTTTACCACCCAGTTTCCTTGGACTAACATTGCCACCTTCTGGATACCACGCAGAACAGCCACAGAGTCCACAGAGGGGCCCAGGAGGCTCATCAAGTTGGCAAAAGGCATGACCTTCACTGAGGTGGACACCAGAGAGGGCTCATTAAAAAGGGAAGGGAGGGGGGCTGACAGAGTAGCTCAAGCAATAATAGTGCCTGCCTAGCAAGCATGAGGCCCTGAGTTCAAACCCACTGCTACCAAAAAAGAATAGAAGGGAGGAGGGGACTGATCCTTCCCTCTTCCCCACCAAGAGTCTGCAAGCATCAAGTTCCCACAGCACCCTCAGAATGGGAGCAATATCAACATCAAGAAATCAATAGCTAGCCTCTGCCGGCCGCTGTGTGGGCCAGGGGCTGTCTGTGCAGCTTGCTGCGTGCTGTGGAGAATCTCCAAGAAAGCAGACTCTGACCCTCAAATCTCACCTGCATTCACCTGGTGAGAAAGTAGAAGAGCCAGGATTTAAGACTAGGCCTCCAACTCTGTGCCCTCAGTCACCACTTTGCTGACCCCCAAAGGAGCCTGGGGTAGACGCAGCATCCTCTATAGGCCATGGGCCTGGCATACTGGCATCCCCGGCACAGCAGGAGCCAATCTAATCAGGCTCTGAGACCTCGAGCCGGCATCTCAGAGAACCTCAGGTGCTATGCATGCACTCCTGAAAACCCTGAGAAAAAGACGGCAGACCCTACTGGGCAGAGAGCCAGGAGAGCCAAGACACCTTGCAAGACAAAGCACTTTACGACAAAAATGACCCATGCAAGGCTCTGAATTAAGACTTCTCGCATCCTCATCCCTGAATCTCCCATCAACCCCCAGAGTTGCTATTAGATAGATAAACTGAGACTCAGGTCAGTGACCTATCTAGGTTCCTAAATTAGGGACATCACAAGGAAGAAGGTTCAGAGCTGTCAAAAGAAGCCTCTGCACCATTGTGGTATATTACTAGCCCACACAAGTGTGGAGATATAAACCTAGGCAGCATGAATCTCTGGCCTTGCCCCTGGGGCCTCTGACTGTCCCATAAACTCCTCTGTCCCTGGGAGAAGAGGGCAGTACCCACCGTTCTTCATCAGTATCTTGATCTGGTCAGCCAGGGGCAGCGTGCGCAGCTGAGCCATGGACAGGATGTTGCTGGGGGCCACAGGCTTGTCTCTGTTGACAATGAAGGTAAGGGGGTTAGAGAATGTCCACAGGAGAGGGGGAGGGAAGCAACCAGCCCCTTACTCACTTCTCCTCCTCCTGGCTAGGTGGCATCAGCATCATGAGGTACTCACTGTGGGGAGAGGGCAGGGGGTCAGAGGCTCTAGCCCTCATATGACCACAGGCTGCAGACAGCCCTGGCTTCCTTAGGTGCAGCCTCGGCTCTGCAGATGATATAAAGCCCTACCAAAGTGGGGCTCACGTCTTCCCAGGGGCAATAGCTCTCCCTCCCTTTTCCATGCAGAGAAGGGGCCACAGTACCAAGGAAGGACTGCACCCCAGGAACCCTCCCAGGCCATCAGCCAATGCCAGTCCCACCTGGGAGACTTGACAAGCTCTGTGTTCTCCACCCCGCTGGAGCCCTGGCACAGCAGGTACTGACGCTCATGCTCTGAGCGGCTGTCCTGTTGGGAAGAGGAGCAAGGCAAAGGGTTATCCAACGTCCTCCATCCCATCCCACTCCAGCCCTGCTATCCCGCTCCAGTGTCAGCCACAGGGCCCCACTTTGCCTCATAAGTACAGCACCCCAAGCATCCGGCTTTATGGCTTGCCTGGCCTCAGCGTCCTGTCTATAATGCAGAAACACTGCTACCAATGGCCAAAATCATAGCTGAGCACCTATCATGTGCCAGGCTCTGTTCCAATGCCTGTGTATGTACAAAATAATTCTGTAAGGTTTTTATAATGCCAATTTTACAGATAAGTAAACTGAAGCTCAGAGAAGCTAGATAACTTGCCCACAGTGAGTGTCTGGAAATCTGACCCTAAATTTAAGGTTCTGTCAATACAAATCTCTTCCAAGGAGTTTCCAAAGAAATGAAGAGCTGTTCTCCTTTGCAAAGAACATTGGGGAGCTGCAGTCCAGGTGTCCTTGGGAGCTAATATTCAATTGCTTTCCTTGCTAAATACAGTTTCACAGCTAAGGTTCATAAATTAATACATGAATTGAAACCTAGCGTAGTGAAAATTCCCCCAGGCAGGTAGGAATTGAACCTTAAAGCACAAAACAAATAGCATTCTCTACCACAGCCACTGATAAAATGCCTGGCCTGCAACTAGAGCCCATGATATGCAAAAAACACATTCCAAACGCTAGCCCCGCTGGGAACCCAGCAAGCCACTTCCCGTCCTGCTCCAAGAGAGCCCAGAGTCTAGGAGGAATCACAGGCTGGCATTTCAGCCTCCCGTTCCCTCAAGTGCATGTAAGTAGGATGGGGGAAGGGACAGAAGCTGCCTACAGGACTTCATACTCTTTCATAGTGTGGTATTAGCATGTGGCAAGGACAGCGTGAAGGAGCTCAGACGGGAGACAATGCACCTGGCTCACCCTCAGGCCACAGTAGTGCAGCTGGACCCAGGGCTCTTCTGCCTGCCTCTTCTGCAGGAACTCGTAGGACTGTACACGCCGCTGGCGGGCCTGCTCTGACTCCGGTCGTGAGAACCGTACCTGATGGGGTGGGGGGATCACACTCTCAGCCTATAGTCCTCCCTGGGCTGAGTCCCAGCCCTTACCAGGAAATCAAAGAACCCCATATTGTTCATTTCTACTCTACCTCACTCGTTTACTGACATACGCTAACCACATGCCTGTCTCTGTGCTGCCCAATTGGGGGACAGCTTGCCCTGCTCAGGGGTTCTGCCAATGTAAAACCCTGGGGCACCAAGGCACACCTTATCAGACAGGGGTTTGAGTCCCAAGAGGGAATGAGAGGTTTCTAAGGTTGCCCACCAAACTGCTGAGAACAGGACAAACCTCTTGCAGGCTGACCATCCTGTCAGTTCAGGATGCATACAAATATCCTTAAGGGTGCACCAACACCCACAACTTCAGTCATATCATGTGCCAGCTACATCAGTGTTTGTGCAGCATTTTTCTTTCAATACTCATTGTAATCTACATCCTTTTAAATAATATTCTTCAAATAATCTTTCAAGTTCAGGAGTAAGTATGAGAATGACAGCTGGTCTTCAGTGCACCATTGGAAGTGCAGAACGACACGAGTAAATGAACTTTGTGTGCCTACCTGATGTTCAGCAGGGATAAGCCATGGCTTCCCTCCACTTCTATCCCCAACCCAGGATCCTACACCTCCCACACAGAAAGAGGCTGTCCTCCCACTCACAGCAACACACCCAGCTGAGCAGAGTTAGATTGCTGCCTCCAGGCAGCCAGCAAGTAGGCCAAGAGGATGGACAGTCTCCATCACACCCAGGACAGGCAAGTCCCTTCCACCCCTTACTGTCCTGCAGCCTAGGCTGCTCCCTCCCATCCAGGGCTAGAGCTCACAGTGATCTGCTTCACATCTTCTTCCGCCTCGTCCTGTGAAGAGTCCCCAGCTGCAAGAGAAGCAAGCCACTGCTCTCTGCCTCTGCTGGGGTTGCTGGCCCAGTCTTGCCTGAACCCTACCCACAGGGAAGCCAGTCAGAGTACCTGCCCACTCGCCAACAGTCTTAGGAACCTGCCTCAGTCAGTTGTCTCCACTAAGGGCAGTTTACCCCAAGGGGCATTTGGCAATGTATGGAGACATGTTTTATTGTTCCACATGTGGGTGGGTGGGTGGGTGCTGCTGGGGAACAGTAATGGGTAGAGGACCTTTTTCCCAAGCAGGGGCCCAAGTCAGCCCACAAAGACAGGTAACAGAGCTAGGGATCCAGGGCTCACCTTCATTGGCGGCTTCTCTCTCACGGTGCTTGGCGTCTGCCTTGTCCAGGTAGGAGAAGCTGGGCCGCAGCTGTAGGATGCCATGTAAAGGCGTCAGGTGGAGCTCACCTGGCAGAGGAAGAAGGGCTTGAACCTGCCTCTAGGAACTGAAGGTGACACACCCAAGCTGACTCAAAGGACTCACCACATCCCCTGAAGGCCTAGGCCCACTGCCAAACCACTTCCCATGCCTACTCCACCCCTAGACACTAGAGCCTTGGGACCCCCAGGCCAGGGGCCATTCCTAATTTCAGCAAGTCCTACAAAGCACAGCAAGCACAGACCCAGCCCAGGACAGGAGTCTGGATGCTTCTGCTCAAAGCCACTTCCTGCAGGTTGCCTCCCAATGCTCCCCAACACTCAAGGCTGCTCTCCTAGCACTGTTTGCACCAGCAAGGATGGGTACCCGACCCACTTTCCTTTCCCCTCCAGGCCTCACCAGACCTCTCTTGCTTCCCCACCTTGCAACCCACTTTCCTCTTCTCATCCTCCCACCTCTTCTTGCCAAAATCCCATTAAAAAGTCTGCTAGTGCCAATGTGGGTGGAGAAGTGGCACTGCCAGAGCCTGGAGGAGTCTGTGGCCTCTGACTAGGACTATGACCTATCCTGATGGCGTGGCTGCAGGAAATGTGACTTTAAGGAGCTACATCCTTGAAATACAGTTCAAAATATAAAATTGTAATTGTGTGACCCTACTTTTGATTGTATTGTTTCTTCGGTGTTCAGATTAGTTTCACTTATTGCTTTCTAAGACTCATTTTTTATCAAGCACCTTCTACTTTTCACCAGTTTATTGAGCTATGACTTAGATACCATACAATTCCCCCACTTAAAGCACACCACTGAACGTATGTTAATGTATTCAGAGTCATGGCCCCAGCACCACAATCAATTTTAGCACATTCTCATCACCCCCAAAAGAACTAGTCAATCCCAACATCACCCTCCCCTTTGTCCCTGGAAACCACCTATCAGTTCTCTGTCTCTGTGAATTTGCTTACTCTAGACATTTCATAGAAATGGGGGCATACAGTGTGTGGTCCTGAGCTTGGCTTTCTCCACTGAGCTTAATGTCGGCAAGGTTCATCCACAAGAAAAGCATGTATCAGGGCTTTACTCCTTTGTATGGCCAACTGCCACTTCATTGTACAGATGACACCATGTGTCACCCATACATCAGTTGGTCACCTTTGGGTTGTTTCCACTTTTGAACTATCATGAATGGAATCTCTGGGTCATAGGTAATTGCAATTTAACAAAATCCCACCACCTGGTCCCAAAGTTATGCTATGCTCTATGAGTGTAGGAAGAGTTCCGGACAGTGTATCTGTGTCCCAGGAAGAAGAGATTTTGGAACCAGGGCTGTATCAGGTTGGGGTGTGTCTAGCCCCAAGTGCCACCCCAGAGGCAGTCCCTTCTAGTGCCCTGATTCCTACAGTTATTTCCACACTGCCCAGACCCTGCAGGGTCTAGTGCTCAGTAGAGGCAGGTACCAGACACAAGACTGGGTAAAGTCTCCCTGTCCAGCCAGCCCCAAGATGACCAACCCAGTACCTTGCCTGTAGAGTGCAGCTGCATAACGGGAGGTGTTACTGGTGGTCTGGGAAGAGCAGAAGGTCTGCTTGTCCATCAGCTTCCTGGGACAGCAGGGAAGACAACATCAAAGGAAGGAAGCTCCAGATGGAGGCTGGCAGGTCCAGCCCACACCACCCCAGACACCTAAGAAATGCACCTGCCACAGACCACAGCCAATACCAAGAGTGACCTCCATCTGACTCCAGAGGGGTGTCAGGAGATGAGAAACCCACAGCCTTGTTTTTGGACCAAAAGATGCATTGAGGAGGGGCCCAGAGGAAAGCTTAGAAGAGGAGGGTCTGTGACAGCCTAGCCCTCCAAAGGTGGGGACAGAGTAGAGCTCAAAGGGCTGGGCCAGGGGACTCACGAGGAGTATGTGCTGGTCTCATCAGCGCAGGCACCGTCCACATTCAGCGCGATCTGCTCCCCTTTGCTGCGGCAATAGTTGGGATTCAGGGTGTCGATGGCCATCTCAAGCTCTACCTTGGGGCACCAAGCACCAATCCCAGGTGTGAGGACCACAACACATCTTCCCAAGGACACCCCCAACCCAACCCAGAAACAATACTGACTGACATGGGTCTCCTCCTACGGGCATGGGCCACAACCCCCAATTCCTACAGAAATACCACAATTCTTTCTTCTGGGGGTGGAGGTAGCTCACACAGTCTTTTATGTCCCCCACATTCCATCCCCAAGATCTGAATTAGGTGGCATGGTTTAAAAATGGAGCAGTTTCTTATAAACACCCTCATCTCCAACCTCACTTGAAAAACTCAGAACTGGCAATCCTGTGGTAGCATTTCTGTAACCACAGAGGGTGAAAGCTATAGCCAACCCCACGACCATGGCATGTGTCTCCACTCTTGCCCCTTACCCCATCCTGCTGGGCATATATTTTCCTGTTGAGCCTGCTTCACATCAAAACTGCCCTGCCCTGAGAACCTGAGCTTCTATTCGCCCACCCATTCTCCACTTCATATGGAGCCTCTTTCAGTCCGAAAGCAGCCCCTCCCTTTCCTTCCTCAGTCTTTAAGACCCTGAAAGCTGCTATTCTAATCCTCCAATCTCCCCTTCTCTGGGCTTCCATCTCCTCACATCCATGAGACCCCTCCCCAGTGCCTCCATCACCTTTTGCTGCCTGGGCTTGATCCTGGCTGAAAGGTGTGGAATGTCATCGTAGGTCATCGAGGCTGGTCGCACAGGGTACTGGAAACAGACGGAGAAGAAGGGAGCCATCAGTCCATCCTGAACAGCCTTGACAAGAGCTGGGCTTCAGGGGCCCCAGCCACCCCAATTCTGCCCCAAGCAGAGACCAGCGCAGTCCAAGTCCAACACACCCTACCATGAGCCCCCCTCACCTCCTACCCTACCCCCGCAGTCTCCACCGCAGTCCCACTACACTGACTCCTCTCAACCTTTTTCCCCAGGGCAGTTTTAGAATGCCCTTCACAACATCAGCAAGTCAAACCGGGGTTATGAGGCTCTAGTAACTCACAGCATGGCTGGAGAGGCAAGAGTAAAGGCATGAGGTCAAACTACCAGTTGACAGGCCATGTGTGAGAAATGAGACCACAAGTATCAGAGAACACTGTGGCCTAGTGTTGCTCACAGCTGAGTTCAGCTGGACAAGGGACAGTGGAATTCACAATCCCATTCTCTCCTTTTGCCTGTGTGTGAACTTTCCCACAGTTTCACACCACTGGTTGGGATGTACCAGTTACCAGCCCCATGCCCTCTCTGGGCTACAGTGCCCTGTGTAAAGTCCTCTTTATGTAAATGGCTTGCGCTGGACAGTCTGATCTGAAACCCGAGTCCTCGCTCTGAACACACAGGACCCTCTGCACACTCGTCCCCACAGGTGCACTTTCCCTCTCCTCCTCCTCCTCCCCCTCTGTGGGCTGTGGTAGACAAGCCATGGTTTGGTCCCATCGTCCAAAGCTCAGGCCATCACTGCCTGGAACTATGGCAGCCTCTGCAGGGAGCCTGTAGGAAGCATGGCAGTGCTACCTTGGGGCCACTGAGGATCAGCCACCTTCTAGCTAAAAAGGCAGCCATTTTCTAAAAGCTCACTCAACAACAACACAGCAGCTCCTGCCACTCTGTTGACTGGGGCAGCTTTGGTGGAGAAGCAGCCTGGAGTCCAGCTGCTCTGCACAGAGGCCTTGAGAAGGGCCAGCACTGGGTGGGAAAGGCCTTCCCCAACAGCCCAGAAGACCCTGGTATGCTGAGGCCCGAGGCTAGGGCTGCCCTGACACCGCTGGACCTGGGCTGAGATGAGTGATGGGGAAGACCACAGGTTCTAGAAGCAGACAGGCCTGAGCTCCCGCCCACTGTTGCTTGTGTTCCCCCTACCAGGTCTGCTGAGTATGGACAAGGCAAATGGAACTGGCACCAGCACAAGGCCCAGCATACAATGCACACACAAGCCTCCGTCTCTGTCACCACCACTCTGCAGTCAGACAAGGATGCAGGCTCAGAAGGCCCAAATGACAGGCCCCATCTCCACAGCTATAGAAGCAGAACCTGAAGAACGAACACCAGGCCCATTTTCAGCAGGTGTCACTCTGCACCTGCCCCAGGCCCTGGGGAAGTCAGAGCCTGCCTGCGCCTCCTTCTCTTATGTGAAACACAGAATCGAAGTACTCAAACTGGCCAGGTATAGGTGGAGACTGGATCACTATTGGAAGACAGCTTTTTGCCTGGGCAAAAAGTAAGACTCCACCTCAACCAATAAGCTGGGCGTGATGGCACAAACATGTAATCCCAGCTTTGTGAGAGGTATAAACAGATTGAGGTCCAGGTTGGTCAGAACAAGAACACAATACCCTATTTGAAAAATAACTAAAGGTTGGGTGCTGGTGGCTCATGCCTGTAATCCTAGCTACTCAGGAGGCAGAGATCAGGAGGATTGAGGTTTGTAGCCAGTCCTGGAAAATAGCTTGCAAGACCCTATCTCGAAAAAAACCCATCACCAAAAAATAAAGCTCAAGGTATAGGCCCTGAGTCCAAAACCACAGAACTACAAAAGAAAAAAAAAAAAAAAAGAAAGAAAGAAAGAAAAGGAACTAAAGATTCAAGTGGTAGATCCTTGCAACTGCAAGTTCAAACTCCAGTATCACCAAGAAAAGAAGTACTCGTAACTTTTTTTTTTTAGGCAGAGTCTCACTACATAGTCCAGAATGCCCTCAAACTTGTGATCTTCCTGCTCCAAGTCTGGGATTACAGCCATAAACCACCACGCCTGGCTTATGAGTACTTAAAATAACCACATTATTGTTGAAAATGTAAAATGGTGCCAAACAGTCCAGCAGTTCTCCCCAAATTTAAACAGTGTGACCATATGGCCTCCTAGGTGTATTCCTCTCACAGGTATACGCCTGTAACAAACAAAAACACACATCCACACAAAACCTTGTGCACTCATTCAGAAGAACATTATTCAGGATGGCCAAAAAGTGGAAACAAGCCAAACAGCCATCAACTGATGAATGGGTAAACAAACTACTATATCGACGAGTCATAAAAAACGAAGTACAGAAATATGCTACAACATGGGTGAAGTCTACATCAAAGAGGCCAGCCACAAAAGGCGTATATGCTTGATGCCATGGGTATGAAATGTCCAAAACAGACACATTCACAAATGGAAAGTGAGTCGATGGTTGCCATGGACTGGAGGTGGGAAGGGGACTGAGTGTAGATACAGGGTCACTTTTGGAAAAGCTAAAATAGATTGTGGTAAGATAGATTAAAAGCCACTGCACTTTAGACTTGAATGGAAATTGTACATGTGAATTGTATCTTACTAAAACTACTATAAAAACATACCCACCACCATCGTGGTGATTCTGGGACTAAATGAGTTAACTTACAAAAAAGTGCTTTATACCGACACTGGTGGCTCCTATAAAACTAACTACTTGGGAGGCTGAAATTGAGAGGATCTCTGTTCAAGGCCAGTTCAGGCAAATAGTTTGAGAGACACCATCTCCAAAATAATCAGAGCAAAATAGACTCAAGGCATGGCTCAAGCAGTAGAGCACCTGCCTTACAAATGCAAAGCCCTGAGTTCAAACCTAGTCCCACAAAAATAAATAAATAAATAGGGCTTTAAACAGTGCATGTATACAGTAAGTGCTCAATACATGTTCACCACTACTGGCCCAGCAGGGAGGGGCAATGACAGCTAGCAGGACTAAAACTACCTCCATGACAGCAGCAGTAGTCACTATCAGCACAAACAACATGCCAGCAGTGTCCCAAGCATTTAATGTGGACACATCCAATCCTCACAGGGTCTCTGATGCAGGCATTACTGTGATCAGCACTTTGTAAGTGAGGAAGCTGAGGCTCACGGAGATTAACTTGCCCAAAAGTTGCAACCTGAATCTTTTTTTTTTTCTTTTTTTCTTTCTTCTCACACCTTATTCACAATACAGACCAGGCACAAGGCCTGGGCTGAGGTGTTCATGGGGTGGGTTTACCTTCTCTCCTCTTCCTGTAGGGTCAGTCTAAGAACACAGCCTATAGTAAGCACCAGGAAGCTTGGAAGCTAAATCCTGATGATCCCAGGGCCTGAGGTAACTACTGCTTAGCTCTGCCTCCCTTGCTTTCACATCTTGAAGAAACTAGTGTCAGCCACCCACACCAGTAAAGAAGCTAGCTTTTCAAACTCCATGTGGAGAATTCTAAGCAAGACCAATGTTTCCCGTGCTGTCTCATCCTCTCCACTGCTCCAGAACACTGGCTTATTCCCCTTTACCTTAAAGTCCCGTATTTACCTGAAACAGATACAGCTTCTCTGCCAGACTTTTGGCCAAGTACACGTCGATCTGGGAACAAGGGGAGAAGACTTAACCAGGACACAGAACACAGGGCTGTTGGCCCCAGCATAAACTCTCCTTGAATTTTAGTTAGGGGCAGTGACTCAGAGGCAGTTTGAGGGAGGAGGAAATAGCTCAGCTCATGCTAAAAACAAACGGAACCAGGTCTCCAAACCAGACATATGCAGGGCTCCCTCCTAACAGCTCCCAGTGACCAGGACAAGAGCTCACCTAGCCCGCCCCATCAGGATGCCTTACAGAGCCAGGTTAGATGTTTTCTGTGAGCTGAGCAAAGGAGGGTTCCCTATTATATCTGCCTGTGTTTCTGTTCTGTGCCTCCCATCTCACCTCTCCTGGATTGGCCTGCCACCTTATTTTAAGATAGCTTGGAGGCCCTTCATGACCCACCTGGCACTTCTTCCTTCCTCACAATAACCACCCCAAACCCACTGCGCAGTTTCCCTCCTGCTTCCCAGCTCTGCACATGATCAGTGTTCTATCCTGTCCCAGGCCTGTGCACATATTCTTCCTTCATGCATACCCCAAGCCTCAACAATTCACTAAGAGTCATCACCTGAGCAGAAGCACATGAAGCTGTTGCCCCTGTCCTCAAGTCCCTTGGGCTCCCTTAATGCCAGCACCAATCACCTCTGCCATAACTTGGTTTCTGCAGTGTAACTGCAGTTAAAATGTGTTTAAATAGCTCAAATCCTTAAGCTTAGTGAGCAGCACTCCCTAAACAAGCAAGAACTACTTTATTTGTGTCCACAGACCCTCACCATGCCTGGGCCCTCACTCACATGGGGTGGCCATGGGCAGATGCAGCTAGTTTGGCCTTCCAAAGGCGAGTCCTGGATTGGAAGGGTGCTGAGGACCAAGTTTGACCAAAAACAATTTTCTCTTTTCATGGTGACTCTGGAATTTGCCTCCCCTCAGTCTGCATCCTGAAACTCATCCCTATCCCAAAAGCTTCCTGGGGACAAGGCCATGGCCTTGCTCGCTGTTGTGTCACAGTCCTGGCACTTTTTTTTTTTTTTTTAATTCATATGTGCATACAAGGCTTGGGTCATTTCTGCCCCCTGCCCCCACCCCCTCCTTTACCACCCACTCTGTCCCCTCCCTCTCCCCCCCACCCCCTCAATACCCAGCAGAAACTATTTTGCCTTTATTTCTAATTTTGTTACAGAGAGAGTATAAGCAATAATAGGAAGGAACAAGGGTTTTTGCTGGTTGAGACAAGGATAGCTACACAGGGAGCTGACTCACATTAATTTCTTGTGCGTGTGTGTTACCTTCTAGGTTAATTCTTTTTGATCTAACCTTTTCTCTAGTTCCTGGTCCCCTTTTCCTATTGGCCTCAGTTGCTTTTAAGATATCTGCTTTAGTTTCTCTGCTCTAAAGGCAACAAATGCTAGCCAATTTTTTAGGTGTCGTACCTATCCTCACACCTCCCTTGTGTGCTCTCGCTTCCATCATGTCCTGGCACACTGTTGATCAAGTGAATGGTTGAACAACTAGATCCAATAAGCCCAGGAGGGGGGCTGTCAAATCTTTTATCTCACTCAAGAGTCGACAGAGAGCCAGGCCCTATACTGACTTTGCACACCTAGTGGTCAACAGGCAGAACAGCCAGTGAACCTACATCTAGGGGCCATCATGGATCCTGCACTATGATCAGGGTGCTGGATCAGAGACCTGAAGGAAGGAAAGGTCAGTATACAGATGTCTGGGGATGGCAGGGGCAACAGCCAGGAGTAGGAACCCCTAGGGCACTGACTGAGGACATGGGAAAGGGCTTGGCCCTGCTGCCAACAACCTGGGAAGGGCACAAGTGACAGTGGTTACCTCCTGTACAACTGGGTCATCCTCTTCATTGGCCATACTAGGGACAGCCAGCCGTGTAGTCCTCGCCTCGGTCTGCAAAGGAGAATAAAAGACCCAGATCATCAGCCAATCATTCAACGAACACTGCGGGGGGGCTATTCCTAGACAGGCCCCACACATGGAGTGGGGAACTCAAGACAAACACAAACCAACCTCTGGGTCTACAGTAGACTCAACAGCAGACAGCTAACATACACTCTATTGACAAAAAAAGGAGGGAGGAAGAGAGGGAAGGGACAGAAGGGAAAGACAGATACAACCAAGAAATAGGTGTAAGTGAGTAGAACCAAGTCAACACATAGGCTGTACCTCTGGGAAAAAAAATTAATGACTGGTTTTAAGAGTTTCTTGACCACTCACAGCCAGGGCAGAGGATGGACATGGCTGGTCAACAGCCACAATCAAAACACTCGACACAAAGCCTTGGGGAAGTGGTAAAAAAACAGTGTCAAATGAGGAGACGGGTCAGGGGACTTTCAGGGAGACTCTGCCCTGATATTTGATTATCAAGCTGCCTCTGATCCTACATCAAGTGAGCCAACAACTCTTCTGTGTTTCTGGCATAAAAATGACTATCTTTACACACTGTTCTCTCACATATATTATGCAACAACCCTGGGAGGTACCTTGACTGTCCCCACTTGGTAAGCAATACAGCCCACTAGACTTCAAGTCCAAGCCTTGAAACCTGAGGTGACAACTATGGGTAGGGGCTCAGGAGAAGGACCTCACCACTGGGGAAGGACAAACAGCCTGGGCTAACGGAAGGGAAGGGTTGGGACAAACCAAAAACAGAGGGAGGAGGAACTCCAGGCAAAGGGAGAAGGAAAGGTCTCCCTGCTGGGGGAAGAAGGGCTGACTTCTCCTCTGCCCCCGGGTAGGGGTGGTCATGGTTAGGAAGGCAGCTGGGTACCCCCAGACCTCAGCAGATCCCAAACCTCTGTATCTGGCCAAGAGCACCCCACTGTTTATCTGAACTGGTCAAGATGTAAAGGGCATAATCCCTCACCATAAGGTTCAAGATCATCTAGGCCTCCCACCAGAAATCCTCTCGATTACAGTCCTGAGCTAGAGACTACCCAGGCCAAACCACTGGCATCATCCTTGGCTTCTCTTCCCCTTGTCCTATACCAGAAAATCCCATTAGTTCTACTTGCAAAAGATGGCTGGATCACAGCAATAGCCTCCTGGCTGGTCTCCTGCTTCACCCTGCAGTCATTCCTTGACCATACAGCCAGCCAGTGGCCCATTAGCAAGCTAAATCAGATGGTGCCACTCAGCACAAGAGCCTTTGAGGGCTTGCTCAGACCCTGCCTCCATCATCCCACATGAGGGAAAAACCCTCCACCCCTTTTCCCTCTCAGACCCTGTCCCCAGAAGCCTCTGACCCTTCTGTTCCCTCCCAGTCCACCTCTGGGCCTGAGCAACTGCTCTATTCTGACAACCTCACATCTCCCTCCTGCACCTTTTTTAGGTTTTTACTCAAATGTCACTCATCCCTAAGACCATGTCTGTTGTTGCATTCAAAACTCCAAAGTGCCCCTTTCTCTGCTCTGGCTTTCTCCATAAATGTATCACCAGGAGACAATTTGTGGTGGTCTCTATCTGTCCCCACTGCCACCAAGTTTTACTCGGGCTTTACTTTAGACTATTTTTCCCTTGCTGTGCCTCCAGTGCTTAGCACACAGCAAGCATGCAGTATCTGTTTGTAGTTTGAAAAAAAATGGACCACTAGGATGCTAATAGAAAGCTACATAAAAGTTTTGAGCACTGAAGGTCTGGAGTGGTAGAATGTTGAGAGTGGCAGAAACAGGCCATCATTCTGTCCAGGAATAGGGAGTTGGGTCAAAGTCCAGACCATCAAGTTGACCAGTTTAAAAGGCTTGTGTTACTGTACAGAAAGAGGGCGTGCACACCACCATCCCCCAGCTCCACAGATATATGCATGGCAACCATCTTCTGTCCCCCAGCTGGCTCTGTGGCCAACTGAGACTGGGGACTTACTTCTAAGTGAACAAGGAAAACAGAGTGCACACTGAGAGGGTGCGGCCTTCACGCAGCCCTGGGAAATGGGAGTACAAGGTGTCTTCTGGGGGGAGGGCTGCCATACTTCCCCCTGGATCCCACATCTGATTCGGTTACTGCAAAGTAACCGGTGGTCACCTCCCTTCAGCTTCTCCTCAGTGAGTGGCTTTCTAAGTTTTTAGCCTAAGACCCAGGGTAAGAAGTTCTTTTTGTATCTAGGACCAGGACACATGCTCAATTGCGTGACTGAAGCAAGTTTTCACAGAACCCTGCTATACATGATGCAGTGATGTTTTCTACCCTTGTTCATTCAAATAAAAATGCTGGTGATAATCCCTTTAAGAAGACTACATCCCACAAATAAATCTTCACCTACAGCCTGAAGAGCAAGGATCTGACACGCCCCCAACTAAGAACTAAGGCCCCTCTTTCCTAACACCAGTTCTCCCAGCAAAAGCCAGTCCTTGTAATAAGTAAATCACACCACCTACTGCTCAAAACCCTTCAACTGTCATATAAAATAATATCCAAACTCTTTCCCATGGCCCCTAAGGCCCTACTTGATCTTGCCCCTGCCTCCCTATCCTAAGGACCTCTGCCCAGTATCCATTTCCCCCAGGGCTTTTCCAATCACCCTTTGTCATTAGCCATAAGCACTCTTGCACTCCTACCCACTCCATGACTGGACCCCCCGGCCCTTAAAAGCCTCCTCCAACCCCTGGTTCCAGTCACCCCACAGCTCCTTTTTCTTTTTGGAAGTACTGGGATTTGAACTCAGGACCTGTATTTGTTAAGCAGGCACGGTACCACCTGAGGCATACCCCTCAGTTCTTCTTTTAGGCTTGTTTTTCAAAGAGGGTCTCATGTTTATTCTCAGGAGGGCTATCCTTCTACTGGCACTTCCCTGACACACAGGGGAAGGTCCAGGCCTCTATGGCCAGCTTTTACTGGTTGAGATGGGATCTCAGTGAACTTTTTCTCCAGGGCTGGCTTTGAACCCAGATACCCCCGATCTCTACTCCTGAATAGATTATAGGCCTGTACCACTGCACTGCCTCAGCTCTTTGGGTTATTTCCTGAGTGGCTGGTATCACAACCTGGAACTTCCTGGTCAATCCCAGCTTAGGGTTTGGCTGTCTCCTGCACCAGCATGTAAACTCCATGAAAGTTTCTCAGTTCTTCAGTTTCCTCAACCACAACGTGGAAATAGTAATGACACTTCATTAAGGTTGTTATGGGATCATTACTTTTTAAAATTCACTGCTGTTCTCCCAATACCTGACAATGCCCAGCATCAAAAATTGATGATAATAATTTAATCTGCTCATTAGCCACACAAATCAAGATTTACCATCCCCAATGGAGAAATGGGGAAACTGAGGTTCAGAGAGTAGGTAAATTGCCCAAGGTCACAGCACCAGAGAACTGTGTGACCAGCTCAAGAACCCCGTGTCTAAGTGATACAAAAAGCTTGTTCTTATTCTTAACCAGCCTTCTGCACACCTCTCTGACAAGAGGCAGTATAGTACAGTGGGTAAGAGATTGGACTCTGGAGCTAAACTCAGTAGGTTCAAATCCCACCTCTACTGATAATCACCTATGACCTACAACGAACTACTTAACACGAGCATCCTTTCCTATTTTCATCCCCAAAACGGGCACAATGAAAGTACCAGCCTCCACAGGACTGCAGCGAGGATTAAATAGGGACTACATGCAGCCTATGGGAAGATTTGTTATTACGTGGCGAGTGTTTTCTTTCAATATACGAAGGTCTGAGGCATAGCCACACCGAAGAGCTTTCCCTTGGCTGTCGAAGAGACCCCGAGGTAGGGCTCCTATTGCCCCATTTCACAGACCGGCCACGGAGAGGACTGCTCAGATCTTTTGGTCCCACGCCCAACGACTCGGAAGCTGACGGCCCGCACGACCGTGCCCGTGAGCGACGCCCCCGTGGCCGCCGGGGTAAAAATGAATGAGGCGGCCGAGCCGGAGGTTGCGAGGGCGGCCGTGCTTGCCATCGAGCCCGCCACGTTGCCCCACAGGCCTGGTCTCCGTCGCGAGGGTCAGCCCCCTTCGCGCCCGCCCCACGGCGCCACGCCGGCCGGCACGGACGCCCGGGACAGGAGCTCCGGCCTGGCTGGACCCTGAGTCAGCGCGGGCGGCCGGGGTCTCCGGGGCGGTCGGCGCGTCCCCCCGCCCGAGTCCCGCGAGGCCCCGGCTCCGCGGCCCGGCACAGCGCGGGCCTCCTCGGCCTACTCGGGAACCCGGCCTGAGCCCGCCTTGGAGGGCGGCGGTTCACGGCGAGCCCCGACGCTGTCAGACAGGGTCTCACCTCTGCGGCGGGGCCGCGCACGGGCGGCGGCAACCAGCAGGTACCCGCGGGCTGCAGAGGCGGCGGCAGTCGGGCTCTCCTCTCAGGCAGCGGCCATGTTGCTGCTGTAGAAACTCCGGCGGACACGTGGGGGGGAGCGGGCCGGCCCTCGCGCTTCCTCTTACCCACAATGCCCCGCCCCGGCGCGCGCGGGCCCGCCCCCTCCGCCGAGCAAGACCCACAGCAGGGGGCGCTGGTGCGGATGCAAAACGGAGCCGGAGCGAAGGCCCAACGGGCACAAAAAACAGGAGCAAGCTTGGCAGCGGTGGGATTCGAACCCACGCCCCCGAAGAGACTGGAGCCTTAATCCAGCGCCTTAGACCGCTCGGCCACGCTACCCGCCTGGCAAGTGGTTTTTCTAAGAAGCTACTTAATGCTTGTGTATGCATTTAACTTTTTACCTGATCTCAACAGAATTATTCGGAATATGCAATATATCTAAAAACAAACTTTTGCTCCGATATGTAAATCCGGGCTTGTTCCAAACGGGTCTCAGATTGAAAAGCAGTTTAAGAATCTGTACAGCGAGACGGACGATAACCTGTCTGTCTGCCTAACCCAGTAGGACCCACGTGACCTGGTTGGGCGTGGGGAAGAAAGACCGTCCTGCGTGACCGCGCCCGGCTGTGACCGCCCATTCAGCTCCGGGCAGGGCTCTCAGGAAAATCTTGTATTAACACAAATAAAATCTAAACTTTGCAGATAAGGCACAAGTGTCCTTGACTTGGCCTGCCATTCTAGTCCCCTCTGCAGAAGTGAACTTCATCAGTTGAGTTTATATCCTTCCATATCTTCTGTTGTCAATTTATATGGATACGCCTGGATATGTTCATGTGAATATATATTTCTCTGGAAAATAGCTTTGTTTTTATTGTCTATGGACTGTTAAATATTATCATACTAGTATTAACATACATCTGCAACTGACTGGTTTTCACCAGACTTTATTTTAAATATCTGTCCATGTTAATGCATATAGACATTTGAAGACTGAGAAAAGTACAAGGAAAAAAAAAATCATGATTTTTCCAATCCTTTTCATATATATGTATACCTGCACACATATATACATTTTATTTAAAGTTACACAGGTAATATAGAAATATCTTGCCCTTTTTAAAATCCACTGAAATCTCTATTAGACTATCACAAATAAAAATTACTGCGTTATTCTCAGCCCTTGAACTCCAGAAAAAAAATTATTACAGTACAAATAAAAATAAAGCCCTCTTGAGGTAGGCTGAAGTAGGGAAAGTTCGGGACTTGTAGAAAAAAAAATTACATCTTAGATTAACCACGCTTTGGCTCAGGAACTACCCTCACCTAGCCTGGAACCACGCATGCCCCGTCCCACTTACTGATTATTGGATGGGAGTCACCTGGTTCTCCCCTTCCCATAGGTTATGGTAGGTTTTAAAAGCACCTGAAGAGCAGAAACACTTGCTCTTGGCTTCCAGCTACCATGCTTCCCTTTGTGTTTCTCTTCCCTAACTTTTAATAAACTCCACTTATACCCATGTGATCTGCCATGGATTCTTCCCAGTGGGATATAAAGAATTTGGAAGGTGTCTGGATCGCAGACTGCACCAGCGCCATGGACACTCTCACTCACTTATGATCCCCTTGCTTATAGGTGTGTAGCTGTCAGTAACTTCGTATAGTTACACATATATATATCCACGGACAATATATAGTAGGATTGTACACATGTCATTCTAAACTTGTTTTTCTTCCTTCCACCTTCCGTTTTTGACTTTTCTTTAGCATTCTGTTTTTGAGTTCTCTTATGCTAACTCATTCCATTCAAATGGTATTGAAGCTGTTTCTGACTGTCATTGCACACAATATGGCAGGAGATATCCTAGCACGCAGGTCCTTGTGCGCCTGTGGATATGCCTCTAGCGTACATACCAGAAATGGAAGTACACAATCTTATGTGTTTTCCATTTTACTTAATGTTGCCAAAACATGTGACTTTTGACAGTTTCTTTTCTCACTTTTTCCTAGATTTTCCACTTCTTCCTGAGTTCATTTTGATGTTTTTGTTTTGGGGAAACAAAGCACTTCACTTGTTTTTTCACATTTGTTGGTATAAGAATCCTCAAATCTTCCTCATATCTGCTGTTCCCTTTATTATTCTCTACCATCTTCCTTCCTGCCCCCACTGCTTCAGCTCAACATGGTGAGACAATACCTGGTCCCACTTGCTTGGGTGACCAGGCAGCACGTTCACTGCAGGCTTGGACACATGCCTAGCAAGCCATGTAAACCACACTTTTGTAAATAGAATTCTGGTTTTATGTTGACTTGATTACACTTTTCAGTGCCACAATTCAAGCTGCTGGTACCAGTTGGTACACACTTAACATTTAGGCAGTCCATCTTTCTCCTTCCCTTCAATCACTCCTCAGTCTGTTTTTTGTTTTGTTTTGTTTTTTCTCTGGGCACCTGTAACATATGTAATGATATGCAAAGATTTCATCATTCTGGGAAAGTTTGTTGCTTTAAAAGTAACTTTTAAAAATACAGAAGCAGCCATCTATAGAGGTCAGGGACTGGGCATAGCAGGGGTTCAGAGCTGAATAAGGACTAGTGATTCAAGTCAACAGAGGTGTCAGTCTAGACATGGTGTTTCAGTACCAGGAGGGACTATTTGTTTGTGAACTGCATGCTGGGTTTTCCAAAGGAAAATATCCCCAAAGCAGAGAATGATTGCTAGAATCTCTGTCCAGTCCCACTTTTTTTAGAATTGCAACTTGTTGAGAGAGTGGGTGCTTGGTAGCAGCTTTGTGCTGTGCATCCCTACCCTCCCACCCACCAATCCCCATACCCTCAACCGTGGATTCAGATCGCTCCAATCATACTGTTTCTGGAGAATTGGAACTCAGGCATAATGAGTTATTGATTTGTTCATAAATTGGGTTGGAATTAGTCTCTGGAACTAAAGAGGAAGGGAGGCTTGGGGTGGCCATGCTCTGTGACATGGATTGGAGAGGTACAGATAGCCAGCACACAGAAAAAGAATGACAGAGAAGACCAAAGCTATAGAGAAATCCTAAGGCTTTTCCAGCTGCCCCCACCAGATCTTCCCAAAGCCCAGTGCGATGCTCCTTCTTGGAGACATCTTCATATTATTTTAATAAATTTCCCATTTCTGTTAAAGTTAATGCTACCCAGTTGCTGCCAATTGCAACCAATAACCCACCTCTTGGCTGATAAGAGCTCAAATGAAACCAGAGATATTTCCACCAGAACCTTCTGGAGAAATCCAAGTCTGTCTCTACCAACACGAACTGAGCAGGATCTTTATTTAACTGAAATGCAAGCCACTAATCCTGAAAGACAGCACCCAAGACCCCCTTCTGGAAGTTTCTTACAGCCTGCGCCCCACTGCACAGTCACTTGTGACAATCAGCTGTGACACTAACCAGCAGGAGAAACAGAGTGATGCCTCAGAGCTCTGAACCCGCAGGCCTGGGGAGGGAGGGCAGGGCTGAGCCCAGACTACTCCTGTGGTGCCCACTTCGCTGAGGTGGCTATGGGAGCTGGAGAGGCAAGCACTGCAGATCAAACACTGCCCACTTGTCCTCACCCTCAGTGTAGGGGCTGTCAGGCAAAGGATGTCTGTCTCCATATCCAAAGCTGTAGGCTGTGGGCATCGGGAATAAGTGTGGGGGCTTGGTCCTGGATCCCCTCCATTCTTCACTCTTTTGCCCCCTAAAAGGAAAATTATTCCAGCTGTGGTCTGAGACCAACTCTTTCTACATGAACTTCCTTCTGGAAAGAAATTGGCATCCCTGATAAAATGCTTTAAGAATTGGGCTGGCAGAGTGGCTCAAGTGGTAGAGCACCTGCCTACGAAAAAGAATTGTTCATATGACCTCGTATATAACTATCATATCATTTGTCAGTATTTCAGAGGTCCTTAATGGAAGATTCTTTTTAATCTTGTCCACCAAGGCAGAGGGTCAGGGAGCGGCTCCCTTTGTCTGAGGTGGGGTGGAGGTGTGTTGCCTAGGAGGCCTCCTGAGGGAGCTCTCTGTGGTCTGTAAATGTTCTGTATCTTAGTCTGGGTTGCTGGGTACATGGATGTCTTGATACATAAACATTGATCAAGCTGTAGACTTAAAATTAAGAAACTTATTCCTTAAGCTTGTAAGAGGTGCTTAAACTGTTTTTGCTGAAAGCACTGACTCCTCACTTGGATCCATGAATTAGTGAAACACAGGAGAAAAGCCTGGCATCTCTGTCTCCATTTTGTACCTGTTGTCTTTTGCTCTGAGCCATTCTCTCCTGCAGTCACCTTGGAGTCAAGGAAAGACAGGAATGATAAGTAACATCTTTATGACAAGGGCTGGAAACTATCCCCAACAGTAGAGCTTTCTCAGGATAACTGCCTGACCCTCTAGGTAACAGCTCTGGAACCTCTCCCAGAACAAGGATTGAGATAATGACCAACCAAACCACACCTGTGACTGGAACTGTTTATTGTATACCTTACCTCTCTCTTTCTACCCCCAGTTCTTTCTCTGTTAAAACCTTTAGCTCATGCCTGTATCCCAAAGATGGCTGAAGATGAGCTGTGTGCTTATTCTGCCTCTTCCCATGGCATGTCCCAAGCCGTGTAATAAACTTCCTTTCTCTGCCTTCACCATGCCTCTATTTGGCACATCAGGGCAAATGGCAGGACCTGGCATGTGGAATCCTAGGAGTTTAAGCCTTGCATCCAAAATTCTGCTTTCAAGATGAGGGTGTAATGATAATTTTTTTGAGAATGTCCCTAACCAAGTTCTAATCTGAATCCACTTCCCAGTAGGTTCTCACTTGAAGCAAGACTATAATAAAATGCTGACATCTGCTTGCAATGAAGCCACTGAAAAGTTTTAACACTTCCCTCTAATCATTAGGGCCTTTCTCCGCTTCCTTTCATCTGTTAGTTTTGCCTTCCTAGCATCCATTGCATATTTTGGCTCCAACACAAGTTAAATATCCCTTATCCACTTGGAACCATGAGTGTTTCAGATTTTGTAATATTTGCATATACATGAGATTTCTTAGGGGTGGGACCCAAATGTAAGCATGGAATTTACTTATGTTTCATGTACACCTTATATTATATATGTGACCTACAGGCAATTTTATACTTTGTTTTTTCAGTGCTGGGGCTGAACTTAGGGCCTGGTGCATGCTAAGCAAGTGCTCTACCATTGAGCCATATTGCCAGCCATGTACAATAATTTTGTGAATGAAAATGTTTCATGATGTGGAATTTTCCTCTGTAGCATCATATTGGCGCTGTTTAACATTTTGCAGTATTGAGGCTTTCAGATTAGAGAAGTTCAACCTGTATGTAGGAAGAAAAGCAACTGGATACCTCAGCTTGCTCATAAAAGAAAAAACAAACCCAGTGCTAATAAACTTCTGAGTTCCTTTTGGTGATCTGAAATACTGATAAGTCAAGGTAGGAGGAAAGAAACCACACCTTTTTGAAATCACAACTTGCATTATAGTTCTAGTATTTTCTTATGATGAAAGCATAGGCTAACCGGGCACCTGTAATTCCAGTTACTTAGGAGACAGAGATCAAGAGGATTGCAGTTTGAGGCCAACTCAGGCAAATAGTTCTCGAGACTGCATATAAAAAAAACCCAACACAAAAAAGGACTGGTGGAGTGCCTCAGGTGTAGAGTGCCTACCTAGCAAGTGTGAGGCCTTGAGTTTAAAATCTCAAGTACCACCAAAAATAATAAATAAAAGTATAGGTTAAATGATGTGTATACTGGGGAGTTGTCTTTACATTTGATCAGAATTAAATTGATAATTTAGTCTATATTAAAGGTAAAGGAGTATATCTCAATCCTAAATGCTTTTCTTTTTTCTTTTAGGAGCCATTTGAAGTATCCAGTTTGTTTTCTCAAGAGCTCTTTTATTGTGTGGATTTTAGATTTGCACCTTGTTCTCTTTTTCATAGGTGCAATATTTTACCTAGGAGTATTGGTTTCTTTTTAATGTCTTAGTCCTCTGCAATGCTGTGTGGTTGCTTTGTTTTGTTTTTTCATATTAAATGCTCCCTTGCATGGTGGTCTTTGTCCATGGTTAAGAATGTGGTTCTACTGAGTTGTTTGGAAGTTTTAAGGGTGGGTCTGGTTGTTTGCTTTTTCCTGTCGGCTGCTCCTCTGGCCAGCCTATTTTATCAGGAGGCAATACCTTTGTTCAGTCAGATACCTTGTTTTTCAATTGTCTGCCTTCTGCCAGGAAGATTAGATTGCCAGTGCCTGAAAGCACTGAAGGAGAAGGCTGGTGGATGGTCTACTTCCACTTCTGAAACTTCCCTTCCCCCTCCTCCCAGCACAGCAGCCTCACTAGGCTGTGCGGAGCTACACACAGGCAGTGGTGAGCAGGTCTAAAGGTTTGAGGCTGTAATAGTCTTCCAACTGGTCCTTCAATTGTAAATTTAAAATTATCTTTAACTGATAAAAATTGTAGTGTTTGTGGGTACTATGGAATGTAGTCCTCCATTTTTAGGCCCATCTTGGACCCCCTTTCCAGAAATTCCTCATGCCAATTCCAATGAGACAGAAGGGCCCACTGGAAACCTCCAGTGACCTTAAAGGGTGGAAAGAAGGAAAATCTGGCTGGACCAGAATAAGGACAGTGTGAGGATTAGGACATGACCAATCAAAACGCTGCAGGCATAGTCAACCAAAATGCTGCTTTTTGCATACCTAATTAGCATAGAGATTGAGCAACACCCTGGAGAAAATGGATAAAAACCTCAAACCACATCACTTCTCCGGCAACCCTCTTGGGACCCCTCTACAGTCACTCTTTGTTGTCTGTGTTCATTCTTTGGTTTGTGAGACAAGAACCTGGAACACCAACCCTTCCTCTGGCTAAACACCTAAGTCAGCAAAGTTGAATGGAGGCTTTCAGTCCTACACAAATCTCCTACTTCACCAATGGAAAGCAAGTTGTTTTTCTCCTGTTGACCCAGGATCCAGCGTTCTTGGGGTTGACAAGAACCCCAAGATTTTTTTTTTAAGAAAAAAAAATCCTTCTGTCATTGTATTGGCAATTTTGGAGCAAGAGGACTTAAATGTATGTGTTTAATCTACTGAGCATAGTAATGAAAATGCTCAACTTTCTTAAAATTAAAAACTATTAGCCTGAAATCAAATGATTACAAGATTTTCTTAAGCCCTGGATCAAAAAGTACTGAAACATTATCTTATCTGAAGCTGTTGTGGCAAAGATTATTCTGTTTTATATAAGCAAATATAGAAAGGAGATGTTCACATATTTTTCCAAAGCAAATTGACATCATAGGAGCCAAATGAGAATTTATTACAAAGGTTAAAAATCAGGAGACATTGCATAAAAAAATCTTCAGCAGCTCATGAAAATTTGGAAATGGGGCCACATTGGGCCTGCGCTTCTGGTGGCGAAAATCATTTGCAGGTAAACATGGCTGTCCCTTTGCTGTGGAGCATGAACCCTTCAGGTGTATTTCAGCCTCTGGACAGCTGCTTCACTTTTTTTTTAAATAATTTTTTATTAGGATATTCATTATACAGGGGGGTTCACGTGACAATTCCAGCTACATTTACACTGCACATTAACACTGCCCCCATCGTCTCTCCTCCAGCCCCCTCCACACCTCACTTAAAGCAACTGCAAGAGGTTTCTTAGTTCTGTTTCATGTAGGTATATGAAGTCCATCTACCTATACCCTCATCTTAATCTTTCATTTACCCTCCCTTCACTTTTTTTGTTTGTTTTTTAAACAGGGAGACATTTGAATTTGAGACAGAAAAGAAACTATTTTATTTGGAAAGATGAAATATACATATGCAAAATTAAATCTGTAACACAAGCCACTTGTCTGAGTTCCACCAGATTCACCTTGAGCAGGTGAAATGGTTACTTCAGAGACTGGGAAGGTAAGAGGCAGAAATCTACAAAGAATATGCAATATTTTGTCTCCCTCAGAAGCTGCACATACTTGTGTAAACATTTGTTGATTTGTGAAATGAGCACAGCAGTGCTGGCAAATGTGCTGCGATGAAGGAAACGGAATCACTAAAATAGCAGAAAGGGTAATTTACCTGCCTTAGCTCATCAAGGTTGTATTTGATAAATTCCCACAGTGCCTCAGGTGAGGAGGGGATCAGGGATCTCTAAAGCACTGGTATCCGGGGCCGTTTGCTTCTTATATCCACAAAGCCCATCCACAGGTGTTTATATGCAGTGCTGGGGCCCAAACTCAGGGCCTTGTGCATGGTAGGCAAGCATTCCACCAAGTTACGCCCTTAGTCCTACCTAATTTAAATTTTTCTTTCATCTGTAGCTAAATTGAACAGATCATTAAATTCCAGTTTAACTTTAAGTTTGTTCCCAGGACCCTCTAAATAACAGCAGCTCATAAGCTCTAGGTTCAGTTTAGCCATGAGCTAGAGCATCATGGAGAGAATCTTTCTGAAACCTCAGTTTCTCCACTCTTGAGAAGGCACAGGATGCTAATTGCAGCTCTGCTAATCTGTACTTTCACCTGCTTCTTGCACTTGAAGACAAGTACTGGGTCTTCCTAGTTGAGCTGGAACATCCTGGGCCTGTCTTGGTTTTGTGGCATGCCCAGTGCTGTGGGAAGAGATGTCCTAACCAGTCTTCGAAAGCACATGCCTAGGTTTTGAAGGTGGAGTAAGTGCTTCTGCTGACTCGGGAAGGTCTCAACATCTCACAAGTTTCTTTTTCACTCTTGAGGGCTCATGAAGTATTTGCTAAGGGCCAGGCTGCATGCCTGCAATCCCAGCTACCTGGGAGGCAGAGATAGGAGGATAGAGGTCCGAGGGCCAGCCTGGGAAAAAGTGTGAGACCCTATCTGAAAAACAAACTAGAAGTTTAAGTTTAGCTGTGCATCCAGGCCATCCAACCTCCTGCAGGAGAAAGAGATCATTTCCTGACAGGCCATGTGCGTGCATGGGAGGTTCACTGATGGCACAAAGGTAGCAGAGCCTTGGAGGGTAAGCACAGCCATGGGAGCCGGGTCTTCATGTGTGCACTCATTCATTTGGTACCAAGGCGCTGTGTTTAAAAGCTCTGCAGACCACAAAGTTGGAATAGCCCCTGCCCTGAGGCTTCATAAAGTAGCTCTTATCAAGGGTTAAGCAGGGAGTCCACAAGCTACAGCCCCAGAGGGCCACCTGGTTTTATGAACAAAGTTGTTTTGGAACACTAGCCACACCCATTGTCTATGTCTTGTTCATGGCTGGCTTTTCACTTCAATAGGAGGGCTGAGTCATTCCAACAGAGGCCATATTACCTGCAAAGTCCCAAATCTTTACTACCTGGCCCCTTCACCAAAAAGTTTGCCATTTCTTGCTAGAGAAGAGATGACATATAACTGAGAAATCAGGTGGTCAGAAAACACAATTATTTGCATATTAAAATCTGAGAGAGAGAAAGAGAGAGAGAGGAGGGAGGAGAGAGAGACTGGCTGAAGGAACAAGAACAAACATGATGAATTATATGAGGCTTGATTACTTTGAAGGATTACATCACAATAAACTTGCTTCTTAAATTTGATGTATGCAAGGCAACTATATGCACTGGTTTACAACACACACAAGACACACAAAAGAGAGATCACAGTGTCAGTTTCTAAAGGGAAACCAACTGTGATGAGCTCATCCACGGAGACCATGGATGCTGTCAGTTTGGGTGGACCAAGGGATTTTTCATGAGCCATTTTGACTGTTTGATTTTTCCTTGAAGGGCACGCTCCAGACTTTGGAACCTGATGCTTACACAAATTCATGAGCCTGCAGAGCTCAACATGAAAGTTCTGAAGGACCTATTTGAATGCACACAAAGCCAGAGGCTGCTGTAGCATTTGTGGCTGATCAAAGCAGGCTGTTTTCTTGGCTATTTGAGTGACACCAACTGAAGCCATACTCATATTAAATCTGAACTCCTTTTAAAGAGAAAGCTCATTAAATAAAGACACTCATAGCCTGGCCCTGGGGAAACTGCTGGAACTGATGAGTGTTTACAGTTTTTGCCCTCTTATTCTTGAATAACTTAGATAAATCTCAAGGGGCTGCTGCTGAATACAGCCTGCTACAAATTACAGAAAAATTAGCCTGGCTTCAAGCAGAAATGCCAAGGCCAGGGTTGGGGAAGCAGATTCCACATAAGAACATATTTACATAGGAAAAGGTCAATGATGCTGTACAAGGGCACTTCAGTCACACTGTGGATGCTGCCACTGAGACGTAGCAGGTATGGCTGCTGGGAGGAAAGGCGCCCACATTCCAGTCACTGACCTTACAGATAAAAGCTTTGAGGCACACCCTCTTCCATACAGGCTGATTTAGGAGTTAGAGGTAGTAAATGTGTGCATACAAAATTCAAATCTGTTTTGTAAAGTCCACAGTAGAAAGCATGCTTACAAAACTGGAAGTTGGCTATATGCCAGAACATCAGGTAGGAGGAATTAAACTAAAGTAAGTGTACAGATCTTGCCCCCTGGAGGAGGGGGGCCCGGGTACTGAACAATTTCACATCCACTGAATAATGCCATGCACGCTTCCAAACACACTAAGTTGGGACAAAACACACCAATGAAAAAGTTAACGTGGGGCCACACTCCCCATCGTCATTCACGAAGCATAGGGCTCTGAGGACTGAGATCAGAATCCAGCCTGGAAGATTGGAGCAAAGCCCCAGTACTGTCCATCCAAAGTGGAAAAGCACTTACCTCATGACAAAAAAAAGAAATGAAAATTGAAACAGAACCTCAACACAATGCATTGGTTCATTAGGCTGCATTTTCAATCCCCACTCCCCCAAAATGCTATCCTACAGGACAGCTGTAGTCTCTGCTACTAGCAAAGACTTTTTCAAGAGTCAAAAAGTGAAGTACAAAAGTTGATTTACAGCACATTAAAAATACTTTTCCCCCCCTCCCAAACTAAATAAGTCGCCCCCCACCCTCACCCCCTCCCGCCCAAGTCCTTTTGCTTAGGACTAGGTGGCAGATTTTCCTGGCAAGTTATTCCTCCATCTGGGCCCAGGCCTCTTCTGCCTTCTCATAGTACTGGTTGGCTAGTCGGCCCTTCATGGCTTCCATCGCCGCCTCAGCTGCCTGGGTGTACAAGTCTCCTGAAAGACAGCAAAGAGGGGCACAAAGTGAGCCACCCATTGTCCTTGCCAGCCCAGCATTCTCCACCTCACCCAGAAACCCTGATGCTGCTATAGGGCCCAAACCACTTGTGATCTGAGCAGCTAGGAGTGGATACGTGATCAAACCTAGCCAATCAGAGCACTCCTCACTTCCCCAACCAGGCCAGAAGGGTTAGTCTACACTTAGGCATGGCTAATCAGCCACCTCAATGATAGTGACTGGTTTAGGAGTGCGCAGATGATTCAATTGGTTAAGGAAAGCTCTGCCCTACCATCACCACCAAAAAAAGCACTGATACATGCTATAACACAGATGAATCTTGAAAACATTAGCCAAAGTGAAAGAAGCCAGACAGACACACAAGGCCACAGATTGTGTGATTCCATTTGTATAATAAGTACAGAACAGGCAAGTCCATAGAGGCAGGAAGTGGATCAGTGGTTTCCAGGAATGGAAGTGAGTGCTAACCAGAATAGTCTTTCTTTTAGGGGTGATGGAATGTTCTGGAATTAGATAGTGGTGATGGCTGCACAACATGTGAAAACTATGAAGATCCTCTACATTGAACACCTCAAGATGGAGAATTTTATATTGTGAAAATCTTAGCTCAATGTTTGAAATTGCAAAGAACCCTCCAAACCCTAACATATAGCTGTCTCTTGGAATGTGGAGGGGATTTGGTCCAGGACCCCCTTGGATACCAAAATCTGCAGATCTCATAAAATGGCCTAAGTACTTGCACGTAACCTTCGAATTCTCCCGTAGACTCTGAATCATCTCTACATTACTTATAATACCTAACACAATGTAAATACTATGTAAATAGCTGTTGTATTGTATTGTTTAGGGAATAATGATAAGAAAAATGTCTCTATGTATTTAGGCACATATGCAATTTTTGTTTTTATTTTTTTTGTTTTGTTTAGATATGGGGTCTTGCTATGTAGTCCAGGTTGGCTTGGAACTCAAGATGCTACTGTCTCAGCCTTCTAATCGCTGGGATTACAGCAATGTGCCGTGATGCCTGGCTTTACAGATCCAATTAAAAAAAAATATTTTCTGATCTATGGTTGGTTGAATCTGCAGATGCAGAACCTGCAGATACAGAATGCCAACTATGCAAAATGCTCATGTGCATACCAGCTTCATAAAGCCCCCTCTGGGGAAGAGACGGCTGGCCCCTTGTCATAATTCTCCGTGGGATGAGAATAACAGCCCTCGCTGTCTGCCCACCTGATTTTTGCGGGTCCTTCTTCAGCCCGCAGCCACCTGTGCACAGCATCTCGGCCTCCCTGGCCAGCAGCGCATACCGGGGCTCATCCTGCATCCCATCGTACTCCCCGCCCTCATCGCAGTCAGTTGTCTCCAGGGCAGTGCTGTACCAGTGCAGGGCCTCAGGCCAGTCTTGGCACCTTGCCAAAACACACAGAGGAAAAGAGGGATGTTACCATGGCAAAGGGCTGGACGGACCATCCAGCATACAGGCAAGTTAAGAATCCCATCAGGGCCACCACCTCTTGTTCACAGCCTACAGTACCTAGGATCACCACATCCAAAGAGCATCTTCATATTGTAGGTTTATGGACTTATTAAGAGAGCTGTCAAGAAACTTTCCTTAACAAATGGGTGTGTTGTGGGAATTTACTAAACAGGTAGCACTATAGCCATCTGTGAAGGGGACATTTTTCTAGGACTGCACTAAGCTAGCAGCAGCAGTAGCTGAGGGTCCTCGTTAAGCTGCCCTCTGAGCAGACAAGAGAAAGGCAAGGGAACCCTTTGTTTTTGTAGAGGCCGCTGGAACCATCTGAGCGAACAACAATCATTTTGCCCCCATGTACACTCTGCCTGTGCCGGCCAGCTTGGCTCTCCTGCACACGTGGAGACCACCCCTCCTCTAGCTGAGCTCCTCACCCCCTAGTTTTTCCTCCCACAGTGGCACACACCCTGACAAACTGCCAAGGGGATACAAGGGTCTCAGCCAGACTCGTGCAACATAAACTACAGGACTAACAGGGCAGCAGCTGCTTCTCTTTGAATATAAAGCCACGTGTCTAACTATTTCCAGTATATCACGAAAGAGCAGAGAGAGTTACAGGTGAGTCACAGGTAACACCATGGGTGTCCTGAAATGTCCAGGAACAGCAGCTCTAATGACCTGCTGTCCTGTCCTCATTGCCTTGGCTTCCTCTGCCCTCCAGTCTCCACTTTTCATCTCCCTTCATGCAGGCTTGCAATCCCCCTAACAAGCTAGCATTGGCTGCCCTTTGGCCTTTGCACCTGCTGTTCCTGGCCATGGGACATCCTTCCCCTAGCTCTGTGCACACCTAGCTGGCAACGGTCCAGTTTCAGTTCCCATGTCACCCTTCAGAGGTGCCATCTACAAAACCCAATTGACCACGGTCATCAATTCTTCTCACTCCCTCATTTACTACCATCTCCCTGACCAGAACATACACCCCAAGAAGGCAAGAGCTTTGCCTGCTGTGCTCGCTGCTGCATTCCCAGGCCTGGATAGCAGCACAGATGCAATGTCTGTTGAATGAACAAATGTAAACAATGGCTGGTTGTGCTGTGTTCAAGACCTAACCCCGACTCCATTTTATCTCATTAAAAAATGGAGTGGCTCAGGTGGTAGAGCATGTGAAGCTCTGAGTTTAAACCCCAATGCCACCAAAACAGAAAAAAAAAAAAAAAAAGAAAAATTGGAGTGCCAAACAAACCAGGATTGTACCACTGAACCAGAAGCCACTTTACCCCTTCAGCTCTGACCCTCCCCAGTATTAAAGGATAAAGAATAATTGCCCTGAAAACATTAAATGGGAAAGGGCCTCATCTCTCTGTGTCCCCCCTGGTCACCCCATGTCATCCCAGTGATAGGGTGCCCACATTGCCTGGGAATTTTCCATGACTTTTCGTTCTCCTATTACATGTAACTTCTGAGAGGGTCAAAACCCCTTCACTATGAATGTGGGTCTACACAGGGCCTGCCTTACTCACAGCTTGCCCTTAATTAGCACTCCCTGAATGGAAGAGGCTGGAGCTGCTTGACTGAGGAAGAACAAGAGAATGGCTGCAGCAGAAAGTATGAAAGAAAATTTTGATAGACTTAGTTATGTACATATTAAAAGCCATTGTGTTCCCAAACCCAATAAACAATGATCATTGTATAGCACCTGTCCACTCCCCAATCTATGGTAGCTATCGTTGAAAAAAAAGCTTAAAGAGAAATATATGTCAAAGGGTTGATAGCTCTAATAGATAAAGAGTCCTGATAAATTAATAAGAAACTGTCACCTCAAGTAAAATTAAAAGTAGAAATACAAATTTAAAAAATAGAGGACTGGGGGTGTGGCTCAAGTAGTAGAGTACTTGCCTAGCAAGCTCGAGGCCTTGAGTTCAATTCCCAGTACTACCCCAAAAAATAAAATAAAAAAAAGTAGACAGGAAGAGAAAGCACAGATAGCGAAGACATTTCAAGGGCCCTATGATAGGTAAATATTTGATGCTCATCTACAGCTCCCCGACCCCATGTCACACCTCTCCACTGCACTCAGTAGGCACCATATACACTGGCGTTTGAGCTCACACGATCATGCCAGGCCTTTTGTGTTTGCTTCCCTCCATGCCAGCTTAGTTCCAAGTCAGTAGACAGCATGCTGACAGAGGAGAGAAAAGACCTAAGTTCTGGCTCTGCCACTTATAGGTAAAGGTCAAACATCCTAATCTAAAAATCCAAAATCCAAAAGGCTCCACAATCTAAAGGTTTTTTTTGGGGGTGGGGATTGAGGGGAGGTGCTAGAGTTTGAACTCAGGTCCTTGTGCTTGCTAGGCAGGTGCTCAACCAGTTGAGCCACAGCCCCAGCCCTTTGTGCTCTGGTTGGTTTGATTTATACCCAGGCTAGCCTGGACCACAGTCCTCCCATTTGCACTTCTTACACAACAGGAATGAGAGATGCACACCACCTCACTCAGCCTTTTTAAAAGTTGAGATGGTGTCTCATGAACTTTTTGCTTAGGCTGGCCTTAATTTCAATCCTCAATATCTCTGCCTCCTGAGTAGCTAAGATTACAGATGTGAGCCACCACACCCGAGCAGAATCTGAAGTTTTTGGAGTGCCAGCATGATGCAATAAGTGATCCCCTGATCTCATGAGGATGAGTTGTAATCATATTGCAGGTGCCCTAAAAATATTGTATAAGATTACCTTTAGGCTATGTGTATAAAGCATAGATGAAACAAATGAATTTCAAATTTCGACTTGGGTCAGCAGGCATCTCATTATGTATACACTAATATTCTGAAATCTGAAAAAATCCAAAATCCAAAACACTTCTGGGGCTGGGATGTAGCTCGGTGGTACAGCGCTTGCCTAGCATGCGTGAGGCCCTGGGTTTGATCCCAGCACCAAAAAAGAAAAGACAAAAAAAAAAAAAAAACCTCTCCCCAAAACACTTCTGGTGCCAAGCATTTCAGATAAGGGATACTCAACCTTTATTGGACCAAAGGCAAGTCACTTCACATCTCAGAACTATAGTTCTGAGACACAGTCAAAAATACCTGCCTTGTCTGTGTCATCAAGATGTGTTAGTTCATTCATTCAAACTAGCCTTGAGCTGGGCCCTGTGCTACACACCAGGACACAGAGGTATAGGAGACCAGATGACTATTCTCTGTGAAATCAAAGCCCACGAAGAAAAGTGCTGTCCAATTGGACTGCTATTATGAGTAGGTGTCTGATAAATGATGGACTGTGTAATATGTAATACAGGTAGGATGTCACGTATCTACAAGTTTTTGACACTGAGAACCTGATATGATACAGCCACAGACCTGACTTTCCTTCTGAATGCAATGAGAGAAATGAGCTTTCGACATAAAAAAAAAGGGACTTACTAAGCCGTCCCAACCCAACCTGGAGATTTAAGACAATGAATGTCCCTTCCTCACTCCCTTCCAGAAGTCGCAGAGACTCCAGAATAGCCAAGTTCCAATGGGAACCACGGAGGGTGACCTCCCATTATGAGTTAGATTCCACAGCCAACCTCTGCCCTTGGACTTCCAGAATCTCCCACTGGTAAGCTAAGGAGCGGAGATGAAGCTGGGCCTCCTCCATAACTCCCACTGCAGAAACTAGCCATGAAAGACAAATGAAAAGTATTGACACCTGCATTGCCAGAGCCTTGAGGAGCCTCACTTGGGAAAACTCACCCTGAAAAGCCTGCCTCTTTCCTTTCCCTGCCTTTTTTCTTTCTGTAGTACTAGGGTTTGAACTCAAGACCTTGAATTCTGCCACATGAGCCATGCCTTTTGAGATAGGGTCTGGTCTGGACTGTGATCCTCCTATTACACACTTCCTATGTAGCTGGGATAACAGGCGCATACCACCATACACAGCTTTTATTGGTTGGGATGGGGTCTCACTAACTTCTTGCCTGAATTGGTCTTGAATGGTGATCTTCCCTATCTCTGCCTCCCAAGTAGCCAGGATTACAGGCTTGATCCACTGCACCTGGTCTTCTTTCCCTGCCTCTTAGAAGTGAAAGATACATATAAAAACAAAAGTAGGAAAAGTCTAGTAAAATCACCCCTAATCCTACTATCTAGTAGCAATTACTCTGAACCTGGGGCTGAATAACCTTTCAGATTTTTTTCTTAGCAAATCTTTACCTATGCTGGCTAAAATGGCTGCCATCTATTACATGATTTAAGGGCCAGACACTGTAAGAATTACAGGCATGATCTCATTTAACTTTCACGTGACAATCTTCAGAGACAGGTATTATGATTATTCCCAATTCACAAAATGAAGAAACTAAGGCAAAGGAGGGAAAATATCTTGCCCACAGTCAAAGGACTGGTAATGGGGAGAGCTAAGACTGGAACCTGGGTCTGTCCTGATTCCAGAGGGGAAGCGCCCACCTGCTGCCAGGTTCCCAGCAGCTCCACCTCAGTGACAACCACATTACCTGTCTGGGCTGAGGTTCTGGCCAGTGTCAAAAGCTCGTGCCACCAGGATCATGGACTGTCTGTCGCCAGCTTCAGCCGCTTTCAGTAAGTAATCGAACCCTTTTGTTTTATTCTCTTCAGTCTCCTGTCAATACAAACCAAAAAGAGGGGAAAATTAAAAAAAAAAAAAAAAAAAAAAGCAATCAAGTCTGGGCGCTGGTGGCTCACACCTGTAATTCTAGCTATTCAGGAGGCAGAGATCAGGAGGATCGTGGTTCAAAGCCAGCCCGGCTTTGAAGTTTGCAAGACCCTATCTCAAAAATACCCATCATAAAGAAGGGCTGGCAGAGTGGCTCAAGGTGTAGGCCCTGAGTCAAGCCCCCACTATCACAAAAAAAAAAAAAAATTAATCAAGGTTTTCCTGAGATGGGGCTGCCAAGATCTCACTCACTAATCTTCTCCCATTTTCTTGAATTATTTGAGAGTTTTAAGCTGGAGCCATGGTAGAATTACATGTCAGTAGTTCTTAGTGTATTCATGGGTCATCGCCACAATCAGTTTCAGAGTATTTTCATCAACTCCCCCCAAAATGCCCTTAACTGTCTCTCACTACACCAAATCTCTCCATCCTGCCCCATCTCTGGGCAATGCTTGGTCTACTTTCCCTTTGTATGGATTCTGGCACAGTGGTGTGTACCTGTAATTCCAGCACTGGGGAGGCTGAGGCAGAAGGATCATGAGTTTGAGGCTACTTTGGGCTACACAGCAAGACCCTGTCTCAAAAATCAATAAATAACTAAATAAATGCAGTCACACAATATGTGCCCTTTTGTGTCTGGCTTCTTTATCTTAGCATGTTTTCAAAGTTCATTGTGTTCCTTCATTTATCTACTCATGAACTTTTAAATTGTTTCCACTTTGGGCTATCTGAATAATGCTGCTATGAACATTCATGTGTAAGGTTTTGTGTGGATGTACGTTTTTAATTCTCGAGTACACACCTACTTGGGTGGAACTGTCAGTCACTTGAAGCTCTGTGTTTAGCCTTTTGAGAAGCTCTCCAACTGTTTTTCCAGAGCTCTGCACCCTGTACATTCCCACCAGCAGTGCCCCAGGGCTCCTGCTTCCAGTCTGCTTCCCCATGATCCATCCCACAGCAACCAGAGAGATGCGGGAAAGCCTGGGTCATTACTCTCAACATGCTGTTCCCTGGCTTCCTAACTCATCACAGACAAATCCAAAACCCTTGTATCAGCCTGCGATGGCCTCCTCAAACTTCGAGCTTCAAAAAGTGTGGCAGGGCTGGGTGTAGTGTACACCCTTGTAATTCCAGCACCCAGGAGGCTGAGGCAGGAGGATCTCAAGTTTGAGGCCAACTGAGCTACACAGTTAGACTCTATCTCAAAAACAAACCAAAAACGTGGCAGGAACTACCTGTTGTTCCCATATTTGTTCTTTCCTGCTATGTTTTTGCTGGGCCCACAGCTGACCACCTGAAGACTACATTTCCCAGCCCTCCATTCAGCCAGGACCTATGTCCTAATACAAGAGGCCTATCTAGTTTTTCTGGGACACATTTCCTGTCCTATTTCTCCCTAGCACTTTAGAACATGCTTGGCATGGGAAGTGCTCAATAAAGGTTATTTTTAATTCTACTGGAAATATTTTTACTTAGCATATATTAGTTGTACAAAGGGGTTTCATTGCAATATTTCCACACATACATATAATACACAATGATCAAACTCAATCTCTTTAACCCTCCCTCGATCCTCCCCAATTCTTAAAACAATTTCAAAAGATTTCACAGTTCCATTTTCATACATGGGTATAAAGGACTTTGACCATATTCACCCCCTACTCCACCTTCTCCTTTCACCCTCCCCACTCCTGCTGATACCCACCCCAAATATGACCTGTTTTCTATCATCACCCTTTCCCATCTGCAAAGTTTGCTCCATGAGAGCAAGCCATTTCTATCTCATTCACTGTTGAGAATAAAAACCTAGGATGGCGCCTGGAGTGCAGGAGATGCTCAGAAATCATGTGCTTCTGAGTGAATGGATGTCTTCAAGACCACAGCAAAAGGACAAAACAATGCAGGCTTTCTGGGCACACGGTGGCCTCTCGGGGTCTACAGCCATCATTTTCCTTGCTAAGACACAAGGCTGGCTGGAACACAGCTTCCTTCCTTGTGCCTGTGTTTTCTGACCCCACAGGTCTCTGCACCTGCACCCCTGCCAGGGTCAGAACCCTTGAGAAAGGCTCATGGGCTCCCACAGAAGAGGAAGCTGAATTTGCTTCTTAATCCTCTACAATCTAATTAGGTGCAGCTGGTGCAAGCAGCAAGGAGTTATCAGAGAGCCTCAGAGAGACAGAACCCCCACCATACTGGGGCCAGTCCCTCACATTTTTAATGCTAGGAATAATGCATGGGCTTTGTGCAACATCACAAGCCAGTGATTCTTGTGGTATCAGAAGAATGGAACCAACTCAAGTACTCGTGAATAGGGCACAGGTTAAACAAGTGTGTCATATCCATTCGATAGGACATTGTCAAAAAGAACCAGGAAGGGAGGGGACAGGGGAGATGGCCCAAATAATTGTACACATGTATAATTATGAAATAAAATTTTAAAAATAAAATAAAAGAATTAGGAAGCTTTCAGGCCTATAATTCTGGCTACTTAGGAGGCAGAGATCAGGAGGATTGTGGTTTGAAGTCAGCCCGGGCAAATAGTTTGCAAGACCCTATCTTGAAAGGGTGTAGGCCCTGAATACCAAAAAAAAGGAAAAAAGAAAAAATCAGGAAGCTTTCTCTGTATCACTGAGGGAGAGAGTATGCTTGCTAACTTCGGAGGGAAAAAAAGAGGATCAAATAAGAATCTATATTTACGTATGGAAATTGTGTACTGGGCTGAACATTATTCTCACCCACCCCAAAAAAAAAATTCATGTCCACCCAGAATCTCTGAATGTGATCTGACTTGGAAACAGGGTCTTCGAAGATGTAATTAGTTATGTTAAGATGAGCTTGTATTGGCTTAGGATTGTCCTAAATCCCGAATGACTGGTGTCTTTATAAGAGCAGAAGAGACAGACAACAAGACAAAGCCTTATGAGGGAGAAAGTTATGGGAAAAAAGAAACAGAGATTGGAATAATCCAAGCCAAGAAACGTCAGTGATTGCCAGAAGTCCCCAAAGTCTGAAAGAAACAAGGAAGGATTCTCCCCTAACATTCTCAGAGGGAGCACAGCCCTGCCAACACATTGGTTTTGGACTTCTGGCCTTCAGAACTGTGAGAGAATGCATTTCTGTTGTTATAGCTGCCAGTCTGTGGTAATTTGTTATGGTAGTCTTATGTAATTAATACATTCTGGAATTATATATGTAAAACTAGTAATAACAGTTACTTGTTATTAAGAAAAGAGAGGATGAGAGAAACAGTAGAGTTTTCACTGCAAATCTTTTTGCACTCAAAAAAATAATCTCTGGGTGCCAGTGGCTTGCACCTGTAATCCTAGGTACTTAAGAAGATGAGATCAGGACTGCGGTTTGAGGCCAACCAGGGCAAATACTTTGTGAGACATCATCTCCAAAGTAAAAGGGACTGGAGCAAAATGGACTGGAGGTATGGCTCAAGTGGTAAAGCGCCTGCTTTGCAAGTGCCAAGTCCTGAGTTCAAAGCCCAATCCCACCAAATTTTTAAAATTTTTTTTACCTATTTAAAAAGTTAAATAAATAGGGCTGGCAGCGTGGATCAAGTGGTACAGTGCCTGTCTAGCAAGCAGGAGGACCTGAGTCCAAATCCCAGTACCACCAAAAAGAAAAAAAGTTAAATAAATAAAGGACTATAGAGCATCTTTCTCCACGCTCTTCTGGTCTGAGATCCACCACTCACTAGCCACAGTCAGGCCCAAAGTATAGATGGTGCCCTCTGCCCTGTGTAGGTCAGTCCCAGACCATGTAAAGAGGAGGTTGAGGACAGATGGGGACAGACACACCCTCCAAGAGTGTCTCAACCTCTCCTAGGAAAAGATCACATTGCCTAAGGCCTTTCCAGGTCTGTCCACTCAGTCCTTCACTTCTGTGCCCATAGACAGGGAAGAAAAGACGAGGGGAACCCCAACTATTTCCAGCACATCCACATCCTGCTGCTTTAGATCCAACCCTGGTCGGCTCTTCAGCCCCAACTCTTGCACCATCTTGCCCCTGCTCATGACCTCTCCCTGCCATCTTGTCTCTCATTGCTGGACCTGAGCTTGTGCAGTTCCTTCCCCTTGCATTGCTCCCCTCCTACACTGTCTAGCGCACTCCCATTTAGCCTTGCAGTCTAACTTCGACATCCCTTTGTTCATTCACTCCTCAAATGCCAGGCTCTGCTCTTGCCACTAGTGATATAAAAGTTAGGAAACCTGATGGCTGAGAATGATGACTTGGATATTGATAAGGAATCACACTCAAACACTCTGACGTTAATAGAATGACCTATGACATACAGCACAGTCTTGCTGTCCCAAAGTCCCCACACCCACAGAAAATGACAGTATTGGTATGACCATCAAAGACCAAGATCTCCCCTGCCTGATGTGTAGGAGGTTGGATGCATAAACCAGTCTCCAGAAGTCAATGACACATTAACCCAGTTTTCCAGGACTGACCCCATGTCAGCAGATCTTAATAAAAGTTTGAGGTCCTGGGACCCCAGCACAGCACTCCTTTTTGAGCCAGCCGCCCTCCATAGGAAGTGTGTACTCTTCCTTCACTTTTGTTTTGCATTAACAAACCTGCTCCTGGTTAAGTCTCATGTGTCTATCCTTGAATTCTTTCTCTGACAAGAGGAAGAACTTTGTGATGCCCAGACCATACTCCGAATCTTGCAGCACCAGGAGTATGGTGGAGGTGATGATCAGGAGGTCTGCACCCACCCCTCAAAGCCCCAGTTGAGGGCCCTTCCTCATTTCTTTCCACCAATGTCCTCTGTCTTCCCAACATACCCTGTCATTTATTGCTTGGATATATGACTGCCCCCTTCCACTTACTCTCCAAAGATAGAGATCAATTCTACCTCTTTCAACTATTTTTTTTGGTTTTTGGTTTTTTTGCCGTACTGGGGTTTGAACTCAGGGCCTACACCTTGAGCCACTCCAACAGCCCTTTTTTGTGATGGGCTTTTTCAAGATAGTGTCTTGAGAATTATTTGCCCACACTGGCTTCAAACCATGATCCTCCTGATATCTGCCTCTTGAATAGCTAGAATTACAGACGTGAGCCACCTGTGCCCGTCTTCAACTAACTTTGAAACCTCTGGATCCAAACCAATGTTTGGTGATGGATTGGTCAAACTTCCTACTTCCTGGTGTGTCACTGCCACCCCTCACCTTCAGAGAAACATCAGCCAGGATGTGGTGGGGCAGCTGTGAGTACATGAGTCCCAGGCCCACAATGGCCTCCAGCTCGCCCAGGTCAGCTGCATGCTCCAGATGGAAGACTGCCGACTCGCGGTCCCACTCCTCATCCTTCTCGCAGAAGCGCCCGCCCTCATGGTAGCGCACCATGGCCAGATGGACCTGCCACACAGACTGTGATGTTGGCTGACCATCTGGGAGGCCAAGGCCACACCCAAGGGCCACCCATCCAGCCTATGGAAGGAAGCAATTAGTGCAGGAGAAATGTGAGGCAGAGGCTCTGGGTTAGTGCGGAGAGGTCTCCAAAATGGGCATCACCAATACCTTCCCCAAAATAGACTTCCCGATTTTCTTGTCAAGGTCCAGAGCATTAAGCCTTTGCACTTCCAGGGCCACAGCAGAAGGCCTCGGTAGGTGGAGGCGGGAAGGGTTGAGGAGGTTCCACGTGTCCACACAGACCTAGGGAGGGAGACCAGTGGGTGGAGTTTACAGGCCAAAGAACAAGGGGCTGGTGCTGGATACGCTGTTACAGCTGTCTGCAGCCCCTATGACATGGAAGCCTGGCTAGCAAGAGAGGGGGCAAATCCTCACAGTGTCAAACTATATTTGGCAAATGTGGCTGCAGTTCTAACCATTCAAATGTCACTGGCTTGTGGGTGCTGAGAGATGGCAGCACCAGGACATAATGACCAGCAGGATGGACTGTGGCAGCTCTGAGAAGCACTGCTCCCTTATGTGTCAATTTGGATGAGGCTGGGAGGGGTTCAATGCTAAACTTCCTCCTTTGCAGCTCCCCATACAAGGCACCCAGAAAGTTTGGCTTCACCAAGTCCATTTGTTTTCCCTATGGGCCAACCTGATGCCAGGGGAAACACCACCAGGGTACTCTGGCAATGGGTTTAGAAAACATCCTTTCTGGCAGGGCATGGTGGCATGCACCTGTCATCTCAGCTACTCAAGAGGTAAAGGTAGCAGGATTGTGATCCAAACCCAATCGAGTCAAATCATGAGACCCTACTTGAAAACAAACTAAAAAGTAAAGGACTGAGAGCATGGCTCAAGTGATAGAGCATTTGTGCAGCAAGAGAGAGGCCCTTAGTTCAATCCCCTACTGCAAAAAGAAGAAAAGGAGAGAAAGAGAAAAGAAGAAGAAGAATGAGGAGGAGGAGGGGCAGGAGAGGGGGAGGGAGGGAGGGAGCGAGGGAGGGAGCAAGGAAGGGAGGGAGGAAGGCAGGAAGGAAGGCAGGCAGGAAGGAAGGCAGGAAGGAAGGCAGGAAGGAAGGAAGGCTGGAAGGGAAGGAGGGAGAGAGGGAGGGAGGGAGAGAGGGAGAGAGGGAGGAAGGAAAAGAAAATGTCATTTCTCCCAGCCAAAAACATTCTGTCCAGAGGTTCTTGCAGGACAGAACCATGCAGCTGTGTACTTGCATGCATGCATACTCAGCACCCTACAATACACAGGACAGCCCCACAGCACAAAACCATCCAGCTCAGAGCACCAACAGTGCCACAGTTGAGCAGTCCTGACTCAACCGGAGATAGTTTGTGTTCATAGTCAGTGTGCTGGGAGAAGCAAGAGCCAAGCCCACTGGAGTGGTTAGGGGAGGGTCCCAGAGGAAATGCCACAGTGGCACAGGTATAGAGTGTGATTTGAGGAGAAAGGGATAGAAAGGCAGGAGGAGCATGCAAGTGGGAGATTCACCTTAGCAAAAGCTCAGAGATATGAGGTTCAAAGTGTGTTTGGGACTTGGCTAGAGAAGAGTGTGTAAGGTGGAGGTCTTGTCTTTCCCAGACGTGCCTTTTGCTAGCCATCATCTGAGATGCTTGTTACATATAGATAGCACTCCTAATCCAAAAATCATAAATCTGAAAGGCTCCAAAGTATGAACCACAAGGGGAAAATTCCACACCTGGCCTCATGGGTCATTGTGGCAGTCAAAATCCTAAAACACTAAAAGTACTGAATAAGATCACCTTAGGCTATCTGTCTACGTGTATGGAAACACAAATGAATTTCCTATTTTACTTGGGTGCCATCCCCAAATTACTTCCTTATGTGTATGCAAATATTGCAAAATCCAAAACACTCCTGGTATCAAGCATTTCAGGGAAGGATTCTCAACCTGGACTGGCTGGGTAACCTGGGGAAGTTGCTGAGGATCCCCACTTTCTCAAACATAAAATGGGGGTGAAGGACTTTAGTCTATCTCACTGGTGATTACAGACGTAAGTGATTTTTGTAAATGGCTGAGGCACCTCCACGTCAGATACCATAACATGGGCTGCAGCTCTTTGTGTCATTTCTCCTCCAGGACCAAGTCTTCTTTAATCCTCCCCACAAATCCCCCGGCATCCTGCCCAGGACAGGGCCTCAAATTTGTCCAGGGAATTTGTGCCTTTACATGCATGAGATAGAAGAAGAGGGAGAATGACATGGGAGGAGAAAAAGCAACAAAGCCTACAAGAGGTGAATAAGCAGATGTCACTAGGCTCCTAAGGCCACATTACCCGTCCAGAGCTGCCCAGGCTGTCTTCGTCAGACTCAAGCCTCTGGTTGCCGTTTGAGTGGCCCTGCAAAGAAGCACAGATTGAAAGATGCGAACGGTAGACCTTCCCCCTAGATCCAACTCCCAGGGAACCAGCCCCATGCTCCCAGATGAAGCTGAACCCCTTGTCTGACAAGCCAAAGGGTTTCTGGGTCTCAGGCAGGAATAAGGGATTGCTGCGGATGAAGCCTTCCTGTCCCTCCATCTGTGTGAACAGATGGAACTGACCCAGAGGCACTGGGTCCCAGCACAAAGCCACTGGGGAATGGTACTGACTCCTTCCTCTAGAGAAGGCCTCTCCTGCGTGTTTTTTTATTCACTCACACAGCTGAGATCAGAGACCTCCCAAAGGCTGACCTTGAAGCACAGGCTTGATTTTGACACACGAGACCTCTGAATGGCTAATCCCCAAAGGTGCCCTTGAAGCTGCTGTGAGGGAGCCTGAGGAAACCTACCTCTCACATACTCCCATGACTGCCAGGGCCCTGTGCCCATAAGCTGGGCCCTCCCACCTGCACCAGCACTGGTTCAGCCTATTACCCAGCATCCTCTCTGCTGAGCAATCCACTCTAGCTTTATCATGAGATTGGTCTGCCACTTTCAATCTTGTATCCAAGCATCCATAGTTGTTCCCTTCCTAGTCCACACCACTCTGCTTTATTGTCATCCCTGCATTTACTTTTATTGGAAATCATCTTGTTTGTTATTTAAATTTACTTGCTGTGATCTCAGGACCCACTTACATTCCTACTCTGGCTTTTTATCCTTACTGGAGGGGTAGACGAGGCAACAGTGGACTCTGGTCTCTTTGCCTAGGAGGTCCTTACATGTTCTCGGGGATCTGGGTCATCCAGTTCACCCCGCTTCTCACTGGGGTATCCGCTGTCCCCACTGTTCTCAGAGTCCTGTGGAGACAAGATGACCTTAAGGTTCTAGTGATCCTCTGGACATCCCAATCATTTGCTTTCTCTCCTTTATCCCACCACCTCACTTAACATTCACTTCCTCCTGCCCCTTGCTGGCAGAAAGTAGTGAGAAGAGCCTGGGCTCTGGAGCTGGACTGCCAAACTCACTCAAATCCTGGCTGTGTAACACACCAGCTGGGACCTGAGCATTTGCTCAATCTCTTGTGTCAGTTTCCTTAGCTGTGGGGATTCATGCTAGAGCCTATTTCAAAGGGCTGTGCTACAGTTAGGATATGAAATGTCCTCCCCATTGTTGAAGGCTTGGTCTGCAGCTGGTGGTGCTACTGAGAGGTGATTGGATCGTGAGGTGCCGACTTCATCAATGGATTAATCCATAGCTGAGTTCATAGGTCAGTGGGCTATTAGGAGGTATGGCCTAGCTGGAGGAAGTAGGTCACTGGCTTTGAAGGTATATATTGTTCCCGGACCCTTCCTCTCTTCAGGTGAGCTTTCCTGTTTTACCACTCACTCCCGCCATGATGTTCTGCTTTACCATGGCCCAGAAACAATGACCATGGACTGAAACTCTGCAACTGTGAGCCAAAATCATTCTTTCCTTCTTTTAAGTTGTTCATGTCAGATATTTTGTCACAATGATGAAAAAGTGACCAATGGGCTGTGAGGAGGAAGGAGATCTGCATTCCACCCTGAGAATGCAGATCACAGTGAAGGGCTGTCACTCAAGAGGGGCTCACGTGTCACAAGCAGAAAACAAAGGTGTATTAGGGCCATGACCCATCTACAAAACCATGACACTGGGAACAGCATTTACCACAGCTAAGCTGTATCACTCAGACTTTTCCCTGAGGTGACCAAATACCTGACAGAAATAACAGAAGAGGAAGGATTTATTTTGGACACAGTCTCAGTCTGAAGTCCTTGGCTCCACAGAGTCTGGGCCCATGGTAGGGGGAATAACATGGCAGTGGAAGCAGGTGGAGGAAGAGGCTGTTCATGTCTGGGTGGACGGGAAGAAGAGAATGAGAAAGGGACTGAGGACCAGGTATAACCTTTAAAGTCCCGCCCCCCATACCCTACTTCCTCCAGCTAGGCCCCACCTCCCAATGTTTCCAGAACCTCCCAAAATAGCACCATCAGCAGGGGACCAAGTGTTCAACACACAAGCCTGTGGAACACATTTCATATCCAAACCATAACTTCAGCCCTCTATCAAGGTGGCACAGGCCCCTTGGGCATATTTTTTATCTTCCAGATCCAAGTTCTGTTCTGAAAGGGAATTTGGCATAACTCAGAATCTCTAGGTGGGTGATGCTGCATGCCTGTGATCCTAGCTATGTGGCAAGTATAGTTAGGAGGATCGAGGTCGGGGGCCAGCCCTGGCAAAAAGTGTGAGACACTTTTTGAAAAACAACTAAAAGCAAAAAAGAGCTGGGGTTTGGCTCAAGTGGTAGGGCACTTGTCTTGCATGTGTGAGGCCCTGAGTTCAAACCCCAGTGCCACCAAAAAATTAAAATAAAAAATAAGTAAAATAAAGGGAACAAAAAGTAATATTTGCCTCCTAAATTTTGAAGATCAAATGAGAATATCTACCAAGCCCTAAAATCATCTGTCCTAAGTGACAATCTCAGAGTGCAATGCACAGTGGGATGGCAGGCTGTGTAAGTATGACATTTCTGCAAAGTCTATTTCTTTATACATTTGAAATTTAAATTTCTAATTTGATGGCACATATACACTTGGGTAGAGGCAAACAAGATCCCTTTAGTTTCTCACACTAAAATTGCAGGAAGCATTTTTATACAGCTCAAGAGCATCACGGACCCTGTGCTCTGTGTTCTAAGCCTGAGACCTACAAAAAGGGACCCCTTTTGGTCCACACACGTGGCCAAACCCCACCTGAGCCTGACATCAACTAGGTCATTCTGTTGCTGACTTGGAATCTTCCTTCCCTAAACATCTCCTCCCAGAGGAAAGTTCTTCCCCTTCTCTGCTGCCCTATCCCATGGCCTCCTGGTGGTGTTCGCAGCAGACGTGGGCTGGGATGCCCACCTGAATGTGAAGTCTCCCTCAGTTACCACTCTTCCCATTCTGCTGAGGACTGGAGCCTGCAGCCTCTCTCCCTCCCTCCCACTCCACTCACCCGGTGGTTGTCTAGTCGGTCATGGTCTCTGGGTACCATGTTATCGAAGTCACCAAACACTGGCCAATCTGAGCAGGAACAAATAAATAGACATACTGTGCTGATTTCATGGCTGGAACATTCATAAGACCAGTCAATGGCCTAGACCCTACCTATACTAAGCTTTTTTTTTTTTTTTTTTTTTTTTAAGGCACAGAATGGAAGAAGGTTGTCAGCCTCTAGAGGGTTCTGTCTCAAGAACTTATCCTAAGTTGCGAGCTGTAAGGAGTAAGCAGCTTCCCTTTTATGCCTCTATCATAATGCAATTACACTTGTAATGTGCTTATCAGCACACTCAGCAATGAATAAAATGAGGTTATAAGGGAAAAAAAGCCATTTGTACATTTTGGGCTTCAAAACCAACCTTCTACTAGAAGGTTTTTTATACAATTTCAAATTTTTATTTCTAGAGTTACCTATTAAGGCCTAAATTGATGTTACTTACAGTTGAAGCATTCCACTACTAATAGTTCACCAATTAATTATAGATTAATTAACTATATATAGAATAATCAGTTCTCAAATACTCCTAGAAAACACGTTACTCATTAACAAGTAAGTTAATTAAACTAAAAAGAATCCCAAAAGATAGATAATACATGTAAACATTTCACATAGGTCTCTCACATAACATTATTTAACAGTTAATGACAATTTTAGTTCCCTATCTCTGCCCACCCCACTCATCACCAAAAGCTTTTTTGAGTCAAATATGTCTAGCTGCCAGTTTTATAGTTAGTCAGAATGGGGACTGAAGGTATAGCTCAGTGTGTAAAGTGTGTGCCTAGCAGGCATGAGGCCTGGTTGAACCCCTAGCCTACCGCTCCACACACACACAGTATTCAAGAATGGTTTTTACATTTTTAAATAGCTGAAAAAACTACATGAAATTTAAATTTCAGTGTCCATAAACAGAATTGTTTGGGAACACAGACATACTCATTCTTCTAAGGTTTTTCTACAGCTGCAAACACACAGACCATATGGTCTGTAGTTTAAATATTTACTCTCTAACCCTTTAGGAAAAACTTTGTTGACCTCTGCTCCTGACTGTTCCAAAGGTCTTCCAGTGGAGACGTCTAAACGGCTGCCCTTATGTCCTGACATCACAATCTTCTTCTCCTGCTCAGTCAAATTGCTCACAGACTCTTCCAGCTGAATAAAAAGTCACATCACTTTTCTAGCTCTTCAGGTCAGTCTCACCTCCCAACTCTTCTGCAGACCTCACATCAAACATCAGCAAACTCTGCCACTTCCTCAGAAATAATGATTCAGCTTTGCTTCTTTGACCTCTTAATATGATAACAGATGCCCTAATGTTAAACAATCCTCAGGTTTGACTGTGACATACTATTATTGGTTTCTATTTGTTAATACTTTAATTCAGAATTTTAATATTGTGCATATATAATTGAGATTGGAATAAAATCTTTCTGACAGTTTTGGTATAAGAATTTTGCTAGTTTCATAAAACATGCTGAAAAAATGCTACCTTGTTTTCACAAGAACGATTGTTTTCATAGCATTTGGATGATCTATACCTTGAAAGTTATTCGAGGAACTCACCTGTAAAGCTACCTGGACTGTGAATCTTTTTGGGTAGCATGTTAGATTTTCTAACATCAGTGAAAATCTACCTGGTGCCTGTCCCTTCCAATTTCAGTGATCAGTGACCAAACCATTACTCACGGAGGTGGTCCAGTTTCTGGCTGAGTGGTGTGGCAGAAGACGGGGAGGAAGGGAGAGAGTCGAAGGTCACATCACTCATGTTCTCATCTCCAGAGTTCTCTGAGAGGCGAAAGAGCAGTGGGGGTCGGCTGCCAGAGAGGGTCCTTATTCGGGGGCTCCCACACTTTTCTTCTGTTCCCCTCAAGATGGTCTTGGCTGATTGCTGGGGACAGTAATGTGGATATTCATGTCATGCTGGCACCCCTCTGGGGAATGAAGTACTCCTTTTATTGTCCCTCTAGCTCTGAATCCCTTTTAGACATGCCTTTTATACACACTTAATAGACAATACAGATTCAGATTTTTTGTTTTGGTGGTACTAGAGTTTGAACTCAGAACTTCACACTTGCTAGGTAGGAGCTCTACCACTTGAGCCTCTCTGCCAGCCCAAAAAAACCCAAAACAAAGCTGGATGTGGTGAAGGGGCACATAGACCAGAGCTCAAAGGGCCTGCCAACCAGCATCCCCTAAAGTAATGGTCATGTTTTCCAGCTCCAATCTAGAGAGTATTTCCCAGAGTTCTAAGTTGGCCTTACCAATATTCTCCTGCATCTGGTCTGTGCAGCACGGATGGGGCAGGGTGGTCCCAGCCCACTCACAGTGTGGTACCTAGAGGACCAAACCTAATTCTAGTCCACTCATCCAACAACCCAACAACCTCCTCTCACTTTTCTACCTTTCTGTTTTTCTTACTCTGGTCACAAATATGCCCAACTCAAGCAGACTCCAGTGACTCTGTTACGGGATACTCAGCAGGGGTCTGTGTGCTGAGCAGGAGGGAATGGGGACATGGATTGGATAGGTCTTTCCAGCCCTGATACCCTTCAGTTAAGCATTGCTGGGCCTGGCCACCATCACACAGGGAAGCTAGGCTTACTGTGTGGGTGGCAAAAGGGCCAGCCAGTCCCAGTGGGTACCCACCAGCAGCTTGGTGCTCTGATTTACTGCATTCTGCTCCCGTGGTGAGAGGTCAAAAGGAGCAAGGCCCATGCTATTGCAAATCCGGTTGCAGGCATGAGAGTAGAAGAAGAGAGCCATCCCCCGGACACCTGCAGACAGAACAGGGGTGTTGACTGTTGTCTGGCACAGTGACAGGAAGGAGCACTGTGGTGGAAAGGGGTCAGACCTCCCATGCTCCCATGTCAATGAACTTGGGAGAGCCCAGACATTGTCTTAGCTGCTTCCATGGTTTCCAAAGAACTTGCAGATTTAAGGGGAGCATGGTCTCCGTGGAAAGTGGCTGGCTGTCCAACCTACCGAGGTTGCCATCTCCAAAATCAGTGCCTGTCTCAGTGTGGATCTGGGGGTCAGTGTAGAGGTCGCCCACACCTTGGATGTCCACTACAATCAGCTGATGGCCAGAACGCTCAAATGTGAAGTGGCTGAAGGCCTGTGGGGAGGCAGAAAGAAAAGGGTGGTTCCAAGAGACCAGGTGGTGGGCTATGTAGACACTGGCCAGCCACTGTTCTGGGGGTTAGAACACTCCAGCTCTGCCCAAGTTGGGGGCTTCCTCCACAAGGATTTGAGAAAGGAGAAAAAGAAAAAGACAGAAGCACTGTTCAACTCTCCAGGGACCTCGGGGACGCAGGCCCTGTGGCCATTTCTGGGTCTGCTGATAGAATCCCACTATAGAATCTCCTTCTGAATGTTCCAAGGGACTTGAGGAGCCTCTGGGGATGTGAGATCCCCCCCTGCCCATACCAACAGGGATCTTCCTTTCTAGGGCTGATTCTGGCCAGGGTGGGTAGAGAGTAGCAGTGTGGGCAGAGCAAGTCTGGGGCCTCACCTGCGGCGTCAGGCGGATGTTGTCATCACGGACAAAGCCGGAGTTAGAGTTGTACTTGATGTATTTGCCCTCAATGTAGTGCTCCAGGTGGAAAAGGGGTTGGTCTGGTCTTTCCTTCATCTCGATGATGCACATCTGCATGATGTCCACCTGGTGGGAAGGCAGAGAGTGTGGTCTGTCTGAGCTCAGATCCCGGCTCTCTCACTTTTTTTCTGTGGTTATGGCAAGAACTGCTGACTGTCCCCAGAACCCATTCTCCCCTTTTCCTTTTAGAATAAAACCCACATCCCTGAGTTTTAACAGGATACACAGCCAGTATGCATCATGAAGGGATCACATGTTCAGCCTCCCTACTTAACAGTTAGGTGTGGTCATGTGATCACATCTGACCAATAGGAAGTGAGCAACAGCAATATTGTAACTGCAGCCCCATCCTGCAAGATGGATGCTGCCTGGGAGCCAGAGCTGACCCCATCCTCCACAGCAACCCCAGGGGGTGGCAGAGCAACAAGACAGAAGGACCCAGGCCTCTGGATGACATCAAGGTCACAAGGCACCAGCTCACCCAGAACCAGCCCCAAACACAGGACTGTCACATGAGCAAGAAAGAAACCGTTTGTGTCAGCACACATTCATGGGTAGGTTTGCCAGCAACTTAGCCTTTGCCTTACACTAAAATTGTATAAATTTTAGCAAGTCATTATAAACTCTCCATGCCTCCATTTACCCACCTGTGGAGAGGGGATTGCAGACTTAGCACGAAGATTAAATTTACTGATGCAGGGAGGGTCTGTCAATGTTTACAACATTATTATTCTAAGTACACACAGTTCTAGTCACACATTTCAATGTGGAAACAGTGGCTGTCTTCCTTCACAGGGGGTCATGAAAAACCTGTATGTTCAGTGCTCAATTATTTTTTACAAAGTATATGTTCAATTTTGTACAGAGAAGGAAATGCGTAAGTACTATATATGATTTGTAAAGTGGGGTAGGGGAGACCTGTCATATTTATCTCCTGCCTTGTCACACAAGGACACAACCATAGCACCTGCCAGCTCAGTGCCTCCCACAATAAGAGAGGAGCAAGGTTCAGGGATTTCCCAAGAAAATGACTCATCCAGGGAGGCTGAGTCACCAGACAGGTAGACAGGAACTGCAGAAGCCAAAAGACCCCAGAGCTGAAAGCTGAGAGCTTCTGTATGTACGGTTGTAGTTCCCAGAACCAGACTGATGGGAGGAGGGTGGTGTTGAGGGGGTTCCCACCATCAAACTTAGCCCTATCCCAACAAGGGCACCTGCTTGGCCAGAAGGCTTGCTGAGTGAGGGGCAGTGCACAGGCTGAGTGGACATCCACTACCAGTACCTGCTCGAACAACCACACCCCTCTCCCTCCTTTAATTCAACAATGATTACTTCCTGGGCAACTAGACACTAGGAGATAGCAGTGAGCAAGATGGATAAAAATCCCAGTCCACAGGGGAAAGCAATTAAAATAGGAACTAAATGGACAAGACCCTTTTGGGAAGCACTAACTGCTCTAAGAATGGAAAACAAAACAAACCAGAATGTGGCAGAGGTGACTGGGTAGAAGGGCAACTTCATTTAGGGTGGGCTCAGACCGTTACTGAGGAGATAACACACAAGCTGAGACCTGAACTGTCAAAAGGAGCTGTCTTTGCAAGGACTGGAAGACAAATGATGCAGGCCAAGGCCACAACCAGAGCAAAAGTCCTGGGGCAAGGACAGGTTCAGGAATGAAGAGAAAGGACATCAGGCCAGAGCGTAGTGAATTACTGAGGAAGTTACAATTATTCAGGAAAATGAGGACTGTGGTTTCTTGTGCACACTCCAAGTGTGCTTAATCCAGGGCCCTGTGAATAGCAGGCTCATTACCTGGAAGCATGGCTCTCCTGGGGCACCAAGGTGTCACTGACTATAGCTATTAGGTGCTCAAACAATGGAGCCATGAGTTTTGGCAGGGCAGTGGCATGGAGCAAATCCTCAAGTCTCCACAGGCAACAGGAATCTACTTGGCCATAGCCAAGACAGTCTATAGTCTGTAGGACTCTAGAGACTCAAGTGGAGAAGCTAACCTGGCAAAGGGTGGGAAGGCCTGGATTTCAGCGTGGCTCCATTCTAGCCTTGCTGGGAAAGTCATTTAACTTCACTGAGACCTAGGATTCCTAGGGAGCCAACAGGGCATTCACTCCCCTCCTGTTTTGCTTGGAGCCACCTGTCCTCAATCTCAGCCCATGTGGTCTGGGTGGAATATCTTATCTTCCTGGCTCTAAGGGTGGGCAACTGGCTGAGGCTTGCCCAATCTGCATATTCCCTACCCTCGACGTTGCAATTGGCTCAGTCATAGCATCTGACCTTATCAGAGTCAATGAAATCCAGTTCTGAGACCTTAATTGAACCTTCTAGGAAAAAAGTGTTACCATTCCAACAAGGTTGCTGAGGAAAGAGAAAGTGAGCCTGCAGCTGCTATGATCAACATCCTACTACAGGTGAAGAGGCTGCCTGAGAGTGATGTCAAAACAGAACGACCAGGCCAGAGATGGAGCAAGATTCTTAATAACCTCAGCTTGGTCCAGGATCCAGCCATGCCTGTAGCTGGATCTATTTTTTAGATGCATGAGACAACTGAATTTCCTTTTTGGATTAAGTCAGTCTATGTGGGCTTCTGTCATTTGCAAACAAAAGTCTTGACGAGTAGATCCCAATTTTAAGTGGGGACAAAAATACTCCCTCAGAGCTCTATTTTTAGGAATAAATGACTCTCTGCTCACAAAGAACATGGCTTGGATGGTAGTTGTCACTGGCTACTGTTAAGAGTGAAGAAGGGACCCCAGCTGCTGGCATCACCATCACTCCAATCCCTAGACACTGTCCTGAGCTGCTCTCTGCTGCTCTGTGTACCAAGTAGGCAGGTTGCCACATACCTGCTTGGGGGGCTTGTGCCGATTATACTCCTCCCCCCAAAGCTTGGCCTCCATCTGGAGACGTACATCTTCAAAGTACACATCTCTGTCCACTGGCTCGATGTAGCGCTTGGCCACGTAGTTGGAGGCCCCCTTCCACTGCTGGGCATGCAGAAAGTTGGAAAGTTTCTTCCTAGGGAAAAGGCAAGAGGGGGCGTCTGCCTGGGTCTCTGAGATTCACTGAAAACACATCCTGGGGCCTCAGCAGAGCCAGAACCTTCCCGACCTGGCTGGCTGGAGAAAGGAAATGCAGGAGACTGTGAGAGTCCCCACCCTACTGCATTCTTCAAAGAGGTAGGAAGGTGGCTAAAGGTCACTGTTAAAGGTCTACTATCCCACCAGTTTCTGTGACCTCCAAACACTAGTGGGATTTTCCTTGTTCTCCTAGAGCCGATCCCTATAGCTGGACCCAATATATGATCCAATAGAGACCAGACAGAGAGGCACTTGTGCTACAAGAAGGCAGAGGCCACTGTTTCCAGTCTTTGGGTGGAAGTGTCCCAATGTCTCAGCTTGGAGGAGCCTGGAGAAGTTTGGGCAGGGCCCAAAACACCAGGCCAAGACACTTACGTTCTAAAGCACTCCCTCATCGCTCCACGGCCAAAGGGCTGAAAAACACAACATAGAGAGATATCAGGCCCCTATCCCAGTCCCCTTGGACATCAACCACCCAGTGGGTGCACTGGACCTCATCCCAATCCTAATAACCTGGATCCTCCCTCCTTCACCCTAATGCCAAAGCCTGGAGGCCGCTGGGACAAGAAGGACCCCCTGTTCCAACACCCCAACCCAGGGTAAGAACCTATGGAGAATAGGATGTTGGGGGAGGGGCAGTACATGTCAAAGGATGTGTTTGTAGCCCTTCTGTAACAGAAAGTGGAAACAAAATGGCTAGGCATGGTGGTTCATGCCTATAACCCCAGCTACTTGGAAAACAAAGGTAGGATGACTGAGGTCTGAGGCCAGCCCAGGCAAAGTTAGCGTGAGACCCTATCTGAAAAACAAACTAAAAGCAAAAGGATTAGGGGTATGGCTCAAGGAGTAGAGTGTTTACCTAGTAAGAGTAAGGCCCTGAGTTCAATCCCCAGTACTGCAAAACAAAGCAAAAGGTAGAAACAAAGCTGGGGTGGTGGCACACACCTTTCTCTGAGTCCAGGAATTCAAGGAAAGTCTGGGCAACAAAGTGAAACTCCTCCAAGCTCCTCCAAGCCTGCTATCCTTTGGATAATTTATTTGGTTTTCTTTGTTAGTTTGTGATTATATTGCTCAGGCTAGTCATGAGCTAGTGGGCTCAAGCAACCCTCCTGTCTGAGTGTTGGGACTACAGGACTGTACCACTGTGCCTAACTTCTATAGTTTGGATCCTGAATGTCCCCCTAAAGGCCCTTGGAGGCATGGCTGCCAAACCACAGTGTGTTTGGGAGGTAGTGGAACCTAGAAGAGGAGGGGTGTAGTGGAAGGAAGTTAAGTCATTGGGATTGAAAGGATGTTAAGACCCCAACTCTTCCTCTCTTTGCTTCCGGGCTATCACGAGACAAACAGGCATCCTTCACCTGTTACTCCCGCCATGATGTATTTGTGCCATCACAGGCTTAAAGCAAAAGGCCCAAGCAATCATGGACTGGAAGTTCTGAAGCTATAAGCAAAAGGCCCAAGCAATCATGGACTGGAAGTTCTGAAGCTATAAGCCAAAACATGCCCCTTTCCTTTTTAAAGTTGATTATGTTAGGTATTTTGTCAAAGTGAAGTAAAGCTCACTAACATAATGTCTCAAAGCAAAGGAAGCGGGGAGGGGAAACAATCCAGGCACATCTTAGTAATATACTGAATAAACCCACTAGGTCTACTCATTCAATGAGATATTACACAGCAATGAGAATTATGGGAAATAATGACTAAAAAACCCATACTTGCAGCTATATGAATATGATAGGAACTTGCAAAAATAACTGAAGGTATAGAATTCAAACTGGTGCTTATCTTTGGGGAGAGGGGAGCAGTGACAGAGGGGCTTTTTGGGGTGCTGGTTATATTATTTCTTCGTCTGGGTGCTTCTGACCCAGTATATCTACTTTGTGAAACTTACCAAGCTGTATGCTTTTCTTTTCTTTTTGATGCTAGGATGGAGCCCAGGACCTCATGCACACTAAGCATGTACTCTACCCCTGAGCTATGGCCCCAGCCAAGCTGGGTACTTTTTCTGTATGTACGCCATACTGAAAAGCTTTCATAGACAATCCTTATCCCCTCCCCCTTGTTTTGAACTCAGAGCCTCACACCTGCTCGGTAAGAGGAGCCACTCTACCAGCCCCTTTATCCTAACCCTTAATATGCAGAAAGAACTATTTTCTAGTCCTTTAAAAAATCTCGTTTTAAAAGCTGACTACAACCCACTGAATTTATTTTACAGCTCAGTAATAGGTAAGGACCTGCAAGGTTTTGGTTTTTTACAGTGCTGGAGCTCGAACCCATGCTAAGTGAGTATTCTACCCCTGAGCCACATCCCCAGACCGGGACCTGCAAGTTTTAAAAACTGATATATTTACTGCTAACTGATTTTTAACAAGAGTTCAGAGGACAACCTTTTGATGTCTGGTATCGTACTACTGAAATGTCTAGAATTGGCCAATGTATAGGAACGGAAAGTGGACTAGTGGCTGCCAGGAGTGGAAGATGAAGGAATAAGGAGAGACTGCTAATGGGCATGGGATTTCATCTGGGGAGGTGAAAATGTTTTGGAATTGATACTGGTGATGGTCACACAACTCTGAATATTCTAAAAACCACTGAACCATATACTTTAAATGGGCAAATTGTTTGGTACATTTGTAAGAAATGTAATATGTAAACAATAACATAAAGAATCCCCAAAGTTAAAAAATTTAACTAAAGAGAAGGTGGAGGGGAGGGCACAGGGACTGAAACTTGAGAAAATCTTCACTCAGCCCTGTCACCTCAGAACTCAAGAGTTTTGCTTACCTGAGATGCCATCTTGATTAGAACTTCATCTTCTAGCCACTCCCCAGTGACAGCATTGTACCTGCAGAGATCAGAGCACAGCCCAGGGCACACATGATCTGTCCCTCATTGGTTAAAAGACCCTCAGGATTCCCCATGGCCCTCAGGACCCAGACCATTCTCTATGTGGGCCTAAGGGCCCTGCTGACCTCCTGATTTGGGTTGTACACTTTCCCTCCCTCTAAGCCCCACCACACTTGCTTCCTTTCCTTTCCTCAAACACCCGGTTCCCTCTCCATGGTATTCTCATGTTAACAAGCCCCCATTCTCTGCTTTACTGTTTGCTGGCTTGTTCCACATCTGGCATCCACAAAGTACACCCATGTCTGTCTTGTTCATCATGGGGCCTGGTGTATATGGGTCTTAACAAATACATGTTGGATAACTGACTGAATACACAAACATCCTTCTTATAACTGGTCTGTGTAACAAATAGCACACTCCAAGGAGAAAGACAGCAGTACCCTCAACCACCTAGGCCAGATCCAGCCCAGGGATCTGGACACATCTCCCAAGAAGTAAGGGTTGTTCCAGTGCACACAGAGGAGGGAGAGGGTCCTGCCTGGGAGTCCAGCCAGGACAGGGGCTGCTGGGTACACACAGGGAAGGGTGCTAGGGGTGGAGGCTCCAGAATATTTCCATTTCTCCTCTCCCAAGATTCCTCTTTCCCAGAGTACATCTGGCCCTGGGCCTGGCTGGGCCTCGAACAAATTTGTCTGGTGGGAAGCTCCTGGCCTTAGTGAATCACTAACATCTAAAACCTCCTCTGTGCTGGTATTCTTAGCTCTGGTTGGAGGCCTCCCATGGCCCACTTCTTGGCAGACTCCAGAACACTCCCTACCCTGGTGAGAACAGGTTTCTCAGAGCTCAAAACTTCTGCAAGGAGAAATAAGCCAAGGTCTGGCAGGTAACCTTGTGCAGACTTAGAGGAGGAGGGCTCCCCAGAGCTGCAAACATGCTTGCAGCCAATCTGACACACATACTCTGCTCAATAAATAATAGCAGTGATTTGTTTAAAAACTAGATAGGGACTAAGGTAATGGAAATAATCCTCCTTTGCCTGCAAACTGATAAGCACCAGAGGCTGGGGTATGGGAGAAGGGTCTTACTTCCCACTCACAACCACTAATATGACAGTGATAACACTTGCTCAGAATTCACTGAGGTGGTGGTCTGTTTAAGCCCACATGCTGAGGGCTTAAATGGACTGCTTCATTTAACCTTTGCAGCAACTCTGAAATTGCTAAAAATCATTGTGCCATTTTCCAGATGGGGAAACTGAGACTTGGAGAGGCAAAGTCACCTGTCTGAGAGACAGGATTCAAATATGGGTGAGCTTAGACCATAACCTTGCTCTTAGCCAGCCTGAATACAACCCATACGGACAGGAAATCTGTCCCAATAAAGGGGTGGCTTGCACCAGAGCTCTTAAAATGCCAGGGCTGGAGAAGCGTGCCATCAATGCCTGGCCTCCCACCACTGGCAACCAGGGCAAGTGAAGTCAATCACTTTCATTAGGAAATAAACAAATTGGTGCGATTCCAAATTCCAGAGGGGCTCCGGGACACCCAAAACCAGCTCAAGTCATGGATCCTGCTTGCCCAGGCTGGTGATCCCCAGGACCTGCCTGGGTGACCAGTGTCCTCAACCTGGAAGCTGTGCCACCAACCAGCTACCACAGTGCTCTTGCAGGTGAATGGCATAGAATCTATCTAGCCTGCCCTGCAGGGGTCCCCACAATGCTGACCATGGCTGCTAGGCATACAGCACAGACCCCACTAGGAGGTGGACCTCCAGTGGCAGGAGGAGAGGTACATAAGAGACTCTAAAGCCATTTCCTTGCAGGACGGGAACAGAAACATGCTATACAATGTGAAGAAGGCAAAGGATACTTCTTGGCCCCCTGAAACTAGATAAGGCTGTGTAACTAGATCTCATCAATGAAATGCAGGCAAAATTGATACCACTTCCTGGGCCCCAGCATCGAAAAGCTATGGTGCTAACTCAATGCTGTTTGTCTGTTTGGTAGCAGTTGTGGGGGTCACATGTTGAGAAGATGGAGTCACAAGATGAAAGTAGCCTGATTCCTGAACTGCATGAACTCTTGCCCAACTTCAAATGTGTGAGAAATATACCTTTGTTGCACAAAGCCCTGGGAATATCTGTTACTGCAGCAGAGCTCAACCTAGCTGTCTAATGTGTACCTTAGAGAACTTCAAATGTGAGAAATGTTTGAAGGCCTCAGAGAGATGATGTGTACTGTCTGGAGCCTGCACAAATCCTCAAATACTGGCTGCTGTTATTACAGGCTGAGTATCCCCTATCCAAAATGCTTGGGACCAGAACCATTCCAGATTTCAAGTGTGTTTTGATTTTGGAATATTTGCACAGACCTGACTTATTGAACATCCCTAATTTGAAAATCAAAAATGCTCCAAAATTTGAAACTTGGGTTTTTAGATTGGGGATGTTTGATCTATACTATTCCCTTCTCCTTGATTCCAAAGGTCTTGGGCCTCACTGACTATGAGTAGAAACAAGATACATGGCCCCCAGGACCCCTCAAAGCCCCCAGACAAGCTACTGACCTGTGCCTAGAAGCTCGTTCTGTGGCAATGTCCTCAAGGTGGAACTCAGCCCAGGGGTCAGGCATGTGCTTAGCCTTCTCAATTGCGTGCTTCCAGGCTTCCTGCGGAAGGCAAAGAGGGCATTAGGCCCACAAGTAGCCCAGCTGCCTCTCCCCTGCTATTTTCCCTGGAGAGGCCTGCAGCATTCCAGCCGTAGAATTCCCAGCTACTGTCCTTTCAGGAAGGGTCCCCAGAAGACCCCGGTGCTCTCATGCACACACAGCCTTCCTTTCTGTGGGCATAAGTGATACACCTTAATTACACACCTTTTTATTTACAGCCTAAAAGTTGACAATTGAAATACACTGGACTGTCAGTGTAGTTCAGTAGGAGGGGTGTTTGCCTAGTATCTCAAAACAAGAGTTTAAACATTTTAGTGAGTGCTGTCCAGGACAAGGGGAAATAAGTACCCTTATACACCACCAGTGGGGATAAAGCTTTTCTAAAAGGCAACTGGCAAGATACTAAAATGAAAAAATGCATTTCTTAATTATGACCTAGCAACTCCATCTAGGAATCAGTTCTACAGAAACAGAAACACAAGTATGCAAACATATAAATGTCATTGAGGTTGTGCAAAACCAAACCCACCCCAAATGTCTGTCTGCAGCAATTGGCAAACACATTTATTCTTTCCATCTAAAAGGCTAAGCAATTATGTCTTCTCTTCAACAAAATTGGAGAAGAGGGATCAGGTCTGCCTGGAAGAGAGGAGGGGGAGGGGGAGAGGAAGGGGTCGGGGGACGGGGAGAAACGGCCCAAACAATGTATGCACATATGAATAAGTAAGAAAATAACAACAATTAAATTAACTAATACAAATAAATAAATAAATGGCTAAGCAAAACCAGGTTTGGTGGTGCACACCTGTCATCCCGTCTACTCAGAAGGCTGAGGTCAGAGGATCACTTGAACCAGCACAGGCAATATAGTGAGACCTTGTCTCAAAAATCAATAAATCAATAAACGACTGAGTAAATAAATAACTAAATGGCTAAGGCTGCATTCATTCCGTAGAGGGAATTCCTGGCCCTATCAGACCCAACACCCCCTTTTAATAATAAATATCATGTAACACCCCAATTCACTGTCCCAAATGCAACTCACAGGTAACATAACCTTCCAAAGCTCAGAGGATGGAGCACCATGTCAAAGATATGTGGTCTTACATGTAACATAGCGTTAAGCTCTGGACTCCTATAATTCTGAACCAATTCTCCAAAGACAGGACAACGTGTCAGGTAAATAGAACTTCCCTGCCCATTTCAGGGTTTCTACCATCCCGAGCCTCCACCCACTCAATGTTAGGAGAGCCTCCTCCCATCATTGTGATGGTCAAAAACGCCCTCCAAAACTTTGAAAGCCGGCTGAGAACCAGAGCGTTTGGGGTATTCAAAGCACACTGTGAAGAAAGCAAGCTGCTAAACGGCATTGGTCTGGCCAGTTGGGATGTGTTCCCTGAAACTTCATGGGTTAGAAACTTAAGCTCCAAATTCCTATGATGATGGTATTTGGAGGCCGGCCTTTGGGAGCAGACTGGGATAGATGAGGTCATGAAGGTGGGTCTCTCACAAGGGCATTGGTGGCTTTATGGGAAGAGGAAGAGACCCAAGCTGGTACACTTGCTCTGTCTCACCACATGACGTCCTTCACTGTGAAGCCAAGTCAGTGTCAGTGCCATGCTCTTGAGCCAAATGTACTTCTATTCTTTATAAACTACCCAGCCTCAGTTATTTTGTTACAGCAACAGAAACCAGACTAAGAACTACAACAATCCCACTTTGTTTTATTCAGCCCACTTTACTGCTTTTGTGATACCAGGGTAGAATCCTCTTGTCCCTCCCAAACAAACACTCTTACCTCCAGGGCGGGTAGCAACCCCTTTTATTTTCTTACTGAAAAATTTGAATCTTTGTCCTGTGGCCTCTCCAGAGTCAGTGTGACCAAAACTCCCTTCTAGACCAGAGGCCAAGTCATGGGGAAGAAAATGGATGGGTAGCTGGACATTGTAGGTATGGCAGGCCCACAGCAGATGAGGTGGGAGAGAACTCAAGGGACAACAATTCCAGACTTCCCACATCTACTGGCATCTATCAGCCATCCTAGCCAGACTGCAGGAGCCCAGCTTGTCAGGGACTTCAGCCAAAATAGGGCTGTACCATGCCCACCCACCTGGTCTGGGCATTCTGGACCCTGCTGAAAACCCAAGAGATCATAGGCCTCGTGTGTGTCTCTGTCTGTCTGTCTGTCTGTCTGTCTCTCTCTCTCTCTCTCTCTCTCCTCTCTCTCTCTCTCTCTCTCTCTCTCTCTCTCTCTCTCTCTCACACACACACACACACACACACACACACATACACACACGGCTCCTTTTGCTGGGGCTGTCTAATCTTTGCAAAGTACAGTAAATAAAGTTAGTATTCCTTTCTTCTCATTTGGAAGCTAATTTAGCTTGATGAAAACACTTGGAAAATACAGAAGACAGCTGGGCATAGGTGGTTCATGCCTGTAATCCTAGCTACTCAGGAGGCAGAGATCAGGAGGATCATGGTTCAAAGCCAGCCCCAGGCAAATTGTAAAAAAGGACTAAGTGGCTCAAGCCCTAAGAGTGCCTGCCTACCAAGCATGAGGCCCTGAGTTCAAACTCCAGTGCTGCCAAAAAAACAAAATACAGAAGACAAAGAAACGTCAAATCTGCTATAAGCCTTCCACTTGGAGTGGCTATACCTGTGCCTTGGGTGAGTTCTTTTTATTAGCATTCTAAAAAAAATTTCGAATCACACAGTAAGTATAATTTATATCCTTTTAGGAGAGTGGTCATGACATGTGACTTCATATTTTATTTAGTAGTCATGATTTTCCTCCGATTCCAAAAGGATGATCTGCTTGGCATAAAAGCTGCAAGCACTATAAAATTCTGAACTAAAAAGTGAAGTTCTCCTGACCCCTCTCCTTCTAAAAACCACCACTGACAGCTGGTGCAACTACTCTGCAAGTTTTTCCTCTGCCTCTGTGAGCACAGGCACACATTTAAGAGCCACAGGGACCTACCATACATTTTTTTCTGCATTTTTACTCTCTCCACTTAACTCAGAATCTGGGATAGCTTTCTTTCATGTGCACAGAATGCCTGGCTGATGTCATTTCCTTCCCAGGGCTATAGGACACATAATTGTATAAACATGCCTGGTACACTTGATGGTACCTGGATTTGCTCCAATATGTCCTAGTATACAATGCTGAGGTGAACGCCCTCGGATCTGCATCCTCACACATCTGTGCAAATCCACAGAGGACAGACATCTATCTTTTGTGAAAATGTAATTGCTGAATTACATTTAAAATCTAGAGGGGCTGAGCAGTAGCTCAGAGGCAGAGCACTTGCCCAGTCAGTACGTGTGAGGTCCTAGTTCCAATCTCTAGCATGAAAAAAAAAAATCTAGAAATTACCATACTCTCTTTCAAAAAGTTCCCATAAGTTACATTCCAAACAGCAATAAACAAGTCACTTCAATTTTTGTTTGTTTGTTTTTTAAGTCAGGGTCTTGCTATGTAGCTCAAGCTAGCCTCAACTGTGCAATTCTCCTGCTTTGGCCCCTGAGTGCTGGGATTACAAAGATGTTCACCACCACAGCCTGTTCACTTAAATTTTTTTATCAAATCATGTAATTGTAAATTTAGTTTGCAACCTGTTTTAACAGTAGCATAATAATCCCCTGTAGGAGTTTGTCATTACTGACTTAACTTACTCACATGTTCTTCTTACTATATTTTGAGCTTATACTGATTTTTCCCTGTTATAAATGACTCCACAACATCTTTACACCTTAGAAAATTTTCTGAATTTTGATTTCTGTACTATAAAAAAAAAAAAGGTGCCACAAAGCCAGATGTGGTGACACATGCCTGTACTCCCAGCTACTTGGGTGGGGGGAGCAGGAGAATCTTGAGTTCAAGCCAGCCCAGGCAAAGTTAGGGAGACCCTACCTAGAAAACAAAACAAAAACAAAAGTGCTAAGGGCATGGTTCAAGCAGTCCAGTGCTTGCCTAAGCCTGAGGCCCTGTTTATCCCCAGTATGGAAAAAAAAAAAAAAAGCACCACAGTCATCTGTCATATTTCAGCTGCTGGAGTAGCTGGGATAGTCTTAGACCACGCTTGTCAGTCTGGGAAGTTGGCAGGCTGCCCTTCTGAGCAGGTGACCTGATCTCTGCTGGAAATACACAAGCCTCACTATCCCAAATGGTGACTCTACCACTCCCTACACAACCAGTGACAGGGACTGGACCCATTCAATAATTATCACAGAAATCACCTCCTGGCTGCATACAGTGCCACCACCCAAAATAACAGTCAAAGACTGGAAGTGTGGCTCAAGCGGTAGAGCAGCTGCTTTGTGAGCACCAGTTTTGCAAGTGAGTAGCCTTGAGTTCAAATCCCAATCCCTCCAAAAAACAGTAACAATCAAGAAAGAAAGTACTTCACAGTTAAAGGGTATGGCATCTCAAAGGGTCAAAATTACCTTTTCTCCAGACCCAGGAAAGAATCACATCACACTGCACTGGCAACAGACGAGTTCAATACACTTGACTCTTTTTTAAGCATAATATAAAAAATCCTGTACCAGAATTCAGGTCCCTTTCCTCTGGTTCTACCACCATTGACCAGCTGTGTGGAGCCGCCATACAAATGAGGACGAAAAAGGTTGTGACTCTGCTGGCAATGTGTTTTGCAGCCCCTGCACCAGGGGTAGATATGCTCCAAGCAGACACTGTTTCCCTGAGGTAGCAATGCTCATTTGGGGGACCCTACACAAGCTGACTGTCACTGGTGCATATATTTTACCATCAGGTCAGGAAACATACACTGCTGTCAGCATGGGAAGTGGACATTCCCAGAGACTTCCTGGGGGAGTGGAAGAAGTTTGGCAGTGGCTATGAACCTTCTTCTGCACTAACTTGTGATCCAGCTATTCCCATCACCTACTCAGGTGTGCCCAGGCGAGTTGGCCAAGGATGGCACTAATTATTAATCAGAGTCAAGTGGGCAGCACCTTCCTGTCACTGCCGGATAGTTACATACATTTGTATGATGCCAATGATAATGATAAGGTACTGACATGGGTGACATCTAAGACATCTTATTTAGAAGGAAGAGAGTGAGTTGCAGAATAATACAAACACAATTCCTCCACAGTTTACTGGTACAGGAAACCCAAAGATTGACTGATTTTCCTATAGAGACACATATCCTTCACACCAAACTATCTGTGGTTGTCTCTGGAAATAGATGGTGGTAAGGGGTTGAAGTTGTTTGCATGCTTTTTTTCAATGAGAATGTATTCTTATATTGCATGTGTAAGTAAAAGTTAATAAACAACAAAAACCTTCTAGGTTAGATGATTCTTTTTCCTTTTTCTCCCGGTGCTGGGGATGGAACCCAGGCCCTCCCACACACTAGGCAAGCACTACCACTGAGCTACATCAACAGCCCTGGATGATTCTTAAGGTTGTGCCAGCTTTAGTGTTCTCTAGTTCTAAAGATTCTAAAACTCAATTTCGAGTGAGTTAATAAATCTTACATAGTATGTTATAGGGGTGTTTCATAAAAAAGGAAAACATAGTCACCAGGTACAGTGGTGCATACCTGTAGCCCCAGCTACTCAGGAGGCTAAGGCAGGAGGATCCAAGTTTGAGGTCAGCCTGGGCAACACAGTAAGGCCATGTCTCAAAAAAAAAAAAAAAAAGGCTAAGGATATAGCTCAGTAATAAAGCACTTCCCTGGCATGACCAAGGCACTGCAAAAAGGCGGGGGTGGGGGACCAAGGTAGTATAAAGAGCATCAGACGATACGAAATAAAAATATTATAAATGTATTTTCTGGAAGATGCTAGGAGAGAGGCCAGATGAGCAGGTCCTCCTTGGCACATAGGATGTTATTGTTATGGCTGTTTTTATATTACTATTATTAGGAGTACTATCACAGCACTTGGGGCATCTGGGACCGAGACCTCCTTAGGGAAGGTGACACTCACCAAGTGGATGTTATAAAACGCTTTTCTATCCCATCATCTCTTGTGTGTGCTGGGGATCGAACCTGAGGCCTCGTGCATGCTATGCAAGTGCCCTACCACTGAGCCACCCTGCCCCCCCAGTCCCCATCACTACTTCTGTAGACTCTAAGAAATACAGCTCTGAGTCAGTCCAACTCTCCTCTCCTGGAGGACATGAAAGGACTTAAACCAAACTCAACAGGAAAAGAAAAGAAGCAGGAAGAAGTGAGGAAATGCAGCCAAGCTCTGGGAGGGGAGGAGACCAACAGTGCTGTGCAGCTGCCTCATCCTGTACCACAGGTAAGATTGTCAGTGCAGCCCAGCATCGCACACAGCAACAACGACAACAAAAACCTAGAAATCTTCTAAGTGTCCCCCAAGACCCAATGCTTAAAGAAACTATAGTATATCCGTATAAGGGGCTGCCATGGTGCTGTCCAAAAAAGTCACATCTTTTAAAAAAATTCCTGGAAAGTGACGATGATCTACTGTCTGCAGAGTGTGTCTAGCATGACCCCACAACAGCAAGAAAAAGTTCATGTTTGTTTATTTGTTCTATCTGTATACTGAAATACAGAAAAGTCTGAAATACCAAGACTTTAACAGCAATGACAGTTGCACTTTCACTGTTTCCTGCAAAGAACATGCATTGTGTCTAGAATTAATAAGCAAACAATTATAAAAGAAACTGAACTAAAAATCCTAAAGAAATATCTCAGTGTTGTGAAGAGTACCTACAACTAACTGCTCTCTCCAGACCAGCAGGGATTCCAAATCCTGGCTACAGAGGAAGGGAAGAACGGAAATCCATAATAAACCAGTAACACTGGCTAGGATGACAGATGCCTCAGCCTCTTGGGAGTTCCTGCTCAGACAGCATCCTCCCCACACCTTACCGCAACTTGTATGGACAGATGAGAAGGCAGAAACTTCCCCAGTCTGCAGATGAGGATCCCAGGCTCAGAGGACAAGGGAGGTTTCTTGTCCAAAGATCAGCAGCAGCCTGGAAATGGCAGGCCCAGGCCTCAAACCTGAGCTTGCGATAACCCTGACTGCCTGATCTTTTACACAAAGCATAAGGTGCTAAACACACAATTACCACCTGACCTAGCAATTCCACTCCTTGGTATCCACCCAAGAGAAACGAAAACACATCCACACAACAGCAGCACCACTGATTGTAACCATGAAGGTGGAACTAACCCAAACAGATGTTTTAAATGCAGTATCCATACAAGGGAACAACATTTAGCAATAAGAAGGAATGACACAGGTCCTAACAACATGTTCTAACACGGATAAACATTTAAAACATTATGTAAGTGACAGAAGCCTGACACAACACACTACATAGTGTATGACTCTGTGTATAGAAAATGTCCAAAAAAAAAAAGGCACTTCCAGAGAGACAGAAAGTAGATTAGTGGTTACTAGGGCTAGGTGGAATGGACATATTAGGGGGTCATGGGGTTTCTTTTGGGATAATAATAATGTCCTAAAATTGATTGTGGTGATACAGAATTTTATGAACATATTAAAAGCCACTGAATCATACATTTTAAATGGGTAAATTGTGTGATTTATGAATTGATTTCAATAAAACTGCTAGAAAAAAATTAAGAATAAAAAAAAGAAGGGGACCCACGTTAATAAATACCCCAGAACATTTCACAAAGCATTTCAGCATTTTAGCACTTTTTTTGTGCTAAAATTTTTTTGTGTGTATGGTTCCGAGGTTTGAACTCAAGGCCTACACCTTGAGCCACTCTGCCAGCCCTGTTTTGTAACGGGTTTTTTGACATAGGGTCTGGCACACTATTTCCACAAGGCTGCCTTTAACATGCCATCTTCTTGATCTTGCCTCCTGAGTAGCTAGGATTACAGGTGTGAGCCACTGCAGTCCAGCTCACATGTGCATTCTTTGAGAAAGGTGATTCCTGACAGCCAGGCTCAGACATCCTTAGCCCCCACCTGGGCTCCAGGTCTCCAGGTGGCTTCCTGCCTATGCCAGTGTCTTCCTGCAGGTCCAGAGCTTTTTCATCTTTACTTTCTTTTCATCTATTTATTTATTTTTGTGCTGGGAATTGAACCCAGGCCTCAAGTTTGCCACACACATGCATTACTGCTGAGTCACAGCCTTAGCCTGTAAGTTCTGCTTTCTGATTCTGCATTCCCTGAGCACAAAACATGTACATTGCCTCTGGGTTATTTCCTATGGTGACCAGGCACAGGCTGAACCTGAGGCTGCCAGATTGGGGCCTCCTGGGGCTCCATGGGCAGTGACACCTCTCTGTCTGGTGACTCATCAGGCGCTGGCCCCTTATCTCATTCCTGAGTGACCACTATTCAAGCCGTTCCAGCTACCCTTAATGGATTAACAGCAATCGAAGATTGCTAATGAAGGCCTGGGAAGCAGGTGTGTCACACACAGGGAAAGGGGGAGTGCTGGTGAGATCTCTTTCGAAAGAGGCACCGCCTAGTCAAGTTTAAATGCAAATTGTTTTGCCCCAAGCACTCCATGCTGTGGAGTTCTCTGGCAAGCACACCCCTGGATGGGCACAAAGGCAAATGTATAAAGGACTACTGTCTTCCAGTGAAATAATATTCAGCCATTAAAAACAAAACACACCAGCATGCACAGGCCCTGAGTTCCATCCCCAGCTCTGAGCGACAATAAAAACAAAAACTACAAAATAAGCAAAACCAACAAAACTGCAGTCAGTAACCGCACTAGACCAAGATCTTGGTCCACTCTAGACCAAGATCTCCTGGGATGGAACACAGCTTATCATTTCCAGGGCAAGCAGCAAGTTCTCAGAGCCTGGGGTTTACTAGCTGGCAAAACGCCAATGGTCAGGGACTTGCTGTACACAGTAAGTTGAATTCATGTGCAGAAGGCACGTACAGCAGGGCCTGCCAGGCCCATGGCGCATGGTGCAAAGTTCTAGCTCATGTCAGCTCCCAGGGGCCAGTGTGAGAGAATGGCCACAAGGGTGCAGAACAGATTTGTAAATCTCTGTGAAAAACAAAAGGAGAAAGGTCACATGCAGGCATGTGCTTCTTACTGTATGTGAGGAACCTTTCTAGAAGGATAGTCCAGGGCTCAGAGGTGGAAGGCCTAGCTTTCAAATGTCCTACCTATGCTGTTTAGATTTGTTTTACCTTGAGTATGTATTACTTACATGTTATAGAAGTATGTATTTTTAAGGTTTGCATACATATGTGTGTGCATGCATACATATGTGTATATTTATATATTTTGTTTGTTATACAATTTGAAATGGGGGGGCAGAAGACAATGAAAATGTCCTTCAAAAGGCTGGGGTGTAGCTCAGTGGTAGAGTACTTGCTTAACATAACAAGGTCCTGGGTTTAAACCCTAGTACTGCAATTGCTAGTCCTTTTTGTTAGTTTTGCAACCAAAAGTCCTTAATTAGGGCTCAAGGGCTGGCAGAGTGGCTCAAGCGGTAAGAGCACCCGCCTACCAAGTGCAAGGCCCTGAGTTCAAATCCCAGTGCCACCAAAAAAAATAAGGAGGGCTCAATGTCATATAAAATACAATGTAATACACTCAAAATTTAAAACAAAAAAATTTGGTAATGTGCTGATGTGGAATGATCCCCACAATATTCTCAGAAGTGGAAAACAATTCTTGTAAAATAAAATAAAAAATTTAAATTAAAAACACATATGAGGCAGAACAGATAGATGAAAAGACAGGGAGATTATATTATTTTTAATAAATATTAACAGGACCAGACTCAAATATTGGAAGGAGGAAGTAAAAACTGAAAAGCCAGGGCAGCTAGTCCTGCCCCTCTACCTCCTTTTAGATATTAAGTTACAAGAACAAGGAGACATAAAGCAGATATCTGGCCAGATGCTGGTGGCTCACAGCTGTAATCCTAGTTACTTGGGAGGCTAAGATCAGGAGGATCTCGGTTTGAGGCCAGCCCAGGTAAGTAGATCGTGGGACCCCATCTCCAAAATGAGCAGAGCAAGGGCTGACAGAGTGGCTCAATAGGTAGAGCATCTGCCTAACAAGCATGAAGCCCTGAGTTCAAATCTCAGTGTAACCAAAAAATAAGTTTGAGATGTTAAAAAGCTGCCAGGCTTCTTAAATGGGTAGAGGAAGAAAAATGGAAGGTGTTTCTAGCAAAAGAAAGCCCTAGCTGGGTGCCAGTAGCTCATGCCTATAATCCAAGCTACTCAGGAGGCAGAGATCAGGAGGATCTTAGCTCAAAGCCAGCACAGGAAAATAGTTCTCAAGACCTCTATCTCAAAAAAACCCATCACAACAAAGGGCTGGTGGAGTGGCTCAAGGTGTAGGCCCTGAGTTCAAGCCCCAAAACTAAAATTATTAATTTTCCTAGAGTGGGTTCAAGCCCAGTGCCAAAAAAAAAAAAAAAAAAGTCCTAAAATGCCTATTGCCCCTGTGCTTTGGGATCCCTAGATCACACCTTCCATGTTTTACAATATTAAACAGCAGCCATCCTAGCCACCCAAAACCAATGTCTAGTGATTGGGGGTGACCCTCAGCTTAGAAAACTACAGATAAGAACCATCACTTTAAGCCTTTGCTCCATTTCCCTACTTTACACTGTTAAAACTTTCACCTTGTGACTGCTTGTCATGAGACACCTTCTAATTCTTTTGAGGTTTATGAACCTCACGTACTTGTGATTTTTCCTGGAAACTGCGACTCTAAGGGAAACCCGTCCCCTCATCCCTCATCCAGTAACAATATTGTGCTACATGTTTACTCTAGAAAATGTAGAAATGGTAAGAGTCGTAGAAAGAGAATACAGTCACTCCTGATCCTATCCCAAGGCGAACCTGTTGCGGTGGTGACGAGCTTCCTCCCAGGCTGTTGTTCTCCGTTAGTGGGCGTGTGTGTGTGTGTGGTGTGGAGTGGATGGGATGTGTGTTAATCTACTCCACATTCTGCTTTTTAAATGGAACTTGGCACTTTCCCACATAATGCTAAACATTCTTTGTTGGCAGCCTGACATTTTAGTAAGAGGCCCCCTAAATGATTCTGCCATATTCCCAGGGAGCCTGGCCTTTCACAGTACCTGGGGCCATGTTCCTTGGAGAAAGGACATGTGGCTATTATGGTTAAACAACCCAGGTTACCATATCAACGGTTGGGAGGGGTGGAAATGAGGTTTGGAAAAGGAAGCTGGAGTCACCAGGGCAACAGTAACCAACAGAGCCAGACCTAGTGAGGCAGGCTGGAAGTAAGGAAAGTTCAGGACCCATACGGATATGTAGGTTGCCTATATCTGGTTCAGGGACAGCCCAGACCACCCTCACCTGGCTGGGAACCACCCATGTCCCTCCCCACTCACTGATTATCAGATGGGAATCACCTGGGTCTCCCTTCCTATAGGTCAGCATAAGTTTTAAAAGCACCTGGAGAAGGGACACACTTTCTCTGCCTGTAGATTCCACCTGTGCCCACCATGTTCTCTCTTGTATTTCCTTTCCCTAACTTTTAATAAACTCCCTTTACACCCACATGTCCTGCCTGAATTCTTCTCATGGGACACAAAGAATTTGGAAGTCTTCTGAACAGACTGAACTGGTGCCATTAACATTTAGACCTTCCATACATGGTCAAAAGTTTTAACGAGCACCTCTATACTCAACCAAGGGAACAGACACAGCTCCTGGCCTGCAATCAGGGGCTGACTCAGAGAGAATGACATCAGAGAATAACAGATGCATACAGTCCTGATGACAGCCCTGGGGACAGGGGACAACAGGAGAGAGCCAGGAAGACTGTGGAGCTACCCCTGTAATTTTCATACACCCAGGCATCAGTTGAAAGAGGTTTTAGGCAGAGGTGTGAAAAAGGAAACCCATTCCAGAGCTTCAAGGCCAGGCATATGCAGGGGTGAATACAGCTCAGAGGAAGGTGCCCCAGGGCCAGGATTTTGAACTTTGCCTTGTAGAAGTGATGAGTTTTGGGGAAGGGCTATTTGTCAATTTATTCATGGGAGGAGGGGATGTTACCTGGTGGTGTTTATTTTTCTTCTTTTAAAAACTTTTTTTGAGAGAAATGACCCAAACAATGTATGCACATGTGAATAAATGAATAAAAAACAACTTTTTTTTTCCTGCCACATAAGTAAAACATACTTGTAAGCTTTAACATTTTTGAGCATATATGTGTGTATATAATCACCATAGTAACTGTGATGCAAATTCCTCCTTCAATTTTTGCTATCAGATAGTAATATATGTATGTATATATACACATATTAGTTTTTAATAAAAGTAGAATTGTATATTTCAAACTGCCTTTTTGGGGCTGGAGGAGTGGCTCAAGTGGTAGAGCACTTGCCTAGCAAGTGTGAGGCCCTGAGTTCAAACCCCAGTACTGCCAAAAAACAAAATAATTGGAATCAAATTGCCTTTTTGCTTAATAGCATATTTTAAAAAATAGCTAGGGGCTGGAGGTGTAGCTCAGTGGTAGAGCAAATGCTTAGCTTGTTCAAGGCTCTAGATTTGATACCAGGACCTGTAAAAGTTTTTTTTTTTTTTTAATTTTTAAATAGGTAACTTTTTTTCCCTATTATGGATCAGGACTGTGTCAAGGGTTTTTTAGATTTTTTTTTCACACACATACATATATGAATTTCTTTTCTGGTGGTGGTGCTGACTGGGGGTCAAACCTAGGGCTTCCCACTTGTGAGACAAGCACTTGAGGGCTAGGTCACACCATTGCATCTGCAGACCCTGAAATATTTACAGGCACTGTTTTTAAGTCTATCCTATAGAAGTGTTATGTTTGTTTGCATGTAAAGTCAGCATTCTTTAAGATCATGGTCTGTCATTTAAAAAGGCCCCTCTTGATGGACATCTGAGCTGCCTGAAGATCTCCTCCCCGAGCCCACCCTCCCCAGGGCTGGGACTGTGTTCCAAAGCTGCTTTGGGATGGAAAATGGGATAAGCTTCAATTAGCCCCTCCAGGGCCTCCAATCCCAGAGGAGACCTACAGGGCCATTTCTGGAGCTGCCTGCCTAAGAGGGAGTTAAGCTAGAACTATGGCCAAGAAAGGAAAAAAGTAACTCAACGGTCCCCCAAAACAAAAATTATTAATTTTCTAAAAACAGACTAATTCTGAAATTACAGAAGAATGGTTTTAACTTCAAATCCCGAAGTATGCTAGGAATTTTTCCTAGAGTGCTAACAGAATCTTAGAGGTTGTAAAGACTAAATTAAATCGGACAACAATGCTGTCTTTTTAATTGTGCCCCCACCACTTATTACACAAAGCCCAGTAACATTCACCTTTCCTTCCCCTTTATGCCGGCTCTGCCATGGTGTAGACACAAATCCCAAAATCCCTAACAAAGTAAATAGCCCTTCCCCAACTCAGAACTCTAAAAAACGGCTTTTTTTTTTTGACTACACAAACATGAAGAACTCTATTTTACATGTCCCTGTACCCACATAAATACACATGTACAGGGGTAATATTAAAATATTTAACAAAAATTGGATGAATGTAGATGTTTGAGATGGAAACCTTCCAAATTTGGAAAATCCATAGAAAGGTGTTTTTGTTTGTTTTTTGTGGCGGTGAGGATTGAACCCAGGTCCCTGCACATGCTAAGCACACGTGATACCAGTGATCTACATCTCCAGCCCACAGAAGGCCTTCAAACCATTAATGTTCACAGTCAATGATACATCGTGAGGGCACATGCTAGAACGTGGAAACGGAAAGGGAGAACACTTATCAAGCACCTATAGTGACAGGACATAATGCTAGGTACTGAGATTATCAAAAAATTAGCCTGTCCCTCACAGCTGAAAGCACACAGGATGCCTGTAACTGGTAAAGGAGGTCATTTTCTCAGTGCTCCTAAAACAGGCTAGCTAAATACCTAATAGCTCACACCTTCTTCTCTACTTCAACGTTTATGCTGGATAAATGGAAGACTTATGTCTGCAGACATTTGCCTCTCTGTACTCAGTGCTAAACACATGCAGGTTTAATTAATTCATCTAATCCTATACTGACGCTGGTTCAGTAAAAGCATGTGGTTAAATGACTCTCTAAAAATAACCATGGGCCCATCACAAGAGGCCAATTATCAGCAATAGTCAGCACATTTGTCTGTGTGCAGGTGCACAGTGCCTTCCCTTGTCTGTGGCTATATTTACTTGTGGCCACCCATGGATAGTATGGAACACCTCACATACAGTGCAGTGAGGTATTGTGAGAGACACTAGGTCCACTTAACCTTTGCGATACTACACTGTTGTAATTGCTAATTTCTTAATGTGCCTAATTAAGAAGTTGAATTTATGGTAAGTATGTATGTACAGAAAAAGAAGTATATATGTGTATATATATACACATACATATATATAAGTATCATTCAAGATTTTTAGGCATTCCCTAGATAATGGATACTGTACTTATGATTTCTTTTTTTTTTGGCCGTTCTGGGGCTTGAGCTCAGGGCCTTGCACATGCAAAACAGGCATGCTATCACTTGAGCTACACATCCAGTCTGTTTTTTGCTCTGGTTATTTTGGAGATGGGGGTGGGGTCTCTCAAACTAGTTGCCGGGGCTGGCCTCAAACCATGATCTTCCTGGTCTCAGCCTACAAAGTAGCTAGGATTACGGGCCTAAGCCATTGGCACCCAGCTGTACATCTGTTTTAAGAAATAAGACTTTTACACTTTGTAGGGCTCTCTAATATTTTCTGTTCTATGTTCTTTTCTAAAGACAAATGTTTGGACTCTGATGGTAAGTTTATGTGTGTATGTTACACCCATATTCAAGAAGTAAGATGTTTACTATGTGCAATGCTCTCCAATATTTTCTATTTTATTCTGTTCTAGTCCAGGTCTTTAAACAAACAAGGAAAAAAAACATGGGCAAAGACTCACAGAATGGTTTGTAATCTATTTGGAAAATACAGCTTTAAGGCAATGAAACTTGTTTGAAGACACCAGAGTCCTCCCACCTTAACGAGTACAGCCTCAGACCCAGAATGGACAGCCCTACCTAGAGAAGATCCCCAACCAGTGACCTCAACTCCCATTCCTCTTGGGACAGGTGTTCACTCACCTTGAAGTGGAAGGAGCTGGCCGGGGACCCGCAGGAGCTGTACTGCTCACTTTTCGTTAGGCTGCTGTAGTAGTTATTAACCTTGCAGTTGGCATTCTGGTTGGACCTGGGGTCCTCAGTGATTGGGCAGATGAAGTAACCCTCCTCATCATCACTATCTGCATCAGAATCAGCATCATGGCCAGCCCGGGAGGCCCGGCCACCGTCGACGCCTTCCAGGCGGAAGATGAGGTCTTCGTCTGCCATGTCCCAGGGGCGCCCAAGTCACCCGAAGAGTCTGCGGTGCAGCCAGAGTTACTGGGCAAATACAGCAGCGAGAGTCCTGCAAGGAAGCAGAGCCAGATCCAGGCGTGAGAGCTGGCTGGGCACCAATGCCTAATGCCACGTGCTTCTGGTGATAGCAAGCACAGCGCCCTTGGAGTAAAACCTAGTGCTATCTTTTGTGAGGCAGTGAAGCATTCAGGAACATTTTAAACGTCCAAACCCGTGGACCCAGTCTTTCTACTTCTAAGAACTTGTAGCACTTGGAAACACTGGAACAAGAAACGCCTCTCAAGCAACCAGAGTGATCCTTTGAGGACATAAATTAGATAAAGTCACTCCTTGGCTTAACACCCTCCAGCAACTTCTCCTGTATTTGTAATAAAATCCAATCACCCTATGTAGACTACAGGGCTGGGCTCACCTGGCCCCCTGCCCGTTCTCCTTGGGCCTTGGCTGCTCTCCAGGGACACTGGTTTCTTTCTGTACTGTGAACACATCAAGTGCATCCCCACCTCGGGGGTCTTTTACTCACTGTTTCCTGGGCCTGGCACAACCTTCCTACAGTGGGTTTTCTCATCCTTAGGATCCCAGTTCAAAAACCACCTTTTTAGAGAAATCTTCTCTGAATCCTTAAATGAAAGAACCGCCCACCCAAATGCAAATCCAGCCACTCCCCAGCACATCTCCCTGTTTCATTTTCTTCCTAGTCACTTTCCCAAGCTGAAACTGTCCATTGCCTACCAGGTGGCTCAGAGTGCGCCTGGCAGAGGAGGAGCTCCATGCACTTCCCCAAATGAGCCCACACCCCTGACGGTGTTCTCTATAGCATGAGAACTAACAGCAAGCAACTGCTAACAGCCCCAAATGTCCATCAGTGGAGGTCCGTTAGATAAACTACTTCTTCTACACTAGCAAGTACTGTGTGACCGCTGGAAGGAAAGGGGAAGCTCCGATACCCACAGATAGTCAGGGGTCAGTTTCCCAAGACTGTAGGATAGAATGCTCACATTACGCTTGCGGCCAGTGGGTTTTCAACAAGAGTGCTAAGAAAACTGAACGGGGAAAGAAGTGTAGTGGGATAACTGAATACCCACATATAAAAGAGTGAACACGGATCCCTTGCTCACACCATGGGCAAAAGTTATCTCAAAAATGGATCAAAGAGCTGGGCAGCAGTGGCTCACGTCTGTAATCCTAGCTACTCAGCAGACAGAGGTCAAGAGGATAGCAGTTCAAAGCCAGCTGGGACAAATACTTCGTGAGACCCTATCTCGAAAAAATCCATTACAAAAAAGGGCTGGTGAAGTAGCTCAAGGTTCAAGCCTCAGTACTACAAAAAAAAAAAGGATCAAAGACTCCAGTGTGTGAGCTGAAACTGTTAGAAGAGAATACAGAACGTCTTCATGATCTTGGCTCTGGCCAAGTTTTCTTCAGCGTGACAGCATAAAGTGCCGAGCACAAAAACAGGTAAATCGGCACTATCAAAACCAAAGCCTTTGTGCCTCCAAGTGAAGAGCTGACACAGAATGGAGAAATGTTTTGTGAATTACGTACTGGTAAGGGAGAATATAAAGAATCTACGACTCAATACAAAGGCAAATAGCCCAAATAAAAATGGACAAGGATGTGAATGGCTGTCTAAAAGACGCACAAATGCCCAATAAGCACATGCAAGTTTGTTTAGTGTCATCAGCTATTAGGGAAATAAAAGTGGAAGTGTCATCCATGAGGATGGCAAGGCCAATGAAGGTGGCAAGGCTGTGGACAAACTGAAACCTTATATACTGTTGGTGGGAATGTAAAATGGCACAGCCACTTCAAAAAACCGTCTGGCAATTTCTCAAAAAGTTAAACACTGAGTTACCATATGGTCCTGTGATTCTACCCTAAGGTGGACACCAGCAGAAATGAAAACTTGTATACAAATGTTCATGGAAGCATTACTCACAGTAGTCCAAAGAGTGAAGAGCCCGTATGCCCAGCACTAATGAACGGATAAGCAAAATGTGATCTACTCACAGAATGCAATGTTATCAGCAGGATCTATTTTCAAGATGGATGCAACTTGAAAGTACTACAAAAAGCGGAAGGAGACAGTTACTAAAGATTACTTTTGCATGACTCCATTTACACGAAACCCAGAGAAGGCAAATCTTTAGAAAGAAAGTAGATGCAGTGTTGCCTCGGGCTGCAGGTGAGAGAAGGCTGGTGGTAGAGAAATGGAGAATGATTGTTCATGCAGATGGGATTTCTTCTGAGTTGATGAAAATGCTCTAGAATTGACAGTAGTGTTGGTTGTATGACCGCAAATATACTAAAAATCACCCACTTTACATGGGTGGATTGTAAAGTATGTGAATTATACCTGGATAAGCCAAAATTTAAAAAAAATAGCCAAGAAAAACTTAAATTTAGAAAGTTGTAGAAGAGTGGGTGTACTATACTAAATGAAAAAGGAAAGGTCATTTTGTGCTCACACTAAAACTCTCCCAAAGGACACAGAACTGTACCTGTGCGGAAGGAGCAATGGAGCAGGAAACGGAGGAAACTTTTAAAAGCTTTGTACATTTCTATACTGTTGACATTTTACAAAATAATTAGTTTTAAAAATCTAAGAGCCAGGCATGGTAGTGTATACCTGCAGTCCCAGCTATTCTGGAGACTGAGGTGGGAAAATTGCTTGAGCCTAGGAGTCAAGCCAGCTTGGCCAATATGGCAAAAGAAAAAGGAGAAAAAATTAGATCAAGCCAGTAACTCCAATCATTCTTTTTCTTTTCTTGAGACAAGAAGTCACTACTTAGCCCAATTCTCCTTGCAATTCTCCTGCCTTCAGCCTCCTGACTGCTGGGATTATAAGTGTATGCCACCATGACCTGCTAATTCCAACCATTCTTGGCAGCTCTGTCCATCACGCGAACAGTGTTCTAGATATAAAGCTTTGTCATTTTCTTGATAACCTCTTGAAGCAGGAAAGAGATTTAGATTCTAACTAATACATCCCTATAAAGTAGAAATTAAAATCCCAGGAAACTTTGTCTTCCTTTGTATAGGCATTTGCTATTTTCTATTTTACTTGTCTATTATTTTTCTCTTTATCCTTTTTCCCTTATGCACCACCCACACACTGATTTCTCCACTTGCAGTTTGAAACTCAATGTCAATTGACAAGTTTGTTTCTTACTTTCTGGGCAGGACAGAGTCACCAGTCTGGAGCCAGGGCCAGAGCCACCTGTTCCTGCTTGTCTAGAATATACCTTGGTGGGCAGCTTCGGGTGTCAGTGCCTCCTCTGCTCTGGCCAGCCCATGGCCAGAATCCGTGCTGACTGAGACAATGTGTCCAGAGCTGCTGGAAGCCAGAAGCACAGCTATAGCTGCAGTCCCAGGCAATGTAGCCCAGTAAAAAACACCCCAGAGGCAAGACCCTGGCTGCCAGGGAGCAAATCCTGGCTCTGTTGCTGAGGACTTGCCAAATTAATTCATCTCACCAACTCCCCTGTCTATCGGTGACAGGAGCTGAGTGGGAAGTGGCCTGACTGTGGTTCTGTAGCTAGTTTCTTCTGGAAAGAACCAGAAGGCCTATGGCCTCATCCTACCACAGACCTGACATCCTCTTGACCCTGGGAACCAAGAGTCCCTGCAGACAAGCAGCTGTGACCCTGCCTGGCTCTGGGTCTTGTACCAGGCACTTGGAGTGTATCCAGAACTGAGCGGGCATGATCCATCTTGTGGCCTGTGAATTGTCACAAGTCAGCTCTTAAGGCACTTGTGGCAGTCCATCAAAGCCTTTCAATCCTTCTACTTATTCCACGCCCACTTGGAATAAGGCTATATTCCCAGACTCCTTTGCTGCTATGCGTGACCATGTGACTAAGTTCTGGCCAACAGGATAGAAGCAGAAGGGTCGTGTGCAACTTTATTTTATTTATTTATTTACTCTACTAGGGTCTGAACTATTTATGAAGAGAGTCTTGCATTTATGCCCAGGCCAGCCTAGATTACAATCCTATTTATTCCTCCTGTGTAGATGAGATGACATGTGCATTCAACCATATCCAGCTTCACTGGTTGAGATGGGGGGGTTCCCAAGAACTTTGTGCTCAGGCTGGCCTTGAACTGTGATCCTCCCAATCACTGCCTCCTGGATAGCTAGGATTACAGGCATGAGCCACCACATCTGGCTTGTGTGCGACTTTAGTGGAGGGTTTTTGAAGGGAAGGGAGTAGGCCCTTTTGCTCTCCTCCTTCCTTCTGGCTGGAATGCAGGTGTGATTGCTGGAGCTCAAGCAGCTCTATCACAGGCTATGAGGTGGAAGCCATGCGCTGAGGCTGACAGAGCCGTGAGAAAGAGAGCCGGGGTCTCTCACATCATGAGGCAGTGTAACAGTACTAGACTCACGATCTCTCTGTCTCGATCCCTAAACCTGCATAATCTATTGTAATTTTCTTTTTTCCCTTACTATTTTTTTTTCTTTGCTAATCCTACCTGGTGTGATAGTCCTTTCTCTTCCATACCGTAAAATATTACATCCCTTATAACAAGATGCCTAGGCAGGGTCAGCCTGGAAACACTGTGGCCTCAATTCAGAGCCCTAACTTAGCAGCTGCTCTCACATTTCCACATGTGGGGGTGTTGGATTCCCCCGAGAAGGGGTGAGCCTCCTAGCAATCTCCACCTTACCTGTGCATCCCTCAACCCAAAGACAGAGCTTGCCCCTGTGAGCAGAGAGCCCCAGGACACCAGCTTCTCCAGAAAGCTGCCTCTCCCTCACTCAGGCACTCACATTTTCCCCACAGAGAGGCTACTAAGTAAAGTTCTCAGTCAGGGACCCCAGTTCCACCCCTGCTGCACCCTTAACCAGCCGTGTGGCTTCAACAATGGAGCCTCAGCAGTGATACTGTATGAGGTACTCAAACCACTTTAGCTGAAAACCATGGACTCCTTTCTCAGGCCCACAAATTAACTAAAAGCAGGAAAAAGCATGGCATGTCTCCTCCGTTTTGTATCTGTTTTTGCTCTGAACCACTCTCTCTTGTCACTTTGCAACCACCTTGGAATCAAGGAAGGACAGGAATGATCAATGATATCTTCATGACAAGGAACCAAAACCACCCCCAACAGTAGACCTTCCTCAGGATGACCAGCTTCCTGGCTCCAGATAACAACTCTGGAACCTCTCCCAGGACATGGACTGAGATAATGACCGACAAGACCAAACCTGCAACTGAAATGTTTATGCTTACTTTCATCTCCTGTCCCCAGTTCAGTTTTTAAACCTATAGCTCAGGTCTGTACCCCAAAGATGGCTGAAGATGGGCTGAGTGCTTCCTCTGCCTCTTCCCAGCACATGTCCTGAGCTGTGTAATAAGTCTTTCTCTGCCTTCACCGTGCCTAATTGGCATTTAGGTATGGATGGCAGGACGTGGCTATGCAATCTGTGGAGTTTGGGTCTTAAGTTCAAAACTCCAGTTTCCGTACCATAAAGCGGGGTGCAGAACTGTGCTGGCCCCACTAGCTCGCCAGTGCCAGCACAAAGTCAATGATAAGACAGAGTAGCTGTCATCTTCAGCATTCTTATTATGACAGATAGCAGGGTGAGCTTTGGGTGCCAGCCAGGCTGGTGGTCTGGATGTCTGGTTTAGTAAGCAGCCTGCCAAGCTTCCTCCAGGGTCCTTAGGGAGCAGGCTATTTGAGGCTCTGGCTACAAGACACCATTCTCTCCCTCTGCATCTTGCTATTCATGGCTCCTCTGGAAGCCATGGGAGGAGAAAAGGATGCTTGCAATGCCTGGGGCCAGGCCTGTGGGTCAAGCGGCATTGGCTGCTGGCCCTCCTCCAGCCACTCTCACCCTGAGACCTTCCCATCTGCTGCAGAGAGAGCTGGAATATCCCCGCCCCCACCAGTCAGCATCCCAGGGCAAGGATGGTCCACCCTGGGAATATGCTCGGAGGTGAACTGATTGACTAACCACACCTCACATGATGCTACTGCTGCTATAGGGGGATCTTCTTCTCCCCGCCCCCAGGTCATGTGGTTGGAGGAACTGGATGTATTACAATGGTCCAGGTCTAAACTAACTACAGCAGCAGGATGCCTGCCCATGGTGACTGGTTCAGAGATGGCATGTGACTCAAACTGAACCAACCTGCCCAATCCTGGGCCTGGGGCTTCTGCTAGAGTGACTTGAGAGCAGGGTCAATCCTTTTCCTGCCGGATGTGAAGCTGAGGCTGGGGCTGAGGCCACCACAGAAGGACATTTAGGTGGAGAGGAGAACAGAGTAAAAGATTTTGAGACCTGGAATGCAAATATATCTGAAGCCGAAAGCCTCCTCCTTCTGAACCTCTGGATACAGAGCATACTAGCCCTGTTTCTGGGGCCAGGAGGATCACACACCTGGTACAGGTGGATTTTCTGACACCTGAAGTAGGAAAAAACCCAAAATTCAGCCAGGACATAGGGCTACTGTGTAATATTTATATAATTTTAAAATAGTAGGGGGCTCAGGGCTATAGCTCAGTGGTAGAATGCTTGCCTAGCATGCACAAGGCCCCTGGGTTCCATCCCTAGCACAACAAAAAAATTAAAAATAAAAATATTAAGCGGGGCACAGGTGGCTCACACCTGTAATCCTAGCTCAGGAGGCAGAGATCAGGAGGACAGAGGCACAAAGCCAGCCTTAGGCAAATAGTTCATGAGACCCTATCACCTCAAAAAAAAAAAAAAAAAATTACAAAAAAGGGCTCACTGCCTAGCAAGCATGAAGCCCTGAGTTCAAGCTCCAGTGCTGCAAAAAAAAAAACAAAAAACCAGGGTTGAGGGTGTAACTCAAAGAAGAAAGTGCTTAGGCCCTGGGTATCAAACCCAGCATGCTGGAGGAAGGAGAGGGAAATACTTTTATTTAAAGCACACAGTTAAAAATAACACCCTCTTCTTACCAGGGTCACCTGTGACCACACATGTTGGGTACTGCTCACTCTTGTGAACAACCTTTGCAACTATGCATGGGCAACTGAGTCTCCCGCTCCTAGCAGCAACGGCTTCCAGCTGTTCTCAGCAGTCCTTCCCAGCTATTTCATGGCCTCATGCTAAGTGCTTACCACCTGAGTCATGCCCTAGTCTTTCTGGTTTTAGTTTGTTTTTCAGATAGGGTCCCATGTTTTTGCTTGATCAGGCCTTGCACTGAGAATCTTCTACCTCTGTCTCTCAAGTAGGTGAGATAACAGGCACACAACACCACTCCCAGCTGTTTGTGTTTCTCGTTCGAAGGAAACTGAAAATTCATGCTGGAGTTCAAGGTGGACTGGAATGAGGGGAACAGCCCAGGGTAGCCTCACTCAGCTTGTTTCCTTTCCATGGTGATCTTTTCAGAGGCAGGGGCTGCTTCTCCCAGCCTCACCAGCTCCTGTTGCTATCAAATGCAAGTGAGCATTGACTGCTTGATCTGTCTTATTTCTATAAAAATTATGTCACTTTGAGGTCCATAGGAGCCTAGGTCACCTCAGTTTTCTTGTCACCCATCGGCAGCACAAAAGCCACACCTTGCTGTCTCAGGCAGAGAGGAACTCAGCCTACACTGGGGAATTACCAGGAACAGAGTCCTGGCCTGGTGTCTGAGGGGGCCTCACTAGTGTGAGGCTGAGGCGGAGCAGGGAGGGAAGTGGTTGGGGGGAAGCAGTGGGGGGAAGGGGTGGGGTAGTTGGGGGAGGAGCGGAGCCAAAGCCTCAATCATCACACTGAGAGATCAGTGACAGGAGATGGGATAAACAGAAGTCAGGTGGTTTGTAATCCCAGCACTCAGGAGGAGGAGGCAGAAGGCCAGCTTGGGCTACATAGTGAGACCCTTTCTCAAAAACAAAAACAAACCACAAAGCAAGCCCAACACAGTAACTGACAGTCTGTGCTCTGAAGCCTGCTGGCCAGAGTTTGATGCCCAGCTCCTCTGGTAGGAGCAGAACCTGTCCAAAACAGCAGAATAGGGTAGGGCAGACGGTGACTGCCTGGGGTCTGTATCCCATGGGCCTTTGCTGTGCTGTGCTGTGCTCAGCAGGTGTTGGTGAAATGTCTTTCTGCTCTGTTTTATGCATTTACTGGCGGTGCGGCACCAGGAGTTACAGAGCTAAGCGTTCGCGCCAGCGTCTCACTGAAGTTCACACCACCACCATGCAGTTAGAATATTAAGAGAAATAGAACTTTGTGTCAAAATAAAAGGGCAGGTTTACAGATGCTTATCTGTCCCTCTCCCCTAACATCTCATGGCCCCTTACTTTCCAGGCTCAGAACCAGTCACCTTGGCACACCTGGCAATGCTCCCTGCCCTGCACCCGCAGGTCCTTCAGCCCCAGTGCCTTTCCTACTCATAAGCAAACCTGTTTTCTCCTCTTCAAGATCCAGTTTGAATTCTGACCTCTTCCAGAAAGCCTGCCTAGATCACTTCCTCATCTATAAAACAGCAGAGAGCGAACAGTCCCAGCCCCGGGGTTATTTGGAAGATTCAACAAATCTGGCACAGACTTGGACTTGGAAGTAGCAGCTGCTATTGTGACCCAACCACCCTGCCTCCTACCACCGTCCCCCACCCCCACCCCCACCCCCGGGCACTTCCTTCCTCCTAGGCCCATAAACCTTTCCATTGCACCAGAGACCAAGCAGTCTAAGCGGCAGACAGAATAATGATCCCCTAAAGATGTCCAACCCTTGTAACCTGTGACTATGTGACCTTACATTGCAAAAAGTCCTTTTGATTAATGGGCAGACTGTCCTGGATTATCTAGTGACAGGTCTTCATAAAGAGGAGGCAGGAGCTGGGCATCATGCCGGTTACCCTAGCTACTCAGAAGGCAGAGATCTAGAGGATCAGGATTCAAAGCCAGCCCAGGCAAATAGTTCCCAAGACCCTATCTCAAAAAAACCCATCACAAAAAAGGGCTGGTGGAGTGGCTCAAGTGGTAAGAGAACCTGCCTAGCAAATGTGAGGCCCTGAGTGCCACCCCCAAAAAAAAAAAAAAGGAGGCAGGAGGATCCAGAAAGAAGAGAGGTGACAAGGGAAGCAGAGGCTGTAGACAAAGAAAAACTAAGAAAAAATTAGGGCTGGGGGTGTAGATCAGTGGTAGAATGCTTGCCTAGCATGCACAAGATCCTGGGTGCATCCCCAGCAATGAAAAACAAAAGTAAACAACAACAACAAAACCAGAAAGATCTGAAGATGCTATGCTGATGGCTCCAAAGGAGGGGCAGGGGCCAGGAGCCGTGGAGTGCAGGAAGCTCTAAGAGCTAGAAAAGGCTGAAGAATGGATTCTCCTCTAGACTTTCCAGACGTAACACTACCATACTGACATTCTGGATTTAGAACTTCTGCCCCCAGAACTGAGAGATAGTAACTTTGTGTTGTCTCAACGGATCAAGTTTGTAGTTATTTGTTAAGGCAGCAATAAAAAACTAATACAATTTTGCTGGGCACCAGTGGCTCATTCCTATAATGCTAGCTACTCGGGAGACTGAGATCAGGAGGATCACAGTTCAAGGTCAGCCTGGGCAAATAGTTTGAGACCCCCCCATTTCCAAAATAACCACAGCAAAATAGACTGGAGGTGTGGCTCAAGTGGTAATCCACCTGCTTTGCAAGCACAAAGCCCAGACCCACTCAAAAAAAAAAAAAAAAAAGAAAAAAAGAAAGGAACGATCTAGAGCAATGGCTCTGAACCTGAGGCAATTTTGCTCCCTCAGAGGGCACTTGGTGATGTCTGGACACATTTTTGGTGTTGTGACTCTGGGTGTAACTGGCTAGTAGATAAAGACCCAAAAAGCTCAGAGGAGCCCTACAACAAGGAATTATGTGGTCAGAATGTTATTATGTGATCAACAGTGCCGAGGCTGAGGAGCCCAGCCCCAGGAGGACTCTGGTGGAATGTTAACAGTCCTTCCTACCTCTTCCTTTTCTCCTCTTTAAAAACAAATCTCCGAGCATCCCTCAAAGAGACAGAGAAATTAATTTCCTCACTGATGCAAACAGCAACCTTACTGTGGAAACCTAAGAACCAGGTCGACACCACTCTGCGGACAGGTTCATGAAAATGTGTGACCACACTGGGCTTTGTTCACATAAAACAGACAAGGTGTAAAGACTATTTTATTGTTCTAGAAATTAGACGGTTGTGGTTTAGAGTACAAGGCAGAAAGGATTTTAATTACAGCTTCAATTGGCAAAATGCACAAGAGTGCTTTGAATTTCAATGTTTTTCTTCTTAGAATTCAATTTGATAAGAAATCTTAGATTTCATTAGTACCATTATTGTTTTCCTTGAATTTGTGTATTATATTGGTACATGGCCTCCAAAATGGCAAATCTTTTGAAAAATTCCAACGTTTTAAAAGCTCTTTAAGTATATTTCATATCATCACTAAGGTTGGCCTGTATATTTGTATGTCTGATTTTACCTGCATTTGGGATTTAAGAAATGTGTGGTACTACTGGATACAGTGGCTCACACCTATAATCCCAGCTACCTGTGAGGTAGAGATTGGGCAAAATGTTAGCAGGACCTCATCTCAATCAAGCTGAGTCTAGTGGGTCACTTCTGTAATCCCTGCTATGTGGAAGGCCATAGGCAGAATGCCATAGGCAGAAGGATCATGGTCTAAGGCCAGTTGGGGCAAAAAATGTGAGGCCCTAACTGAAAAATAACTGAAGTGAAAAAGGCTGGAGGAATGATTCAAGTGGCACAGCGTCTGCCTAGCAAGTACAAGGTCCTGAATTTAAACCAATACCACCAAAAAAAAAAAAAAAAGTATGATTTTGTTCACATAGTATAAGTTATTTCTACAGCTCAACAACCAATAATAGCCTTTTTTATTGGAACATTCCATACTTTAGAGATAAAATTTACAAAAATTCTCTGGGTATTGGCTGAGAAAAATGTTTGTGATTAAATTTTAACGCTTAGTCATTCACCAGGCACTCTCCGTGTGTGCCCAGGACACCGTGTACTACTGGCAGGTCAGACAGGAATACAGTGTGTCTCACTTCTCACATTGAACTCTCTGTTTACATTGCCCTCTTAGTGGCCAGACCATGTGAGCCAAACAAAAGGAACCGTGTCTTACTCCTCTGTCTCTGCTGGTCTCAGCCTAGAGTGCAATGCCTGGCACACACCAAACAGGCACGTTGCATGAATGAGTAACCAGAGAAAAGGTAGCAGAATGGGCACTGTGAGTGAAGAAGGGCAGAAGGACTACTAAGGGTTATCACCAGGGATCCACTGGCCCAATGACATGGCTGAGACTCTGAGTGGAAAAGCCTAGATCATGAGAACCTGAAAGACACCAAGGCCAGTATCTAACCAAACAAGAGCTTTGGGACAAACAGATCTGAGTTCAAGTCCCAACTCTGCCACTGTTAGCTGAGCAACGTTGGTTGGCACATTAATTCCCTCTCTCTCTGAACCTCAGCTTCCTCATCTGCAAAATTCATTCTTCCAATAGAGTGGAGCAAAGCAAACGAGGTGGAAAAGAGGGAGAAAGGTGGCTAGGAAAAGCCACTAGGGCAGACAGCTAGCTCTCCTGGAGGGCGTACCTTGCCCAGCCAGTGACTACATTTCCCAGCATCTCCTACACCTTGGTAAACCATGTGACTGCATTCAGCCAATGGAACGTGGGGCAGAAATAACTTACATTACTCCCAGGCTGGCCCAGCAGCCCACTTCCCAGGCCCTGGCCAGCCTCCCCTCCCCCACAATCCTGCCCAGAGCAGAATCACTTATAAAGCTCTTGCTTTGTAGCTCCTCTGAGCCCCCTGGAGAACACCAGCTCCCTACTCCCTGGGCTTTAAACGTTGTCAGGCACGTGGCCCAGGCTACTGTCCCTCTCGTCCTCTGGCCAACTCATCTGCTCCTCTATCAGGTCTCATTTTGAAATGTCACCTCTTCCAGGAAGCCTCCTCTGATCCCAGGAGACAGGCACTTTTACTTTCATTCCATAAATGGGGAAACTGAGATCACACAGCTAGAAAGTGGACAAGGTGGGTTTGAATTAACCTAGCCGAATCCAGAACTTTTAACACAGTCATTGCTTCTTGACCAGATGAATCTAAACTCCAGGGGCCCCCAGCACCACCTCACCTGAGGACTTGCTAGAAAAGAAATTCCACAGCCTCACTTCAGACATTCAGAATGAAACTCTGGGGTAGGCCCAGCAGGGTTGCTGATGTGCCCTGAAGTTTGAGGTCCACTGTCAGGAGACATGCTCTGCAGTTTAGCCCTCTGCTATCCACCACTTCCTGTGGCTCACCACATCCAGAAGGACTCACAGCTGGAGAAGAGCATGCATGCCATCTCTGACTTTGCAACCATCTAAAATGATTCACTGGGACTTCCACAGTCCCTGGCTTTGGGGGCCTGGTGGGGGGCGGGTAGAGGAAGTCATCATCTTTGGCTTTCATTATGGTCGTGTGTTAAGTGGCCCACTCTTTCCATTGTCTAAAGCCTCCTTTCTTGGCCCCATGGCCCTGCCCAAACCACTTTTATCACAGGTGTACACATTGTCCTCCCTCTAACTACTTTCTTCTAGGGGTGTCCTCAGCTCAGCAGGGTAATCAACTGTCAGCAGCTGCTTCGTCACCAGAAGGGATCTCCCTCCACACAAAATCAGTCCAGTCAGCCACTCTTATTTTGCCTCTCCTTCTGGTCATGAAATTTTCTGCCTCAGGGAAAGTTTCCTCACTATTTTCTGCAGAAATAGTGAATCCTAGAGAAGGAATGTGAGTGAACCCAAGCCTCAGCTTTCTCTGCATGGCTCCCAGAGTCTAGGCAAACCAGCTGCCAACCCTGCAAAAACAAGACAAGACTTCTTTGGGGACTGTGACCAGTGCAGGATAAAAAGTCTTAAAAGTCACCCTTCTGGGGTGGAACAACCTGGCCAGAACCTGGCAAGGAGGGGACAGACAAGCCACAGCACAGACCTTCCAAAGAGCTTATGGAAACCCCATTCTTTTCAACAGACAGCCAAGGACCCTCAGGGGTGGTGAGAAAGGTCCCCAGACTCCTCCTAGCTCCTGGCTGGGTCCTCCTTGAGCCCCAAGAGTCCAGGACAGAAAAGGGGGAAAGAGGGAGATTTCTTCAGTCCAGGCTTGAGAGAAACACACACCATCTACTGGGCTGGCATCCCTTCCCCACCCAGCTCAAACATCTCTTCCTCCAGGAAGCATTCCTGAGTATCCTCACCTTCACTCCCTACACACTCCCTCCCACCACTGTCAGCTCTCACCGACTCGCTATGTCCCCCACTTAGTCCATGTTGCTTAGGACAGTGTGCGGTTTATGTGGTTCGCTCCCACTTGGGTAGCTTCTGGGGGCCTGGGGACCCCTCTGGGCCTCGGTTTCCTTCTCTGTTAAATCTGCTGTCCTGCTTTGAGTGGCCCCAAGGCAGGGAAAGCCCACCCAGGAGAATCAGAACCCAGACTCTGATAGGAGAATTTCCCCAAATTGGGGAAAGGAGAATTATCCTCCCCACCCCCCGCCCCCATCATCGGTCACACGGCAGGCGCAGCTGGGCTGGCTCCCCGCAATTCCGGACGCGGGCCAGGCGGCTCTAGGCAGGGCTTCCCGCGGAGGCCCCCGCCCCCGCACTCTCGGAGTCATGCTCTGCCCCTTGGCGCACAAGTCATCAGCTCCTGCCAACCCTCCCCCCAACTCCCGCGGCCAACAATGCAGCAAGGGCGTACACGGCTGTGGAGGTTCCGGGAATGGGGACCCACCCATGGGCCTCTCTTTCAGGGGCCGGGCCAGGGGAAAGCCGCTTTGGGCACTTTGGGGGTTAGGTGAACGCTGCGGGCCCCACGGGCGCCACAGGCAGAGGACCCCACCCCCACCAGCGGCCTCTCGCAGGCAAACACCACGCACCGCTTGACAAGTGCTTTCCCCACCGACATGGCTGTGACCCCCTTGCTCGACTCCCCCACTTTACAGCCGCACACACTGAGCCCCGAGAGTTTGGCAACCGAGAAGCTCCCCACTGTCCTGCAGCGATGCCTTGGGGCGCGCAGGCCCGGAGGGCCCCGTCCGATCTGCACCCAGCACCGCAAGCCGCACCTACCTCCCTCGGGCAGGCAGGCGCCGCAGCCGCTGCCCACGGCCGCTAGGATCCCGAGCAGCCCGCAGAGGCTCGCGGCGCGGCGCTCCAGGGTGCAGGACAGGCGGCCCCCGGGAGAGCCGGGGAGCGGCGGGCGGGCGGCGCTCCGGGGAGACCGGGCGATTGCAGCGACCCGGGGACTCGTGCCCAGGACGCCGGCGCAGGCGACAACGAGCGGGACCGGGCTGGGGCAGCGACCGCGCTGGGCTCAGCGGCGTTGGACCTAAAGGAGCGGGGCTGGGACAAGGCTGCGGCGGGGGAAAGGGCGGGACTGCGGGGCGGCAAGGCGCGGAGCGGCGGGGCGCACGTGGTCGCCCCCTTGCGGCCGTCACCGCACCTGCACCCGCCGCGCTGGCCTCCGGCTCCACGCGGCCGCCGAGTCCCCTCAGTGACGCGGGCTCAGTGAACACTACTCGGTTGTGTAAATCCCCATACATGATCGTAAAAATCAGAAATGCTGCTTTGTCTGGTTTCTGTTTGTAAAATTTAGGCACTTTGACAATTGCAGTTATTTGTCATCATTTAATTAATATCTCATCCAAATATCCCTTATCTGCGTTGGATTCAGTGTTGTATTCCTAACTCTGAACCCAAGGCTTGGTATACAGCAGGTGCTTAATAACTCTGGAATGAATGGATAATGGATAAATATGGAAAGGTCTGGAGAAAAAAAGAAAATTAATGATTGCTACTAAGAACATCTTGAAATATCCTCCCAGATACTTTTCTAATAAAATTGTTCAAAATTTCACAGGATTTTTTTTTTTTTTTTTAGTGAAAGTGATAGTAAAGTTTATTACGGAAGGAACACATTTTCAATAGACTGAAAGCAGGTGGTCTCTAGAGTGAGGAGAACAATCTCATAGATTTTATTTTAGAATAAAAATAATAACAGTTGCATTTACTGAGCAACTAACTTCACTCCAGCTCTGTAAGGTGGGTAGGATTCATTAGCCCCGTTTTACACATCATAAAGTCCAGGCTTATGGAAATAAAGGCTTGCTGGTGACCAGCCAGGAAAGGACAGAGCTAGAACAAAGCCAACCTTGCCTGATTTCAAACCCTGCAAAAGACTTATGAGGTAGTTTCTCTTGGCAAAACACCTCCAGATTGCAGGACTCTGGATGTAGGGATCTGCTGAGTTGCTCTGCATAGTAATACAGGAGAGGAATCTGAACAATCCTCCAGGGGGAGAGAAGGAGAAGGCAGGCCAAAATTTGAGGATATTAGGGCTGAGAAACTGATACCCAAAGTGAAGTTCTCAGCAGTAAAGTATTTCTCTGCCTTTTTCCCACCCTCCTGTCTCTGGCCCTCATTCTCCTCCAGGCAAGCCACAAGAATTACAATTCCTCTTCCCCAAGATGGGACATAGGAAACACAACCCCGTTTCCCCAAAGCCAACCATAAAACCTAAAATACCTCTCTAGCTTTCCCCGCCTCTGTGTAAGCACACATTCTTTGGCCCGTCTTGTTTGGTTGGAGGTCCTTGCCTCACACCCAGGAGAAGACACCCTAACAACAGAGGGGCCAGAAAGTATCGGAAGGGAGGCCTTGCTGGTCTCCCCACTCCATAATTTCCATTAGCTCAGACCTTTCTGTCCTGTCTCATTTCTACATTTCTGTCCATGCTTCGAGGAATTTAACCATGAAGATGGATAGTTCACTCCAGGTTTTTAGGTCTTCAGTCTAAAGACTGAAGTGATCAAATAAATGTATTGTCATTTTTCTTCTATCTGCAGGAGAAACTGAACTTCCCCAGATCCTCCTGGGAGCACTCAGTCCTTCAGGCCTGAACAATGTTGGCTGCAAGATTATTTCTGCATTCTTGCCACTCTATCAGGCCAGAGGCCAATGCTTGTAGCTGGAGCTGCCTCCGAACTTCCCTACACTGTGGGAAGGAGTGGAAAGGGCCTGCTCCAGTAGGGGAGAGCCTAGGGGACATTTACATAGTTTGCTGTGGGATATGCAATGCAAACCTGCTCCCATGCCCCAAAGAGTCCTTCTTTGGCCAGAGTGGGGGTGGATGAGGAGTTCTCCTGTGGAGCTGGAGGTTGTGCCAAGTTCTTTATCCAGGTGAGGCCCAGGCAAACACAGAGATGGCACCTGGGTATGCATGTGGGTATATTTAGGTTTGTCCTAACACAGTGAACTCCTATCTGCATGCTGTTCTTTTTTTCCTCTTATCACTGATGGTGAACGTTTCTCATTTGGAATGCCTGCTTTGATATGCCTTTGGGAGACTATTATTGACAGCTGACATTTACAGGGCATTTGCTTTTTGCCAGGCACTGTGGTAATTGCTTTCCAGGCTGCTGTGCTTGGATGTGGTTTGGTTGTGTCCCCCAAGGTTCATGTGCTGACACTGAAAGTCCATTGGGAGTATTAAGAGGGCAGGAGGCTAGTTCAACCATAATGTTTAGATGTGGGGCTTTTGAGAGGTGAATGGAACTATGTAGGGTCATTAGACGGGAGCTCTCATGATTGAATCCTGATGGCTTTATAAGATGGAAGAGAAATGACACCCATATGTACACATGCTTCCTGTCTCTCACCCTGTGATGCTCTGCACCACCTCAGGCTTCTGTCAGCAAGAAGGCTGTCACCAGATGCAGCCCCTTGACCTTGCACCTCCAGAACCATGACCAAAATAAATCTCCTTTCTTTATCATCTACCCTGTCTTTGGTTCTGAGTTCCTGGCAACAGAAAACAGTCTAATACATAGGCGTGTCCCTTTTAACTTTCATCACAACCTTCTTACTTTCTCCTACTTTGTACACAAAAACATTGAGGCACATTAAGTGACTGTCCCAACTGACACACCTAGTTTATTGACAGAGACAGGGTTTGGCCCAGGTCTGTGTAGACACAGGTCTCTAAGCTTTGGCTCTCTGGTGTTTGAAACCTGTAAAAGTTCAGATTCTCCTGGGAGAGCTCAGGCCTTGAGGACTGAACAGTGTTGGCAGCAAGAATAGTCTTTAAAAAAATGGTTTTCCATTCTTGGTTAAGGCCTCTCCATCTTGCCGTGTGACCCTAGAGTCAGAGGCAAACAGTTCTGGCTGGAGCTGCCCATCTTGAGTCACAAAACTTGTTGGGACATGGACAGATGATTGCCTGCCCTTCTGGAAGGTCATCTCCTGTGTCCACAGGAAGGAAGAGTTCTCTCTCTCTCTCTCTCTCTCTCTCTCTCTCTCTCTCTCTCATAGTCATCCTAGTGAATTTGCATTTTTTATTTGCATTTTCCTAATGGCCAACGATTTGAGTATGTTTCATGCATTTATTTGCCATTTGTATATTTCTATATACAGAATTTCACTCCTAGGTATATACCCAAGAGAAATGAGAATATATGCCCACACAAAAATTTATGGATGAACATTCACAGCAGCATTGCTCTGATGATATCAAATGTGAGAACAACCCAGATGGCATGAAGTGAGGAATGGATAATTCAAGAGGCCTAGCTATACAGTGGCATATTACTTGGCAATAAAAAAGGAAAGCAGTGCTGACACATGCTCTGATGTTGACGGACCCTGATGACATTCTACTAAGTAAAAAATTCAGGCACAAAAGACAACAGATTGTATGATTTCATTTATATGAGATGCCCAGAATAGGAAAATCCGTAAAGACAGAAAGTAGGTTAGTGGTTGTGAGGGGCTTGGAAGGCTGTTTGAGGGAATGGGGAGTGACTACTTATGAGAACAGGGCTTCACTTTGGGGGTGATGAAAATGTTCTAAAATTGATTGTGGTGATGGCTGTGCAACTCTAAAAACATACTAAAAGTCACCAAATTATACACTTTAAATGGGTAGATTATATGTACGGTATGTGAATTATATTCCGATAAGGCTGTTACTAAAAACAAACAAACAACAAAAAGACAACCCACAATTATGCTATCTCTGTCTCAGCGGGATGCTTCAATGTGTGGCAAAAGACAGATGACAGGGAACAGTGCTGCCACCCAGCCACCCTCGAGGGGCCATCCCCAACTCCAACAGAGTCAGCCGGGCTTGGAGAGCAGTGTTGGCTAAACACACAGAGGATGCCCCTAAAGAAGACAGTAAGGCTAAGGCATTACTGCTCAGATTCTCTCTCCACCCGGGCTTGGTGTATATGTTTTAGGCAGCAGAACAACAGACCTCCCTGGCTCAAAAGGTCCTGGACTGCCGGGCATGAGAAACACCCACCATAAAGCCAGCCAGCTGATTGGCTCACATGTAGCTGTAGAAAGACTTGCAGGCCAGGTGTGGTGGTGTCTGTCTGTAATCCCAGCACTTGGAAGGCAATTTGAGGACAGCCTAGGCTACATACAAAGTAAGACCATGTCTCAGAACAAACAAAAAGACTTGTAGGAACTATGAAGTGAGCCGTCCCCTGTCTCAGTGTGCTCCCAGGGTGGGGTGAGCTTCTAGTTCCATTTGCCTATGTATTTGCATAGTGAAAGATCTGGAAGAATCCACCTCAAACTTTTGCAGCAGTTGTGTCTAAGCTGTAAGATTTGCTGGTGAAAGAGGGCTGTGATTAGGGAGAAAAATTTCCTCTAATGTTACACCTATAATTTAACCTTCAAAATTTTTTCAATGAGCACTTAGGTATTATTTAATTAAAATTTAAAATTTTAAAAATTTAAAAAAGATTTAAATTTAAAAAGATGAAAAAATTTAAAAAGATGAAAACCAGCTTCCTTTATTTCAAGGCTGAGCAGAGTCTCACTTGGTGGAGAAATGAAAAGTGATCTTATTTTATTTGTGCTTTTCTTTTTTAGCTCCAGTACCAACAAGGAGCACGGATGACTTTTGCAAAAGTTATTTCTGAAGTTCATATAGAAACCACAAAAAGGAAACAGAGTCCAGTTGCTCAGCCTCTGTGACCTCCCCACCCTTGCCTGGCTGTGGCTGGGCTTTGCATATGATCTGCTCTTGCAGTGTCTTGAGGGCATAAATCACCAGAGAAGCCCAGTCAGCAGGTCTGCAGGAGGCCAGCAGGGAGGTGGCCCTGGATAAGGGCTGGGCAGGGCCACAAATCCAAGGCCTTGCTGCCAGTGGGTTTGTGTTCTGTTGGAGAAGAGACTTTGGCATGAGGGTTCAGAGCAGTTCTAGAAACAGCCACTCAGCCCCCAGCCTGATTTCTGCCTGATCAGGCTGAGTAAATACAGGATAAGTGTTGACTTGAATTAAATTCTCAGAGAGAGAGAGGGAGAGAGAGAGAGCAAGAAGGAGAATTGGAGCCAATGCTGCCAGCAAATGGTCCTATTGCTGAAGAATGATCTGAGTAACGTGGGGAGATGAATCTGTCTTCTAGTGGCCGCCAGTGGTGTTTTCCCAGCACAGGCAATAGTCTGGCCATCTGTAGACAAAAGTTCTGTGAGCTCTTAGGTTTGGCAACTCCAGCCAGAATTTTTTCTGCAGTGTCTCTGACTCTAAGTTCATATGGCAAAATGAAGTGGCCTTAACCAAGAATGAAAAACTAGGGCTGAGGAGGGCTGAGTCCTAGCTCAGTTGGTAGAGCACAAACTTAGCATGTGTGAGGTTCTGGGTTTGATCTCCAGCTCACACACACACACATACACACACCTCACATCTCACACACACCTCATATATCACACACCACACACCTCACACACACCTCACACACAGCACACACACACCTCTCACACATCACACGAAGCACAACCACTTTTTCCAGGTATATTATTGCTACCAACACTGTTGTAGGTCCTGAGAATGTAGCACTGAGTGAACAAGACACCATCACCTGTCTTCCTGGAGTTGACATCATAGCAGGGCCAGGTTACAACCTAGAAGAGACCCATAAATACCTCCTTGCAACAGCGAGACGGGGAGGTATCCATGGAATGCCAAGTGGCCAGTGCCCAGATAAACACTCTTGTGGAGAGGGCCTTGAGAGACCGGGAGGTGGGGGCGAATGCAGAGCTCGGCATCCCCCCCCAACCCAGAATGTGCCAGAGATTCCTCTAAATGCCTGACCCTTCTTGCCACATTTGATCTTTGCTTCATTCTCACAGGACCAGAACATGCTTCAGAAATATTTACAGAGTGAAGGAATTTAATCCTCCCAGCAGATCCTGTCAGGTGGCTACTGTCATTTTCACCCATTGTAAGGGTGAGCAACACAGGCCCAGAGAGAAGTGAGTTTCCCAAGGTCACACAGCTAGGGAAGCTTGGGTCTCGAGTTCATTGATTTACTCACTGTTCTAGCTTTCTATTGCTGCTGTAACAAATTTAGTGGCTCAAAACAACACAAATTGGTTGCCTTACCCTTCTGGAGGTCAGAATTCTAACTGGCATGTCCTTGGTTTGTGGCTGCATCACTCAGACCCCTCCTATCTCTTTCTGTAATTCCTGCCTCCCTCTTGTAAAGCCCCTTGTGATTACATTAGGACCATCTGAATAATCCAGGCTACTCTTCCCACCTGAAGATCCTTAATTCAATCCCATGTGCAAAGTCCTTTTTGCCATATAAGGTAACATATTTACAAGTTCTGGGGATTTGGAAGTGGACATTCACTTACCCAGCTGTTTTATGACCCTGGGTTTTTGTTTGCTTTTTTCCTTAAACATGCAAGGAAATGGATAACCAAATGTAAAATTAGGGAAAAGTGGCCTGGGAGGCCACGCTTGAGGAAAGAGGAAGAGTTTCATATCTTTCCAGGCCACTCACTTGGGGATTTCAAGAGACTTGAATTTTATCTAGTGTTCATTTTTTTTTTTTTTAATTTAAAAAGAGTTGAAGAAAATCTGCAAAATGTTAGCAATTCTGAAAGGCGGGTACTTGAAAGTTTGCTATGTATTGCTCTAAATTTGTTGCACTTTTCTGAAAACACTGAAACAGTCTACAGGGAAGTTGGGTTTGGGGGAGCTGGGTAGCGCTGGCTCCGGTTGGACCCCTGAAACAAGTTAGCAGCCCTGTCCTCCACTGTAAAATGAGTTATGACCATGGGAGCCCACACTTGCTAAGGATCTGTAACAAGCTGAACGACTCTCTTCTCTGGCAAGGGCCGGCCATGAGGCCACTTAGTGCTGCAGAGGCAACTTGATGTGGGAGTGGAGGAGCCGCAGGACCGGTTCTCTCCAAACTCCGATTTCCTGCGGGAAGCGCCTGCCCAGCCTGGAGAAAGCAGCAGCGCGGCACTGCCCCCTTGTGGTCGCAGGGAACGTCACGTCCGTGAAAATGCAAAACTCAAATTTGACACCCGAGAAGACTGAATATTAGTATTTAACAGTTAGGGGGTATTTTTTCCTTTCAAATGATACATTTCTACTGTACTTAATGCTCTTGGCCACAACGCCATTGTAATTCTAAACACTCCTTGGAAGCCAGCGGCCAACAGTGGGCGACCGGCGGAAACATTGGTTTCTCATTGGGCATGCGCAAACCTCCAGGATTGGGCAGAGCTTGCAGAGGGAGGCGAATGCGTCATCACCCTAACACTAGCTGAGTGGATGGCCATGCAAAGCGGAGGTAGCGTGGCCGAGTGGTCTAAGGCGCTGGATTTAGGCTCCAGTCATTTCGATGGCGTGGGTTCGAATCCCACCGCTGCCAAAACCCGGTGTTCTTTTTTCCATGTCTCCTGACGCTCACTTTTTCTTTTTTTCTTTCTTTTTTAAATGGGATAGAGAGAGGGAAGAAACTTTTCAGCACAAGTGCTCTCACTCTCTAGCCCAGTACACAAACCTCTCGCCCACTAATTCATTGCTTTAAAACAAAATAAAGCAAAAAAAAAAAAAAAAACACCAACAAAAACCTGATCTTTTTTCCAGGGAACATCTGGGATACCCTGCAAAGTTCCCAACAAGCTGCCTGGGGTCGTTAAAGCTTCCAGGCCTGAAGCCAAAGGGACTGGGTCTTAATCTCCCAAGGCCAAATGTTAACTGGAGGGTGACTGTAATCATGCCCTGAGTTAGGGAGTGAACTTTACTGGTCCAGGGCCTTTGGAGGATCTGCCTGAAGAAAAGGTGTAAGGTGACTGCAGAGGGGTGGGGTAGGTGGGGTGGGGCCCCACTTAGGGATGTCAACCTTGAGATCCCAGCTTCAATGATTCACTTCCTGCTTGGACTGTGGGGCTTGGTGTAGGGGTCCCTCACTTATTTATTCATTCAACAACTGTTATAAAGGACCTACTATGTAGCGAACAAGGTAGTCATGTAAACCCATAGCATTTATAGATATTGTAATTTCACTAATTATATCTGTGAGGGGTGTTTATCAGTGCAGAATGCTAACTTGGCCCAGGAGAAACAAGGAAGTAACATTTAACTGACCCTGAAATTGGACAGCAGCTAAGTGAAGGTGGGAGAGGGGATTTCCAAGAAAAGGGAAACCCTAGAGACAAGTGAGAACCTGGTGATTCTGAGGCATAGAGTGGATGGATGGTAAGAGACGAGGTTCAAGAGGTAGGCAAAGGGGGCCATGACTTTGAACTTGATTCTGAGGGCAATGGGAAACCACTCACCATTTTAAGCTGGTGAGTGACATGTTCTAATCTGGGATTTAGTAAATTCAGCAGGGGCCTGGGATCCTGTTCTGGTGGAAAGGACAGTGGAAGTCCACTACAGTTGTCTGGTAGAAAGGACAGTGGTTTGTGCCATGGTGGTGGCAGGGTGTAAGACTGAATGGAGGTGGATCTGACAGAACACACTGATGGGGATGGTGTGAAGAAGAGGAATTTGTCAAATGGGATGCCCAAGGATTGCACTCAGTCTGGCAGTGCCTCTCCTCTCCCTGGGATGTAACACAGGACAGACAATGAGCAAATTTTGGGGTAAGAGGATGAGTTCAGTCTGACTGATGTTGGGTTTGAGATGCTTCTGGGCATGTGGTTGGACACAGAACTGTGGATGTCAAGAAAGCATCTGGCCGGGCACAGGTGGCTCACAGCTGTAATCCTAGCAACTCAGGAGGCAGAGATCAGGAGGATGGAGGTTGGAAGCCAGCTGGGGCAAACAGTTCGAGAGACTATCTCGAAAACACTCATCACAAAAAAAGGGTTGGTGGAGTGGCTCAAGGTGTAGGCTCTGAGTTCAGGCCCCAGTAACACACCAAAAAAGAAAAAAAAAAAAAAAAGCATTCTGAGTAGACAGCACATATTTGAGAGGCAATGGGAATGGATGCACTCACCTGGAAAGATCTGAAGAAGAGGGGCTAAGAGAGAGTCCTGAGGGACAGAACCTGAAAGGGAGGGCAGGAAAGAAGTCAGAGAAGGACAGGTGAGAGAAACAGGTGTGGTGTCACAGACCAAGAAAAAAAGATTCAAGAAGGAAGAGGAGCCAACCTTTAGCCAACTCTGTTAAGAGGCCTGGCAAGATCAAGACTGGAAAATATCCATTGGGTTTATGGTTATGGACAAAGTCACTGATGATATTGATTGAAATGGCTTGAGGAGAAGAAATTGAAACATAACTATGGACAACTCATCACAAAATTCTATTCTGAGATTGGGGGAGTAGTAGGAACAGTAGTGGGAGAGGAAATGGGGAACCCTGGGAAAATCCAGGGTCTCATGCACACAAGGCAAGCATTCTACCATTGAGCTACATCTCCAGCCCTAGGGAAGGTATTTTTAAGATGATCAAGAAGCTTGAGGATGTTTTAGACACCTGGCATTGGGTCTATAATTAGGGATATCTACAGTACCCATAACGGTGAAACCTGTAAATTTGTCTTGATGGTCCATTTTGATTGGTTGTGTCACCTGGGCTCCCCACTATGACAACTCTGTTTTATGCATTCATGATGCTTCCTTTAGTGCCTCCAGCCGTATGGAGGCACTATATCTCACAGAGATTCAATTGGTCTGTTGGGTGGAGGTACCACCTCCCTTTCCACTGGCTAAAGAGAGGAAGCTTTCTTGGAATAGTGATCCTGTTACCCCATGCTCAGAACTTTTTTTGGTTGCATTTGCAAAGCAGGCCCTCTACCACCTGCACCACACCTCCAGTCTATTTTGCTCTGGTTATTTTGGAGAAGGGGTCATGACAACTATTTGACCAAGCTGGCCTGAAACCTCAATCCTCTCGATCTTAGCCTCCTAAATAGCTAGGATTACAGGTGTGAGCCACTGGTCCATGCTCAGCGTTCAGTCCTTCTACTTTCAGAGCCTTGCGGGAGAGATGCTGTGGAGAAATACAGAAAACAACAAAGGTTGATTCTTGGCTTTTAGGTTTCAAAAGATGAAGCTGAGTAGGGAAGCTCTAGAAGGTAATATGAACAGTGTGAGTCTGTTTTCCTGCCCTAAGATTTCTGAGGATTGGTAAAGGAAATTCAGAAAAAAAGATGAATTTAGACATAAACATGTCACTGAGAACAAAGAGAATTCAAGAAATGACAGTTTCAAATGGCCCAAGATTTACAGATCTGAGAGAATGAGGCAGATCCGAGTCCAGCCCAAGCCATGGCCAGGGAGCAAGGAGTAGAAAGAATATGTGTCATGCTTTGGTCAGTGGGCTTTGGGCAGCTTCTCTAAATTACCCCAGCTACAAAGCAGTAACCCCCACCCCGCTCTGCTCTTGAAATTAGATACAGGCTCAGTTTCCTCATCTAATAAACCCCCACTGTGCTGGTGGGCCTAAGAATTAAATAAAATCATATAAATGAAAACCCAATTATTACTGAGCTTTTAAAAATTATATACACACATGCAATTCCACCCAACAGGAAAGCAGCAGTTTTTCTTTTCTTTTCTTTTTAGCTCCTTCACAAACTGTTTTCCTTGTTCACCACAGAGGGATACTTCCTGGGAAGGCCAGCATGGTTGACTAACACATTCCTTCCTCTCCACTGCCAGGATCCATGGGGTTCAGCCAATTCCATGTGTGCACATTATGATACATATGCGCGGATCTATTTACTCACAGTCCATACCGAGATGACAGGGGGTGACATTTCTGTGGAGAGCAGGTCTGGATTAAGAAGTTCTGTGACTTTAACCCTTAAAGATAACGGTGATTAGCCAGGTGTGGTGGTACATGCCTGTAATCCTAGCTACTCAGGAGGCAGAGATCAGGAGGATCGCAGTTCGAAGCCAGCCTGGGCAAATAGTTCATGGGACCCTATCTCGAAAAATCCTTTACAAGAAAGGGCTGGTGGAGTGGCTCAAGGTGTGAGCCCCCACTCAAAAAAAGGATGATGGTGATCGCCACTACCCTTCATCAACAACAAATAAAAAACAATACGAAAGCATAAAGTATGACCAACTGAACTCTATTTTCCCATTATAACTATATTGGTACTTTTTTTTTTTTTTGAGACAATTCTTTGCAAGTTTTTTTTCCCCCCCCATGCTCTTTCTGGTACTGAAACCTGGGTTTACCAAGCATAACCCAGGAACCCAAAAAGGCCAGGTTGGGCGGCGAAGCCTGGGTCTCCAGAGTCCCTCCAAACCCTGGCTATCAACACACAGAGATCTGCGTGAATGAACAAACCCACATTATTATCCGGGCGGCTCAAACGCAACGCTACTAAAATGGGTCTAACCCAAGATTCCTAAACGATCTCAGGCCAAGCCCAGAGAAGCCCGGGCAGTGAGGAGTCACTGACCCAAGAAGCGGCAGCAGAGGACGCAAACTCCACAAACACCACCCATGTAGTAACATCGCAGCCACGAGGCTCCAGGTAAACCCACCCAAGAGGCGGGGCTGGAGCGGGGAGCAGCCAGAGGGTGGGGCCAACGGGGAGGAGCAAGGCCAGTCCCGGAAGAGATGGGCTCAAGAATAGCCATCCATGGTGCCAAAAAGGGAGGGGAACCAGAGCGAGGGAGAATCCGGGCCGGGAGTAGGCAGGTACGAGAGTCCCCCAGGCGAAGCAGGCTGTGAGTCTGGGGACTTGGTCAGTAGTAAACTCGACCGGGTCAAGGGGTGGAGCAAGAAGCGGGACCAGGACGCAGAGGGCTTGGGCACGACCAGGACCTAGGTGGCTGCGAGGAGGCGTGCCCAAGCCCGGAGGGCTGGTCGAGTACAAAAGTCCAGACACGGACACCGGCAGCCTTCCGGGGGCGGGATCAGGACACCCAGACTTGCCCCGACCTGCAGGGCCAGTGAAAGCCCGGAGGAGCCGGCGCGGGTGTGGTCAGGGTGCCAGGAGCGTTTGCCAGCCGGGCCTGGGTAGAGCTGGGCAGGCAGGCACTGCGGTGGCAGGCGGTCAGAGCCGCTGCATGGCCGCCTGCAGAGGCCGCAGGCTTAGCAAGTGCAGGGCCAGGCCCAGCAGGCAGAGGAGCAGCAGCAGTCCGAGCAGCAACCGCAGAAACGTCCGCGCCGGGGCCCCGCGCGGCTGTGGAGTCGTGGACTGCACGTATCGCTCCACGGCGTCCGCGAAGCTGAACTTGTCAGGCGCGTAGCCAAGCTGAGCACGGGCCTTGGCGATCTGGAAGGTGTGCGTCACCGCCACGCTGTGCACCTGCGGGAGAGGCGGGACAGCGGAGGGCCAGGCTAGTGGGAGGGGCGAGCATTCGGAGGACACCATTTGTCCCTCCAGCACACAGCTATTGAAAAGGACGCTCTGCTGCCTCTCGCTCTTGCAAGGCCCTCATCGGGGGACTCCCTTTCTGACACCTGCATTTTCCTGGAGGACGCCACCTCCAGGATGCCTTTTCTGAATCTCTCCCTCCAGCCCTGCTTAACTCGCCCCCTGTGCGTCCTTAGGAGGAGCGTCCTCAGGAGCAGCCTTCACACCCTGGGGCTGATTAAGCGATTCTAAGTAGGCACAAGTGATTACTCACCAAGGTCTTAACTGTTTTCCTTGCTGCCAGATGGGCTGGGGCCCACCGGCTTCAAGGGTAATGATGGCAGCTATCAATTATGGAACAGGACTTTGTGCTTGGCCTGGGCTAAATCCTTTTACATGGCTTATCTCATTTGGTCCTGAGAGAACACCATTTTCCTCTTTGCAAACTTGGAAACTGAAGAGGACAGAGGTTAAGTGACTTGCCCAGAGTCACCCAGGAAAGCCACATTCTAGTTCATGTTCTTCCCTGCTGTGCTGGGGCCTAGAGATGCCCTCCCACCTTTTCATTTCCTCCTCATTCCTCAGCTGGACAGTGAGGAAGAATCCACTAGCTACAGGATTTACCCATGGCAACGAAACAGCCCTTGGAGTCAAGCCCCTGTTCCTAGGCACTTTGGTGAAAGAGACAGAGAGGCCAGTTACTGTCCCTTTTTGCCCAAGGCACAGCCAAGTTAGTCAATGTTCTGAAAGATATTTACCAAGCGCCTACTAGATGGGGATACAGCTGTGAACTACACATACAGGTCCTGGCACACAGTGTTCCCGGGGATCAGGCTGACCTGTGACCTACTCCCAGACTTCCACATAGCTGGCTTAGGTGGCACCGTGAAGGTCCTCTTAATGTCCTCCAGTGTAGTTCTTATCACAGTGTGCCAAGATGCCCTGTTTCTGGAATACTTCCGCTTTGGACTGTGACCTTCCAGTCAGTCAGTGTCTGACATTGTGTTCAGTAGGTAAGAGGACTGACCAGCAGAGGGTGGCTGAGCCACAGTTCCCAAATCTCCTCAGCTAAGGCTCCTGAATGGAACAAGGAAATCCACCATCTAGACAAGTAGAGCGACCACAGCTCCGCAGCACCTTGGTTGGCAGCTCCCTTGCATTGATGGGATTCCTGATGCATCTCACAAGCGAGTAGTGAAGCCTGGGATAACTTAGATCTAAGTTTGGAACCCAACAATACCACTGCTGTGAGTAATCCTGGGTAGGTTATCTCATTGTTTCATTTCCTCGTGTATCAATGGACATGATGACCGAATCTACAACAGTAGTGAAGATTAAATGACACTACAGGACTGGGCCTGGCCTATCACCACCACTCAACAAATGCTCACTGTTGTCATTCTCTCTGCTAGTCTGGATGGCTCAAAGGAGAAATCTTCAGTATTGCTTTTTTTTTTTTTTTTTCCATTTCTTTTCTTTTTGTTTTTTTGTTGGTGGTGGGTTTTTTTGTTTGTTTTGTTTTGTTTGAGATAGAGTCTTGCTATCCCAAGTTATGACCCACTTGCCTCACCCTCCCAAATGTGCACCATCACATCTGGAGGTGTTGCTCCTTTCTGTGGCACCTGTTCCACTCTCCCAATCCCTTCTCAGATTAGACAGCACTAGACATGGAGTCCAGTTTCAGTATGGTTTAATCTTAACAAGTCACTAATTTCTCTAATGATCAGTTTCTTATCAAAGAGTGTCATAATCTTTTTGTCCTTCCTAAATTAGCAGGGCTTCGGTGAATCAAATGAGAGTGGACTACAAGGATTTTTGGAAATAACCCAGAACACCACCTGTTGCCTTGGTGTACAATCTTCGTTAAAACATGCTCTCTTTTAAAATGTATGTGTTAGCAGCAGCATTACCGAGAACACTACACTGCACACAGTACGCACTTGATTTACACTTAGTATTTGGTGGCATGAACTGAGCCCACCCGCCAGGCTCTGTGCATGTGTGTGCACGCGAATGTGCGCTGACAGCGGGTAGGTTGGTGGTCCTGCCTTTGGAGCCTCCGTCCATGATAGAAATATAAGCAGCGCGTGGATTAAACAACAGTGAAGAGAGGTGAGCTTGGCGCTGTCGCATTTCAGACCAAGAAGGCGGCACAGTCCAAGCAAAAGTCCAGGGGTGGGGAGGATTATAACGGTGTCAGCACCAGATTTGGGCCTTCATGGAAGGTTCAGAGACCCAAGACAAGTGTGCAGCCATGGAGTCAAAAGTGAAGCGGCAAAGGGGGTTTGGAGAAGGGGAGGAAGGTGTAGGGCGGTACTCCCCTGGCAGCAGCCCACTTACCTCGCTGCGGGTGAGCAGTGGCTGGACGCTGCAGACGGGCCTCAGAGCCAGATGCAGATACTCCATCACCACCGCTGCGGAAGAGGGGTGGGTGAGGGGAGAGGTTCCAGGGACCAGCGAGGGGGGAGGGGCCGCGAGGGGCGGAGCCTTGGAAGGGGAGGGGCTTGGAGGAGGGCCCTAGGGAAAGGGGGACAGTAAGCAGGGGTGATCAGTCGGAGTGAACCCGTTGGGAGAGAGACCTGGGGAGGCGGGGGCGGCGAGCGGGGAGGGAGTGTGGGGCTAAACTGGTGGGGATGCAGTGAGGGGGGAGGGCCCGATGAGGAGGCGAGGGGAAGAGGCCAGTGTAGGGGGAACCGACGTGGGGAGGGACCGTGAGGGCAGTGGGCCTGTGAGGAGAGAGGACGGATGAGGGACAGGTGTGGGGGGAACCGGTGGGGAGGAAGGGTCGGGAGGAGGGGGGCGGGACCAGTGAGAGGAAAGGGAAAGGAGGTGGGGAAGGACAGGAACCGGTGAGGGGGAGGGCCAGTGAGGATAGGGGACAAATGCAGGTGGGGCCGTGAGGAAGGGAGGGGCCGATGAGAAGAGGAGGGGGGTCGGGACCGGGGAGGAGCCTGCGAGGGTGGGGCCGGTGACGAAGGGGGAGGGGCTTGTGAGAAAGGGAGGGGGTTGCGGTGAGGCGAGAAGCCAATGAGGGTGGAGCTGGTGAAGAGTGGCGGGGAAAGGGTCTGGAGAGAGGGGGAGAAGATAGGGGGAGGCGAGCCGGAGGGGAGGGACCAGTGAGGAGGCGGGGCCAGTGACTTGGGGGCGAGAAGGAGTCGGCCTGGCTTTACGCAAACTGCGGGGAGGGCCTAGGAGGCAAATCAGTTGGGGGCATTATTTGCTTTGCTTGGGGTCCCTTTGCAAAAGTCACTGGATTCCTTTCAGTCAGCAGCACGCGCCGGGGTGCCTTGTTAGCTGAGAAATATGTCTTGAGTGACTTGAAGCTTTTAAATAAATCTGAGAAAACTCCAGTATCCGTGTTTCCCTTTCCTAGTTTACTAGACTGTCTTGGGTAGGAGAGAGAGGAGGTTGGAGCAGCGCTTCTCACTCTGGCTGCACACTGGGCCACTTTAAGAAACACTGCTGGCTCCCCGACATCTCCCTCCTGCTGATGTTATTGGCCCGGGGTGTGGCTGAGGCAGTCGTTCTATTTTCAGGTGATTCTAGCGGGTGGCCAGGGTGAAGAAGCACTGAGTTACAGAGCCAGTTCGCTGGGAACTGGGTATTTATATACAATCCTCCCAAACTGCTACCACCTGCAGGTGAAGGTGAGTCAATGCTGTGCGTGGAAAGTCGCCCTGCAGGGACGCTTGAGTGAAGAGTTCCTGCAAATTCTTTTTTTTTTTTTACTGCAAGCATCCCAATGCATTGAAAGTAGAGATCTAGCCAAAGGTGTGCCAGGAACACAGCCCTTTGTGACTTGAGAGCCATCTGTCCCCATGGGCTGGCCTGCTACTTTTTGATCTGCATTTCAGAGATGGAAGGAGACCAGCAGAGGGGTGCAGGGCTAGGCGGGTGGAGGACAGCAGCCAGACACAATGTCAGGGTGGGGTTGGAAACAGAGACTGACTCTACAGGGTGAGGAGGAGAATCTAGTGTAGAAATGGAACCTCCATGTTACGACTGATGTTAAACAGTCTTAACATTAGGGTGCCCTTGGGGAAGGGGACAGCCCCAAGTCTCCACCTGCCTCTACCTGGCAAGATGGCTTCCAGCACAGGCCCAGGTGGGAATGGTATGTCTCCCACCTTTTCTCAGAGCCTTAGCCTGATAATCTTTGCAACGGGCCCAATCATGTGGGCCTTGTAAAAGGGTTAGGATTCAAAAACAGAACCAGGACTGTGGTGAAGAGAGCAAGGCACCTTCTTTTCTTTTTTTTTTTGGTGCTGGAGATCCAACCCAGGTTGTATACACTAAGCTACACCTCCAGCCAACAATGATAAATTTAGAGGCTCATCCACGTGCAGGATTAGGCTTGGCGTACCTGCACAGCCTATTTAAATTCTGGGCCCTCCCTCAGTGCCTCCCTAACCTCATCCTGGTCCCAGCCCTGTGTTTCAAACAAGGTAAAGTCCATATGCACACACAGAGCTGGTAGAAGGAGGGCTTTAATACACCAGTGACTTTCCTTACCTGTCAGGTAAACCAAGGAGGTGGGCACTTGGATCCAAGGCTGACTGTACCCCAGCTTCTCAAACTGCAAAAGAACATGGCCTGAGATGAGAACAAGTTGTTCTGGGGCTGGTGTGGAAAGCCATCTGCTCCCTCTACCCCAGGACAGCAGAGGATCCCCACCCACTAGTGGACTGGGGCAGAGCCTGAGCCAGCCCCAGCCTGCACCAATCTCTCTCTCTCTCTCTCTCTCTTTTGCTGTAGTGGGGCTTGAACTCAGGGCCTGAACCTTGAACCATTCCACCAGTCATTTGGTGTGATGGTTTTTTCAAGATAGGGTCTCTTGAACTATTTGCCTGTGCTGGCTTGAAACCTCAATCCTCCTGATCTCTGCCTTCTGAGTAGCCAGGCTTACAGTTGTGAGCCATCAGCACCTGACTTCCATGGCATGTCTTTGCTGTTATTTGGATTTTTTTTTTGGCGGCACTGGGGTTTGAACTCAGGGCCTCACACTTGCTAAGCAGGTGCTCTTACAGCTTGAGCTGTAAGAGAGCTACTCTGCCAGCCCTCTGCACCAGTCTTGAAATGAAATCCACTCCTTGGTCTGGACAACTCAAGCAGAAATGGAATGTATAGGGTGGTTCGCTAACCTGGGCTTAAACATATTACTTAGCTATTACACCTGTCTTCACCTAAAGATGCTCCAGGCATTACAGGGAATTTGAATCCTGCCTCTAGCCCTAGAATTGAGTTTTTCTGCTATTGAAGAAAACAAAACAAGTGTGTGGAAGGCGGGAGGACATGCACAGAAACAGGCTGGCACAAAATGAATGGATCTCCCCACTTGCATAAAAAACTCTTCCCATCAAAAAGAAAGACTGTAACAAGGGCTGGCAGGATGTAGAGAAGTTGGAACCCTCTTACGCTGCAAAATAGCACAGCCACTTCAGAAAGCAGTCTGGCAGTTTCTCTAATCAACAACAAAAAAAAGGTAAACATAGAGTTTCTTTCCACTTCTAGGTATAGACCCAAAAGAACTGAAAATGTGTCCACACAAAAATGTTTGTACATGAATGTTCCTAATGGTACTCTTCATATTAGCTTAGAAGTAGAGAACCCCAAATTTCCATCAACTAATGGATGGGTAAGACAGCATGTGGTATATCCATAGAATGGGGTATTTGTGGAGATGAAAAGGAATGAAGTCCTGACATGGTACATGTCACAACATAGATCAACCTTTAGATTAAGGGAAAGAAGAAGCTAGACACAAAAGGTCACAAATTGAGTCCACTTACATGAAATGTCCATGAACAAACTGATAGAGACAGGAGCTTTGTAGTGACCTGGGGCTGGGGGTGGGTGGGTGGGGTAAGACAGTGACTGTTAATGGGTACAGGTTTGTTTTGTTTTCCTAAGGATGGTAAACTGTTTTAAAATTAATTATTGTGATGCACAACTCTAATACTGAAAACCATTGAATTGTATCCCTTAAGTAGTTGAATCAATGAAGAAGCTGTTATATAAACAAACAAACCAAAGCCTGTATCGGGTTTAAGAGTTAAGAAGACAGGCCCTTCTTGGCCTCTGGCCCAGGGTTCTGCTGTCCCCCAGGAGGACTCCAAGGGTTGCTGAGAAGAGCCCCAGAGGCGGACCCTCCTTTTTTATTTCAGTAACTGAAGCAGTTCCTGCTTTAGAGTTTCCACACATAGGATGGCAGATTGCAACAAAACCCCACAGCTCAGTGATACAGTGCTTGCCTAGCATGTGCAAGGCCCTTTGTTCAATCCCCACCACCACAAAAACAAAAACAGAACAAAACACCCACAAGGCTAGAAGCCAATGTAAAACAGGAAGCAGGTTGGAAGGGGGCTGTGATGAACTGGGGGAGCACATAGTCTCCTTAAGGGGTAGCCACAACTCAGCTCCAGCCAGTTTCAATGTCATCTACGGGACACTGTGGCCTAAGCTGATGTGTAGTGTGACACCTTCCAATTTTTTGGAAGTAGGAGAGGATGAGAGGGAGAGAAGATGGGATTCTTGCTCCAGGAAGGGTGATGTCTGTAAACCTACCAGTGGAGCCATCCACTCAAAGACGTTGACGTTCTCCCCGTCATTGATGTAGTACGCCTGCCCACTCTGAGGGGGACATGAAGGAGAGGGGACAGTCAGACATCATTTTTCTGATGGCACCCAGCAGCTGCTGTAGCTCCCAGGCATGGGAAGAGACCTGGGTCATTTCTTGTGCATTCTGGGGCCACCACACTGACAGGTTGTGTGGTCCCATGCAGCCACCCAAACTCTCAGTTTCAAGTTTCTTCATCTAAGTAATGGGAGAACAATGGACTATCCCTTGTGGGCTGTTGTGAAGATTAAATGTGACAATATGTGTGAAATGCTTAGTGTTATCTTGGAATCAACACTAACCTCACAGGGTCACTGTGAAGAGCTAATGATATGCTATAAGGATGCCACCCCCACCCCAGTGTTCCTGGGACTCCCCTAGGGATAGGCCCCCTGCCGTGGTGATGGGGGGCGTCACAGGACACTCACAGCCACATAGCCCTTGGCTGCAGTAAGGGCCTCAGCTGCCAGCACATGTGCCTGCACCAGATTGCACACATGGACCCAGTTCATCCTCGTCCTGCGGTCCCCAAATCGGAACATCAACAGCCTCCTCTTGATGTGGCTCTAGTGTAGCGGAGAGGATGACAAACAAGAGCTCAAGCCTGGGTGGCTTTCCACTCCATTTACATGCTCACAGCTCCCTCGCGTCCAGCTCCAGGCCAGACCCCTTGGCCCAACTCTGGTGTCACATGCCCTCCCCACCTCTCCTCCTGGTTGTCTAACAGATGAGACAGAGCCAACTTTGACGTGTCCTCCTCCCTCACTCCACACCCAGCCCACCCACACTTCCAGCTGGTCTAACTCCTCAAACCTGTGTAGAACTGGACCACTCCTCACCTCTCAATGGCCACCCTCACTGCTCCCCTAGACCTCACAGCAGCTTCCTTCCGCCTCATCCTATACACCCCTATAGTCAGACCCCTGCACAGTTAGGGGGGATCCCTTTATTCTTGAATGGGACCATGTCTCTCCCTGGCTCAGAACGGTCCAGGGGCACCCATGCTGGCATGTTGAAAGCTGAAGTCTTGACAGTGGTCTGCAAACCCACCCTGATCTGGCCCTGGCTACTCTGTGACTTAGTCTCTGACTGACACACCTCTCTGGCTCTGCCATGGCCACATAGCCACCTCACTGTTCAGGGACAATTTCAGGGCTTTGGAAGAACCACCCCCTGCCTGGAAGGCTCTTCCTCCAAGCGCTCCTGTGATGAGCTGGGCCACCTCCCACCTTGGATGCTCAAAATGTCACTTTTTCCAGGGGGTTTCCCTGACTCCTTGGCAAGCCCAATTCTCTCACCCTACTCCACTTTTTCTTTTTCTGCACAGTGCCTGGCACCTTCCAACATATTTAGAATGTAACAGGTCTCCTCAGGCCCAAGGAAATAAATTGACTGCTTTGTTCATAGACCTGTCTTAACTAGAACAGTACTGGGCACATAGTAGGAATTCAGTAAGAATTTGTTGGACGAATAAATGAATGACTGGGAAGAGTCACTGGAGTTGGCCCAGGATCCCCTGCGATGATGTCATGAGTATCCACCTGATTGGCTTGAGAAGCGCCCATCTGGGGATATCTGTGAGGACAGTTCCTTAAGAGAGAAGATCATGAGGGCTCTGACCAAGTGATTGATTTAATCCATTGAGAGATTCAAATTTTAAATAGATTATCAGGAGGCAGTGAAACTTCTTGCCTGGCTGGAACAAGTAGGTGACAGGGTTTGTGCTTGGGAGCTACATCTTACTCTTGCCTCTTCCTGTTACAACTCCGCTGTTTCCTGTTCACCGCGATGTGAGCTGCTGTACCCTGCTTTCCAGCTGTCCTGAGCTGAACAGTTCTGCTCCACCACAGCCTTCCCACCCTGATGAACTGAAACTCTGACTGTGAATTATACCTATACATAAGTATGTATATATATATATATATAAAATTCCTCTCTCCCTTTAAGTTGTCTATATCAGATATTTTGTCACAGCAAACTAATACATCCCTGAGAACCCCAACAGAGGAATGTTGAAACTGCAGAGGGGAGTCTCGCTCCTGGTAACTTCTATAGCTCCCATAACCTTGCCCTTCTGATCAGATCCAGTCGCAGGGACCTCTTGCTGCTTCCTACACTGACTGTTTTAGATTTGTGCCCAAGTTGCCTTCTATACTTGACCTACCTTCTTTCTGCCACCCCAGTTCTCAATGAATCCCTTTTTCCCCTTCTAAGCACAGGCATCACTGCCTCCAGAAAGTCCTCCTGGGCCTCTCCTGCCAGGCCTTTCCTCATATGTACCTCTACATGGCTCTCACTACCGACATGATGTCTATCTCCCTTACTAGGCTATGTGGACAGGCCCATATTCCCGTCACCCAGCTTTTTCTAGAGACAGGTTTTCAGCATGAAGACTCTTGCATGAGATGATCCACCCAGCTCACATGAGAGTCAGGGAGCCCACATGAGAGTCTCTTTGGGGTCCTGGTTCTGTCTCCCCCACCAGAACCTAGGCCTGAGGGCAAAGGACATCTGGGGTAGGTGTGTCTCCCAGAACTGAGGGTCCCAAGTGGAGCCATTCTGCTTCCAGATCAATGTGGTGACATGCACATGGGCCTGGCCCCCTCTGCCCTGGTTCCAGAAGGCTGGGGTGACATACCGCCACTCGGGGCAGGTGCCTCTGCTCTTCAGGGCCATAGATCCCTGGGGGCCTCAGCACACAGGTCCGAAGAATTCCTCCTCCTAGACAAAGGGGAGGTGGTCAGCAGCTTATGGAGGAGCAGCCCAGCAGGGAGAGGGAGTACCTTCCCATCCTTATCCAGTCTGAGTCCAATGCAGACCCTCTGCCACCATCAGCCTGCCTTCCTTTGGGGACCCCTCCCCTCTGCAGAGGTCTTGGGAACTGTCTGTCTAGATGGTGGCCGTGTGATGTTCTCACCTGAGAGTAGCTCTCAGCATCACTGACACCAAGACCCAAAATCCGAGAAAAGGACCCACCCTGAAGACACTGATTATCAGCTCTTGTCACCTAGGTCCCCAGGGCTGCCCTGACCCTGTCCTTTCCAAGCTTGGTGGTCATTTTTCTGGAAATCTGTTTTATAGAGTCTATGTCACATCCTTCCAATGTAAGTTCCCATTCCCCCACAAATGAGCCAGGGCTGGCATCTCTGTGTTATAACCAAACACCCCAACTGCTGCATCCTATGATAGCCTGAGGGATATACAAGGCCCAGGGTAGTGGGTGACATGGTAGCCTCTGAAGAGGTATGTCTGCACTCCAGAATCTGTATATCATGATGTTATTTGGCAAGTGTTGTACCACTGAGCTACGTCCCTAGCCCTGTGATGTTACTTGGGAAAAGGGTTTTCATAGTTGTAGTTAAGAGCTTGAGATGAGATCATCCTGGATTATTCAGCTGGGTCCCAAATCCAATGACAAGTCCTCTTAAGGAGACCCACAGAGAATGGGGCTAGGGGATGGAGTTTTGTAGCTATAAGCCAAGGAACTCCTGGGGCCACCAAAGCTGAAAGACAAGGAGGGGCTCCCCAGGCCCAAAGACAGAGTTTGGTCCAAGGGGTACCTCAATTTCAGGTCCCAGATTCCAAATGACAAGAGAATGTTCTGGCTTATTTATTTGATTCGCCATACTGGGGTTTGAACTTAAGGCTTCATGCTTGCTAGGAGATGCTCTATTGCTTGAGCCACATCCCCAGTACCTCTCCATTGTTTCAAACAACCAATTATGTGGGAGCCATAGGACAGTAACACACACAGAGCCAGGAGGACACAGCACTCAGTCAGTGAGCTGTAACCCACACACCTCAGGAATCTGCTACCTAGACCAGGGCCCTCTGTGCCAAGTGAGAAGAACAGTCTCAGGGACAGCCTGGGTATCAGGGTGTGGAAATCACCTCCGGTGACCATGACTGGACTCCTGGGAGGCAGGTATCAGGTGAGCTTTTCTGTAAACAGCCATAGCTAAGTTTAAACCTTGGGTCCCCAGGGCATGGTGGAGGAAGATCGGGTTGCAGTTGGCAGTGGCCAGCATCACAGAGGGCCTGGCCTAGGGTATCCATGACTCTCAGGACCATGGAAAGCAGGAGATGCTTGTATGAATAATTCTCAGCCAGAGGATTAGGTGTCTAGCATGCAGGCTGTGGTCTGGCCTGGATAGGGGAGGCCTCAGGAGAGAAGGAATTCAACTCCACTGGGTCAAATCCCTGGGAAAATACAGCTGGATGTTCCCACTGGGACCAGGAATCATGGCTAGGGAGCCCAGGGTGATGGGGGTCAGGGACATCTTAGGGAAAAGTGCCCATACTCCAGAACCTGCTCCCCTGCGCCTATGGCACAGCACAGTGGTTAGGTCCCAGGCTCTGGTGCTAATAGTGCCGTCAAGTTCAAGTCCCACCTCTACCAGCTATTTGCTGCATGACCTTGAATGAAGCTGGTTAATCAGTCTGGATTTTCTCACCTGTAAGTTGGGGATTATAATTTCAAGCATCCTTTGGTCTCCAAATCTACTTAGCTCCCAAAATTAGATAGCACTGATAATAAAGGGAAGATAAGCTGTCTGATTCTTTTTAGTTTCTGCATTTCAGAAAACAAGTAGTGATAATTTGGATGGTAAACAATTTATCTGAATAGATTTGGCTCCTGAGTTTGTAAGGCCAAGGACTTCCTTACAGGATGTTTCAGACAGTGAATGAACCTCTTACATATGAAATTAATATGCAAACATGGCCTGTCATGTAGTAAGCACTCAATCAGTGTGAACTGTTTATATTCTATTGTTACTTCTCTATAATCAGAAGAGATCATGCAGCTAGGAACTTGAGGCAGATTTTTTTGGACAGTTATTGGAGGTTAAGGTCCCTCACTTGCACAACCCTTTTTAAGAGCTATAGCTCATTTCATATAAAATGTTGTACTCTTTTATCTGGAGAGAGCCCCTGAAACTGGACCCACTCCCATGACGCAGAAAAGAGCTAGGTTAGCCCATATCTCTTCCTCACCAGATCTTGAGCAATGTGAGGGCAGAGGCTGGGCCTGACCCTATCTGGGCTGCATCCCTGGTGGTGAGACACCCAGCAGGTGCTCAGAGCGCTTTGAGTGATGAAAAACCAAGTCTTTAGGGGCTGTACCTTGGAAGGACACTGGGTCTCAGAAGTGTGTCATTGTTGCTAAGAGCCACAATCACACATATATTTTGAGGAGGCAGCAGTAGGCAGACACATTTGTCGTGAGCAGACATGGTACTTACTCACCAGGGAGAGGTGTCCCATTGGCCATTAGGGTCAACTGGTCAGCGATGGCTTTGGTTCGGGAATAGTGGTCCATGTGCTGCCGGAGGACAGGGGGAACAGAGCCACCAGACAGGTCAGCAGTGCTGTTGGCAGCGCCTGCCCAGCCCAGCCTGGCCCAGTGCTGCACCTTCCTGTCTGATCATGCAGGTGTGGATTCAGGGGACTCTTGCTGGGATGTGACCAAGCCATGAATGCCATGGCCCTTGCCCTCCCCTGGGAGAGGACAGTATGTCACCTTCCAGAGTCACAGAGACAAAGGAGCACTGGACTCAGAGCTGTAAGTCAAACATGGCACCTTGATTCAGGTGTCTGTCAGCCCCCAGTGCCTGCCCTGCAACACTGATGCTGGACTTGCAGACATGCATTGGACAAGCTACTCATGTCATTCTTTAGTGTTCCCATGGTGTTTTCACAACCATTGTCTCATTTCCTGCTCTCCACAACTCCCCTTGATGGTGTTGTCTTGCCCATATGAAGAAATAGAGTCTGACAGTGTGAAATGACTTGCTTATGGTCACAGGTGGAAAGAGACCAGGCTGAAGGCTCAAGGCCAGGTCTGTCTGATTTCAAAGCCCCCTGTGGGCATGGAAAGCTAAATCAGAAGCAGGTTCATGCCATCCAGCTTGGGGACCCTTCCTGATGGACCCTGAGGTGTGAGGTGGACCCTGGTTTCACCCACCCCTGCCCTTTGGGCTATTGGTCCCAAGCTCTCTGGACCCACCCACTTCTCCTGGAAGCTGGGTACCTTGTCCAGGGGCAGGTATGGCACAGAATCCTCATCGCCCTGCTCTATGGGCTTCCCGCCAAATGCCACATTCACGGTGCTGGTGTAGACGAGCCTTGGAACCCGCCGGCGGACACAGACTGCAGCGACAAGTGCACATATGCACGGACACAGACAGATGGTGTGAGCAAGGCATCAGCTGAGAGGACCTCCTTGGACAAACCACATTCTCTACCCAGTCTTCAACACACACCCTGACTCCAGGGCCCTCCCAGAATTCAGAGCTGCTATGGAGGAAAGGGTCTCCTCCCCTTCACTTGGGGTTTGGGTAGGCCCCCTGCTCTGTGAGCCCTGGGGACTAGGTCTGCTCATTCTTCCTCCTAGTGTGGCCTTTGTCCTGAGCTACCCTGCCAGGGACAAGTCAGAAGAAAGTCTCACTCCGTGGGGACAGAGAAAAAAGACACTCTAGAATCAGAGAAACACAGATGCAGGACAAGGCTGAACAGACTCAGAGGCCCCAGATGTGTGTTTTCTATTTGGTGCTTCAATGACTTTTCTTACTGCCCCATATCTCCTGGTCCCAAGTGCCCCCTCTGCTCCCTGTGCTCCCAGACACCCTGAGGCCCTGAAGCTCCTGTGCAGGGCCCCAGACAGATATGCACAGAGAAAGGGTACAGGACCCACAGACCCTTGGCTGGGGCAGGCAGGGTAAGACAAGAGGGTCCCATCTCTATGCCCCAGCCCTGCCCCCCAGGAGCTGGACCTGTGGCAGGACAGCGGGGAGGAAGAGGAAACACACAGCAGACCACACTCCACTCTGAGAGCCTACCATTGATCACTAGTTTGGTGCCTCCAACATTTATAGACTCAATCTGCTCTTTTTGCAGCTAAAAGACAAGACAGGGGTGGGAAGTCATGGTGCTGCCTCCTGCCTTGTCACTGAGGCCAGAGGCTGGGCCCTCAGCTCTCTCATGTATAAAGTGAGGCTGACCTCTTAGATGTCAGCAGGGTTCTTATTTAAAGATATTTAGGTGGGAGGATGGTGGTGGTGGGGGATCTTAGTTCAGGACATGGCACAGAAGGGTGGGGGGCACACAAAACATGTCTGTTTTTTTGTCTGAGAGATGAACTCTGTCAAACTGGCCATGCTGGGGTATGAAAAACAGAACTGGTCTGTGGAACAGGCATCTCACTTAATTCTCACATCACCACTAAGAGGTGAATACTAAACTGTTGAGGGTTTTTTTCTTTCTTTTTTTTTTTTTTTGGTGGTTCTGGAGTTTGAACTCAGAGCCTTGCTCTACCACTTAAGCCACCCACCCACACCTTTTTGCTTTAGTTTATTTTTCAGGTAGTGTCTTGAGGTTTTTGCCTGGGCCAGCCTCAAACTGAGATCTTCCTACCTCTGTCTCCTAATGACTAGGATGACAGGTGTGTGTTACCACACCCAGTCTAGGTGGTTTTTGTTTAATAGGTAATATACCAACAAGGTTAAGAATAATTCAGACAGCAAAAAGTGTGTGTAGTAAAAGGAAAGTTCCCTCCCACTCCTGATTCTAAGTCTTCCTTTTCCCTCCCCAGAGGCAACTACTGCTAACAGTTTTGTGTGTTTGTAGAGATAGTTATATTAATCTGTTAACTTTGGCATAGAAGCTTATGTGAGTATTTAAATACTTATCCTAGCATTTTTTAAAGCAAAGAGGAGGATACCAAACACTATTTTGAACTTTGGAGATTGTTCTGTTATCAACGTATGAAGTCACTTCATTCTTTTGAACAATTTCCTTGTGTAGATACAAGATATAGTTAAATAGTCCCCAAGCCCCCTCCCCCACGTGGTTGGCAGAGCAAGAATTCAAACCCCACTCTAACTCTAGGTGCATATGTAAGGGCCTTACCTTCTCAACCCCGGACATCCCATAGGAGGCCACGTGAAAGACACAGCCCACCCCATCGAAGGTGCGGTACAGGGCTTCTTCATCTCGGACATCAGCCTGGAACAGAGAAGATGGAGCTGAGGCAGGAGGTTCAAGTCGAAGGCACACTGACACACCAGCTCGTGCTGGGCCCCAAAGCCAGCCCTTCACCGGCCCAGGCCAAACACCTACATGGCCAGGATTTACTATATATTGACTCTGAGGGGTGTCATTGTGGTTGTCTGTCCCCACTCATCCAGCACTCTAGGATTCAGGGCTGGGCTGGGTGCTTCACATATACTTTCACATCATTTTCCCATCAGACCCTTAGTGGGTTTTAGTGGATCTTTGTCTTTTGCTGTTGTTTTGTGGATGAAGACCCTGAGGCTCAGAGAGGTAGGAACTTGTGACCATGGCTGTCCAGCTGAGAAGAATGGGAACTAGAGCTGGAGTTGAGGCTGGCTTTGTCACTGGTTTCATGCTGGACCTGGCCCTTGACCACCACCACTACCAGTCCCCAGGACCCCGTTCCTGCACCTGGATGAACTCAGTTCCAGGGGGTAGTTCCCACTGGGGTCTGCGGAGGTCAAGCAAGATGACAGAAGTGCCGCTCTTGGCCAGGCTGGAGCCCAGGCTAAAGCCAAGGTAGCCGCCTCCTCCTGTCACCAGAACCTTCTGTCTGGGAGCCTGTGCATGTCTGGCTTGAGTCTTCTGCTGCAGAACTGGTGCTGTGGTTGTGGCTGATTCACGGAGTTTGTGCCCAGGCCCAGGTAACGGAGCAGCTCTTGACCCAGGTCCCAGTCCAGCTTCTGGTCCAGATACTGACTCAGCTTCTGACATAGGTACTGACCTAGCTTCTGGACCAGGTCCTGATCCAGCTCCTGGTCTAGGTATTGACCCAGGTCCCGACCCAGATTCTGGTGCATGTACTGACCCAGCTCCTGACCCAGGTACTGACCCAGTTCCCAACCCAAGTACTGACTTAGCTTCTGGCCCAGATCCTGATCTAGCTCCTGATCTAGGTACTGACCCAGCTCCTAGTCCAGATGCTGACCCAGCTCCTGGCCCAGGTCCCAACCCAGGTACTGACACAGGTCCCACCTCAGCTCCTGGCCCAGGTACTGTCTTAGCTCCTGGCTCAGGTCCCAGAGTAGCACCAGGCCCTGAAACAGCACTAGGCCCTGGCCCAGACCCTGGAAAAACACTGGGTCCTGGCCCTGGTACTAGAATAGCACCAGGCCCTAAAACAGCAGCAGGTCCCAGACCAAGCCCTGACCCAGACCCTAAACCAGATCCTGGACTTGAGACCCCTCCGCAGGCCTGGCAGACAGGGCAGCTCTTTTCGCCCTGGCCTGCCGCTCTGCAGGGCTCTGGTGAGGAGCCTGAGGGTTTGGGCTTCATCTTCTACAGAGCCATACAGCCCAGAAGCTGTCCACCTGTGGAGAAAAACAGAAGAGAACCTTCCAGAGTTGTCTAAGGTCACACAGATCAGCAGATCCCCAGGACTGAGAGGATCTCCAGATGGAAATCAGAGACCCTCTGAGCGCCCAGGGAACCTGGCCCTTTTAGAGCCCCCCCAAACTTCCAGGTGGTTGCAGATCCCACAGGGAGTCAGAGAAGGCAGTCAAGTTTTGGACTTTATAGCCGGGGAGGCTGGGGCCCAGTCATGCAAGACTGAGATTTGCTTGGCGTTTCTGATTTCCCAAGCCCAGTTCCATGTAGTACGGAGGGATCCATATCTAAGAGGAGCCTCACCAGTTGGGAGGTGAGTGCTTTCTGACTAGGAAGGTGAGAGGGCTTCCTGGAGAGGAGGGAAAAGAGGAGAGAGAACAGGAGGAGGAGAAGAATTACATGGGACCCAAAAGGGCTCAGCACCCTAGAAACTTGTACTTGATTCCAACATCTACACCTGCCCCAGTCTGACACCTGCTGCCTCTTCCTCTCCCAGACCACCCAGGAGAGCAAGTGGCTAACACCATACGGTCTGCAAAAACCACTTCCAGACTTCAGGATCAGGTCGATGAGCCCCAGGAATTCAGTACTGAAAATCCCATTCTCCTCACTCTAGAACTTGAGAGTCATCACTGTAGTAGCTGTCAGTCACTGTCACCATCATGGCCTCCAACTCATTCCACCTGAGGATGAGGTTGGTCAAGGGCCAGGTCATCATCATTATAAGGCAGGCCTACTGTGCACGGGATCTCACAGAGGTCAAGCAGAAGGTCACAGATATGTAAGTCTCTGCCCTGCATGGCACATATTGGCTACACAAAAGTGCAGGTGTTTGTTGAATGACTGACAAGCTCTGTCATTGTGCTGGGAGTGGCTATAGGGCAGGGACTCTGACAGTATTGTTAAGTCTCCTGTCACTGCCCTGCTTGCCAAAGTTCTGGGAGAAGAATATAGTCTTGCCTTGTGCAAGCACAAATACTCACCAGCTTAATGGGGGTGGGAATATATACCCAAGTCTTTACAGAAGATGAGCCTAATTTCCCCATGGAAGGGTGGGGAGGCCAAAGAACTTTTTTTTTTTTTTCTACCAAGGCCCAAAGAACTTTATTTTGGTCTTTGGGACCAGAGCTGCCCTCCTACCCTGAGGAGATGTTTATTGTGGCACAGGCTGGGACCCAGCCTTGGCTACCCATTTGCTGGGTGTGCCCTTGGGCAAAATCCCAAAAAACCTCACTGCACCTCAGTATCAGCAGCTGTAAAATGGGCCCAAATAACCCTGGCTTTTGGGGCTACCTCACAGCACCCTGTGTGGTCTAGAGAGAAAAAAATGACAAAGCACTTTGCAAACCATTAGAATACAAGCGGTGCTGTGGTGTTCCCCCTACCCAGAACTGTGCCTGGCACACAGTAGGCGGCCAACACAGAGCTGCTGAATGAATGGAGCCACTCGAGCCTGTTCCATGTCAGGGAGTGCTCTGGCCAAGTGCAGGGTTGACCCTGGTGGCTGCATTTCATTCTCTTGGCAGCCCCAGGAATGTGGACGTCACTGTTCCATCATCCAGAGGTGGAAACTGAGGCCCAGAGAACATTTGAGAATTGGGACGGTGTTACAGTAAATGGCTATGTTCGAATTCGAATCCATGCTGGGATTTGGTGAAAGGAAGTGGTGAACGGTTAGGGAGTACGAGGGATCGCCCCGGGGCGCGTCGGCTGCCTGGTGGCAGAAAGAAGCGCGTGCCCCCCACAGCCAAGGGCAGCCAGGCCCGGCCAGCTGGCGCGCGAGTCCCCTTCCTTAAGTTTTCCCTGGCCCTCTTCCCCCAGCCCGCACCGCATCCCTGGGCCTGCGCTCACCTGGCCCGGGCTCCCGCGGCGCAGCGTGCTGCTTGCTCTGAGCGGGTCTCCGCGCCAAGGCGGGCACCGCCGGAGCAGCGCCAGCTCGGGACGGGGCGGGGCCAGGAGCAAGGACCGCCCCCTGTTCCGGCCCCGCCTCCTCCCTGCTCCGGCCCCGCCTCCTCTCCGCCCCGCCCGTTCCGAATACCTGCGCCATGGAGGTGGAGCCCGCAGCCTCTCATAGTCCTTAGGAGGTGGAATGCAATGGGCCGCGCTTCTGGTGCGGGGAGGATGAAAGGCTCTGTCCTGCCTGCGCAGTCCTCCCAAAGACCCAGGAACGGTGCTTCTTCCTCCACCTACCCACCCGCCATCCATTCTCTCACCTGTGCTTTTGTTCTGCCCTCCTTTTCGCTCCTTTCCTGTTTCCCCTCTTCCTTCTAGTCATCATTCCATCTATTCTTCCAGCCATGTCTTTATCCATTCAGCCATCCTTCCACTCATTTTTTACCAATCTTTTTGTCAGTCCACTTGCCTATCCACCGATTTTTTTTAGCCTGATTTTTTGCGGTACTGGGGTTTGAACTCAGGGTCTACCCCTTGAGGCACACCACCAGCTCTTTTTTGTGATGGTTTTTTTTTTTTTTTTTTTTTTTTTTTTTCCCGCGGTAGGGTTTCTCGAAACTATTTGCCTGGGCTGGCTTCGACCCGTGATCCTCCTGATCTCTGCCTCCTCAGTAATTAGGGTTACAGGAGTGAGCCACCAGAGCCTGGCTAGTCTGATTTTTTTAAAGCCTTATTTTAGAGACAGGGAAATAGACTCAGCAAAGAGGCTCAACACACAGTGGGCAAAGGCAAGAGAGTCAACTCTGGGTTCAAATTTTGGCCTTGTTTATTCTCTCTCTTGCCTTCTTTCTTATTGTCATTCCATCCGTCTTTGTATCTGTCCATTAAGACTTCCACCCGTTCACCAACCTATTTTTTATTTATTTTCTTTTTTTTAGAGCCTACAGCTTAAAAAAAACACAAAACTCATAGGGAATGGGTTCCAGCACCTCAGCTCCTTTCCATTGGTTCTCACGAAGAGGGCTTTGTGGAGCAGGCTGGTTCCTGTTGAACTCAGGTTCCTTTCACTTTCTGGTCATTTTTCTTCAGGAGTGTCAGGAAGCTATCTTGGCTCTTAGAGTGCTTAGGATGCTCGATATGCACCTTAATTCTCTTGGCAAGAACCTTGCCCTTAGTGGGGCTCCAGTGACTCACACCTGTAATCCTAGCTACTTGGGAGGCTGAATCAGAAGGATCATAGTTCAAGGCTAGGCGGGGCAAATAGTTAGTAAAAGCCCCATCTCCAAAATAACCAGAGGAAAATGGACTGGAAATGTGGCTCAAGCGGTAGAGTGCCTGCTTTGTAAGTGGGAAGCCCTGAGTTCAAACCTCAGTCCTAACCCCCTCACTCACCCCCCAAAAAAATCTTTGGCCTTGTTTGTTCTCAACAATGCTAACAGCCTGCTGGGCAACACTGTAGACTATCTTTCCTTGGCCATGATAACATTTGGAAGCCATTCCTTTTTGAACAGTCAGTACCCATCCCCTAAGCTTTACAACAACATCCTTCCTGTAGATTCACATAGATGTGGCCAGCACCAACGCCACACTTTCTAAAAGGCCTAGAGACAATACATCAGGCACTTCTCCTCTTTCTCTGTGTTTGTCATTTTGGAGAATTCCTGGAAGGTTGTCAAAAATGTCAATCCATCTTTTCTTCACTCAACCTTCCATGTATCCATCCAAACTTCATCCATGCATCCTTCCACCTATCCATCCAGCTCACTGTCCATTCACCTGTCCTGCAACTATCCAAACGTTCATTCATTCAGTCCATCTCATATCTCCTTCCTTCCTTCCACCCATGCACCTACCCTTCCTTTCTTGCATTTTTCTGCCCACTTCTGTGTTCATCTAGTCACTAATCCACTTTTAAGGGTTGTTTGTTTCCCCTAAGCTGGGGATCCAGGTGACTCTCCCATCCCTGAAAAGGTTATATTTAAGTGGCAGTAGCAGAGGGGCAGACGTGTGCCCAACAGCACACACAACTACTACAATGGAGCAATAGGGGCTGAGCAGGGAGCATTGTCTACTTTGGTCTGAAGAGGGCCACTGAAAAGACTCCACCATATGAACAAGTGCTACGGGCATAGATGTGGGGAAGAGAACAGAATTTTAGCCTGCTCATGTCATGTGCCAAGTGGTAAGACATCCTGTTCATGCCTAGTGATTATTTTAGCCTGATTTTTAGAGACAGGGAAATAGGTTCAGCAAAGAGTCTCCAAACGTGTGGGTTAAGGCAGAGGGGTCAACCCTGGGTTCAAATCTTGGCTTTGATGTCCTTTCATCTTTCTTTTCTTCCTTCTTTCCTTTTTTCTTTCTTTCTTCCTTCCTTGCATTACTTTTTGTGTGTGTGTGTGATACTGGGGTTTGAACTCAGGATCTACACCTTGAGCCACTCCACCAGTCCTTTTTTTTGTGTGTGTGATAGATTTTTTCGAGATAGGGTCTGGCAAACTCTTTACCTGGGCTGGCTTCAAACTGTGATCCTCCTGATCTCTGCCTCCCGAGTAGCTAGGATTACAAGCATGAGCCACTGGTGCCCAGCAGTTACTTTTCTAACAGGGTCTTGCATTTTTGCCCAGGTCAACCTGGACCACAGTCCTGTTTATGCCCCCCCACATAGCTTGGATGACAGGTGCACACCACCACACCCAGCTTATTGGTTGAGATAGAGTCTCACAAACTTTTTGCCTTGGCTGACTTTGAACACCATCCTTTTGAATAGGTGAGATTAAGGCATGAGCCACCAAGCCCAGCCTCTGGCTTGTTCTTTGAGATAGGCTCTCACTAACTTTTTACCTAGGTTCTCCTCAAACTGAGATCTTCCTGTCTCTACCTCCTAAGTAGCTGGGATTATAGGTGTGAGCCACTGGGCAATTTTGGTTTTGGTGGTACTAGAGTTTGAAGTCAGGCATTGAGCTTACTAGGCAAGGACTCTACCACTTGAGCCTGTCAAGAAGGCACTGGTCAAGCTTTAGAAAGTTGAGTGGTTTTTGTTTTGTTTGAGGCAAGGTCTTGTTATATAGCCCAGGCTGGCCAGAACTGTGATCCTTCTGCCTTAGCCTTCTGAGTTGCTGGGATTAAAAGTGTGCACCACCACCTTGGCTTAGTCTGATTTTGTTATTATAACCTGATACTGGGTAACTTTAGGAAAAAAAGACATTTATTTTGGCTCACAGTTCTGGAGGTACAAGGCCAAGGGGCCAGACCTAGTGATAGTCTTCTTGCTGGTAGTTCTGAGGTAGTATGGTATGCTTGCATCTTTTGGTCTCTTTTGTTGCTAACTTTTGTTTTGTGGTACTGAGGTTTGAACTCAGGGCCTTGCACTTGCTGGGCAGGCACTTTACCTCTTGAGCCATATACCCAGCCCTTTTTGCTTTAGCTATTTTTCAGGTAGGCTGTAATGTTTTCCTGGGACCAGCCTCTGACCACGGATCCTCCTATCTATGCCTCTTGTATACCTGGGATGACAGGCATGCACCACCATGCCTGGCTTTTTGGTTGAGATGAGGGTCTCTAACTTTTTGTTTGTGCTGGCCTCAAACTACAATCCTTCCAATCTCTGCCTCCAGAATAGCTGGTATTATACATGAGCCACTGAACCTGGCAAATAAGATGCTTTTTTTTAAATATATATACTGAGCTACATCCTCAGTCCTCATTCTTCTTATAAAGCCACCAGGATTCTACCATGGGAGCTGTGCCCTGATGACCTTACTTGATTCTAATCGCCTCCTATAGGCCTCACCACTAAACACCAGGTCAAGTTCCCACTCTCCTAATACCTCACCATGAAGGTATCAAATGTCAACACATGAACACTTGGAGGACACATTCAGACCATTTTCAAACCACAGCAACATTCCTATGTAAGTACATTTCCACACCCCAGATGTCCCCTCTGTACCCTCACACATGGGGTAATCACTATTCAGACTTCTGTCTCCAATAATTACTTTTGCCTGAACTTGAACTTCATAACAATGGAACTTTACAGTGTGTACCTTGCATCTGGTTTCTTTTGCCCAACATTATTCATGAGATGACTGCATCTTGTTGAATATAGCTGTAGTCCATTCTCTTTCCACTGATGTGTAGTTTGTTCCTGTACAAATGTATCACAATTTGTCATTCTACCATTATAGACATTTGGTAGTTTCCAATTTGGGACTCTTAGAGCTACCATAAATATTCTTGCATATGTTGTGCACATGCATTCATTTCTCTAAGAGAATTGCTGGGTCACAGCCTGGGCATATGTTTTACTTTAGTAGAAATTTCTAGTTTTCCAAAATTGTTGAGCCAATTGACATTCTACTCCACCCCTATCCCAGCAGTATGAGCATTCTAACTGTTCCATATCTCGATATCACCAGCTTTTTTGGTTTTAGCCATTGTATTTCATTATGGTTTTAATTTGCATTTCCATGATAGGTGAGGCTGTCATGTGCACCTTTTCATATACCTATTGTCCATTTGTTCTTGTTTGAATCTTCTGTCCATTTTTAAAAATAAGGATGTTTATCTTTCTCACACTATTTTGAAGTTGTTTTTATATTCTGGATGAGTCTTCTAATAAAGTTTTATCTCACCTAAACTTTATACACACACACACACATACACACACACACACACACACACACACACACACACACACACCAATGATCACTTCCAGCAGTTAAAGTCACTTTGACCCTTTTAATGAAATAAAAGCAATATTTTTAATTTTGAAAAATGACCCCAGAGGACATAACATGTGTCACATCCATTTCACAATGGGACTGGGCCCACAAACGCAGCCTGAAGTTCACAGGCTTGAGCAGACCATTTGCTCTGGACTGGGTTCATTTTGGTTGGCAGGGGTAGAGGTGGCAATGAGACTGGGTTGTTTCTTCTTCTCCTAGGACACTGACACTCTGCCCTGGCCTGGGACCAGTACAATAGGAAGCATAGGGGAACCAGGGAGAAACAGCCTCATCCACCTTGTTTCCAGAGCTGGGCCCCTTTGCTCAGCTGGCCACTCACTGTTTACCACTGCCTGCCAGGTGGCAGCTTCTGGAAACCCACAGATGGTAAGGACAGCAGCCTCCTCCTGAGGGAGCTGCAATCAAGGGGAAGTCTTAGATAATTAAGCAGGGAATCATGACATGAAGTGCTCAGGCTACGAGAGGAAACTTCAACTATGCCTGGAGGTTCCCTGCTGTAGCGGGGTCCCAGGGACATCTTCATAGTAGAGTTGATTCATTTGAGCTGTGCCTTGATGGATGAGCAGGTGTCACAGGCAGGCACTCTATGTAGGGGGATTCCCAGAGCAACATTCTTGTGACTGGAGCATAGAGTGTGTTGGGGGACAGGGCAGGAGTGAGAGTAGACACAGAGATGGCACCGTACACAAAGAATAGCCTGCCCTCTCACAGCTTCCAGGTTGCCCTGGTGCCTGGAATAGTTTTTCCCATGGACGATCTGTGGGTCACAGCTTTCTTTGTCATGCTGCATTCTGGGCCAAAGTGTGCTCAATGAGTGGTTCTCCATGGAGTGGCCTTCCTGCTCAGAGGAGTCATAATTTTTGATCCTTCCCCACGGGTACAACTGTCTACAAAACAGAACATGTGGCTGGGTCCTTAGTGGGAGCTCAACAGGTGGGAGTCCATCCCTTGCCCTTACCTGAGAACACTTTTCTAGCAAAGAGGCACCTTTGGTTCCATGTTGTTTTTCTTCTGGAGTAGGGACCTGGTAGGCAGGAGGTGAAGGAGGATGGTTCCCCTGGGGCCCAGGAGAAGCAGGCAGGAGCTTGTGGAGCAAGGGTTCTGACCAAGGGCAGGCCCTGCCTTGATGGGGCCTGAGGACTGGGTGGCTGGACCAGGGGCAAGTGGGGGCTGCCAATAGGCATACCTGAAGATCTGGGCCTGCCTAAGGAAGCTTCTGGCCTTGGTGACCTCTTGGGCCAGTCTCCTTAAGTCATCTCCTTCAAACAGTGGCAGTGTGGGATCCTTGAAAAGGGGAAATGAATATAAAGTTCAGTACATTAAATCACTAAATGGGACCCCAAAAGCCTAAAATTTTAGATGAAGTTGTTTAGAGTGAATTAAATGCAGCCTCCCACCTGCAGCAGGAAATCCTGTGGACCTTAGCTTGCATGTCCCCAGGGACAGGAAGCTCACAACCTACCCAGGCAGCCATTCCACATGTGGGATACTTTGAAATCAGATGTTCAAGAGTTAGAGTGGGAAGGGGGCAGTGGCCAATCAAGATGGTCTCTGAACTTCAGTGAACTTGGCACCTCTCTGGCACAGCAGACACATGTGGTACATATTCCTACCTGACACTGCTTAGTCAGTGTCAGAAAAATGTCTCCAGCCCTTGCCCCATTTCTTCTTGTAAAATAGAGTGCCACAGAGCCTTGCCCTAAACACACATGCTCACAATAAGGATGCGCCCAGAAAGAGATAATGTCCCTTTCCCTGGCAGCAGTGGCCCAGCGGCCCCATTCTGCATGTAAAAACCATTCATGGAACCTAATGACTAAATCTTAAACTGTCAGCCTGCACAACATTGCCGGTTATTCTCCTGGGCACTTAGGGGAATATTCAGAAGGGTCTCCTGACCAAAGGATTCATGAGAGGCCACCCAGACTTCTGAAATGATGTCATGTCCATGAAAGTAAACTTTAACCTCCAAAAAGAAATCTAGGCTTTTTTTAAATGCTTTTTGAGACAGGGTCTCACCATGTCGTCAGTCCAGACTGGCCTTGAACTTGGAATCCTCCTGTCTCAATCCTCCTGAGTGCTGGGATTATAGTTATGTACCACCACACCCAGTACAAGAAATCGAGACGTCTGATTGGCTATTTTATTTGATCATCTGTTGCCTTGGAAATCAGTGAAAACACTTCATTCCTTAAATGGTTTAAATACATGCATCATTTTTCTATCAGATAGGAAGAGGAACATTGGAACCTGTGGGTCACTAGGTTTATGACCTAGTAGGTAAACTATGGCTTCTCTAGATCTGTTGCCTAACAGATAATCTGAATATCCGTGTTTTGATGAATGAGCCCAGGAAGACGGAGCCCAGGAATTAAAGCACACAGGCTCTGAGCATGGTGTCTTGGGCTCTGGCTTCCCCCTCCTTTGACTTTAGATGTGTTGTTAACTCCTTGAGCCTGTTTGTCCATCTAAGTGAGTGGAAGAGTGGTTGGGAGGACAAAAAGAAGTCACCTACAGAAAGCACTTATGCATATTGTAAATACTCAACAAAGGTAAGATGGTCTATTAACACTCCTAAAACCTGCTTCTTCCCGAACCTTGAGGACAGTTGGCTTAAAAGGAGAGTTGCAGGGACCTTTTCAGTCAATATTTTTCTTACAAGACCTACAAAGACCTGAGCAGGAAACCCAGGCTTATGATCTTTTATTATTTATTTATTTATCGGTGGTACTGGGTTTGAACTCAGGGCTTCATGCTTGCCAGGCAAGCACTGTAGCACTTGAGCCCCGCCCCCAGCCCTTTTTGCTTTAGTTTGTTTTATCCAATAGGGTCTCGTGCTTTTGCTTGGGTTCGCCTCACACTTGCATTCTCCTGCCTCTGCCTCCTGAGTAGATGGGTTTACAGGCAAACACCACCACAGCTGGCCACCTTGTGGATACTTTATTGAACATTTTCTTTTAGCAGTATTGGAGTTTGAACTAGAACTTTTTCAACAGACTTACATTGACAGCCCAGGACCTACCGTCTCCTTGATGAAACCTCTGGTGAGCAGGCCATGGATCCTGCTGAGCGTGTCTTCACCAACAAGGCAGTGGTAGCGCCCCCCAGTGAGGGAAGCCAGCTTCCTCAGGAACTCAACTGCTGCTCTGGGGGAGGAACAGAGGCCCAGGGGCTCACAGAGGCTGGGGGAGGCTTGGCTGAGCCCCAGGCCCATGAGGAACTTAAGGGAAAGTGGCCTGGCAATGAGCCTTGACTCTCACCACTGACACCATCTTTAACCCCATGAAGTACACTTTCCTGGCCAGTTACTGGAGATTCACCAAATTCCTGTTGCCACTTAGCCTAGACTCCATTAAAATACATGGGCAACATGTTCTGGTCCCCCATTCCTTTATCGGCCATCTCTCCAGTGTCTGCTGTGTGTTAGGCCTGTAAGAAGCACAGTATAACCTTTACAGAGCTCATGGGTTAGACAGAGAGTTTTGTGTATCTAAGTAATCAGTTTTGCTAATAATAAAGGAATTTGATGTTTTTGGTTTGGGGGCTGAGGATGGAACCCAGCACCTCATGCATGCTAACCACATGCTCTATCACTGAGCTCCACCCCCACCCAATAACGTTTCTGTGAAGGAGCTGGGGCTTGTCTAACATGTTCTTCTAAAGTAATCTTTTAGAAAAACGGTGCAACATCAATGTGTTTTCTTCTCTAGTTTTTTCCTTGCAAATATTCACAAATGTGTTTTTAAGAAAGGTTGGAAGACAATTGGGGTGCATCAATTCCAGGCTGGAGAGAAACAGAAGCTGGCCCATTGGTTGGTTGATTTGGGGTGGAGAAAGGGGTTTTGCTCTGCAATGTAATATCTGCTGAGGCCTCTAACAAAGCAATGTACTTCTCAATTCCTGACTTACAGGACAAGTGGTAGGGGGACTGATGTCTAAGAAAGGCCTGGGATGAGCTGAGGAGCTTAGGCCTCCCTGTCATGTGTGTGGTCCCAGGAAAAAAAGCAAGCTACTCCCAACCCCTGGTGCCCACCTGTCCATGCAGTTGAGGGAGATGGTGTGCACCTTCACTTTTCTGTCCTCCTGCAGCCTTTGGATGGCATTGAGGACAAAGCTGCAGCTTGTGTCTGGCTTCCCATCAGTCAGGAGGTACAGTCCTTGCGCATCAGGAAAGCTGAAAGCTTTCTGAGAGAGCACAAGAAGGTTATCGCCCTCGCAAGAAGGTTATCGCATGGGGACTCTCCAGGAATGGTAAAAACCAATTGTCCCCAAAGAAAATGTGTCTGATCAGATGCTACTGACCTATCCATTAACACTGAGATTCCCCTTTCAGCCTAAGACCACCAAGAACACAGCCTGCTTCCTACTGGTTAGCCCCAGGCAAGTCAGTTAACCTCTCTAAGCCTCTGTCTCTTCATCTTAAAGTGAACACAAGAATCCCTTTCTTATTGGGTTATTGGGAAGATGAAATGAAATAACAGGTTGCAAATCCCAAAGCTCATGCAATATCAGTATAAGGAGTGATGCTATTTCTGTTCTGCTACAGGGTCAGGTTCAAAGGCAGCACTTGCCAGCAATGCCTGCAAGACTGAGGTGCTCCCTTGAGCTTGTAGGTGAGTCACCCACTGCATAGCTTCGTGACATGCTTCATCTGTGGTCTCCACCAGAGTTTTCTGCCATGGCTGTAGGCCCTCAGCAAAGCTAAGCAGGTTAAAACTGGGGAGGACAGGTGAGAAGGAGATTGGTTAGACTGGGTCAGGCTGTGCTGAGTTGGTCACCTCTGTGAGGACTCTTCGCTTCCATCACTGAAGACCTCTACAATGAGACCTATTGCCCGTTGTGGGGGAGGGGGTGTCTGTGGGCCACCCAAGAGTGAGAGGATACATACTGAAGACTCTAGAGGCAGAAAGAAATAGATTTAAATCCCAGCTCAGCCACCAAATGGGTATGTGCTCTTGGACAAACGTCTCTCAGTCTTAGTTTTCTTTTCTGAAAAATGGGATAATAATAGGAACACTCATAGGGTCAAATCATGCCTGGAAAGTGTCTGCCTCATGGGAAGTGCTCAATAAATGTTTAATTTTGTCAATTTTTGAGGAAAGAATGAGACCCAGCCTGGGACCAGTGTTTCCTGCTGTCCCCTTGGGGTCAACCCTCTGCATAGAGAAAACAACTTCCTTCACTTAAAAATTAAGTTCAGTGATAGTGGTGTAGCTCATTGGCAGAGCGCTTGCCTAGTTTGCATGAGATCCTGGGTTCCATCCCTAATACTGCAAAGAAAAAAAAAATCAGGTCCAGAGAAAGTTACAATTCAAAGCTATTGGTGGTACCTTCACTGCGCTTGCAGCTGTCCCTGGGCCTAAGACGGAGTTTTAAAAAACACTTTTCCTTCTGCAGCCCAGCAGAATAGTGTTCTTTTCCTGCTCAATAAGCCATTCAGAAGGGCACCTCAGAAACCTCCAGGCTCCTTGGAACTGTGAGGAGGGCTGTGCCTGGTCCTAGCAACACTGGGGAACTGCCCTTTGGTCTCCTGACTTCATTCACTCACAGCCCTTCCTCCTACCTGTCACAGTGTTTCCGCAGCTGCTCCCAAATCAGCAGAACCAGCTCTGATTTCACCTGCTGCAGGTAGGGCCCCATGGACCCCGATGTATCCAACACGATGCATACTTTGCTCTCCAAGATGGCACCAAACAGCCGGCGGCTCCCTGCTCACACATGGGTGGACATAGGCAGGGGAAGGAATGAGGGGTCCTGCCTCAAAGGTTTTCCTTACTGTATCTATCAACACACCTATTGCCTGCCTGGTGATTGATAATGCACCCAACTGGGAGATGGCTTTGTAGTGGAGGTGGACAGGTCAGTTGTCCAAGGGCAGCTCCAGCTCTGGGCTTTGCCTGTGACAACTTGCACTGGTGGCTACAACATTGTAGGGCTTGAGATTCTGCCCTAAAATTATGTGAGTGGATTAAACAGTGTCACCATATTATTTGGAGCTGGAAAAGATGTCATAGTCAGGCAACAGGCAAACAGAAATTAACTGAGCATCCATTATGTGGACAAGAGAGGACCCCTGTCCTCATGGAGCTTACAGTCAGGCAAGGAAGATAGATGTCAGACAAATAATTACAACTCTGCTGATGGTCGTGAAAAGGAGTGTTATGGGCATGTAATGGGGAGAATTGAAGTTAGGTGGCTGTAGGCTGGGGAGCAGGGAAGCCAAGAATGAGCAGCAGTAGGGTTGTGGGGGAGCCTCTGAGGAGGCTCTGAGAGATAGGTAGGGCGTGCTGAAGAGCAGAGAGAAAGCCAATGTGGGGGACAAAGCAAGGTTGGAGAGAGAGACCCATGGGGACAGGGAGGAGAGGTAAAGCAGAGAAGTTGTTCAAGGGGTTGGAATTCAGCACAAGGGAAGCCCCAGAGGGCTTGGTGACTTGCCAGGATGCCACAGCCTGGCAGTGGCAGAGTTGAGGTTCCTACCCAGATCCTGATTGGCAATTTAGTTAGGTAACCTTTGACACTGGGCTAAACAGAGGTGACACTGGGGAGCTAGACAACCAGGCGATGTGTCCAACAATCTGGAAACACCTCTAGAATTCATTAGGGCAGCAGAAAAAATTGATGAACTGCTATAAAATGGACCTATCACTCTCCACAACAAGTGAACCTCCTGCCCATGGGTCTCCCAGGACTCATCTGGGCATTTCATGACAAAGCAAGTGTCAAAAGAAGAATAAGAGGGAAGCCAGTTGGCACTGGTGGCTCACGCCTGCAATCCTAACTACTTGGGAGTCTGAGATTGGGAGGATCACCATTTGAGGCCAGCCCAGGTAAATGGTTCATTAGACCCTCTCAAAAATACCCAACACAAAAATGGGCTGGTGGAGTGACTCAAGTGGTAAAGAGGCTACCTAACAAGCCTGAGGCCCTGAGTTAAAGAGAGAGAGAGAGAGAGAGAGAAAGCAAATCTGAGAATATAGGGAGTCCTATAAGGATGTCCAGCCAGCTGGTCAGCCCGAGAGGGACCTCTAACCACAAATGTCCTGCTGATCCCCTTAGTAACCAGACAGTGGGGACAGTGAAAGCCACTAAGCTCTGTCATTTTCTTTTTACCTCCTGAATCTCTAACTCTGCCCATTTCATCTATCCCCCTCACCACTACCCCAGCCAGCTCTCAATCTCCCCACTGTGCTACAGCTAGGTCACTCTCATTCCACTCCATCACCTTCTCCTTATTTAAAATCTTTTAAGCTGGGCATGGTGGCACACAGTTGTAATCCCAGGAGCAAGCAGGGACAGGAGGATCTCCACCTGGAGTTCAAGGCCACTCTTGGGCTCCATAGCAATTTGGAGGCTAGCTTGGGCTATATAGCAAGAACCCATCTCAAAACCCTAAAACAATTTCAAAAGAAGCACAATCTTTTAATGACTTTCCATTGCTGCTAATAAAAAAGTCCGTGCCTTGCACGCATCTCTCAGGTGGTCTCTGGCTGGGCCCTACTTGGCCATACTGCCTTCCTTCACTTTAGTCTGAACTCTGCACCCTCCCTCCCACTCAGCACCTCAGCATGGGTTGAGCATCCACTGTGTGTCCAGCACACCATGAGTTCTTTCCTTTTTCTGCACTGTTCAGAACTCAGCTCAAACATTTCCTTGGGAAAGCCTTCCTTACCCTTCCTGTCCAGGTCAACTGCTGCTCCTAGCACTGTGGGCCTCCGCTCCCTGCCCTTGTTACAGCTGTGATATTAGACTTGTTTGTGACTCTTTGGTTGAGATCTAATTCATCTAGGACCCCAGGCTCTGTGAGTTCAAGGACCATGTTGGGATTACTTTCCACCCTTTCCCTAGTACTCAATACTTACTTGTTGAATGAATGAGAGAATGAGTGAAACCACTGGGTAAGTTTTGAACTATGAGTTTTCAGATATGGACCCGTGTGTGAGGCAGGGGACCTCATACTGCAAAAGAGGGAGCTGAGTCTCCACCTTCAGCCCTTCCTAGTGGTCAGTGTGAGCTGGGAATGGGGAAAGGTCCACTCTTTCTTTGCCTCACTCCAGCCTCTGTCCTGACAATGACCCCCTGAGCTTGCAGCCTCCTCTGGAGGTTTTGAAAAGCAGCAGTAGTTAGCTAGCACCTGTGTGGCTCACACCTGTAATCCTAGCTACTCAGGAGCAAAGATCAGGAGGATTGTGGTTCAAAGCCAGCCTGGGCAAATAGTTTGAGAGACCCAACACAAAAACAGGCTGGTGGACTGGCTCAAGATATAGGCCCTGAATTCAAACCCCAGTATGCAAAAAAAAAAAAAAAAAAAAAAGAAAGAAAAAAGAAAGAAAGAACAAAAAGCAGCAATTATGATCACATGTAGGCTCTACTGCAGAGAATAGGACCTGATGGATCTGCACAGGATCCTGCATTGCTCATACACAGCCACCTGTTGGAAGGAACTTCCTCCTCCTTCCCAGAACACTTCAGGCCCCAAAACCTAAATCCCCTCCTGTCTGGTTCCAGCTGTTAGTCTGGTCTCTTAGCCTCAATGCTTCAGACCATCTCTTAACTCCAAGCCCCCCAACCAAAAAAAAAAAAATTCAAGCCACCCACCTCTGGGATGTTAGCCTGGCTTTCTGCCTACCCCATCCATTCACCTGCCACAGAGGCAGCTGGGTGCTCCTGGAGAGAAGCACAGAGGGCATCCTCTAGGTCACGCCCTCCCATCTCCACCTCCACAGGTTCATTGGGGCTCAGTCAGTAAGAAGGGGAGCTACGTGTCATGGACAGGAAGGTGAGGTGTCAGATGTCCTCAAGATGGCCTGATCTCTCTGTGGCTCTATGGTCAAGACTTCACCCTCCTGTCACCTAGCAACTTACCTGACGTCTGAATCAGGGGCTCATATAATACCTGATGACCCTCCTGGCTGAGGGCCTGGTCTTAGAAGGACTAATGCTGGAGTCCCAGGTCAACCTTTCTGTTCCTCAGGCCCCCCATCCCCAAGGCAGCAGGCAGGCTCACCTGACAGTAGCCACTGCAGCCTCTGCACGTAGCAGTGCATCACTTTCTCCAAGTCTGAGATGTACACCTCCATCTCCCACAGCGTCCTCTTGAGGTGCCGTACCACTCCCTGGATGAGGCAAAGAAGGCAGAAACCCATCAGCTAGCTCTTCAGCCTCAGCACCCCAAAACAGTTTATTCCATTGTGATCAACAACTCCAAAAACAGGTTTTGTTTTTTTTTTCCAGTACTGGGGTTTAAACTCAGGGCCTCATGCTTGCTAGGCAGGCACTATACCACTTGAGCCACTCCACCAACCCAGAGCATACATTTTAATTAATTAATTAATTAATTTTTGAGATGGGGTCTTGATATGTAGCCCAGGCTGGCCTCAAACTTGCAATCCTCCTGCCTCAGCCTCCCAAGTACTGGGATTACAGGTGTTCACTATTGTTTACTTGGAAGCTCTTTTTTCCTTTTATTAACTACTAGAGGGCTGAGTGTGGTGGTACACATCTATAATCCCAGCTACTTAGTTGGCATACATAGGAGAATCTTGGTCTGAGGTCAGCCCCAGGAGAAAACGTGAGATACTTTCTGAAACATAACTAAAGCAAAAAGGGCTAGGGGTGAGACTCAGGGGGTAGAGTTCCTGCCTAGCAAGTGCAAGGCCCTGAGTTCAAACCCCAGTCCTCACAGGGCTTGGGGGGGATTATTAGATTTATTGTTCTATGAAGGAGTGGGGGGATTAGTATGGTACTTTACGATGAATGCAGTCACTGTGGTAAGAAAAAACACATTATCTCCAAGTTTTAAAATAGACAATGCTTAATGGTGGGGTGAGAAGTCCATAAATTTTAAACTGGAGAATGACCTCAGGTGGAGAGGGACAGCATGCTAAGACGATCATAAGTTCTTCTTGTGGGTAACTGCGAATTTGAGGGTTATTTTTAGTTCCCTCTAATGCTGATAATGAGCCAGGCACCGGAGGCTCATGCCTGTAATCCTAGCTACTCAGGAGACAGAGATCAGGAGGACCACAGTTTGAAACCGGCCTGGGCAAATAGTTTGTGAGACCCTATCCCAAAGAAAACCCATCACAAAAAATGTGCTGGTGGAGTGGCTCAAGATGAAGGCCCTGAGTTCAAACCCCAGGACTGCAAAAAGCAAACAAACAAAAAAACACAGTAAAAATGCTGATAATGTAATATAAAAGGGAAATGATCAGATTTTTACCTTATACTAAATTTACTTGTTCCAACATCAAAGCAGTTAAAAAAAAATAATAACTTTCCCAAAGTAGAAAACAGAGAAGGGAACTCGTTGCCTCCTGTCGTAACCCCATTTGCTGCCAGCCTGACAAAGCCGTGGTCAGCACTGGGGGCACCAAGTTCTTTTGTGTGAGTACTTCTGCTAAGCCCAGAACTTGTACGCATTTCTCACAGTGGGGTGGGGTGGGGAATCTACTCTGGAGTGTGATCTCAGGCCTTGACTTAACTTTTTCCATAACAGGGTTCTGTATTTCTTTCTGGCTGAGGGCAGCTCTACTTTGGGGGGGTGGGGCTCTTTAAGTGGGAACAGAGGCCAGGTGCATGACAAGAGGCAAGGAGCTGGGGAGAAAGCTGGGGAGTAACAGCACTGTGACTTACGTTGACCTCAATGCTGGGGAAGGCACTGCAGTGTCTGGCGGATGCTGGCCTCTGTGCTGCCTTTTGATGGCTACAGTTGGGACCAATGCATCTGGAAATCTCCATCTTCAGTTTTTTCAGCCCATAATTTGCTACCCACTTTAGAATACAGGAAAGAACATTATCTAGGCAACTGATGCTTAATTGAGTGATTGATTGTCTGACATCTGTCTCGTGTTGGAAATGGGGGTCCTGAGTTCTCACGAGCATCCATCACACACAGGTTCATACCTAGCTCTGGGGAAAAGAGTCACAAGACATGGGGAACAGGGAACAGAACTTATTGAGCACCTATTCATCCTTTGTGTAGAGGACATTGTTCTTTTCCAATATTCTATTCAACCCTCCACCACACAATTTGGGTGGAAAGTCCTGATTGGTTTAAAGTCCAGACTATATAACCTATTAGGCTGATCTCAGGTTCTCTTATCAAAACAAGAGATGCCAGAATAGGCATGCAATAACCAATCAGAAAATGGCATCCAGGACTGGCCCAATCAGAACCAAGTTAAGACTTCCATTGAATGGTTGTGGGAAGATGATATGAAAACAAGGGGGATTTGTTGCTTGCAATCAGAAGGATCTGATACCGTTAAAATACTTCCCACAAAATACACTTTAATGATTCTCACATTACTCTAATTAGGTCGGTGCAATTGTCTTCAATTTTACAAACATACACATTGAGATCAAGTGTGGCTATGACTGCCCCTTTGTCAGGAAGTAGCAGAACTGGATTTTGAACTTAGGTCTATTTAGCCATTATCTCATCCACCCCAGTAAGCAGTCATTCTTACCAAGTTTGTCCTTTCTTCCAAGTATGCCCACCCTCCTGGAAGTAATGGTTGGTGTAAGGAATTGTTGTCTGGGGTAATGTGCTGGTTCACACAACTTATACCTCTTGACTTGAGCAAATGGTATCCTTTCTGGGCAGCTCAATAGAAGAGCCAGTCCTCCTTACCCTTCTTCTTTGAGGGTATTTCTTATACACAGAGCCTAGGAGAAACAGAGGAAGGTCACCTTGTACACACTTAGCCTTCTTCTTCCTCCCTGAGACACCCCCCATTTCTCATGTCAATTTCTCTGTCAGTCAAGTTAGTTGCAAAATTCCTTAAATGCAATTTGCTGAAGAGGTAGAAAGGGAGCTCTTAGGTGGAGGGGAAGGACTCCTCAGGACCTCCCTTCACATAGCAATAAATCGCTCCTGGGATGGGTACTGATATGGTTTGGATATGAAGTGTCCCCCCAAAAGGGTCATGTATTGAATGCTTGGTCCCCAGCTTACAGAGCTATTCTGGGAGGTGGAAACTTTAGGAGACAGGGCTAAGCTGGAGGAAGTAGGTCACTGGGGCATGCCTTTGAAGGTTGTATATGGTTCCTGGCCCCTTCTCTCTCTGCTTCCTATCAGTCATGATGGGAGCTGCTCTGCCCTGCCCTCCTACCTCTGAAACCATGAGACAAAATAAATCCTTCCTCTAAGTTTTTCTCCCAGCATTTTGGTCACAGCTACAGAAAGCTAACTATCACAGGTTCGATTTCACGATACTCCATCAGGCTGGCCTAGAGAAATCTTCACTCCCTTCTCTATCAGCCTCAGAGCTAAGAAGGCTGCCCCTCATGGATGGCACCAGAGTACTCAAGGACTATGGGAGAGCTCCTTTGAATATTGACTTCTGTCATTCTTTGACAGTGTTGAGATTTTGCCTGACCACTTCCTTGGGTTGGGACAATTGAGTTGTTTGAAGACAGACCAGCTCCAGGGGCCTTGCAGGGATAGCAGTCAGAGTGGTGGAGAGATCTCCTCCTCTCAGAGACTGCTGTTCTTATATTTCCCACAGGGCCAGACTGCTGTTCAGACACTGTGTAGACTCCAGCTTACCCACTTTATTCCCGGTCTCTGTATAGAATAGGGAGAGAGCCATCTCTGCCGACCTGGATTTTGTCTTCCTCCTCTGTTCTGCTGTCCCTTCTTTCCTGGGCAGGGCTGCAGCTGGAGGATGTTAGCTTGTTGGTTGGGCCGGCCTTGTGGGTTCCTGAGCTACAGCTAGGAAGCCTGGCTTAGCGATGTCTCCATTTTAGCTATGCTCTATCCCTGGAAGTCAGGCTCTGAGATGGCCTTTAGGCACCCCTTGTCCTTGCCTCAGGTCCCCTGGCTTTGTCTAGATCAGTAACAGCTAGGGCTATCAAACCAAGTCCTGACAGGCAACAGGCATGGCACTAAGGACTTTGTATGCCCTGTGTCATGAGCTAGTAAGTAGAGTGAAGTCTCCACGCTGATCTTCCTGACTGCAGAACTCTGCCCTGAGTTGTTCTGCTATATCTTAGGCCTTAGAATAAAGATGTCTGGTCTTTGGTTTATGAGCTGAATACTTTCATAGAAATAGGATGGGCCCTCCCAAGGAGCTTGTACCTTCTCAGCCCTCTGAGCCCGAATTTCCCTGTCAGTAAAATGAGGACACAACAGAAAACCCTCAGCATGGAACTGATTGTGACAGACTTTACATGGGACCATCTTCGCAGATGGGCTGGGACACGTCAAGACTCATGATCCACTGATCATTTAGTGTCTGTTGTTATGGATCCATGGCTCATGCCCTGTCCCCTACCCCCGCGGCCATGCCTTACCTGGGGAGGTGACTGCTCCAACACTGAGTGGACGCCACTTCAGAGCTTTCAATGAGGGGCTTTTCTCTCTGTCCGGGTCATCTTTAATGTTCTAGAAAATAGGCCCTCTTTCTCATCAGAGGCCTGTTTTCCTGTGGCAGTCGCTACCCTGTCACCCCACCCTTTGTCAATCAGGAACTTTGCAGGGATGGACCATCTTCTGCAGCAGGTTTAGAGAGGACTCTGATCTTGGGAATGAGTAAATATATGCATGTGTCTTATGTGTGTATGGTACAAAGAGTGCCCAGAATGTGGAGCTAGTTAAAGTTACTAGGGCTCTGCACCAGCTGACACCTCTGTGTGAGCTGCTGTGACAATGGCTTGGATCCTGCCACTTTCAGGAGCCCCTGGAGTGGGGTCAGAAGGTCTGTTCGAGGCCTAAGCCTCCTCACTCCAAGGACCTTTAGGTTTGGGGGAATTTTTTTTTTTTGGCAGCACTGGGGTTTGAATTCAGGGCCTCACACTTGCCAGGCAGGCGCTCTACCACTTCAGGCACTCTACCAGCCCATCCGAGGACCTTTGGGAACCCCTGAAGGCTGACAGGAAGACACTGAGATTCTGGGAACTCCCCCAGAATTTGGGAGGGTAAGAGAGGACTATATGTTAAGACCTGGTGGAGTTCTTTGAACGAGGCAGTGGCTGAATGCACAGAAAGCCCCAGAACTGCAGCTCCCCAGCTGGAAATAAGCTATACCCTCTCTGGGTTGCATTTCTTCATTCTGAAACTGTGCTGTGTTCACTAGGATCTCAGCCAGCAAGCTGCTGGAGGACTTCTGGGTTTCACTGCCCACTCTGCTCCAACATGCTGCATGGGGCCTCTGACTGTGGGAGGAGTGGCTGTTTTATGCAGGACACATTTGACAGACTGTGAACAGGGCCATATCCTGGTAGGCCCAGGCCTGACCTTAGGTTCCTATCTGGTGCCTGCTAAGCCTTGGGCTGCACCAGCAAGGTCCCACTGGGGACCTCATTCCTTTGCTCCACAAAAGCCTCCAGGGGAGTTATGGGTGCCATGGTGGGTGCCAGTAAGTAACCTGGAGTCCTAATACCAGGCTAGGGAACAAAGCTGGGAGAGATAGGTAGAGCCAAAGGTGGGTGCCAGGGGTGCCCCCAGAGCTGAGAAGTAGGTCCCCACCCTGGAGGCAGTGTGGGAGGCACCCATAAGACACATGCCTGAAGGCCCTGCCCCACCATGCTGGCCTGTGGCCTGGGGTCTGGCTCAGCCATTTTTAGACCTAGGAAAGACCAGGAGACAAGCTGGACACAAAATCCTCTGCGTGTTATCAGGGAGGGGAGTCAAACCATTCTGGTCACCGAGGGGTCTGTGGGCTTGGGAGGACAGAATTTCTTGGGCTGACTTCTTTGCTTGAGCATCGCAGGTTTATCTTTCAGGAGGGCTGCACTTTTTTCCAGTTCTTTTCTTGAATGGTTCTTCAGGGAGGCCACCAGTAAGGCACACTACAAAGGGAATAAGGAGGGTCAGCAGTATCCTGGCCACTGGGGACAGACAGACACACATGCACAGCAGGGAGACTTGCCATGCCTCTTTCCCCATCAAATGCCAAGTGCTGTGGATTATTAAGATGTACCAGGCACTAGGGTCTCAAGATCTCAGGCCAATAAGACATGCCAACCATGCCACAGGGCAGTGCTGTCTTGTCATCATTGTACAGACAAGGAAGCAAAGCTTGGTAAGCATAAGGTTCTTGTCCAAGGCCACACTGTTCCTAAGTGGGGAGCTTCTAGGCCAGTGCTCTTTCCATTGTAAGTCCCTTGAACAGCCACAGGTGCTGACCAGCTCACCCTGTGTCCAGGACCCACTCCTAATGCTGGCAAAATCATAGTGAAATATTTATTTCTTTTGCCTCCATTTTTTGTTGTTGTTGAGATAGGGTCTCACTATGTAGATGAGACTGGCCTGGAACTCCTGATTCTTCTGCCTCAGCTTCCAGAATAGCTGAGATTACAGATATGTACCACCATGCCTGGCCTGGCTCTTGCCTACAAATTTCTCAGCTACTTGAAAGCTTCTCCAGTAATTATTCTCAAAGTGCTAGAGGACACCTTTCAAATGTAAATTAGCAGCCAGGTATGGTGCTAATGTGATCTCAGCACTGGGAGGCTGAGACAGCAGGATGTGAGTTATAGGCCAGCCTACATAGTAAGACCATCTGAAAAAAGAAAACAAAGCAAAAATTTAAGCATTCTGAGGAAGGGTGGATTAAACCATTCTTGCTCACTAACACCTTGTATTAGATGAGGGGATGGGAGAGCCTGCACCTGAGGAAAAGCAAAGGAACCAGCCAGCCTTTAGGGAAGAAGCTAAGGCACACCTGGGGAGCCACAGACCTATGGGTACAATGACAACAGGGGAAAACAACACACAGATGTGGACCTGCCCTCCAAGGAGTTCAGTCTAGGAGGGGTGAATTTGCGAAAGCAGTAACTAACATGTGGGTCATGATAACCTTCACCATGACCTTGACCATGGTGCCTACAAGCTGTCTGTCCATCCCTGAGGCTTGAACTGCCTCAAATCTCTATCTTCAGCTCATATATTTTCCCACTTGCCTGTGGGGTCTTCTCACTTGTTATCTCATAGGCCCCACAAATTTCCCTTTGTCCAAGACCACCTTCCCTGCACCTATCATGGGCTCCCATTGTTTTCTCTCTCGTGGTCAGTGGTACCTCCATTTACCGGTTGCTCAGCAAGGAACTTGAAATTACTCTTCATTTCTTCCCTCTCACCCTGCATGTTCCATCAGGTACAAGTCTGGTCAATTCTTCCTTATACGTGTTCTGTCTCTTCCCTTATTTCCATTCTCATTGCTCCTGATTTGAGCTGACCTTTTCCTACCTCTTTGATCACACCTTGTGCTGCTCACCTCCCCTTTCTGGGAAAGTAACATTTTAGGGAGCAAGCCACAGAAGATCTGGAGGGGAATGGCAGACAGGGGAAACGGTACAAAGGCCCTGACTTGATGTGTTCAAGGAATTCAAGGAGGCCAGGAGGTATAAACCAAACATCAGTGACCTACAGAAGACCCCTATGCTCCATCTGATGGCTTAGGAGTCAGTGTGCATCAGGACATGAAGAGGGGACACAGTGTGGGGTGAGTTGTGTCCCCTACAAAGGTATGTTGAAGTCTGACCTCTGGTATCTGCTAATATGAGCTCACTTGGAAACAGGGTCTTTGTAAACGTGATTAAGATGTAAGTTAAATAGGGTGGATCCTTAATTTAATCTGTCCCTTGTGAGAGAAGAGACACAGACATGCACAGAAGGAAACAGTCATGTGTAGATGGAGGCTGAGGTTGGAATTATGCTCTCAAAGCCAAGGAATGCCAAAGAGGGAGTTTGGGAAAAAAAACAAACTTTCATGGCTCCTTTGAGCCACCTTCTCTAACAGGGTTAACAGGTCTTGGTAGGTTTAATCCAGTTAGAGCAAAGAATCCTGGCAAGTGAGTTCAGTATGATCCACACCACCCTTGATATCTGATCAGGTTCTTCATTCCCCATCCTTGACCTCGAAATCTTTGACCTGCCTTTATCTAGAACCCTCTGCTTGAATGACTAATCAAGTTCCTCTTGTCATTTTCTATCCCAGCTACCTTGGCTGTGTCTGGAGTCAAGTTCAACATTGCAATCCTATTGCAATAGCCATAAATAAAGTCTTCCACACCATTTGCAACAGTCACCCAGTGCATTTTTTTTCCCACTAAAGCAAGTAAGAGGCAAGGGAGGATTTTGCCCAGATCCTTCAGTGGGAGCACAGCTCTGTTGGCCCCTTGATTTCAGACTCATAGCCTCTGGAAGAGTAGGAGAATAAATGTCTTTTGTTTTGAGCTGCCTGGTTTGTAGTATTTTGTTATGGTGGCCCCAGGACATTAATATAGAAGCCAGTACAGGTATTTGGTTCCAGCCCAAAGCTTACCTTTTGGGAGTAGTTGATGGCCTTTTCTATTTCAGATATGATGTCACTGATGTCATCACTCTCATAAATGCCTAGAAACAAAGCACATTGTGAGTTTGGGGAGGGGTTGTGGGTCCTGGCAATTTTCCACATCTGGATATATGAGGGCGATATGGAGGTGATCCAAGCTCAAGGGGCAAGAATGAACCATAATGGGTTGAGCTGACCAGTGCCCGTCCCTACACTGTCCGTGGTATGTGGTCACCAACAGTGGGGCTGACCTTAGGACCCAGTGTGCTGCTCACAGGTTAGATGTAGAGTTCTTGCTGCTCCACGGAATAAAAGGAACTACCTGGGATTCTTTGTATAACTAATGTCTATAGTGAACGTCGATGTCCCATGGGACAGGGACTTGCATGTAAGGTTAAGACCATGGACTCTAGTGCTGGCCTGCTGGGTTTAGCTCCTGGCTTTTGGATTCTTGCATCTCAGCTTCCCATCACCTACTTCATAGGGTCACTGAGGGAGTGAGGCCTAATATACATAAAATGCTTAGAACTGCATCTAGTAGTGGCCTATGAGCATTTGCTGTTATTAGTAATAAATGTACATGTCCAGTACTCTTTAGGGAAAAGAGTAGAGAAGCATCCCAGAGTTTCAGCCCAGAGAGGCTATCAATGTTGTAGCCACATGCACAGCATGGCTTTGGGAGCCACTTCATCTGTGAGTCAGTCAGAGGGGTTGCAAGCCCTGGTGTGTCCCAGCCTGTCATTCCTGTGTTGTCATGGTTTTGTGTCTGCTTATCACCTAAGCCATTATTTACTTTATAAATGTTTTTTAGTCCATTCCCTTTTTGTTTACCAAAATGTATAGTTTAAAAAGAAAATGTATGTAACTGCCAGCAATGGAAAGTCAGCATTTTTCTAAGATATATTAAAACAAGTGTGTACTTATCACATATATGAGTTACTCTGTGTACCATCTACAGCTATCCTGTGGGTCACCTGTTGTGAACATATCACTTTGGGAAATGTTAGTCTAAGGGTGTTAGGATGACTTCTAGATCTGATACTCTAAAATACTCCATTTTTTTGTGCCGGGACACAAACACAAGGGCCTCAAGTATGCCAGGCAAGCACTCTACCACTGAGCTATATCCCCAGATCTGATATTCTAAAATATTTTTAAAGTTTTACCTTTTAAAAAAGTTTTTTTTTAAGTTGTAGTAAAATAAGCATAACATAAAAATTACCCTTTTTGGAGGGATTACTGGGGATTGAGCTCAGGGCTTTGTGCACAAAACACTTGTTCTACCACTGAGCTACACCCTGGGTTCTCAGTCATTTTTAAGTACACAGTTCAGCCAGAGTCACTAAGCACGTTCATGTTTGTGCAGCCATCACCACTACTAACTTCCAAAATAGTAGTTTTGCATTCTTACTTGTTTTTTGTTTACTTTTTTGGTGCTAGGGATGAAAACCAGGGTCTATGCACTCTACCACTGAGCTACATTCCCAGTCCCTAATTTTATATTTTCAAATAGAATTTTTTTTTTTTTTACAGTACTGGGGTTTGCAGTCAAGGCTTTGTGCCTCCTAGGCAGGCAATCTACTGCTTGAGTCATGTCTCCAGCCCTAAAATATGATTTTCATATACTAATTTTCTGGAATAAATCAATGACATAAGGGAGCCATGCCAGTGCTGAGACACTGTGTGGAGAGAGGTGGAAGCACCAGATAACGGTCACGTACCTGTGTTTCCAAACCAGTGGAAACGGCCACCGGTAGCCCGGGTGACCTCCCTGTAGGCAGCGGCTGTGTCCGTGCGGCTGGCATAGTAGGCAGGGAGCATAGTGTCCATCTGTGGCTCGCTCACGTAAAAGAGACACACATTAAGCTGGAGGTCGCAGCCTCCACAGGCCTCGGCCATGTAGGCGCTGAGCGTGGACTGTTGGGGAGAGAAGGCAGGAGGCCCATAGCTGAGTGCCTGGGAACAGCTGGTCTCCTAAACAGTTCAGCCTAATTGATCTTTATTGAAGGCTTACTATGTGCCTGGTCTAGTGCCTGGACCTGAGCACAGAAACACATGAGTCTCATTTCTCTCAACATCCAAGTAGGGCGTGGCTGGGACCTGGAGTCAAGATTTGGTTGCACCAGGTGTGATCTGTGACCAGCAACATGGATATCCCCCAGGAACTTGCCAGAAATGCAGTTCAGGCCCCACTCAGACCTGCTGAGCCAGGAACTGCCTCTTCACATCCCCAGGTTCTGGTCTGCGTGGTACAGGTTGAAAAGGGATGGTTCAGAAAGCATACTGGGGCTGGGGGTGCAACTCAGAGGTCGAGCACTTGCCTAGCTTGCACAGGGCCCTGGGTTCCATCCCCAGAACCACAAAAAGAAAAAGGAAATCAGGCTGGAGCAGCTGCTGTGAGGCACCACCTGGGGGAAGGAGGATGGGGTTACAAGAGACAACAGATGCTCTGGATGGGGCCTACCCACCACATCCTGGTCGGGGATGCCCCCTGTGAAGAGGTAGATGCCCTGTGATTGGTATTTGTCTTTGTCCTTGAAGTCTACTTCCACAGCTTTCCGCAGGGCACTGAGGACATTCCTGCTGCCTTGACACCTCAGGCCCAGGGCCCACCTGGGGAAGTAGGAGTGAGGCTGAGGGAGTCCCGAAGGAGAGAGAACTTGGTGGATGGAGGGCAGTAACTCTAGAGGGCAGAAACTCCCTGGGAGAGGGGACAGGGAGGACAACACCCACAGAGCTGCTCTGTTGTCACCTACTTCCAGGCACTCTGTAAATTGTCATGGCTCACAGGAACCAGCTCAGGCCTCCAGCTTTCAATTGTGCTTCCAAACCTATGGAGGAAACAAAGAAGGCTTGTTCTTGGGCCTAGTGTATGTCTGCTCTACAGCCTAGATCTCTGGGCTCCAGACTTTTAGGGGAACAAAATTCTGATGATACTCCCCAAAATGTTAGGACATCACTGGCCTGGGCCAACCAGGGGATTTTCTTGCTGTTGTGACATGTTCCAGAATATTCCAAGTAAGGCAGAGCTACAGCAACATGTGGCCTCCTACCCTCTGGGAGTTTATAAACTCTCCAACCCTGGGTCCCCTCACAACACACCTCCTCGTCCCAATGCATGCTATTGTTCTTTCTCTACAGATACACATTATCTGTTCTTCCCTTTCAGACAAAAATGAATTTTTTTTTTTTCTTTTTGGCAGCACTGGGGTTTGAACTCAGGGCCTCACGCTTGCTAGGCAGGCACACTTACTACTTGAGCTACTCTGCCAGCCCTTGAAGATTCTTGAGAAGAAAATTTATCTCCTTTCCTGGGACAAGGTGCCCCTCTCTGGTCCAAGATGACGCCTCACCTGAACCCTGTTCTCATCAACTTTAAAATACCCCCAAACTACCCTACCAGTGATTTCTCTCCCTTTCCATTTTGTCAGTAGGAATCAGCTCCCTGGAAAAACTGTAGCTCACTTCCATACCTGCCGGTCCCTTCCCAATCCACTGCTTTCCTGCTTCAGCCCTGGAATGCTCCCTGGCAAGTAGTAACAATGACTTCATTCACCCAGCTCCAGTGGAAATAGATAGTAAATCCTGTATGATCTTGGGGCAAAGTCCAAAAATGCAAACACAAATGAAAATTCCTTCAGTTTTATCACCTGCTCAACATTCCAACTCTTTGCTCTGTCTTCTTTCATTAACTGCACACAGGTACAGACGCATTGTCAGACACAGAGCTATCCGGCACACGCTGTTTGTGGCCTGCTTGTGTCTGTCCCGACTTACTGAGGACATATTCCGACATGCACTCAAGTCTCCCTCATTCTTTTGAATGGCTGCATGGTATTTCACTGTCAGGATTATTTTACCAGTTTCCTCTTTACAGTTATGCAGTTTGTTTCAGCTTTTTTCACTATCATAATTTTGTGTGGAGCATCCTAGAGTAGTTACTTTTGCACACTCATCTTAGTATTTCCTGAGGCTGATTCACTTTTGTTTAGTGGAACAGACAAGGAAAAATTCAATGCAGAGGGCAATGCTAAATTATGCTTCCACCAACCCTTTGTTCATAACTCCTTAGCCCTCGGGGTTATCTATCTTTTAACTACCAGTAGATCCTTTCTGCAAATGCAGGGAATGCCTTCATTCTTCCCCTCCCTTTCCCACCCTGTCCCTTGCCTTCCCAACACCTTTGCTCCTGGTTTCCCTCCTACTTCTCTGTCCCCTCCTTTCCTGTCTTCTCTGGTGGCTCCCTTCCCTGCCAAATATTGGTGCTTTCTTTCCAAGCACTTCTATGGTTGTCTTCTCTCTCGTTCTCATCCACACAGAGGCAAGCCATTTGGCAGCCATACAACAATGCTGATGGCTTGGTGACCCCTACTTCTTATCAAGAACTCCTCTCTGGAGATCCTACCATGACCTCTCCTTTTGAGGATCTCCAAACTCAAAAGAATCAAAGCCCCATGTTTAAAACCATCTTCTCCTTTGAAGATGTGCTACCTGGAACACCTCCACCCTTCTTGAATCCCCTCAACTGAACAGTGACTGCCTTCCTAGCTTCCTCCTACATCCCTTTCTTCCACTCCCACAGTCTTGGCTTGGGCCCATCCACGAGGTCGGAGAACCGGCTGCCTTCCCTTCAACATTACCCCTCCTCAATCCATCACTGCTTGAGCAATTGAAGATGAAAACCTGATCATATTATGGTCTTGCATGGCAGACACAAACCTCTCATCATCTGGGGTTTTGTCATGCACCCTCTTACCCTCATAACCACACTGAAATGCCTGAGGGTCCCCCAAATCCCATCATACCTCACACCTCCATGCCTCTACCTGGAATGCCCTTCCTCTCCATTGTGCATCTTCCCCATGAGCTGGGCAAACCCTCATCTTCAAGACTCAGTCAGGCAAAGTACACGGAGCCTGGCTTTGTTCCCTCATAGTCAGATCCTGCCTCTCCCTGCTTCAGAAAACACTCTTCACATGCCTGTCTCTCCTATGAGGTCCCAAGTTTCTTGGGGACAGGTGTTGTCACTTCTGAGTCCCCAGCACCAGCATAGTGACTAGCTCATGGCAGATTCTCAAGGTACATTGTTAAATGGATGGATGGGTAGATAGGTAAATGGAAATGTCCAATTTTTTTTGTGAAATTTATTAGAGAAAGGTTTACTCTGGTGCAGAATACTATCTAATATTAACTACTGATTTAATAGGTTTAGAACATGCCATTTGGTATGATATTAGGTAAAAATGCATACCTCAAGTGGGGTCCATTTCTGCTTTCCCTAATTAGTTAAAATTATAGCAATTTAAAAAGCTGTATCTAGTATTTAAATTTAGTAAGCTATATATGTTATATATATTATATATATTGTATATATTGTATATATGTTATATATACAATATGTATAATTTTAAAACAATATATAATATATAGTTAAATATATGTAAAATTATATATAACATATACTCTAAAACTATATAATATACACTTTTAAAACTATCTAGACTATATATTTTAAAAATTATATATAGTTTCAAAAATTGTGTATCTGGGGCTGGCGGAGTGGCTCAAGTGGCAAGAACACTTGCCTAGCAAATGTGAGGCCCTGAGTTCAAACCCCAGCACTGCAAAAAAACAAAAAAATTGTATATCTGATATAGGTAAATATATAAAGTGTATTATACACATATATGGAAGTATCACAAAGTTGCTTTGTACAAGTACTGTATGTTAATAAAAGTCCTAAGATTAAAAGAATTGGATACATTTTATATTTAGATAAAACCTAAATTTATATGAGTACTGTTTTTATTTAAATTTAGAATTTGAGTCCCAGATGGTTGAAATACTGTGGCTTGCTAGAACCAGATTGAGGGCTCAGACTAAGGCCTGGTGGGGTCTTCCTTTCCTCTGCTGTTTATCAACTTGGAAGCCAAATAGGGCAATAGGCTGAGTTATGTTATCCTGGCTGATTGAGGAGTGTGTTTTGGGGCAACTTACCACCTTCGCCCCAGGGGAACAGTCCTGCAACCACTTAATTATTCAAGTCCCCAGACAAGATCATCCAAATCAGATAAACCGATGGCCCTCTTCGGATGTGGGGTACGTGTGACATCCATATCTGTTGTCCCACTGCCCACAATGGGCAGTGGCCCTGAGCCCAGCAGTGTGGGGGGAACCCCCAGATCCCTCCCCACAGGAGCTACAGGCACGCACGCGATTAGGTTGAAGCAGTCCTTGTTGGAGAGCTGTTCCTCCAGCAGCAGTCGCAGGGAGTGCTGGATATGAATAATGTACATGGAATTGGTGACAGAGATATCGAGCACTACAACCACCCTGAAAAGAAACACAAGCTTCAAGACAACCGAATCGCTCAGCTAATGTTCATTTTGTTCCGTTTTACTATTTAAAGTTTTTTCCAGGGGGACTCTGCATGCCAAATTCACAGCTGACCAAAATCTTTTCCATGGTTTGAGGCCAACAGAGATGGGCTTGCAACAGTAGACTAGGGGGTCCTGGAGCCTTCTCTCCCAGGACGTCTATAATGGAATGGTGGTGGACAGGGCTCAGTCTCTGGGGACTGCATATGACTCTTGTGAATTTCTTTGTTTCAAAGGACTAGCATTCAAGGGTTAGAATTAGGTTAATTAAAAATAGAGAAATAAAAAGAATTAGCATTCAACATTTTTCTAGGTCAGGGTCTTTGTGGGGAAAACAGAAACAAGGCGAGCAAGCAAGATAAGGAATTAGGTATACATGCACATCTTGGGAGATGGTTTTGTCTTTTTGTTTGCACCTTTTAAAGCTCTCTAGCTGCACACCCAGCCTCATTCTTTGTCCTCACCTTTTACTACTTCAAATCTTATACTTCCTACCTCTTCCCTCCATTCTCATTTTGAGACAGCTATAGAGAGTAACAGAAAATCCATTGGACTTAGAGTCTGAAGACCTTTTTTTTTTTCTTTTTCCAAGTTCCCTTTCCCTACCCCCTGAGTGGCCTTAGGCAAGTAAGAAAACCTCTCTGATCTTTAGTGTACTATTACAAAGAACTTAGAGTAAGATTGCTTATAGGGTTGCTTTGAGAACTAAATTGCACAACAGATGTACAATATTATAAAGTATAATACTTTGTAAGCTGCAATGCGTCAGATAAGGTATGGAATGATAATACTGGCTATATTCAGATGCTTATTGTCTTTCCCTCTTCAGCCTTCATTATCTCTTCTAGCAACAGCACCCTGGTTTTCCTTTAGGAAACACCTCTGCATCTCAGTCCATTTGAGTTGGGTGAAGCTGACCCCATGCGAGGCTCCATGGGTAAGCATCTGACCCTGGACAGTGAGAACATCACTCCTCCCTGGCTAGAGGGCATAGCTCATGGATAGTCCTGGGAGGGCTAAACTGGTAGAAAGCAGTTTTCAGGCTTCAGGCAGCCACCTTGTCACTGGAAGGAAGAGCCTGCCAGCAGACAAAGCTCAGGGAAGAGAAAGTAGAGCTGAGAAACAGACTTTTGCCATGACTGGGATCTGGATCCAGCCATGCCTGAAGACAGCTATCAAATCTGTTCTAGAGTTTTCAGCTACCTTAGTCAGACTTCTGTTTGGTTTAAGCCAATTATTAATTTCTGTTGCCTTTTAAGTGAAGAATCCTGAGTGACACAATGGTGAGATTGTTAATGTGGATGGTGATGGTGATCTTTTTCTCCTTTGGGAGTTCTGCTGAGAGGCTTCTGATCCCTAACCTAGGCGCTAGCTTCTGAGACTACTGACTGGAAATCACGAGTAGGATAAACTCTGGGTCACAAGCAGACCCATGAAGGACAACAGCACTGCTTGGGAGAGGTACCTTTTTTCACAGAGGGTGCCCCAGATTCTTCTGCTGGCCAGGGAGAGCCACTCGACCCGCCTCTCATACATGCGCACAGCCCTGCTGAGCTGCTTCTGTAAGAGCGGGTGGCCACCATGAGTTACTGTGCAAAGGGTGGCAGATGAGAGGTTAGGGAGGAAGGGCAGACACCCCAGTGGGCTTCTGGGAATGGTGTGTCAAGTCTCTGGGTATCCAGGCAGCAGGGACATTCTAAGTCCACCAATAGACTAGGAAGGGCGGAGTCATTGCTCGAATGGGGAGGAGGCAGATCTCACCTGTGTGTTGGTTGAGGCAGGGACTCTTCACAACAAGGAGTTTGTGTCACCACAGCCCATAGCACTTTCAGTACCCCATATTCTGACAGATTGGGCCCACTGACCTGGTACTCATAGAGCATGAGTGGGTCCACGTGGACATTCTTCACTGTCCCATCATGCCATTCGAATTGTACCATTGCCTTCTGCACGCAGGTGTGAGCAGGACGGGGAGCAGGTGGCCAGAAGCATGAGCGAGAAGGATTGTTAGTTTAATTTGGGGCACTGGACTCTGCAACTTAGATGCATGGGAGAGAAATAGGCATCTGGGATCAGATTTCTCCACCCATCCACACACGTCCCACCACTGCCACCAGGTCATTGCCTTGCCTGGAGCTGGCAGAAGGAGGCCCTGCTGCCTTCTCGGGAGGTTCTCTGTGATGTGGGGTTGTGGCAACAGAGCAGAGTCAGAGACCTTAAAACACACTGGCTATGGTTACTCAAAGTTGGGAACCCAGATAGGCCTTCCCAGATGCTGGACACCCAGTGTATTCATCTTGTTCTTTCATCTGCCACCAAGCCACCGCATCTACCTCTCTATCACTATTTTCATCTATCATTTTATTCACCTGCTGCTAGAATCATACACCTCTACACCTCCCTCTCATTTCAGCCTTTAATCCTTCCACCCATCTTTCTACTTTACTTCCCTATTATTCCTTCCTTCAACTTCTCCATCCTTCCACCCTTACTTTAATCCTTTTGTCTTTCCTCTCTTCCTTCCTGTTATTGATCATTCCATTGTTGCTTCCATCTGTTCACATTTTTATCCATCCATCCACCCATCCATCTACCCATCCACCCATCCATCCATCCATCCACCCATCCACCCATCCACCCACCCAATCCATCCACCCATCCACCCACCCAATCCATCCACCCATCCATCCACCCATCCAACCACCCATCCACCCCTCCACCCATCCATTATCCATCTACCCATCCATTTATCCATCTATCCATTCATCCATCCATCTCTACTTCACCCTCCCACCTACATTTCCATTCATTCATCAACACTTCCACCTCCATCATTCTTTTCCTTTTTCTTTCCTTCCTTCCTCCTATCTTCCCACCCATGCAGCATCCAGTAGGCACTCATTGACTGCTTCCATATACTAGATGTGAAAATTCAGAGTTGGAGAAGAGTCTTTTTCTTTCTTTGTTTCTTCCTTTCTTTTTTTCTTCCTTCCTTTCCTTTTTTTTTTTTTGGTAGTACTGGGGTTTGAATTCAGGATCTCATGTGGTAGGCAGGCTCTCTACCACTTGAGCTACTCCATCAGCCCTTTTTTTGTAATAGGATCTTTGCGAACTATTTGCCAGGGCTGGCTATGAACTGTGATCCTCCTAATCTCTGCCTCCTGAGTAGCCTGGATTACAGGTATAATCTACTGGTGCCCAGTCTTTAATCTTAAGGGCTCATACTTGGTGGGGACCTGCATGCATAAGCCTGCTGCAGGAACAATCACAGAAGTATGCACATGCTACAGTGAGAACACAGAGACAGCAAAGTCTGTCCCACCTGAGTTGGGACGTGGACAGAAAATTTCCATGGTGGAGGGAACTGTGGCATCTAATTTACTCTTTCTTGCCCCATCTCCTAAGTCTCATTTTCAGGTCTTTGAAATCAGATTGATTATTTTGGTTGTAGTGCTGGGGATAAGTAGCCCTCTACTGCTGAGCTCCCCTTCCAACCCTGTTCTAGAGTCTGGGTGGAAGCTCACATCCCAGCCAGGCCCATGCTCCCCCGGCTCTGCCATGTGACTTCCTTCGTCTGTACACGTAGTAAGATGGGAAATGCCACAGGGAACACCTATTCAGAGGACTGGACAGAGCCCTGACTTTGAATTACCTCGTGGATAGTTGCTGATACTGTTTTCTGGAGAACAGGCACAAATTCTTCCACAGGAGAGAATGCGTTGGGTGCCAGGATATGATAAAGGCTTAGCTTTTTGGCTGAAAAGAAAAATAGTGGGGTTTAAGGCACTGCCTGGGAAGCCCCCATAGATTCAAGCCTTTTGTCCTGAGTCCTGAGTCCTGGGGTCCTCTCTCTTTGGAGCTTTACCTTTTAGACCATTGACCTTGAGCCACTCTGCAGAAGTCTTGTCCAAGTTTGGGAACTCGATTCTGAGAGGAGCTTCATGCTTTGGGGGTTTATGCAGGAGACTTGTGAACGGCCCTTTTGCAATCTCTGTGGAGATCTAAGTTAAATGAAAAAAAAACTCTTATTAAATGATCATATTTTAGAGCTGAAAGTTCTCTATCTCCCTGGCTCGCTCAGTTCTTCCCCCACCCCGATCATCCTTGCCCCCCTTCTCTGAAGATTTCTGAAATGTCCAGGGAGCAAGGATAGGGACCCATCCTCCTTGCCCCCTCCCCGCTCTCACCACAGACTCCAAGGTGACAGGAAACCCCTCCATGGGCTCAAAACACAAGACTTAGGTATATTCAAAAGTAAGTCCTATGTCAAATCACAGGGAGTCCTGATCTAACCCACCCTCCCCTCACCCACAGTGATAAGGTGAAAACAGAGGTTTGGAGAGGTTAAATCCCACAACTCTGTGTGTCAATAGAGCAGAGTCTGTCCCCTTTGTACCACCTACTTCCTTCATTGTGCAGGCCAGCTCCTTGCACGGGCTGCTCTGCCTCAGGGCCTGCACATGGCCCAAGAGGCTCTGGGCTGTCTGGATTTCTGCCAGGAGCTCGTCTATGTCCCGACTGGTGTAGATCTGGGGGTGGTGGGAGCAATCAGCCATCCAGAAGTCACTTGGCTACCAGCAATGGCCAAGGTAGGAGAGGGCCACAAGCCAAGTCAATTCCCAAAGCTGAGTGACTCTGTTTAAACCCTGGATTCCATGTGCCACACAGAGCCTGCAAACGTGTTATTCCACATGGACAGTATTGGCCTGAAGGGTTTTTGACAACTGAAGGATTTTCTAACTTTAAAAATGTAAAGGAACACTTTACACCCACTAGGATGGCTATAATGATGACAACAACAAACAAATAGAAAATAACAAGTTGGTGAGGAAGCAGAGAATTGGAACCCTGGTCCAGAGATGGTGGGAATGTGAGATGGTGCAGCTACTGTGGAAACAGTTCACAGATTTCTCCAAATGTTAAACATAGAATTGCCATTGGAGGCTGGACATGGTGGCTCACACCTGTAATCCCAGATGTGTGGAAGGCAGAGATGAGAGGATGGAAGCTCAAGCCCAGCTGGGGGAAAGCAAGCAAGACTCCATCTCAGCCAATAAGCTGGGTGTGGTGGTGCATCTGTCCTCAATCCTCTCAACTAGGAGGACTGAGGCCCGAGGCCAGAACCCTGAGGAAAAAGTGAGAGGCCCTATCTGAAAAATAACTGAACTAAGAAGAGCTGGAGGCATGGCTCAAGTGGCAGAGCACCTGCCTAGCAAGCATGAGGCTCTGAGTTCAAACCCCAGTATTCCCAAAAAAGAAATGATGATGATAATGATGATGAAATTTTTGCACCCATTTCTCCATCAAGGGTGGGAAAGGAACAGATAACATATAATCAACAGAGAAGAGTCACAGATTTTAAGATGAAATATTTCTGGTTTTGGGTGCTGGGGATTAAATCCGGGGCCTCATGCATGGAAGCACTCTTTCTACCACTAAGTAACACTCATAGCCCCACATCTACAGACTTTTCTGTTTTTGGCGGCACTGGGGTTTGAACTCAGGGCCTCACGCTTGCTAGGCAGACACTCCACCACTTGAGCCACTTCGCCAGCCCACAGCCCACATCTAGACTTTGGGTTTTTTGGGAATTGAACCCAGGCCTCTTGCTTACTAGGCAACCAGTCTACCACTGAGCCCCACTCCCAGTACTAATATAAAATATTTCTGAAGCCAGCTAATTTCATTTGTTTATGTTACCTTTAGTCCCTGTTGTCTGTGACACCTACAGCCAGAGTCCAGGCAATGAGTAGCAAGGAAGGCTGTTGCCTGACCTTGATTCCCTATATCTGTGGCACTTGAACGAGTGGAGAACACATGGGAGAGCAACTGTGTGAAGCAAACCTTGCTCACCTTGTTATGAATGGTTATTAGCTGGCACAGTGTATTAGCTGAACCAATGATTTTTTTTTGTTCTTTTTGATTTTTGACCTCGAACTCTCAATCCTCCTGGGGACTGGGATTACAGACATGTACCACCATGCCTAGCATGGTTGGATCCTTAATTTGCCAAATGGATCCACATGTTTGCTAACTGCTACCTCCACTGGGAACACAGGGTAGATGATGCTTAGCTGTTATTAGAGATGAGGACACTAATGGATGGATTGGGACAGAACTGGCTGCTTGTTCTGCCCAGCTGGGTTGCCTTGAGTTAGGCCTTTTATCTGTCTCAGGAAGACTGTCAGGGTGATTGTTTCAGACTCAAGGCTCTGGTGGGAGGAGGCAGCTAGACCCATGGAATAGCAGCTGACAGTGATTAAAGATTTTGCTGACTAGGCTGTGACAGGCTCTAGATTCACAGGCATCATCCACACTGATCAAAGGAGCCCTTGTGACTCCAGGGTGTCCCTGTCCTCCCATATCTTTGCTGTAATCTGATTTTACCTGTGTGAACTCACTGAGCATAGGCAAGGGGATGGAGGGAAAGGGTGGAGGCAACTACACGGCATGGCCTTCCCTGGTCAGTGCCCAGTAGGCAAGGACGACAGCATAGCGGCCTAGAGCTTACCTCTGTCTCTGGACTGTAACAGTGGTAGTAGCTCCCAAGAGCTTCTGCAAGGTTCTTTAGGACAGCCTGTGGGGAGGGCGATAGGTCAGCCCTCGCTAGAGCCACACCAATGCTCCACCAGTCTTCTCCGGTGCCCCCCATTTCACCAACAGGGGAAATGGGTGCAGGGGAGGAACATTCTGGACCATAGCTTAGGGTCTCTCCAGCACAAATCTTCAAAAGCTGGTCCACCTCACTATCAACACATCCAAGGCAAACCCTGGAGGGTCTCAGGTACTTACGGAGGGCACCTGAGTGTCGCATTTGTAGGTGATGACATGGATGATGACGTCCCTCCCCACAGTGGACTGCTGGATGTAGTCAGACAGGATTTCGGAAGGCTGATCTGGGCTGGGGAGAAGACAGAAGAGAAGTGGGTACCCCAGGTCTAACCACTTTGAGAACATTCCAGAGCAAAGTGATATTCTCAGGAATACCTACTATTTCTTAACTGGCCACCTGGGTTGCAGGTTACCTGCAGGGCTGGGTGGACTGCAGGTCTGGCTGGCCCCAGCAGTCCTGCCCCATCTGTGGATAGATGGCTTAGGGACATGAGCCTTCTCTCAAGCGTGTATGAAGTCATGCTGAGTGATCTCTTTTCAAACAATGGTTTGTTCTTCAACCCCCTTCACACAGCCTGTCACCGGCTTAGTAAGAAAGGAAACCTACCAGCTTCCCATTATGGTCACCAGAGAATTCAGCTCCCGTAGAGCGAAGATCTTCTTCAGGGCATGTAGCAAGTTGCTGCCTCCCTCAGGCTGCAGTTTCTTGACCCAGAGCTTCAGTTCCTGGAGGCTGGAAGGAGACCACAGCAACCTAACTCTAGTCACAGGTTACATTCTGAGAAATGTCCTCCCATGCTTTCATCGCTGAGTGATCATGGTGGAGAGTACTCACACAAACCCATGAGGTGTGGCCTACTCCACACCTGGGCACGCCACTTCTCCTAGGGCCACAGTGAACAAGGTGATGGGAAATAAAGTCAAGTACCAGAGAAAATGAGGCAACCAAGAGACAGCGGTCACCACAACAGGCGGTGGCCATGTTTTATAGTAAACTTTTTTTTAATAAGTAGAAGTAGTGTTCCCCAAACATTAATAAAAAGAATAACACAGGAGTTGGAGATGTAGTTCAATGGCAGAGCTCTTGCCTAGCATGCATGAGGTCCTGGGTTTGATCCTCAGGACTAGAGTACAGTGGGTAAGATAGTCATTTACTATCATTACCCAGCATTCCACATCACACAGAACTGTGGGGCTCTGCTTTCACATGGCTGGCAGCCATACTGAATCGTTTATACCATACAATAGCTATGATATCACTAGCTGAGAAGAATTTTTCAGCTGCATTATCAGATATGTGGTTAGTCATTGACCAAAATGTCATTATGGGGCACATGACTGTACAAGACTCTTATTAGGTGCCAGGCCCAAGAAAAAGATGAGCTTATTTAAGCCTAACTGTAATTCTTTCAGGTGGGCACCTTTATTCCCATTTTATAGATGAGGAAACTGAGGCTCAGAGTTAGGACTTGCCCAAGGTGATACCCTAAGCATCTGGTAAAACCAAAATTTCACACTAGGTCTGACCCCAGAACTGGAGCTCTCTGTGTCTCTATTTGAGGGTCTGGGGCTGAGATCCTTCCTTCCACAACACTCCACACATTCGTTCTGGGACCTAGTCATCAGCATGCAGCACACTTAATCCTGACTCAAGAGGGCCCCAAGAGGAGGCACCATGGCTGTGCCACACCCAGTAAGAAGGAAAATGACAGACATTTTCTTGGTTAAATGTCTCACATGGCACTAGACAAATAATTCTGCCTTTTCCTCTTTCAGTCTGACAAAAGGAAACCTCAGGCTAGGGATGGAGTTCAGGGGCAGAGTGTTTGCCTAGCAAGTGTAAAGGCCCTGGGTTCTATAATCAGCAGAAAGGAAGGAGGGAAGGAGAGAAGGGAGGAGGGAAGGAAGGAAGAAAGGGAGGGAGGATGAAAGGAAGGAAGGAAGGGAGGAGGGAAGAATGAAAGGGAGAGAAGAGGGAAGGAAGAAAGGGAGGAGGGAAGGAGGGAAGGAAGGAAGGAAAGGAGGATGAAAGGAAGAGAGGGAGGGAGGATGAAAGGAAGAGAGGGAGGGAGGATGGAAGGAAGAAAGGGAGGGAGGATGGAAGGATGAAAGGGAGGAGGAAAAGAGGGGAGGGAGGAAGGAAGAAGGAAAGGAAGAAAGGAAGGAAAGAGGAAAGGAAGGAAGGGAAAGAAAGATCTTATTAGCTTGGCGCTGTTTGCCTTTCATTATTATAGCTATTGAGTCATCCCCCATCTACCCCCACAGTGCTGAGGATGGAACCCGGACCCTCTCCCATGCTAGGCAAGCTCTCCCATTGAGTCACATCTCAGCTTTTCATCTTCCTTTTGAACAGGGAGAACAATCCCAGGCCTGGCACCTTCTCTAGTCAACATGTTTCAAGTAGAGTCTAATGTCATTGTTTTGCTTTCATTGCATTTCTTTGTCTGGCCACTTCCTAATTATGGCAAGTGACATGGCCTTCTCAAATACGGCAATAATAGAAAATTTCCTTGGGTAATCAATAAAGCCGGTGTAAAGAAAAACTGATAATAGTACAAGTGACACAGACTATATAATAGCAATGTGGCAGAGATATGACATAGGGACATGGCAAGAGAAGTGCAGGTCTCCAGAGCTGAGGAAGTCTTGGCTAGATGATCTCAAGGTGACTTCAAGGTCTAACATCCTAGGGGTCAATAGTCTAACTAGAGTGGAAAATTAAGTAAAAATGCTCTCACTCACTGAGTACCTGTTACATGCCAGATACTTAGTTCTTATTTCAGCTTGACAACAACTCTGTGGGGAGTAGTGTCACTATCCCGGTTCTGAAGGACTTGTCGGTATCTTCCAGGGACTGTCAGAGCTGGGATTTGAAGGCACAGCTGCCACATGGGGCTGTCCTCTCATGGAAGGTTTCTTTTCACAGCGAGTGCCAGAATCTAAGCTTCTGCTTTTCCCTGGGATCTGCTCTGAGCTTTGCAATTCAATCCGGGCTCTGTTTCTTTGAGCATGCCCACCCACCCCCCCACTTAGTCCAAGTTTCCTCGTCTACAAAGTGGGGGTTACAATCCACTGCAATAGGATCATGCATGTACAGCATACCTAACACATGGTGGGCGATCAAGGAAAAGAACATTTTACATACTAGCGCAAAGTAGAAATTTTTACACTTCCCCCACCCTCAAACCCAAATTGGAATCCCCAACCAAAGGACATCTATGTGGTGACATACTATGTACCCATGACAAGTGAGGGAGATCTGTTTACATTGACAGAGAAGGATATTTAAGACTGGGTGAAAAGCCAAGGTGCAAAACAGTGTTCAGTGCTCCTGCTTATGTTAAAACCAGGAGAAACACACAGATGCCTGCAAGTGCAGACTGTCTCTGGAGGTAGATATAGGAAACTTTTTTTTATTTTTTATTTTTGAGACAGGGGCTTACTGTGTAGTTGAAGTTGGCCTTGAACGTGTGATCCTCCAGCCTCAGCCTCCCAAGTACTGGGATTATAGATATGAACCACCACACCCATCTTAAGAAACTTACTGGGAGGTAGGAATGGAGATTGTAGTGAGAGGGAGGCTCATTGGCTATTATTTATATTTTCACACTTTGAATTTTTAAGAACACACATGTTATTTTCACAATAATAAAACTATCTTTGCTAGTTTGCTAGATGAAAATGGTGTCTTGGGCTGGAGCCATAGCTCAGTGGTACAGCGCTTCCCTAGCATGCATGAAGCCCTGTTCCATCCCTAGACCACAAAAAAATAAGTTGTCTTGAGGTTGTGTCCTCTTTCATTTTGAGGACTGCTTCTGGGGGTGGGATGACTATCTTTTCACACACTGTTGGCTACCCATGTTCCTGCTTTTGTGAACGGTTAATTTGTATTCACTTATCTACTGAGGTCCTGTGGTTTACACCTTACACATTCAAAAGAGAACAAACCCATGGGCATCCTGGTGGAAGTGGGGAGCCACTCACATGGAGGTGCTGACTTCCATAGGGGCTGGCCAGAGGGGACTGGCGATGGCACCGAAGGACAGGACATACAGTTTCTCTTTGAGACTCAGCTGCTCATCAATGAGACTCTGTATGGAAGGACAGCAGTGGCTCAGTTTGGAGCCTGGCTTCAGCCCTGTTGCCTGGACTGGCCCCTGTGACTGGGGTTGAGCCGAGCTGACACAGGGGCCTGAGCCTTAGCTTAGCAGCCAGCCCATGCTGATTTCACTTTTGGCCTCTGAGTCTCATGTGCAAGTTGAGCGTCTTGGCTGCCAACTGTCCATGGCTGGACATGGGCACCAAACTGGCCCCTGGGAGGGGAGAACACAGTGGGGGGCAGTGGTTTGTCTTCGAGGCATGAAGGTTGGGGATGAGCACTGGGCATAACGTCCTCACGCTCAGGGCCCTCAGCTGTAGCCACTGAGCTTTACCAGTGGCATGGGGGAGCTCCTCCCTCTTCCTGGCCAGCTAGAGAGTTCTCCTGCCCCATCCCCCAAACACATACAAGCCTGGCCCTTGCTAATGTTAGACCACCTGCCCCTGTGTCTTTGGAAACTCAACCCTGAGGACTTGTCCTGAGGAGAGCCTGCACTGACACCTGTCCCCTGATACCTGCTGAACCCTGGAACAGGTCTGGATGACAGGGCCACTTGCCCCTATAAAGACTCTGCCAGACCTTTATAAAGTACAAGGAACTGTTGCTGCTGTGGTCCCCACCCAAAATGCTGGCCATTTCTGTAAGAAATGATGCCCTTCATGTCATCTCACAAGCCTCTCTGTGCCAGGTATGGCACAGAGCACCTGACTTGCACAAACTCCTTTCATCCTTATGGCAGTCCCATGATATAGCCATTGTCCTTGTCCCTATCTTACAGAGGAGTAACTAAGGCACAGGGAGATTAGGTACCATGGTCCCAGAGTCTGGAGGTGGCTGGGGTTTGACTCCAGCCTTGTGACTCTAGAGCCCTGAGCTTTTCTGTTCTAGACCCGCCACTGAAACCAGAGTAGCTCCTCTATCCAGAAAAGGTCAGGAGCTCTGTGGTGGGCTGAAGTCAGCCCACCACCACACCCTGTCTTAACATCAGGAAGCCTGGGCTTTTGAGGCAAAGTCTAGCTTTGTACTGTGGTGGCTGGCAGAATACTAGAAGTTCACACTGCAAGTAAATCCCCATGGTGGGGTTTCACAGAATTCCACATATTTCTTTCAAGCAGGTGCTAATGAAGTGAGAACAGCTCTTTATAAAACACCCTGGTTTGCATCTCCTAATATACAAAGCCAGTTAGCAAATGCAGTGTGGGGAGGAGGGGGTGGTGGTGGGGTGGCTATAGGTCCATCCTGTTTTGTGCCAGAGACTCACAATGAGATCCTGGTGGAAATCCTCTTTCCTGGGGCCACTGCCGACCACCGACTCATCGATGAGGATGGCCACTCTGGTTCCCCTGATGAGGCCAAATGCCTGAAACCAAAAAGGATGTTGGAAGCCACCAGCACAGCTCTGCACTGCTTCTGATGCCGGGAAAGGACAGCTCACTCAAGGAAAGAAGCAGATGGAAGAAAAAGCAGAACCCTGTGTCTTGCCAGCCTCTCTGGGCAGCATCTGCTCCCAGGTAGTAGAATCTATTCTTTGGAAGTCCACTGATAAAGAAGGACATGCCCACTGTGGACAATCTGGAGACTTCAGAAAAAGCAGTTTGATATCTAATTATGTGAGTTTATCTGACCTAATTTCTCTGCATTCCATCTCCTCCACCAGCCAGAGACAGATGCATTAAGCTCAAAGTTGCCATCATTTCCATGAGTTTCCTTTTTTTTTTTTAATAAACTCAGGGCCTCATGCTTGCTAGGCAGGTGCTTTACAGCTTGAGCCACTCCACCAGTCCTTTTCTGGGTTGTGTACTTTAGAGATAGGTAGGGGTTCATGAACTATTTGCCAGGGCTGGCTCGGCCTCCCAAGTAGCTAGGATTACAGTCATGAGCCACTGGCGGCCGGATCCATGAATTTCTAATCGCACCTCCAACAGCCATCACATCAGTGCTGCTGGTTTCCATGCACAAGTGTTCATCCCATTATTGCTGCGTGTGAATTGGAACTTTCATCCATGTGACACTGATAGATCTCTGGGTGCGGGCTGGGGAAGTGCTGATAGGTTGGTTCCACTGGATTCTGTTTGCATACAATGTCTAATTTTCCCATTCAATTCACTCTTCTTGCCCAGAGACAAATATTTTATATCTTCTTCCACACCTTCAACGTTGCTTTTCTACACTCTCTCAGCAAGTTACTTTGTGTCCAAGTTCACCAAAACAAACCAAAGAGAGCTTAAAACAAAAATCTTTCCATGCACAGTCTACCTGCCTGCCCCTAGGCCCACACATGCCACCTTTTCTGGTTACAAGGCATTGAGAGCTTTAAACCAACCCGTTGGCAGAAGTGCTGGATCTTCTCTGGTCAAATAGGAATTCTGATCCAGCCACCAACCCTTCGCCTGGACCATCAACTCCTCCCTCTCTTCTCTGCCGTACAATTTCCATCACCACAGAAAGTGGTTGTACTATTGCCCATCTTTTAGAAAAGACACTAACCTTTCAGAACCCACCTCTCTTCTGCCACTGCTTCATTTCTTTGCTTCTCATTTTAGCAACAAATCCTTACCTTCCATTTTTCTGTGACCCACTGGAATTAGACTCTCACCAATCTAATCTTATGAAGCCATACTTGTGAAGGTGATCAAAGACCTCCCTCCTGCCAAACCCATGTTCAAACCCATGTTCTCAGCTTTCTCGACAGTCTGTGTCAAAAATTTGGTAAATTGAGCTGGGCATCATGATGCAAGTCTGTAATCCAGCACTCGGGAGGCTGAGGCAGGAAGATCATGAGTTTGAGGCCAGTCTGGGCTACATAATGAGACCTTGTCTCAAAAACCAAGGGCTGTGACATATGTTAGTAGACAAGATCTTGTCCGGCATGCATGAGGACCTGGGCTCCATCCCTAGCATAAACACACACACACACACACACACACACACACACAGAATTTGGCAATTTGAAAACATTTTTAGGTCTTGTCTTCCAGGACACCACATTCTCCCACTTTTCTTTCACTCACTGGCCTGTCTACCTGATCTCCTTTTCCTTTGCTCTTCCTTGCTCCAAAGTGTCAATACTAGGTGACTGGGAGGGACATTAAAGTTTGAGAAGCAGTGGGTGAGGGCTCCATTTCCCACTTTCTTTGTCTACACAGGAGGTACCACTGGGCTGGATTGCTCTCTACTATGGAGACATTGAACAGTGTCCTTGGCTGCTGCTAAGCTAGATGCCAGCAGGGCCTCCATCTCCCCCAGCTGTGACAACCAAAAATGTCTCCAGCCATTGCCAAAAGGTGGAAGCAAAATCACTCCCATCTGAGAACAACTGTCCTGCACTCACTCCCTATGTGAGCTCACTATTCTCCTGTCTTTATCATCTGAATGCCCGCCATCATCAAGGCCATGTCCAAGCGGATCTCTCGTGGTGTCTAGTGAGTCCCTCCACTGTCACAGATTTCCCTTCAAACCTGCTCCTCCCCGAGCCTTCCTCATCTCAGAAATGACATTCAGCATCAGCCCAGGCACTAAGGCTGTCAAATCAACAAACGAGTCCTGCTGGCTAGGCTTGACCTTTACACCTGCCCTGGATCCACATTTTCCTCCCATCCACACCAGCACCTGAGTCTATGCCATGGTCACTATTGCCAAGCCACCTTTCCTGTTCCTGCTGTGCTCTCTACAGCCCATTTATGCAGCGGCCAGAGGGATCCTTTGAGACTTGTCAGGCTATGTTGTTTGCTGCTTGCTTACTCCTCAGCTTTGGGACAGGCCCTCCCCATGTGAACCTGCCTATCCCCTTTCCCCCTATGCTTGCTACACCAGCCTGCATGTTGCTTCTGGAACCGGCCACACTTGTTCCTGTCTCAGGACCTTTGTACTTGCTGTTTCCTCTGCCTGGACATCCTCCCTCAGGCCTCAGTATGGCTCAATTCCTTTAGGTTTCTGTTCAAATGCCTCCTCAGAGTGTTTCCTTGACTGTCCTATTTAAGTAGCCCTCCTACTGCACTCTCTGTTCCCTACATGTGTTTTTCTTTATGGCACCATCACTGTGTGACCTAGTATATGATTTGTGAATTTACTGCGCTGTAGCTCCAGGAAGGAGGGACCTTTGCATTGCACAGGCTCGTACCCTACATCCTAGAACAGTGTCTGACATACAGTAGCCATCTGGTCAGTCTTGGCTGCATTTGTAATTCAAATGAAGCATGAGGTTTTCTAGGGCATTGCCAATCCTCAGCAGCCAAAAGAAGTTAAAATTTGGAGCCAGTTCTATTCTTTTTAAAGTTTAAAAACAGCTACCATTAGAGTTTTATAACCGTTGCAATTGAAAATATGCATTCCCTAATATCTAGCCATTAAAATTCTAGAAACTCATCCTGTAAAATAACCTGGCAAGTACACAAGAGGGAATCGGAACTCGGAGGTACCAGGATCCTCATCTTTTAAGAGATGTCTGAGCCAAGCACCAGTGGCTCGGGCCTGTAATTCTAGCTTCTCAGGAGGCAGAGATCAGGAGGATCCCAGTTGGAAGCCAGCCAGGGCAAATAGTTCTCAAAACCCTATCTGGAAAAACTCAATACAAAACAGAACTGGTGGAGTAGCTCAAGTGGTAGAAGTGCCTGCCTAGTAAGCCTAGCAAGCATGAGGCCTTGAGTTCAAGCCCCAATATTGTCCTCCCCACCAAAAAAAAAAAAAAAAGTCTTAAAGCAGACATAAAAGTGAAATACCAGGATCTTTAAATCTTGGTAACTATGAAAAATATTTGAAATTACAGGGCCAAGAAAAGCATCGTTGCGGGCCAGATTTGGCCTGCATGCCCCCAGTTACAAGCCCTGCTGCATCCCTCTGCAGATATACAAACACACACAGACAAGACCCACTTTCCCTTTGGTCACAGCACTGGCTCTCCATGAGTAGCCCTCTGTCTCCTCTCTTAGTCCATGAGGTTTGGGGTGCTCATGGGTCTCCCCCTACCTCCCCTGCCCCTCGTTTTATTTTTTCCCAAGTGTGAGCATTAGTTTTAGGCCTAGCCAGGTAGTGTGTCTCACACTCAGGCTCTGGTGATCCGTCACCATTAGTCCACTGCATCAATCCCAGGACATGGAAGGATGTGAGGATGAGGAAAGGAGGTCCCCTTCTGGTTGGTGCTATCTAGCTGGTGACTTGTAAGCTTAGAGCAGTTGGTGGCCATCTTTCCAAGCCTGGGAAAGGCCATCCTGAGGAAAAAAAAAAACCCTGCTAGAGGAAAGCTGAGGCCAGAGTCAAAGGGCACAGGGTGACAGCTGTGCCTGGGTTTTAATTTATGCAGATTAAAGCATTTCTTTTGTAGCTGAAGCCCATTTACGTTGGAGAGCTACCATAATTAAAAGGTTCTAACCGATGCAGACAGAATGAGTGACAGGAGCAGAGGATGACTTCAGGCTGTTACCTTCTTGCTGTTTTCTGTAAGCCACTGCAGTCTCTGTTGATAGAGTTCAATAGCGCTGTCAAGATACCAGAAAGGCCCATCACTAAGGTCAACCTCACCACTGAGTAGCAGTCACTTACATACACAGAAGGAATGCACGGATGGGATTTCTAAATTTTTATTTATTTAAAACATTTCATTTAAACCACTGTTTATTTTTTTTTGGATTTTTTGAGAAAAGTCTCACTATGTATCCCTCTTGCCTCAGCCTCCTGAGTAGCTAAGATTATGGGTATGCGCCACCATGCCTGACCGCCTAAACAGATTTTGGCAGCACAGGTAGCATATAAATGTATACACAGATGCTCACAAACACGTCTTGTGAGAATTGGTAGACAGGATGGTCTTAAGATTTCTAGCAATTCATGTACCTAACAGTAACTAATAGTCCACAGTTAGTAATGTCTCAGAAATCCGGCTGTGGATGGCATGCAGTGGCGTATTCAATCCTTACAGCCACACAAAGGCTCCCAAGCCAGTTAGCCAAAAGTCAGTTGCTGAAGGCCGTTCTCAGAATGACAAATTTGCCAAATTTATCAAAATATTTTAGCTGTAAATTTTGTAGAACTTTTGGGTGGTTAGAAGATTAAACAAGCTTTAAAGAATTCTGCAATGTTGCCGTTGACTTGGTTTAACTGTGAATTCAGCATTTTAAGGAATATTCCCTTGGTAAATTGATCTTCAGTAAATTGACTTTTGGCAAATTGACTTGGATAGAGTCCTGTCATTACTTTTATGTAGAAGATGATGAAACTTTGGAGCTCAGGGCTTTATCTATTTTCAATGTTTTAATTTTTTTTTTTTTAGATTTTTGAGACAGGGTCATGCTATGTAGTTCAGGTTGGCTTTGAAACTTGCAATCCTCCTGCCTCAGCCTCCTGAATGCTGGGATTACAGGCTGCACTTACCATGCCCAAATGGATCTTTAAAAAATTATTGTTAAGGGCCTGGGAGAAAATAAGGCAAAATCTAGCATAGAGAAAACTAGCAAAGATATGAACTGGCCAGCGCAGCAGGTTAAGTACAGCCGGGACTGTGAAAGGAACACAATTGATGGGCCAGGGTGAGCTGGCCAGTGAGGGCAGATGTGGGAGGACTGGGGAAAGGGGGAGATGTGTCTTGTGAGGAAGAGGAAGCACTCACTTGCACTTGCTCAGATCTGCGTCTTCACAAATGAACTGTCCCTGTTGTCTGGGGACGGAATGCAAGGATGCAACAGAGGCAGTTTCTTACTGTATTAATTTAAAAAATATTAATTTCCAGAAAACATCCAGGGAGACTTCTTGAACTTTCCTTACAGCAAAGCAAACCATTCTGGTGACAGCTTGGATGTGCCAGGGGCTCAGATAAGGGCTCAGTCACTGGAATTTAAGTGCCCTGCCCTGGGGGCCTATGTAGAGATGATGGGTTTGGAGGGCGGGTAGAGTTCTAAGGAGCATAGGAGCATGAGTGCAGAGCTATGGCGACAAGCCTCATGAGACATGCTATGTGTGATCCAGCTCTGCCCTCTCCTACTGTGTGACCTTTCTCTTCCACATTTTGCCTTATTTTCTCCAAGGCCTTAACAATTAAAGAAAAACAAAACAAAACCAGAGGCCAAGGCAAGCCAAGCACTGGTGGCTCACACCTATAATCCTAGTTTCTTGGGAGGCTGAGATTGGGAGGATCAAGGTTCAAAGCCAGTTCTGGCAAATAGTTCAAGAGACCCCCATCTCCAACCAGAGCAAAATGGACTGGACGTATGGCTCAAGTGGAAGAATGCCTGTTTTGCAAACATGAGCCCTGAGTTCAAACCCCAGTTCACCCCACTCCAGAAAAAAAAGGCTGAGGCAGGATTGCAAGTTCAAAGCCAGCCTAAACTACACAGTAAGGTCCTGTCTCAAAAATACAAAAAAATTTAAAATAAACTCAGAACTTTAGAGTTTTATCATCTTCAGCATGAAGGATTCTATTCAAGCCAATTTGCCAAAAATCAATTTACTGAAACTTAATTTGCCAAGGGACATTACTAATTGGGGGCTATTAGTTATTGTCCTATCCTTTCAGAAAACTTCAGGTAAACAGTAATTATGGAGCATGGACTTCTAGAGCTGGAATGGAATCTTAAGACCACCCAGCCTACTGATTCTCACATGATGTGTTTGTAAGACAAAAATGTCTTTTTTCAAAAACCGAGGACAGGAGAGTAAAGCAGATCCTGTCTAGGGGGTACCAGTGGGAGGGGGAAGAATATGGGTGTAGGAGAGTGAATATGGTGGAAATATAATATATTCATTTATGAAAATGGAAAAATGAGACCTGTTGAAACTATTCTAGGAATGGGAGGATGGAGGATAAAAAAGAATGATGGAGGGGGTGAATTTAACTATGATATATTGTAAGCACTTTTGTAAATGTCAAATGTACCCCCAGTACAATAATAATATGATTTTAAAAAAGATGTGTTTGTGAGCATGTATGTATAACATTCTACCAGTGCTATCAGAATCTGTTTGGGAGGTGGGCATGGTGGCTCACTCCTGTAATTCTAGATACTTTGGGAGGCAAACATTGGAAAGATCAGATTTCAAGGCCAACTGGGGCATAAAGTGAGACCCTATCTCAAAAAATAACCAAAGCAAAAAGGGCTGGAGACATGGCTCAGATGGTAGAGCATCTGCCTAGCAAGTGCTGAGTTCAAGTCCCAGTACCACCAAAAACAAACAAACAAAATCTGTTTGGGAGTAGGGATGCATGCATGTGTTCAACATCCATTTACAAAGATATGAATGCAGCTGATCTGGTGTTGAAGATGGACTTCATATACCTATATGAAACAGAACTAAAAAAAACCTCTTGCAATTGCTTCAAGTGAGGTGGTGGAGGTTAGGGGGAGAGAGGATGGGGGCAAAGTAAATAATGTACAATGCAAGTCTAATCAGATGTGTACTATGAATAGCCCACCGTATAATGAATATATCCTAATAAAAATTATAATAAAAAAAAGAAAGTTGTCACTCTTTGCCATTGACTGTCAAATGAAGCTGTGAACTTTTAGGCGTTTGTCCAAAGGACTATGATTCTGGAATGCCAAAAGACATGGACCTGCTCCAACTTTTTAATTGGAGAAAAAGGCAAACTGGGGGTAGAGGTGGGAAGAGACCTGTCCCAGGTCACACTGAGGCTGCTGTTTGAACATAGTCACGTTCAGGCTGGGAAATGGGGTATTCAGGGGATGCTGAGAAACACTCACTCAGAAAGCCTTGACTCAAAGTGGCAGGTGATATGGGTGGGGAAGTGCATCTTCTGCGTGGCACCGCTGCCCTCCTCCCTGAGAAAGCAGAGCCTCATGAAAAGTGTGGTAGCCAAGGGGTGGCAGCCAGGGCCTGTGAGGTGCTACAGCCACGGGGAAAGGACAATGGCTTCAGACTTACAGCATGGCTGCGCCCTCACTTAGCAGGTCAGCCAGGGTGAGCTTCTCATACTTTAAACTGCGGGTTGAAAGCCAATCTTCAGAGTCTTGCAAAGTCAAGGTCCCGCTCCCCTGCAGCCTCTGTGAAATAGAAGCCAGAGTGAGACAACAAATCGTGGGAAGGGTGGCCATGAGGCCTCAGTGCCCTTCACGAGGACCTGAGGGTTGCCAGCTCTGACAAACCCTACCTTAAGGCAGTCTGAAAGTTCTTGCTGAGGTAACAGGTGACTGTGTGCCCTGTGCTCTCTGCCAGTTGCCCTGGAAAGACCACCCACTCTTCATCCCCACCTCATGCCCCAGATGTGGCTCAAATGGTTGAGGTTCACTCACCATGACCTACCTTGTGACTGGATAAGCAGATGCAATGATCAGAAGGCATGTCAACAGAACTCCAACCAGCAATTGGCCCACAATGGCCAGGACATGGTCAATGACTGTTAGTTTCTGATTTTTTTTTGTCCCCACTTCCAACTTAGGACCAAGTGGAGAAGTCTGCATAAGTCCCCCAAGCCAATCACATATGATGCCTGCTTCTAGATCCTCCTTGTGCCAACAACCTCAGTTGGATGGATGTGAAGCCTTCTCTTTCTTCCATGATAAAATATCCCACTTTCCGCCTGCCTTTGAGTCTCTACCAAACCCAAGTGATAAGAAATTGCTGGTGGTTCTCAGTTGGGTGGTCTTCATTCATTTCTACAACTGTGTTCTCTATATCTGTTCAGGGATGTTCTACCTCCTGTCAGTCTAACATCTAAGGGGTCCTCAACAAGAGTTTACAGACTCACTAGTGCAAGAAGGAAGTTTTCTTCATTCCTGAGGCCAAAACCAGGATATTTTAGAGAAAGAAATTCCTACCCATTACAGAACTCAGTCATGAAATGCATGACGACCCCTGTTGGTACCTAGTGTCACTAGGTATCCTGTGTCACTTACACAGGGCTAAGCTCAGGATGTGTACAGTGGCCTTGGTGGTGGAGATGAAGCCATTTATGGCAAACATTTGACACTAGTGATGCTTCTGGAAGCCGAAAGGTGGAGAGTCCTGATTTGAGACAAGAGTGTGCCTTGCCTTGTTCAAGCCTTGGGGAGAAGGGGGCTGTTGTTCTTCCTTACTTTCCCTATGAGTATTTCTGAGCCATTCTATGAGCTGGGCACTGTCCCTAGTTCTAGGATGACCATGTGAACTTCTTAGACCTTACAATCTAGCGTAGATAGATGGACAGTGAACAAGAAACGAAACCAGCTTCAGAAATAAATAGTTCTATTAGGAAAACCAGGAAAGTTGATATAAAATGGCTGGGTTGGGGACAGAGCAGCCACTCAGATGGAGTAGGGTCAGAGAAGACCTCTTGTCTCTCTGAGTTGAGCCATGAGGGTAAAGAAGGAGCCATCCCAGTGCACATCAAGAGACTGAGTGTCCCGGGCAGAGCTGGGAGGTGGGGAGGGGATGGAGTGTTTGACTTGTGTTGGAGTGCAGTAAACCCAGGTTGGAGGACGTCTCCCAGTGCCTATGTGAACTCGGGTGGGCTGTCTTTGGGCAAGGTAGTTGAAATATGTCTGTTGAACCTGAATGACCTTCTTTGCATAAGATGGAGCGTGCAAGAGGAGAACTAGGCTAGAGGAAGAGGCAGAGGAGACAAGCGTGTGTGTAGGGCCCTCCATGTTCTAGGGGTGTTCAGGGCAGCATCTCTCCTCTTCACCTGGTCATGGGATAGAACACAGCCTTAGCGTTTCTGCAGAAACAGCTCTCAACAACATCCTCATTTCCTGCTTTGGTTTGGTTGTAAATAGAAGGTCACCATAAAGCAAAGACAGAACATAAAATGCTATTACATTGTAGCAAGGTAGTTACATGCCCTAAGTTCGGTGCCCAAGACCTGCTCTGCTCTCTGTTTCAAAAGGAAATTAGTAAGTGTTAAAAAAAAAAATGTGTGGTAGGCTGGTTGCCATTGGCTCACTCCTGAAATCCTAGCTACTTGGGAGGCTGAGATGAGAAGGCTCATGGTTCAAGGTCAGCCCAGGCAAATAGTTTGTGAGACCCCATCTCCAAAATAACCAGAGAAAAATTAACTGGAGGCATGGCTCAAGTGGCAGAGTCCTGAGTTCAAACCCCAGTCCCACCAAAACACAACAACAACAACAAAACTGTGAAAAACATGACAGCCAACACTGAAACAGCATCGATATATGTCAAACACCTTCCATATACTAACTTACTCAACTCTACAGAGTAGGTTCCATCATTTTAACTTCATTTTTACTGACAAGGAAGCTGAGGCACAGAGCACTTAAGTAATTTGTCTAAGGTGACACAGCTAGCAATAGGGAAGCTGTAAAGCTCAAGACAGGCTTGTAACCTAACACAATATTGCCTCTCTAAACAAACACCAAACTGTGACCTCCATGGAGGACTGAGAGAGAGAGAGATCACTTTCTCATTATGTGATTCCAAGCTAATGAATGTCCTGACCTTGAAAAGTGCAGTCTTAAAATCAAATCCCTGTCCCAGACTTCAGCAAACGCTGCTCTGCACCATTTGAACACTAGATGTCGCTCTTCTCACATTTCAGGACAACTGGACATGGTGGGAAACACTGAGCCTGGTAGACTTAACATTCACCTTTCTTCCTTCCATCTTTCTTGCACTGGAAGTGGTCAGTCATGTTTCAGGACCTGGATTTGGTATTGCTGGTATCTGAAGACACACTATGACGCACTGAGATTTTGACGGCCGGCCCTGCTGGTTATGTGCTGAAGTAGGCACTTTGCATAGAGGAGGGTGAGAGCTTTGTGTTGGGCCCCCTTTCTGCCTGGCCCTCAGCTCTCTACTGAAGAGAAAAAGGAGTCGCTATTTGTGGCTGGTAAATGTAAGAGTGAGTGGTCTTTGTACAAGTGGGGAGCCACTCATTTTGATATGAAATTAGATGAAGACCTACGTCACCAGCATCTGAAGTAATTGAAAGATTTCTTCAGTGTCTGAAGACAACCTTTTCTCATTTCCTTTTATTACACTTGCTTACCCATAAGAGCCATAACTCAAGAAAAGTAAACTGTGGCTACTTTTATGATTAATTGTCAGCATAATAACTGTAAAGCTTTGGCTGATTATCATTTTGAAGGTATTGTGTTTAAATCCTCACATAGATTAGTGGCTGGCTGGGGTTAGCCTATGGCACCTCTTTCCATGTAAACAGATTCTGAGCTCCAGACAACACTCCCTCTTGGGAATATGCTCACTTACACGATGAGCCTAAAACTCCAGCATGAACATTCTAGAACTTATCCTCCTGCCATATCCTCATGCTCCAACAGCACTTCTTGAAATGGACTTCTGGATCTAGATTTTAGGGAATGTGAAAAGAATGTAAAATCTCAGGGAGGGGAGCTTAAGAATTAAATGCTTTAGACTTCAGGCTTTGATCATGTGATCAAAATCTTCCCATGCTCCTAAATATTTAACCATGTGAATGAGTTGGCTATAAAATTATATAAAACAGCACAGAGATTCTTCCTTCATTTCCAAAGGCAGGGGTAGCTATGCATGCTTAATTAGCCTGTCTTAGTCCCGGGATCCTATGTGAAGAAAGAATTACCCAGAGTTTAGCACCTTCTGCTGTCCCTGGCTGTGATTTATGAACATGGCTAGTCAGTGACAGCATTGTGGTTTTTACCAGTAAGTCCTGTGTCTGGTTAACAGTGGTAACCAGTAAGCCATTGTCTGGATTTGGGTCAAGGACATTTGTATCCTTCTCATTCAGTTGCTTCTTTGGATCTCTGTCAGTGCTTCTCTTCATACTACAAAACAAAGTGATTTGATCAGTGTCCCAGCTCTTTATGTCACCTCTACACTTCCAATGCCTCCTTTCTCTCCCGTGTTTCCTCAATGGATTTCAGGAACATTTTTATTTCTGCATGGGAACTGAGAGGGTTCCTGTAGAGTCCTGATGAAATGTGGACTCCAGGTCCATGAGACATTTTATTCTACTGTTTTGGTCATTACAGAATACCCCCACGTAGATGTAAGATGTGGCAAGGAGCTGGCCCTCGTAGCCCCATGAGAAAAATATTGTTACCACTATTTGCATTTGCAAAATTGGAGAATCATACTTACCAGTGATTCTCCAGAAATGTATCATCAGGACCATGGAAGACAGGACTAGTTTCTGTAGCCATTATAAAAACACCCAACTCTTAGTTTTCCTAAGAAGAACAACACAAGAAGACATGTGCAACGCATAGACAATAGTTTTGAGGGATTGTTCAATTTAACTGGTCTTTCATTAATCAATATAATAAATATTTCTTACGTATCTACGTAAGAAATAAGGTATAAGGCTTTGTGCTTGTGCTGAGGACACAATGATGAATAAGGTAACAGGGTCTTTCAACCTTGGTAATTCTGACATTTCAGGGCACATTACTCTGCTGTGGGATGTCCTGCACATTGTAAGACACCTACCCATTAGATACCAGTAGCACCTCCTCCCCACTTCATTGTGACAACCCAAAACCCACAGTGTATCCAGATATTACCAGGCTGTTCCTAGTTGAGAACCACTGAGGTAGGCATTGTCCTTGCCCTAGCGGAATTTACATCCTAGAGTGGGGGATGGATATTAAAAAATTAAAGTAATTACAAATTGTATTGAGTGCTACAAAAAAGGGAGAAGTGCTGTAGTTGAAAGTCATCAGGAGGGCTGGGCATGGTGGGACATGAATGTAATCCCAGTTATGAGGGAGGTAGAGGTAGGAGGATTGAGGTCTAAGGCTGGCTGGGCAAAAGTGTGAGACCCTGTCTGAAAAAAAACTGAAGCAAAATGGGGTAGAGGTATGACTCAAGTGGTAGAGCACCTGCCTAGCACGTGTGAGACTGAGTTCAAACCCCAGTACTGCTCCCCCACAAGAGAAAGAAAAAAATAGTCATCAGGAAAAAGGTCTATTTTGGGCAGGCAAAGGGTAGGGGATAGATGGTGGCTTTTGAGCCCAGACGTCCTTGAAGGATGGCGAGAGGTCATGCTAAGAGTATGGCGAAGATTGGAGCAGGCGGAAGGAACACTAAGACCCTGGATAAGAACAAGTTTGGCTCATCCAAGGACCAAACTAAAGGCTATTTGGCCAGACTGGAGATTTCAAGAAGGGGCGTGGTGGAACTATATCGAGGAGAGGTTGAGTTATTTTCTGTGAGAACTGCACCTACACTCAAAGGAGCAAGTCCCCATAGCCCATAAGTCATAGCTTACCGACCCCTGGTTAACAGGTGTGTGTCCAAGATGGAGCAGTTAGATCGTCTCTCTCGGAATTTGGAATTAAGAGATGTGGGGCTGCCATGTGCATTTGGAAGCTGGGAAAGACCAGGGAAAATGGAGTCAGTGCCATTCCCTGACTTGATTCCCATGGGGCCACTCTCCCTGCTCCTTCCCGCACTTGCCTGCTCCTTCCTAGGCTTCTTTGCAGCCTCATCCTCGTCTACCTAAGCATTGAAGATGGTGTTCCTGAGGCTGACTAGTGCACATCGTCTTCTCATACCTCTTCTCTTCCAGGGCAACCTTACCAGGTCCAAGGCTTTAACTACCAATGGCTTCCCTCAATGGCTTCCACTTGTACACCAAGAATTCAGACCTCTCATTTCAACTCCATACCTGGCTATTTGGTGGCATTGGATATTTCCACCTGGAGCATCTCAAACTCAATGTGTCTGAAACTGAACTCATGATGTGTCCTACAAACTCTTTTCCTTATTTTCTACCTTAGAGGAAAGAACCACCATCTACATACTTATAAGCATCAAAACCTAGGAATTGTTCTCAGCACTCACTCCTGATATGCAGTCCATCATCTTCTTGTTAATTTTACCTCTCTCAAATCTCTCCATTTATCTTGGTCTTCTCTGACATTCCCCTAGTCCAGGCAACATCATCTCTGTCACAGGCAACTGCAGGAGACCCTAATTGGTCTTCCTACATCCCCTCAGTCCTTCCACTGAATCTGTTTTCTTACCACCCGTAGTGATCTTCTAAAAACCAGAATCTGATGCTACACTCCCAACTTCCTCTTACTGCTCAAAACTGTTCAAAATTTTCCCTTTATTTCTAGGATAAATTCTAAGATCCCTAAAATGAATCAAGGCCCCACATGGCTTGGTTGCTGCCTACCTACCTCGCTAGGTCTATCACCTCACCACTGCCCTCCCCTTCTAAGGCCCACAAGGGTCCTGTGTTGCTATACAGTTCCTTTAACCACAGGACCTTTTCATGTGCTGCTATTTTTATATCTGGAACGTTCTTTTAAAAAAAATTTATTAGCATAAATTAATTGTACAAAGGGATTTCACTGTAATGTTTACATGCGTACATATACTATACTTTAATCAAATTCACCCATCTATATTACTTTCGTAACCCTCCTCCTTTTGTAACTGTTTTAGTGAGTTTCATTGTTATTTTCATACATATATATAATGTATCATATTTTCCCCCTAATCACCCTCTTCTTTCCCCTTTTCAACCCACAGACCCCCTCCCCAGTAGTTCCCTTTTACAATTATGCCATGTTATTATTTTTTTGTCTTAGGTCTAGATTCTGCCTATGAGTGAAAAAATGCAATATTTCAATATTCGTCTTTCTGAGGTTGGCATGTCTTGCTCAACAGGATGATCTCTTTCGGTCCGGCCAGTTCCTTCTCCCGTCCTTGCACACTACTCTTCCTTGATGTTTCTGCTCAAATGTTGCTTCCTCCAGGAAGCCTTTTCTAGCATTCCATTCCAAACAGCCTCCTTTGCTCCATCTAGACTTTCATAGACCTGTGCTCCTTTCTCTTAGGGCACTTATTGTAACGTGGAATTTTATATTCATTATTGTGGTTTTTAAAGACATTACACTGGAAGTTGCATGACAGCAGGGCCTGGCAGGCAGTGAGTATTCTGAGGTGAGGTGAAGGAAAAAGGGAAGTTGAGAAATTGCTTTGGTTTTTGAATTTCTAATTATTTATCCCAGGCACTCATAAGAACTGACTCATTTTCTGCTCTTGGATCCCACAAGATCTCTGCTCTTTATAATTCCCTACCTTTTTGCTCTCCTAGGTTTCTGTTATTAACAACCAAAAAAATCCTGCATGTGGGAAACTCTGAATAAAGATGCAATTTAAACATTAATTTTGTGTGTTCTCTTGTGAAATCAACACATCAACAGTGTTCAATGAATTCTGGGGTCACTTGTGTGGGCTGATGGAGGAGAGATGGGACTACCTAAAACTAACAAAATGATGTGGTGTGCTATAAAGAGCTCAGACCTTTGGTTTTTCATCTGCAGAATGGAATGGGGCTAATGTAACTGCTCCACCTGCTTCAGCTATGTTGTTGAGAGGATCAAATGAAATTGGGGTTGTAAAAGTGCTTTGCAAAGTGCACAGTACTGTACTGGTAGGATACCATTAAAACATGCTGCATTTTCAAGACATGTGCAGCCATTCATCTCACCCACGTTGGTGGAGTGCGTTTTGGGGGTCAGATAGGGCTGGTCCTGGGGAGACACAGCCCTTGCCCTCAGGCCATTGCTGAAGTGACACCTGAATAGGGAGGTTGTCTGTGAGCAGCCAACTCAGAGTGTCCCCCTCTGCCCCTGCTGCACTGCCCGCCACAGCATGCCTCACCATCTGACCACTTAGGTACTGCCAGGCTGTTCCCTTTCTCCAACCGAAATCCACTAGAAGTAAGACCCCCGAGGGCAGGGACTCAGTGCTGTCCACTATTAAAACCCTTTTGCATAAAACAGTGCCTGAAACATAGCTGTTCAGAAAATGTTGAATAAATGTGCTCAGGATAGGTCTAGAGTCTAGCAAATGTTGCTCACATGGCCTGGGGTAGAGTGGAGAAGGAGAAGAGAACACACGAAATGGTCCTTGCAGGGGGCATTCTGGTCCAAGGGAGAGAGAGAGCCCAGATTATTGGATAAAAGAAAACCATCAGCTACTTCCTGGTTTGTTAGCAGCTGGATCTAGGATGCTCTTAAGGATTCAATGAGGATGAAGCCACTGGGGGTTTAACGTATTTTTAACTGCAGAATTACTTCTAGTCTTATGCACCCCACATTGCTCAGAGGTTGGCACTGCTCTCTGGTGCCCCAGGATAACCAAGTTGGACCTTTTTTCCCAAGGCTCAATTCCTTCTCACTTCTCCATCTCGCCTCCCATCCTTCTCTGGTCCCTGGCAACCTCCACTTACACACACCTCATTACTCCTACCGCCTGGGGCTCAAGCTGACCTTACTTCCAGAAAAGACCTTTGCCACTTGTGTCCATTTTTTTCTGAAGCCCATTTGCTGCCCTAAATCCCTATAGCGGAAACTGTCCTCCTGGCCATCCCACATCCAGTTGTCCTGGTGCCTCTCCAACCATTGGACCGCATCACCCAGAACAATGCTTGGCATGTGAAGACCCCAGGTTCCTTAAACCTTCCTCAGTCCAGAGCTCAGTGTCTAGGCCTCCCCCACTCCCTCTCTGCCCACCCTTGCCAACCCCTGTGACACTCACCTTCACCTGCACTTCATTTATCTCTCCATCTTTGGGCACCCAGGGCCTTGCCTCTCCCTGCTCCCACTTCTAGCTGATCCAAGCTGGCCCTGCGGGACAGTGTTAGCTGGTCTCCAAGGTAACCAAATGCAGCACTGCCACCTGGGGCAGGGAAAGGGAGAGCCTTGCTCACCCAAAGAAGAACTTCCGTGTTGGTAGCCACCTCTCCCAGGTCTCTCTGCCTCTCTCCACCTCACAGAAGCCTGGAAGCAGGTCTTGGGCCACTCTGGGTTTAGACCCCTAGAGCCCTCGTGCCTGCCTGCTGGCTTCTTGTGATAGGAATCAAAGATCCCAGAGAGTCCACAAATGTGAGAGGCAGTGATCTCTTCCCTCCTTGGGCTCCTCAGGGTGTCCTAACCACATGTCTTGGAGAGGTCTGATAGTCTCCACCCTCTCCAGGTCCAGCCCCACCCAAACCTGGCCACACAGCAGCAAGGCCAGTGGCCTCAACTTCAGAAGAGGTTATGGATGGCTGTGGTTCCTGACCCAGGCCCCCCTCAGAATCACCTAGGTGGTTTGCTAAGAAAGCATGATCCAGACATTCTCTCCCAGGAGACTGACACGGAACTATGGTGGACAATGGCCACAAGTGATTATGATGTAACCAGCCGTGGCCCATGGCTGGGGACCTCTGTAACCCATTCTTTTAGAGGCCAACAGAGATGGAGTGATGCACCCAGTGTCTACCAGTTTGTAAGAGGCAAAGGATCTGCATTTAGCTTTTCTTATCTGGGTCATTTCTCAGGCCAGTTTCCACTGTCTGGACCTTTAGTAGAAGCTAGAACATGTGCGACTTGTGGTAGTCATCATATGGTAGAGTGCTCCTTCTGATGTTACCCCAGGCCAACTCAGAATCGACCAAATTTTTCAAAACGGACGCTATTTGCTAGTTATTCCGGGCACAGCAGCCATGGCTGGGAACACCATATAGGGCCTTTAGTGTCTGGCCAACACCAGCACTGCAGGAAGGAGGGAGGTCAGAAAGAAGGAATCACAGGCCTCGAGCATCCACTGTGAAGAAGAGGCAAGGGCCCTTGTGCCCAACTGGATGGAAATCCTGGATGGAAGGAGCTAGCCAACTTGGAGACACCATTTCTTTGAGACATGGAAGCCCCAGTTCTACTACCCTTGCTCCCTTGCTTCCTGGATATGTAGGTTTTCAACATTTTACAAGAAAAACCCAACACTGGAAAATCTTTGTTACTGTTCTTTTTCTTTTTTGGTAGTAGCAGGGTTTGAACTCAGGGCATGGTATTGCAGGGCAGGCACTCTATCACTTGAGCCACACCTCCTAGACCTTTTTGCATTAGGTTATTGTTTAAATAGGGTCATGTACTCCCCACCCCTTCTAGCTTTGGACCACTATCCTCCTACCTATGCTTCCCACGTAGCTGAGATTATAGACATGTACACCACACCTGGCTTGTTTGTTGAGATGGGGGCTAATTTTTTGCGCAGGCTGGCTTTGAATTTCCATCTTCCTGAACTCCACCTTCTGCATACCTGGGATTACAGATGTGAGCCACCCAATAGGCCCTGTTACTGCTTTTTTTCATCTCAAGTTTACATGACACACACTCTCTGGATGTATTTGTGTCAGATGGATAAGACAGAGTAGAACTTTTAGGCTGCAGGATGAGCCAAAGGGAAAGCTATGTGTGGGTACCATCTTTCTCTGCTCCCCTCAGCTTGTAGATGGTGATTGGCCCCATGTAAGCACAAGTGGAATTTTTTTCTCTGACCTTAGGTTCTTGGGACTGACCAGGGTCAACTTTCCATGTCTGGTCTTTTGTTTAGGGGCTCGTATCTGGTAACATTACCCAGGACTATGGTGGTATATACTTTTTAGATATAATTTGTGTTTTCCTTTATTTCCTTCCTTTATTTCAAACCAAGGAGCAGGTATTTTTGTTGGACCAAGAAGCAGCAGGAAGTCAACCACTTTTTCCAAATTTATAAAAGCTTGAGTGACTAAAAAAGTGACATGCCAAAGCAAGGGAGGTGAGGAGTGCGTTTAATGTCAAGAGGAAAGTGGGAGTGCGTCAAGAGCCTTTCCATTAATGGAGACAGACCCAACTTAAATTGGCTTCAGGAAAGGGGAATTACCTGTTTAAGTAATCCAGGGGTAGCTCTGGCCTCCAGCATGGCTTGACCCCCAGGCTAAAGGTCAGTGGAATCCTGTTTGCATTCCTCAGCTCCCTTTCCTCTGTGATGGCCTGATGATTCTTCAGTAGACTTTTCAGATGTGGCTGGTGAACTTGGACACAGTGACACCAAACTGTCCTCCACAGCCTAACTACCCTACAGGAAGAGAACACTTCTTTCCAGGAGCAAAGTTATAGGCTTGGCTTCTTGGTCGCAGGCCTCATTCATTCCTAAGCTGAGCACAATGACTGATTGGCCAAGCCCAGCTTCTGTGTCCAGCTCTGTAGCTGGGAGAAATCAGCTCTGTGAAGCCAAATGGCTTGAGACAGAAAAGAAACAGTTTTGATTTGTTTTGTTTTTAAAGTGGAACTTTAAAGTGAGTACTAGGCTGACATGCCTCTGAGGGAAGTAAAAGGGGAGGGATCTTCTAGATGAATAGATATGAAGAGCTCAGAAGTGTGAAAATTAGAGACTTGCTAGAAACACCATTGTGAGACAGCAAACCCAAGGGGAAAGAGTTCACAGGCACAGGCGTTCCTAGTTCACCAAAGTGTGCCATGCCCCAAATGTAGGATGGGCACATTCAGCATGAGACAACTGATGGCTCAGCAGTGATGTGAAGACAGACAAAAATGACTAGAGGGTTCTTGCTAGTGTTTGACCGTGGCCTCCACACAGTTTGGGAACCACAATAACCAAGTAGTCTCCTCCCTCTGAGGGCTATGATTGATTTTTAAGTGCCATGTGAGGGGAATGGGGAGTAGCCTGCTTGGGGAAATTCCCCTGGGTGATCAAATTCTGAAGCCAGTGGGTGACCTCACTAGTTTCACCAACTGAGGATATTAGCAGTATAAAATACTACTGAACAATGATTACAAAGAGAAAGCTTGACCGTGAAAGAGGAATGATGGAAGTGTAAACACAAACTCAAGTAGGTTCTTAATATTTTTTTCTTTCAACAAAGTAGTTTCTAAAAGGGACTACCTTTTATGGCTTTGCATTCCACATCCAGAAGTAGAAACCATAGATTTAGCTGCTTCTGTTTGAGCCAAGGAATCATGCAACCGGGGCAAACTATTTTTATTTCCTTTAGACTTGCCAAACTGGCAATGTGTGACAGCAGGAGCCTAGATCTGAAGTCAGAGAGCCAGGCTCAAATCCAGACTCACACCAGTTACTAGTTAGAGAACCTGGGTAAGCTGTTTGCCCTTTTGATGTCTCGTTGTTTAATCTATAAAATACCACCTCTTACTACACAGGAGGAGGATTAAGATGGCGTGGAAAAGCACAACACATGAATTTAAGGTTAGGTTTTTTCTTTAAACTTATCAAGTATCACTATCACTTAACTATAGCACTTAGGAAAAAATGAATTGTCTTAATAGAGTAGTTGAATGTCAGGTTATTCTGGTATTTGGGCAGTCTTTGTAAAGTAAGGCCTAAATTCACAGCACCATTTGTAACAGCACAAACTTGGAAATGACCTAAATGGGGTATATATGTGTGTATGTGTGAAATGGAATATTAAGCAGCCTAAAAAATGGTGGCATATATATACATATATATATATAAAATATGATCTTGCTTTTGTTAAATGGAACAACAGCAAAATGTTGTAATAAACAAACTATGGTTAGGGGAGTGGCTCAAGTGGTAAAGCATTTGCCCAGCAAGCATAAGGCCCTAAGATCAAACCCCAGTACCAAAAAACAGAACAAAACAAACCAAAACCAAAACCAAAAAAACACATTTTATAAAAAAACCTCCCAATAAACTATTAATTATGATTCTCTGGAAGGAGAATCATTGGGGTGGGAACTTTTCATTTTCTATACCTCAATTCAGGGATTATTTGTTTTTAAATTTTTTTTACAGGCATGAGCTATCATAAAGAGAAAATTATTTTGTCCCAGATTAGAATCAGGTAAGTGCTACTTCCTCACAGTAGCACTTGAAACAGGAAGATATTAATGACCCTGAATGCAAAAGTGCAGTGAAATCCTGGAGTGTGGGGTGGGATGCAGATTAAGTCCACACACTACTCACTGCTTCACAAGTACCAAAAAACCAAATCCTGCCTAGGTATGCACATTAATGTTTTTCACCCCACAGCAATTAGGGATAGATAGTGAAAACCATTTCTTTGGCAGGTTCTTCAACTGCATGTGCACTGGCCATAGAGAACAAAGCAATGTAGAAGGATGAGAGTTCTTTTAAATTTAAGAACACACCTGAACTGTCTTAGACAACTGATATTAAATACCTAAACAACAAGAGAAAGAGCACCAGAGTTAGGACACAGAATTGACTTACTGACTGGCTCTCAGATGATGAAGGGGATTGATTTAACAGTGACCAGATATAACTGACAATTTATTAAAGTGCCTTAAAATGGCCAGTTTGGGACAACCAATATAATAGGAGGCCAAACCCCTGAGTTCAATTCCTATCAGCAGAAATAATTAAAAACATCTTGGCAGGAGCAAGTCCTTGCAAAACATACCAAATGTATGGCTTCAAGCTAGCAGAGACTCCCACACTGTTGAGGAAGCCTCCAGAGTTCTGTCAGGATCAACAGGGTGCTTACCTCATCCTGGTCCTCTTTACTGTAGCAATGTTAGAGCTCAGTGAATTCCATAGTAAACGTTCAAGTCCAGAAGGAAATCTAAAAATCAATGAAACTGACATACAGTAAAATATCTACCCAAAGTAACCACACTTATAAGGACTACTCTAGGTAAGTTTCTGCTCAATATTATTGGAACATTCCTGGTAGATAGGTGACTGGGTCTTTGAATTGCCAGGGTTCATGTATGTGGGTCCATAATATATGGTTTTCCTTTATAATATAGCCCCAAATTTAATTTTGGTAATTCAATGTGTAAAACATTGCGCCAGGTATTTTGGGAATACAGTATGAGAAAGCCATGAATTTATATTTAAAAATAAATAATTTAAGAGCCAGGCAGGGCACAGTGAGCGGCTCATACCTATAAACCTAGCCACTTAGGAGATGATAAGGAGGATTGAGGTTTGAGGCCAGCCCAGGTAAAAAGTTAGTGAGATCCCATCTTAATCAATATGCCAGGAGTGGTGGCTCCATGCCTGTGATCCGCAGTTGGAGGCTGGCCCCAGGCAAAACACGAGACCCTACCTGAAAAAAACTAAAGCAAAAAGGGCTGAGGTGTGGTTGAAGTGGTACAGCACCTCCCCAGCAAGTGAGAGTCCCTGAGTTCAAACCCCAGTACCACATACAAATGTAATTTAGTTACAGAGAAGTGTTTAGTAATGATAAAAGCAGTAAGTAGCATTTAAATGCTTACTATGTGCCAGGCACTTTATCTCTTTTAAACCAACATTATTAGACTCATTCTACAGATGAAAAAACCAAGGCTCACAAAGGCAAAGTGACTTACGAACGGTTCCACAGCTAAAATCATGGAACTGGGATTTGAATCCAGGCAGTCTACTCCCCTCCTGTACTGAGGAACAAGGAACCCAAAGCACAAAAGGTTAGCTATATTTCAAATACAGGAGGGATGAAGGAAAACTTCCAGGAGGAGATAGGACAGACACAGCATGGCAAGGGAAGGTTATAGGGAGAGAATGAAGAATAATGAGGCTCAATGGGAGACAGACTGAAGAGACAGCCTGGAGCTATGCCAGAAGGGGCTTTCAATGCCATGCCAAAGAAGTTTGGGCTTCGTTTGGTGCTACATGGAGGACAGGAACATGCCAAGGGAACCATGTGCCTCCTTCCGAGTTGAGAGTACTGTGGCAGAACTGACTTGAATGGAGCAGGTGGGATGAGCTGGGGAAGGCTGGTGCTGATGGCTACAGAGTTCAAACATCTGCTTAGGTCCAAGGCCCATTTGTCAAACATATTCATTCCTATGTTGAGTGCTCCACTGAGACCTAGTTGTGACTTTGGGAAGGGAAAGTCAGTCTTTTTGAGGCCTTGATAGCTTTTCTGAAAATGGAAACACTGGGCATGTTTAGATTTCACCCAACTCTAAAGTTTTGAGTCTCACAAAAAGTCTCTTCTTGAAATTTAATCTTAGGTGGTCTTGGGCTGTGACTAGAAATGGGGATATTAGGTAAAAACCTTGAATGTGCTTGAAAACACAACTTACAGGGTTTTCTTTTCCTGGAAAAAGAACCAAACTCTAAAAATAAATAAATAAATAAGTAAATTACACTTTCTATTCTTAATTCTATGTATAAATAACTGTCTTTATTTTGTTGCTGGGTAACTGTGACCCAGAAGAGTTGACTTTGCATGAAAGAACCCATGGTCCTCTAATCCTGGTGTTTTTCCTATTATCTTCTTATACAGTGGATAGAATAGAGTTAGCAGGACACTAAGTCAAAATAAGGAATGTTTGAGCCCAATTTATTGTTAAAGCCTCTCTGTCACCTATTCCTACGGTATTACCAAAGAAAAGGAAACATGTCCTCCTGCAAGTTCAGTATGTCTACCATTACAATTCCCAGTTGATCTGTTTGTTAACATTTGTGGAAAAGAACCTTTAGAATATTTCTGTTCTGTGTATTAAGACAGGGTAAGATTCAGTGGCCTAGTGACCATTCACATTCACCTGGAACACTCCCAATTATCACAGTTATTATAATTATTCCCACATCCTGGGAAACCCCTTGGTCTCAGGCAAACGGGGATGGCTGGGCACCCTATGAAAATGGCCTCAAGTCCTAGAAGCCAAGAACACCTAATGCCCACTGTATCTTAACCTCCAACTGTCCATAAGGCTCTTGAAATGGCCATATAAAGAAGAAAAAGCAGCAAAGATGCAGTAATTAGGCTAAGCTAATCCTGAGAGCTATAGTGAAGCTGTAATGGAGCATAGATGAGTGTGAAGTCTAAGGAACTCCACATGCTTCTCCAACCCATGTTTTAAGATTTTAGAAGGCAAAATCCTTCAGCCTGAAGTAAAGTAAAACTGATGAATAAAGCAAAGATGGACTTAGGTCTATGTGTAAGAAAGAAAAAGAGAAAGATGGCTGGTTTAGGGGCTTTGGCTCATTTTTTTTCTCTCCCAGCTGCTCATGGAAACATGATGCAGTCTTTTATTGATATGTGGCCTTTTATTGCTGAATGACTCTTATTTGTAAACATGACCTAATCCATGTTCTGAAATATTAATGACATCTCTTTTCTAAAGGGGTGAGTTAGGAGTGGGAGTGGAAGAAGAAAGGGGAGCCCCCCACACCCATGCTAATAAAACCAATCCAAGAGGCAATGAAAACATCCCTATGTGAGTATGTGAGACCTCTATAAGAAATCAATTTTTAAAATCAAAGCTTATTTCAAAGTAATTGAAGCCTTTTTTAGTTTCTTTAGTAGACAATTTATTTTGATAAACTTGCTCAATAACAAAAATACAAGTGAAGAAAATTATGTTCATTTTATACAGTTGTATTAACAATTTGCTTTGAAACTATTAATTGAAAAAATGTTATAACCAATTAGAAAACAATTCTTAATAAAGTTTGGGATAATATACAGACCTTGATCACAAACTTTAAATCTCTTGAGATGGTACAACTAAGTCCTGTGTAGGGAATTCTACCTACGCAGGCCACTTTTTTCCTTCATCTATTTTGATCCTTCAAACATTTTCTGAAAGACAGCTTACTGTTCTGAGCTGTGAATGTAAATTTAATTTTTTAAAAGATCAAAGTGGGTTGATAAAACAGTGACTATAATCAGAGTAACTTGTGGCTAATAGTCTTTCAATAAAGACAAAATAAATGCAACATGTTCTTCTCAGGAAGTCCACGATGCAAAATAGCTTGGAATACATCAAAGTTAGTTTTCAATACCTTTTCAGGGCCTTTCCTTTAAATCAATAGACTGTCACCAGGACTTCTTATTATTTCACTTAAGAGACTGAATAGTGAATTCAAAGAACATCAAGCAGAGATATCAAAGCTTTAGGGAAAAGGGTAAAAACCAATAAAGTATTTTGGTCATCTAGAACATTAAAAAGAAAAAAAAAGCTGTCCTTCAAAAACAAAACAAATGAAACAGAAAACAGGTTTATAAGGTGGAAGAGTCAGAAAAATCACATACACACATTAACAACATAGAACATGGATTACCTTTGGAAAGAATCATATTGAAGTGTTTGCTTTTAATGAATTCAAGGTTTTTATGCTTACAGGTGTTTAGGTATGTTCAGTAGGAGCTTCCAATAATTTCAAACTAATTCAGTTTTGTGCAAGTAAAACCTAAATAGTTTTCAGCAGATTTTACAGTGATAGTCTTAGGTATGAGAAGAATGCACACTCCAAAAATAATGTAACAGACAAAAGTTTGACAAATGATTGCACCATTAAACAAGTGTTTTATATACATTTTACAAGATATGGTTTCCTGTTATAAATTAATACTGTACTATGTAGTACTTAGAGTGACCTTTTGAAAAGTAACTGCTGACAGTTGGCTCTCTTCACTTACAGGATTTATAGAAATTTATATGAATGAGTCCATTTCAGCGTTTGGTCTGGAAGAATTACAAAGGCTGTATGTTCACATACTACTTGATGGGATGGTCTCAATCATGGGCTAGTGCTGATGGCCTAGAGGTACTTTCCCCATCAGCCCTGCATGCACTGGACCTCCAAGACAATGATGAAATTAAAGACAATTTAATGGTTTGGGTAGTAGATACAAATAAAACCTTAAATGCTATAATCTTATGTAATACCACTGTAAGTGAAAGAAGTAAACAGTGGGGAAAATTCTTAGCAGCTGAGAAAGTTTCTCTCCCCGTGCTCATGATCCAGTTAAAAATATTTTGACAAACTATTTACAATAAAATCCATCTTTTGGAAGAGAAAAGCTCTTGGTCATATCATCAATTAGTTTGAACCATACTTTGCTAACGCTTTATCTCAGTGGTATAATGGTGACAACCAAGGCTTTCCTTCAAAGTGATCCATTTGATTGAGGACTAATCAAATCACAAAGGGAACTGCAATCCCAATGTCCACAGAACAGGCTGGTAGTATTCTCAGAATTGACTAGATATCATAATACTTGGGGAAAATGATTTCCCTCTGATTTCCTAAAGGTTTCTTATACCTGGGGAAAGAAAAGTATGACTTTCCCCCAGAACACTCAAGGAATGTCCCCCAGGGGTGGTCCACCTCCTCCCCTAGATTCCTGAGTGAACTGAAACACTGGGGTTTTCATTCACAACGGAATACTGTGGAACAAACAGTAAGATATATGAGTATCAAACAAGCCAGTGTGAAACACATCCATCTCCTCCATTCCATACTTTGAATATCTGAGGAGGGAGCCCATCTCTATAGTTACCATTCCGTAGCTTCTTAAAAAACAATGCATTCATTCCTGCTTGTGTGAAGCATGGGCTACATGGGACTGTACTTACTGAGAGGGTCATCTGGGTTGCCTTTCACTATGGAGGAAAAACGTAGTTCCATTGCCACGAAACACTCTCCTGTCCCACATTTCGAACAGGAGATTATCTCAAGTGTTCACCATGAAAAACAACTAGGCATTGACATGAAGGCATGGAAATGTGGAGAAGAGAAATACTGTATTTTAAAACTATTCATGAGTTCAAGGGTTAGCGGCAATGGTTCTTTTAGGAAAAAAACTTAAAGCTGTGGGTTTAGTACAGCCCTTTAAAGTAAATGCAAAAAAATTGTTAGCTTTTAGCAAACAAAGGCATATAGCATATAAAGAAAATATTGTATTGCTCAAGTTTTTGGTAAGGATATATTAATAATGCTTACAAATGAGAACAGTAGGAATTTAATTCTTATGGCAGAGTGAAATTAGTGTGGTAAATAGCCAAAACAGCCAGATATTTGCTAGTGACCTCTGTATTTATGCAAAGTCGTGTGCTTGAACATGTAAAATGCATTATTAATGTAACAGACTGAGCCAGTAGAAAAAAGAATCTCTATATAATAGACATGTTGCCATAATTTAAATAGTGTCAGATGCCCCAAATTATATGACATGATCATACTTCTATTATCATATACAAATAAATTAAACCTAGAAAGAATTTTTAGCTTAACTTAAAATTGCACCTAGAAATGTATGGGATTATTTGTACCTATTACAAAAACTTGTTAAAATCAAGGGCTGCTACAAAGAATGAGGTAAACTGAAGACTCTCTCCACTATGCAGCCTTCAGATAAATGGCTTTTTTTTCTATTGAGTTCTAGGTTTGCACACCACAGTGTTTTGCTAGCAAAGCATTCAGAGTTCTCTTCCAGGAACTGCTTGCATGTGTGCATATATAAATTTACACACACACACACACACACACACACACACACGCACACACACATATATACACACTGTATACTGCATCAGCAAAATATATATATTATATATATATTTATATAAATATAAGGAAGATTTCTCCCACCCACCCACCCACCCCAAACAACATGTCTCTTAGTGTTTCAGTTTTTTTGTTTGTTTGTTTCCTTCTTTTGTACACAGAAATTAGGGAATTTCAGAATTTTTACATACATTTTAGCAAATAAGTTTTGATCTATTGGCTTCTTGTTGCAGTAATGCAATCTGTTCTGGTGCCAAAGGCTCAAACCGTAACAAGGAAGCTGTGAACACTAATCTGTTAGGAGGTGAGGCCAGCCCCACATGAACTTCTCTTGCATCCCTCTGGTCCACCATGATTCATAAATACTTAGACTTTTTTTTTCCTCAAATGAATCATTAGACATTAAAAACAGAACAACAGAGTCACAAAGGGCCACATGCTTTTCAATATAAAGCACTCTCCTTCACTAGGTTGCTATCACAGTGCAGACTGACTGCCTGAATATGCTCAGGAGATTTAGTCAATAATGTCTGTTTTTGGTTATGGAAAAGGCTCTCATTTTTTTTTTTTTTTTACTCCAAAGTGCATAGTGAGAACAAATCAAAGCATTTTTTTTTTCTTTTCAGCATCAGTTTCATCTAAGCATCTTCCTATGAGAGGACTGCTCAGATGCCTTGTCTTTGTCCTCCCACCCTCCAAAAATAAAAAAATAAAATAAAATAAAAAATAATAAGAGTCAAGCATTTTAGACATTCATCAGCCTGGTAAACAAACTTTGCCAGCAAATAGAAGTCCTACTATTGTAAAGAAAATTGATAAGACAAAAAGTACATATGATGACCCAACTACTGTGTTGTTGGGTAATTTATAAGGTTGACCTCCGACTTCATTGATGTAAAATCCTATTGGAAATATTAGGGCAGCCATACAGAAAAGGATCACTGTAAAACAAACCAAAACACAACATTAGTAACATGGTTTGGCAATTAAAAAAAAAAAACAATGAAAATTTGGCACAAAGGAAGTTTATAAGGATTGTAAACTGATAATAAGGTCAAACTGGCTAAAAGATGGACCACTTGTCAAAAGATTTGAATATACTACAGGTCATATAATGTCCCTGAAGCCTAACAAACCTAGCAAAAGCTGGGTTAGCCTCTTATGTAGGTTTTAGGGTGATTTTGAGGGATCACTATTAAGAAAGGTATTCTCCAAACCTCTTAAGTACTCACATATACAATTCGTAATCATTTAGACAAGTAATTAGGGGAAATGGTAAGAGGTAAAGTTCTGTCCCTAATACTTACTAGAAATGGGAGTAGTACTAGAAGGATAAAAAAAAAAAAAGTCAAGTCCCTGGCAAAGTGCCAGGTTGACAGGAAGTGCTGAATAAATGCTGTATACTACTATCAGCATAGTCATTATTCTGCCAGTTCTCCAGTCCTCTCAATATTAGTTAGAAGGAACTGGAGAAAAGGTACATAAAAATAAGTACTGTTTATCTTACTCTAGTTTATAATCAGCTAGTAGAAAGAACATCAGATCTCTGTGATGAGTAACAAATTGTTAAGAGTGGTTCTCTCTTATCATGGACAATGTTCCAAAAAAGTAAAATTTTTATCAGGTTTCTGAATACACAGAGATATTAATGTGAGATGAGAAACCTCTATGAGCTTTGTACGCAAAGACAATGAAATGTATTATTTACTAAGATGTTTCTAGAAAGACATCAGAAAGCCCAATTATCTGGGTAGAAGCAAACCCAATCCAATCTTTTGGCAAACAGCATGATGCTCCATGATGCCAAAGAAATTCTCTTCTTGGTAAACATTAGCTACCTACAGATAGCGTAGCTTTTCCAAGAAAATACTCTGGCTGTTTAAAGGTGTATTGGTCAAATGTTCATAGGCCCTCAAATTTCTTAGGAGGAAGAAATATTTCTTCTGTGTAGCATAAAGACAGATTACTAGTCACTGTATATGAAGAGTTGAAGCTTTCCATTATGAACTAACAGAAAAACATTTTCCAAGATAAACCTATCCCCAGGAATTTATACAGAGCCCAATATAAATATATCTGCTGACACCTGTCTCTAAAATTTCTGCTAATCAATCAGCAGAACTTAATATGAGAGTCCTTAAAAAAGCCAATTAGGAATCCTTTCCTGGCTGGAAAACCTCCAACAATATATTAAAAAGTAACATTTACTTAAGTAATACACCACTTAAGAAACACCAGCATTCTTCTTTGTTTTGTATCACTGAGGTAGATTATTTTATGTTATATAGACATAAAACCTATTTCGAACAAATGACCACACCAAATAATATTATATAAGCAAACTTGGATTCTTTGTGATAACTACTATAGAACAAATTAAAAAGTCAGGTGTTAAACATCATTACAATTTTGGCCTTTTTGTTGAAGAGTTAGCAACAAGCAATTTTATTACTGCTATTAATGCTCACTTATCAGTGCTACCTGTCACCAATTTCTAGTTGTTCTTCTAGCTTAATTTGGTTTTGGTAAGTAAAATGAAACCATAATTTAGGTAGTTATACACAAGCTAATGAACATCAACAGTGCCAGGCATGGTGGTACACAGCTGTAATCCTAGCACTCCAGAGCCCACACAGGGCTACACAATGTGACCCTGTCTAAACAAACAAACAAACACCAATGCAACAAGATTGTTTCAAAAAGTTTTTTCTTAATGTTGACTAATCTAACTAAAGAAACACTATAATAATTTAGGAGAAAAATGCTTTAGCCATATGTAAATTAAATTTGTTCATTTTGTTGATGTGCCAACTTTATTCCTTCCCTATTTTCTACTGTAAAATAAAAATCTATCCTTTATAATGAAGTTCTCAATAAGTACAGTTAGAATTTAATATATTAAGAGTTATTTTCCAAATTGGTAAGGAAAAGCTTAATCAGATTTTAAGGAAGCAGTGAGTTCCTATTCAATCTAACCTTGCTTTTAAGTTCTAGGAATTAGCTTCTCTATACTTCTGGACAGCAGAGTTAATGTAGGTGGTTGAGTTTTTCTTTCAAACTACTAAGAACTGTGAAGTTACTTTAGATCTGAAAATATTAATGCTGGTATTATCTATCGACCTGTGAAGACTAAGTTCTGCATCTTAAATAAGACTGTAAAGACATAATTTCATATCCTCCATGCACAGGCTTTTCGGTGGTAAGAGAAATCAGATGCACTGGTAGATGAGCTTGTAAATCAGAGGGACAAAGGAAGGAAAAGGGGTCAGACTTGAAGAACAGGATTCCTCTTTGTTCCCATAAGAAAGACCCATTGCATGAGAGCTGTCCTCTGAATGAATTTCCCCATTGTGCACAGTCATCAAAGAATAAGTTACCCTCACATTATTAACTACAGCTTAACTGGAATAGAAATGTACAAGAGGTAGAGGACATCTCCAAGGGTTGGAAGGTAACACTAGGGGGAGCCCAATTCTTCTTAGAACTTGCTACCCCCACAAACTAGCTCTGGCAACGAAAACTGTATTTAAGGAAGCAAAGAAGAGTAAAGCACATAAAATTAATTCCAAGGTATATGAAGTTAAAGAACAAAGGCACAGAATAGTGTGTGAGAATTTATATAAATACATGTTTATGGAATACACACACACATATGTGTTTCTGTGTACAGAATACTTCTAGTGGGAAACCTCAGAAGCTGGGTAACAGTGATTGCTTCCAGCAAAGAGGTTACTAATGGCTGGGTGACAGGGTCACATAGAGACTTTTCACTTGCTTTTAAACTTTCAGCTATGTATCATATGAACATATTAGCTCAAAAATGAAGGGAAAAATACCTTGTACCTGGGATCCACTACACAAACTTAAAAAATATTCTCTGTTGAGGGGAATGAAAAACGGTAATTCTAGTTCTTTCCCTTTATTGGGTCAGGTGAACTAAAGCTCATGTAAGTCTCTTAATGCTTTCTTTGCCTCATACACCTTTGCTAAATTATACTTAGATTTTTGATACTCAGAGAAAATGCACTCCTAAGTTTCAACTAAATACAGCAACGGAATCCTTCGTTGACATTATTTTACTCTGAAAAGAGTGAATTTTATCCAGATAGTGCTGTGAGTGAAAATAAAGATTAGATTATCTTTAAATCCTTCATTGATGCCCTTTGATTTAGCAGCCTTGTCTATACAACTGTTTCCGGCCCTTGCTCCCTAGAAAAGAATTGTCTCTTTGGTGGGGACAAATCATCAACTCAGTTTACACTGCTTAACAAGGTTGGAAGCGTCTGGATAGATGGAACTGAATTGGTTTACTTTTTTTATTTTGTTGGGTCTAGGGTTCGAACTCGGGGTTTCACACTTGCAAACCAGACACTTTACTGCTTGAGTCATGCCTCCAGTCCAAAGGCAACTTGATCTGAATTTTAAATTTAAGGGCAATATATAGATGGAAATAAAACAATAGAGCCAGAAATATAAACTAAAGAGAAAGTTTCACGGAAAAGCTAGGGAGAAACAGAGACTCCAGGAGTATCACTATCCTATAGCCTTTAAGGATACATGGGGGTGTCTTTTCTTCCAGTGTTGGGGATCGAACTCAAGACCCTGTGCAGAGTAGATGAGTGTTCTACCACTGAGTTATGTCCCTGGTCCATAAATTTTAATATTAGTAGGGATATTTGAGATTATCCCTATTCCAATCAAACTTCTTCCTAGTGAAAATATCAAGTGAAAGTAAGCTGTGTTAATCATCTTTAAAAACTTATGCAAGTTTGATATGACCTTAATTAGAAATCTCATAGCATTTTTCATATGTATTGCCATCCCATTTCTTTAGAGCAGTTTCTCATTAGTGCATCATTGCCATCTGAGGTCAAGCAATTCTCTGGGGACGGGGTGCATCCTGTGCATGTGTAGGATGCTCAGCACTCCTGGCCTCTACACACTAGACGTCAGTAAGTTGACTACTGAAAAAGTCTACAGATATTGCCAAAAGTCTCCTGGGGTGCAAAAGTGCTTTAGAGAGTGACAGAAGAAAGAAGAATTACAGAAGTATCTTTTCTTTGGTATTTATGTTTTTGTTTAACTTGGGATAAGATTCTGACTTTTTGAGATTAAACCAATTTTGTAAAATACAAGTGAATGTGTAACACATAAATTGATTACACCATTGGGAATAGTGTAGTAGAGAAAGAAATGTTGATAAACAACTATTAAATAACCAAATGTGTTGATTTTTCAATGGTCATACAACAATATTAAAAGCAAATCATCACCTTCATCTAATTTACATATACATTTTTCTAGATTTATCTTTATTTTGATAGAAGATACCAATACCTTCAAGAAGAGGAAAAGATTCAGGCTAGTGAAAGTTCTAAATCACAGACCTGGAGTACTTATGTAACAATGTGAACAAAATAAGATTCATTAAAATAGCATTTCATACAAAGCGATCACAGGTATGGGTGTCCTGGCCTTGGAGTAAGAGTTCTGAAGAACTGATGGGACTGTGCAAAGTCTAGCTCATGGCCATAGGCAAGTGATGCTCTTTGATGATTATGGAGTTCTTATTACTGGTTCTTGATTTTCTTCATAAAAACACCAGTGCACGTACCTTCTAAACAAATTTAGTAAGCACGGGTTACTTACTTCCAGTGAATGCTATCCATCGAGCATATTTTGTAGCTTCTCTTCGCCAGTGGGAAGCCACAAGCAAACCACATGTGACAGTCAATGAAATGATTCCCATGATGATAAAAAACAGTGTGGTGACCCACTCTGGGGGCAGCCGGGGAGGGATGCATGTCCGGTCACGTCCATGGATTGTTTGACACTGTCGCACCAGGCCCACAGTGAGTGCTCCTGGGAAGACGCAAAAGGTGGGAGTACTTTAGTAGGTCTGGCACACTCAGGGAGTATTCCCTACCACCACCCCTTCAGTCCTTAAATCTTATTTTAGTGTGGGTCTTTCAAGCACTTTAATCATGAGTCTTCTTCAGCATTCTCCTGTCATTTATAATGGAACAATTCCTGATTTAACATAAAAAGTAAACCTAAAACAACAACAACAACAACTTCAGGAAAGCAGTGAGTTAATTCAGTCATTCATTAAACAAATACTTTTCTTTTTTGATGTTGTTGAGACAGGGTCTCCCTTGAACTAGAGACTCTTCTGCCTTGGTCTCCCAAATACTTTTCTGAGTACTTATATCAGGCAATGCTCCAGGCTCCAAGGACAATAGCGAAACAACAGAGCCAGCTACACAAAAAGAAAAATATGGATGAGATTCCTGCTCCTTGGGTTTGTATACTGGTAGAAAGAACTGGAATTTTTCTATTCCCAGATTCAAGACTCACCACTTATTGAGGCCACAAACATGTTTTAGGAAATCGAAGGCAAACTTGAAATATGCCTAATCATAATATGCAAAATTAAATAATGGATTAAATACTAGAAGTGATATTTATCAAAGTTAAAAGGTCTAGCTTATTGATTTTTATACAATGTTTAAGAGTTCACACTGTCAAACCATTTCTAGGCATGCTTCAACAGAAAAGCACAAAGGAAAATTACAAAGGTAATTTTTTTTTGTCTGTATAGGAGTTGAACTCAAGGCCTTGTACTTCCCAGGCAGATGCTCTACCACTTCATCCATACCTCCAAGCTCTTTTTGCTTTAGGTGTTTTTCAAATAGGGTCTCTCATCTATGCTGCATCTGCCTGAACAGTGATCAACTTCCCACATAGCTGGGATGACAGGCAGCACGCCACCACACATCATTGTTGAGATGGGGTCTTTTTGTCTTGGCTGGCCTTGATCTTCCAGATCTCCACTTCACAAGTAACTAGAATTACAGGCATGAGCCACCACAATGGGCTGATCTTGTGTGTGTTTTGAGATAAGGTCTTATTATGTAGCCCACGCTGGTCTGGAACTTACTCTATAACCCAGACAGGCCCTGAACTTGAAAGTCCTCTTGCTTCACCCTCCTGAGAGCTGGGATTACAGGTGTGTACCATCACACCAAGAAAGTAATTTTTAAAGTGCTCCCTCCCCGTTTAAATAAAATGAAAGTGACTTTTTTTTTTTAAAACATTAAGTACTATTTTTCCATAAGCATGTTCTCATGGTAAACCCAAGGACCCCTTTAATCCAATTTGGGGTGAGTTGAACAGGGGATGTAGCTCAGTGGTTTAGTGTTTGCCTAGTATGCAGGACAACATCCACAAAAAAATTGGGGGTGAATTAATTTATAGAATCCCAGATTTGGAAGGCAAAAGAGTAATTATTTTCTCCTCTTCCCCACTAAGAATGATAAAATGTTCCTCTTGAATAAAAACTTCTGTTTCCCCTTGCAAGAGCACCTGCAAATAGGAAAACATTTACCAAAAAATATGAAAGCAGAAATTTTTTGGAGCCACTGAAAACACAGTAGAGTTTTGCATCTTTTCTGAGGTAGGGGGAGTGGTCTTTTTTGAATCACCATTATTTTCTTAATATGAACACAAATTAAAAAAAAAAACAAAACACATTGTCAGCCCGGTGCCAGTGGCTCACACCTGTAATCCTACCTACTCAGGAAGCAGAGATCAGGATCAAGGTTCGAAGCCAGCCCCGGGCAAATAGTTCAGGAAACCATATCTTGAGTGGTTCAAGTAGTAAGAGTGCTTGCTTAGCAAGCATGAGGCCCTGAGTTCAAACCCCAGTGCCACCAAAAAAAAAAAAAAAAAAAAATCTCAAAATCATAGCACTTGCCAGAAATAGGGCCTTCTGACAGTAAAGTTCCTAGAAGCTGTCTTGGGAGATGCAGAACAGGGCTGGCTCTGTTTGCACAGACAGATGTGGGGTAGGTGTACAACTTGTGTTTTGCCAGAGACACATTTTTAGAAATAAAGCAATGTGTTGAGAGAAAATGGAGCAAGCCATCAGTTCTGCTCTGAAAAATGAGCTGCAGTCACTTTTTCCTTCTCTAATGCTAACTCTGACCATAAGTGGAAAGGATAACTAAACAAGTTGTACTTTTATTCCCACATCACCCAATAATAGGTCACCTGACAATCACTGCATAGGTGCAAGTAGTGTTACAGTTATGGGGCTGTCATGGGCAGGATGGAGGCAGGCAGGACAAAAAGAGCAAACCTTCACAATAATGACACCCACTATGCACCTCCTAGCTACCACTGGAGCTGAGTGACTTCATAGACCAAACAGTAGGTATCTGGGGGTTGCATGCCTTTTTCAAAAAAAAAAAATTAAAAGTTTTCTTTGAAAGACAACCCAAGATGGGGTGGGAGGGTGGAGTGTCTTGCTGTGATAAGCATTTAATTGTTATTCTGGACATAAAGCAAGCATTCACAGCAAGCAATGCCCAAGAACTCCTAACGGGAAACCACTGCTGATCACTCAGCAGAAGACTTCTAACGTTAATTACCCTCTTGAAGTCACAATTCCATTTACAAAAGCCATAACTGCTTTAAGAACAGACTACAAGCAACGACAATCCCTCTGACAAAATGCAGTATTGTGGATTCCTCTCATGGAAGAATTTTTCACAATTTAATACACAAAGAAAGGCTCATTGGTAACAACTCTACATACCTACTAACCCTAGATTTACATTGGAGGATTATATTTTGCTGGTACACATTAAAAATTGTAACTTCAGGAAATCATAACTAAAATATCTCTTCTTCAAATATTTCTAAGTGTCTTATGTAGCTTCTTTTTCTCTCTGGTTATGGACATGGTAAAGGATGGAATTTACCTTAGCCTTCTTGCTCAATGATTATTAAGCTTCCTTAGTGAGATTGCTTTCCCCTCCTCTCCTGTTTGGCAAACCACATCAAGTGAGTATAAACAGGACAGGTAAGAAATGAAAAATATAGCTATGCCCTCTATAAACTAACTGGAAATAACGCTGATAGATGTTCAGCTTTAAAGAGTTCTCCTGTGTTTATAAAATTTGTTACCACAATAAATCAAGACTAAATAAATATTCAGCAGTTCTGGGAGAAAGGAAAGCCAATTCTAATTGACAACCAGAAAGTTTATTGTATATAAGAAAATTAATTAAAAAATATTTTATTGTGTCCTAGAAGTGTAGGTCAGTGGTAGAGCTAGACCTTCTGCTCTAACTAGCATGCTAGCATGCATGTTGCCTGGGTTTAATCCCCAGCACTAAAGAAAAAAAATATATATATATATAATGGCTCTCATAGGTCAGAGATTCCAAAACTAATATTCTGCCATACTTTTAGTGAAAATAGACTTCACTTAATTCATTTTTTGAAGACTTTAAGTCAATAAAATTTGTGTCATAGTCACATTTTCTGGAAGCTAACTGGGGGAATCTGCAAGGCAATTGTGCTGCTACTATTAAATTTTGTAAGTTCAGGTGTTGGTACTCAGCTTTCACCAGGTCTTTACATTTCATCTTTTATTTCAGTGAATTATCTCCTGCACAGAGAAACCACTCACATTTACACTCAAGATGGTTTATTTCCTCCAAATTTTCTTAACACATTTACTCTGCATCACGAAATTATGCACTTGATTTTAAAAGGTAACTTTTTTTTGGTGCTGGGGATAGAACTTGGGGCCTTTCACATGCTAAGTGTGCACTCTGATACAGAGCTACACCACTAACTTCAAAGGTAGCTTTTTTTTTTAAGGCCAAACAGAACATGATCTTTTCAGAGGAAGTAAGTGCACCCGTATTTCATTGGAAATCCTCCAAATGGCCTGCAGCAGTGGTACACAGGAGGAATTAAAAGATATTTAGTGACTTTAAATGAATCCAAAAGAAGTTAAAGAAATAAAGGAGAATGTTAGAGGGGGTGAATTCAAGTGTGATATATTTGATACAGTGCAAGAACTTTTGTAAACGCCACAATACCCCAGCACAATAAAAGACTAAAAAAATTAAAAAATAAAAAATTTAAATTTACATTATGTAGGACTCCTATAGCACTCTGATTAGCACAAGCCCAGCCAATTACTAATTTTTGTTTTATCCAACAGAAGTCGTTTGCTCTTGAAGGGGCCTGTAACTCCATTCCCCAAACAGCCAATCTATCTTTACCCTGCAGCTGTTTCCTAGGTAACCAATCCAGGCAAATAAAAGACTTATACACTCAATAGGAGTGTATAATAATAGGAAAAAGAAAACCAAACTAAGAGCCCTAATACCCCACATGCCTCACAGGATCTCACCTGTGCATCATTACCCACAAAAGGAAAAGCCATAATGAGTCTTATCCCAGTAAGTGGGGTATCGTAACTAAATCGGCTTTTGACACTCATCATCTATAGATTCAGACACTCTGAAATGATTTAGAACAGTCTGAGCATGCCTGCTGCCACAATGAGGATGATTAGAAGGCATGTCATCACAGCATGTAAAATCAGTACCACAGAAAATCTGCACCCAGGTGTTGTGCAGCAGAGGCACACCTCCAAGACACAATAGCTAAAGTAAGGTGACAGGGAAATTAGAAGATATATTAAAAACTAAGCTGTGTTCAGGATCTGAGACAAAACCAGGAAATAAGACTGAAAGACCTCTAGAACAGCAAGGATTGAATCAACTGTTCAAGAATGCACAGATCTGCATCCTTTCCATCACCCTCCTTCCTTTTAGATGTTAAATGAGATATAATACCCAATTAAGCCCAGGAACAGAAAATGCCTGGTTTTGTACATCTGTGAGAGGTAAGAATACCTAAAAAAGGACCACAAAGAACAGACACCCATGTCACCAGACCCTTTGATTGCAAGGCCAACCCAGACCCTTTGTCTCCAGACTTGAGTGACAGGATCAAAATAGGGTAATTGGGAAGTTGCTAGGTACTCAACCATACATCCAGGTGACCAGTTCTGAACTGGAAATGCCCAGCCCAGTTAGAAGACATAAGTACCCCTGGGTTGAAGGTTGCCCCTTTGAGCCTTAGCTCCTACCCAGCTGATAGCACTGTCAGAAGGTGCTGCTGGTTTATTCTCCCTCTTCCTTTGCACCCTGCTATCTACCCTAAATAAATTTCTGCTGGCCAGCTACCTTGTGTGCCTCTTTGATGAATCATTTTCAAATTCATTTCATTGTTATTCCGAGCTTCTTGGGAGTCTGGGGGTTGGAAAACTGAGTAGAGCATTTCCCTTTTCTACAAGGATAATCTCTTTTCCATATACTCTCTCAGTGACACAGTCATCCAGCTTGCCACAAGCAAATCATGTGAAGCACCCACAATTCTGTCCATAGAGGGTTTTCTCCATAGGATTGGATATGAACAAAAAGTGGCAAAGTTAAAATTTGTGACTGGGGAGATGGCGGAGTGACTTTAAGTGGTAGAGTACCTGCCTAGCAAGTGTGAGGCCCTGAGTTCAAACCTTAGCACTGCCCCCAGGAAAAAAACCCAAAAAACAAATCCGACTGGGTTGGAGGTATAGCTCAGTAGTAGTGTGTGCTTGGCATGTCTGAGACCTTGGGTTCAAACCTCCCCACTCCCCACCACAAAATTGTGACTGCCTTCTTTCTCAAATGTTCTCTCCCTCTCAGGCTTGTCCTACCAGCCCCAGCATTGTGATTTGACCAGTCTGATCCCTGCTGTGTGATTCTCTGGATCTCATTTCTCTTGGTGGATATAAAAATCTGTTTTTGGCAAGCTATCTCGTTGGTTACACAGACCAAACATATGCTTCACCACAAATGTCTTAATGATGGATAAAGGCTTAACACACTGTCCTCCAAAAGCATCTGTATTTAAGCAAGGGACAGTATTCCAATTTAACTGCAATTATGGACTTTCATATTTTAGTGACAGGTTAGCTGAAGAAATTTAGGAGAACTGGGAGCAGGTGAGGACAGGCAGGAACTGGGAGCAGGTGAGGACAGGCAGGGACTGGGAAGGGGAGGCACTCCTTCCCAGTGATACACTCCTCCCTGAGTAAGTCATCCCTGATAGTTCAGACTTTAAATGAGTAAGATGCACAAACACAGAAAACAGCCTAAAGGTAACTTCTAAGTGTTACATACTTAAGTTTTTCCTCCAGAAACATAGCTAGTGGTAATGAATTTTATCTGCTATGATTTATGCCCTTTCTTTCGTCCTCATTCTCCCTCCTTTCCTTCCTTGGCAGTATTGGAGCTTGAACTCAGAGCCTTCAATTTACTACCATTTGAGCCACACCTCCAGCCCTTTTTGCTCTGATTATTTTGTCCAGGCCTGCCTGGACTACAGTCCCATTTTACTCTTCCCACTGTAACTGGAATGATGAGCACATGCCAGGACACCCACATTTTTCTGCTACAATGGAGTTCTGCCAACTTTTTTGCCCAGCCTGGCTTGGAACTGCAATCCTTCTGATCTCAGCCTCTTATGTAGCTGGGGTGACAAGTGTACAACACTGCACCCAGCTATTGGTTGAGATGGGGTCTTGTGAACTTTTTTTTTTTTTGCTCAAGCTGACCTTGAATAATGATTCCCCCAACCTCAGCCTCCCAATTTTCTAGGATGATAGGCTTGAACCACTGTGCAAACATCATTCTACTTTAGAAATAGTGAACTGGTCAAAAAGAGTGAGTAGGTAAAACAAAGACCTTTAATAAACCACAGAGGGACTGTCTAAAAACCAGAAGAACACAAGAGGTTGGAGCTAAGCACCAGTGTTCACTCTAGTGACTGTGCCCTTTGTTACTTTCATCTGTTCTTACAGCCGCTCCCTGGCACTTCAGACACTGGCCCCTATACTTTTTCCCCATCAGTTATTTTTCTATTGTCTTCACTTCTTTCCCTATCCAGCCTAGAATTCTTGGTCCATTATAAATGTCTCTCTTCTTGTACTCACTTCCAGGCTGCTCAATGCTGATGGAGCAGTGCTACCATAAATTCCTGAATTTCAATTTCAGGACCATTACTACTATCCAGAAACTAATGTTTCTCTAATCAGCGCTTTCTTATCCTTTGCTGGGGCTATTCCAAGTCTCCTGTACTCACCTTAAATATCAGAATCACCTGCTACCTCTCTTACATTAGTTTCTACTATTCAGGAAAAAAGAGGGCATCAGGCAGCAAGTCCTCAATCATCCTCTATCAAACTTATAATCTATCTGTACATATTCATCCCTAAAGTCTTTGTGTTTTGGATGCTATTGCTTCTCACTTCCTTTGGGATCTTGTCCAATTTACTCTTTTCTTTTGCTTCTCATATCTATCCACTTCTGGAAATCAGAAATGTTTGAATGTATTTAAGTCTCATCTATCATAAAATAAGACTATCTCACCATGCCAAACTGTCCTCCAGTGCCATTATGCTCTTCATGCCCATCTTGCTCTACCTGACCTCCTTTGTCTATGCCTTGTCAAGATTTCCTGCCCCCACTTCCCAGTTCATTCACTTTTCAACCTACAGAAGCTTGGCTCTTGCCCCAATCACCTCACTGAAACAGCCCTTGTCAAGATCACTCCATATTGCTAACAGATACATCTACATCCTGGCCTTCACATTTTAACAGCACTTGGAACAGTTTCTTCAAACACATTTCCTTTGGCTTTTAGTTACTCCTTCAATATTCTACTGGCTTACCTCCTGCTTCTTTAATTTCTCCTTCTCTTTTAGCACATACACTTTTTTCTCTGCTATTCATTAACATTTGGTATGTTCTAAGGATCTCTTGGATCTGGCTCTTCTACACACACTCTCCTAAGTCCAAACTCTTTAAAATGGCCTATAAAGATGAGGATGTTTCTTCTGCTTTTTCTTCAGTCTTTTCTTGAATTACTTTTCTCAGGTAGTACTCAAGTCCTTAATTTTTATTACCTATTTATTTCTATTACCTATGTATCAAAATTCCACTTGCAGCTTAGAGGTCACTTCTGGGATATCTTCCTTGCACACTTTTACAGCCCCATTCTGGGTTGAGTGCTTGTCCTCTGTGCTTTCATGGCTCCTATGAAAGCACTGCAACTCTTTTTATAGAACTTGAGGGAGTGGTGGGAACCTCCAAATTTGTAGCCAGTCAGAAGTGGAGGTAGCCTGAGGACTCCATAAACTTGCAGCAGTGTCTGAATTGGGGGCAGTTTTGAGAGGGCTAAGTCCTTAACTTATAGGGTACACTAACTTCAGGTGATCAGTGTCAGAACTGAATTGCACTGCAGAAAATGTATCTTTACACAAAAAACTTGTACATGAATGTTTATAGCAGCATTATTCATGACAGACAAAAGGTGTAAATAACCCAAAAGTTCATCAACTAATGAATTTTTTTAAATGTGGTATATCCATACAATGGAATGTTTCTCAGTAATTAATAAAATGAAATCCTTTCTGTCTCCTGGCCACCAGGAGCTGAGCAACTTTTCTCCACCAAATACTCCTGCTGCCATGTTGTCTCACCACCCACTCACAGCAATGGAGAAAGCCGACCACTTGACTCTAAAACCATGAGTCAAAATAAGTATTTCCTCCTTTTAAGTTGTTTTCTCAAGTATTTGTCACAGCAATGAAAAGTCCAATATAGGGAATTGTTATTGAGAAGTGGGATCACTGCTGTGACTATTCCTGGCAATGTAGTTCAGAAGCCTTTGGAACTGGTTTGCAGGGAGAATTTGGAAAAGTTTGGATATAGGGGCTAGCAAATAACTAGAATGCTGTAAGCTTAATGGGTGATTCTGGTAGGAGCTCAGCAGACTAGAATGTTGATAGAAATACAGACAATAAAGATTATGCTTGTGAGGTTCCAGATAGGAATGAGGACTCTAGAGGGAATTCCTATCTCATTCTGTCAAAGACCTTGCCTACTTTTTGTCCATGCCCTGAGACTTTGAGGGAGGCTAAGTTTAGGTGATGGTCTAAGTAATCTGGTAGAGGAAATTTCAAGGCAGTCTAGAATCCAGGCTGTAGATAGTATGGTCATTGTTGACTGCTTTTAGCCAGATTTACAGTGAGAACTGGGAGCAAAAAGCAGAGCAGAAAGATTTGAAAAATATGCAATTTGGCCAGAAAAGTTTAAAGTTGCAGATGAAGACAGTATAGTTGTTAAAAAGATTAGGATCTGGTCCTTTAAACCATGACAACAGATGCTTTGAGCTCCTCAGGAATCAATGGAGAACTCATATACTGTAGGGTCAGGGACAGAAAAGGTATGAACTTGTTCAAAAGATTTTCCCTTGAGAGTGCTGTTGGTCACCTGACTTGTATGGAGCCACCAAGGGAAGTGTTTCAGTAGGTTCAGTGGCCCAGGAAATCAGAGACTATTGAAACCATGGCCCAAGCTGGCCCAGATACCATTTGAGCTGGTGGCAGAACTTGGTGCTCTCCACGATTATAGTTTTTCAGGGATGGAAAATGCGAGAGTGAAGAGGTCGTACAGGCTTCCACCCAAATTTCAAAGGAAAGTATGGCAGGCTAGGTAATGTATAGCAAGGTTGGAATTCCTACAGGAAGCCACTGAGAGGTTGATGTATGAAGCTGGAATAGTGAAGCCAAAGTTGAAGAATGCCCATAATGTGGAATATCTGCCAAGGAAAGTCACAGGCAGTGAGCAAGAGAGGCCATGTGGGCTGCAGCCAGCAAGGCTGTAGGAATAGTGCTGCCTAAGCTTTGCTTTGGTCCCATCCCTCATTTCTATGATCTCATTCCTCCTTTTGTAGTTAGGATGTTTATCTTATGCTATTGTGTTGTAATTATGTACCTTTCTCTTTGATTTTACAGAGATCCACAGCTAAGAGTTTGCATTGTGTCTCAGAGGAAACTTTGGACTTGAACTTTAGAACAGTACTAGAACTACTGAAATTTTGGGGAAGGAATTAGTGTTTTCAGTTGTATGCACAACAGTCATATCACGTTAGGCAGAAGTATCACCTTGTCATTGTCTTTATTTGGAGATTAGTATGGTTTAAGGAGATGTGTTTGGGTGTCAAGGTAACAAGTAGGTAGACTTGTGATGGTTAATCTTGATTGTTCATTTAACTGGATTGAGAGATGGCTAAGAGATTAGTAAAGCACACCTCTGGGTGTATCTGGTATGTTTCTGGAGATGAATGGATCATAAGGACTCTGAACTAATCAATGGTTTAATCTGTCCATAGATTCAAAAACTGAGTTATTGGGAGGTGGTGGAACTGTGAAAGGTGGGAGTCACTGGAGGAGTGAGTGACTGGGGATGTGTGTCTGAAGGATATGTCTTGGTCCTGGCCCCTTCCTGTTTCTCCTCCCTACTTCCTAGTTGCTATGACGTGAGCAACTTTGTTCTGCTACATGCTCTTGCTACCACGATGCTCTGCAGCACCACAGGCCCACAGCAATGGTGCAAGTTGACTATGTGCTAAAAACCTCTGAAATCATAAGACAAAATAAATTTTTGCTCCTTAAAAAAAAAATGAGACAGGGTGGGGGGGGAGGTGAAGGGGGTTAAAAAAATGAAGTACTGATACATAATACAGCATGAATGAACCTGGAAACCATGATGCTAAGTGTAAGAAGGCAGACATAAAACACTATATGTGGTATGGTTCCATTTATATGAGGTGTCCAGGACAGGCAAATTCAAAGAGGAAGAAAGTAGATTAGTGGTTTCCAGGGGGTGGAGGAGGAGCTAGGGAGAATGGGTTTCTTTCCCATTCTTTCCAGACACAAATGTTCTGGAAGTAGAATCTGGTAATTGTTGTACAATATTGTGAACCTACTAGAAATCACTGAATTGTACACTTTACAATGGTGGAATTTGACCCATTGGGGATTGGCAATGAAGTCTCCAGTCACAGGAAAGGTTCACCTGTAAACAATGACCAAGAAAGAAATAAGCAGTGCACCAGACAAGAAGAGCTCATGATTGATCCTGGCCCAAAGTAGTCATAAAATGAGAGAATTTAGAGCTGGAAGGAGTCTCACAGATCATCTGTCCTAATCTCCCCAAATTAGGGTTCAGAAAATTCTGAGGCCTAGAGATTAAATGATAAGTATAAGGACACAAAGTAACTAACAGTGCTAGAACTAAAACCCAGGTTTCAATTATCCACTTAGAAATTAACTCTACTACATGATATTAACTTCCCCGAACTCTATTCATTGAGTAAAGAAAATGAACAGTATTCTTAAAAACAACTTCAGAAGCATTCAGATTTATGTCAGAACAGACTTAATTGTAATTAAGTGATAGTGCATCTAAGAGGAACTTTCATGGTAAGCCAAAAAAATATACAAAGAGCGAGCTGTCTTTGGGTTCCTCTTATGGGAGTGACTTCCCTGGGTTCTATTCACTCTAAAATGTAGCCTCCTCCCACACTAGCCACTCTTCCTCATAAATGCTCAAGGAAAATATCATTCCAAGCTTGTCTTCCTTAAAGAAGCATCCCAATTTATCTCAAGAACAAAAGCATTCCCTGCATTAACTATCACCAAAGTACTTTGGTTATTTATAGTCTTATTCTCAAACATCAAAATGAGCACTCATATTTGTCTTACCTATTCATATAGCTCAGAAAATGTGTACCACCACCTTCTCAGAAGGGAATGTGTAGTATAAGTCAAAATAAGTAACTTTCCTGAGTTTAGTAAATGTTCCATTTTGCTATGTCCAAATCTGTCAAAGTAACTTTTTTTCCAATTAGTTTATACTCTAGTGTAAATTAAATAGTGGCACACACCTATAACCCCAGCACTCAGGACACTGAGGCAGGAAAATTGCAAGTTCGAGGTCAGCCTGGGCCAGAAAAATGAGCCAGGCCAGCCTGAGCTTCATAACACCCCTTTCATTCTCATAAATTGTACCATCTTAATTTCTGTAAGTGTAGCAATTCTTTGATACTAAGTGAAATTCTAAACTAGTCATGTATCTGTTGTCTTACCTGAAATCAGTGGTTTGAGTTCAGGTTCTGGATTAAGACTAAAATTCAGATCCACCACTCATTAGAAATGAAATTTTGGGCAAGTTATTCAACCTGTGTGTACCTCATTTTCTTGACTGTAAATGGGGATAACAGAGTGATCTCACAGTATTGTGAGGATTAAGACAGATAGGTATACAAAGCACTTATACCTGACACATAGTAAGAACCTGACAAGTGTTAAATATTAATGATACACTGCTATATGTACTCTTTAAGAAATGAAACATCTTCCTATTAAATTTGTTTTCTCATAGTATCCTTGAGTCCTTGCTTTCTTGGGTTTGGATGGAAAAAATGATAAATCTGTGTTCAATTTGTACAGATCTATTAATTATTTTAAGATGAATCAGAATTATAAAAGCTTAGAGTCTTGTGAATATGAGGAAAGCAAGTTTAACACTAAGACAATGAATTAATATGATCCCTCAGTTACAGCGGAGGATGGATTTAAGAGAGCTCTGAGAGCTCTGGAGAAGGATACAAGTTCTAACTCTGACAGCTGTTCTTCCATTTAATCTTGAAAAGGAGCTTGTGTCCTCACTGCTTCAGATTGAAAATGTAAGGTGATTTTGCCCTTGATTTTCAACATCAGAAAACACTACCTAAGCTTCTGCAGTCAAATCAATCTCTCATTAATTATCTTACATTTGTGGTAGACATGATCTCTCAAGCATGGTCTAGGGAAAGTATACATTAGAGATGATCTCTGGTGAATCTGAAAAGCCTGGCACCATCCCATGAGATATGTCTGACTTTTTTGCTCAAGTCTGCAAGGCACAGTGTGCCACATCAAGCTTTCCTTCATCCTGCAAATATTCACTGAGCACACACTGTGCCATACAATGCAGGAAGTGTGAAGGAGGACACAGACTTGATCCCCTAGCAAGAGGTAATAGAGAAGGAACACACACACAGAAAGCTGAAAGCATGACACAATAGGCAGCAAGATGTGAGCTAATGCCAAGGGAACTGGGCAACCACTTCAGGCTAGGACTCTGAAGACGAGCACTCTACCCACAGGAACATTCTTCATGTAATTTTGAGCAAGAAACTTCACTTCTTTAGGTCTATTGTTCCATTTTAAAATTAAGTATTTCCTAAAAGGCTCCTGATGACCCTTCCTAATGTTTAAATTAGCTTTATTGAAGTATAAATTTCACCATTTACAATGTATAATTCAGTAAGTTTTGGCAAATGTATATAGCCATCTCTCTCATAATAGAGTATGTATATACATCACCATAAAAGCCCTTCCTCCAGGCTTCCAAGAGAGATCTGCTTTCTATCAGTATAGTTCTCTGCCTACTGCAGAATTTTATATAATGGAAATGCACAGTTTGCTCTTATGAATAAGACTGCTATAAACATTTTCATACAGGTCTTTGATAGCTACATTTTCATTTTTCCTGTGTTAATAAGGAGTGAAAATACTTGGTTATACAGGAAGTACATGTTTAAATTTATAAACAACTACTAAATTATTTTCTAAAGTGGCTGTAAAATTTTGCATTCCCATCAGCAATATATAAAAATGCCAGCTGTTCACCATACTCACTAACACTTGATAATATCAGTCTTTTTAGTTTTAGCCATTCTAGAATTGTGGAAGTAGATAGAGGTCTGTTATTGTGGTTTTGTGTTTCCCCTAATGTCTAATGAAATAGAATGTATGTTCACGTACTTGTTTACCATCTTTGGTTTGTTCAAATTCTTAGCCAGATGTCAGTGGCTCACGCCTGTAATCCTAGCTACTCACGAGGCAGAGAGCAGGAGGATCACTGTTCAAAGTCAGCCTGGGCAAATAGTTCACGAAACCCTATTTTGAAAAAAAACCTTCGAGAAAATAGGGTTGGAGGAGTGCTTCAAGGTGAAGGTCCTGAGTTCAAGCCCTCATACTGCAAAAAAAAAAAAAAAAAAAATCTTTACCTATTAAAAAAACCAAGTTGTCACATTATTGAATTTAAGAGTTCTCTGTATCTTGAATACAAGTCCATCATCTGACATGTTTTACAAATATTTTCCCCCACAGGCTTGGATTTACATTTTCTTAACATTCCATTTGAAGGACAAATGTTTTAAATTTTGACAGAGTCCAACTTACTAATTTTTTTAAAAAAATTTTTTATAGTGCTGAGGATCAAGGCGTGGTGCATACGATGCAAGTGCTCTACCACCTAACTACACACCACGGCCCAAATTATTAACATCTTATTTGCCTTTTGTGGCTACTTAGTGGCAAAGGAGCAACCCCCATCATTCTAATTGAAACTGAGACTCAGGCAATCAGAAATGACATTAGACAGGACACCAGAGTAAAAAAACATTTATTATTTCCAAAGCTATATCTATGAGATGGCCTATAGCTTATGAAAAAAGATTGTCAGGGAGTATTCTACCTTCCTTATGACATCTGGACAGACAGTTAAAAATCACATCACTTCAACCACTTATAGGATAAAAACATAGTAACAGCCAGGCACCAGTGGCTCAAGCCTACAACTGCAAGACCCCAATTCCAAAATACTCAAGAGAAAAATGGACTGGGTAAGTGGTAGGGCACCTGCTTTGCAAGCAAGAAGTCCTGGGTTCAAACTCTATCTCATCCCATTAAAAAAGAAAAAAAAAAAAAAAGAAGAAGAGAAAAAAAAAAAAAGGAGCAAGAAGTACTGTTTGCTTTGGTTATTTTGGAGATGGGGTCTTGTGAACTATTTGTCTGGGCTGGCCTGGAAACGTGATTCTCCCTATCTCAGCCTCCCAAATAGCTAGGACTATAGATGTGAGCCACTGGCACCCAGCCTAAGAATACTGCTTCATGACTATTCTCACTGCCTGATCCATATATTTAGAAAATATCTATTGCCTTACCTTTGAAAGAAAGATTAATTGTAATCTATCCATTCTTTGACTAAATAATATTAGAATAAAGAAAGGAAGGGAGAAAAGGCAAGGAGGGTGGAAGGAAGGAAGGAAAGTATCTGGCAGCAGAAGGTAACACATTACAATACTCTCAGTTAAAACAATAAAGCTAATATTACAAAAGTACAATTCTTATAAAACCAAAGCTTGTTAATCATCTTCTCTGAGGATGAAGCATTAAGGTGTCATCTTGGAAGTCAAGACTGGTCCTTTACCAGGTATCTAACCTGCCAGTACTTGATCTTAGACTTCCCAGACTCCAGAATTGTGAGAAACAAATTGTGCTCTTTATAAATTATTCAGACTCAGGTTCTGCTATACACACATACACAAAACAGACAATACCACATTTTGTCACATTTTTCACTTTCTCCAAAATAAAAGACAAATTAGGAAAGTCAATTACTGTTCATTTTAAGGAAGGGATTAGTTAGGTAGTAGCTTCCCTAGATCACTGAGAAGAAAGTAGTAAGAGAGACAAGAGACCTGAAGGAAAAAAAAAGTATTGGGAGAACTGATAATTAATTCTGAATTCATGCTACAGTAGGTGCTAATATAGCTATGTCCCAGAAAATATTTGTGAGAAAGTATTTGTAGAAGTAAAATCTCTGGAAACAGGACTAGACAAGCCTACTCCCAAAGAGGAGCAGTTCCCAGGTAAAGCACTAGGTTTTACCCCTCTATAAAAACAAGATTATTACCAGAAAAGCCATAGCTAGTTCCTTTAGGGTTACTTACTGCTCTTTTTGGACCACAGTATGGAGATCATGAGCAAACAGCTTCAAGATTTTGGTATGTCCTACCTCATGTTTTGTAATGTTCAAGTCCTTTAACATTACCAAAAGACTCTTACAAGAGAGTCATGATGGAAAGTCATTTCTTCTCTACCCTAAAGTATTGTTTAAAAGTTAAGGTGACAATTTTCAAAATCTCTGAACAACACCTATTGACCCACCTTCCATTACAAGACCTGATACAGTGCAGAATTTTTGTGACTTGAGCTATAGGGATCATTCTTTTTCAAGAGATTTATATACCTTAAAGACATGGATTGTTGTGGAAAGAATTTACTCTACGGAAGAGAAGATCTAGGAAACAAACTGAAGATGGTACCACAGCCTTTATCATCCATTGTAAAAGGCAGATTCTGAGGAGATGGGTGGGAATACTGTTGTGGTACTGTTTTAATCAGGGTGCTATAACGTAAAATGGGTGGGAACCAGTGGAAGGGGGAGGACAAAAGAAGATGGTGTAGGGAGGTGAATATGGTTGAAGTATTCTATACCCATGTTATTGTAGGCTATAAGGCAGCATTCTTGGCTTCTACCCACTAGTAGCCAGTAGCAGGCCCATTCCCCCAACAGTTGTGACAATTAAGAAAAAAAAATGTCCTGAGACACTGTCAAATGTTCCAGAGAGATGGTAGTCAAAACTGCCCCAGTTGAGAATTCCTGCTCAAGAGATTAGATTTATCTTCAGTATGTCCCTATAATCGTAGAGACAATCAGACCTAAAGAGTAACATCCAAGTACATTTAACCACAAAGGCTTCTCAAAAACTGGGAATACTTTCTTTTGGAGTTTAATATTTCAAATGACCAAGTGAAATACAGTTCTATCTCTAGTTTGAGTAACCATAACCTTATATTCAAAGGAACTTATAAACTATGCTGTTTAAAGATCCCAAGGCAAAATGCTGACAGAGGGTACCCAGCAAAATCCAATTTCGTTCACTTCAGTTGCTCTAGCTTAAGAGGGGTTATTTTTTTTAACTTTCAAAATTAAAGTTAGTGTTCCAAAGTGATACTTCCATAGAGTGCTGCTTTCCAAGGTAAATTCTCTAGCCACAAAACAAATGCACAGATATAACAGTGAAGGATTGCTACTAGAAAAGGCACACATCAATCAATAATACTGACTCAATACCTCAAGAGGACAAGTAAACATAATGTGTTACAAATCAGTACAAAAAGAGATTTGGGAAACTTTTGAATAAAATTGGTTACATTTAGAAAATAATTAAAAGATAGATTCCTACTTAATACCAAGCACCAAAATAAGATGGCAGATGAATTAATAAAAAATTAAAATAATAAAATGGAAAGAAAAATGTTGTAGTTGACTGTATGATCTTAGGAATGAGGGAGAGCTTTCTATTTGCATATATAAAGTTAGACTGCATCAAGAAATACACCTTTATTATAACTTAAAAGTTAAAAAAAATACCTTTGTGCAATACACATGAAAGGATAATTGTTCGTTTGGGTTTTTGAAACAGGGTCTCCTTATATAGCACAGGGTGGCCCTGAACTTGATCCTCCTGCCTCAGCTTCCCTAGTGCTTGCTGGGATTACCAATGTGTGCCAATTATGTTTGGCTTGGAAGGGTAACGTTCTTCCTATATAATTAATTATTTCAAATTAACATAAAATCAAACACCAAAATTGAAAAATGGACAAAGGATATTAACAATTATATAAAGTGACATACACAGCATTAAAAGAGCATTTTTTAAAGTTCACTCTTCTAAGTAACCAAATGCAGACCACCAAGATTCCTATTTTTTGACTATTAACTTGGCAAAAACTAAAAGAAAAAGAAAAACAAAAACAAAACCCCAAAAAAGAAGGTTGGGGTGTATGGTAAAATACTCTCCTATAGAAACAAATTTCTATCAGGGAAAAAACAGATTAGTTAGTTAAGAGCAGTAGAGCTATTAATTGAGAAAGAACAAAGTTAGTTCTTTCAAATTATGGGCAAAAATAAATTCAAATGTTTTACAAAGCTAAATGTAAAAAAGGAGAGTGACAAGCAGAGCATGAAAACTTTCTCAAACTAAGACACAAGTCCTCAACTCATAAAGAAAAGAACTTATCCATAACAATCTGAACATATTTATGCCAAAAGAAACCATTAACAATATTAAAAAATACATTTAGGAAACAATATGAGACTAGAAAAAAATATTTACAAGTATGTAACAATTTAATATCCAGAATATACGGTTAGGTGCTGAACATCAATAAGAAGTATAGAAAAGATTCAAAGCTGCCAATAATATGAAAAGATGTTCAACCTCGTAATAAAAAACACAAATTAGGACAAAATACTATTTTTTTGTCATAAAATAGGCAAAAGCTACAAAGATTTATACTACCCAGTATTGGAAAGATATGGAGAAATGGATACGCTTTGACACACTGTTGGAAGCATGGGAATAATTATTAACTCTCACGCAGTGCTAACACATCCCAGGTACTACTCTAAGTCCTTTAGGCACAAAAGCTCATTTCATCTCTTTACAAGTCTATTAGGTAGGTACTATTTCCAGTTTACAGACACACATGTTCCCAGCTGAAGTGAACAAGGTAATACTCTGTTCTTTTTGTTTCAGCTCTCACATAGTTAAAAAGGGTTCTTTCAAACCACTAACACATCTTTTTGTCATGTTTTTCACACTTTGTGTTTTTTAATTGTGGTTTTACTGTTTAAATGGGCCCTAACCATAGTGATGAAGTGCTGTCTAGTGTTCCTAAGTGGAAGAAAGCTGTGATATCCTTTATAAAGAAAATACATGAGCTTCATTCAGGCATGAGTTTTACTGCTGCTATTATTATACATTATTAATGCATATTAATTGTTTAACAATATATTAAATAAGATATCCTTAAACACAAATACATTAAAAAAACAAGGTTATATATATAGATCAGTTGATAAAATGTGACCAGAGGCTTGCAGGAATCTAACCCTGGATTCCTCTTGGATGCAGTGATACAGTGTGCACCAATTATGTGCTTGCAGTGACATTACAGAACATAACTATTACATGTGAACCACTGTATTACTAAAGACAAGTAAGAGCTATGTTAGCAGAGTCCATCAAATCAGAGAAATAATAGGATCAAAGTGTCCCTTCGGCTGTCCTGTGCAGTCAAATCCCATATTCCTCAGTTGCCTGCTTTTCATGATAATGGTATCTCTGTTTAAACTTTTAACTCAAAATTTTCTTTAGCATGTCTCCCCACGTCCAAATTAAGTGAGTTACTACTGATAGCTGGGTTCATCCAAAAAGACTTAAGATTTTATTCCATAAATGATCATTAGACAGCCTGGATCTTTGCTAATAGAATAGCCACTAGTGTGGCTATGGAATAGATGAAATATATTAAAATAAAAAAAATACTTAAAATCCTTTTAAATTTAACACTGCCTTTTTGGCACAGGAATCATTTTAAGAAATGTAGGGCAAATTTTTATTTTCAGGATCTAATGCCTAGCCATTTTTATTAGTTCCAAAATATTTTGCTACCCATCAAGGTCCACATCCAACATTAGAGAAATCAATACATTTATTTATAAGGACAATGGAGATGTCTTTCCCATTCTTGTAAAGTGACATCAGAAAACATGTCATATTTTTCTAAAATACCCCAAACCATGAATGAATTATGAACACGCTGAGATGATTCTGTCCTATCACTTATAGTTATTATTGCTATCATATATAACCTCACAGATAACTTGCCAAGGTGTTTGAAAAGTTATTCTTAACTTGAGGACCAGTAAAAGGCAGTATAAATTGTAAGCAATATAGCCAAGTTGGCCTGGGGCTCTGCCATTACAAGCTTTGTAACCCTGGGCAGTATCCGTAACCTCTCTGCCTTACTTTCTTGCTCTGTAAAATGTAGACAATAAACAGTACCTACTTCACAGGTTGTTGGGAAGCTTAAATGAACTTACTTTTGCAAAAAGCTAAGAATGATGGCTGGTAACACAGAAATACTTTCATTGTTATTATTAATATAGAAAGGCTGTACAAATAATACAAATAAAACACTTCTGCCTACCTAACTTTGGGGATCAGGTAATTAAACAATCATGTATTCCTTCAATGGGCTGCTTTCTATTCTGTTTTTATATAACTGACATTTCAGAATGTCTCAAATTTAAACTGATTATATACTTAATATGAGTCCTCTTAATTACAAATTCAACTATTAGTTCACACACCACATAGATCTTTTATCAGAATCAGCACATAACACCTAAAACAAACTCAGCTTCCTTTGTAGCTGGGAGGGAGAAACTGTCTAGAGTCAATATACCACGATGCATGTCTATGGCTAGAAAAGCATAGTCTGTTGGTCCTGTTTGGTGTTTTTTTCTTCACGAATTTACATGGCATCCTTGCACAGGTGCCTTGCTAATAATCTCTGCATTGTTCCTATTTTGGTATATGTGCTGCCAAAGCAAGCACTCGAATTTTTTAATTAATGAATCTCAACTTTGAGAAAACATTAGACTTTCCTAGGTAACCCCTGGGATATCCAGTACAGCTCCTGGAATAAAAGAGGTGTTCAATAAACATTTGTTGGCAAAATATAGGAAGATGAGGTGAGAATAAACAGTCCAAGAAAGAGAAAAGCATCCTTGATGTAAAGAGATATATTTAAAGAAAAATAATCCCCAGATATATCAGATAGTATGCCTGTGCAAACATACTGCTGTAGTCACAAGACTCAAATGCTTTATCGAAATCTCCCAGGTGCAAGCTGGTGGGTAGGAGTGTGTATTATTTGTTATAGAAATGCTAAATATTTTTAGACATTTAGGAATTTCTGGACCCCATATCTATTGAGATTCTCTGTAAGTGGTTCTAGTAATCTGTATCTAAACAAAATTTCCATGTTACTCTTGAACACTACAATTTCACAATCAATTTAGACTGATGACTCTTCTCTCAAAAAAATATACTACATATTTTTCAAAAATACCATCAAGGCCGGTTGTCGGTGGCTCATGCCTGTAATCCTAGCTACTCAGGAGGCGGAGATCAGAAGGATCATGGTTGGAATCCAACCTGGGCAAATAGTTCACAAGACCCTATCTTAAAAAAAAACAATCAAAAAAAGGGCTGGTGGAGTGGCTCAAGGTGTAACCCATAAGTTCAAGCCCCAGTACTGCCAAAAAAAAAAAAAAATGCCATTAAAAACTCCACAAAACAACAAAAAAACAAAGCAGTCTCTACTTCCCTTTAATGACTCTTTCTCAGATTACCAACATCTTTCTTCTCTTTAGCTCTATGGGGGAATTATCCCATTTGTCTACTCATTCTTCAGACTCTACAATGACTATCATTTCACTGCTCTATTTAAATTGTCCTTTCCAAGATTTTCACTTCTTCTCAATCTCTAACCCTGAAGACCTCTAATCACTTTCTCTAGCCTTCCCAGGTGTGTAACACTGGTCACTATCTTCTTTCTGGAACTAATCAACTCTGTCCTTTCTATCTTTTTTAAAACAAACAAACAAACAAAAATAAACTATTTTAAATTAGGATATATTTGTTGTACAAGGGGGATTCATTGTGGAGATTCCAAATAGGCTTATGTTGCACATTGGTTAGATGGCCTCCACCATTTCTCCCCCTCAACCCCCTCCCTGCCCTACTTAAAGCAATTGCAAAAGGTTTCATTGTTTTATGTCTTTGCTTTCTTGAGACCACAACACTCTAGCTGGTCTCCTGTTCTGGGCTACCGCTTCTGTTTCTCTGGTGCTTTTCTCCCTAAATGCTATAAATCTCAAGGTCCCTCATCCTTTCCAGAATCTTAGCCTTACCCTCAGTCTGTTTCAATGTCCTATTGTTATTTTACATACACAATGCATCTAACACAACCTTCTAATTCCCTTTGTATTTATTCATCCAAATATTTACTGCCCACCACTGTATTCTAGGAATATTCTAAGTCTTGACATTAAAAGTTACATACCAAGATGAAGGCAGACACTTTAATCATGAGACTGTTTTGCTTTAATCATCCACTTTAGAAGTCTTGAAATCATTCTTGTTGCTTGCTTAATATCATCTCCTCTAATATGTGAAAGATCATTCTTTCTTAGTAATTTTTCTTATGCATTCCTTCCTTCCATTTTCACTGCTATCTCTCCTGTCCAGATCTTTGTATCCTAATTCTGAAATTATTTTAATAATTTCTTAACTAGTCTCTCTCTTACCTTATTATGTTTCATTTATTCAACATACATATCTACAAAATAAATTCTATTTGCTAGGCACTGTTCTGGGTGCTGGGATACACGAGGAAGATAGGTAAGGCAAATGGTTAAACAAATTCTGGCACATTTATACCACAAAACACTACTCAGCAATAAAAGGAACAAACATTAAAATTCACAACTTTGATATCTTATCCTTACTGGGGTGATGGACACAGGTGATAAAATCATGTAATTACTACATAAACATAAATGAGAACAAGTAAAGTTGAGAAAATCTGAATTAAAATCTGTGGAATATACCAATGTGAATACCCTAGTTCTGATACAGAATTTTGCAAAAATGTTACCATGTAGCTGGGTATAGAAGTGAATTTGCTGAACCAAAAAAAAAAAAAAAAAGTATTTACAGAAAATAAAAAAGAAAAGCAAATCAAAAACAATGCATAATTAACACATTTAATAGAGAAAAACTAAATGCTTCACTCCTAAAATCAGAAATAAGACAAGGATATCTACTCTTGCAACTTCTATGCAACACTGCACTGGAAGTTGTAGCCAGAGCAATCAAGCAAGAAAAATAAAATCCTATTAGAACAAATGGATTTAGAAAAGTTGCAGGATACAAGATCAACATATAAAAACCAATTATATTACTATTCACTAGCAATCAGTGATACAAAACTTAAGTGAGTAATGCATTTACAATAGCAGTAACTACCCGAAACCACAAACAAAATCTCCCAAACAAAAATCATCTAGGCATAAATTTAACAAAACAGGAATTTCTGATTTCTACTCAGGCATGGAAGGGGCTAAAAAGTTGTCTTTCTCGTATACAGAACAAGACAGATCAACGATTCTTCTTGGTTCCATCAGAGAATTGGAGTCACAGGGCAAACAACTGCTTCAAAACTGAAGACAAATAAGCAGATACAAATAATCACGTCAAAATCTATACATGGTAGCATGCACCACAATCCCAGCACAATCTTGGAAGTGGAGGATCCAGGACAGTAACATAGCAAGACTTTAATTTAAAAAAACAAGCAAACAAAACATAACAAAACCTCTATGAGAATGCACAAAGGTAGGAAAGCCTAAATTGTAGCAGATGAATTCCTGAGACTCTGTGTGATTAAGTTTGAGAGTTAAGTGGAAGTAGAAGAACAGAAAGAAAAAATAAAAACAAAAATTCTAAGAAGGTCCAGTCTGGGGGTAGGAGCATGCTTGAGTTTTATCTCTAGGAGCCCTACGAGGTTCTTATAGTGAAGATCAAAGAAAGATTCCCATGTGCTTCTAGCCAGTGAAAGGGGAAAGTAGACATTTTGAAATAAGCCCAAAACATATGTTCTTTTTAACAAGGAGTGTCTGAAAAGAAACCATTTCACCAGAGCCAAACTGAATACCCAACTCCAGCCCTTACTATCCTTCCTGTTTTACCTAAGGAGGTAAAGGGACAGAGAAACACTTGTGAAGATCATAACCTAGGGCACAGGCTTAGTAAAAGACTGAGACCCAGTCACAGGCTTATAGAATGCTTCCCTTCCTTGTATAACTTACCACCATATCAACAGGGATCCTCTGTCCAAGTGGCACACGGGAGCCTACAGCTCTGCCCCATGATGTACAGTCCATTTCCACAATACTGAAGAAGCTGGCCTTGAGTTTGTGCCTGCATATTCCTATGACTTCTCAGAATCCTGTGGACAATGACTAAGGAGACAAACCATGCAGGAAATACATGGGTTCCTGTATAATAGGGAAATACAGCTTAAAGAACGGCAGGCCTTAAGCCTTACTTAAGGCTGACCTACCCCCCCCCTCCCCACAATCAAGGGAGACAAAAATATATACATATGTATATATGTATATCATATTTAAACTGCAGAAAATCAAAGATGTGGGGAAACTATAACTCATAAATACTGCTCATGGGAAATTAAATGATGAAACCACTTTGGAGCAGTCTAACAATTCCTCAATAAGTTAATGAGAATTACTATATTAGTTAACAATTTCACTATTAGGTATATATACAAAAGAAATGAAAACATGTCCACACAAAAATGTGTGTGGACATGAAAGTTCATAGCAGTATTACTCATACTAGCCACAAAAGATGGAAAAACCCAAGTGTCCATTCACTGATGAATGAATAAATAAAATGTGGATTATATCCATATAATGGCAATAAAAATGAAGAATACCTGCTACAATATGGATGCAACTTGAAAATGTTATGCCAAATCAAAGAAGCCAGGCAAAAAAGACCATATATTGTATCATTCCATTTCTATGAAACAGGTAAATTTAGACAAAGGTAGAAAGTTGACCAAGTAGTTATTTAGGCATATCAAAAAGATCATAAACCATGATCATGTCGGTTTCATTACAGGGATGCAGGGATGGCTAACCATATACAAATCATTAAATGTAATAGAGCATATTAGCAGAAGCAAAGACAAAAAAATGCATGATCATCTCAACAGATACAGAAAAAGCCTTTGACAAAATTCAGCATCCTTTCATGATAAAAGTTCTGATGAAACGAGGAGCAGAAGAAATGTACTTCAGCATAATAAAGGTTATTATATACAAACATGCATATAGCCAACATACTAAAGGAGGGAAAGTTGAAGCCACTTCTTCTAAAGTCAGAAACGAGACAAGGGTGCCCACACTCTCTACTTTTATTCAATCTAGTCTTAGAATTTCTAGCTAGAGCAGTAAGACAGGAAGGAAATATAAAAAGCATTCGAATAGGAAAGAAGAAGTCAAGCTATCCCTACTTACAGATGACATGATCTTATACCTAAAAGACCTAGAAAACTCCTAGGCATCATAAATATCTTCAGGGAGAGGTAGCAGGACATAAAGTCAATTTATGAAAATCAATAGCCTTTCTATATACCAACAATAAACAGATTGAGAAACTATACAGGAAAACAATTCCATTAGCCTAAAAATATAAAATACCTAGGAATAAAGTTAACAAAGAAGATGAAAGACCTCTACAATGAAAACATAAACCATTGAAGAAAGACATCAAAGAAGATTACAGGATATAGAAAGATCTCCCATGCTCATGGACTAGCAGGATCAATATTGTGAAAATGGCTATATTATCAAAAGCAATCTACATGTTCAATGTAATCCCCATCAAAATTCCAATGACATTCATCAGAGATTGAAAAATCAGCCCTAAAAGTTCATTTGGAGGCACAAAAAACCAAGAATAGCTAAGACAATACTGAGCAAAAAGAGCAACACTGGGGGTATCACAATACCGGACTTCAGACTACACCACAGAGCCATAGCAATAAAAACAACATGGTGCTGACACAAAAAGACTTGAAGATCAGATATGAATCCACACAGCTACACCCAACTGATTTTTTACAAAAAAACATACAATGGAGAAAAAGACAGCCTCTTCAACAAATGTTGCTTGGAAAACTGGATATTTACATCCAGAAAACTGAAGCTATATCCATGTCTTTCACCCTGTACTAGTATCAACTCAAAGTGGATTAAGGACCTTAATATAAGACCTTAAACTTTGAAGCAAGTATAGGAAAGAACAGGGTATACGCTGGAATTAACAGGCATAAGCATAGAATTCCTAAATAGAACTCAAATGGCTCAGCAACTAAGAGAAAGGATTGACAAATGGAACTACATGAAATTAAAAAGGTCCTGCACAACAAAAGAAACAGTTTCTAAATTGAAGAGGTTGGCCACAGAATGGGAGAAAATCTTTGCCAGTTACACATCTGACAAGGGATAAATAACCAGAATATTCAGGGAGCTCAAGACACTAAACTCCCAAAAAATGATCCAATAAAGAAATGGAGAAAAGAATTGAACAGCTCTTGTTCAAAGGAAGAAGTCCAAATGACCAAAAAACACATGAAGAAATGCTCAGCATCCCTGGCCATAAAGGAAATGAAAATCAAAACCACATTAAGAGTACACCTCACTCCTATCACTCCTATTAGAATGGCTGTTATCAATAACACAAAACAACAAATGTTGGTGAGGATGTAGGGGAAAAGGAATATTCAATACACTGTTGGTGGGAATGTACATTAGTATAACCACTATGGAAAACAGTATGGAGGCTCCTCAAAAACTAAATATACAACTGTCATATGAAGAAATGTAAGTCAGGTTACAATAAAGGCACCTGCACACCCATGTTTATTGCAGCATTATTCATAATAGCCAAACTATGGAAACAGCAAGATGCATCACTACTGATGGATGGATCAAGAAAATATGGTATTTATTATATACAATGGAATTTTATTCAGCCAAATAGAAATGGATAGAAGTGGAGAACATCATCTTAAGTGAAGTTAGTGAGGTTTAGAAAGCCAAAGGCTAAGGAGAGGTCACATATGAGAGAGGGAAGATAAAAGAAGGAAGTTAAGAAAGTGAATATGGTTTGTGTACTTCCTTTACAAAAATGAATATAGAAACCTGTTGAAATCACAGTAAGAATAGAGGAGACGAACCAGTTCGGATTATAATACATATATACACGGAAATGTCACAAGGAAACTCCCTCTTAAACAAATAAAAATGTCTTTAAAAAAAAAATAAATTCAGAGAACAGGCGGACTGAACAAGTCCTGTCCAGGCGGTTGGTACCAGTAGGAGGGAGGAGGATGTAGGGAAAGGGTATAGGAGGGTGAATATGGTGCAAATACTGTAAATGGAAAAATGAAACCTGTTGAAACTATTTTAGGAATGGGGAGATAAAGGAGAATGATGGAGAGGGTGAATTCAACTATGATATATTGTAAGAACTTTTGTAAACGTGTAAATGCCACAATGTACCCATAAGTATATATACATAAAGAAGTAGTTTTTTAGGGCTGGAGGAGTTGGGGGATGAGAGCTAAAGGGCATATGGTTTCTTTTTCAGATGATTAAATTTTTCTAAAATTGACCAAATCTAAACTAGTGATGGTTGCAGAACTCTGTGAATACATGAAGAAACATTACATTGCACATTTGAAAGGGGTGAGCTGAATGGCATATGAATTTTATCTCAACAAATCTGTCTTTTAAAAAAAGAAATGGAAAAATAAGCTCTTCAAGATTTAGTCCCCATTCCCCCATCCCATGTCACCTGATGCTACTCCTCCCCTTAAAGTACTGTTGTCTCTTCCTTCTTTGGCTAGTTCCTATAGACTCTTTAGATGTTGACTTAGATGTTACTCCTCCATGTAGCCACTGCTAACCTTCCATGTCAAAGTTAGACATGTTTAGCATGCTCCCACAGAATAAATACCTACTACTATTTTAACACGTTTATCTCTGAATTTCAATTAACTGTTCAATTGTCTGTATCACTCATTAAAACTGGTTCATGTTTATTGTATCTTGGCCTAGAGAATGTAAAACAGAAGTACTCTTTATAAGATTGGGATAATCGTAAGTCAGAATCACTTTTGTGATCATTTGTTAGCTCAAAAGATTTTAAGTCCCCTCCCAATAAAAGCCACAAAATACTGGAAATATTTAATTGTAAAGAGAAAAGTACTGACGCATAATTTGTCTCAAAGCATGCATGAAGCACTTAATGTTCAAACACTCTACGCAAGTTTTCAAATGGAAAAAATAAAGACCTATCTTCTTAAATTTTGTTCAGACATCTACAAGTTTAATTCCACTGTTTGGGAAATCATTTTGATTTTCAAATACTTCATATTTGACTCTTCTTCTGCTGTGATGTATGACAGGTTCTGAATTCCAGTGAGTGTCTATCCATGGAAAGTCCTCGAAATCAGACCCAAGAGAATACTAACACTCAGTGCATTCTCATCAACTTGGAATCAGGGTGAAAGTAGGAGGTGTGCAAATTCCATCCAGAGTCTGAAATAACACAGCAATGCTTTCTGTATAGATTTTCTTCAAATGTAAGAATGGACTTCAAAAGCAGTTCTTCTAGGAAATTATCAGAATATGGGGATAGGGTGGAAAAGCATGGCAGGTAGACGCTCAGAAAATAAGTCTTTTTAGGCTATCATTAATTTCTGTGTGACTTTTTTTTAAAAATCCATTTGATAATTAAGAAATTCCTACAAGAGGTCAAAATAACTGCTTGAAAGCCTTTAAGAATGCAACAGCATTTTTCTTTCCAGCAGATTTCAGCGTTTAAAGCTCCTTGGAGATAAAATTAATGGAGAAGTAAAAGCTTTAAAACAGGAAAGTTCTAAAGAAAAGCAAGAGAATTTCCTTAAGCCATAAGACCTACAGTAATGTATACAACATTAAAGTTAGCTAGATTTCCCCCAAGACAGATGACAAGGACAGAAGACTAAATGGCAACTCAATTAAGACATAACTACAGGCAACCCAATCTCATTTTATGAATCACACATGTCTCTAACAGCCCAGAGAAATAATGCTTTCAAAATTGGAGGTATTTAAAATGTCAAGAATGTACATGAAACAATCTGCCTTTTGTGACTTTTAAAAACATGAACATTGCAGAAAGGGTACGAGAAGCAATGCTCTGATGATATAAATAATTCAAGTTCACGGGAGGAAGGGAAGTTCACCAGTGTCTAAATGTGGAACATGAACCATATCATTTGTATCATCTTTGGAAAAGTAAAGTTATAGAAAGAGAAAAATTAAAGGAAATAGGATAAATTATATGTAACAATTCCAAAAAGAGACTACATATAGTAAAAGGTCAATTGATTTAAACTTTTTAGAAACAAGTTGAAACCATTCTTAAGATAATAATTATTTTATTATGTGCTTCTGGTGTTAAAATCCTCTAAATTCTGGAGTTCAGCAGCCTATCCATGATAACGCTGAAATGCTTATAATAAAACCAATATTTTAGCTTCTACTTAGCGCAAATGAGTAATCACAATATAAGAAAGTTACATTGGTACCTATCAGTATACAGCTACTCTTCTGTATTCTGGGTTCCACATCCTCAGATTTAAACAACCCCAGCTTGAAAATATTCAATAAAAATTGTTTTGACCGTACAGAAAATATACAGACTTTTTTCCTTGTCTTTATTCCCTAAAATAATACAGTGCAACAACTACTTACACAGCATTCCCATTATTTATGGCTGGTATTGTAAGAAACTGAGAGATGACAAAGTAAACAGGATGATGTCCATGGCTATAAGCAAATAATACCTGATTTTTATTCAAGGGATTTTGCTATCTTTGGGGGTGGTGTTGGGCTTGGAGCATCCTGGAACAATACTATGTGGATACCGATCTATGACTGTATGTGTATGTGTTTGATTTACAACTGTATGCATTGATTTATATAACTGTATGCATATGTATGTGGTGAGTTGAAAATATTCTAAAAACTTAAAGAAAGAAAAACTCCAGTAGCTTAATTGAAAGTAGTAATTTTTATTGATTATCATCTATACACTTTATATTTTCTGGATAAAAGGCATGCATCTCTTAGACAGGCATGGTGATGCACACCTATAATCCACCACTTGAGAGGCAAGACAAGGAGGATTGATAGGTTCAAGGCCTGCCTGGGTTACATAGTGAGTTGAAGCCCAGCCTGAGCTACAAAGTGTGACCTTGTCTCAAAAAAATAAGTGTTGGAGATGTGCTCAGCGATAGAACGCTTGCCTAGTACGCACAAGGCCCTGGTTTGATCCCCAGAACCGCATAAAAAAGAAAAAAACAAAAAACAAGACCTACATGTCTTAAAATGGATGGCCACAACCTAGGAAAAGAACTGAAAGCAATAATTTGTGTATTTACAAATCTAATGACCTCAAAAGTTAGACAGATGTTCTTCAAAAGGTTACAGTTAACTAGCCATACTACAACTCTTAGAGATCAGCTGTCATTTTAGTCAAGCAACTATCTTCAAAGGAATATGTACTCTTTCATATTGAGGCAGAGGAACTGAAGGGACAGGAAACAAGTTAGAAATTCAATCTTCTTGCCATTGCACAAGTGGAATAGGTGTTTAACAGCTTTCTTTCACAATTCCCAAATAGGATCTCAAGTGTTTTGGTTCAGAAAGAACTAGTTCTGTCCTCAACTCTACCTCAGAAACTCAACATTAACATAAAGGATACTTAAGAAGTTTTCTTTCTGTATCACTGATAAACCTGGAGGAAGGGTGAAAGGATGAGTAACAACACAATAGTCGACATTATATTTTGAGTGCTTACTTAGTGCTAAACATGGAATTAAGTGCTTTATGTAAATTCATTTAATTCTCAAAACCGATTCAATAAGGAAACTGAGTAACAGGCTAAATAAAATAACTAGGTGCCAGCTAGAAAAAGCTAAAATTAGGACATAAACCAGGTCTGGTTCCACGGTTGTGAACAAAGTTTATTATTCAGAAATATTTGGGCATAACAGTTTGATTTTTCTTGAATGTATGTCTTGAGTCAAAATCTTAGAAACATCAACAAAGATGTCCATAAACACTGACTTCCACAGAAAGTGGCACATTCCCCGTAAACAGCTGTTTTGGACAGAAAATACTAAAATAATTTTCTTCTAGTGTTTAGAAACTCCACTAATCTAATAAAGGACTACAATATTCTTAATTCTGGTAAAAAAAAACACTTTTGCAAATTAATCTGATTGTCTTACTTCCTTTTAAAATTATATCGAAATCTTGATAGTATTTCTGATGAATTATATAAAACAGCATTTCAAAGCCACACAACGTAAAGTCTGTTTAGGGATGATTAAAACACTAGAATTCCATTTTGATGATGCAAATTCAAAAAGAGGGTCTTCAAATGCTGTAATTTTAAAAACTGTTTGGAGATTTACTATACAAAGTACTTTCAGCAAGATCCAATTACATTCCTGAACAGTTTGATTATTCCCATTATTTTTACTCAGCACAATATCAAATAGCAGTTTTTCTACCCAAGTTATAATTTTTTCCTTAACCATCCCCATTTCAAAGACCATAAAGTTCATTTAGCAACAAATTATTATGTCCTTGTTTCACTGCCATTTTTGTCTTTTTAATGAATGAAGCATTTAAAAATCAATTTATAAAGCAATACGAATTTCAACTATCTCGCACGTAAAAAAATGCAGTCTAACAATTGCATTCTTTACCATTCTCCCTCTTACATGTCTCACACCAGATCACCACAAGATGTCCTAAATTACAAACAGATTACTATTTGTAATACACTGTTTGTATATAAGAATGCAGCTTTCTCTAAGTTCTTTGGAGATGTTTCATCCTAGAAACCAATAGTCCCCAGATCTTTCCTTACACATTTAAGTGCTTTTCTGATTCTGTGATAACTAATTAACTATCATCTGGTGATTAAAAGAACATAAAGTTGTTTTTTTTTTTTAAAAAAAAGAATGCAAACTTTCTAGTTGGGTGCAGTGGCTCGCTCTTATAATCCTAGCTACTCAGGAGGAGGAGATCAGCCAGCGGGGGCACACATATGTTTCTGGTACACACAGAGGGGAGGGGGAGCACAGAACATAAATCTTTTCTGGCTTACCTAAGACTATGTGGCTGCTGGGTGCTGGTGGTTCACACCAAAATCGTAGTTACTTGGGAGGTTGAGATCAGGAGGACTGTGGTTTGAGGCCAGCCAGGGCAAACAGTTCATCATGCCCTCATCTCCAAAATAACCAGAGCAAAATGCACTGGAAGCTCAAGCTTAGAGCACCTGCTTTGCAAATGCAAAGTCCTGAATTCAAACCCTAGTCCCACCAAAAGAAACAAAAATACAAATAAATAAATAAACAAAAACTGTATGACTCTGGGAAATTTATCATATCACAATTTCACTATTAATAAAAATTTCAATGATAATAAGCAAATATGGATCAAATCTCTTATACTTAAGTGTAAATATTAGGCCAAATCAACTGCAACCAATTCAATTAACATACCAACTAACTAACATAACCAATTCAAGTAACATTAAAAAGCACAGGGAGACACCAAGGCATGGTGGCTCAAGCCTGTAATCTAGCTACTAGGGAGGCTGAGATTGGGAGGATCATGGATGAGGCCAGAGTGTGTAAAAAAAAAACAGTTCACAAGACTCCACTCCAGCAGAAAAAACTGGGCATGGTGGCATGTACCTGTTATCTCAGCTATAACAAGGAAGCATAAATAGGATTCTGGTCCAGGCAGGCCTGTGCAAAAAGTGAGATACTGTCTCTAAAATAACCAGAATAAAAAGCACAGCTCAAGCAGTAGAGCATCTGTATAGAAAGTATAAGGAGGCAAAAGTGAGTCAATTTACTCTCCCTCCTCTAAATCCTACTAAAGTGACCAAAGAGTCTTATATTTATTTATATAGATATCTCTATCTCCCTCCCACCTTCTCTCCCTTCTTTCCCTTTCCCAAACAGGATTTCAAGTGTTTTAGTTCAGAAAAATCTGGTTCTATCCTCAACTGTACATCAAAAACCCTGGATACAGATACAATTGTACAGCAGCATGGGAAAAATGACAAGGACATCATCAACATTTCTGGCGTGTGTAAAAGAAAAAACAGGTTCATGGAAAAGGAATAATTGCCTCTGTATCCAGAATCAATGTAGTCAAAAGATGCTCTTCTTCATGAAAGAAGTAAATGGATTCTCCCAAAATGCTCATTAAAAGCACTAGCTCAGAACGTGATAAAAGCGAGAGCACACAAGGGAGGGGTGAGGATACGTAAGACACCTAAAAAACTAGCTAGCATTTGTTGCCCTTAACGCAGAGAAACTAAAGCAGATACCTTAAAAGCAACTGAGGCCAATAGGAAAAGGGGACCAGGAACTAGAGAAAAGGTGAGATCAAAAAGAATTAACCTAGAAGGTAACACACATGCACAGGAAATTAATGTGAGTCAACTCCCTGTATAGCTATCCTTATCTCAACCAGCAAAAACCCTTGTTCCTTCCTATTATTGCTTATACTTTCTCTACAACAAAATTAGAAATAAGGGCAAAATAGTTTCTGCTGGGTATTGAGGGGGTGAGGGGGAGAGGGAGGGGACGGAGTGGCTGGTAAGGGGAGGGGTGGGGGCAGGGGGGAGAAATGACCCAAGCCTTGTATGCACATATGAATAATTAAAAAAAAAAAAAGCACTAGCTCAGTGAAACAGTTGCTGAGCACAGGAGTGGGCTGACCACTTGGAATGGCTGATGACAATGGCACTGCAGACTTTTTCATCTGGGTAAAAACTGCTTAAATAGTCAAGTTGGAGAATTTTCACAAGCAGCTCCTAAAGAGGGTGGGCAGAGGGCAGTAAGAGGTGATAGATAAGAGATACACTATCTTAACTGAAAGCTAAGAACAAAAGCACTGCCAAACAGCTTTCAGATGCAAAAAATAAATAAAAGAAATAGCACAGTAGGAGAAACCCGTAATGTACCTAACATTCCTGATGATTATGAAGGTATTCACTACAGGATAATTAAATCTTAAATACAGGTTGGTCCACTTAAGGCAGACATTTTACGTAACTACTGATGTAATGGTTACAGGATGACAGCTACCTTCTGCATGGCAAGTAGGTAGATACTAGAAACAGCCTTTTAAAATTCCCAGGGTTGAATTCAGGTTATAATACATATATACATAGAAATGTCACAATGAAACTCCCTGTATAGGTATCTTAAACAAATGAAATCTCTTTTTTCAAAAATGGAGAACAAGAAAGCAAACCAGGTTCTAGCTGGAGTTGGTTCCGGTGGGAGAAGAAAGAATCTAAGGAAAGGGTGTAGGAGGATGAATGTGGTGAAAATATTATGTGCTCATGTATAAAAATGGAAAAATAAGACCTGCTGAAACTGTTCCAGGAATGGGAATGGGGAGGATAAAGGAGAATGATAGAGAATGATGAATTCAACTAGGATATATTGTAAGAAATTTTGTAAATGTCACATTGTATCCCCAGTACAATAAAAATGCACAAAAAATAAAAAAGTGACTAGTTATAAATAAATCAATAAATAAACTCTCAGGGTTGGTCCTGTATCAGCAACGTTCAGCACATCTTGATCGGAATCCACTAGTCATCATCTAGTATAGGAGAAAAAGGTGGCCTGATGCTGATACATGGCCATCTGCCTTTGCTTTACACAAGATTCACTGCTGTGTTTTTCAAGTGACTGCACTAATTATTTTTATTTATTTTTTGGCAGCACTTGGGTTTGAACTCAGGACCTCACATTTGCTAGGCAAGCACTCTTACCACTTGAGCCATGCCTCCAACCTCATCAAGTAATGATTTTTTTTTTAAATTTAAATTAAGTTCTCAAAGTACTCTATCAACAAGAATAAAAACAAAGAATTTAACTTGATCAAAGTACATTATATGCATGTATGGAAATATCATAATGAAACCCTTTGTGCAATTAAAACATGCTTATAAGAAAAAGAATTTTTAACATTTTGTTTCATAATAAGAAACAAATAAGAGAATGAATAGGACTGTTACATAAACTATCTTATAGGCTATCTGTGATTGTCAACCATCTTTCACTTTTAGAGCCCTTTATCTATACTTGGTTACTATCTTAAGTCAGTTTGGGCTGCTATAACAAAGAACATTAGACTGGGCAATAGAAATTCACTTATTACCATTCCAGAGGATGGAAGTCTGAGATCAGGGTTCCAATGTGGTCAAGGTCAGGTGACTTTGGATCACAGACTGGTGACTTCTCATTGCACCTTTTCTCATATCAGAAAAAGGACTAAGTACCTGCCAAAGTCCCCAAGTACTATCACATAGGGAGTTAAGATTTCAACATATGAATTTGGGGGAGACAAAAACATTCACTCTTTAATAGTTAGTAACTGCAACTAATGTGGTCAAGGTCATGGTTTTGCATAGTTTTCCCCCAGTTAGGGGAAATCTACTCTAAGGCCATAGACTACCTCCATAACCTACTTAGCATATGTTAGTGCAAAACAAGGTTGACAGAATGCTACTGGCTTAGTATAATCTGTCATCATTACTGGAAAATCTCCAAACTCATATTATCTTTGATATGGGAAATAACAGCACAGGCATATAAACATTTGGACAGGCTGCCTGGCACTCTTGTCTCGTAGTGCACCACAGTGGAAGGAAGCAGGAATCCAAGAGTCAGAGGCATGGCTCCAGTACATGTGCTACTAAAAATGAAACATGCAGCTAGATATAATGATATAGATATAATATATCCTATTTAAAAACACGAAATCACTTTTAGTGATTGTAAGGTGGCAAATAATCAATTGTGATATTTATATTCTCTGTATCAAATGTAATCAGCCCCCCACTACCATACCTATCACACAAGCGCTCACATATACCTTCCTTGTTACCATTGTGTTATCTTAGGTTATTCAACTTCAGAAATCTCTCAGACATTGTCTGTAATTCTTTTCTTTCTCTGATAGGGCAATTTGTAACTCAAAAATACAACTCAAAATATTATTGACCAATGTCAGAAGAATCTAAGAAAAGTACCTGTATCACATAGAAGGACTGTTTTAAACTTTAAGGTCAAACTGACAAATTAAAGAGAAATAAGCTATCTTTCCTTACTCCTTTTTTTTTTTAAGATGCTTTCTACTATTTTTGTTTTGTTCTCTTACAGAATTAAATAGCTGCAACACAATCTTATGGAATATAACATCCATATTGACCCAAACAACCAACCTAATCTATAAAATAAATTTCATCTTGTATTTTTCAAAAATTGAGGATGACAATGTGGTAGCTGGACTATATTTTCCAAATGAAAACCAAGAAAAATCAGAGGGACTTCTGTGAATACGTAACTACTGAACAGTAACTTGAGGTATGTAGCAATCAATGTATCATACTTGTGAAAATAAGGCAAGACTGAGTGTCAAATACTCCACTCTCCTGAGTTCCAGCTCCTTTCTTGCTTGGGTATTCCACTCTCACTTCAAATAAAACACATCTAAAACAAATACCTCATCCCATGCTGTAAAATTCCCAGTCACATTCTCAGGTCTCCATTCAAAATCTTTGTGTGAACCACAACACTTCCTCTTTCCTGCCACGTGCAAGCCTAGCTGAATACTACCTAAGATACAAAGATCAATAAATCATACAGCCTGTTGTCAAGGAACTTAAAAAATCTATACTAGAAATCAGGGCAAGTAACAAACAACCATGATACCAACGTACTGCCATGAAGAATGTGCAAGGTGTTACCAATGTGAAAAATCACTTTAGATACAGGACCAAAAAGGTTTTTATGAAGAAGGCAGATGAATTAAGCTTGGAAGATGGGTAGGATGCTAATAAAACAGACCAGAAGGAGAGAACATTTCAGGCTGAGAATAAAACAAGCAAAGACTCAGAGATAAAAACAGAGCTTGTATTTAGGAAACAGTAACAGAGGGACTAGAATGTTGATCTACGCAAGGAAAAGTAAGGTTGGAAAGGTACATTGGGGCGACGCTGTGATCATCTTTGAGTGTGCCTTTTGTTTTCAGGAAGCAGAAGAACCACTGAGGGTTTTTACCCAAGCACAGGTGGTAGTTAAAAGCCAGGATTAGCTATATGACCTTGGGCAAGTCACTGGACTTTTATGTATCACTGTAGGGCTAATAACAGCAACATAGAAGGATGGTGTAAAGTGCCTAGAACAATATCTGTCACAAAGTAAATGCTATTTACTATTATTCTATTTGTTCTTTAAAAACACCTTGAAGTGCAATGTAGAGAAAAGGACCTGGATGGAAATTTTCCTGATTTCTTTACACATGCCATTCTACCTCCAAGGACAAGTAATACCCAAGACTTCCTAATTACTTAAATGCCCATTACCACATCTATCACCTGGTAAGTTCAAATTTCACCTTTTTTCTGACCACCTGGTCATAATTTCATCTTCCCAGAGTACAGGTACCTCAAGATTAAAATAAATTTCTCATTTGCTTAAATATAATCCCTCTAAATATTCAATAAAAGTTCCTTGTAGACTACAAATATTTCAGTAATATTTGTTGTGGGGCTGTAAGGAATGAAGTTCAGTAGTTTAGGAAATAACTATGAGAAGATTAAGAGATAGTTATATAAAATAAAAAGTTATGCTATCAAAATGATGGTACTTGCCCACGTGTGGTAGCTCATGCCTATAATTCTAGATACTCAGGAGGAAAATATTGGGAGGATCATGGTTTGAGGGCAATCCTGGCAAAAAGTTAGTGAGACCTCCAACTCAATCAATAAGCCTGGATGTGGTGGCATATGCCTGTGATTCCAGCTATACAGGAGGCATAGGTAGGAGGATTGTGGTATAGGTCAGCCCAGGCAAAAAACTGGAGACCCTATCCAAAAAACTACTAAAGCAAAAGGGCTGGGGGACATAGCTCAAGTGGTAGAGCACTAGCAAGCCTGAGTTCAAACCCCAGTACTCCCACACATACACACCAAAAAAAGATGGTACTCTATAAATGAAATGGTCACATCTTTGATAGTGGCCTTCAAAATTTTTGCCTTTGTAATACAGTTAGTGAGCTAGTCGGCAGAACATGTCTGAACAAGACCTGAATGTTTTCAAAAAGAATTGCAAATATCATAGGTCAAAGTAGATAATTTACTATGAATATATGGTAAATAGGAGAGCTAGTGAAATCCTGGTCTTCATTTTTTTTAACTCACCCAACTGCATGTTTCTTTACCCCTATTTAATCTCTAACTATAGTAGGATATGATCCTTAGTTGAACAGATCTATATTAAAAGTCAACAGCTGCCTTTTTGCTCAATATATACAATGGCAAGTGTCAAAATGCCAAATGTGACATTTTATTTATAGCAAAGCTAGTATAAAGAGACACATAAAAAATACAGTCTTTTTCTAATTAAAAATAAATAACTTCAAAGCCTTGTGCTTGCTTCAAAACCAAATTGGAGTCATTCACTGAAACGTCATGTAAGCAAACTGTGCATCAAGTACATAGTTACAAATACATGTATCACCGACAGCAATGCTCAGACCCATTTGCTTTTTTATCAATTCTAAAGCAATAAATTCCAAAACTATCACATTCTATTGTTCAATTAATATTTACCAATATTCTCCTCTGTTAAAAAGAGAACACAGAGCCAGGTACCAGTGACTCACACCTGTAATCCTAGCTACTTGGGAGGCTGAGACCCCATCTCCAAAATAACCATAGCAAAATGGACTAGAGGTGTGGCTCAAGTGGTAGAGCACTGCTTTGCAAGAGCACAACCCTGAGTTCAGACTCCAGTCTCACCAGACAGAGAGAGAGAGAATACACAGTGAAATCAATAGTTATTGAAAAATGATTTTGATTCAGATACTTTTTTCATTGGTCTATAGTCAAAAGATGAAAAATCCACTATTCCCAATATGTTGCTGCTAAGCAAGAGCAGGTTTTGTAATTATTAAACTTTTTAGGAGTTAGCTGATTAGATGAACAAGAAATTCTAGGAAGTGCTAGAAAAAATTAGGTAGCTTTAGAGCTTAAAAATATAGTATTTTCACAACCGAAAAGATGTCATGTTTACGGAAGCCAACACAAGCAGGTAAAGCTGTAAATACAAAATCTGTTTCTATACACTGTCACTGCTGTCACTGGACAACCTGACCTTCTGGGATCCTCAAGGAGAGGCTATAAAATAAGGTCATTATGTAAATAAGTATCTATTCAGGTTGCTTAAGCTATTACTTGTAATTCAACAATCACAACTGCATGAACAGCAATGTTTCACTATGTATCCAAATTTCCCCTACAGAATTTTGCAATATAGTCAGACTGAACTGAGGCATGAGAGAAAAAAATTCACATTTGTATTACAAAAGCTAATGATAACCAGAAGAAATTATATTACATAAACTTTCAGTTATTCTGTTTGCCAGATTTCTATAAAGAAAGAACAATCTTAGCCAATGTGATGGTTAGTACCTGTAATCCCAACACTTGAGGAAGGTAAGGTTGAGGCAGGAGAATTGAGAGTTCAAGGCAAGCCTGGGCATACACAGCAAGATCCTGTTTCAATTTAAGGAAAAAAAAAAAAAAAGAGAGAAGGAAAAAAAGGATCTCATACATCTCAAACTTATTTTCAAATTTTGAAGTGAGACAGGTTGACTCGACACTCCAACTTATAAAGCTTTAGACTATCAACTCTTAAACATATTCCTTTAAAAGTAACTTTTTTTTGGTGGTACTGAGGTTGACTCAGAGCCATGTACTTCCTAGGCAGGTGCTCTACCAATGGGGCCACACTTCAGTCCCTAAAAATAACTTTTGAACTAAATGATTTTCACAATCCACTGTAGTTAATAATCTTCAACCTACAAGAGAACAGAAAGTTGGGTTCCAATCCTGCACAACCACCTGAGATGCTGAAAGAAGTCTTAATCAAGCTTGAATAACATAATTTTTTATTAATAAGAAGCACTTAACTGCAACCTGTCAAAGATCAATTACATGGCTAATAGTGATACTAGGACTTAATTGCATGTTGGTTTGCCCCCAAACCTGTGCATTCTTTTCACTAAGCTCAGCTGCCTTTCACTTAGGAAACCTCTTCAATCTGTTTCAGAAACATAAACCCAATGCACTCCTTGGTTTTGGTACTTACATGTATCCCATTAAGTTTATATTACCACTACAATTGACTGTGTAGTCTCTCTGCCCAGATTGGACCCAGCTGGGTTTCACGAATATTCAACTACAGACACACCATGTTGCTTTAAATCTCTTTTTGGAACAAGGCAGGGAATAAGTAAGAAAGACACATAATAGAAAAGAAAAAATTTAGTCGTTTTGATCTTTTATGTAATAAACATTTGGGTATTTACTGTGTATCAATGTGCTAATCCCTAATATGCCACATTTTGTTTCCTCAAATCCATCCTTTGAGATAAATAAATCATCTCTATTTTATAGCTGAGAAATCATGTTACATGCCTCAAATCATAAAGCTAATAAAAAGAGAATCCAAGAATAGATAGGTCTGACTATACATCCTACAGAGCCACTTTACTATACTGCAACTCCAACACAAACCAAGTGTTTACCAAGAAAGGGGTGAAACAATGACACTTTTCAGTCACACTAAGCTAAACAGTGGAGGAATGATTGATGTGACTTTTACTATGCCAGTTTAAAGGGACCCTGGCACCCAAGTATCACTGGAATCAACAAGTATTGCTACCCTAATGAATGGACTGAGTCATCACTGTAATTTTTCTGAATTTCCTTCTTTTTTTGTGATTTCTATTTACTTATGCCTTCTACCCAGGTTCTTAGTCCTATATTTCCCTCTATAAAACTTTTAGTCCTTTTAGCTTATATTCCTCATCCAGAAATTGGAGATAGTAAAAAGAGTTGATTTTTGGAATTAAAATTATAAAGGAAAAATTAATGCTTTGTTCAGAAAATCTAATCTCATATTTAAAATATGGCCTATACTTTGAAACTCAGTATCAAATGACTTCAAGCTTTACACATATCTTGGGAATACTATAAAGACTGGTCTTTGAATTTTTTTTTTTTTGTGGCCCTAGAGTTTTATCTCAGGGCCTCACCCTTGCTAGGCAAGCTCACTTAAGTCACTCCACCAGCAGTCTTTGAGTTCTTATTACTTGATATGCTAAAATAAATACTAATAATACAACTTTTTAAAAAATTAAATTACTTAGTAGGTAGAGATAGGAGGATTGCAGTTTGAGACAAGCCCAAGCAAAAAAGATTATCTCAAGTCAAGCATGGTGATCCAGGCAAAACAGGAGGACTGCAGGTCAAGGCCCACCAAGGTAAAAGCAAGAGACCTTATGTGAAAACAAACAAAAAGCAAAAGGAGTGGGGGCATGGCTCCAGGCTCCAGTGGAAAGCACTAGGCAAGCATGAGGCCCTGAATTCAATTTTTAATACTGCCCACCACACACAAAAAAAATCAAATTTAAAAAAGTCTTTGTGCTGGGCGCTCACGCCTGTAATATTAGCTGATCAGGAGGATTGTGGTCCGAAGCCAGCCTGGGCAAATAGTTCTCAAGACCCTATCTCAAAAAACTCTATCACAAAAAGTTGGGCTGGTGAATGCTCAAGCCCCAGTACTAAAAATAAATAAAAAGTCTTTGTACCACTTTACCATTATGGAGTTTTATTCTCAGAAGTAAATCTACTGGTCCAAGTGTCCATCAACTGATGACTAAATAAATAAAATGTGGTCTATTCATATAATGGAATATTATTCAGCAAAAAAAAGAAATACATGCTGTAATGTGGATTAACTTTAAAAACATTATGCTAAGTGAAGGAAGCCTATCATAATATTGTAGATTCTAGTTATATGAAATATCAAGAATAAGCAAATCTACAGGCAGAAAAATTGTTGTTACCCAGGGCTAAGAGGTATGGGGTTTCTTGGTGGAGTAATAAAAATATTCTAAAATTGAATGTCATGATGGTGGTGTACAACGCCATGAATACACTAAAAACCACCGAGCTGTGTACTTTAATTGGGTGAATTTTATGGTATGTGAATTATATCTCTATAAAGCTATTAAGAAAAGCATTTTACTGGAAGAAAGACTCAAAAGGCCAATGAAGAATTTTTATTGATGCTTTCTAAATTAAAGAATACAATCTCAACATTTTTGTCCTCTTAGGTAATCAAATTCTGTCCATCCCCCACAAAAAGAAGTTCTAGGTTGGCTGCTTGGTTTAACAACAGATGTCACAGAACTCCTTCCTGCTAAAGTGTCTCTGTGATCACTGAAGTTGTCACAGGTCAGAGGAAAGAGTTTATTTAATAATTGCGCAGTACTTAACAAATGAGTCTGCTTGGGCAGCTGTTAAGTTTATGTTTTAAACTAAGGATCCCCAGTTTGTAGGCCAGGATCTACTTGTAGAGGCTGGACCATTATGAGACAGATGCCAAGTTATGGAGACACTTAGGCAAGGTTTATCTACTTCCTTGGGGTGGGGGGGCAGGTGGAACCAGAATCACATCTCAATCTCAAGCCAAATGCCGGCCAATATTTAGACATAAAGAAGTCCTCACAAAAACGCCAGACATCTGGGTTTAAACAAGTAGGGCTTTCTTGCTATTCCTGATTTTTCTGTCTTTGAGGGGCAGTAGGAGGGCAAAGAGAAGGGAGAGAATCCTATTAGCATATTTTTACCTTACCTGTGTCTCCTGACTCAATCCTTTTCAGATCAGGAGTGATTGCATTTGACTGGCAGTTTAGGAGAAAAAAACTGGGCATATGTGGTCCAAAGCTTTGGACATGGGAGCACTCAGCTCCTCTTCCTTTCATACTGGAAGTCTTACAGGTAGGTACAGGTGCCCCTGTTCTGCTTGGGACTGGAGAGTTAAGAAGTCTGGTCCATTTTGAGGTCCATTAGTAGGAAGCTCCTTGCAAATATAAGTCACATTCTTCAATATCCTCTTTATGTAATAAAATAGCATTCTAGCCCCTAATTTCTTCTCTTTTGTTCTCTCTCAACTAATTCAAAATAGAAGCAAGGACGAAGCCAGGCCTGGTGGTGCATGCCTGTAACCCCAACACTCAGGAGGAGAGGCAGAAGATTGTGAATTCGAGGTCAACCTGGGCTATATGGTGAGCCAAAGAAGCAGCGATGAAGGTGTTAGTTTCTCAGACCCCCTTACACACTAACATTTCATCTAAACAATTTAAAACAGAAAAACGAAGAACAAAAATATTTTCAGGAACAAATATACTAACCTTTACTTATCATAACCACTCTAGAGAAATTCTGATTAGCTCTAAGGGAGAAGCTCCTTCATGTACTGGAGAGAGATTTTGGGTAAACATCTAGAAATCATCATAAAGAACATGAGGCAAATCTATTTAGGATGGTCTAATAACAAACAGTCCCTGAAATTCCTGTTATAAAGGAATAGTGTTCCATAAAGAGACTGTGGAACAGAAGCAGCTTTCTTAACTGTTGGTTTTACTAAAATTAACTATCTCTTTAGGAATGAAGAAAGAATTAGTAAGGTTAAGGAATTCATATGTAGCAAATGGATAGCACTTCTATAGTTTGGTAGAAATTTAAACCTCATTTAAGATAAGTAAAATCTTAAGTTCAAACCCCCAGTCTCACTCTTACCTTGAACATAAGTAAGATATAGGTAGTACTTCAACGAAAAGGTTTGTTTTTGCAGGGCTAGCAATCAAATAGCCTAACACAGGCTAGGCAAGTGCCCTATCACTGAGCTACAGTTCCAGACAAGGTGCCTCTCTCCTGTACTGGGGTTTGAATGCAAGGCCTCCTACTTACTAGACAGGTACTCTACCCACTCTGCCAGCCCCAGAAAAGAAAAGGTTTCTTTCTTTTTTTTTTTTTTTTTGTGGTACTGGGGCTTGAACTCAGAACCTACACTTTGAGCCATTCCACCAACCTTATTTTGTGAGGGGTTTTTTTTGAGATAAGGTCTTTCAAACTATTTGCCCAGGCTGGCTTCACACCTCGATCCTCCTGATCTCTCCCTCCTGAGGAGCTAGGATTACAGGAATGAGCCACCAGCATCTGGCTCAGAAAAGGTTTCTTAAAATGGAGATTTTACCACACTGAAACTCATATGCAGATCACTGAAATGTGGAAAGGACTATTTTACCTCAGCCAAATATAAAGTTGAAGGAATCAAGTTAAATAATGAAAGTCAAAGTGCTTCAAAACCTACACAGCCCTAAATGTGTGTATCTTTAATAAAATGAAAGATAGTGTTATTGATGTTGAGTTCCAGCAACCAGCAGAAATTTGACCTCATCAAAACAGAATTATGTAATTTGCCATTATGTACATCTACCATTTAAAATTTTTGGCTGGCACTAACAGAAACTGCTGAGTCCTTATCAGAGTGTTTTTCCCATGTACTTTCACATATATATATAGATAATGAAACTATATAGACATATACATTTATTTCATTATCTCTGCAAAAGCACAGAGAGAATAAAAGGATTGCACTTTCTGCGCACCTGAACCAGTGCAATAAAAACAATCCAAAAAAGCTTGCCAATTCAAAGTATGGTCCACATCTTATCAGTTGGAACTTTAGGAAGTTACTGTTAGTTTTTGTTTTCTGTCATTTCATTTCTTTCCAGGGCAGTTCAAGTAAAAGCTAAGGAGGGCAGACAGAGAGTACTGAGATGAGAGATTGGAAGAGAAGTGATTGAGAAAGGCCAAAGCCAAGAAGGAAGACGTTTATTTAACTTGTTCTAAGCCCAGTGTGTGTTAATCTTGATGTTCCTGATTTCCAAGAGCACCTAATAAAGATATACCATTTCACACAAAAACAAGCTCAGAGCTTTCATTGCAAAACTGGGATTCTGACACTTGTTCTTATAAACTAGGACAGGAGCACATCATCTAACTTTTATTGAGCAATTTCTCTGAGCCAGCACTATTCTAAATGTTTCCCATGGATTAACTCAGTTATTCACCACAGGAAACCAACGAGATGACTATTATTATTATCCCTGTCTTATAGAACAGGAAACAGACACAGGCTAAGAAATCTGTACTACTGCCAGAGTTAGTAAGTGATGAGTATGGATTTGAAACTTTTCTTAGTAGTTCACTGCTGTGGTTTTCAAACTATACTGTATAGAACCTTGCAACTCCAAGGAATCTACTTTAAATATATTTTATAATTCACTTAAAAGTTGCAATAAAACATCACAATCAAAATGTTTATAGACTGAATATAATACACTGAAAGGAACACATTCACTTTGTGTTGCTCGTCCTGTCACCTCTGAGATCTGATTTGGACTTCTTGTAATTATTTCATTGATTTGGAAGACATAACTATGCACTGTTTTTGTTTTTTTAAAGTGAAGACTATGTCTGCTCAGGTAAAACCGTACAGTGAGCATTCATATTCACTTTGATCAAAGTTCAGGTGCATCTTATCATAGCACAACAGGGAGCAAAGGAACATACATTTGAAGATTTTTTGGGTTTTTTTTTTTTGCTGTGCTGGGGGTTGAACCCAGGGCCTTATACATGCTAGGCAAGTGTTCTACTGCTAAGCTACTCCTATAGTCCTCATTTTAATCTTTAGAAGGTCTATTTCCTGACATATTTAAGGAAAGAAATAGGGGTTAGACATGATTTTGAAAATTTTCCAACTGTCCCTAGTGTCTCTTATTATTCCTCTTTTTAGCCATAGACTATTTAGCTGAAAGATATCTTGAGACGGCAAGGGATTAGGAAAGAAAATTACCTGCACCACTCCTCTTTAGCCACTCACGAACACTGCTACACTCTGGATCCTTCTGCCCACAGATTGCTCTATCAATCTCTCCCAGTTTGGGTTTTCTTCAATTTTATTGTGTCCACAATTCCACTGACTATTTGACTGAAGCATCAGCCCTTTATTCATTTCTACTCTTTATCCAGCGTAGATGCCCTAAGACATCACTATACATACACCATACTTTGTTCAATACTCTAAGTGTCTTGGCTGCTATCATTTTTGCATATATATGGCAAACCCCAGTCTTGACGAAACCTTCTACTGGCTTTCACATTAGTATTCTTGATGTTTCCTTAGTTCCAAGAACATCTGGAATATCTATATTCACCTACCTTGGCCACACACACTGGTCCCAAAGCAGCTGAGCACTACTGGAGTCTATAGGGCTATAGATAGATCATCACACTGTATGTTCCAGATCACCAAGTCCCATGAAGCTTTGTCACTGCAAGGCAATCCTAATATGGTGACATGCTTTCTGCAATGACTGACTTTTGTCAAACATTTTCTACTTCCATCAAACGATGAACTTCTGTTCTTCCTGTGTCTATGGCAATTCATAGCCCATGACTTTGCCTCCAAATCGGAAGGAGTTGTACACATTTCATCCTTGCCTTCTTTTGAATGTAAGCAGAGTTTCCCTTTTCTATCCTCTCAGGAATGTTACACCATTATATGTACTCCTATATGATATAATAGTTTCCTCTTTCAATTATATCTTCCCCATGGGCATTCAGTGTTGGGATTCCACCTAAAACTCATTCGCAAAAAAGGATCACTCTATTAGAACAGCAAAACCCTCCCCAAGAATGTTTCATAAAAGGAGACACATATAATTAGGATAAAAACAACAGTCATGGAAAGCCAGAGAGGGAAGAGGGAGGGAGTCATGTGCTGGACCTCACTGCATAAGCTGTCTGGAATCACCAATGCTTTCAGAAACAAAAGCCCATAGTATCACCAAATTCTAAACCATCCTGATACTTTCTTTACATGCTTTACAATTAAGAGCTCTGCTAAAACTCTGTAGACAAGAAAAATAGCAGAATCCTTTAGAGTTACTTTAATTATCAGAAAATCTGAATGCATGATTTTGTGTGAGTAGGTCTAGGTTGGGGGAGAGAAGAGAAGGAGGGAGGAGAAAGCAACAAATGTCCCAGCTACAGCTTTTTTTTTTTTTAAGAGCTAAAAATACTGTAGGATAAATAGAGAACCCATAAGTAATAGTTAAAGAAGTTTCACAGCACAGTGATCCATTTTATACCAAATTATTCAGAAGGAGCTTGACATTCCTACCCCTCAGTCAAGGGAACTTCACCTGCACTGTATGGCAGTTAAAAAACACGACAGTTCCTGAATTCCAAGCAGCTCTCCTGACAGCTGTTCACATTAATTAAAGGTTTGGTCTCACAGGTCTGGAGAAGAGAAGAGCGAGGGGAGCCGTGGCCCACGCTGAGGAGATCTCACCGCACAGGCCTGCGGTTCCCTTCGGGAGGGCGCCCGCCTCCTGGGCGGGGGTGGTGGTGGGGAAACACTACCTGGCTTCTGCCCACCGCCCCGCGGCTTTACCCCGGGCGCTGCCTACGACTCTAATGTGTTGTTTAATTCTGTAACTACTATTCAGAGCTCTACAGCGTTTCTGTGATGCGCTGGAATGAAAGATACTCCATAAAATGAAGTTTATTATTAGTATTCTCATAGCTCCCGGGCCTAAAATAAAGCAAAAATTATAACCACACACGCTTCAAAGGGAAAATCGGAAGCCACAAGCATCTCCAATACTGCCAGGCGGGCGGGGGCTCCGACCCCCAGCCCTCCCAGCGCCAGTCACCTCCCGGCCACCCTCCGGTCGGTGCCGAGAGCCCCTCACCGGGCGGCGGCTCCCTGCCAGGAGTGGGATCGGGGTCGGGACCTGTCCCCTCGGCCTCCGGCTCTCTGGGGGCGCGCGCACTGCCACCCCAAGCTGCCCGGTCTCCGCCCGGTGTCTAATTCCTCCAAATCGGTTTCCTCCGTTCTTCCACCTTGACTCTGTTTTTTAATTCAGGACGAAGCTCGTTCCTCTGCGGTCCCTCAGGTCGGTGGCTGCCCCCTGTCCCTTCCCCGCCTGGTTCTCCAGGGCCACTTCGCACACAGCCTGAGGGTCCCGCCGACGACTCCTCGGCACGGGCCGCCCCGCGGCCACCGGCCTCTTCCTCCCCGGCCAGCCCGGCTTGGACCCTCCGCCGTGCCCTCCCCTCGCCTCGCCTTAGCCAAGCCCCGCGCGGCCCCGCGCGCCCGCCGCTCACCCGCGGACTCCCCGGTGTTGATCCAGTCCGGGTTGGCGATGCTGGCGATGGCGAAGATATCGGCGGCCAGAAAGAGACATCCTGAGATGATGGTCAGTTTATCCATCTCCCCGCCCCGCTCCCCCCACCCCCCGAGCCCCGGGCAGGCCGCAGCCTCACGCCTCCCGCCCCATGGGCCGCCGGGGCCCGGAGTCCCCGCGCCTCCGCCTCGCGCCCCCTCAGCCCCCGCGCGCCGCTCGCGCTCTCCGCGCGCCCGGGACCAGCAGCCGCCGCCCGCCCCGGAAGTGCTCGGCGTGCCCGCCCCTCACCCGGAAGCGAAGCTGCGGCACGGGCGAGACCAAGCCGGCTCCTGACCTTCTGCGCTTTCTTTCTGACACGAGTAAAAATGCCGCGGTTGTGGTTAGGTTTGAGCCAGTCCTCCAGCACAGCTCCTATCATCTCGGGCTACCATTGCCTATTTCGTGGTGGTCAGATCCTAGGATTGCCCTATTTAGGAGACAGACGGCTTGGGATACCTGATTGTCGCGCCCTGTCGGTGCCGGGGTGCCGGAGTGTCCGAGAGACCAGCTTCCTGCTCTTGCGAAGCTTACGTTCTGGTGGGGAAAAGACCGAAAGACGATTAAAACCTGTCCTTAGCCTAACGATCATCTCAGGTGCTTGGCCGTGAATTTAGTAGGGTCAGTCAGGATGATGGGGTTGGTGGTGGTCTGGAAAGGATGCATTTCCTTTCCAGAAATCGTAAGGACCGGCCCCGTGAAGATCAGGTGCAAGGTTATCCCAGATACAGGAAATGGCAGGTGTAAAGGCCATTAGGGGAGGAATCAGTGAAGAGACTGGCAGATTCGAGGACCTGCAAAATGGCCTGTGTGGCTAGAGAGAGGTGTGAGAAAATGTAGGAAGAGACCAGAAGATGCAGGACTTTCGAGAGCCGTGATAAAGAGTGTGGATTTCATTCCAAGTGCAACTGGAGGGTTTTCAGCACTGAATGACATGATCTCATTTCATCTGTAAAGGCCCATAGGGGAGACTGTGGCAAGGAGGAGCGAAAATGTCCAGCAGAGGCACCACTGAAGAGACCAAGTATAGTCCAGGATAGAGAATTGTGGCTTTGGCTAGGGTAAAAGTAGTCAAGATGGAGAACAATGGACAGCTTTGGATGTTTTGTAGGTAAAGGGAAGGACTTTCTGGTAATGGGGGAGGTCTGGAAAGAGGACTCAGGAATGATCTCACATTTTTTGGCTTGAGAAACCAGGTGTTTGTTGATACAGAGAGGGGTATAGGGAGACTCTAAGGTTGGATGGATAAACAAGAAAAAGTAAGATATTTGCATAATTCCTTAGCAATAGTGGAATTGCTTTCTAGTGGAGGCTTTCTTGTCCTCCGTGGCTCATGGGCTAAGTCACTTTTCGCCTCGAGTTTACATCCAGCTCTTTCTTCCCTGGATTAGTACTCCATGCAGCAAATGGGGATGAGACACTCATTTTCTCCTTAAATGCTACCCAAGTCATCTCCAGAAAGACCCAGAAGAGTGACATCTGTCTCTATTTTTGGAATGCCTACATGTCCACAAAACTCAGCAGGTTTCAAATTCCACTACAAGTACAACATCCTTGCAGAAGAGTGCAGACTAGCTGTGGCAGCACATAGATCAGAGAAGGAGGGATTTGATTGCTGGTCTAAATCAGAGTCCTTTCCTTGGGGAAAGAATTTTCAAGTTATACAATTTATTTTTCCTGTGCTATAGAAATTGACACAAGGTAATTTATATATTCCAAGGGTAATGCTTATCACATTATTGCAGTAGGTTTTCACTTTCCTTTACCTTTTTATTTATTTACAGTACTGGAGTTTGAACTCAGGGCCTTGGACTTGCTAGGCAGGTGTTCTACCACTTGAGCTATACCTCTAGCCCTTATTGCTTTGGTTATTTTTCAGATAGGGTCTCACTGTGTTGGCCAGGCTGGCTTGAACTAGAGATCTTCCTACTCATGGGCTCTCAAGTAGCTGAGAACACAGGTATGTACCACCATGCCCAGTTTATTAGTTGAGATGGGGTCTCGCCAATAACTTTTTGCCTGGGCTGGCCTCAAACCATGATCTTCTGATCTCTGTAGGTGGAATTACAGATATATAATATATATATGTACCCAACCCATGTTTTTGGCTTCTTGTCTGCTATTTTGATTGCTCTAACAATCTAAGAAGCCCTAACTCTACAAAACTTAATTCCTGAATAACATCTACTGGTGTTCACTACTGGCCTACTGATGAGAGTCCTAGAGTTGAGTGTTAGAACAGTTGGCAATGATGATGACTTGATTCTTGTGTTTAAACAGTACAAGTACAAATCCTTCCTTTTACCTGTATTGAAGCACAATACAACCAGTATTGAGTGAAAAGAATTTAAAATATTTTCATCACCTTAAAGGCTGCACATCACTTTAGACAATAGTGCCCTAGTCCATTCCTTCCTACCAATCAGGATAGTGGGTGGAGTTAGGGCCAAAACACTGTTTACAGATATTCCCATTAATTCTTCTTAGCCCTATATCATACTCTTGCCTTCCAATAGGGCTGGTGATTCAGAGTCCCAGGCCCCAGATCTACAGGACAGAGCAGTTCTTTTCTTTCTCAGCCTAGACTTTACTGGAGGCAAAAACAAGAGATTTGGAAGAGTGGTGTGGTGGGACAAAAAGAATGCAGAAGTATGTTTTAGTCCCAGCCCTGCTACTGCATTGAATTTGGGAAAGCCATGTTACCTCTCTGGGTGTCTTTCCTCCATCCAATGATAGACTCTCAGAGTCATTGTATGTTGGTAATAGAAGCATCCCTTCCTCTCAACCTAAGAAAAAAGCTGGGTCTTTTCTATTCAGAGATGAGCCATGAGGTTCCTTATGACAGAAAGTCCTCAGGGACCCAGAACAACAGGGAAGGCCCCAGGAGGGAGCTGTGGTAGCAGCAGGAAGACATAAATAGCCATGCTGTGGTTACAGGGCTGTGAACATGGCATGCTTTGTGATGGCTGGTAATGCTCAGCCCAGAAGAAGCTGAATCCAGATGGGACCTCAGGGAAAGATGTGGAGGAGACGGTGCTATCACTCTTCACTTTAAGGAGTATCTTTGGCCTGACAGGATAAAGACCATACTTCTTTCTGGGGGTCAAGCTTACCACGTGGCTAAGAGTGTAGCAGATGCTCCCATATGTGTACCTAGGGTTTCTGAGATTAGACAAGACAAAATAGCCAAATCCAGGGGTAAACAACTTGTACCCAGGTCTCAAGTCATGGTTTGTCTCATAGCTTGGTTCCTGGAGCTGACTCAGACAAGAGGGTATTGATCAGTGTACAGGAAGTTTATTAGGCCCAGCTCTGAGGACCAGCTCCAGTGGGGGAAGGGAAGGAGGCAGCTCTGGGCAGAGGGAGAAGTCAAGTGCAGTCAAGGAGGCTTTGGCAGACTATGAGGGAGCTTTCAGCTGTGATGGCCATTTTGAGTTGCTCTGAGTTAGGTAGAAGGCCAAACCTTTACATTCCTTGTACTGACCCCAGGAATGAGTCATGACCTTGGGGAAAGCTTTCCTTAGACAAGGACAATTCCTGAACACGGACAGCCAAGATCTGTGAAATTACAACCCTCCCAGTAGCTGGGGAGCAGCCCTTCAACCCTGGTGGAAACCTAGGCAGCACAGCGCAACATTTGCCACAGTGCCCCAGGGTGCTGTGCAGATCACAGCATTTTTCATATGCTCTGTAATATATTTTTTTTAAATTTCCATGTATCTTCAAATAAAATTTGCCCTCCAGGAAAATAAGCCATATATATCCAGTGACTTGAATTCCCTATCATATCACTAATACTTGGCCCATCACCTACCCAGATTTGACTGCCCTAGTACAGTAAAAGCATATCCAAGACCAGTGTGGTGCTTCACACCTGTAATTCCAGCACTTGGTAGGCTGAGCCAGGAGGACCATGGGTTCAAGGCCAGCCTGGGCTACATAACAAGATCCGTGTCAAAAAACCAACCCCCTAAGAAACAAAGCATATCATCTTTAACACCCCAGTTCTCAACTAGGAATTGGTTTTTTAGGTTCTAGGCCAACCCACCACATCCTTGGAGGCTGAGAGCAGCCCTTTGTATTAGGCTCTGCCATACAAAGTTTATCCAGTGAGAAAGCTGCCCCGGTTTATTGTCTGGAAGAGCCAGAGAGACAGCAGAGTAAGCTGGGACCTACGGAAGTTTGCCATAGAAATCTCAGCACAGTGACCTGGGATAGGCACTTAGTAACTATTTGTGGAAGGGCTGAGTACCCTGGGACAAGGTGCTTAACTGTCTGTTTCATCAGAGCTGGGTCTTCATTATGTTATTTCCTCTTTCTTCTAGAGTTTATTTTTCATAATTTATATTTTCCTAAAATTGTCCCAGTCATCTGTTTTTTAAATATAAGTTCCAAAAGGATAGAGCCCTTGTCTGTCTCATTTACTGTTATATCCCCACAAACCACAGCACAGCTTCCAGTGAATATTTATTGTATGAGTGTGTGTGTGTGTGGGGGGGAGGACCATTTTGGAAAAAAGGAAGCATTAATCCCTCTCCTCATAGTGACTCATTGTTTTCAGGCCACCCTTGGCCTCTTCTCATCCAAAACATCCACCAGTGGAGTGCAACTGCAGCGGCAAAGTAGTTGGAGCTGTTGATTCAACAACATTTAAAAATGCTATCATTAGGGGTGCAGCAGGGAATTCTGGGATCTTTTGTAATCTTTCGGCTATGGTCTTAATCTGGAGACCGCCTCACACCCTGTGTCTCTTCCCCATCCCCATTTCAATGTTTTACCACCAGTAAGTGAAGAGCCTGGTGCGAGCCCGGCACCCCAGAAGTTTCCTTCTTTCCACCAAAGTTGTGACATACACTGCGTTTGATTGCAACACACGCCGGGTTTTCCAGGGTGCACTGAAGCTTTGCGGCGACCGCACCGCCGGCGGCCTTGCAGCGCCCCCTTGTGGACATCCCGCGGGCAGGCGCACGAAGTCTTCCCGCCGCCCGCGGTCGGTCACTCTCTGCCCGCGGTCGGCCCGCGGTGCGCCGGCTCCTCTAGGATTCGAAACTGTTGGGGAGTCGGACCGACTCCAGCCTCGCCTCCGGGAGGTCCTACTGAGCCGTCCTCCTCCCGGGGCTATGGAGAAGGCCGCTCAAAAAAGCAGAAATGGTAACTGGGGAGAGGGCGATGCCCCGGGTTCCAAACCTCCTCCCTTTTCTCCTCTGTAAAATGCAGACTTCGCACCATTGACCTGGGAGATGGTCTGTCGTCCTTGTTTTTCAAAGTATAATTTACATGTAGTAAGATCCTCCCTTTGTAGTGGACAGATCTATGAGTTTTGACAAGCATATACCCACATTGAACCACCACCACAATCGAGATAGGGAATGAGTCCGCCACCCCCCAAATTACCCAGTGTCTGCCCCTTGGCAAGCCAACCCCTTCCTCCACCCAGTTCCTCACACTCTGATTTGTTTTCTCGTGTTGCCTTTCAGTGGAGAATGTTATAAAAATGGAATCATGAAGGAAGCTTTTGGAGTCTGGCTTCTTTCACTTAACCCTGCTGTCATTTGAAACCAGTCTTCACAGATTACATCATAAGCATATTTAACTTGCAAGCAGAGGTTGGAAATGGGCAAGGACATTTGCTTTGAGCAAAGGGCCATGAACCCCATGTGCTCCCTACAGCTGGGAGTGCTCTTTCTCAGCAATGTCCTGAAACACCAGGGTCACACGGACTTGGCAAAGGCCTGGCCAGTGGTGGTGTGCCTCTGGTCCCTATTGATGGAGTAGTGTGTGTGGTGCTGAGAACATCTCTGCCCAGAAACTCCCCGTGTACTGGAAAGGAGCCTTCTAGAAACTTCCTCTGGGAATAATCACTTGTTTGATATTTGCTTGCAAAATTTGGTTCTGAAGAAAACATGTTTTAATTCCTCCCATGACCCACTGTCCCCAAGGCCTGTGGATCCATCTACTGTCCATTTCCACTGTCACCGCCATGACATGCTTGGGTTCATTTCTTGATTCTGGGCTTCACAATCCACACATTACACCTCATCCACAACAATTTCTTTAAAAATATAAATCTAATCACAAACAGTTTAAATCACGTCTAAACTCTTTCCTTGAGGTCGACCTGAGCACCAGCCCTGGTCTGCCCTGCCATCGCCCCCACGCCCTACTGGTCTCCTTCATGTTCCAAACAGGGCTTGTTCCTTCCTGTCTCAGAACCTTGATAGAATCTGCTCCCTCTGGTCTTCCTTTGCCTGAATATTTCCTATTGTCCTTTTGATGTTGATTCACATTTTCTCCCTTGGGGAAGTCTGATCTGCCTTCCCCAGATGAGACCTTGGCTTCCTGTTGTTCACCATCTGAGCTCTCTGCCCTTTTCTTTCATTGCATGTGTTACAGTTATCCAACTTATATGTATATAACTGGCATCTGTCTCCTCTTCTAGGCTGTAAGATGCATAAGGGCAAGAAACATGGGTTGGTTCACCATGTGAACCCAGGGTCCAAACACGCTGCCTGAATGGGTAACAATAATAACTGACATTAAGCATGTTATTAAGCACCTATGATGTACCAGGCTCTGTGCAAAAGTCCTTTAATGGTCTCATTTAAGTCCCATACACTTTCATAGTCCTCATTTTACCAACAAGGAAACTGAGGAACAGGGAAGTTATGTAAATGCCCCAGCAGTCTGGCTTTAGAACCCCAGGGCCTACTGCCATGCCGTTGTCTTGAAAATGACTGAAACAAGTTCCCCTCTTTCTGTTAGAAAAAGTCAGTCTCAAGGTCAAGACCTCTGTACACAACTTGAGTAAAACACGGCAGACCAAACTCACCGTGGGCAGCCTGGGATTGGGCCTGATCATCATCCAGCATGGGCCCTACCTGCAGATTACTCACCTCATCAAGAAGGGGGCTGCGGCCAAGGACGGGAAACTGCGGCCAGGTGACTGTGGTTTCCCCATCCCTATACCTCCCTCCCACCTGCCTTCAAGGGGTCACAGGGTTTCAGTATAACCATATGACATTGGCCTGAGAACATTCTAAGGGTCAGCCAATCACTAGCACTTATATAACCCTTACTGCTGGGCGTGTTAATTCATTTAATTCTTACAATAACCCTGTAGGTAGGTGAGGAAACTGAAGGTCAGTGATAATTCCTTGTTGAGGTTCACCTGTGGGACACAAACACAGGCCTAATGTCACTCCAGAGCTCCTCTCTGTGTGTAGAAATTTCTCCTTCTGTAGACGGGATTAATCATTGCTTACATTTGGGTGCATGGTCTCATTACTCCCTCCTGACAATCCCAGAGATAGTCGGCATTGACCACCTTGCAGATAAAGAATCTAGTAACTTGTCCCCATGGTCATATCAAGGAGCTGGGATTTGAACCCTCCTTCTGGGATAGCAGAGCCCAAGGGCCTTACCAAGAGCACCCTATGTCTCAGGCCTTTGGGAGAATGTATTTCTATTCACAAGACATTTTTCCCAGTGTCTGCCCAGGAGTAGGGAATGCACAACAGAATGGTGACGTGTGAGAGGGAGAAAAAAACATTCCAGGGTTTGCCGTCTGAATTCAGCCCAGGCTCTGCCACTTGGGCAAAGACACTTAGCCTTCTGGGCCTGAGCTACCTCACCTCTAAGTTTGGGGAATTGCTGGAATTTGATGAAATATTTTTTATGAAAGTGCTTTGAAAAAAGTGCTCTGGAAATATTGCCAGTTATTTCTCCTCAGCTGCTTTCACAGATTCTCCATACTTGTCTTTTTTTAAAAAAAATAAAAAATAATTATGACATCCCGGCAACCCTGATTACCTATTAGAATCATCTGGGAAGCTTTTGAAACTAAGGCATGTGGGTCCCATCTCCCTAGAGTTTCTGATGGGATTTGTGTAGTTTTAAGACAGCATAGTTCATGCTTTGAAAGCTCCTCAGGCCACCTGATTTGCAGTCAGGATTTAAAGCAGCAGATTAAAGAAGAAAGCGCCTAAGTGATACTCTGATGAAACAGTTTACCTGACCTTAAAGTCCAAAGCATTTTCTCTACGTATCATGGTGTGGTGCTAGAGAACAAACTACCAGGAAAAATCTGGACATCCCAGTGTCAGCCTTCTGTCACTGTGACAAATACCTGAGATAAAAAACTTATGAGGAGGAAAGGTTTATTTTGACTGATGATTTAAGAGGTTTCAGTCCTTGGTTGGTTGGCTCTGTTGTTTTTGGGCAGCAAATCATAGTGAGAAAGCTGCTTATCTCATGGCAGTTGGGGGATCACAATATCCCCTTCAAGGGCACGCCCCAATGACTTAAATTCCTCCCCTGAGTCCCTAATTAATAAAGGTTCCACCACTTCCCAGTAATACCACTGACTGGAGACCAAGCCTTCAACACATCGACCGTTGGAGGGCGTTTATCCAAACTATAGCACAGACCACAGGAAGTTCGGGATGAATCTCATGGGCTTTTCTTCTTTTTTGGAAGTCAGGTGACAAAAGCAGTTGATAACCAGATGCACACTCCAGAGTGCTAGAGTGGGGCAGAGGATATGTACTGGTTCAGGCCAATGACAGAGAATCTCATAATGGGGCTATAGTTAGTATACTCTTTGAGGTAAGGGTCAGCTATAAATTTATCTGTTTACTTTTCAATACTGGGGATTGAGCTCAGGGCCTTGCACATGCTAGGTAAGCACTCTACAACTGAATCCCCAGCCCTGGATTCATTAGTAAGCGCTGGCAGCACATTTATTCGTCCATGCTTGATAAGTGAACAGTAAAGGAGTGTTCATCCCAGGCACTGTATAAGATGTTTCCCACATCTATTACTGAATCTAATATTTACAACATTCCTGGAATGTAGATAATGAAATTTAGACACTCAGAGAGGTGAAGTAACTTGTTCAATATACACAGCTAAGTGTGTGGTCAGAACTGGGATTTGAACCCATGTACTCCTAGAAAAATACCTTTCTGGCCAATTGCTTAACTGGAAGTGAGATTTCAGTGCAGAGGAAGTCCAGGCCTTCAGGGTCTGTAGTTCAGTCACTTTTGCACTGATCCTGAGGTTACGGGGGTGATAACTGTAAAGACTTGCTATTTCTTTAACCCTGTTGTCTCCCAGCCCTGTGTTTCTCATCCATGTGCTTTAAAGTTCTGGTGTTTCATGACAGAGTTCCATCTTGATTTCCTTATTTAGTGCCATTCTGTGTGAACTTTAAATTTCTCTTGGTCAGTGTGACTTCAACAGACTCTGATATACAAAGTCTTAAGATGTTGACACAGCTTTGACAGTAGATGCTAGACTGTGCACTGACCACTGCCCTACCAGGGCAAGCTTCATTCAGTCAGTTTCCTGAATGCCTGCTAGTTGCAGTCACCTTGCTAGGTCCTGTGGGTGTAAAGTGGGAGCCAAACAGATGTCGTCTCTAGCCATATGGAACAGATGCAACTTATAGCCTAGTTGGGAAGGACAGAGAAAAATTAATCTATTTTTCAGGAATGGTGTGGCTGTTTGATTTAATATAAGCAATCAAAACCAGGTTTATATAATGTCATTTCTATAGCCCATTGAAACAGAAAAAAGATGTGTAATGAGGTTGGTATTCATAAATACCAAATTGGTGTCTTTCTGTGAAGGGCAATGTTAATATCTATTGCCAGAGTAAGCACATTCACACACTGACACGTTTGGCTTACAGCCAGATTGGTCAGGGAGTTAAGCTGTTTATTTTCTGCTGTCTTGATAAAAGTCACCTTTTTACAATATAATTAAAGCAGAATGCCATGCCATAGCTTTCAGCTATAAACACTCCTTCTAACCTTGGCATGTGAACCCATCAGGAGAGGACCATTGTGATTAACCTCAGTAGGGTGAGCAGCACTTTCGTACTGCATAGCCTGTAGCTAGAAGCCTTGTTTGGTTCTGAAGTTACCTGCAGGTACTCAGCTGATTTTATCCCCTGCTTTTTTTTTTCTTTTTTTGTGATAACTCAGGAGGGCCTCATGCTTCCTGGGCCTGCACTCTACCACTTTAGCCATGTTCCCAGCCTTCCCAGCTACTTCTTAAGAACAAGATAGACGGTTCCCTTCATTCTTCCAAGTACTCATTTTCTGGAATACTGGGAACTTTTGTTTCCACTAGGATGTAGTACTTGGAAGCCTGTCCTTGGCATTCCTTGGAGGCTTCCTTGGGATCAGTGTACGTTCCGATGTTAGCACACTGGAACATAGTATCAGAAGGTGCTTCTTCTCAACCCTTTCTTCTCTGGGGTTGGGTTTCAACTCTCTTGGAATGAGGATGATGGCGAGTCCCTCGCTTTCCCTGCCCAGGAAGGGGAGTGCATCCTTTGTAACTTTCCTGTGGTCACTTCATCCCATGTCAGCTACAAAATCCTTATTGCAGCTTGGCAGGATGGAGCGCTGATAAAGATTTTGCTCAACATGAGTTTGTGCTTAAGAGCAAATCTTTTGTATTCTTTCCTCAAAGTCTTTGCTGAATGCAAGTGTTGTAGGCTCATGCAGTCTAATCAGAAGTTTCCCAGGCAGGACATGCAGGTATAGTGAGGAAAGGAACGGAGTTTATTATAGGGACAGGGAAGGGGATTACAGGTAGGATTTCTGCTAGGTGGAATGGAGGAGCTGCATGAAGGAAAAAAGATTTTTTTAGGTCATTTTTATACCATCCTTAACTTGAAGATGGGGAGGAAACCTGTGTCACTCACTCCCTATTTCCAATGACCTTTAGACCAGGGGAGGATCTGGGTTGACTTGTGCCATATATTTAGGCTAATTTTCAGGTACCTTAAACCCATGGGGAAGAAATTTCCATTCTTTTTAGCTTAATAAAAGATTTATAGCTCTCTGAGCTCAGAGGGAATGAGTGAAGGAGGGTTCTAACCTGAGGTTCTCTAAATCAGGCTATACAGTTTTTAAAAGTCCCAAACTTTCCCTAATGTCTAGTCTGCCTCACAAGTAGCATTTAGGATTGTTCACTGCAAACAACAGAAAACAGTTCTGATAAGGCAGTGGATTTAGGGTACTGAGTCTGATAGAGTTGCCAGACAGACAGATAACCAGGCTTGGAAAATTAGAGATCAAAGGGCCACATGTAACTACCCCTGGGAACCAGAGGCTCCTGTCACACCCTGCATCTCCTGCTCCAGGTTCCCTGACCCCACCGGGAGTGCCTGGTGGCCAGTTGTTCACAGGTCTTCCTAGCTGCTGGGGGTTGCGGGTGGGAGAAGCAGGAGGAAGGTTGGTACAAAGAGTAATTGGTCTTTTTAGCCTTTCCATTTTGGGGGTCAGGGCTTAGTCCTCCTCCCAGTTGCTGATGGCTCAGAAGCTCCATGGTTAACTGTCACACTTCCCTCTGTCCAGCATTACTCTAAAATAGGGGATCTGTCATAGTTCTTTGACCAACATACTCACTGTATGTACATCCTGAGCATAATTAAAGCAAGCTAACTTCCAATGCTTCATACAGAATTATTTGTTCCACTCGTTCTGCACAGAGGCAGAAAATGACAATGAAAGACTCGATGCTTAATCTACTGTGGAGGGCACTGGAAATTGCCAGGCAGGTGGATAGAAAGTAGGGCATTGATTTATCACTTAGTGTAAGTAGCTTTTTTAAAATTTACTTGTAATAGCTGTTCATTTTATTAGAAACTAATATATTTTTAGAATCCTAAAGGATGGTCCAGACTATAAATGGTTTTTAGTCTGTTTTTACCAAGAATTTCAGAAATATCTCAAAAACATGGTATAATATCCTCCAGTATACTGCGATTAAGAAATATCTTGCAAGCATTCTTCATTATGCCAAGAACAGTGGTGCCAAAGAAATGAACATTTTTAATAGATAAAGGCTGAAGCCTGGTGTTGGTCCAAAAATGAGTCAACAATATGAGTCCATAAAATGAAATATCTTATAAAAAAGCCAGCAATCAATATGCCTCTTTTCAACCCATTATCTTTATTTTACTGATACTATTTTTTTCTCCTTCAGGTGATGTTCTGATTAGTGTTGGCTATGCCAATGTGTTAGGATATACTCTTCGAGAATTTCTAAAGCTTTTGCAACATATCACCATAGGAACAGTACTACAAATCAAGGTTTATCGAGATTTTATTGACATACCCCAAGAATGGGAGGAAATACATGATTTAATCCCTGAGACCAAATTCCCAGTACCATGGTAAGTACTTCACTTTAGGAAGTCTTGGTTGCAATGCCAGGGCCTGGGAAGCGCAGTGTCCTGTTTAATTTAAGATTACAACAAACGGTAAGAGTCATGGCAGGAGGGATTGGTGGCACTGCCAGAATAATCTAGTGAATTTCCAGATCCTTTTGAAAATGACATTCATTCACTAGGACTCCTCATGAGGCAGCAGGATAAAGACAACTTGGAGTTCAAGACCAGGCAGAAGACATCGATGGAAACTTTGTCCCCAAACCTACCTGCAATGTGCACATTTCCATAGTCAGCCCTTTAAAACATATGCTTCCTCTTTTCTCTCTGCATTGTCAACTGCTTTCTCTCTGAATCCTTCCCAATAATACTTAGGCCCTTTTAAGACTCTCCCATTCTAATAAACTTTGCAAATCCACTCCCTGCTCCCTGCCCCCTTCAGCCACTGCCCTGTTCCTTGTTTTCTGTCCCAATTGGTTTAAAGAGCTGTGATAGGCTCTCCATTTCCTTAGGAGATGCACTTCCAGGCACTCCTCAGCCCACTTCCCTCTAGACTTTGCTTGTATCTCTAGGCTGAGAGGCCTCTTCCCAGCATCATTCATAGCCTTCATACCGTGATTCCAATCTTCTCAATCTTTATTTTGCCTGGCTGTTACTATGTATACACTAATCATGTTCAGATTGCATTACCTCCAAATTTGTAACACTAACTTGATATCCCCATTTGGTTTTATTTTGTTTCTTACATTTATTTATTTTGTTAATATATATATTCCCATTTGGATATACCATAAACCCCTCAGACTTATGCTTAAAATCAAAAGGTAGTTCACAGTAGTATTACTTACTTTTGTGTAGCTGTGACCAAAATGTCGACTTTAGGGAGGACAGACTTATTTATTTATTTTTTGGTGGTACTAGTGTTTGAACTCAGGGCCTTACACTTGCTAGGCAGCAGTCTTACCACTTGAGCCACTCTACTAACCTTGTTTTGTGTTGGGTGTTTTTGAGATAGGGTCTCACGAACTATTTGCCCAGGGCTGGCACTGAACTGCAATTCTCCTAATTTCTGCCTCCTGAGTAGTTAGGATTATGTGACTAGGAAAGACCGATTTTGGCTTACAGTTACAGAGGGTTCAGTCCATGGTTGTCTGGCCCCTGCTCTTGGGCAGAACATCATGGTGGCAGGGTCAAGTGGCAGAGTAGTTTCTTTACCTCATGGTTCACAGGAAGCAGAGTGATAGGAAGTGGTTAGGGACAAGATAGCCCCAAGGATCTGCCCCCAGTGACTTACTTCTTTCACTAGGTCTTACTTCCTTAGTTTCCAGAGCCAAACAGCCACTAGCTGGGGACCCAGCATTCAACACAAGATTTTTTAGCAGACACTTCCTATCCAAATCATAACACCAACACAAGCCTTTTTGGGGGATACTTCCTATCTAAACCATAACACCAGTGTTCTTCCAGTGGCTCCATCTTATTGGGGAAGTGTTTACCTCGTTGAACAAGCCAGAATTTCAAGGTTTGCTTGATTCTTCCATCTTCCCGTACATCCCTCAACCAATTGCTAAAACTTGTCACTACCTATTGTCTTAAACTGTCCTCTTCTCTCCCTGGCTATTACCATTGTCCCAAAGCCACCATTTGATCTATCTGTATCTGTTCTTGCCTTCTATCAATTTTCTACACAGGATGATCCTTTTATAATCCAAATCTGATAATAGCATGTTCTAGATTAAACATTTTAAGATCTTTTGGTCTTAGGATAAATGCCAAAATCTTTATACTAGTGGATAGTGCTCTCTATAGTCTGGCTTTCTACCTTCACCTCATATTGCTGTCCCCATCCCTCTTGTCCACTTGGGTTTTAGCTTTTTTGTGTTGCTCTTCTGCAACACGTGTAGAGGTCTGTTAACTCATCCTTGAAGGCTCACAGTACACACTTTCTCAGAGAGTTCTTCCTATAGCACTAAAAGTGTCAGGACCACTTGTCATGTGTGCTTCTGTGTATCTTCTCCACATTGATCCCAACTTTAGTAGTAAGTTGTTTACTACGTTTCCCTGGGAAAATGTATAAACTCCATGAAGCAGGTACTGAATCTGTCTTGTTCTGCTAAACCTACCACGGGACCTTCATGTGGTGGAAGTCTCAGTTAATGAAAGCGTGAATGAAAAATTGAAATCTAGCTTTGAACGTGACAAATCCTTTAAGTAATCTCTGGGAGTTTGCTTCTTTATCTGTAGCACATATGCCAGCGAGTGTTCTTGAGAAGATGTTAAATATGAGGTCCTTTTTTGGTGCTCTGATGCGAGAGCAGCCCTTACTCTCAGGATTTCTGAACATTGATTGTTGTACCTGTGCACTTTTGCCTGTGGGAATGAGCTAAATGACAGATGGCTAGGGGCTTTACTAAGTAGACTAGAAAATGGCTCATATTATGTATCAACTTTACTTCAGAGACTCAAACTTGTGGCCCAAGGGTATTTTGGTTGGCTCCAACAACATTTACAAAACCCATAGCACTAACCTATAGAAAGATACATGGGGGGGCTTAGATCAGGAGCCAGTAATACTCCAGTTCATTCATTCATTTATTTTGCAGTAGTAGGGCCCTGTACTTGCTAGGCAAGTACTCTATCATTTGAGCAACAGCCCTTTTTGCTTTGGGCATAAAGGTCATCCTCCTGTGTGTGCTTCCCTGTATAGCCAGGATGACAGGCACATGCCATCACACCCAGCCATTCGTTGAGATGGGGGTCTTTTTTGCCAGGGCTGGATCTCAAATCAGGATCTCTACCTCCCAAGTAGCTAGGATTATAGACTTGAGTCACAGTGCCTGGTAACACTCCACTTACTGACCTGGATGGTGGTTACCAAGGTGTCTCTTTATAATTTTTTTCATTTTTCTGCATATTTCAAACTTTAAAAATTGAAAAGTATTTGAATTAGTTGCTAAGTTTATGTGAGATTTCAGGGCAAGAAATCTCTACCTCTGGTTTCTCCTGAAACACCAGAAGATGGGCTACATTCCCACATGGGCTAGGAAGCAGTTGAACCGTTTAGGTCAGTTCTTTCCCCATTTGATCCCTGTGTGGTGTGCTCTGCAACAAGGACCTCACAAGCATTACACCATTCTGTCCTGCCAATTCTTTTTTCTTCTTCTTCTTCTTTTTTTTTTTTTTTTTTGTGGTACTGGGGTTTGAACTCAGGGCCTACACCTTGAGCCACTCCACCAGCCCTTTTGTGTGATGGTTTTTTTCGAGATAGGGTCTCAAGAACCATTTGCCCAGGCTGGCCTCCAACCTCAATCCTCCTGATCTCTGTCTCCTGAGTAGCTAGCATTACAGGCATGAGTCACTGGTACCCGGCTCAACTCTTTTTCTTATCATCGTTTTAAGGATAAAAAAGCTGAAGCCCAGAGAAGTGTGTGTAAACTTGTCAGAGGACAGAGTTAAATGGCATAGTTCTTACTCTAGAGAAGCAGTGCCCATAAGACTTTTTGTGGTGATAGAATTATTTCACATGTGAGTTGTTCCATATGCGAGCCACCAGCCATGTGTAGCTATTAAGCACTTAAATGTGGGGACTGCAACTGAAGAATTTTAATTTTTATGCAAGTTTAATCATTTTAACTTAACAGCCACACACAGCTGGAGGCCCCTGTATTGGAAAGAATGATTCTAAAGCCTAAGCTCTTAGCCATTTGCTTATAGAACTGTTCAAACGTTTTCATTACACAGAGGAGTCTGAAATTCAGTATGGCAGACTGACCATTCAAAAACAAAGAGATAAACTTAAGTATAAGGCTAAAGTCCACAAACTTACAGAATACTAAGCACATTCTGAATTCCTCTGTTAATTAAGATAGTATTTATATTTAAGGCATTTTAATGACTAATGTGGAACGGGGCAGGGAAGGAAGAAAAGAGGAAGGAAAAGGCCTCTTTCACAATTAGCAAGGCATCTTTCAGGAGCAGATGGCTGTGTGCACACCGGAGAGGACATTCCAGGTAATGCTCTGGGTATGCCTAGTGTAACAGAAACTTTGTTGACAGCCAACCCTGATTTCTACAAGGTATGGCTTTATTGTCTAATGTCAGTTTAGCAAGAGCCCAGCCCTACTACCTGTCCTTTACCAGCTGTCTAATGCAGTTACAAAGGATACCTCTTACACTCTGAAAAAAGATACCTTGGATTTTTTTTTTCTTTTTATGTGGTATTCAGGAAGATCTGAGTGTGTCAAAACACAAACTTCTGTAGTTCTGAAATTTTCTGAATCTCCTTCACAGACCTAAGCCAAGAACAAAGAAAATTACACCGTTTAAAACAAGTGGCTCCCAGTAAAAATGACTCAATACCAATTGTGTATTATTAGAAGAGACATACTTTTGGAAAAGCAACTTAAATTCTTGGAAGCAAATAAAACAGGCCAAGAGTATTAGTGGTAACACTAGCAAGTCTGACAGGTTTGTAGGGGCACAGGGAAGAAACCTGTCCCCTAGTAGCAGGACAGAATGTGCCAGGTTGTTTGTCATCATGAAGATCTAGGAAGAGCAGGGGACAGACAGCACTTGTTCTAGGAAATAACAAGCAGAGGCTTGTTGGTAGGTGCCAGCAGGCAAGCACCACCCACGTTTCAACAATGCAGTCAATAGTTGGGGCAAGTTACAGAAAAACCTTTAAAAAGATTTGGATGGCAACAGAGAGGTGAAGTAGTGAATGACAGACATGTGGGTAGAAGTTTGCTCTACAGATCCACACCAGTGAATCCCAAGGAGGCAGATATGCCATGTGCGGCAGTGTCAGGAAGGAAAAAACTCAAGACTTATGAATGACTATCATGCTTAAGTCCTTGAGGCTCACAATTTCTGACTCCTTGGGTAATGGGTGCTGTCTTTGGTTATTGTCTTATTGTTACCAGAGATGTGGTTTCTAAGGGCTCTGGTCAGAAGACTGTTTGGCACTTGCATTCCGCATGGGAAGAATCCAGGGAAGACACAGAAATGTAGTAATGTTTATTGAAAGAGAGGGAGTTACCCTAAGAAAAAGCACCGGTGGCCCCTGGTCATGTATGATTGAAGCACACACACTGGTCTTTGTTTCCAAGGGCCTTTGTAAATTGAAAGGGCAAATGATCAGTCTTTGCAGGATGAGCTAGGATGATTGACAGGTTTTCTTTCTTTTTGCAGTACTGAGGCTTCAACTCAGGGTCTTCACCTTAAGCCACTCCACCAGCCCTATTTTTTGTGAAGGGTTTTTCGAGATAGGGTCTCCTGGAACTATTTGCCTGGGCTGGTTTGGAACTGCGATCCTGCTGATCTCTGCCTCCTGAGTAGCTAGGATTACAGGCTTGAGCCACCAGCACCTGGCTGATTGGCAGGTTTGATTGACAAGGTTTTGTCATACAACATGGGGCACTCTACCCTTGCACTTATGCTAATCACAGGTATATTTTAGTTTTTGGTGGTACTGAGGTTTGAACTCAGGGCCTACACCTTGAGCCACTCTCCCAGTCCTTTTTCGTGTTGGGTATTTTTGATAGGATCTCAAAATCTATTTGCTTGGGACATAGAACTGCAATCCTCCTGATCTCTGCCTCCTAAGAAGCTAGGATTACAGGCATCAGCCACTAGCACCCAGCTGCCAGCCCTTTTCTGTGTTGGGTTTTTTCCAGATAGGATCTCAGAAACTATTTGCCTGGGCTGGCTTTGAACCACAGTCCTCCTGATCTCTGCCTCTAGAGTAGTTAGGATTACAGACATGAGCCACCAGTGCCTGCTTCAGGTATTATGAGGCTTGCTTTTACCTGAGAAGTAATGGAGGGTGGATTTCCCATGGCTTCCTGTCTAGCAACTGAAAAGCCTCAGCAACTGCTAAGATTTTACAATTAAAAAGAAATTTACTATTCCACAGGATAGCATTGGGTTGAGGGGGGAGGTCTAACATGAAATCCACTGGGAAAAGTCGCAAGGCTCCTGAAAGTCCCACAGCTTCTTTCCTTGTTTCAGTATGACCCATGAGAACTGAATTCTCAGGAGAAGATGGGCAAGTTGAACTTGTGACTCTGGGTGCAGTGAAATTAACACACTCTTTCAGGCCTCCTAGTATTCTGGTCAGTAGTCCATCTTAAGTCTGTGCAAAGGTTTTTAAAGTAGTCTGAAAAAAATCAAGGCAGAATTTATGTTTGACTGGAAAACAATTTAAAGGTACTTTAAAAAATAAAAAGTTTCAATGCTGTAGAAAGGTAGTATTAAAGCTAATTTTTAAAAAAATGAGCTAAAGCCAAGTTATCAATGTTCAGACATTAAGAATCCATTTTGTCATGCATAGTGGCTCACACTGTAATCCCAACTACTCAGCAGGCAAAAAGGTGAGAAAACCCACCTGCAAACTAAAGCCAAAAAAGGGCTGGGAGCATGGCTCAAGTGGTAGAGTGCATGCCTAGCAAGCAACAGGCCCTAAGTTCAAACCCCAGTACCACCAAAAAAAAAGAAAAAAAAAAATCCATTTTATGTACTATTTTTCTCATTTCAGCACACCAAAGAAAACTGAACAGGCAAAAGACGAATCTTTTACAAGCAGCGATGACAATGAAGATGTAGTCATAGATAACAAATTTAGATATTACAGATATCCATGGTCAGTTGGTCATTATCCTGCAAGGAGACCAGTATCTATCTCCAGAGAATGGCATGGATATAAAAAGAAGAGCCATACTATCAGTGTGGGAAAAGATATTAACTCTGATGTGGTGATTCACAAAGACCACCAGAGAGAAGTGAGAGCCCCTTCTCCATATTGGACAATGGTGAAGACAGACAATGAAAGCTCTTCCTCAGCCTCCTCTACCTCAGATGCCTTTTGGATGGAGGACTATGCCCAAGCTGAGAAGGGCAAAGGTCAACCAATATCCAAGGATGATTAGGCAGCAGTTTGTGATCTGTGGTCATTAGAGGATTTACCTGAAAACACCCAATGTTTGTGCCTCACCATGTGTGCATGTCTGAAGGAATATTTATAGGAAAATGTGTAACTTGTGCATTGTCTCTCATGACTGCATTGAAAAGCTTTTAGAGACCTTCTTCAACATGATAGCTAAAGACTGCCCTGGCCTCACAAAATTTGTTTTCAAAAGAGAAGCGTAATCAAGACCCTCCTGAGAATTCATTATCATTTAGAAAATACAGAGGAACCTAGTAACAGAATGTCTGAACATAGTAGAGAACTTCACTTTTTTAAGGTAAATACATTTTCTTTAAATATTCTTTAGATATTCTTTGGCTAATTGTTCACATTAGAAATCTCTCCCCCTCCTCCTTTTAACCCTACTTGAATGTTGGGCTAATAGCTAATTATCTGGAAGAGACTGGATTGAAAGAGGTTAGGGAGAAGGAGAAAAAAGTGGCCCAGTGACAAATAAAATTAATAGGTATACAGGATTTGATTCATAGGGAATTTCTGTTTTTCAGAAATAGTTTTATTGCACCCAAGTGGTGGTGGCACACCTATAATAATCCTGGCTACTCAGGAGGCAGACATCAGGAGGATCACAGTTGGAAGCCAGCCTGGGCAAATATTTGTGAGACCCTATCTTGAAAAAAAAAAAAACCCATCACAAAAAGGGCTGGTGGAATGGCTCAAATTGTAACCTGAATTCAAACCCCAGTACTAGAAAAAAAAAAAGTGTTATTGTGAAAAAGGGGGCAAAAACCAGATCTCTTACTGCTGTCATCCCAAAATAAGAGATTTTTCAACGTGTATTTATTTATTGGTACTGGCGTTTGAACTTGGGTCTCACACTTGCTAGGCAGGCACTCTACCTCTTTAGCCACTCAACCAGCCCTCAACTTGATTTTAATCTTAAAAAGCTACCAATAGTCTGGGAAATTTTACGCTGATAGCTGCTTAGCGTTAATGTTAATGGTTTCTGATAATTTTTTTTTGGTTTGGTGGGTCTAGGATGTGAACACAAGGCTATCCATTTGCAGAGTAGGAGCTCTACCACTTGAGTCCTAAGTTTCTGATAATTCTTAATTGATATAATTACTTAATTGATATTCAATTATCATGTCCTTTAGAGCATCTAAAACAAAGATCTTGGCATATAATAAATACTCACTTACTAACTAGGAAAAATTCAAGGGCTGGTTGTAGGTGTGGCTGAAGTGGTAGAGCACCTGCCTAGCAAGCACAAGGCCCCGAGTTCAAACCTGAGTACTGCCAAAACAAACAAAAAACACAGGAAAAACATTTAGACAGAATGTTTTATTGACTAGGTCAGCTGGGAATAACTACCTGCATTTATGGTTTATGGTACTTTACCTCATCAAGAAAACAAATGTTAAATTACAGACTTTTGACTTTAAGGTGTGTGCTGGTCTGAGAAAATGTTCAGCTCTCTTCCATGAATATGTGCTTCAGTGTTACAATTCATCAACAAAAGGTGTATGCCCCAAATTTCCACTTGCTGCCATTGACTTCTGGCCAGAAACAAACTTCTGTGCAGCCTTTAAACAAACAGAAAGTTAAAAGAAATAATGTGTCATCAAGTAAATAAACTTGTCATTTAAACAATTTATGGAGAAGATATTCTAAGTCAGCAATTCTATAATAGCCTCTTACAATGAAAGTTAACTAGGAGATGGCTAGTGATTTATTTTGTTTGATGATCATCATCATATGTGTAAATGACCAAGCAACAGTACTAAGTACTTTTGATAAGAGAATAGCTTTGTAAAGGGGAATAAGAAAAACCTCACTGACACTGCAAAATAAGGCAGGCAGAATGGCTTTAGGCAGGGTTGTACTTGATTCTGTATTACAATGGCAAATAGTCTGGGTCAATCAAAATACTTTGACTGTTAATACAGAAGTCAAAATTTATAGTCTTGTCTCTTTCTTCCATCTCAGATTTTAAATGTAGAAAGGACAGGGAAAACCCACTGGCTTTAGATTATTCTGTAGTTCATATGCTTTATTAGGCAGAGTGGTGAATACAAAGAAGTCTTAGTCCTAGCTCTCAAAATAACTCAATTTTGTAGGGAATAATAATAATAATATATGTGGAAAAAAAACCTAAAGCAGGAGAATGTCTTAGGCTGAAAAGAGTAAAGAAAACCTTGAGATGCTGGATGAAAGATTGGCAAAATGAGTTTGAGTGATATCTTGAGAGTGAAGAGGAAAAAAGAGCCACAAATTATTCAAGTTGAATCATATGAAACTGCCAGTATTAGACTCTTTCTTAATCTCTAAGATTTTAAACTGATTTAAACCAATGAGGAATCTACATACATCTATGAGTTGACACTTAAAAGTAATAAGCACTTCTGCCTCCATACTAGGAAGAGGCACAAAAGAGCTCAAGAATAACACATAGAACCCAAGGAAGCTCAGGCAGTCCTTCTGAAATTGGATCATTAAAGATTAAGTTCTCCAATGTTAAACAGCGAGATTTCATTTGCTTACATTTATGACATCAGCATCAGTCACTAAGTCAATTTGCTGAAGGACGGTGGAGGGTGGCACATAAGAAGTACCAACTAGAGCCTGGGACCCAACTTCATCCAGGAAACCCTCAGAAGACTCTATGGACATTAAGTATCCAGCCTTCAGCTTGTTCCTGTTGATAAAAGGCAGGAGTCAGTTTTATACAGCAAGGCAATTATAAAGTATGTTATTCAAACTCTGCAATGTTTTTGGTAAACAGGAAAATTAACAGCTTTAAGGTCTTTGTTCTATGTCTTCAGTTCACAAAATACTGTATTATTTATATTACTATCTGGAAAGCTGTCAATACAAAACTGTACTGAAAACTCAACAGACTGCCTTTTATTTTGGACTCGAACTTAGATCTAGGTAAAACTATTTTAATGTGAGGTTTTGATTTATGAAGCAACTCTTGCCTTGTGATACATTTTTAGTGATAATTTCAAACATCTCTATTAAAGAGGAATCTACCTATGTGGGCTCATAAGGCACTGTCTGCTGTCAGACTACTATCTGCTGACTATACATATATATGGAAACAGATACATACATATTTTATCAAGTGCTATTTCTCCACTGGGATTTGCTTCAATGAGGGTATAGCACGATGGAGAAGGCAGGTGGAGAAGGACACTGCAAGTCTTCTAAGCCCCACAGCTTAAGTTAGGGCACAGAAGCATCAATTTGAAATAAAATAAGACAAAATCCAATCCACAATTCTATAAAGAAACTGTTATTACTTATAAACACGATGTTCAAAAAGTACTTGAGTTATGTATACCTCATCCTTTGGCAAGACTTCAATTTAAATGTAATTATAATTCAAATTTTACCACACTGTCACCTTAATTTTTTATTAAAAGGACTTTTACCTGTAATAAACTTTATGAAGAGGTTATTAGTTTATCCCTTTAGCACTGACATTTTTTCTCTCTCATTATAGGAAGACTAAGAACCTTGTAAGAAAAATTATCAACTCCATCAAAATGACAGAAAACAAAAATACTTTGACATTAATAAACCAAATTTTATTTTCCACCTTATAAGAACTGCTACATTTATTAAGAAAATCATTTTTGGGGAGAGGGAGAAACAAGAAAATAAATTTTCATTTCTGGTACATCCCATCATTCTCTGGTTTCATGTAAACATTTCAGACTTTTTTTTGTTTTTTGGCGGTGGTGGTACTGGGGTTTGAATTCAAGGCCTTGTGCTTGCCATGTATACATTTAATAAATTGTGTGTACTTATTCAAGAGATACAATTTTGTAGTGTGATCAGAATAACAAAACCACAGTAATGGAAGTAGAAATAAGTAAGGTTGTTTCATCCTGGGTTGTAATTCACCTTTTCATACTTCCCCTGTGGGCAATACTAAATGATCATAAAGACCCTTCTGAGCTACAGGATCCCAATTTCCAATTGTCCTAAGTAGATGAAGTCAGATTTAAATGCCTTAAACTGTATGAAAATGCAGGTTGATTTTTAACTTTGTGCAACATCAGTTTCTTTTTGTAAGAGAAACTCCCTGAAGGGCTAATGAATTAGGTGTGGTGGTGTTAGCACATTCAATCTGGACAGTGGGAATTAAAAAAAAAATCACCAAATACCACATAAGTATTTTAGTCTTTCTTATAAAACTACAGTATCCTAAAGATACACAGTTGGGAATTTACCAAGGTGCCTTGGTATCTGGAGAGAATTAGTTCCAGGACCACCACAGATAACAAAATCCACAGATGCTCAAGTCTTTTGTATAAAATGGCATAGTACTGGCACATAACCTCATGTACACACACTACTTAAGTAACAGCTAAGTGTAAATATACAGCATAACACTGTTCAAAAATACATGGTCAAGAAATTAAGCAAAATTATTAACAATTATATTTCTAGATAGCAGGACATGGGTGTTTTCCTTTTTATTTATTTTTGAGATGCTGGGGATTGAGCCCAGGGCTTTGCACATGGTAGGCAAGTTTCTTACACTGACTTTCCCGTACATCTTTTATTTATATATTTACTTAATATATAATTTATATAAATATAATAAATTTATATATAAATATAAATTTATTTATATATTTACTTTGTGGTACTGGGGTTTGAACTCAGGGCCTACACCTTGAGCTACTCCACCAACCCTTTTTGTGATGGGTTTTTTCGAGATAGGGTCTCAAGAACTATTTGCCTGGGCTGGCTTCGAACCATGATCCTTCTGATTTCTGCCTCCTGAGTAGCTAGGATTACAAGTGTGAGCCACCAGCACCCGGCTATGTACTTCTTAACCCTTATGAGCATACAATATTGTTGTAACTACAAAAATTACAACTTCCAAATTACTAAAACATGAAACACACAGTTAATAGGTAAACTTACTTGGCAGCCTGGACATCTACACTGGAAAGGTTTCCTTGAGCAACTGTTTTTACTTGGTTGTAGGCAGCCTTGATAACCTACAACACACAAGTAAGTGTTAGTCATTTTTGGCCAGTGCCAGAGGCAACCAGCACTCCTTACTAAGACAAAAACACAACATGGGAGGTTAGTTCCAGAGAAACAGCAGAGTCCGTTGGGAATTCTGTCATTACTATATGTTCCTTAAAGCAGTTGTTTGTACAACTTGTCTTATCCAAGCAGCCAAGCTTCTCACAGAACTTAAGTGGCAGAGGGGAGACGATGGCCAAAGAGAATGGGTCTTCCTTAGGCAAACACATGGATTTGTCATCACATACAAAGAATAAGCATCTCTAAAATTTCTCCAGACTCTCACAGTGTCAATTTATAACATTCTTACTTTTCACTTATCTATGGGGCTGTTCATACTTGCATTGCTAGTCAAGAAGGAACTGAGTTCCAGTAACATGGTGTTTGGTAAATATTTGCTGGTCAAATAAATTTAGTCACTTTCATAGCCACTCCCCAGACTTGAACATAATCTAGACCTGCCCTAGGTTATGAAATCCCCTAAAATTTGAAAACCCCCATTTCCAAAGCCCTGACCTCAGGGCTTTTTTGTTTGTTTGTTTGCAGTGCTAGGGATTGAACCCTGGGGCCTTGCACATGCTAGGCTCAACCACTTGAACCATGCCCCTAGTCTTTTTTGGTTTTGAGACAGTGTATCACCATTAACCTTTGCTGCTTAGGGTGGTCTCAAAACTCAGATGTTCCTACCTTTGCCTCCCAAGGAGCTGAGATTTCAGGGATGGATACCATGCCCTATCTGGCTTCAATCTTTAATCATGCTGTCCTTATTCTTTTACTCTCCCAAGATCTCTAGTGCCTTGATGTATTTACTTCCTTGGGCTTCTGTCTGGCCTAGATCCAGGCATCATCCTTTTTATCACTCTTGCTAGTGCTCCCAACTCCTTATTATCTTCCTCCTGCTTCTGACCTGCCCAACTTGGCAGGACTACAACCTGGGATTAGACCTACTACTTGTCTCCCTCATTTTCCATTAGTGGTTGATTACACTATGAACCCATGGTCACCCATTTTCAAGGAGACACCCACACTTCTGTTACTGTCCACTCTGTGCATTTAGCCATTTGTTCCAAATCCCATGCTTTTCCTTCAACCTTCCTCCTCCCTTCTCTCACTGTCAAACATGACAGCCTCCTACTTTATGAAGCATACATTTCCTTATCTTCCCAACATTAGCCTTTATCTCTAAGGCTATAACATCCACTGTTTTATGGATCCTACTTGTTCTTGCTTTTCCAAATTTGAGCCATTTATCATTTCAGAACTCCTCTTTCTATTCCATTCTATTTTTTCTTAAATGACCATTCTCTTCCAACTTAATCCACTTCTGTAACTATCAGCCTCCTCTCTGTGTGAGCTTTTACTTGCTTACATCACCCTCTCATTTCAAACTAAACTTTAGTTCTGGGGAAAACTGGTAAGATCACCAATGATGTTTGTACCAGATTTCTCTGTGGTAACTAATGGGATGCTAATTCATAGTGGATCAAAACGGTGTTAACCACACTCTTTCCTGGCCTCCAAATATACCAATTTCTCTTCTTTTTCTTTGCCTTTCCAGCCACTTTCCTTAGTCATTTGTCCCACAAATGGTATTGTTTCCTATAACCTAAGCTTCAATTTTTTTCTCTTTTACCCATAACCCTGAGGTCAACAGTCTCTACTGAGGACCCATGCATATGCACCAAGATAAACTTCAATGGTATCACATTACAGAGACCTTGGATGTATAATGGCATTCAAATATTCCATGTTTACTTGTTTATTTTTTTTGTGGTAGTAGGACTTGGACTCAGGGAGGGCCTTGTATTTGCTAGGCAAATGTTATTTCATTTGACCCATGCCCCTAGTCCTTTTGCTTTCATTATTTTTAAGAGATGGGATATAGCATTTTTGTAGGGGCTGGTTTTGGACTGTGATCCTTCTACTTACATCTCCAGCAGCTGCAGCCTGGGAGATAGTATAAATACCAAAGAGTCCAGAATCTGAATAAATGGCATTAAAGGCAGAAACCTGAAACATAATGAAACTTTATTGTATGATATTCTACCATAAGGTTGTCTAGACAAAAACTTATACCTTTACAGTATAAATGAAATAGATTAATATTTAATATTAATATTAAAATAGATTAATATTAAGTCCTTTCAGGGGCTGAAGAGTTCTCTACACAGGGCACCTCTTTCAGAACTGCAATGGTTTTTAAGTTTTCCATTCAAATCTTTCTAAACTGACTGCTTTTTTGCAGAGTATTTGCTAACTTTCGGATGATTAAAGACAGACATTATCATAACATATTGCAAACATTACCATAACATATAGTATGGCTAAGTGGTATAGAGATCAGTGGCCTTTGGCACCTGACAAATCCAGTTTCTTTTTTCTGCTGTTGGTGACTTTTTCAACCAATTTGTTTTTACTACTCCTGTGCACTAAAGTCAAAGGATAAGAGAAAGATTTTGCTTCATGGCCATTATCTAGATGTCCAAGGTAACAGTAAGTTTAGCCTCTGGATAAAGATATATTACTGTCTGGAGTGTGAGCAGTTTCAAGATCCTTAAGGCAAAACTGATTGTCAAGTACCTTGTTTTGCAGTGTTTATATGGACCACATACATAAAAAAACTCCTCAGTTGTTATTAAACGTACAGACTTTCAGATTCCTGCTACACATGTGGATGCATTTGAGGAAGCAGCCTGCAAGTTCACATTTTTAACCATGTTGCAGATGACTCTTATGCACATTAAAGTTTGAAAACCATTGGTTTAGTCCATGTAAAGCATACAAAAGAAAACACTTCAGTTACTTCAAGTTTAGTTATAATTCTAAGGCTATCCTAGTTACACTCCAAACTTATGGCCTAATTCTGAAACAGCAATTTTTAGTAAATTATGTCACTGGATTAGGATTAAACTCCAGCCACACAAAACCTTCAGTAACATTCAATGGTAAAAAGCTCAGCATTAAGAAAACATAATCTCTTGGATTATTAACCAAGAGAAAGACAATCTGGAGGAAATTAAATCAGCAAAATTTAATTTTGGACTAATTTAAGAAAATGGCTTTCAAACTATGCTCCAGGGAACCCTAAAACTCCATAGAGAAGATTCAAAGAGGTTCACACTCAAGGAAGCCTTCAAAATTTCTCTGAAGCTAAAACTTTTGTGTTACACATTACAGCTGGAAGTCATATGGAAAGAAAAGGTTCCTTAAAAAAGACAAGTTTTTTAAAAAAGACAACTACCACTCAAATACTAAACAGAAAAAAAAACCAGAATATTGACTTTAATTTCTATTCTTAAGTGTCAAATAGCCAGAGACTTACTGATATACTGATCTAGTACATGATCCATGTACTATAGCAGAAACCATGACCAACATTCAATCCTACAGATCATTATGTCCGTTAGCTTTTAAAGGCATGCATGTGGGATTATTTATACTGGACAAACAATGCTCACTCATTAAATAATACTTTGTTGGCTGACAGTTTATATTCTCCTGCTTATTTCTAAGCATTCAAGTCCCCTTTTTAAAAGAACTGAAAAGACAGTACATTTTTGATAGATCCTCTAAGGTACTAAAACCAAGCCTATATACATATTTTCTATTTGTTTACCTTAAATTTTAACAGCAGATTAACATTAAGAGCATATTATTAAGACTATATCATAAATACTGAGCTTCTGAAAACAAAAGGAGAAATATCACTGCTCAGACTCACATCAAAGGGCTGGTGATTTCCTTTGGCAATAGCCTGGTGTAGGAGGCTGGTAGCATTGCTGCCCCTCTTGACATGTGGTCCAGCACCAAGGACATGCTGAAGAACACTAAATGCATTTGCTTCTGCACTTCCTACGGCAGCACTTTCTGCTACCACAGCAGCATGGACAAGGCTGTCTCCATTCTGCTCTCGAATTTCACCTGGGGCCATGTAAGGAGAAAGTGAGGAGAATGGCTTTTGTTTTATTCATCAGTATTCCCCATGACACAGTATTATTAAGATTAAGCTTTCTGTGACCCTGTGTTTTCCATAGGTCATCCTACCGTAACACACACACACAAAACATGTTTAATATACAACACCCAAGCTGTCCAATCCTTTTCTTCTGTACTGAGATGGTTTGGTAGTAAATAATCAAGTCTACTGTACCCCAACATGCTGTTCTAGCAGAGATACGTCCTTCTGATATGTTAGCAAACCTAAAAGAACAGAATGCTTACCTCCCCGGTATTTGGCTTTTGCACCAGGTAAACCAAGCCCACCCCTCATGTTGAGAAACTGTTCAGCAATTTGCTTTAGGACAGGATGACTCACACCTGTTTGAAAAGAAAAACAAAGCTAGAACTAGAATTTCTAAGACATAATTATAAAATATCTACTATTGTTTCCTTGTTTTAAAATACATGATAGATAACAGGACTGGTGGTGTGGCTTAAAAGGTAGATCACCTGCCTGGCAAAGTGCAAGGCCCTTGCAAGCCCAAGTACCACCAAAAAAAAAAAAAAGAAATAAACACTGGCAGGGGGAGGTGGCTCAATGTATACATATGTAAGTAAATGTAAAAACGATAAAATTTTAAGAAAAGAGAAAAAGAAACAAAGAAAACATGAGTTTTCCCAACATAATACCACTTTCCCAGATACCAATTTACAGTTTACTATTATACTGTTTACTATTGTATTCATCTGGAATTTTTTCAGTATAGTTATTATTAATATTATCCTTGTTTTCTTTTACCTTTGTTCTCTTTTTGGTGGTAGTGGGTTTGAACTCGGGGCCTTGTCCTTGCTAAGCAGTGCTCTAGCACTTGAGTTATTCTCCCTTTCAGCCTTTACTTTTCAGGTAGAGTCTTGCTTTTGCTTGGGCCTTGGACTGTCATCTCCTACCTATGCCTCCTGCATACCTGGGATTACAAATGTGAACCACCATGCTCTGCTTGTTGAGATGGGGTCCTGCTAACTTTTTGCCTGGGTTGGCCTTGAACTGTGATACCCCCCAATCTCCATCTCCTGAGTACTGGGATTACAGGCTTGAACTGCCATGCCGAGCCCCATTTTTATTTTCTTTTGGTGCTGGGCTTTGAACACAGGGCCTAGAGCAGGCTAAGTACATGCTCTACTACTCAGCTATGCCCCCTGCCCTTGTCTTTAAAATGGTGTCATTCTATTGTGTTTCTAATTTGCCTCTCATAATTTGTCAAACACTTAATGGTTATAAAGTATTCCACTCTATGAATATACCATAATTTATTTAATTAATGCCTCTGTGATGGACTTTAGCATATTTCTAATAGTTGGCTATTAAAATAATACTGCATTGAGTATCAAAGGGCATAATCAAAAGAGTGAAATACAACCCATGGAATGGAAGAAAATATCTGCAAATCAGGTATCTGATAAAGGTCTATCTAGTATCCAAAATACAGAAAGAACCCTTACAACTCAAAAGTTAAGAAAACAACCTTGTTAAAAAATGGGTAAGACCTGAACAGCCATCTCTATAAAGAAGCTGTACAGATGGCCAAAAAGCACATGAAAAGATGATCAATGTAATTTGTCATCAGAGAAATGCAAATCAAAACCTCAGTGACCACTTCACACCCACAGGATGGGCATATTCAGAAAAAATAGTAAGATAGTAAGTATGAGGATACAGAGAAATTGGAATCCCTGTGCACTACTAGAGTGAATATAAAATGGTGGAACTAATTTGGAAAACTGGTATTCCTCAAACTGTTAAAAAGAATTACCATGTGTGTTGGCAATTCTACTCAGAAGCATATATTAAACGAAATGAAAAGGCATTCTAAGAAAAACTTACAAATGAATGTATATATTTACTATTGCCAAAAGGTGGAAACAACCCAAGCGTCAACAAATGGATAAACAAAATGTAGTATTTTCCTACCATAAAAACTAACAGTGAAACATGCTACAATATGGATGGACCTTGAAAACTAATGTATGATTCCATTTGTATGAAATTCCCAGTGACTGCTTATGGGTGTGGAGTTTCTTTGGGGATGAAGAAAATGTTCTGAAATTAGATGCTGGTAATTGCATGCTCTCTGAATTTATTAAAAACCACAGAACTGCATACTTACACTCTGCCACTGAGCTGTATCCCCAGCCCTAGGACAAATTCTTAAAAGAAAAATTGCTGATCTAGGAGTATAAACATTTAGAATTTTAAAAGATACATTCAAACACACCTCCAAAAATGTGCCAACTTACACTCCTACCAACAATTTTTGACAGTACCTATTTCTCCATACCCCAGTTAATACTAGGCAGGATCAAACTTTTAATGTTTGTCAATCTCACAGATTAAAAATTTTATTAATTATTAGTGAGGCTGATCATCTTATAAAATTACTGCACCTCCCCACCCCATTTTCCCTATGAATTCTGTTTGTGCCCTTTGCCTATTTTTCTACTGAAGTTGTACTTCTTTTTTAATAGATAGCTTATAAAAGCTCTTTCCTTAGAGAAGTTCACCCTTGTCAGAGGTTTTGCACATACTGTAAAGAAAATAAGTATAAATCACAATATTAATTATTGGAATCTGTGTTCCTAACAAATGATTAGTAATTAACATCTCATCATATATTGCTTGTCTGACACAGTTTTCAAATTTTGTTCAATCCTATGTTCATATAATTACATTTTAAAGTACTGTTTTTGCTGGCCATTGGTGGCTCATGCCTGTAATCCTAGCTACTCAGGAGGCAGAGATCAGGAGGGTCACCACTGAAAGCCAGCCTGGGCAAATAGTCCACCAGTACCACAAATAAATAAGTAAATAAATAAATAAAAATAAAGGATGCGCTTAGGGAAGCAATCTGATATGCAGGCAATTCCCAACTTACCAAGTCCAACCAAAGCCATTCTTGCACTTGTAAAATGGTTCTGAACAAAGTGATGTAACTGAGAAAGTAAAGCACATTTGTTAGGTTATATTGGTAAAACTATTAAAACACACTAGTACAGTATGGCAGGAAATAAATACCCAGGCTTAAATGCTACTGTAATGACTAACTTGTGTTGAAGTATACTGGAATTTAACTATAAAAATTATTGATTAAAGGAACTAGAATCCACCAGGTGTGGTGGTGAATGCCTGTAATCCCAGCACTTGGGAGACTGAGGTGAGAGAATCCTAAGTTTGAGGTTACCCTGTGCTACATAGTGAGATCCTGTCTGAAAACAAACAAACAAAAACCCTAGAATTTAATTATCATTATGGCTGCACAACTCTATGAATATAATGAAAACCCTGAATTATGCACTTCAAATAGAATGTATGTTATATGAATTGAAACCAAAGAAGTCCATTATTGAAAGGAATGAAAGGAAATTGGGGTATACATTGACTTGAACTCAAAAGAATATGACTCAATTTATGATTTTTACAATATGGTTTAAGCAGTACAACTGGATTCTTGTGTCTTTACCCAGGCAGTAATGAAGTACCATAAACAATCTATGGCAGGCCTAACAGAGTTCTATCACCACCATGCCCATTTTTGAAATCAGTCTCCTCAAAGATCTTCTTGCTGAGGTCACTGTCAGTATAAGAGTTTCCAATCTGTGATAATCCAATCTGAATTATCATAGAATTACCTATGGATCTTAAAAAAACAAAGCCAAACACTATCACTGTCCCCCTACTCCCACCCTATTTCTGAGACCTACACTATAGACTGATATCTTAGAATCTTTAAAACTAACCAACTACCCATCCATCCAATCCAACATCCAGGTTGATCTGAGGATCAGTGGTATTTGGGAATCACTGTTTATAGTATTAATTTAGGCTTAATTTACATAAGTAGGACTAAATCATGTATTCTCAACAGGAGAGGTACCTCCAGGGAGCTGAAAATTGGTTCTTGGAGGGGAAAAAAACAAAACAAAACAAAACAAAAAACCTCACTCATTTTACATATAAAGTACAAATGTATATATACATATGTATAAATATACATAACACATGCAATACATACATACACATATGTACACACATATACATATAAATATATAACACAGGTAGACATACAATATCTGTGGTATTAAAAATCCTTGAGAAATTTTCCTTGGGGAGGAAAGGTAATAAAAGGTGGTAATGATGAGAAAAACTGGCTAAAATAAGGAGACTAAACTTTTCATCAATTTCTCAGAAGCTATGCACTAAAATGATGGTAGACATCTATGGAGTTACCTTGGAAAGTCATATTCTTTTCTTTCAATAGAAGCTGCCATCGTTCAAAATATTCTACCACCAATTTCTTTAGAATTCCCTTTAACATAGTGGCACGTTTAATAAAATACTAAGTAACTCTGAAAGAACCAAATTATCCAATGTACGCTGGTATCTGTTTTTAACACACATAAGCCTTTAAAAAAATTTTTAAAAAATTTTGTTTCTTTTTATGTTTCCTAATTCATAAATTACTTATCTTTAACAATATGCTATGGAATTTTTATATATCAGTTAATATTTTTGAATGGTTCAACAGTGTGCAATTCTACAGACATACGGTAATTAAGTTAATCTCTCAATGCTAGACATTAACTTGTTTCTAATTTTATACAATTTTAAGACAGTGCTATGCTGGACATCCTTGAAGATAAATGTTTTATTCTGTGCATTTTTTTAGTTACCTCAGTGATATTTCTTCACAGGGTAAGTTCGATTTCTGAAAAATTTCAAAACTTATTTATTAGAAGCCAGTCTTATGAAAAGTGATGCCTGTTCAAGTTGGATAGTATGAGTTATAATTTTTAGATAAAAGTAACATTGGAATGGTGGACATTAAACTGGTAAGTCAAAAGAGAAAGGGATATAGTTTAGTTTTCTGTAGGAGTTAACTAGAAATGAAATGAGAATAAAAACCTTAATTTCTTTGAAAGTGCTGGTAATTCCAAAATTAAGCAGGTGGTAGAAGCAGGAAATTAAGATTGTATGTACCAATCTATGCTTGCAAACTCCACACATTCAGTGTCTGCTGTGACATCTGACAAATCTGTACTGCCAGCACAGAGAGGCTGATGACGGAACAGGAAGTAAGGAAGTAGGTTTCATTCTTGCCTCCATATTTGGAAAGACCAAATATTTTAGTGAAGCAATTTACTGTGATATTTAACCACTTAATTGTTGCTTTAAAAAGATACATATACACAGAAAAGAAGAAAATCTTCTGTGGAAGAAAATCTATCAGTGTTAACACTCAGCACCTATACTTATGCAAGATACTTCTTTTCCTTCATTTAGATTGTCTTCATTTTCAGATTTTTCTGTAATGATCATATCCTTTTTGTCTTTTTTTTTTTTTTTAACAGTACTGAGAATTGAACACAGGGTCTTGTTCTTACTAGGCAGGTGCTCTACCATTTGAACTACACCTGCAGCTCTAAAAATGATTTTTTACATTAGAAGATATACAAAAATTGTTCAGATAGAATTTTGATCATAAAGCAAATCATGAGGAAAAATAGGCAAGTAAGATCAATTTCTTACAATTAGGAAGTATAAAGAAACATTAGCAAATACCCTAAAATGACAGACAAATGTTCAGTTTAACGTGAAAACAAGGATGTTTTAAAATGACCTGTTTTACTAATTACCTCGTCGGATGTCACTTTTCCAATCCTATAGTCAGGACAGTACAAGGAATTGGCCAGTGCACTCCTATAAGCAGCAGCATGCAAATTCTCAATGACATCTGTAAGACAGATGAGTAAACAAGCAGTTACTAAAACGTAATTTCAGCAGAGACAACAGTATTTTTAAAAACAGACAGCAACAAGTCTGTACAAATTTGGGACTAAAGTAGTAAGAGGATGTGAAATTTTATCATTATTTAGCCTCTAAATGATAATACAAGTTTTCACCATAAAGACACAATGTTTGAGAAGACACGTTTAATCCAATTTGAACATTATGCAATGAATACATGTACCAAAATATTACATGGTACCCAGTTAATATGCACATTTTTTTATGTAGAAGTTAAAAAAAAAGAAACACAAGAGGTGGACTCAGGTCAGGTGACAAAAGGCCATATAGACTAGGCTGAAGGGTTTGGACCTCATTCCATAGATAGATATTAAGTTGTCTTTAAAGGATTTTCATGTTAGAAGGATCACTGTTAAGGACTAAAGTTGCAAACCTGGAGGTACAGACTAGAGCAGTCTGAGACTATATAGTAACTGTTTATTCAGAAAAGATGAGGGCTGGAACTTCACTGCTACTTGTGGGAAGAAGCCACTTTAGACATGTGAGTCATCTTTTCTACGACTCTGCCATTCTATTTCTTGGTATAGGTGCTGAGCAACAAAGATCACATTCCTCTGTGACACAATGCATCACTTTGCAATGCCATTAGTGATATGAACCAAACACTATGTTTCAGTCACTTGACAGGATCCTATCTGGACAGGCCTGCATTCTCAATGAAGCCTGTGTCACACTGAGCCCCTAGAGCTGGGCTCCTACTGTGGTTTACCTGCACATTTCTGCTCCCACCAGAAGTTGTGCGACTTCTAAAGAGTTGGCAGGCATTGTTTGTTTACAGATTTGTTTTGACAGCTGTACTTGTCAAGATAATATAATGAAGCATAAAATATGAATTAAAAAAGTTCTTTTAAAAAAAAAATTAAGTAGCTTGCTTTTGAAAGACACAATAATGGGGAGTTGATTAAATAGTAATAGTACAGCAATAAGCTACCAGCAGAAAAAGTGAAAATAAACTGCTGCTGGGTTTGGTGTAAATGAAACAACTTAAATAAAAGAATACACTTAAATAACTGAACAAATTTTTAATAAAGGTATTTTCAAACCCAAGTAGAAAAAAATTTCAACAGCAATATTTTTTCTCTGTAAGATGGTCTTCTCAAAAGCCAGTATTTTAGAAACAACTGAATATAATCTGAAAATGTACTTACGAGCCTGTGGGTTCTGAAAAGCCACAGCCTTGTCAATCCTTAGCTGAGACTGAAGAGCAGCTACTTCCCAGCGACGAAATTCTGGTGCTGTGGTGACATTGAGCAGGAACTCCATTAGAATCTCACTATAGAAAACATCAAGATAAAGTACAGGTTAAAAATTTAAACCTTCAAAAGGCTACATAACTGCAATGTTCTTTACATTACACTTTTAGGCCTCGTGGTTAGGAGTGTTATGAGCACAAGGTTTGTGAACAATAATCTAAAACCAACGTCAGACAAAGATGAACTGAGCAGTTATTTTATAAAAAGCCAATGTTGTAAACACATGCAGGTACTTACGTATCACCCCGCAGGCATTCCACAGTGTATGCCATGCTTTCTCGTGTTGCAGTCACACTGAAATGGAAACAGTGAATTTTTATCTGAATCAGAATAAATTTTTTTTTTTTGTTTTTAGGTACTGAGGTTTGAACTCAGCACCTACCCCTTGAGCCACTCCACCAGCTCTTTTTTGTGTTAGTTTTTTTGAGATAGGGTCCCACCAACTATTTGCCTGGGGCTGACTTCAAACTGCAATCCTCCTGATCTCTGCCTCCTGTGTAGCTAGGATTATAGGCATGAGTCACCAGTGCCTGGCTGAATAAACTTTTTCTTACATCTTCTTTGTTAAATGAACCAATTCCTTTGGAAAGTTTTTGAAGTACTATCAAGAAGTACAAATAGCAATGTATATATGTTAACTAAAATTTAAAAATACTGAAAAAAATTAAAAAAAATGGCAAATAAATCAACCTTAAAAAGGAATAAAATTCTGCAATTTATCCATATTGAACCCTGTGGACTGTATACTAATGAACTAAGTTACCAAAGGACAAATACTGTATGATTTCATTTACACAAAAAACCTACAAGAGTTAAAAGTCAGAGACAGAAAACACAAAGGGGTTGCCAGGGGCTCAGGGAATGATGGGAAAGGGAAGTCACTGTTTAATGGGCACAGAGTTCCAGCTGGGATAGACTATACGGTTCCAGACATGGATGGTGGTAATGGTTGCTGCAGGTCACTTAAGACCACAGAACTGAAACTTAAAAACGGTACATTTTATGGCATGTGTATTTTACAATAAAAAAATGACAAATGAAGCTGAAGATCTCTTTTATGGTCTTCATAGGCCAATTCCCTCATTCTTCCCCATTCCAGAAACTATTATCATAAGTACTCTGTATTTAAGTTCTTCCACACGGATATTCAGATCTAGCTCACTTCCTAACTGCTATGGAGTAATTCCATCCACATGACTATATTATACTTTAGCCATTACCCTGAACATTTAAAGTTTTTAGTTTTTCAATGGTCTTTACCTTTGTGTATGTGGATTAAAAACTATTGAACTTTTGACTATTACTAGGTGATTCCTGATCATTTTCTAAGTAGTTGTATCAATTTATACTTTACACCAGCACAATAAAGAGATTCTCCACCTCCCTTATCTCTGCCAGATTTTTAAAAAATCTGATGGATGTGAAATGCTATCAATCACATTGCTGATTACAAAGACTGGTGTTTCTGGCTTCCTGTTCTGGGAATAAGCTTTTCCTATCCTTTGTCCATTCCATTTCTCTTTGGCTATTTTTTTTTTTTTTTCTTTTCTGACATGTAGTGCTTTATTTTTCCAAAAAGAAATTCTTTACATATTACATATATTGCAAGTATCTACTCCTAATTGGTAACTTAAATTTTTACTTTAGGGGATAATTATGTTTTATATTTTGATGCAAATTCATCAGTCTTTTCCTTCTGCTTAACCATCTTAATAACGAAAAGTTCCCTTATAACTTAATATCTTCTGGCACTTTTACTATTTATTCTTTATTATTTATTTAACAAACCTTAATTTACCACCAACTGCTTCAATTCCACGGGTTATCTTGAAAGATGAAGCTCCTTTTGTAGTCTTGAAAAAGAAAGAATGTATTCTTAGTAGTTCTTTAATGCTGAGCTTGCCAAACATTACACTATATCAAATTTATTGTTAACTATTAGCAGATTAAAAGGATCTTTAATAAAAAACAGGTAACTTTTAGTGAAGAATGATAAAATTCAACAAAAAGCACAAGTGTGTGAGAGTATGTGTATGTGTATGTATAAAACATAATTTTTTTTGGGGGGAGGTGCGGTTTGAACTCAGGGCCTGCGCTTGTTTAGGCAGGTGATGTACCACTTGAGCCACTTTGCCAGTATTTTTTTGCATTGGTTATTTTTGAGATAGGATCTTGCTTTATGGCCAGGCTATCCTAGACTGCAACCCTCCTATTTTTGCTTACCTGTGTAGCTGGGATAACAGGCCTATGCCACCGTGCCCAGCACTGACTGAGATGGGGTCTTCCGAGCTACCACGCTTGGCTGTTTTTTTGTTTTTTGGCAGTACTGGGGTTTGAACTCAGGGCCTTGGTCTTGCTAGGCAGGTGCTCTACCACTCCAGTCATAACCCAAGCCCTGTTTTTTTGAGTGATGATCTTACTATGTAGCCCAGGATAGGTAGTTCAGGCCACATAGTTCAGATTTGCCTCAAAACTTTTGATCCTCCTGCCTTAGCCTCTTGAATACTGATATTATAGGCTCATGCTACCAGTTTGGTTTAGATTTTTACATAAAGTGTATTTATGTAAAAACTCTGCTGGTAATATAAGCTTATTAGAGTCCTTAATCTATTCTGAAAGAGAATTATATGTGGGGAAAAAAGAGTATTTGCCTTTCAATTTTTGGCACTTTAAGATTTTTAGAGATTTCTAATTTTCTAACACTAACATTCAGATGGATACTAATTAAATGGTTCTCTGTAACAAATACCCTGTGGTTTCTCAGTTTCTATAAGGGAATTTTATTGTGTTGAACAGTGTTCCCCCTAAATTTATGTGCATTCAGAATCTGGGAATGTGACTTTATTTGAAGATAGGATCTTTATGGATGTTTAATATGAAGTCATACTGGATTAGGGTAGACTCTAAATCCAATGACATGTCGTTTTAAGAGGGAAATTTGGACATAAGGACACAGAGAGAAGGCAGGCCAAGTAATTAACAGAGGCAAAAATTGGAGCGACGGGGCTGCAAGCCAAGGAATGAAAATGATGGTTGGCAAACACCAGAAGCTAGGAAGAGGCATGGAAGGACTTTTTTCTTATAGCCTTGAGAAAAAGAATGCCCCTGCTGTCATCTTGACTTGTTGTAAGGTACCCTGACTTTGACTTCTAGCCTCTAAAATTGTGAAAGGATAATTTTCTTTTTTTTAAGCCACCCAGTTTGTGGTAATTTGATATGGCAATTGAAGGAAAACTAACACAGGGAAGTTGCTTTCACTTTTTCTTTTTCACAGGGCCAAAATACCATAGCATTTCCAAACACTGAGGTAATAAAGGCACTTACCAAACTGGATGAAAGACGCAGCAAATGAGAGGTTCCTAAATTGTTGGAGTCCTCATTTCTACTGCTTGCTTTAATAAACAAACCAATTCTTGATACAGGAGCATAGTTTTCCAGAGAAGCAATCACCAAGCCATTTGGTAGTTTGGTAAACTGTAGTTAAGATAAAGTAGACATGTGATTAATCTCTCTACGTTACCATGGAGAGTAAGGCATATATGGGCTTCAGTGAGCAAGACAGTGGGACTAACCTCAAGGTCCTGAGGATGGAGAGGCACTCCTGTGGGGGTTGCTGCATCTTTAACTTTGGGGGCAACTTTGAGGGAATAAAACCTCTAAACACACACAAAAAAAAGAGGTTACATGTTTTCTCCCAAGAATAGTGCTTTAATATAAAAGTACTCTATCTTAGTGTTGCCAAGTGACATTAGACGTTCAGAAGTAAAAAGACCAAGAACTGCCTCCCAGTGTTTATCTGAATAATTTATTTTTTAATTTTTTTTTATTATTCATATGTGCATACAATGCTTAGGTCATTTCTCCCCCCTGCCCCCACCCCTTCCCTTACCAGCCACTCTGCCCCCTCTCTCTCCCCCCCACCCCCTCAATACCCAGCAGAAACTATTTTGCCCTTATCTCTAATTTTGTTGAAGAGAGAGTATAAGCAATACTAGGAAGGAACAAGGGTTTTTGCTAGTTGAGATAAGGATAGCTATACAGGGAGTTGACTCACATTAATTTCCTGTGCATGTGTGTTACCTTCTAGGTTAATTCTTTTTGATCTAATCTTTTTTTCTAGTTCCTGGTCCCCTTCTCCTATTGGCCTCAGTTGCTTTTAAGGTATCTGCTTTAGTTTCTCTGCATTGAGGGCAACAAATGCTAGCTAGTTTTTTAGGTGTCTTACTATCCTCATCTCTCCCTTGTGTGCTCTCACTTTTATCTTGTGATCAAAGTCCAATCCCCTTGTTGTGTTTGCCCTTGATCTAATGTACACGTATGAGGGAGAACATATGATTTTTGGTCTTTTGGGCCAGGCTAATGTCACTCAGAATGTTCTCCAGTTGCATCCATTTACCAGCGAATGATAACATTTCGTTCTCCTTCATTGCTGCATAAAATTCCATTGTGTATAGATACCACATTTTCTTGATCCATTCGTCAGTAGTGGGGCATCTTGGCTGTCTCCATAACTTGGCTATTGTGAATAGTGCTGCAATAAACATGGGTGTGCAGGTGCCTCTGGAGTAACCTGTGTCACAGTCTTTTGGGTATATCCCCAAGAGTGGTATTGCTGGATCAAATGGTAGATCAATGTTTTAGCTGAATAAATTATTATGGGTTTATTAACTCACTAGTTTACCCAAGTCATTGTTTTGGACAGGGGATGAGACGGGGGTTTGAACTCAGCACCTTGCACTCGCTAGGCAAACACTCTACCACTTGAGACACAGCTCTAGCCCTTGCTTCTTTTTTTGAGATAGGTCTCACTGTGTAGCCCAAATTTGCAATCTTCCTGCCTCAGCCTCCTAAGTGGTGGGATTACAGATGTGCCACCATGCCTACCTCAAATTATTCTGACTTGTATTTATTTGTGATTATAGAGAATACTAAATCCTCTGTGTTCACTTTTTACTATGTAAAGAATCACTGTATTTTCTTTAGCTTTTAACTATAACTTTAAAGTTTCAAGTGGTTTCTTTAATGCTAATGCTTTGGAATTTTTTTGAAAGTGTAGGATTGCTATGTCAACATCCTTTTATAGATTTCACCCACAGCAGATTCTCAACATATATATGCAGTTACCAGTAGGGTAAAAAAAGTCCCATTAAATATCAGATAATGCACCTAAAATGCATTTGTTCTATTTTTAGGTAAAAGATATACAATACTGAAAAATTCACTCTGATTACAAGGTTCACAAAGTTACTAGTGGAGATGCAAGATGCTCCAAAGATCCAATGAACATGTTATTGGAGTTTCTTGAGGACCCTCTAAGTGTCTATAATGCCTCTACTATGTGCTGTCCATGTTGCTGTTGATAGACATTCTGCACCTGTGTTGTACTAACTTGGCTCCTGGTTTTCATTTGCTCTTAGTACTTCCCTCCCCTCCCTTTTAAATTACAATTAGCTCTGCTTTGTCATTATCAGTTTAGTTTGCTGGGTATTGTATAAGTAGTCCACTTGTGATTTTGGCCTTGGCCTTTAATTTTCCAAAAAGTAAATTTCATAATATATGGGCATAGGAATTCAAATATGAATATTCCACAGTTTCACTACCAACCAAGATTTCAATTAATATGTCTGAATAATGACATTCTTTTTCTAGTTATCTGTCCCTTTCAAATAAGTAAAGAGTTATCCTAGTAGTTGATAACACAATATGTGTAAATTTATTCTCATGTAAAATAAGTGCTATAATTAGAAACAAAACAATTGCTTTTAAGTTTACTGCAATTTGTTCACTTTGGTCCTCTCCAAAATGACTTCGGTCATCCTTGAGCTTTTTTTCCTAATGGAAAATGAAATGGAGACTTGGGGGACTTTTGCCAGTCTGACTGGGGTTCCCTCAAAGGGTTTATTGTCGGTTTCTCTAGGCATGCCAGGAATACAACTATAGCAAAACTTGTATACTCTGCAAATCATACATGCATTTAAACATAAAGTACAAGAAAAAACCATTCCCAGGTCTGGTCTTTTGTATCTCCCTTTAGGATTTTTCAATTCAGGAACTACAGGCATTTGGGACTGGATAATTCGTTATTGTAGGGAGCTGTTTTTATGCTGCAACTGTAGGATGCCTCCTAGCAGCACCTTCCCCAAGACCTGTCACAAACCAAACTGTCTCTTGATATAACTGTTCACTGGGGGTAAATTATCTTTGCCGAAATTTTAAAAATGCTCCCTTTTTATCTCTCGGTAACTATTTCTCCACAGTGATAAAGCACTGAAACTTGAGGAATTTCCCCCAAGTGACAGCTATATTTAATTTGGGTTTGAGGGGAAGCCTTACTTAAAATAGCTTTTGAAGACAGACCAAGAGCACTTCCTGGAGGAACCCTCCAGCTAAAGATCAAGAAAAACACCCCTATTGCCAGGATACCGCAATAATTAACAACAAAGTCCAGGTACTCATAAGCGCTGTATTCGCATTAGTTTATTACACTTTTCTCATACGCCCACTTAACCGTTGGGGAAACTGACGTTCTACGGTTAAACCACGAACAGGTGCCGCCGCTGGAAAAGGCAGCGAGGGGCTAGATCGGCGCCTGCCTCCCGCCTCCCTGCGTCTCACGGTCGCCTTCTCGGCGTGACCTTCAGAAGGAACTCGCTTCACCTCCACTCTCAAGCCCTACCCCTCTCTTCATGTCGCTGGCGTTAGGTCCCTTCAGCTCACCGGACGAGATGAGTTTCCAGTACCTAACCTAGCCTGCGGCCTACTTAGCCCGTAGAGTTCAACTGAAGGACAGAAGGACGCCTAAGGCCTGTGACCCCAAACCAGACCCACCAGTCTTTATCGCCCCGCCAACAAACTGTATCCCAATCCTTCCCCGAACCCGCTGGCTGTGCTCACCGAGAACGACCCAGCCTTGGTTAGAAGCTTCATGGCTCAAGAGTTGTCTGACCCACGGCCAATGCCACTTAAAGGAAGGAAAGATGGTGGCCAGTGACCCCAGTTTCCCGGCTTCCCCCGCGAACCATCTTTCCCACGCCCCCTAGTTAGAGGGACTCTCTATACCCAACGCACTCTACTGCTCCCTGGAGATGGTTGGACCAGTCCAACTCCTCCAGGAAGCAGGCTAGGGAGACTCATAATTTCATAAGTAAACATGTAGAATATAACTTAGGCTACTCTTTTTGAGGTTATTTTCCTTGTCTGGATAACTACTTTTTAATCCTGTTTGAACTACGTCTTCGACAGACCATGAAACTCCTCCCTCCCAGCTTGGACTCTTCCTACCTAGATTGTCCAATGAAACAGCGCCTTTCCCGCGACTCCGCCTGCGCTCTCTGGGCTCCAGCCTCCTGAGTCCCCGATTTCCGGTTCTCTAGGCGTCGATGGCTTTTAAGTGCAGTCTCACTATCCTACTTTTTGCAGAAGTTCGGGGCCTCAGAGTTCGCCGATTGTCTCTTGGTTGATGAAGTCCTCTCTAGATCTTTAATTCTGCGAGAGCAGAAGACTTGGGGGACGTATTCGCCGTTGTTTCCCTCCAGAACTGGCTGGGAACACTTAATTGGGTCCACAGCCTGAGGGGATCATCACAAGTAAGGTCTCCGCTCCCTTGGAATTTGCATCTTGGACTGGGTCTACAGGGGGAAAAACCCCAAACAAACAAAAACTGGTTTTCGTGTGAGTAAAATAAGTGTTTTGAATATATGAGTGTGTATGAAAGACGACCATTCTTCGGGTGTTAACTAAGCAGGTGCCTCCCGCCAGGCGCTGCGCCAAAGGTGAAGGCGCGACCCCTGCTGTCAGGGACTTACATTCGCCTGCCATGCTACGTTGCGTGGTTAGTGAACCACACTATCAGTATCTTTGAGAGCTAGCAATGGTAACTATTTTTAACAAGGTCCTGGGGGGGGGGCGGTGATTCGTATGCACATTAAAGTTTCAGAAAGGCTAGTGGTGTAGACGTTACAAGGCATACATACCCTCTTTGGTATCTGAATTGCTCCATGCCTAACAACTTTCTGGACTGTAACGAGCAACCAAGAACCAGTCATTAAGTACCTGCGGACAACGCAGTTTCTTGTCTTCAGGGGGCGTCCTCAGCCCAGTCTTTAGCGTTTCCCTAGGCGTGGTAGATTTAACTAGTGGTGCATGACGTGGTTTTAAGTTGGTACACGAATGAACGCTGTTTCCCTTTAATGGAATATGAATTTCTTCTTTGAATGCATTTATAACAGAATAAAAGTTGGTTTAAAAAAGATTAAGTAACTATTGGTAATATGGAGACATGGCAGAGATGGTGAATGTGTTATTTCAGTGAGTGAACTTTGGGAATCTGTTACTGCTCTGATGAAATTTCCTGCTTTCTTAAAATTCTTTGATGAGTTGGGCGAAGGTGGCTCATGTCTGTAATCCTAGCAACTTGAGAGGCTGAGATCAGGAGGATTTCGGTTCAAGCTTAGCCCAGGTAAATAGTTACTGAGGACCCCCCTCCCCACCAATCTCCAAAATAACCAGAGCAAAATGGACTGGAAGCCTGGCTCAAGCGATAGAGCTCTTGAGTTCAAAACCCCCAGTTCCACCAAAAAAAAAAAAAAATTGTGTGTGTGTGTGTGTGTGTGTAAATGAGTTATTACTCATTTTTTCAGGTTAAATGGAAAAAGTTTAATTTCATTAGCGTGGCATACAATGCTCTTGACTCCTGTACTTTTTAATCACTGTCCCAAATTAGCTGCTCAGCAGAAAGTCCAGTCATTGAAATTTCATCATTCGACAGTTCATTCAGGTGGGAGTGACACAGGTGTCTCTGTGTGTGTGTGCACATGTGTGTGCACACATATACACACCTGTTTATAAGTCCCCTTATTCTTAAATTATAACACCATCCACACATCAAAATGTAACTGTAATCCAAATATCCTAAAGAGGAAAACATTTCGGATCAAAATGTGATAGGATTTGAAACACAATTCATGATACATAAACCAGAGAGGATTTGAAACAATTCATGATACATAAATCAAGAGCCCAAGTCTATCTAGTGTTTTGGGATATCATTTTTTTTAAATTAAGCTTTAAACTGAAATGCAGGACTGCTATCTTGTGGACAAATTACTACTTCCACATCATGTCATGCCCAACCTTAGTTTTATGACTGCTGCTAGTATTGAGGCTTTTGCAGAAGAAAATAGAGTCCTTGAAATTGTTTCTGCATAGGAGCTGTTGAAAGCCTTGGGAGAAGAAACAAGTAAAAACTAAGTGAGCAGACATACATGGAAGATCAGCTGAATGCATTGCTGGAGAGCTCTTACTTTTAGTTTTATTAATGTAGAACTCAATCTGACCGTGGAGCCCAACTCCTTATCCTGAGCTAGAGTAGGGTGAGTGGTTGTGTGTATGCATGGTGGGGGGGTGGAGAATCTAAAAAGAAATGAGGCAATAGAGGGGGCAGAACAGATATAAGAGAAAGGCGTGGTAGTACATGTATGTAATTCCAGCACCAGGGAGACTGAGGCAGGAAAAATCACAAGTTAAAGGCCAGAAGGCCACATAGTTAAGACCCTGTCTCAAAAAAGACCACAGGATGGTTTGAGTTTAATACCGAGAACAATATTACTTTGCTGAGTTAGGGTCAGAGGTATTAATCATGGCTCTTCCTAACGTATACTTTTGTCCTTTTCTCTTTTTAAATTAGTGTATATTAATTGTACAAAGGGGCTTCATTCTATTTCTGTATACTAATGCATAATCTTGATGTCGGCATTTCTTTCCCCAGTCCTCTCAGAATCCGGTTACCCAAATACTATCTCTGATGAAATCTTATCTGGACACCCAAACTTGGAGTTTTTTTTCTCTTTTCTCTGATCTTTACTGCTTTGCGTTGATAATTTTCTTTCATATTTTATCTCCCTTAACTAGATTAAACACTATCAGAATGTTCAGACATAAACACAAGTTTAGCAAATTTCCTTCTAGTTAATTTCCATTTCCTATTACCACTTTCACCCATAGTCAACATTCTTCCTTTCTTTGATTTTAAGATCCTAGATGAAGAGAATTATGATTGTAAGTGTTTAAGATGGCTTCAATCATAACAGAGGAGCCATAGTTATATTTTGAAAGCTCACTTAAATGGTAAAGGTTTGAAATCAAAGCTGATTTAGTAAATGTGTATTCCCCCTGTTTCTCTTGGATCTCTGCACTTCCTTTAAGCAAAAAAACACATCTCTTTTGTCTTAAAAAAAAAAAAAACTCACTGTGCAAAACTGTTGGTTTTGTATAGGATCTAAATGAGTTTGATATGCAATTCATTGCTTGATGTCAGATATGAAGGGGAAAATTAAGTGAGGTCACTTGTGCCATAAGACCACAAAGACAAGAAGAATTGGCATCTTATGTAGAATGAACATTTGGAACTAGTCTAGGAGATGTCTATGGACATCTTATTTAAAAAAATTTTATTTAATAAGGCAACATTTTATTTCAATCTTACACAACTCAAACTTTATAAGATACCAAGATCCTCCTTCAGGCTTTAGGTATTCAAAGTGTGAATTAATTTTTAGATTCTCATTGTTGTCCTTAAATCTAGTCAGAAGTCCCAAGTTCTCTACACCTGGCTTTGGGTTTCTCTTGTGGAAGAGGCTCCTACAAACAAGGTGGGGGAAGTGTCGCCCAAGAACAGCTTTGGGTTAGTGTCTGAATTCCAGCCAAACTTTTTTTTTTGAAATTTTTATTTTATTCATATATGCATACAATGTTTGGGTCATTTCTCCCCCCTTCCCCCCGCCCCCTCCCTTACCCCTCCTTACCTCTCGCTACCCGGCAGAAACTATTTTGCCCTTATGTCTAATTTTGTTGAAGAGAGAGTATAAGCAATAATAGGAAGGAATAAGGGGTTTTGCTGGTTGAGATAAGGATAGCTATACAGGGAGTTGACTCACATTAATTTCCTGTGTGTGTGTGTTACCTTCTAGGTTAATTCTTCTTGATCTAACCTTTTCTGTAGTTCCTGGTCCCCTTCTCCTATTGGCCTCAGTTGCTTTTAAGGTATCTGCTTTAGTTTCTCTGTATTGAGGGCAACAAATGCTAGCTAATTTTTTATTTTTTATTTTTTTTGACTATGTTTTTACCTTTTTAATGTGTAAATTTGAACACACGTACAAAATAGATTAGTGTGATGACTCCCTTTCTACTCAGTCTTTTTTTTTTTAATTTATTTATTGTTTTATTATTCATATGTGCATACAACACTTGGGTCATTTCTCCCCCATGCCCCCACCCCCTCTGTTACCTATCCTCATATCTCCCTTGTGTGCTTTCGATTTTATCATGTGATCAAAGTTCAATCCCCTTGTTGTGTTTGCCCTTGATCTAATGTCCGCATATGAGGGAGAACATACGATTTTTGGTCTTTTGGGCCAGGCTAACCTCACTCAGAATGATGTTCTCCAATTCCATCCATTTACCAGTGAATGATAACATTTTGTTCTTCTTCATGGCTGCATAAAATTCCATTGTGTATAGATACCACATTTTCTTGATCCATTTGTCAGTGCTGGGGCATCTTGGCTGTTTGCATAACTTGGCTATTGTGAATAGTGCCGCAATAAACATGGGTGTGCAGGTGCCTCTGGAGTAACCTGTGTCACAGTCTTTTGGGTATATCCCCAAGAGTGGTATTGCTGGATCAAATGGTAGATTAATGTTTAGGTTTTTAAGTAGCCTCCAAATTTTTTTCCAGAGTGGTTGTACTACTTTACATTCCCACCAGCAGTCTTGGGTTCCTTTTTCCCCCAAATCCTCGCCAACACCTGTTGTTGGTGGTGTTGCTAATGATGGCTATTCTAACAGGGGTGAGGTGGAATCTTAGTGTGGTTTTAATTTGCATTTCCTTTATTGCTAGAGATGGTGAGCATTTTTTCATGTGTTTTCTGGCCATTTGAATTTCTTCTTTTGAGAAAGTTCTGTTTAGTTCACTTGCCCATTTCTTTATTGGTTCATTAGTTTTTGGAGAATTTAGTTTTTTAAGTTCCCTGTATATTCTGGTTATCAGTCCTTTGTCTGATGTGTAGCTGGCAAATATTTTCTCCCACTCTGTGGGTGGTCTCTTCAGTTTAGAGACCATTTCTTTTGTTGAGCAGAAGCTTTTTAGTTTTATGAAGTCCCATTTATCTATGCTATCCCTTAGTTGCTGTGCTGCTGGGGTTCCATTGAGAAAGTTCTTGCCTATACCTATTAATTCTAGAGTATTTCCTACTCTTTCCTGTATCAACTTTAGAGTTTGTGGTCTGATACTAAGATCCTTGATCCATTTTGAGTTAATATTGGTATAGGGTGATATACATGGATCTAGTTTCAGTTTTTCGCAGACTGCTAACCAGTTTTCCCAACAGTTTTTGTTGAAGAGGCTGCTTTTCTCCATCGTATATTTTTAGTGCCTTTGTCAAAGACAAGCTGGTTATAGTTGTGTGGCTTCATATCTGGGTCCTCTATTCTGTTCCACTGGTCTTCATGTCTGTTTTTGTGCCAGTACCATGCTGTTTTTATTATTACTGTTTTGTAATATAGTTTGAAGTCGGGTATCGTGATACATATCCTCCAGTGTTGTTATTTTGATTGAGTATTGCCTTGGCTATTCATGACCTCTTGTGTTTCCATACAAATTTAAGGGTAGATTTTTCAATCTCTTTAATGAATGTCATTGGAATTTTGATGGGAATTGCATTAAACATGTAGATTACTTTTGGGAGTATAGACATTTTTACTATGTTGATTCTACCAATCCATGAGCATGGGAGATCTCTCCAGTTTCTATAGTTTTCCTCAATCTCTTTCTTCAGAAGTTTATAGTTTTCCTTGTAGAGGTCATTCACATCCTTTGTTAAGTTTACTCCTAGGTATTTGATTGTTTTTGAGGCTATTGTAAATGGAATTGTTTTCATATATTCTGTCTCAGTATGGTCATTATTAGTGTATAGAAATGTTAATGATTTTTCTATGTTGATTTTAAATCCTGCTACCTTGCTATAGCTGTTGATGGTGTCTAGGAGCTTTTGAGTAGAGTTTTTTGGGTCTTTAAGGTACAGGATCATATTGTCTGCAAATAGGGATATTTTGACAGTTTCTTTACCTATTTGTATTCCTTTTATTCCTTCTTCTTGCCTAATTTCTCTGCCTAGGAATTCCAGTGCTATGTTGAATAGGAGTGGAGATAGTGGGCATCCTTGTCTAGTTCCTGATTTTAGAGGGAATGGTTTCAGTTTTTCTCCATTAAGTATAATGCTGGCTGTAGGTTTGTCATATATAGCTTTTATAATGTTGAGGTACTTTCCTTCTATTCTTAGTTTTCTTAGAGCTTTGATCATGAAATGGTGTTGGATCTTATCAAAGGCTTTTTCTGCATCTATTGAGAGGATCAAGTGGTTTTTGTCTTTGCTTCTGTTAATGTGGTTTATTACGTTTATTGATTTTCGTATGTTGAACCACCCCTGCATTCCTGGGATGAAGCCTACCTGGTCGTGGTGAATGATCTTTTTGATGTGTTGTTGAGTTCGGTTTGCCATTATTTTATTGAGGACTTTTGCATCAGTGTTCATTAAGGAGATTGGTCTATAGTTCTTCTTTTTTGGAGGTGTCTTTGTCTGCTTTTGGCATAAGTGTAATACTGGCTTCATAAAATGTGTTAGACAGTTTTCCTTCCCTTTCTATTTCGTGGAACAGTTTAAGGAGTGTTGGTACAGCTCTTCTCTAAAGGTCTGATATAATTCAGCAGAGAATCCATCGGGTCCTGGACTTTTCTTTTTTTGGAGACTCTTGATTGCTACTTCAATTTCATTTTGTGTTATAGATCTATTCAGGTGATTAATATCTTCTTGGTTCAGTTTTGGATGATCATATGTATCTAGAAATCTGTCCATTTCTTTAAGATTTTCGAATTTATTTGAATATAGGTTCTTGAAGTAGTCTCTGATGATTTCCTGGACTTCCATGGTGGTTGTTGTTATCTCCCCTTTTGCATTCCTGTTTCTACTAATTTGATTTTTTCTCCCCTCATTTTAGTCAGGTTTGCCAGGAGTCTTTCGATCTTGTTTATTTTTTCAAAGAATCAACTTTTTGTTTCATTAATCTTTGTATGGTTTTTTTGGTTTCTATTTCATTGATTTCAGCCTTATTTTTATTATTTCTCTCCTTCTATTTGTTTTGGGATTTGCTTGTTCTTGTTTTTCTAGGAGTTTGAGATGTATCATTAGGTCATTGATTTGGGATTTTTTAGTCTGTTTAATATATGCACTCATATATATTTCCTCTCAGGACTGCCTTTGCTGTGTCCCATAGGTTCCGGTAGGTTGTGTTTTCATTTTCATTGACTTCCAGGAACTTTTTAATTTCCTCTTTTATTTCATCAATGACCCATTGTTCATTAAGCAATGAGTTTCCAGCTGTTTGCATGTTTTTTGTCTTTATTTTTGTTGCTGAGTTGTAGTTTTATTGCATTGTGATCAGATAGAATGCATGGTTAATTTCTATTTTCTTATATTTGCTGAGGCTCACTTTGTACCCTAGGATATGGTCTATTTTGGAAAAGGTTCCGTGGGCTGCTGAGAAGAATATATATTGTGTAGAAGTTGGATGAAATGTTCTGTAGACATCAACTAGGTCCATTTGATCTATGGTATATTTTAGATCTAGGATTTCTTTATTGATTTTTTTGTATGGATGACCTATGTGTTGATGATAATGGGGTGTTTAAAGTCTCCCACGACCACTGTGTTTGAGTTAATATATGCTTTTAGGTCCTTCAGGTTATGTTTGATGAAATTGGGTGCGTTGACATTGGGTGCATGTAGGTTGATAATTGTTATTTCTTTTTGGTCTATTTCCCCTTTTATTAGTATGTAATGTCCTTCTTTATCTTGATTGATCAATGTAGGTTTAATGTCTACTTTGTCCGAGATAAGCATTGGTATTCCTGCCTGTTTTCAGGGGCCATTGGCTTGGTAAATCTTCTTCCAGCCTTACATCCTAAGCCTATGCTTATTTCTGTCAGTGAGAATGGTCTCCTGTAAGCAACAAATTGTTGGATCTTCCTTTTTAATCCATTCCGTCAAATGGTGCCTTTTGATGGGGGAATTAAGTCCATTAACATTAAGTGTTAGTACTGATAGGTATGTGGTGATTCCTGTCATTTAGTTGTCTTAGTTGTTTGAAGTTTTGGTTGTGTGTACCTAAATTGAGGTTACTCTACTTTCTTGCTTTTTCTTTTCCTGTAGTTTGGTGCTGCCTGTCCTTTCATGGTTATGTTGGGTTTCACTTTCTGTGTGCAGAATCCCTTGAAGAATCTTTTGTAGTGGTGGCTTTGTGGTCACACATTGTTTTAGTTTCTGCTTATCATGGAAGACTTTTATTGCTCCATCTATTTTGAATGATAGTTTTGCTGGGTAGAGTATCCTAGGGTTGATGTTATTTTCATTCTGTGCCCAGAAGATCTCACCCCACGCTCCTCTTACTTTTAATGTTCTGTTGAGAAGTCTGCTGTGATTTTGATGGGTTTACCTTTGTATGTTATTTGTTTTTTCTCTTTTACAGCCTTCAATATTCTTTCCCTAGTTTCTGTACTTGTTGTTTTAATCTTGATATGCTGTGGGGTAGGTCTGTTTTGATCTGGTCTGTTTGGTGTTCTGGAGGTCTCTTGCTTCTGTATTGGAATAGATTTCTCTAGATTTGGGAAATTTTCTGTTATTATTTTGTTGAATATATTATGCATTCCCTTTGCTTGGACCTCTTCTCCTTCTTCAATGCCGATGATTCTCAGGTTTGGTCTTTTGGTGGAGTCAGTGAGTTCTTGCATTTTCTTTTCACAGGTCTTGAGTTGTTTAACTAATAGTTCTTCAGTTTTTTCCTTTAATTACCATTTCATCTTCGAGTTCTGAGATTCTGTCTTCTGTTTGTTCTATTCTGCTGGATTGGCCTTCCATTTGGTTTTGCAATTCTGTTTTGTTCTTTTTCCTGAGGTTTTCCATATCCTGGGTCACTTCCTCTTTAATGTTGTCTATTTTTGTCCTGAGTTCATTTTTCTCTTCATTAATTGCATGCTTTGTTTCACTTTGGTGTTTACACAGTGCTTCTGTGGTTTCTTTTATTTCTTCTTGTGCTTTTTCAAATTCTCTATTTTTGTTGTCTTGGAATTTCTTGAGTGTCTCCTGTACATTTTGGTTGACCATATCCAGTATCATCTCTATAAAATTCTCATTGAGTACCTGTAGGATTTCTTCTTTTAGATTATTCTTGTGGGCTTCATTGGGTTCTTTGGCATAGTTTATCTTCATTTTGTTGGAGTGTGGGTCTCAGTATCTGTTTTCTTCATTTCTCTCTGGTTCCTGTACTAATTTTTTGCTGTGGGGAAACTGGTTTCCCTGTTTTATTCTGTCTTCCCATCATTGCCCCTGGTGTTGTTATTGGCCCTGTACTGTGTGCAATTAAGTATTTTCTAGCTTGTAATAATAACAATGGTGATATTTAGAATGGAAGGGTGAGAAGAGAGGGAATGCGAAGAAGGCAAAGAAAAGGGGAAAAACAGACAAAAAAACCCAAAAGAAATCAAAGAAACAAACAAAAAGTTTCAAAGATATAAACAGGGAGAGATAGTGTACTAATCAACAGGAAGCTAAACAGGTATTAGAGAGACAGAAAGAGGATTAAAGGATTAAAAAACAAAATCTCCAAGTTCAAATGCAATAAAGTTTTAGTCTTAATAATTTTGGTGTTAGTCCCTCAGCCTCCAATCCTGGAGATGGTGTCTCAGAAGTAGTTCTGTCATTGTCTCATCAAAGGGGAAAACAAAAACAAAAACAAAAAACAAGCAAAAAAAACACCACAAAGCGTCCCAAGTTCAGATGCAATACAGTTTCAATAAGTTTTTCAGCATGCAGGTGTAGTTCAGTTGTTGTCTCATCAAAGGAAGAGACAGAAAAAAAAAAGTCTGGGGACAGTTTTGTGACTGTCTATCTGAGGCTGTGGCTTACCTGCCCACTGCTGTCAGCCAGCTGTTGCTGGAGGCTTTATTTATACAGATTTCAGAAGTGAGCTTAACACTCACCTAGCCCCTCAGGCTTTGTTTACTTAGAGTTCTCCTGGGCACAACCTCCACTGTTACAAGCTTTCCCCTTTCCAAGCACACTGAGGGTGGTGGCTGTACACCTGCCTTCTCCAGCCAGCGTTTTTATTTACAGTTCACGTGGGAAGTGGGCCTTCCCACTTCCTGTGGAGTTTTCCTCCCACCTCCACTTTTAGTAGCTTTCCTGCTCCTGGTTGGTGGGCAGTGCCGCTCCTCCTGCCTTCTCCTGCGGCTTGTTTATTTACAGTTCTGTGGAGGATTGCCCCTCCCCCCCTTCAGTGTTCAGGGCACCCTGTCCTCTTTGCTATGTGTGTTTTTTGTTGCTTATTCTTTTTTTTTTCTTTTTTACCTGGGTGGGGTCAGTCTGTCCAGGGGCTATGCTGATCTGGCCCAGGATTTTCTGTGGGAGTACCGCATGCCACTTAGCTCACCTTGTAGTCTGCGTCTTCTCCAGCAGTCTGGGTGCTGGCATCTGGTGGTGCGGGAGCCCTCCTGGTTTCTCCTTTTAATGTGGAGTGGGAATGCTATGTGCAGGCTGGGGGTGTGGAGGAGTCAAAGTTTTGCTTCTTCTCAGTGGTTTTTCCTGTAAGGTGTATCTCCAGTGTCTGTCCAAGATTTTACTTTAGAAAGCATGCTTTCTGCTTCCTCCCTCTAGTCGTCATCTTGGAATCTTCTCCAGCTAAACTTTGACGTTGGCTTTCAGCAGGACCCAAGAGCGACCTTGAGTAGCACCTAGCAGAGGGACCCTACAAACCTTACAGATGAACATCATAATGTCCTTATGCCATATGAAGTCACATTTCATAGGCTCCAGGACTGGGCTGTGGACATCTGGAAGGGGGTACATCATTCTGCCAACTACTGTCCAGCTCCACGTGAACAGCAAAGCCACAGAGCTCAATTTACAAGTGCCATACATGAAATGCATAAGCAGACACCCACCCACATAGGTGGAAGGCCTTCTGGCTGCACAGGCTGCCACATAGGTGGAAGGCCCTCTGGCTGCACAGGCTGCCACCTGTGTCTGGCCTGTGATCCCAGGTGACTTGGGAGGGAGGACCACAGTGTGTCATGTTGGTGAAGTGAACAAAATATGGGCATGGGGGACTCCACCATTATGGTAGGTGCTGTCTTATAGCCCCTTGGTTCGGCAAGGTCAGTGGCTTTGTCCCTCTTGATGTATCAGTGTGTATGTGATGCAGACTGTTCAGTTAGGCAGCACCTCAGACAGCAGCAGAAGGTGCTTTTTCATTTCCCCTGGGCTCAGGGTGGCCCTGCAACTGCCCACCATTCTGGTGCAGGCCATCTCCATGGTCAGTACTGGCTTGTGCTCATACATGAAGATGCTGTGTAGCACCCCGGGCAACTTCTGGCAGCTGCTTCAGCTGCAGTTCCTGCTTAGGCCATTGTATCATCTGTGCCAGCTGTTTCTGGGCCTCCTTGGCACAGATCCGCTCCAGGGCGTCTCCCTGAAGGGCACTGGAACACAATCAGCAGGTGGAGTGACTGGCGGGGTGGCAGGCAAGGCAGGGCTGGGGGACTTGGGGCTTAGTTGAGTGCAAGGCAAGGTGATTCAAGGGCCTGTGACATCAGGCTGTGGGCATAGGCCAGTACCCCTGTGTAATGGTGAGCTTCTCTCTGATGGGTGTCTGGGGCCGCGCAGGTGGATCGATGTCAGGCACTTGGTACCGAGTGTAACTTCCCTTGTCCCCATCCCTCAATCAAGATATGAACCACACTTAAGGGAGGTTATGACAATGGCCTTGCCAGACTCTAGCGTCCTGAAGTGTAGAGACCATCATCTCTTGTATGGACTTTGGAAGTCATGCCTATGGACTAGTGTTATAAGAGATATGAGCTCCTGTGGGGCACAAACCTTCTAAGCCAGGGAGGCTCCTACACCTATTCAGTGTGGATTTTGTCTTTTTGCAATGAGAATTTGCAGAAGAGCAGCATCTGGTGCTGTCCTGCTGGCACACAGCATTTCTTTTCTTGGCCTATATCCTTTTGAGTAGACTGACACCAAGTATGTTCTATGGTAGCCTTGTGAGGTGAATAGTAGTTGAAACTAAGAGTACTCCTGGGTAAGCTTGCAGAGGATCCCAGAGCCACAAAGGCGTACATTATAAATTTGAGTGAAGGTTTAGAAGGAACCCATTGGATTGGTGTAGTTCCCATTGACGGGAATCTGGTTTGGGTAATCAAAGCCTCTTTTTCTGAGGAGCCCTCTCCTTGTCTAAAACAAGTTCTTCTAATTAGAATAGGTAAGGGAAAAGCCATATAGGCAAGGCGTACTCTTGTAGTTTTTGATGAGTTCATCTGCAAAGGCACCCAGAAGTGTACTTTGTATGTTTTTAACACAGATAGTCAGGAATGCCTGCCTCACAAATGCATATGCAGGCCATCATCTCAGACCCTGTCAAGTGTTTCATCAAGGGGTTGTGTGGGGGGCAGAGGCTGATTTGTTGATGAATCTGAAACAGGAGATTATATGGAAGTAACGGATGCAAGGCAAGAGGTAACACTGAAGGACAAATTTCTATCCATCATTTATCCAAAGGACATTTGAGATAGTATTTGGATGAAGTCCTTCATTTTAGCAAGGTTTTCTTCCTACTGCTTTCTTTTGCCAATATGGATAATATGCATTTGCTACCTAGTAGGGGGATATTATGGTGAATCTCAGTTCTACTTCAAGATACAAGTATTAGCATGTATTGTGGACTAAATGCTGTGTGAAGTACTTTATAATCTTACTGGGAAAAGAATGTTTCTTGCTCTCTCTCTCTTTCTGTCTTTCTCTTAAACACACACACACACACACACACACACACACACACACACAGAAAGGAGTAAGATAACAAATTAAGACAGTATATGTCAGAGTGCCCCCATGAGTGGTATGAACAGTTAAGTTTGATGGTAGAGAAAATTTGGGGGACCTAAAAGCCACTTTCAGATATTTGAAGCTATAATAAAGGGTTGTCACACTGAGAAGGAATTACTATGATGGATTCAAGTCAGGAGGGACATATTTGAGATGAATATTACAAAAAAAACCCTTTGTAATGTAGCTGTCCAAAATTGAAGTGTTATACTTTTCTGAAAGTGTGCTATTTAATGGTGAAGTCTGGACCAGGCACCAAATCTCAAAAACCTGCAGTACCAAACCAGGTAAAGTACAGGAATGTAGTGGCTAGGTGTTAATGAGTAGTGGAGTTTGGATAGAGAAAGTGAAACCCATTTAGGGGAGGTTGCTACTACTCAGTCCTAGCTAATTGTTTCTATGCAGGAATTCAGAACCTGTATTACCAAGTCTTGTTTTTTAAGAGAAATCAGAAATCCTTTATGAGTAGTAAGTCGATTTAAAAATATAGAAGTTCCTTGACTTATGATGGGGCTGTTCCTGATAAGAACATTGTAATATCATAAGTTATTTTCATGTTAACACATAACCTTCATAGCTTAATACTACAGTACAGAAAGAATATGGCTGCCTGGGCAAGGATGGCTCATGCCTGTAATCCTAGCTACTTGGGAGGCAGAGATCAGGAGGATTGCTGTTTGAGGCCAGCCCAGGAACATAGTTTGAGAGACCCTCTCAAAAATACCTAACACAGTGGTAGAGCACCTGTGTAGCAAGCGTGAGGCTGAGTTCAAGCCCCAGTACTGAAAATAAAAGAAAAAAGTATGGTTGTTTACCCTTGTGATCTTGTGGCTGACTAGGAGTACTGTATTGCATATCACTAGTTTGGGAAAAGATCAAAATTCAAAGTATGGTTTCTTCTGAAAGCCTACTGCCTTCACACCACTGTAAAGTTGAAGAATTGTAAGTACTACCAGTGCTGTTGTTTAGAGGTGTCTCCAAACCCTCCACCTCCCCTCAATTCCTGTGTTGAAGTTCTAACCCCAAGGCAAAGGGATTAGGAGGTAAAGGGTTTGGGGAGATGATTATGATTATAAATCTCTTCCCCAAAACAGAGCCCTCATCAATGGGATTAATGCTCATGTAAGAGAGTCCCAAGGGAGACTGTTTGCCTCTTTTGCCAAGTGAGGACACAGTGAGAAAGTACTACTTATGACCAGAAAGTAAGTGACACCTTAATAAGCACCAGTTCTTGAGATGCCTTGATTTTGAACTTCACAGCCTTTAGAACTGTGATAAAGAAATTTCTGTTGTTTATAAGCTACCTTATTTATATTTTGTTATAGCAGCCCAACGTATAAAGACAAAGGGTAAGAGAAGAGGAAGGAATATATCATATTAAAAGCCCACACTAGCTGGGCATAGTGGCTCATACCTATAATCTCAGCGACTTGGGACACTGAGATTGGGAGGATTGTGTTTTGAGGCCAGATTGGGCAAATAGTTAATGAGATCCCCATCTCCAAAATAATCACAGCAAAATGAACTGGAGGTGTGACTCAAGTGGTAGAGCACCTGCTTTGCAGGTGTGAAGCCCTGAGTTCAAACCTCAGTCCCACACACAAAAAAAAGAAGCCCATACTAAACTTTAGGATTCTAACTTTTTGTAAGGTTAAAACAAAATAGGGAAAAAACCAAAACAAAAACCTCTCCTTTGAGTTTAATTTTTATTACTTTGTACTCTTGATTCTCCCTACCACTGTCATGGATTGACTTCATATTTGACAAATGCCTGTCAGTTCCCCCCTCCTCCACCAATCTAACATCTTGATCCTATGTGGACAAACTCCTTCTATTCCCTAAAGTTCACTGATCTAATTCTAACAACCTTTATATCATTGCTATCTCAGCTTCCTTCAGTTTCCTTTTCTTTGTATCATTTGGAATGACTGTAGCTTTGAATATAAACTTTGCCTCTGTTATTCCTAATTACCTATAGATATTTCTGTATGCTAAATTTGCTTGCCTCTTGCCCTTTGTACATATTATCATTTCTGGCAGGAACACCTGGCTTCTCCCTTCCACCACCCCTTTCTTAATGGCTAATGCCTAGTTCTTGAAGCCCCAGCCCAGGCACTCTGATGCCTATCTGGTGCACACTAGGTCTCTTCTGTAGCACAGCAGGCTTACACTGTCATCACATGTGCCACACACCATGTTACGTTTCCGTATCTGTTCCTTTCACAAGAATGTAATTTAGCAGCCAGCACAATGCCAGTAACGTAACAAATATTTTAAAAATGATGAACTATAGAAAACTTTCCCTGGAAGTATAAGTAGAATATATCAGAATTTCTCAGATGCACCGATAAGATTAAAGTGTTTCCTCATGAAATCCATGGTGGAAAATAAAATTTCTTCCCAAGTTTATGATATAGTAAGAGGCTCCAGCCAAGCATGTTTTAGTAATGCTGATATTCATCATATGTGATTACATATGGAAAAATGATGAATTGTGAGGGAGGAACATACATAACTAGGAAAGATACTCTTTTCTGAGAAAATGAGGGAAGGTCCTGCTTTTCCTCCCACAGGGGGTATTTTCATGGTGGAAGTACTGATTCTTTTCCTTCCACGTGGATACAAGGTGAAGAACAAAAAGCTGGATGGTGAAGCGGGAAGCTCGACAGCACCTGGGACATTGTGACATATATTTGGCTGCTATGCCAGCATAGACAATTTGGAATTGCTTAGCTCCAAATTCTCATTATGATAGGGTAAAAGATTAGTACACCCCAAATTACAAAGTATTGCTGAATAAAATTAAGGAAGTCATCAGAGGAAAACATGGACATAGATTGCAGGACTGGAAACAGCTAAGACACCCTGGATGATGAAGATTAAGAAAACGGATTAAGAAAATGCAATATTTATATACAGCGGAATCTTATTCATCCATAAAGAATGAAATTTTGTTGTTTGCCCTTAAATGGATAGAACTGGAGAATCTCATCTTAAAGTGAAGTTAGCCAGGTTCAGAAAGTCAAATGCCACATTTTCTCTCATGTGGAATATAGATCCAATACAAATACAAGCATATTATATATACGTAGAAGTATATATAGCACATGTACCCAAAAGTAGGACTAGTAGAGGAGATCAATAGAGGAGGAAAAGAAGGAAGGAAAGATAGTGAATAATAATCACATACATCACATCTGTGTAGGAACAAGATACAAGGAAACACTCTGAAAGCTGTTGAACAGCACAGGATGGGGGGAAAGGTCGAGGAAGTGCAGTGGAGGGAGGTTTTACATTGACTTAAGTACGATGCAAGTACAGGTATAATCCCGAGGCAAAAATCCCACTGAACAGTGAACAGACACCTAAACAACGAAGCACAAGAATGAAAAACAGGTCACACTTAGGAGAGGGCAGTACAAGAGGGGGAGGGTAAAAGAAGGAAGTAAAGAAAGTGAATATGGTTGATATACTTTCTATTGATATACTTTCTATAAAAGAATATAGAATATCTAAACCTGTTGAAATTACCACAAAAGGGGATTAAGTAGAAAGGAGAGAAATGGAGGGGATGAAACAATTTGGGATATAATACATATATACATGGAAATGTCACAATGAAACACTGTGTATCTTAAATAAAAATGTTTTTTCAAAAACAAAGGACAAGAAAGTAAAACAGGTCCTGTCTGGGGGTTGGTACCACTGGGAGAGGGGAGGATATAAGGAAAGGGTGAAATGTGGTAGAAATATGTACTCATGTATGAAAATGGAAAAATGAGACCTGTTGAAACTATTTAAAGGGAGAAGGTGCGGGGGAATAAAGGAGAATGATGGAGGGTGTGACTTAAACTAAGGTATTTTGTAAGCACTTTTGTAAATGTCACAATGTACTCCCTGTACAACAGTACTATAATAAAAATAAATTTTTTTAAAAAAGAAAAAAATCCAAAAGATTAACTCATTCAATTACATAGCTCTTCTAAATGTTGACACAGTTAATCATAAAATATTAAGAAACAACAATCATTAATGTAACCAATTTCATTAGGAACGACCTTAAATAATAGAGATGCCATTTGGTTCTCAAAAGCAAATAAAATTTTCCAGAATTCCAATTTTTCTTTAAAAATACAAAGCTATCTCTTGCAAGATACTTTATTGTTTTCTTTGAAGTGACAACCTCGCTTCTTTCATTTTTGTAAATGTCAAAACACCCAAATCTGAATAGCCATACATTGTCTGTTGTTCTTTCAAATAAAAATCGTTTTCTTTTTTTTTTTTTTTTTTTTGACTTTTATACTTTATTACCTTCAATACAAAGTCTGAATGTTTCCATTGTTTAAGTCACAGGAATATTATCCAAATATGTTTAAAATACCAATATTTAAATTTTACAGTAAAGAACATCATCATACTCTGAAAACAGGCCTGATTTAAATATAATTTGAATAACTATGGGGGTACTTACTGTCAGAAGATTTCTTTAGCAAATACTGGTTTCTTGTATTTAAAAAAATCAGCAAGACAGAATTTTTAAAAGTCTTAATTTACAATATATTGTAAACTTCAGTCAACAACTGCCACGTGTTATCACAGGCCAGCACAAGTAAAAAATGTTTTCTAGATGTTTATAAGACTTTGTATCTTCCTTTATTTGTTGGTTGGTATGAGTTTTGCAGTCGGATCAGCTCTTCCTTTATGAGCCTGGTGATTTCTGCTTTTGCTTTCTGCACAGCCAGCTCATTGGCACTTTCAATTGCCAAATAGATTTTCCGCTCTCCTTCCTTGGGTTCTTTGCCAGGAGGGAAGTACGTTCCTCTGATTGTAATGGCAGCTTCAGAATATTCACTTATTCTTTGTAGAGCTTCCTTAGAGGTAACCTTCCACCTAGCCGTCTGTGGGAAGTCATTGATCTCTAATTCTTCCTCATGTTGATTAACATTCTTTTAATGTGAATGAAAAAATAAATGTTGATTAATAAGGTAGTTCGATTTCAATAGAAATTGTCAGGTCTGATAACTCTTTCTTTAACCCCGGAAACTTTCAAGTTGAGGCTTTCTCACCTTAAGTGGCAAGGGGTCCTTGCTTTTGTACAAAGTCCTGGTCAAAACCGACATAATCCAACACATGGTCGGAATCCTTATTATATTTAATGTATCCTTCAAAGCCTTCCTGTAAATTATAGCTGTGAAGTTTGTGAAGAAAAATCGAAGTAGTAAGCCTTCAATATAAAGACAGTAATATCTCCTGTTCTTGAGGGAGTGACACATGTCAAACAACTTTACAAGAGAAACTTCTTAAGAGATTCATTAAAGTCTGCCAACGGATGGTAAAACTTAATAGCTCTCTGAAGCTCTGTAAAACTCATCTGCAAAGTCAACTTCCAGTTGGAGAGTTTCAGCTTTGTTCCTCCGGTAAGCAACATCCCTTGCTGACCTTGTCACAGTAGACAAGACACACAGTCCAAGTAAGGATCCTTAATAATAATTTGGTTAAATTTCCTCATTGTATGGGTCATCTCCTAAATTATGATTTTATAGTTATTTTCTAACTAATTCTCTCTTGGGTTACTTAAAATTATGAGGGTCATTTAAAATTAAATAAATTTACAAATAATTAAAATAACCGCCCCATAGCGTATTCATAACTCCTTATTTTTTATCCTATTCAAAGTCTGTTGCACTTAGATCAAAGAGAATTAACCTAGAAGGTAACACCCACGCACAGGAAATCAATGTGAGTCAATACCCTGTATAGCTATCCTTATCTCAACCAGCAAAAACCCTTGTTCATTCCTATTATTGCTTATACTCTCTCTACAACAAAATTAGAAGTAAGGGCAAAATAGTTTCTGCTGGGTATTGAGGGGGGGGAGCGGGAGGGGGTGGAGTGGGTGGTAAGGGAGGGGGTGGGGGCAGGGTGGAGAAATGAACCAAGCCTTGTATGCACATATGAATAAAGAAAGAAAAAAAAAAACAAAGTCTGTTGCACTATTTCAATAAGGTTATGAGACAGGCTAGAAGTAGGAAGAGTTTGGGGCTTATGTAAGTTGCCTGCCAGAGCGCAGACCACCTCACCTGGCCGGGAACCGCCCAAGCCCCTCCCCACTCTCCTGGGTCTGCCCTCCCCAGGGGTTAGTGTAGGTTTGAAAAGCACCTGAAAAAGAAAAGCATGCTCTCTGCCGGGGGACTCCACCTGCGGCCACCATACTCGCTTTGTATTTCCTTTCCTAATTTTTAATAAATCCCATTTACACGCACGCATTCTGTTTGGGTTCTTCCATGCTGGACCGAACCAGGGTCGTCTGAAAACACTTTTCACCTTCAACCATACCACCAGCCATTTTTGTTTTATTTTTTGCGGTCTCCTGTGGACCCATCCTATGTGTCCAGTAGTTGGGATTACAGGCGTGAGCCACTTTGGCCTTCAGAACTACAATTAGCATCGTTTAATGGAAATGATCTTTTAAGTGTCAAATAAATTGGAAAAGACCTAAAAGCTGCCAGATTCCTTAAAATCTTAAAGTACTTGGAAATTCCATTTTAAGTAAAATGACTATTTGAGGCTACTACACATGTAATATATAATGAAATACCTGAACAATACATAAACAGGATGATCTGATACACAAATCAAATCATACCCTATTAAAGTGACTTCAGACCTCCACTGGGTAAACGGCAAAATCACTTCAAAACGTTCTCAGCATTTCAGAAGCTGACCTAAAACGTCCAGGTTTTACTCAGCTGGGGGAACGCTGCAGCGCGCTGTTGTAGGCTTGGGGCTGATGGCGGGGGAGGGGCGCCCCGACGCGCCCCGACCCGCGACACCACGGCCACGCCGCCCGCTTCGCACGCACAACTCCGCCAAGCTGTTCGCAGCGCCACCGCCCAACGCCGACGCCCGCCCCAGACTCCGCCCTCCCTCCGCGCAGGGGCCTGGGAACGCAGCTGCTTCCCTGAAATCCCCGCGTGCCCCGCCCCTCAGCATCCGCGCTGCCCGCCCTCTCGGCCACGGTACGTGCGTCCCCGCCCCCTCAGCACCCATGCCGCCCCGCCCTCTCAGCCACTGCACGTGTGCCCCACTGCTCCACCGCTTCTGTTTTGCAGGAAGTCTTTTTAGCTCCCACTCGGTCCCTCCCTACCCAGTTCTTCCCCCGTACTTGTGACCTGCCCCTCAGCACCCTCCTGCAGCGCCTGCACCCTTCGTCCTCTCTGGCCCCTCTCACTCGGTGGCTCAGTCCTAACTTCTCCCACATGCATCTCACCCCACATGCATCTGGCCCTCAGCCTTTCCTTTGAGTGCGCCTCACCTCCTGGGGCCCTCAGAGGAGATGCGCCCTTCTGGCCAGGACTCTCAGTAACTCTACGACCTCAGCCTCCCACACCCTCTTGCTCTCTCTCCCCTCATCCCACACTTGGTCAGCCTTTACTTTCCTGTTCTGTGTTCATGCCCCACTCTCACCAGACCATCGCATGTACAGGTAGACGCCCCAGCCTCCTGCGCGTCTGCTGTGCCTTCATTCCTTTACACTGCCTAGCTCTATTTTGTGCTCTTAGATTTTTTTATCTCCATATACTTTGGAGATTGTTTTTTGTTGTTTTTCCCTCTAGATTAAATCTTCAGTGTTTGGAACCAGAAAGACATGGTGCCTCCCCTAAAATGAAGTAGCCAAAAACAACAGAAGGCCAGGGTGATCAGTGGTGGGGAGAATGAAAGATTTCAACAAATGACGAAGTTGAAAAGCAGAAGGAAGAGTTTTGACAATTTTTTTTTTTTGTGGAGCCTATTATAGTTTCTAGATAAATTTTAAAAAGCGTTTTAAATTGAGATGCTGTACCTACCCTAAAAATCTGCCTTTTTTGGTGGTTTGGACAAGTGCATAATTTACATAACTACTACCATAATCGAATACCGACCAGATGAATATCCCCCAATCCTCAAGTTCCCAACTACTTTCCAATCAAGTGGCTGGGGTCCTTTTGCTCTACTTAGATGGGACTCATGGGTAGGCAACAAGAATCTCTTCCAGCGCTAGTAATCCTGGGTCTTTGGCAGTTTTTGTAATCCCTGGTTTCCGGCAGCAGTGAGGAGCAGTAGGCAGTGTCCTTTAGTGTTAAAAACTCTTGTATTGGCTTTGGGTTCTGGGATCCTATAGTGACAGGGGTTTAGGTTGTTGGGATGTTCAGCCTTTGACACTGGTGGCTAGTGCTACAGCCCTATGGAACTTTTCCAGTGGTCAGGGTCTATAGGAGCTTCACAGTCTTCAGTCTTTCTCAACCTCAGCTGTTTGCCCTGCCGTCTCTCTACTTCTGTTGCCCCTTGTTTCAGCTGCTTATTTTGCTCTCCGTTATTTTTACCTTGGTTGCTGTCATCTCCACCACCACCATAATGGCAGCTGCTTCTTCTCCTTTCTTCATGTTACCAGCTCAATCTGCTTTACTAATGAAGATCAAAAGTAGCCAAGGAAAGACCATTTAAGAAAAGCAGTGCTGCAGACAGGTTATGTATCAGCTCAATTGTTAGCATTCTATTCTAGTCTTCTCCATAAATTAGAAGTATTAAGTGTCATCCTAATATCTGTCACCTGAACATAAAGTTGTCAAACATCAGCTCTAATGGCTTTTCCCACTCTTTTTTTGCTTTGTTTTTAATGTTTTAAAATTGTGATTTGTGGGTTTATATATTTTGGATACAAATACTTTGTTGGCAATGTGACTTGCAACATTTTCTCCCAGTTTGTGGCTTATATTTTCATTTTTTCAGAGCATAAAGTTTAATGAAGTCCAATTTATAAAATTCTTTTATGAATTTTTTTTGTTAAAGCCAAACATTCTTTGTCTAACTCATGGTAATAAAGACTGAAAAACCTTATTAGCCTATATTAATTGTATAAAATAATGGGTATCATAACATTTCATACATGTCCAAGGATTTTCATGCTTTGAACAAAGACTTTTTCCTGTGTTTGCCTGTAGGAAATCTTATGGTTTTAGGTTCTACATTTAGGTCGCTAATGTATTCTAAAAATATTTTAGAATAGTTATAGGTTCAGGAGAATTGAAAAAATAGTATAAAGAGTTCTCACATACTCCAAATTCAATTTTCCCATCACTAACATCTTACATTCATACATTTGTTAGAATCAGTGAAGTAGTGTTGATGCATTTTTATTGGCTAAAGTTTGCATTTTGTTCAGATTTCCTAAGTTTTTATCTAATTGTCCTTTTTGTGTTCCAGAATATTAAGGATACTACATTATATTTAGTCTACATGTCTTCTGAGGCTCCTCTGACTGGGACAATTTCTCAGATTTTCCTTGTTTTTGATGATTTTGACTGTTGTGAGGTGCAACGATTAGGCATTTTGTAGAATGACCCTCAATTGGGATTTGTCTGATGTTTTTCTCATAGCAAAACAGGGTTTACAGTTTTATGAGGAAAAGCACAGAAGTAAAATGCCATTCTCATTTCATAAAACATTTATATAATAACATGACTTAGCACTGTTACATTAACCACATTCACCTAGATGAGGCAGTGTTTGGTTTATCCATTGTAAAGCTATTTCCCCCTCCACACATACTTTTTCCTTGGAAGAAAGTTACTATTTTAAAAGCCATACTTTAGAGGTGAAGTGTTCTTATGATCCATTTTTAGTTCATTTTTATAAGATGTGATATGCCTGTGAAGTGTGTATGTGTGTGTGTTTACATACAGATGTCCATCACGTTGCATAAGCATGCATCATTTGTTGAAAAGATTATCATTTCACATTTGTAAGTATCAGTTGATCATATTTGTGTAGTGGGTCTCTTTTCTAGTCTCTGTCTCATTGATATATCAATGTGTCTAGAACTCACTATTACCATACTATCTTCATTACTATAGCTTTATGGGTGAGTCTTAAAGTCAAATAATATGAATTCTGTTTGTTCTTTTTCAAATTTGATTTCGTTATTTTAGTTCTTTTGCCTTCTAGAATCACCATATAGTTTTTTTTATACAAAATAATCATGTTGGGATTTTGTTTGGGATTATATTGCATCTATCAGATAATTTGGGGAGAGAAGTGACATTTTAAGAATATTGACTTTTTGCCAGGCACCAGTGGCTCACGCCTGTAATCCTAGCTACTTGGGAGGCTAAGATCAGGAGGATTGTGGTTCAAGGCCAGCCCTGGCAAATAATTCATGAGACCCACAACACCAAAATAACCACAGCAAAAAAGGACTGGAGGCATGGCTCAAGCAGCATGAAGCTCTGAAATTCAAATCCCAGTCCCACCAAATAGAATATTGTCTTTTCCAACCTCTGAATACAGTATTTTTCATAATTTTATACATTGTTTGTAGTTTCCTGCATACAAATCCTGCACATTTAAAAAGATATATACGTAAGTACCAAGTTAAAAAATTTTTATATTTGATTACACTTCAATTTCATGAATAGTTGTTCATTGATTTTTGCAATTATTTTTTGGGTCTATTTATTTATGTTTAGTTTATTTATTTACTTATAAATAACCGAGGACCTTGTGCATGCTAGGCAAGTGCCCTACCACTGAGCATAAACATAATGGATTTTAAAAAGGCATCCTCACTTCAATAATAAAATTATTTTTATTTTATGCTTTAAAAGTGTGACAAAATATACATATAATTTACAGTTTAGCCATTGTAGATGTACAATTCAATAGTGATAAGTATATTGACATTGTCATATAACCATCTCTGGAACTTTTCATCTTGTAAAACTGAAACTCTATGCCCATTAAACAATGACTCCCAATTTCCCTCTCACCCCAGTACTTGGCAATCACCATTCTACATCCTATAGATAGATTCACTGGTTGATAGGCACCCAGGCTGTTTCCGTAACTTGTCTATTACGAGTAGTACAACAATAAACACAAGTATGCAATATCTCTATGTGTGCTGACTTTGAGTCCTTTGCCCAGGAGTGGTGTAGAAGGATCATATAGTACTTCTATTTTTAGTTTTATACGGAGCCTCCATACCAATTTCCATACTGACTGCACTAACTTAGATTCCCGCAATTAATATATAAGACTTCCTTTCCACTCCCTCACCAGTATTTGTCATCATTTATTTTCTTGCTATTCTGACTGGGATGAGATGGAATCTTGGTGTGGTTTTGATTTGCATTTCCTTGATGGCAAATGGTGTTGAATTTTTTTTTCATGTATTTATTGGCCATTTGGACTTATTCTTCTATCTGTTAAGTTCACTTGCTCATTTACTGATGATTATTTGTCCTTTTGGTATTTAGTGTTTTGAGATTTTAAAATATATTCTGGATATTAATCCCTTGTCAGATGAAAAGCTTCAAAGATTTTCTCCCATTCTCTATGATGTCTTTTCATTCTGGTAATTGTTTCCTTTACTGTACAGAAACTGTCTAATTTGATGTGATTCAATTGATCAATCTCCCTGAACTATTGGTGTCCTACTTAGAAAGACTTTGCCTATGCCTGTATCTTGAAGTGTTTTCCCTATGTTTTTCTCTAGTTGTTTAAAAATTTCAGGTTTTACATTAAGGTATTTGATCCATTTCAGTTGATTTTTGTACAACATGAGAAGGGAATCTAGCTTCAGTCTTGTACATGTGTATATCCAGTTTTCCCAACACCATTTGTTGAAGAGGCTGCCTTTTCTCCAACATATGTTTTTGGCACCTTTGTCAAGATTCACCTTGCTGTAACTATATAGACTTATTTCTGGACCCTCTATTCTATTCCATTTGTCTATATGTCTGTTTTTTTTTCCTAGTATCATGCTGTTTTTGTTACTAGACTCTGTAGTGTAGATTGAAGTCAGGTATTGTGATACCTCCAGTATTGTTCTTTTTGGTCAGGATTGCTTTGGCTGTTCAGGGTCTTTTGTGCTTCTGTATGAATTTCAGGGTTGTTTTTTCTATTTCTCTGAAAAATGTCATTGGAATTTCTTTTGGTAATATAGTCATGCTCTCTCCCCCCCCCCCTATATATATACAATATATATGTTTTAAAATTTTTATTTTTGTGGTACTGGGGTTTAAACTCAGGGCCTCATGCTTTCTAGGCAGGCACTCTACCAGTTGTGTGTGACTCACTCCACCAGCCCTTTTTGTGTTGGGTATTTGTGTCGTGAACTATTTGCCTGGGCTGGCTTCAAATCATGATCCTCCTGATCTCTGAGTAGCTAGCATTACAGATATGAGCCACCAGTGCTCTGCCCATGTTCACAATATTGATTCTGCTGATCTATGAACATGGGAGATGTTTTCATCTTCTTGTGTCTTCTTCAGTGTTTTAATTATAGTTTTCATTAAGAGGTCTTTCACCTCCTTCTTTAGGTTGATTCCTACATATTTCTTTTTCCTGGGGCTATTGTGAATGGAATTGTTTTAGTGATTTCTTTCTCAGCCTGTTTACTTTTGGTATATAGAAAAGCTACTGAGTTTTGTTTGTTTATTTCATATCCTGCTACTTTGCTGAAAGTATTTATCAGATCTAAGAGTTTTCTGGTGGGGCCTTTAGGGTCTTTTAAGTATAGGATCATATTATCTGCAAAAAGGGATAATTTAACCAGGTAAATGATTCTATGGTTCTGAAGTAAAGGATGTTACTCTTGTCAAAAGTTGATCCACTGTTCAGATTGTGACAGAATCCACCTACAAGGGACATGGCTGATGTCTACAGAATATTTCCTCCAACATCCAGTCTTCTCAGCAGCCCATGGAACTGTCTCCAAAATAGATCATATGTTAGGGCACAAAGCAAGCCTCAGGAAATATAAGAAAATAGTAATAATCCCGTGCATTCTATCAGATCACAATGCATTAAAATTAAAACTCAACAACAAATACAATAGCAGAAAATACAGAAATAATTGGAAGCTGAACAACACATTATCAGTGGGTCACTGATGAAATAAAAAAGGAAATTAAAAAGTTCCTGGAAGTTAATGACAATGAAAACATGAGCTACCAGAACCTATGGAACACAGCAAAGGCAGTCCTAAGAGGAAAGTTTATAGCCATGAGTGTATATAGTAAAAGGACAGAAAGATCTCAAATAAATGACCTAATGCTACCTCTCAAAATCCTAGAAAATCAAGAACAAGCAAAATCCAAAACAAGCAGAAGGAGAGAAATAATAAAAATAAGGGCCAAAGTTAATGAAATAGAGACCAAAACAACAACAACAACAACAACAAAAAACAGAAAAAACAAACACGCACACACACACAAATAGAAGGAATCAACAAAACAAAAAGCTGGTTCCTTGAAAAAATAAACAAGATTGACAGACCCCTGGCAAATCTGACTAAAATGAGGAGAGAAAAAGCCCAAATCAGAAATGCAAAAAGGGAGATAACAACAAACACCACAGAAATCCAGGGAATCATCAGAAACTACTTTGAGAACCTATATTCCAATGAATTTGAAAATCCAGAAGAAATGGACAGATTTCTAGATACATATGACCACCCAAAATTGAACCATGAGGATATTAACCTCCTGTATAGATCTATAACACAAAATGAAATTGAAGCAGCAATCAAGAGTCTCCCCAAAAAGAAAAGTCCAGGACCTGACTGATTGTCTGTTGAATTCTATCAGACCTTTAAGCAAGAGCTAATACCAACTCTCCTTAAAAGTTTCCACTAAATGGAAAGGGAAATAACACTGCCTAACTCATTCTATGAAGCCAGTATTACACTCATCCCAAAACCAGACAAAGACACTTCCAAAAAGGAGAACTATAGGCCAATCTCCTTAATGAACATCGATGCAAATATCCTAAATAATGGCAAACCAAATTCAACAACATATCAGAAAGATTATTCACCATGGAAGAAGTCAGCTTCATCCCAGGGATGCAGGGGTGATTCAACATACATGACTCTATAAATATAATACAGCACATTAATAGAAGAAAAGACAAAAACCACTTGATCATCTCAACAGATGTAGAAAAAGCCTTTGACAAGATTCAACACCACTTCATGATAAAAGCTCTAAGAAAATTCAACATGATAAAGGCTCTATACAACAAACCTATAGCCAACATAATACTTAATGGAGAAAAACTGAAACCATTTCTTCTAAAATCAGGAATGAGGCAAGGGTGCTAACTCTCCCCACTCCTAGTCAACATACTCCTGGAATTCCTAGCCAGAGCAATAAGGCAAGAAGAAGAAATAAAAGGAATACAAATAGGTAAACTGTCAAAATATCCCTATTTGCAGATGACATGATCCTATACCTCAAAGACCCTAAAAACTACCTCAAAACTCCTTGACACCATAACACCATAAACAGTTTCAGCAATGTGGCAGGACACAAAATCAACTTACAAAAAATCATTAGCTTTTCTATACACCAACAATGAACAAATTGAGAAAGAATATATGAAGACAATTCCATTTACAATAGCCTCAAAAAAAATCAAATACCTAGGAGTAAACTTAAGAAAGGATGTGAATGACCTCTACAAGGAGAACTACAAACTTCTGAAGAAAGAGATAGAAGAAAACTACAGAAGGTGAAAAGATCTTCCATGCTCATGGATTGGTAGAATCAACATAGTAAAAATGGCTATACTACCAAAAGCAATCTACATGTTCAATGAAATTCTTATCAAAATCCCAATGACATTCATCACAGAGATTGAAAAATCTACCCTAAAGTTCATTTGGAAACACAAGAGACTGCGAATAGCCAAGGCAATACTCAGTAAAAAGAGTAATGCTGGAGGTATCACAATACCCAACTTCAAACTATATTACAGAGCAATAGCAATAAAAACAGCATGGTACTGGCACAAAAACAGATATGAAGACAAGTGAAACAGAATAGAGGACCTGGATATGCATTCACATAGCTCTGCCCACCTTATTTTTGACAAAGGCTCCAAAAACATATGATGAAAAAAAGACAGCTCTTCAACAAATGTTGCTGGGAAAAGTGGTTATCTGCCTGCAGAAAACTGAAACTAGATCCATGATACTAGTATCAACACAAAATGGATCAAGGATGTTAATATCAGACCCAAAACTCTGAAGCTAGTACAGAAAATAGCAAGGAATAATCTAGAAGCAATAGGTTTAGGCAGCACTTTCTCAATAAAACCCCAGCAGTTCAGAAACTAAGAGAAAGGATGGACACAGGGAATTACATGAAATTAAAAAGCTTCTGTACAACAAAAGAAATGGTCTCTAAACTGAAAAGACCACCCACACAGTGGGAGAAAATATTTGCTAGATATACATCAAAGAACTGATAACTAGAATATACAGGGAGCTCAAAAAACTACCCCCCCTCAAAATCAATGAACCAATAAAGAAATGGGCAACTAAACTAAACAGAACTTTTTCAAAAGAAGAAATTCAAATGGCCAAAAAACACATGAAAAAATGCTATCTCTGGCCATAAAGGAAATGCAAATTAAAACCACATTAAAATTCCAGATCACTCCTGTTAGAATAGCCATCATCAAAAGCACCACCACCAACAACAGGCATTGGCGAGGATGTGGGGAAAAGGAACCCTCATACACTGCAGGTGGGAATGTAAGCCAGTACATTCACTCTGGAAAACAATATGGATGCTTCTTTAAAAATTAAACATAGATCTGGCATAAGATCCAGCAATCCCGCTCCTGGGGATATACCCAAAGGAATGCTACTCAGGTTACTCCAAAGGCACCTGAACAACCATGTTTATTGCAGTGCTATTCACAATAGCCAAGTTATGGAAATGGCCAAGATGCCCCACTACTGACGAATGGATTAAGAAAATGTAGTATTTATACACAATGGAATTTTACTCAGCCATGAAGAAGAATGAAATCTTGTCATTCGCAAGTAAATGCATGGAACTGGAACATCATCTTAAGCGAAGTTAGCCAGGCTCAGAAGGCCAAAAATCCTATATTCTCCTTCATATAGTGGACTTTAGGCCTAAAACAAATGCAGTAATAATATTGGACATGGGTCACATGCTAAGGGGAGAACACATATATGAGGAATACGGAAAGGTAGGAAACCCCAAACTTGAAAGTGTTTGAGGTGTCCACTGTAGAGGAGTTAATATAATAACCTTAAAATGATAGAGGTCACTATGGGAAGGTGACTGGGAAGTAGTGAAAAGGTCAGGTAGAGATGAATCAATTCGGGTCGTAATACACTTGTGCATGGAAGCAATGCTAGGAATCTCTCTGTATAGCTATCCTTATCTCAACTAGCAAAAATGCTACGTCTTTCTTATTATTGCTTATGTCTTCTCTTCAACAAAACTGGAGAACAGGGCAGAACAGGTTCTGCCTGGAAGAGAGGGGGATGGGGAGGAGAGGGAGAGAGTGGGGGAAAGCGGGAGAGAAATGGCACAAACAATGTATGTACATATGAATAAATAAAAAAAAGTAAACACCCAAACTCCCAAACTGTTGCACGTACCTTGTGTCTGACTGAGTCTTTCCTCTATTTTTCAGTTGGCTCTGATCACAACTTAATTGCCATTCTCTTTAACCTCAGTGAGAAGTCTTTTGGAAACAGAAAGGGATGGCCCCGTATCTCATGTAAAACTCCTGTTAATGCCTAGCCTTTTATAATCCCCATTCTTATAGCCATTGCTCTTTTTTTTCCATGAGTGCAGAAGACTGTCATCTGACTTTTGACATAGACAAATGGGATAGGTTAGATGGATTATCCTTAGGAGTTCCCTCCAAAACCAGGGGTTAAAAACAAGCCTATGAGCTAGGAATCATAAGGTTTATAAGATGGCCAGACATGTTTGTAGCATTGTCAACCTGTGCTGTCTGACTTATGTGAGTCTTACTTAGGGAGAGCACTAAGAGTTGTAAACAACACTTTCCAGGAGCACCAGGTGCACCCTCAGGATTGTATGATTATATGAAATCCAGCATGAACTTGCCTACCTCCAAAAAACCCTGCTTTGCACCTTCACATGTTTATAGAAATGCCACCTGCACTTTGGAAGGCATTAAAGTCCAGATCTCATAGCTAATGGTTTGGTATGATAGAATTTCCCTAGATTTCCTCCTCTTTGCAGGCCAGGATGGAGTTTGTATAATCACTATAAGTGCTGTACCTGATTAATGCATTAAATTAAGTTGAAAAGGTCAGTACAGAAATGTAAGGAGAAAGTCTCTTGACTTTCCAAGGTACACTCAAATGGTTTACAGAGCTTGTTCGGCTAGTTGGATCTGGGACCCTGGTGGAGTGGGAGCATGTCTGAGATCAAATACTGCAGTTTAGCTTTACCCTGCTGCTTAGAGTTTTAGTGACAGTAGCCATAAAAATTGTATGAAACAAACTGAATAAATTTCATCCCAATTTCAGATTAACCAGAATGGACGAGCGGCATACTCATAGGGGAGTTTGCCAGGAGGTCAGAGGGTGTAGAAACAAGGTATTGAGACAATTCTTCATGAATTTCTTGCATTTCTTTGTGAATTGTGACTAGAAGCACTGACTGCCTTTTTGTTCCAGACTATTTTTTTTCTTTTTACCTCCCCAGAATAAGAATGTTTTCTTCTGCAGCAGAGGTCAGGGAGGTTTACTTACTAACCATTATTAAAGATTTGGGTTCCATAATCTCTGATTCCTCTCCAGAAACACAACAGGCATCATCTGGCTCTTTTTGTGAGAATTAGGGTTGAGGACCTGGCATAAGTTATGATCTATTTTAGTTATTGCTGTGACGTCCTCTGACTTTGACTCAAGATACTCATGTCTTCTGCTAACATCTGTGAAACTATGACAAACTAGCTTGTTAATTTAGAAATAGGGCAGCAATTTCAGATCCTTCACAGTTTTTGCCAACATGTCATTCACTTTAATTTCCAAAGATTATAAGCTTTCTTCTTTGGGGTTTCAGTTTGTATGTACGTATGTATGTATGTACATATTTTGTGTGAATGTGTGTTTGCATGTGTGTATATGTGTGTGTGTGAGAGAGAGAGAGAAAGAAAGACAGAAACAGAGAGAGACAGAGAGGGACAGACACAGGGGGGAGACAGTGAGAGAGACAGATCACCCTACATATTCAATTATAAGCAGCAGTCAAGGAAAGAAAACTGTTATTGGTTGGCTTGGAATCTCATAGCAGCTTTATTTACTGGTTTACTTTACAGAGTTTTTCACTTTATCAGTATTAGCAAAGGTCAGGAAGATTTGTTCCAGTGTTATCTGTCTGACTGAATAGTCTTCTAAATTGAATAGCACTTTAGCTTTCTCCAAAATGCTAAACACCTTTAATGGAAAAGAATGACAGAGTTACCATTGTAATGTCCCTAGATGAACCTTTTTCCCACCTTATCTCCACAACCCCTGCCAGGTTTATGCTTTGGGTCAAAAAGATACATAAGGAAAAGATGATTAAAACACAGACAGGAGATAGTTCTCCATCCCCATTCTCTCAATGGGCATGAAATAATAGAATTAGGGATCAGAAGTCTCCATAAATTAAACTATAGTGACCTCTGAAAAGTAACTTAAGGTTTCTAATCTGCTAATACCAGGTTCCCATTCCACATGTTTAAATCTCAATGTTTTCTATTAGTCTTCCATTAACACATAATGTAAGAATGATATGATTTCTATAATCACCTTTCCCAAGCAAATTTCCTTGCTTGGAATGTGGTAGCCAATAATCCCTCGAAACTCCTGGTTTTTGATGTTACCTAAGAAGGGAAAGATTTTAACATGTATGTAATGGACCGGATTCTAGTATTTGACAGCTTTGAATTTCAATTGTTCATACCAATGGAAGACAGAATATATGCAGTTATTACAAAAGATGGCACAATCCCAAAGCCCATAATCATTAGTAGATATGGTCTTGTTAAATATTTCAATAGATTAACTTCCATGTGAAATATGGTCTTATTACCTATAGCTTATAAAAACTTCAGAGGGTAGATAATCACTTTTAGACATGGAAAAACTAATAGCTCACAGGTCACTTTGCAAAACCTGAGCCTTAGATGAGCCCTAATGGTTGGTAGTAATATTGTAGCCACTCCTTATTCATAGGATGCATTCACATTATCACACACTAAAATTATAAATTAGAATTAAGATTAAAGTATTTCAATTAATAAATAAGCTATATGTTAATAAAAATAGCAATTCTTTTTGTAATTAATCCATATATTGCCTCCATGAGCAATTAAGAAAAATTTTAAACCTTTTTAGTGTGAAATATATCAAACAAACATACATACACATAGCTTAATAGTCAACATTCTGGTGGATGTGTAGTTATGTTTCACTCAAATTTTTAATTTGTACTTACTAAATGACAAATGATGTTGAGCACTTTTTACTGTTACTTTCTCAGTATAAAAATTGCTCCCTCAAAAACACCCAATTTCTAGGCTTTAGGAGTATAAAAAACTACCCATACTTGTTCAGTATAATTGCTGATTGCTCCTGCCAGTGGTTTTGGCCTACTTGCTTATATTATGAGGTCCCCATAAGACACTTTTGTCACCTAGCTTTTTTATGATATTGTTCATGGGTTTTCACTCTTTCCATTCTCTTTGTTCTATTTATGTATGTGTGTGTGTGTGATTTAGATTTAAAACTAGGGGCTGCTATAAACATTTGCCTCACCCTAGTCATTTGGTTTTAATTTTAGTGACTATAGTTTTCTCTGTGAAGGTGTTACTTGTTTTTTTTTCCAAATCTGATTCATTATTTTTCTAGAAAACTGTTCACCAAACTATCACATACATTCAGCAAACTATATGTATTTTGACTATGCAGCTCAGTGAATTTTCAAAAAGTGAACCAATGTAACTTTACAGTTGCATAGTTAGTGCTCTTATGGTTGGGCTTTTATTTTTTTTTAAGGTTATGGTTGTACACTCTCATTGGAGTATGGTATTTCATTGTGTGTGTATAGTACTCCATTTCAGTAGACTGAATCATTTTCCATCCCACTATGAATATACCATAACTTACTTATTAATTGAATTGTTGATGGGCATTTTCATTTTTTTGGCAGTACTGTGGTTTGAACTCAGGGCCTCATGCCTGCTAGGCAGGCGTTCTACCACTTGAGCCACTCTACCAGTCCTTTTTTTGTGAAGGTTTTTTTTCCAGATAGGGTCTCGTGAACTATTTGACTGGGGTTGGCTTCGAATTGCAATCCTCCTGATCTCTGCTTCCCACGTAGCTAGATTACAGGTGTGAGCTACCAGCACCCAGTCCCTTTAGGTTTTCACTATTATGGATAGTGTTTTAATAAACAGTCTTGTACATAATTTACAGTGAACATATGTATGTATTCCCACTAGGTATCTCAGGACTAGAAAAACAAAGTACAATTTATTTTATTAGATGAGCATAACCTTAATACTAAAATTAACACCAATTACAAGAGGGGAAAATTACAGACCAATGTATCTTCTGAGCATAGATACAAATATGTACTTACAAAATACTAACAAACTAGAATCTAGCAACATTTAAAAGGAGACTACATCACAACCAAGTGGGATTTATTCCAGGAACATGAGGTTAGATAATATTAAAAAAAATCAACTGATGTAACAACCCCAATAAGAAGAAAAAAGGGAAAATATATAATCATTTTGATACATTTGTAAAAATCAACACATAAAATAAGTTTCATAGTAAAAGTAAGAAATAAAGGGAATTTCATCAATCTACCTTATTAATTTTTTTGTTTTTTTGGTGGGACTGGGTTTGAATTTATACTTGAAAAGCAGGACCTCTACCACTTGAGCCACACCTTCAGTCCATTTTCTTCTGATTATTTTGGAGATGAGGTCTCCAGAATTGTTTGCCTGGGCTGGCCACAAATTGCCCTCCAATAGTTAGAATTATAGGTATGAGCCACTGATGCCTGAGGCTTACCTTGTCTCTTATTTCTTGATTTTTGATGTGGTAAATTATGATTTTAATTATGTGTTAAGTATAGAACGCAGTGGTATTAATTATTCATGATATGGTATATTTTATCACTCTTTGTCTATTTTCTGTTATTGTAATAAAATATCTTATACCAGTTTATAAGGAGTGGAAGTTTATTTGGCTCATGGTTCTGGAAGCTGGAAATTCTAAAAGCACAGCACCAGCAACTGCTTGGAATCTGGTAGGGCCTTCTTTCTGTATCATAACTGGGAGGAGGGCATCAAATGGTGAGACTGGGAAAGAACTCCAGTCTCTCTTCCTTTTCTTATAAAACCACTAATGCCATCATAGAGGCCTCACCTTCATGACCTAGTCCTAGTTACCTCCCAAAAGCTCTACCTGCAAATGCCATTAACATGAATTTGGGGATTAAGTTAGCAACATATGAATTTTTGAGGAACACTCCAAACCACAGTAATCACTATTTTTACCTAAAGCTTTTTCATCATTCCCAACCTAAACTCTGTACCCATGAAACAATAATTTCCCTAGCCCTAGTAACCTCTATTCTTCTTTTTGTCTCCATGAATTTGTCTATTTTAGTACCTCATGTAAGTATAACCACACAATATTTGTCCAGACATGGATGCACCTTAACAATATTGTGTGCATATATCACATTTTGTTTATCCATTTATTCACTGATAGATCTGTGGGTCATTCCTACCTTTTGGCTACTGTGATGCGCCTATGAACCCTAAGTTTACAAATATCTGTTCCAGTCCTTTCAATTACTTTGGGTATATACCTAGGAGTGGAATTGCGGATCATGTGGCCATTCTATGATGAATTTTCCATATCCTCACCAACACTTGTTATTTCTTATCTTTGATTATAGCCATCCTAATAGGTGTGCAGTGCTATCTCATTGTGGTTCTGATTTATATTTCCCTTATGACTAATGATATTGAGCATCTTTTCAGTTGCTTACTAACTATTTACATCTTCTTTGGAAAATATATATTCAAATCCTTTTCCTGTTTTCAAATTGGGCTTTTTAAAAATTGTTATTTAGTTATGAGTATAAAAATTTTTCTAGATGTCAATCTCTTGTCAGAGCTAAGATTTGCAAATATTTCATCCCATTCTGTATGTTGTTTTTTCACTTTGACAGTGCTCTTTGATACACAAAAGTTCTTAATTTTGATGAAGTCCAACTTGTTATTTTTAATGTAGTTGCCCATGCTCTGCATTTCTGCGCAGATGTCAAGCTATCCTTGTGGCTTTCCTTAATCATAAATAGCACACGCACAGACTCATTGCTAAGTTCAATGTCATGAAGATTTTCTCCAGCATCTTCTTCTAAGAGTTTTAGACCTTACAGCTACGTTTTTTGGTCCATTTTGAGTTAATTTTTATATATGATGTGATGTAAGGTTTTGACTTTGCTCTTTCACATGTGGCTATCTAGTTTCATCAGCATTGTTTTTTTTTTTGAAGACTGTCCTTACTATCTTGAATAGTCTTGTCACCCTAGACTTTTAAATTAACTGTAAAAATCAGTCTACCATTATATAAGGGTTTACTTCTGAGACTTCCATTCTACTCAGTTAGTCTATATGACTTTCTATAAACTAAGCTGTCTTGGTTTCAAAAGTAATCAAAGTATGAATCATACAACTTTGATCTTTTCCAAGATTGTTGGCTATTTGTAATCCATTAAAATTCTGTAGGAATTTTATGATGAATTTGTCTTTCTGCAGAAAATTTTGTCTGGATTTTTATTGCCTATAGGTCACTTTATATACCATTAACATCTCAGCAATGTTGACTCTATATAAATATGAGATGTCTTTCCATCTGTAGTGATGGATAGTCTTATAAGGCTGATATTAGCACTTTGTGATCTCCTTTAATTTCCTAGATAGCCTGGCTAAAAGCTTATAATTTTATTGATCTTTTCAAAGAATTAGCTTTTGGTTTCACTGATTTTCTGTTGATTTCCTGTTTTTAATTTCATTGATGTTTGCTCTAGTTTTTACTATTTTTTTCCATATTTTGGATTTAACTTGCTGTTCCTTTTCTAGTTTCCTAAGGAAGAAGCTTAAATTTTTAAAGATATTTCTTCTTTTCTAATATGTGCATTAAATGATACAAATTTCCTTCTAAGCACTTATTTTACTGAATGTCAACACAAAGTTAGATAAGTTGTGTTTCCATTTTCATTTAGCTTAAAGTATTTAAAAAACTCTCTTGAGAGTTCTTCTCTGACTTGTGATATTTAGAAATGTATTATTTAATGTCAAATATTTTGGGATATTTCTGTTATAGACTTCTAGGTTAATTCCATTATGGTCACATGATTTCTACTCTGTGAAATATGTGAAAGTGTGTTTTATGGTCAACAAGTGGTCTGTCTTAGTCAGTGGTCCACAGGAACTTGAGATGAATGTTTATTCTGTTGTTGAAGTAGTCTGTAAGTGCCCATTATGTGCAGTTGATACATGGCAATGAGTTAAATTCATTGTCCTTATTATTTTCTGCCTAATAAATCTGTCCACTTCTGATAGAAGGGTTGTTGAAGTTTCCAACTATAATACTGATTCACCTTTGCAGTTCTATCATTTTTTGTGTCACCTATTTAGGTTGCATTAAGGACAGTTAGGTCTTTCTGCAAAGTTGACTCCTTTATCATAATGTATCCTTCCTTAGCTCTAATAACTTTCTTTGCTCTATTTGCAATTAATATTAATTATTAGCACTCATAATCTCATGTTTTTGCCTAGGCTATATTAATTTCAGATTTGCCTTTAATTTATATGTACCTTTATATGTAAAGGGTGGGTTTCTTGTGAGGACCTGATAGAGCTCCAGGGAGTAAATGTGTAGGGATCCTCTCACATGACTGGACTCTTCCCGCTTGTGAGTTTTTATCTTTCAGACTTCTCTGCACTGAGACTTAACAATTTTTAAAAAATTTTTATTTTATTCATATGTGCATACAGTATTTGAGTCATTTCTCCCCTCTTCCCCTACCCCCTCCCTTAACCCCGCGCCCCCTCCCTCTTTCATTCGTCAGTAGTGGGGCATCTTGGCTGTTTCCATAACTTGGCTATTGTGAATAGTGCTGCAATAAACATGGGTGTGCAGGTGCCTCTGAAGTAACCTGAGTCACATTCTTTTGGGTATATCACCAAGAGTGGTATTGCTGGATCATATGGTAGATCAATGTTTAGCTTTTTAAGTAGCCTCCACATTTTTTTCCAGAGTGGTTGTACTACTTTACATACCCACCAACAGTGTAAGAAGGTTCCTTTTTCCCCATATCCTTGCCAACACCTGTTGCTAGTGGTGTTGCTAACGATAGCTATTCTAACAGGGGTGAGGTAGAATCTCAATGTGGTTTTAATTTGCATTTCCTTTATTGCTAGAGATGGTGAGCATTTTTTCATGTGTTTTTTGGCCATTTGAATTTCTTCTTTTAAGAAAGTTCACTTGCCAATTTCTTTATTGGTTCATTAATTTTGAGAGAATTTCATTTTTAAGTTCCCTATATATTCTGGTTATCAGTCCTTTGTCTGATGTGTAGCTGGCAAATATTTACTCCCACTCTGAGGGTGGTCTCTTCAGTTTAGAGATCATTTCTTTTGTTGAGCAGAAGCTTTTTAGTTTTACGAAGTCCCATTTATCTATGCTATCTCTGCTGTGCTGCTGGGGTTCCATTGAAAAAAGTTCTTGCCTATACCTATTAATTCCAGAGTATTTCCTACTCTTTCCTGTATCAACTTTAGAGTTTGTGGTCTGATACTAAGATCCTTGATCCATTTTGAGTTAATATTGGTATAGGGTGATATACATGGATCTAGTTTCAGTTTTTTGCTGACTGCTAACCAGTTTTCCCAGCAGTTTTTGTTGAAGAGGCTGTCTTTTCTTCATCATATATTTTTACTGCCTTTGTCAAAGACAAGTTGGTTATAGTTGTGTAGCTTCATATCTGGGTCCTCTATTTTGTTCTACTGGTCTTAATGTCTATTTTTGTGCCAGTACCATGCTGTTTTTATTGTTATTGCTTTGTAATATAGTTTGAAGTTGGGTATTGTGATACGTCCAGTGTTGTTCTTTTGACTGAGTATTGCCTTGGCTATTCATGGCCTCTTGTACTTCCATATAAATTTAACAGTAGATTTTTCAATGTCTTTAATGAATGTCATTGGAATTTTGATGGGAATTGCAATAAACATGTAGATTACTTTTGGGAGTATAGACATTTTTATTATGTTGATTCTACCAATCCATGAGCATGGGAGATCTCTCCACTTTCTATAGTCTTCCTCAATCTCTTTCTTCAGAAGTTTATAGTTTTCCTTGTAGAAGTCATTCACATCCTTTGTTAAGTTTACTCCTAGGTATTTGATTTTTTTGAGGCTATTGTAAATGGAATTGTTTTCATATATTCTTTTTCAGTTTGTTCATTATTAGTGTATAGAAATGCTAATGATTTTTCTATTGATTTTATATCCTGCTACCTTGCTATAGCTATTGATGGTGTCTAGGAGCTTTTGAGTAGAGTTTTTTGGATCTTTAAGGTATAGGATCATATCGTCTGCAAATAGGGATATTTTGACAGTTTCTTTACCTATTTGTATTCCTTTTATTCCTTCTTCTTGCCTAATTTCTCTGCCTAGGAATTCCAGTGCTATGTTGAATAGGAGTGGAGATAGTGGGCATCCTTGTCTAGTTCCTGATTTTAGAGGGAATGGTTTTAGTTTTTCTCCATTAAGTATAATGCTGGCAGTAGGTTTGTCATATATAGCTTTTATAATGTTGAGGTACTTTCCTTCTATTCCTAGTTTTCTTAGAGCTTTGATCATGAAATGGTGTTGGATCTTATCAAAGGCTTTTTCTGCATCTATTGAGATGATCAAGTGGTTTTTGGTTTTGCTTCTTGATTTATTATGCTTATTGATTTTCATATGTTGAACCACCCCTGCATTCCTGGGATGAAGCCTACTTGGTCGTGGTGAATGATCTTTTTGATGTGTTGTTAAATTAGGTTTGCCATTATTTTATTGAGGATTTTTGAATCATGTTCATTAAGGAGATTGGCCTATAGTTCTCCTTTTTGGAGGTGTCTTTGCCAGGTTTTGGGATAAGTGTAATACTGGCTTCATAAAATGTGTTTGGCAGTTTTCCTTCCCTTTCTATTTTGTGGAACAGTTTAAGGAGGGTTGGTATCAGTTCTTCTTTAAAGGTCTGATAGAATTCAGCAGAGAATCCATTAGGTCCTGGATTTTTCTTTTTTTGGAGACTCTTGATTGCTGCTTCAATTTCATTTTGTGTTATAGATCTATTCAGGTGATTAATATCTTCTTGGTTCAGTTTTGGATGATCATATGTATCTAGAAATCTGTCCATTTCTTTAAGATTTTCAAATTTATTTGAATATAGGTTCTCGAAGTCATCTCTGATGATTTCCTGGACTTCCATGGTGTTTGTTGTTATCTCCCCTTTTGCATTCCTGATTCCACTAATTTGGGTTTTTTCTCTCCTCATTTTAGTTTGGTTTGCCAGGGGTATGTCGATCTTGTTTATGTTTTCAAAGAACCAATTTTTGTTTCATTAATTCTTTGTATGGTTTTTTGGCTTCTATTTCATTGATTTCAGCTCTTATTTTTATGATTTCTCTCCTTCTATTTGTTTTGGGATTTGCTTGTTCTTGTTTTTCTAGGAGTTTGAGATGTATCATTAGGTCATTGATTTGGCATTTTTCAGTCTTTTTAATATATGCACTCATGGCTATAAACTTTCCTCTCAGGACTGCCTTTGCTGTGTCCCATAGGTTCTGGTAGGTTGTGTTTTCATATTCATTGTCTTTCAATTGTTATTTCCTTTGGGTCTATTTCCCCCTTTATTAGTATGGAATGTCCTTTATCTCATTTGATCAATGTAGTTTTAAAGTCTACTTTGTCTGAGATAAATATTGCTACTCCTGCCTATTTTTGCGGGCCATTGGCTTGATAAATCTTCTTCCAGCCTTTCAACCTAAGCCTATGCTTATTTCTGTCGGTGAGATGGGTCTCCTGTAAGCAACAAATTGTTGGATTTTCCTTTTTAATTCAGTTCGTCAAACAGTGCCTTTTGATGGGGGAATTAAGTCCATTAACATTAAGTGTTAGTACTGATAGGTATGTGGTGATTCCTGTCATTTAGTTGTCTTAGTTGTTTGAAGGTTTTATTGTTGAGGTTACTCTCTACTTTCTTGCTTTTTCTTTCCCTGTAGTTTGGTGCTGCTTGTCCTTTCATGGTTATGTTGGGTTTCACTTTCTGTGTGCAGAATCCCTTGAAGAATCTTTTGTAGTGGTGGCTTTGTGGTCACATATTGCTTTAGTTTCTGCTTATCATGGAAGACTTTTATTGCTCCATCTATTTTGAATGATAGTTTTGCTGGGTAGAGTATCCTAGGGTTGAAGTTATTTTCATTCAGTGCCCAGAAGATCTCACTTCATGCTCTTCTTGCTTTTAATGTTTCTGTTGAGAAGTCTGCTGTGATTTTGATGGGTTTACCTTTGTATGTTATTTTTTTTTCTCTCTTACAGCCTTTAATGTTCTTTCTTGGGTCTCTGTATTTGTTGTTTAATGATAATAGGCCATTGGGTAGATCTATTTGGTCTGGTCTGTTTTGTGTTCTGGAGGCCTCTTGCATCTGTATGGGAATAGATTTCTCTAGATTTGGGAAATTTTCTGTTATTATTTTGTTGAATATATTACGCATTCCCTTTGCTTGCACCTCTTCTCCTTCTTCAATGCCCATGATTCTCAGGTTTGGTCTTTTGATGGAGTTGGTGAATTCTTGCATTTTCTTTTCACAGGTCTTGAGTTGTTTAACTAATAGTTCTTCGGTTTTTCCTTTAATTACCATTTCATCTTTGAGTTCTGAGATTCTTTCTTCTGTTTGTTCTATTCTGCTGGATTTGCCTTCTGTTTTGTTTTAAAATTCTGTCTCATTCTTTTTTCTGAGGTTTTCCATATCCTGAGTAGTTTCCTCTTTAATGCTGTCTATTTTTGTCCTGAGTTCATTTATCTCTTTATTAATTGTGTTGTTTCACTTTGGTGTTTATTCAGTGCTTCTATGTTTCATTTATTTCTTCTTGTGCTTTTTCAAATTCTCTATTTTTGTTGTCTTGGAATTTCTTGAGTGTCTCCTGTACATTTTGGTTGATCATATCCAGTATCATCTCTATAAAATTCTCATTGATTACCTGTAGTATTTCTTCTTTTAGTTTATTCTTGTGGGCTTCATTGGGTTCTTTGGCATAGTTTATCTTCATTTTGTTGGAGTCTGGATCTGAGTATCTGTTTTCTTCATTTCCCTCTGGTTCCTGTACTAATTTTTTGCTGTGGGAAAACTGGCTTTCCTGTTTGTTTTGTGTTCCCATCATTTCCCTTGGTGTTGTTATTGTCCCTGTACTGTGTGCAATTAAGCATTTTCTAGCTTGTAATAATAACAATGGTGATATTTAGAATGGAAGGGTGAGAGGAGAGGGAAAACAAAGAAGTTAAAGAAAGAGGGAGAAACAAATAAACAAACAAAAAACCCAAAACAAACAAACAAACAAAAAAAGTTTCAAAGATATAAACAGGGAGAGATAGTGTACTAATCAATGGTAAGCTGAACAGGCATTTGAGAGACAGAGAGAAGATTGAGAAAAAAATGAAATAAAAAAAAATAAAAATAAAAATAAAAAAATAAAAAATAAAAAAATCTCCAAGTTCAAATGCAATAAAGTTTTAGTCTTAATAGTTTTGGTGTTAGTCCCTCAGCCTCCAATCCTGGAGATGGTGTCTCAGAAGTAGTTCTGTGGTTGTCTCCTCAAAGGGGAAAAAAAACAAAAAAAAACAAAACAAAACACCACAGAGTGTCTGAAGTTCAAATGTAATACAGTTTCAGTAAGTTTTCAACATGCAGGTGTAGTTCGGTGTTGTCTCATCAAAGGTAGGGAGAAAAAAAAAGTCTGGAGACAGTTCTGTGAATGGCTATTTGAGGCTGTGGCTCACTTGCCCACTGCTATTAGCCTGCTGTTGCTGCCGACTTTATTGATTGCAGATCTCAGGAGTGAGCTTAGCACTCACCTAGCCCCTCAGGCTTTGTTTACTTAGAGTTCTCCTGGGCGCGACCGCCACTGCTACAAGCTTTCCCCTTACCAAGCACACTGGGGGAGGTGACACTGCACCAGCTTTTTCAGGCCTGCATGTTTATTTTCAGTTCACGTTGGAAGTTGGCCTTCTCCCCTCTCCTGTGGAGTTTTCCTCCCACTGCCACTTTTACAAGCTTTCCTGCTCCTGGTTGCCTGGCTTGTGCCACCACTCCTGCCTTCTCTGGCCGGCTTGTTTATTTACAATTCCGTGAGGGATTTCCCCTCCCCACCTCTTTGGCACTCAGGGCACCCCACCCTCTTTGTTACATGTTTTTTTGTTATTATTGCTTATTATTCAGTTTTTTTTCTTTTTTCCCTGCGTGTGTGTTGGTCTATCCAGGGGGCTATGCTGATCTGGCCCAGGGATGTCTGTGGGAGTACCGCATGACGCTTAGCTCACCTTGTGGTCTGCTTTTTCCCACCATCTGGGCGCTGCTGTCTGGCGGTGGCGCGGGAGCCCTCCTGGTTTCTCTGTTTAATGTGGAGTGGGAATGTTACGCATGGGCTGGGGGTGTGGAGGAGTCAAAGTTTTGCCTCTTCTAGGTGGTTTTTCCTGTAAGGTGTATCTCCAGCGTCTCTCCAAGATTTTACTTTAGGCATGCTTTCTGCTTAATCCCTCTAGCTGCCATGTTAGAATCTCCTGAGGCTTAACAATTATGATTCATGTTTCCTTTCCTGGGCACTGGTTACTTTGGAGGTATTAGCTCTTGGAATTTTACTCAGTTAAACTGAGTAAAATCTGTATTTGCCTGTTAATCTCTCCAATTTTGGGGGTGTCCATTTTCCCTGTTACCTCACTCCTCTTAGGGACCAAAGAATGGTTGTCTGTTGACTTTTCAGTTTGTTCAGGTCTTTTTCTTATTGTTAGGACAGACTGGCAATTTCCATGCTTCTTAACACACAAGACCAGAGACCTTGTTCATGTCTTAAGAGATTGATAACTGTTTAATAATCTTGGCTTCATTTACCTGACGTGCTTATTATCTCATCCTAGTACTGGTACTGGAATCTACTTTAGGGAAAACCGGTTTTACATTTTATTATTGCTCACTAGCAGGTTTCAGCTTGGTTTTTTTCCTGTTCTGTTTTGGTTCTTTGAATTTTATCTTACTGCTTTTTTACCCCTAAGTGCAAGCAAATCCTTAAAAAGTTATTTTACAGTTGGGTGTTGGTGGCTTATGTTTATAATCCTGGCTACTAAGGAGGCAGAGATCAGGAGGATCATGGTTGAAAGTCAGCCCCAGACAAAGAGTTTGTGAGACCCTATCGAAAAAAAAATCCATCACAAAAAAGTGCTGGCAGAGTGACTCAAGTGGTACCTTGAGCCCAGCAAGAGTGAGGCCCTGAGTTCAAACCCCAGTGCCACACAAAAGTATTTTACTTTATTTTTTATTTATTTTACTATATATCATTATTATAAGAAGAATGACCTTTCTGGAAATCTAATCTGCTATGTTATAAAAAAAAAGAAGTCTTTTCTTTGTGGCCTTTAAAAATGAATACATTTTCTTTTATTTACCATTAAGGAGAAGCATTTACTAAAAATTCCTAGAGTTAATCTTTTTTTTTTCTTTTGTGGTGGTGAGGATTGAACCTAGGGCCTCGTGTGTGCTTGGCAGCACTCTACCCCTGAGCTACATCCCCGGCCTCGAGTTGTTACACTGAAGTGTGTATTTATTACTTTTTATGTGTAATATTTCTTTTTTTCCCTCTTTTTCTGAATAATGTTTATATATAGTTCATAGATTCCTTTCCATCTTTAAATGGAGGAAGAATGTATATATGAAACAGCTAATTTGCTCAAGGATAATGTAGGGAAAGATTGAAAAATTGGTGACCTTACATTTACACTATTATATAAGATTATACTTCTACGTCCTTATTGTGTTCACTTCTTCAGGACAAGTCTATACTCAGGTTTCTGTGGTGATTTATTATTATTTTTTGGTATTGGGGATTGATTCTAGGGTTTCCTGAATGCTAGGCAAGTGCTCTACTACTCAGCCACACTCCTAGCCTGTACTCAGTTTTTGTGTACTCAGGTTGAGGAGGATTTTGGAGTGGCTCTCAGCATATATGATTTGATGCATGGTTAATTCAGGATCTTTAGCACTGAAGTATTCTATAAATATTATTAAATGAATGACTAAATGTGTATTTAACTAAGTAAAGAACTTATTAATCTGAGTATCTCATAGGTACCTTATAATTAATACAATGTACACTAAACTAATTATTTTTGCTACATAGTGGTGCCTCATCTTGAATTTCCCAGGCATGTATGTATGTATGTATGTATGTATATATGTCCATTTCCTATCATTCCCTCCTTCTCATTCTTATTGTCACTTCATTAGTGCAGGCCAGTACCATTGGCTGTTTTACCACTTCAAGACTCCATGCTTCTCATCTCAAACCCTGACAATCTGGCCTCCATACTGTTAACAGAGTGCTATTCAAGATGGAGACCTATTGCTATAATTTGAATGTTTATCTCCTCTGAAACTTATGTTCAGATTTAGTTGCCATTGTAACAGTGTGAAGATGTGGGGTCTTTGGGAGGTAAGTAAGTTTAGATAAGGTCATGAGTGGGTCCATATTATGGCATAAGTACCTTTATAAGAAGAGGGAGAGAGACATGAGCTATTAGGCTTCATCTTTTCATGATGAAGGAAGAAGGCCTCTACTAGTTGCTGGGAAGATGCCAATGTCATGTTTTTGAATTTCTCAGTCTCCAGAACTGTGAGCCAAAATAAACTGCTTTCCTTTATAAATTACTCAGTGTCAGAAATTTTTTTATATCAAGAGAAAAATGCCACAATTATTAAAAGACTTACCATACCTCTGTTTAATGGTTAGAATAAAGTAGTGGAAATAGAAGTAAAGCTTGCTATAAACAACCGTGTTTTTGTGCCATGTGCATAGTGATGCACTAAGTGAAGTTAGCAGACAAAAGCAGAATGGTTGATTTTTTTCTTTTTTTGTGGGACTGGAGTTTTCACTCAGGGCTTCATACTTGCAAAGCAGGCACTCTACTGTTTGAGCCACACCTCCAGTCCACTTTGCTCTGGTTATTTTGAAGATGAGATCTCTCAAACTATTTGCCTGAACTGGCCTTGAACCAGGATCCTCCTGATCTTAGTCTCCTAAGTAGCTAGGATTACAAGACTGAGCCACTGGCACCCAGCAGAATGACTGATTTTTATGTGTTGCACATCAAATTATTTCCTTGAAAGAAGAACAGAGAGTTTACTGTTTTTTATTTGTGTCTCATAAGCATTGCCTTCTTCAGGAATCAGGAAAAGAGAAAAAGATACATGCTCAAAAGAGTGTGCTGTGGTTTGGACACATCCCCCAAAGGCCCATATGCTAAAGGCTTGGTTGCCAGCCTGTGCAGCTACTGAGAGATGGTGGAAACTTTAGGAAGTAGAGCCTACTGGAAAGAAGTTAGATCACTGGGGGAAGATCTTTGAAGTGGTGATAGGATCCCTGGCCTCTTCTCTCTCACTGTTTCCCTGCTGCCTATGCTCCCCACCGTAACCTACTTACTGCCTTGCCACAAGTCCAAAGTGATCATGGACTAACACCTCTGAAATCATGATTCAAAAATCTTTCCTCCCTATAAATTATTTATCTCAAGTATTTTGTTGCAGTGATGGAAAGATGACAGAAGGGAACCTGAACAAATGATCAAGGATAAATAACAGAGACTTGTCTTCAGTAATTTAAGCCTAGATTAATATGTATGAATAATTTTAGCTTATTGGTCAATTCCTTGAAGAGGCTAGTGAGAGCCTTAATATTTTGTGAAAGCTTTTTAACATAACCAGAGATATGTTTATAGAATGATTCAAAAGGAACTTAGTATCAATAAATATCAGTAACTCAGTGAAAACAAGGACATGCAGAACAACAAATATGGCTGAAACACAATTGTCACAAATCAGCCCTACCTGGGAAAGTTGCTTCAATGAAGTTTTTGAACTTTGCTACTTTATCTTCATCTTTAGCCATATTAATCTTTGCTGTCAGAATATGTATATGACCAAACTTGTTCCTGACATGCTGAGGGCTGCCCAGGCATGTGAACCTCCCTTTTACCATGATGGCCAGCCTCGTACAGAGGGCCTCACATTCTTCCACGCTAGGAGGACAAAGGAGATATGGCTGAAGAGACCCATTTTCAGAGGATAAATTTTGTGTTTCAGAGCTAGGATTGGAAGTCTTGGAATTTGAATCCCTGGCATTGAAAATGATTGCCACTAAATATGACTAAGGTAATATTCCCTAACTTCTATCTTCTTTCAATTCTTGTTTCCAGAACTCACTGAGGATTCTTGGCTCTCCCCTTTAGCAGGTTCAACCTCTATCTACAACCCTACTGTAGCTCATATGCTTACATAAGTTTACTGACCCATAGCCCTGGCTCAAACTTATTCCATTCTACACCCATTGCAATTTCCAACCAACCCTCTCAATACCACACCTGTGAGAGGTTATGATGATGGCTTTTCCACTTTCACGTGTCTTTGTCACTGTGTCCCAGAGCAAGCGCCGGGCTACAGGGTCCATGCCAGTAGATGGCTCATCCAGGAAGACCACTGAGGATTTTCCCATTAGGGCAATTGCAGTACTCAGCCTGCGTTTGCTTCCTCCACTTCGTGGCCAAAGAAGGAGACATAACATGAAGGATAAAGAAAAGGATAAGGGTGCACATTTAATTAATTTAGAGGACAGGTTACATACCTAGAGTGCTCATTTGATATGATCAACAAAGCAACAGACTCAAGTTCAAGTATGTATGTCAATTATTTTAACTGGAATTATACTTGTAACTTGTTTCAGCATCGTTATTGGTGAGATTTTTTTTGTTTTGATGTGACAAAAATCTCTATAGCGAGATAGAAATAAAGGCAGATAGTTCATGTCTGCAAAAGGTTAATGTCATACAAGTGTGGTCTGCTGTCTGAGAACACATCTGGCAGGATGTTAAGTTATTGTACAGTCTTTGGCTCTATCAGAGGGGCTTAAGTGGACTTTTTAGGCCTTCATTTTAAACAGTATAAGCACAAGATAGATTTGTTAATATGTTAAGAATATATTTTACCTGTATGTGTGAATACACTTGTCAGCATGGGGTTCCAGTTGCATTGAACACAAAAAGACTTCCACGTACTTGTAAATATTTGGCTCTGGGACCCCCCACAGTCTGGCATACATGATCAGCAATTCCCGACCTGTCATGTGGTTCAGCACTGAGTCTGACTGAGGACAATAGCCAATTCTTGATCTAACCTGAATCAAGTGAGTAATCATAAGCAACAGTTAACTATTCCACTGAGAATGCAGTTCACATGGTTTGATACCCTTAGAGCTCCCATCAAGAATGACTTCTTTTCCATGCTATGTAATCTTCACAGCTGGAACTCACTAAAGTAAAATGGAATACTAACATCTCCAACTGAAAATTTTAGCATGCATCTGTTTAACACTATGTTCCTCAAACAGGTTTTTGTTAGGTGAAGTTGCCTATTCAATTAAGAAAGAGCTATTCCTATGCACTATAATAATATATAGGATTGCAATTTCAATAATGGCTAAGTAACTTCTATAGACCAATCCTCTTATGGATAATAATTATAAACCATCTATACACACATATACATATAAAGTATACAGAGATATGCTCATTTTTATGTATTTTGTCAAAGCTAAAAGAAGCTATCAGCTATGACTAACATGGAATAAAGTTTACCATGTGAGTTCAGCTATCATAAATAAAATTAATAAAGAAAAAAGATTAAAAATAGATAAAAAGATATGAATAAACTATTCATAGGAAAGGAAATACAAATTACTTTAAAACATTTTTTAAAGTTTTGTAACTTTGCTCATAAGAGAAAAAAATATGGTCAAATACTATTTTAAAAAACCTAAAAGGACAGGTCACACAATCTGATGTGATCAACACTATCAGACATTGGTGGTACAGTGCCAATTCATGTAATTTCATATAGAAAGCAATTTGACAAGGTCTGTATGTATAATACACTACCTTATGTGTAATAAATGGAAAGAAGACCTTTGTAGTGGACTGTATATACATAAAACTTGTAGAATGATAAAATGGTTACATTTTTGTGTAGGTTTAGCCAGGAAAGAGGCAAAGACAGGTAGAAGAGGGACTAAAACTTGTTACATGTATACTTTTATGTTGTTTTGATTTATGCCCCAAGTAAAGGAAGCCTTCTTTTCTCAGCTTGTGTTGCTATACATTTTAAAATTCTTTTCACTGCCCTGTTCCATTTAGGTAAATATGCTCAAATTGCTGAAAACTACTGTCTGTCTTTGTCATCTGCTTGTACTCTAGATGTAAGATGTAATTCTTCATTTTCTTTTTGCTTTACAACTGACTTTCTTTAAATTTGGTGTGTGCTCATTATTTCCCTGTTCTTATTTGCCATCCAGGCTTCAGCGATGTCTGGGGGACAATTTTCAGGACTACAATGCCTAGGATTTCCAGTTCATTTTTATTTGAAAATTTCTTGTCTCATCTGGTTTGAGTGACAAAACTTTACCCAGATTTCCTTCCTAAGTCATCAGTTTTTCTTGATTTTTTTCTCTAGTTATTTTCCTTTCTATTTCTTTGAAATGTTGATAATCCTCAGGATTAAGTCCATATATTTATTTCCATTATTATACAGATTCCTGATAACAGTATCTCATCTACTTTCACAGTTTAAATTTCACCTGCACTTTGATGAATCCTGAATTTGTACCAATTTACCATCATAGGTTCCAACTGTTTAATGGATATGCTCCCATTTGGAAGTGTTGTAGACACCTTAAGATCAACAAAGGCCAGGTTTGGTGGCGCAGGCCTGTGATTCTACCTATGCAGGAGGTAGAGGGAGGAGGATTGTGGTATAAAGCCAGACTTGGGCAGTGAAATGCTATCTGAAAAATAACTAAAAAAAAAAAAAATAAGGGCTGGAGGCATGGCTCAAGTGGTAGAACACTAGCAAGTGCAAGGCCTTGAGTTAAAAACCCCAGTACTGCCAAACAGCAACAAGGAAAGATCAATATAATACTCTTCCAATCAACACATACTCCTCCAAATAAGCTCATTGCCTGTATGTACTTTTTTGGTGAATGGAACTTTCACCCATTCATTAGCTGGGGATAGAAAACTGAGCAATACCTTTGGATCCTTTCTTTTCCTTATAATTCACATTCAAATGAAGTCTGATCTTGTAAATTCTACTTTATATCTTTTGCAACTACTTTTCTAATCACTGTTTTATTTCAAATTCTAATTATGTCACAGCAGGTTGAATGCAATTACTGTTCTTCCTGTTTCCAGTTTGGCCTACTTACAGATACTTGTACTTTGCTTCAGTCAGAAAGAATAGTTGCTCTTCCTCAAAATCAATGTTAACATGCTCATCACTGTCCCTGGAATGTGTTACTTTTGAGATTTGTATATCAATGCCATCAGCTTTTCTTCCATGTCCTCCATTAAATGCCTGTTCACCTCCTCTATCAGGACACGAGGTCAGTGGCTTAGATGAGAAATACCTTTCTGATATTTTCAGTGATGCTATTGCCATCAATTAATGCAACTCCAGAAGTGATGGTCTCCTCTCCAGTTACCATTTTGAATGTAGTGGTTTTTCCAGCTCCATTTAATCCAAGCAATCCGAAGCACTCTGACTTTTGGACTACGAGGGAGATATTTCTTACAGCATGTACAACTGGACACTTATAATAAATCTGAGGAAAAAACCCTACAATGTACTGAGGAACTGATAATGGGCCAACCACAACCATAACCTCAAACTCCTATGAATTGCTTCCTGCGACAGTTTCACAAGAGCTCCTCCCCATTCAGTCCTCTATGTTACCAGAATATATATAATCATGAAACTCCAATGAATTTGTACTACCATGGGAAAATTCTTGGTAGAGAAAATGTGTAAACCTCAGGGTAAAGCTGTCCATTGGATGATTTTACCTTTGTAACTTCATTAAGAAGCACAGGGGTATTCTCTAACTTGTGATGCAATGCCAGGACTTTGTTTCTTTCTCCTTTTATATCTTCATCCTCATGTTCTGTGATTCCTTCACTGGGTAAGATAGCCTATATTTTTAAGAAAAGGATTACATGTAGATACTCTTTAGATAAATGGCTTAAACTGCACAGCTTTAGGAAGACTAACCTGAGGGTATAATCTCAAAGATGTCAGATAATGTTTGAGTAATTTCTAAGAGCCATTCTACCAATTTCCTGAAGTCTTATGCACAAATATATCCTTGGCATGCTTCATCGTGAAAAAGTTTCTATAGTTATTAGTAAGCAATGTGTTCTTGCCAATAATATGGACACTTGCCAATAATATGAAGAAAAGAAGCCACAATGATATTAATTATTATCTAATGTGATTTGTTACAACTAAATGTATATTCAAGAGATCATAAAATCCCAAGAGGAAAGGATGAACTCTTTCACTTTTGAAGAAATTCTTCTCTATAAGTCAAGTCTAGGAGTGTGAAGAATAAGTAAGAATTTGAGAAAATGAAGGTGGGATGGGGATGCAGGAAGAGCTACATAAAAGTCAAATAAAAAGAAAACTGGGGAGCTGGCAGAGTGGCTCAAGCTGTAAAAGCTCCTGCTTAGCAAGCATGAGGACCTGAGTTCGAATCCCAGTGCTGCCACCACCAATAACAAAAAAGGTAAACTGAGACACAAGAAAAGCCAGGTGCCGGTGGCTCACACCTGTAATCCTAGCTACTCAGAGACAGAGATCAGGAGGATCGCAGTTTGAAGACAGCCAGGGCAAATAGTTTGTGAGACTTGTTCTCGAAAAACCCTTCACAAAAATAGGACTGGTGGAGTGGCTCAAGGTGAAGGCCCTGAGTTCAAGCCCCAGTATTGCAAACAAAACAAAACAAAAAACTGGGGGCATAGCTTTCACAAGCACAAGACCCTGACTTCAAACCCCAGTACTGACCCCCACCACCCAAAAAAAGTCAGCAGGAAATAATATGCCCTGTTATATGAACAGTAATTTGTACTACTTGAGCAAATGTTTACTGGTTTGAATTGCCAATTTTTGCATCAAGTACTGATTTAACAGTATTGATTGAGGAGGAGTGGAGTAGGAAAATATATTTAGCTCAGTAAATATGCTAATCAAAGGACTGAGAAGACAGCCCCCTTTTGAGTTTTTAATCTGAAAATCAGTTAATTATATAGAAGTGGTGACAATGGTATCCTTGCTGTTTTCTATCTTAGGAGGAAAATACTTCAGTCTTTCGTCATTATGTTACTTGCAGGCATCATATTTATCAGATTGAGACTTTCCTTTTTTTGGTGGTACTGGGGTTTGAACTCAGGGCTTCACGCTTGTTAGGCAGGTGCTCTACCACTTGATCCACTCCACCAGCCCTGGGTTTTTTTTGTTTGTGTGTGTGTGTGTGTGTGTGTGTGTGTGTGTGATAAGATTTTTTTTGTGTGTGTGTATGATGGATTTTTCGAGACAGGGTCTTGCAAAGTATTTGCCTAGGCTGGCTTCAAAATTCGATCCTCCTGATCTCTGCCTCCTGAGTAGCTAGGATTATAGATGTGACCCACCGGTGCCCAGCTAAAAGCTTAGTATTTTAACACTCAGACCAAGAGTCTTATAATTCAAATGAGTTCCAGATATACCTTAGTGGAATTGAATGCCATTTCCTTTATCAAGTAATGAAAATAGGTATAGGTACATTAAAATATTCTAGCCTAATGTTGGGTTTTCTTTGAATTATATTTAAAGTCCATGTGAGTAACTCACCGGTTTTCTTCTTATGAATGTCTTGTAAAAATTAGAAATAATGTTATGAAAGACAAAGTTTTCCAGACTCCAAACTGCAGTCTCCATAGACAAAAGCAAGAGGAGAAAAATTAAACCCATGGCAGCCAGTGCAATCAAAAACTTTCCAATTCCACGTTCTCCAAAACTATAGATACTGTTCTGAATAACTGAGGATAAAAGAGATACCCTTACTTTAACAATGGGTACAGAGTCTAAGATGACACAAAATAGTATGACATATGAGACAAAATAAATTTTAAGTTAGGTTTAGAGAAGTACAATGCAGAAAGTAATTGTCTTGCTATCTTATTTGATCTCCCTTAAAATTCATGGTTATTTACAGTTTTATAAAAGTTCTTCTGCCATTTGTTTTCCCTCTAGTTTTTATACATTTTTTTCCCCTTCTGGCATGGGGATGGAACCCAGAGCCTCTTGCATGCTAGGCAATTACTTCTCTACTGAGCTACATCCCTAGCTCTCTTACCAGTTTTTGATAGGAGATAATCTTACCCACATTCAATGAATTTCAAAGATTGATCATTTGTAATCAGAATGCTTAGCAAACAAAAAAGCATATAAAAGCAAGATATAATGTATATATAACTATTAGTATAGGTCATGCAGAATATCCCAGAGAACATTAAACAACTATTAAGTAGCTAAAAATTTAATATGGCAATACTCATAAGGAAGAAAACAATAAATAGTCTAAAATGTAAAACCAGTTGACAGTTTTTGACATAAAAATAAACACAAACAACTGAATTCTGGGTATAAGAATAGGAGGCATCTCTGAAATGTGAAGATAATTAATCTCTTCTCATAAGAATTGTAGTTTCTGACTGATTTGTATCAGTGTACAGAAATGCAGTGTATGTTTTATTGTAATAAAATTTACATTTTGGAAGTGTAATTTCAGTGACAGTGAGTATATATTCACATTGTTGCAAAACCATCACTACTATCTTGATCTAGAATATTTTCATCATTCCATGAGAAAACCCAGTATCTATTAGACAGTCACCAATACACTCTTTATGTTGCTTCCTGGTAACTACTTATCTATTATCTGTTTCTATGTATATACCTACATGGATATTTTATATAGTCTCTGGCTTCTTTCTCTTACCATAATGCTTTCAAGGCTTATCCATCTTGTAGTATGTTATCAGTAATGTTTGTATTTTAATTGCGGAACAATACTTTACTGAATGGATAGGTCACATTTCACTGATGTCACATCCATTTGTCAGTGGATGGACATAAAGATTGCTTCTATATTTTGGCTATGACAATGCTGCTTTGAACAGTTGTTTGTAAGCTTTTGTTTGAATAATTGTTTTGATTCTTTTGGGTACATGCGTATTATGGATGACTAATATTGGAATTCTATGTTTAATTTTTTGAGAAACTGTCATGCAGTTTCCCATAACAACTGCAATAATAAATTCCCACCAGGAGTATTTGAAGGTACAGACTTGTATACCTCCCCACAACTGTTGAAACATTTCACTTTTTATTACAGCCATATCACTGGGTGTGAACTCATACCTCACTATGAGTTTGATTTGCATCTTTCTAGTGACTAATGATTTTGAGCATCTTTTCATGTGCTCGTAGGCCACTTGTATATCTTCTTTATGGACATATATATTCACATTATTTGCTCATTAAAAATAACTTTTTGTTGTTGATTTGTAGGAATTCTTCATATGTTCTAGTTGCTAAGGCCTATTAGAGATATGGTTCACAAATATTTTTTCTCTGTGAGTACTCCTTTCATTTCTTTTGACAGTTTTTTTTTCTTTTTCTTTTTTTGGTGTGGTCCTGAGTTTTAACTCAGGGCCTTGTGCTTGGTAGGCAAGTACTTTAACACTTGAGCCATGCTCTCAGTCCTGAAGGTGTCCTGGAAGCACAAACATTTTTAATTTTTATGAGGTATATTTATCTATTATTTCTTTGTGTGCTTTTGGTGTGATATCTGCTAAACACTGCCAGATTTTAAGTCATGAATATTTACCCCTATATTTTCTTGGGACATTTTAAACTTTTAGTTCTTATATTAGATCAATTGAGTTAATTTTTGTAAATGGTAAAGTACACTAAGAACGTAGACAACCATCCCCACAGATACTCCTACATAGCAAGGGAACAAAGAATGGCAGATAGTTGGTCAAAATTCTGAAGTGGGGGTTGCAGGAGGTCCACGTGTTCCCCAAAGATGGTAATTAGCTAAGGACAAATGTCCCCTCTATCCTTCCCAAGAAACACTTTTTCAGGCCAAAATCTTCATTGGGAAACATATTCCTCCCACTGGCAATAAAAAACTATAAAACCTGCTGTCCAACCCAACTAGGTGGACTACTGGTTTCCACCCCGCTGCATGTCCTCTCATGCGGCCTTTCCTTCTCTTTTCTACAAATAAATTTCAATCTAAGCTGAGGGTGGTAAGGACCCTCACCATCTGAGAATCCCAGCGTATTAATTCCACAATGTATTCTTATCAAACTTTAACAGCCTCTTTCTTCATTAAACACTTACTTGGTTTTTGATAGCTTTTCATTATATTCCAAAATTCCAAAAAAGTAGATTTTTATAGTTATTGTCACCTTAATCTTTGTTCAGTGAGTGAAGAGATTCTTGGAGATGCTTACCCCACCATTTTTAATCTCAACCTATTTTGACAAATCAGTCTGTTGATTTTCATTCATAATCTTGCCTAAATATTCTAGTAATTTATCTGTAGATTAAAAAATAATGTCTTGTGTTATTTTTGAGCTTGTAAAATAGCATCATATTGCTTGAGGTCTTTAGAGCATGGTTTTTAAAAATTCTTTATTATGCTTCTAAGATTTATTGATATTGTTGCCTTCAGCTGAAGTTCATATATTTTCATTCTACTGTGATAATCCATCAAGTGGACAAAAACCTTTATTTATCTATTCTCTTCATTTATATGTAAATGTGCCTATGCCATTTACATGTTTTTGCAATTCAGAAGTTGCTGAATAAAATATTCATCGGGGCCTATATCATGAAGTAGAAGTACTGGTATCAGCATGTTACAGTTTGTTAATACCAAGTTATTTTCCCAAGTGGCATTAATAAGTTACATCTAATAGCAGTGTATGAGTATTTCCATTTTCTCCATCTCAGTACTTGTTATTTTCAGACTTCCTTTTGTGTATTAAATGATATTCATTGTTCTCCAAATTTATATATTTTTTGATAAATAATGAACTTTATCAAATTTCTTTATAGGCCATAGCCTATTGATTGTGCATGTGTGTGTTTATCTATTCATATTAGAACACCAGTATCTTTTTTTCTAGGAAATTCTACATAGTAGTGTTTTGTCATCTATAGCTATATGTATACCTATATCGATATCTATCTATCTATATATATGAAATATTTTCTGCCAGAATGAGCTTCTGTGGTTTTTAAAGGTATCTTTCAATATTAATTTTGAAAGATATATTTATTAATCTTTTCTTTATCATTTATGGTCATATAATTCTTTAAGAAATATTTTCAACTTGTACTAAGAAAATTATTGTATTTTCTTCTCAAAATTTTAAACTGTATCATTTCTATTTTATCTCTTTTATCCACCTAGATTTTTAAGTTAGTGTGTATTAATTATACAAACATACTTCATTGTGATATTTCCATACATACATATAATATACTTAGGTCAAATTCAGCCCCTCTATTACTCTTTCTTATCCCTCCTTCCCCATTTTAAACAATTTTTAAAAGTTTTCATTATTCTATTTTCATATGTGTATGTATAATATAATTTGATCATATTCACTCTCCCTTTATCCTCTTCCCCAACTTGTCCCTAAGCAATTCCATTTTACACTATTTTCTTTAATTTTTTAAGGTATACATTCTACATTTGAGAGAAATGTGGTAATTGTCTTTCTTATTCTGGCTTATTTCACTTAACATGATCACCTCTAGTTCCATTCACTTTCTTGCAAACATCATAATTTTACTTTTCTTTATGGCTAAATAATACACCTATATATATTCATATATAAATAAATAACACACATGTTATAATATATAATATGTAAAATCTAATACATATATTACTTTCATTAGTTGGTAGGTATCTAGGTTGATGCCACAGGTTGGCTACTGTGAATAGTGCTGTAATAAACATGGGTGTGCAGGTATCCTCTAGTATGTTGACTTGTATTCCTTCAGATACATACCAAGAGTGGTGTAGCAGGATCATAAAGTAGTCTCTTTTTAGTTTTTTTGAGGAAACCTCCATACTTATTTCCATTGTGGCTGCACTAACTTACATTCCCCTCATCTTTACTAGCATTTGTTGTTTTTTTGGTGATTGCTATCTGATTGGGGTGTGATGGAATGTCAGTGTTATTTTCATTTGTATTTCCTTTATAGCTAAGGATGTCATGTACTTATTAGCCATTTGTACTTTCTGTTCATTTATTAATTGGATTATTTGTACTTTTGATGATATTTTGAGATCTTTATATATTTTGGATATTAATTTTTTATCTGATAAATAGCTGGCCAAGATTTTCTACCATTCTGTGGACTGTCTCTTCATTCTGATAGACTTTTTCTTTTAGGTGCAGAACCTTTTTCATTTGATGCAATCCTATTTGTCAATTCTTGTTCTTATTTCTTGTGTTAGTGAAGACCTAGTCAAAAGTATTTGCCTGTATCTTTCTTAGCTATCTTTCTTACCTACATCTTTCTTTCTTACCCTGTTCATTGCTGGTATATAGAAAAACTACTGATTTTTATATGTTAATTTTGTATCCTGCTACTGTGCCAAAAGTGTTTTATTTGATCTAGAAATTTTTGGACTGAATCTTTAGGGTCTTTTAAATATAGGATATTATCTGAAAATAAGATAATTTGACTTCATCTTTCCCTATTTGAATGCCTTATTGCTCTGGCTAGGAATGCCAGTACTTGATTAAATAAGACTGGGAGGAGTGAATATGCTTGTATTATCCCTGACTTTAGGGAAAATGATTTCAGTTTTTTTCCCATTCTGTATGATTCTGGCTATATATCTGTCACATATTGTCTTTATTATGATGAAGTATGTTCCTTCTATTTTTAGTTTTTTCCAGTAGTTTTATAATGGCAGAATTCTGAATTTTGTCAAAAGCTTTTTCTGCGTTTATTGAGGTGATTGTATGGTTTTTGTTTTTGATTCTGTTTGTATGTTTATTCATTTGTGTATTTTGAACCATCCTTGCATTCCTGGAATGAAAGCAACTCAATCATGGTGTTTAATCTTTTTGAAGTATTGTTGAATTCTGTTTTCAAGTGTTTTATTGACACTTGTATCTATTTTCATTGAGGACATTGGTCTAAAATTTTCTTCTGTGTGTGTATCCTTGTCCAGTTTGGTATCAAGGAAATACTGGCTTCACAGGATGAGTTTGGTAGCATTCCTTCCCCTTTCTATGTTATGGATCAGTTTGATGAGTTTAGTGCTAGTTCTTCTTTAAGAGTGGTAGCATTCTGCAGTGAATAGGACCCTGCATGAGGTCCTAGGCTCTTTGTTGGAAGATTTTTACTGTTTCAGTTTCATTATAAATCTGTTTAAGTGGTTTATATTCTCTTGCTTCAATTTTGGTAGTTGAAATACATGTAGAAACTTGTTCATGTCTTAGATTCTAGTTTGTTGGAGTATAGGTTTTCATATTCCCTAGTGGTCTTCTGAATTTCATTGGTATCTGTCATCTCCCCTTTTTTCACTAATTTTATTAGTTTAGGTCTTCTCCCTTCTTCTTTTGGTTAGTTTGGCTAAAGGTTTGTCAACCTTTTTTATCTTTTCAAAGAAAAGAAGTCTTTGTTTCATTGATTCACCATATTGTTTTTTTGTCTCCATTTCATTAATTTCTGACCTTACTTTTACTATTTCTTTTGTCTACTAATTTTGGGATTGGCTTGTTTCTATTTTTCCAAGAGTTTAAATTGCTTCATTAGGTTGTTCAAGATTTCTCTGGTTTTCTAATGTAGGTACTCATGTTGTAGGAACAATGAGGGAAACTAAGTCACTGAGACCATTTTTATAGGAAACAGGGAGTTTATTATGCTAGCGGACTCAGAGGAGATAATTTCTCAAAGCCCTGAGCCCCATCTGTGTCAGGGGCTTGGTTAAATACTTACAGAGTTTGTCCTTTATCATCCCTTACTACCCTCCCTTTTAGTATGTGGTTACAGTTGGCAGGAAACTTTGCAAGGCTAGCAGGTGGCTGCAGTGCTGCAGAGCTAGCAGAAAGGTGCTTTTAGACTCAGAGTGGGGAAACCCAGGTGAATACCAGACACAGTAAATCCCAGAAAAATAGCCAAGCTGGCCCCAACACTCATGTCTATAAACTTTCCCCTTAGCCCTGCCTTTTCTGTGTATTTTCATTCTCATTTGAATCTAAGAAATTTGAAAATTTATTTTTTTTTTGGAGTACTGGGTTTGAACTCAGGTCCTCACACTTGCTAGGCAGGCGCTCTTACCACTTGAGCCACTCTGCCAGCCTGAGAAAATTTTCTAATTTCTTCAATGACCCACAGACGATTCAAACATGTCTTCATGTGCTTGAATAGTTTTTGTACTTGTCCTTGCTGCTAATTTCTAATTTCATTGTATTATGGTCTGTTAGGGTTTAGAAAATTATTTCTATATTTTGTATTTGCTCAGACTTGCACTATGGCCTAAGACATGATCTATTTTGGAGAAAGTTCCATGGTTGCTGAGAATGTGTTCTCTGTTGCCATACAATGGAGTACTCTAAAGATGTCTGTTAAATACATTTCATTTATAATGTTGTTGGATATATCTATTGATGAGAGTGGGATATTGAGACCATACCTTTTATTGTATCTGGACCTATCTGTCCTGTTGTCTTCAGGAGTGTTTGCTTTATGAACTTGAGGGCACTGACATTTGGCATATATATTCTGGAATGATTTCTTCTTGATGGATAGCTCCCTTTATTAATATATAATAACTTTCTCTATTTATTCTAATTTTTGCTTGAAATTTGCTTTGTCTGATGTGAGTATTGCTGCTCCTGTTTGTCTGCAACTTCCACTTGGTATATCTGTTTCTATCATTTCACCTTTAATCTGTGTCTTTGTGAGACAGGTTTCTTGTAGACAACAAATAGTTGGATCCTGATTTTTAATCCAACCAGGCAATCTGTGTCTTTCAATTTGAAAGTTAAACCCATTCACAATTAGGGATATGATTGTAATAGTTTCCTCCCCCCAGGTTGATTATGGCATTGCTTGTTCTTTTCTTTCATCTTAGTCATCTTTGGATTTTGGTGATTTGCTGAGTTGAATATGTTTGCTATTTCCTTAGCTCTTATACGTTCATGTATTTCTCTTTTGAATTTTATTCTTTCCTTGATTCTTGTGTTTGTGACTGTTTTTCTTCCTTTTCTGTGTATTATTTCCTTAAGTATCTCCTGCAATGCAGGCTTGGTGGACGTGAACTGCTTTCATTTATTCTTATCCTGGAAGGTTTTTCTCTATCAAAATTGAAGGTAACTGCTGGATATAGTATTCTTACTTGGTAGCTGCTTTCTTTCAGGGCTTGAAATATACTGTTCCATGCTTTCCTGGCTTTTAGGCTATGTGCTGAGAGGTCTGAGGTGATTCTTACATGTTTACCTTTGTATGTTAGTTGGTGTTTTTCTCTTTTAAAATCTACTGCTTTAAAAATTATTATTATTGTACTGGGGGTACATTTTGACATTTACCGAAGTTCTTAACAATATATCATAGTTGAATTCACCCCCTCCATTATTCTCCTTTATCCCACCTCCCTATATGTTAATTTTGTATCCTGCTACTTTGCCAAAAGTGTTTATTCAATCTGGGAGTTTTTGTTGTTGTTGTTTATTGGTTGGAGTCTTTTGGGTCATTAAATATAGGATCACATAATCTGCAAATAGGGATCATTTGGTTTCTTCCTTCCCTATTTGAATCTGTTTGTTTTGCTTTCTTGCATTATTGCTCTGGCTAAGATTTCCAGTACTATATTAAGAATGTTGGGTGTGCTGATATTTGGTGCATATAGGTTAACAATTGTTGTCTCCTCTTGATAGATTGTTAAGGGAACAGAATTTATACTCTAGAAATAAGCTCTTGTACTTTTGGTCAGTTCACTTTTAATGAACTGACAAAGGCAATTCAAAGAATAAAAGACATTCTTTCCAACAAACTGTGCTAGGGCAAATTGTGTCACAACCTAAGTGTAGAGATTAAATTATAAAAACTTTGATCAGAAGCCGTTGCAAAAAATCTTCAGTATCTTGTGTAAGGCAGCTTTTTAGATACAATATAAAAGCACTAAGAAAAACCAATAAACTGGAATTTATTAATATTCAAAACTTTTATGTTTCAAAGGGCCTCAAAAGACATCATTAACAACTTTTGTCCAAACAAATATGTGTAAACTGATGAACAGGCAAATAAAATGTGGTATATTCCTACAATGGAATAATGCAGCATTCAGAAAGTACTAAACTACTAAGATATACTATAACCTGGATGAATCTCAAAAACAAAATATGAAATAGTTTTATTCATATGAAATGTCCAGAAATAGCTAATCTATAAATACAGCAAGTGATTTGTGGTTGCTTGAGTGGGGATAGTAATAAATTAACTGAAAATGTAATGGGAACAGACATATGTTTTATGAGTCTTAGCCCAGTAGCTAACTCAATTTCCTAGTCAGACTGCTTTCAATTGTGTGAGTTTTAGAAAGCTTTTCTTATTTGTCTTTGTCCATTCTCAACATGCAAGAGAATTAATAATTTAACATCTTTTCAGCTCCAGACAGGGTCATTGTGTCTCTTATCTCCTGACTACAGGAGTGAAAGAATTTTCAGGACAGAAGGACATGCAACTCTGGAGACTAGCACCAGTACATTAAGACATAAGTGGATCCAAGACCACCATCTGTCCTGAAGTCAGCACTTACACCCATAAGTCTCATTTCTTAAAAACCTGTCATTCCTGCTTCTCTCAGGGGCAGGACTGCAGTCTTTGGGATGCTAGTCTACTGCACTCCTACTTTGCCAGAAAAATTAATAAACCTTATTTACTTTTCTCCAAATCCTTGCTCTCATTATTTTTGAATTTTTCATTGAGTCCAGAGACAAAAATTTTGGTGTTATAAATAGGCAGGAGGGATCTTTTTCAGATAATGGAAATATTTTAACCTTAACCTGTTATATAATGATTATACAACATTATGTATTTACTAATACTAAATAAAATTAAAATAAAAAATTATTTACTAAAAATATTACAATTCAGTAAATGTATTTACTAAAAATGCTAAATAAAATTAACACTGGTGACTATGGTATATAAATAATAACTCAATAGAGCTGTTTTTAAAGAACAGAAAGGAGAAATTTATGTTCCAAATAGGCAAACTATGACACAATTTTTTGTTATTCAGGGATTGTAAGAAAATATAACCCAGTTGACAATTATAATTATATACAACCTATACTCATTTAGTGAAATAAAATCACATTTTTTTCCTCTGTGTGCAGGCCACATAAATTCTTTGATTCCAAAAAGAATCACACACACTTGTCAACATGTTTTCCCTCCTCAGGTTTTAGCATCAAACTGAAATGTAAAATCAGCCTAAAATATAGAAACCTTAATTAGGATGCCTTTATTTTTCTGTGATTTTTATCTGATTGTGATTTTATCTTTGTTAGATACCTTAAAGCTTAGCATTCCAGAGAACTAACTTAATACTCCTTTTAAGCAAGAAATTCAGTTCCTTCATTTAGGAAATGAGGATAGTAAAATGGCTAACTTGTAGAGGTATTCTGAGTATTCGAAAAAAGTATGTAACTCTACTTGTACACAGTAGGTGACAAGTAGTATATCATTGTAAAATAGCACGCACAACTGTCTCTATTAGAGGAAAAACAGGTTTCACTTCTCTTTCATATTCTTAGCTTAAGTGTGGAATGTGGAAAGGAATATGCCGTTTTTAAGGACCACATAGCCTCAGATACTCACTAGGTTTACTGCAATTCAGGTAGATGCTTGGAAAGTGCTTGGCACATAGTTTTTTCACTTCATAGTCATCAAAATATTTGCTGATACTCATTGCAAAGTTGTAACTAGGAAGCATCATTAATGTATTACTTGTTAAGTTCTTGATGACATAAGAAAGCTCATCTTCTATAGTTAAAAAGATGATACATTAGCTTCAGTTATAAGACATAAACCTCTTCAAAACACCAAACCTCCCCCAAATTATTAAGGCATTTTCAGACAATTATCAAAATAGCAGATGATTCTTGAGAAAGCAGTAATTATTAGTTCCTAAATTTGTTCACCTTGATAGCTTGTGGTATTAATTTGTTAATTACAGAATTGCAGTTTTGGTAGCAATAATTCCTTAGAATATGTCTTTTTCCTTAATGTGTGGGTCTGCTTCTTCCTTTCTTTTTCCCTCTTTTATCTCCTGTCCCTTTCCTCTTCCACCTCCATCTCTCACATACCCACTCAACATATACTTGCTGATTTCCAGAAAGCATAGATTTTCACACTCCTGGAAATTAAGTGCTCAGTAGTTAACAGTTTTATTCTCATGCTCACTCATCCTTAATTATTTAATGTATATTCAGGGGAAAGAGAAATACATTGTATGGAATCCTTACCATAATAGTGCATTATGGTGTAAATCATGATACTGAAAATAGTTGAAAAGTAGTTGAAGAGAGTGAGCTTGATGTAGGCAGCAGTACTACTAGAGAACAGGAAGCTTCCAAGATACATGAGAGGAACAACACTCCAGCCATACAGCATAAAGATCAGCACTGTGTCCAGAAAGTTGTAACCCACAACAAATGCATCCACTTCACAGTATTTGAATACTCCCTGGGTCATAGAGGTAAAAGTGAGGTAAAGGATACTATGAGGTAAGTCAAGGTGGGCACTAAGAAAACAGCAATACCTGTCTTCATTAGATCATAGACTATTTATTACTATGCATTTTTCTCATTTTTAAAACCTTAGAAGATAAGCCTAAAGTGAACTACTTCTAGCATATTCCAATGAGCACAATAATGACCCTTGTTTTTTTCTCTTTAAAACAATTTTTACCTTCCCCCCCATGATCAAAATCAAAGTAATTATGTCTGCATTAAGACAAACTGAATTTTCTTAGAAAAAATGACCTTAGAAGCAGGCTATTTCTCCAAAGATTTTCCCCATGGCTGCCCACGTCACCTTCTATATTCAGACTGCCTTCCATTCTCTCTTCTGAGCTTTTACCCAACTCAGTAACTCAGGGCTCTCCTTCCGTAATTCTTTATTCCATCTGAGAAGTGGATTGGGAGTACACAAATTTAGAGTATTCTAGATTAGGACAAGGGGAAGTATTAGACGTATTAAAAGAATTTTCCAGAAATCTGCATACTAATTGGTAATTACAACTTCTCCAAAGATAAGAAGTTGCACTTTTTGAATAATGACATAATTATTTACCAGGACCACTGGTAAATGCAAAGAAGGACAAAACTAAGAATGGCCTCTATTAGAATCCAGTATGGTTCTTGGAAATAGTTTATATTCAAGTAAAAGTGTCTAAAGGTCATATACGAAGAGAATCAGTGATCATAGGTGAGACAACCTAACAGCTGTAATTATAGTTGGTTCTTCCCCTTCAAACCAAGAGGACTAAAATTATGAAAATAAATATACTCAGAAAGAAGTTGTGGGTCATTTAGAGGCACCTTTGTTTCAAGGCTTAGAAGAATCTATTTCAAAGAAAATTTAAATCTTTAGGGCAAATGAAGAGACATATTTTGTTGTTAGATAGGATATGACTCAATGTAGTAAAAATGTAAAGTTTCCTAAATTTAAATAAAATTAGCAAAAGGATTTATTTGGCAGCACTAAGATTTGAATTTGGGGCTTCATGTTTGCTAGGCAGGCACTCTTACTGCTTGAACCATTCTGCCAGTCCCAAAGGATTTTTGTTTTGAAATAAGATTAAGCTGATTTGAAAGTTTACATTCAAATAAAAAATGTCAAGATAAATAGGAAATTTCACAGGAGATTAATTGAGGAGTGGAGTTGTGTTAGTCTATAAATTACTATAAAAGTGCCATAATTAAAACAAATTGGTGCAAAGTGACAAATTACAAACATACCAGTAAACAGAATAAGCAATATAAAATAGAAGCATATTGTTAGTTAGACAATAGTTTGCTATTTAATAAAGAAAACCCAGAAACATTAGTTTGTTACCTAAAATTCAATTTCTTTCTTCTTCTTCTTCTTTTTTTTTTGATGGGACTGGGGTTTGAACTCAGGGTATTGCACTCTCAAAGGAGATACTCTACTGCTTGAGCCACATATCCAGTCCATTTTTGCTCTGGTTATTTTAGAAATAGGGTCCTTGCAAACTATTTGCCCAGATTGGCCTTGAACCACAATCCTCCCAATTTCAGCCTCCCATGTGGCTAGAATTACAGGTGTGAGCCACTGGCACACAGCTAAAAATTAAGTTTCTGATTTAGGGGATATAGAAAATGATAAGGCTAGTAAAGTAAGCTGCGCCTGAGGCATTATGGCCTGACGAGGGAAAGCTCCCTGAGACTTTCTAGAAGTTAGCTGTACAATAAGAATACATATTTTGAGGCATTCCTACAAATCAATATTGATCAGCTGTCCACCCCTTGGTAAGGCCAATAGTTTTATCATTCACTAGAATTTAAATTAATCCAAAGACAAGCTGTCATCTACCCTCCCCAAGGTATATTTGCAATGGCTAGAGAAGCTGATGTCAGAATAGTATCCTTAGAAGAAATTACAAATATGAGAGCAGAAATAAGTTCAAAGCACATTGTCTATGATTTTTTTTTGTTTATTCATATGTGCACATGTTTGGGCCATTTCTCCCCTCAACCCCCACCCCCTCCCACTCTTTTCTGCCCCTCCCTCTCCCCCCCACCCCCTCGCTTCCAGGCAGAAACTGTTCTGCCCTTATCTCTAATTTTGTTGAAGAGAGTATAAACAATAATAAGAAAAACAAAGCATTTTTGCTAGTTGAGATAAGGATAGCTATACAGGGAGATTCCTAGCATTGCTTCCATGTACAAATGTGTTACATTCTAAGTTGATTCTTCTCAAACTGACCTTTTCTCTAGTTTCTGATCCCCTTCTATTGATCTCTGTTGCTTTACAGTTTCTGCATTAGTTCCTCTGCATTGAGGACATCAAATACTATCATGGTTTTTGGGTTTCTTACCTATCCGCATACCTCCTGTGTGTGCTCTTGTATTATCATGTGACCAAAGTCCAATCACATTGCTGTGTTTGCCCTAGATCTAAAGTCTGCATATGAGGGAGAACATACAATTTTTGGTCTTCTGAGCCTGGCTAACTTCGCTCAGAATGATGTTCTCCAGTTCCATCCATTTACTTGCAAAAGATAAGACTTCATTCTTCTTCATGGCTGAGTAGAATTCCATTATGTATAAATACCACATTTTCTTAATCCCTTCGTCAGTAGTGGGGCATCTTGGCTGTTTCCATAACTTGGCTATTGTGAATAGTGCTGCAATAAACATGGGTATGCAGGTGCCTCTGGAGTAACCTGTGTCACATTCCTTTGGTTATATCCCGAAGAGTGGTACTGCCAGATCATATGGCAGATCTATGTTTAGATTTTTAAGAAGCCAACAGATTGTTGGATCATCCTTTTTAATTCAGTTTGTCAAATAGATCAAAAGATGGGGAAATTAAGTCTGTTAATACTCAGTATTAGTATTGATAAGCATGTGGTGATTCCTGTCATTTAGTTGTCTTAGTTGTTTAAGGGTTTAATTGTGTGCAGCTAAATCAATGTTACTCTCTACTTTCTTGCCTTTTCTTTTCCTGTGGGGTTAGGTACTGCCTGTCCTCTCATGGTTTTGTTTCTTTCACTTTCTGTGTGCAGAATTCCTTGAAGAATCTTTTGTAGTGGTGGCTTTGTGGTCACATATTGTTTTAGTTTCTGCTTATCATGGAAGACTTTTATTGCTCCATCTATTTTGAATGGTAGTTTTGCTGGGTAGAGTATCCTAGGGTTGAAGTTACTTTCATTCAGTGCCCGGAATATCTCACCTCATGCTCTTCTTGCTTTTAAGGTTTCTGTTGAGAAATCTGCTGTGATTTTGATGGGTTTACCTTTGTATGGTATTTTTTCTTCTCTCTTACAGCCTTCAATATTCTTTCTCTAGTCTCTATGCTTGTTGTTTTAATGATAATATGTTGTGGGGTAGTTCTATTTTGTTCAAGTCTGTTTGGTGTCCTGGAGGCTTCCTGTACCTGAATGGGCATAGTTTTCTCTAGATTTGGGAAATTTTCTGTTATTATTTTATTGAATATCTTACAAATTCCTTTTGCTTGCACCTCTTCTCTTTCTTCAATGCTCATTATTCTCAGGTTTGGTCTTTTGATGGAGTGAGTTCTTGCATATTCCTTTCACAGGTCTTGAGTTGTTTGACCAATAGCTCTTCAGTTTTTCCTTTAATTACCATTTCATCTTCGAGTTCTGAGATTCTGTCTTCTGCTTGTTCTAGTCTGCTGGAATGGCCTTCCATTTTGTTTTGTATTTCTGTTTCCTTCTTTTCTCAGAGGTTTTCCATATCATGGGTCACTTTTTCTTTAATATTGTCAATTTTCAGCCTTAATTCATTTATCTCTCGTTATTGTTTTCTTTCTTTTTTTTTTTACTTTGGTGTTTATTCAGGGCTTCTATGATTTTTTTTATTTGTTCTTTTATTTGTTGCTTTCTCATATTCTTTATTTTTGTTGTCTTGGAATTTCTTGAGTGTCTCCTGTACATTTTGGTTGACCATATCTAGTATCATCTCTATGAAATTCTCATTGATTACTTGCAGGAGTTCTTCTTTTAGGATGTTCTTGTGAGCTTCATTCGGTTCCTTGGTATAGTTTATCTTTGTTTTGTTGGAGTCTGAATCTGGGTAACCATTTTCTTCATTTCCCTCTGGTTCCTGTACTAATTTATTATTGGAAGGAGAATGGTTTCCATCCTTTTTTCATCTTCCCATCATTCCACTTGGTGCTGTTACTGTCCCTGTACTGTGTGTAATTTAGAATTAGCTAGCTTACAATAGTAAAAGTAATGAGATCTAGAATGGAAGAGTAAGAGGAAAAAGAAAGCAAAGAAAGAAAAGAAAACAGAAAAAAAATTGAAAACCAAAGAAATTAACAGAGATGGTGTACTAACCAACAGTGAACTAAACAAGCATTTAGAGAGAAACACAAAGAAGAAAAAAGAAGAGAGAAAAAAATCCCAGGTTTAGGTGCAATGAAGTTTCATCTTAGTAGTTCTGGTGTTACTCCTTCAGCATGTAGTCCTGGTGTTGGTATTTGGGTAGTAGCTCTGTCGTTGTCTCACCTGTTGGTCTGCATCTCCCAGGCAGGTTTAGGAGCCAGCATCTGGCGGCATGGGATCCCTCCTGGTTTCTTAGTGTAACATGGTGTGGAGAAGCTTTGTGTGGGCTGGGGGTTCGGGGTATCAGAGTTTTGCTTCTTCTTGATGGTTTTTCTTGTCAAATGTGGCTCCGGTGTCTCAGCAAGATTTTTGCTTTAAGGAATTCACGTTATCTGCTTCCTCCCTCTAGTTGCCACCTTGGATCCTCTCCTCTATGATGATTTTGAATATATAAAAGACAGTGGGGTTTTAGAATAACTCCAGGAGTTTGACTCTGTACTAGCTGGGTAAAATTAGGTAACTTCTCTGAGCCTTAGTTTCCTTGCTTATAAACACGATGAATTAGAGTCACATCTGATTTTTGTGGTATTTGAATGGTATAACACATTAAAAATGAAAAGTACCTTTTCTTATAGCAAATTGTCTATTAACCAGGGGTTGATGGCTTAATGTGCCAGTCAATTTTAGAGACCCACAGAAAGAATAAAACCTTGGCATGGAGAAGAAAAGTTTCAGAGGTTGTGCAATTGATTCCAATGCTGCTCTCCCCACCTCTGTGAATATATATATATTTACAATGGCTAGAAGTTGATGTCAGAGTAAGAGTAATATCCTTAAAAAAATGTTACCTTCTCTTTCCCCCCACTAATTCTCCCAGCCATGTCCCATTATTATTATATATTTTATATATTAAATTAATAAAATAATATTATTTAGGTCTAGGTTCTGCTGCATGAAAATATGCAATATTTGGCCTTTTAAGCTTGCTTATCTCACATCATGATCTCAGGTTTCATTCATTTCCTGCAAATGACATAATTTCATTTTTCTTTGAATAATACTCCATTGTATTCAGTTGTTGGGCAACTATGCCAATTCCACAGCTTGGGTACTGTGAATAGTGTTGCAATAAACATGAGTGTTTAGGTTTCTCTCTTGTATGTTGATTTATACTTCTTTTGATGTATGCTGAAGAGTGGTACAGCAGAGTCATAAGATAGGTCTATTTTATTTTTGGTGAACCTCCATACTGGTTTTTATAGCAGTTTCATGATTTTACATTCCCACTAACATCATATGAGGGTTCCTTTTTCCCTGCATCCTCCCAGCATTTACTGTTGTTTGTTTTCTTCATGATAGCCATTCTGACTTGAATGAAATAAATCTCAGTGTAGTTTTGATTTGCATTTCCTTTATGGCTAAGAATATCAAACATTTCTTCATGTACTTTTTAGCCATTTGTACTTATTTTGAGAACTGTATGTTTGACCCTTGTTCCTTCCTATTATTGCTTATACTCTCTCTACAACAAAATTAGAAATAAGGGCAAAATAGTTTCTGCTGGGTATTGAGGGGGAGGAGAGGGAGGGGGCGGAGTGAGTGGTAAGGGAGGGGGTAGGGGCAGTGGGGAGAAATGAACCAATCCTTGTATGCACATATGAATAATAAAAGAAAAATGAAAAAAAAAAAAGAACTGTATGTTTGATTCATTTGCTCATTAATTGGATTATTTGTTGTTTTGCTATTTAATTTTGAACTCTTTTTATACTCTGGATATTAATATTTTATCTGATGAATAGCTGGCAAAGATTTTTCTCCCATTCTGTGGACTATCTCTTGAGTCTGGCAATTGTTTCCATTGGTGAGCAGAAGCTTTTTCATTTGTTGTAGTCCCAGCCAACTAAAAAACTATTTGCCTATTCTTGAATTGTCAAGCCTTTTCCTGTAACAGTTTCAAAGCTTTAGGTCTTATATTAATTTGATCCATTTTGGGTTGATTTTTGTACAGGGTGAGAGGTAGCAGTTTAGTTTCATCCATCTATATGCAAATATCCAGTTTTATCCATCTACATGCAAATATCCAATTTTTCCAATATCATTTGTTGAAGACTCTGTATTTTTTCCAACATGCATTTTTGGCTCCTTTGTCAAAAATGATATGGCCATACCAGTATGGGTTTATTTCTAGGTCTTCTATTAAGTTCCATTTGTCTTTATGTCTGTCTTTGTACCAATACCAAACTGTTTTTGTTACTATGGCTTTGTAGTACAACTGAAGTCCAGTATTGTCCAGCTCTTTTTTTTTTCCCTAAGGATTACTTTTGCTGTTTGGGGTCTTTTGTATTTCCATATGAATTTTAGGATTGATTTTTTTTGTAGTTTTGCAAAGAATAACATTGGGATTTTGAAGGGAATTTTGATGAATCTGTAGAGCTTTTGGTAGTATAGCCATTTTTACAAAATTAATTGTAATATTCCATGAACATGAGAAGTTTTTCTGTCTTCTGATGACTTCTTGAATTTCTTTCTTTCCAGTCTAGGAGTTTTTGGGTTGAGTTTTTATGGTCTTTTAAATACAGTATTATATCTTCTGAAACAGGGAAAATTTGACTTTTTCCTATTCAAATCACTCTTATTTAATTCTCTCTTGCTTTATTGCTCTGATTAGGAATTCTAGTACTTTACTGAATGAGAGTGGGGATAATGGACACACTTGTCTTGTTTCTGATTTAATGGGAAATGATTTCAGTTTTTCGTTATTTAGTGTGAGGTTGTCTATAGGTTTTTCATATATAATATAGCCTTTATTATGTTGAAGCATGTTCCTTCTATTCCTGATTGCTTCTATTCCTGTTTTATTATGAAAGGATGTTGAATTTTGTCAAAGGTTTTTTTCTGCATTTATTGAGATGATCATGTGGTTTTTGTCCTTAATTATGTTTACATGCTGCATTATGTTTATTAATGTATATTTTGAGCCATTCTTGCATTCCTGGAATAAAACCAACTTGATCTTTTTTTGTGTGTTGTTGAGTTCAGTTTGCGAGCATTTCAATGAGGCTTTTTGCATTTCTGTTCGTCAAAGAAATTGGTGTATAATTTTCTTTTTTTGTTGTCTGTATCTAGTTTGGTATCAAGTTAATACCTGCTTCATAGAATGAATTTGGCAGTGTTTCTTTCTATCTGATGGAATAGTTGGAGGAACACTAGTGTTCTTCCTTAAGAATGTGTAGAATTCAGAAGTGAATTAATCACGTCCTAGGTTATTTGTTGGAAGTCTTCATTACTTCTTCAATTTCATTACTTTGTTCTCAATCTGTTTAAGTGGCTCATATCTTCTTGCTTCAACCTTGGCAGGTCAAATGCATCTAGAAATTTATCCACTTTTTCTAGATTTCCCAGTTATTAGAATATAAGTTTTCAAAGTATTCTCTAATGATCCTTTGACTTTCATTGTTGTTATGATATACCTTTTTATCTCTAATTTTATTAATTTGGGTCTTTGTCCTCCTTTTGGTTAGTTTGGTGAAGAGTTTATTAATCTAATCTTTTCAAAGAAACGACTTTTGTTTCATTACTTCCTTATATTTATTTTTAGTCTCCATTTTATTAATTTATGCTCTCATCTTTATTATTCTTTCCACCTCCTATTTTTGGGGTTATTTATTTGATATTTCTTCTTTTTATAAATTTTTATTAGGAAATATTCATTATATGTAGAGAAATTCCTATTAGACTTATATTGTATATTATTTACATTGCCCCCATCATCTCTTCTCCTCAGCCCTCTCCCACCCCACTTAAAGCAATTGCAAGAGGGTATTTAACTGTTTCAAATAGGTGTTTGAAGTTCATCAACCATATACCATCACCTTAATTTCCTTCCTTCACCCTCTCCCTTGCTCCATCCACACACACTGTGCCTATTTTTCAGTCTTGATTTTCATTATTAATATTTAAGTTGACATTCAAAGGAGTGTCTCAATGTATGTCCTCTGTGGGTGTGCTTTACTTTGGTAGTTCAATCCCTTTGAATAATCTCCTTTACCCTTGTAACCTCCCTCCCCCCATTTTTCAAGTTTTCAATATACATCCTTATATCCTTTACCTTTACATCTTATGGTATGCAATATTACTGATGCTCTATTGTTCTCTTTTTCTTTCCCTCTTTCCCTGAGTTCTGTAGAGTAGTTCCACTGTTACAAACATGTTCCACATCTGAGTTTGTATATGATCATGCTTGTTTTTTTATATATATTTGTCTTTGGATCTATCTCCCCCATATGAAGGAAAACATGTGTCTTTCATGTTTTTGATCCCTTCACTTAGCATGATTTCCTCCAATTGCATCCATTGACCTTCATTTACCCATATCATTATTCCTTGCAGCTGAGTAATACTCCATTGTGTATATGTACCACAATTTTATGATCCATTCATCAGTTGTAGGGCATCTGTGTTGTTTGCAGAGCTTGGCTATTACAAATACTGCTGTGATGATCATCAGTGTACAGGTGTCTCTACTGTATCCTGTCATGTTCTTTTGGGTAGAGGCCCAGGAGTGGTATCACTGGATCATATGGCAGTTCTATCTCTAGTTTTTTGAGAAAAAACATAGTGGTTGTACTAACTTGCATTCCCACCAGCAGGTTATAAGGGTTCCTGTTTTGCCACATCCTCACCAGCATTTATTGTTATTGCCCTTGATTATGGCCATTTTAACTGGGGTGAGATGAAATCTAAGTGTAGTTTGGATTTGCATCTCTTTTATAGCCAGGGATTTTAACACTTCTTTGTATATTTACTGACCATTTGTACCTCTCCCTTTGAGAATTCCCTGTTTAATCCATGCGCCCATTTCTTCATTGGGGTGTTGATTCTTTGGGGCCTGAGTTTTTTGAGTTCCCTATAGATTCTGGATATTAGTCCCTTATCAAATGAGTAGCTGGCAAAGATTTTCTCCCATTCTGTGGGCTGTCTCTTGAGTCTGGTGACTGTTTCCTTTGCTGTGTAGAAGCTCTTTAGTTTGATGTAGTCCCATTTGTTCATTGTTTCTCTTAGATGCTGAGCCTTTTGAGTTTTGTTTAGGAACTCGTTCCCTATTTGTTTAGGAATCTGTTCCAGTGTATTTCTTACTGCTTCTTGAAGTTGTTTCAGGCCTTATATCAAGATCTTTGCTTCACCCAATAAAGAAATGGGCAAGTGAACTAAACAGAACTTTCTCAAAAGAAATTCAAATGGCCAAAAAAACACATGAAAAAATGCTCACCATCTCTAGCAATAAAGGAAATGCAAATTAAAACCACACTAAGATTCCACCTCACCCCTGTTAGAATAGCTATCGTCAGCAACACCACCAACAACACGTGTTGGTGAGGATGCGGTGAAAAAGGAACCCTCTTACACTGTTGGTGGGAATGTAGACTAGTACAACCACTCTGGAAAAAAATTTGGAGGCTACTTAAAAAGCTAGACATCGATCTACCATTTGATCCAGCAATACCACTCTTGGGGATATACCCAAAAGACTGTGACACAGGTTACTCCAGAGGCACCTGCACACCCATGCTTATTGCGGCACTATTCACAATAGCCAAGTTATGGAAACAGCAAAGATGCCCCACCACTGACGAATGGACTAAGAAAATGTGGTATCTATACACAATGGAATTTTATGCAGCCATGAAGAAGAACAAAATGTTATCATTTGCTGGTAAATGGATGGAATTGGAGAACAGCATTCTGAGTGAGGTTAGCCTGGCCCAAAAGACCAAAAATTGTATGTTCTCCCTCATATGTGGACATTAGATCAAGGGCAAACACAACAATGGGATTAGACTATGAGCACATGATAAAAGCGAGAGCACACAAGGGAGGGGTGAGGATAGGTAAGACACCTAAAAAACTAGCTAGCATTTGTTGCCCTTAATTCAGAGAAACTAAAGCAGAAACCTTAAAAGCAACTGAGGCCAATAAGAAAAGGGGACCAGGAACTAGAGAAAAGGTTAGATCAAAAAGAATTAACCTAGAAGGTAACACACACGCACAGGAAATTAATGTGAGTCAACTCCCTGTATAGCTATCCTTATCTCAACCAGCAAAAACCCTTGTCCCTTCCTATTATTGCTTATACTCTTTCTACAACAAAATTAGAAATAAGGGCAAAATAGTTTCTGCTGGGTATTGAGGGGGGGAGGGGGAGGGGGCGGAATGGGTGGTAAGGGAGGGGGTGGGGGCAGGGGGGAGAAATGAACCAAGCCTTGTATGTACATATGAATAATAAAAGAAAAAGGAACAACAAAGAAAAAGATCTTTGGTTCACTTTGAGTTGATTTTGGTACAGGGGGAAAGACAAGATTTAGTTTGTCTTATACATGTGGATATCTAGTTTTCCCAGCAGCATTTGTTGAAGAGGATTGTCTTTTCTCCACTGTGTGTTTTGCATTCCTTTGTCAAAGATCAGTTGGCTATAAGATGTGTGGATTTATGTCTGGATCTTCTATTCAGATCCATTGGTCATGCTGTCTGTTTTTATGCAAATACTATGCTGTTTTTATGGTTATGGCTCTGAAGTATAGTTTGAAGTCAGGTATTGTGATGCCTCCAGCATTGGACTTTTTGCTCAGAATTGCTTTGGGTATTTGAGGCCTTTTGTTTTCCATATATATTTCACAACTGAATTTTTCTATTTCTGTGTAGAATGTCATTGGAATTTTGATAGGGATTGCATTGAACATGTAGATTGCTTTTGGTATTATGGCCATTTTCACAATGTTGATTCTACTGATCCAGGAGCATGGGAAGTCTTTCCATCTTCTGATGTCTTCTTTGATTTCTCTCTTCAGTAGTTTATAGTTTGATGTAGGTGCTAATAGATATAAACTTTCCTCTTAGCATTGTCTTTGCCATATCCCTAAGGTTCTGGTAAGTTGTATTTTCATTTGCATTGGAATTTTGTCCCCCTCCCCTTCTTTTTCAATGACACACTGGTTATGTAAGAATGTATTATTTAGTCTCCATGTTTGAATATTTTCTACAGTTTCTTTTGCAGCCAATTTCTACCTTTATTTCATTGTGATCTGATAAAATACAGAGTGTTACTTTAGTTTGCTTATATTTGTTAAGACTTGTTTTATGTCCTAAAAAATGACCCATTTTGGAGAAAGCTTCATGGGCTGCTGAAAATGTACATTGTATAACTGGTGGATGAAATGTTTTTTAAATGTGTGTTAAGTCCATTTGGTCTATAGTATCACTTAATTCTGAAGTTTCTATATTGATTTTTTTGGTCTGAATGACATATCTATTTGTGAGAGTAGGGATAGTGAATCTCCCACTATTATTGTGTTGGAATCTATCTGTGCTTTTTAAGTCAAGTAGTGTGTGTTTAGTGAAATCGAATGTGCCAGTGTCCAGTGCATATATGTTATCTTTTCTTGACTGACTGTTTCTTTTGTTAATATGAATTGACCTTCTTTGTCTCTTCTGACTAATTCTGCCTTGGAGTCTGTTTTATCACATATGAGTATAGCTACTCCTATCTGCTTTTGGTATCTATTTGCTTGGAAAATCTCTTCTATCATTTCATCCTAAGCCAGTGTATGTTTTTGTCAGTAAGATGCATTTTGTATAGACAACAAATGGCCAGGGCTTGTTTTTAATCAATCCCACAATTTTATACCTTCTGATTGGAGAATTGAGACCATTAACATTTAGTGTTATCATTGGAAGTTATGTAGTATTTCCTGTCAATTTTCTGTTGTGATGTTTGCTTCCTTCCAAATCCTTATTTACAAATCTATTCATAAACTGTTCTTTATTCTTTCCTATAATTTCCTGTTTTCACTTACCTTCCTCTTCTGTGTTTAAGATTCCTTTAATTATCTTCTGCAGTGCAGGTTTAGTGGGCATGGATTCCTTTAGTTTTTGTTTATTGTGGGAGGTTTTTATTCTCCTTTAATTATAAAAGGTAGCCTTACTGGATACAGTAATCTCAGTTGACAGTTATTTTCTTTCAGGGCTTGGTATCTATCATTCCATGACCTCCCTTCACTTGATGAGTTCCCTCTTTATGTATCTTGTTTCTCTTTTGCAGCTTTCAATATTCCTTCTTTGTTCTGTATATTTAGTATTTAACTGTAATATGTGTACATGTATTTATTTTCTCATTTTGCCTATTTGGTTTTCTGAAAGCCTCATATAATTGGGATTACTTTCTGTTTCTCAAGATTGGGGAGGTTTTCCACCATTATTTTATTGGATACATTTTCTGTGCCTTTAGCTTGTATCTCTTTTCCTTCTTCTACACACGATTTGTAGGTTTGATCTTTTGATGGTGTCCCAGAAGTATTGCATGTTGTCTTTTCTTAGTATTTTTTGTCTTTGTCTGATTGATCTAATTTCTCTACTTTATCTCTCTATCTATAGACATATATATATATATACATATATATATATGTATATATATATATATATTCAACTTGTTCCATTCTATTAGCAAGACTTTCAACTGAGTTTTTAATTTAGGTTATTGAGCTTTTCATTTACAGGATTTTAATTTGATTTTTTTTTCAGGATCTCTCTACCTTCAGTGAATTCTTCTTTCATATCCTGCATTGTCTTTCTTAATTCATTCGGTTGTATATTTGGATTCTCTTTGAGTTTATTTAGCTGTTTATTAATATCCTACACACATTTAGGTGTTTATACATGTCCTTTTTAATTTTGTTGATCATCTTATCATTGTTTGCTTGAGTTTATTGTTTCAAATTTCACCCACTTCAGTATCTTTCAAGTTCTTTATTATAGAATTGTTGACTTTTGAAGGAGAAATGTTACCTTGTTTTTCCATATCAGAAATATGTTTCTATGTTGGGATTTATGCATACAGACCAAGATTTTTATTAGAGGTTTTAATCCTCTTTTTTCTTGCAGATGGAGTTTCACAAGACTTGGTAATTGGCTGGGTTGTGGTATAGAAGCAACCACATTTGATAGACACCCACCAGAAAATAGCCATCCCTAATAAAGAACAATCACTGCCTCTGCTTCATTATCTTTAGAGGTATCAAGGAGAAAAGATGATACTTTGTGAACAAGGAAGATATCAGTTAATAAGAGTGGAAATGGGAAGGATAGTGGGGGGATAATGAACAGTAGAAGATGTGTGCCGAAAGGAGAAGTGGCTGACATTAACTTACGGGGATATTGAGAAAGCAGAATGAGATAGAAAAAATCTTGCTGAAGTTGTATTGTGAAGGACAGGAGAAAGAGAAAAGAAGAAAAACAAACAAAATTGATACGGCAATCTAACCACCACTACAAGTACAGGGAAAAAGAAGGATTGTAGTCACTGCAGAGAGTGGAGAAAACTACTGCAACTGTAGATGGAAAACAAACTGGGGAGGGAGACAAGAGTGGGATGGAGAATATTTAAAGATTCAATATTTAAAGTTGGTTGGTGTGGCTCTCAGATGATTGCCAAAAAAAAAAAAAAAAAAAAAGGAAGAAAAATCAGAACTAAAAAGAAACCAAGAAAAGACTATCAAAAACACCCAAATCAAACATACAAAAATAAATTAAGACAGTGCAAAAGGCCAGTATTTTCTTGGTTGCTTTTTTGGTTTTTTTTCCCTAAAGTCAAATTGGTTAGTCCAGTAGCAGTAGTCTGGTCAGAGGCTTAGCTAGTCCCCACTCATTTCCCACTTAAGATGTGGTGTCTTCTGTCTCCCAGACCCCTGCCAATTCAGTCTCTTGGTCTCTAGACAGTACCCGTTGGTTCCTGGGTCAAATACTGCTGTATTGTGCTCTGCTGAGATATTCTAGATGGAGTTGTGACTAGTATCTGCATTCTGCTAGTCCTCATGACCCTATCTTTTGTATCATAGGGGTTTCTGTGAAGCATTTGGTATGCTCTCCTTGGTTTCCATCATACGCTGGCCTGCTGCATCAGAGCTCATAAACCTGCAACTTCAGTCGCCTAGCTCTCTCCCTTGTGCTTTCAGTCTGTGAGGAGTCATCCACAGATCTGTGCCTGCCCATGCCTGCCAGCAAGCTCATGGGTTGTTGATGGAATCAAATCTGTGCCAGCAGCATTGAGTTCCTTAGCAGTTCTACAGGGAGGTTGGTGTGAGAATAGTTGTTCAATAAGGATGAGAGATGCTGGGTGATACCACTCTGCCACCATCTTGCTTGCCATCCACTGAGAATTTTTTCAGTTTGTCTTTTACAATAGCAATTAGCATGCTCTTTCAGAATGATCTTATGTTTTGGTGGTACTAGGATTTGAACTTGAGACCTCATGTCTGCTGTCATTTGAGTCATGCACCCAGTCCTTTTTTTGCTTTAGTTATTTTTTGGAGAGGGTCTTCATTTTTGCCCAGAGCCAGCCTCAGACTGCAGCCCTCCTACCTATACTTCCTCATAGCAGGAATTACAGGTGGGTTCCACCTTGCCTAGCTTGTTTGTTAAGATGGAATCTTGCTAATTTTTGCCCTGAACCATATTCCTCCCAATCTCTGCCTCCCAAAATAGCTGGGATTACAGGCATGTGCAACCACACTGAGCCCTAATTTAAAAAGTTATTTTAAGTTTTTTTCAGTACTGGGGTTTAAAATCAGGAACTTGTGCTTGCTTGACAAATACTCTAGCGTTTAAGCCACATCACAAGCTCTTTTCCTTCAGTTATTTTTCAAATAGTCTCTCATGTTTTTACCCAGGGTCAGCTATGGACCATGATCCTCCTATCTACATTTCCTTCATAGTTGGGATTACAGGTATGTGATACCACGCCTGGTTTATTTATGGAAGTTGGCTAACTCTTTGCCTGGGCTGGCTTTGAAACATGGTCTCTGCCTCCCTAGTAGCCTGGACTCCCTAGTAGCTTGGATTACTGGCATGTGTCACTACATCTGACCTTCTATTTTCACTTTTGTGACTACTGCAAAACAGTGAACTATTTGAGGGCTGAGACAATGTCTTATGCATATTTATATCTCCAGTACCTTCTGTATAAAAAGCAAACTTACCTCTTTTACCAACATTTCCATAATGAGGTCTCTACATTATATTCCCTGGCATAAGTCATGTAGTTTCAAATTATTTGACAACTTTAATTTTAGGACACAGTGGAGAAAGAATTTATATAGGCAATCAAAGAACAATGACTCTTGATAAAATCTCAGCTGACACTCACCAGTAGTAAGCAGCAGGGAACAAAGAAGCAGATGAGGTCCCATAACAAAGCAGAGAGCCAGTATGTAAGCACATAGACTCCACTCAGAAACTGGATGTGCTTCGCTTTGCTGATTCTTTCAGTCACTGTCAGGAGACAAAAGCTACCGACTACAACAGAAATGCCAAAAGCCAAACATTGTACTATTTGCAGTCCATTTATAGGCCTACAGAGATGAAATAAAAGATAAAAGATGAAATACAGATATACAGTGCTGATTTCAGCAGCTATTTTCAAATGTATATGGCCAAATAGCAGGGAAATAGCTTAAAACTCAATTTCAGTATACATATACTGGACTGGAACCATACACGAAGCGAGGCAGAGGCTTGTTGGAGGCTGTAATGGAAGCAGTGGGGCCAGAGAGTGACATAAAAAGAATGTTGTCTAACACCGCCAGTGATGTTGCAGCTGAGTGGTACACCTCATTATTGAACAAAATAGTAAACACTGTTTTGTTTTTCTTGACCTCAATGGAAAGTGCAATAATGCAGAACTCACGACACTCTTTACTTTCAAGTATGTAATTAATTACATTACCTAGAATAAGAAAGAAATTCATCAATGAGTCAACATATAATACAACTTCTAGTACTTATATTGGAGAGGAAGGATCAAAAAAAATTTTTTTTGCTGTTTTATCATTTCTCTTTTCAACCTCCACCAATGGCTATTTTAAACCTTTACCTTTCTTGTCAGGAATTCTATCCCACCACTAATTCTTACAATAAATCTCACTATTTAAGGTACAAACTGAGAAAATATTAAGTATTTTTCTTGTCTAAAGTAAACATGGTTCTTTTAAAATTGTTTTGGCTAGTTTAGTTCATTTGTATTTCTATACAATTTTTGGGATCAGCCTGTCAGTTTCTGCAAAAATGCCTGCTGGAATTTTATCAGGATTACATTGAATATGTATTTGGGAAGAACTGCTACTCTAGTAAGTCAGTAGTCCTAATACATGACATGGAATGTCTTCCACTTACATATAATTAATTTAATTTCCCTTGGAAACATTTTGTAATTTTCAATGATACAAATCTTTTCCTTCTTTAATTAAATTTACCCCTAAGTACTTTATTCTTTTTGATACCATTTTGAGTTTTGGAATGTGTTTTCTTCCCCATATATGCCCATTACATATAAGTAGGATTTTTTAAAAAGAAATCAAGTGTGAAAACTTCTGCATTTTGATTAAGAGATGTCCACTCCATTTATGTTTAATGTAATTATTGAGATGGTGGGATTTATATATTCCATTTTACTATTTATTTTCCATATGTCTTAACTCCTTTTTTGTTTCTCTGGTTTTCAACTACTGCCTTTTATGAGGTAAATATAACTGTGCTATTAAAGTTTGTGGTTGTTTCTTGATTTATTTAATATTTTTTATTTTTTGATAGTACTGGTGTTTGAACACGTGTGCTTGCTAGACAAGCTCTCTACTACTTGAACCATAACTCCAGCCTTTGTTGCTTTAGCTATTTTTCTTATAGAGTTTCATGCTTTTGCCCTGAGCTGGCCTCAGACCACAATCTTCCTACCTCTGCCTCCCATGTAGCTAGGATTACAAGTGTGTGCCACTATGCTCAGTTTGTTTGCTGAGATAGGGTCTACTAACTTTTTTTACCCAGGCTGGCTTCAAACTATTATCCTTCTATTTCCATCTCCCAAGCTGGAATTATAGGTGAGAGCTGTCATGCCTGGCTATTTTAAATTATTTTCTCAGTGGTTCTTCTGGTATTTACAATATAAATCCTAATTTAAAACAATATACAGCCATCCTTACTCTTATGTTTACCTCTGTAATAATCTTTGCCAGTGTGATTCTAATTCTTTATACAGATCAGACTTATTGTCCAGTGATCTATGAGCTAGAGCTCTTTTTACTTTAGTTTTCAGATAGGGTCTCACACTTTGGCCCAAGGTCAGCCTTGGACCATGATCCTACTACCTACAGCTTCTTGGGTAGATGGGATTACAGATGTGAGCCACTGTACCTGACCTTTCCTTTTACATTTTACTATAGACAGCAAAGAGGAACTAGGACATGACTTGAACCCTTTGCTTAGAAATCTCCTCAGCTAAATATCCAACTTCATCACTTACAATAAGTTCCATAAAACAGAATACAATTTGGTTAAGTTCTTTGATTCTTTATAACAAGGATCAACTTTCCTCCAATTCTCAATAATGAGTTCCTCATTTCCATCTGAAATTTTACCATGTCATCCTTTGTGCTTTTACTTCTGCCAGTATTATGTTCATGATAATATACTTCGAAGATAAAAGTTTTCTTTAAAGATTTCTTAGTTTCTGGATTAGTACTCACCAGAATCATCTTTAATATTTGTATTTCTGCCAACAGTCTCTTCAAGACTATCTAGATTGCATCTAACATTTACCTCAAAACTCTCCGAGCCTCCCTCCATTACCTAGTTCCAAAATCATTATCATATTTTTTTGGTATTTGTTATAGCAGCACCCACTTCCTGTTACCAAAATCTTGTCTTTGTTTTCTAAGGCTGCCACAAGATTGGATGGCTTAAGCAACAGAAGGTTATTTACTCATAGACTAGAAGCTAGAAGTCTGAGGTAAAGTGACAGTTGGGTTGGTTTCTTCTGAGGCCTCTCCTTGGCTTTTCTGTGGCTGTCTTCTCTGTGTGTCTTCACATGGTCTTCCCTCTGTGTATTAATGTCTATGTCTAATTTCTTCTTTTTATAAGAACAACAGATACATTAGATTAGGGCCTACCTTAATGACTTCATTTTAAATTAAATTACATTTGCAAAACCTTATTTCCAATACAATCACATTCTGAGATATTAAGAGTTAGGACTTCAATGTGTGTATGTGTGTGTACAATTCAGTCATTAACTCTTCCTGCTCTTTTTGTTGTTGTTGAAAAGTGGATGTTTCTGATAAATATTGTAGTGATTCTAAAATATTAACTACTCTGCCCTGTATGACTGTTGTTATTGTTCTATTAAAAATGCTGTTCCTCATTTGTTTATTAACTTAAGTGGATCAATTCTATAGTCTCCCCAGTGAACAGCTACTGATTTCTCTGAAAGACTTAAAATCTGGATTTTATTTTTATACCTGGCTCCGAGAACTCAACTCTTCATCCGTATAATTTAGTAATCACCAAAAGAATTTCCTGAATGCCCTGAGTCAGTAAGTGTTCCACCATTTGCCAAGTTAACCTGTATATGAAGGCATATCTTCAAATTTCAGGAACTTTACAAGTCAGTTTCAACTTCTACTTCCTCTTATACAAGTCTTCCACATCAACCAGAGGTGAGTGACTGAGTATACAACTTCCGTAGGTCATTTTTGGTGATGCACACCACCATTCTACCTTATATACCCTCTGCAACAACAGATCTTTTCAAAGTTCACTGTAGTTATCTAGTTCTCTAGGTATGCTTTTTAAATTTTGGCCAGGCTTTTATTTGGCCCAAATGAAACCACAGCTTCAGCTAGCTGTAATCATTATGCTGTCAGATTGCTGTTGATTTTAGTAATACCCTGGGAGAGGTGTTTTTATTTTATTTTTTCCAAATCCAGTAGTAACAATGCTGTAGGAATGGAGTTTTCCAGGAATTGGTAGTTGATAGTGCTCTAGGGATGGGGCTTTTAACAGAGCTCCAAAAGGTCTGTTCTTTCTGCTAATTGCAAGGCTACTGGTTTTTCATGATTATCATACCACTGAGCCAGGGAAGGAGGGTGATAGTGTAACAGGTACTTAGAAATTGCTTTTGCTGAAGAGCACTGACTCCTCCTTACTCTTGTTCATGAACTAACTAAAAGAAGAAGAAAAGTTTGGCATCTTTGTTTCTATTTCTATCTTTGAGTCATTCACCTTGCAGCCACCACGGAGTTGAGGAAGGACAGCACTAATCAATAACATCTTTGTAATAAGGGATAGAAAGATAGAGGAAACTGCCTTCAAGAATAGGAACAGCAGAGCCTTTGCTGGAAAGACCACCTGCCAGGTACCAATGATTTACTTGTCTTGGACAGATTACTCCCACCAAGTGATGACAGTGATAACTTTTCTGGAACCCCTGGATAATGATTCACCATGCCATACTTTGACCAGGGCTCTTTAAATAATTTTGCCTCCCTTTTGCTCATGCACCAAATTTGTTCTCTATTGAAACCTAAGGCTCATGTTTGTACCCCAAAGCTGGGTTGAAGTTCTTACTTTGCCTCTTCTGGCAGCATGCCTGTGCCATGTAATAAACCTTCTTTTTCTGCCCTTCACCATTACTTGTCTCATTTGGTGTATTGGGGTGAGTGGAACCCCTGGAGTTTGGGCATGGAGGCTACAACTCTGGTTTCAGTAGGAGTGGTTCTAAATTAGAATGCTAAATTTTCCTTGAACAGACACATTCTTGTTTTTTTGTTTCTGGTTAATTTCCAGTGCTCTAAAATTTTTGATATAAAAATATTTTTTATAAGTATTTTTGTTGCTTTCATGGGAAAATGGGTGAATTTCCACCTTAACAAAAGTTCAAATCCTCTGGCCATTAGGTGTTGGGATCATTATGCAAAGAGATAACAAGCTGGTTTTTTTTTCTTTGTGAACTGGGGTTTGAACTTAGCACTTCATGCTTGAAAAGCAGGCACTCCACTATTCAAGATACATCTCCAGTCCATTTTGCTCTAGTTGTTTTGGAGATGGGGTCTTGTGAACTATTTGCTTGGGCTGACCTTGAACCACAGTCCTCCATATCTTAGCTTCCCAAGTAGCTAGGATTATAGACATGAGCCACCAGTGCCTGGCAAAAGGGCTTTTTTTTTTTTTTTAGCATTAACAAAGATAAGGCAGAGAACGTATTTGGTATGTTTCTTACTGAAGACAAATATTGATCAAATTAAGTACAGTTATCTACAGTACCTTCAAAAACTTAATTCTGAAGAGTCAATCTTAGTAACTCTTCAGCTACTTGTTTTAGAATGGTCAATATAATAAAGGATGGCTTTTAGAAACTGGAACCAACATCTGTGAGTGCTCAGAGAGACCTAACTGTATTCTGGTCAGAATGAAAGTTCTAATGCTGAATTGCACAAAAATACATTATTTTCATCTTTTTCCCTTCCCTCTGAAAGATGATAAAATTAGCTGAAAGACCACCTACAGCAAATTAATGATTAACTTTTGTGGCCATTTGTCTTGAACTGTAGATTTTTGCATCTGATTTAGCTTTCTCTCTGATACTGGGAATTAATAGGAAAAGAAAGAAATGAGCAGCTAAATAGCATAGTATTTTCTTTGCAAGTTGCAAAAATAAATCTTCATATAGTTACAGTCTCCTTTTTTCCTATGGGTCTTACCTTTCACTTCCCGTAGTTCTTGATTCCTAGGCTTTAGGAAAACCTCAAGGTTCTTTATGAGATTCAAAACCAAATCAGAATTCCCTGAAATTGAGTAAGGCACAATGGTTCGACCATAGTGACGCAAATCCATTTCCCTTACGGGCACATCACCATCGAAATTCTGAGCTATTAAGAGATAGGTAGTGACAACTACAATTACTATTATCTGTAGCAACATCAACTTCCAGTGGCGCCAGCTGAATAGTGCCCTTTTTATAAACATAGAACAAAATTGCTGGAGGTAAAGTGGAAACTAAAAGAGGAGAGAAAAATAGTATTACAATGTTTACTGATCCAAGAGGATATTCATGCTGCAATTCACTAATTAAATGCTTCAAAATTTTATGGCAGAATATATATATGCATAAAATACAACACAAATGCATGTTTTGATATGACCCTAATAAAACAACAAGATGGCTAATAATTACATAAGGTATTAATGAAAGGATTAAGATCTGGCTTCTACATATTCTAAAATCTTAAGATGACTTTCTTAACATGCTATAGTATTTCTGATAAGAAAATCAAAATTGTTAACCTTTCATTTTGGTTAATATTAAACCATAATTTTTCTATTTTCTTCATTTGAAAACATACCATAAAACTATAATATTTCAACTAATTTTAATACACATACTGTAGTACCTAGAAAATGTCCTTAATTTGATAAACATATATCTTATGAATACAATTATCATATCTCTTTGGTCTTGTCAGAACTGAACAAAAGTAGACCTATAATGAGAACTTTTCAAAGGGATACTGACAAATAATAATGGTGAGAGTAGCAGCTGTGATCTTTATCAAGAACTGATTTCTCCTACATCAAAAAATTAGTGCAGTTGTAGTGTGGCAGGAAGGTAGGGTGGGGGAAGGGAGATAAAGAGAGACAATGAGGAAGATAATGAGAAATAATGGATGCAACAATAAAACAAACAAAAACAGATTTGAGGAATGTGAGACCAGATAAGGGTCACCTCGCCCCAGAGGTTAAATTAGCCAATGAAATAGTATGTAACCATGTATGGGACAAGCTGTATCCCCCATTTCTGTAACCCACTCTAAATGGTATATAAGGAAAGCCCCCTTTGTTCTCAGGGCTCAGCCTTGGATGTGATTCGCTGCTGGCCTGCTTAATAAACTTGCTTCCCAAAAGCTTTGGTGCCCTATCTCTCTGTCTGAGACTTCCTACACTTCTGGGGGCTCAGTCTGGGATTTGGAGGGCAGTGTTTTAACCTCCTTGTTGCCAGCTCAGTGTCCCCAAACCACCAGAAGGGCCACCCTTGCCAGACGCCACTGGATGTGTTGATCTGAGGGGAGGGAGGCTCTCTCCCAGTGAACTGAGGAGGCAAGTTTTGGCCATGCAAAGGAATCCAGAAAGGTTTGGGAACCAACTTGAGAGCCCAGTTCATCAGACTGGTAAGAACCCAGGTTTGAATTTAGGCCTGCTTTAGGAGGCAGAAGGGTGAAACCATGTCTCTCAGGTTCAGGAGTGGGATGGAAGTACTGTACTGTGTGAGTGTGTTAAAGTGAGAGCCTGAGATGCAGCCCAGCTACGAAGCGAGTGCAGAGTCATATGGGAAACTCATATGGTCTACGGTGATCCCCAACAGGGTCTCCAGCCTCACTATGGCTAAGAGACGCCTAAATCCCCATGAGGGGAGCATCTGGAGATGGACAAAGTGAGTGGTATTATTTGTTTTCTCCTGTGTGCCAGAAAGGAGGACCCCTTACCTCCTCTCCACAACCTTCATATGACCCTTCCATTTCTGTCTGTCTGGACATATGGCAACAGGAGGAATGGGAGGAGGTCAGAGTAAGAACACCCTCCTGGGGTGCATACTTAAGAACTTTAAAAAGGGATTTAATGGAGATTATTTAGGACCTTCTGTGAAATAGACTGGCCTGCTTTTGGAGTAGGATGGCCCTTGGAAGGGTCATTAGATAATGTCATAGTCAATAGTTTTTGAAGTGGTTATAGGGGAGCTTGGACACTCAGATCAGTTTCTTTATATTGACTGCTGGCAACATGCAGTCTTCAGTTGGCTCACATGGCTAAAGCCCCACCTATAGGAAGCATGTACAGTCGTGGTAGCCAGGGTGGCAGCAGCTTCCAAGTTCAGGGAAAAATGTAAAAAGCCAGAGAAAACCACGTTAGCAGGGAAACCTGAGGATTCCATGCCCCCTTATCTGCTACTGTATCCACCTTTGCCACTGCCTTCCACCCCTTTACCTCTACCCTTGGAAGGAGAAGCAGCATCAGATGGGGGTACCCCAGAAGCAAATATGCCTACAAGGCCAGGCCGAGGAGTCTTTGAAACTGCAACAACCCCCACCTTCCTAAGGCCCCATGAATCTCCTGCTCACTCTGAGCCCACCAGTCCTCACTCTGCAGCTCCTTGTGAGACTGGCCCCTAAGTTCAACCAGGAACATTTGAACAGTCCCAATATGGATCTAGCCTCCCTCCCCGCTGAGACCCACCACCCTGCAGATGCCCCTGAGAGAGGTCCAGGGCCCAATATATTATGACTAGCATGGTCAGATACAAGGAAGAAGGCAGACATTTGTCTACCATCCTTTTACCACACAGACCTCCTAAATTGGAAGCACCATACCCCTCCTTCATAGAAAAGCCTCAGGCTCTGATTGACCTAATGCCGTCCATCATCCAAACTCATAAGCCCACCTGGACAATCTCCTGACAGCTTCTTCTGACTCTAATATAGAGGAGTGATGTCGTATAATCTTGGTGGCTCTAAAGTGGCTGGAAGATCATGCCCCTGTGGGTACTTTAAATGCCCAAGCCTATGCTCAGGGCCAGTTCCCCAAGGAGGACACCCATTGGGACCCTAATGATGACTGAGATTACCAGCGGCTTGAGCGGTATCAGGAGGCATATGAAGGATGGAAGAAAAAGGCCGTGAACGTGAGTAAGACAACAGATGAGAGCCCCAGCCAGTTTTATGAGCATCTATCTGAGGCCTTCCACTTGTACACCCCTTTTGAGCCAGAGGATGATTAATGCAGCATTTGTTAGCCAAGCACAGGGGCACATAAGGCAAAAATTACAAAAGCTTGAGGAGTCTGCTGGTATGAATGCCAGAGGCTTCTGGAGGTGGCCACAAAAGTCTTTGTCAATCAAGATCAGGAGGCCAGATGGGAGGCCAATAGAAAGATGAAAAGGAAGGTGGACCTCCTTGCTGCTGCTCTTGCTGAACAGTCAGATGGGCTCCAGCATTGAGGCCATGGCAGAAGAGGAGGCAATCCCCATGGATGGCAGTCAGTGCCCCCAGAATGGCCTCACCTTAGAGAGGAACTAAGGTGGGACCAGTATGCCTGTTGTCATCAGGAAGGACACTGGAAAAATGAATGTCTCCAACAGTTCAGGGACCCCCAGAGGGCCTCCCAGACCAGAGGTAGAGGCCAAGTTGTTGAAGGAAAGTATTGGCCTGCTCAGGGGAGAAGAAGCCCCTGGGAGTAAGACGTTGTTAGGCTGGCTACTTTTGAGGATTATGAGAACTAGGACAGACCAGGCTCCATTCTATTGGGCCCCCAGGAGCCTATGGTCCAAATGAAGATAGGGGGCCATCCTCTTGATCTACTGGTGGACATTGGTACAACCCACTCGGTTGTAACCCAACTCATGGGCCCTTTCTCACAGAGACATGTGACCATTGTTAGGCCATGGGAGGTCAGACTTGCTGCCCCTTCCTCATATCCAGAAAATGCAATCTTGGAAAGCATGAAGTAAGGCTGAGTTCCTCTACATTCCTGATTGCCCTGTGGCTTTGATAGGAAGAGATTATTGTGCAAACTAAGGGCACAGATAACTGTTGACTTAAGGCACAGCAGCCTTACAGCAAAGAGGGCCTGAAGCCAAGATTCTCTCACGGTTGCACAGGAGGAGGATTGCTGACTCTGTGCATCTAAGAAAGAGATTCCTGAGATGCCTGAGCTTCCCTTTAAGATTCCAGGAGTATGGGCTGAAGACAACACCCCTGGACTGGCTCAGAACATACCTCTGGTGGTGGTAGAATTAAAGCCAGGAGCCATTTCTGTTAGCCAGAGAAAAAAATACATTCCTCGCAAAGCCCAAATTGAGATCCAAACGCATCTCGATAGACTCCTGAAGTATGAGATCCTTCAGCCTTGTCAGTCTCCCTGGAATACTCCCTCACTGTCTGTCCAAAAACCAGGGACTAAAGACTAGGCCAGTTCAGAACCTCCGTGCAGTCAACTCAGCAACTGTTACTTTATACCTTGTGGTCCCAAACCTGTACATGATTTTGGGCCTTATCCCAAGTGAGGTAAAGTTCTTTACTTGCCTGGACCTTAAAGAGGCATTTTTTGCATCCGCCTGGCCCCACAGAGCCAACCCATCTTTGCCTTCCAATGGGAAAGTTCTAGTATTGGAGAGAAGGGACAATTGACTTGGACTTGGTTGCCACAAGGCTTCAAAAACCCTCCCACTATCTTTGGGACTGCCTTGGCATCTGACTTGAAGGCTTTCTTGGCCAACCAGCATGGCCACACACTCATCCAGTGCATAGATGACCTTCTGTTGGCTGGACCAACTTAGGAGGATTGTATGGAAGGAACTCAACTCCTTCTCTCCACTTTGTGAAAGGCAGGGTATAAGGTTTGCTGAAAGAAATCTCAGATTTGCCAGGATACTGTCAAATACTTTGGGTTTCACCTGTCACAAGGACAATGCAGACTGGGCTCTGAGAAGAAACAGTCTGTCTGTTCCATTATGGCCCTGAAGACCCATGGACAGATTAGAGAATTTCTAGGGGCTGCAGGTTTCTTTCTTGATCTGGATCCCCAATTAGGTCTCTCCTGGCAAAATCCCTTTATGAAACCACAAAAGGGGAAGAATGGGAACCCATGGTAGGGGTAGAGGAGCAAGAAAAACCCTTTAAAAAGATTAAGAGGGCACTCGTAAATGCCCCTGCTCTGGATTTGCCAGATGTGATGAGACTGGGGACAGTTCTAAGAGTCTTGACCCAGCTGATAGGTTCCTGGAACTGCCTGGTGGCCTATTTACCAAAGCAACTTGATGCAGTTTCCTGAGGCTGGCTACCCTGCCTGCACACCCTGGCAGCCACTGCCATCTTGGTGGCTGAAGCAGCCAAACTTACTTTGGGACAAGAACACACAGTCCGAGTTCCTCACTCTGTTTTGACTCTTATGGAATATAAAGGCAATTATTGGCTGACAAACTCCCAAATGGTCAGATATCAAAGCATGTTATGTGAAAACCCATGTATCCAACTAGAGATTGTTAAGACTCTAACCCTGGCTACCCTATTGACGACTGATTCAGGACTCCTGGAGCATGACTGATTAGAGGCTTTGGAAGAGGTATACTCCAGCCAGCCGCACTTGACCGATCAGCTTATCAGTCATCTTGATGTTAAATATTTCACAGATAGCAATAGCTTTGTCCAGGATGGCACGTATTTTGCCAGATATGCAGTGGTGACTCTGGACACTGTCACTGAATCATGTCCACTGCCAGTTGGGACCTCTGCACAAAAAGCTGAGCTCTCTACTCACGTGGGCACTCCATTTTATTGCAGGAGAGTGGATAAACATCTAAGACTCTAAATATGCCTTTACTACCATTCATGTCCATGGAGCCCTATATAAAGAAAGGGAGCTTATTAACTCAGGAGGAAAAAATGCTAAGTATGGACAAAAAATTCTGGAATTGCTAGAAGCTGTATGGGCCCCTAAGCAAGTAGCAGTCATGCACTGCCAAGGGCACCAGAAGGGGGAGACAACAGCTGTTTGGGGAAACTGAAAAGCTGATAAGGAAGCCAAGTATGCAGCCCTCACAGGAGGATAAACCTCAGCCTCACTGACAGCTGCTTTGTTCCTATGCCCTTTATATGAATGGGACCCATGGTACACACCACAAGAACAGTGTTGGTTTAAGACCAAGGATGAAAATTTTCTATTGGGCGGATGGTGAAAATTTGCCAACAGTCATACTGCAATCCAGAGTTGCTGGCTACTACATTTGTCAAGCAGTTTCATAAAAGAATTCACTCAGAGTGAACAGGTTTTGAGACCATCTTGGCCCAGCATTTTTATGTCCCCAAGCTCTCCAGGATAAGACAGTATGTGAAAAGTGCAGTCTGTGTGCCAAAAACAATCCCCAACAAGGGCCAAGAGTGTCACCCCAAGTGCAAAGTGTTGGAGGAACTCCTTTTGAAAACCTGATTGTGGACTTTACTGAGATGCCATGTGGCAGAGGATGTAAATATTTGGTGGTGTTTGTCTGCACCTCCTCAGGATGGGTGGAAGCCTTCCCTACTCAGACTGAGAAAGCCTGGGAAGTGGCCAGGTGCCTATTAAATAAATAGTTCAGAATACCTATGTCTGTTGGATTGGACAATGGGCTGGCCTTCGTGGCTGAGGTGGTATAGTTGGTAGCTAAGGACTTAGGAATAACTTGGAAACTGCACATGGCCTACCACCCCCAGAGTTCAGGGAAAGTAGAACTTATGAACAGGACTCTAAAACTGCATTTGCGAACATTATACCGGGACATCCACCTACAATGGGATCAGTTACTATCCAGAGCCTTCATCAGGATTAGGTCTAGCCCCACCAAGAGGACAGGTCTCTCCCCTTTCGAAATTCTTTATGGGAACCAACCCCCTTTAGTCAAGGGCCTGTGAGGGGACCTTAAGGAAACAGGTGGCCTCATCTTGAGATAGCAGATGTAGGCCCTGGGGTTGACTCTCAAAAATCAATGAGAGAGACTCCACGTTAGCCTGTCAACTTCCACACACACACTTATAAACCAGGGATGTTGTCTGGGTAAAGGAATGGAATATTCACCTGCTAAAGCCCCACTGAGGGGGCCCTTCCGTTGTTATTTTATCCACCCCCACCACAGTTAAGGTAGCAGAGATTGTTCCCTGGATCCACTGCAGCTAAGTGAAGCCAGCTTCCCTCAGGTGGGAGTGCATCCTTGAACCAGCCTCACAGTGCAATATCACCCTCTGGAATGCCAGCACCCTTCCCCAGCAGGACCCTGCTTCCCAGGAGACAAATGGAGACCATGAACTACCAGACATCAGACCTTCTCTAGTCACTCCGGAAGCTGACTAGTCTACGCACAGTGGAAGCTTGAGGAGTTGCCCATCTCACCTTTGAGCATGAGTCCCTTCTGTGTTTTCTTCTTGATAATCTTGGTCAGCTCTCTACCTGGGGATCCCCAGACCTTGGACTGTGACTCATGTATGTGCACTACCCAAGTGGGAACAATTACCAAAACTCTGGTTTTCCATACTTATTATTCTTGTTCAGACACAGTTGCTGGGTCATGCACACACAACCATACCACCTGCTCAGTGTGCTGGGGCAAGACCAGAGAAGGGGTCACCTAGCCCCAGAGGTTAAAATGGCTAATGGAATAGTATGTGACCATCTATGGGGCAAGCTGTACCCCCATTTCTGTAACCCACTCTAAATGGCATATAAGGAAAAGCTCCCTTTGTTCTTGGGGCTCAGTCTTTGGATGCGATTCCACTGAGTTGCTGCTGGCCTATTTAATAAACTTTCTTCCTGAAAGTTTTGGTGCCCCATCTCTCTGTCTGAGCCTTCCTAAAACAGTAGTACAGACTGGTCCATATTTAGGTACCTAACCTCCAAACATCTTTTAAGTTTAAATATTAGACAACATGAATATATCCAAACCAACATGGTAGGGTTTACCTTCTTAGTGATATTCTTACCCCAGTATTAAATTTAATGGTAGCAACTTCATTCAAACTGGAGAAACTTGGTCTCTCATTATTTTTGGGCATATTCATATTCTGCTCCTTGTCTTGTGCTATGTTTTGGCCCTTCAAGCAATGATGCTGGATAGCCAGACTATTCCTTTGGGAAGATGCCAGCTTATTAACTCTATATACACACACACACACATACATGAAAAGAGCACAAAGCATTTCATTTTAATCACAGCCTCAATCCAACTTTATTTCAAGAATATTGAACAAGGTTCCAAACCTAGCAGACTCCTTGGTCTTTCTCATGAATTGGAACATTGTCCAAAAGCAGTATAATAAAGGTAGTTCCTAATAAACCCACCAGAGAACTGATGCACTCTGAGGCAATATGAAAAAAACAATTATTACAATACATTGTGTGTTTCATTATGCTGAACTTAAGTTAAATGAGTCATCTTTAGTAAAAAGAGTATATTTTGGAAGTGAATAGTTTCTTATTTTATAAAATAAGGACATTGGATAGTAGGTTTTAAAAAAAAATAGTTCTTATGGACTGGGGCATGGCTTAAGTGGTAGAGCACCAGCCTAGCATAAGGTCCTGAGTTCAAACCCCAGTGACACCACACACACAAAAAGTTCTTGTCTTTCTCCACATTGCCTATGTCTGAAGCTGGGTCTTTGTGTGTCCATACTTGAGATGAATGTAGAGATATAAACAAGTAATTATAATCTGAGGAGAGAAATGCTAAGTAGAATAATAGAAGAAAAATGATATTGCAGAATATAAAGAGATAGAAAAGATTAATTCCACTAATAGAAATGGTAAAACACTTGGCAGGATAAATATTATTTGAAATGGTGTACTGTTTTTTTCTAAACCACAGAGCTATAAAAGTCCTTTCAATATCCTCCTGCTAGTATTTGTTTGGAATAGAACATTAATAACAAGTAAATCCTTTAAAATCATGTATCATGAATTTGATTTGTGCCCCTGCATCATGTTTCTTGTTTGATAACAAAAAGATTGAGGACTATTAAGCTTTAAAATATAATTATTAAATATTTTTCTCTATCATGTTTTCATATATATATTACATAAATCATTGTTAATAAATTTCATTAGGAAAAGTTTAGAAAATATAAATAGCAAAAAGTAAAAATATCTCTAGTATCTTGTGTTAACCCTGATAAAATATTTTTCAGAAACATGCATATACACATTTTTTTGGTGGTGCTGGGAGTTGACCTCAGGGCCTTGTGCTTGCTAGGTAGTATTCTACCACTTGAACCATGTCCCCAGCCCCATGTATACACTCTTAAAACTGCCATTTGAATTTTATAGAGTCAATTTACACAATACTTAACGATAGTTATATATTTTGAAAAAGCCCTTGTTAGGTGATATTGTTAGTGTGTGAACATTATAGAATGTGCCTGTGCAAATCTAGATGGTAGATTCTACTACACACCAAGGTTATATGGTATAGCCACTAGAGTATATGCAGTATGTTGACTGAAACACTTATGTGGAACATGACTAAAGGACTAATGTGATTATGATATATTTGGGTATAAATATTACATCTTACTATTTATTTTCTATTCATGCTCTTCTATGATCTCTCTCTCTGTCTCTCTCTTTTTCTTACCCCCCTCATTCCACCCTTTTCTTTGTTCCTCCCTCCTTTTTCTTAACCTTGCTTTGGAATTACCAAGTGTTATTATTAAAATTTTCTTTGTATTAGCTTGTGAGTTATAGATTCAAGTTTGTATTTTAGTTTCCTTATATAGCCAATATTGCTTCAGATTACCCGTTTTGGAGGAAGTGGCCAATGTTGCTAAGAGCAGAAATAAATTATATCCTCTGAATTTTTATTTTCTTGCCATGGTAGCTCTCCACTTCTATGATCTAAAACACAATTTCTCTTTTCTTGGCAAAATCAACCATATATTACAAAAAATAAATGGAAAAATACTAATCACTTACCAATTCAATACTGATACAATTTAGAGTATATATTTTGGTCAAGTTTTTTTTTCTCTAATGTTATGAATATTTGCATATATTTTCCACTAATGAGGGATTAGTATATGATTTGAGGCACCCAAACTCTTCCTATCATAGGCATATCTTCCTATCATATCTTTGTGTGTGTGTGTGTGTGTGTGTGTGTGTGTGTGTGTGTGTGTGTGTGTGGTGGGAATGGGGTTTGTACTCAGGGCTTCACACTTGCAAAGCAGGTGCTCTACAACTCCAGCCCACTTTGCTCTGGTTATTTTGGAGATGAAGGTTTCTTGAACTGTTTGCCTAGCTAGCCTTGAACAGCAATCATCCCAATCTCAGCCTCCCAAGTAGCTAGGATTATAGACTTCGGCCACTGGTGCCCAGTGGCATTAACCTTTTATTCTTTTCTAAGAAGATCATTCTTATTTTCTTGAACACAGCATGAGACATAAATAAAGAACATAAAGACACTAAAAATACATCCCTTACATAACTTCTTTTCAAAATGTTTGTTGCTAGTATGTAGAAATGCAGCTTATTCTGTTGTTGAGTTATATCTTGCTACATTGCCAAATTCATTAATTAGTATGAACAGTTTTTTTTGGTGGAATCATTAGGATTTTTACATACAAGAACATATCCTAGTGCCATATTAAATAGAAGTGGTGAAAATGGGCATGCTTGTTATGGATTTTCAAAATGTCTTTCAACCTTTCACCATGATTACTATGGGTTTTTCATATATGGCTTTTATTATGTTGGGGTATTTTTCTTTTATTCCTAGTTTTTTGAGTCTTCATGATTTAGTCTTCATTGGTTTTATGATTCTAGGGATTAGTCTTTTTCATCTAAGTTATCTGATTTGTTGGAATACAATTATTCTTAATATTCTCATAATCATTTTTATATTTGTAGAATTTGCAGTAATATGTGTAATTTCATTTTTGATTTTAGTAAGTTCAGATTTTCTCTTAGCTAAAGATTTGTCAATTTTTTCAGCCTCTTTAAAGCACAAACTTTGAGTTTCATTGATTTTTCTCTATTGTTTTTCTATTCTCTTTTTCATTGATCTCTGAGGTTATCTATTGTTGATTTGAGATTTTCTTTACTATTTATTTATTTGCAGTACTGGGGGTTAAACTCAAGGCCTTGTGCTTATTAGGAAGGTGCTCCTATCACTTGAGCCTTTTTTCCCTCTGGTTATTTTTGAGGTAGGATCTTGCTTTATACATATGGGTCAGACTTGATCATGATCCTCCTATTTACACTTCCTATTAATTTGGGATGACAAGTCTTCATCAACACATCCAGCTTTTATTGATTGAAACAGCTGACCTCAAACCAAGATCCTCCTGGTTTCTGCCTCCTGAGTAGCAAGGATTATAGATGTAAGCCACTGTGTATGGCTAGCAGTCTTTTTAAATGTAAGCATATAACTAAAAAGTTTCTCCTTTGATTTTCCGAGATGGTGGATTGCTGACAGGCACCATTTTCTCATGTCTCCTTAAGCCAGAAATAAAACCTCAGGCAATGTGGCTGCAAGGAGAGATGTAAGCTAAAACAGCACACAAGTATAAGGACAGACAATAGCTAGAAAAATCAAGAAATACTGATCTCTAACTAAACCCCTAAAAAGCAAATCCACCACCAGCATAGAACTGCTCTATCTGGTGCCTCTCTCAGCCTGTTTTTTTTTTTTCTTCCTATTTTAATTGCCTCCAGCAAGAGGCATGTGCATGGGCTGCCCTGTGAACAAAACTGCATGGAAGGCTGAAAGCAGGTCAACAAGCCTTACCTGGACTACAGATGCCAACTATCATCTGCATCCCACCACTTGGGGTAAAAAGGCCAGCACGGAAATGAACAGATTTATTCCTAGGGCTGTTGCATAGGCTGGCCCTATGGGTAGATGAAAATACATCTGACAACCTTGGGAAAACTTTTGGCTATGTGGGTTGATTAAAGGACCCCACACTGAGACTGGGAATGGTGATGGGAGTGAAGCTGCATGAACTTGACTATAATCAGTGTTACCACTGTGGACTACCACCCAGCCAAGTCTAGCATGTGGACAGAAATAATCTGATCTCCAAGAAAACTTTCGGCTAAGCAGGCTGATTAAAGGCACCAACACATGGCTCTGGACTGGCAGAGGTGGAGTGAAGCAGATCAGTCCAGGGTCTCTATCCAAAAGAAAGGCATGGAATCCAGCAGGCTAGCAGGTTAGAACTTAACATCAAAGCATAAAGGCCAACTAGCTAGAGCCTTTAACCCACTGCCCAACCCAGCAATGTATGTATATACACAAGTGAAAGGAGCTTTTCATGTTCCCTCTCCAAATGAAACATTAAACTGGATACCTAGATAGAAAAGGGGGAAAAAGCTCATTGTGGACAAGCCAGAGCAGCCACTGGAGTCCCTTAGTAGGACAAAGCACGGGCTTTGAGAGCAGCAGAGTGCTTCCTGACTGATCAGCTGTGCTTGGGGATACCACCATCCATTCTGAACTATTGCCCCACATGCCTGGAACTGTCCCATTTTATCTCACCACTTCCCTAATCCAGAGCCTTCCTCCCAGTCTATACCTGGTCAATCCAGGGCCTTTGAGGGACACATGAGTAAATACAATAGGAGAACTGCAGACAGAAACCTGAGGTCCAGAGACCGGAGGGGAGCATGCATTGTACTGCTAGAGCTCAGTAGACATTCAGTCTTCTCAAAAAGGAAGAAATACTGACTTTTAAAAATTAAAATATTTTTAATTTATCTTTTTTCTTCTTACATTTTTCACATTTCCTTTTCACTTTTCCTACCTCTAGAACAGTTTATGAACTACTCTACTTGTATTTTATTCCAGCTCCTTTTATTATTACTGATGTTTCTATCCTTTTGCAATCCTTGATAATAGTATCCTTCTCCACAACAGTGGAATTGTATTTCTGCACACTGGTGGTTTTGATTACCTGCAGTCCTCATATTTCACTCACCTTCTCCCCCATCTTTCTTATTTCTTATTTCTTCCCTCACCCCCCCCTTATTTTTACAACCTATTCAAACAAGTTTATTTTCTGTACCAAAGAGTACTTTACTATACCATATAAGAGTGCAAATCCCATTCATATGTAATGTGATTGGTTGTATAGATAATGTTGCCAATGGTATCTTATTTCATGTAAATATCTGATTTGGTATTGGTGAATGTACTATTACTGAGTTAGGGCACTAACTCAGTAATAGTACATCAACCCTGCTGCTAAGCAGTCCTGAAGAACATAGAGAATAATCTAAGGGAAAGACTTTAGGGGCTACAACCTCAAACCAATGAACTGACTACAGATAAGCACATGAAATATGAAAAAGCAAAGGAACACATCATCTGAAAAAGTCAACAGTCAAGGATATAGTGAAGGGACAATATCTTAATTTTTGACCTCAAAAGAATGATAAGAACAATTAATGAGATGAAAGAAGAGATGCATAAACACCTCAATAAAATCAAACAATATGAATGAACAGTAAATGAATTAAATGAACTCAAAGAAGATACAAATAGCAGAATGGACTCAAGGAAAATGCAAATTAATAGCAAAATGAAATAAGGAAATAGTGACAGACATAAGAGAGGAATTCAGTAAAGAATTAGACAACCTGAAAAAATTCAACTGAAGCTCTGGAAATAAAAAGATCCTTAAGTTAAATAAAAAATTCAGTTGAAAGCCTCTCCAGAAGACAATCAAATGGAAGACAGAATTTCAGGGCTTGAAGATAAAGTAAATGTAGTAGAAAAATGAGATAAAGAAATGAAAGAAGAAATACAAATAGAATATGCAAGAACTCTGGGACTTCATTAAAAGACCAAACATATGAATCATGGGCATTGAAGAGAAGAGGTGTAAGCTAAAGTCACCAGAAACATTCAACAAAGCAGTAACAGAAAACTTCTGAAATCTTGAGAAAGAGATGGTCATCCAGGCACAAGAGGCCTTTAGGACTCCAAATAGACAAGATCAAAATAGAACCTCTTCATGTCATATTCTACCTAATTATAGCAGGTATTTGTTAAAGCAACAAAAAGCTAATGAACAAAATGAAAATTTCTTCAATGAACTCATATTGACTTATGAGCTCCATGATGGTGAGCAAGATGAACTAGACATGATGGAGACAAAGAATGGCATGCTTATGCCTGAGTTTTGTTTAATCTCTCAAAAATGAGAAACTGACCAATTATATTTTCACAAATTGGTTGGCTGTAAGGCTAAAAAAGAGCCAGTTCCTTTGGCTCCTACCTAAGCAAACCAAAATCCAACTCAGTGTAAACAGTCATATTCTAGGACAATCAAAAAACACCATTTAACATCTATCCAGGAACTTTCCCAAACGAGGCTAATGCTTCAACTTAACCAAATATTGGTTTTATTTTGATTGGCAAAATAATAATTGTGTATATTGGTAGGGTATAACACTAGTATTTTGATACACAGTGTCATGATCAAATCAGGGTAATTAACATGTCTATCACTTTAAACATTTATCATTTTGCTATGAAGAGAACATTCAGAATTTTCTCCTAGTTATTTTGAAATACACATAAACATTATAATTTGTCTACTGTGCACTGAAACACCAGAACATATTCCACTGTCACTTGGTACCTATTGACTAGCCTCTCCCCATTCAGTCCCCCTTACTTTTCCAAGCATCATGTAACCAACAGTCACACTCAACATCTATGAGATCAACTTATTAAGATTACACAATGAGAAGAATCATGTAGCATTTGTCTTTCTGTGCCTGGCTTATTTCACTTAACACAATGTCTTCCAGGTTTACTCAGGTTGCCACAAATGACAGGATTTCACTTTTTTCATGGCTGAAAAGAAAAAATACAATTCTGGAAAAAGGAATTTTTAAAATTTCCTAAAAAATGTTTTTTTACCTTTTAAAAGGAGACTTATTTGAGAACCACATAAAAATTCAACAGAACTTTTCACAGGCTACTTTACACAATAAAATAGGCAGTAATAACACATATTTGTGGAAGAATAACCACTCAGGGATACCAATGACATTTGCATGAATGTAACAGTCATGAGTAGACTCACACATTCATAAGGAAATAGTAAAAGAGAAAAGAAGTATAAATACGTTAGCACTATGGTTGTTAATTGTGTGCACCCAGCTTTAAAACTGCAGCTACCTGAAATACTGTTATGGACAACCTAAGTCTTTTGATGAAATTGATAAAAATCTGTGAGAGTTTGGAACTGCATATGCCATCACCCAACAAGCAGAGACCTCAAGAAATTTTATCTCTCACAAATGCAGATATACAGAAAGGATATCCCTCTTTGAATGGATGAAGAAATTTCAACATTTTTGCCAACATGCATAATACTTATATACAAAGTTGATGTTGTGATAATGTGCTTTCATAGAGTCAAATTTGAAAAAATGCACAACACATATCAAAACTCTTTAAAAGTCTCAATACAATACCTTCATGTATTAGAAATGACATGAAGATGAAATACACAACAAAACAGATTGTAAAAAAGTAATGCTAACAGAGTTGGTGGTTTGCAGACAGCTACTACATTCGTGTGCCTCCATGAACCAGAAATAAAAGCTCAGGTACATGGCTGCAAGGAAAGAAAGGAAACTTAGTAAGCCAGGGGAGGGCACCAGGGAAAGATAGTGGCTGGAGAAAAAAATATTGAATTTTAGATCTATAAAAGAAACAAACAGAATACTTTACTGGGGTGGAGCCCAGAATTGCCCTGCAAAACTGTGAACAGATCCACTCCATCCCTACACCATTATGGCTCAGCCTTTTTGTTTGTTTGTTTGCTTTTGGTAAGAGTCACCTGCACAAAACACTCTGGAAACAAAACTGCCCGGAGGGATAAGTGTTGGCCATCAAGCCTCACCCAGCCAGTGGAAACCAGTGCCCCATCCAGGGCAAAGGGCAGGTGCAGGAGTGAGAACCCCCAATAGAGTTTCTTCTAACTCGCTACATCCCTAGATACACAATTCAATCATACATCGATACAGTGGTCCATGTGACTCTCTACAAGGTAGGATGATCAGAGCTCCCCCATATCTTGCCATAGTACAGTGCTCCAGTGGAAGACACTGGGTTTCCTGCCCAGGACAAATGGCAGGCACAGGAGTGAGCTCACCTGTTGGCTATATCCCTAAACACACTGCCCAACATAGCAGTGTATGTGTATACACAAGTAATAAGAGCTATTCACCCATCACACTGCAAAATATACATCAAATTAGAGCAGCACACCAGATCAGCTCAACCCCTGGAATTGCTGCTACTCCTCAAGACCTGCACCACCTCATTCCAACCACTGCCACTGGTCCAGAGCCTTAAGTGACCATGGATCAAGGCTGCATCCAGAGAGCAATCCCCAGCAATCCAGGACCCAGAGGGGATACATGAGTAAACACAACAGGGAAAAGACAGTCAGAATGCTGAGAACCAGATATTGGAGTAGAACACCCACTGCTCAGACAGTCTAGCAAGCACACTCTTCTCAACAAGGAATAAATACTGGCTTATTTTTTTCTATTTTTCTTTTCCAAATTTTCCTATTTGTAGTTCATTCTTCCTTCCTTTTATTAGTCTTAATTTTTATATCCCTTTGCAATCCCTGACTATAGCATTTGTCTTCACAATATTCCCGCACAGTATTATTTTCTTTACCTTCAGCCTGCAATTTCATTACCATTTCCCCCATCTTCCTTCTTCTTTTTCTCACCCCATTTATTTTTACTACATAAATTTAAAATTCTACACAAAATACTTTTCTAACCCTTTCATATATAAAAATATTAGTTGTGTAGATGATGTTACCAATTTGATTTTAATCTATGTAAATATATGGTTAGGTTTTGAATTGGTGAATTTGTTATTGCTGAGTTTTACTATCAGGCCAGTGATGAGAAATGGCACACCAACACTGTCACTACCTGGACCACCAGAACATAGAGAATAATACAATTGAAAGACAGATAGTTAAAATGTCCAACTAATGACTTGACTTTCGATGAACAAATCTCAGTGCAGTAACACAAGAAATATGAAAAACAAGACATACCACCTCAAAAAGTTAACAATCACACAATAAAAATGTGAATGATAGCAAAGTGATGAAATCACAAATACTGAACTCAAAAGAATGATAAGAATGAATATCAATGAAAATAAAGATGGCCAGGAGATTCCAAGATGGTGACTAGAGGGATGAAGCAGAAAGCATGCTTCCTAAAATAAAATCATGGAGAGACACTGGAGATACACCTTACAGGAAAAACCACTGAGAAGAGGCAAAACTTTGACTCCTCCACACCCCTAACCACGCATAGCATCCCTACTCGAAATTAAACGGAGAAACCAGGAGGGCTCTCGCACCACCAGATGCCAGCTCCCAGACCGCTTGGGAAGACGCAGATCACAAGGTGAGCTAAGTGGCATGCAGTACTCCCACAGACAATCCTGGGCCAGATCAGCATAGCCCCCTGGACAGAACGACCTCCACCCAGGGATAAAAGAAAAAAACCTGAATAAACAACAACAAAAAAGACACATAGCAAAGAGGGTAGGGTACCCTGAGCGCTGAAGGGGAGGGAGGGGAAATCCTTCATGGAACTGTAAATAAACAAGCTAGCCAGAGAAAGCAGGAGTAGTGGCACCCACCCAGCAACCAGGAGTGGAAAAGCTTGTAAAAGAAGTGGTGTGAGGAAAACTCCACTGGAGGGGGGAAGGGCCATTTTCCACGTGAACTGTAAATAAACAAGATGGCTGGAGAAGGCAGGAGTGCCAGCACCCACCCAGCAATCAGGAGCGGGAAAGCTTGTAAAAGTGATGGTAGGAGGAAAACTCCACAGGAGAGGGGGGAAGGGCCACTTCCCACGTGAACTGTAAATAAACACACTGGCTGGAGAAGGCTGGTGTACAGCCACCACCCTCAGTGTGCTTGGAAAGGAGAAAGCTTGTAACAGTGGTGGTCACGCCCAGCAGAACTCTAAGTAAACAAAGCCCATGGGGCTAGGTGACTGTTAAACTCACTCCTGAGATCTGCACAAATAAAGCCTCCAGCAACAGCAGGCTGACAGCAGCGGGCAGTGGAACCGCAACATCAGATACCCATTCACAAAGCTGTCTCCAGACTCTTTTTTTTTTTCTCTCTTCCTTTGATGAGACAACAACCGAACTACACCTGCATGCTGACAAACTTACTGAAACTGTATTGCATTTCACCTTGGGACACTTTGTGGTGTTTTTGTTTTTTTGGTTTTTTTTCCCCTTTGATGAGACAAGGACAGAACTACTTCTGAGACACCATCTCCAGGATTGGAGGCTGAGGGACTAACACCAAAATTATTAAGACTGAAACTTTATTGCATTTGAACTTGGAGATTTTTATTTCAATCCTCTCTCTGTTTCTCAAATGTCTGTTTAGCTTACTGTTGATTAGTACACTATCTCTCCCTGTTTATATCTTTGACACTTTTTTCTTTGTTTTTTTAAATTGTTTATTCGTTTTTCCCTTTTTCTTTACCTTCTTTGCTTTCCCTCTCCTCTCACCCTTCCATTCTAAATATCACCATTGTTATTATTACAAGCTAGAAAATACTTAATTGCACACAGTACAGGGACAATAACAATACCAAGGGCAATGATAGGAAGACAGAAAAAACAGGGAAACCTACAGCCAGCATTATACTTAATTCAGAAAAACTGAAACCATTCCCTTAAAATCAGGAACTAGACAAAGATGCCCACTATCTTCACTCCTATTCAACATAGTACTGGAATTCCTAGCTAGAGCAATTAGGCAAGAAGAAGGAATAAAAGGAACACAAATAGGTAAAGAAACTGTCAAAATATCCCTATTTGCAAACAATATGATCCTATACATTAAAGACCCAAAAAACTCTACTCAAAAGGTCCTAGACACATCAATAGCTATAGCAAGGTAGCAGGATATAAAATCAACATAGAAAAATCATTAGCATTTCTATACACTAATAATGAACAAACTGAGAAAGAATATATGAAAATAATTCCATTTACAATATCTTCGAGGGAATTCCAAGATGGCAGCTAGAGGGAGGAAGCAGAAAGCGTGCCTCCTAAAGTAAAATCTTGGAGAGAAACTGGAGATACACCTTACAGGAAAAACCACCCAGAAGAGGCAAAACTTTGACTCCTCCACACCTCCAGCCTGAGCATAGCATCTCCACTTCATGTTAAATGGAGAAACCAGGAGGGTTCCGTGCCGCGGCCATATGCTAGTGCCCAGATGGCTTGGGAAGACGCGGACCACAAGGTGAGCTAAGCGGCATGAGGTACTCCCTCAGTCAACCCTGGGCCAAATCAGCACAGCCCCCTGGACAGACCAACCCCTACCCAGGGAAAAAAAGAGAAAATGAATAATAAGCAATAACAACAAAAAAGACACATAGCAAAGAGGGTGGGATGCCCTGAGCACTGAAGGATGAGGAAGGAGAAATGACTCACAAGCCAGCTGGAGAAGGCAGAAGTAGTGGCACATGCCCAGCAATCAGGAGCGGGAAAGCTTATGAAAGTGGCGGTGGGAGGAAAACTCCACAGGAGACGGGGGAAGACCACTTCCCACATGAGCTGTAAATTAACAGGCAGGCCTGAGAAAGCTGGTGCAATGTCACCTTCCCCAGTGTGCTTGGAAAGGGAAAAGCTTGTAGCAGTGGCATAGAGTCCAGGAGAACTCTGAGTAAATAAAGCCTGAGGGGCTAGGTGAGTGTTAAGCTCACTCCTCAGTTCTGCATAAATTAAGCCTCCAACAACAGCATGCTGACAGCATCGGGCAGGTGAGCCACAGCCTCAGATAGCCATTCACAGAACTGTCTCCAGACTCTGTTTTTTTTCTCTCTCTCCATTTGATGAGACAATAACCGAACTACACCTGCATGCTGAAAAACTTACTGAAACTGTATTGCATTTGAACTTGGGACACTTTGTGGTGTTTTGTTTTCTTTTGTGCTGTTTTGTTTTAGTTTTGGTTCCCCTTTGATGAGACGATAGAACTATTTCTCAGACACCATCTCCAGGATTGGAGGCTGAGGGATTAACACCAAAATTATTACGACTGAAACTTTATTGCATTTGAACTTGGAGATTTTATGTATATATAAATATATAAAAAAATATATATATAAATGTATTATATATGTATATATATATATATACATATAAATCTTTTTCTTTTTTCATTTATTTATTTTTTATTTTCAGTCCTCTCTCTGTCTCTCTAATGCCTTTTTAGCTTACTGTTGATTAGTACACTATCTCTCCCTGTTTATATCTTTGAAACTTTTTTGTTGTTTGTTTTCTTTTTTCTACTTGTTTATTTGTTTTTCCCTTTTTCTTTAACTTCTTTGCTTTCCATCTCCTCTCTCCCTTCCATTCTAAATATCACCATTGTTATTATTACAAGCTAGAAAATACTTAATTGCACACAGTACAGGGACAATAAAAACACCAAGAGCAATGACGGGAAGACAGAAAAAACAGGGAAACCAGTTTCCCCATATCAAAAAATAGTACAGGAACCAGAGGGGAATGAAGAAAACAGATACTCAGATCCAGACTCCAACAAAATGAAGATAAACTATGCCAAAGAACCCAATGAAGCCCAAAAGAACAATCTAAAAGAAGAAATACTACAGGTACTCAATGAGAATTTTATAGAGATGATACTGGATATGGTCAACCAAAATGTACAGGAGACACTGAAGAAATTCCAAGGCAACAAAAATACAGAATTTGAAAAAGCACAAGAAGAAATAAAAGAAACCATAGAAGCACTGTATAAACACCAAAGTGAAACAAAGAACACGATGAATAAGTGGATAAATGAACTCAGGACAAAACCAGACAATATTAAAGAGGAAGGGACTCAGGATATGGAAAACCTCAGAAAAAAGAATGAAACAGAATTGCAAAACAAAATGGAAGGCCAATCCAGCAGAATAGAACAAACAGAAGACAGAATCTCAGAACTCAAAGATGAAATGGTAATTAAAGGAAAAACTGAAGAACTATTAATTAAACAACTCAAGACCTGTGAAAAGAAAATGCAAGAACTCACTGACTCCATCAAAATACCAAACTTGAGAATCATGGGCATTGAAGAAGGAGAAGAGGTGCAAGCAAAGGGAATGCATAATATATTCAACAAAATAATAACAGAAAATTTCCCACATCTAGAGAAATCTATTCCGATACAGAAGCAAGAAGCCTCCAGAACACCAAACAGACCAGATCAAAATAGACCTACTCTGCAGCATATCATGATTAAAACAACAAGTTCAGAAACTAGGGAAAGAATATTGAAGGCTGTAACAAATAACATACAAAGGTAAACCACAGCAAACTTCTCAAAAGAAACATTAAAAGCAAGAAGAGCGTGGGGTGAGATCTTCCGGGCACTGAATGAAAATAACTTCAATCCCAGCATACTCTACCCAGCAAAACTATCATTCAAAATAGATGGAGCAATAAAAGTCTTCCATGATAAGCAGAAACTAAAACAATATGTGACCACAAAGCCACCACTACAAAAGATTCTTCAAGGGATTCTGCAGCACCAAACTACAGGAAAAGAAAAAGCAAGACAGTAGAGAGTAACCTCAACTTAGGTACACAAAATCAAACCTTCAAACAACTAAGACAACTAAATGACAGGAATCACCACATACCTATCAGTACTAACACTTAATGTTAACGGATTTAATTCACCCATCAAAAGGCACCGCTTGATGAAATGTATTAAAAAGGAAGATCCAACAATTTGTTGCTTACAGGAGACCCATCTCACCGACAGAAATTAGCATAGGCTTAGGATGAAAGGCTGGAAGAAGATTTACCAAGCCAATCGCCCCCGAAAACAGGCAGGAGTAGTAATACTTATCTCGGACAAAGTAGACTTCAAACCTACATTGATCAAACGAGGTAAAGAAGGACATTCCATACTAATAAAAGGGGAAATAAACTAAAAGGAAATAACAACTATCAATGTATATGCACCCAATGACAACGCACCCACTTTCATCAAACATACCCTGAAGGACCTAAAAGCATATATAAACGCCAACACAGTGGTTGTGGGAGACTTTAACACTGCATTATCATCAATAGATAAGTCATCCAAAGAAAAAGTCAATAAAGAAATCCTAGATCTAAAAAGACCATTCACCATGACCATGTAGGTTTCATCCCAGGAATGCAGGGGTGGTTCAACATACGAAAATCAATAAACGTAATAAACCACATTAACAGAAGCAAAGACAAAAAATCATCTCAATAGATGCAGAAAAAGCCTTTGATAAGATCCAACACCATTTCATGATCAAAGCTCTAAGAAAACTAGGAATAGAAGGAAAGTACCTCAATATTATAAAAGCTATATATGACAAACCTACAGCCAGCATTATACTCAACAGAGAAAAACTGAAACCATTCCCTCTAAAATCAGGAACTAGACAAGGATGCCCACTATCTCCACTCCTATTCAACACAGTACTGGAATTCCTAGCCAGAGCAATTAGGCAAGAAGAAGGAATAAAAGGAATACAAATAGGTAAAGAAACTGTCAAAATATCCCTATTTGCAGATGACATGATCCTATACCTTAAAGACCCAAAAAAACTACTCAAAAGCTCCTAGACACCATCAATAGCTATAGCAAGGTAGCAGGATATAAAATCAACATAGAAAAATCATTAGCATTTTTATACACTAATATATGAAAACAATTCCATTTACAATAGCTTCAAAAAATATCAAATACCTAGGTGTAAATCTAACAAAAGATGTGACTGACCTCTACAAGGAAAACTATAAAATTCTGAAGAAAGAGACTGGGGAAGAGTATAGAAAGTGGAGAGATTGCCCATACTCATGGATTGGTAGAATCAACATAGTAAAAATGTCGATACTCCCAAAAGTAATCTACATGTTTAATGCAATTCCCATCAAAATTCCAATGACATTCATTAAAGAGATTGAAAAATCTACCATTAAATTTATATGGAAACACAAGAGGCCACGAATAGTAAAGGCAATACTCAGTCAAAAGAACAACGCTGGATGTATCACGATACCCAACTTCAAACTATATTACAAAGCAATAACAATAAAAACAGCTTGGTACTGGCACAAAAACAGACATGAAGACCAGTGGAACAGAATAGAGGACCCAGATATGAAGCCACACAACTATAAACAACTTGTCTTTGACAAAGGAGCTAAAAATATATGATGGAGAAATAGCAGCCTCTTCAACAGAAACTGCTGGGAAAACTGGTTAGCAGTCAGCAAAAAACTGAAACTAGATCCATATATATCGCCCTATACCAATATTAACTCAAAATGGATCAAGGATCTTAATATCAGACCACAAACTCTAAAGTTGATACAGGAAAGAGTAGGAAATACTCTGGAATTAATAGGTGTAGGCAAGAACTTTTTCAATGGAACCCCAGCAGCTCATCAACTAAGAGATAACATAGATATATGGGACTTTGTAAAACTAAAAAGCTTCTGCTCAACAAAAGAAATGGTCTCTAAACTGAAGAGAACACCCATAGAGTGGGAGAAAATATTCACCAGCTACACATCAGACAAAGGACTGATAACCAGAATATATAGGGAACTTAAAAAACTAAATTCTCCCAAAACTAATGACCCAATAAGGAAATGGGCAAGTGAACTAAACAGAACTTTCTCAAAAGAAGAAATTCAAATTGCCAAAAAACACATGATAAAATGTTCACCATCTCTAGCAATAATGGAAATGCAAATTAAAGCCACACTAAGATTCCACCTCACCCCTGTTAGAATAGCCATCATAAGCAACAACACTAACAACAGGTGTTGGCAAGGATGTGGGGAAAAAGGAACCCTCATACACTGTTGGTGGGAATGTAAACTAGTACAATCACTCTGGAAAAAAATTTGGAGGCTACTTAAAAAGCTAAACTTTGACCAACCATATGATCCAGCAATACCACTCTTGGGGATATACCCCAAAGAATGTGACACAGGTTACTCCAGAGGCACCTGCACACCCATGTTTATTGCAGCAGTATTCACAATAGCCAAGTTATGGAAACAGCCAAGATGCCCCAGCACTGATGAATGGATTAAGAAAATGTGGTATTTATACACAGTGGAATTTTATGCAGCCATGAAGAAGAATGAAGTGTTATCATTCGCTGGTAAGTAGATCGAATTGGAGAACATCATTCTGAGTGAGGTTATCCTGGCCCAAAAGACCAAAAATCATATGTTCTCCCTCATATGCAGACATTAGATCAAGGGCAAACACAACAAGGGGACTGGACTTTGAGCACATGATAAAGTTAGAGCACACAAGGGAGGTATGAGGATAGGTAAGACACCCAAAAAACTAGATAGCATTTGTTGCCCTCAGCGCAGAGAAACTAAAACACATACTTTAAAGCAACTGAGGCCAATAGGAGAAGGGGACCAGGAACTAGAGAAAAGGTTAGTTCTCTTAGAAGAAAAGGTTAGTTAACTTAGAAGGTAACATACATGTACAGGAAATCAATGCGAGTCAACTCCCTGTATAGCTATCCTTATCTCAACTAGCAAAAACCCTTGGTCCTCCCTTTTATTGCTTATACTCTGTTTTCAAGAAAATTAGAGATAAAGTCAGAATGGTTTCTGCCGGGTAGCAAGTGGTAATGGGGGGTTAGGGGGGGAATGGGGGGAGGGTAAGGGAGGGGACGGGGAAGGGGGGAGTAATGACCCAAACATTGTATGCACATATGAATTAAATAAAAATTAAAAAAAAAGAGCAAGAAAAAATAAATTAAAAAAACAAAAATATAAAAAAGAAAGAAAAGAAAGATGAATGTATAAACACCTCAATGAATTCAAGAAGAATTTAAATAGTTAAATGAATTCAAATCATATGGAAATTTTAGGGAAATTCAATAAAGATATAGAAATTTTGAAAAGAAAATCAGATTGAACTTCTGGAAATGAAAATCTCTGTAAGTCAAATAAAAACTTAATCAAAAGTCTGTACAATAGACTATATCAAATGGAAAACAGATGTCAGGACTTGAAGACAAAGCAGATATAACAGAAAAACCAGGTTAAGGTAAAGAAAAAAGAATGAAGAAGTATGAATGGAACATGCAAGTCCTCTGGGACACATTTAAAAACATAAAAGTATAAATGATGCACTTAGAAAAGAAGAATTGGTGAAAGCTAAAGACATAAGAAACATACTTAATAAAAATAATGTCAGAAAACTTCACAAATCTAGAGATCAGATGGCCATTCAAGTACAGGACGCTTTTAGGACTCCAAACAGAGAAGACCAGAATGGAATCTCCCCATGTCATACTGTAGTTAAAACATTAAGTATAAAAACAAGGGAAGAACATTGAAAGCTTCAAGGGAAGTACCAAGACACATATAAAGGAAAATCCACCAGAATAGCATATTTCTCATTAGAAACAGCAAAAGCAAAGAAGGCATGGAATTATGTATTTCATGTTATGTTCCAAGGTTTTAAACTACATATTCCCAGTTGCAGGTAAAGCTTCTACTTGGAAGTAATGACTTTAAATAATATTCATTCATCCATTTATTAATCAGAGAATTGGTTATGAGTACTCAATATATGACAGGCATTGTGTGAAGCACCAAGCATAATCAGTGAACAAAAAAGAGAAGTCCCTGCCTTTACAGAGCCTTTTCTAGCTATGTTCACAAAATAACTTTCTCATTATAATTTATCTTCCTATGGAGCTTGCTTACAGAGAAAGAGAACAATTAATTGGATGACCAAGAGGCCATTTTTCTAAATCAAAAATTGTCTTAGTCTAGCTTATGGTACTATCTGAGACTGGCTAATTTATAATGAACAGATATTTATTTCTTATGTTCTGAAGGCTGAAAAGTCCAAGATTGAGGGACCAGGATCAGGTGAGGGCCTTTTTGCTGTCATACCATGGCAGAAGCTAAAAGGGCTTTATAAAAAAGCCACTCTTGCAATAATGAACCCATTCCTCACAACTGCAGTAAATTTTCAATACATGAACTTTGGGGGACATATTCAAGCCATAACATAAATTATATTTATTATAAATTAAAGAATTCATCTTTTTAATTTATATATAATCCTGCTGTAAACTTAATTGTGTGAATAAATTACCTCGTCTGTTTTGAGACATTTATCAGAACCCTGGCCCCAAGAGAAGGAAGTTTGGTCATGCTTCTGTCATAAACTTACCAGAAAAGGACATTTTGTAAATCCTTTTGACTGTTAAACCAGCTGACCTTGCTTAGTGGCAGCCTAGACTCCCTGGGCACTGTAATTTTGAGCTTTTATAGAATTCATAAGACATACCACATACAAATTAATCAAATTATAGAAATATGGTTAGTCAAAATTTTAAAGTCATCCCTAATATGTAATTCAACTAGAATAGAGCTTTTCATAAAAAGAGATAGTTTCTTCTTTATTTTTTCCTTGACTAACTCTAAACCTTCTATCCATAAGGACATATGCATCAAAGCCCAAGTTCAAAATCTTTACATATTTCTCAGCTGAAACTACATAAATACATAAACATAAAGTAACATACTTGAAAACTCAGTAATACTGTGATTACTTTTAACTGCAAATAGTTTTGCTCTTAAATTGGGGAAGGATTTTACAGATAGAAAAAATTTTTTTTTATGTTATTGGGGTTTAAACTCAGGGCCTCATGCTTACTAGGCAGGCACTTGAACACTTTGCTAGCCTGGAAATCTTATTTTTAAAAAGTCTTTATTACTCACTTAAGAAAGACTTCTTCCATGGTAGTGATTGAAGCTCCAAAGTTGGCAATGCCCAGCTCTTTCTGTTTCATTTCCAATTCAGAAAACAAAACTTCAAACCTGGAAGGAGATGTAAATCTTATATTCTTTGTTAAAAATCATTTTCCAATAAATGGAATTTTAAAGGAAATGTGACTCCTTCCATTTTCCCATTTCATACAATTTAATATTCTAAATTGTATTATTCCCTATTATTTTCTTAAAATTATTTTTGTTATTGCTGGGCATGTAACTCAGTGGTAGAGCACTTGCCTAGTATATGTGAAGCCCTGAGTTTTAAATTTCCAGTACCACCAAAATGTTTTTACTGTGGTGGAAAATTTAACATAAACTTTATCATCGTAAGCCATTGTAAATGTATAATTCAAAAGCCATTAATTACATTTACAGTTGTGCAACTCTCATCATCTATATCCAGAACTTTTTCACTATCCCAAACTGAAACTCTGTACCTATTAAAAAGTAACTTCCCACTCCAATGTTCCTCTTAATTTCATTTCTTTTTGTCTATTTATAAATTTGCATGTTCTATATACACAGAATACACCTCTGTGTCTGGTTTATTTCATTTAGCATACTTCTTTCTAACAACTTTCATATTTCAGCATGCATCAAGGATTTCATTCCTTTTGAAGGTTGAACATTATTGCTTACATGGATATACCATATGCTATTTACACATTTATCTATTAGTGGACATTGGAGTTGTTTCCATCATTTGGGTACTGTGAATAATGTGGTTTGGACAATTGGTATACAAGTGTCTGTTCAAGTCCTTGCTGCCAATTCTCCTGGGTATATATTTAAAAGTGGAATTTTTGGATCACATTGTAATTCTGTCATACTGTAATTCCTGAGGGTTGCAGCAAAAATAAAGCACTGAGCCTCCAGGGGTTGTCTCCTGTTATGTCTCCTGTATGCTGTTAGATGGCTCTGAGGTCCCTGAGCCCATATCCTGTAAATCATATACTATCCACAGCCTCCTCCCTCACATAGGGAGACGAACTTCTGGGTAGGGTCTAAAAGCACGGAGGCCCACCTCCAGGAACTAGAACCCAGCATGTGTTTGCTGCCAGGCATGTTGGAACGCCCAGAGCCAAAGCCTTCCAAATTATATAATCTCCACAGCCTCCTCCCCCCAAACAAGAAGGTGAACTGCTGGGCAGAGTCTGAAAGCACTGAAGCCCAACTCCTGGAATTGCATCCTGGAGTGCATTTATTTTTATTTTTTAAAAATTCATTTATTCACATGTGCATACATTCTTTGGGTCATTTCTTCCCCAGCCCCCCGCCCACATCCTCTCCCCACTACCCCCTCGCTTCCAGGCAGAACCTGCTCTGCCCTTATCTCTAATTTTGTTGAAGAGAAAGCATAAGCATAATAAGAAAGACAAAGCATTTTTGCTAGTTGAGTTAAGGATAGCTATACAGAGAGATTCCTAGCATTGCTTCTATGTACAAATGTATTACAATCCAAGTTGATCCATCTCTAACTAATCTTTACACTGGTTCCTGATCCCCTTCTCGTGTTGACCTCTGTCGCTTTAAGGTATCTGTATTAGTTCTGCCACTGAAAGAAGAAAAGCTGGTGAGACTCCCCAACCACCTGGAGAGACTAAGACAGTGCCTCTGCTTAAATACCAACATTAGAACTGGATGCTGAAGGAGTAACACCAGAACTACTAAGAATGAAATTCTATTGTTCCTGAACCTGGAATTTTTTTGTGTGTTTGTTTGTTTGTTCTGTTTCTTGTTAATTTGTTTGTGTGTGTTTGCCCATCTCTCCATGTTGATTTCTTTGGGTTTTTTTTTCCTTTGTTTTTTTTTTTTGTGTGTGTGTATTTAGTTTTACTATTGTGACTTGGCTAATATTAAATTACACATAGACCAGGGACAGAATAACATACATACACTAACCTAAAAACCCAACAAACCAACAAAGCAAAATTAAACCAAGGGAAAGAAAACAGGTGACTGAAACCACCAATAGCCTATCAAGAATATAGTTACACAGTAAAAAGTGGAGTTATGGGAAGACAAAAAAGGGATGTAAACCATTCTCCCCTCAAAATAATTTAATACAGGATTCAGAGTGAGATGAAGAAAACTGATACCCAGTTCCAGACTCCGACAAAACAAAGATAAACTATACCAAGAAACCAAATGAAGCCCAAAGGAACATTCTGAAAAAAGAAATCTTGCAGGTAATCACAGAGAATTTCATGGAGATGTTACTAGATATGGTCAACCAAAACATATGAGACACTCAAGAAATTTCAAGACACCAAAAATAAAGAATACAAGAAGACACAGAAAGAAATAAATGAACTCATAGGAGCCCTAAGTAACACCAAAGTGAAACAGAGAACATTATAAATAGAAATATAAATGAATTAAAGATGCAAATTAACAATAATAAAGAGGAAGTGATGCATGATATGGAAAACCTCAGAAAAAAGAATGAAGCAGAAACACAAAACACAATGGAAGGCCACTCCAGCAGACTAGAACAAGCAGAAGACAGAACCTCAGAACTCGAAGATGAAATAGAAATTAAAGGAAAAACTTGAAGAGCTATTAGTCAAACAACTGAAGACCTATGAAAGGAATATGCAAGAACTCACCAACTCCATCAAAAGACCAAACCTGAGAATCATCGGCATTGAAGAAGGAGAAGAGGTGAAAGCAAAAAGGATTCATAACATATTCAATAAAATAATAAAAGAAAATTTCCCAAATCTAGAGAACACTATGCCCATTCAGGTACACGAAGCTTCCGGGACACCAAACAGATTTGAACAAAATAGAACTACCCTACGACACATTATCATTAAAACAACAAGCACAGACACTAGAGAAAGAATATTGAAGGCTGTAAGAGAGAAAAAAAAATACCATACAAAGGTAAACCCATCAAAATCACAGCAGATTTCTCAACAGAAACCTTAAAAGCAAGAAGATCATGAGATGAGGTATTCCGGGCACTGAATGAAAGTAACTTCAACCCTAGGATACCGTACCCAGTAAAACTACCATTCAAAATAGATGGAGCAATAAAAGTTTTCCATGATAAGCAGAAACTAAAACAATGTATGGCCACCAAACCACCACTACAAAAGATTGTTCAAGGAATTCTGCACACAGAAAATGAAAGCAAATAAAACCATACGACAAGAAGTACCTAACCACAGGAAAAGAAAAGACAAGAGAGTAGAGTGTAGCATTGATTCAGCTGCACAAAATGAAACACTTAAACAAGAAAAACTACTAAATGACAGGAATCACCACATACCTATCAACAGTAACACTGAATGTTAACAACTTAACTCCCCCATCAAAAGACACTGTTTGGCAAACTGGATTAAAAAGGAAGATCCAACAATCTGTTGCTTACAGGAGACCCATCCTATTAACAGAAACAAGCACTAGCTTAGGGTGAAAGGCTGGAAGAAGATTTACCAAGCCAATGGCCCCCGAAAACAGTCAGGAGTAGCAATACTTATCTCGGACAAAGTAGACTTCAAATTTACATTGATCAAATGAGATAAAGAAGGACACTCCAGACTAATAAAAGATGAAATACATCAAAAGGAAATAACAATTATCAATCTATATGCAACCAATGTCAATGCATCCAATTTCATCAAACATACTCTGAAGGACCTAAAAACATATATAGACACAAATACAGTGGTAGTAGGAGACTTTAATACCCCCCCCACCAATAGATAGGTCATCCAAACAAAAAAATCAATAAAGAAATCCTAGATCTAAATCATACCATACATCAAATGGACCCAACTGATGTCTACAGAATTTTCATCCAATTTCTGTACAATATACATTCTTCTCAACAGCCCATGGAACCTCCTCCAAAACTGATCATATCTTAGGGGACAAAGCAAGAGTCAGCAAATATAAGAAAATAGAAATAATATCATGCATTCTACTGATCACAATGCATTAAAATTAGAACTCAACAACAAAAACAACAGTAAAAAACATGCAAACAATTGGAAGCTGAACGACACATTGCACAATGATCAATGGGTCATTGATGAAATAAAAGAGAAAATTAAAAGGTTCCGGGAAGTTAATGAAAATGAAAACATGACCTACCAGAACCTATGGGACACAGCAAAGGCAGCCCTGAGAGGAGAGCTTATAGCCATGAGTGCATATAGTAAGAGGACAGAAAGATCTCAAATCAATGTCCTAATGCTACATCTCAAACTCCTAGAAAAACAAGAACGAGCAAATCCCAAAACAAGCAGTAGGAGAGAAATAATAAAAATAAGGGCCAAAATTAATGAAGTAGAAACAAACAATAAAAAAAAAACATACAAAGAATCAATGAAACAAAAAGCTGGTTCTTTGAAAAAATAAGATTCACAGACTCCTTGAAAACTTGACTAAAATGAGGATAGAAAAAAACCCAAATCAGTAAAATCAGAAATGCAAAAGAGGAGATAAAAACAAACACGATGCAAAAGTCCAGGACCTGACAGAAACTCTGGTGAATTCTATCAGACCTTTAAATAGAGCTAATACCAACTCTCCTTAAACTTTTCCACAAAATAGAAAGGGAAGGAACCCTGCCTAACTCATTGTATGAAGCCATATTACATTCATCCCAAAACCAGAAAAAGACACCTCCAAAAAGGAGAACTATAGGCCAATCTCCTTAATGAACATCGTGCAAAAATCCTCAATAAAATAATGGCAAACTGAATCCAACAACAGATCAAAAAGATCATTCACCACAATCAAGTCGGCTACATCTTAGGAATGCAGGGGTGGTTCAACATAGGCAAATCTGTAAATGTAATACAGCACATTCATAGAAGCAAAGACAAAAACCACTTGATCATCTGAATAGATGGAGAAAAAGCCTTTGAGAAGATTCAACACCACTTCATGAAAGCCCTAAGAAAACTAGGAATAGAAGGAAAGTACTTCAACATTGTAAAAACTACCTATGACAAACCTATAGCCAACATCATACTTAATGGAGAAAAACTGAAACCATTTCCCCTATAATCATGAAGGAGACATGGGTGCTCACTAGTCCCACTCCTATTCAACTTAGCCCTGGAATTTCTAGTCAGAGCAATTAGGCAAGAAGAATAAATAAAAGGAATACAAATAGGTAAAGAAACTGTCAAAATATCTCTGTTTGCAGGCGATATGATTCTATACCTTAAAGACCCAAAAAACTCTACCCAAAAACTCCTAGACACCATAAATAGCTACAGCAAGGTGGCAGGATACAAAATCAACTTAAATAATTAACATTTCTATACACCAACAACGAAGAAACTGAGAAAGAATATATGGAAACAATTCCATTTACAATAGCCTCAAAAAAATCAAATACCTAGGAGTATACTTAACAAAGGATATGAATGACCTCTACAAGGAGAACTACAAACCCACTGCTGGTGGGAATGCAAGCTAGTGAAACCACTCTGGAAAACAATATGGAGGCTTCTTAAAAATCTAAACATATATCTGCCATATGATCCAGCAATCCCAGTCCTAGGGATAAACCCAAAGGAATGTGACTCAAGTTACTCCAGAGGTCCCTGCACACTAATGTTTATTGCAGCGCTATTCACAATAGCCAAGTTATGGAAACAGCCAAGATGTCCCACTACTGACGATTGGATTAAGAAAATGTGGTACTTATACATAATGGAGTTTTACTCAGCCATGAAGAAGAATGAAATCTCATTATTCTCAAGTAAATGGATGGAACTGGAGAACATCATTCTGAGTGAGGCTAGCCAGGCTCAGAAGACCAAAAATCATATGTTCTTCCTCATATATGGACTTTAGATCTAGGGCAAATGCAGCAATGTTCTGGTGCAACCACTCTGGAAAAAAATTTTGAGCCTTCTTAAAAATCTAAACATAAATCTGCCATATGATCCAGCAATCCCACTCCTGGGGATATACCCAAAGGAATGCAACACAGGTTACTCCACAGACACCTGCACACCCATGCTTATTGCAGTGCTATTCACAATAGTCCTGTTATGGAAACAACCAAGATGCCCCACTACTGTGAATGGATCAAGAAAATGTGGTATTTATACACAACAGAATTTTACTCAGCCATGAAGAAGAATGAAATCTTATCATTTGTAAGTAAATGGATGGAACTGGAGAACATTATTCTGAGCAAGGGTAGCCAGGCTCAGAAGACCAAAAATCATATGTTCTCCTTTATATGCAGACTTTAGATTTAGGGCAAATGTGGCAATGTGGTTGGATGTGGATCACATGCCAAGGGGAGGGCACATACGGGAGATATGGGAATAGGTAGGAAACCCAAAACATGAAAGCATTTGATGTCCCCTCTCCAAAAGAACTAATACAGAAACCTTAAAGCGACAGTGGTCAACATGAGAAGGGGATCAGGAACCAGTGTAAAGATCAGTTAGAGATGAATCAACTTGGGTTGTAACACATTTGTACATGAAAGTAATGCTAGGAATCTTTCTGTATAGCTATCTTTAACTCAACTAGCAAACAGGCTTTGTCTTCCTTGTTATGCTTATGTCTTTTCTTCAACAAAATTAGAGATAAGGGTAGAACAGATTCTGCCTGGAAGTGAGGGAGGGAGGGGGTAGAGGGTTGGGGGGGGGCAGTGGGAGAAATGACCCAAACAATGTATGCAGTATGAATAAATGAATAATAAAAAATTTTTTTAAAAGAGAAAAAAATGCAGCAATGTTGTTGGACTTGGGTCATACACTAAGTGGAGAGCACATATGGGAGGTATGTGGATAGGTAGGAAACCCAAAACTTGAAAGTGTTTTATGTCTCTGCTTGTAGTGGAGCTAATACAGTAATCTTAAAGCAATTGAGGTCAATATGGGAAGGTGATCAGGAACTAGTGAAAAGGTCAGGTAGAGATGAATCAATTTAGGTTGTAGTTGTGATACACTTGTGCATGGAAGGAGTGCTAGGAATCTCTCTGTATAGCTATCCTTATTTCAACTAGCAAAAATGCTTTGTTTTTCGTATTATTGCTTATGTCTTCCCTTCAACAAAATTGGAGAAAATGGCAGAACAGGTTCTGCCTGGAAGTGAGGGGGAGTGGGGGAGAGGGAGGGGTCAGGGCAGGGGGGAATAATGGCCCCCCAAGAAATTGAAGAGCACACTAGAATATGGAAAGGCCTATGTTCATGGATTGGCAGAATTAATATTCTGAAAATGGCTACACTATCAAAAACTATCTACAGATTCAAAGCAATTCCCATCAAAATTCCAATGTTGCTCCTCACAGAAATTGAAATTCATATGGAAGCACAAAACCCCTTTGATAGCCAATGCAATCCTGAGCAAAAACAGCAATGCTGGAGGTATCACAATACCTGACTTCAAATTATACTACGGTAACAGAAACTGCATGGTCCTAGCAAAAACAGACATGCAGACCAATGGAATAGAAGATACACAAATAAGCACATACAAGTACAGCCATCTGATGTTTCACAAAAGTGCCAAAACACATGAAGGAAAAAAGACAGTTTCTTCAACAAATGGTGTTGGGAAAACTGGATATTTACACGCAGAAGACTGAAGTTAGACCCTTATTCTCACCTGTACAAAAAAAATCAATTCAAAACAAAACAAGGAACTAAATGCAAGGCCTGAAACTTTGAAGCTGCTAGAAGAAAACATAGGGAGACCCTGATAGGTGTAGGCATAACTATATCCTTTTTGAAGAGGAGTCTAATTGCTCAGGAAGTAAGAGCAAGAAAAGCTTCTGTGTGGCAAACAAATGATTACCAGAATCAAAGAGATAACCTACAGAATGGGAAAAAATCTTTGTCAGGTATTTACTGGATAAAGGATTCATACTCAGAATACCTAAAGAGCTTCAAAATTAAATACCAAAAGGACAAAGAACAAAACAATCCAATTAATAAATGGGCAAATGAACTGATCAGACAGTTCTCAACAGAAGTACAAATGGCAGAAAATACTCAAAGAAATGTTCAACCTCCTTAGCGATAAAGGAAATGAAAAATCAAAATGACACCAAGGTTCCATATCATCCCAATCAGAATGGCTATCTTGAAAAACAAGCAACAAATACTGGAAAGGATGTTGGAAAAGGGACCCTAATTCACTGTTGGTGGGAATGTAAATTAGTGCAGCCACTATGGAAATCAGAATGCATGTTCAGCAAAAACTAAAAACAGAGCTATCATGACTGGTAACTCTAGCTATGTGGGATATGTAAATAAGAGGATTGTAGTCTAGGACTGCCTGGGCATATTGGAAAAATAACTAAAAGCAAAAAGGGTTGTGGCTCAAGTGGTAGAACTCCTGAAAATGCAAGGCCCGAATTTATTCTTTTATTGATTGATTGATTAATCCATTCATTCATTTTTGTGTTGTAGATTTTGATCTCAGGGCTTTGTACTTGCAAAGCAGGTACTCTACCTCTTAGTCTATACCTCTAGCCCATTTTTCTCTCATTTCATCTCATTTTGAAGATGCACTGCTGGGCGTATATCTGAAGGAATAAGGGTCAGCATACAACAGTTATCTGCACTCCCTTGTTTATAGCAGCATTATTCACAATAGCTGAATTATGGAATCAACATAGGTGTCCACTGAGTATTGAGTGGATAAAGAAAATATGGTATAATGTAGAGTATTATTCAGCCATAAGAAAGATTGAATTTATGGTGCATATAGGAAAATAGATGGAACTGGAAGTCATCATGTTAAGCAAAAGAAGCCAGAATGAGAAAGGCAAGTATCATGTTCTGTCTCATATGGAGAATTTAGACCTAAAGGAAAGAAAAAAATGACACAAGTGTAAAACAGGGTAACTGTTTTGGGATGGGAGTCAGCAGGAGTTGGGAGGGTGAAAGGAAAGTGTGAAAGGGGAATGAATATGATCAAAGTAGTTCATACCATGTATGAAATTAAAATAATGAAACCATTAAAACTGTTTAAAAGGAAGGGTAGTAGGGTGAATTTGATCGAATTGTAAAGAAATATCACAATGAAACCCCTTTGTACAATTAATATACATAAATAACAATAAATACTGAATAAACACCCTACAATTTTACTACACTCATTAATTCTAATAACTCCTTTGTAAATTCCATAGGATTTCCTATGTACGTGATTGTTAGCAGTGAACGAAGACAAAATGATTTTTTTTCCTAATTCGGATGTGTTTTTTTCTTGTCTTGTTGCATTGGTTATAATTTCCACTACAATACTGAATAAAAGTGGTGAAAACTGAAAAAAAAAGATTACTGTATAAGGTAAGACTTTTTTGTTATGTCATTGACTAATTTTGGTTATCAGAGCAATATTGGCCTTATAAAACGTGTTGGGAATCAAACAAAATAATGGCAAACCGAATCCAACAATACATCAGAAAGATCATTCACCACTACCAAGTTGGCTTCATTCCAGGGATGTGGGGTGTTTCAACATATGTAAATCTATAAATGTAATACAGCATATTCATAGAAGCAAAGAAAAAAACCATTTGATCATCTCAACTGATGCAGAAAAAGCCTTTGACAAGATCCAACACCACTTCATGATGAAAGCTCTAAGAAAACTAGAAATAGAAGGAAAATACCTCAACATTATAAAGGCTATATATGACATATACAATGGAGAAAAGACAGCCTCTTCAACAAATGTTGTTGGGAAAAGTGGTTATCCATCTGCAAAAAACTGAAACTAGATCCATGTTTATCACCCTGTACTAGTATCAACTCAAAGTGGATCAAGTACCTTAATATCAGACCCAAAACTCTGAAATTAGTATAGGTAAAGGCAGGAAACACTCTGGAAGTAATAGGCATTGGCATATACATCTTCAATAGAACCCCAGCAACTCAGCAACTAAAGAGAAAGGATGGACAAATGGCACTTCATAAAATTAAAAAGCTTCTACAGAACAAAAGAAATGGTCTCTAAATTAAAGAGACCACCCACAGAGTGGGAGAAAATATTTGCCAGCTATACATCAGTCAAAGAACTAATAACCAGAATATATAGGGAAATCAAAAAACTAAACTCTCCCAAAATCAATGAATCAATAAAGAAATGGGCAACTGAACTAAATACAACTTTCTCAAAAGAAGAAATTCAAATGGCCAAAAAACACATGAAAAAATGCTCACTGTCTCTGGCCATAAAGGAAATGCAAATCAAAACCACACTAATATTCCACCTCACCACTGTTAGAATAGCCATCATCAAAAACCACCCCTTATGGCATGGTTGGCTTTGTGGCCAGATTATAAATTCCATGAGAACAGGAACTCTGTCTGTCTTGTCTGTTGCTCTATCCCTAGCATTTAGCAGTCATGCCTGCATAATGGATAAATGTTTTCAATAAAAAAATGCTTTTTGAATAAATGAATGAATAAAAAGAAGAACCAACTAGTCAAGTAACCCTTCAATGCAGGATAAAAAAGCCTTTTTGGGCCAAGCAGGGTAATATGAGTATATAAAATGCCTCATATATGGTAACAGTAGCTAGTGGGGATTATTACAGCTAACAGTGTGTGCAGGCTGGAGGGTTTCAAATCCTAACTTTATATGACTGCTAGCCATTGCTAGGTGTGGATTGAACTCTGTGGCAGTAGAGAGACTGCTGCTTCCTCTTAGGACTGACTTAAAGCACCCAGTGCGGCCTTGCCATCAAAACATCCAAGCTTCTCATACGCAAATGCAGTAGGATCTGAGACATAAAGATGAATGCAGTCATCTTGATTTTAAAATTTCTGTGAACACTGGACAGTCATGAAACACCAGTTCATAACCACCGTGTCGTGTTTGTCAACACGCTTGTCAGTCGGGGAATTGATGGCCACATTACAAGTGGGGCTTAAGGACAAAGGGTGACTTGAGTCAGGTGCAGGCCCAGAAGTTAGTGATCGGACTTTCCCCTTTCTAAGTAGACTGGACTAATATCTCACCCACTAATGCTTAAAACATATTCTAACATGTGTAGTGGCCTTAAGGCACTTCTGGGCAAGTTCCAGTTCCCAGCCATCAGTGAGCAGTCACCTGACTTCATCCACTTGCTCCCACATTGGTACCAGGCAGGGAACCTATGTGGTCACATGACTAAGTGCCTGGCCTTTGGAGTCAGCCAGTTATTCTTGCAAACCCTGGCTCTGCCGTTAGTAGCCATTTGTGACCTTGGCCTTATCCCTAAGCATTCTGAGCAAATGAGGCCCACTGCCCTGGGGTGTTGAGAAGCTGACATAAAATAAGGTCCATAGAGAGGTTAGCCAGCTGTGTGGCAATGGCTGGAAGTTGGTAGCTGTTGTTGTTTTGGTGATGTAGCTGTTGTTGCTGGTTTTACAAACACTTGGCATTTGATAATTGCCCAGTGTCACACTTTTCCCAGCCCAGCCGAAAGAGGAAAGTCCAGTGAAAGAGGCATAAATCCACTGAACTCTGCATTTTGGTAGCAGTTCGTATAGCAGCTTCCTTAAGGCTCAGAGATCCTTCTCTTTGCCTCTCCCCAGCTGTCCATGAGGAGGCTGATGTGGGTGTTGTCCTGGTCAGCTGATCTGTACCTGTGGGGTTTGCAGCCTGGCCTCCACACAGAGGACTTTTTGTGGAGAGGGCTTGAACTTACATTAAACAGTGAAATTGAATATAACAAGATTTTAAAGCAAAGCTATAAAGTAAGTTTTCACAAAGAAATTTCTGGGTGATGACTTCAAAGTCCACCTGGTGGATCCCACAGCGTGGAGCCCTTTGAAGTATGGGCAGATTGGTTTCAAAGCCACCAACTCAGACCCTCCTCTCTGCAGATGGAAAGGTTCTGAATAGCTTTCTCTCTCCAGGGAGTGTTGCTTCTTAGCCCAGCTGCCCTGTGCCCTTGGAACAGATGGTTTTAGATCACGTGAGCATCACGACTTAGGCCTATATTCCTGAGTTTGTCTCTCCTCTCATTAGCCAGTGTATCCTTTTTCTTTGTGAGGAAGGTGCCAGCCATATGGAATCTAGGCTCGTTATATATATATTTTGTAAATACAACTAGAGCCTTTAAATTTGCATTAATTTAACAGAAGAAAAAAGAAACCAGATTGAAACAGGAGGAATTATTGAAATTCAGATTTCTTTATCACAAGGAATATTCCTTAAAATATCCATCAGCTTAACAAATTATGAAGTAATAGGAAGAGGCATAGAGTGACCCTGTTTGTTTCTCTTTATGCATTGCCTGCTGGTCCCCCACCATGTGTACACTCTGGGGAGAACAAAGGTCTTGCCATCTTGTTCCCATGGTGGTCAGTCTGTGGCACATCACCCTTGCACACATGCATGCATGCCTAGTTAGTGAAGGACAGCTGCCCCACTGTCTTCCCATTGGTGGGCCATGACAGAATACAGGAGGGTCTGTTTTACATGTGGATGATATAGAAGGAGCAAGGACCAGAGGTTAAGGACAGAAGTTACATTTCTGCCACTTAATCACTGTGAGAAGTTGAACCAGCTAAACAACTCTAGTCATCAGTTCCTTCAATTCAGGGGATCCCGAAGTTTAGTCACTTAAATGTGGGGTTGTAGTACTGGAGGCAGTGAAGTGTTCAGAGGAAGCCGGCTCTTCTGATCACAGACATATCCTAGGGTCCTACGGTCTGAAGGCTCAGTCCTTTCTGGAGCCTTGTAGACTGAGGCTGCACTTAGATGTCAGTAGGGATGATTCTGGGCCCTGGGGTCTGCTGGGATTTCCCGGACAGTGACAGAAGTATTCAAACCATTAATCTCTCTGATGGCTGGCACCCATTTCGTTGCTGTAGCCACAGTAATTGGGCAGGAACACTGGGGTGCAGAGAGAGGGATTTGCCCACTTCTCCACCCAGCCTTGTCCCCACCTAAAGAACAGAGAAGCTCAGGCTGATGATATTTAAGAACAGGGTTCGGCAATAAGGAAATGGGCGAGTGAACTAAACAGAACTTTCTCAAAAGAAGAAATTCAAATGGCCAAAAAACACATGAAAAAATGCTCACCATCTCTAGCAATAAAGGAAATGCAAATTAAAACCACACTAAGATTCCACCTCACCCCTGTTAGAATAGCCATCATTAGCAACACCACCAAAAACAGGTGTTGGCGAGGATGCGGGGTAAAAAGGAACCCTCTTACACTGCTGGTGGGAATGTAAACTAGTACAACCACTCTGGAAAAAAATTTGGAGGCTACTTAAAAAGCTAGACATTGATCTACCATATGATCCAGCAATACCACTCTTGGGATATACCCAAAAGACTGTGACATAGGTTACTCCAGAGGCACCTGCACACCCATGTTTATTGCGGCACTATTCACAATAGCCAAGTTATGGAAACAGCCAAGATGCCCCACTACTGATGAATGGATCAAGAAAATGTGGTATCTATACACAATGGAATTTTATGCAGCCATGAAGGAGAACGAAATGTTATCATTTGCTGGTAAATGGATGGAATTGGAGAACAGCATTCTCAGTGAGGTTAGCCTGGCCCAAAAGACCAAAAATCGTGTGTTCTCCCTCATATGCAGACATTAGATCAAGGGCAAACACAACAAGGTGATCAGACTTTGATTACATGATAAAGCAAGAGCACACAAGAGAGGTATGAGGATAGGTAAGGCACCCAAAAAAACTAGATAGCATTTGTTGTCCTCAATGCAGAAACTAATGCAGATACTTTAAAGTAACAGAAGCCAATAGGAGAGGAGATCAGGAACTAGAGAAAAGGTTAGTTTGAGAAGAATTAATTTAGAATGTAACACACATCTACAGGAAAGCAATGTGAGTAAACTCCCTATATAGCTATCCTTATCTAAACTAGCAAAAACTCTTGTTCCTTCCTATTATTGCTTATACTCTCTCTTCAACAAAATTAGAGATAAGGGCAAAATAGTTTTCGCCGGGTATTGAGGGGGTGGGGGGACAGGGAGGGGGTGGGATAGGTGGTAAGGGAAGGGGTGTGGGGAGGGGGGAGAAATGACTCAAGCATTGTATGCACATATGAATTAAAAAAACCCTGCCTTTTCTTTCTTATTATTGCTTATACTTTCTCTTCAACAAAATTAGAGATAAGGGCAGAAAAGGTTCTGCTTGGAAGCGAGGGGGGGTGGGGAAGGGGTGGGGGTGGGGTGAGAGTTGGAGGTGGGGGGAGGGAGGAGAAATGACCCAAACAATGTATGCAAATATGAATAAACGAATTAAAAAATAAACACAACTGATGATAATTCACGACTGACTGAGAGCTCCGCATCATCTGAGCTGTGGAATACATGCACAGTAATTAAAAAAAAAAATAAAACGTGTTAGGAAATGTTCCCTTGCTTAGATTTTTTCTAGAAATATTTGTGTATAGTTGATACTGTTTTCTTCTGTACATGTTTGTTAGACTTCATCAATTAAGACATGTGTCTCTGGAGCACCCTCTGTGTGAAGATTTTTTTTGTGGGGCGCAGGTTCTTGGGACATTTCCCAAGCTGACCTTGATCTCCTGGGCTCAAGGGATCCTTCTACCTTAGCCTAATACTACAGATGTAGGCTACTGTGTGCAGTTCATGGGAAGATTTATAATCTTTTTTAAAGAACCAGGCACAGTGGCTCATACCTGTGATCTTAGCTAGGTAGAGGGTGGGAGGAGGCAGTTTCAGGCCAGCCCAGGCAAAAAGTGCATGAGACCCCATCTCAACCAATAAAAGCTGGATTGTTGTGCATTCCTGCCTTCGAGCTATGCAGGATGTGTAAATAGGAGAACTGCCATCCAGGATTGCCTGGACATAAATGTAAGACCTTAACTGAAAAATAATTAAAAGCAAAAAAGGGCTGAAGTGGTAGAAATCCTGCAAATGCAAGGTCCTAAGTTCAAATCCAATTACCCCCATATTTATTTTTATCTATCTATCATCTATCTATCTAATTTTTGTGGGACTGGGGTTTGAACTTAGGGCTTTGTGCTTGCAAATCAGGCAGCACCTCTTGAGCTACACCTCCAGCCCATTTTTCTCTGGTTATTTTTGAGATGGAGTCTCACGAAATATTTGCCCAGGTTAGCCTTGAACTGTGGTCCTCCTGATCTCAGCCTCCCAAGTAGCTATGATTATAGGTGGATGCATTATAATGATTTTTAAAAATCAATTTGGAAAATAAAATTTTTATTTGTAAACAAAGGACTTTTCAAGGTAAGTACTTCTTATTGAGTCAGTTTCTATAACTTTTGTCTTTCAAGGAAGTTTCTTTTTTTGTTTTTGGTGTGGTGCTGGGAATCAAACCCAGCACATTCTGGGCAAGTTCCTTACCACTGAGCTACATCCCTGGCCATTTAAGGAAGTATTGGTCAATTTTATCTAAGATATTAATTTTATTGGCATTAATAATTTTTTTTAGTAATATCCTTTTATTAATATACTAATGGTAGCATAGGTAAGGATATCACCTCACTCATTCCAAATATAGGTAATTTGTATAATTTCTTTTTCTTCACGATCAGTTTGACTAAAGTTTTATTGAATGCACTGATCTCAAAGAATCAGCTTTGAATCTTATTTTAAAAATTCCAAATTCACTTGTTAGTCACATTATATGGCTGACAATATCAGTATATGAAGTCATAAGTACTAATTTGAAATCTCTTCCTATGGTTTTCTCGTAAATACATACATGTAAGTACTGAGAACTATGCCTGGCACAAAGCCAATGAACAATTAATCTCAGTTATCAAGGTCTTGAAAATAACCAAGAAGTTCTTGTTATTTTATTCTTTTCCAACAATAACAAACTATTTTATGATTTAAAGGGTTATGGCTATCTTATTCTGGTTGGTTGGTTTTTTTTTTTGTTGTCCAATGGTTAGTTTAAAATTATTCTTGTGTAAGGAAGCTGACTTGCATCTATGGGACATAATAGTAGTAATAACTTCAGGAAAGAACACAAAAATGACACACTTCCTGAAAGTCAGTGATGTGCACTCTTACTTTCCATTTCTCTTAGCTAGGATGGTAAACCCAGGTAGAATTATCTTTGTGTGTCTCTTCCAACTAATTTGGCTAATGGCTAAGCCAAACTCCTGTTTTTTTCTGTGTTACATCTGCTCCAAGAGTTGCTATACAAACTGCCTTTTACTTTCATTATCTTAAAATTTCTCTGGATATTATGTAGAAAATTTGTACACTGGAAACATCCTGCCATTAACTATCTCTTATAGCCACTAGGTTATACATTTCCTCTGGAAAACTAACAAATTGAAAGAAAAATATCATATAAGCCTTGTATAAAATTCTAAATTATGAGGCAATCCTCTGCTCTGTGAGAGAAATCTTCAGCTTTGAATTTTCTAACTCTACTTGGCAAATCGTTGCTATAAGTGAATACTTGGTTTGTTAGAAAAACATAACTCACTAAGGTTGCTAAGCCTAGGAAATTAAAAATGATTTCTGGTCACACAAAAAACCATTCATCTAGAACTATCTGGATCCATACCTTTGTGTATACTTTTTGGGTAGGATAAATGATAATTCACCTCCAATGTTTTTCTCCAATGTGGCACTTGGAACCTGAGACTTAATCATTGCAGAGATCTTTTCAACATCACAGTGTGGCTCCCTCTCCATGACTATGTGATATCCAGCACCTAAGACAAACCATTCAGATGATCAACTGAAGAAATTATGTACTTTTAAATACTCTTAAGATCAAATTTGGCTCTCTGTGGTTAAGGTCATATAGGTCTACAAGAATACATAGTATAGGTATGTCACAAGACATTAATAATGACTATAAGGAAGCTCACAAACTTTCAAAATCTGCCCTAAAAGCCAAGACACTGAATAAACAACAGCTTTTGCTTAATTTCAATAATTTTCTTAGTGAATCATAATGATTTAGTATAAATAACCAGATATAGGAGCTATATGAAGGAAGACCCCCTCCTCCTCCATTATTTGGCTATTTATTTTTGAAACTGAAATATTGGTAAATACGAATTTTGCTATTATTGTTGCTATTATTATATGTTAGATACTAATCTGGGCCCTGGGAACAGTAGTGAAAACAGTACATAAATTTTTTGTCCTCATCAAAATTTATATAACCTGTGATCATAAACTTTGTACAACCAAATGGATATGTAAATTTATGTTAGAAAAGTTTTTTTTAATATACCTGGCCACAATTTTGTATTCTATAAAGTAAGGTTGTTGTTTTGAATCCTATATAAGATATACTGAGTAGACAGCATGGTAGCCAGTATAAAAAGAAATATTTATAAGTTGAATGAACTCTAAAACTGAATAAATTAATTGTTGAAATAATTAATCTTGTTGTCAATTACACTTACATTCTCTAATTTGGGGATGTTATTACTATAATTTCAGCCCTACACAGCTTACCATTTGACATATCAATTTTATCTCCTATCAAAGCTGTGTATTTATCAAAGACTGCTTTATTCCACTTACATGATTCTTTTATTCTACACATCATTCTTACTGTCAATTACCATTTGCAGTTATCTCATTATAGTGAGGATTTGGTTTGGCACTAGAGAAACTAGGATCAGAAATGTCTGATTCCTCTACTTCTCATTCAAATAAATCTATTTGGAGGCACAACTGCATTTCAGATACAAAACTGTCAGTAGTAGTACAAAATGGGACAAATAAGCATGACCTTTGCTGTTGATTCAAATATTTATGGAATCTGAAGTAATGTGTTGAAGAACAAGTGATAAGTATATATAAGGAAAATCCAGAATGCAAAGGACCTTAAAAACCAATTATAATAGTTGAGACCTATTTTGTAGGACAGAGGAAGATCACTGAAGTTTTAGGCATTTAGACAAACTATAATGAAAATAATATTAAAAGAATATTATTAAGGCATCAGTATCCTAATAATAATCAAATGGAGAGAGACCATATATTTGTTTCAGGAAGACTGAAGAGCCACAGCACTGCAGGGTGCCCCTGACCATGATGGCAACGCGGTCACCCAAGATGTCAGCTTCATCCATGTAGTGGGTTGTCAGTAAGATGGCACGATTCTTTTTATAATGCTGAAGAAGTTCCCAGGTGACTCTCCTTGAGACTGGGTCCATGCCAGATGATGGTTCATCCAGTATCACTACCTAAAAGCAGAAAAACAATTCTATGACCATTGATAAATGATACAGTGCTACTTGTGGGATTACTTACGATTTGAGGGGAACATAGTTAAGGTAAGATAGAGCCTAGAGTAATATAGAGGTGAAATCTAGGAAAATAATAATACAAGTCATGTTATAAAAGCTGGGTCAATGATGTGAATCCCTCTTCATTATCACTGGCAGGTTTCCTTTTAGATTATATCAACTCTCACAGCTTAGACAGCTGAGTTTTATAGACTACATGGTAAGAACACTTATTGTTCAGTCCCCCTTTCACCTCCTACTCTGTGTGCTTGTGGCCCCTCCTTTCTCATTCTACTTTAATACCTTGGAGCCCCCTATCAGTGCTATAATGATGGAGAGTTTGCGCTTCACTCCTCCACTCAGTGAGCCTGAAAATGTATGGAGATTTTCTAGCAGGTCAAAAACAGTCAGCATATCGTATATTTCTGTATGATGTATCTTTTGAGATATTCCTTTTATCTAGAAAGAAGAGCAAGAATTTACATGGTACATCTAATCTTATCTTCAGACAGTTTTTAGATCATTAACTTTTCTTACACAGTTACACAGACAAAAGTTTCTTGCAACTTTATCCCTGGAAACATTTTATAACAGCTTTTTCTTACATCAACAAAAGTGTCTTCTCTCCCTTGCCTCAGTTTATATCTAAAGGAGAATTTCTAAAATGAGAATTTCCAGAGGTTAGCTCTGTGGTAGAGCATATTTAGCTCATGGAAGGAGCTGGAGTCAATCCCCAGCACAATTTTTTCCAGAATTTATAAAGATATCTGCAGCTCATCAACAGAATCTCTGGTTTCCAAATATAACTGAGCAAACACACATACAACTCTTTACTTCCCATGATCTCAATTATTAAACCAGAAGAACTAAGAAAAGTAAATATTAGCAGTTGGAGCACCAGAATCCAAAGTATCACTGAACTGCTGGTGACTTTGCCATTTTTCTCTGAGTACCCCTTTGCCTGAACTCAAAACCATCCAATGCTTTTGAGTGAGCTTTGCAATCAAATGGAGTAAGATTAAGGAGAAACTCTCTGTTTTGGGTTTGACAGAAGGCAGTAAAGAGCAATCAGATGTTTTTCTCTGTTCTTTGTGCCCCCGTACTGGAAGTCTCATGGTAGAGACGAGATGGCAAATATAGATAAGAAAAGGTAAATCTGCAAGGGCTAACTCTAAGTGAGGGGAATGTTTTTCTCAGTTCAGTGGATCTGTGACTACAAGAAGGCAGAGCCAAACCCTGCTCTCTATCCTTTTCCAAATTGATATGGCACAATCATGAAAGGGGATGATATTTGGCTGGAGAAATGATAAAGGAATCCTGGGAAACCAGGAAGTATGAAGGATGTAATAGGAGAAAGAAGCAGGAAAATTATATTTTAAAGTTGCTTATGAACTTGTGTGCTAACTCCAACATTTGGATACATGCATCTAATCCTAATTTGCATGCCAGATTGGACCTCTTCCCAGGTGCAAGACTGATCAATGGACTATAAATATGGAAGAGACTGAAATAGCACTGCAATCGCTTTGAATACTGACATTATAATTATAGCCTACAGACAGGATATAAATAAGATACAGAGTCTCATAATGTACTGTTTGAAGAACATCGAGGATATAAACAAAATTACTTTGCACACAAAGAATCACAAAATCTCGACTCATAAGACAATCAACAAACATGAGTAAGAAGGTGATACAAGCTATTGGAATTAACACCAAACACTTGAATGCAGAATTATTATGTTCAAAGAAGCAGCTACAAACGTTAATGTAAAGTATTATTGAAACACAGAAAATATAAAGAAGCAGCAAATGGAACATTTAGAACTAAAAACTAAAAAACTTCAAAATGGAAATTAACCGAAATAAAAGTCACATACTCAACAGCAGAATGAAGATGATATAGAAAAGCACCAGTGAACTTGAAGATAGACCAATAAAAAGCATCTCTAATCTGAGCAGAGAAAAAAAATAATTGAAGGAAAAAGAAGTAAAGCTCACAGGTGGGGGCTGGACAACAATAAAATATCTAACATTTATGTTATTGAAGTTAAAGAGCAGAGAATAAAGAGTGCATAGTTAAAATAATATTTGAAGAAATTACTGATTTCTGAAACACAAACAAAAAAGATGACTGGACCCCATCCACGGTGAACCCCCTGAAATCAACACCCAGACAAGTCTTAAGTTGCTGAAATGCAGACAAAAACATCTGGAAAGCATCCAGAGAAAAATGAGAAATTACCTACTGGGGAACAACAATTCATAATCCATAACATCCAGACAGCAGTAGAACAATAACTTCCAAGTACTGAGGAAGAGATCTTCCAACCTGATTTCTATGCCAAGCAAAAACATTTTTGATGGAGAATTAAGGATAACTTCAGGTGGAAGGAAAACTAACAGAATTCATACCCAGTAGGAGGCATATTACCTTAAAAGTAATAAAAAATTATTCTTTAAACAGAAAATAAATCATATGTAAGAAATGTTGGGACATCATGAATGATAAAAGTACAATAGGAATGGTAAGTATAATAGACTGTTACTATGTTTTTAAGACAGGCTATATGGTCTTAATAAAAAAAGCACTGTATGATGGGTTTTTCAGTATGAGTAGGTGTAGTATACAAGTACATTAGAAAAGAGGATAAAGAGCCTATAGCCTATAGTGTGATAAGGTTTCCACATTACAAGTGAAGGTACTGCACTGAAATAATTGTGAAAAGCTAAGTCTGGAGAGCTGGTGGAATGACTCAAGAGATAGAGTTGCCTGTCTAACAAGTGTGAAGCCCTGAGTTTAAGCCCTAGTACCACCCAAAAAAAAGTAAAATAAAATAAAATAAAAAAAAAAAGAAGCTAAGTCTGGGTTTTGGAACTGCTATAGAAACCACTGGAAATATATACAAGCTATGTAGTAAAAGTTATAACAGATAAATTAAAATGGATTACTAAAAATACTCAAAAAACTAAAGAAGGCTAAAAAGGGGAAGCACAGGAACAAAAACCAATGAGTACAAACAGAAAACAAATAAAATGTCAGATTTAAATTTAAGCACATTAGTAGTTACATTAAATATAAATGTTTTTAAACACATCAGTTAAGAGACAGATTATCAGATTAGATAAAAAAAAATAACCACATATTGCCTGTAAGAAACTCAAATGGCTGGGTATGGTGGTGCTTACCTGTAATCATTGCTATGTAAGAAGCAGAGATAGGAGGATTGCAGTTTTGAGGCTAGCCTGGACAAAAAAGTTAGTGAGACTCTCTCTCTTGTCAAAAAAACTAAAAAAAAAAGTAAAAACAAGCTGGGAATGGTGATGTATGCCTATAAATTTTAAGCATGGGCTGGACAAAGAATGCAAGAACCTATTTGAAAAATAAAAAGGGCTGGAGGCATGGTTTCTTAACAGCAGAGCATGTACACAGCAAACACAAGGTCCTGAGTTCAAAACCCCAGAACTAGCCAGGCACTCGTGGCTCACATCTGTAATCCCAGCTACTCATGAGGCAGAGATCAGGAGGATCACAGTTCCAAGCCAGCCCCAGAAAAATAGTTCAAGAGACCCTCTCTCAAAAAAATCCATCACAAAAAAGGGTTGGTGGAGTGGCTCAAGCAGTATAGCACCTGCCTAGCAAGCATAAGGCCCTTTGTTGAAACCCCAATACAACCAAAAAAACTAGACCAAACAAAGAAACAGATAAAAACAAAAACAAAAACCCCAGTACCACCAAAAAGACAAAGAAAGTCAAAATTTAATGAGATAGATAGGTTTAATAACAATTGGTTGAAGAAAATATACCATGCAAATGCAAATCAAGAGAAAGCTGGAATGGTCATATTAATACATATTAATATCAGATAAAGTAAAAAAAAGTATCAGATAAAGTAGACTTCAGAGGAAAAAACTTAATGAAGATAAAAGAGGGACATTACATATTGATAAAATAATTATTTCACAAAGAAGACACAGCAATCTGAAATGTGTATATACCTAATGAAACCTAAAATACCGAAAGTGTTGACAAACATATAGCTATGGTAGGAGATTTCAACCCACTCTGCAACAGATGGAAAGCAGCAAGCACATAGGAGAACAAAAAGCATCAAGTTACTCAATGTAATTGACAGAAAAAATTAAAAGCAGAAAACACATCTTTCTCAGGTGTACATGGAAAAATATAGACCATAAAAATACTTAACAACTTTTAAAGAACTGAAATCACATATAGTCTCTAGTAAAAATAGAATAGAAATAAGAATAACAAAGAAAACAGGACAACCTTCTACCACTTGGATATTAAAGAACATACTTGTAAATGATCTATGAGCCACCATAGAAATCTGAGGAAAAACAAAATATTTTGAACTGAACAAAAATGAAAATATGGCACACTAAATAAAAAATGATGTGATGAAGCTAAAGGGAATGCTGAGCAGGAGAATCATCTTAATAACTGCCTACAGTAGCAGACAAAAATGTGTCAGACCAATGATTTTATCGCTGCTCTTAAGAAACTAGAAAAGGAAGAACCCCCAAGTGAAGTAAAAGGAAGAATGTAATGAATAGGTAAGCATAAGTAAATAAAAACCCAAAATGTGAGAGATAATAATCCCTAAACCAAAAGTGAAAGATAATGAAAATTAATAATCCTCTATCAGATGACAGAGAAAAACAAATTGTAATGCTACTTTAATCAGAGTGTGGTATTTGCAAAAGGATTCCAAGGCCAATGCAATAGAAAGGAATCAGACCTACAGACCTGCAGAAATATGATCATTTGATCTTTGACAAATGTGTAAAAGCAATTCAAAGACAAAAGCATTTTGTTTGCAAAAAATGGTGTTAGAACAATTTATCTATATGCAAAAAGTGAATCCAGACCTAAACTGCACCTTATACAAATACTAACTAAAAATGGATCATAAGCTAAGGGTACATGTAAAACTATAATATAGTAATGATCAGTAGCTATAATTAATTAATACTAAAATATAATATATATTGATATTTGTGGCATATATATTAACTATAAATTACTAATATTTATTTGAAAATACAGAATAAAATCTCTATGTTCTTAAGACATAGAGTTCTAAGGGAAGACATCAAAAGCAGAATCCATAAAGAAAGATATGATAGACAAAAGACCTGAATAAACATTACATTGCTATATAGATGGCAAAGGACACAATTAAGAGATGTTTGACATCATCGGTGATTCATTAAATGTAAATTAAAACCATAATTAGATGCCACTAAACACGTATATTTAAAAAAAAAGTATTGAAAAATACTAAATGCTGGCAAGAATGTGAAGTAACTTGAATTATCATATACTGCTACTCTAGAAAACAGTTTAGCAGTTTCTTACAAAGTTTAACAAGTACCATATGATCCAATAATCCTACTGTGAGAGAAATAAACATGGCTGTGTACTCAGCAATCCAAAGAAACAAAGTACACATACACACAATGGCACAGACAAATTTCAAAGAAAGAAGCCAATCTCAAATAGTTATGTACTCTATGGTTCCATTTTATTACATTTTCAAAAAGACAAATATATAGTGATAATAGATCTGTGGGTACAAAGGGGAAGAGGGATGACAACAAAGAAATGGCATGAGGAAGTATTCTGGAGTAATGAAACTATTCTGTATCTGATTATGGTATTGGTCAAATGACTTAAAATTCATAGTTTTGACACTTGCATTACCATTTTTATCACTGCACAATTCACAACAGTCAAGGAATTGACACAATCTAAGTGTCACCAAGTGATGAAGGGATAAAGAAAAATGTGAACTACACACACAATGGAATCCTGTCATTTGCAACAACGTGGATGGAACTGGAGATTATTCTGTTAAGTGAATTAAGCCAGGCACAGAAAGACAAGTACTAAATGATCTCACCCATAATGGTGTCTAAAAAAGTCAATCTCAGTACCTGCCAACCAGACACCCAGTCTTGCAAGACCAGTCTTGCTCTCACTGCACTTCATATTTCTGAGTCCATTCTTTGAGTTTGGGCAGGAGATCCAAAATGGTCACTGGGACACAGATGCAGACAGCAAGGCCAGGGACCTTGCTGAGATGCAGGAGGCATGCTTGGAAGAGGTGAAGCACCAGGGAGAGTTGAAACTTTGGCACCCTGAACCTCTAGCCTGTGGAAGGCTTCTCCACATCATGACCATACACTGAGAGAACAGGCAGGCCGCCACCCCCATGCCACCACTGCTGGCCACCAGCTGCCAGCCACCCACCACTGGCTCCAAATGTGCTTGGGAGACCTTTGGCAGACCAAACAAGTGAGAACCAAGCATCAAGCCATATCCCTCAGTCACCCCTGGGATAAGCCAGCACAACCCCCATGGACAGAATGAATAAACAATGGAACTGAAAACTAGCGCACAGTGGAGGAGGCAGGGGTTGCTAAAAGTGCACCAGAGAAGGGGGAAGGGGCAAGGAGCCAAACTCCCACAAACCATTAGTAAACAAATGGCAGGAGGGCTGTCAGCAGGTGGGTGATAGGCCTCTTCCTGAAGTAGGGAAGGAACAAAGGTGGCAGACTACAGGGCTCATACCCTGGGCATCCACTGTCAGACAGCTCTGCAGCCTTGAGGAACAAACAGCGAGCCATCACAGCACGCTGACAGTGGCAGTTAGCTAACGATCACTGACCTTGCCCTAGCCCCAGGGAAAGGGGGTGAGGCAAAGACACAAGCCCCTAGTAAACAAGCACAGAGATAAGCCAACTCCAAAGGAGGACAACTAGTGGACTGCAGAGCTGCCACACCTCACTGCGGGAGAAGCTGACCAAGCAGCAGCTGCTGAAAGACAGAAGGAAAAAAAAAAAACCCAAAAAACTACCGATAGGCCAACCACCTGGGAAGACTAAGAGCATCTACTTAAATACAAACACCAGGACTGGATACTGAAGGAGTAACACCAGAACTTAAACGCAGACTGAAATTCAATTGATCCTGAACCAGGAGTTTTTGTTTGTTTCTTGTTCATTTGCTCATCTCCCCCCATTAGTTTCTTTCAGTTTTTTGTTTGTTTGGTTGATTGGTTGTTTTTTTTGGGTTGTTTTTGTTTGTTTGTTTGTTTATTTTGCTGTTTTTTGTTTGTTTTATCACCGTGAATTAATAGTAAATTACACACAAACCAGGGACAGAAGCAGCACACACACAAACAGCTAAAAATCTAATACAGCCACTAAAAAAATTTAACCAAGGAAAAGAAAACAGGTGATTGAAACCACAAACTAGTCTATCAAGAACAGTTACACAATAGCAGCAGGAACGATGGGAAGAAGAAAAAGGGATGGAAACCACTCCCCCCGGCCAAAATAATTTAGTTCAGGATTCAGAGGGAAATGAAGAAAATGGATACCCGGTTCCGGACTCCAACAAAACAAAGATAAATGACATGAAGGAACCCAACGATGTCCAAAAGAATACTCTTAAAGAAGATATCCTGAAAGTAATCACTGAGAATTTCATGGAGACGATACTAGACATGGTTAAGCAAAATGTCCAAGAGGCACTCAAGAAATTTCAAGACACCAAAAATAAAGAATATGAGAAGACACAGGAACAAATAAATGACATCATAGGAGCCCTAAATAAACACCAAAGTGAAACAGAGATCATTATAAATAGGGAGATAAATGAATGAAAGACAAAAATAGACAATATTAAAAGAGGAAGTGATCCATGACATGAAAACCTGAGAAAAAATAATGAAACAAAAACAGAAAACACAACGGAAGGCCACTGCAGCAGACTAGAACAAGTGGAAGTCAGACTCTCAGAACTGGGAGAAAAAATGGAAATTAAAGGAAAAACTGAAGAGCTATTAGTCAAACAACTCAAGTCCTATGAAAGGAATATGCAAGAACTCACTGACTCCATCAAAAGACCAAACCTGAGATTCATGGGCATTGAAGAAGAAGAGGTGCAAGGAAAAGGAATTCATAATATATTCAACAAAATAATAACAGAAAATTTCCCAAATCTAGAGAAAACTACACCCATTCAGGTACAGGAAGTCTCGAGAATACCAAACAGACTTGACTAAAATAGAACTACCCCATGACATATTATCATTAAAATAACAAGCACAGAGATTAGAGAAAGAATATTAAAGGCTCTAAGAGAGAAAAAACAAATATTGTACAAAGGTAAACCATCAAAATTACAGCAGATTTCTCAATGGAACCATAAAAGCAAGAAGAGCATGGACTGAGGTATACCAGGCACTGAATGAAAATAACTTCAACCCTAGGATACTCTACCCAGCAAACTATCATTCAAAATAGATGGAGCAATAAAAGTCTTCCATGATAAGCAGAAACTAAAACAATATATGACCACCAAGCCACCACTACAAAAGATTCTTCAAGGAATTCTGCACACAGAAAATGAAAGCAAATAAAACCATGAGAGGACAGGCAGTACCAAACCACAGGAGAAGAAAAGACAAGAGAGTAGAGAGTAGCATTGATTCAGCTGCACAAAATGAAACCCTTAAACAACAAAAACAACTAAATGACAGGAATCACCATATACCTATCAATAGTAACACTGAATGTGAACAGACTTAACTCCCCCATCAAAAGACACCGTTTGGCAAACTGGATTAAAAAGGAAGATCCAACAATCTGTTGCTTACAGGAGACCCATGTCATTGACAGAAACAAGCACTGGCTTAGGGTGAAATGCTGGAAGAATATTTACCAACCTAACAGCCCCTGAAAACAGGCAGGAGTAACAATACTTATCTCAGACAAAACAGACTTCAAACTTATACTGATCAAACAAGATAAAGGACACTCCATACTAATAAAAGGTGAAATAAACCAAAGGGAAAAAATACCCAACATCAGTGCACCCAATTTCATCAAACATACTCTGAAGGACCTGAAAACATATATAGACTCCAACACTGTGGTAGTGGGAGACTTTAATACCCCCATCACAAATACATAGGTTATCCAAACAAAAAATCAATAAAGAAATTCTATAACTAAATCACACCATACATCAAATAGACCTAGCTGATGTCTACAGAAAATTTCATTCAACTTCAACACAATATATATTCTTCCTAGCAGCCCGTGGAACCCCCTCCAAAACTGATCATAACACAGGACACAAAGCAAGCATCAGGAAATATAAGAAAATAGAAATAATACCATGCATTCTATCTGACCACAATGCATTAAAAATAGAACTCAACAACAAAAACAACAGTAAAAAACATGCAAACAATTGGAAGCTGAACAACACATTGCTTAATGATCAATGGGCCATTGATGAAATAAAAGGAAATTAAAAGGTTCCGGGAAGTTAATGAAAATGAAAACAAGATCTACCAGAACCTATGGGACACAGCAAAGGCAGGCCTAAGAGGAAAGTTTATAGCCATGAGTGCATATATTAAAAGGACAGAAAGATCTCAAATCATTTACCTAATGTTACATCTCAAATCCCAAAACAAGCAGTAGGAGAGAAATAATAAAAATAAGGGCCAAAATCAATGAAATAGAAACAAACAATCAAAAAAAAAAAAAGCCATACAAAGGATCAATGAAACCAAAAGCTGGTTCTTTGAAAGAATAAATAAGGTTGACAGACCCCTGGAAAACTTCACTAAAATGAGGAGAGAAAAAACCCAAATCCATAAAATCAAAATGCAAAAAGGGAGATAACAACAAACATCACAGAAATCCAGGAAACCATCAGAGACTACTTTGAGAACCTATATTCTAATAAATTTGAAAATCTTGAAGAAATGGACAGATATCTAGATACTAATGACCATCCAAAATTGAACCAAGAGAACATTAATCACCTGAATAGATTTGTAACACAATATGCCATATGATCCAGCAGTACCACTCTTCGGGATATAACCAAAGGAATGCAACACAGGTTACTCCAAAGGCACTTGCACACCCATGTTTATTGCAGCACTATTCACAATAGCCAAGTTATGGAAACAGCCAAGATGCCCCACTAGTGACAAATGGATTAAGGAAATGTGGTATTTATACACAATGGAATTTTACTCAGCCATGAAGAAGAATGAAATCTTGTCATTTGCAAGTAAATAGATGGAACTGGAAAACATCATTCTGCGTGAGGTTAGCCAGGCTCAGAAGAACAAAAATTGCATGTTCTTCTTCATATGTGGACTTTAGATCTAGGGCAAATACAGCAATGTTGTAGGACTTGGGTCACATGTTAAGGGAGAGCACGTACGGGAGGTATGAGGATAGGTAGGAAACCCAAAAGAGTAAAGTATTTGATGTCCTCACTGCAGAGAAACTAATACAGAAACATTAAAGTGATAAAGGTCAATATGAGAAGGGGATCAGGAACTAGTGAAAAGGTCAGTTAGAGATGAATCAACTTGGGTTCTAACACATTTGTACATGGAAGCAATGCTAGGAATATCTCTGCATAGCTATTATTATCTCAACTAGCAAAACCACTTTGTCTGTCTTATTATTTCTATGTCTTCTCTTCAACAAAATTAGATATAAGGGCAGAACAGGTTCTACCTGGAAGCAAGGGAGGATGGTGGGGGAGGATAGGGGGTGGGTGGGCAAGGGTACGAATGGCCCAAACAATTTTTGCACGTGTGAATACATGAATAAAAAATTTAAAAATCATTTACATAATCACTAAAACACTTAAATAATTCTAGATATAAATCCTAAATATAGTATTTAACACTGTGCCTCAATTTTCTCAACTGGTATTGCAAGGAATATGTGTTAATAAATGAAAAGGTATTAGGACAAGATTCAGCACTAGTTAAGTAATCTTTAATTATATCATATTTTGTGGCATTTTGTTATATTTTCAAACAATTAGTGCTGTAAGTAGTTGTTTTAGAAAAGTAGTATAACCAACATAATGTGGATTAAATGGATGTAATTCTTTTTTGTTTTATTAAAAAAAAAAGTCAATTTCACAGAAGTTGAGAGTACAATAGGGGTTACCAGAAGCTGAGGAGAACAGATTCAGAAGAGGATAGGGAGGGATTGCTCAGTTGGTACTAAGTTATAGTTAGATAGAAATAGGAAGTTCTATTGTGCTATTATGCAATTGTTAACTACAGATATGAAAATGTACTGTATATATTAAAAGGCTAGAAGAAAGTATTATATTTTCACCATAAAGAAATGACAAATGAGGACATAAATGTCTGAGCTGATTGCAACATTTCACAACATATATCTGTATCAAAACATCACATGGAAAAATATGTGCAGTTTTATGTTTTTATGTAATAGTTAAATCTACTTTGTACATCAAAAAAAGTCAAATTTACTTTTTAATTTTATGGAATTTATCTCTGACTCACCACCGAGTAGAAAAAGAGGTGTTCTGATAGAGTCAACTCATCAAATAATATGTCATGCTGAGGGCAGAAGCCTAAGTGTTTTCGAATCTCAATCATGTTATTTGAAATGTCATATCCATTAATATAGGCCTCTCCTCTGGTAGGAGGATAACGACCTGGAATTATGCAGAAGACATGGAATAAGCTAAGATTTGGTGAGATAATATGATTAACACATTGCAAAGTAGAACCTCAAATTCATAATAGTCTTCTGGATTACTAAGAATTGCTATCTCCTGTAATTCTGCAGAGGATTAGTTCAGAAATATAACCAAAGTTCCATCAGAATGATGCAATTAGTTCCTTTTAAATTTTCTTTTTCTTTTGCTTACATATACTAACTTTCTATAATGGGTATGGAGTATATTGGTAAACAAAACATTCAAGTGATTTATTATATTCCAACATATCAGCATTATAAGCAGATAGTTACCACATTTGTGAACCACAGTAGGTACTGTGTAGAAGTTATGAAAAGGAAAGTTTGGGATATTTGACATTTGCACTAAAATAATTTAAATATTAACAATACATAATATTTGTGTTTTGCTGGTGGCAACCATTCTAGATTTTATAGGGCAATATTTGCTAATATGCAAAAAAGCAACTATCAAATCGCTTAAATCTCTTGACTCATTTATTCTATTTATAACACATTCTTAAAACTTTACTCCAAAGTGGTAAACTGTATTCAAAGATACCTGTTCAATAAATAGGAGACAATTTTGTTTTTTTAAGCCTTTAACTTTGCTCTTTACTTTTTTTTTACATTTTTATTAGCATATATTAGTTTCATAGGGGGATTTCATTGTGGCATTTATATATATGCTAACAAAGTACCTGAATTATATTTATTCTCTTCATCATTCTCCCTCACCCCAACCCTCCCACCCTCATAGAGCAATTTCAACAGGTTTCATTGTTCTATTTTCTTGTTTTTGTTTTTATTAGGATATATTCATTGTATGGGGGCAATTCATTGTGGCAATTCTGAAAGGCCTTATATCATACATTGCTTAGATTGCCCCCACCATTCCCTCCGTTCCCCAAGCTCCACTTAAAGCAACTACAAGATGTTTCATCATTCTATTTCATATATGTATGTGAGGCCTATCAACCAAATTCCCTCACCTTCATCTCCTCCATTCACCCTCCCTACTCTCACAAGTACTCCTCCCCAACTGTACCTATTTTACAGTTCTTTCATTTTTAAATTCAAAGTCAATGTTAAAAGGAGTTTCTTGATGTATCTCAGCTGTGGATATACTGCTCAACCCATCTGTTACTTTCCCTTGCCTCTTCCTTCCCACCTCCCATTATTCAGCAGCTTTCAGTACATATTGTTACATGAGACAAATTCTCAACAAAAAGAAACTGACTATGTTAGCTACAGCATAAAAGTCTACTAATATTATATAGTAGTAACAGCACTCTCTCTCTATATGTAATATATAAATATTAGAAATACCATATGCTATTGAAGGGCAGACTGCAGGTGGTCCCAAAAGGTGGTAATTGGCCATGGAGACACTTCTCCTTCCCAGGAAACATCTGTTTGCACCTGATAGACATCTCCACCCTTGGGCAATACTAAAAAGGCTATACAACCCAATTTTCAACCTGACCCAGGGAACCACCGGTTTCCAGGTCCTGCTGCATGCCCCCATCAGCCTTTCTCTACAATAAAATCTTTATGACCTCTGCTGCTCAAGTCTGTCTCTGCTTTCAATCTCAGAATGGACCCAAGGACGCTCAACACCCAAAAATTCCTGCATCTCATCTGTGTATATCTGGCAACCACGAAGGGACACTTCTTCACCTGAGGTCAGTACAGGTTGTGCCAAACTGGAGAGGACTGCCTAGGAAGTCGCCATGATTGTCCGGCATGCCAATGGATTCTGTCCTCTAGGAGAGCCCCCCTCCCCACAACGGATTAGCTAAGGTGGATCTCTCAGGCTGACTTTCTCTCTCTCTCTCTCTTGCTAAGGAGGATTTCTCCCTCAGAACCTGGGGAAAAAGCTCCAAGCCCTGTATAGCTGTTAAGGCAGGCAACCTAAGAAATCAGGGGCTATCCAGGAGCTTATACCAGACTGCCAATACTATGGGGGTGGAGCTAAAACTTCAGTGCACCAAGGCTTTTTTCCTCTCAACTCTTGGCCCCCTCCCTCCTTAAACTCTCTCCCTTTCAGATCTGACCTGCTAAAGAGGAGGTCTGAAAACAGCCAGTGGAAAAGAAAGTTTCTCTTCAAGCTATAAGCATAGTCTGGCCAGGGTGACTCCTTGGTGAGACTCAAAGGCTAAAGATGCAACTTCCTGGTCCACTTGAGGCTTAAAAGATGGTAAGTATTGGAACCCCTCCAGCCATGTCCGCAGCAAACAGACAATCAGATTTCTACACTTTCTTCACAGTTCCCGTGGCCCAAAAGTGGAGGTCACCCCTTGCTTCCAGTGCTCCAGTACTGCCTCTGGTGGGATTGACCTGGATAGCAGTGATGACTAATAATCCCTCATGTATTGAGCCTGGAAACTCTCCTTTCCCCCAGTCCTCAGTTTCTCCTTTCCCAACTAGATCAGGATGAGTGGCCTCCCACTTTGTCCTAAACGGCAATGGCTTCCTTCTTCAGTTGAGTCTAGAAGAGATCCTTACATCCCTCCTCAAAACCTAATCCTTAGAATATGTCCTCAAGTGCTCCTGTGTCTCTTCTACAACCCCTATTTCAGTTGAGTACACCAAAAAGTACTACTCTTTAACTTGGGCTTAACTGTTTTTGTTAGGCATCTGGTTGATCTGGTTAAGCAGGTTCCCATAGTCTGCCTTCAAGGGAGAAAAAGTTAAGGAGATAAGAGACCTCAATGGGCTACCATTTTTGTTCCTTACTGCAGCAAAAAAACAAAACAAACAAACAAACCAAGGCCTTCAGATGCTCCCTCTCTTATAGAAAATATATATGTCTCACAGGATAAACAGGGGGACAAATGTCTACCTCATCAAGAGTCCCTGTCCATGCCTCCACAGGGCCATACAAGCTCTCTTGGTTACTTTAAAGTCCCTCATTGATAGAATTGTTTTTAAACTACAAGCCTTGAGCTGGTAGAGGAGAACCAAGTACTTGGGTCACAAGGCAAATAGGCAAAAAAATTGATCAGGGATACTCCATCAGGATGGCAGCAGCCAGAAGTACCTAAATGTCTTCCCCAAGACCTTAGCTACAGGTGGCCAGTGGTGGGAGAGCATGGGAGAAAGAGATGCCCTCTCCCATGTAAAGGAGCTCCTCACCTGGGGACGCCTAGGTAAAATGAGAAAACCTCTGTTAAAATGATCAATTTTTCCTTGCTTCCCTTTTTAGATGTGGAATAAAGCTTCCAGGATCCTGGAAGGATCCTCCTTTGCCTGCTTACTAAAATATTGCAAAGACCTTGAACCAAAAAATCTTCAATGATAGCAACTCAGGTTTTACTGCACCCAGGCCTGGCCACAATAGTCTGGGAGATGGGGAAAATGGCCATAAGTAGGGAACATTAATTATAATACCATTCTTCAATTAGATATGTTCTGTAGAAAGGAGGGAAAGTGGACTGAAGGCCCATATATTCAACTTTTCTTTTTCCTAAGAAACCACCCAAAATGGCTGAGCAAATGCAGGCTAGATATCCAGACCATGGTGACCCTTTACAAAAAGCCCCAAACTCCACTGAGGAACCAGAACCTAAAAAAATCTAATGCCCAAGGGCCCCCAACAATGTCAAATGGGGCCTCCCCTGTGACAGAAATCAAGTCTTACTTCACTGGAGAAACAGTAAGTACTAGATCAGGCAGCTGCAGCTAGGATGATTATACCTTAGATAAATGTGGCCCTCCAGACTATCTCAGACCAGGCCCTTAGAGGAGGAGGAGAGGGAGGGGGAAGAAAGACAGAGACACTGAATACCTTAAAGGGAATCCTGATTCCCAGTTCCCATAGGAGATCAGGCAATGCCTAGGTATGATCCTAAGTGGGACCCAAAAATGACAAGGATAAATAGACTCATAACCACTTCATCCACTGCATTCTTGAAGGTCTAAAGAGAGCCAAGATAAAGCCCCTTAATTACTCCCAACTCATGGCTGTACAGCAAGGACCCTTAGAAACCCTAGTAGCTTTCCTACAGAGACTTAAAGATACTTTACAAAAGCATACCAACATTGTACTGGAGTCACAGGAGGAGGATATCACCCTAAAATATAAATTTCTAACACAGTCAGCCCCAGATATTTGCAGAAATCTTCAGAAACTGGTAGCTGAAGGGAACAGAGATCTAGACCAATTGGTCCATGTAATCACATCCATATACTATAATAGGGACTTAAAAAAAGAAAAAAAAACTGGAGAAGAAAAAGAGAAAGGATAAATGGCAGGAAGCTCTGATCACAGGGCTCAGAGAGGTTCCCCCAGGGCAGAGTCTAAACCTGAGGACATGTTTTCAATGTGGACAGGCAGGCCATTTTGGAGGGAGTACCTCTGGAGGAAGCCACCTCCAGGACCCTGCCCCATTTGCTGGGGAAATCATTGGAAGGCACTTGTCCTCGGTTCCCAGGGAAACTGAGGCCAGAGCCACCCACCCAATGACAGGTCCTGGGGCCTCCTATCCAGGCTCCTGTGACCACCATAAAATCAGAGGAGCCCTGGGTGATACTTACTTTTAAAAAGTGCAAGATAACCTCCTTTTCGATAATGGAGCCAGCATTTCAGCTATTCCTTTCTCTCCCAGACCCAGGTCCTCCAAGAAAATTACTGTTTGGGCATATCAGGTCAGCCCCTAGAGCATTATTTCACTCAGCCTCTAGTCTGCTCCTGGGGAGATTTCCACTTCTGTCAATCCCTTTTAATCATCCCAGAAACCCCTACTTCTCTGTTAAGGCAAGACCTTCTATCTAAATTGAGGGTACAGCTCCTTTTACCCCCAGGGGAGTACTTCTGCTTGCCCCTGATAAAGGAAGAAGTAGAACCACAGTGTGTATGGATGGTCATACCATGGGATAGGCATGAATAGCAGTCCCAGTCCTAATTCATCTCAAGGACCCTTTTGGTTTCCTCACCAAAAACAACAACCTTTAAGATCAGAAGTTAAGGAGGGACTAATTCTCATAATCCAAGGCTTAAAGAGATAAGTACTGCTAATAGAATGCTCCAGCCCATATAATACTTCTATTCTTAGTGTCAGGAAGGGACCCAATAACAAATGGAGGGTAATCCAAGATCTCTGCCTGATCAATGAAGCAGTAGTGCCTCTCCACCCTGTAGTTCCAAATCCTATATGCTTTTAGCCCAGATACCTCCAGGTACAGCTTACTACTCTGTCCTGGACTTAAAGGATGCCCTATTTTGCATCCCTTTTTAAGTTCCCTAAAAGTCAACCTATCTTTGCCTTTGAGGACGCCACACCAAAGGCTGGATAGGTGACCTGGATTGTCCTCCCCCAGGGATTCAGAAACAGCCCCCATATCTTTGGGTCAGCTCTAACCCAAGACTTGGCAGAGTGGGAATATCCACAAGCTCCTCTGCTACAACATGTAGATGACCTCCTCCTCTGTGGACCGACTGAGCCTGTCATTTTATGAGCCACTGAGTCCTTACTAAACTTCCTAGCAGATAGAGGTCATAAAATCTCTAAAGAAAAAGCCCAATTGTGTCAGTGTAGGGTTACATATTTAGGTCGTGTCCTGAAGAAAGAAATGAGGGCTCTAAGAGAAGTTAAAATCCATTTGATCCTAATGTTTCCTCTACCTAAGACTCTAAAACAATTGAGGGTCTTTGGGGGTGGGGGGGTGACAGGATACTGTAAAATTTGGATCCCCGGATATGAAGACCTAGCCAGGCCCTTATATCAGATCCTGTGGAAGCACAGAAGGATCCCCAGCCTTATAATGAATGGTATGACAAGTCAAAAAATGCATTCTACCAGTTAAAAAAGACCTTATGACAGCTCCAATGCTGGGTCTCTCGGTATAGGACAAGTTTCAATTATATATCTACAAAAAAGGAGTATTGGCCCTGGGAGTGGTGACTCAGCTCTGGGCCATCACTCCCCAGCCAGTAGGCTACTTAAGTAAAGAATTAGATCAGGTAGCCAAGGGATGGCCAGGATGTCTTCAAGCAGTCACTGCAGTTATCCTTCTAGTGCCTGAAGCTCAAAAACTTATCCTATACCAGCCCCAACAGTTTACACCCCACACGACCTAGGGGGAATTTTAAACTGAAAAGGGAGGTCACTCTAATAGTTTTAGGGATAACAGCATTAATTGCAGCCCTAGCTAGAATAAGCTATGGGGTAATTGGCAATCATGTAACTACAAAAAAACCTAACCAAAGTAGTAAAGGGCACCTCAGACCAGGTCGGCCTTGCCATTAAGGACATACAAAAGTCTTTGTCATCCCTTGCCTTTATGGTCATAGACCACTGCCTGGCCCTAGATTTTCTTTTGGCTAAACAAGAAGGGGTATTTGCCATCACCAATACTTCCTGTTACACATATATAAACACTTCAGGCACATTTAGACTACATTCTCCAACAGGCCAAGTGGCTCTGAGAACAGTCCCTCGAAACTCAGATATCCACACAGGTATGGGGCCAAATAAAATCCTGGCTTCCCTCCAGGAGATGGTTCCTACCCTTTCTAGGGCCTATAGTTGCCATTATTCTCTTGCTTGTGTTTGGGCCTTGCATTTTAAATTTACTTGTCAAGTTTGTTTCCTCTTGCCTAGAATCCATCAAACTACAGATGCCCCTCATGGAGATGAAAACGTGGTCTCCTCATAACTCCTCTCGTGGTCAGCCCTGATGCTGCAGGCCTCTTCATGACCCCCCCGTCAGCAGGAAGCAGTCACTGAAAAGACTTTGTCATCTCTATCCCGAACAGCAGTTAGGGTGATCAAGAGGAGGGACTTGAAGGGCAGACTCCAGGAGGTCCCAAAAAGTGGTAATTGGCCAAGGAGACACTTCTCCTTCCCAGGAAATGTCTGTTTGCTCCTGAGAGACATCTCCACCCTTGGGCAATAAAAAGAGGCTATAAAAACCCAATTTCTAACCTGACCCACAGGACCATGGTTTCTGGGTCCCACTGCATGCCCTCATGCAGCCTTTTCTCTTCTCTTCTCTACAAAGAAAACCTTTCTGACCTCTGCTGCTTGAGTCCATCTCTGTTTTCAACCTCAGACCAGACCCAAGAACCCTCAAGCTGAAAATTACTGTATGTCATCTGGGCATCACTATCGGAAACAATAAGTATATGAACTATATGAACATAAATATGAAATTACCTTCTAAAAAATCTGAGCACTGTAATGTTACATGGTAATAACATTAACAAAATATTCATTTTATTAATGAGTTTAAAATATGTATAGAATTTAGAATTTTGTTTTTATTGCAATCTTTCTTGCCCATATTATTATACAAATTCTTGCATTTTAATATGTTTTTAGTAAAATATACAGAACAAAGTCCAAATACCTGAACTTATGCTTGCTAGACAAACATTCTACTACTTGAGCCATAAAAAAAGTTACCCTCCAAGCTGTTTTTGCTTTTAGTTACATTTAAGGTAATCACTTATAAGGGAGAAATTCTGTCATTTTGCTATATGTTCGTTTTCTTTTTTGCTGAACACTCTTATGAGTTTGTTCAATAAGATTCTTGGATGTATGGGTGCAAGTTGTTCACCAAATCTGGGAAGTTTTGGACCATTATCATCCCATATTTTTCAGCCTTTTTGCTTTCTCTTCTCCTTTTGAGACTTATGTGTATCTTGGTATAATCAATGGAATCTAAAAGGACCCTTAAAGTCTGTCACTTAATCTTTTAACTCTCAGTTTTTCAGACTTGATAATTTAGTTGTACCATCTTCAAATTAGCTGATTCTTTTTCTGCCTGCTGAACTTTGGTGTTGAACTCCTCTGATACATTTTTCAGTTCCTCCATTGTACTTCTCAGTTCCAGAATTTGTTTGACTCCTTTTAACAATTGTTATTTCTCTATTGGTATTCTCATTTTAAAAATATGTTTTTCTCACTGCCCCTAGGATTTTGTGCATGGTTTCCCTTGAGACAGTTGACTTAAAGTCAACTTTCTCTGGGCTTCTTTCCTCAGGACCAGTTTCTATTGATTAATTTTATTCCTTTGAATGGTGGCTTTTTATTTTATTATCTGCATGCATGCTAGGCAAGTGTTCTACTCCTAAGCTACAACCCCAGTACTACCTACACATTTGAATAGCATAATGTGGTAATTCTGGAAATCAGATTCTCTTCTAGAGTTTGATGATTTTTGATTGCTGGATAATGTATTCTTCTATTTATTTAGTGACTCTTCTCAACTATTTTAGCAAAGACTGCAGTCAAAGAACTTTATCTTATATTCCTTTAATTCTGACAGAGAAAGTAACTCAGTTGCTTTAGTTTTGACAGAGATTTTTTGAATGCCAGAGGCTAAAAAATGAATGAAAGACACTTCTCTTAGTTTTAAATACTGCCCCTTGTTGGGGGCACTTCTTTAACATTTAAACAGACTGTATGGAGTACAGATAGCAGCCAGAGGTAAAATCATGGGGTCATCTCAGGTCTTTTTTCAACATGTGTTTTGTCCTGGACACATATTTTGGCTTTTCCACTATATATGTGGTTCTTTTGAATGCCTTAATTTTAACTATCTTCAGATTTTTCGTGCTGGTTTTAGGAGGTCTATGCAAATACAGTATTTTGCTGGAGTTGGCCTCAAATTTTGGTTTGCTTTGCTTTACAATGTACAAAGTAATGCCAGCATTTTTTTTCTGCCATGAATTCTGTATTAATCAAAAAGGAGATGAATACCTTGTATTCATAGTCTTTCAGATAGATCACACAGTTTAATGCACACATAGAAAGTAATTTGTGAGTATGATTTGCTGAACCCAGGAACCAGGATCTCCTTCTGGGACTGCCATCTTCAAGACTGCCACTGAACCAGAGAAGGGACGGGTCAAATAAATTAAGTGCCACCAAACTTTCTTACTATTAAATTAAAAAAAAATAATTGTAGTAAATGATGGGTACCAAGCAGTCAGACACAAGGGGTGTCTGACAAGAGCAAGGAAGGAAAAAATCATTTTAATTGAACTTCCCAACTCTACTAATCTCTATTAAGATAAGGTATCACAGGATGCTTTCAAGTTAGCCACTAACCTAAAACTTAATCCACTCTTTACCCAAGAGTAATCTACATTCTAAACACCAGCTAGGCCTGGCACTGGGAGTATGCACAAACAAATTTAACAAAACAAAAACCCAGACCTAAGAGCTAGATAAAGCAAAAGTTAGGAATTTCAAACAGTAATTCCCTATCAATTAGAGCAGAAACTAGAAGTTCATTCAATGTTTCTCTTATTTAACAAGACAATGACCCAAACCCAGGAAATCATCCCAGGGGCTGAAAGGACCCAAAGCTAACTGTTTCTCAAAAAATATTCCAACTTTAAAGCCTGGCTCATAGTTCTTTCCCTTGAGGCAAACCACTTTCAGAAATTGTTTTCTTTTCCTAATAAACTTTACTGCTACTTTTACCATAATCTTTGAATATTGCTTGAATTCTTCTCCTGCTGGACACAAGGACAGAGGTATATTTATCAGTGCTATTTTCCTGGTAACAGTAAAAACACACATAAAATTTATTATGTTAAACATGTCCAACTTCCTCCAGTCTCTGCTAACCATCATTTTACTTCCTGTTTCTATGACTTTGGTTACTTTAGATATCTCTTATGTTCCTCACTGGAATCACACTGTACTTGTCTTTTTGTAATTGGCTTATTTACTTTGCATAATACCATCAAGGTTCATCCATATTGTAGCATATAGCAGGATTTCCTTCTCTTTAAAGTCTGAATATTCCACTGCATGAATATACTACATTTTATTTATCCACTCATTTATTGATGGAAATTCAGACTGCTTCTACATCTACATCTTGGCCATGCTGGCAGGTGCATGAGTGTGCGCAAGTGTATCTATCTTAAGATTCTGATTTCAGTATTTTTGGATATGAAGTCAAGTGTATTTACTGGATCATATTGTTAGGAGCTAGCTTGCTCTCAGGCAGTTAAGGCTAGAGGCCATAAGAGAGTGATCAAAGTCAGCAAGTATGTTATCAAAAAGTAGCTTTGATAAATATCTCAGTTCTTGTATCTGGCAGGAAAAGAATGCAAACAAGACACAAAGATTATAATAAAAATAATGGTGGAGTTAACTGGGAAAGGAATGTACTTTCATCAGGTCAGGGGTAAATCTCTTCAAGGGAGAAACATGGGGTTAGGCTTTAAAGATGGAATGCTAGTTAAAACTTTGGGTTTGTTTGGCCACTGGGATAATCTCCTGGATTTGGGGCCATTGTCTTGTTAAATGGCAAAGAGATTACTTATGTAAACTATCAGTTCCTGCTCTAACTGATAGAGAGTCTCTGGTAGTGTGGGGTTTGAATTCAGGTCCTTGCACGTGCTAGGCTGGAATTCTAACTCTTGAGCCACTCCATCAGACCAACAGAGAGTCTGTTTGAAATTTCTAAACTTTACTCTATCCAGCTTCTAGATTTGGTCATTGTCTTGTTAAGTACACCTATGTAAACTTAGCTGACTTTTAAGATGTAAATTACTCTTAAATAAAGAGTGGGTTAAACTTTGTGAACAGCTAACCTCAAAGAGGGCCTAGAACAGGCAGGCATGTGGTGGGGGGTGTTAAGGAAAAAGGCACTCCAAGACCCTACAAGGAAAAAATCGGGTGCCCACTTCTCAGAGAGCTACATCCAGAGACTTGCAAGGTCTGCCCCAAGTTGGATGACAAAAAAAAGTAGATAAAGACTTCTATACATGCAGCTGGCTCATGTCTTTCTGAGTCCTACCCACAGGTGTCCTATCTTTCTTTACTCCAATAAATTTCTCTTCTGCTCACTGGTTGTCAGGTCTTGTCATTCCTCGCTTGACAAGAACCTGATGGACTCAAAATGGGTATCAATCTGTTAGTTCTATTTTACAGCTTTTTTGCTTTTGTGTTTGAACTCAGGAACTGTTAGGCTCTACCAGTTAAGACACACCCCTAACCCCCCCTTTTTTTTTTTTTAACATATTGTAAAGTACACAATACAGTATTGTTAACTATAGGTACTGAGGCAGGATAGACAGATGAAGAAACAGGGAAATTCCATTATTTCAATAAATATTTAAAGGGACAGACTCAGACATTTAAACAAGAAAGTAAAAACTGAAAAGCCAGAGGAACTAGCCACTTTCATCTCCTCTTAGATGTCAAGATACAGAAGCAGGAGACTTAAAGGGGCTACCTACATCTGCCTTCCTCTTTGAGATGCTAACAAGTTGTAAGGATCCTTAAATGGGTAGAGAAAAAGGCTTGTTTGGCAAAGGGAAGTGCTAAAACTCACCTGTTGTCCCTGTGTTTTGGATAGGGGTAAGAAACATCTCCATATTTTACAATAATAAACAGCACCTGTCTTTGGCACTTAGAACTAATGGGTAGGGTTGTTAGACTTCTGGAGATGTGGATTCTCCCATCCAAGGAAAGTATAAAACCATAGATACTGGACCACAAGTTTTAGTCTTTGCTCCCATTTTCTGCGTGGGGAACAGGAAATGTTTCTCTCTGCCCTCCACCCCACCTTGTCCATACTTTACTTTGTTATACTAAAATTCTTGCTAAAACTTCAACCTTGTGAGACATCTTGTTGAGAGATACCTTGAAATGCTTTTTATGCTTGTATATCTCAAGGATCTGTGATTTTGTGTGGAAACTTGGAAGCTGTTCTAAATTGTACAGCATGTCTTTACAGGGTTCAATATGAGGTTCTTAGGGGATACACTGAAAGGCTTTGAAATAAGGCATGCTTCACTTTTTTCCCTCTCCTATGGAAGAACAGTCTTGGTCCTGTACCTTTCTTCAGTCTTGCAGAGTAGTATCAACTCTAGAAAGATTCCTGCTCCTTTTCTTTTATTTTCAGCTGTCCCAGATATGATATCTTGACTTTACTCTCTTGTAAGAGGTGCTCAAACTGCTTTTGCTGAAAAGCACTGACTCCTTACATAGGCACACAAATTAACTAAAAACAGAAGCTTGGCATCCCTGCCTCCATTTTTTATCTGTCTTTGCTCTAAGCCATTTTCTTTGAAGTCACTTTGTAAGAGGTGCTCAAGTTGCTTTTGCTGAAAAGCACTGACTCCTTACTTGAGCCCACAAATGAACTAAAAATAGGAAAAGCTTGGCATCTTTGTCTCCATTTTGTATCTGTCTTTGCTCTAAGCCATTCTCTTTACAGTTACTTTACAATCATCTTGGATTCCAAAAAGGACAAAACTGATAGTATCTTTATGACAATGAACTGGAGCCACCTGGAGCTGTCACCCTCCCAGTGAGGACAACTATCTCAAGAATCCTCAAACAGGAACCAGATTACTCCCTCCAGGTGATAACTTTCAAAACTGAACCAGACCGTTTGCCTGACTGAGACTGCAGGCTCTGCCAGTCAAAAACCCACTAGACCATCTGCCTGACCAAGACTGCCTGCCCCACCAACTGAGACCAACCAGACCACACCTATGACTGGACTGTTTAACTATGCATACCTTTGTCCCCTGCTCCCAGATCTTTCGTCTATTTAAACCTACAGCTCATGTCTGTACCCTGAAAATGTCTGAGGATGAGCTGAGTGCTTACTCTGCCTCTTCCTATGGCATGTCCTGAGCTGTCTAATAAACCTCCTTTCTCTGCCTTTACCATACCCCTTTAATTTGGTGTCTAGGGGCAGGTAGCATATGGAATTTCAGGCATTTGGGCCTTTGGTCCAAAACTCTGGTTTCATTCTTTCAGCACTCAGATGGGGCAAGATAGAAATCAGCTCCTCAGCAAGTGTACTGAGAGATTTTGGATAAGACTTCATTCATTTGCTCTCGTTTCCTGGGGGAAAGCCCTTTCTGAATCTCTCAGAGTAGCGAAGACTGTTAGAGGGTACCTGTCCCTTATCTTTTGTTCTTAGCTGTCCCAGATATCCCACATCTACCAATCTTTCAGCACTTGTTATGAGGTAAAACAGAAATTAGGCCCTTGAGGAACTCACTGAAAATCCAGGAGGCTGTGTCACTTCACTCTCCTCCCCCTTCTTTCAAAGGAGAAGTTATAGGCCAAAATGATTCTCTAGGCTGACATCTAAACTCTTGGGAGAAGGGGGCTGAATGATCTAAATAAATTTTCTCTTTTTACCTGCATTGGTGCAATTTTTCTCCACTTTGTGTTTGTCCAGGGTGCTATAATTTCTTAACTGGATTGTGAATTTCTCATGAAACAATTTTGGTTCAAATATAATAGTTATTTTGATGTTTCTGGAGGGACCAATGGTAAGGATGCCTCAGCAAAACTTAGTTTTTGAGTCTTGGAAAGAACCCGTTCTTTGCTCTGAATGGAGATGACTTACCTACCTGTAAGAACAGACAAGGTTGTGGTCTTTCCTGCTCCATTATGCCCCAGAAGAATAGTGACCTGCCCCTCATATGCATTCAAGGACAAGTTGTTTACTGCTGCTTTGTGTCTGAAGTCCTGTGGGATAAAAAAGAATAATTTGTTATCTATCACTAAATAGATAACTTATTTTCAAATTCATGCTGTCAAAAGGGAGGATGTGAGCTAGAAACAATAGTTTTAGATCATTAATTTCAAAAGAATGAAATTGGACCTTTATCTTGTATTACACAGAGAAATAAAATCAAAATGGATCAGAATATAAGATTTGGATCTCTAAAATTCCTAGTAAAAACATAAGAGAAAACTCCCTTGACATTAGCATTAGGAGTGACTCTTGGATATGACCTTGAAAACATAGGAAACAAAGCCAAAAAACAGATACATGGGATTGCATAAAATTGAAAAGCTTCAGAGTGACAAGGCAAACTACAGAACTGGAGAAAATATTTGCAAACAGAATATCCCCTACTAAAACATGGGCAATGAAATGGAATATATATTGCTCCAAATAAGACACAAAAATGGCCATTAGACATATGAAAAAGCATTCAACAATATTAATTATCAGAACAATGCAAATCAAAACTGTAATGAGATATCATCCTATAACTGTTAGGATGGCTAGTATCAGAAAAACAAAAGAATAAATATTAGCAAGATTGTGAAAAAACCCACTGGAATCCTTGCTTACTGTTAGAATGGGAATGTAAGATGGTGCAGCCACTATTCAGGTTCCTCAAAAAATTAAAAACAGAACTATTTATTGTATGATCCAGTAATCTGATTTCTGGGTATATATGCAATGGAATTGAAATGAGGGTCTCAGAGAATATCTGCCTTCCCATGTTCATTGCAGCATTATTCACAATAATAAAGATATGAAAATAACTCAAATGTCTTTTGATGAATAAATAAAGAAAATGTGCTATCATGTAAGGGAAAGGTTAAGCATTCTTATAAAAACAACAACAACAAAAGGATTATTAAAAAGGTTAATCATTAAAACAAAACCCCACGGAACATAAAGGATGTAAGAAGTGCTCAAACAGCTTTTGCTGAAAAGCATTGACTCATTCTTAGGCCCACAAATTAGCTAAAAACAGGAGAAGCTTGCATTCTCTCCCTCCATTTTGTTATCTGTCTTTGCTCTAAGCCAGTCTTGTTACAGTCACTTTGCAATTACCTTGGATTCCAGAAGGGACAGAACTGATAACATCTTTATGACAAGGGACTGAAACTTCCCATAAGGAACAGTGGACAGACCACCCCTCCAAATGAAGATAATTATCTGTAATGATGAGGCTGCACCCTGAAGCAGGAACAATTATCTTATGGGAATCAGATTGCTCCCCTCAAATGATGACAGCAATAACATCTTTTTCAGAACCCCTCTGGGAACCCTTGGACTGAGATAATGACCAACCAGAACACACCCATGACTGGGACTGCTTATGCATATCTTTGTCCCCCGCTCCCAGTTCAGTTATCTACTTAAACCTATAGGTCATGTGCATACCCTGAAGATGGCTGAGGATGAGCTGAGTGCTTACTCTGCCTCTTCCTACAGCATGTCCCAAGCTATGTAATAAATTTCCTTTCTCTGCCTTTACCATGCCCCTTTATTTGGCATTTAGGAGCAGGTGGCTGGACCTGGAATATGGAATCTCAGGAGTCTGGGCCTTAGGTCCAATACTTTGGTTTCAGCTTTGGCAAGTCATGCCAGGAAAAAAATGTGCCACTTAGGCACTAGCTACCTGTAGCTATTCAACCCTGGATGGAGAGGAAAGATGGAATCAGTTCCCAGCAGCTGCTAGAATTACTTTTCCTCCAGAAACTTTTTCTCACCCTTCCACTTCAGCCAACATCAACTGCTTTTTGCCAACATCTGATGAGGCAGAGAAATGAGCATCTGGACTGTATGGAACTTGGTGAATTCTCCCTGATAGTTGTGCCTCAGGTCTTCACTTTCCTTGTCCTTGTTGTCCAGAGGCTCTTCTGGGCCATTTGGACTTCTTTTGAACCATTTGGGCTTTTTGCTCTTTGTCTGACAAGAAATTTTGGATCCCTTGTTTGGAAACTTCTCTGAGCATTTGGGTATTTGAGAATTTTGTGCTAATAATTGGCAGGGAAAGAATGAAAGGTAATGGAGAACCCAGGACATGCCTTTCGTCTGTGTGATTTGGGTAGGCCTGGATATACCTCCCTGTTTTAGCATCCATCTTAGCCACCCAGATCCATTATCTTTGACCATTATTATTCTCTCAGCTCTCTACAAATATAAGAAACAAGAGATGAGAGGCAAGGATCCAAGATGGCTACCAGAGTGCTGAAGCTGACAGTGTGAGCTCCGTAAATCAAAAATCTTGCTGAGACGCTGGAGTCACACTTGGCAGAATAAAAAACACCAAGAAGAATCAAAACTTTGACACCCTGAACCCCCAGCCTGTACAAAGCTTCTCCATGCCACGTTACACTGAGAAAACAGTAGGGCTCCCATGCCACCAGACGCCCGCTCCAAACTTGCTTGGGAGACGTCAGGCAGACCAATAGGTGATATTCTCATAGCCACCCCTGGGATAAACCAGCATAGCCTCTGGACAGACTGACCACCCCTCAGCCCTGCAAAAAAAAACCAAAACTGAATAATAAACAAGGACCTGAAAAGGAACATGCAGCAGAGGGGCAGGGTGCTGTAAGTGCACCGGAGATGGGGGTAGGGTCAAGGAACTGATCTCCAGGGGAACTTTCAGCAAACAGACTGGAAAGGCAGAAGAGCTGACAGTGGGCGGATGATAAGCTGCTGCTTGAACTAGGGCAGTTAACAGTTCACAAAGCTTATCTCCTGAGACAGTGAGCAATATCCAAAGTTAAACAACATGGCAAAATTGAAAAACAATCAGTAAACCAGCATAACACACTGACAGCAGGGAGTCAGCTGGTGGATCTCTGACCTTGCCCCAAAGAAAGTTGATGAGGCAAAGAAACAAGTCCCCAATAAACCAACACAGCAAAAACCCAACTGCAAAGCAAGATGGCTGGTGGGCCACAGAGCTGATCTCTGGAAACTGCAGACAAGCCACAACTCACTGAGGGAGGAGCTGACTAAGCAGCTGCTGCTGAAAGACAGGAAAATAAATTGGTGAGTCTCCCTAGCCACCTGGCGAGACCAAGACAGAGCATCTGCTTGAATACCAAAACCAGGACTGGATGCTGAATGAGTAACACCAGAACTACTAAGACTGAAATTCTCTTGTTCCAGAACCAGGAATTTTTTTATGTGTTTGTTTGTTTGTTTTGCTCCCTGTTTGTTTGTCCACCTTTCCCTAATGATTTGTTTTTTTTTTTTAATTATTATTATTGTTTTATTATTCATATGTGCATACAAGGCTTGGGTCATTTCTACCCCCTGTCCCCACCCCCTCCCTTACCACCCACTCCGCCCCCTCCCTCTCCCCCTACCCCCTCAATGCCCAGCAGAAGCTATTTTGCCCTTATTTCTAATTTTGTTGTAGAAAGAGCATAAGCAATAATAGGAAGGGACAAGGGTTTTTGCTGGTTGAGATAAGGATAGCTATACAGGGAGTTGACTCACACTGATTTCCTGTGCATGTGTGTTACCTTCTAGGTTAATTCTTTTTGATCTAACCTTTTCTCTAGTTCCTGGTCCCCTTTTCCTATTGGCCTCAGTTGCTTTTAAGGTATCTACTTTAGTTTCTCTGCGTTAAGGGCAACAAATGCTAGCTAGTTTTTTAGGTGTCTTACCTATCCTCACCCCTTCCTTGTATGCTCTCGCTTTTATCATGTGCTCAAAGTCCAATCCCATTGTTGTGTTTGCCCTTGATCTAATGTCCACATATGAGGGAGAACATACGATTTTTGGTCTTTTGGGCCAGGCTAACCTCACTCAGAATGATGTTCTCCAATTCCATCCATTTACCAGCGAATGATAACATTTCGTTCTTCTTCATGGCTGCATAAAATTCCATTGTGTATAGATAGCACATTTTCTTGATCCATTCATCAGCCATAACTTGGCTATCGTGAATAGTGCTGCAATAAACATGGGTGTGCAGGTGCCTCTGGAGTAACCTGTGTCACAGTCTTTTGGGTATATCCCCAAGAGTGGTATTGCTGGATCAAATGGTAGATCGATGTCTAGATTTTTAAGTAGCCTCCAAAGTTTTTTCCAGAGTGGTTGTACTAGTCTAGATCCCCACCAACAGTGTAAGAGGATTCCTTTTTCCCCGCATCCTCGCCAACACCTGTTGGTGGTGGTGTTGCTGATGATGGCTATTCTAACAGGGGTGAGGTGGAATCTTAGCGTGGTTTTAATTTGCATTTCCTTTATTGCTAGAGATGGTGAGCATTTTTTCATGTGTTTTCTGGCCATTTGAATTTCTTCTTTTGAGAAAGTTCTGTTTAGTTCACTTGTCCATTTCTTTATTGGTTCATTAGTTTTGGGAGAATTTAGTTTTTTAAGTTCCCTATATATTCTGGTTATCAGTCCTTTTTCTGATGTATAGTTGGCAAATATTTTCTCCCACTCTGTGGGTGTTCTCTTCAGTTTAGAAACCATTTCTTTTGATGAACAGAAGCTTTTTAGTTTTATGAGGTCCCATTTATCTATGCTATCTCTTAGTTGCTGTGCTGCTGGGGTTTCATTGAGAAAGTTCTTACCTATACCTACTAACTCCAGAGTATTTCCTACTCTTTCTTGTATCAACTTTAGAGTTTGGGGTCTGATATTAAGATCCTTGATCCATTTTGAGTGAATCTTGGTATAGGGCGATATACATGGATCTAGTTTCAGTTTTTTGCAGACTGCTAACCAGTTTTCCCAGCAGTTTTTGTTGAAAAGGCTGCTATTTCTCCATCGTATATTTTTAGCTCCTTTGTCAAAGACAAGTTGGTTATAGTTGTGTGGCTTCATATCTGGGTCCTCTATTCTGTTCCACTGGTCTTCATGTCTGTTTTTTTGCCAGTACCATGCTGTTTTTATTGTTATTGCTTTGTAATATAGTTTGAAGTCAGGTATTGTGATACCTCCTGCATTGTTCTTTTGACTGAGTATTGCCTTGGCTATTCGTGGCCTCTTGTGTTTCCATATAAATTCAACAGAAGATTTTTCAATCTCTTTAATGAATGTCATTGGAATTTTGATGGGAATTGCATTAAACATGTAGAGTACTTTTGGGAGTAGAGACATTTTTACTATGTTGATTCTACCAATCCATGAGCATGGGAGATCTCTCCACTTTCTATAGTCTTCCTCAATCTGTTTCTTCAGAAGTGTATAGTTTTCCTTGTAGAGATCTTTCACATCTTTTGTTAGGTTTACACCTAGGTATTTGATTTTTTTTGAGGCTATTGTAAATGGAATTGTTTTCATACATTCTTTTTCCGTTTGCTCATTGTTAGTGTATAGAAATGCTAATGATTTTTCTATGTTGATTTTATATCCTGCTACCTTGCTATAGCTATTGATGATGTCTAGAAGCTTCTGAGTAGAGTTTTTTCAGTCTTTAAGGTATAGGATCATGTCATCTGCAAATAGGGATATTTTGACAGTTTCTTTACCTATTTGTATTCCTTTTATTCCTTCTTCTTGCCTAATTGCTCTGGCTAGGAATTCCAGTACTATGTTGAATAGGAGTGGAGATAGTGGGCATCCTTGTCTGGTTCCTCATTTTAGAGGGAATGGTTTTAGTTTTTCTCCATTAAGTATAATGCTGGCTGTAGGTTTGTCATATATAGCTTTTATAATGTTGAGGAACTTTCCTTCTATTCCTGGTTTTCTTAGAGCTTTTATCATGAAATGGTGTTGGATCTTATCAAAGGCTTTTTCTGCATCTATTGAGATGATCAAGTGGTTTTTGTCTTTGCTTCTGTTAGTGTGGTTTATTATATTTATTGATTTTCGTATGTTGAACCACCCCTGCATCCCTGGGATGAAGCCTACTTGGTCGTAGTGAATAATCTTTTTGATGTGTTGCTAAATTCGGTTTGCCATTATTTTGTTGAGGATTTTTGCATCCCTATTGATTTCTTTGGTTTTCTTTTTTTTTCTTTATTTCTTTCTTTGTTTTTTAGTTTTACTATTGTGAGTTAGCTAATACTAAATTACACACACACCAGGGACAGACAGTATACATAATGTAACCAAAAACCTAACGCTCCCATGAAAAAAATTCAAGCAAGGGAAAGAAAACAGGTGACTGAAACCAACAGCCTATCAAGAACATAGTTACACAGTACCAAGTGGATCGATGGGAAGATGAAAAAGGGATGGAAAACATTCTCCCCCCCAAAATAAACTAATACAGGACTCAGAGGGAAATGAAGAAAATGGATACCCAGCTCCAGATGCCAACAAAAAAAGATAAACTATGCCAAGGAACCCAACGAAGCCCAAAAGAACATTCTGAAAGAAGAAATCTTGCAAGTAATCACAGAGAATTTCATGGAGATGTTACTAGACATGGTCAACCAAAGCATACAAGAGGCACTCAAGAAATTCCAAGACATCAAAAATAAAGAATATGAGAAGACACAGAAACAAATAAATGAACTCACAGGAGCCCTAAATAAACACCAAAGTGAAACAGAGAGCACTATAAATAGAGATATAAATGAATTAAAGATGCAAATTGACAATAATAGAGGAAGTGATGCATGATATGGAAAACCTCAGAAAAAAGAATGAAGCTATTCACAATAGCCAAGTTATGGAAACAGCCAAGATGCCCCACTACCTACAAATGAATTAAGAAAATGTGGTATTTATATACAGTGGAATTTTACTCAGCCATGAAGAAGAACAAAATGTTATCATTCGCTGGTAAATGGATGGAATTGGAGAACATCATTCTGAGTGAGGTTAGCCTGGCTCAAAAGACCAAAAATCGTATGTTCTCCCTCATATGTGGACATTAGATCAAGGGCAAACACAACAAGGGGATTGGACTATGAGCACAGGATAAAAGCGAGAGCACACAAGGGAGGGGTGAGGATAGGTAAGACACCTAAAAAACTAGCTAGCATTTGTTGCCCTTAATGCAGAGAAACTAAAGCAGATACCTTAAAGCAACTGAGGCCAATAGGAAAAGGGGACCAGGAACTAGAGAAAAGGTTAGATTAAAAAGAATTAACCTAGAAGGTAACACCCATGCACAGGAAATCAATGTGAGTCAATGCCCTGTATAGCTATCCTTATCTCAACCAGCAAAACCCCTTGTTCCTTCCTATTATTGCTTATACTCTCTCTACAACAAAATTAGAGATAAGGGCAAAATAGTTTCTGCTGGGTATTGAGGGGGGGAGCGGGAGGGGGTGGAGTGGGTGGTAAGGGAGGGGGTGGGGGCAGGGGGGAGAAATAAACCAAGCCTTGTATGCACATATGAATAATAAAAGAAAAATGAAAAAAAAAAAAAACAAAAAAAAAAAAACTAAAAATCGTATGTTCTTCCTCATCTGCAGACTTTAGATCTAAAACAAATGCAGTAATATTATTAGACTTGGGTCACACGCTAAGGGGTGAACACATACAGGAGGAATAGGGAAAGACAGGAAACCCAAAACTTGAAAGTGTTTGATGTCCTCACTGCAGAGGAGCTAATACAGTAACCTTAAAACGACAGAGGTCAATATGGGAAGTAGTGAAGAAGTCTGGTAGAGATGAATCAATTTAGGTCATAATGTACTTGTGCATGGAAGCAATGCTAGGAATCTCTCTGTATAGCTATCCTTATCTCAACTAGCAAAAACGCTATGTCTTTCTTATTATTGCTTATGTCTTCTCTTCAACAAAACTGGAGAAAAGGGCAGAACAGATTCTGCCTAGAAGCAAGAGGGGTTGGGGAGAAGAGGGAGGGGGAGGGGGGCGGGAGGAGAAATGGCCCAAACAATGGATGCACATGTGAATAAATAAATTAAAAAAAAAGAGATGAGAGGCAACATTTTGAGTCTCTATTCCCATTTCCTGCATGGGGAGCAAGAAATGGATCTCCTTTTTTCATTTCTCTTCACTTTTATCCTGTTGTACTAAATTAGTTTCCTAATAAACTTTACAATTACTTTTACTAAATTTTCATGTGTTGCCTGAATTCTTCTTTTTCCAGACCCAAGAACTGAGGTATTCATCAGCACTTTCTGGTAACAGTAGTGTTAGGGCAAACATAAGGGCAGCCACTTTAGGATCAGACTCCCTCCTCTTCCCAATTGACTTACTAGAAACTCCATACTCAGCTCCAAAGAATGACAAAATCTCACCACAACTTACCTCCCTTAGATAGCCACAAAAGAATTCCCACCCAGTGACCTTCCTGGTATTTCTCTACCAACCTTCTATATTGTTGGGTCTCAGCAGCATAAGAACAAAGGACTTAGTTCAGGGAGTGGCTTGCTGTTTTACTTCCTGAATCCAATGGAGCTGTTTCATAGGTGGGCCCCAGAAAGGAGCACCAGGGCAAAAAACAGGATATTGTCACCACAGCCTGCTGACAGATGCTGACCACGTAGATGGGGGAAGAAGAAAACCTCCACTCCCTCCTTCTGACAGAGGATAAAAGAGCCCCTATACTGCAGGGAACTACTGATTTCTGGGCTCCACTGATCTATTTTAGCAGCAGCCTTTTCTATTCCTAATAAATCTACCTGTGTGTGCACTCTTTGTATCTCATGTCTTGTGAGCTTATGCCTAAGCTCAGTGAAGACAAGATCCTCTGGAATGGTCCCCCAAAATTTGTGGAGACCATGAAGGGACATTTCTTCACCTGAGGTTGGTACAGGTTGTGCTAAACTGGGGGGACTGCCTAGGAAGTGGTCATGACCATCCGGCACTATGACAGAGTCTGTCCTTCATGAGAGCACCCCCCCCCCCCGACAGCTTAGCTATGGAGAGCCCCCCTCCAATGACTTAGCACGCTCTCTCTCTTTCTCTCTCTCTCTCTCTCTGGAGGATTTCTCCCTTGGGAACATGTGGAAGAAGCTCCAAGGCTTCTATACCTGTTAAGGCAGGCAACCGAAGATATTGGGGGGCAGCCAGGAGATTATACCAGACTGCTAATGCTATTTGGGTGGAGCTAAAACCTCAGTGCATTGAGGCATTTTTCCCTCTCAACTCTTGGCTCCCTCCCTCCTTAAACTCTCTCCCTTTCAGATCTGACCTGCTAAAGAGGAGGTCCAAAACAGCTGATGGAAAAGAAAGTTTCTCTTCAAGCTATAAGGATATTCTGGCCAGGGCAACTCCCCAGTGAGACCCAAAGGCTAAAGATGCAACTTCCTGACCCACCCTGTGGCTTGAAAGGTGGCTAAGTATTGGAACTCCTCCAGCCATGTCTGCAGCAGACAATCAGATCGCTACACTTTCTTCACAGTTCCTGTGGCGTGAGAGTGGAGGTCACCCCCCTCTTCTAGTGCTCCAGTATTACCTCTGGCAGGACCAATCTGGACAGCAGTGATGACTAATAATCCCTCATGCATTGAGCCTGGAAACTCTCTTTCCCCCAATCCTCAGCTTCTCCTTCTTCTCTCCCAAGTAGGTCAGGATTAGTGGCTTCCCCCTTTGTCCTAAACAGAAGTGGGCTTCCTTCTTCAGCTGAGTCAGGGAGAGATCCCTGCATCCCCCATTCAAAACCTAATCCTTAGACTATGTCCTCAAGAGCTCCCATGTCTCTTCCCATTTCAGTTGAGTGCACCAAAAAGTGCTACACTCTAACTTGGGTTTAACTTAGGCATCTGGTTGATTTGGTTAAGCAAGGTCTTTACCACAGCAAGAAAGAAAAAAACCAACCAAACAACAACAACAAAAACCAACAATGCCTTCAGATACTCCCTCTCTTCTTATAAAATGTATGTCTTACAGGATATGTAGAGGGACAAAAAGTCTACCTCACCAAGAGTCCCCATCCACACTTCCACATGGGTCCTCCCTGGCCATGCAAGGCTCTTGGTTACTTCAGAGCTCCTCACTGATAGAGTTTTTTTCAAATTACAAGCCTTCAGCTGGTAGAGGAGAACCAGACACCTGGGTCACAAGGCTAACAGGAAGGATCCTAAATGTTCTCACCATGTCGGTAGGATGGTTGCAATATGACTGGTTACGCCACTTCCTTCAGTCATGGTCATGGATGGCAGAGGGAAAGGTCAGCCCCTAGTCGGGACACCGATGAAAGGGGAGTCTGACAAGATTTTCTGTTGTTCTTCTAGATAGAACCTGCTCTCTCCAGTCTTCTGGCCTCAATACCCAAGTGGTCTCCAACGGCCTGTCTATTGAAACAGTGGAAAGATCTTGACCCTGATAATCTTAAGAAAAAACCCCTCATCTTTCTTTGTACTGAAACCTGGCTCCAATAACCCTTGGGTGACCAGAAGTGGCCTTCAGAGGTCTCCTTAAATTATAACACTATACTCCAACTAGATCTTTTCTGTAAGCGGGAGAAAAAGTGAACTGAGATCCCCTATATACATCTTTTTTAAATCTCTGGGATCACCTGGAATGGCTCCATGACTGTCACCTAGATTCCCAAACCTTGGCTATGCTCTGCAATATCCAAAACAGCATCGGGGGAGACCAGCAATCAGCAGTTCAATACCAAGGTCCCAAGGAGACCAAGGTGCCCCTATCCACCAAACCCTCTGCCCCACCCTTTGAGCCACCCCAATATTTAAGACCCTCTCATGGATGTTACCCCCTCCAACAGGCAGTGGTGGGAAGGAGGTGGGGTCTATATCCCCTTCCAGTTATCAGATCTAAAGGAGATAAAAAAGGATTTAGGTAGTTATACAGACAATCCTGACCAATATATCCTGGCCTTTATTACTATGATCCAGACCTTTGAATTGACATGGAAAGATATCATGCTCCTAGTAGACCAAACCCTTTCCTCCTTAGAAAAACAATGGGTCCTGACCCAGGCCACCCGGGTCAGGGACTATTTCCACCTACAAGGTGCTCTGATACCCATGGCACCAGGAAATGAAGGGAAAGAAATTCCCATGCTCATGGGGGCACAAGCAGTCCCTCTGGTGGATTCCCAGTGGGATCAAAATGATGGAAGAGATGAATGGATGAGACATGACTAATAGTGGAAGGACTGAAAAGGGCCAAAGTTAAGCCTCTAAATTATTCCCAGGTAACTGCAGTATAATAAGGCCCTGATGAAAACCCCCTTACCTTTCTACAGCATCTTAATGACGTTGGCTTAAAACATACCACAGTGGACCCAGAATCACAGGTGCTAGAGGTTCTCCTTAAGGATAAAATTCTAACTCAGTCAGCCCCAGATATCCATAGAAAATTCCCAAAGTCTGTGGCTGAAGGGGAAAAGTCATTGGACCAACTAATGCAATTAGCTATGTCTGTATACTATAATCAGGACCTCACTAAAAAGAGAGAAGATAAAAAACATCATGACTTAATCACAGCTCTAAGGGAGTAAACCCCACTTCCCATGGGTTACATCCTGAGTTTGCCACCATTGTGGACAATAAAGGCACTCTGCATGGAATGCCCAAAAGGGGGACAGCCCAGGAGACAGCCCCAGCCCCTACTGTGACTTTGCCCCATCTGCAAAGGTAGCCACTGGAGGTCTAAGTGCCTTCTGCAGGCAAAAGGCGAGATGCCATTTCCTATGGATTGATGGGTTCTGAGGCCTCCTGTCCAGGCTCCACTTCTTGACATTAATGTTGAGGAACCTCTGGTAACCATAACAGTGGAGAAGTGAAAGGTCATCTTTTTCCTAGTGGATCCTGTTTCTCTGTCGTGTCATTTGCTCCTGGTCCCCAGTCCAATGACAAGATTATCATTTGGGGCATATCTGGCCAGCCTCTAGAGTGCTATTTAATCCAGCCTCTGGCCTGCTCCTGGGGAGACCTCCATTTCTGTCACTCTTTTCTCATAGTCCCCAAGACCCCAGTGCCCTTGCTGGAGCAGGATTTACTATCTCAACTAAAGGCTCAAATTTTGTTACCCCAGGGGGACTATCTCTGTTTCTCCCTCCTTCAGGCCAGTTATTAGAGGGGATAAAACTCAGAGATCCTCCAGAATATTATTAGAGGATGTGAAATCTGTCAGCATAACAACCCCTGCAACACTGCCCTGCCTGTCCCTGGGACACAGAGATGGGGCACATTTCCGGGGAAGGACTGGCAGCTTTCACCCACCTGCCAGGAGGCTCAACCTCTAGGGTGCTTCTGGTTCTGGTAGACACCTTCACTGGATGGGTTGAAGCATTCCCCTGATCCTCTGAAAAGGCCCAAGAGATAATTAAAGTTCTGATTAATGAAATTATCCCTAGATTTGGACTTCCCCAGACTCTCCAAAGTGACAATGAAATAGCCTTCTGAGCTGAAGCCACTCAGGGAATCTCTAAGGCTTTGGGAATCAAATGCTGTGCCTGGAGACCCCAATCCTCAGGTGAAGTTGAAAGGGCCAATGGACTATTTAAAAGACACCTGTCCAAACAGGCCCAAGAGACCCACCTGCCCTGGCTTAAGTTGCTACCTTTGGCCCTAAATCAGCTTTGAAACACTCCAAGTTGGTTGGGACTGACACCATTCAAGGCAAACTATGGGAGACCTTTCCTCCAAAATGACCTACTTACAGACCCAGAAGCCACAATCCTCCTCTCCCACACAACCCAGCTAGCCAAATCTCAACAGATCTTATCTGAACTTGGATGGGAGGAACCTTCACTAAAATGCCCTCCTTCCTTCTGTCTAGGCGACATGGTTCTGGTCAAACTTCCCCATGCCTCTTGGGGATTTTTTGAGGCTCCCTGGGAAGGGCCCTACTCTGTCCTATTATTACTCCCACAGGTGTCAAGGTCTCCAATTAGACTCCTGGATTCCTATTTCCCAGGTCAAACATTGGACTTCAGACCAGGACACTCCCATTCCTGAAGACCAGCATTCAACACCATTGACCTACTCTTGTGAACCTCTGGAGGACTTAATGCTGCTATTCAAGAAGAAAAAACCCAAATGATTACAGGGTCTATGACCATTTTCTGGTCCTTTTACAGCCTGATTCATCTTTCAACAGGTGAACAAGATCAAGTTCCATTTCCTTGTCCAGGAATATTCTCTGGTTCTGACACAACAAACTTCAGGTGGTTTCTACCGTGGCCTGCTGGAGACTGCACAAGGCCACGCATGAGGTGGACACCCCTGCTCCCATCTCCCTGCATTGCCCCCTCTCAGCAGGAATCAGCCAGATAAGTCACCGCCCCATCCCAACAGCAGTTGGGCATCACTTTCGGGGGTGGGGGAGACTTGTTGGGTCTCAGCAGCATAAGAAGAATGGACTTAGATCAAGGAGTGGCTTGCTGTTGCACTTCCCAAAACCAGTGGAGTTGTTTCACAAGTGGACCCCAGAAAGGAACACCAGGGTGAAAAACACCAGGGTGAAAAACAGGATATTGCCACCATAGGCTGCTGATGGGTGCTGACCATGTAGATGGGGGAAGAAGAAAACCTTCATCCCCTCCTTCTGACAGAAGATAAAGGAACCCCTCTACTGTTACTATAGTAACAATAACTGGGAGTTACCAGTTTCTCGGCTCCACTGAGCTATTTTAGCAGCAGCCTTTTCTATCCCTAATAAATCTACCTGTGTGTGCACTCTTTGTGTCCCATGAGCTTATTCCTAAGCCCCGCTCTTCGAAGACAAGAACCCCTGGATCAGCCTCCCAACATATATCTACCCGAAGTTTGTAAGCAGCAGTGGGCTCCAGATCTGGCTGGAGACCCCCTTCACAGGTTTCTTCTCCAGAATAAAATCTGTGCTGATGCTGAGCTGTCTCCTGCCTATCCTTCCACGCCTTTTTCCAGTTTAAGAAGTAGCACTGATGACATTTTATTTTGGACTAAGGTCGTCTTTATCATGGAAGGCTTTCTTGTGCCATCTATGATGTTTTGCAGTATCTTGTTTTTACTCCCTAGACACCAGTAATACTCTGCTCTCTATTTTTTCTCTACTCTGGAGATTTTGTCAAATGACCTCCTGGAGTACATCATTTCAGTCAAAAATCAATGTCAAATTAATTTTTTCCTATGAATGCAATCACGTATCTTATAGATGCTGATAATACTACAATGTTTCAGTCATTATTTCTCCTCTAAGCTATGCTCTGCATCTATAAATATCTACCAGAAATTTATATTTAAATATTTAATAAATACCTCAAATTCAGTATGTAAAAAATCCTAAAATAAATCTACACTAATCTATACTTTAATATATCTAAACTCATCATTAACCTCTGAAAATATAGTTTTCAACTATACTTGCTAACTCATAAGACTAAGGAAACTGCAGTCCATACGAAAGAAATGAATATATGTATATATATGAGCATGTGTACATATGAGAGAGAGAGAGAGAGAGGGAGAAAAGACAGAGAGACAGAGACGGAGATGGAGCACTGGAGATTTAAAGTGGGCCCCCCTAAAACAATTCAGGTAATAATTCATCAACACATACTTGTAAAAAAGCTACCTAAATCTGGAGAGCAAATCACTTGAGATTGGAGGGAATAATCCTTGACACTCACATAAGACCAGGAAAGATGTTTATTTCACAAGCCAGACAAAAATGTCAAGATCAATAGGGCATTGGGTAACCAGAGCAGGCATGATAAAATCAATCTGTTTCCAAGTAATTTAATTGCTTCCAAAAACAAAAATCAAGACTATTTCATGAAATACAAAAATACCCAGTAACCATCTCCCAAAGGATAAATTTTCTCGAATCAGTAAAGCTGGAAATAGATCCAAGGACAAGGAAAACTACCTCCAAGGAAAATCTAATCAAACTGCATTTAAATGTCTTGAGTGGTGCTAGAAGAAAAGAACATTCTATGTAGGGAAAAGATAAGAACTAATGCAGATTTTTCACTGGAAACAATGCATGTGAAAAGATACTGGAGCAACATCTTTAACCTATAATTTTATATCCAATGAAAATATATTCCAAAATGAAAATAAGACTATTTCAGACATAGAAAACCTGAACGAGTTAATCACTAGTAGGCCAGTAGTGTTACACTTCCCACCTCACCTAAATGTTACTATTGCATCATCAGTTTTATTTTATTCATATAAATGATTACAAGGTCAAATACCACTTATTTTCAAACTCACCAGAGGAGATTCAGAACAATGTACAATGGTGGTACAAATAAGACACTGTTTGCAAAGAGGAATCTATATTTATCTGTTCTATTAATTATAGCTCCAACCATGCTCTGCCTTGTACGACACAGCTATATTGATCAAGATTCAAATTAAGCATCTCGTTTGTTTTCTTGGAAAGGCCAATTACAGACAACTCAATGCAAAGTATATGGCTTTCAGTCTCTGCAGGAAAAAGAGACTTTTGAAACAATACCTTGTGCAAATGTTTGATCTGGATACCTGCTACCAAGTCAGTAGGTTCAGCCTCAAAACAGTTGCTTTGAGTTACTTCATTGTCTTGAATGTCTTCTTTTTTATTTTTAATTCTTGGTTTGCCAAACCAGTATGAGCGCTACAAAGAAAGTGAAGATGTAATTACCAAAAATGAGCTGAAAAATGAACTCTATCTAAATGAATCTCTAACAAATAAAGTGACTGAATCAGTGACCAGTAACTTCCTTACAAAGAAATACCCAGGACTAGATAGCTTCCATTAGTGAATTATACCAAACACTTAAATGAGAATTAACAACTTTTCTTCAACCCTTGCAAGAATATGAGGGAACCTCATCCTGAGATCAGCCCTACACTGACACCAAAGTCAGGATTAAAAAAAAAACCAAAACAATAGAAAGGGATTTGTAAAATCCTTCATGAATATAGATGTAAAAATCTTAAACAAAGTATTAGCAAAGTGAATTTAGTAGCATATTAAAATGATTACATTCCATTACAAAGTGATATAACTACATCTGGAGATGTAGTGATAGTTCAAACATACAATAATCAATCAATGTAACACACCACATTAATAGAACAACAGGAAAAATGCCACAGGGTAATTTCATGGAGGTAAAAAATGAATAGAATATAAATGGAGAAAAGATACCTATTGAAACTATTTCTTGAATGGGGAGAGGGAGGGATAAAGGAGAATGGTGGAGGGAGGTGAATTCAAGTATGATATATTTGATATACTGTAAGAAAAATGCCACAATGTACTCCTACCCAGCACAATAAAATAAAATTAAAAAAAAAGAATAAAAAAAGGAATAGAAAAGAAATTGTCTATTAAGGACATTTATGAAAAAAGAAAAGAAAACAAACCCATGGCTAACAATTCTCAAAGGTGAAAGATTGAAGACTTTCCTTCTAAAATCGGGAAAGCTTTCACCTTGGATATTCATCACTGTACTGGAAGTTTTAGCCAGAATGAGTCAAGAAAAAGAAACAAAAGGCAGCCAAATTGGTAACAAAGAGGTGAAACTATTTTTACCTAAAAATGATTCTAAAAAAATCCCAAACTCCATCCACGCATCCACAAACCTATATACTACAGGAACTAATAAACAAACTCAGTAAAAATGCAGTATACACATCAACATGTAAAATTAGTTGTGTTTATATATACCACCAATGAATAATTTAAAAAGAAAATGAACAATTTAATTTATAATAGCATCCAAGAATAAAATACTTCGGAGTATAAGTTAACCATGGAGATGAAAAGACTTGAGTAACACTGAAAACCATAAAATCTGATGAAAGAACTTAAAGGAAACCTAAATACATAGAAAACTCTTGTACTGGAGGATTTAATATGCCAATACTACCTAAATCAACACATACAGTACAATCCTCATCAAAATTCCAATGGCCATTTTTACAGAAATAGAATATCCTCAAGCTCATATTGATCTGCAAAGACCCCTTAATAACCAAAGCAATATTGAAAAGGAACAACAAAGGTGGATGATTCATATTTTAATTTTTCAAAATGTACTACATAGCTATAGTTATCAAAATAGTGTCATACTGGAATAAGGATATACATTTGGTGAATGGAATAAAACTGAGAGTCAAGAAATGAATCCAGGCCAGACACTGTGGCTCAAGCCTATAATCCTAACTACTCAGGAAGCAAAGATGGGGAGGTAGAGATCGGGAGGATGGCCGTTTGAAGTCAGCCGGGCATAAAGTTCACCAGACCCCACCTCAACCAATGGCTGTGCGCAGTTGTGCAGACCTGTCATCCCAACTATGCAGGGAAGCACAAACAGGAAGACAGTGGTTCAGGCTGACCTGGGAATAAATGCAAGTCCCTATTTAAAATAACAACTAAAGCAAAAAGAGCTGGTAGAGTGGCCAAAATTTGGTAGAATGTTTGTCTAGTAAGTTCAAGGCTCAGAACTGCCTCCCCGCTGCCCTGCCCAAAATAAGAAATAAACCATACATCTATGGTCAATTGACAAGGGTTCCAAAACTATTCACAATAGGACAGTAAACTGTCTCTTGAAAAGGTAGTGTTGGGGTATCCACATGCAAAGGAATGAAGCTGGACACTCACACCATTTGAAAAAAGTGACTCCAAATGAATCAATGATTAAATACAAGAACTAAAACTATCAAATTTTTAGAAAAAACACAAGGGCAAATCTTCATGACTTTGGGATTTTACAAGGGTTTCTTAGAAATGACATCTGGGGCTGGAGATATGACTCAAGCAGTAGAGTGCCTGTGCATGGATCCCTGAGTTCAAACCCCAGTCCCACCACAAAAAAAACTGACACTTGATATTATGAGCAAAAACAAAAAAACAGATAAATTGGATTTCATCAAAATTAAGAACTTTTGTGTTAAGGGATACTATGAAGCCTGGAAAGACAACAGGCAGAATGGGAGAGAATATTTGCAAATCATATATTCAGTAAGGGTCTAGCATGCAGGACACATTAGGAAAAAACAAACAAACCAACAAACCAACAAACAAGGTATGGTTGTGCACACTGCTAATCCCAGCACTTGGAAGTGTTGGATCTGGAGACCTAAGACAGATGAGTGAGTATTCCATCCCCCACGGAGAGCAGTATCATTCCTGCATCCTGAGGAGTTAGAGGCCTGCATTCCTGCCCTCTGAGAAGGAGCTATAAATCTGCATTCCTACATGAGATACAGGGTCTCACAAATCTGCCACAGGGCTGATAAACGAAATGCTCTCAAGGTTGTTTCCCTACTTCCCCAACAAAGGTCAAACAGACCAGTTCATCTAAGAGCGCCCACATGTAAATACATGGCCAATAGAAAAAAACACACCTAACTCAGAGCTGGGACATCCATAAAAGCCCCAGCCTTCACCTGTGCAGTGAGCTACCGGCTTCTGGGCTCCGCTGTGCTTCTCTAGCTGTGGCCTTTCCTTTCTCTCTAATAAATCCTACTTTATATACTGGCTTTGGCTCATCATTCAGCTGCCTCACGAGCCAGTTCCCTGGCCTGTGAAGGCAAGGACCCTCAACAACGGCAGGTAACAGAAGGCTGAAGCAGGAGGATCACTAATTTGAGACTAGCCTGGATCACAGAGTAAGACCCTATCTCAAAATATATCAAAACAATGGCAACGACAACAAAAAAACCCATACAACTTAATTAATTAATGAGCACAAGACTTGGAGATTTCTTTAAATGGGATATATAAATAGCCAACAGCACATAATAAAAAGACCGCAATATGATTAGTTATCGGAGAAATACAAATAAAAAAGTTTAAACCCATGATACAAATATAGTAAAATAAAAAAAGGAACATAACAAGTGTTGGTGAACATGTGGAGAAACTAGAAGTCTGGTCCTCCCTCAGGGTAACATAAAATGGTATAATCTAAATAATTTCTCAAAACACTAAATATAGGAGTTACCATAAGAACTAGCAGTTTCATTCTTAGCTATACAACCCACAGAATTGGAAACAGCACTATTCATAACAGAAAAAGGATGAAAACCATATACGTATTCCTCCAATGGATGAATAGATAAAGGAATTTCTCTCTATACATACAACAGAATATTATTCAGCCACAAAAAGGAGTGGAGTAAATACTGATGATTGCCACACCATGGAAAATCTATAAAACATTATGGTTAAGTCAAAGAACCAGACACAAATGGCTAATTCCTATGATTGTATTTATATGAAATATTCTGAATAGGCAACTTCATAGAAAGAGAAAGCAGATTAGTGGTTACCAGGGGCATGGGATAGGGAAAAATGGAGGTGACGTCTTCATGGCTCAGAGTTTTATTTCTGGGGGATGGAAATACATGGGAACTAGATAGTAGTCATGGTTAGACAATGTATGTACATTGTAAAAATGCTAAGTGCCACTGACTTTGTTAACTTTAAGATGTTTAATTTTATGTTTTCTGAATTTCAAGTTAATTAAAAATTTTAAATGTGAATAAAGGAAATGAGGATTTCTAAGGACTTGAAAATATTCTGACTTGGTTTACTTTGTGAGATGAAGAAAGTGGTAGTATATTTTCAGGGATATTTTGCAGCAAAATTAACTATTATTTGAATCTCCTGCATTTAGTAGTAACAACATTTAAAATGCAGCCTTCAAGATATAGGGGCAAAATGGAATTGCTGGAAAATGAGATCACAGACAATGCTTGAATCACACCTGGTCATAGTATCTTCTTTGTCCATATATTACTCAGTAATGCTAAGGAAGTGTGGAAGACAAGATGCAGGCACTTTCCTACGCTAAGAAATGGTTCAACTATTGAAAACAAGGATATGGGAAGTGCTTCATTTTCTCCTCATTAGGATCTTAGAAACCATTATGCATTAATATAGATGTGAATTTCTTTTGCAGACTTTGAGGTTTCCTCATCCTGCAGCCTAATCCACTACTTATCATTTGACTGCAGAAGGGTTACTGTACTCACAATTTAAATGTAGGGGTTTCAGTGTCTTATCCACAGAGGTTGTACATCTATATATGCAGAAGGCTTTAAGGTGTATCAAGAAACTTCTAGCATTTTAGTATGGATGGTATACAGATGAGACTGATTCTACATACACTTGACTTTTTGATTTGATTATAAATATCATAAAATAGGTTCAGCAGGACTATGACCTTTTGCAAAAAATAGCAGCATTAAAACTCACCATAAGGAAAAAGTACCATGGTCGGGGCACACCATACTGCCCAGGAAAGACAGTTTCTACATACCAGGTAACAAGGCCGTATAAGAAAGCATCAAGTAAAAGCATTCCAAACATATAGCCAAAAATGAGATTATCCTCAAGATTGGCTGGTGTCCAAAGGTTATGCCATTTAACCCCAATTTCTGAAATAAAAAGGAGGGAGACACAGAGAGAGAAATACCATAGATGAAAGTTTTGTGATTAAAATAGTCAAGAAAAAAGTTTGATACTCTAAATTTTGCCACTGTGGCTTATCTATATGCTGATAACCCTTAGCATTTAGGTCTTTCTAGAAAATGCTGATTGGGTTTCTCCCTCTTTACTTTCAAAATAAATAGGAATGATTAAAATAAATGATTAAAACAAAAATAAAGAATAACAAAAGAGTCAGAAAAAAGCAGACCTACTATTAGGTAGCAGTTAACTATGAGTGATGAATGAGGCAGGATAGAAAGATGAAGAGTCAGGGAGTTTATATTATTTTAATATATGTATTAAAAGGGCCAGACTCAGACACTGAAACTAGAAAGTAAACACTAAAAAGTGGAGCAGCCAGCCCCCTCCCACCTCCTTTTAAAGATATTAAGTTACAAAAACACACAGGACCTGCCTACATCTATCTTCCTCTGAAATATTAATAAGTTGCAAGGCTACTTGGATGGGTGGAGTAACAACAAGAAAAAAAGGCGTATCTAGGAAAGGTAAGTTCTAAAGCACACCTATTGTCTCTGTGTTTTGGGTAGGTCTGAATGACCCATCTTAGGCACCCAGATCCATTATCTTAATAAAGAGAGTTGTTGTTAAACATGACTTCCCAGCTCCTAAAGTGTAAGAATAAGAGACGAGGACAACCATTTTGAGTCTCTAATCCCATTTCCTGCCTGGGGAGCAGGACATGTTTCTCCTTTTTTCCCCATTTCTCCTCATTTTTATTGTTATACCAAATTATTTTTCCTAATAAACTTTACTATTACTACATTTTTGCGTTTTCCCTGAATTCTTCTCTTGCCAGAGGAAAGAACTGAGGTTTACACCAGGGCTAAACTTTCTGGTAACACTATTAGATTCTATCCTTCTACTCTTCCCCTCATATTAAATTCCCACTGAAATAACCATGAGATATACAAATTTGGAAAAAATATTCAACAGCACTAAAGATGGATGCTGACTACCAAGCAGAAGAGAAAATAGATTTGCTTAGCTATACCACTGATGGAAAGGGAAAAAGAAAATCATGAAAGTGAGACAAGTAATCATTTTCTATTTCCAAACAGAGGGCAGCACTACAGGTAAAGCTTTAGGGCTCATAGTGAACCCCTAGTTTAACAAAGCAAGATACTGGCTCATGAAACTCATCTGCCCCTTAACTTTAGCCCTCTTTTCTACAGACCAGCACCTTAAGAAGGACATGTATTTTCTGTTAAAAGAAAAGGTAATAATCTGAAAAAAAGTATTTAGTGGGGAATTAAAAATGATTATTAAAACAAAAGCCATTTTGAGAGGTGATGAACAGTAAATTAGGAACCACAGGAAAAAAGAGAATACAGACCTCAGGAAGATTTGAGAAGTCCTCCCATTGTAAACACAATAGGAGTTCCTGAAAGATAAATTGAAAATGTAGAAAAGAAACAATACTAAATAATGTAACCTAAACCCATTAAAAAAAGTTAATTAATAAACTATGAGGATATGCCCTGCTCCAGAATCATCAACTGGAAATCTCACATCTAGATAAATTGATGTGGATTGTTAATGCTTCATGTATAAAGTAAGAATTAGACTATCATAAATAATAACAATAATGATACATATTCTTGGCTACTCATTGGGATGTTTTTGTTCACAGACGAAAAAAAGTATCCTCAAGCCTTCTCACTAAATTTTAACAAAATTCCTACTAAATCCTGACAGGATTTTTTTCATAGAACTTGACAAAGTTGATCCTGAAATTCAACTGCAAAGCAAAGTAACAAGAGTAACTAAAGAATAGCAAGACAGGAGAATAACATATTAACACTTGATATAAAGCCATGATAAGTAAAACCATTGTGGAAATGGTACAAAAATAGATTAAAAAACCAATAGAAGATAAAAAATCAGATGTATGCATATATGGGAATTTGATACAAAACAAAGGTAGAATTAGAGACTAATAGATTGTAATAACTCAATTTTCATATGGAAAATTAAGTTCTTATCTATAGCAAACAGAAAGATCAACTCTATGCTTACTGAAAAGCCAAAAACAAAAATCAAACATTTAAAAAATTTAGAAAAAAGTATTGGATTATTATTGTTATGAATTAGTATAGAAAGATTTCTTAAATAAGATCCAGGCATACAAATTAAAGGAAAAGATTTATGGGCTGGTGGAGTGGCTCAAGTGGTAAAGTGCCTGCCTAGCAATTGTGAGGCCTTGAGTACCAACCCCAGTACCACAAAAGAAAAAAAAAAAAAAGAATATATTTATAATTTTGACATGAAGTTAAAACTTTTGGAAAATAAGACCATAAACACAAGTTAAATAAGACACAGACTAAAGATCATTAAGTACACTACTTACAATACACAGAAGATTCAAATCCCTTTATGTAACAACAAAAGAATTCTTCCTTTCACTCAACTAAAACACACCAAAATGCCATTTTTTTTTCACTTAGTAGAAAGGGAAAAGTAAAATAATTTGATGGTGTAAAAGATATTAAAGTCTGAAATACCCACCAATTTATGGGCCCAGATTAGTTAGCTTTCCTATTTTATACCATAATCTGGCATTATGTGCCCTGAGAAGACAGCAATGTGAATGACATTTTAGAAAGGAAGTCCATTCTAGAGACAGAAACAAGAAAACCACCTTTGCCTACCTCAACTAAGAAAAAAGTAAAGTGAGTTGGAGAGAACAAGGTCTCAGGAGTATTTTAGGGAAAGTTCAGGAGAGATCAATTTGAAATAGCCAACATTGTATGGCAGTGCCATTGGTACTGACAGAGTGAGAAAGCTAGATAAATGGACCTGAAGCAGTGCTCCTGGATCGCCATATCTTGAAAGTAGCATTTAGAATTTATAGAAATTTCTAAGTTTTGTAAAGGTCAATGAAGCTCAGAGAGGGCCAGAAGATGGCAGAGAACCAAATGAAAACAAGACTCATGAAAGTGACCACAATACCAATAGATCTATCTTCAATAGATAGGATTCAAGTATGTCACTGAACCACACACAATCAACAATACTTCAGTTAGTAAGTACAGCATGTAGTGCTCAGGCTAGGAACTATGCTAGAGAGGCAAAGATCCAGAGGAGACTGTGTAGATTTGAGAGTCCCATTCTTTCCACCGTAAGAGATCTCATTAACACACACCCACATCCATACCATCTTGAAGAATGCAGGACGAGAGAGATGCCTGAAAGACTGACTCAAAACACTGATAATCTGCTAGATCAGACTTAATTACATTTACTTTTTTTATCCCCATGGTGAAGAGTCTGAAGGAAAATTAGTAATAGAATATAAAGAAGGTACATTTCCTTTCTAATGCATTATTTGAGAAGATGCAGAAAAATTCATGCACTGTTGGTGGGAAAATAAATTGGTATACTCTGTAGGCTATTGTAATATAAATAAAAATAAAAATTAAGATATAAATACCTGGTAAGACAGCATTTTCATAGTTTAGGAGTTTGTTTTTAAGACATGGTCTTGATACGGTGTCCACACTGGTCTCTAACTTCTGAGCTCAAAGTGATCATCCTACCTCAGCCTCCCAAGTAACTGGGACTATAGGTACATGCTACCTTGCCAGGCTTACCTTAGCATTTTTGTAGCTAGGAATTTATTTTCTCAGATTAATGTGCATTTATGAGTATGTATATGTATTCTATTATGGATAACAACAAAAAACTGGAAACCACCTAAACATGTATTGGTAGGGAACTAGTTAATTTAACTGATTTACAGTGGAATATTAAGAAAACATTGCCAAAAGTTAAAGCATATCTCTGCATGGGAAGAGGTTCAAGATATTATTATGGGAATAAAGCAAGTGTACGATACAATTTCTAAAATGACTTTGAGAGTATAAGTGGGGTTTGCTGTGGAGAGATGGGAAATTTTAGCATTTTACATTTGAGTTTTTTCATAGTTCACATATTTGCCTTTATAAAAAACAAACAAATCTGGGGGAAAATATTACATTTTCTTACCTTTTCATCTCCTGTGTCCCCCACATTGCTTTACCCTACCTTCCTAAGAACTGAATCAGAAAGGCCAAATTAGCAATACCAACACTCACCTTTTATTTCCAACTTGATCAGAAGATTAATCCCTAGTGCCAGTGCAACATTTGAGCTCAGACAGGCAGCCATCTTGTTAGCAAGGGTTATCTTTCCATAGTGTTGAGCAAGGAAATTAAATGGAAAGAAACTGGCAAAAAATAGGAGGTTTCCAGCAGAAGCGGCCAAATGGGCTGCAAGTAAGAATTATAATTAGCTCTTTATATTACAATACAGTATTAAACAGCAAGCTCTAAGAGGGGAGAGAGTTTGTCTTCCTTTCACACTTTTTATCAGTACCTACACAGTATGTGCTCAATAAATGTGTTCAGTGATAAATGTATAGTTAATATTATGAATATTCTTTCATTCCTCTATTTTAGTTTACTCGCACACCATCCTGTTACCATTTTTTAACCTACCTCCAAAATATATGTAAAATCTGATCAATTTAACCACATGTCCACTAATATCATCCTAATCCACGTCATCATATCTTACCTGAATTTTTCAATTTGCTCCATGCTTTCTCCTTGCACCCTTTTTAAGCCCCTGCTAGACCTTTTAAAGGCAAATCTCTGTTGAATTCTTATGTCAATTATAGCATAAAATTTCCTTCATCTGACTTTAAAAACTCTAGTTGAGGCTTCTCTTTCCAGTGACGTGGACTAAATAATTTTAGACAAATATTCTTAAAAAGGACAATTAGAAAAGCTAATTGAGTACATAAAAAAAGTCAGTTTATTGGTTGAGTGTGTTAGAAACTCAAAAAGCAGTGAAGAGTTACTGGGCCAGGAACTAGCTTAAAGAAATCCAGAAGTTCTTTTGGTGTTTGTTTTGAGTTCTTTATATACTCTGGACATTAATCTCTGGCTTGATGAATAGCTAGCAAAGATTTTTCTCCCATTCTGAGGCTGTCTCGTCACTCTGTTGATTGTTTCTTTTGCTGTATAGAAGCTTTTTATTTTTATGCCATCTAATTTGTCAATTCTTGCTTCTATTTCCTGAGCTATTGGAGTTCTATTCAGAAAATCCTTACCTATGCATATATTTTGAAGTATTTCCCCTATGTTTTTTTCTAGTAGTTTCAAAGTTTCAGGTCTTACATGAAGGCCTTTGATCTATTTTGAGTTGACTTTTGTTCACATGAGAGATAGGGATTTAGTTTCCAGTCTTCTACTTCTGGATATCCAGTTTCCTAGCACTACTTGTGAAAGAGGTTGTCTTTTTTCCAATATATGCTTTTGCTACTTTTGTGAAGAATCAGATGGCAGGACCCACTTGGCCTTATTTTTGGATCTTCTGTTACATTGGTTTTATGTGTCTGTTTTTGTGCCAGTACCAGGCTGTTTTTGTTACTATGGCAGGGGTAATATAGTTTAAAGTCAGGTATTGTGATACTTCCAACATTGCTCTTTTTATACCCTTTTTTCTTTTTGTTGGTACTGGAGTTTGAACTCAGGGCCCATGCTTGCTAGGCAGGTCTTTTCCTTTTGAGCCACTCTGCCAGACCCCAGCATCGCTCTTTTTTGCTCAGGACTGCTTTCAATAAATTTGTTTTCTCTGTGAATTTTAGGATTGTTCTTCTATTTCTGTAAAGAAAGTCACTGAAATTTTGATTAAGATTGCACTGAATTTGTATATTGCTTCTAGTAGCAAGGTTCTTTTAACATTTATTCCGCCGAATCACGAACAAGAAAGGTCTTTCCATCTTCTAGTTTCTTAACTTCTTCCTTCAGTGTTTCATAGTTTTCATTGTAGAGAGCTTTAACATCTGTGATTAGGCTTATTCCTATGCAACAGACACTTTTCAAACAAAATATAGTGTTCAATAAATATATTAAAAATGTTCAATCTCTTTAGCCATTGGGGAAATGCAAATCAAAACTACACTGAGATTCCATCAAAACTACACTGAATGGTTACCATTCAGAAAACAAAATAAACAATGTTGGTAAGGATATGGGGAAAAAAAGAGCCCTTATATGCTATCGGTGGGAATGTAAATCAGGGAAGCCATTATGGATGTCAGCATGGAGGCTCCTTAAGAAACTAAAATAGAACTACCATAGGATCCAGGTATGCCACTCCTGGGCAAGTACCCAAAGGAATCAAAGGCAGCATACAACAGAGACACCTGCAACCCATTTTTATTGTGGCACTATTCACAACAGCCAAGCTACGGAATCAGCCTAGGTGCCCATCAACAGATGAATCGATAGAGAAAATGTGGTATATTGACACAATGGAATATTATTCACCCATAAAGAATTAGCCATAAAGAAGAATGAAATTGTATGTCAGACTCCTTGTTGGGGCATGAGTGGGAGGAGAGAGAGGGAAAAAATGATGAAGTCAATGATATCAAAGGACATTACATCTATATATGATGGTGTAGTGAAACCCACTAAAATGAGATGGGGAAAGAAGGAGCAATACAGAGGGTTAATCTGATCAAAGTGCAATATATTCATATATGGAAATACCATAGTAAAACCCCTTTGTATAATTAATATATTAATTATTTATTATATACAGAAAATAAAATCTGAAAATGTTCATAAAGAAAGTAATTACTGATATATTGAGTTTAAATTTGCCATCAGATAAATTTTTTTATTCCTCTGACTTTAGTTTGTTTCTCTTTCCTTGCTTTCCTGTGAGTTATCTAACATATGTCTACAAAATGTCTAATTAGACCAATCTGGGTTTACTTGGCCATATAAAATTTCATAAGGCATTAATTTATTTATTCTTTTTTTTTTGTGGTACTGGGTATTGAACTTAGGGCCTTGTGCTTGCTATTCAAGTGGTCTACCATTTGAGCCACACCCCCCAGTCCTTTTGCTTTTAGTTTGTTTTTCAGATGGGGTCTTGCCCTTTGCCCAAGATGGCTTTGGACCACAATCCTCCTACTTTTGCCTCCCAAGTGGTTGGGATTACATGTGTGGACCATCATACCTGGCTTGTTTACTTTTGCCTGGGCTGGCCTCAAACTGTGATCCTCCTATTTCCCCTAGAGTAGAGAGATCCCTTACTCCTTTTATCTAGAGTAGCTAGAATTACAGGCATATACCATCATACCTAGCCTTAGGAACCAATTCTAATTTGCTGTTATATACAATACAGAGTCTTGCCACATGGTAAGTGCCCAAAGGATGTGCTGAATAAACGAATGAATGAGTTCTGCCATCCCTTGACTTACTCTCATAAGAGATTTAAAACCAACTTCTGCAGGAAGCACTGTTTAGTTCTAACTTGTCATAATTTTCTATCTTCTTTTTGTATTTACATTGGGCAGTATTAATTTTCAATGCTCTCTCTATTCCTGTTAACTCATTTCGTGTACAATTCTTCTTCTATGTTAGAATTAAGTCAAGGCTTCTGTGTAGCTAGAAGGAGCTCCACATATATTTTGGCAAATTAAAATAGAAATTAAGTCACAGCAGATGCTCAGACTTACCTTTATTGAAAAATGTGCTAACCATAAAGGCAAAGAATATTGAAGCGACGGCATAACACATAAGAAAGACAAAGAGAAAACTACAGTCACTATAGCGCAAGATTGGTTCTTTGAAAATCTGCAATAAAACAATTATGACATCAGATAAGGTGATGCATAGCTAACATTACATAAACACAAGAAAAGAGGGAGAAAATTATGGCCTAATAAAACATATTACCTCCTCAGTTACTGAAACTCAATGAAACAGGAACTTAAATAATTTATTTCTTACAGAAAGGGTGTAAGTCTTGCTAAGATACTCAGCATAATGAGTTTCCATGGCAGAGTCAATAAACACTATTGTGTTTTTATTCTACTGCCAACCTGAGACCACTGAGCCCACAGCATGAGTATGCTTTCTTCTCACAGGATAGTGTAGAAGGCTACAATCCACTGGAGGTAAGCTGTTTAATATAGTAACCATTAGGCACATGTAGCTTGAATTGTAGCTAACATGACCCAAGAACTGAATTTTGAGCTTTATTTTTAAAATTATTTGAATTTAAATAAAAAACAAAGCTCTGTCAAATACAGATCAAATATTTCTAACAACACACAGTGTCGGAATTGAGATATGCAGTAGACATTAAAAATGTACTAGACTTTGAAGATTTAGTAAAAAAAAAGAATATAAAATACATCATTAATTTTTAAAATGGTTACATGTTAAAATAATATAAATATTGAGTTAACTTAAATAGATTACTTAAATAATTTTGCCTGTTTCTTTTTTACTTTTTGAATTTTTAGTGGCTACTAAAAATTTAATGTTACATATGTGGTTCATTATATTTCTATGGGACAGCACTAGATGGATACTTGCCTTAACAAAGAATAATACACATATCAAAGATATAATAATGATATATAAAGGGAAGAATGTGAAGAAATATCCAGCCCAGATGATCCAGTTTCTAAGTCCAATTATGAGCTGGTATTCCTAGTGGAAAATCAACACAAACCAACATTACACTTATCTGTAATTCAAAGTGATTTTACATAAGTTTTTCTAAGTTTATTCATATAAAAAGCTACATTAAGGCTTTGTGCATGTCTCCAGAGGTAAAGTGCTTGCCTAGCAATCACAAGACACTGAGTTTAAATCCCAGTATTGGGCTGGTGGAGTGGCTCAAGTGGTAGAATGCCTGCCTAGCAAGCATAAATTCAATCCCCAGTACTGCTAAAAAAAGAGAGAAATGGAATGAAATACATCGATGTAAGTTTCTCTATGGTATACCCCAGTACCAAAAAAAAAATTTAGCTATATAAATGTCTAATATTGTCTCCATTCTAAGATTAAGAAAAATCAGCCAGCCACTGGTGGCTCACACCTGTAATTCTAGCTACTTAGGAGTCTGAGAGGGGATGACTGCAGTTTGAGGCCAGCCTGGGCAAACAGTTCATGAGACCCCATCTCCAAAATGAACTGGAGTACTGACTCTCAAGTGGAAGAATGACTATTCTGCAAGCATTATGCTAAGTTCAAACCTTAGTCCTATCCAAAACAAAACAAAAAATCAGTAAGAAAAATCAAGGCTCAGAAAGTCAGGTGTGTTGATCAAATTTACGCAGTAAGGGCAGTATTGGCATAAAAATATTTTTATATTTATTTTATATATAATTTATATTTATATATTTATACTTTATTTATTTATCTCCTGAGTTCAGAGACCTTTTCTTTCAATATTACACCTGGTATTTTTACCAAAATGAAAAACATTATAAATTAAAATTTAAAGCATTAAGATGAATCCCTCTTTTCTATTATAATCTACTTGCAGGAATATTAGAGAAAAGTGTCTATGACAATATGTCAGGCGTGGCAGCTCATGCCTGTAACCCTAAACACCTGGGAGGTGGAAATCGGGAGAATCATGATTAAGGCCATCCCTCGCAGAAAGTTAGTGAGACCACCCATTTCAACCAGTAAGAGCTGGGTGTGGTGGTGTGTGCCTGTCATTCCAGCCACATGGGAAGAGTAAATAGGAGGATCACAGTCCAGCCAGGCCTGGGAATTAATGTGAGACCTTATTTGAAAAATATCTAAAGCAAAAAGTACTGGGGACATGGCTCAAGAGGTAGCCTAGCATCTGTTAGCAAATGCAAGGCTCTGAGCTCAAACTCCAGATTGCCAAGCAAATTTTTTTAAAGAGAAAGTGTAAGAAAGTAAGTGGGATTACCTTCAATCTTTTTTCCTTTTCCCATACAATGGATCGCATCATGGAAAGTACAATTGGAGAGAACATGAGGATGAATATCAAAGGGAAGAAACCACTAGAGATCCAAAGTAATCCATCATGAAGATAAGCTGGATGTGGAAATCTCTGTATAAAGATGCTAATACCATCAAATAGCTTTTGTCCAGTACTGCTCTCATGATGCAGCATGATGGCCTTATCTAAGGCATGCTGCACAGCAAGGAACCCTTCTTTGATGTACCCTGCATGATAAATCAACTGGTGTCAAGTAAATCACTAAGGAACAGCTCAGATACACCAAGAAGGCAAGTCAAGTAAATTACAGCTTGGAACCTTTTATATGAAGATCTGTTGGACATAATTACTCTGACAACTTATGATAGATTTGAAATAAAAATAAGGGACATTTCTTAAGCTAGATTGGTGGCACAAGCCTATACTATCAGCACCAAAGAGGCTGAGGCAGGACATTCACCATTTTGAGGCCAGACTGGGCTACCTAGTGAGACTTTGTCTCAAAAGATAAAAAAAGTGTTATTTCTTTAGTGAATCTGATTCACATCTTTGAAAATTAAAGTATTAACTAAAGTGGTAGGCTTGTTAAATGCAATTGCTACTTATTAAAACAACGTGGATATAGTATGGCAGAGAGGATCACTTGGAAATGATTTTAAAAAAGTGAAACCCCAGAAGCAGAGACTACAAAATGTCAAAAAATAATGATACAGTAATAAGAAATTAAAGATATCGGTTCAATAAAGTACGACATGGATCAAATCAGAAATTGGAAACCTTTAAGAATTAGAATCAATAATGTATCTAGAATATACATGGAACTCATGAATGAATATGGATTTTAAAATAAAGTTGTATTATTTGAAACTCTGCTCTGTTTATTTTTAAGTGTTAAGATGGGAAAGAGGTTCATTTTTAAAGATTATGCATACTTTCCCATTCCTTCTTTGATTTTCCACTTCCTTCCCAGACATGCCTTCTTAGACTTTAGACTCCTTTTATTTTGCTTACTTCTCTTTAACTTTATGTTCCCTAGCACTCAGTCCTTCACCTTCTCTTCCTTGTCTAACATTACCCCCAAAATTAGTGTGACAGACATTAAGGGAGTCTAAGGGTATGTTGCCTTAAGAAATATGTCACTCAAAGCCCAAAAGTGAACTTATAAGTAACATTCTAGTGTTTGAAAAAAAAGTCATTCTCTGAGCTATCTTGCTTGATTACATAAATCATTTATAAGTCATTTGCTCAGCAATAATGTAAAACTAAAATTTTGTGATCAGATACAAAAACTTACCTAGTGCTCAACAATGAGTGCCATCTGCCATAGAGCTGTGCATTCACTACCACACATATCATTCTTCCTATTCTCAATAAATATGTCTATGCCTCTGTTTCCTACAACTTCCAAAAGAAATTGCACATTTCTTTACTTTGCAAAACAGGACCCTAATGACCTGTTCATCTTCTAGCCTCATTGCTAACAGCCTCTCATATATATTTTCTAGCTATGAAAAAATAGCAAACAAAAAACCATGTGACATCCTTGCCTGGCATGTGACCATGATTTTACTCCTACTTCATGGAATAATCTGTCCCCACCAACTCCATCAAGCTAATTCACACATATTCCTGTAGATTCGGGTTAAATGCTCATTTCAGCATTAAGTGCTTCCAGATTTCATAAAGATTATTTTAAATGATTGTCTAATAAGTTCTTCTATTTTCCTACTAGTTCTATTGCTTCCAAAAGTTGCTAATGCTAGAATGGGCAAGGCTTTTCTCTTCAATTAAAATTTGCTAAACATAATTGCACATAATGGTTTTTCATATAACACACAAATAAAATTTTGAATTAATTACAATTACAATTAGAAAACATTTTCATAAACTCAATAGAATTATGTATAGACATGAACAGGCCAGCAATGCCTGTTAAACAAACTGAAGCATATGTATTTGGAAATTAAACCACTATACTACAACTATATATATTTTGATAAAGATTGCACTGAATTTGTAAATTAGTACCACCATTATGGAAAACAATATGGAGATTCCTCAAAATGAAGGTTCTTCAAAAACCTGAACAGATCTATCACAAAATCTAGCTACTTCACTTCTGGGTATCCAAAGGAAATGAAATTAGCATAGTGAAGAGATACTTGCATGCCCACGTTTTTTGTGGTACTATTCACAATAGCTAAGGTATAGAATCTACCTAGGTGCCCATCAACAAATGACTGAATAAAGAAAATGAGGTATATATGCACAAAAGAACATTATTCAGCCCTAAAGAAGAATTAGTCAGGCATGGTGGCTCATGCCTGTAAACCTAGCTACTTGGGAGGCAGAGATCAGGAGGACCAGGTTCAAGGTCAACTCAACCAATAAAAGCTGGACATGGTGATGCACACTTGATATCCCAGCTACACAGAAAGTGTAAATGGAGAGTCACATACAGGGTTACTTGGCCAGAAAAATGCAAGACCCTATTGTAAAAGTGATTAAAACAAAAAAGGCTGGGGGCATGGCTCAAGTGTTAGATTACCTGCTTAGTAAGCACAAAACCCTGAGTTCAAACCCCAGTACCACCAAAAAAAAAAAAAAAAAAAAAAACCAGAAGTCAAAAAGGAATTAAGTCCTGTTATTTGTGGCAAAATGGACATTCTGTTAAATGAAATAAGCCAGACACAGAAAGAGAAATACCATATGTTCTCTTTCATATGTGGAAATATGGAAGTTTAAACAAAGTCAACCTGTATGTGGAAGAGTAATTATAAGATGTGGGAAGGGGAGAGGAGACTAGATTTAATCAGTGCATACTGTAAGCATGTATTCACATATTACACTATAGTCCATTATAAATAATTAATGCATGTTAATAAAAATCAAAAGATATAGTGATGTGAGAATTGAAAGTGGACAAAGCATTTTATACACATCCACAGTAAGTCTGCCAAACGTGTAAGTTGAAAAGTAGTTTTGGTAGAATATAATTTAATTAAAAAATCACCACAAATTAAGAACAAACATTTTCTCATCTATTAAATAAATACAAATATTTAAATATAAATAAAAGGTGTATATATGTGCACATGCAACTATGGTAATAAAATACATATGTTTAAGGATTTGCTAACCAGGACTTCCTCCATCAGGATGACTTGGACTGCTGGGTCCTTTAGCAGGACGAGAAGGAAAAAGAAAAGTTCCTTTCCAGTCTGTCTTCTCTGGCCACCAGATGGTCCTCTGTACTCTAATAAGACGCAGATGATATTTTACCTAAAAGTACCAATAAGAAATAAGCTATGTTTAAAAGAAAATAAAACAGAAAAAGCAAATGTTAGAAACGAAAGTGAAGTCCAAGTGGGAAAACATATGATTTGAAGAATGAGACTTATCTGGTGTCAAATAAATTCTGAATGCCTGGAGATAACAATGACTGAAGTATAAAATATATGCTCCCATCATCCACAATTGAATTGTACTTAAAATTCAGACAATGCACAAAATCAATATAAACATGAAAAGATTCTCAATGTCATGCAGTGAAATAGATAAAATTAAAACTACAGAGATATCTTTCAGAGATATATTGGCAAAATCAAAACCTGAGCAACATATCTATTTGCAAAGCTACACAAAATAGGCATTTTAACACAGTCCTTGTGGGATGAGAAACGACACAACTTCAGTGGAGATTCAGGCAATATCTAACAAAAGTATTCATGCTTTTTTTTTCTTAATTTATTTTCTGCTGCTATAATCTGATTAATTTGTAATGAAATTTATTTTCTCATAGTTATGGAGGCTGGCAATTCCAATACCATGAGACTGGTAGCTTTGGTGATTCTGATTCTAAGATGGTGCCTTGAATACTGAGTCCTCACATGGTGAAGGGTGAAAGGCAGAGTAGGGGGTCAAACCCATCTTCTCATAACATCAGGGCAGAGCCCTTATGGCCTAACTACCTTTTAAAGGTCCCCTCTTAATACCGTTGCAATGTCAATTAAATTTCAGCATCAGTTAAGAAGGCATCAAACATTCAAACCTTAGCATGCAATTACTGTTTGATTCAGCAGTCCTACTTCCAAGAACGGATTTGAATATAGAGCTTGAATAATATGAAGAAAATATAAGTTTATTATAACATATTGGAATTAATTGCTCATATAAAGCAGACTGACAAAACTATGGCATGAACTTCTACAGAATAAAGTGGTATGCATCTATTCAAGATACAGCCAGAAAACAGAAACCACATCCAGTAATTGAAAAGATAAAAGAATTCTTAAGTATTTTATTTTATAGGAGGCAATAGCAGGTAGCAGCTGTTAGATCTAGGACTAAGAGAAGGAAAGAGGCTGAAATCATTAAAATAAACAATGCAGGATGTGGTGGCTCATGCCTGTAACCCAGTGGATATAGGGATGATTAAAGTTTCAGGCCAGCCAGGGCAAAAAGTTAGCAAGATCTCATCTTAACCGATAAGTCAATGTGGTGTTGCATTCCTATGATCCCAACTATGTGGCAGGTAGCAGGTAGGAGAATTGTGATCTGAGGCTGGCCCCAGGCAAAAATATGAGACTCTAACCTAAAAAATAACTAAAAGCAAAGAAGAGTTAGGGGTGTGCAGCTAAAGTGGTATAGCACCTGCCTAGAAAGCATGAGGCCCTGAGTTCAAACTCCGATAAACCAAAAACCAAAATGATAAACTTCAGAGGAGAGAGATTGTATTGCTGACACCCACACCGCAGGAGTGGGCAGAAGTCAGTTCCACAACTTTGTGTCTGAGGTTGAAGGAGGGGACATTTGAGACTGGGACCCAGACCTCTGAGAAAGAGCCCCAGTAGCCTAGTGCTAATATTTGAGAAGATGTGATGAAACTGATTTTGAAAAGTGATGGACAATGTGCAAACTACACCTGGCTTCCTCTATGAGGGGAAAAAAAAGTGCTGTTTCCAAAATGAAGCGACAGACAGCACATCAACAGGAAAGCCTAAGTCCCTCTTTCCCTCTGAGCCTTGCAGTCCATCTAAGTGTCCTCATGAAAGAATATTACATTATGACTGGCTGGAAATGCAGCAATGCAGCCACACTATCCAAGGGCAGAGTACAGAGGATAGATTTAGGGCTTAGAAACAATAAAACCTTAATGATTAACTAGTATGCTACCTTTGGCATTAAAAAAGGCCAAATAAAGTGATACATATGTTAATATTTACTTATAGTTATTATTTGAGGTAAATTTATATACAATGAAATGCACAATTTTTTTTGGTGGCACTGGGGTTTGAACTCCGGGTCTCATGCTTGTTGGGCAGGTGCTCTTACCAACTGAGTCACTCTGCCAGCACAAAATGCATAAATATTAACTGTTTGTTGAGTTTTGACAAATGACAGTGCATACACTTACTAAAACCCTGCACACTGTCAAGATAAATATTACCCTCATTCAAGAAAATTCACTTATGCCCTTGGCCCAATGAATTCCTACAACACCCCATTCACCATAGATTTATTTCATCATACACTCGCCTACCATGGAAATTCATATAAATGGTACTACACAGTATTGTATTCTTTTGTTAAAAAGCTTTTTTTACTCAACATGTTTTTGAGATTAATTTATGAAATTATTTTACAGTTGCTAATTCTTTTTTATTGCTGAGCAATATTTCATAGTAAGAATATATTAGAGCCCATTAATTTTTGGTTGTTGGGTGTCTGGTTGTTTTCAATGAAGTTGCTATCAGCATACTTGTACAATTATTTTGTAAACATATAATTTCTTTCTTTACAATAAATTTGTTGGAGTGCAACTGATTGATTATAGGGTGGATCTATATTTGCTTTTATTTGAAAAAACAAATAGTAGATGCTTTCATAATCTGGTTGTATCATCTTACATGAGAACAGAACATCTTGTATTCTTACTAACAATCTGTGAGATTTCCAAAGGCTCCAGGAGCCTTACCAACTGGTGGTAATTTTTAGACTATAAATTTAGATTGTGTGGCGGGTGGGTCGTAGTCTTTTATTATAGCTTAAATTTGCATTTTCCTGATGTCTGATGGAATTGCACACTTTTTTATATCTTTATTGCCCATCGTTTATCTCTGCTGGAGAGGACTTAAATCTTTTGTTCATTCTCAAGTTGGACTGCTTATCTTTTTATTATTGAATTTGAATTACAGGACCTTTAAAAATATCTCGGACACTGGTACATTACCAGATACATAGATGGATACATCATATATGTGTGTGTGTATATATATATATATAGACAGAGAGAGAGAGAGAGAGAGAGACTAATTTCTTCTAACATTGTCTTCACAACTCATTTTCTTTTTCTTTCTTTTTTTTGTGGTACTGGGGTTTGAAGTCAGGGCCTTGTGCTTGCTAGGCAGACGCTCTACCACTTGAGCTCCACCCCACCCTTTTTGCTTTAGCTATTTTTCAGATAGGATCACACACTTTTTGCACAGAAGTGGCCTCAGACTGCGATCCTTCCACCTCTGCCTCTCATGTAGCTGGGATTAAAGGCATGAAACACCATGCCTGGGTTGTTCTTTGAGATAAAGTTTCACTAATTTTTTATTGCCTGGACTGATATCAAGCTGTGATCCTCCTATCTCTGCCTCCCAAGTAGCTGGGATTAGAGGCACCTGTTCAAAATTAATTTTCTTAAGTATATTTTTTAACTAAAATTTTAATTAAGATAATTGTAGATTGACATGCAGTTGAGTAATAAACAGATTCTGTGTAAACTCTGACCATTTCCCCCCAATAGTAACGTGTTTTAAAATTCTAGCATAATATGGCAACCACGATAATGACATTGCTACAGTCTACAAATCTTATTCAGTTCCGTTTCACTTGTACCTGTGCATGTGTATATTAAGTTCTGCACAATTTTATCACATGTAGTTTTGCATATCCCTTACCATAGTGAAGATACAAAGCAATTTGATCATCTCTCTTTTCTGATACCTAGCCTTTGAGTACATTCATCATTTCTAAAGTATTTGTCACTTAAAATGTGAATCTAAATAGAATCCGAAGTGTTAACCTTCTTGGATTGGCTTTTTTGCTCAGCATAATCCCCTGGAGATGAAACTGAATAGTTGTATGTATTGATGGTTCATTTCTTTTTATTGTTAAGCAGTTTTCCATAGCATACACATACCACAGTTGAAGAACATATGAATTTTTTCCAGTTCTTAAATATTATAAACAAGATATAGGTGTGCAGGAGTACAGGCACACAACCTACCTCAGGAAAGGGGCCTGTTTCATAGTAAAGAAGGAACATAATGTATCCCTGGTCCATCTATGGATGTATTATTCTTACCAGTTTCCACATCACTCAGAATCAGCAAGTGTGATAGAAGAAAATTAAATGACTTGTTAAATTTCAGCCATAGCATCAGTTTGGGGACAGCCCTATTTATCTAGGGCCCCATTCTATGGGAAGCAGTCTATGTAGATAACAGTAACTCACACAGGCTATGTGTCCTCAATAGTTAGAACATAAGGGCATGGGAAGCAAGGCTTGGAAACAGAATTGGCCCTTACTAAAATCACTCCCTACAAAAAAAGATCTTACATGTGGAATTTATACTTCACACACCCACTAACTTAACCTCTGTTAAGTTAAAGGCCATATTTTCCCTGGAGTAGGGGGAATAGTTGCAACAGGATAAGTGGTAATCTTTCCATTGTATGATTACCATCTGGTCATGCTTAGCTACTCTCCATACTGTACCAGCAAATAAAAGTTATCATGAAAGGGAGAAATGAGCCACAATTAACATGAAGAACTAGGGTTGCTGTTATACAGTGAATGTAGGGAAAGTGCTATATCTTTGAAGTGGAGGTTTCACTGGGACACCTCGTGGCACTTGTTTTTAAATAGTGCAACAAACATGCCTTGACATATAAGGACTCAAGAAGGGTATGGTTCACCTAACTAGACATGCAAGCTGGACACTCTACAGTATTGATCAAGAGTGACTAAAACCTAAAATGTGAATGTACTTCCTTAATTTAAATTACTGTTGAAGAGTAAGAGTAGCAATACTTACCTCAGACAAAGTAGACTTCAAACCTACATTAATCAAAAAAGATAAAGAACAACACTCCATACTAATAAAAAGGGAAATAGACTAAAAGGAAATAACAATTATCAACCTATATGCACCCAATTTCAATACACCCAATTTTATCAAACATACTCTGATGGACCTAAAAATATACATAAACTCTAACACAGTGATAGTGGGAGACTTTAATATCCCCCATCACCAAAAGATACATTATCCAAACAAAAAATCAATAAAGAAATCCTAGACCTAAATCACACCATATATCAATTGGACCTAGCCAATGTCTATAGAATATTTCATCCAACCACTGCACAATGTACATTCTTCTCAGCAGCCCATGGAAACTTCTCCAAAATTGATCATATCTTAGAGTACAAAGCAAGAGTTAGCAAATATAAGAAAACAGAAATAATACCATGCATTCTATCTGACCACAATGCATTAAAACTAGAACTAAACAACAAAAACAACAGTAAAAAAACATGCTAACAGTTGGAAGATGAACAACACATTGCGCAATGATCAATGGGCCATTGGTGAAATAAAAGAGGAAATTAAAAGTTCCTGGAATTTAATGAAAATGAAAACATAACCGACCGGAACCTATGAGACACAGAAAAGGCAATCCTGAGAGGAAAGATTATAGCCATGACTGTACATACTAAAAGGACAGAAAGATCTCAAATCAATGACCTAATGCTACATCTCACACTCCAAGAAAAACAAGAACAAGCAAATCCCAAAACAAACGGAAGGACAAAAATAATAAAAATCAGAGCTGAAATCAGTGAAATAGAAACAACAACAACAACAACAACAAAACCATACAAAGAATCAATGAGTGATTCCAAGATGGTAGCTAGAGGGAGGAAGCAGAAAGTAAGCCTCCTAAAGTGAAATCTTGGAGAGACGCTGGAGACACATTTTGCAGTCATAATCACTAAGAAAAGGCGTAACTTTGACCCCTCCACACCTCCAGACAGCGCAGAGAATCTCCACTTCACGTTAAACGGAGAAACCAGGAGGGATCCCGGGCTGCCAGTCGCTGGCGCCCAGAAGGCTTGGGAAGATGCGAACCAGGTGAGCTTCGCGGTACCGCGGTACTCCCACAGACAAGCCTGGGCCCGAGCAGCATAGTCCCCTGGACAGACTGACCTCCACCCGGGGAAAATAAGAGAAACTGAGTAATAAGCAATAAGAACAAATAAGACACGCAGGAAAGAGGGTGGGGTGCACTGAGCACCAAATATTGGGGGAAGGGAATCCTTCCTGGGACTGTAAGTAAACAAGCCGGGCAGGCTGGAGAGCCTCTGGCGGGAGCGGGGGCACACACCAAGCAACCAGGAGCGGGAAAGCTTGTGAGAGTGGCGGAGGGTGGAAAACTCCACAGGAGAGGAGGGAAGACCCACTTCCCACGTGAGCTGTAAACAAACATGGCGGCTGGCAGGAGCAGCAGCACCACCCAGTAATCAGGAGCAGGAAAGCTTGTGAAAGCGGAGGTGGGAGGAGAACTGCACAGGAGAGCGGGGAAGACCCACCTCCCACATGAACTGTAAATAAAAACACAGGCATGAGAACGTGGGTGCACTGTCACCTTTCCCAGTGCTTGGAAAGGGGAAAGCTTGTAGCAGAGCTCACGCACAGGAGAAATCTGAGCAAACAAAGCCTGCAGGGCCAGGTGAGTGCTAAGCTCACCCCAGAGATCTGCATAAATAATGCCTCCAGCAACAGCAGACTGACAGTAGCAGGCAGGCAAGCCACAGTTGCAGATACCATTCTCAGAACTGCCTCCAGACTCTTTTTTTTTCTTTGTCTCCCTATTTGATGAGAGAACAACTGAACTACACCTGCAAGCTGAAAAACTTACTGGAACTGTGTTGCATTTGAACTTGGGACACTTGGTGGGGTTTTTCTTGTGTGGGTGTGTGTAGTTGTGTTGTACTTTATGAGTCCCCTTTGATGAGACAACTACAGTACAACATCTGAGGCACCATCTCCAGGATTGGAGAATGAGACTTCACTGCATTTGAACTTGGAGGTTTTTTGGTTTTTTAAAATTTTCTATTTTTTCATTTTATTTTAATACATTTTTTGAATAGATTTTTCTTTCACTTATTTTTTTATTTTTATTCTTACTTTTATTTTTTTTATTTTTGATTTTCAATCCTCTCTTCATCTCTCTAATGTCTGTTCAGCTTACTGTCGATTAGTACACTAAAGCTTCCTGTTTATACCTTTGAAATCTTCTTGTCTGGCACCTTGTTCTGTTTTCTCCCTCCAGTCTGTGTATTTGTTTTTCCCATTTCTTTAATTCTTGCTTTCCATCTCAGCACACCCTTCCATTCTAAATATTACCATTGTTATTATTACAAGATAGAAAATACTTAATTGCACACAGTAAAGGGACAGTAACAACACCAAAGACAATGACGGGAAGACAGAAAAAACAGGGAAACCAGTTTCCCCACAGCAAAAAATTAGTACAGGAACCAGAGGGGAATGAAGAAAACAGGTACTCAGATCCAGACTCCAACAAGATGAAGACAAACTATGCCAAAGGACCCAAGAAGCCCACAAGAATAACTTAATAGAAGACATACTACAGGTACTCAATGAGAATTTTATAGAGATGATATTGGATAGGGTCAACCAAAATGTACAGGAGACACTCAAGAAATTCCAAGACAACAAAAATAAGAGAATTTGAAAAAACAAAAGAAGAAATAAAGGAAACCATAGAAGCACTGTATAAGCACCAAAGTGAAAGAGAGAGCATGATGCATAAACAGATAAATGAACTCAGGACAAAAATAGACAACATTAAAGAGGAGAACAGCCAGGATATGAAAACCTCAGAAAAAAGAACGAAACAGAACTGCAAAACAAAACGGAAGGCCAATCCAGCAGAACAGAACAAACAGAAGACAGAATCTCAGAACTTGAAGATGAAATGGTAATTAAAGGAAAAACCAAAGAACTATTAATTAAACAACTCAAGACCTGTGAAAAGAAAATGCAAGAACTCACTGACTCCATCAAAAGACCAAACTTGAGAATCATGGGCATTGAAGAAGGAGAAGAGGTGCAAGCGAAGGGAATGCGTAATATAGTCAACAAAATAATAATGGAAAATTTCCCAAATCTAGAGAAAGATATACCCATAGAGATGCAAGAGGCCTCCAGGACACCAAACAGACCAGATCAAAATAGAACTACCTCACAAAATATCATCATTAAAACAACAAGTTCAGAAACTAGGGAAAGAATATTGAAGGCTGTAAGAGAGAAAAAACAAGTAACATACAAAGGTAAACCCATCAAAATCACAGCAGACTTCTCAACAGAAACATTAAAAGCAAGAAGAGCGTGGGGTGAGATCTTCTGGGCACTGAATGAAAATAACTTCAACCCCAGGATACTCTACCCAGCAAAACTATCATTCAAAATAGATGGAGCAATAAAAGTCTTCCATGATAAGCAGAAACTAAAACAATATGTGACCACAAAGCCACCACTACAAAGGATTCTTCAAGGGATTCTGCACACAGAAAGTGAAACCCAACTGAACCATGAAAAGACAGGCAGCACCAAACCACAGGAAAAAGAAAAGCAAGACAGTAGAGAGTAACTTCAACTTAGGTACACACAATCAAACCTTCAAACAACTAAGAAAACTAAATGACAGGAATCACCACATACCTATCAGTACTAACACTTAATGTTAATGGCCTTAATTCACCCATCAAAAGGCACCGCTTCACGAAACTGATTAAAAAGGAAGATCCAACAATTTGTTGCTTACAGGAGACCATTCTCACCGACAGAAATAAGCATAGGCTAAGGATAAAAGGCTGGAAGAAGATTTACCAAGCCAATGGCCCCCAAAGCAGGCAGGAGTAGCAATATTTATCTCTGACAAAGTAGACTTCAAACCTACATTGATCAAACGAGACAAAGAAGGACATTCCATACTAATAAAAGGGGAAATAGACCAAAAGGAAAAAATAATTATCAACTTGTATGCACCCAATGCCAACGCACCAATTTTATCAAACATACCCTGAAAGACCTAAAAGCATATATAAACGCCAACACAGTGGGTGTGGGAGACTTTAACACTCCATTATCATCAATAGATAGGTCATCCAAACAAAAAAATCAATAAAGAAATCCAAGATCTAAAATATGCAATAGATCAAATGGACCTAGTTGATGTCTACAGAACATTTCATCCAGCCTCTAAACAATATACATTCTTCTCAGCAGCCCATGGAACCTTCTTCAAAATAGATCATATCCTAGGGCACAAAGCAAACATAAGAAAATAGAAATTATACCGTGCATATTATCTGATCACAATGCAGTAAAAGTAGAACTCAACAACAAAAGTAAAGACAAAAAATATGCAAACAGCTGGAAACTAAATAACTCATTACTTAATGAAGAATGGGTCATCAATGAAAGAAAAGAGGAAATTAAAAAGTTCCTGGAAGTCAATGAAAATGAAAACACAACCTACCGGAACCTATGGGACACAGCTCAGGCAGTCCTGAGAGGAAAGTTTATAGCCATGAGTGCATATATTAAAAAGACTGAAAGATCCCAAATCAATGACCTAATGATACATCTCAAACTCCTAGAAAAACAAGAACAAGCAAATCCCAAAACAAATAGAAGGACAGAAATAATAAAAATAAGAGCTGAAATCAACGAAATAGAAACCAAAAAAACCATACAAAGAATTAACGAAACAAAAAGTTGGTTCTTTGAAAAAATAAACAAGATCGATAGACCCCTGGCAAACCTGACTAAAATGAGGAGAGAAAAAACCCAAATTAGTAGAATCAGGAATGCAAAAGGGAAGATAACAACAAACTCCATGGAAGTCCAGGAAATCATCAGAGATTACTTTGAGAACCTAAATTCAAATAAATTTGAAAATTTTAAAGAAATGGACAGATTTCTAGATACATATGATCATCCAAAACTGAACCAAGAGGAAATTAATCACCTGAATAGATCTATAACACAAAATGAAACTGAAGCAGCAATCAAGAGTCTCCCCAAAAACAAAAATCCAGGACCTGATGGATTCTCTGCTGAATTCTATCAGACCTTTAAAGAAGAACTGATACCAATCCTCCTTAAACTGTTCCATGAAATAGAAAGGGAAGGAAAACTGCCAAACACGTTTTAAGAAGCCAGTATTCCACGTATCCCAAAACTAGGCAAAGATACCTCCAAAAGGAGAACTATAGGCCAATCTCCTTAATGCACATTGACGCAAAAATCCTCAACAAAATAATGGCAAACCCAATTCAACAACACATCAAAAAGATTATTCACTATGACCAAGTAGGCTTCATCACAGGGATGCAGGGATGGTTCAACATTCGAAAATCAATAAACATAATAAACCACATTAACAGAAGCAAAGAGGGGAATTCCAAGATGGCGGCTAGAGGTAGGAAGCAGAAAGCGAGCCTCCTATAGTGAAATCTTGGAGAGACGCTGGAGACACACTTTGCAGGCATAATCACCGAGAAAAGGCATAACTTTGACCCCTCCACATCTCCAGCCGGCGCAGAGAATCTCCACTTCACGTTAAACGGAGAACCGAGGAGGCCCCCCGGGGCCGCCAGTGGCCGGCGCCCATACGGCTTGGGAAGACGCGGACCAGCTTACTGTCGATTAGTACACTAACACTCCCTGTTTATACCTTTGAAACTCTCTTGTCTGATACCTTGTTCTGCTTTCTCCCTCTTGTCTGTATATTTGTTTTCCCCTTTTCTTTAACTTCTTGCTTTCCATCTCAGCTCACTCTTCCATTCTCAATATTACCATTGTTATTATTACAAGCTAGAAAATACTTAATTACACACAGTACAGGGACAGTAACAACACCAAGGACAATGACAGGAAGACAGAAAAAACAAGGAAACCAGTTTCCCCACAGCAAAAAATTAGTACAGGAACCAGAGGGGAATGAAGAGAACAGAAACTCAGAGCCAGACTCCAACAAAATGAAGATAAACTATGCCAAAGGACCCAATGAAGCCTACAAGAATAATTTAAAAGAAGACATACTACAAGTACTCAATGAGAATTTTATAGAGATGATACTGGATAGGGTCAACCAAAATGTACAGGAGACACTCAAGAAATTCCAAGACAATAAAAATAGAGAATTTGAAAAAGCAAAAGAAGAAATAAAGGAAACCATAGAAGCACTGTTTAAACACCAAAGTGAAAGAGAGAACACAATGAATAAATGGATAAATGAACTCAGGACAAAAATAGACAACAATAAAGAAAACAGCCAGGATATGGAAAACCTCAGAAAAAAGAATGAAACAGAACTGCAAAACAAAACGGAAGGCCAATCCAGCAGAATAGAACAAACAGAAGACAGAATCTCAGAACTTGAAGATGAAATGGTAATTAAAGAAAAACCGAAGAACTATTAATTAAACAACTCAAGACCTGTGAAAAGAAAATGCAAGAACTCACCGACTCCATCAAAAGACCAAACTTGAGAATCATGGGCATCGAAGAAGGAGAAGAGGTGCAAGCGAAGGGAATGCGTAATATATTCAACAAAATAATAACGGAAAATTTCCCAAATCTAGAGAAAGATATACCCATACAGATGCAAGAGGCCTCCAGGACACCAAACAGACCAGATCAAAATAGAACTACTCCACGACATATCATCATTAAAACAACAAGTTCAGAAACTAAGGAAAGAATATTGAAGGCTGCAAGAGAGAAAAAACAAGTAACATACAAAGGTAAACCCATCAAAATCACAGCAGACTTCTCAACAGAAACATTAAAAGAAAGAAGAGCGTGGGGTGAGATCTTCCGGGCACTGAATGAAAATAACTTCAACCCCAGGATACTCTACCCAGCAAAGCTATCATTCAAAATAGATGGAGCAATAAAAGTCTTCCATGATAAGCAGAAACTAAAACAATATGTGACCACAAAGCCACCATTACAAAAGATTCTGCAAGGGATCCTGCACACAGAAAGTGACACCCAACTTAACCATGAAAAGGCAGGCAGCACCAAACCACAGGATAAGAAAAAGCAAGACAGTAGAGAGTAACATCAAGTTAGGTACACACAATCAAACCTTCAAACAACTAAGATAACTAAATGGCAGGAATCACCACATACCTATCAGTACTAACACTTAATGTTAATGGACTTAATTCACCCATTAAAAGACACCGTTTGACAAAATGGATTAAAAAAGAAGATCCAACAATTTGTTGCTTACAGGAGACTCATCTCACCGACAGAAATAAGCATATGCTTAGGATGAAAGGCTGGAAGAAGATTTACCAAGCTAATGGCCCCTGAAAACAAGCAGGAGTAGCAATACTTATCTCTGACAAAGTAGACTTCAAACCTACATTGATCAAACGAGACAAAGAAGGACATTCCATACTAATAAAAGGGGAAATAGACCAAAAGGAAATAATAATCATCAATCTGTACGCACCCAATGTCAACGCACCCAATTTCATCAAACATACCCTAAAAGACCTAAAAGCATATATAAACGCCAACACAGTGGTTGTGGGAGACTTTAACACTCCATTATCATCAATAGATAGGTCATCCAAACAAAAACTCAATAAAGAAATCCAAGATCTAAAATATGCAATAGATCAAGTGGACCAAGTAGATGTCTATAGAACATTTCATCCAACCTCTACACAATATACATTCTTCTCAGCAGCCCATGGAACCTTCTCCAAAATAGATCATATCCTAGGGCACAAAGCAAGCCTCAGCAAATATAAGAAAATAGAAATAATACCATGCATACTATCTGACCACAATGCAGTAAAAGTAGAACTCAACAACAAAAGTAAAGACAAAAAACATGCAAACAGCTGGAAACTAAATAACTCATTACTTAATGAAGAATGGATCATCGATGCAATAAAAGAGGAAATTAAAAAGTTCCTAGAAGTCAATGAAAATGAAAACACAACCTACCGGAACCTATGGGACACAGCTAAGGCAGTCTTGAGAGGAAAGTTTATAGCCATGAGTGCATATATTAAAAAGATTGAAAGATCCCAAATCAATGACATAATGATACATCTCAAACTCCTAGAAAAACAAGAACAAGCAAATCCAAAAACAAATAGAAGGAGAGAAATAATAAAAATAAGAGCTGAAATCAACGAAATAGAAACCAAAAAAACCATACAAAGAATTAATGAAACAAAAAGTTGGTTCTTTGAAAAAATAAACAAGATCGATAGACCCCTGGCAAACCTGACTAAAATGAGGAGAGAAAAAATCCAAATTAGTAGAATCAGGAATGCAAAAGGGGAGATAACAACAAACTCCATGGAAGTCCAGGAAATCATCAGAGACTACTTTGAGAACCTATATTCAAAGAAATTTGAAAATCAAAAAGAAATGGACAGATTTCTAGATACATATGATCATCCAAAACTGAACCAAGAGGAAATTAATCACCTGAATAGACCTATAACACAAAATGAAATTGAAGCAGCAATCAAGAGTCTCCCCAAAAAGAAAAGTCCAGGACCTGATGGATTCTCTGCTGAATTCTATCAGACCTTTAAAGAAGAACTGATACCAACCCTCCTTAAACTGTTCCATGAAATAGAAAGGGAAGGAAAACTGCCAAACACATTTTATGAAGCCACTATTACACTTATCCCAAAACCAGGCAAAGACACCTCCAAAAAGGAGAACTATAGGCCAATCTCCTTAATGAACATTGATGCAAAAATCCTCAACAAAATAATGGCAAATCGAATTCAGCAACACATCAAAAAGATTATCCACCACGACCAGGTAGGCTTCATCCCAGGGATGCAGGGGTGGTTCAACATACGAAAATCAATAAACGTAATAAACCACATTAACAGAAGCAAAGACAAAAACCACTTGATCATCTCAATAGATGCAGAAAAAGCCTTTGATAAGATCCAACATCATTTCATGATAAAAGCTCTAAGAAAACTAGGAATAGAAGGAAAGTTCCTCAACATTATAAAAGCTATATATGACAAACCTACAACCAGCATTATACTTAATGGAGAAAAATTAAAACCGTTCCCTCTAAAATCAGGAACCAGACAAGGATGCCCACTATCTCCACTCCTATTCAACATAGTACTGGAATTCCTAGCCAGAGCAATTAGGCAAGAAGAAGGAATAAAAGGAATACAAATAGGTAAAGAAACTGTCAAAATATCCCTATTTGCAGACGACATGATTCTATACCTTAAAGACCCAAAAAACTCTACTCAGAAGCTTCTAGACATCATCAATAGCTATAACAAGGTAGCAGGATATAAAATCAACATAGAAAAATCATTAGCATTTCTATACACTAACAATGAGCAAACGGAAAAAGAATGTATGAAAACAATTCCATTTACAATAGCCTCAAACAAAATCAAATACCTAGGTGTAAACCTAACAAAAGATGTGAAAGACCTCTACAAGGAAAACTATACACTTCTGAAGAAAGAGATTGAGGAAGACTATAGAAAGTAGAGAGATCTCCCATGCTCATGGATTGGTAGAATCAACATAGTAAAAATGTCGATACTCCCCAAAGTAATCTACATGTTTAATGCAATTCCCATCAAAATTCCAATGACATTCATTAAAGAGATTGAAAAATCTACTGTGAAATTTATATGGAAACACAAGAGGTCACGAATAGCCAAGGCAATACTCAGTCAAAAGAACAATGCAGGAGGTATCACAATACCTGACTTCAAACTATATTACAAAGCAATAACAATAAAAACAGCATGGTACTGGCACAAAAACAGACATGAAGACCAGTGGAACAGAATAGAGGATCCAGATATGAAGCCACACAACTATGTGCAACTTATCTTTGACAAAGGAGCTAAAAATATACGATGGAGAAATAGCAGCCTCTTCAACAAAAACTGCTGGGAAAACTGGTTAGCAGTCTGCAAAAAACTGAAACTAGATCCATGTATATCACCCTATACCAAGATTAACTCAAAATGGATCAAGGATCTTAATATCAGACCCCAAACTCTTAAGTTGATACAAGAAAGAGTAGGAAATACTCTGGAGTTAGTAGGTATAGGTAAGAACTTTCTCAATGAAACCCCAGCAGCACAGCAACTAAGAGATAGCATAGATAAATGGGACCTCATAAAACTAAAAAGCTTCTGTTCATCAAAAGAAATGGTCTCTAAACTGAAGAGAACACCCACAGAGTGGGAGAAAATATTTGCCAATTATACATCAGACAAAGGACTGATAACCAGAATATACAGGGAACTTAAAAAACTAAATTCTCCCAAAACTAATGAACCAATAAAGAAATGGGCATGTGAACTAAACAGAACTTTCTCAAAAGAAGAAATTCAAATGGCCAGAAAACACATGAAAAAATGCTCACCATCTCTAGCAATAAAGGAAATGCAAATTAAAACCACACTAAGATTCCACCTCACCCGTTAGAATAGCCATCATCAGCAACACCACCACCAACAGGTGTTGGCGAGGATGCGGGGAAAAAGGAACCCTTTTACACTGTTGGTGGGAATGTAGACTAGTACAACCACTCTGGAAAAAAATTTGGAGGCTACTTAAAAAGCTGGACATCGATCTACCATTTGATCCAGCAATACCACTCTTGGGGATATACCCAAAAGACTGTTACTCCAGAGGCACCTGCACATCCATGTTTATTGCGGCACTATTCACAATAGCCAAGTTATGGAAACAGCCAAGATACCCCAGCACTGACGAATGGATTAAGAAAATGTGGTATCTATACACAATGGAATTTTATGCAGCCATGAAGAAGAACGAAATGTTATCATTCGCTGGTAAATGGATGGAATTGGAGAACATCATTCTGAGTGAGGTTAGCCTGGCTAAAAAGACCAAAAATCGTATGTTCTCCCTCATATGTGAACATTAGATCAAGGGCAAACACAACAAGGGGATTGGACTATGAGCACATGATAAAAGCGAGAGCACACAAGGGAGGGGTGAGGATAGGTAAGACACCTAAAAAACTAGCTAGCATTTGTTGCCATTAATGCAGAGAAACTAAAGCAGATACCTTAAAGCAACTGAGGCCAATAGGAAAAGGGGACCAGGAACTAGAGAAAAGGTTAGATCAAAAAGAATTAACCTAGAAGGTAACACCCACACACAGGAAATCAATGTGAGTCAATGCCCTGTATAGCTATCCTTATCTCAACCAGCAAAACCCCTTGTTCCTTCCTATTATTGCTTATACTCTCTGTACAACAAAATTAGAGATAAGGGCAAAATAGTTTCTGCTGGGTATTGAGGGGGGGAGCGGGAGGGGGTGGAGTGGGTGGTAAGGGAGGGGGTGGGGGCAGGGGGGAGAAATGAACCAAGCCTTGTATGCACATATGAATAATAAAAGAAAAATGAAAAAAAAAAAAAAACAGAAGCAAAGACAAAAACCACTTGATCATCTCAATAGATGCAGAAAAAGCCTTTGATAAGATCCAACACCATTTCATGATCAAAGCTCTAAGAAAACTAGGAATAGAAGGAAAGTACCTCAACATCATAAAAGCTATATATGACAAACCTACAGCCAGCATTATACTTAACGGAGAAAAACTGAAACCATTCCCTCTAAAATGAGGAACCAGACAAGGATGCCCACTTTCTCCACTCCTATTCAACATAGTACTGGAATTCCTAGCCAGAGCAATTAGGCAAGGAGAAGGAATAAAAAGAATACTAGTAGGTAAAGAAACTGTCAAAATATCCCTATTTGCAGATAACATGATCCTATACTTTAAAGACCCAAAAAACTCTACTCAGAAGCTTCTAGACATCATCAATAGCTATAGCAAGGTAGCAGGATATAAAATCAACATAGAAAAATCATTAGCATTTCTATACACTAACAATGAGCAAACTGAACAAGAATGTATGAAAACAATTCCATTTACAATAGCCTCAAAAAAAATCAAATACCTAGATGTAAACCTAACAAAGGATGTGAATGACCTCTACAAGGAAAACTATACACTTCTGAAGAAAGAGATTGAGGAAGACCATAGAAAGTGGAGCTAGATCCATGTATATCACCCTATGCCAGTATTAACTCAAAATGGATCAAGGACCTTAATATCAGACCACAAACTCTAAAGATGATACAGGAAAGAGTAGGAAATACTCTGGAATTAGTAGGTATAGGTAAGAACTTTCTCAACGAAACCCCAGCAGCACAGCAACTAAGAGATAGCATAGATAAATGGGACCTCATAAAACTAAAAAGCTTCTGTTCATCAAAAGAAATGGTCTCTAAACTGAAGAGAACACTCACAGAGTGGGAGAAAATATTTGCTAGCTATACATCAGACAAAGGACTGATAACTAGAATATATAGGGAACTTAAAAAACTAAATTCAACCAAAACTAAAGAACCAATAAAGAATTGGGCAAGTGAACTAAACAGAACTTTCTCAAAAGAAGAAATTCAAATGGCCAAAAAACACATGAAAAAATGCTCACCATCTCTAGCAATAAAGGAAATGCAAATTAAAACCACACTAAGATTCCACCTCACCCGTTAGAATAGCCGTCATCAGCAACACCACCACCAACAGGTGTTGGCGAGGATGCGGGGAAAAAGGAACCCTCTTACACTGTTGGTGTGAACGTAAACTAGTACAACCACTCTGGAAAAAACTTTGGAGGCTACTTAAAAAGCTAGACATTGATATACCATTTGATCCAGCAATACCATTCTTGGGGATATACCCAATAGACTGTGACACAGGTTACTCCAGAGGCACCTGCACACCCATGTTTATTGTGGCACTATTCACAATAGCCAAGTTATGGAAACAGCCAAGATGCCCAACCACTGACGAATGGATTAAGAAAATGTGGGATCTATACACAATGGAATTTTATGTAGCCATGAAGAAAACGAAATGTTATCATTTGCTGGTAAATGGATGGAATTGGAGAACAGCATTCTGAGTGAGGTTAGCCTGGCCCAAAGGACCAAAAATCATATGTTCTCCCTCATATGTGGACATTAGATCAAGGGGAAACACAAGAATGGGATTTTACTTTGAGCACATGATAAAAGCGAGAGCACACAGGCGAGGGGTGAGCATGGGTAAGACACCTAAAAAACTAGCTAGCACTTGTTGCCCTTAACACAGAGAAACTAAAGCAGATACCTTAAAAGCAACTGAGGCCAATAGGAAAAGGGGACCAGGAACTAGAGAAAAGGTTAGATCAAAAAAAAAAAAAAAGAATTAACCTAGAAGGTAACACACGCACAGGAAATCAATGTGAGTCAACTCCCTGTATAGCTATCCTTATCTCAACCAGCAAAAACCCTTGTTCCTTCCTATTATTGCTTATACTCTCTCATCACCAAAATTACAAATAAGGGCAAAATAGTTTCTGCTGGGCATTGAGGGGGTGGGGGGGGAGAGGGAGGGGGCAGAGTGGGTGGTAAGGGAGGGGGTGGGGGCAGGGGGGAGAAATGACCCAAGCCTTATATGCACATATGAATAATAAAAGAAAAAAAAAGAATCAATGAAACAAAAAGTTGGTTCTTTGAAAAAATAAATAAAATTGACAGTCCTTTGGCAAACCTGACTGAAATCAGAAGAGAAAGAACCCAAGTCAGTAAAATTTTAAATGCAAAAGGGGAGATAACAACAAACACAACAGAAATGCAGGGAGTCATCAGAGACTACTTTGAGAGCCTATATTCTAATAAATTTGAAAATCTTGAAGAAATGGACAGATTTCTAGATACTTACGACCATTCTAAATTGAACCAAGAGGAAATTAACTACCAGAATAGATGTATAACACAAAATGAAATTGAAGCAGGAATAAAGAGCGTCCCGAAAAAGAAAACTCCAGGACCTAATGGATTTTTGCTGAATTCTATTAGACCTTTAAAGAACTAATACCAACCCGCCTTAAAGTGTTCCACAAAATAGAAAGGGAAGGAAAATTGCCATAAAATCTGCTAAAGTACTGTCCTTCTTATTTCCTCTGTGGACTCTATTCAGATTCTCCTTGGTCCTGCAGCTAGAGATTTATAACAGGAATTAAATTTTGTCTTTCATTGATATTCAGTTGTCTGCTAATAAAGATGCATCTGCTTTACAGCTTATTTCTTTTACTACATTTTATAGAACTGGAAGTACTGCATTAATTCATCAAAGTTTCTTGTGAACCTGAAGTCTGATGTGTGGAAGGTACTGTTCTTCTCTTATTATGATGCAGTGACTTAAAAGTAGATGCAAGGAGGAGATTCCAAGATGGCGGCAGGAGGGAGGAAGCAGAAAGCGTGCCTCCTAAAGTGAAATCTTGGAGAGACGCTGGAGACACACCTTGCAGGCAAGGCCACCAAGAACAGGCAAAACTTTGACCCCTCCACACCTCCAGCCTGAGCAGAGAATCTCCACTTCACGTTAAACGGAGAAACCAGGAGGGCCCCCGGGCCACCAGACACCCATGCCCAGAGGGCTTGGGAAGATGCAGACAAGGTGAGATAAGCGGTATGCAGTACTTCCAAAGAAAACCCAGGGCCAGATCAGCATAGCCCCCTGGACAGACCGACCCCCACCCAGGGAAAAAAGAGAAACTGAGTAATAAACAATAAGAAAAATAAAGACACGTAGCAATGAGGGTGGGGCACCCTGAGCGCTGAAGAGGGGGGAAGAGGAATCCCTCCCGGAACTGTAAATAAACAAGCCGGGCCTGGCTGGAGAGGGCGGGAGCGGTGGCGCACACCCAGCAACCAGAAGTGGGAAAGCTTGTAAAAATGGCGGAGGGAGGAAAACACAGGAGAGGGGGGAAAACCCACGTCCCATGTGAGCTGTAAACAAACAGGCCAGCCGGCAGGAGCAGCAGCACATGCCCGGCAATCAAGAGCAGGAAAGCTTGTAAAAGCAGCAGTGGGAGGAAAACTCCACAGGAGAGGGCGGAAGACCCACTTCCCACGTGAACTGTAAATAAACACTCAGGCCTGAGAAAGCTGGTGCAATGTCACCTCCCCCAGTGTGCTTGGAAAGGGGAAAGCTTGTAGCAGCGGATCACACACAGGAGAACTCTGAGTAAACAAAGCCTGAGGGGCCTGGTGAGTGCTAAGCTCACCCCAGAGATCTGCTTAAATAACGCCGCCAGCAACAGCAGGCTGACATCGGCAGGCAGGTGAGCCACAGCCTCAGATAGCCACTCACAGACCTGTCTCTAGACTCTTTTTTTTCCCTCTCTCCCTACTTTTGATGAGAAAACAACCAAACTATACCTGCATGCTGAAAAACTTACTGAACTGTATTGCATTTGAACTTGGGACACATTGTGGGTTTTTTTTGTTTTGTTTTGTGCAGTTTTGTTCTACTTTATGTTTCCCCTTTGATGAAACAACACAGAACAACATCTGAGGCACCATCTCCAGGACTGGAGGCTGAGGGACAAACACCAAAATTATTAAGACTGAAACTTCATTGCATTTGCACTTGGAGGGTTTTTTTTTTCTGTTTTTATTTTATATTTTTTTGTTTCATTTACTTATTTTTTATTTTTATTCTTATCTTTATTTTTTATTTTCAATCCTCTCTCTGTCTCTCTAATGCCTTTTCAGCTTACGGTTGATTAGTACACTGTCTCTCCCTGTTTATATCTTTGAAACTTTTTTTCTTTGTTTCTTTGTTTTGTTTTTTTCTACTTGACTATTTGTTTTTCCCTTTTCCTTTAACTTCTTTGCTTTCCATCTCCTCTCACCCTTCCATTCTAAATATCACCAGTGCTATTATTACAAGCTAGAAAATACTTAATTGCACACAGTACAGGGACAATATCAACACCAAGGGCAATGACGGGAAGACAGAAAAAACAGGGAAACCAGTTTCCCCACAGCAAAAAATTAGTACAGGAACCAGAAGGAAATGAAGAAAACAGATACTCAGATTCAGACTCCAACAAAATGAAGATAAACTATGACAAAGAACCCAATGAAGCCCACAAGAATAATTTAAAAGAAGACATACTACAGGTACTCAATAAGAATTTTATAGAGATGATACTGGATATGGTCAACCAAAATGTACAGGAGACATTCAAGAAATTCCAACACAACAAAAACACAGAATTTGAAAAAGCACAAGAAGAAATAAAAGAAACCATAGAAGCACTGTATAAACACCAAAGTGAAAGAGAGAACAGGATTAATAAAGAGATAAATGAACTCAGGACAAAAACAGACAACATTAAAGAGGAAAGGACCCAGGATATGGAAAACCTCAGAAAAAAGAATGAAACAGAATTGCAAAACAAAACCAAAGGACAATTCAGCAGAATAGAACAAACAGAAGACAGAATCTCAGAACTCAAAGATGAAATGGTAATTAAAGGAAAAACTGAAGAACTATTAATTAAACAACTCAAGACCTGTGCACTTAATGTTAATGGACTTAATTCCCCATTCAAAAGGCACTGTTTGATGAACTGGATTAAAAAGGAAGATCCAACAATTTGTTGCTTACAGGAGACCCATCTCACCGACAGAAATAAGCATAGGCTAAGGATGAAAGGCTGGAAAAAGATTTACCAAGACAATGGCCCCCGAAAACAGGCAGGAGTAGTAATGCTTATCCCGGACAAAGTAGACTTTAAACCTACATTGATCAAATGAGATAAAGAAGGACATTCCATACTAATAAAGGGGAAATAGACCAAAAGGAAATAACAATTATCAACCTATATGCACCCAATGTCAACGCACCCAATTTCATCAAACATACCCTGAAGGACCTACAAGCATATATTAACTTCAACACAGTGGTTGTGGGAGACTAAAACACCCCATTATCATTAATAGATAGGTCATCCAAACAAAAAATCAATAAAGAAATCCAAGAGCTAAAATACACAATAGATCAAATGGACCTACTTGATGTCTACAGAACATTTCATCCAACTTCTACACAATATACATTCTTCTCAGTAGCACATGGAACCTTCTCCAAAATAGATCATATCCTAGGGCACAAAGCAAGCCTCAGCAAATATAAGAAAATAGAAATTATATCGTGCATACTACCTGATCACCGTGCAATAAAACTAGAACTCAACAACAAAAGAAAAGACAAAAAACATGCAAACAGCTGTAAACTAAATAACTCATTACTTAATGAACAATGGGTCATTGATGAAATAAAAGAGGAAGTTAAAAAGTTCCTGGAAGTCAATGAAAATGAAAACACAACTACCGGAACATGTAGGACACAGCAAAGGCAGTCCTGAGAGGAAAGTTTATAGCCATGAGTGCATATATTAAAAAGACTGAAAGATCCCAAATCAATGACCTAATGATACATCTCAAACTCCTAGAAAAACAAGAACAAGCAAATCCCAAAACAAATAGGAGAGAAATAATAATATGTGAGCTGAAATCAATGAAATAGAAACCAAAAAAAACCATACAAAGAATTAATGAAACAAAAGGTTGTCTCTTTGAAAAAATAAACAAGATCGACAGACCCTTAACAAACCTGACTAAAATGAGGAGAGAAAAAATCCAAATTAGTAGAATCAGGAATGCAAAAGGGAAGATAACAACAAACACCATGGCAGTCCAGCAAATCATCAGAGATTACTTTGAGAACCTATATTCAAATAAATATGAAAATCTTAAAGAAATGGACAGATTTCTAGATACACATGATCATCCAAAACTGAACCAAGAGGAAATTAATCACCTGAATAGATCTATAACATAAAATGAAATTGAAGCAGCAATCAAGAGTCTCCCCAAAAAGAAAAGTCCAGGACCTGATGGATTCTCTGCTGAATTCTATAGACTTTAAAGAAGAACTGATACTAACCCTCCTTAAACTGTTCCACGAAATAGAAAGGGAAGGAAAACTGCCTTGCACATTTTATGAAGCCAGTATTACACTTATCACAAAACCAGGGAAAGACACCTCCAAAAAGGAGAACTATAGGCCAATCTCCTTAATGAACATTGAGACAAAAATCCTCCACAAAATAATGGCAAGCCCAATTCAACAACACATCAAAAAGATTATTCACTACGACCAAGCAGGTTCTTCCCAGGAATGCAGGAGTGGTTCAGTATACAAAAATCAATAAACGTAATAAACCACATTAACAGAGGCAAAGACAAAAACCACTTGATCATCTCAATAGATGCAGAAAAAGCCTTTGATAAGATCCAACACCATTTCATGATCAAAGCTCTAAGAAAACTAGGAATAGAAGGAAAGTACCTCAACATTATAAAAGCTATATATGACAAACCTACAGCCAGCATTATACTTAACGGAGAAAAACTGAAACCATTCCCTTTAAAATCAGGAACTAGACAAGGATGCCCACTATCTCCAATCCTATTCAACATAGTACTGGAATTCCTAGCCACAGCAATTAGGCAAGAAGAAGGAATAAAAGGAATACAAATAGGTAAAGAAACTGTCAAAATATCCCTATTTGCAGATGACATGACCTATACCTTAAAATCCAAAAAAGTCTACTCAGAAGCTTCTAGACATCATCAATAGCTACAGCAAGGTAGCAGGATATAAAATCAATAGAAAAATCATTAGCATTTCTATGCACTAATACTGAACAAACTGAAAAAGAATACATGAAAACAATTCCATTTACAATAACCTCAAAAAAAATCAAATACCTAGATGTAAACCTAACAAAAGATGTGAATGACCTCTACAAGGAAAACTATACACTTCTGAAGAAACAGATTGAGGAAGACTATAGAAAGTGGAGAGATCTCCCATGCTCATGGATTGGTAGAATCAACATAGTAAAAAAGTCTATACTCCCAAAAGTACTCTACATGTTTAATGCAATTCCCATCAAAATTCCAATGACATTCATTAAAGAGATCGAAAATCTACCGTGAAATTTATATGGAAACACAGGAAGCCACAAATAGCCAAGGCAATACTCAGTCAAAAGAACAATGCAGGAGGTATCACGATACCTGACTTCAAACTATATTACAAAGCAATAACAATAAAAACAGCATGGTACTGGCACAAAAACAGACATGAAGACCAGTGGACAGAATAGAGGACCCAGATATGAAGCCACACAACTATAACCAATTTGTCTTTGACAAAGGAGCTAAAAATTTACGATGGAGAAATAGCAGCCTCTTCAACAAAAACTGCTGGGAAAACTGGTTAGCAGTCTGCAAAAAACTGAAACTAGATCCATGTATATCACCATATGCCAATATTAACTCAAAATGGATCAAGGATCTTAATATCAGACCCCAAACTCTAAAGTTGATACAGGAAAGAGTAGGAAATACTCTGGAATTAGTAGGTATAGGCAAGAACTTTCTCAACAGAACCCTAAAAGACAGCATAGATAAATGGGACTTCACAAAACTAAGAAGCTTCTGCTCATCAAAAGAAATGTCTCTAACTGAAGAGAACACCCACAGAGTGGGAGAAAATATTTGCCAGCTACACATCAGACAAAGGATTGATAACCAGAATACATAGGGAACTTAAAAAACTAAATTCTCACAAAACTAATGAACCAATAAAGAAATGGGCACGTGAACTAAACAGAACTTTCTCAAAAGAAGAAATTCAAATGGCCAGAAAACACATGAAAAAATGCTCACCATCTCTAGCAATAAAGGAAATGCAAATTAAAACCACACTAAGATTCCACCTCACCCCTGTTAGAATAGCCATTGTTAGCAATACCACAAACAACAGGTGTTGGCAAGGATGTGGCGAAAAAGGAACCCTCTTACACTGTTGGTGGGAATGTAAAGTAGTACTATCAGTCTGGATAAAATTTGGAGGCTACTTAACAAGCTAAACATTGATCTACCATTTGATTCAGCAATACCACTCTTGGGGATATACCCAAAAGACTGTGACTCAGGTTACTCCAGAGGCACCTGCACACCCATGTTTATTGCGGCACTATTCACAATAGCCAAGTTATGGAAACAGCAAAGATGCCCCACCACTGACGAATGGACTAAGAAAATGTGGTATCTATACACAATGGAATTTTATGCAGCCATGAAGAAGAACAAAATGTTATCATTCACTCGTAAATGGATGGAATTGGAGAACATCATTCTGAGTGACATTAGCCTGGCCAAAAGACCAAAAATCATATGTTCTCCCTCATATGTGGACATTAGATCAAGGGCAAACACAACAAGGGGCTTGGACTTTGAGCACATGATAAAAGCGAGAGCACACAAGGGATGTGTGAGGATAGGTAAGATACCTAAAAAAATTAGCTAGCATTTGTTGCCCTCAACGTAGAGAAACTAAAGCAGATACCTTAAAAGCAACTGAGGCCAATAGGAGAAGGGGACCAGGAACTAGAGAAAAGGTTAGATCAAAAAGAATTAACCTAGAAGGTAACACCCACGCACAGGAAATCAATGCAAGTCAACTCCCTGTACAGCTATCCTTATCTCAACTAGCCAAAACCCTTGTTCCTTCCTATTATTGCTTATACTCTCTCTACAACAAAATTAGAGATAAGGGCAAAATAGTCTCTGCCGGGTATTGAGGGGTTGGGGGGGAGAGGGAGGGGGCAGAGTGGGTGGAAAGGGAGGGGGTGGGGGCAGGGGGGAGAAATGACAGAAGTATTGTATGCACATATGAATATAAAAAAAGAGTGGCACTAAAATTACCCACATCTGGATTTATATTTTGTTATATTGCATAGTAGTATGATCTTGGGAAAGTTAATTATTTCATTTATTAAACAGGGTCAGTAATATCTAATTCAATACAGTCCTAAAAGGTGAAAGTTTTATTATGTGAACACCATTTCTTTAGAAAACTCTTAAAATTTCCTTACCTGAAGTGGCAGAGGATCATTTCTGCTTTTGAAGTCAAAGTCGAAAACAATGGCAGTCAGTAGATTGTGAGGATTAGAATCATACAGAATGTACTTCTCAAATTCAGCTTCTGAAGAAAAGCCTTGAACTACAGAAAGACAAAAATGTCTCTTTAAACATCTAATAATACCTCCTATTTTGAGAAGTGGGTACTACCGTAAATAGGCAAAGCCTACCAAAATATTGTAAAATTCAAAACATTTTCTCAAATATTAGCATCATGACTACCTAATGGATAATTGGGATACAAAGCAATGTAGGCATTTAAAAATATTTTAGCGAAATTTAAAATAATAGTTTAAAAAGACATACAAACGCAAGTCTCCACTCATCAGGGAAATGCAAATCAAAATCACAATGAGACACTACTTCATACACACACAGATATAGTTACATTTTAAAAAAGACATGACAAGAAGTGTTTGTGAGGATACATAGAAATAGGAAACTTCAAACAATGATGATGGAAGAGTAAAAGGTATAGCAACTTTGGATAATAGTCTATCATTCTCTCAAAAAGTTAAATATATCATACTACTTATTCATTCCATTCTTAGGGACACATAAGAAATCAAAACATATGCCCACACAAAACTGGTAGCCAATTTTTACAGCAGCATTGCTTATAATATTCAAAATGTGAAAACCACTCAAAATATGCATCAACTGATGATGGCTGTGTCAACCGAATGCTTCATATTCACACAATGGTATTATTCAGCAATGTAGTAAAGTATGAATCTTGAAAACTTTAAATGAAACAGGTCAGTAACAAAAGATTGTATTGTATGTTTCTTTCTATTTATAGTAGGCAAATCTATAGAGACAAAAAGTATGTGTTTCCCAAATGCAGTAGAGATGGGAGGTTGGTTCATGGCTAATGAGTACTGGTTTCTTTGGTCGGTGATAAAAATGATCTAAAATTGATTGTGGTAGTGCTTGACACGTGGAATATACTAGAAGCAATTAAATTGCATACTTTAAATGGGTAGATGGTGCATTAGGTATGCACAATATACTTCAGTAAAGCTGTTTCCAAAGAAAGTAAAGAGTTCAAGCTTCACAGCAATATAAAGATTAACAAAGGAAGGATCAGTGGACCCAGTAACGTCTGAGTAGCAGATTGAAAAAAAGCTAACCAGAATCTCAGAGACCTGTGGAGCAATGCAAAATTGTCAGCATCTGTGTCATCACAGTCCCAGAGGAGGAGGAAAAGCAATGTTGCAAGAAAAATTTCAAGAAATAATTTTTCAATTCTCAAAACTTATTGAAGCCAGGTGCTGATGGCACACACCTGTAATCCTACATACTCAGGAGGTAGAGGTCAGGAGGCTCATGGGTTGAAGCCAGCCCAGACAAATAGTTCACAAGACCCTATCTCAAAAAATACCCATCCAAAAAAGGGCTAGTGGAGTGGCTTAATTGGTAAAGTGCATGCCTAGCAAGCATGAGGTACTGAATTCAAACCCCAGTACTGCCAAAAAACAAAAACGTAATGAAGATAGAAAATTGAAGATTCAAAAGGTATGATGAGCCCCCAAACAGAATAAACAGAAAGAAATTCACAGTTATAATCAAACATTATAATCAAACTTCTGAAAACTAAAGACAAAAATATCTTGAAAGAAGCCATAGAAGGAATGACACATTACTTAGGGGGAAACAAAGATTCAAATAACTGTATCCTTCTTTTTAGAAATGAGGGGGCTAAGATGAATTTTTCAAATACTGAAAGAAAAGGTTATTAACCCAGAATTCTATGCTCAGTGAAAATATTCTTCAAGAATGAAGCTGAAGCACACACATTCTCAGGCAAATAGAGGTAACTCATAGCCAGTAGACCTGCTTTGAAGAATAGGTAAAGGAAGGTCTTTAGAAAGAAGGAAAATTATACTAGTAGAATATCTGGAACTTGAGGAATGAAGGAAGAACTGTGGTAAATATATGGGTTAATTTTTTCCCTTAAATTCTTTAAAATGTGTCTCTGAGATACAAGATTTTTTGGTGAAGTTTTTAACTTACATAGAAATAAAAACTATAGCATAAGAAAGGAAAATGTAAAAAGACATACTGTTTGACATTATAATAATGTGGCAAAATATTTTAAGTAGACCATAAAATACTGAGTATAAATATTTTAACCTCAAGAGCAACCACAAATACTATCAGAACTTCCAGGTTACCCCCATTTTACATTTTATAGATCATGAACTTGGTGTCATACATGGACTCTTCAACTAACTCTAAGTTGTAAAGATTTTCTATCATGCTCTTTCCTAAATGTTTTCTCACTTAACATCTATATCTATGATCCATTTTGTGATGCTTTTTGCATAAGGTATGAGTTTTAATTGTTTTAGCTATTAGTGTCCAATTGTTCCAGCACCATTTTTTGAAATGGTTTCACTGAATTCCTTTGCATCACTGTCAAAACTATTCTGGTAGACTAGTGTAGGTTTGCTTTTGGGTTCTCTGTTCTGTTTCATTGACCTGTGTGTTTACCCTGTATCAATACCAAATTGCCCTAATTGTTATAGTCATATTGTATGTCTTAAAAATGAGAAGTATGATTCCCCTAACTTTATTCTTTTTCAACATTGTTTTACTCCTCTAAAAACTGGAGCGTTTTACAGAAAACCTTAATGTCTAACCTTTCATACTGATGTTTAGATTCTTCTTCACATTCTCGATGATTTCTCTAAACACACTCATACCAGAAGGTGCGTAAGCCAATTCCCATTCACTGGAATTTTTGAGGAAAGAAGGCAGGGTATTGATGTTTTGAGAAGTGAAATTATAAGGCCCAACAACCTTTATATCAATAAGTGCACGGAAAATCAGAAGCACTATTGCAAATGCCAATGGCCCGAAGACTTCCAATATTGAATTAGTGAAGTTTCTTTTCTACAAAAGCAAAAAAAGATGGTGGTAATTAACTTAAGAGTATGCATTCAATGCAAATTAAGTTTTATCATATTTTACTTCTGTCAACTTTACTCTCAAAGAGTCAGTGCTTCTAAGATAGTCAAGGACCAAAATGGGACAAAGTGCAATGCACTCCCAGGGTCTTAATGTATGACCCATTAAAAATATTGTATGTGTTCTTCCCTACTCCCTCTCTCCCAAACAATCTTATCAACCACAGAAACCAGGTACATCACAAAAGCCAGGATGATGCTTTTTCCTTAATTGTCCCCCAAAATAAACTTGATGATGGTTGACTCATATTTTGGGAGACTGTGGGAGACAACCATAAAAGGCAAAAGTCAAGCAAACTCCTGGAACTTAACCTGTTCCTCATTAAAATCATGGTGGTTCTCTTTCAACAGCTTTGATAACAGATTAAGCCACAAGATCTGGATGTTTACAGACCAGAAGCCCCTTGTGACTAGACCAACTAAAACTGGTGGGATTCAAGATGGTCACATAATGTCCTGTAATAGATCCTAAATCCCTCAAGATTAAGGAATAAATGTGTGTGGGGGGGGGGCAGGGCAGAATTCTTAACAAAGAAAACCTAAATAAACTCTTATAGCTTTACTTGCTCTTGGTTGACTTTAAAACTGCTAATTTGGGAGGTCACACAGCTGGGCAATACATTATTAGTTTCCCACCAGCTTTGCTGCAGATAACACCTCTAATATGAGAATTACAGTAACAGTTGCCTAGATTCTACTTTGCAGAACTTATTTTGCTTAAAGCACTGGCTTTTCATTTGGACCTGCAAATATTTGATAGGTGACTGTAATGAGATGAAAAGGCTTGACATCTCTGCCCTCATATTGTGCCTGTTTCCTTTGCTTCCCTAACCTTTGGATCATATTCTACTCAGCTCTGCATGTAGACATGTTGATCATTTATGAAATATTTTGTCTAAAACTATAATACAGAGTTAATTTGACTCAGACTTGCCTATTCTCTTTCCTTCAAAGCCAAAAACACCTACTAATTACCATGTCCAGAAATCAGATCATAAGAAAAGAGGGAAAAGATGTGGCGTCCAAGTTCCTAGGTCTCACCTATTCCCAGAAGAGGGAATTCCCTCACCACAATAAATATCAATCTTTTCTTGCCTTAATTTCCTTAAAAGTAGTTCCCCTCACTAATCTAGGGAAGTAGCTAGAGACTCTCTCCTGTGCTGCTTTCCTTTTTCTATGAAGCAGAAGTCTTTAATAAATACCTTGTCTGGGAACTATCTTCTGGTGGTTGGTTTCTATTTCTAAGACAGCTAAAGGGCCAGGAGTCTGCAGTACTTCCTGGAGCATCTCATACCACCCTTCCCATTCTCCCACTTTCTTATAGGTCATTCTATAGTACAGATTTATTGACTTTTATACATTTGGAAGAGCTACCCACAGCTCTGAAATTAAATTTTCAAAAGTGAATACACATACACAGGTGAAATGCAACAAATGTGCACTTGTGGACATTCCCATGGATGCTTTCACCTACCTTCAGGGTGAAATTTTTCCAGAGGAGTACTGCTAACTGGTTGAATGTCAACAAATCCATTCTTCTACAAAGGGTGTGTATTCAACTCCAGGCTTGGAGGAAAGTTTTTAATGTTAAGTTACTTAATAATGTGAACAACAAATAATGATTACTTCTTTCTCCTACTTTTCTCTTGCAATGGCCTCAAAAATTGATAAGAAAAATTATTTTTTTGAAAAAAACAAAGTATCATTCCTGACTTTTTCTATCAATTTTCTTCATATCTAATGAGGCTCTGGTATGTATAGACACTGGGAAATAGATAATTACCAGCAGAATATAGTTCCATTTTGCCAGGTAAAGATGGCATAATGCTTTCAGGACTTTTTTTCAATAAAATTCTTAGCGTATTAAACATAATAAATAAATCACTATCATGACAACAAATTATAAAAATATAAAATCACTAGAACGTGTCAATGTTTTCATACTTACAGTATAGCACTCATTCCAAGTGCTGATGGATGAATGTATCTATCTATTGTTACAATATTTATTGTACATTTACTATGTGTCATGTTACATGCTTGCACTGTTGGGGCCAGCTTGGCTTTTTTTCCTGGGATTACTGTGTCTGGTATAGCAACTTTCTGCTAGCTCTGCAAAGTTGCAAGCCACCTGCTAGTTCCGCAGTGTTTACAGTGGTAAACACAGCAGAAAAAATAGACTCTATTCAGGCCCTGATGGTGATAATTGTAAGAAGTGTCAGTTTTAAAAAATCCATTCTCTGGGTGGGCCCAATCTAGGACTATGGTGTTACCCGATGAGAGGAAGGGTGTTGGCATCTCTCATTCCCTAAACTCCATGATGAAGAGGTTCTATTCTAGGCAGAAATAAATGCAAGGCCTAGCATTTCTTCATCCTATCCAGGGCCCCATTTATGAGGAAGAAGTTACCATAGGTTCAGTAGGCTGAGACTAGTAGGGTGTTAATTACTTATGTACAGCTTGTTGGTAGGGTGGTTGTTACATGTCAGGAGGGGCAAACTAAAAAAGAACCAGGGGTTGCCAGGTTCTCATGTTCACTCATAAAATAGGGGTGGTCACTGTGGGAGAAGTGTGCTGGTATGTTCATTTCCAGTTCTGGTGCACTGGCACTGAGCATCTGCCCAGGAATAGAGGCAGAACGTTAAGAATGAAAAATTCCACAGCTCTGCCTAATGAGGCCAGACTTTTTTTTTAACTTTTAAACTTTAAAAAATTTATTTTTAATTAACATACATTGATATTATGAGGAGGTTTTGTTGTGATAACTCCATAGATGTATACAGTGTGCTTTGAACAAGTTCACCTGCTCCATTACATTCTCTTACCCCGTCTACAGTGTTTGGTGGGTTTCATTATGCTGTCTTCCTATTTTCCCTTCAGTACCCTTTCCTTTCTTCTTCCTTCTCTGTTGATCCCCCCAGACACTCCCCCTTTTACATTCATGTCCCACTATTATTATTGACATCATCATCATGTTAGGTCTGCATTTCACAAATAAGTGAAAATGTGATATTTGGCTTTTTAAACTTGGCTAATCTTGCCCTTCATGATCTCCAGTTCTATTAATTTTCCTGCAATTAATATAATTTCATTTTTGTCTGAATAATATGTGCTATGTATGTATAATTTTCTTCATCCATTCACTGGTTGTTGGGCACCTTGAAGGATTCCACAACTTGGCAATTATGAACAGAGCTGCAATAAACATGGGCATGTAGGTATCCCTCTTGTATGTTGATTTATATCTCTCGTATGTTGATAGTACAGTAGAGTCATATGGTAGGTCTATTTTTAGCTTTTTGAGGAAGCTCCAAACTGATTTCCCTGTGGTTTCACTAGTTTACATCCCACTAACAGTTTATGAAAGTTCCTCCCTGGCATTCTTTTTTTTATTATTCATTTATTCACATGTGCATACATTGTTTGGGTCATTTCTCTACCCTGCCCCCCTCCCCCACCCTCTCATTTCCAGGCGGGTCCTGTTCTGCCCTTATCACTAATTTTGTTGAAGAAAAGACACAGCATAATAAGGAAGACAGTGTTTTTGCTAGTAAGGATAGCTATACAGAGAGATTCCTAACATAGTTTCATGTACCCATGTGTTACAAACCAAGTTGATTCATCTCTAACTGATATTTACACTGGCTCCTGATCCCCTTTCTCATGTTGATCTCTGTCACTTTAAGGTTTCTGTATTAGTTCCTCTGGAGTGCAGACATGCTTTCATGTTTTGGGTTTTCAACCTATTCCTATATCTCCCTTATATGCTCTCCCCTAGTCATGCTATCCAAGTCCAACAACACTGCTGCATTTGCCCTAGATCTGAAGTCCACATATGAGGGAGATATGATTTTTGGTCTTCTGAGCCTGGCTAACCTTGCTCAGAATGATGCTCTCCAGTTCCATCCATTTACTTGCAAATGATAAGATTCCATTCTTCTTCATGGCTGAGTAAAATTCCATTGTGTATAAATATCACATTTCCTTGATTCATTCATCAATAGTGGGGCATCTTGGCTGTTTCCATAACTTGGCTATTGTGAATAGTGCTGCAATAAACATGGGTGTGCAGGTGCCTCTGGAGTAACCTGTGCTGCATTACTTTGGGTATATCCCCAGGAGTTCTCCCTGGCATTCTTGCCATAATTTGTTGTTCTTTTTCTTGATGATTGCCATTCTGACTGGAGTGAGACAGAATCTTAGTGTAGTTTTGATTTGCATTTCCCTTATAGCTAATGGTATTGAACATTTCTTTATGTATTTATTAGCTATTTGTTCAATTCATCTGCTCAATTATTATTAGATTATTTACACTGTGGGTGTTTTAATTTTTTGAGTTCTTTGTATATTCTGGATATGAATCCTTTATCAGATTTTTTTCTCCTTCTGTGGGATATCTCTTGATTCTGATAATTGTTTCTTTTAATGTGTCAAACATTTTTTAATTTGATGCAGTCCACTTGTCAATTCTTGCTTATTTCCTGGGCAACTGAAATCCATTCAGAAAATAATTACCTATGCCTCCATCACAGCTACAAAATACCTGAGAGAAACACCTTAAGGGAGGATTTCAGAAGTTTCATTCTATCATGGCAGGGAGGGAATGGTAGGAACAAATCACATGGTAGCCAGGAAACAGAGAATATCCGTTCCCCAGACACGGACCTTTTAAAAAAATGTACTTTCAATGTAACAAAATAAACAAATTAAAAGTCAGTTAAATTATAGACTACATGTAGAACATGATTAGCAAAGCTGTCTTACTTGACATATATGGAATTCTATATAAAAACTAAAGAATATTCACTTTTTTTAGAATGAAATTTTTTCCTAAAATACGATGCTATAAAGCAGATATTTACATGTTTCAGAGGACTGAAATTCACAAAGTACTTTTTTATCTACAGGCTACTAGGCTAGGAATCAATAAAAAGATAATGTGGGAAAAGCAGAAAGTTCAGATAAGGACCATACCTCTACATAAGCTACAGATCAGAGAAGAAATCACAATGGAAACTGGCAATTGCTTGGAACTACATAATAATGAAAATGCCATTCTATAGGTATTTATATGTTTAAATACAAATAGGAGAAAAGAACAAATGATGAAAACCCATGAGATAAGTACACATTTTAAGAAGGTAATAAAGACAGACATTTAAAGCAGAAAATGTAGAAGGGATAAAACAAAGATAAAAGCATAAATTTAAAAAGTCTTATGGTACAATGTAAACTGTAACTGATGATGAGCCTGCCAAAGTGTTTGGAGGTGAATGCAATGTAATATTTGAAACTTACTTTGTAATGCTCAGAAAAATATGATTGTTGGATGGCTAGCAGAATAGGGAGACTAACAGATATATAGCAAATAGAGTAAGATAATTTTAGAATCTAGGTTGTAGATATATGGGTGTTCATTGTATTCAACTCTTATGTTTGAAAATTTTCATAACAAGGTGGCAAGATATAAACACAATACAGAAAATCAACAAAAGTCAAATGTTGGTTTTTAAAAACATAACAAACCCTGACAAAACTGAGAAGAAAGGAAGGCACAAAATAACCAACCTAATAAGAGTGGTTATCATTACAGATGCTACAGAAGCTAAGAAATGTAACAGATTTAAAAGCCATTAAAGAGGAGGGATTAAAAGATGGTGGCTAGAGGGAGGAAGCAGAAAGTGAGCCTCCTAAAGTTAAATCTTGGAGACGCTGGAGACACATTTTGCAGTCATAATCACTGAGGAAAGGCATAACTTTGACCCCTCCACACCTCCAGCCAGCGCAGAAAATCTCCACTTCACGTTAAATGGAGAAACCAGGAGGGCCCCCGGGCCGCCAGTCGCCTGCACCCAGATGGCTTGGGAAGACGCGGACCAGGTGAGCTTGGCAGTACCGCGGTACTCCCACAGATAAGCCTGGGCCAGAGCAGCATAGCCCCCTGGACAGACTGACCTCCACCAGGGGAAAAAAAGAGAAACTCAGTAATAAGCAATAAGAACAAATAAGACACGCAGGAAAGAGGGTGGGGCACACTGAGTACCGAAGATTGGGGGAAGGGAATCCTTTCTGGGACTGTAAATAAACAAGCCAGGCAGGCTGGAGAGCCTCTGGCGGGAGCGGGGGCATGCGCCCAGCAACCAGGAGCAGGAAAGCTTGTGAGAGTGGCAGAGGGAGGAAAACTCCACAGGAGAGGAGGGAAGACCCACTTCCCACGTGAGCTGTAAACAAACATGGTGGCTGGCAGGAGCAGCAGCACCACCCAGTAATCAGGAGCAGGAAAGCTTGTGAAAGCGGAGGTGGGAGGAGAACTGCACAGGAGAGGGGGGAAGACCCACCTCCCACATGAACTGTAAATAAACACACAGGCCTAAGAACGTGGGTGCACTGTCACCTTTCCCAGTACTTGGAAAGGGGAAAGCTTGTAGCAGAGGCTCACGCACAGGAGAAATCTGAGCAAACAAAGCCTGCAGGGCCAGGTGAGTGCTAAGCTCACCCCAGAGATCTGCATAAATAATGCCTCCAGCAACAGCAGGCTGACAGCAACAGGCAGGCAAGCCACAGTTGCAGATACCATTCTCAGAACTGTCTCCAGACTTTTTTTTTTCTTTGTCTCCCTACCTTTGATGAGAGAACAACGGAATTACACCTGCAAGCTGAAAAACTTACTGAAACTGTATTGCATTTGAACTTGGGACACTTGGTGGGGTTTTTCTTGTGTGGGTGTGTGTAGTTTTGTTCTTCTTTATGTGTCCCCTTTGATGAGACAACTACAGAACAACATCTGAGGCACCATCTCCAGGATTGGAGAATGAGACTTCACTGCATTTGAATTTGGAGGTTTTTTGTTTTTTTAAAATTTTCTATTTTTTCATTTTAATACATTTTTATAAATAGATTTTTCTTTCATTTACTTATTTTTTATTTTTATTCTTACCTTTATTTTTTTTATTTTTGATTTTCAATCCTCTCTTCATCTCTCTAATGTCTATTCAGCTTACTGTCGAATAGTACACTAAAGCTTCCTGTTTATACCTTTGAAATCTTCTTGTCTGACACCTTGTTCTGTTTTCTCCCTCCAGTCTGTGTATTTGTTTTTCCCATTTCTTTAACTTCTTGCTTTCCATCTCAGCTCACCCTTCCATTCTAAATATTACCATTGTTATTATTACAAGCTAGAAAATACTTAATTGCACACAGTAAAGGGACAGTAACAACACCAAAGACAATGACGGGAAGACAGAAAAAACAGGGAAACCAGTTTCCCCAAGACAGTAGAGAGTAACCTCAACTTAGGTACACACAATCAAACCTTCAAACAACTAAGACAACTAAATGACAGGAATCACCACATACCTATCAGTACTAACGCTTAATGTTAATGGACTTAATTCACCCATCAAAAGGCATCGCTTGATGAAATGGATTAAAAAGGAAGATCCAACAATTTGTTGCTTACAGGAGACCATTCTCACCGACAGAAATAAGCATAGGCTAAGGATAAAAGGCTGGAAGAAGATTTACCAAGCCAATGACCCCCAAAACAGGCAGGAGTAGCAATACTTATCTCTGACAAAGTAGACTTCAAACCTACATTGATCAAACGAGATAAAGGAGGACATTCCATACTAATAAAAGGGGAAATAGACCAAAAGGAAATAATAATTTTTTTCTTTTAATTTCTTTTATTGTTTTTACATTTACCCACATTTGTCTACATTGTTTAGGCCACCTCCACCATCCCCACCCTGCCGCTTCTGGACAGAAACTGAAAGAAGCCCTCTTCTTCTCCAATTTTGTTGAAGAGAAAAACATAAGAGATAATAAGAAAGGCATAGTGTTTTTGCTAGTTTCAGATAAAGATATCTATACAGAGAGATTCCTAGTGTTGCTTCCATGCACATGTGTATTGCAACCCACACTGGTTCATCTCTACCAAACCTCTTCACTACTTCTTAGTCCCTTTCCCATAGTGGCCTCGGCCAGTTTAAGATTACTTTAATTGCTCCTCTACAGTGAGCACATCAAACACATTCAAGTTTTAGGTTTTCTTCCCCTTCCCTATTTCTCCTGTGTTTGTTCTCCCCATAGTGTGTGACCCATCCAGTAATATTACTGCATTTGTTTTAGGTCTGTAATCTATATATGAGGGAGAACACATGATTTTTGGTCTTCTGAGCCTGGTTAACTTCACTTAAGATAATGTTCTCCAGTTTCATCCATTTACTTGCGAATGACTAAATTTCATTCTTCTTTGTGGCTGAATAAAATTCCATTGTGTGTGACCACATTTCCTTAATCCATTCATCAGTAGTGGGGCATCTTGGCTATTTCCACAGCTTGGCTATTGTGAATATTGCTGCAATAAACATGGGTGTGCAGGTGCCTATGGAGTAACTTGAGTCGCATTCCTTTGGGTATATCACTAGGAGTGGGATTGCTGGATCATATGGCAGATCTATGTTTAGCTTTTAAAGAAGCTTCTATACTGTTTTCCAAAGTTGTTGTACTAGTTTATATTCCCGCCAGCAGTGTATGAGGGTTCCTTTTTCTCCACATCCTCACCAACACCTGTTGATGGTGGTGTTTTTGATGATAACTATTCAAACAGGAGTGAGGTGGAATCTTAGTGTGGTTTTGATTTGCATTTCCTTTATGGCCAGAGATGGTGAGCATTTTTTCATGTGTTTCTTGGCCATTTGGATTTCTTCCCTTGAAAAATTTCTGTTTAGTTCAGTTGCCTAATTCTTGGCAAAAATTTCTTGAATAGGACATCAATAGCTCAGTACATAATAACAAGAATCAACAAATGAGATTGCATCAAATTAAAAAGCTTCTGCACAGCAAAGGAAACAATTACCAAAGTGAAGAAACAGCCTACAGAATGGGAAGTATTGCCAGCTGTTCAACTAAAAGGGGATTAATATCCAGAATATATAAAGCAAAACTCAAGAAACTGAACACCAAAACAAGTAATCTAATCAATAAATCGCCAAATGAACTAAACAGATGCTTCTCAAAAGAAGAAGTACAAATGGTCAAGAAACACATAAAAAATGTTCAACACATTTAGCTATAAGGGTAATGCAAATCAAAACTACTTTGATATTTCATTTCACCACAGGCAAATAACTATCATCAAAAAAGCAAACAACAACAAACAGTGGAGACAGTGCAGGGGAAAAATAACCCTTGTACAATGCTGGTGGGAATATAAACTAGCGCATTTGCCATGGAAATCAGTATAGGTGGTCCTCAAAAAATTAAAAATAGCACTATGACGATTCTGTTATAGCACTCCTGTAAATATACCCAAAGGAATCAAAATTAGCTTAAAATAGAGACTCCCACAAGGAAATAATAATTATCAACTTGTATGCACCCAATGTCAACGCACCCAATTTCATCAAACATACCCTGAAAGACCTAAAAGCATACATAAACGCCAACACAGTGGGTGTGGGAGACTTTAACAACCCATTATCATCAATAGATAGGTCATCCAAACAAAAAATCATAAAGAAATCCAAGATCTAAAATATGCAATAGATAAAATGGACCTAGTTGATGTCTACAGAACATTTCGTCCAACTTCTACACAAAATACATTCTTCTCAGCAGCCCATGCAACCTTCTCCAAAATAGATCATATCCTAGGGCACAAAGCAAGCCTTAGCAAATATAAGAAAATAGAAATTATACCGTGAATACTATCTGATCACAATGCAGTAAAAGTAAAACTCAACAACAAAAGTAAAGACAAAAATTATGCAAACAGCTGGAAACTAAATAACTCATTACTTAATGAAGAATGGATCATCGATGAAAGAAAAGAGGAAATTAAAAAGTTCCTGGAAGTCAATGAAAATGAAGACATAACCTACCGGAACCTATGGGACACAGCTAAGGCAGTCCTGAGAGGAAAGTTTATAGCCATGAGTGCATATATTAAAAAGACTGAAAGATCCCAAATCAATGACCTAATGATACATCTCAAACTCCTAGAAAAACAAGAACAAGCAAATCCCAAAACAAATAGAAGGAGAGAAATAATAAATATAAGAGCTGAAATCAACGAAATAGAAACCAAAAAAACCATACAAAGAATTAATGAAACAAAAAGTTGGTTCTTTGAAAAAATAAACAAGATCGATAGACCCCTGGCAAACCTGACTAAAATGAGGAGAGAAAAAATCCAAATTAGTAGAATCAGGAATGCAAAAGGGAAGATAACAACAAACTCCATGGAAGTCCAGGAAATCATCAGAGACTACTTTGAGAGCCTATATTCAAATAAATTTGAAAATCTTAAAGAAATGGACAGATTTCTAGATACATATGATCATCCAAAACTGAACCAAGAGGAAATTAATCACCTGAATAGATCTATAACATAAAATGAAATTGAAGCAGCAATCAAGAATCTCCTCAAAAAGAAAAGTCCAGGACCTGATGGATTCTCTGCTGAATTCTATCAGACCTTTAAAGAAGAACTGATACCAACCCTCCTTAAACTGTTCCATGAAGGAAAACTGCCAAACACATTTTATGAAGCCAGTATTACACTTATCACAAAACCAGGCAGACACCTCCAAAAAGGAGAACTATAGGCCAATCTCCTTAATGAACATTGATGCAAAAATCCTCAACAAATAATGGCAAGCCCAATTCAACAACACATCAAAAAGATTATTCACCACGACCAAGTAGGCTTCATCCCAGGGATGCAGGGGTGGTTCAACATACGAAAATCAATAAACGTAATAAACCACATTAACAGAAGCAAAGAAAAAACCACTTGATCATCTCAATAGATGCAGAAAAAGCCTTTGATAAGATCCAACACCATTTCATGATAAAAGCTCTAAGAAAACTAGGAATAGAAGGAAAGTACCTCAACATTATAAAAGCTATATATGACAAACCTACAGCCAGCATTATACTTCACGGAGAAAAACTGAAACCATTCCCTCTAAAATCAGGAACCAGACAAGGATGCCCACTATCTCCACTCCTATTCAACATAGTACTGGAATTCCTAGCCAGAGCAATTAGGCAAGAAGAAGGAATAAAAGGAATACAAATAGGTAAAGAAACTGTCAAAATATCCCTATTTGCAGATGACATGATCCTATACCTTAAAGACCCAAAAAACTCTACTCAGAAGCTTCTAGACATCATCAATAGCTATAACAAGGTAGCAGGATATAAAATCAACATAGAAAAATCATTAGCATTTCTATACACTAACAATGAGCAAACTGAACAAGAATGTATGAAAACAATTCCATTTATAATAGCCTCAAAAAAAAATCAAATACCTAGGTGTAAACCGAACAAAAGATGTGAAAAACCTCTACAAGGAAAACTATAAACTTCTGAAGAAAGAGACTGAGGAAGACTATAGAAAGTGGAGAGATCTCCCATGCTCATGGATTGGTAGAATCAACATAGTAAAAAAGTCTATATTCCCAAAAGTACTCTACATGTTTAATGCAATTCCCATCAAAATTCCAATGACATTCATTAAAGAGATCGAAAATCTACCGTAAAATTTTTATGGAAACACAGGAAGCCACGAATAGCCAAGGCAATACTCAGTCAAAAGAACAATGCAGGAGATATCATAATACCTGTCTTCAAACTATATTACAAAGCAATAACAATAAAAACAGCATGGTATTGGCACTAAAACAGACATGAAGACCAGTGGAACAGAATAGAGGACCCAGATATGAAGCCACACAACTATAACCAACTTGTCTTTGACAAAGGAGCTAAAAATATACGATGGAGAAATAGTAGTCTCTTCAACAAAAACTGCTGGGAAAACTGGTTAGCAGTCTGCAAAAAACTGAAACTAGATCCACATATATCACCCTATGCCAGTATTAACTCAAAATGGATCAAGGATCTTAATATCAGACCCCAAACTCTAAAGTTGATACAGGAAAGAGTAGGAAATACTCTGGAATTAGTAGGTATAGGTAAGAACTTTCTCAACGAAACCCCAGCAGCACAGCAACTAAGAGATAGCATAGATAAATGGGACCTCATAAAACTAAAAAGCTTCTGTTCATCAAAAGAAATGGTCTCTAAACTGAAGAGAACACCCACAGAGTGGGAGAAAATATTCACCAGCTATACATCAGACAAAGGACTGATAACCAGAATATATAAGGAACTTAAAAAACTAAATTCTCCCAAAACTAAAGAACCAATTAAGAATTGGGCAAGTGAACTAAACAGAACTTTCTCAAAAGAAGAAATTCAAATGGCCAAAAAACACATGAAAAAATGCTCACCATCCCTAGCAATAAAGGAAATGCAAATTAAAACCATGCTAAGATTCCACCTCACCCCTGTTAGAATAGCCATCATCAGCAACACCACCAACAACAGGTGTTGGCGAGGATGCGGTGAAAAAGGAACCCTCTTACACTGTTGGTGGGAATGTAGACTAGTACAACCACTCTGGAAAAAAATTTGGAGGCTACTTAAAAAGCTAGACATCGATCTACCATTTGATCTAGCAATACCACTCTCGGGGATATACCCAAAAGACTGTGACACAGGTTACTCCAGAGGCACCTGCACACCTATGTTTATTGTGGCACTATTCACAATAGCCAAGTTATGGAAACAGCCAAGATACCCCAGCACTGACGAATGGATTAAGAAAATGTGGTATCTCTACACGATGGAATTTTATGCAGCCATGAAGAAGAACGAAATGTTATCATTCGCTGGTAAATGGATGGAATTGGAGAACATCATTCTGAGTGAGGTTAGCCTGGCCCAAAAGACCAAAAATCGTATGTTCTCCCTCATATGTGGACATTAGATCAAGGGCAAACACAACAATGGGATTGGACTTTGAGCACATGATAAAAGCGAGAGCACACAAGGGAGGGGTGAGGATAGGTAAGACACCTAAAAAACTAGCTAGCATTTGTTGCCCTTAACACAGAGAAACTAAAGCAGATACCTTAAAAGCAACTGAGGCCAATAGGAAAAGGGGACCAGGAACTAGAGAAAAGGTGAGATCAAAAAGAATTAATCTAGAAGGTAACACACACGCACAGGAAATCAATGTGAGTCAACTCCCTGTATAGCTATCCTCATCTCAACCAGCAAAAACCCTTGTTCCTTCCTATTATGGCTTATACTCTCTCTACAACAAAATTAGAAATATGGGCAAAATAGTTTCTGCTGGGTATTGAGGGGGTGAGGGGGAAAGGGAGGGGTCGGAGTGGGTGGTAAGGAAGGGGGTGGGGGCAGGGGGGAGAAATGACCCAAGCCTTGTATGCACATATGAATAATAAAAGAAAAAAAAAAGAATTATCAACTTGAAAAAAAAAAGCCATTAAAGATAAGTCTAGGTAGAAGAATGTAAAGCACTGAGAACTCGAAAACACTGTGGTGGAATTAAAAATTGGCAAAGACATTTGGATAGACAGTTTTTGCAATAGCTACCAAAACTGAAAACACTCTACAGTACCCTGTAATTTAGATATCCATCTCTGAGTTCCTCATCTTAACACAAAACAAAGAGAAATATTTGGGTGATTATTTCTTTCAATTCTCCCAAGAATGGTATACAACTCCTAATATTCTGATACGTTGGACATACATTACATCATTAAATACTATATGGATGCCTATACGTACTAGGACTTCATGCTACTTCTTTCGTTGAATGATAGTAAGGCAGGTTCCACAATTATATATTTATTTAAATAAAATTTATATATATATGAAGCAAGACAAATGTACACAACTATACATAGCATTATTATTTGTATATTATTTAGAATATATAAATACCCAAAACACTCCCAACGAACAAAATAATGGAAAGTACAGTTTATTCATAAAACAATATTATAAATCAATGCAAATGATGAACCCACAGTGACCAATACATGAAAGTCCTAGAAAACACTTCTAATATTCAATAGGTAAAACTTCAGCAAGTACAGATTGAGTATGTAGGAAGTATACCAAAACAAGAATGTCTGTAGATTAAGACTGAAAACGGGCTTAAAAGTGGTTCCAAATTCCTGGAAACGTCTTTTTAAAAAAAATTTTTTTTATTAGTATATATTATTGTACAAAGGAGTTTCACTGTGATATTTCTATATATATATGCAATGTACCCTAATGAAATTCAGCCCTGTCACTCTCCCTCATCCTCCCTCTCCCCTTTGGAAATGCCTTATTTCATTTTCTAATGGTATGTATATTTTCTTGTTTTATTATTAAAACACATGATATGGCCTTTCTATACACACATTGCACAATAAAGAGGATTTAAAAATACGTACGTTTCTGGTTATCGGCTGATGAATAAAGAAAATGTGTTGTATATACATAGTGGGATACTATTCAGTCATAAAAAAGAATGAAGTCCTATAAATTGCTAGAACACAGATGAAACTAAAGATCATTAGGTTAAGAGAATTAAGTTAGTCACGGAAAGACAAGTTCTGCATGATCTCACTCATGGAATTTTAAAAAGTTGATCTCATAAAAATTGACGATGGTTACTAAAGGCTGGGGAGCGCATGTAGTGGAAGGGGAAAGAATGGGGAAATGTTTTTCAATAACTACTGAGTTGCACAGTTAGTTAGGAGCAAAAATTTATGACTGGAGACAACAGTAATGTACACTTCAAAAAACCTGGAAGAAAGAATTTGGAAAGTTTTCACCATAAAGAAATAAATGAAATAAATATGCTTAAAATGGTCTAAACATTAAACAATACGTACATGTACAAAACATAACATCAGGTTCCATTACTATTTATGATGCTGATGATTTTAGGGATCAGTTGAGTTTAAAATATTTTTTATAATCAAGTTTGTGAACTAAAAGTTCTTAAAATAAGTAAAACATAGCAGAATGAGAGAACTGTTGTAGCAAAAAACAAAAAATAATAGTAAAGATTTCTTAATAGATCTTACCAAGATCACCTCTTAGGATCATCGGAACTGGCAGCACTTAAGACTCAGAGGGATGAATTAGATTTCAGTGGGCAGAGGAGAAAAAATGAAAAGGCAGAATGCTGTAAAATTACAATATATGTCCAGAAATCAGCTAAAATTTTCTGGCTCTCTGGTGAAAAAAAGTCTAAGGACCAGCCCCTTTGCTAAAAAGTACCAAGTCATAACTTTTTTTTAACCAAGTCATACATTTCCCATGGGAAAAATGGCAACTTCTGTTGTTTTTCTAGTAAAAAGGAAGCTTCCTCTTTTTCCTTGTTTGCTACTTTTCCAAAAACCGTCCCAAACTAACCCACGCTGACTAAATTGCTTCAAGCCGAGACTCTGGGGACCCCCCCCCCCCGCAGGACGCTTTCATTTGCCTGTTACCCCTACCTCCAGCATCAACCCCGCTTGGACCGGTGCCTTCATTTCCCCACCCTGCACCGACACTCCACTCGGGGACCGGAACCTCGGCGCCAGTGAACGGCAGGACTAGACCCGACCGCGCCTCCAAAACCTCCGCGTTTCCTCACCACGCGAGGCGAAAAGAAGGTGTCATCAAACCTCCTCGCATCGTTTGCTTAGTTTGGATGACTGGAGGCTCCGACACCTCCTGACTCCCGTGCCGGGCGCACGTGAGGCTCCCGGACGACTGAGCGCAGCGACAGAGCAGGGGACAGCGGCAGGAGGAGGAAGGGCCGGGGCCTCACTCACCGCTCAGGCCTGGCAATGCCACCGCCTCCGCCGCCGCTGAGAGGCGCGCGAGGACCAGCGCTGCAGCTCCTCCAACGCCCGCCCCAACCGCCCCGCGCGCAGCCGCCCTGAGGGTAGGCGGGACCTGTGCCTGAGCGCACCAATCACAGGCGAGGACACTGGATCCGAGGGCGGAGCCGACGGGGGTATCCACGTGGTGGGGCGGGTGTCTGCGGCAAGGGCAGCTGGAGGAGCCCGAGGCAAGTGAAAGAAGGGCAACCCGCAGGGAAGGTGCCAGTGGGGGCACGAGACTGAAGCCGTCTACCATCTCAGTTTTTCCCTTGCGAGTGAGCCCACCAGCCTCAGCCCCACCCCCAGCTTGTTGCACCCCTGTTGCAGCACTAGTACGCATACCTGCTCCCTTAATCCAGCAAGTCACCATTTCTCCCCCTCTTCCTGCCACTCTGACCCCCAGTAGAGGATGGGGTTCCATCCACTTCCTCCCGCATGCCCTGACTGACTCCTGAGACACTGCACCCTTTCTCGTGCTCCCCAGGTTTTTAGTTTCTCCACCCTGCAGATAACCCCCCAATCTTCTGTCTCTCACTGACTTGCCTCTCGTGTGTCATATTCACCCTCAGCAGGCCTAGACGCAGGTAGTAGGAAGTTCAAGTTAAGGAGATTCAGTGGCTGCCCCTTCCAGGGTCTGTTTGAGATTAGCTGGGAACTTCCATAGTCACATGCACAGTTCTGCACATCCCTCATGTGGGCCACGCAAAGGCCCCCGCAGGAGAGAAAAGCCCAGCGGTAAAGTGCACTGTTTTCTTGTCTCTTTACCCAGCCTGCTCTGGCTTCCCCACGTGCAGGAGTTGAGGGAATCTCAAGTTGAGATGGGGGACACTAAGGCAGTTTAGCAGGAAGCCACGTTTTATTGTGGCCAACTCCAGTCCAAAGGCTGAGCCCCAAGAACAGAGTCTCACCTTATATACCCTTGCAAGCAGATTATAGAAGTCACCCAAAGGCGCCCCCCAGGAGAGAAGAACCCAGCGTAAAATACAGTTTCATCGCCTACGCTGATTCACAACCCCCCATTCTCCGACCCCCAGCTCAGATCCTCCACCCCTCTCTGCATGCCGTTCAGCCCAGTGCTCAGAGCATGGGACTCCTTAGGCTTCATCTGAGCTCCTTGCCCAGATAGGCCCATCTTTCAGCTGATTCCACTTCTCATGCTCAAGTTCATTAATGCTCACTCCGGTTCAGCCAACCCCACCCCCGTACCCACCGCCATTGTAACTTAATAGTTAGAATCTCAGGTTCTGGGTTGACTGTGAGAGGACACATTTACTCTCTCTGGCTGTGTCGGGTGTGAATATATTGCGTCTCCACGCCCAAACGGAGCAGTAGGATAAAGTTATGTAAGATTAAGCTTCGTCAGGAAAGCCACTGGGAACACTGCTGGACAACGAATGGTCTTCTCTTCCTGTTTTTTTCTGTTTGGATTTTTCTGCACTTATCTTGCTGCTGCCTGCAGCAGGTCTGGAGGCTATTTTTTGGCACTCACACATCCCCTCCCTGGCCCCATCAAGTGTGATTCCCGGCTGCCTCAGTTCTCTACTTCTTAGCAAGAGTCTGCTAACAACCCCGCGGGAGGTGTTTCCTGCTTGCCAGATCTAATGGCTGTTCCCATTTGGCCAACCAAATGGGAACAATATCCCTGAGGGATATTGCTCACTTGTTCAGCAATTGTGCATCAGCTCTGGCCCGGAGCCAATGAAGTTCCCTACCTTGGGGAGGGAGATCTCTATCAAGGTTGTGTCTTACTTAGGTATTTTCTCCCAGTCACAGGGTAGGGAATACATAGTCTCATAAGAGTACCTCCTTATTAATAATCCCATTATGATTAATAATTTTAAACTTTCTTTGGTCAAATTACTGTGCACTTTCTTTGCCTCCTGATGGGGACACAGATTGATACAGCTGCTTACTTGGTCAAATCCCTTAACCTCTTTTAGTCTCCCATCTTCAATGAAAGTAATTAGCAGTTACCTTCCCTAGACGGTTGCAGAGATTAAATGATGCAGTGCACGGAAAGTGGTTAATAGAAGACCTGACACAGATTTTGTGTTTCTTGCAGGAAGACAAAGGGGGGGACAGAGGATCAAGAGAGTCAATGAAAGAGACTACTAGAGTAAAGGAATGATAAGGAGGGTCATTAAGAAAGCCAACTAGGAGACTTTTATAAGTGCACACCTGGGAAAGCTGAGAGCACAGCTACTATAATTGTTTTAAGACTTTAGAATCAAAACTACATGCAAGTTAGAGCTAAATAAAGTTAGTACTTTTTGCCTTTTCAAAGAGGCCAACCTGGGAACAAACTATGTAAATATTGAAATCAGCTGCTGGAGATATTTGGCAGCTATAGGAATAGAAGCCAAAGAAAGTTACACTGCAGCTGAAAGCAATAGAACCAAGAATAACTTCTGTGTTATTATTTGCAATATCTAATTGAAAATGTAAAAAATCTTAAACCGCCCAAAGCAGAGCAGGCTTCATAGACTGTTTAATTTGCAATCCAACTTTGTTCATCCTCCTTATCTGCCTATTGGACCATGAATCCCATGGAGAGGATTAGAGTTCTTGTGGTGCTTAAGGGGGACTACATTTGCCTAGATAATCAGAAGAGATCCCTGACACCTTTCTTTTTCACTTCATTTCTCTTCTTTTTCTTCTTAATTAATCTTTCTATTCTCAGACTCTAAGCGTTCTTGGTGCAAAGATTCTCTCATAAATGTAGAATTGGTTTGAATTTTGGAAATCATTTCTTCTCTCCTTTTTGCAACACAGTCTTGTTATGTAGCCCAGGCTGGCCTCAAACTCCTGATCCTCCTCCTCTGCCTCCCAAGTGCTGGGATTACAATTGTGCACCATCATACCTGACTAAATTTTCCTTCTAATCTTTGATATTGACTTTAGACTTTCTGTTACAAAGCACAGGTGTGTGTGTGTATTTGTATGTGTACCTACGTGGGAAAGCTGATTGACCCAGGCCTTATGATTCTCTTATCTATAACCAGCTACTAAAACATAATGCTATTGGTCTTCAGGCTATTCTGTCTGACAGCACCCTGATTTCTGGATGTTTCTGTTCAAATATTCAGAACACTCAGGAGTAGGTCCTTGTCTCCACCCTGATCAATGCTGCCCTTTCATATTTCTAGGAGGGAAAACAGGCTATTTCACCAATGTCTTCAAGAAAGGGGACAAACTTTCTCCTTTGGGTAATTTTTTTTTTTCAGTACTGGGGTTTGAACTCAGAGTCTTGTGCTTGCTAGGCAAGCGCTCTACCACTTGAGCACAACCTTAGCCACTTTTTGCTTTAGTTACTTTTTAGATAGCATCTCAAGTTTTAAATAGGGCCAGCCTCACATGTTGATCCTCATATCTATGGTTTCCATGTAGCTGGGATTAAAAACATGTACCACCAAGCCCAACTTATTTGTTAAGATGAGATCTCACTAACTTTTTCCCTGGGGCTGAGCTCAAACCACAGTCTTCCCTCTTTCTGCCTCCCAAGTAGCTGGGATTACAATTATGAACTACCACATCAGGCCCCTTTAGAGGAAATCTTTATTACATAAATATATGGACACCAAGATACACACATACAATAATGTCCCTCTATGTATCCAAATATTGTTGAATAAGTCATGAATCACTGGTTGCAATTCAATCTCATGGCTCCTCCTTTTCATTACCACCTGCTGTGTTACCTGGGTTATTAGCAAAGGTGAGGAAGACTTGTTCCAGAGTAATCTGACTGAGGGAATAGTCTTCTAAACCAAATTTCTGTTTAGCTCCCTCCAAAATGCCAAACACCTTCAACAACAATGAAAACATGCAGTTATTTCAATCTCCTCTGTAGTCCCCAACCAAGATGAGCCTCTCCTTCCTTTCCCCAACTCCTGTCAAGTTTATGTGTCAGGGCAAAATGTACAGAAGGGTGAGATGAAAAAGTAGAATAGGAAACTGAGAGGAGGCAGTTCTCTGTCCCCATTTTCTTGGTGGACATGGGCTAATAATGGAATTTAGGAGTAGATACCAAGGCAATTAAATTCTAAGAGCATTTGAAAAGCAGCCTAACCATGACCACAATTCCAGGCTCTCATTTCACATGCCTGAATCCCAAATACTTCTAATCATTAGTGATCTCTCAACATGAAATGGTAGAAGGACATAGTTTCTATCATCACCTTTCCCCAGCTATTGTCCTTGCTGGGAATGTAGTAGTTAAGGATCCCTTGATTCTCCTGCTTCAAGTCACTACCTAAGAAAGGAAAACGTGACAGGTGAATACTCTTACAGATTTTGTTTTAAACTGCCAAAATGCTGATACATCTCCTTAATGTTATATACAGTGGAGAGGTAGATAGGTGGGGTTTATACAAAAGGGGAGGATATACCTCAATAATCCACTCTCTTGGTAAACATGACATGGTTAATGTTTTCAGATTTACTCCTGACAAAATAGTCTAATTATGTGGAGTTTATGGCAGTTATTGAAGGCACAAAAATTTGATAGCTCACCCTCCCAATGTAAACTACTGAACCACTTAAGAGTCTAATGTGACGGTAAGATTTTGTTGCTAAACATGTGGTGAGAATATGAACTGGGAGAATTTTCCTCCTGGTTCTCTCTCTCTCTCTTTCTGTATAGTGTGTTTGGCTGAGAGCAGGAAGAGAAGCTGCCTCAATATTCTTGTGATTACACAATCTCCCTGCCACATGAAAGAGGAGCCATTCATATAAATCACCAGAGTCAGACCCTGTGTTCTTGTTTCTTTTACAAGTGAGTAATAATTCACTGGTGGAATCAGAAGGAAAAGGGTAGTATTCATTCCTAATTTAGAATTTACAGATTTGTTTGCACTTTTATCTTTTTTTTTTTTTTAACTCAGGGCTTTTTAAAGGAAGTGTTCTAATCAGTTGACCCACACCTTCAGCCCTTTTTGCTTTAGTTATCTTTCTGCAGATAGGATCACCCATTTTTGCCTAGGCCAGCCTTGGACTGTGATCCCCCTACTTATGCCTCCTGAATAGGTGGAATTACAGGTATGTACCACCACATTGTTTATTTATACTTTGCATTATTTATTTTTAGTTTAAATTAATTGAGATTAAAAATATTTTAAATTAAAATTAAATTTAAAAATACATAATTCTAATGCTATGTGGCTTTCTTACATGCTTTAAGCATGCATTATATCCATGATTACACAGATTATTTTTATTAAAAGACATTTCAAACATAGAACTTAGTGAATTATTTAAAACAAGTGCCTATGAACCCATCCCATCCAAGTCAACTAATGGTAACTCAGACTTTGTGCCACCTCTCAGCTTCTGACCTCCATAAAAAGTACCCAGTGCAGACCTCATAAAACTAAAAAGCTTCTGTTCATCAAAAGAAATGGTCTCTAAACTGAAGAGAACACCCACAGAGTGGGAGAAAATATTTGCCAGCTATACATCAGACAAAGGACTGATAACCAGAATATATAAGGAACTTAAAAAACTAAATACTCCCAAAACTAGTGAACCAATAAAGAAATGGACAAGTGAACTAAACAGAACTTTCTCAAAAGAAGAAATTCAAATGGCCAAAAAACACATGAAAAAATGCTCACCATCTCTAGCAATAAAGGAAATGCAAATTAAAACCACACTAAGATTCCACCTCACCCCTGTTAGAATAGCCATCATCAGCAACACCACCACCAACAGGTGTTGGCGAGGATGCGGGGAAAAAGGAACCCTCTTACACTGTTGGTGGGAATGTAGACTAGTACAACCACTCTGGAAAAAAATTTGGAGTGTACTTAAAAAGCTAGACATCGATCTACCATTTGATCCAGCAATACCACTCTTGGGGATGTACCCAAAAGACTGTAACACAGGTTACTCCAGAGGCACCTGCACACCCATGTTTATTGCGGCACTATTCACAATAGCCAAGTTATGGAAACAGCCAAGATGCCCCACCACTGACGAATGGATTAAGAAAATGTGGTATCTCTACACGATGGAATTTTATGCAGCCATGAAGAAGAACGAAATGTTATCATTTGCTGGTAAATGGATGGAATTGGAGAACATCATTCTGAGTGAGGTTAGCCTGGCCCAAAAGACCAAAAATCGCATGTTCCCTCATATGTGGACATTAGATCAAGGGCAAACACACAATGGGATTGGACTTTGAGCACATGATAAAAGCGAGAGCACACAAGGGAGGGGTGAGGATAGGTAAGACACCTAAAAAACTAGCTAGCATTTGTTGCCCTTAATTCAGAGAAACGAAAACAAATACCTTAAAAGCAACTGAGGCCAATAGGAAAAGGGGACCAGGAACTAGAGAAAAGGTTAGATCAAAAAGAATTAACCTAGAAGGTAACACACATGCACAGGAAATCAATGTGAGTCAATGCCCTGTATAGCTATCCTTATCTCAACCAGCAAAAACCCTTGTTCCTTCCTATTATTGCTTATACTCTCTCTACAACAAAATTAGAAATAAGGGCAAAATAGTTTCTGCTGGGTCTTGGGGGGGGGAGAGGGAGGGGGCGGAGTGGGAGGTAAGGGAGGGGGTGGGGGCAGGGGGGAGAAATGACCCAAGCCTTGTATGCACATATGAATAATAAAAGAAAAAAAAAGTACCCAGTGCCTTCATGGTCTCTTTATATAGATATGGACTCCTAAAATTTGTAAGTTTGAACTTTATATGAATGGAGTCATCCAGTATATATTCCTGTTTTTTTAAATAGTGCTGGGATTAAGTCCAGGTCTTCACGCTTGATAGGCAAGCACTCTACCGCTGAACTACATCCCCAACCCCAAATATTAAGTTACAGGAGAAGATGAAGACCATTCTATTATTATTTAATCTCAAGTCAGTTTGCTTTAGTGGGTTTGTTTTATTTCTGGTTATAGAATAGAGTTGGCTTTTAACTAATCTGATTTTTTTCATATAGTCAGAGTTAAGCCTTTTAATTTTTATTGATAGCACAATTGTTGCATAATTTCATATATATGGACATGCATATATCTACATACATGTATAAGAATAAACACACACCTATTTCCATTCCAGGGCCAATTCTATTGTTATATTTGTGATATAGGAAGGTGGATTATGTATCTTTGTTCAAATGGCTTACTTCCTACTAACATTTTTATATGAATACCATTAGTTCCCCTGCATTTTAGCATATTGTCTTTTTCCTTATTATGAACAACGTTGACCATACTAGCAAATTCTTAGTTCCCTCTGCCAAGATCTAATTTAAAGTAATATTCAGCTGGACATGGTGGTACATACCTATAACTCAGCACTTCGGAAGCTGAGGTAGGAGATTAAGAATTAGAGACTAGCCTGTGCTATATTGTGAGTTCTAGACATAGCAAGACCTCTCAGAACAATTTTTTAAAAAGTAAAATTCTTTTCTTCTCAGCTAATACCTAAAATGCATAAGTATTTAACATTCCATATATTCTTTGCCTTCTTCTCCTCTATTTAAAATAATTTGTCATATATATATTTCTAAAACATGTATCAATTATGTTATATTTATCACGCAGATACCCTTCATTTATCCTTAGTGTTATATATATATACATACATACATACATACATATGCATGCATGTACGTAAGGCTCACCATTAGTGTTTTGTTGTTTTATTTCTTGGTAGGGTTTTGGCACAGGACCTTGTCTAGGCTGCCCTTAAACTCCTGATCATCCTGCCTCAGCCTCCTGAGTGCTGGGATTACAGGTATATGCCATTATGTCCAGCTTAATGCTCTTGTGCAGAAGCTTCTCCTAAATTTTTTAGTTCATTTTTTTGTATATTCTTTAAAAAGGACTCTTGGTAACAATATTTCCTGAATTATTCTGTGTTCATGACTCTTTGTGACTTTGAATCTTTAAAGTTATTTTGGCTGGAGATTAAAAAACACATACTTATGCTTTTCTTTTACTAAGTATCCTAAATATATTACATATTCTCTTAGCACAAAACTTCTTGTTAAAAATCTTCACTCAAAAACTTAACGAAGGATGTAAATGACCTATACTAGGAGAATTACAAACCACTGAAGAAAGAGATTGAGGAAGACTACAGAAGGTCTAAAGATCTCCCGTGCTCATGGAAAAGATCTCCCATGCTCATAGATTGGTAGAATCAACATAGTAAAAATGACATACTACCAAAAGCAATCTACATGTTCAATGCAATACCCATCAAAATTCCAATGACATTCATCACAGAGATTTTAAAATCTACCCTAAAGTTCATTGGAAACACAAAAGACCATGAATAGCCAAGGCAATACTGAGCAAAAAGAGCAATGCTGGAGGTATCACAATTCCTGACTTCGAAACATATTACAGAGCCATAGCAATAAAAACAGCATGGTACTGGCACAAAAACAGACGAAGACCAGTGGAACAGAATAGAGGATGTGGATATGAATCCACACAGCTATGCCCACCTTATTTTTGACAAAGGTGCCAAAAACATGATGGTGAAAAGACAGCCTCTTCAACAAATGGTGCTGGGAAAAGTGGTTATCTGCCTGCAGAAAACTGAAACTAGATCCATGTCTGTCACCTTGTACTAGTATGAACTCAAAGTGGATTAAGGACCCTAATATCAGACCTGCGACCTTGCAGTTAGTACACAAAAGGGCAGGGAATACCCTGGAAACAATAAGTATAGGCAAGACTTCCTCAGCAGAATTCCAGCAGCCCAGCAACTAAGAGAATGTATGAACAAATGGGACTTCATGAAATTATCCCAAAGTAGCAAAAACAATATGTCCTTCTTATCTTTTATATTTTCTCTCCAACAAAATCAGAGAAGAGGGCAGAACAGGTTCTGCCTGTAAGTGTGTGTGTGTGGGTACACAATGTAAGTAAGTGTAAAAGTGATAAAAGGAGAAAAGAAACAAAAAACCCCAAAATCTTTACTCAATCTGACTTTCCTTCACTTATGACTTGGGGTTTTCTTTGGTATACATATTCAGGTGTTCCTGATCCACTTTATTATTTAAGTACAGTAATATTTCTTGGTGCCAGTGGCCAGTAGTCAATTTTTTCAGGTATCTGCTTTTCTTTCAATATTAGGTTTGTTTTCTTTTATTTCAGGAAATTTTAGTTTTTAGCATTTCTTCTCTTCCACTGACTCATCTACTTTTCTAGTTGTATTGAGCTATCATTACCTTGCTTTTTTATGTATTTATATTTCTGTTTGCTATTTTTCTACTGTTCTCCTTTCCAAACTCCACTTCCTTTGTATTTTTTATGTTGTCTCTTTGCTCATGATAGGTGTATTTTTCTAAACTGTTTATTTAACAGAACACTCTCCATGCTATTAGTTGTCTTTATATATACCTCTCTATCTATTCATTTAATTTCTTAGTTCTTCTATTCACAATGTAGGATTTTCTTTCATAGTGCCTATCCCATTTGTAATTTGTTAAGCTCCTATTGAAAGGTACTTCTTTTTATCTGTTTTGTGGCATTATACATCTAAGGTGTATTTATGGTCAGGTTTTGCTCTTTCACTCACAATAGATTTCTGTGATGCTCAACCATAATTATTTCAGTTGTTTGCTTTTAAGTTAGGTCAATATTTTTTACAGTTTTGAAAGGAGTTTCCTGTGTTAGAGGTAGAGCAAGAAAAAAAAAACTTTCTTAGCTTCATGGCCGTAGCACTCCATCCTCAGTGTCTACTGGGATGTTTTAAGTAATATGGCTTCTCAGTGTAAACCTTCTCAGAATACTTTTTGACACCTGTGTTCTGAGGTTCTCTCTACACTCCAAGCCCGAAAGAGGGGTGCTTTCCTCCAGAGAGGATCTGTGCTTGCTTCTGCTTGGAGTCAAAGGAGGCTGCTGACCACCGTTTTTGGCCACCTGAGAGTCCTGCCTTTATATGCAAGTGCATGAATTTCTCAGCCCTGGAGAGGGTCTAGAGCCTCACCTCTGATCCCAGTGCTGACATCAGCACTTGCTTTGAGGATTTGTATTTTCTTACTGCTCACTCTCATGTTTCAGCTCCATTTCCTTTCTCTTATCTTTTCTTCCTTTAATTAGCCTTTTTTTTGGTTATTAAAGAATTTTCTTACTTTTGACTTGAGCCAAATATCTCATTAAGACTTTTTGTTTTAATTTTACCAAATTTTATTTTACTAGGAGGACTTTTTAGAGATTTAATCTTCTAAACTGCTAAAATGAAATCATCCTTTTGTGATTTTTACAAATGAATATCTGCTCATTTAAATTTTGTTGAGATTATTTAGAATCATTTACCCTAAATATATTCTGATCCCTGTGATAAGCCCTTTTCAGAAGTGTATATTCCAACTTCCCTTTGGCTAGTAATGGTTATTTCTTATTTTTAAAGTTAATATTTATGCATAGATTCCATAAAGTTCCCCTTTTTTGTTTTAATACTTGAACAGCTATTTGCTCAAGAATAATATAAGGAAGGATGGGGCAACAATCACTTTATACTTGAGATTCTCAAACCCACATTCCCACTTAAGTGCCATGTCCACATCCTTGAAGGACATACATCAGCGTTTACGTCCCTCCTTCAAGTAGAGTAAGTTGTTATGGCAGCTCACTGTAAATCAGGTGTTCTTGTCAAAGCTTCTCTTTGTGGTGATTTAGGCAGCACATCAAATAGAACTCTGATACAATGAATACTCAAAAATGTTTGCTAAGTGAATGCATAAGCACACGTTTAACTTTTTGATGGACGTGTATCTGCAGTTTTCTTAGAAATATCATGATCACTACGACCATCTCTGAGGTGATTATTTCCCCCTATCTGTTTTCCACATCTGCTCTACTATTTTTATCTACTTTCTAATCTCCGCTTCTACTGTATAATCAATCAATTTTCCATTGCTTGGAAGATAAAACTCAAGCTTCTTAGTCTAACACATAACAGGAACTTCTGTTATATTTTCACAGCCTAGTAAGGTAGAAACTAAGATGAAATCCATAATTACTAAAATTATTGCTATGCCTGTGCTTTAAGTTTAGAAAAGAGTGGTAAGGGACAGAAAAAACTTTTTTCTGAGACTAGTGTTGTAGCTCAAGTGGTACAGCACTTGCCTAGCAAGCATGAGGCCCTGAGTTCAAACTCTAGTGCCACCTGTATAATGCTGTTTTGCACTATACTATTTAAGCAGAAAAATATTTGCTGAATTTCTCATTCAGAAGTAGAAGACTCCTGAGAGAAACACTTACAAGATCTTGCTTGGATTTCAAAACTGTATCATGGCTGAGACAGTGAAAGGCCAGAGTTACATTTTTTTTTAACTACAAAGCAAAAAACCTTAAAATTTTTCATGGATTATGCTGTGGACTGAACTTTGTCCGTTTCAAAGTGCCTATGTTGAATTCCTAACTCCTAATGTGATTTTGTTTGGAGATAGGGTCTTAATGAGGCAATTAAGTTTAAATGAGGTCTTAAGGGTAAAGCCCCTAATCCACTATGATTGATGTCCTTTTAAGAAAAGGAAGAGGCATCAGGGATGTGTACACATAGAGAAAAAGGCCTTTGAGTACACAGTGAGCCAAGGAAGGGGGGCTTCAGAAGAAACCATACCAGCTGGTACCTTGATCTTGGACTTTTAACCTCTAGAACTGTGAAGAAATGACTTGTTTAAGCCATCCAATCTATGGTATTTTGTTCTGGTAGTCCTGGCAGACTGATGCAGATTATATGTTCAGAGAATTGAAATTATGCTCAAACCTTATGACCTTAAATTTTATGACTTGAGGTAATAAGTCATGTGGACAGCTGAAATGTGTAACTGCCTGTCTAGCTGGTACAAGAGATTGATGAGTACTTAGGTTATTTTCTGAAAAGGTAGCATAACCAGATACAAAAGATATTTAGGAACACAAATCCCATAAGAAACTCATTATTGGAGTTTAAAAATATCAACAACTTACAGGAGATAGTTGTTGGAGACACATAACATATGAATAGTGAGAACAACAAATATGATTTAACACATCTTTAACAAAGTGAGCCCAACCTAACTTACCTGGGAAAACATTAGCAATAAATCTTTTAAAATCTGCTATTATATTGCTATCTGTATTTTTAGTCTTGAACTTGACATTCAGGGTGTAAATATCACCAAACTTGTTCTTAAGATGTTGAGGGCTGCCCAGGCACATGAACTTTCCCTGCACCATGATAGCTAGCCTGGTACAAAGAGCCTCACATTCCTCCATACTAGAAAAACAAGATACCAGAATAATATAAGGTTAAAAATGTCTCCATTAGAGGATATTCTTTTGTAACTCAGACACCTAATATTTCATAATTGTCTTTGAAAAGGGAAGTTTCATTTGCCTATCACCAGGATTATAGGAAATGGAGATTTTTCAAATTCAAAAAGTAGAAGACATGCTCCTCAAAAGGAACAGCTCCAAAACTTCTAGCCCTCTCCTCACTCTTTATTATTTAACTTAGTGAGGGCTGTTGGGCATCCCATTCATTCGATTCCATTCATAAGGAGCTCACAAACTCAGGAAAATTTACTACCCTATATTCTTGGCCTCAAATAATTCCCTCTTACAGTTATTACAATTCACCTGTGAGAGGTTATGATGATGGCTTTTCCACTTTCACGTGTCTTTGTCACTGTGTCCCAGAGCAGGCGTTGGCTACAGGGTCCATGTCAGTCGATGGCTCATCCAGGAAGACCACTGAGGATTTTCCCATTAGGGCAATCGCAGTACTCAGCCTGCGTTTGCTTCCTCCACTTCGTGGCCAAAGAAGGAGAGAAAAAGTAGAAGCACATATAGCTATACGTTACAGTAATTTAAGATATAACACATTTATTTAATACACAAGTGCTATTTAAAAGAAACAATTTGCTAAGGTTTCTAAATTGCAGAGTCACAGGCAACAGTAGAGACAAAAAAATACTGATTATGTATGATTCTACTGAGGCAGAAACCCAAATCTAGATATATGAATCAATTCACTTTCATTGTAAATGTAGAAAGGATATCATGTCTATCTAATTGATTTTAAATTTAGTGAAATTTATAATTTTAGTCTTAGAGTTCCTTGGGATTCTCAGATATATAAACCACATGATGACTAGGAAATACAAACAGCCTCTCACTTGGTCTTTTTTGGGAGACAGAGAACCATAGCAACAGGGAAAGAGATTCTCTTTTGTAATTCATCGTGTACAATTCAAATAGAACAAGGTCTGTGAGTTTCATTTCTGAAAATAGAAGATGAAATATTCCCTTGGTCTGCTTTATTGCTGGCATCTCACCCTGGAGAAGCATTAGATTATGTCAGTGGATCATGCATTGATAAAGCAGAAATGCAGGCGCCGGGCTACAGGGTCCATGCCAGTCGATGGCTCATCCAGGAAGACCACTGAGGATTTTCCCATTAGGGCAATCGCTATGACAGCACCACAGTATCTCACCTCAAAGTGTAAATAAACTTGTCATCCTGGGAATCCAGATTCAGTGATTTCAATAAGCTGTTCACATAATCATTAATGTTGCTTGTGGGGATCCCCCACATGTTGGCATACATGGTCAATATTTCCCGAGCAGTCATATAATCCAGCAAGGCATCAAACTGTGGACAATAGCCAATTTTTGACCTTACCTAAAATACAAGAATAGAAATAGACATAAGTCAATCATTCCACTGAGCATACCATAAATATGGATAATATAACAAGTCTTAATGTTCTCTAGCCCATACTGCTAAGAGAATTTGATGCCTCACAGTCCTTGCAAAGAATGTCTTTTCTACACTATATATAGAATATATTCTATATTTATTCACTGCATCTACACTGTCATGTATAACTCCAAGTGTGCATAAAAGTATGTGTCTAAGATAAATTTTTATAAGACAGAGTTATCATGCTATCATATGATCATAATTAACATATGAAATAAAAATAATTTAACATTAAAGCAGCACACCTATTTACAGAAATATATTTACCTGAAAAGGGGAATGAGAGAGAAAGAAGTTAGTCTACCATTGCCTCAACCTATACTCATTATAAGCCTAAAAGAAGTCTGATGACCCAAAAGACATCTGAAATTCATAACACAACGTATGATATTAAGGTTTGTTTGAGTTCAGTCCCAATGCATACCAAGGTTATCAAAACCAAAGGCTGTTGTAGAGGGTGAAGATAGATAGCAATACCTCTATTAGGTTTGGTCACATCCTACTTTTGTTAGTGATGATGGATGGGCTATCTGTTGGGTCTTTCATCTTTCTCTAACATGCAGTATGTTTTTTTGAACATTATCTACAGTGCAAATGAGCAGAGTTGTGTTCCTAGCAATTCTTTCAGTCACATACTAGTCATAAAGGAAATCTTAGCATATTACAGAGAGTAGGTAACATTCATACAAAATATCTGACCACAAAAATGCAATTTAACTAAAAAGTAATGGCAAAATATCCTAGCACAAGAAAACCAGAAGTCCTTCTTTGTTCAAGTCTCAAATGACTCCTAGATATGATGTTTTAAGGACAATATAACATGGATTCAAAAATAATTGACTGCACCAATTAATAAGTAATTCGAAATTATATATAATAAAAATGGCAGCCAAGAGGAACAAATCTATGATAATCTCAGATATCTAAATTAGCATACCCACATGAGAAAACCACTATGCCTACTACTTTTTACCAAATAAGAGACTAATTTGAATATACTCCATTGTTTTTATTTTGAAAAATTCCAAACATATAGAAAACTTAAAAGAATAGCACAATAAACATTCATAAAACTTTTCACAAGAATTGCTGAAAGTGTAAGTGGAAAGCTTGACAATTATCTCTAAGCAACAGGAAACATACATACTTAGCTGATTTATAAAAAAAGCAAATACAATACAAATTAAAAATATAAATAAGATAACTATAACAAAATTTAACAAAAGATTTGATATATCTGAAGAAGTTATGAATTGGATGAAAAATCAGAAGAAATTATTTGGAAGGAGAATAAACTGACAAAAGGTGGAAAATATGAATGCTAACTTAAATGACATGGAGAATATGATAAAGAGATCCGAATAGGTAGCTAATTTGGGAATAGATGGAAAGAAGAGAGGATGAAGCAGAAGAAATATTTAAAACAATAAAGAAGGAAAATATCAAAACTGATGTAGGATTAAAGAATCTTAAATCTTAAGAAAATAAGCATATGGTTTACCTCCCAAATACTGTGACTGCTGCAACCCAAAAAAGTGAAAATATCCATAGCCTCCCAACCCCTATAAAAAGACCTATCACTTTAAAAAGACTGAGAGAAAGACAACCTTGTGAGAATCCCCTGGAAGCCAGAAACAAAAAGTAATATATCTTAAGTATTTTGGAAGATATAATAGCCAAACTAGATTCTAGACTCTGACAAATAGTTTTAAAGAATGAAGATAAATTAACTTGGTAACTAAACAATATATGTCTAAATAATTCAGCAGTCAAAGAGAAAGCCTTAGCAGAAATTAGGCAATATTCTGAATTCAACAAAGTGAAAATACAACTATGAAAATTTGAGGAATGTGTTGGAAAAGAAAGACCTTAAATCAATAAACTAATACCCTATCTTAAGAACTTAGAAAAAGAAAAGCAAAATAATACAAATCAAGATCAAAGAAGAAAATAATGATTTTAACAATGATTGGAGAAATCATAATTCTTGGATATTAATGGAAGAAATGTAACATGGTGCAGTCACTTTGAGAGTTCATTGAAAAGTTAAACATAGGGAGGGACCAAGATGGCAGATAGCTGATAGATCCTGGAACTCTGAGCTCTCACAAACTTGAAAGAAAACTTGAGGTTCATGGTGGCAAGGGTAGGGGAACCTGGCAACTTCACCAAGTAAGATATTTCCAACATATAATCAGACCAAATATACAATAATCTTTAAATTAGCTTTTATAGCACCAAACAGCTCCAGAAGCCTGGGAAATGTGGTTGCTGGCTACCACGTGAGCCGGGAAGTGGTTTCTTTTGTTGTTGTTGTTGTTATTTGTCTTTTTCCCTCTATCTCTCTGAAGAGGAAAAAAATCAATGCAGAAAGCTGCAGAACGAGTTCTGGAAGTGTCAAGGTTGTCCTGGACCCACCAAGATTTGTAGATGTGGGACCTCTGGCTAATGCCTGCCATCTGGGCCACCAAACCCTGATACCACTGAGAGAAACTACTACCCATTTAGGTGAGTTTGCCGCATCTTCAATCCTGTAGGAAACTGCATAGTCCAGTGCAGCTTGTTGGCACTGATTGCACCCCTCCTGGACAAAGCTGTTGGACTAATAAGTGGAATGAAATTATCTTTCTCTGCCTGGTAGATGAGGGGTGGCTCAGCCTGTGCAACCTGGGGAAAATAACACATTTGACCATGTTGAAGAAGCTGTAGGGAACAGAAACTAACTGCCTCCCCAGAGAAGAGCTTTTGACCAAAGGCTCAACTCTAGCTCCCAGGCTTGCCTGGTAGGTGGGAGGGGATGGTCACTGCTTACACATAAGCTCCTCACAGGACTACTTAAGAGAACCCATTTACTCAAACGAGCTGACCCTGACTGCCTCTACCCCCAAGAGGAGCCTGGGCTTAAATATCCTGAGTAGAGCCCCCCCACACCTGTCCAGTAGGGAGGGGCACCATCAACTGACACCCATTCAAGCATGTCAATCCCAAGGAGAGGCAGGGACCAAGAAAAAGCCACTATCAGAAGGAACAGCACCCAGGTTAGAAATTAGAGGGAAACACCAAGTGCATTCATTGAACTCAGAGGAAACTCACCCGTCTCCACAACAAGAAAGAAATCTGGAAAATAAACATATATTTAAAACAGAAATTTTACTTACCTTCTTTTCCCACTCTGTTGATTTAAATCTGCTTAGTCCTCTTTTACTTCATTTTCTTTTCTGTCTCCCTGCTTTTTTCATTTCTTCTTCATTTTTCTTCTTTCCCATTCCTTATCTTCTCTCCTTCCCTTCCCTTTCCCTCCTTTGTCCCTATCTCCTCCACATTAACCACTCATTGAGTAGTCTATTCTATGAACTTTACAAATAATTACCATCCTTCCTATCCCTCTGTAATCCCTGACAGTAGCATCCTGCTCCACAAAGACACACTTTAGGGCCTCATTACACCAAAGCCCCCATACTTCATTGCAGTTCTCCCCCTTTGCCCATCCCCTTCCCCATTTCCTCTTCTATCTCCATCATTTTTATTACCTACAGTTTAGTATCTATGCAAACAATTTTTATTTCCCCAAATACCTGATGTTTAATAGAAAATACCCTTGGCAATAGCCAAGGGTTTTATATACTATGTAAATAACTGGTTCAGATTTGAAAGCATGAATTTGTTATTGCTAATTATACCTCCAAGTCGGTGAACAGAGTAGATGCAACAAACTAGGTAACAATCAAGCTAGCTAGAGCACAGAAATTAGATCAAGGGAAAGGCAACAGGTGGTTAAAAACCCCCAACCAACTAAATCAACAACTCATGAGCAAATCTCAAAATAGAAACATGGAAAATAAAAGAAGGCAGAGGAATATAACTCGTCAATAGTTAGCAACCACACAATACTGGATTTGGTGGACAATGAAGGGGAGGGATCCTCAGTTGCTGAATCAGAAGAATAACAAGAATGTTAAAGGAGATTAAAGAGGGCCTAGCAACTCAATGAATACCAAGAGAATATGAACAAAAATAATGAGAAGACACAGAAATAGCTAAATGAACTCAAAGAGGACTTCAACAAACTTCAGAATGAAATTATAAATGAAGAGATAAATGAAATAATGAAGGCAATACAAGATGTGAAAGAGGAGCTTAGCAAAGATATGGAAAGTCTAAAAAAAAAAAGAATCAAACAGAACCCCTGGAAATAAAAAAAGTTCCTTAAGTCAAATAAAAAAGAGTTGAAAGTCACTTCAGCTCTGTAGAAGACAGAATTTCATGGCTTGAAGACAAAATAGATATTAAAAACAAAACAGAAAAATACTTAAAGACTGAAGAGTTGTAAAAAGAATTTACAAAAACTCTGCAATTCCATTAAAAGACCAAACCCAGGAAGTGGGGCATCAAAGGAGAAGTGGTACAAGCCAAAGGTATAGGAAACAAATCAGTAGCATAATAGCAGAAAAATTCCCAAATCTTGAGAAAGAAATGCCCATCCAGGTATAGGAGGTCTTTAGGACATTAAAAAGACATGACCCAAACAGAACCTCTCCACAGCATTTGATGTTAAAACAGTTAGCACAAAGAAAAAGGAAAGAATATTGAGGGCTGTAAGAGAGAAAAATCAAAGAACAAATAAGAGTAAATCCATTAAAATAATAGATTTCTCAACCAAAAATTTTAAAAGCAAGAAGTGCATGGAGTGAGGTATTTTGAGCATTGAAAGAAAACAATTTTTTTTTCTTTTTCTTTTATTATTCATATGTGCATACAAGGCTTGGTTCATTTCTCCCCCTGCCCCCACCCCCTCCCTTACCACCCACTACACCTCCTCCCTCTCCCCTCCACCCCCTCAATACCCAGAAGAAACTATTTTGCCCTTATTTCTAATTTTGTTTTTTTTTCCACTACAAAATAATTTATTACAATACAACTTCAGTGCAAAAACTCCTATGTACAAGCACACAGCACTGACTATCCTATTAGGGGACCCTCTTTTTCCCCCTTGCTTTGTGGACCTCTTCTATCAAATCTTTCAGATACTGGATCTCCTTGGCCAGAGCATCTGCCTTCTCTTTCAGAACCTCATTCTTCTTTTCTAGCTCTTTACATTCACCAGAATAATCAATGCCTATAATGTTTCCTGTCTGTGATCTCCCACCACTTGAGTCTTACCTGCACCCCAGGTCATCATGCTTTTTTACATTCAGATAGTATAGTATCTTACTTTTAGGATATTTGTGGTGATGCTAAAGCCTTCAATGAACACATCTCCAGAAGTAGCAATCTCTTCTCCAGTCAAAATTTGAAAGGTAGTTGTTTTTCCAGCTCCATTTAATCCAAGCAATCCGAAGCACTCCTCCTTTTGGATAGCAAGGGAGATATTTCTCACAGCCAGAATGGATGGAAATTTATAAAATATCTTAAAAGACAAAGAAAACACAATATATATCAATATATCTATCTCTATCTATCCATCTACCTACCTACCTACCTACCTACCTATCTATCTACACTTACAAGTCAAATACAACCAATAACTCAAATCCCTTTGGACCACACATCAAAATCTATGAGTGAGCCCTTGCCACCAGTGGCATGCTTTTAGGTAGGGATGAAACCAGCATATGTTGACCATTGAATGATGTTACCTTTGAGTTCTTTAATAAGCACTGTAGCATTCAATGACTCCTGAGACTGCTCCAGAATTCTCTCTCTTTCATGTTCTACATCTTTGTCTTCAGATTTCCCAGATAATTCTTGCGACACTCTATCCTATATTTCAAGACAAGAATCAGTGGTGGATACCCTTTAGGCATCTGTTCAAGACTGGATGGATTCAGAAAGACTAAACTGGAGGATATGTATCACCACAGATGTCATGTACAAATTCATTTCCTACTTCCAAAATTTAGAAACTAGGCTCACCATGAGTAAGTAGCATGTTCTGAAACAGCCATCATAAAAACTGCAGTCATCACAGATACCATTAATTATGGCCAAATATTATTTATTAATACTAAGGCATTTTCTAGGACATTACCAAGTGAGCAGACAGTAGGGAAAAGATTAAATCTTTCTTTTCTCAGGCAAACAGGGGAAACCAGGGCCAGATTCATAAAGGAAATTTCTGAGGTGAATTTAAAAACCGTTCATCAGGAGATTTAAAATGGGGAAGACATTCTATGTAGTGGTAAAATAATGAAAGACAACTCTAAGACTTGGGCCATTGTACTTTTTTATTTCTAACTTGTTTTGTTTAAACTTTTTATTTTGAAAAAAAATTAAAGAAAAGTTATAAACCTAGCACTGTTCCAATATATTTTTTACCCTTCTCTAGTGTTAACAGCTTACAAGACTGATACATTGGACAAAATTAGAAATTAACATTGATTTAATTATCTTAATTACAGCTCTTACTCAAATTTAGTGCAAAATATGTTGACTACCTTTAATGTCATTTTAGTGCAAGCTATTGAAGCATAATATATATCTAAATAAGTGCATAAATCATAAACTTACATCTTAATGAATTTTCACAAGGTGTATACAATACTTATGAAACAATTCCAGATAGAGGAAAAAGAACATTACCCATAAAGCAACTACAATTCTAACCTGTAACACCATGCATGTTATTGTATATTAGTTTTAACTATTTTCAAACTTTATACAAATGTAATTCTATTGTATATAATCTTTTGTGCCATTGCTTTTATATAATATCATGTGTATGAGATAATCTGTGATATTGCCTATGGATCATAGGCTGCTTTTTCTCATTTTTGTATCCTATTGTGTATGTATTCTATTAAAATAGATATTTTAATCCATTGTACTACAGATAGATGTGTGTTTTGCTTCCTTTTCTATTATGAATAATGCTGTGTGGACATTCTTTTAGAATGTTTAGCATGATATATTTTTAGTAAACAAGAGTGCATTGATGCTGGGTATCTACCTAAAAGGGGTACTGCTGGGTCATGATGTATGCACATTTTAATATGAATGTGAAGAAATGTTTTAGAAATAATGCCAGAAAGTTCTACAAAGGAGTATTTACATTCCTGATTTAGCATTTTGATGTTTATGTTTATTGCCCTCCAGTAAGCTTTAAAGTACATTTACCTGATGACTAATAACATAGTGTGCCTCCACATATATTTATTGGATATCTGGAGTTTTATTTGTGTATGAAGTCAGTGTCCAAGTGTTACCAATTTTTTAATTGGGTTTCTGCCTTCTTCTTACTGTTTTATAATTTAAAACTACTTTTCTACTCTGTGACTATCTTTCTACTCACTTAATGATGTCATTTGATAATAAGGCCTCCACTCTCATGATTTTTGTTCTAACATCTTACTGTTTTTTTCTTTTTACAGTTAGAAGACTGTAACAGTTATAAAAATACAATTCATCTTATGAAATAAGAGTTTATTATTTCCCATGTGGAACTGCAACCGAGGAAGCACCATTATTGAAAACATTTTTCCCCACTGCATTGTGTCAGCTTTTCTACAAGTCAGATTTGTGTTCATATTTCTAGACATTCTACTCCAATTGTTCTTAGACTTATCATGTACCATAATTACTTAGATGGCTTGTTAAAACACAGAATTCTGGTTTCTACCATAAAATCTTCTAATTCACTAGTTCTGGGAAGAATTTGCATGTCTAACAAATTCCTAGCTAATAAAGATAATCACACTTAAAGAAAAGTATGATTCTAACATATATATTGTTGTTTTCTGATGCATTGTTCTGTCCATCATTAGTTTTTTTAAATATGATTTTTCTGTTTTTTTCCTTTCTTGAGATTTTCTTATATATTCCTGACACTTTGCATTTGCCAGACATGTAAACTTTAGAATTAGTTGATTGATATCCTTCCACGTGCACACACAAGTACACTTACTAGGATTTGGACTGGAATAACAGCATGTTCAAATCAAATTTGAGAGGCATGGTCATGTTCTCATTATTGAAGCTTCCAAAGTATGAACGTGATATATTGCAATACTTACATGAATCTACATTAATTTTCCAAAAATGTTTCATAATTTTCAGTGTAAAGTCTTCCATATATTTATTTTTTTATTATCATATTATTTTTGTACTGGAGGTACATTGTGACATTTACAAAAGTTCTTACAATATATCACATTTGAATTCACCCCCTCCACCATTCTCTTTTATTCTCCCTCTTGCCATTCCTGGAATAGTTTCAACAGGTCTCATTTTTCCATCTTCATACATGAGTATATAATATTTCCACAATATGCACCATCCTGCACCTTTTTATTATATCCTCCTCCCTCTCACTGTCATTAATACCCAGACAGGATCTGTTTTATTTTCCTGTTCCCGACTTTTGAAAAAAAAGATATTTTTGTTTAAGGTAACTATACAGGGTGTTTCACTTTGACATTTCCATGTATTATAACTTGAACTGGTTCTCCCCTCTATTTCTCTTCTTTCTACCTTAGTTCCTCTTCTTATGGTGAATTTGACAAGTCTAAAAATTATATATTCATCCTTGTATTGAAAGTGTATTCAGCTTCTTTACTTCCTTTTTTTTACAACCTCCTCCCCTGTTAGTGAGTTCCCCTTTGCGTGACCTGTTTTTCACATTGCTTGTATTTGTGTTGAGCCTATAATATCCCACATATGAGAGAGAACATGTGGCCTTTGGCTTTCTGAACCTGGCCAACATTACTTAAGATGATGTTCTCCAGTTCCAGTCATTCCATGTATATTTTTTGTTAGATTTATTCTTAGCTATTTTTGTTTCTATCCTATCTTAATGGCATAATTTTATGTTTCATTTTTATGGCTAGCATTTCTTTAAGTTTTTTCTATTAGCAGACATAAAAAGTGAGGGGTTTCATTACAATATTTCCATACATTCATATAAGGTACTTTTCATTTTCACCTCCTCTATTATTCTTCCTCTTTCCCCTTTAAACTTTCTTACAGATTTAAAAATAGGTTTCATTATGAGCTTTTCATTTGTACATATGATATACTTAGATCATATTCTACCCTCTCACCTTCTTCTGATTCCTTCCCAATATCCCCTATTTATGGTCATGTCCTTTTTAAATTTTTAGACAGATCAGTATTTAAGAGAAAAATACAAATTTGTCTTTCTGTCTTTATTTTGCCTAATATGATCATCTCCAGTTCCATTCATTTTCATGCAAATGACATTATTTCATTCTTTATGAAATAGTACTCCATTGTCTATATATTCCACATCTTATTTATCCATTTATCTGTTGATGGACACTGATGCTGATTCTATAATTCAGCTATTGTGAATAGTGCTGCTATAAACATAGGTATGCAGGTATCTGTATTGTATGATGACATTTGTTTTTGGATATATGCCCAAGACTAGTATAGCAGGATCATATTATAGTTCTATTTTTAGTTTTTTAAGGACACTCCATACTTATTTTCATAGTGGCTGCAGTACTTTCCCCCCAGCAGTGTATGTGTTCCTTTTCACCTGCTTCCTTGCCAGCATTTGTTATGTTCTTAATGATAGTCATTATAATGGGTGATTTGTAATCTCAGTGTTGTTTTGAGGGCTTTTTGATTCTGGAGTTTGAACCTAGGTCCTCGTGCTTGCAAGGCTGTTGTTTCTACCACCTTCTAGGCAGGTATTTCAGCTATACTTGCAGCCCTGAATTCAATTTTTTGGTGATACTGGGGTTTGAACTCAGGGCCTCACACTTGCTAGGCAGGCCCTCTACCACCCATTCAATGTTTTTGATTAGCATTTCCCTTATGGCTAAGCTTCTTGAACACCTCTTGGTGTGTTTATTGGCCATTCGTAATTCTTTTGATAACCATTTCAATTCATTTGTCCATTTAATTGGATTATTTATTCTTTTGTGCCTAATTTTTGGAGCTCTTTATATATTGATACTAATCCCTTGTCAGATGAATAGTGAGCAAAGATTTTTCTCCCACTCTGTAGGCTATGATAATTGTTTAATTTGATGTTCAATTTAATGTAATACAATCAAATCTTGTTCCTGAGCTATTGGAGTCCTGTTGGAACATTGTTGCCTATACTAGAATCTTCAAATGTTTTTCCTATGTTTCTTCTAGCAGTTTCAAGTTCCAAGTCTTATTTTAAGGCCTTTGACCTATTTTGAATTTATTTTTGCATAGAATGAGAGAAAGGGGCCTAGTTTCAACCTTTTACATGCAGATATCCAATTTTCTCAGCACCATTTGTTGAGGAGGCTTTTTTCCAATGTACTTTTTTTGGCAGCTTTGTTGAGAATCAGATGACTGTAGCTACGTTTATTTTTGAGTTCTCTTTATCATTCCATTAGTGTACATGTCTGTTTCTATGCCAGTACCATGCTGTTTTATTACTATGGCTCTATAGCATAATTTGAAATCAGATATTGTGATACCTCCAGCATTATTCTTTTTGCTCATGATTGCTTTTGTTATTCTGGGTCTTTTGTACTTTCATATGAATTTTAAGATAATTTTTATTTTTGTGAAGAATATTGGGATTTTGATATGGGTTACATTGAATCTGCAGATTGCTTTTGATAGAATAGCCATTCTCATAATTCTGTCAATATGTGAACATGGGAGGTCTTTCCATATTACAGTGTCTTTTTCTTTTTCTTTTTTTTTTAGTTGAAGAGGCTTTTTCTCCAAAGCATATTTTGGGTACTTTTGTCAAAAATCAGATGGCTATTGTTGCATGGGTTTGTGTTAGTGTCTTCTATTCTATTTTATTGGTCTTCTTGTCTGTTTTTATGCAAGTACCATGCTATATTTATTGATATTGTTATGTAGTATAGTTTGAAGTCAGGTATTGTGGATTAAGAACTGTGGATTACACACAAAGGGGTTTTATTCAGACATAAACAAGAAAAAAATTATGTTACTTGCAGGTAAATGGATGGAACTGGAAAACTTCATGTTAAGCAAAGTAAGCAAGGCTTAAAAAAGTCAAAGGTCTCATGTTTTCCTTCATATGTGGATGCTAGACCTATACATTAATGTATATATAGATACCTATGTATGTATTTTGTGTGAGAGAACAAAATTATATTAGTGAGTCTGAGGGGACTTATGGGAGGTGGGAGAGGTAAAGAAAATGTTAGAGAATGAAAAATATTGAAACAACCTATTTATATATGAATATAATATAACACACTGTAAGTTACTCAATACTAAGGGAGCATGGTGACAGATAATGAGTAAGTAATGAGGGGAAGGTTAATTTGATTAAACCATGATATATACAGGCTTAAGGTACTAAAGTGAAACCCCCTTGGACTATCAATATACACTTAAAAAATGAATGGCATGAGGGAAAATAGTCCTTTTCTGGGGATGTGTAACAGTGCGAGGTGGGTAGGCACAAGAAAAAGGGATAGAGGGTGGATATGGTGGATATATTTTGTATCCACATATGAAAATAGAAAAATCAAACTTGTTTAAATTTTTCTAAGAAGGCAGAGAGGAGGAAAGAAGGAGAATGATGGGGCGGGGGGGAGTGTAAATCTAAGATATATTGTAAGTACATATGTAAATATCACAATGTATACCCCTGTATAACTATTTACACTAATAAAATATTTTTTAATGCAGTCTCTAGAACTTGGCTTGGTGACTCCTAATTACAACTTTAGCACTTTACATTTTCTTTTATAAGAAATCTTTGTTTTCCTGACTTGTAATTGCTTATCTCTGATTTGATTCCTGTCCTGAGGCCCTTTCTCCTGCATGTCAGTAGACATCTCCTTTCCTCCCTCCTCCATGTCCTGGTATATGTTTACTCCTCCTGTACCTTTCTGGAGACTTGTCCACCATCTAATGTGATACCAGGCACATAATAGGCATGTGAGGGATATCTTTGAAATGTGTAACAACATCAAATTGGGCATCAGGCTTTGCTTTCTATGAATAAATTGCTGGTAGTAACCAGCTGTTTGCTTGTTGACTTGACTAGATTCCCTAGTCCCTGCTCTGCTTATCCATGGGAGAAATCCCTACTTTATCTTGTAGATTAATGTCTAAGCTCATAGGCTTGACTGCCAGGTGCTGGCTCCAGTGTTGATTTAGTTATTTAGTATCCACCCCACCTTGAGAGGCGCATCCTGTATTTTCCCTGCCTCACCAAATTCCACTATTCCTTTCTTCCCCACATATATTGTCTTTAGTACCTACGGAGACCTTTTGTGGACAACCTAAAGAAAGTCACAATGAATCAGCAAGGGATAGACTGCATTCATATGTGATAAGAGTCATGTGTTTTCATGCATTTTTTTGTATCAGAGAAGTCTCTTTGCCTCAAAATACTCTTTCCTCTGAAACTACTTCAGGTGATGGTTCTCAAAATGTGGAACAGCACCATAATTACCTGAAAACTTATTACAAATGCAAATTTTCAAGGTCTACCCTGTATCAATGATATCAAAAAGCTAGAGGATAGAGTCTAGCAATTTGTAGTTTAAATGCCTTATTGGTGATTCTGATTTTTTCACATATGTAAACAGACACTGCACAGCTTCGTTATTAAGTGTGTCTTCTATATGCTAGCATAATAAGTATCACTTGGGAGTTTTTAGAAATATCCAGGGATAAATAAAGATGAATGGGGAGTTTGGGGAGAAAATTATAGTCAAAAGATTAAAAATATAATGTTTGGAGTGGCAGAAGTCAAAACATACAGAAACTACAAAGTGCAAATTTTGGTGAAGACGTCTGATTCATGTAGATCCCAGTCAATATGGATTGGTTTGTTATCTCCAGTGTTATGGTTTGATTATGAAATTCTCCCTACCTGCTCATGTGTTGAGCCCTTGGTTCCCATCCTACAATGCTATTTTGGGATCTTGTGCAAACTTTAGGAGGTGGGACCTCTCTCCAGGAAGTAGGCCACTGGGAAAGGTCCTTGGGAGTATCTTGTCCCTAGTCCATTCTTCTCTTGCTCTCTGCTTCCTGTCCACCATGAGGAGAATACCTCCTTTGCCACATGTTACTACGGCCATCATGTTCTGCACAAGTCCTATTTTCCACGAGGAAAATAAATCTTTCTTCTTCTAAGTTTTGGTCATGGTGATGAAAAAGCTAATACATGCAGTAATGGAGTTAGCATATGTAGAGATATGTTTTTTGTTTTAGAGTTATCTCTGAGGTCCACGCTCAACTATTTACCTTATTAAGTGTCCTGTAGATACCAAAGGAAATGTAGCAAACCACAAAGGCTCTCAGTCTCCATATGGTAGTTTCCAGAAGGAAAATCAAGAGGAGGAAAATAAATCCTGTGGCAGCCATTGCAATTACATGCGTTCCAATTGCATTTTTGTTCATACTGTATACAGGAAGTTCAATTACTGACAACAACAAAGACACAGACTTACTTTTAAAATATTAATAGAGTGAGATATCAACAATATTTCTGAGTAGGAAATTACCAGATTTCATTCTCCCTCACAGTTATATCATCAACAGAATATACCTTGGTAAAACTCTCAAAATATACAAATAAGAGCAAGTCACTTGTGTTTAATTGTAATGAATAAAATTTTACATTGATATGGTAAGATAAATAATCTTCCTTAGACCATCCCCTCTCTTTCCAACAAGGCAGCCCACCATCAGACAGAGAGAAATTCCCAAGGTTGACACCCTCCACAGACAGAAAAGAGAATATAGGAAGAAGACACACAGCTTCCTTAGCATTCTGAGAAGATTTCTGGGAAATCCACTTCAGGTATTGAGAGGGGATCCAAGATGGCTACTAGAATGCAGAAGCAGACACTGTGAGCTCCATAAATCAAAAATTTTGCTAAGATGCTGGAGCCACACTTGGCAGAAAAAAAGCAGCAAGAGGAATCAAGGCTTCCACACACTGAACACCCAGCCAGTACAAGGCTTCTCTATGCCACGTTACACTGAGAAAAGAGGAGGGCTCATGCACCACCAGATGCCAGCTCCAAACCTGCTTGGGAGACATCCAGCAGACCAACAGGTGAGCAAATAAGTGGCATGTGGTATTCCCACAGCCACTCCTGGGATAAACCAGCCTAGTCCCTGGGACAGATTGACCCCCCACCCCACACAAAAAAACTGAATAATAAACAAGAAACTGAAAAGGAACATGTAGCAGAGGGGGCGGGGTACTGTAAGTGCACCAGAGAAGGGGGAGGGGCAGGGAGGAGATGTCCTTGAGAGCTTACAGTAAACAAAGACTGGAAAGGCAGATGGGCTTACAGAGGGCAGGTGACAAGCCACTGCCTGAAATAGGGCAGATAGCGGTCCACAAAGCTCATCTCCTGAGCCAGTAAGCAACATCCAAAGTCAAATGATGTTGCAAAACTGAAAAACAATCATCAAACCAGCATAACATGCTGACAACAGGGAGCCGAACAACAGATCTCTGACCTTGCTCAGAGGAAGGGGCCAAGACAAAAGCAGGATGGCTGTTAAACCACAGAGTTGATCTCTGGAACCTGAGGACAAGCTGCCCCTTGCTGAAGGAGGAGCTGATTAAACAGCTGCTGCTGAAAGATGCAAAAAACAAAACAAACAAACAAACAAAAACTGGCGAGTCACCCCAACTACCTGGAGAGACTAAGACAAAGCTTCTGCTTAAATACCAAACACCAGGACTGGATGCTGAAGATGTAACACCAGAACTACTAAGACTGAAATTCTATTGTTCCTGAATCTGGAATTTTTTAATGTGTTTGTTTGTTTTGTTCCCTGTTTGTCTATCACCTCTCCCTATTGATTTCTTTGGTTTTCTTTTTTTTCTCTTACTTTCTTTGTTTTGTTAGTTTTACTATTGTAAATTAGCTAATACTAAATTACACACAGACCAGGGGCAAAACAGAACCAAGTGAAGTGATGGGAAGACAAAAAAGGGATAGAAACCATTCTCCCCACAAAAATAAATTAGTACAGGATTCAGAGGAAAATGAAGAAAATGATACCAGTTTCTGGACTCCAACAATACAAAGATAAACTATGCTAAGGAACCCAAGGAGGCCCACAAGAACAATCTGAAAGAAGAAATCCTGCAAGTAATCGCTGAGAATTTCATGGAGCTGTTATTAGACATGGTCAACCAAAATGTACAAGAGTCACTCAAGAAATTCCAAGACAATAAAAATAAAGAATATGAGAGGACACAAAAACAAATAAATGCACTCATACGAGCCCTAAATAAACAACAAAGTGAAACAGAAAAACCATAAATGAATTAAGGGCAAAAATTGAAAAAATTAAAGAGGAAGTGACCCATGATATGGAAAATCTCAGAAAAAAGAATGAAACAGAAATACAAAACACAATTTAGAACAAGCAGAAGACAGAACCTTAGAACTTGAAGATGAAATGGAATTTAAAGGAAAAACTGAAGAGGTATTAGTCAAACAACTCATGACCAGTGAAAGGAATATGCAAGAACTCACCGACTCCATCAAAAGACCAAACCTGAGATTCATGGGAATTGAAGAGGAGAAGAGGTGCAAGCAACAGGAATTCATAATGTATTCAACAAAATAATAACAGAAAATTTCCCAAATCTAGAGAAAACCATGCCCATTCTGGTACAGGAAGCCTCCAGGACACCAAACAGACGACCAAAATAGAACTACCTCATGACATATTATCATTAAAACAACAAGCACAGAGACTAGAGAAAGAATATTGAAGGCTGTAAGAGAGAAAAAACAAATACCATACAAAGGTAAACCCACCAAAATCACAGCAGATTTCTCAACGGAAACCTTAAAAGCAAGAAGAGCATGGAGTGAGATATTCCAGGCACTGAATGAAAATAACTTCAACCCTAGGATACGCTACCCAACAAAACTATCATTCAAAATAGATGAAGCAATAAAAGTATTCCATGATAAGCAGAAGCTAAAACAATATATGACCACCAAGCCACCACTAAAAAAGATTCTTCAAGGAATTCTGTACACAGAAAATGAAAGCAAACAAAACCATAAAAGGACAATAGGTACCAAACCACAGAAGAGGAAAAGACAAGAAAGAAGAGAGTAACATTGATTTAGCTGCACACAATCAAACCCTTAAACAACAAAGACTAAATGACAGGAATCACCACATACCTATCAATACTAACAATGAATGTTAATGGACTTAACTCTCTCATCAAAAGACAACATTTGGCAAACTGGATTAAAAAGGAAGATCTAACAATCTGTTGCTTAAGGAGACCCATGTCATTGACAGAAACAAGCACTGGCTTAGGGTGAAATGCTGGAAGAAGATTTACCAAGCCAATAGCCCCCAAAAACAGGCAGGAGTAGCAATACCTATCTCAGACAAAGTAGACTTCAAACTTACATTGATCAAATGAGATAAAGAAGGGCACTCCATACCAATAAAAGAGGAAATACACCAAAAGGAAATAACAATTATCAACTGATATGCACCCTAAGTCAATGCATCTAATTTCTGAAGGACCTAAAAACATATACAGACTCCAACACAGTGGTAGTGTGAGACCTTAATACCCCCATTACCAATAGATAGGTCATCCAATCAAAAAATCAATAAATAAATTCTAGAACTAAATCACACCATAGATCAAATGGACCTAGCTGATGTCTACAGAATATTTCATCCAACTTCTGCACAATATACATTCTTCTCAGCATCCCATGGAATCTTCTCCAAAATAGATCATATCCTAGGGCACAAAGCAAGCCTCAGCAAATATAAGAATATAGAAATAATCCCATGCATTCTATCTGATCACAATGCATCAAAACTAGGACTCAACACAAAAGCAACAATAAAAAGCATGCAAACAATTGGAAGCTGAACAACACATTGATCAATGATCAATGGATAATTGATGAAATAAAAGAGGAAATTAAAAGGTTCCTGGAATTTAATGAAAATGAAAACACGACATACCGGAACCTATGCGACACAGCAAAGGAAGTCCTAAGAGGAAAGTTTATAGCCATGAGTGCATATATTAAAAGGACAGAAAGATGTCAAATCAATGACCTAATGCTACATCTCAAAATTCTAGAAAAACAAGAACAAGCAAAACCCAAATCAAGCTTAAGGAGAGAAATAATAAAAATAAGGGCCAAAATTAATGAAATAGAAACAAACAAACAAAAAAAAAAACATACAAGCAATCAATGAAACAAACTCTGGTTCTTTGAAAAATAAATAAGATTTGACAGACCCTTGGCAAACCTGACTAAAATGAGGAGAGAAAAAACCAAATCAGTAAAATCAGAAATGCAAAAGGGGAGATAAGAAACACCACGGAAATCCAGAATATCATCAGAGACTACTTTGAGAACGTATATTCAAAAAAATTTGAAAATCTTGAAGAAATGGACAGATTTCTAGATACTTATGACCATCCTAAATTGAACCAAGAGGATATTAATCATCTGAATAGGTTTTTAACAAAAAATGAAATTGAAGCAGCAGTAAAGAGTCTCCCAAAAAAGAAAAGTCTGGGACCTGATGAATTCTCAGTTGAATTCTACCAGACCTTTAAAGAAGATCTAATACCAACTCTCCTTAAACTGTTCCATGAAACAGAAAGGGAAGGAACCCTGTCTAATTCATTTTATGAAGCCAGTATTACACTCATCCCAAAACCAGACAAAGACGCCTCCAAAGGGGAACTATAAGCCAATCTCCTTAATGAACCTTGATGCAAAAATCCTCAATAAAATAATGGCAAACTGAATTCAACAACACATCAGAAAGATAATTTACCACAACCAAGTTGGCTACATCCAGGGATGCAGGGGTGGGTCAGCATATGCAAATCTATAAATGTAATACAGCACTTTAATAGAAGCAAAGACAAAAACCACTTGATCATCTCAATAGATGCAGAAAAAGCCTTCAACAAGATCCAACACCACTTCATGATAAAAGCTCTATCAAAACTAGGAATAGAAGGAAAGTACCTCAACATCATAATGGCTATATATGACAAATCTACAGCAAACATGATACTGAATGGTGGAAAACTGAGACTATTACCCCTAAAATCAGGAATGAGACAAAGGTGCCCACTATCCCTACTCCTATTCAAAACAGTACTGGAATTCCTAGCCAGAGCAATTAGGCAAGAAGAAGAAATAAAAGGAATACAAATAGGTAAAGAAACTGACAAAATATCTGCATTTGCAGACGATATGATCCTATACCTTAAAGACCCAAAATACTCTACCCAAAAACTCCTAGACACCATAAACAGCTACAGCAAGGTGGCAGGACAGAAAATCAACTTACAAAAATCGTTAGTTTTTCTATACACCAACAACGAACAAACTGAGAGAGAATATGTGGAAATAATTCCATTTATAATAGTCCCCACAAAATCCCAAATACCTAGGAGTAAACTTAACAAAGGATGTGAATTACCTCTACATGGAGAACTACAAACTCCTGAAGAAAGAGATCGAGGAACACTACAGCAGGTGGAAAGATCTCCGGTGCTCATGGATTGGTAGTAACAACATAGTAAAAATGGCTATTCTACCAAAAGCAATCTACATGTTTAATGCAATTCCCATAAAAATTCCAATGACATTCATTAAAGAGATTGAAAAATCTACCGTTAAATTTATATGGAAACACAAGAGGCCACAAATAGCCAAGGCAATACTCAGTCAAAAGAACAATGCTGGAGGTATCACGATACCCGATTTCAAACTATATTACAAAGCAATAACAATAAACACAGCATGGTACTGGCACAAAAACAGACATGAAGACCAGTGAATAGAGGATGCAGATATGAATCCACAGAACTCTGCCCACCTTATTTTTCACAAAGGCACCAAAAATATACGATGGAGAAAAGATGGCCTCTTCAACAAATGTTGCTGGGAAAAGTGGTTATCTGTCTGCAAAAAACTGAAACTAGATCCATGATTATCACCCTATTCTACTATCAACTCAAAATGGATCAAGAACCTTAATATCAGACTGAAACTCTGAAGTTAGTAGGAAAGAGCAGGGAATACTCTGGAAGAAATACATATAGGCAAAGACTTCCTCAATTGAACACCAGCAGCCCAGCAACTAAGAGAAAAGATAGACAAATGGGACTTCATAAAATTAAAAAGCTTCTGCACAACAAAAGAAATGTTCTCTAAACTGAAGGACCACCTACAGAGTGGGAGAAAATATTTGCCAGTATACATCAGACAAAGGACAGATAACCAAAATATACAGGGAATTAAAAAACTAAACTCTCCCCAAATCAATGAACCAATAAAGAAATGGGCAGCTGAACTAAACAGAGCTTTCTCTAAGAAGAAATTCAAATGGCTAAAAAACACATGAAAAAATGCTCACCATCTCTAGCCATAAAGGAAATGAAAATTAAAACCATACTAAGATTCCACCTTACCTGTTAGAATAGCCATCATCAAAAACACCACCAATAACAGGTGTTGGCGAGGATGTGGGGAAAAAGGAACCATTGCACACTGCTGGTGGGATGCAAGGTAGTGCAACCACTCTAGAAAAAAATATGGAGACCTTTTTAAAAATCAAAACATAGATCTGCCATATGATCCAGCAATCCCACTCCTGGGGATATACAGGAGTATGCAACACAGGTTACTCCAGAGGCACCTGCATACCCATGTTTTTTGCAGCGCTATTCACAATAGCCAATTTATGGAAACAGGCATGATGCCACACTACTGGTGAATGGATCAAGAAAATGTGGTACTTACACACAATGGAGTTTTACTTAGCCATGAAGAAGAATGAAATCTTATTATTCTCAAGTAAATGGATGGAACTGGCGAACATCATCCTGAGCAAGGTTAGCCAGGCCCAGAAGACAAAGAATCATATGTTCGCCCTCATATGCAGACTTTAGATCTAGGGCAAATAGAGCAATGTTGTTGGACTTGGTTCACACGCTAAGGGGAGAGCACATATGGGAGGAATGGGGATAGGTAGGAAACCCAAAACATGGAAGTAGTTGATGTCCCCACTGCAGAGGAGTTAATACAGAAACCTTAAAGCGACAGAGGTCAATATGGGAAGGGATCAGGTACTAGTGAAAAGGTCAGGCAGAGATGAATCAAACTAGGTTGTAATACACTTGTGCATGGAAGCAATGCTGGGAATCTCTCTGTGTAGCTATCCTTATCTCAACTAACAAAAACGCTTCGTCTCTCTTATTATTGCTTATGTTTTCTCTTCAACAAAATTGGAAAAACGGGCAGAACAGGTTCTGCCTGGAAGCAAGAGGAGTGTGGGGGTACAGGGAGGGGGTGGAGGCTGAGGGGAGAAATGGCCCAAAAAATGTATGCACATATGAATAAATGAATAAAAAATAAAAAAAAGTAATCCACTTCAGTTCTCAACTCATGGGGATCCCAGCAGAAAAACTGAATGAACTAGGCTAAATGGAGTCTAACAGAATAGAAGTAAGTAGGCAGAGCTAAAAGAGATCAGTGTGCCATCTTAATGCAAGTAGAGTATACCTGCTCACCAGTACAGTCAATCTGGTTGCTCCCAAATGAGGTGCGAAGTGCTACTTGGCTTGACTTCATAGACAGGAAACCTTCTGGTCTATTATCACTCCATAACTGAGAGCCCCTCAGGGAAGGATAAAACCTCTCACAGTAAATTACTAAAGCTAGTGTGCCAAATACAGATGTTTATTCATCTTCCCTGAGACTGCAAAGAATATGTACAACCTTGTCCAGAGTGGGACAAGATCAATTTGAAAATAGCAACAGTAAACATGTGTCACACACCTAGAAATTTAAATAGTATTTTTGCAGTCTAAAGCACCACATTTAGATCCCACTCCAGGAGGAACAAGATCAGTGCATTACCAGAAAAGATGCCCTTTGGTCCAGTCAGAACAGTGGTAATTTCTATTCATCATCTCAGCATAACCTCATACTACAACTAGTCATCTTGATATACAGCAGAACTAAGTTAGTTGCCACACCTGAATTTAGGGCAAAGGCAGCACAAAAAGACTGAGAGAATCTAAAAGTAAGCACTGACAGCTAAAAGACATTACCAGCTGCCCTAACCAAAACCATGAGTTGTTATAAACAGTGAAAGTTTATCACTTAAAAACAAAGTACCTGCAAAAAGCCAGAAAACATGATAGCTTCAACAAATGTGCAAACAACAATTTAAGGACATAAGAATTACAAAGACTCGGAAATTATATCTCCATAATCATTCTCCAAAGAAACGGACCCTAAAAAAAGAGATATCTATGAACTATCAGAAAAAGAATTTAGAATACTCCCCCGTAAAAAGTTCAGGGAACTTTAAAATTACACAGATAAAATAATAAATGAAACTTGGAAAACAATAATGAGAAGTCCAAAAGGAAACAGAAACAATTTTTATAATACCAAAGAGAAATCCTTGAAATTAAGAATACAACAGCAGAATTTTAAAACATTTTAAAAAGTTTCAACAGACAGCTCAATCAAGTTAATAAAGAATCAGTGAACTTGGAATACCCTATGAGAGGAGCAAAGAGTAAGAGGAATAAAAAGAATGAAGAAAGTCTACAAGAATATGGAACATCATAAAGAGATTGAAACAAGCCACAATAAGAATCAAAGAAGGCGAAGAAGGATAAATTGAGCCTGAAAGCATATTTAAATAAATATTACTTCGGAGGCAGTGGCACATGCCTGTAATCCTCAGGATTGTGATTCAAGGCCAGCTCAGGTCAAAGGTTGGTGAGCTCTAACCTCAACCAACAAGCTGGGTGTAGAGGCATGCACCTGCAATCCCAGCTATACAGGAGGCATACTTAGGAGGATCATAGTCCAGGTCAGCCCAGACAAAAATAATGATACCCAATCTAAAAATCATTTTAAAAAAGTAAACATGTGCTGGAAGTGAGGCTCCAGAAAGTGACACAGCACTTGCCTAGCAAGATCAAGGCCTGATGCTAAAAATATACGATGGAGAAAAAGCAGCCTCTTCAATAAAAACTGCTGGGGAAGGGCTAGGGTTGTGGCTCAAGTGGTAGAATGCATGCCTAGCAAGAACAAGGCCCTGAGTTCAAACCCCAGTACTGTCCAAAACAAACAAACAAACAAACAAACAAACAAAAAAACCAGAAAAACTGCTGGGAAAACTGGTTAGCAGTCTGCAAAAATCTGAAACTAGATCCATGTATATAACCCTATACCAATATTAACTCAAAATGGATCAAGGATCTTAATATCAGACCACAAACTCTAAAGTTGATACAGGAAAGAGTAGGAAATACTCTGGAATTAGTAGATATAGGTAGGAACTTTCTCAATGGAACCCCAGCAGCTCAGCAACTAAGAGACAGCATAATAAATGGGACTTCATAAAACTAAAAAGCTTCTGCTCATCAAAAGAAATGATCTCTAAACTGAAGAGAACACCCACAGAGTGAGAGAAAATATTTGCCAGCTACACATCAGACAAAGGACTGATAACCAGAATATATAGGAACTTAAAAAACTAAATTCTCCCAAAACTAAAGAACCAATAAAGAAATGGACAAGTGAACTAAACAGAACTTTCTCAAAAGAAGAAATTCAAATGGCCAAAAAACACATGAAAAAATGCTCACCATCTCTAGCAATAAAGGAAATGCAAATTAAAACCATGCTAAGATTCCACCTCACCCCTGTTAGAATAGCCATCATCAGCAACACCACCAACAACAGGTGTTGGCGAGGATGTGGGGAAAAAGGAACCCTCTTACACTGTTGGTGGGAATGTAGACTAGTACAACCACTCTGGAAAAAAATTTGGAGGCTACTTAAAAAGCTAGACATCGATCTACCATTTGATCCAGCAATACCACTCTTGGGGATATACCCAAAAGACTGTGACACAGGTTACTCCAGAGGCACCTGCACACCCATGTTTATTGCGGCACTATTCACAATAGCCAAGTTATGGAAACAGCCAAGATGCCCCACCACTGATGAATGGATTAAGAAAATGTGGTATCTATACACAATGGAATTTTATGCAGCCATGAAGAAGAACAAAATGTTATCATTTGCTGGTAAATGGATGGAATTGGAAAACATCATTCTGAGTGAGGTTAGCCTGGCCCAAAAGACCAAAAATCGTATGTTCTCCCTCATATGTGGACATTAGATCAAGGGCAAACACAGCAATGGGATTGGACTTTGAGCACATGATAAAAGCGAGAGCACACAAGGGAGGTGTGAGGATAGGTAAGACACCTGAAAAATTAGCTAGCGTTTGTGGCCCTTAATGCAGAGAAACTAAAGCAGATACCTTAAAAGCAACTGAGCTGGATAGGAGAAGGGGACCAGGAACTAGAGAAAAGGTGAGATCAAAAAGAATTAACCTAGAAGGTAACACACATGTACAGGAAATTAATGTGAGTCAACTCCCTGTATAGCTATCCGTATCTCAACCAGCAAAAACCCTTGTTCCTTCCTATTATTGCTTATACTCTCTCTACAACAAAATTAGAAATAAGGGCAAAATAGTTTCTGCTGGGTATTGAGGGGTGGGGGGGAGAGGGAGGGGGCGGAGTGGGTGGTAAGGGAGGGGGTGGGGGCAGGGGGGAGAAATGACCCAAGTCTTGTATGCACATATGAATAATAAAATAATAATAATAAAAAACAAATCTTGATGTAAAATTGAACCTGAAAGTTTTGATGTAAATATTATGAAAGATGAATCATAAATTAAAAGTCTGATACAAAAAAGAAGACAAGGGCTCAGGAGCATGTAGAGGAAAGAGAATCTACACACTGTTTTGTGGGAATATAAATTAGTAGAGTCATTATGGAAAAATGGAAGCTCATCAAAAATTATAAGAAGTTCTTTCATTTCGTAATATGAACTTTGATATATCTTTACTTTCATTCAGTTTAAAATACTTTTCTAATTCCCTCCTAATTTATTTTTCACCAGTATGTTTTATTTTGTATTTAAGCATTTTGCACAATTTCTAATTTGGAAATGTTCTGGATATGCTATTAACTTAATTTATAACATACCCAGAACATCTCCAAATAATTTTACACACACACACACACACACACACGAGATTTAAAATTCATTGATGACAACTCTTTTGTGGTCTATATGAGTATTCTATGTACAAATGTAAAAAACATGTATTCTGCTGATGTTGGATTCTTTTGCTGAAAATATTAATTTGGTCCAGCTGGCTGCTAGAATTAATAAACTTTTTAGTATCTTTTCTGAATTTCAGACTTACTCTTCTATTAGTTCTTTGCAAAATAGTGTTGAAATCATTAATTTAATTGTGGATTTGTGTGTTTTTCTTTTCATTACTCTCAATTTTGATATTGGATTGCTTAATTCCATCTTATATATATGAACCACTGGTTTCTCTGCTACATACCTAATGTGTTTTGCACTCACATGTTCTGTAAATTGTTCTGGCTATAATTCTTGGTTAGGCATGGAAAACAACATATATGATTATAATCTTACCCAGACTTAGCCTTTCACTAAACTTTATGTGGACTCTCTCCTCTTGATCTTTCCCCTTGGACCCACACACTTAAATTTATTGATATAACTGAATTTTGTGTACAATTGCTTGAATTCTGTGTCCCCTCATGAACTCATCAGCTACTATAATAGGTAGAGCATAGTTTTAATAGGTGCCCTTCTCCTTTCCATATTCTGTTTTCCCTACTAATATGAAAATACTGCAGAATATGTAATAAGCAACACAGGGTCCTCATTAGACATTTCTGAAGCTGAGATAAAAGTTTGTCCCTTCCTTTTCACTGAATTGTTATCCTGTCTCTTCATTTCTGGTTCTCTTTTCCATTTAAGCACTCTCACTACTAAAATAACTATTTATAATCTTTAATTGCTCATTCAACAAACATTTGTGGATCTATCAGGTACCAGACCCCATGTTAGAAAGTCAGTAATTTAACATTAATTTGGAATCTTCCCCTCAAAAACTGGTGTGTAGGGTGAGGGCTATGACAGAAATGTAAATACAATGCACATTATAATTAGATCCTCACCAAGGAGATCCTTTCCTATCAAGAAATGCATTATGTACATAAAAATTTAAATCTTACCTCTATTATTTACACATTTAGGATGTAGGGCAAATTATTTACATTTGTGTTCCCTCAAAATGAGAAGAGTAACACATAACTTGATGAGTTATTAAAATGAGTCACAATGTTAATTCACATGTAATGAGCAATTAACTAGTAATTCTGATGAGCCTTGGAAAGCCCCAGATACTCACATTCTTTTATACAATTTGAAGAAGCAGAAACATTTTTCAAGGAAGAACAAAACTGTTTCCTTTCTTGGAGATCATAATATTTGCCGATGCTCATTCCAAGGTTATAAGTAGGTAACAGCAGCAATGAATTAAGTATGAATAGTTTAATAGAGTGACTAATGCCTATGATATAAAAGATAACATTAGCATATTTATATAAAATGAACTTTCGAAGGAAAATATCTTCTCAAGTTGCAAATGAAACTGAGAAAATTACAAATCATATTATTTTCACAAAACTCCAAATTCCACCCTTGATGTCATAAAACAGCTTGTATTGATACGTACAGCTTTGGAAAATCTTTGTGGGAAAGCCAATGTCCATGTAATCTTTCTTTCACCTGATGTGAACAGGAAATCAATACTGATTACTTCTTTTATCTTATGTGATTAATAAAGAAACAAAGTTGTGGTGAGAAATTTAGCCTAGAACTAGGAAATTGATAAGGAATGTTTTATCCTTTGAAAGGAGATGTGTCTTCAATGAAAGAACTTTAAAGCTAACTGAGGTTCCTCTATTTTTATTAATGTATATTAATTGTACAAATTGAAGTGTTTCATTGCATTATCTCCATACACACTTTGATCATATTTACCTCCTCTATTACTTCCTTCTTAAGCCTCCATTTTTAACTGTTCTGCAGATTTTCTAAATGGGTTTTGTTATGATCTTTTCATTCATTCATGCAATGTACTTCTATTATATTCTCCCTCATGTTTTCCCCATCCATGTCCTATTGGTTCTTTCCCAAATAGTTCCCCTTTTGTGTTCATGTCCTTTGTTTAAGATCTAGATCTTGCACTTGAGAGAAAATGTGGTATTTGTCTGAGTCTGGCTTATTTTGCTTAACATATTGATCTCCAGTTCCATCTATTTTCCTGCAAATGACATAATCTCTTTATGGCTGAGAATACACCAGTGTCTATATATCCCACATTTCTTTATCACATATATATCACATTTCTTTATCTGTTCATCAGTTGATAGGCACTTAGGCTGATTCCATAGCATGGCAATTGCGAATAATGTAGCTATAAACATGGGTGTGATTGTATCCTTATTATATGCTGACTTAACATCACTTCAGGTTATATGTCCAAGAAGGATATCATATAATAGTCCTAGTTTTCGTTTTTTGAGGAACCTTCCATAGTGCCTATACTAATTTGCATTCCTACCTTGTATATATCTTTAAATATTAAATTGGATTATATGATAGTTGATGAATACATATGAGGAAATATGAAGCACAGTTAATGGTTAAGGTTTTGAATTGTCATTGTAGGGCTTCAAGACTTGAGTTCAATTTATTGTGAATAAAGATAAAGTGATTATGAGAGGAGGAAAAAGCATATTTGTAATACTCAATGACAAAAAAGTGATCACTCAGTGAGGATGATAGATGACAGTGAGTGAGAGAAATTTCTACCTAACATGTAAATTCTCTAAGTGGTAAAAATATAAGTCATATCAAAGAGTCAAAAATGGCATAGATACATATAATTTGATAGCCAGAAATAGTCTGGGACATTGATTGACCATGAGTAGAAGTCAAAAATGACAAGAGATACTGCATGAGATAATGTTGTGGCTTAGTCATTTAGCCTCTCTGTAGAACATGTAAATATCTTCCTACCTCTAAGGAAAAGAGGAACATATTCCCAGGTAAAGAGTAAAATGATTCCATAGCTGGTAAGGTGCTGAAGATAGTATATGGTTGGGAGTAGAGGGTAGAGAATGATAACTGACAAAAACATGTTGTGAAGGCATGGATAATATTTTAAAATATCTATCCTCCACTGTGGCTATTTATTTCAGATATTCTATGTATAAAATAAAGTCATCTGTAAATAATAAGGTTTTTCCTTTCCATTGCTTATACCTTTATTATTTTCTGGCCTGTTACAGAAACTATAACCTCCATCCAACACCATTTTAAAGATGGAAACGACAGACAGCAACCTGGACTCATTTCCAAACAAATAGAAATCATAAGGGATCACCAATCTTATATCAAAAAACTTCTAGTGAATTGAAAGAACCATTTCCTAACCTTATGAATGATGTAAAAATAATAGTGATACTAAAATCTAAGAACATTAGAAGAAAGGGAAATTACAGGCCAATCTTTCTCATTAAAGCTAATGTAAAACTTCCTTATAAAATGTTAATAATTTTGAATTAGAAATGTATAATAATGGATAATACAAACAAGTTTGGTTATAGAAATAAAGAGTTTGTTTAATATTGAAAAATAATTTGTGAATGTCTCCAAATTAAAGAGAATTACATGATTATCTCTCACTAATGCAAAAACTGTATCTTAAAACTTGACACTTGTGCATTATAAAAATTATAAGCTTGAAAATTAGGGGAACACTGTTAATGTAATATATTACATTGTCATATAGTTGTTCAAGCATCTTATTATAATAGATATATAATATTTATCATTATTACCACTGGTAAAGAGTAGCGTTCAGCAGCAGTAAGTATATTCACAAAGTTGTGCAATGATCATCACTGTATTTTCATCCTCTCCTACAAAAACTGTACCAATTAAATAGAAACAACCTCTACTTTCTTTCCCCTAGACTCTGGTAATCTCTATTCTGTATCTGTTTATGTGAATTTGCCTATTCTAGGTACCTCACATAAATGGAATCATATAGTATTTGTCTGTGTCTGGTTTATATCACTTAGCATGTTTTGAATGTCTACACATGACATGACTGGCATATAAAAATGTATTACTTTTATGGCTAGATAATGTCTATTTAATGTAAATACCGTATTTTGTTTATTCACTTATCTGTTGATGGGCACTTAGGTTGTTTCTACCTTTTAGCTATTGTAAAAAAAATTCTGCCATGAATACTGGTGTACAAATATCTTTTTGAGTCCTTTCTTTAAATATTTGGCATATATACCTGTGTGTGGAATTACTGGGTCACTGGTAGGTCTATGGTAAACCTATTGAAAAAGTGTCAAATAACCTTCCACAGCAGCTGCACCATTTTTACATCCCTCCCAATAATGTACAGTGGTCTAATTTTTCTACATCCTTGTGATGCTTGTTACTTTGTTTTTTCAATAACTATCACAATGATATGAAGTGAAATAGTTCACTGTTGTTTTTACTTATTTCTTAATATCTAATGATGCTGACCATCTTTTCATGTGCTACTTGGCCATTTGTATATCCTCCTTGGAAAAATGTCTATTCAAAGTCTCTTGCACATTTTTATTTAGGGTGTGTCTTTTTGTTGTGAAGATATAAGTGCTCATTTAATTTTTCTAGATACCTGATCATGATCAGATGTGAGAATTGCAAATATTTTCTCCTATTCTATAGGTTGTCTTTTTCTTTCTTTTTCTTTTCTTCTTCCTTTTTTTTTTTTTTTGCAGTACTGGGGCTTGAGCTCAGGGCTTACAACTTGAGCCACTCCACCAGCCCTTTTTTGTGATTTTTTTTTTAAGATAGGGTCTCACAAACTATTTGCCTGGCTTCAAACCACAATCCTCCTGATCTCTGCCTCCTTACTAGCTAGTATTACAGGTATGAACCACCAGGTACCCAGTATTGCTTTTTTGATTGTGTCTTTTGATGCACAAAGGTTTTTAAATTTTGGTGATGGCCTTTTGTTGTATTTTTATTGCTTGCGCTTTAAGAATCTATCACCAAATACAAGGTCATGGAGTTTTACCCATTTTCTTCCAACAGCTTTTTTCAGTCAATCCGGAATAACCTCTCAAGATCAAGAATAACACCTTCCTTCTTCTATTTTTAAGTTTATTTTTCTCCTCTTTTATTAGTCCCTTCAGGTTTACAATTAGGAACACCAACCAAAAATATAGTAACATGAGATTTTATACTCATGTGGTTATTTTTTACTACAGATCTTTATTTCTTCATAAGGTTTTAAGGTACTACCGAGTGGGAGGAGCTCCAAAATGGCAGCTAGAGTAGGGAATCAGAAATCCTAAGCTCCATGGCCCCAGAAACTTCCTTGAGATGTTGGAGCTAGACTTGGGTAATTCTGATTGCTGCTAGCCAAAATAATAACCACCATCACATTAGGTGCAGATAAAATTCAAAGACTGGCCCTTAACTCAGCCATTAACTGCACTTAACAGCCACAAAAATCCCATGCAGCACAGCCATCAAGGCATGTCTGGCCATGGGTGAAAAAGCCTCCTGGCCAAATGGCCTTTTCTTTTCTTTTTTGTCTTTTCTTTTCCCGAAAAAACAGAAGACAGAATATCAATGAGAATCAAACTCTGTGACATCCTGGAGCCATAGCCTGTGGAAAGCCTCCCTACTCCACCCCTCACTGAAAAAAAAGCAGAGTCATTTCTCTCCAATAGCGAGCTCCAAAGCTGCTTGTGTGAAACTGCAGAACGAACAGGTGAACATCATGCACAATGAATGACGCCCCTACCCACCCCCTGGGGAAATAATAAAGTGCAGCCACTGGGCAGGTTGAATGCACACCCCCTTCAGTAAAACTGAAAAACATAAACAGTGAACTGTAATAAAACACTGACAGTGGAGGTGGGGCTGGAATGCTGAACCTGTCCTGGAGAATGACAGTAGGACAAGGAGCTGAATTCTCAGTGCTGAACTCTGAGAACTAACACAAGTAAAGCAGCAAAGGCTGAGAGCAGGGGTGGGGTAACAGGCCAACCTCCCAGAGGAGCCTCCAGTACCCAGCAGAGATCAGGATAGACATAAAGGCTGAGAGTGAGAGTGGGGTGAAAGCCAACATCCCAAAGGAGCTGCTAGCATCCAGCATAAATTGGGAAAAGCACAAAGGCTGAGAGTGGGGTTGGGGTGACATGACAACCTCCTGAAACAGGCTAGGTGGTGGATCCCAGAGCCAATCTCCAGGACAGAGGGCAGCATGCAAAACTGAATTGTTCCACCTCACTGGGGGAGGAACTGATCAAACAGAGCTGCAGTTGCGGGGAAACACAGCTGCTGCCTGGTGACAACAGCTCTGACAACCCTGCACGAGCTGGCAATTTTACCTCACCTCACAACTCCAACTAATCTTGTGGACAAAAGGAACAAAATACTACACAAAAGCCAGTCATTGGTGAGATCACATCAGAGCTTCTGCTTGTAGGCAAATATCAGGATTGGACACCTGAGGAATAACTCCAGAACTTTTACCAAAAGACTGAACTTTCTGTGGTTCCCGAAACTGGTGTTTTTTGTTTCTTTTAAAATTTTTAAAAAATTTTTATTATTCCTGAATTATTAACTTCACCATAATTATTCTTATCCCTACTCTTACCCTCTTTACTTTCCCCTTCTCCTGTGCTACAATCCATTGTTCTCCCTATCAAATACTCTTTCTGCCCCTTCTCATCTACTCCTTCCCCCATCTTTACCTCCCCCTCCTATACTTCCCCATGTCACCCCACTACCCCTCCCTCCTACACACTCACCACCTGCTGACTAGTCTACTGTACCAACTGTACACAACCCCAGCCCCCCACAATCCCTGACACAAGCACCCTCCACTACAACAGCAATACACCCAAACACACACAAGGGCCACAAAAATCAGCAGCCCCCAAACCTCTTCCCTACCCACCCACACTTTTCCCACCCCTCCTTCTAGTGCTAACTTCACCAATTCCCCAAAGTCTATAACTAGCCTAATAACCATTACCAACCCAACTCCCACTGTTTATAGATATTATTATCAAGGGGTTTTCTATATAATATGTAAACAACTGGTCTGGCATTGAACTTGTGAATTTGTTATTGCTAAATTACACTTCCAGGCCAGGGACAGAAAGAGCACATCAACCTAGATAACAACCAAGTCAGTCACAACATAAAAATTAAATCAGGGAAAGAAATCAGGCAATCAAAACCACCAATTAGCCTTCAAAAGCATGGTTGCACAGCACAAACTGGAGCAACAGGAACAAGAAGGAGGGATGGAAACTACTCTCCTCAAAAAAAAAAAATTCAATACAGGATTCAGTGGGAAATGAAGAAAATGGACACCCATTCCTGACCTCAACAAAATGGTAAATGTCACTAAGGAGTCAGTGACACCCTTAAAAAACCCTTAAAGCAGAAATTTTGGAAGATATCCCCAAGAAATTCATGGAGAAGATATAAGACATGGTTAACCAAAATGTACAAGATACACTCAAGAAATTTCAAGACAGCAAAAATAAAGAACATGAGAAGATGCAGAAGCAAACAAAGGAACTCAGAGAGGACTTCAACATACATAAAAGTGAAACAAAGGACACTATAAAAAGGGAGATATATGAATTAAAGATGACAACACAAACTATAAAAGAGGAGTTGAAAAAAGATATGGAAAACCTCAAAAAAAAGAATCCTAGTCTGCTGCCACACCAGCAGACTAGAACAAGGGAAGACAGAATCTCAGAGTTCAAAGATAAAATAGAACTTAAAGAAAATATAGAAGAAATCTTAAACAACTCAAGAGCTGTGAAAGGAATGTACAAGAACTCAGTGACTCCATTAAAAGAAGAAACGTGAGAATCTTGGGCATTGAAGAAGGAGAAGAGGTGCAATCCAAAGGTATATGTAATATATTCAATAAAATAATAATAGAAACCTTCCCAAATCTTGAGAAAGTTTTGTCCATTCAGGTACAGTAAGCCGCCAGGACAACAAAGAGATTTGACCAAAATAGAACCTCCCTGTGGCATATTATCATTAAAACAAAAAGCACAGAGAACAGAGAAAGAATATTGAAGGCTGTAAGAGAGAGAATACAAATAATATATAAAGGTAAACCCATTAAAATAACAGATTTCACAAGGGAAACCTTCAAAGCAAGAAGGGCATGGAGTGAGGTTATTTCAGGCACTGAATAGAAATAATTTCAGCCCTAGGATACTCAGCAAAATTATCATTCAAAATAGATGGAGCAATAAAAGTCTTCCATGATAAGCAGAGACAAAAACAATACATGAATACCAAGCCACTATTACAAAAGATTCTCCAAGGAATTCTGCACACAGAAAATGAAAACAAACAAAACCATGAGAGGATGGGTAGTATCATACCACAGAAGAAGACAAGGAATCAGAGAGTAGCATTGACTCAGCTGCATACAATCAAACCCTTAAACAACAAAGACAATTAAATGAAAGGAATCACCACATACCTGTTAATATTAACACTGAATGCCAATGGACTCAACTCCCCCATCAAAAGACACCATTTGGCAAACTGGATTAAAAAGAAAGACCAATCTTCATGACAGAAATAAACACTGGCTTAGGGTAAAAGGCTAGAAGAAGATTTACCAAGCCAGTCACCCCCTGAAACAGGCAGAAGTAGCAATACCTATATCAGACAAAGTAGACTTCAAACCTACATTGGTCAAACAAGATAAAGAAAGACACTTCATACTAATAAAAAGGGAAGTACATAAAAATGGACTAACAATTATTAACCTCTACACACCCAATGTCAGTGCACCCAATTTTACCAAACATACTTTAAAGGATTTAAAAATCACATATAGACTCCATCACAGAGGTAGTGGGAGACTTTAATACCCCTCTAAAATAGATAGGTCATCCAAACAAAAACTCAACAAAGAAATGCTAGAAATAGAAGACACCATAAATCAAAAGGGCCTAACTGATGTCTACAGAATATTTCATCCAACATCTACACAATATATATTCTTCTCAGCATCCATGGAACTTCTCCAAAATTGATCATATCTTAGGGCACAAAGCAAACTTCAGCAAATATAAGAAAATAGAAATAACCCCCTGCATTCTATCTGATCAAATTGCATTACAGCTAGAACTTAACAACATAAGCAATAGCAGAAAATATGCAAATAATTGGAGGCTAAATAACACATTGACCAACAATCAGTGTGTCATAGAAGAAATAAGAGAGGAAATCAAAGATTCCTGGAAGCTAATGAAAATGAAAACACAACCTACCAGAACCTACTGGACATAGCAAAGGCAGTCTTAAGAGGAAAGTTTATAGCCATGAGTACATATATTAAAAGGTCAGAAAGATCTCAAATAAAAGACCTAATGCAACATCTCAAACTCCCAGAAAAACAAGAAAAGCAAAACCCAAAACAAGCAAAAGGAGAGAAATAATAAAAACAAGAGCCAAAATTAATGAAAGAGACTCCCCCCCCCAAAAAAATTCAAAGAATCAACAAAACAAAGAGCTGGTTCTTTAAAAAAAAAAAGTAGGATTGATAAGCCCCTAGAAACTCTGACTAAAATAAGGAGGAAAAAGACTCAAATTAGTAAAATCAGAAATGAAAAAGGAGAGATAACAACAAACACTAAGGAAATCCAGGGAATCTTCAGAAACTACTTTGAGAACCTACATTCCAATAAATTGGAAAATCTTGAAGAAATTTACAAATTTCTAGATACTTATGACCATCCAAAAGTGAACCAAGAGGATATTAACCACCCAAACAGATCTATAACATGTAATGAAATTTAAGAAGCAATAAAGAGTCTCCCACAAAAGAAAAGTCCAGGACATGACAGATTCTCTGCTGAATTCTACCATACCTTTAAAGAAGAACTAATATTGACACTCCTCAAACTTTTCCACAATATAGAAAAGAAAGGCACACTGTCTAACTCATTCTGTAAAGCATTATTACACTCATCCCAAAACTGAACAAGGACACATCCAGAAAACAGGCTAATCTCCTTAATGAACATTGATACAAAAACCTCAATAAAATAATGGCAAACAGAATCCAAAAACATAACAGAAAGATCATTCACCATGACCAAGTCGGCTTCATCCCAGGGATGCAGGAATAGATCAACATAGGCAAATCTGTAAATGTAATACAGCACATTAATAGAAGCAAAGACAAAAACCACTTGACCATCTCAATAGATGCAGAAAAAGCCTTTGATAAGATTCAACACCACTTCATGACAAAAGCTCCAAGAAAACTAGGAATAGAAGAAATGTACCTTAACATTTTAAAGGGCATATATGACAAACCTATAGACAACATCATACTTAATGGGGAAAAAACTGAAACTATTTCCCCTAAAGTTGGGAATGAGAAAAGGATACCCACTTTCCCCACTCCTATTCAACATAGTCCCGGAATTCCTGGCCAGAGCAACAAGGCAATAAGAAGAAATAAAATGAACACAAATAGGTAAAGAAATATTCAGTGTATCTCTGTTTGCAGATGACATGATCCTATACCTCAAAGACCCAAAAATCTCCATACAAAACCTCCTAGACAACATAAACAGTTTCAGCAATGTAGCAGGATACAAAATCAACTTTACAAAAACCAATAGCCTTTCTATACACAAAAAATGAACAAATTGAGAAAGAATATGGGAAAACAATTCCATTTACAATAGCCTCAAAAAAATAAAATACCTAGGAGCAAACTTAACAAAGGATGTTAATGACCCATACAAGGAGAACTACAAACCACTGAAGAAACAGACTGAGGAAGACTACAAAAGATGGAAAGATCTCCCATGCTCACGGATTGGCAGAATCAACATAGTAAAAAATGGATATAGTACCAAAAGCAATCTACATGTTCAACACATTTCCCATAAAAAATCCCAATGACATTCTCAGAGATTGAAAAATCTACCCTAAAGTTCATTTGGAAACACAAAAGACCATGAATAGCCAAGGCAATACTGAGCAAAAGGAGCAATGCTAAGGTATCACAATACCTGACTTCAAACTATATTACAGAGCCGTAGCAATAAATACAGAACAGTAGTGGCACAAAAACAGATATTAAGACCAGTGGAACAGAATAGAGGACCTGGAAATAAATCCACACAGCTATGCCCACCTTATTTTTGACAAAGGCACCAAAAATATATGATGGAGAAAGACAGCCTCTTCAACAAATGTTGCTGGGAAAAGTGGCTATCTGCCTGCAGAAAACTGAAACTAGATCCATGTCTGTCACCCTGTACTAGTATGAACTCAAAGTGGATTAAGGACCTTGATATCAGACCTGAAACCTTGCAGTTAGTACATGAAAGAGCAGGGAATACCCCGGAAACAATAAGTATAGGCAAGACTTCCTCAGCAGATTTCCAATGGCCCAAAAACTAAGAGAATGTATGGACAAATGGGACTTCATGAAATTAAAAAGCTTCTGCCCAACAAAAGAAATGGTCTCTAAATTGAAGAGACCACCCACAGGGTGAGAGAAAATATTTGCTAGCTATACATCAGACACATGACTGATAACCAGAATATATAGGGAGCTCAAAAAACTATACTCCCCCCAAATTAATGAACCAATAAAGAAGGGGGCTATTGAATGAAGAACTTTTTATATTTTTTATTTATTTATTTTTTATTTCTTTTGTTCATATGTACATACAATGTCTGGGTCATTTCTCCTCCCTTCCCCCAGCCCTTTCCCTTGCCCCCTCCCTATCCCTCCCTACCCCCTTGCTACCAGGCAGAAACTATTTTGCCCTTATCTCTAATTTTGTTGAAGAGAGAGTATAAGCAATAATAGGAAGGACCAAGGGTTTTTGCTAGTTGAGATAAGGATAGCTATATGGGGAGTTTACTTGCATTGCTTTCCTGTTCATATGTGTTACATCCTAAATTAATTCTTCTCAAAGTAACCTTTTCTCTAGTTCCTGATCCCCTTCTCCTATTGATCTCTGTCACTTTAAAGTTTCTGCATTAGTTTCTTTGCATTGAGGATATCAAATGCTATCTTCTTTTTTTTTGGGGGGGGGGTTCTTACCTATCTTCATACCTCCCTTGTGTGCTCTCACCTCATCATATGATCAAAATCCAATCCCCTTGTTGTGTTTGCCCTTGATCTAAAGTCCGCATATGAGGGAGAACATATGATTTTTGGTCTTCTGGGTGTGGCTAACCTCATGAAGCAGAACTTTTTTTAAAGGAAGAAGTCCAAATGGCCAAAAAACATGAAAAAATGCTCACCATCCTTGGCTATAGAGGATTGAAAATCAAAACTACACAATCCACCTCACTCCTTTTAGAATACTAGCATAAAGAACACTACCACCAATAAATGTTGGCAAGGATGTGTGGAAAAAGGAACCCTCATACACTGCTGGTAAGAATGTAAGCTAGTACAACCACTTTGGAAAACAATATGGAAGGTTTTTTTTTTAAAAGAAAACTAAACAAAGATCTGCCATATGATCCAGCAATACCACTTCTAGGGATATACCTGAAAGAATGCGTCTCAGGTTATTACAAAGGCACCTGCATACCCATGTTTATTGAGGTACTATTCACAATGGTCAAGCTACGGAAAGAGCCAAGATGCCCCACTACTGATGAATGGATTAAGAAAATGTACAATACACAATGGAATTTTATTCAGCCACAAAGAAGAATGAAACTTTGTCATTTGCAAGTAAATGGATGGAACTGGAGAACATCATCTTAAATGAAGTTAGCCAGGTTCAGAAGGCCAAAATTTACATGTTCTCCCTCATATGCAGATTATAGACTTAATACAAATGCAGTAATATCATTGGACATGGGTCACACACTAAGGGGAGAACACGCATGGGAGGAATAGGGAAAGGTAAGGAAACCTAAAACTTGAATGTGGTTGATGTGCTCACTGCAGAGGAGTGAATAAAGCAATCTTAAACTGGCTGAAGTCACTATGGGAAGGGGACTAGGAATAGTGAAGAGGTCTGGTAGAGATGAACCAATGTAAGTTGCAATACAGAAGTGCATGGAAGCAATGGTAGGAATCTCTCTGTACAGCTATTTTTATCTCAAACTAGAAAAAATACTATCTCCTATGTTTTCTCTTCAACAAAATCAGAGGATAAGAGGTGTGGAACAGGTTGTGCACATAAGCAGGGTGGGAGGATGGGGGAGGTGAGGGGAGGATTGGGGAGGTGGCTCAAACAATGCATACCAATGTAAGTAAATGTAAAAATGATAAAAGAGAGAGAGAAAAAACATACTACCTAGCATTTCATTTCTATCCAGAGGGACTTCCTTTCACATTTTATGCAGGGAAGGTTGAGTGGTAATGAATCTACTTAGCTTTTTAAAAATATGTCAAAGCCTTTAAAATTAGTTGTTACTGTATATATTTGGGATATTATATTTTGTTTTGGTATGTGTACATACATAGTGAAATTAATACAAGCAACTTAACATATTCAACCCCATTCATAGTTACCATTTTCCTGTAAAAAGGACCTAAAATCTACTGTCTCAGCAAAGTAGTTATTATTTCTTATAGTAAACAGTGTGTACATAAGAGATTTAGATTTATTCATCATTACATAATTACAACTTTGCATGTTTTGACCTACTTGTCCCCATTTCTTTCCATCTCCACCCCTGGTAAACACCCTTCTACTCTCCATGTATTTGACTTTTGAAAAGATTCCATATATAAGTGAGATCATGAATTATTCTTCCTGGTTGGTTGTCTATCTGTCACATCAGCTCCAAGATGCAGGCTAGTTGGAAGCCTGACTCTCAGGCAGAAACTGGAAAAGCAAGCAGACAAACCTCTCCCAGGGACAAACTGAGGACTAAACATTTTAGTTACTTCTCTCGACATTTGTATGGCTTCTGACAGTGCTTGTGTACCTAGATCATCTCTTTATGCTTAACTAAGGAGACTCATGAATGTCAAATCTCTTTCATTTGGAGAGTAAAGTGATTTAAGGGTTGATCTCTCAAATTAGAACCATAAAGTTGAAGCCTTTACACTTCTTCCCTGTTGTAAAGCTCAGAGCCTACCTCGAGTCTGTGTATGAGTGTGTCTCCACTTTTCCTAGTTTTAATGCGGATATTTTTTTAATTGCCAAGTAGTTAGGAGTATTTCATCTATTTTCTGGGTTCTCTCAGAAGATATTGATCCATTTGAAAATGGAAGAGAAGGAAGTAGACCTCTCACTGTGCCATCTTGCTGATGTCCCCCTTCTCTAAAAATTTTGAAGAACAGTTTTGCTAGGTATAGCATTCTTGGTTGACAGGTGTTTTCACTTTCAGCACTCTGACTATGTCATCCCACTATCTTCTAGGCTGCACAGCTTCTGGTAAGAAAGATTTTTAAAAAAATATTCTTTGTACTTGAGTTGATTCTTTCTGCTTGCAAGATACTCTTTTTGTATTTTGAAAGTTGTACTATAATATGTCCTGATAAGGATCTCTGAGTTTGTCCTACTTGGAATAAACTCAGTTTATTCACTGAGTTTCTTGCAGAGCAATGTCTTTCATCAAACTTGGGAAGGTTTTACCTCTTATTTCTTGAAATATTCCTTCTGTTTTCTTTCCTTTCTTCCTTCTGGAACTCTCATAATGTATGTATTGGTATTCTTGATGATGTTCCACATACCTCCTAGGCTCTGTTCATTTTTATGTAATTTTTTGGTCTGCTTTTCAGATGCTCTATTTCTAATTGTCCTATTTCCAGGCCCACTGATTCTGTCTTCTGCCTGCTGAAATCTACTGTTGAAACCCTACAGTCACTTTTTCATTGCATTATTGTGCCTTTGTGCTTCAGCATTTCTGTTTGGTTCCTTTTAATAATTTATATCTTTTTCTTATTATTCTGTTTGATGAGACATGAGTTTCATAGTTATCTTTAGATTATGTATATGTTTTCTTTGGCTCTTTGAGTATATTTAAAACAGATGCTTTAAAATCTTGGACTTCTCCAGAGGTACCATCTGTTAATTTATTTTGTTCCTTTAAATGTACAAAAATTTGTTTCTTTGTGGAACTTACTATTTTTTCCTGAAAATTGGAAATTTTAATATGTTGATATTTTAACTCTGAAATTCAGATTTGTACCTTTTTCCCGGGATTTATTGGGATTTTTTAAAATTTCATTTTTGATTGTCAAAGTCTACAGTAATCTGTGTGCCTAATGATTTTTCCCTAACCACTTTTGTGGAGACTTTATTCCTTGTCAGGAGTAGTCCCAGAAGGCTCTATTCTTTAGAGTGTATTCAGCTGGTATTTGTCAGAGTTTCCTTGAATGTCCTGACCTAACAATGACAACAACACTACCAGTCTCAGCAGATATTCTCCATTCTGAAGTTTCCCTCTAACACATACCAGGACTCACTCTGAACGTACTTATCAGCACAAAGGAAAGCTCTGTGCTTGTGTATGGCTTTCTAAATAGTTTCAAATAGAATCAAAAGATTGTCCTATTTTCCTAAAGAACTTATCCCTGTTTTTTTGTCCTTGGCCTCAGGTAGTCTGTTTTATATCTCAACTGCAATATTTTCCTTCAGACATTTGATAATTGTTTTATCATCTACAGTATTCTAGGAGCAATGCTCAAAATATCAAATAGCATATGTTTTTGCTCATATGTGATATCTAGACCTATACTACTGCTACTACTAATAATAATGATAGTAGCAATGGGACATAAGCCTAAAAGGGGGACTGTCAGGAGGGGTTAACAGGAGACTGGAGGAAAGAAGAAGGTAGTGGGGGGTGAATAGGATCAAAATACATTTTATAAATATATAAATATATATATATATATGCATATATATAAATATATATATGGAGATAGCATAATGAAACTCATCAAAAATGCTTTGAAAGAGGGGGAGGACAGTAAGAAATTATGAGAGTATAACAGAAGGAATAAACTTATTCGAAGTACACTGTTTGCATCTGCAGAATTATCACAATGAAACTCCCTAATACTATTAACATAGGTTAATCACAAAATATTATGTTAAAATAGTTTTCAGCTAGCTCAGACAGACAATTCTTTGGTGGTAGGCCAAGACCTAATGTCAGGAAATGGGCCCAAAGACTATTTCTCATAGTCTCTGCAAGATCTAGCATGGCCAAATTATTTAACACACATCCAATTAATATTCATAGGGTGATTTGATACAGGAGTGGCAGAAGTCTATATTCTAACACCCATATTTGTGATTATCACCAAGACAGTCAATTTCTCCTTGAATCTCATAATCAAAGAAGGAAAATGAAAAGATAAATATTCCATATACCTGGGCAAACAAGGCCTGGGGGGAAAAGGAGATTGGTTTAGTGATAACATCAGTGGTATAATTTGTTTTGCATTACACTCAATATGTTCTAATATCAATGGCATTTGATAAAAGTTTAACTTATAATTAACATAATTTTTTCCAGAAACCAAGAACAAAAGAATTTTGTAATGTCAAACTTATGTCAAACTTATGTCAAACTTATTTTTCTTTATTTACAGGAAATTCCTACAAAGGGGAAATTGTATGAAGCCCTTACCTCCTACACTGTTTACTACAATATCCACAATTACACCTATAAACCCTAGACATTGGTTCAACATGAAGAGCTTGATGTAGGCACTGGTGCTACTAGAAAACAGGAAACTAAACAGGTATATGGAGGGAATAACAGAAAAGCCGAACAGCACAAGGATAAACATTGTGTCCAGAAAGTGGTAATCCTTGATCAACATATCCATTCCAGTGATAAGGAACACCACCTGAGATATAAAGTACAGAAGTACAGTCAATATAAAGAAAAGTATGCAATACATAAACAGTCTCATCTGAAAACATAGCAATGGCAAGTCTTTTAATAGAACACAGAGCTATTTATTAATCAAACCATTTTGTGGAAGAGTTGGGCACTTCTACTTCTTCCTTACCAGTGAACATAACCATTCTACTTGCTTTTCTACTTGTTGTTTTTTCCTACTTGAAATTTTTAAAATTTTGTCCTCCTTGAACAAGATCACAGTATACTCCTTGTTCTTTTCCCAATCTCAAATAAACCTACTGTCAGTATTTCCAGAAATCATAATGCTTCACAGGGATCCTCCCCAACTTTTTTTAAAAAAACATTCGCCTTCTGGCAGTTGTAAGCCATGATACTAAAGGACCTACCCTTCCTGCTCTCCATGTTTAGATCCTGATAAACGTAACTCTGTTGTATTACCCTGTTCCTCCCCACATTAGCCACTTAATTAAGAAATACAGAGAAAAACCCAAAGCTAGAGGGGATCTAAGTAAAGGAAGAAAGCATAGCATTGTTAAAGACAATAAATTTCCAGAAATTATCTCATTGGTTGTTAACTGTAGCTTCTCCAAAATTTCCTGGGTTGTCTGTTTTTAGCTGTTGAATACTTATGTGGGCAGAAGCTTTGAGAAGTGGACATTAGGATTAAATGAGAAATGATTTACCTGACTTATCAATCAGGTAAATGTTCTCAATGATGGAAGAAAAAGGAGAAAGAGATCAACATAGAGAAATGGCATGAATACAACCATCTTCTTGGATGTTGAAGTGAACTTAGCATTTTTTTTGAAAAGGTTATGTTTATAGATGTAACTCTTTATAAAATGCTCACCTCTGAATAGAAAGACTCACCATTGTCAAAATGTGTATTTTCTCCCAAATTAGTTTATAAACACAAATATCAACACACACACACACACACACACACACGAATGATCCATGGCACAAAAGTTTCAATCTTTAAAGGGAAATTGCAAAAGGTAAGCACAAATATCTCTTGTACAACACTGAGTCACATCAGACAGAAAAATCTGTAGGAGCAGGAGAAAAGTATCTGTAATATATTTGTCTTTGTTTAGCATCGGACTGGTCATCTATTGTGACAGGTATTTCCATATTCAAAGCAACTTTGGAGCTTGTAAATTATTGGTGGACAACAATGTCAGAGTCTAGCTCAAGAGATACTTTTCTATTTCAGCAGACAAGAACATTTTATCTAAAAGAAATGTAGGGGAAAAGTTTTTACTGTGCAACATATCACATGATATATTCTTTGGCATAATTAGCCAAAGTAATTTTTCCTTTCTCAAGAGCTTTAGATTTAGGTTAATATTAGCCAAGTAAAATTTTTCTATAGTGGATGGGACAATGGGCCCTCAAAACACATTGTCTAACACTCACCAGTAGAAGGAGGCATGCAATGAAGTAGATGATGAAATCCCACAACAGAGCAGAGAGCCAGAAATTAAGAGTATAGACCCCACTCACAAACTGGATGTGCTTTGCTTTAGAGACTCTTTCAGTCACTGTTAAGAGGCAAAAGCCACTGACAAAAATACTCATACCAAAAATCAAATTAAATATTGTCTGGATTGCTGATGTTTGTCTACAAAAGAATGAATAAAGGGGACACACTGGTAAACCACAAGAAAGCGGAAAATACTAATCGCTAACAACAATTTTTTATTAAGTACATTATTAGATAGGGAAGAAGAGAGATATTTAAAGTAAGAAAACATGCATACCCTTTATCTGATTTATTTTTAGCAATAAATTGAGGCTGAGGCTTGTTGGAGACTGTAATGGAAGCATCAGGGCCAGAAAGTATCATAAAAATAATGTTGTCTAATACTGCTAAGGATAATGAAGGTGAATGGTATGCCTGATTGTTGAACCAAAATGTAAATATTGTTTTGTATTTAGTAACCTCAATGGAAAATGCAATAATGCAAGAGTAAATGCATTCTTTATTTTTCACCAGGTATTCCTGCAGGTCACCTGGAATGAGGAAACAAAAATAGTCATGAGATCAGCATGCAATACAGATGACTTACTATGTGTTTTAGTAATGAAGAATCCAATAATTATACTTGCCTGATGTATTTCCATTTTGAATGCCTCACATCTTGACTATTCACCTAAAGAACTCTATTCCATCATGAATCCACACAAACTTCACAACTTTTAGCTTAGTGTCACTGAGAAGATATCATCCACCAGGTAATAACTCCCTCAAATTTTTCTTCTTCTCAAAATTGTCAGTATTAAAATTAATTTGTAAGGACTCCTACTTCCAACTTTGACAGACTAGTTTATAGAAAACCAAACTTTGCTAAGAAAAAACTACAAAGGTTAAATAAAAACCACAAAGTAAATCTATTTGAAGGAATCAGAAAATTACCAACTATATTTAAAAATGCAAAAATCTGAAAGAAAAGAAACACACAGAGGTAAGCCTAATAATCTGGACTATTTTTCTCTTTCATATAGTTGAAATATGTTTAGAGCAAGTCAAGATAGAAGCATAGCTGAAAGTTGAGCAGAAAACTATAGCTACAGTTTTAGAGTTTTCAGAAGTTTCAGGAAGCTGACAAGATACAAAATTAGGAATTTCAAGTCTGCCCAAGAAACCACAAGGCAAAAATCCAAGATCCAGAATGAGAAGTTCCTATACTTTGTTATATGATATGAGATCTGTTATTTATGGATGGCTGATGATAATTATTTGTATATTTTAATTGGTATAAAAGCAAAGAACAAGGAAGATGAGGGGGACAAGGCGGGGAACAATAAAAAACTATACATAACTCATCAAGTCTAAAATTGCTATGGCTCTTAAATTTTTTTCTGATTCTTACACTTTATGGTTTGAAAGGAAACTGAGGACCTTAGCCTATACTGTTTTTCTACTAAAATCACTTCCTAATTCCTAAGAGGTGCTGGTGAAAGCTAAAAAGGAGACCAAAAAATGATTTGTGAGAGGTTGAGAAGTTAAGCAAAAGAAGTCTCTGCTGGGGGAGTTAAAAATTTGAGGTCAGAGATCACTTAGAGTAAGGAGGTCTAGGAAATATTTCTAGGGTTATATCCTAAGGGAAAGTGAAAAAAAGGGATCAGGTCTTACAAAGCCTAAGTCAGCATCATATCTGTTCAATTAACACTTTCAATTAAAGTGATCTGTTATCTGTCCCTAACTTAAGCAGATGGTCAAACAAATAAATCATCTTAGGAGGATGACTACATTATATAGAGCCTCTTAATATTTTAATACAGCACTCAATTTAAAATTGCAAGACATACTAATAAATAAGAAAAATAAAATCAGATCAGCAGGTCATCTAGGTATCATATAATAGAGAAACTATAATTAGCATATTAGCCAAAGGTATATTAAAAAGAGCCATAAACCTGAATTTATTTAAAAAAAGAATCAAATGGAAAATCCAGAAATGGAAAAATTCACTAACTGAACTTGAAAACTCAATTAATGGCTAATTAGCAGATTAAATATAGTGAACGGAGGTAAATTAACTAGAAGATCATTCAGTATAGGGTTTAGACTGAATCAAAGATAAAAAGATAAAAAGAAAGATTTGGACTGAGGGTTAACTAAGACAATTCCAAGGTGCTCAAAGAATGAATATAGGGAATTTAATTGTATAATTTTACTATTTATGTATGTTTGAAGCATAGTCTTTTTATTTTTATATGAGTATTATAATGTAGTGGAAAAGAAATTACATTATGAATCAGAGAAACATATTTTCTGTCTCTTCTAGGTAGCTATGTGATTTTGATTAATAGCCATTCATTTAGTGCTCATATAATGAGAAAGGAAAGAAAATGTATAATTTACTAACAGTTTTAATGCCATGAGCCTATGAGGCATATGTTGTAAAGTCAGGAGAGTGGTGTAAGTAACACTCGGCATTTCTAAGTGCAATTTCATTTCTCACATGAAACCATAGGAGAAAACAACCTGCCAAACTGTGCAAATTATGTGATTTACCTAATATAATACTGTTAATCAGGCAAGAGTTAAAGAAAATACAAATAAGGCACTTGAAGGAAAGGATACATCTTGAAAGAGGACAGAGTTGCTTCTTATGGAGCAAGTGTATTAAGTAGTTCAGATTGCAGGCTCCAGCCTGGCAGCCTGAAAACACAGTTTCTATTAAATATGGAACACATGATTTGAGGCAACTTACTTAATACCTTTTAATCTCTATGGCCCCAACTTCAGCAAATGTGGTTATTACAGAAATTTAGATAATCTAGATATTTAGAAATGTCTTGCCAAAAGCATACATTAAATAATGTAATACATTATTATCACTATCTTCAAAGTGAATAATTCCTGAGTAACTTACACATAAAGCCTTCAGACCAACATTTTTCAGAAATGAAAACCAAGGAGACTAATAGCAATCTTTCAGGATTTAGGATTTATAGCATACTATACACCCAGGTTTATGTGGAAATTCTGTATGTTAAATTTTCAAAAATAAAATATTTTGGTACTTTTACTCATTCCCTAAAACGTGCAGCAAATTGCTACTAAATGCAAGTTTCCTGTAAGTGACCCACACTCAAAGTGCCTCTATAAATAGTTAACTATTTTAGTCTTGAAGAATGATTCTTGCCTCTGATTTGGCTGCCTTTTTGAGACAATCCAAGGTTGTTAAAAAAAAAGAAGTAGTTAAATATTTTAGTTAAGATCTTTCTTTGAAAGCGACATAAGCAGGTCTTTATCTACTATAGTTTTTTTCTTCTCCAAAATAGCCTTACCTTGTACTTCCTGAAGTTTTTGTTTCTTAGGCTTTAGCATGATCTCAAGAGTTTTGGTAAAATTCAGAGTCAAGTCAGAATTTCCAGAAATTGAGAAAGGCACAGTAGTTTCATCATATTGTCCCAAATCCATCTCTCTGGCAGGCTCATCATATACTGGAACCTTCACACCTTTCATCAGAAGATACATGACACCCAGAAGTGCCACAAGCTGTAGCAACAGAATTTTCCAGTTGCGCTGAGTAAATACTGCACTCTTTATGAACATGGCTTTGAACTGCTGGATGTAAAGAGTCCACTTGAAGAGGAGAAGAAAGACAACAGTACTGGTTTAACCAAAGACCTTAATGAAACTCATTAACATAAATGTCTTGAGTCTTATGATAATAGATGTATCAAAGGTAGGCATAGTTAGTAGACTAGGTAACAAGAAAACTCATTACTTGTATACTGTGTTCATCAAAAGGACTAAAAGCTTGGCTTTTTATCGAATTACTATGAAAGCCTCAAAAGAATGATTTTTAAGCTAACATATTCATACCATCTCTGCACAGAGGACCATATCATTGTCTTAGTCTTAAACCACTATATTTCAATAACATAGTCATTTCATAAAGGAAAAATTCACCTAAAATGTGCACGTGAACAAGTTCTTGTTGCTATGCTTAAATCTATGTAATTTATTGGATTGTGGAAGGTCAGGAACAGATGAATTTATTTTAAACTGTAATATGCTCAATATGTATCTCTTCAACCACCAGATTTAACACAAGTTCAATTGTTAATTTGAAAAATGTACATAAATATATAATTTTCTTTTTTCCAGACGTTTTGAGAAATCTGTAGTTGATTACCTACTTTTTCAGATTAACAATTGAACCCCTTTTTTTTTGTAGTTTTATTTTTTTCCTTTATTTCTGTGCTTCGAGGTGGTGCGCTGTAGCATTTATAAAGGTTCTTACAATGTATCTAATATATCATTGTTAAATTCACCCCCTCCACTGCTCTCCTATATCCCCCCCCCTCGATTCCTGGAAGTTTCAACAGGTATCATTTTTGCATTTACATACATGTGTACATTTGTATTCATCCTCCTTCCCCTTTCTCCAACATCTTCACCCTCCCACCAGTCCTAACCACACCTCTCCCCTCAGAAGAACCTGTTCTGCCCTTCTGTTCTCCAGTTTTATAGAAGAAAAAACATAAAAGATAAAAAAGAGAAACATGATGTTTTTGCTAGTTTGAGATAAAGATAGCTACACAGGGGGTTTCCTTGTGTTGTTTCCATGCATATATGTATTACAACTTCAACTGAGGACCCCTTTCTTTAAAAATATATAGACTTATTTTGAAGTTTTGAGAAAAACATATTGAGCATATTACATGAATATGTAACCAGTAGTTTAAAAATATGTTCATCCTATTGTCCCAAACACTTGGACACCCCATAATTTGTAGTGAGAAAATATTTCTAATTAGTCAACCAATAAGCTATGAAAAAAATCTGTATTGAAGTTATCCCTATCTAGAAATAAGGTCAAGTTTAAAGAGTCTTTCTCACATTATGTTTATGGCAGGAAAAAAAGCCCTGATTCCTGTCTCTTAAAAGATTATTAGATATATTCCTAGAATAAAAAATGTGTTAATTAATGCCCAGTGCCAATGGCTCACACCTGTAATAGCAGGGAGGAAGACCAGAAAAGAAGCATGCAAGCCTGTGTTCTGATAATGTAGCAGGGGGGAAGGGATGGCATAGCAGAGAGATAAAACTTAAAGAATCTAAACATGAAGATCACATAGCACTGGGGGAAGTAGCCTATAGAATTGCATGAAACCATATATGGGTTAAACCTTGCTTTTTGCTTCTGTAACCTGCTTGCAAAGGTATATAAGGTGAGATGCCTTTGTTCTCAGGGCTTAGCCTCTGGACTCGAGTCAGCTGAGTCTGTGCCAGCACAATAAAACATTGCCTCCCTGTGAACTGCCTCAGTGTCCCGTGTCTCTGTTGGAGAATCCCACAACACTGTAATCCTAGCTACTCAGGAGGCAGATATCAGGAGGATCACTGTTTGAAGCCAGCCTAGACAAATAGTTCAAGAGACGCTATCTTGAAAATATACAACACAAAAAAGGGCTGATGGAGTAGTTCAATGTGTAGGCTCTGAATTCAAACCCCAGTATTGCAAACAACAACAACAAAAAGATGTGTTGAGAATCAGCTTTTCTGGACATCTGCTAAATCTTCATTCATCTGTATATTCTTAAGAGGAAGAAATATGAAAGAATGACAGGGAGGGGGAAATGACATTTCTCAGGTACCTGAATTCATGTCAGATATTGCACAGTTTACATTTTAGTACTTTTAACTAACTAAAGCACAGATATGTTAAATGATTTTGCTAAGGACAAACTCCAGAAAATGGTTGAGAGGGATTCTAGTTCTGTCTATCTGAAAAATTCTACATCTGATTGTTTCATACCCACTTTGCTTCACAACTGGCTTTAAGCTCCACAGTGAAGACATGCATAGAAGTTATTAGACAAATATATTCCCCACTTCAAAATCCCTGGTCAAAAAAACATAAAGGAAGAAAAATTAGGAGAACAACAAAGGAAATGACAATTCAATAGGATTCCCCACATTAATGAAGAAATACAATTACTTGTGAATGCATAAATTGGAATGGTTTTTATGTGTGATAGTGATGATAATATTTGTGCTAACTCTGAATGAACTAACAATTTTGAAAACTGAGATAAGCCACCCAGACGAATAACAATGGTGAAGTAAAATTTGATTTTACCTACAGTATTTCTCACTTGAGTTAGAAAATTAATTGGAATGCTTTACAAATGTTTTCCTTCATTGTTTCCTTCCTGTTACCAAGAAATCCAGACTCTTCGTAATTAAATATTAAAATGAGATGCACCTATTGCAAGCCAAAGGCACAGAAAATACATTCAACAAATTAATAGTAGAAAACTTCCCAATTCTTGAGAAAGAGCTGCCCATCCAGGTACAGGAAGTATGTAGGACACTGAACAGAAATGTCCAAAATAGAATACTTCCATGGCTTATTATACTTAAAACAGACCATACCTACAGAGATGCTCTGTTCACCACCTGGAAGCCCATGCCCCTGCACAAGCATAGAGAACAAGAAAAGAATATTGAAGGCTGTAAGAGAGAAAAATCAAATAACACATAAAGGTAAATCCATCCAAAATAACAGCATATTTTTCAACAGGAAGTTTAAAAGGAAGAAGGCATGGAGTGAGGTATTTTGAGCACTGACAGACAACAATTTCAAACCAAGGAAACTCTATCCAGCAAAGCTATCATTCAAAATTGAAGGAGGAATAAAAACCTTCCATGATAAACAGAAACTAAAATAATACATGACCACTAAACCAGCATTCCAGAAGATTCTCAAAGGAATGAACACACAGAAGATGACAACAGCATAGCCATAAAAGGATGGGAATTATTAAATCTCAAGAGAAGAGCAGACAAGTAATTAGAGAGTATCATAGAATGAACTGCTTATACACAAACCCTCACACAGCAAAAACAACTAAATGGCAGGCATCACCACATACCTTTTCAATATTAACACTGAATGTTAATGTCTTCAACTCCCTGATCAAAAGTCATTGCCTGGTAAACTGGATTAAAAAGGAAGACAGGACAATTTGTTGTTTACAAGAAACTGACCTCACAGACAGAAACAAATACTGACTCAGGGTGAAAGGGTAGTAAAAGTTTTACCAAACTAATAGCCCCTAAAAACAGACAGGTGTAGCTATACTTTTATCAGAGAAAGTAGACTTTAAGCCTAAATTAGAAGAGACAAAAGAGGTCACTTTATACTATTAAAAAGAGCAATACATCAAGAGGAAATAACAATTATTAATTTATATGTACCCAATGATGGTATATTCAACTTCATTAAACATATACTACTGGATACACCCAAAAACAGTGATAGTAGGAGCCTTTGATACTCCTCTATCACCAATAGAGAGGTCATCTAAAAAAAATTCAGCAAGGAAATTTAGAATTGAGTAACACCATAGATCAAATGGACCTGAAAGACACCTACAGAGGATTTCATCATGCAGCAACATAATATGCATTCTTCTCAGCAGCCCATGGAATCGCCTCCAAAAGAGATCATATTTTATGTCACAAAGCAAGTCTTAACAGACATAAGAAAACTGAAATAATCCCCTGCATACTGGCTGACCACAATGGAATAAAACTAGAACTTAAAAACAAAAGAAACAGCAAAAAAAATACTTTAAAAACCTAGAGATTCAACAACACATTGCTCCGTGATAAGTGGGTCATCAAAGAAATAAGGGAGGAAATTAAAAAGTTCCTGAAATTTAATGAAAATGAAAGCAAAACCTACCAAACCTGTGAGACAAGCAAAGGCGGTGCAAAGGTGAAGTTTTAGCCATGAATGCACATATATTAAAATATGCAGAAATATATCAAATAAATGACCTAGTGCTGCATCTCATACTCCTTGAAAAACAACAACTGGCTAAACCCAAAACTGGTAGGAGGTAAATAATAAAATTAAGGGCCAAAACTAACAAAATAGAGATAAATATAGCCCAACAAAAAGCTGGTTCTTTGAAAAGATAAGTAAGACTGATAAACTCCTAGAAAATCTGACTAAAATGAGGAGAGAACAGAAAAAAAATTAATAAAATTAGAAGGAGAAAAGGGGAGATCAAAACAAATATCAAGGAAATCCAGGGACTCATGAGTGATTACATTGAAAACCTACATTCAAATAAATTGGAAAATATAGAAGAAATGGAAAAAACACATAAGACAAACAAAAATTGAACCACGAAGATATAAATCACCTAAATAGCTGTATAATAAGCAATGAAATTGAACCAGCTATAAAAAGTCTCGCAGAAAAGAAAAGTCCAGGACCTGATAGATTCACTGCTGAATTCTACCAGAACATTAAAGAAGAACTAATACCAATATTCCTCAGTCTTTTCCATGAAATAGAAAGGGAAAGAACACTGACACAATCATTCTCTGAAGTCAGTATTACACTCATCCCCAAATCGGACAAGGACATAACCAAAAGCAAGAGAAATATAGGCCAATTTCTTTAATGAAATTAGATGCAGAATTTCTCAATAATATACTGGCAAACCAAATTAAACATATGAAAATAATCATACACCATGACCAAGTTGGTTTTACCTCAGGGATGCAGGGATAGTCTAACATATGTAAATCATTAAATGTAATGCAGCATATTAACAGAAGCAAAGACAAAAACCACATCATTTGTCTCAATAGATGCAGAAAACGCCTTTGACAAATTTTTAACATCCTTTTGGGATAATAGCTCTGATGAAACTAGGAGTAGAAGGAATGTACCTCAACATAATAAATGCTATACACAACAAGCCTACAGCAAACATATTTCTAAATGAGGAAAAAGTGAAACCATTTCCTCAAAAGTTAGGAACAAGACAAAGTGTCCACTCTCTCCAATCTTATTCAACATGGTCTTGGAATTCGTGGCCAGAGAAATAAGACATGAAAGTAAGAAGTCAAACTATCTCTATTTGCAGATGACATGATCTGATACCTAAAAAACCTACAAAATTCCACCAAAAAATCATAGACATCATAAACACCTTAAGTCAAGTAGTAGTATACAAAATCAACTTACAAAACTCAGTAGCCTTTCTATACACTGACAATGAATAGATGAGAAAGAATATAGGAAAACAATAGCCTCAAAAAATCAAATGCTTTTGTTAATAAATGTAAAAAAGGAAGAGAAAGACCTCTACAATGAAAACTATAAACCACTGAAGAAAGAAACTGAAGAAGGCTACAGAAGAAGGAAAGATCTCCCATGCTTATGGACTGACAGAATCAATATTGTGAAAATGGCCATATTAAGCAAAGCAATCTACATGTTCAGTGCAATTCTCATCAACATTCCAATGACACTCATCACAGGGATTGAAAAATCAAATTTCAAGTTCATTTGGAAGCACAAAAGATTACCAATAGCCAAGGCAATACTGAGCAAAAAGAGCAACACTGGGATTATCACAATACTGGACTTTAAACTATACTACAGAGCCATAGCAATAAAAACAGCATGGTACAGACACAAAAACAGACATGAAGACCCAGATAGGAATCCTCACACCAATGCCATCTGATTTTTGACAAAGGTGCTCAAAACAAACAACGGAGAAATCACCAACTGTTGCTTTTAAAATTAGGTATCTACATGCAGAAAACTGAAACTAGATCCATGCCTTTCACCCTATACAAGTATCAACTCAAAGTATATTAAGAACCTTAATATAAGAACTGAAAATTTGAAACTAGTGCAGAAAAGAGTTGGGAATACACTGAATGTTACAGGCACAGGCAATAACTTTGAATAGCTCAGCAACTAAGACACAGGATTGACAGATTTGACTCCATAAAACTAAAAAGCTTCTGCACACCAAAAGAAATGGATACCAGATTAAAGTGGCAGCTCATAAAATGAGAGAAAATTTTTGACAGCTATATAACTGACAAAGGCTTAATAACTTTTATAGGAAGCTCAAAAAACCTAAAATCCCCCAAATCAATAACCCAATGAAAATATGGACAAATGATCTGAACAGAGGTTTTTATCAAAGGAGTAAGTCCAATTACTCAAAAACACATGAAGAAATCCTCAACATCCCTGGACATAAAGGAATTGCAAATCAAAACCACATTAAGATTCCACCTCACCTGTTAGAAAGGAACAAGCAACTATGGAAGGATAGTTTTCCCAGGTAGACTAGTCTAGGTTGACGGTTGTTTACTTTCCGGGCCTGATATATCTCTTTCCATTACCTTCTTGCATTTAGAGATTGTATTGATAAATCTGCTGTTATTCTTATGAGTTTCTTTGTATGTGACATGTCTTTTCTCTTTTGCAACCTTCAGTATTCTTTTTTTGTTCTGTATATTAAGTGTTTTGATTATGATAAGTCTGGTGGTATTTCTTTTCTGGTCCTGATTGTTTGGTATTCTGTAAGCCTCCTGAACATGGAAGCACCTCCCTTTCTCAAGACTGGGAAAGTTATTGAATAAGTTAGCTATGCCTTTAGTTTGTATCTCTTCTCCTTTTTCTAGCCCCATGATTCATAGATTTGGCTTTATGATTGTTTCCCTGAAGCCTTGAATGTCCCTTTCATATACTCTTGGCATTTTTCATGGTAATTGATTGCTTGATCTAATTCCTCTACTTTGTCTTTTGTTCCTGATGCACTAGTTTCAACTTTTTTTTATAGAACACTTCACAAATTTGCATGTCATCTTTACATAGGGGCCATGATAATAGTGTCTCTGCATTGTTCTAATTTTGGTATATGTACTGCTGAAGCAAGCACGAAGAACTTCTGTAGTATTGGGGTTTGAACCCAGCACATACACCTTGCTAGGCCAATGCTCTACCACTTGAACCACTCCACCAGCACTATTTTCAACTTTTTCTACTGTTAGCAAAGCTTTTGATTGAGGTTTTTATTTGGACTATCAAGCTACTTATTTCACATTGATTGCTTTTCAGGATTTCTGTATCTTTATTGATTTCCTCTTTCTACCCTGCATGGTCTCGCTAATTTTATTCATCTGTTTCTTTTAATTCACTTTGAGTTATTTTCTTTTATTCGTGTATTTATATGTGCATACATTGTTTGGGCCATTTCTCCCCAGTACCCCCTGCTTCCTCACTCTCCCCCCCAAGCCCTCACTTCCAGGCAGAAACTGTTCTGCCCTTATCTCTAATTTTGTTGAGGAGACAGTATAAACAGTAAGAAAGACAAAGCGTTTTTTGCTAGTTGAGATAACGATAGCTATACAGAGAGATTCCTAGCATTGCTTCCATGTACAAATGTGTTACATCCCAAGTTGATTCATCTCATCCTTGCCTTTTCTATGGTTCCTGATCCCCTTCTGCTACTCACCTCTATTGCTTTAAAGTTTCTGTATTAGTTCCTCTGCAGTGAAGACATCAAACTATCATGTTTTGAGTTTCTTATGTATCCCCAAACTTCCCGTGTGTGCTTCCTCCTTATTATGTGACCCACGTCGAACCACATTGCCGTATTTGCCCTAGATCTAAAGTCTGCATATGAGGGAGGACATATGATTTTTGGTCTTCTGAGCCTGGCTAACATTGCTCAGAATGATGTTCTCCAGTTCCATCCATTTACTTGTGAATGATAAGATTTCATTCTTCTTCAAGCTGAGTAAAATTCCATTCTGTATAAAAATCACATTTTCTTAATTCATTTATCAGTACTGGGGCATCTTGGCTGTTTCCATAACTTGGCTATTGTGAGTAGTGCTGCAATAAAAATGGGTGTGCAAATGACTCTGTAGTAACCTGTATCACATTTATTTTGGTATATCCCCAGGAGTAGGATTGCTGTATCATATGACAGATCTATGCTTAGATTTTTAAGAAGTCTCCAAATTTTTTCCAGAATGGTTGCACTAGTTTGCATTGCCACCAGCAGTGTATTAGGGTTCCTTTTCCCCCACATTCTCACCAACACCTGTTGTTAGTGGTGTTTTTAATGATGGCTATTCTAACATGGTGAGGTGGAATCTTAGTGTGGTTTTGATTTGCATTTCCCTTATGGCTAGAGATGGTGAGCATTTTTTCATATGTTTTTGGGCCATTTGAATTTCTTCTTTTGAGAAAGTTCTGTTTAGTTCAGTTGCCCATTTCTTTATTGGTTCATTAATGTTGGGAGAGTTTAGTTTTTTGAGTTCCCTACCTATTCTGGTTATCAGTCCTTTGTCTAATATATAGCTGGCAAATAGTCTTCTCCCACTCTGTGGGTGGTCTCTTCAGTTTAGAGATCATTTCTTTTGTTGTGCAGAACCTTTTTAGTTTTATGACGACCCATTTGTGTATAATTTCTCTTAGTTGCTGAGCTGCTGGGGTTTTATTGAGGAAATCCTTGCCTATACCTATTACTTCCAGAGTGTTTCCTGCTCTTTCCTGTACCAACTTTAGAATTTTGGGTCTGATATTAAGGTCCTTGATCCATTTTCAGTTGATACTAGTACAGGGAGATAAACGTGGCTCTAGATTCACTTTTCTGCAGACAGTTAACCACTTTGCCCAGCAACATTTGTTGAAGAGGCTGTCTTTTCTCCATCATATATTTTTAGCGTCTTTGTCAAAAATAAGGTGGGCATGGTTGTGTGGATATATATCGGGCCCTCTATTCTGTTCCACTGGTCTTTTGTCTGTTTTTGTGCCAGTACCATGCTCTTTTTATTGCTATTGCTTTGTAATATAGTTTGAAGTCAGGTATTGTTATACCTCCAGCATTGCTCTTTTTGCTGAGTTATTGCCTTGGCTAGTTGCAGTCTCTTGTGTTTCCAAATGAATTTTAGGGTAGATGTTTCAATCTCTTTGATGAATGTCATTGGTATTTTGATGGGAATTGCATTAAACATGTAGATTGCTTTTGGTAGTATAGTCATTTTTACTCTGTTGATTCTACCAATCCATGAGCATGGGAGATCTTTTCACCTTCTGTAGTCTTCCTCAATCTCTTTCCTCAGGGGTTTGTAGTTCTCCTTATAGCAGTCATTCACATCCTTTATAAGTTTACTTCTAGGTATTCAATTTTTTGAGGCTATTGTAAATGGAATTGTTTCCATATATTCTTTCTCAGTTTGTTCATTATTGGTGTATAGAAAAGCTAATTATTTTTGTAAGTTGATTTTATATCCTGCAACCTTGCTGTAGCTGTTGATGGTATCTAGGAGTTTTTGGGTAGAGTTTTTTGGGTCTTTAAGGCATAGAATCATATCATCTGCAAACATTTTCTTTACCTATTTGTATTCCTTTTATTTCTTCTTCTTGCCTAATGCTCTAAAATTCCAGTGCTATGTTGAATAGGAATGGGGATACTGGGCATCCTTGTCTCATTCCTGTTTTTAGGGGAAATGGTTTCAGTTTTTCACCATTAAGTATGATGTTGGCTGTAAGTTTGTCATATATAGCTTTTATAATGTTGAGGTACTTTCCTTCTATTCCTAGTTTTCTTAGAGCTTTTATCATGAAGTGGTGTTGGATCTTGTCGAAGGCTTTTTCTGCATCTTTGAGATGATCAAGTGGTTTTTGTCTTTGCTTCTATTAATGTGCTATATTATATTTTTAGATTTACATATGTTGAACCATCACTGCATTCCTGGGATTAAGCTGATTTGGTCATGGTGAATGATCTTTCTGATGTTCTGTTGAATTCGGTTTGCCATTACTTTATTGAGGATTTTGCATCGATGTTCATTAAAGAGATTGGCCTATAGTACTCTTTTTTGGAGGTGTCTGTCTGGTTTTGGGATGAGTGTAATACTGGCTTCATAAAATGAGTTAGGCAGGGTTCCTCCCTTTTCTATTTCATGGAACAGTTTAAGGAGGGTTTGTATTAGTTCTTTTTAAAGATCTGATAGAATTCAGCAGAGAATCCATCAGGTCCTGGACTTTTCTTTCTTGGGAGACTCTTTATTGCTGCTTCAATTTCATTTTGTGTTACAGATCTATTTAGGTGATTAATACCCTGTTGGTTCAATTTTGGATGGTCATAAGTATCTAGAAATCTGTGCATTTCTCAAGATTTTCAAATTTATTAGAATATAGGTTCTCAGAGTAGTCACTGATGGTTTCCTGGATTTCCATGGTGTTTATTGTCCCCCGTTTTACATTTCTGATTTTACTGATTTGGGTTTTTTTTCTCTCATTTTAGTCAGGTTTGCCAGGGGTCTGTCATTCTTGTTGATTTTCTAAAAGAAACAACTTTTTAATTGATTCTTTGTATTTTTTTTGTTTGTTTTTCATTGATTTCAGCTCTTATTTTTATTATTTCTCTCCATCTGTTTGTTTTGGGTTTTGCTTGTTCTTGTTTTTCTAGGAGTTTCAGATGTATCATTAGGTCATTGATTTGAGATCTTTCAATCTTTTAAATATATGCACTCCTGGCTAAAAACTTTCCTCTCAGGACTGCCTTTGCTGTGTTCCATAGGTTCTGGTAGGTCATGTTTTCATTTTCATTAACTTGCAGGAGCCTTTTAATTTCCTGTTTTATTTTGTCATTGAGCCATTGATCATTGAGCAATGTGTTGTTCAGCTTCCAATTGTTTGCATGTTTTTTACTACTGTTTTTGTTGTTAATTTCTAGTTTTAATGCATTGTGATCAGATAGAATGCATGGTATTATTTCTATTTTCTTATATTTGCTGAGGCTTGCTCTGTGTCCTAAGATATGATCAATTTTGGAGAAAGTTCCATGGGCTGCTCAGAAGAATGTATATTGTGCAGATGTTGGATGAAATATTCTGTAGACATCGGCTAGGTCCATTCGATCTATGGTGTGATTTAGATCTAGGATTTCTTTACTGATTTTTTGTTTGGATGACTTATCTGTTGGTGATGGGGGATATTAAAGTCTCCCACTACCACTGTGTTGGAGTTTACATATGTTTGTAAGTCCTTCAGAGTATGTTTGATGAAATTGGGTGTATTGATGTTGGATGCATATAGGTTGATAATTGTTATTTCCTTTTGGTGTATTTCCCCTTTTATTAGTATGGAATGTCCTTCTTTATCTTGTTCAATAAATGTAGGTTTGAAGTCTACTTTGTCCAAGGTAAGTATTGCTACTCCTGCCTGTTTTGGGGGCCATTAGCTTGGTAAATCTTCTTCCAGCCTTTCACCCTAAGCCAGTGCTTGTTTCTGTTGATGAGATGGGTCCCCTATAAGCAAGAGATTGTTGGATCTTTCTTTTTAATCCAGTTTGCCAAACGGTGGCTTTTGATGGGGGAGTTAAGTCCATTAACAGTTAGTGTTAGTATTGACAGGTATATGGTGAGTTCTGTCATTTAGTCGTCTTTGTTGTTTAAGGGTTTGATTTTGTACAGCCAAATCAACGTTACTCTCTACTTTCTTGCCTTTTCTTCTCCTGTGGTTTGGTACTGCCTGTCTTTTCGTGGTTTTGTATTCTTTTCATTTTCTGTGTGCAGGATTCTTTGAAGAATCTTTTGTAGTGGTGGCTTGGTGGTCATATATTGTTTTAGCTTCTGCTTATCATTGAAGACTTTTATTGTTCCATCTATTCTGAATGAGAGTTTTGCTGGGTAGAGTATCCTAAGGTTGAAGTTATTTTCATTCAGTGCCTGGAAGACCTCACTCCATAGTCTTCTTGCTTTTAAGGTTTCCATTGAGAAATCTGCTGTGATTTTGATGGGCTTACCTTTGTATTTTGTTTTTTCTCTCTTACATTGCTCAATATTCTTTCTCTAGTCTCTGTGCTTGTTGTTTTAATAATATGTCATGGGGTAGTTCTATTTTGGTCAAGTCTGTTTGGTGTTCTGTAGGCTTCATGTACCTGAATGGGCATAGTTTTCTCTAGATTTGGGAAAATTTCTGTTATTCTTTTGTTGAATATATTATGAATTTCTTTTGCTTGTACATCTTCTACTCCTTCAATATCCATGATTCTCAGGTTTGGTGTTTTGATGGAGTCAGTGAGTTCTTGCATATTCCATTCACAGGTTTTGTTTGAGTAATTACAGGTTTGTTTACTAAAAGTTCACATGGAGAGCAGCTGTTACCCCTCCTACCTTCTCTCATGTAGGGGCTTGCCTGCTGGCCATTTTTGCAGGCTTTGTTTAATATAAGTTTGCCTGGAGAGCAGCTCCTTGCTCCTTCTCCCTTCTATGGTGCACTAGAGCACCCCACCCCCTATACTGAATGTCCTTTTCAGTTCCTTGTTTATTATTCAGGCTTTGTTTGGTGGTAAGGGAGGGGGTGGGGGTGGGGGGAGAAATGACCCAAGTATTGTATGCACATATTAATAATAAAAGAAAAAAAATAAATAAAAAAAAAGAAGGGGCTAAGTCAGACAGGAGAGAAATAGAGGGAAATGTCACAATAAAACTCTCTGTATAGATATCGTAAATAAAAATATCTTTTTCCAAAATGGAGAACAGGAAGTTAAAACAGGTCCTGTTTGGGAGTTGGTACCAGTGGGGGAGGAGGTAGGAAAGTGTGGAGGAAGGTAAATATGGTGAAAATATTACGTACTCATGTATGAAAACTTGAAAAAAATTAGACCTGTTGAAACTCTCCAGGAATGGGGGAAGAAGAGATAAAAGAGAATGATAGAAGTAGTGAATTTAACTATGATATATTGTGAGAACTTTTGTAAATGTCACAATGTAACTTCAGTACAATAATATCATAATAATAAAAAAGGAAAGACATTTAAAAAAGAGAAAGGGTATTGTTTTTATCCCACCAAAATATATACTAGCATCTTAGTGAATACACTCACCCCAGTATTAAATGAAATATTAGAGTGTCCATTCAAGGTATCATCTGATCTCTCCAAATTAATGGGTGAAATCATATCCTGGGTCATGTCTTCACTTATGGTTTGGAGCATTGAGGAAGATGCCCGGAGTACCTTATTATTCTCTCTGAAGCTTGCCATATTACTGACAATAAACACACACAAACATTCAATAAATAAAAAAATATGAAAAAGTAAGCAGAAGAGTGGTTCTAATACGGTTTGCATTTTAGTATTTTTAATTCATTGAAACAGCATCACAGAGAGTGAAATTGAAGCACAGATACATTAAATGACTTAGCAAAGGACAAACTCCAATAAATGATACATCAGGCAATTTTTAAAAACAATAATGCTTATGCAATGTTAACATTAATGATGGGTAAAGCGGTCTTCATCCAATTTCCTGTGTGGGGAGCAGGAAATGTTTCTTCTTTTCTTCTCATTTTTTCATATTCTAAACTGTTATACTAAATTAAATCCTTGATAATAGTTAAAAGAAAAGATAGGCAAAATGTGTTTTTGTGGTGCTGTGGAGAGAACGTAGGGCCTCAGCTATGCTAGCCATGCCTTGACCATTGAGCAACACTACCAGCCCTGATGAGTAAAATAAACTGAACTTAACCAAGTTAAAGGTCTAACATAGTATCATTATTGTTTTGAGGAAATAGTAGTTATAAAATGTATTGTATTTTAGGAAATAATAGTGATAATTGCAGGTTTTATTTTATAACATTTCAGTATTATAATTTCTATATTTTTCTGTATTTTATCTCAAGATGTATTAGATTATATTAGTATAACAGATTTTTTTCTCAAGTTTCTAGTCCACGTAATCTAAATATATAGATTAGTTTAAAAAGCAAGTTGAACATTCTTCTCAGCAGCCCATGGAATCTTCTCCAAAATAGATCATATCCTAGGGCACAAAGCAAGCCTCAGCAAATATAAGAAAATAGAAATAATACCGTGCATACTATCTGACCACAATGCAGTAAAAGTAGAACTCAACAACAAAAGTAAAGACAAAAAACATGCAAACAGCTGGAAACTAAATAACTCATTACTTAATGAAGAGTGGATCATCGATGCAATAAAAGAGGAAATTAAAAAGTTCCTGGAAGTCAATGAAAATGAAAACACAACCTACTGGAACCTATGGGACACACCTAAGGCAGTCTTGAGAGGAAAGTTTATAGCCATGAGTGCATATATTAAAAAGACTGAAAGATCCCAAATCAATGACCTAATGATACATCTCAAACTCCTAGAAAAACAAGAACAAGCAAATCCCAAAACAAATAGAAGGAGAGAAATAATAAAAATAAGAGCTGAAATCAACGAAATAGAAACCAAAAAAACCATACAAAGAATTAATGAAACAAAAAGTTGGTTCTTTGAAAAAATAAACAAGATCGATAGACCCCTGGCAAACCTGACTAAAATGAGGAGAGAAAAAACCCAAATTAGTAGAATCAGGAATGCAAAAGGGGAGATAACAACAAACACCATGGAAGTCCAGGAAATCATCAGAGACTACTTTGAGAACCTATATTCAAAGAAATTTGAAAATCAAAAAGAAATGGACAGATTTCTAGATACATATGATCATCCAAAACTGAACCAAGAGGAAATTAATCACCTGAATAGACCTATAACACAAAATGAAATTGAAGCAGCAATCAAGAGTCTCCCCAAAAAGAAAAGTCCAGGACTTGATGGATTCTCTGCTGAATTCTATCAGACCTTTAAAGAAGAACTGATACCAACCCTCCTTAAACTGTTCCATGAAATAGAAAGGGAAGGAAAACTGCCAAACACATTTTATGAAGCCAGTATTATACTTATCCCAAAACCAAGCAAAGACACCTCCAGAAATGAGAACTATAGGCCAATCTCCTTAATGAATATTGATGCAAAAATCCTCAACAAAATAATGGCAAATCGAATTCAGCAACACATCAAAAAGATTATTCACCACGACCAAGTAGGCTTCATCCCGGGGATGCAGGGGTGGTTCAACATACGAAAATCAATAAACATAATAAACCACATTAACAGAAGCAAAGACAAAAACCATTTGATCATCTCAATAGATGCAGAAAAAGCCTTTGATAAGATCCAACATCATTTCATGATAAAAGCTCTAAGAAAACTAGGAATAGAAGGAAAGTTCCTCAAAATTATAAAAGCTATATATGACAAACCTACAGCCAGCATTATACTTAACGGAGAAAAGTTAAAACCATTCCCTCTAAAATCAGGAACCAGACAAGGATGCCCACTATCTCCACTCCTATTCAACATAGTACTGGAATTCCTAGCCAGAGCAATTAGGCAAGAAGAAGGAATAAAAGGACTACAAATAGGTAAAGAAACTGTCAAAGTATCCCTATTTGCAGACAACATGATCCTATACCTTAAAGACCCAAAAAACTCTACTCAGAAGCTTCTAGACATCATCAATAGCTATAGCAAGGTAGCAGGATATAAAATCAACATAGAAAAATCATTAGCATTTCTATACACTAATAATGAACAAACTGAAAAAGAATATATGAAAACAATTCCATTCACAATAGCCTCAAAAAAAATCAAATACCTAGGTGTAAACCTAACAAAAGATGTGAAAGATCTCTACAAGGAAAACTATACACTTCTGAAGAAAGAGATTGAGGAAGACTATAGACAGTTCAGAGATCTCCCATGCTCATGGATTGGTAGAATCAACATAGCAAAAATGTCGATACTCCCGAAAGTAATCTACATGTTTAATGCAATTCCCATCAAAATTCCAATGACATTCATTAAAGAGATTGAAAAATGTACTGTTAAATTTATATGGAAACACAAGAGGCCAAAATTAGAAATAAGGGCAAAATAGTTTCTGCTGGGTATTGGGGGGGGAGAGGGAGGGGGCAGAGTGGGTGGTAAGGGAGGGGGTGGGGGCAGTGGGAGAAATGAACCAATCCTTGTATGCACATACAAATAATAAAAGAAAAATTAAAAAAAAAGAGATAGCAGTTAAATCATATTGTATAGAAATATGAAGAAAATATAAGAAATACAAGAAAAATTTACTTAAAAAAATAAAAAATAAAAAGCAATTTGATGGCATTGAAAATTATTTCTAATTTTGTTGTAGAGAAAGTATAAGCAATAATAGGAAGGAACAAGGGTTTTTGCTAGTTGAGATAAGGATAGCTATACAGGGCATTGACTTGCATTGACTTCCTGGCCATGTGTGTTACCTTCTAGGTTGATTCTTTTTGATCTAACTTTTTCTCTAGTTCCAGGTCCCCTTTCCTATTGGCCTCAGTTGCTTTTAAGGTATTTGCTTTAGTTTCTCTGCGTTAAGGGCAACAAATGCTACTTGTTTAGGTGTCTTACCTATCCTCACCCCTCCCTTGTGTGCTATTGCTTTTATCATGGCTCATAGTCCAATCCCATTCTTGTGTTTGCCCTTGATCTAATGTCCACATATGAGGGAGAACATACGATTTTTGGTCTTTTGGGCCAGGCTAAACTCACTGAGAATGCTGTTCTCCAATTCCATCCATTTACCAGCGAATGATAACATTTCGTTCTTCTTCATGGCTGCATAAAATTCCATTGTGTATAGATACCACATTTTCTTAATCCATTCATCAGTGCTGGGGCATCTTGGCTGTTTCCATAACTTAGCTATTGTGAATAGTGCCACAATAAACATGGGTGTGCAGGTGCCTCTGGAGTAACCTGTGTCACAGTCTTTTCGGTATATCCCCAAGAGTGGTATTGCTGGATCAAATGGTAGATCAATGTCTAGCTTTTTAAGTAGCCTCCAAATTTTTTTCCAGAGTGGTTGTACTAGTTTACATTCCCACCAACAGTGTAAGAGGGTTCCTTTTTCCCCGCATTCTCGCCAACACCTGTTGTTGGTGGTGTTGCTGATGATGGCTATTCTAACAGGCGTGAGGTGGAATCTTAGCGTGGTTTTAATTTGCATTTCCTTTATTGCTAGAGATGGTGAGCATTTTTTCATGTGTTTTCTGGCCATTTGAATTTATTCTTTTGAGAAAGTTCTGTTTAGTTCACATGCCCATTTTTTTATTGGTTCATTAGTTTTGGGAGAATTTAGTTTTTTAAGCTCCCTATATATTCTGGTTATCAGTCCTTTGTCTGATGTATAGTTGGCAAATATTTTCTCCCACTCTGTGGGTGTTCTCTTCAGTTTAGAGACCACTTCTTTTGATGAACAGAAGCTTTTTAGCTTTATGAGGTCCCATTTATCTATGCTATCTCTTAGTTTCTGTGTTGCTGGGGTTTCGTTGAGAAAGTTCTTACCTATACATATTAACTCCAGAGTATTTCCTACTCTTTCCTGTATCAACTTTAGAGTTTGGGGTCTGATATTAAGATCCTTGATCCATTTTGAGTTAATCTTGGTATAGGATAATAAACATCGATCTAGTTTCAGTTTTTTGCAGACTGCTAACCAGTTTTCCCATCAGTTTTTGTGCAAGAGGCTACTATTTCTCCATCGTATATTTTTAGCTCCTTTGTCAAAGATAAGTTGCTTATAGTTGTGTGGCTTCATATCTGGGTCCTCTATTCTGTTCCACTGGTCTTCATGTCTGTTTTTGTGCCAGTACCATGCTGTTTTTATTGTTATTGCTTTGTAATATAGTTTGAAGTCAGGTACTGTGATACCTCCTGCATTGTTCTTTTGACTGAATATTGCCTTGGTTATTCGTGGCCGCTTGTGTTTCCATATAAATTTAACAATACATTTTTCAATCTCTTTAATGAATGTCATTGGAATTTTGATGGGAATTGCATTAAACATGTAGATTACTTTGGGGAGTATCAACATTTTTACTATGTTGATTCTACCAATCCATGAGCATGGGAAATCACTCCACTTTCTATAGTCTTCCTCAATCTCTTTCTTCAGAAGTGTACAGTTTTCCTTGTAGAGGTCTTTCACATCTTTTGTTAAGTTTACACCTAGGTATTTGGGTTTTTTTGAGGCTATTGTAAATGGAATTGTTTTCATATACTCTTTTTCAGTTTGCTCATTGTTAGTGTATAGAAATGCTAATGATTTTTCTATGTTGATTTTATATCCTGCTACCTTGCTATAGCTATTGATGATGTCTAGAAGCTTCTGAGTAGAGTTTTTTGGGTCTTTAAAGTATAGGATCATGTCATCTGCAAATAGGGATATTTTGACAGTTTCTTTACCTATTTGTATTCCTTTTATTCCTTCTTCTTGCCTTATTGCTCTGGCTAGGAATTCCAGTACTATGTTGAATAGGAGTGGAGATAGTGGGCATCCTTGTCTGGTTCCTGTTTTTAGAAGGAATGGTTTCAGTTTTTCTCCATTAAGTATAATGCTGGCTGTAGGTTTGTCATATATAGCTTTTATAATGTTGAGGTACTTTCCTTCTATTCCTAGTTTTCTTAGAGCTTTTATCATGAAATGGTGTTGGATGTTATCAAAGGCTTTTTCTGCATCTATTGAGATAATGAAGTGGATTTTGTCTTTGCTTCTGTTAATGTGGTTTATTACATTTATTGATTTTCATATGTTGAACCACCCCTGCATCCCTGGGATGAAGCCTACTTGGTCGTGGTGAATAATCTTTTTGATGTGTTGTTTAATTCGGTTTACCATTATTTTGTTGAGGATTTTTATGTCAATGTTCATTAAGGAGATTGGCCTATAGTTCTCCTTTCTGGAGGTGTCTTTGCCTGGTTTTGGGATAAGTGTAATACTGGCTTCATAAAATGTGTTTGGCAGTTTTCCTTCCCTTTCTATTTCATGGAACAGTTTAAGGAGGGTTGGTATCAGTTCTTCTTTAAAGGTCTGATAGAATTCAGCAGAGAATCCATCAAGTCCTGGACTTTTCTTTTTGGGGAGACTCTTGATTGCTGCTTCAATTTCATTTTGTGTTATAGGTCTGTTCATGTGATTAATTTCCTCTTTGTTCAGATTTGGATGATCGTATGTATCTAGAAACTGTCCATTTCTTCTGTCCATTTCTTTAAGATTTTCAAATTTCTTTGAATATAGGTTCTCAAAGTAGTCTCTGATGATTTCCTGGACTTCCATGGTGTTTGTTGTTATCTCCCCTTTTGCATTCCTGATTCTACTAATTTGGGTTTTTTCTCTCCTCATTTTAGTCAGGTTTGCCAGGGGTCTATCGATCTTGTTTATTTTTTCAAAGAACCAACTTTTTGTTTCATTAATTCTTTGTATGGTTTTTTTGGTTTCTATTTCATTGATTTCAGCTCTTATTTTTATTATTTCTCTCCTATTTGTTTTGGAATTTGCTTGTTCTTGTTTTTCTAGGAGTTTGAGATGTATCATTAGGTCATTGATTTGGGATCTTTCAGTTTTTTTAATATATGCACTCATGGCTATAAACTTTCCTCTCAGGACTGCCTTAGCTGTGTCCCATAGGTTCCAGTAGGTTGTATTTTCATTTTCATTAACTTCCAGGAACTTTTTATTTTCCTCTTTTATTTCATCGATGATCCATTCTTCATTAAGTAATGAGTTATTTAATTTCCAGCTGTTTGTATGTTTTTTGTCTTTACTTTTGTTGTTGAGTTCTACATTTACTGCATTGTGATCAGATAGTATGCACGGTATAATTTCTATTTTCCTATATTTGCTGAGACTTGCTTTGTGCCCTAGGATATGATCTATTTTGGAGAAGGTTCCATGGGCTGCTGAGAAGAATGTATATTGTGTAGATCTTGGATGAAATGTTCTGTAGACATCTACTAGGTCCATTTGATCTATTGCATATTTTAGATTTTGGATTTCTTTATTGATTTTTTGTTTGGATGACCTATCCATTGATGATAATGGGGTGTTAAAGTCTCCCACAACCACTGTGTTGGCGTTTATATATGCTTTTAGGTCTTTCAGGGTATGTTTGATGAAATTGGGTGTATTGACATTGGGTGAATACAGATTGATGATTATTATTTCCTTTTGGTCTATTTCCCCTTTTACTAGTATGGAATGTCCTTCTTTATCTCATTTGTTCAATGTAGGTTTGAAGTCCACTTTGTCAGAGATAAGTATTGCTACTCCTGCCTGTTTTCAGGGGCCATTGTCTTGGTAAATCTTCTTCCAGCCTTTCATCCTAAGCCTATGCTTATTTCTGTCAGTGAGATGGGTCTCCTGTAAGCAACAAATTGTTGGATCTTCCTTTTTAATCCATTTCGTCAAGCGGTGTCTTTTGATGGGTGAATTAAGTCCATTAACATTAAGCGTTAGTACTGATAGGTATGTGGTGATTCCTGTCATTTAGTTGTCTTAGTTGTTTGAAGGTTTGATTGTGTGTACCTAAGTTGAGGTTACTCTCTACTGTCTTGCTTTTTCTTTTCCTGTGGTTTGGTGCTGCCTGTCTTTTCATGGTTCAGTTGGGTTTCACTTTCTGTGTGCAGAATCCCATGAAGAATCTTTTGTAGTGGTGGCTTTGTGGTCACATATTGTTTTAGTTTCTGCTTATCACGGAAGACTTTCATTGCTCCATCTACTTTGATTGATAGTTTTGCTGGGTAGAGTATCCTGGGGTTGAAGTTATTTTCATTCAGGGCCCGGAAGATCTCACCCCATGCTCTTCTTGCTTTTAATGTTTCTGTTGAGAAGTCTGCTGTGATTTTGATGGGTTTACCTTTGTATGTTACTTGTTTTTTCTCTCTTACAGCCTTCAATATTCTTTCCTTAGTTTTTGAACTTGTTGTTTTAATGTTGATATGTCGTGGGGTAGTTCTATTTTGATCTGGTCTGTTTGGTGTCCTGGAGGCCTCTTGCATCTGTATGGGAATATCTTTCTCTAGATTTGGGAAATTTTCCATTATTATTTTGTTGAATATATTATGCATTTCCTTCGCTTGCACCTCTTCTCCTTCTTCGATGCCCATGATTCTCAAGTTTGGTCTTTTGATGGAGTCAGTGAGTTCTTGCATTTTCTTTTCACAGGTCTTGAGTTGTTTATTTAATAGTTCTTCAGTTTTTCCTTTAACTACCATTTCATCTTCAAGTTCTGAGATTCTGTCTTCTGTTTTTTCTATTCTGCTGGATTGGCCTTCCGTTTTGTTTTGCAGTTCTGTTTCGTTCTTTTTTCTGAGGTTTTCCATATCCTGGCTGTTTTCCTCTTTAATGTTGTCTATTTTTGTCCTGAGTTCATTTATCCGTTTATTCATGGTGTTCTGTCTTTCACTTTGGTGTTTATCCAGTGCTTCTATGGTTTGCTTTATTTCTGCTTTTGCTTTTTCAAATTCTCTATTTTTGTTGTCTTGGAATTTCTTGAGTGTCTCCTGTACATTTTGGTTGACCCTATCCAGTATCATCTCTATAAAATTCTCATTGAGTACTTGTAGTATGTCTTCTTTTAAATTATTCTTGTGGGCTTCATTGGGTTCTTTGGCATAGTTTATCTTCATTTTGTTGGAGTCTGGATCTGAGTATCTGTTTTCTTCATTTCCCTCTAGTTCCTGTACTAATTTTTGCTGTGGGGAAACTGGTTTCCCTGTTTTGTCTGTCTTCCCATCATTACCCTTGGTATTCTTACTGTCCCTGTACTGTGTGCTAGTAAGCATTTTCTAGCTTGTAATAATAATGGTGATTTTTAGAATGGAAGGGTGAGAGGAGAGGGAAAGCAAAGAAGGTAAAGAAAAAGGGAACAACAAAGTAAAAAACAAAAGAAACAAAAAATTGTGTCAATATATAAACAGGGAGAGACAGCGTACTAATCAACAGTAAGCTAAACAGGCCTATGAAGACAGGGAGAGGATTTAAAAAAATAAAATTAGAATTAAAAATGAATAAAAATAATATTAAAATTAAAAAAAATCTCCAAGTTCAAATGCAATAAAGTTTCAGTCTTAATACTTTTGGTGTTAGTCCCTCAGCCTCCAGTCCTGGAGATGGTGTCTCAGAAGTAGTTCTGCCATTGTTTCATCAAAAGGAAAAAAACCAAAAAAGCAAAAAAAAAAAAAAAAACCACAACAAAGTGTCCCAAGTTCAGATGCATTACAGTTTCAGTAAGTTTTTCAGCATGCAGGTGTATTTAGGTTGTTGTCTAATCAAAAGAAGAGAAAAAAAAAAGAGTCTGGAAACAGCTTTGTGAATGTCTATCTGAGGCTCACCTGTCCACTGTTGTCAGCCAGCTGTTGCTGCAGGCTTTATTGACTGTAGGTCTCAGGAGTGAGCTTAACACTCACCTAGCCTCCCAGGCTTTGTTTACTTAGAGTTCTCATGGGCCAGGATGCCACTACTACAAGCTTTCCCCTTTTCAAGTACACCAGGGGAGTTGGTCCTACACCCGCATTCTCAGGCTGACGTATTTACAGTTCACATGGGAAGTGACACTTCCCTCCTCTCCTGTGGTGTTTTCCTCCCACTGCCACTTTTACAAGATTTCCTGCTCCTGATTGCTGGGCGGGTACTGCCGCTCCTGCCTTCTCCAGCCAGCTTATTTACAGTTCTGTGAGGGATTGCCTCTCCCCCCTCTTCAGCACTCAGGGTGCCCTACTCTCTTTGGTACGTGTCTTTTTTTTTCAGCTGCTTGTTTATTATTCAGTTTGTTTTTTTTCCCTGGGTGGGAGTTTGTCTGTCCATGGGGCTATGCTGATCTGGCACAGGTTTGTCTGTGGGAGTACTGTGTGCCTCTTAGCTCACCTGGTGGTCTGCTTCTCCCAAGTTAGGCACTGGCATCTGGTGGCACGAGAGCCCTCCTGGTTTCTCTGTTTAACATGGAGTGGAGATGCTATGCGCAGGCTGAGGGTGTTGTGGTGTTGGAGTTTTACCTCTTCTTGGTGGTTTTTCCTGCAAGGTGTTCTCCAGCATCTCTCCAAGATTTTACTTTAGGAAGCATGCCTTCTGCTTCCTCCCTCTAGTTGCCATTCTGGAATCTCTAGTCAGCAAATATCTATGTTCATTTTTAAATCTATTTTGAAGTTGCTTTTTTCCCTCTTCCATTCTTGTAGTCTCCTTTTATATTTGATTTTGTACTGATTTATTTCACCTTCATCTTTTCTTATCTATTATAATTTTTCCCTGATTAGATTAAAGCTTGTATAAAATAATTATGGTTATAACCAGCTATAATACACTTATGAAAACTTGTGCACAAAAGCTCTACATTTATTCCACCCTTCAAACATTTTGTGTAGCTGTAATTAGAGTTAGCTTTGTTTTATATGTGTACCCATTAGCAAATTTGTATCCTATTTTGTATTAGGGTTAAAGATACACACAAGCATTTCATTGTCACAGTAATTCACATATATCTATCTACTTACCTCTATGAGTGAAATCTATGTTTTAATATCTTTTACCTTGGTGTTTTTAGTGTGTTTTATGCTTCAATTTGAAGAATTTCTTAGGCATTTCCTGTGGGACAGGTCCAATGGTATAACAAATTCCATCAGTTTTTTTTTTTGTATCTCTTCTTCATTTTTAAAGAGCAATTTTGCTTTGTACATATTATTGGATAGCATTTTTTTCTTTCAATACTTTGAATACATCATAACAATTCTCTTGCAGTCCACAAGTTTCCTGCTGAGAAATCCACTCACATAGTATTATGGAAGTTCCCCTATATGTGATGAACAACTTTTTACTTGTGGTATTTAAAATATTCTTTTTCCTTGAATTGTTACCATTTGATTATAGTATATTCTGGTGTAGTCTTTGAGTTGGTCTTGTAGGGAAGCTTTGAGTTTCATAACTGAATATTGTATTGTTCCTTTAAAAAAGCTCTCCATTACTTTCTTTCTCAGATTTCATATACTGGTTCTTTTTCAGTCTCATAAATCCAATAGAGTTCTTAACTTCCTTTCATTCTTTTTTTTCTCATTTCTCCTCTGACTGGATAATTTCAAATGACCTATATTAAAATTCAGCAATTCTCTCTTCTGCTATATAAAATCTACTATTGAAGCCCTTTTGGATTTTTCATGTTATTTTCTTTTTTTTATGATTTATTTTTATTTTACTTTATTTTTTACTGTTTTATTATTCATATGTGCATACACGGCTTGGGTCATTTCTCCCCCCTGCCCCCACCCCCTCCCTTACCACCCACTCTGCCCCCTCCCACTCCCCCCACCCCCTCAATACCCAGCAGAAACTATTTTGCCCTTATTTCTAATTTTGTTGTAGAGAGAGTATAAGCAATAATAGGAAGGAACAAGGGTTTTTGCTGGTTGAGATAAGGATAAACTCCATAATTTCTGTTTGATTTTTTTATGAATTATCTTACTGCTGAACTTCTATTGTTTTCCTGACTTACTTTTTTCTGTGTTCTTCTGTAGCTTGATGAACATCTTTAAACAATTATTTTGAACCCCTTGTTATGCAGATCTTAGATCTCCATTTGTTTTTGGAGTTGGTTATTAGAAAATTATGTTCCTTGGTGATGTCATGTTTCCTTGATTTTTAAATATGTCCTGCAGCTTTGTATTTATGCCTGTTCATATGGCTGTACATATGAGAGAACATTAACCTTTTCCAAAATTTATGGACTGGTTTTAATAGGGTAAGAACTTAATCTACAAGGGTACTAGTTGGGTAGGATATAAGTGACTGTGGCTCTTGGGTGGGTGCAACAGCACAATGTTGTCTTTCTAGCTCCATCAGCTGACATTAGCCTCATTAAAAACTGTGGATGTTAAGACTCTAGGTGTTTGTGGTAGTGACATGTACTTTGGGGGAAGGCTAAGGGTCTCTTATTCTCTCCCCACCCTCCCAACCCTACACACATACATAAGGAGAAGACATGGCTGAAAAGACCCATTGGTGCTGGGGTCCAGTATGTGAGCACTTATACATAATAAAGTCTGCAAGCATGTTTCCTGCAGTGGTGGTGTTAGTGTCAAGTCTGAGGGTATACATAAGGTTACAGGACAGGAAAGTGGTGGATCTTGCCCTTTGGTGTTACAGCTCTGGCTCCTTCTCCAGGGAGGCATAATGGCATCTCTTTGTCCATGGCTGCAGTGACAACTCCTTCTTTTGATGGGAGCACAATGGTAGGAACTCCAAACATCTGTTAGCATCTCCAGATTATTGGAGGCAAAAACTGTGCTTTATGTGACAGTGGGAATGACTTGTGGCTCTTCCTGTTCTTTGCCCCATGGTCAGATGGCACACTGAGATTTCCCCTTGTGCTGAGCTATGCCAGACTAGAGAATGAGGTGATGTAGGTAATATACTTCCTATGCTTTTATGTACAGCCACCAGTTTTTGTGCATCTCTAGGTTACTAAAGGTTCTTTTGTACTCAGTTAACAAGTTCTCAAAGCTAGTTACTTCAGTTTACAGGTGTTTATTACATTTGCTGTTTTTGTGAAGTTTGATAAGTGTTGGGAGCTAGTCTTCCATCATGCTGACATCACTCTTCAAACTGTTCTATTTATTAACAACAAACATGTGTATGAATATAGTGGGGAGTTTGTGTGTAAGAGCACAAGAGAGAAAAAATTAACTTGATAGATTTTATTATCCAAGTCATTTACATACTTGTTACAATGTTGCCTACCTTATCTGCAGTTTCTGTGATAATTGAGTAAAGACTTTCAAACTATTATGAACTTAATTTTTTCTTGGGAGTTCCATAAATTATTGATTTATTTATTTAGAAACATAAGTCTTGCTTTCTGGTGCAAATGTTCATTTTAATATATAAAATTTCACTTTTAATGTTATTATACAGAACAATTTGTTAAAAAGGAGAAATAAACAAAAAAAGTTAATAGGTAATAGAATACAAAATTTTTCAGATGATATGATGAAAAACTCCGTGGAAAATTCTGGAGTCAAGACAAATAATTTGCCAAGAAAAAGTAGTGCCCAAAATATATACATATTTGCATGTACCAAGAGAGAACTACTTCTATTTTTTAGAAAACAAATATAAAGAGGAAAACCTGGACTAACAAATATTAATGTATTTTAGGATATATAAACTTATAATATGAGTAAAAATCCTACATCTGAAGGTTAGATCAGGAATGCTGGAAACAGATCATTTATCTAACAATCATAAAGTAAGCATTTCAAATAAATGGCAGTCAAATAACGGACTAAAAACAGGGTGAGGGATGTTAGATATAATCCCTGATCTCATGTAATAAAGTTCATTTTAACTGAGTAAAGTAAAAAGAATGCTAAAAATATAAATAAGTATTGTCTAATTTCAGGATTAGAAATATTTTCCTCCACATAAACAATTATAGAATAGTGATATCATTAACTTATGTAAGAGTTTTAAACTTCTGTAATAAGAAAGAACATTTAAATGAAAGTGTGCTGAGAATTTTTCTATAAAAAGTAATATTTTTATAGGGAAAATATTCTTTACAGAGAACTCAAAGCCATAAGAAAAATTTTGACTTGGTTAGAAATTCTATTGACTTGGTTTATTAGCTTTGTGGAGAAGTAGGAATTATAGAACCTATTTCTATAGGAATTGTGTAAGATCTCTGTGCATTTCTTCATCTGTAAGCTGGAGATTATAACAGAACCTATTTGAATTATAATTATTCAGTGCCAATACATGGAAAGCATTTGGGGACAACAGGGGTTTAAATTTAGGGCTCTGTGCTTGCCACACAAGTGATCTACCACACCCACAGTCCTTTTTGCTTTAGTTATTTTTCAGGTAGGGTCTTCCATTTTTTTGCCTAGGCTCAACTTCAGACAGTGATCTTCCCATCTCCACCTCCCACAAAGCTGGGATTGTAGGCATGTGCACCATGCCTGGTTGGAAAGCACTTACAGTGGTATCCAATATATAATAGGAACCCATCAAATGTTAAGTTTTAACCAGTTCTATCATTTTCTTTGGTTCATCATGGTGCCTTTGGGAGGTACTCACTGTGACATTGGACTTTATCTGTTATAAAATTGGCATCTACAAGACAGTAATTCCTTTTAAAGATATTGAATAAACTGTATAAAGTCTAGTAAATAGCATGTGATATAGCCATGACAAAAACTTCAGTTTATTTGTCACTGGTATCTGTGTTGTTTCCACTAATCCATTAAATATTTAATTATGGTACAGTAAAAATATAGTTTACTACATGGAGGCAGTACATGAAGGTCACAACATGTTCACTTTATTTTCTCTGAGGAAAATAAAATTGTCCTTTCTTGTTTTCGACAGCGGGGGAGGTGTGGAAATTGAACCTAGAGCTTTGCAATTGCTAGGCAAGTAGTCTACCACTTGAGCTACACCCCAACCTTTTTTCTTTTTATTTTGTTTTTGAGATAGGGTTTGCTAACTTTTTCTCAGGATGGACTCAAACTCACCATTCTTTTACTTTTTCCTCCCAAGTAGCTGAGAATATAGGCATATGGCAGTACACACATCTTCCTTTTGATCTTAAAAAAATAACACTTTTAATGAATTGGAGTAAAGACAAGAAGCTGGCAAAAATATCTTCTTCTGGCTATTCTTGTTTCAAACTAATCAAGTGGTATTCTTAGCTTACTTTGTTATCCTGAGAATCATTAATCTAAGAAGTAACTGAAACTAGTAAGTTTGTTTCTCAGCCTGAGAGAATGAAGTCTAGACCTCAGAAAATACTTTGTGAGGTATTGAATAGCTGAACAAATTGCTTTCCATTATCAGTACACATAATACCCTGACTTCAGGAAGGCTAGCTTCTCCTAATTTTCATACAGTGTAAGTTAATACCAGAATAGAGACTATATGCAACCTAAGTAGGTTACAGTGCTATGACTCAATCAAGATTTTAATGGTATCACTAGTAAAACCTCCAATTTAAATCCAGGACTTTTTTATGACCACATAATTTTTCTATCCTTGAGGCCTATCCTAACCCCTCTACCCTTAAAGGCAGAGTTACCTATGTCCATGCCCACAAGTTTCACATATAACTTTTTCTGTCCAATACTCCCTTACCCTGGGTATTCTGTACCTGAGGTTAGCTGTTTTATGTAGTTTACTGGCCCCCATATTTGCAGTATTTCCTCCTTCCTGAGCTCTTTGAACCTCTGTTCTCACTCTAGTCCCACAATGCATAGCAGGTCACCAGGGGAGCAAAGGACATACATGTCCAAGATTCACAGTTCAGCATTCCTAACAATCTAATACTACTCATTCATCTACACCAGCTTGATACAGAGTGAGAATTCCTTTCAACATAAAGTACAGTTTTAGGAGAGGACGTTTTTCTCTGCCTTTCCTTATATATCATTACTTACTTGAAAAAAAACTTCTTCCATTGTAGTCATAGAGACGCCAAAGCCAGCAATGCCCAGCTGTCCCTTCCTTTTTTCTATATCAGTGAACAGGTCCTTAAAACTAGAAGAAGAGAAAGAACTAGCAGCAATATTAGATTTTATGTTCCATTCTTTTTTCTGAGGTTTTCCATGTCATGGGTCACTTCCTCTTTAATATTGTCTAGTTTCATCTTTAATTCACTTAGCTCCCTATTTATAGTGTTCTCTGTTTCACTTTGGTGTTTATTTAGGGCTCCTATGATTTCATTTATTTGTTCCTGTGTCTTCTCGTATTCTTTATTTTTGGTGTCTTGAAATTTCTTGAGTGTCTCTTGTACATTTTGGTTAACCATGTCTAGTACCATCTCCATGAAGATTTTTATAATATTTATGCTTTTTGTTGTCAGTTAATTTCCTGTGAGCAACAGGAAAAATGTAGCTCATTCTTCACTGCAATGCTTATTATAGTTTCCATGCCTCTGGTAAATCATAAATGTGGACTAAAGGAAGGAAAACCACTTATAACCTGCTATAGCACACTGCTTCCTGATAAAATTATAAATTGACTTTTGCATATTTAATGCTATATGAATGTTCTGTAATTTCATTAATATTTCCTCACTGTTGAGAATTTAGATTTACAATTTGTTTTTATAACTTACACTAATTTTAACATTCTTATGAATTGTCCTAGATTTTACCTCAGAATATAATTTAGTTCCTGAAACACTGATCTGATTACTATTATTATTAGTTAAACTAAGCGAATGTTTTCAAGAGTTGTGTGCTACAATACTTAAAAAGGGCAATTTCACAAAATCACCACAGGTCGTCATTATTATTCAATCATTATTTCTTAATATAATAAGAATATCATTTTTTCTAAATGTAATAAGTGTTTTTGAAAAATATCTACCTTAATTTTGCACTTCTTTTAATACTAGTGACTTTCAATAATTTTCCATGTATTGGCAATTTGTATGTATATTTTAAAAAACAATTTAGTTGCTTATTTAAAAAAATCTAATATGAAAATAGTGTTTAATTAAAAAAAACACTTAGAAACTATAGATAAAATATAAATAAGATAAACTTCATAGATAATTTCACAATTATGCTACATTTATATCTTAATAAATAATGATCCCATGAATGTTCTTGCACACAAATTTTTGTATATGGAAAATATATTTGGCTAAATGCGTATATTTTACAGAAAATGGATGTCAGTGCTTGTTTTACCACGTACTGCCTTTATAAATACGGAGTATTTTTTATTTAGTCAAAAATATAACAGGAAAGTGACATTAGCAAATGGCCAGTTAGGAAGCACTAGACCCTTCTTCTCACCATGAAAACATTGATTGAGCAATGAGTCAGGGATAAATTCTCTTTGTGAAAAGTCAGGACGTAATTGGAAAATGTGAAACCAGACACAGAACACCTTCTCCTGGACAAACTACCACAAGTATACCCCCAATTTGATGAACCATAAACATCCAAGAAAGGCAAATGAGCTCCCCTGAAAATAAATTCAGACACACACCAAGACATGTAATAATCAAACGGTAAAAACACAAAGACAAAATTTTATGACATCAACAATAGATAAAAGGCAGGAAAGAAGCAACAAAGAGCAAAGTTCTGTATATTACTGAATAAACTTGTATAAAATCAAATTAGAGTGTTATTTTATTATTTTAAGTGTAATACTGATGGTAAACACAGAGAAAATAGCTATTTACTATGCACAAAAGGGTGATGTGCAGTGACTGACACCTTTAATCCTAGCTACTTGAGAAGCAGAGATTGGGAGTATCAGGGTTTAAGTCCAGCCCAGGCAAAAAATAAGCAAGACCTCATCTCAACAAATAAACTGGGTGTGGTGATTCACATCTGTAATCCCAACTATGAATAAGGCTTCAGGTAAGAGGACTTAAATCCAAAGTTGGTCCTAGGCCTTATCCAAAATAATATCCAAAACAAAAAGTGGGTGGGTGCATGGCTCAAGTCATAGAGTACTTACTTAGCAAGCATGAAGCCCTGAGTTAAAAATCCCAGTACTACATATATGCATATACACACAAACAGAAATGAAAAAGGAATGTAGGTATTTCACTACAAAAGATCTACATAACAGATACTAATGGAGGAAATGAGGAACAAAAAATCCATAGGTATGTAGAAAACAAATATCATAATGACAGATGTAATTTCTTCCTTATCAATAATTACTTTAAAAGCAAAGGGATTAAACTTTGTAATCAAAATCGGAATAGATAATAACCATTCTAACTTCATGCTTTCAACAAGAGACTCTATTTATTTATTTTTTAAGAGACTCACTTTAGCTCTAAAGACTCAAGTAGGTAGAAAGTGAATGGAGCACAAAAATAGTCAGTGAAAATAATAATCAAAAGAGAGAAAGAAATGATAGAATATCAGGACATAAACTCCAAGTCAAAAAAGGACATTATGTACTAATAAAAGGCTCAATGCAGCAAGATGACATAATAATGATAAACAACTCTGTAAGCACCTAATAATGACCACCAAAACATATGAAAGCAGGCCTGGCTCTGGTAGCTCATGTCTATAACACTAGCTACTTGGGAGGCTGAGATTGGGAGGATCTCAGTTCAAAGCCAGTCTGGACAAATAGTTCACAAGATCCCACCTCCAAAATAACTAGAGCAAAATGGGCTAGAAGTGCTGCTCAAGTGGTAGACCACCTGCTTTGCAAGCATGAAGCCCTGAATTTAAAAAAAAACCCAAATATATGAAGCAAATATGGAAAGAAGTGAAGAGAGAAACAGTTCTAGGATCATAGTTGGAAACTTTAAAACCTCACTCAATAATGGATTGAACACAAAGGACAAACAATTAAGGAAACAGAGGAGTTAACACAATAACCAACTAGATGTGCCAGACACATACATAACATTGTGGCCATCAATATAGCACAACATTCTTCTCAAATGCACATTTCCAGAATAGATCATATTGTAGGACTCAAATTCATTCTCAACAGACTTAATATATTACTATCATACAAAATATCTTCTCTGTTCACAATGAGATGAGGATAAAAAAATCAGTAACAGAAGTAAAACTGGAAAATTCACAAATCTGTGAATGCACTCTTAAATAACCAATGAGTCAAAGAATAAATCACAAGGGAAGTTAGGAAATACAGATGAATGAAAATGAAGACACAATACACAAAATCTTACAGGACAGATGGAAAGTACTGCTGAGAAGAAAAATTATAAATTTATTATTGACATAAAAAAGAAATATCAAATTAGCAGCCTAATTTTATATCTCAAGGATCTAGAAAAAGAACAAAGTAAACCTAAATATAGCAGAAGAAAGTGTTTAAGGATTATAACAGAGATAGATAAAATAGAGGATAATTAAAATGATATACAAATCAATGACACCAAAAGTTAGTTCTTCAAAAAATTTCAACAAAATTGACAAATATTTAGCTAGATGGACTAAGAAAAAAGAAGATTCAAATTACTAAAATAAGAATTGAAACTGGGAGTATCACTAAAAATTCTGCACAATCAAAAGGGTTATAAGTACTATGAAAAATTGTATGCTGATGAATTGCATAGCCTAGATGAAACCAATTCCTGGAAACCTACTAACACTAAATCAGGAAGAAATGGAATACCTGATTGGGTCTATATCTAGTAAGGAGAATGAATCAGTCTTCAAAAATCTCCCAAAGCCAGGTGCTAGTGGGTCACATCTGTAATCCTAAATACAGAGGAAACTGAGATTGGGAAAAAGTCCATGAGACCCCTATCTCAAACAATAGCTTGGTGCATGTGGTGTGTGCTTGTCATTCTACCAACAGACAGAAGCTTAAAATAGGAGGACTGCAGTCCAGGTTGGCCTGGGCAAAAAGCAAGATCCTATCTACAAAATAACCAGAGCAAAAAGGGCTGGAGGTATGGCCCAAGTGGTAGAGCATCCCTGACTAGCAAGTGCAAAGCCCTGAGGTTCAAGCTCCACCAATACCACCAAGAAAAAAAAAAACCTCCCCAAGAAAGAAAAGTCCTGGAGCGATGGAGTCACTTGTGCATTCTATTTAAAGACATTTAAAGAATAAATCATACTGCTTTTCTCAAATTTTTCACAAAATTGAGGACAGCATTACCCTAATACTAAAGTCACACAAAGATACTACAAGAAAAGAAAACTAAGATCAACATCTCTTGTGAACACTGATGCAAAACGCTCAACAAAATATAAGCAAAATATTGCTGCAGCATATAAAAGCATATTAATCCAACCATAACCAAGTTGGGTTATTCCTAGAATACATGAATGATTCATTATACAAAAATCTATTAGTGTAACACACCACATAATGAAAAAAATACAGTTACCTCAACTGATGCAGAAAAAGCAGTTGACAAAATACAACTTTCTTTTTATGATATCCCACTCCCCCACAAAATGGGAATAGCAGGAAACTATCTCACCAAAATAAAAGTGATATATGAAAAAAGCAGGAGAAAACATAATACTCAATGGTGAAAGACGGAAAGCTTCTCCTACGTGATCAGGAATCAGGCAAGAATGTTATTTTTGTTACTACTTAACAAAGAACTATAGAGAGCAATTAGGTAAGAAAAAGAATGAAGGCATCAAATTGGAAAGGAATAATTTAAATTACTTCTTTTTGCAAATAATATGACCTAATATGTGTAAAATTCTAAAACAAAGATACTACAGAAAGAAAAATACAGACCAATATCCTAATAACTATAAATAAAAAACCCTCAAATCAAATTCAACAGCACATTAAAACAATAATTATAAAGATCATGAAGATAGCCAAGATGGCAGACTGCTGATAGAACCCAGAACACTGAGCTCTGTCTCTCTCTCTCACACACACACACACATACATACACACACAAACACCTTAGGTTCATGGTAGCAAGGGTAGGGGATCTGGCTAGAGGCCACCAATATATAGGCAGAACAAATCTACAACAACGAACCTTTAAAAAGGATTTTTAAAGTGCAAAACAGCCTCAGACACATGGGTGTGGTTACACTGCAGCATTGCTGGGGATCAGCTTAACTTTTTTTTTTCTTTCCTCTCTCCAAAGTGCAAAAAAGCAACATATGGACTGCAGGTTGAGCCCTGAAAGTGCCTGGGTAGCCCTGGACTCTGGAGAAAATGAACAAGAATCATGAAAACAGAACTGCTGACTGCCACCTGCAACCCTAGCCCATAAACCTCTGATACTGAGAGGTGCCTACAACCCATTCAGGTGAGCTTATCATAACATCAATCCTGGAAAAAACCACACAGTTCAGCTCAGCTTGTGGGCCCTGATTGCGTGCCTCCAGGAAAAAGTTTTTGTCCAAATAAACAGAAAGAAATCTCCTTTTCTTCCTGGTTGGGGAGGGGTGGCCCAGCCCATGCCTCTCTATACAAAGCTCAGGTGCAGGCTAGCTAACCCAAATACAGCCTGTAGAAAGTAAACTCATTCAACCGTCTCAGAGAAGCTAGCAGAAAGCTGAAACTAACTGCCTTCCTAGAGAAGAGCTTTTGATGGAACAACCTAAGCTACAGCTCCCAGGTTTTCCCAGGAGGCACAAGGGACTAGTCATTGCTCTAACATGAGCTCCATGCAGGACTATTTCAGAGAACCTGCCTACCCTAGCCAGCTGAACCTGGCTTTCCCCTCCTCCACCAAGAGAAGCTTGTGCCTAAACATCCTGAATAGAAAACCCTCCAAACCTGCCTGGTAGAGAATGCCACCCAGCCCAGCATATCTATCCTAAGGAGAGACCCAGAGAAAGCCCCTGCCTAAAGGGACAGCACCTGGAATGAAACTGGCAGTCTAAAACCTAAGGATCAGAAATGAGAGGGAAGTACCCAGTGTACTCTGAACACAGAGGAACTCATTCCTTTCCACAAGGAAGAAATTTGGACTTTAAATCTTTTTTTATATTTATCTTTTTTCTCCATTTCGTTGAAATTTTAATTTGCCTAACCTCCTTTTGTTCCATTTTTCTTTTCTCTCCCCCTTTTGTCTTTTTTCTTCATTCACTATTTATCTTCCTCTCCTTCTCCTCCTTTCCCCCCCACCATCCCTATCACTTCTGCAGAAATCACACACCAGTTTATTATTCCACCTATATACACTACTCCCATTCTTCCAATCCCTGACAATAGCACTCTCTTCCACAAGTAACTGAAGTACATCTTTACACACATTAGGGTATTATTACCCTGTAGCCTGCACATCTCACACCTCTTCTCCCTGAATCCCCACGCCCTTCTTCCTCAGCTCCTCTTCCAACCCCATTATTTCTAGTACAAAGTTTTAATCCCTATGCAAACAACTTCTATTCCTCCAATACCTTTCTGTTTATAGATAATACTGCCAAGGGGTTTATATATCACATAAATAATTGGATTAGCATTGAATTTGTGAATTTGTTATTGCTGTTATACCTCCAGGTCAACAAACAGAAATGACACAACAACCTAGCTAACAACAAAATTAGCAAGAACACAGAAATTAAGTCAAGGGTAAGATAACAGGTTACTAAAACCTGCAACCAACTAATAAACACACAGGAGCAAATCTCAAAATAGAATAATACAGAATAGAAGATGGCATGGGAATATAACTCCTCAAAAAGTTAACAATCTCACAATGGAAGATTTGGTCGACAATGAAGGGGATGAAACCTCAATTTCTCTTTTTTTTAATTTTTATTTTATTCATATGTGCATACAATGTTTGAGTCAGTTCTCCCCCCTTCCCCCACCCCATCAACCCCCTTCCTTACCCCCCACCCCCTCCCACTTTCCCCCTACCCCCTTGCTACCTGGAAGAAACTATTTTGCCCTTATCTCTAATTTTGTTGAAGAGAGAATATAAGCAGTAATAGGAACAAAACAAGGGTTTTTGCTAGTTGAGATAAGGATAGCTATCCAGGGAGGTTGACTCACATTGCTTTCCTGTGCATGTGTGTTACCTTCTAAGTTAATTCTTCTTGAACTAACCTTTTCTCTAGTTCCTGGTCCCCTTCTCCTATTGGCCTCAGTTGCTTTAAAGTATCTGCTTTAGTGAAACCTCAATTTCTGAGGTAAATATTGATAACAATGTTTAAGGAGATCATACAAAAACAACTCAATGAATCCTAAGAGAATATAGATTAAAAAACTAAAGGAGACATAGAAACAACTAAATAAATTCAAACAGGATATAAATGAATATCAGAAGGAAAATATTAAAAAGAGAAAAGTGAAATCAAGAAGGAAACACAAGATAGGAAAGAGGAGCTTTACAAAGTTATGGAAAGTCCAAAAAAAAAAGAATCAAATGGAAACCCTGGAAATAAAAATTTCCTTAAGTCTAATAAAAATACGGTTGAAAGCCACTCTAGCAGACTGGAACAAGTGGAAGACAGAATTTCAGGATTTGGAGACAAAACAGATATTAAGGAAAAAATAGACTAATACATAGAGAAAAGGTTAAAAGGTTATGAAAGGAATCTGCAAGAACCCTGGAACTCCATTGAAAGACAAAACCTATGAATAATGGGCACTGAAAGAAAAGAGGTATAAGCCAAAGGTATAGGAAACGTAATCAGCAAAATAATAGCAGAAAAATCCCCAAATTTGAGAAAGAGATGCCCATCTGGGTACAGGAGGCCTCTAGGACACCAAACAGACAGGACCAAAATAGAACCCCTTCATGGCATATTGTAATTAATACAATTAGCAGTGAGAATAAGTAAAGGATATCAAGGGCTGTAAGAGAGACAAATAAAAGGTAAACCCAGCAAAATGACATATTTCTTAACAGAAACCTTAAAAGCAAGATGGCATGGAGTGAGGTATTTTGAGCCCTAAAAGAAAGCAATTTCAAACATAGAATATCCTACCCAGCAAAGGTATCATTCATAATTGAAGGAGAAATAAAAATCTTACATGATAAACTGAAACTAAAATAATCATGACCACTAAACCAGCATACCAGAAGATACTCAAAGGAATCCTACACAGAGAAGATGAAAACAAACATAGCCATGAAAGGATGAGAATTATTAAATCTCAAGAAAAGGTCAGACAAGCAGTAACAGAATAGCATGGAATCAACTGCACACACATAAACCATTACACACCCAAAACAAAAATTGTCAAGAATCACCACATACCTCTCAACATTAACTCTGAATAGCAATGGTCTCAATCCCCCATCAAAAGATATTGATTGGCAAGATGGATTAAATGGAAGACCTGATGATCTGTTGTTTATAAGAAATCTCACAGACAAAACAAACACTGACTTTGGGTAAAGGGTAGAAAAAGATTTGTCAAGCAAATGGCCCCTGAAAACAGGCAGAAGTAGCTATACTTATATCACAGAAAGTAGACTGCAAGCCTAAATTAGTCAGAAGAGACAAAGAATATAATTTCATGATAATAAAAAACAACAATACATCAAGAGGAAATAACTGCTAACTTATATGCACCCAATGTTGGTGACTCAACTTCATTATACATATACTGCTGGACTTAAAAATACAGATAGACCTCAACAGAGAGATAGTGTGAGACTTCAACACTGCACTATCCCCAACAATAGGTCATCTAGATAAGAAGCAAATGAGAAATTTTGGAATTGAATAACACCTACACCAAAAGGACCTGTCAGATATCTACAGAGTATTTTATCCTGCAACAGCTCAATATACATTTTTCTCAGCAGCCCATGGAACTTTCTGCAAAATAGAACATATTTTATGTCACAAAGCAAGTCTTAACAAATATAAGAAAACTGGAATAACCCGCTGCATACTGTCTGAGCACAGTGGAATAAAACCAGAACACAACAACAAAAGATACAGCAGAAAATTCTCAAATACTTGGAGAATGAACAATATATTGGTCCATATTCATGACCAGTGGGTCATTGAAGAAACAAGAGAAGAAATCAAAAAGTTCCTGGAATCAAATGGAAATCAAAGCACAAACTATCAGAACTGAGGGTTATAACAAAGGTGGTGCTAAGGGTAAAGTTATGTGTTTATATAAAAAACACATAAAGATCTTAAATACACAACCTGATTTTGCATCTCTAACTCCTAGAAAGACAAGAAAAAGCTAAACCCCAAGCCACCAGGAGAGGAATAATAAAAATCAGGGGTCAAAATCAATGAAATCAAGACCAAAGGTACCATACAAAGAATCAACAAAACGAAAAGCTGGATCTTTTGAAAAGATAAATAAGACTGATAAACCTTTAGCAAATCTGACTCAAACAAAGAGGTAATAAAATTAGAAATGAAAAAGGGGATATCACAACAAGCACCAAAAAAAAGAAAATCCAGAAGATCATTAGGGAATACTTTGAAAACCTATATTCAAGTAAATTAGAAAACGTAGGCTGAATTTGTTGCCCTCAATGCAGAGAAACTAATGCAGATACTTTAAAGTGACGGAGGCCAATAGGAGAAGGGGACCAGGAACTAGAGAAAAGGTTAGTTCGAGAAGAATTAATTTAGAAGGTAACACACATGCACAGGAAATCAATGCGAGTCAACTCCCTGTATAGCTATCCTTATCTCAACTGGCAAAAACCCTTGGTCCTTCCTATTATTGCTTATACTCTCTCTTTAACAAAATTAGATATAAGGGTAAAATAGTTTCTGCTGGGTAGCAAGGGGGTAGGGGAGAGAGGGAGGGGACAGGGGGAAGGGGGGAGAAATGACCCAAACATTGTATGCACATATAAATAAAAGGAAAAAAAGCAAATGCAGGAGAAATGGATAAATTTCTAGACACATAAGATGCACCAAAACTGAACCAAGAGGATGTAAGTCACATAAACAGATCTATAAAAAGTATTGAATTTGGAGCACCAATAAAGTGTTTCCCAAAAACGAAGAGTCAGGACCTGACCTATTCACTGCTGAATTCTACCAGACCTTTATAGAAAAAGTAATACCAACACTCCTCAAACTTTTCTATGAACTAGAAAGGGAAGGAACATGGACAAAATCGTTCTATGAAGCCAGTATTACACTCATCCCCAAACTAGACAAGGATGCAATAAAGGGGGGGCAGGGAAGAAATTATAGGCTAATCTGTTTTATAAACTTAAATGTAAAAATTCTCAAGTGGAGGGAATACTGTGGAACATATAGGCATAGGCAGTAACTTCCTAGTTCATACTCCAACTAACAGCACTTAACTATAAAATGTTGAAATCTTTTCCTCTAGAATAGGAACATTATAAGGATGTTCACTATCATCATTAGCCACAACAATTGTATAAGCAAAAGAAGTAAAAGGCATTCTTATAGTAAAGGAAGAAGTATAATTATCACTAATTAGCGATGACATGATCCTATGTATAGTAACTTCAGAAGACTACACCAAAAAAGCATAGAATAAATTAATTCAGCAAAACTTCAGGGTATAAAATGAATTTGCAAAAATCAGTAACATTTCTTTACATTAACAATGAAATATCTGAAAAGAAGAAACTGAAATCAATTACATTCAAAGTATCACAAAAAAACTATTTAAAAGTAAATTTAACCAAAGGTATGATCTGTATATATTGAAAATCATAAAACACTGATGAAAGAAATTATTAATGACACAAAATAATGGAATAATATCCTATGCTCATGGATTAAAAGAATTAATATTGTTGAGATGTCCACAGTACCCAAATCGACCTGCAGATTCAATGAAATCCCTACCAAATCCCCATATAATTTTTTTCACAGAAAAAGAAAAAGAATCCAAAACTTCTTATGAAACCACAAACATCCCCAATAGCTTAAGGATCCTTGAGCAAAAGAACTCAGTTGGAAGCATCACATTACTGAACTTCAAAAAATATTATAATGATGGTAACCAAAACAGCATGGTACTTCAATAAAAACCAGCACATTAATAAGCAGAACAGAATAAAAGGGCCAGAAATAAATGCACACGTTTAAAGTCAATCAAGTTTTGACAATGATGCCAAAACACACAATTGAGGAAAGTTTCTTTGAAAGAAGATTTACAAATGTCATCTGATAGATGACAATTCTTATCACCACTAATAATCAAGATTATGAGGAAGTACTTGGGCTGGGGGCATGGCAACAAATACAAAAAATTGAAATAATCACCTATGTCCTAACAGAACATAATTGAATAAAATTAGAAATCAATGGCAAGGAAAACTATAAAAATCATGTAAACTTATGGAGGTTGAGCAACACACTTCTGAACCATGAATTGGTCATTGAAGAAAACAGAAAAGAAATTAAGAAATTCCTAGATTCAAATGAAAATGAAAACTAACACACAATAACCTGTGGGACACAGAAAGGCAGTGGTAAGAGGAAAGCTAATAGCCATGAGTACCCATGTCAGAAAATTAGAGAGCTCTCCATGTGATCACATGCCTCATAATGTCAGAACTGGAGAACAGGAGCATTCAACACTGGCTACTAGATGGTTTTCCAAAGACATCTGTACAGGTTGTAGCCTGTGACAAAATCTGTGATGTGGATCTTGTGAATAGTTTGAACATTCCATTTAAAACAAAGATTGACTCAGCCGATGCTAAATTCTTAGTGGAAGAGTCTTTCACCTGAACTTCAACCAACCTCACGTACAGGAGAGTAATGACATCGCTGGTGAGCTATTAGTCTAACAGGAGACTGATAAGCTGAAAGCAGTTGCTGCTAGGCTAAGGCAGTACAAAGATGCAGCAAAGCCAGTCATCAAACTTTACAAGAGGCAAGGAGTGTATCTTTTCTAGGATAAAGACTAACAAAATCTAGCCTTATGTTTACACACTTTTCTCAAGCAAGATAACACCAATTTAGTCCAAAGAAGAATATTGAGCCTGCCCAGTGGAGGAACCAGGAAGATGTGGTCTTTCTTTCAGTCGTGTGTGTGTGTGTGTGTGTGTGTGTGTGTGTGTGTGTGTGTGTGTGTGTGTGTGTGTGTATAGTAGTAGTAGCAGTAGTAGTGATAGTGGTGGTGGTGGTGGTGGTGGTGGTGCCAGCTGAGATAGCTTGCAGCATTTTTTCTAGCAGTGGTGACAGTGATAGGAAAACTAGCAAGCAATCAGAAAGAGTTCATGAAGAGGCCCTCCTCTGCCTTTGAAAAGAAGATGTCTTTGAACATATGTCAAGCCCTTTACAAGAAAGCAACTACAGGCTGGATTTCAAACAGTGTCTGACCTGTGCTCTAGCTAGTATTTGACAACCATGATGTTGCTGTAGTCTTTTTGCATGTAATGGTGGTGACCTCTGATTCTCCCATCCTCCAAAAGCTGTTGAACTACATCACCAGCAAGGCTGAGAATGAATGCCAAGGGCTCTAGCCCCAGATTTGTCCCAGTTCTCAGCTGTGTGCCCCTGTGGTAGCTACTGAATCAAAGCAAAATGCATTAAGTGGTTGCTTCTCTCTTGAGTGACCGTACCCACAATTCATTTTTTTGGTAGGAATAATGCCCTCTCAACATCCATGTTCTGCATCCCTCCTTTCAGCCATCCTGGCTTTACTGACTGTCTTTTCTTACATCTCTTTTCTTTCTTCCTAGGCAATTGAATAATTTATTTACTACACTATCCCTCTCAAGTTTCTCTTTCTATGAACTGAGAGCTAAGGGGTTGCATCGGATCTCTTCATGTACCAGGAACTGAGCCATGCACAGAGTCTTACTTTAAACATATGGTCTCATAGGGGTTCTTCTTTGAATCCCCCAAGTCTTTGAGAATCCTCAAATGGAAATGCTAATGTATGTAAGTAGTATAAGACCATATGGAATTACTGGACTAATGGAATAGTTAAATTTTTCACTTAAAACAAATGAATTTTAAACATGCTACTAGACACTGATGTTTGCAGTGTTTTCTTCTGTGAGTAACCCAAGCAGATGGCAGTAAAGGGTGTGGGTTGATGATGAACTACATGTACCTAGACTCAGTAACACTAGATGAACCTAGATTGAGTATGACAGCTTTATTATTATGGGAAAGCAAAAATCTTCTCCCCTCAATTCCAAAGATGCAGTCTATGAGGTGACCATAAAGTCTATAATAAAGATACTAGCATTTTGTTATTTATTACATCAATAAACCATTTGTTGAAAGATAAAAAGAAGAAAATTAAAGACATCTCAAATAAAAAATCTGATGATACAATGCAAACTTTTCAAAAAACAAGAACAAGACAAATCCCAAAGTAGTAGACAGAAATTATAAGAAATGGAGACCAAAAGAATACAACAACAAATTAATGAAACAAAAGCTAGGTCTTTGAAAAGATAAACAAGTTCAATAACATTCATCCAAACTAACCAGAAGAACCACCAATTTAAAAGAAAAACAGAAATGAAAAAGGGGAAATTACAACAGAACGAATAAAATTCAGAAGATCACATGGGAATGTTTTGATAAGTTATACATCAGCAAACTGGAAATCAAGAAAAAAAACTGATAAATTTCTTGATACCTATGACTCAACAAAATTGAACCAAGAGGATATAAATGAATTAAACAGGTTAGTAGGGAGTAATGAGATTGAAACAGTTATAAAGAACCTCCCAACAAAGAAGTCCAGACCAGATGGATTAACTGCTAAATCCTACCAGACCTTTAAAGAAGAACTAACATCAATGCTCCTCAAACTATTCCAAAAACATAAAGGGAAGGAATAGTAACAAAATCATTCTATGAAGTCAGTATTACCCTAATACCAAACCAAGGTTAAAAAAAAAGAAAGTTATGGCCCAATTTTCCTGATGACATAGATGTAAAAATCCTCAATAAAATAGCTGCAAGCCAAATCCAACAACACATTAAAAAGATCATACACCATGATAAGTAGGTCTCATTCCAGGGATGCAAGGATGGTTCAACCTATGCAAATCAATAAAGGTTTCATCCTTCATACAAGGACAAAAACCACATGAATATCTCAATAGAAGCAGATATGAGCCCTTGACAAAATTCAACATCCCTTCATGATAAAAGTTCTGAAGAAACTGTGAATAGAAGGAACATACCTCAAAATTATAAAGGCCACATGAGACAAACCTATAGCCAACATCATGCTAAATGGTGGAAAACTGAAACCATTTCATCTAAAGTAATGAACAAGACAAGGATGTTCACTCTCCCCACTCTTACTCAATATAGTCCTGGATTTCCTAGCCAGAGCAATACGACAGGAGGAAAAAATAAAAGGGATTCTTATAGGGAAGGAGGAAGTCAAATTATTCTTATTTGTGGATGATTTGATCTTACACCTAAAATACCTTAAAACCCCATCAAATACCCTTAGATCTAAAAATACATTCATAAAAGTGTCAGGATGCAAAATCAATGTACAAAAATCAGCAGCTCATCTATACATCAACAATGAACAGTTTGAGAAAGAAATCAGGGAAACAATCTCATTCATGAGAACATCAAAGAAAATAAAGTTCAAGGGAAAATTTAATAAAGTAAAAAACTTAAACAACAAAAACTATAAGTTACTGAAGAAAGCAACTGAAGAATATCAGAAGATGGAAGAACCTCATGGATTGGTAAATCAATAGTGTGAAAATGGCTGTAATACCAAAAGCAGTCTGTATGTTCAATGCAATCACCATCAAAATTCCAATGACATTCTTCAGAGAGATAGAAAAATCAATCACAAACTTCATCTGAAAGTGCAAAAGACCTGTAACAGCCAAATAAATCCTGAGCAAAAAAAAGCAACACTGGAGGTATCACAATACCTGACTTCAAACTATACTACAGAGCAATAGTAACAAAAAACAGCATGGTACTGGCACAAAACAGATACAAAGACCAATGGAGCACAATAAAAGAGCCAGACACAAAACCTTGTAGGTACAGCCATTTGATTTTTAACAAAGAAGTCCAAAACATATGTTGAGAAAGACAACCTCTTCAACAAATGGTGCTGGGAAAAGTGGATATGTACATGCAGAAGACTGAAACTAGATTACTGTCTCTCACTTTGTACTATATTCAAAGTGGATCAAAGATCTTAACGTAAGAACTGAAACTGTGAAACTACTAGAGGAAAGAACAGAGGAAACACTGGAAAATACAGAGGCAGGCAATAACTCCTGATTTGAATTCCAATAGCTCAGCAATTAAGAGGAAGGATTGACAAATGGGATTGCATAAAATTGAAAAGTTTCATTAAAGCAAAAGAAACAGTCAGTAGACCAAAGAGACAGCATACAGAATGGGATAAAACCAGTCTAGATGCCCGACAATTAGTGAATGGATTAAGAAAATGTATATTTACACAATGGAGTATTACTGAACCATAAAGAAGAATGAAATTATGTTGTTCATGGGTGAATGGATAGAACTTGAGTGAAGAAAGCCAGGCTGAGAACAAAGGGCATATATTTCCCTTCATATGTGAAAAGTAGACATAAAAGATAAATGGATTCATAAACCCATACATGATCACATATGATCATAAGTATGTACAGTGGGGCCTGAGTATACTAAGGAGTGGCAGGTGAGGAAAAGAGAATGAATAATATTGAAATACAATGCATCTGTGTATAAAAATGGCATAATGAAACACACTGAAAGCTCTTACATGGGTGTAAGGGGGATAGAGAAAGAGAGGGTTAATCTGATTAAAATGCAATATATGCATGTGCAAAATACCATGACAAAATCTCTTTGAACAATTAATATATACTTTAAAAAATAAGGATCTGTAAAACAGGTCTTGTTTTGGAGGGATGGGTATCAGTGTGAAGGGGAGGGTAAACGGAGGGGGTAAAAGAGGGTGAATATGGTTGGTGTATGTATATACTTGTATGAAAATAGAACAGTGGAAATGGTTGAAATTATTTTAAGTTTTGGGGATTTTTTGGAGGGTGCTGTTCTTTTCTTTGTGGTACTAGGTTTGAACTCAGGGCCTCACATTTAATAGGCAGGTGCTCTATCACTTGAGTCACTTTGCCAACCCCTGAAATTATTTTAAGAAGGGGGGGGAAGAGGGAGAATGATGGAGGGGGTAAATATAATCAAGGTGCATTTTAAGTACATGTGGAAATGTGTCACAATGAAACCTCCTGGTACAACTAATATATACTAATAAAATGCTTCTTAAAAGTAAATAAAAATTTAAACCACAATGAGACATCACCTCGAACCTGTTATAATGGTTATCTTTAGAGAGTCAGAAGGTAAGAGTTTTAGAGAGGGTGTGGAGTAAAGGGAACTCCTGCATACTATTTGTGATGTTTTATAATACTAAAGCCATTGTGGAAAATGGTATGGAAGTTTCCAGAAAACTAAAAATAAATGACTATGTAATTCAGCCATCCAACTTCTGGTTATAAATTCAAAGGAACTGAAATCAGTATCCTAAACAAATAGTTCCTCTCCCATGTACATTGCATCATTATTCACCATAGCTAAGATACAGGAAAAACCCAGGTGTCTGTCACTAGATGAATGGACAAAGAAAATGTGGTGTATATACATAGTGGAATACTAATTAACCTTTAAAAATAAGGAGTGTGTGTTTATCTGTGTTTCTATAACACAAACCTGGAAGACATTATGTTCACAAAATAAGACAGGCACAGAAAGAAAAATACCACAGGACTTCATTTATATGTGGCATCTAAAAATCTGAACTCATAGAAGTAGAAAATATAATGGTGGCTACCAAAAGCTTTCAGAGAACATGGATAGGAAAGGGAGAGTGTTGATCAAAGGGTACATGGTTCTAGTTAGTCAGAAGGAATAAGCTTCAGTGATGTATTGCACAGAATACTGACTATAATCAATGTAATTATGCTTCAAAATTTCTTTTCAAAGTATTTTTATTACTATTTCTATTCATTTTTATGTAATATTTATTTGATTTATATCTTTTTTCATTTTTATTAGCATAAATTCACTATATGGGGGAATTAACTGTTATTATTCCTAATAGCCTTACATTGTACATTGGTTAGACTGCCTCCACCATCTCCCCACCAGTGATACCTCCCCACCCCACTTAAGGCAATTGCAAGAGGTTTCAACATTCTATCTCAAATGGGTATACAAAGCCCATCAAGCATATTCCCTCATCTTCATCCCATCCCCCAAGTAACCTCCCACTGTACCTATTTTACAGTCCTATCTTTTGTTTTTCATTCCAAAGCCAGTATTCACAGGGGTTTCTCCATGTATCCCAGCTGCAGTGAATATACTTTGATGAGTTCAATCCCCTCTATTACTTTCCCTTACTCTTTTCCATCTAAAAGTAAATTTGAAATGTTTAAAACAATATGGAATTATTTGTCAATGAAAACTAAAATTGAAGGAAAACATTAAAAAGCCAAAATAAATTCACTTGGCTCTCCTCACCAAGAAGAAAATTTATACCAATATTTTATCTATCTTATCACTAACTAACACCAGTTTGCAAGAAACAGGAATGTGGATATTAAGGCAAGCCTAAATGAGATTTAATTTCTGTGGCATCCTGTACAATTAGTGAAATCTGAAGGAAACAGATGTTCTTGGTAGTACTTGTCACAGAGCAACAAGAAAGAATCTGTTTGCCACACCTAAGGAAAACTAGAAAAGTAATAGTGATTTATGGTGACCAAAGATCATTCATATACTATTCTCTGGATACATACCTCTGTGTGTACTCTTTGGGTAGGATAAATGATAATTCAGCTGCAACACTGGTCTCCAAGCTGGCAGTTGGGACATAATGCCTAATCAGCTGGAAGATTTTTTGAACATCACACTTAGGATTCTTGACCATCACTATGTGGTATCCCACACCTGAAAGATCCATATATAAGACCGAATGAAGCAGTTATGAATATTTTACACTCCTTGGAAACTAAAATTATTCTCCATGGTCTAGATTCTATAGATGCATAGAGCTATATTATACCCAACCCTTGTCCTTATTCTTGTTTTGGCATTCAGCTGGATTAATTGTTGCATTTTATAATGGAGCTTCTGAATTACTTGATTCACACCACATTAAAAGCATTCTTGCTGTTTTCAATGCCCTTTCATTTTTCACCCTTGCCATTAATTTAGTTTTTCATTAAATGGCAAAGAAAAAATGGACAGCATGGATTTTGCAGTTAGAGGAACCCAGGTCCAAATCTCTGCCACTTACTACCTGGCTTTACTTCTACTGAAATATGAATCCTAGCTTTCTTCTCCATAAATGAAGGGAGTTCTATTGGACATGGTGATGCACACCTATAATCCCACTTATAATGTATAGATAGGAGGATCGTGGTCTGAGGCTGGCCCAGGCATAAAACACCAGACTGTCTGAAAAAATAACTAAAAGCAAAAAAGGATTAGGGCATTTTTCAAGTAGTAGAGGATCTTCCTAGAAAGCACAAGGTCCTGAGGTCAAACCCCAGTACTGTCAAAAATTAAAAGGAGTTCTGAAGATGAAGTTAGATAATCTGTATAAAGTATGAAACCTAATAATTTACCCACAGAAGATATATGATATGAGATGAATGAATGCAAATTAATGATTAATGGAATGAAGACACCTTTAACTATGTTCATTGATTTGTATCCTATTTTGAAGCACTTACTAGTCTGAGATATGCAACTTCAGAAAACAATTAGAGATTGTTTTATATTATTTAATTTTGATATATTAGTCTTATTGACCAAACAGACTATACTCATTGAAGTAAAAACTGTTTTATTCCATTGAAGTAAAAACTCTTTTATTCCACAACTCATTCACTTCCTGATCAATACATTATGACTGACCATCTGTCACATTTCAGGACTGTTTTGCAAAAATAAGCTAGAAATCATTTACACTAGGAATGTGATAGTGATTTGGCAAAAGAGAAGAGAAAAAGGTCAGAAATCTGGTCACTGACTTTCTCCCCTAAAAAAGCCATCAATTTATCTACCAAATCTTTTAGAGGGATGACTTTGTTCCTGTGACAAGTTACCCGTTCATTTTTAAACTTTATGTAAGAAATAAACATGATGTTTCTGGGACCAATAAAAGTACTTTCCAAGTTAGAATGTACTTGTTGAGTCATAATGGAAATAAGTGAATAGACAGGTTATATGTAAATTACAAAGAAGCAGAAAAACCTAATTCAATAAAATATAGGAAGCTATTAGAGGTCTGTATAGAGATTTAAAACAAGAAATAAAAATGCTGTTAGAAGAATATTACTAAGGCACCAGCATCCAAAAATGATCAAAAGGTGACAGACCATATAATTTTTTTAGGAAAATCGAAGATCCACAACACTGCAGGGTCCCCTTGACCATGATGGCAATGCAGTCACCCAGCACATCAGCTTCATCCATGTGGTGGGTGGTCAGTAGGATGGTGCGGTTCTCTTTATGCTGCAGAAGGAGATCCCAAGTGGCTCTTCTTGAGACTGGGTCCATTCCAGATGTTGGCTCATCAAGTATCACCACCTGGACACAAGAAGAACTTAGAGTACATTTAATTCATGCTTGTGGGACAACCTAGTATTCATGGGGACATATTTAAGCTAAATTACAAAATCTAGATTAACCTAGAGTTAAGAACACTGCAAAATTAATAGCAATATTACACCCATGACTGCATTATATCAGCTAGACCAAGAATGAGAATCTACTCTCATTATCATTTTGGAGGGGTAGACTCATACTAGTTCTTGAGCTTGCGTCAGTTTCATAGATTAGCAGGAGCAAGGACCCATTTTAACTGTCATTTACCTTGGAGTCCCCTATAAATGCTATAATGATAGAGAGCTTCCGTTTCATCCCTCCACTCAAATCCTGTGAAAAGACATCATGCTTTTGTAGCAGTCCAAAAGTACTTAGCATGTTGTCCATTTCTTTGGAATGCTTCTCAGGAGGTACTCCTTTTATCTAGAAAGAGAAGCCAGGGTTTATGTGGTGCTTCCAATTGTATCCTGAAAACATTCTTAAAGAAGAAATTTTCTTACACAAACTAACTAGATGTTTCTTCTCTTTGCTTATCTTTATGATAAAAGAAAAATACCTCAAAAATGAACTTTCAACTAAAAGGTGAGGATGTTGGTTCTCAGTCACACTGCCTGCAGTGTCCCAAAGAGTAGGGAAAAAAACCACATATGTTCCTAGCTTACCACAGAATAGAAATAAAGATGTTCTGCTACTGTCAGGTCCGGAAACAGTAGATCTTCCTGGGGACACAAACCCAAGCTTTTCCTGACTTGAACCATGTCCGTTGAGATATCATATCCACTAATATAGACCTTTCCACTGGTAGGAAAATGCAAACCTACAATTAAGCAAAGACAAGAAAGCAGCTTAGCTTCAGTGAGGGAACCTGAGAATACACTGTTTGTTAGTACCTCACCTTTACAATATATTTATAGATTATGCAAAAGAATTGGCATAATTTGGTAGAGATTGTCAGAGCCAGCAGTGGCACTGTGCCTGTATGATTTGGCATTTGGCCTTGTGAGAAAACTTCAAGGAACTGAGACAAAGGTCTCAGGACCAGACCTTGCCTGTGTGATTTGGCATTTGGCCTTGTGAGCAAGCTCCAAGGAACTGAGACAAAGGTCTCAGGACCAGACCTTGCCTGTGTGATTTGGTATCTGGCCCTGTGAGAAAGCTCCAAGGAATTGAGACAAAGGTCACAGGACCAGACCTTGCCTGTGTGATTTGGTGTCTGGCCTTATGAGAAAGCTCCAAGGAACTGAGGCAAAGGCCTCAGGACCAGATGTCCAGAAAAATAACAGTGCTCCAGGTTCCCCAGATGGCTTCATGTCCTTCACATGTAAATAAGAAAGTTATGCTGACCATGTGCTTCTCCTGCCTTTCTGTTACCGTATTAAGAGAGACATAACAAAGAGTTAATTTTAACTGTGCTTCTTTGTAGTAATGTAACCTTGACACGTATTACTTGGCATGCTTTTTCTGACCAAATGCTCTCTGTAAAAGAGGAGTTGATAAAAAGCAGAAGTGATCTTCAATAAAGTGGCTATTGAGCACAACTCAATAGTCTCTCCCATCTTTTTCGGCTCCAGTCACCCAGGTCCAGCTGATAAATGGTAACAGCTGGCATCCTGAACAGGGACCTGAAGGATAATTTTGAAAGTGATGTGGACAAAAGGAGGTAAGTGAGACAAGATGGGGCAAAATCAGGGCAGAGTCCAGCCTTTTCTTTCACTCGTGCATCATTTCTTATTGTGAGGAGGAGCTCAAGTTTCCAAACAACATTTAAAGGACTGTTTAGCAGTAAATTGTGAGTATAATCCTTGGTGTCATGATGAAGGTACTTTAGATGAAGAAGTTTGGGAGCAAGCATATAAAAATGTTGAAAAGACATACAGACGGAGAAAAGATACCTGTTCATTTTTGGATAACATGGGCTCTGGTTAAATCTGCAATTCTATACTTGGGGGAGAGAGAAGGGAAGAAAATTTAGAAAAAGATACTGTTGCATCCCTTTATGAGTATGAGTTAGATGAAGGAGATATGGAAAAAATCACTTAGGAAAGTAAACGGTGCTTTAGTTATGGCTTTACCGTGCCAGAGGAAACCAAAACTAAACAGCCGCCACTTGCAGCAATTGCAACGGCTCCTCTGAGAGAAACTGATCTTTATCCTCCTCTACCAGAGGATGAGGAGTGGGAAGAGCACCCCAATAGGGTAAACACTGAAGAGGAAATGCATTACTTACATATTCACCCTGACAAGGGCTTGGGAAGAAAGAATGACCCTCCGTTAGCAGCTCTCATTCCCATCCCTGCATGGCCACATGCGTTGCGACTGCTGTTTCTTGTTATGTTTAATATGACTGGCAATAATACTTAAAATGGATTGGATATGAATCTTATAAAAGACTTTAAAAAGGCTCGTGCAACTTATGGTTCTGCTTCTTTTTTTAAAAGAATATTTGGCTGGATGGAGCAATGACGCTGGGTGGATTCCCTATGATTTTCATATTGTGGCAAAAATGACATTATCGTCAGCAGAGTTTTTGCAATGGAAATTGTGGTTATCTGGTGAAGCCCATGAAAGAGTAAGAGCTTTAGAGCAGCCAGGCAATGTTGGGGCTGTTTCATATGAGATGTTGACTGGTACAGGTACTTAGTTGTGACAAACTCATCAGGTTAAAAATATACCCCCTGCTGCCTTCCCTTATGTGCCTGATGTAGCTTTGGCTGCATGAGACAAAATTAATACAGGGACAGAATATCAAGACAGCTCTACAAAAATACAACAGGGACCAACAGAACCTTATTCTGATTTTATAGGAAGTTTGGAGGAGTCCACAGAAAAACAGGTGAGAGGAGATCAAATGCAAAAAAATCTTACTGCTTCAATTGGCTTTTGATAATGTTAATGAGGATTGCCAAAGTCTCATTCAACCAATTAAGGAGTTTGTGATATTATGGATTATTTAAAGGCCTGTCATAATGTAGATACTTTCAAACATAAAGCCAGAGTTGCTGCTTTAGAAAACATGGCAATACAGAAACAATAATGAAAAATTATAGGCTTTAAAACAGTTAAAGAACAGTTTCAGACCCCAAAAAACAAAGATAGACTATGCCAAGGAACCCAACGAAGCCAACAAGAACACCATGAGAAAAAATCCTGCAAGAAATCACTGAGAATTTCATGGAGATGTTACTAGACATGGTCAACCAAAACGTACAGGAGGCACTCAAGAAACTCCAAGACAACAAAAATAAAGAATATGAGAGGACACGAAAACATTTAAGTGAAGTCATAGAAGCCCTAAGTAAATACCAAAGTGAGACAGAGAACACTATAAATAGAGAGATAAGTGAATTAAGGATGAAAATTGACAATTTAAAGAGGAATTGACCTGTGATCTGGAAAACCTCAGAAAATAAATGAAACAGAAATACAAAACACAAGGGAAGGCCACTCCAGCAGACTAGAACAAGCAGAAGACAGAATCTCAGAACTTGAAGACGAAATGGAAATTAAAGGAAAAACTGAAGAACTATTACTCAAACAACTCAAAACCTGTGAAAGGAATATGCAAGAACTCACTGACTCCATCAAAAGACCAAACCTGAGAATCATGGGTATTGAAGAAGAAGAGGTGTAAGCAAAAGATATTTGCAATATATTTAACAAAATAATTACAGAAAATTTCCCAAATCTAGAGAAAACTATGCCCATTCAGGTACAGGATTCCTCCAGAACACCTAAAGGACTTGACCAAATAGAACTACCCCACAACATATTATCATTAAAACAACAAGCACAGAGAATAGAGAAAGAATATTGAAGGCTGAGAGAAAAAACCAATAATACAAAAAGCAAAACCCATCAAAATTAGCAGATTTCTCAATGGAAACCTTAAAAGCAAGAAGAGCTTGGAGTAAGGTTTTCCGGGCACTGAATGAAAAGAATTTCAACACTAGGATTCTCTACCCAGCAAAACTATCATTCAAAATAGATGGAGCACAAAAAGTCTTCCATGATAAGCAGAAGCTAAAACAATATATGACCACCAAGCCTCCACTACAAAGGATTCTTTAAAGAATCCTGCACACAGAAAATGAAAGCAAACAAAACCATGAAAGGACAGGCAGTACCAAACCACAGGAGAAGAAAAGGCAAAAAAGTAGACAGCAACATTGATTTAGCTGCACACAAACCTTAAACAACAAAGACAACTAAATGCCAGGAATCACCACATGCCTATCAATACTAACACTGAATGTTAACGTACTTAATTCCCCCATCAAAAGACACTGTTTGGCAAACTGGATCAAAAAGGAAGATTCAACAATCTGTTGCTTACAAGGGACCCATGTCATTGACAGAAACAAGCACTGGCTGAGGGTGAAAGACTGGAAGAAGATTTACCAAGCCAATGGCCCCTGAAAACAGGCAGGAGTAGCAAAACTTATCTTGGACAAAGTAGACTTCAAACCTACATTGATCAAACGAGATAAAGGACATTCCATACTAATAAAAGGGGAAATACACCAAAACAAAATAACAATTTCAAACTATATGCACCAAACATCAATGTACCCAATTTCATCAAACAAACTCTGAAGGACAAAAAACATATATAAAATCTCACACAGTGGTAGTAGAGGACTTTATAACTCCTGTCACCAATAGATAGGTCACTTAAACAAAATATCAGTAAAGAATTCCTCGATCTAAATCATACCATAGATCAAATGGACCTAGCTGATGTCTACAGAATATTTCATCCAGTTTCTGCACAATATACATTCTTTTCAGCAACATATGGAACCTTCTCCAAAACTGTACTTAGGGCACAAGGCAAGCCTCAGCAAATATAAGAAAACAGAAATAATTCCATGCATTCTATTTGATCACAATCCATTAAAATTAGAACTCAACATAAAGACAATAGTAAAAAACATGTAAACAGTTGGAAGCTGGACAACACATTGCTCAATGATCAATGGGTCATTTATGAAATTAAAGAGGAAATTAAAAGGTTCCTCAAAAGTAATGAAATTGAAACCACAACCTACTGGAACCTATGGGATACAGCACAGGCAGTCGTGAGAGGAAAGTTTACAGCCATGAGGGCAATATTAAAAGGACAGAAAGATCTCAAATAATTACCTAATTCTACATCTTAAACACTTAGAAAAATAAGAACAAACAAATCCCAAATACACAGAAAGAGAAAAATAATAAAAATAAGAGCTGAAAGTAATGAAATAGTAATAAAAAATACAAAAAATCAATGAAACAAAAGTTCAGTCTTTGAAAAAGTAAACAAGATTGACAGACCCCTGACAACCATGACTAAAATGAGGAGAGAAGACACCCACAGCCGTGAAATCAGAAATGCAAATGGGAAGATAACAACAAACACCTCAGAAATCCAGGATATCATAAGAGATTACTTTGAGAAACTATATTCTAATAAATTTGAAAATCTTGAAGAAGTGGACAAGTTTCTAGATACTTATGACCATCCAAAATTGAACCAAGAAGACATTAATCACCTAAATAGTTGTATAACACAAAATGAAATTGAAGCAGCTATAAAGAGTCTCCCAAAAAAGAAAAGCCCAGGACCTGATGGAATTTTATCAGACCTTTAAAGAAGAACTGATACCAACCCTCTTTAAACTGTTCCACAAAATCGAAAGAGAAGGAAAACTGTCTAACTTATTTTATGAAGCCAGTTTTATACTGATCCCAAAACCAGACAAAGACACCTCCAAAGAGGAGACCTATAGGCCAATATCCTTAATGAACATCGATGCAAAAATCCTCAATAAAATAATGGCAAACCGAATTCAACAGCACATCAGAAAGATCATTCACATGACCAAGTCGGCTTCATCCCAGGAATGCAAGTGTGTTTCAACATACACAAATCTACAAATACAGCACATTAATAGAAGCAAAGACAAAAACCACTTGATCATCTCATTAGATGCAGAAAAAGCCTTCGACAAAATCTAACACCACTTCCTGATAAAAGCTCTAAGAAAACTAGGAATAGACAGAAAGTACCTCAACATTATAAAGGGTATCTATGACAAACCTACAGCAAACATCATACTTAATGGTGAAAAACTGAAACCATTTCCCCTAGAATCAGGAATGAGACAAGGATGCCCACTGTCTCCCCTTCTATTGAACATAGTCCTGGAATTCCTAGCCAGAGCAATTAGGCAAGAAGAAGAAATAAAAGGAGTACAAATAGGTAAAGAAACTGTCAAAATATCCCTATTTGCAGATGGTATGATCCCATACCTTAAAGACCCAAAAAATCTCTACCCAAAAACACCTAGACACCATAAACAGCTACAGCAAGATGGCAGGATACAAAATCAACTTACAAAAAATCATTAGCTTTTCTATACACAAGTAATGGACAAACTGAGAATGACTATATGGAAACAATTCCATTTGCAATAGCTTCAAAAAACTCACACACCTAGGCATAAACTTAACAAAGGATGTGAATGACCTCTACAAGGAGAACTACAAACCCAGAAGAAAGATATTGAGGAAGACTATAGAAGATGGAGAGATCCTCTGTGCTCATGGATTGGTAGAATCAACATAGTAAAAATGGCTACACTACCAAAAGCAATCTACATGTTCAATGCAATTCCCATCAAAATCTCAATGACATTCATCACAGAGATTGAAAAATCAACCCTAAACTTCATTTGGAAACACAAGATTCCATGAATAATCAAAGCAATACTCAGGAAAAGGAGCAACGCTGGAGGTATCCCAATACCCGACCTCAAACTATACTACAAAGCAATAGCAATAAAAACAGCATGGTACTGGCACAAAAACAGACATGAAGACCAGTGGAACAGAATAGAGGACCCAGACATGAATCCACACAACTATGCTCACCTTATTTTTTGACAAAGTGCTAAAAATATATGATGGTGAAAATATAGCCTCTTCAACAAATGTTGTTGGTAAAAATGGTTATCCAGTTGTAAAAAATGAAACTAGATCCATGTTTATCAGCCTGTAGTAGCATCAACTCAAAATGGATCAAGGACCTCAATATCAGACCTGAAACTCTAAAGCTGATACAGGAAAGAGCAGGAAACACTCTGTAAGCAACAGGTACAGGCAAGGACTTCCTCAATAGATCCCCAGCAGCTCAGCAACTAAGAGAAAGGATAGACAAATGGGACTTTGTAAAAACTAGAGATTCTGCACAACAAAAGAAATGGTGTCTAAACTGAACAGACCACCCACAGACTGGGAGAAAATATTTGCCAACTATACATCAGACAAAGGACTAATAACTAGAATATACAGGGAACTTAAGAAACTAAACTCTCCCAAAATCAATGAACCAATAAAGAAATGGGCAACTGAACTAAACAGAACTTTCTCAAAAGAAGAAATTCAAATGGCCAAAAACCACATGAAAAAATGCTCACCACCTTTAGCCATAAAGGAAATGCAAATCAAAATCAAAATGGGTGAGAGTCCACCTCACCCGTTAGAGTAGCCATCATTAAAAACACCACCAACAACAGGTGTTGATGAGGATGTGGGGCAAAAGGAATCCTTGCATGCTGCTGGTGGCAATGCAAACTAGTGCAACCACTGTGGAAAAAAATTTGGTAGCTTCATAAAAATCTAAATATAGATCTGCCATATGATACAGCAATCCTACTCCTGTGGATATACTTAAAGGAATTTGACACCAGTTACTCCAGAGGCACTTTCACACCCATGTTTATTGCAGCACTATTCACAATAGCTAAGTTATGGAAACAGCCAAGATGCCCCACTACTGACAAATGGATTCAGAAAATGTGGTATTTATACACAATGGAATTTTACTTAGCCATGAAGAAGAATGAAATCTTATCATTCTCAAATAAGTGGATGGATCTGGAAAACATAATTCTGAGCGAGGTTAGCCAGGCTCAGAAGACCAAAAGTCGTATCTTTGCCCTCATATGCAGACTTTAGATCTAGGGCAAATACAGCAATGTGGTTGTACTTGGGTCACAGGATAAGGGGAGAGCACATACAGGAGATATGGAGATAGGTAAGAAACCCAAAACCTGAAAGCGTTTGATGTCCCCACTGCAGAGGAACTAATACAGAAACCTTACAGCAACTGAGGTCATATGAGAAGGGGATCAGGAACTAAAGGTCAGTTAATGATGAATCAACTTGGGATATAACACATTTGCACATGGAAGCAATGCTAGGGATCTCTCTGTATAGGTATCCTTATCTCAACTAGCAAAAATGCTTTGTCTTTCTTATTATTTCTTCTACTTTCTCTTCAACAAAATTAGAGATAAGGGCAGAACTGATTCTGCCTGGCAGGAAGGGGGGGTGGTGGGAGAGAGAGGTAGCAGTGTGCACGGAAGAGAAATGGCCCAAATAATGTATTCACATATGAATAAATGAATTTAAAAAATCCTTTAAAAAGATAATAGGAATAGAAATAAAAATAGAAAATCCACAATAACAAAACAAACACTAAAACAAAAAAGTCAATGGGAAGAAATGAACAGACAATAAAAAAAACAATAGAACAGAAAAACATAAAAACATCAGGTTCAGGAACAATAGAATTTCAGTCTTAGTTTGAGTTCTGGAGTTACTCCTCCGGCATGCAGTCCTAGTATTGGCGTATAAGCAGATCTGACTGGTGTTACCAGGTGATTGGCTTGTGAGTAGAGTTTTGTTCTTCTGTCTACTAGTTAAATTCAAATTGTGAGTTTAAGTATCTTTGCCAGATCATGCTGGGTGGTCAGAGCTATTGATATCCGCAGCTGATAGCTGTGTTCCCATTCAGGTGCAGCTGCTTGGTCAGTTCCTTCCCCAGCAAGGTGGGGCAGTTCAAGTTTGAATGCTGCCCTTTGGTTCAGGAGATCAGCTCTGTAGTGCATTAGTTGCCTGGCTGTGGAGGTAGCTTTTCACTGTGCTTGTTTACTAGGATTTTCACGCTGGTGGTTTATTTCTTTGCCCCACCCCCTTTCTCTTGGGCAGGTTCAGTGTTCCATCAGCCCCCTCTGCTGTCAGTGTGTTATGATGGTTTGCTGTTTTTCAGTTTTGTGGGCAGTTTGGCTGTTGGTGCTGCTCATTAGCTCAGGACATGAGCTCTGTGATTGTTACCTGCCCTGGTTTGGCGAGTGGCTTATCGCCCACCTACTCTCCACCTTCCTGCCTTTCCAGTTTTTGCTTATTGATAGTTCATGTTAAGATTAGCTTCTTGCTCCTCCCCCTTTCTCTGGTGCACTTTCAGCATTCCCACCCCCTCTGGTGTTGTGTTAGTGTTTCCTATTCAGCTTCTTTCAGGGGGGTCAGTCTGCCCATGAGCTGTGCTTGTTTATCCCAGGGGTGGCTGGGGGAATTCCACATGTGTGGCACTCACCTGTTTGGTCTGTCAAATGTCTCACAGGCAGGTTTGAAGTCAGCAGCAGCACCTGTGGCGGTGGTGGCAGCCCCCAAATTTTCTCAGTGAACTTGTGGTTGAAGCTTTCCCTGATCTAGGGGTTCAGGGCATTGAAGGTTTGATTATAGTTGTTGCTTTATTTCTGCTTGATGGAGGAGGAGAAGGAAAGAAAAAAGAAAAAAAATGGGGAAGGACGGTTTCCCCAGGGCTGGACCCGCTTTGTTTGCCATGCAGCAGGTCCCAGCTATTAGGTGCAATTAAAGGCTGATTTGTGGGTCAGTCTTTGAGTTTTTTCCTGCACCTAGTGTGATGGTGGGTATTATTTTGACTAGAGGCAGAGTTACCCAGGTGTGGCTCCAACTTCTCAGGGAGGTTTTGGAGTCATGGAGGTTAGGCTTTCTGCTTCTGTACCCTAGTTGCCATCTTGGATCCTCTCTTCTATTGGTCTTATACCTTTTTATGTGCTTATTTCCAGAAAGACTTACTACTAAATCAAAAAAAGTATTTTGAATATATAGGAAACAGTTGACATAATTATCCTGAAATGGTTCTCCTTAGAAAAGTCTTTCTGTAAGGTTGACTATTGGCTAGCACCTGGGAGTGTGGATCTGGGGAGGGTGCCCATCATTACATGAAAAGAATGGCTCACAGTGTGTAGAAACAATGCTTTCCTCTGGGAGTCTCTTAATTTGGGTACAAGCTAGACAGTGGGTGTCGCCCTGTATGACAAACCCCCAACAGAAATCTTGGAAGCTGGGCCTTGAATGAACTCCCCTGGGAGACAACCTTATAACACACATTCAAATGTGTTATTACAACTCATTACTAATATTCTTAAATTTTTAGTGTTCTCATGTGGTTCCACTGGAAGAAAACTCATGTACTTGGTTTCCTCCAGAGTTTGCCCCAAGTAATTTCCCCTTTGCTGATTTTATTTTGTACCCTCAAACTATAATAAATCTTAGCCCTGGGCATGATTAAATGCTGAATTCTGTGAATCCTTCTATTAAATCATGGAAATCAGGGCCAGGGGTAATGATCTTGACACATGAAATGGTGATATTGATTACAAATAACTATATGCCAACAAATTTAATAACCTAGAGGAAATGAACAAATACATGGACATGTACAACTTACCAAAACTGAATCATAAAGAAATAGAAAACCTAAACAGATCAATAACAAGTAATTAGATTGAATTAGTAATAAAAAGTCTACATTAAAGAAAAGCCTAGGAATAGATAGTCAATGCTGAGTTGTACCACTTAAAGAGCTAATATAAATTGTTCTTAAATTATTCCAAAAAATTGAAGAAGGAATTTTTCTAAACACATTCCCCAAAGTCAGCATAATCTTGATACCAAAACTGCACCAGGACACAACAAAAAGGAAAGTTACAGGTCAGTAACCATGATGAACATAGATACAAAAATCCTCAACAAGATACTAGCAAACTGATTCCAATAACACATTGAAAAGATTGCTCATGGTCCAGTGACTTACAACTGTAATTTCTGCTACTCAGGAAGCAGAGAATGGGAGTTTGGCTGGTTCGAGTCCAGCCCAGCAGAAAGTGAGACTTCATCTCAACAAACAAGGTGGGGATATGGTGGTACATGCTTGTCATCCCAGCTGCACGGGAGGCATTAAGAAGGAGGCTTAAGCATCCAGGCCAGCCAGGCAAAAATGTAAAGCCCTATCTGAAAAACAAGCTAAAGCACACACACACAAAGGACTGGTGTGTGACTCTTGAGTACCTGCCTAGCAAGCGCAAAGCTTTGAGTTAAAACCTTAGTACTGCAACACAAAAAGAGAAATATTGGCAAGTATGATGAAAAGAGATTCTTCCCAGAGATAAAAGAATGGTTCAATGTATCCAAATCAATAAGTGTGATAGATCAACAGGATGAAGGACAAAATCCATATGATCATCTCAATAGATGCAGAAAAGGCATATGATGAAATTCAGTATTCCTTTATGATTAAAAACTCTGAACAAATTAGGATATAAAGACCAAATCTCAACAAAAACTAAAAAAAAAAACCTTTTTCAGAGGAAAGGAAATAATCATCAAAGTGGAGAGAAAACCTATAGAATGGGAGAAAATATTTGCAAACTACATCAGACAAGGAGTTACCATCCAGAATATATAAGAAAATACACAATGGCAAAAAAAAAAAAAAACCCTCAACAAATAGCACAATTTAAAAAATGGGCAATAGATCTAAATCGACATTTCTCAGAAGGCATATATATGGCTAACATATATATTTAAAAATGCTGAGCCTCACAAATCATCAGGGAAATACCAAATCAAAACCCACAATGAGATATCACTTTTTTCCAATAAAAATGACTATCACCAAAAGCCCTAAAGATGATAAGTGCTGAATTAGATGTAGAGAAAAGGGAAACAGTATAGAGCTTCCATCAACCCTACGGGGAACATATCCAAATGAAGTGAAATCAGTTTATCAAAGAGATACCTGCACTTAAATGTTTGTTGCAGGGCTGGCGGAGTGGCTCAAGTGGGAGAATGCCTGCCTAGCAAGTGCAAGTCCCTGAGTTCAAACCCCAGTGCTGCCAAAAAAAAAAATGTTTGTTGCAGCATTATCTGCAATAGCCAAATAATGGAAACTATCTAAGAGTTCATCAGATCATGAGCTGATTTAAAAAATGGTCCATATACACAACAGAATACTGTTCAGCCACAAAAGTAATGCAATTGTGTCATTTATGACAGCACAAATGGAACTGTACATAATTAAGTGAAATAAGTCAGGCACAGAAGATAAGTACTGTATGATCTCTGTCACATGTGGAATCCGAAAAATTGATATAGAAGTTGTGAGAGGAACTGTGATTACCCAATCACAATTGGGGAGAGTGGAGGGGGAGTATACAAGGTAAAAATGGATCAGTGGTTACTAAGCTAAAATTAGCTGGCGGTGAAAAGTTCTGAGATCCTATTGCACAGAAGATTAAATACTAATAATAATGTTCTGTATATTTCAAAAAACTAGAAGTATTTTGAATGTTTTCAACAATAAAAAAGTATTTGAGGATATAGATACATTTAACCTGATTTCAACATTACACAATGTATACATGTCTTAGAAGATCACATGGTATCCCATTAACTAATGCACAATTTTATGGTTTATTTATTAAAGTAAATTTAAGTTTAAAAATATAAATTAAACGTATAACAACATAGTGTGATAACTTGTAAACTGCCAAAGCAAGATGTTTAGATTATGCTTCATTTGCTCTAAGTTAGGATATTTTCAACCTACTTCCTGTAGAAATTTAAGTAGACTTTTCCTACATTTCCCACTGATCTAACACTCTGGGTTCTTCATGACTTTATGTATCTCACAAGACAACTGGCTTATATTCCAAATGTCCATGAAGGGCAGCATTACTGATTGCTTCTCTCACAACCATCTATACTGAAGGGAATGAATTAGTCATAGCCTCAGCTGCCTTAGCACCCACTCTGTTGTATCAGAGAGTGCTTGCATACTTTTCTTGAAAGTGTTATTATATTAGGAAACCATTAAATAAAACATTGTTACTATTCCCTTCTCAGAAATTATGCATTAAAGTGTGATACTACCTCTTTCTATTGTACTTGCTCTACACATCCAACTAGACAACACTATGCAAAAAGCTATAAACACAAAGTAGAGATATAACACCCCTCACCACACCTCTGACTTACTTTAGTACTACCATTAATAGTGATGCTTCATTAAAAATGGAAAAACAATTCCAGGTACTCAGGAGGCAGAGATCAGGAGAATAAAAGTTTGAGGCCAGCCTGGGAAAAAGTTAGTGAGACCCCCATCTCAACAAATAAGCCAGGTATGGTGGTTCATGTCTGTGATCTCAGCTTGCGGTCTAAGGCTGGCCGAGGGCAAAAATGTGAGACCCTATCCTGAATAACTAATGCAAAAGGGCTTGTGATGTAGCTGAAGTGCTTGAATGCCTTCCTAGCAAGCACTAGGTCCCCAGCACTAACAAAAAAGGAAAAAAATCTTGGAGAAATGTTCAAATGGATAGTAGGTAGTCTGGTACAAAAGGAATAAGCAGGAACATTTAATCACTCTAAATATAGTGGAAAATATTGAATAAAATTTCCCCTTAAGAATGTATTTTGTAGAGTGAATGAGCCATGGCATTTAAATAATTTTGCCTATACCCTTGCTTCCAGTGTATTCCTTCCTCTTTCCTGTACCAGCTTCAAGGTTTTAGGTCTGATATTAAGGTCCCTAATTCACTTTGAGTTGATACTAGTACAGGGTGACAGGCATGAATCTAGTTTCAGTTTTCTGTAGACAGACATCCAGTTTTCCCAGCAACAGTTGTTGAGGGGCTGTCTTTTCTCCATCATATATTTTTGGCAGTTTTGTTGAAGATTAGGTGAGGGTAGTTGTGTGGATTCATATCCAGGCCCCATATTCTGTTCCACTGGTCTTCATCTCTGTTTTTGTGCCAGGACCATGCTGTTTTTATTGCTATGGTTCTGTAGTATAATTTGAAGTCAGGTATTGTGATACCTCCAGCATTGCTCCTTCTGCTCAGTATTGCCTTAGGCTATTCATGGTTTTTGTCTTCCCAAATGAGCTTTAGGGTAGATTTTTCAATCTCTGTGATGAAAATCATTGGGATTTTGATGGGAATTGTGTTGAACATGTAGATTGCTTTTGGCAGTATAGCTGTTTTTACTATGTTGATTCTGTCAATCCATGAGCATGGGAGATCTTTCCATCTTCTGTAGTCTTCCTCAATCTCTTTCTTCAGTAGTTTGTAGTTCTCCTTGTAGAGGTCTTTTGTTAAGTTTGCTCCTAGGTATTTGATTTTTTTGAGGCTATTATAAATGGAATTGTTTTCCTTCTCAATGTGCTCATTGTTGGTGTATAGAAAGGCAACTGATTTTTGTAAGTTGATTTTGTATCCTGCTTCTTTGCTGAAGCTGTTTATGATGTTTAGAAGTTTTGGGATGGAGTTTTTTTTTTCTGGTTTTTAAGGTATAGGATCCTGTCATCTGCAAGTAGGGACAGTTTGACTACTTCTTTACCTATTTGTATTCCTTTTATTTCTTCTTCTTGCCTTATTGCTCTGGCTAGGAATTCCAGGACTATGTTGAATAGGAGTAGGGAAAGTGGGTACCCTTGTCTCATTCCTGACTTTAGGGAAAATCATTTCAATTTTTCCTCATTATGTGTGATGTTGGCTCTAGATCTGTCATATATAGCTTTTATAATGTTGAAGTACATTCCTTCTACTCAAGTTTCCTCAGAGCTTTTAACATGAAATGGTGTTGAATCTTATTGAAGGCTTTTGCTGCATATATTGAGATGATCAAGTGGTGTTTTTTTTGGTCTTTGCTTCTGTTAACATGTTGTATTACATTTAATGATTTGCATATGTCTGGAAGCAATAGGCATAGGTAATGACTTCATCAGTAGAACTCAAGCAGCTCAGCAAGTAAGCAAAAGGATTGACAAATGTGACTACATGAAATTAAAAAGCTTCTGCACAAAAAAAAGAATGTTCTGTAAACTGAATAGGCCATCTACAGAATAGGAGAGAATCTTTGCTAGCTATACATCAAAGGACTGATAACCAAAATATTCAGGGAGCTCAAGAAACCAAACTCCCCCCCAAATCAATGACTCAATAAAGAAATGGGCAACTGAACTAAACAGAACTTTTTTTCAAAGGAGGAAGTCCAAGTGGCTAAAAAACACATGAAAAAATGCTCACCATCTCTGGCCATAAAGGAAATGCAAATCATAACCACACTAGGATTCCAACTCACTCCTGTTAGAATTGCTACCATCAAGAACATCACCTATAACAAATGTTGGCACAGATGTGGGGAAAAATGAACCCTCATACACTGCTGGTGGGAATGTAAGCTAGTATAAACACTGTGGAAAACAATACAGAGGCTTCTTAAAAAACTAAACATAGATCTGCCATATGAACCAGCAATACCACTCGTAAGGAAATACCTGAAGGAATGTGACTCAGGTTACTACAAGGGCACCTGCATACCCATGTTTTTGTAGCAGTATTCACAATAGCCAAGCTACAGAAATAGCCAAGATGCCCCACTATCAACAAATGTATTAAGAAAATGTCATACTTATACAATGGAATTTTATAGAACCACTAAGAAGAATTAAATTTTGTCATTTACAAGTAAATGGGTAGAAGGAGAACATCATCTTAAGCAAAGTCAGTCAGGCTCAGAATGCCAAAAACCATGTTCTCCCTCATGTGTGGATTATAGACCTAAGACAAATGCTGTAATATTATTGGACACGGGTCACACACAAAGGGGAGCCCATGCATGGGAGGGATACAGAATGGGAAGAAAACAAAAACCTTGAACATGGTTGATGTGTCCACTGTCTAGGAACAAATATAGTAACCTTAAACTGGTAGAGGCCACTATGGGAAGAGGACGAGAAAGTAGTGAAGAGATCTGGTAGAGATGAACCAACTTGGGCTGCAATATACATGTGCATGGAAACAGCACAAAAAAAAACTCCCTTTATAGGTATCCTTATCTCAACTAGCAAAAATGCCATGTTTTTCTAATTAGCTTTCATGTTCTTTCTTCTACAAAGTTGGAGAAGAGGGTGGAACATGCTCTGTTGAAGGCAGAGGGGGGTGGTGGCCCCAATTGGTTCATCTCTATTGCCGTTTGTCAGCTGGACCTGGGTGACCGGAGCCAAAAAAGATGGGGGGAACTATCGAGTTGCGCTCAATAGCCACTTTATTGAAGATCACTTCTGCTTTTTATCAACTCCTCTTTCACAGACAGCATTTGGTCAGAAAAAGCATGCCAAGTAATACATGTAAAGGTTACATTACTACAAGGAAGCACAGTTAAAATAAACTCTTTGTTATGTCTCTTTTAAAATGGTAACAGAAAGGCATGAGAAGCACATGGTCAGCATAACTTTCTTATTTACATATGAAGGACATGAAGCCATCTGGGAACCTTGAGCACTGTTATTTTTCTGGACATCTAGTCCTGAGGCCTTTGCTTCAGTTCCTTGGAGCTTTCTCATAAGGCCAGACACCAAATCACACAGGCAAGGTCTGGTCCTGTGACCTTTGTCCCAGTTCCTTGGAGCTTTCTCACAAGGCCAGATACCAAATCACACAAGCAAGGTCTGGTCCTGAGACCTTTGTCTCAGTTCCTTGGAGCTTGCTCACAAGACCTGATACCAAATCACACAGGCACGGTCTGGTCCTGAGGCCTTTGTCTCAGTCCCTGGAGCTTTCTCACAAGGCCAGATACCAAATTACACAGGCACAGTTCCACTGCTGGCTCTGACAGCTTAGGGTGAAAGGATGGAAGATGTACCAAACCAATGTCCCGGAAAACAGGCAGGAGTAGCAATACTTATCTCAGACAAAGTAGACTTGAAACTTACATTGATCAAATGAGATAAAAAGGAACACTGCATACTAATAAAAGGGGAAATATACCAAAAGGAAATAACAATTATCAACCTATATGCATCCAATGTCAGTGTACCCAATTTCATCCAACATACTTTAAAGGACTTAAAGCACATATAGATTCCAACACCATGGTAGTGGGAGACTTTAATACCCCCTTATCACCAATATATAGGTCATCCAAACAAAAAAATCAATAAGGATATTCTAGAACTAAATCACACCATAGCTCAAATGGACCTAGCTGACATCTACAGAATATTTCATCCAACATCTGCTCAATTTACATTTTTCTCAGCAGCTGATGGAAATTTCTCCAAAACTGATCATATCTTAAGGCGCAAATCAAGCCTCAGCAAATATAAGAATATAAAAATAATCCCCTGCATTCTATCTGATCACAATGCATTAAAACTAGAACTCAACAACAAAAACAACAGCAAGAAATATGCAAACAAATGGAAGCTGAACAACACATTGCTCAATGGTCAATGTGTCATTGATGAAATAATAGAGGAAATTAAAAGATTCCTGGAAGTTAATGAAAATGAAAACACAACCTACCAGAACCTATGGGACACAGCAAAGGCAGTCCTAAGAGGAAAGTTTATAGCCATGAGTGCATGTATTAAAAGTACAGAAAGATCTCAAATAAACGACTTAATGCTACATCTCAAACTCTTAGGAAAACAAGAAAAAGAAAAACCAAAAACAAGAAAACGGAGATAAATGGTAAAAGTAAGGGCTGAAATTAATGAAATAGAGACCAAAAAGCCACACAAAGAATCAATGAAACAAAAAGCTCTTTCTTTGAAAATATAAGATTGATAGACCCCTGGCAAATCTGACTAATGAGGAAAAAAATCCAAATCAGTAAAGTCAGAACACAAAAGGGGAAATAAAAATGAACACCATGGAAATCCAAGAAATCATCAGAGACTACTTTGAAAATCTGTATTCCAAAAAATTTGAAAATATTGAAGAAATGATGAACAAATTTCTAGATACTTATGACCATCCAAAATTGAACCAAGAGGATATTAACCATCTAAACAGACCTAAAACATGAAATCAAATTGAAGCAGCAATAAAGAATCTCCCAAAAAAGAAAAAATCCAGGACCTGATGGATTTTCTGCTGAATTCTATCAGACCTTTGAAGAGGAAGTAATACCAACTCTCCTTAAACTTTTCACAAAATAGAAAGGGAAGGAATATTGCCTAACTCGTTCTATGAAGCCAGTATTACCCTCATCCCAAAACCAGACAAAGACACCTCAAAAAAGGACAATTATAGGCCAACCTTCTTAATGAACATAGATGCAAAAATCTTCAATAAAATAATGGCAAAGTGAATCCAACAACATATCAGAAAGATCATTCACCACGACCAAGTAGGCTTCATCCCAGAGATGCAGGGGTGGTTCAACATACGCATGTCTATAAATGTAATAAACCACATTAACAGAAGCAAAGACAAAAACCACTTGATCAACTCAATAGATGCAGAAAAAGCCTTTGATAAGATCCAACACCACTTCATGATAAAAGTTCTAAGAAAACTAGAAAAAGAAGCAATGTACCTCAACATTATAAAGGGTATATATGACAAACCTATAGCCAACATAATACTTAATAGAGAAAAACTGAAACCATTTCCTCTAAAATCAGGAATGAGACAAGGATTCCCACTCTACCCACTCCTATTAAACATAGTCCTGGAATTCCAAGCCAGAGAAATAAGGCAAGAAGAAGAAATAAAAGGAATACAAATAGATAAAGAAACTGTCAAAATATCCCTATTCACAGAAGACATGCTTCTATACCACAAAGACCCAAAAAAACTCTACCCCAAAACTCCAGGACACCATAAGTGGCTTCAGCAATGAGGCAGAATACAAAATCACCTTACAAAAATCATTAGCTTTTCTATACACCAAAAATGAACAAATTAAGAAAAAAATATGAAAACAATTCCATTTACAACAGCCTCAAAAAAATCAAATACCTAGGAGTAAAGTTAACATCAGATATCAGATGTGAATGACCTCTACAAGGAGAACTACAAACTTCTGAAGAAAGAGATTGAGGAAGACTACAGAAGGTGAAAAGATCTCCCATACTCATGGATTGGTAGAATCAACATAGTAAAAATGACCATACTACCAAAAGCAATCTACATGTTCAACACAATTCCCATCAAAATCCCAATGACATTCATCACACAGATTGAAAAATCTACCCAAATATGCAATGGATCAAGTGGACCTAGTAGATGTCTACAGAACATTTCATCCAACCTCTACACAATATACATTCTTCTCAGCAGCCCATGGAACCTTCTCCAAAATAGATCATATCCTAGGGCACAAAGCAAGCCTCAGCAAATATAAGAAAATAGAAATAATACCATGCATACTATCTGACCACAATGCAGTAAAAGTAGAACTCAACAACAAAAGTAAAGACAAAAAACATGCAAACAGCTGGAAACTAAATAACTCATTACTTAATGAAGAATGGATCATCGATGCAATAAAAGAGGAAATTAAAAAGTTCCTAGAAGTCAATGAAAATGAAAACACAACCTACCAGAACCTATGGGACACAGCTAAGGCAGTCTTGAGAGGAAAGTTTATAGCCATGAGTGCATATATTAAAAAGATTGAAAGATCCCAAATCAATGACCTAATGATACATCTCAAACTCCTAGAAAAACAAGAACAAGCAAATCCCAAAACAAATAGAAGGAGAGAAATAATAAAAATAAGAGCTGAAATCAACGAAATAGAAACCAAAAAAACCATACAAAGAATTAATGAAACAAAAAGTTGGTTCTTTGAAAAAATAAACAAGATCGATAGACCCCTGGCAAACCTGACTAAAATGAGGAGAGAAAAAACCCAAATTAGTAGAATCAGGAATGCAAAAGGAGAGATAACAACAAACACCATGGAAGTCCAGGAAATCATCAGAGACTACTTTGAGAACCTATATTCAAATAAATTTGAAAATCTAAAAGAAATGGACAGATTTCTAGATACATATGATCATCCAAAACTGAACCAAGAGGAAATTAATCACCTGAATAGACCTATAACACAAAATGAAATTGAAGCAGCAATCAAGAGTCTCCCGAAAAAGAAAAGTCCAGGACCTGATGGATTCTCTGCTGAATTCTATCAGACCTTTAAAGAAGAACTGATACCAACCCTCCTTAAACTGTTCCATGAAATAGAAAGGGAAGGAAAACTGCCAAACACATTTTATGAAGCCACAATTACACTTATCCCAAAACCAGGCAAAGACACCTCCAAAAAGGAGAACTATAGGCCAATCTCCTTAATGAACATTGATGCAAAAATCCTCAACTAAATAATGGCAAATCGAATTCAGCAACACATCAAAAAGATTATTCACCACGACCAGGTAGGCTTCATCCCAGGGATGCAGGGATGGTTCAACATACGAAAATCAATAAACGTAATAAACCACATTAACAGAAGCAAAGACAAAAACCACTTGATCATCTCAATAGATGCAGAAAAAGCCTTTGATAAGATCCAACATCATTTCATGATAAAAGCTCTAAGAAAACTAGGAATAGAAGGAAAGTTCCTCAACATTATAAAAGCTATATATGACAAACCTACAGCCAGCATTATACTTAACGGAGAAAAGTTAAAACCATTCCCTCTAAAATCAGGAACCAGACAAGGATGCCCACTATCTCCACTCCTATTCAACATAGTACTGGAATTCCTAGCCAGAGCAATTAGGCAAGAAGAAGGAATAAAAGGAATACAAATAGGTAAAGAAACTGTCAAAATATCCCTATTTGCAGACGACATGATCCTATACCTTAAAGACCCAAAAAACTCTACTCAGAAGCTTCTAGACATCATCAATAGCTATAGCAAGGTAGCAGGATATAAAATCAACATAGAAAAATCATTAGCATTTCTATACACTAACAATGAGCAAATGGAAAAAGAATGTATGAAAACAATTCCATTTACAATAGCCTCAAAAAAAAATCAAATACCTAGGTGTAAACCTAACAAAAGATGTGAAAGACCTCTACAAGGAAAACTATACACTTCTGAAGAAAGAGATTGAGGAAGACTATAGAAAGTGGAGAGATCTCCCATGCTCATGGATTGGTAGAATCAACATAGTAAAAATGTCTATACTCCCAAAAGTAATCTACATGTTTAATGCAATTCCCATCAAAATTCCAATGACATTCATCAAAGAGATTGAAAAATCTACTGTTAAATTTATATGGAAACACAAGAGGCCACGAATAGCCAAGGCAATACTCAGTCAAAAGAACAATGCAGGAGGTATCACAATACCTGACTTCAAACTATATTACAAAGCAATAATAATAAAAACAGCATGGTACTGGCACAAAAACAGACATGAAGACCAGTGGAACAGAATAGAGGATCCAGATATGAAGCCACACAACTATGAGCAACTTATCTTTGACAAAGGAGCTAAAAATATACGATGGAGAAATAGCAGCCTCTTCAACAAAAACTGCTGGGAAAACTGGTTAGCAGTCTGCAAAAAACTGAAACTAGATCCATGTATATCACCCTATACCAAGATTAACTCAAAATGGATCAAGGATCTTAATATCAGACCCCAAACTCTTAAGTTGATACAAGAAAGAGTAGGAAATACTCTGGAGTTAGTAGGTATAGGTAAGAACTTTCTCAATGAAACCCCAGCAGCACAGCAACTAAGAGATAGCATAGATAAATGGGACCTCATAAAACTAAAAAGCTTCTGTTCATCAAAAGAAATGGTCTCTAAACTGAAGAGAACACCCACAGAGTGGGAGAAAATATTTGCCAACTATACATCAGACAAAGGACTGATAACCAGAATATACAGGGAACTTAAAAAACTAAATTCTCCCAAAACTAATGAACCAATAAAGAAATGGGCAAGTGAACTAAACAGAACTTTCTCAAAAGAAGAAATTCAAATGGCCAGAAAACACATGAAAAAATGCTCACCATCTCTAGCAATAAAGGAAATGCAAATTAAAACCACACTAAGATTCCACCTCACCCCTGTTAGAATAGCCATCATCAGCAACACCACCAACAACAGGTGTTGGCGAGGATGCGGGGAAAAAGGAACCCTCTTACACTGTTGGTGGGAATGTAGACTAGTACAACCACTCTGGAAAAAAATTTGGAGGCTACTTAAAAAGCTGGACATCGATCTACCATTTGATCCAGCAATACCACTCATGGGGATATACCCAAAAGACTGTTACTCCAGAGGCATCTGCACATCCATGTTTATTGCGGCACTATTCACAATAGCCAAGTTATGGAAACAGCCAAGATGCCCCAGCACTGACGAATGGATTAAGAAAATGTGGTATCTATACACAATGGAATTTTATGCAGCCATGAAGAAGAATGAAATGTTATCATTCGCTGGTAAATGGATGGAATTGGAGAACATCCTTCTGAGTGAGGTTAGCCTGGCCCAAAAGACCAAAAATCGTATGTTCTCCCTCATATGTGGACATTAGATCAAGGGCAAACACAACAAGGGGATTGGACTATGAGCACATGATAAAAGCGAGAGCACACAAGGGAGGGGTGAGGATAGGTAAGACACCTAAAAAACTAGCTAGCATTTGTTGCCCTTAATGCAGAGAAACTAAAGCAGATACCTTAAAGCAACTGAGGCCAATAGGAAAAGGGGACCAGGAACTAGAGAAAAGGTTAGATCAAAAAGAATTAACCTAGAAGGTAACAGCCACGCACAGGAAATCAATGTGAGTCAATGCCCTGTATAGCTATCCTTATCTCAACCAGCAAAACCCCTTGTTCCTTCCTATTATTGCTTATACTCTCTCTACAACAAAATTAGAGATAAGGGCAAAATAGTTTCTGCTGGGTATTGAGGGGGGGAGCGGGAGGGGGTGGAGTGGGTGGTAAGGGAGGGGGTGGGGGCAGGGGGGAGAAATGAACCAAGCCTTGTATGCACATATGAATAAAAAAAAAAAAAAAAAAAATCTACCCTAAAGTTCATTGGAAACACAAGAGATCATGGATAGCCAAGACAATACTCAGCAAGAAGAGCAATGCTGGAGGTATCACAATACCTGACTTCTAACTATGTTATAAAGCAATAGCAATAAAAACAGCAGAATACTGGCACAAAAACAGAGATGAACACCAGTGGAACAGAATAGAGGACCCAGATGTCAATCCACACAACTATGCCCACCTTATTTTTTGACAAAGGCTCCAAAAACATATGATGGAAAATAGACAGCCTCTTCAACAAATGTTGCTGAGAAAAGTGGTTATCTGCCTGTAGAAAACTGAAAGTAGATCTACGTTTATCACACTGTAATAGTATCACCTCAAAATGGATCAAGGACCTTAATATCAGACCTGAAACTCTGAAGTTAGTACAGAAAAGAGCAGGGAATAGTCTGGAAGCAACAGGTATAAGCAAGGACTTCCTCAATGTAACTCCAGCAGCTCAGCAGCTAAGAGAAAGGATAGACAAATGGAAATACATGAAATTAAAAAGCTTCTGCACAACAAAAGAAATGGTCTCTAAACTGAAGAGACCACCCACAGAGTGGGAGAAAGTATTTGCTAGCTATACATAAGACAAAGGATTGATGATCAGAATATACATGGAGCTCAAAAAACTAAACTCCCCCCATATCAATGAACCAATAAAGAAATGGGCAACTGAACTAAACAGAACTTTTTCAAAGGAAGAAATCCAAATGGCATAAAAACATGTTCACCATCTCTGACCATAAAGGAAACACATATCAAAACCACGCTAAGATTCCACCTCACCCCTGTTAGAATTGCCATCAACAAAAACACCACCAATGACAAATGTTGGCAAGGATGTGTAGAAAAAGGAACCCTCATACATTGCTGGTGGAATGTAAGCTAGTACAACCATTCTGGAGAACAATATGGAGGCTTCTTAAAAAACTAAACACAGATCTGCCATATGATCTAGCAATCCCATTCCCAGGGATATACCCAAAGGAAAGTGACTCAGGTTATTCCATAGGTACCTGCACACCCATGTTTACTGCAGCACTATTCACAATACCCAAGTTATGGAAACAGCTAAGATGCCCCGCTACAGATGAATAGATTAAGAAAATGCGGTATTTATACACAATGGAATTTTACTCAGTTATGGAAACAGATAAGATGCCCCGCTACAGATGAATAGATTAAGAAAATGTGGTATTTATACACAATGGAATTTTACTCAGCCATGAAGAAGAATGAAATCTTGTCATTTGCAAATAAATGGATGGAACTGGAGAACATCATCTTAAGCAAAGCTGGCCAGGGTAAGAAGGCCAAAAATCCTATATTCTCCCTCATATGCACACTTTAGACCTAAAACAAATGGAGTAATATTATTGGACATGGGTTCCATGCTAAGGGGCGAGCACATACAGGAAGAATAAGGAAAGGCAGGAAAACCAAAACTTGAAAGTGTTTGAGGTACCCACTGTAGAGGAGCTAATAAAGAAACCTTAAAATGACAGGTCACTATGGGAAGGTGACGGGGAAGTAGTGAAGAGTTCTGGTAGAGATGAATCAATTCATATTGTAATACCCATGTGCATGGAAGCAATGGTAGGAATCTCTCTGTATAGCTATCCTTATCTCAACTAGCAAAAATGCTATGTCTTTCTTATTATTGCTTCTGTCTTTTCTTCAACAAAATTGGAGAAGAGGGCAGAACAGGTTCTGCCTGGAAGCAAGGGTAGGGTGGAGGTAAGAGGGTATGGGGGTACAAATGATCCAAACAATGTATGCACATATGAATAAATGAATAAATAAACTAAGAAAAGAGCAGTAAAAGGAAAATTATTAATGTTCATTTCTCAAGAATGTTGAGATAAAAGTATAATTTGCATAAAAGTTTGCCAATATACATTATACACATTGGAATACCAATGATACCACTGATCAGATGAAAGCCAGGAAAAAAATTAATGTGCTCTTAAAAACAGTATTTATTCCAATAACACTAACACAGAAGCAATGATTTAACAGTTACAGCCTCAAAAGATATGTTTTCATGTTACTTCATGAAGCATTAATATAAATTTTAATAACTTTTATTCCAACTTTTATTATAAAGGGGTAGGTATAAGTATTCAGGTTCCATGAGGAGAAGAGATTTCTTAAATAATTAATAATACCTTTTCTTATCAGTGTCATCAGATGATTCAAGCAAAAAAAATTAATTCTGCTAGGTATGGCAGTGCATGCCTATAATCCTAGCACTCTGGAGGATGAGGCAGAAGGATTGTGGGTTTGAGGCCAGCTTGGGGTACACAGCACATTCCAGGCCAGCCTGGACTACACAGTAAGACCCTGTCTCAAAAGAGCAAAAGGAGAAAATCAATTAATTTGAATACATCCATAATATCTAATTAATGGAATCTAAAATGGTTTAAAAGTTTATTTTGTTGAAGCTAAGTATGTAGCATCATCATAGATGTTATTATAAATTAAGGGTTCATAACTGAAAGTGAAGTTACTTGTTTTATAAAACTTGAATTTAACAAACATGCCCTTACCATCTGGCTTTCTACAAATAAGTGGGGGTATATAAAACCACTGTAATATTACTGGAAATGTTGGAGTTCGGAAACCCAGGACCCTAACACTTCAGAAAACACATATTAAGTTGATAAAAATTTTTAAAAAATCAACTTTCACAGAATTCTGGAATCTAGTAAAAAACTTAGAAAAACCAAGGAAACCTTAATTGTGAGAAGTTGTTGGCCTGAAGTTGTTTGCTCTTTTGAGACGGGGTCTTTTTTCTGTTGTTCATTTATTCACATGTGCATACACTGTTTGGGTCATTTCTCCACCCTGCCCCTCTCCCCCACTTTCCCTCCCTCCCCTCCTCAGTTGTAGGCAGGTCCCCTTCTGCCCTTGTGACGGATTTTGTTGAAGAAAAGACATAAGCATAATAAGAAAGACAAAGCGGTTTTGCTAGTTGAGTTAAGCATAGTTATACAGAAAGATTCCTACTATTGCTCTCATGTACCCATTTGTTACAACCCATGTTGATGCAACTCTAACTGATCTTTACATTGGTTCCTGATCCCCTGCTAGTGATAACCTGTCATTTTAAGGTTTCTGTATTAGTTCCTCTGGAGTGGGGATGTCAAACGCTTTCATGTTTTGGATTTTCTACCTATTCCTATATCTCCCATATGTGCTCTCTCCTTTTCTTGTGATCCAAGTCCAACAACATTGCTGCATTTGCCCTAGATCTAAAGTCTGCATATGAGGGCGAACATATGACTTTTGGTCTTCTGAGCCTGGCTGACCTCGCTCGGAATGATGTTCTCCAGCTCCATCCATTTACCTGCAAATGATAAGCTTTCATTTTTCTTCATGGCTGAGTAAACTTCCAATGTGTACAAGTACCAAATTTTCTTGATCCATTCATCAGTAGTAGGGCATCTTGGTTGTTTCCATAACTTAGTTATTGTGAATAGTGCTGCAATAAACATGGGTGTGCAGGTGCCTCTGGAGTAACCTGTGCTGCACTACTTTGGTTATATCCCCAGGAGTGGGATTGTTGGATCATATGGCAGGTCTATGTTTAGATTTTTAAGAAGTCTCCAAATTTTTTTACAAAGTGGTTGCACCAGCTTGCATTCCTACCAGCAGTTGATGAGGGTTCCTTTTGTCCCACATACTTGCCACCACTTGTTGTTGTTTTAATTGATGGTTATTCTAAGAGGGGTGAGGTGGAATCTTAGTGTGGTTTTGATTTGCATTTCCTTTACAGCCAGAGATGGTGAGCATTTTTTTCATATGTTTTTGGCCATATGAATTTCTTCTTTTGAAAAAGTTCTGTTTAGTTCAGTTGCCCATTTCTTAATTGATTCATTGATTTTAGGAGAGTTTAGTTTCTTAAGTTCCCTGTATATTCTGGTTATCAGTCCCTTGTCTATGTATAACTGGTAAATATTTTCTCCCAGTCTGTGGGTGGTCTTTTCAGTTTAGAGTCCATTTCTTTTGTTGTGCATAAGCTTTTTAATTTTATGAAGTCCCATTTATTCATCCTTTCTCTTAGTTGCTGGGCTGCTGGGGTTCTATTGAGGAAGTCTTTGCCTACACCTATTTGTTCCAGAGTGTTTTCTGCTCCTTCCTGTAGTAACTTCAGAGTTTCAGGTCTGATATTTAGGTCCTTGATCCATTTTGAGTTGATACTAGTGCAGGGTAATAGACATGGATCTAGTTTCAGTTTCTTGCAGATGGGTAACCACTTTTCCCAGCAACATTTGTTGAAGAGGCTGTGTTTTGAGACAGGGTCTTCCTATGTAGTCCAGGCTGGCCTAGAAGTTGTTGGCCTGAGAAAGTGCTGTGTGGCCACATAGAAAACTGAAGCTAGACCCCTATCCCTCACCCTAAACAAAAAATATTTCAATATGTGTCAAAGAACAAAATGTAAGCCTAGATACTTTGAAACTATTAGAGGAATACATTCAGAAGATCCTTGAAGACACAGGCATAGGTAACACCTTTCTGAATTAAACTCCAATTACTTAAAAATTAAGAGCAAGAATTGACAAATGGGATTGTATCAAATTAAAAAATTTCTGCACAACAAAGGAAGCAATTACCAAACTCAAAAGACAAGTAGCTGGGTGCTGGTGGCTCACGCCTGTAATCTTAGCTACTCAGAAGGCAGAGATCAGGAGGTTCATGGTTCAAAGCCAGCCCAGGCAAATAGTCCATGAGACCCTATATCAAAAAAACCTTGACAAAAAAAGGGCTGGTGGAGTGTCTCAAGGTGAAGGCCCTGACTGAGTTCAAGCACCAGTACTGCAAAAAAAAAAAAAAAAAAAAAAAGACAACCCACATCATCATAAGATGGGTACAAATTACAACTTCATATTGAAAATCTAAAGTCCTTTCTAGAAGATACATGTTCCAATGGAGTTTATGTGCCTATAGCTATTATTGATTCTTCATTCCCCATATAAACTGTGCTGGTATTTTTACATGTTAAAAAAAGACAACCACAGAATGGGAGAAGATCTTTGCCAATTCTTCATCAGATAAAGGATTAATATCCAATATGTATAAAAAGCTCCAAAGATTAAACAACAAAAGAACAAACAATCCAATCAATAAATGAGAAAATAAACAGAACAGACAATTCTCCAAAGAAGTACAAATGGCCATAAATACGTGAAGAAATGCTCAACATCCCTGACCATAAAGGAAATGCAAATCAAAATGATATTCATCTCACTCCAGTCAGAATGGCTATCATAAGGAACACAAACAGCAAATGCTGGTGAGGAACCAGGGTAAAAGGAGCTCTTTATACACTGTTGGTGGGAATGTATTTTTATTTTACATTTTAATGCAGCCAGTATGGAAAGCAGTATGGAGGTTCCTCAAAAAACTAAAAATAGAACCATAATATGATCCAGTAATACCACTCATGGGTATGTATTTGAAGTAATGTAAGGCAGGACATAATAAACATACACGTGTTTATTGCAGCAGTACTCACAACAGCAAAACAGAGCAGGTCAGTTTAGGTGTCTATCAACTGATCAGTGGGTTAAGAAAATGTGGTATTATTCAGCCATAAAGAAGCATGAAATTATATTGCTTTTAGGAAACTGGATGGGGTGGACATGTGATTAGAAAAAACAAATCTGGTATAATGATCCTAACTCTCATCTCTGGCAGGCATTCAAGCAGGAAAAGAAGGCTAAGGTAGAATGTTAATGGCAATGGAAGGCAATGAAGGTGTGCCCCCAAAGGAAGACTGCAAAGACTGTATGAATAACTTTCTTTCTTCAGCTGTTTCAAGAAATTTTTGTCAGAGCACTAGCTTGCTAATAAGATAATGGAACACAGAGTGTATTAACCACACATGCCAAAGAATATAGACATTAAAGAGTTCAGAAAAGTCAATAAATAAACAGCAACAAAAATATCAATCATCACCAGGGAAAAGAGAGATCTGATTTTCATAGTTGCTACACTGTAACATTTGAAGTATACATTTTCAAGGATAGGTTCCAAGACATTTAAAAAATCAACTTAGTATGGTCCATTGAAAGAACAAAAAAGAAAGAAAATGATAGGAACTGTCTCTGAAAAGTCCAAAAATTGGACTTGCTAGATAGATAATTTAAATCAATTGTTTTAAATAGGTGCAAAGGATTTCTAGAAACCATGAACAAAAAACTAAATGAAATAAAGAGAATGCTGCCTCACCAAGTAGAAAATATTAGTAAATAAGTAGAAATTATACAAGAAGAACCAAACAGAAAATCTGAAGTAACAAAGTCTAATGATTAAAATGAAATATTCACTACAGAACTCCAGAAACAGGTTTAAGAGAGCAAAAGAAGCAAGCAGTAAAAGGCAGGTTAAGTATCCAGTTTGAGGAGCAGAAAGAGACAAGAACAGAGAAAAATGAACAGAACCTGAAGGATCTGTGGGAAACAATCAAACAAGTGTATTACCATGCACAAAATGGGAGTCTCAAAAGAAAAGGAGAGAAGGAATAGAGCAGAGGAAATATTTGAAAATATAAAAGCTAGAAATTTCACAAATTTGATAAAATACATGATGACCTAAGTTCAAAAACTCCAAGCAGAATAAACACTAAGCGTTCCATAACGAGACACATAATCAAATTGCAAAAGCGAAAGCAGAAGAGAATGCTGAAAGTAGCAAGAGTAAGTGGTTCATCATGTACAAAGAGATCCTTGATAAGTGGTAGCTGATTTCTCATAAAAATTCATGAACATTTAAAGTGCAAGAAAAAATATGTCAGTCATTAATTCTATATCCAGGAAAACTATCCACCAAACACATTCCCATATAAGCAAAAACTGAACTTAATATAAGTAGACCTGCTCTACAAGAAATGGTAAAATGATTTCTTTAAGGTGAAACAAAAGGACCCTAACAGTAATTCAAAGCCAAAAACAAAAGGTCACATATGACTCAGAGGAAATTCTCAAAGAATTGTCATTTTGCATATTCTTGCTTCAAAAATAAGACTAATCTAGTTGGCATACAATGGGAAATTCAGCCTTGCTCCAGGATTTTACTTGACACTCCAATATTGTTTTTGTTGTTCCTTATTCTTTTTCTGTCCACTGGCCATATAATATTCCCTATCATCATGCTTCCTGGCTCTGAATATCCTTGGATGATGTATCTCCCATTCCCTTCATGGTTCACTATATCTTTTACTAGCTTATAATTAGACTCTCCTTTGCCCACATCCCTAAATGGGACTGATACAAATTTGCCAGAGTGGTACCCTATATTCAAGCTCCATTTTCTTCTTTTCAAGTCAGGTTGTAAAGTTCTTATCCGCTCATCAGTATACCCACCCAATTGTAATATCCTTGAAGATAAGGACTTTTGACTCACCAGTGTATTTAGTTTCTATTCTAATGCCTGACATAATAATATATACTGACAGAATGAATAAGGAAATTCATGTGTCATCTGAAATGTATTGGTTGCAATAATTACAAGTGGATCAACTTGAGTAATGAGGGACTTTTCTGGGTTTATAGTGAAGTTCCCTGTTTTCTTTCTTTCCTTCCTCTGTCCCTTCCCTCCTTTCTTTTTTTTGGAAATACTGGGGTTTGAACTCGGGGTGTTGCACTTGCTAGGCGGGTGCTCTACTCACCCCTTTTTGCTTAAGTTATTTTTCAAGTAGAGTCACGCTTTTATGCCAAGACTGGCCTGGGACATGATCCTCCCCACTATGTTTCCTGCATAGCTGGGATGACAGGCACATACCACAACACTGGATTTTTATTGGTTGAGATGAGGGTCTCACTGTTTGCCCAGGCTGGACTCAAGTCAAATCCTCCTGTGATTTCCACATTCTGCAATGAGCCAATGGCCTGGCTGAAGTTCCCTATCTTAACAGGTAATTTGATTGCACCAATGCATACATATATCAAAATTCAGTAAATAAACATTTAAAGTTTAAACATTTAATTATATATATTTTTACATATAAACAAAAATTACAATTAGTAATATGCATACTAAATTACACAGGAGAAACCATATTGATGTCTAAACTTAACTTTTTTTTATTTTCCTTTATTGTTGTGCTGGGTGGGGGTACACTGTGGCATTTACAAAGGTATCAAATATATCATACTTGAATTCACCCCCTCCACCACTCACCTTTATCTCCCATCCCCCAATTCCTGGAACAATTTCAACAGGTGTAATTTTTGCATTTACATACATTTTTTACACTATATTCATCCTCCTTAAACTTAACTTTGAAATAAAAATTTGATTGGTTTGATATATGACAAGTATAGTAAAAGTTAAAATGGTAGAATCTAAGTTGTGGGTGTAAGGGTGTTCACTGAAAATTTTTTTTAATTGACACCCAAGATGGCAGCTAGAGGTAGGAAGCAGAAAGCGAGCCTCCTATGGTGAAATCTTGGAGAGACGCTGGAGACACACTTTGCAGGCATAATCACCAAGAAAAGGCATAACTTTGACCCCTCCACATCTCCAGCCGACGCAGAGAATCTCCACTTCACGTTAAACGGAGAACCGAGGAGGCCCCCGGGGCCGCCAGTGGCCGGTGCCCACACGGCTTGGGAAGACGCAGACCAGGTGAGCTTCGCGGTACTGCGGTAGCCCCACACACAAGCCTGGGCCAGAGCAGCATAGCCCCCTGGACAGACTGACCTCCACCCGGGAAAAAAAGAGAAACTGAGTACTAAGCAATAAGAACAGTTAAGACACACTGGAAAGAGGGTGGGGCGCCCTGAGCGCTGAAGATTGGGGGAAGGGAACCCTTCCCGGGACTGTAAATAAACGAGCCGGGCGGGCCGGAGAGGCTCTGGCGGGAGCGGGGCGCGCCCAGCAACCAGGAGCGGGACGCTTGTGAGAGGAGGGAAGACCCACTTCCCACGTGAACTGTAAATAAACACGCAGGCCTGACAACGCGGGGCAGTGTCACCTTTCCCAGTGCTTGGAAAGGGGAAAGCCTGTGGCAGAGGCCGCCGCACAGGAGAACTCTGAGCAAACAAAGCCTGTGGGACCAGGTGAGTGCTAGCTCACCCCAGAGATCTGCATAAATAACGCCTCCAGCTACAGGCTGAGAGCAGCAGGCAGGCAAGCCACAGTTGCAGATACCACTCTCAGAACTGTCTCCAGATGCTTTTTTTTCTTTTTCTCCCTACCTTTGATGAGAGAACAACCGAATTACACCTGCAAGCCAAAAAACTTACTGAAACTGTATTGCATTTGAACTGGGGACACTTGGTGGGGCTTTTTTTTTTTTTCTTCTGTGTGTGTGTGAGTGTAGTTTTGTTCTACTTTATGCATCCCCTTTGATGAGACAACTACAGAACAACATCTGAGGCACCAACTCCAGGACTGGAGATTGAGACGGACATCCAAATTATTAAGACTGAAATTGCATTGCATATAAACTTGGAAGTATTTTGGTTTTTTTTTTTTAATTTTCTATTTTCCATTTTATTTTAATTCATTTTTATAAATAGATATTACTTTCATATACTTATTTTTTATTTTTTTATCTTTGATTTTCAATCCTCTCTCTGTCTCTCTATTGTCTGTTCAGCTTACTGTCGATTAGTACACTAACACTCCCTGTTTATACCTTTGAAACTCTCTTGTCTGATACCTTGTTCTGCTTTCTCCCTCTTGTCTGTATATTTGTTTTCCCCTTTTCTTTAACTTCTTGCTTTCCATCTCAGCTCACTCTTCCATTCTCAATATTACCATTGTTATTATTACAAGCTAGAAAATACTTAATTACACACAGTACAGGGACAGTAACAACACCAAGGACAATGACAGGAAGACAGAAAAAACAAGGAAACCAGTTTCCCCACAGCAAAAAATTAGTACAGGAACCAGAGGGGAATGAAGAGAACAGAAACTCAGAGCCAGACTCCAACAAAATGAAGATAAACTATGCCAAAGGACCCAATGAAGCCTACAAGAATAATTTAAAAGAAGACATACTACAAGTACTCAATGAGAATTTTATAGAGATGATACTGGATAGGGTCAACCAAAATGTACAGGAGACACTCAAGAAATTCCAAGACAATAAAAATAGAGAATTTGAAAAAGCAAAAGAAGAAATAAAGGAAACCATAGAAGCACTGCATAAACAACAAAGTGAAACAGACAACACAATGAATAAATGGATAAATGAACTCAGGACAAAAATAGACAACAATAAAGAAGAAAACAGCCAGGATATGGAAAACCTCAGAAAAAAGAACGAAACAGAACTGCAAAACAAAACGGAAGGCCAATCCAGCAGAATAGAACAAACAGAAGACAGAATCTCAGAACTTGAAGATGAAATGGTAATTAAAGGAAAAACTGAAGAACTATTAATTAAACAACTCAAGACCTGTGAAAAGAAAATGCAAGAACTCACTGACTCCATAAAAAGACCAAACTTGAGAATCATGGGCATCGAAGAAGGAGAAGAGGTGCAAGCGAAGGGAATGCGTAATATATTCAACAAAATAATAACGGAAAATTTCCCAAATCTAGAGAAAGATATTCCCATACAAATGCAAGAGGCCTCCAGGACACCAAACAGACCAGATCAAAATAGAACTACTCCACGACATATCATCATTAAAACAACAAGTTCAGAAACTAAGGAAAGAATATTGAAGGCTGCAAGAGAGAAAAAACAAGTAACATACAAAGGTAAACCCATCAAAATCACAGCAGACTTCTCAACAGAAACATTAAAAGCAAGAAGAGCGTGGGGTGAGATCTTCCGGGCACTGAATGAAAATAACTTCAACCCCAGGATACTCTACCCAGCAAAGCTATCATTCAAAATAGATGGAGCAATAAAAGTCTTCCATGATAAGCAGAAACTAAAACAATATGTGACCACAAAGCCACCATTACAAAAGATTCTGCAAGGGATCCTGCACACAGAAAGTGACACCCAACTTAACCATGAAAAGGCAGGCAGCACCAAACCACAGGATAAGAAAAAGCAAGACAGTAGAGAGTAACATCAAGTTAGGTACACACAATCAAACCTTCAAACAACTAAGATAACTAAATGGCAGGAATCACCACATACCTATCAGTACTAACACTTAATGTTAATGGACTTAATTCACCCATCAAAAGACACTGTTTGACAAAATGGATTAAAAAAGAAGATCCAACAATTTGTTGCTTACAGGAGACTCATCTCACCGACAGAAATAAGCATATGCTTAGGATGAAAGGCTGGAAGAAGATTTACCAAGCCAATGGCCCCCAAAAACAAGCAGGAGTAGCAATACTTATCTCTGACAAAGTAGACTTCAAACCTACATTGATCAAACGAGATAAAGAAGGACATTCCATACTAATAAAAGGGGAAATAGACCAAAAGGAAATAATAATCATCAATCTGTACGCACCCAATGTCAATGCACCCAATTTCATCAAACATACCCTGAAAGACCTAAAAGCATATATAAACGCCAACACAGTGGTTGTGGGAGACTTTAACACTCCATTATCGTCAATAGATAGGTCATCCAAACAAAAACTCAATAAAGAAATCCAAGATCTAAAATATGCAATAGATCAAGTGGACCTAGTAGATGTCTATAGAACAATTCATCCAACCTCTACACAATATACATTCTTCTCAGCAGCCCATGGAACCTTCTCCAAAATAGATCATATCCTAGGGCACAAAGCAAGCCTCAGCAAATATAAGAAAATAGAAATAATACCGTGCATACTATCTGACCACAATGCAGTAAAAGTAGAACTCAACAACAAAAGTAAAGACAAAAAACATGCAAACAGCTGGAAACTAAATAACTCATTACTTAATGAAGAATGGATCATCGATGCAATAAAAGAGGAAATTAAAAAGTTCCTAGAAGTCAATGAAAATGAAAACACAACCTACCGGAACTTATGGGACACAGCTAAGGCAGTCTTGAGAGGAAAGTTTATAGCCATGAGTGCATATATTAAAAAGATTGAAAGATCCCAAATCAATGACCTAATGATACATCTCAAACTCCTAGAAAAACAAGAACAAGCAAATCCCAAAACAAATAGAAGGAGAGAAATAATAAAAATAAGAGCTGAAATCAACGAAATAGAAACCAAAAAAACCATACAAAAATTAATGAAACAAAAAGTTGGTTCTTTGAAAAAATAAACAAGATCGATAGACCCCTGGCAAACCTGACTAAAATGAGGAGAGAAAAAACCCAAATTAGTAGAATCAGGAATGCAAAAGGGGAGATAACAACAAACACCATGGAGGTCCAGGAAATCATCAGAGACTACTTTGAGAACCTATATTCAAATAAATTTGAAAATCAAAAAGAAATGGACAGATTTCTAGATACATATGATCATCCAAAACTGAACCAAGAGGAAATTAATCACCTGAATAGACCTATAACACAAAATGAAATTGAAGCAGCAATCAAGAGTCTCCCGAAAAAGAAAAGTCAAGGACCTGATGGATTCTCTGCTGAATTCTATCAGATCTTTAAAGAAGAACTGATACCAACCCTCCTTAAACTGTTCCATGAAATAGAAAGGGAAGGAAAACTGCCAAACACATTTTATGAAGCCAGTATTACACTTATCCCTAAACCAGGCAAAGACACCTCCAAAAAGGAGAACTATAGGCCAATCTCCTTAATGAACATTGATGCAAAAATCCTCAACAAAATAATGGAAATCGAATTCAGCAACACATCAAAAAGATTATTCACCACGACCAGGTAGGCTTCATCCTAGGGATGCAGGGGTGGTTCAACATACGAAAATCAATAAACGTAATAAACCACATTAACAGAAGCAAAGACAAAAACCACTTGATCATCTCAATAGATGCAGAAAAAGCCTTTGATAAGATCCAACATCATTTCATGATAAAAGCTCTAAGAAAACTAGGAATAGAAGGAAAGTTCCTCAACATTATAAAAGCTATATATGACAAACCTACAGCCAGCATTATACTTAACGGAGAAAAGTTAAAACCATTCCCTCTAAAATCAGGAACCAGACAAGGATGCCCACTATCTCCACTCCTATTCAACATAGTACTGGAATTCCTAGCCAGAGCAATTAGGCAAGAAGAAGGAATAAAAGGAATACAAATAGGTAAAGAAACTGTCAAAATATCCCTATTTGCAGACGACATGATCCTATACCTTAAAGACCCAAAAAACTCTACTCAGAAGCTTCTAGACATCATCAATAGCTATAGCAAGGTAGCAGGATATAAAATCAACATAGAAAAATCATTAGCATTTCTATACACTAACAATGAGCAAATGGAAAAAGAATGTATGAAAACAATTCCATTTACAATAGCCTCAAAAAAAATCAAATACCTAGGTGTAAACCTAACAAAAGATGTGAAAGACCTCTACAAGGAAAACTATACACTTCTGAAGAAAGAGATTGAGGAAGACTATAGAAAGTGGAGAGATCTCCCATGCTCATGGATTGGTAGAATCAACATAGTAAAAATGTTGATACTCCCCAAAGTAATCTACATGTTTAATGCAATTCCCATCAAAATTCCAATGACATTCATTAAAGAGATTGAAAAATCTACTGTTAAATTTATATGGAAACACAAGAGGCCACGAATAGCCAAGGCAATACTCAGTCAAAAGAACAATGCAGGAGGTATCACGATACCTGACTTCAAACTATATTACAAAGCAATAATGTTAAAAACAGCATGGTACTGGCACAAAAACAGACATGAAGACCAGTGGAACAGAACACAGAACCCAGATATGAAGCCACACAACTATAACCAACTTGTCTTTGACAAAGGAGCTAAAAATATACGATGGAGAAATAGCAGCCTCTTCAACAAAAACTGCTGGGAAAACTGGTTAGCAGTCTGCAAAAAACTGAAACTAGATCCATGTATATCACCCTATACCAAGATTAACTCAAAATGGATCAAGGATCTTAATATCAGACCCCAAACTCTTAAGTTGATACAAGAAAGAGTAGGAAATACTCTGGAGTTAGTAGGTATAGGTAAGAACTTTCTCAATGAAACCCCAGCAGCACAGCAACTAAGAGATAGCATAGATAAATGGGACCTCATAAAACTAAAAAGCTTCTGTTCATCAAAAGAAATGGTCTCTAAACTGAAGAGAACACCCACAGAGTGGGAGAAAATATTTGCCAATTATACATCAGACAAAGGACTGATAACCAGAATATACAGGGAACTTAAAAAACTAAATTCTCCCAAAACTAATGAACCAATAAAGAAATGGGCATGTGAACTAAACAGAACTTTCTCAAAAGAAGAAATTCAAATGGCCAGAAAACACATGAAAAAATGCTCACCATCTCTAGCAATATAGGAAATGCAAATTAAAACCACACTAAGATTCCACCTCACCCCTGTTAGAATAGCCATCATCAGCAACACCACCAACAACAGGTGTTGGCGAGGATGCGGGGAAAAAGGAACCCTCTTACACTGTTGGTGAGAATGTAGACTAGTACAACCACTCTGGAAAAAAATTTGGAGGCTACTTAAAAAGCTGGACATCGATCTACCATTTGATCCAGCAATACCACTCTTGGGGATATACCCAAAAGACTGTTACTCCAGAGGCACCTGCACATCCATGTTTATTGCGGCACTATGCACAATACCCAAGTTATGGAAACAGCCAAGATGCCCCAGCACTGACGAATGGATTAAGAAAATGTGGTATCTATACACAATGGAATTTTATGCAGCCATGAAGAAGAACGAAATGTTATCATTCGCTGGTAAATGGATGGAATTGGAGAACAGAATTCTCAGTGAGGTTAGCCTGGCAAAAAGACCAAAAATCGTATGTTCTCCCTCATATGTGGACATTAGATCAAGGGCAAACACAACAAGGGGATTGGACTATGAGCACATGATAAAAGCTTTAGCACACAAGGGAGGGGTGAGGATAGGTAAGACACCTAAAAAACTAGCTAGCATTTGTTGCCCTTAATGCAGAGAAACTAAAGCAGATACCTTAAAGCAACTGAGGCCAATAGGAAAAGGGGACCAGGAACTAGAGAAAAGGTTAGATCAAAAAGAATTAACCTAGAAGGTAACACCCACGCACAGGAAATCAATGTGAGTCAATGCCCTGTATAGCTATCCTTATCTCAACCAGCAAAACCCCTTGTTCCTTCCTATTATTGCTTATACTCTCTCTACAACAAAATTAGAGATAAGGGCAAAATAGTTTCTGTGGGGTATTGAGGGGGGGAGCGGGAGGGGGTGGAGTGGGTGGTAAGGGAGCGGGTGGGGGCAAGGGGGAGAAATGAACCAAGCCTTGTATGCACATATGAATAATAAAAGAAAAATGAAAAAAAAAAAAACATGAAAAAATAAGGTAACATGATACTTCCAAAGGAATACAGCAGCTCTTTATTGATAAATCCCAAAGAAAAGAAAACTGATGAACTGCCTAGCAGAGAATTCAAAAGAATGATTTTAAGGAAACTTAATGAGATACAAGAGAATACAGATGATTCAATGAAATTAGTAAGACAATTCAAGATATGAATGAGAAATTTGGCAAAGAGATATCATAAAAAAGAGTGAGTAAAGCTAGGGAAAGGACCATAGCTCATATCTTCCTTGCTATATCCCATTCAAGCTTCTATCTATGTTAAAAGTTTAAAATGTTAAAAATATTTATGTGAATGGATTTCCACAGAAAACCAGCAAAAAGCCTATTTTACACTGGAGTTGATGTGATCTGCAATATGTTGGAGACAAAGCCACAAGAGTATAAACAATCCACCTGCCACTCCTTAACACACAGAGATAATAAGCAGAAATTGTGAAACTGCAACAAATTGTGAGGTTCAAGATAAGTTTAAGTGCTTCTTTGAGGGGCAAGAGAACAGCAGATATCAAGGTTTCCTGAATAATACACTCCTGCAGGTGATTCAGGCACAATGAAATATCTGAGAATATCAAATACTTTGACAGAAGAGAATGCATTCAAACAGCCTAATATACAACTTGTGGAGCAAATAAAATCACAATTGTGAACAGAAACTAATATTTACATATCTAATCATAACAGCTCCAACTAAATTCTACTTCTTATAATGTAATCTCATGGAATACAACATGACCATTTATACAAAGTTGTATTCTATTCTGAAGAAAGGAGAGAGAAAATATGTGCATTACTGTTTTCCTTGCATACATTCCACTTTTATCTTGTGAAAGTTAACATGACTAAAATCATTAATTAACATTAACTTATGGAGTTACTGCCATGACAAACATTTACTACACAGAAGATTAACTTTTAGTCCTATACAGAAACCTATAAAAAAAATACCTTGCATAAATGTTGAATCCTAACACCAGCCACCAAACCAACAGGTTCAGGTTCAATGTAATCATTTTGTGACCAACTGGTAAGTTGGCTATCTTCTTCATTATGTATAGTTGGTTCCCCAAACCAGTGGGATTTCTAAAAGAACAAAAACATAAGTATCATGATGTCACTTAAAAATGAAGTGCTCTTAAGACTTGAACACTCTGGCACATTTCACTTTGGTTTTCAGATATTTTAAAGTTACAGTAGATAACTTTAAACTCAATTTGGAAACAAACTGTGTATGACATGAATTCCTACAAAATAACCACAGAGGGCCAGAGGTTTGGCTGAAGCAGTAGAGTACCTGCCCAGCAAGCATAGGGCCCTGCATTCAAACTCCAGTACTGCAAATATACAAAAAAAGAGAAAAAAGAAAGAAAGAAAGAAAAGAAAATGAAAAAACTCCACAAAATAACCACAGAACAGACATCTATTTAAAATGTCGAGGAGTTGGCAATATGGTGGAATGCTGATAGCCTCTGAGTCCAGGAGCCCTCACAATCCTAAACAAAGGCAGAAACTCAGGGAACTGGAGTACACATATCAGGTCCCACAGCCAGTGAGTGGCAGAGCTCTGTTCAAACCCAAAATGAGAGAAGCAACAGAGTATGTGAAAAAAAGGTTTGCAGGTTTGTACTCCCCCTGGCCCTGAAGCCTAATGCCAGCTCCTCCAGGGAAGAGGGAAGGCTGAAAGCTTTACCACAAGAACCATGCAGAGAAGGTAGAGCCCAAACTGATAAATTCAATAAAGTCCAGGATATAAAATCAACATACAAATGTCAGTGTTTTTTTACACACTAAAAACAAACTAGATGAAAGGTGAAAATAGAGTATCAGGAACAGAAAACAAATGAGAGGAATTAGATTAAGCAGTCAAATACCATGAAGAATGCTAAGAAAATATTAATGGAACATGCAAGATGTCTGGGAACCATGAAAAGACCAAATCTAAGAATCACAGATGGAAGAAGGTGAAGAGATACAAACAAAAGGCATAGATAATTAATTCAATAACATAATAGCAGAAAACTTCCAAATCTTGAGAAAGGGAGGGACATCAAATTCAGGAGGCTTACAGAACATCAGACCATCAGGGCCAGAAAAGGAGCAACCCCAGACATATCATAATCAAAACACTCAGCATATAGAACAAAGAAAGAATACTGAAAGCTGCAAAAGAGAAAAGCAAGTCACATATAAAGGCAAACCCATGAGAGTAACAATAGATTTCTCAACAAAAACTCAAAACACAGGTCAGAGAAAGATTTATTTCAGGTCTTAAAAGAAGGCAACTATCAACCTATATTAGTCTATCCAGCAAAACTATTCTTCTCAACCATAGGAGAAATTAAAACCTTCCACAATGAACAAAAATTAAAAGGAATTCGTGACCAGCAAACCAGCACTGCAAAAAATACTTAAAGGAATCCTACACACAGAAGAAGTTAAGAGTCATCCAAGAAAATGCAAGAAGAATAAACCCCTCTAACCTTGCAGACTAATAAGGAATAGGGGAAAAGTAAACATCCCAGGGTGGGAAGACAACAGGAAATATCATGCACCTCTAATACTAACACTGAATGTTATTGGCCTCAATGCTTCAATAAAATGACACAGGATAGCAAGTTGGATTAGAAAGCAAGACCCAACTATTTGTTGCTTACAAGAAACACACCTTGCTGAGTAAAACAAACATTGGCTTAGAACAAAAGGGTGGAAAATGATTTGCTAAGCAAATGGACCCCCAAAGCAGGAAGGAGTAACTATACTTATATTTATCTGACAAAGTAGACTTAAGACTAAAATCATTCAGAGGAGAAAATGAAGGTCACTTTGTATTGATAAAAGGAACAATTCATCAAGAGAAAATAATAATTCTTAACATATTTGTGCCAAACATCTGTGTACCCAACTGCACTAAAAAAACCAAAAACTACTGGACTTACCCCAACAGAGTGATGGGGGAGATCTCAATACCCCACTGTCACCAATAGTTAGGTCAGACAAAAAAAATCAATAAATAAATATTGGAATTAGTATACATTTTAGACCAAAAGGACCTAATAGACATTTATAGAGTATTTCATCCAACCAAGTACACATTTACAGAGTATTTCAAACAACCACCATGCAATACATGTTCTTCTCAGCAACTCATGGAACTTTCTCCAAAATAGATCACATTTTAAGACACAAAGTGAGTGTTAATAAATTTAAGAAAATTGAAATAACTCCCTGTATCATATCAGATCATAGTAGTAATACAATTTTTTAAAAATTAAAAATATTTTTCCTTTTTAACATGCTGACATATTTACTGATGGTATAAAAGCATTGGGAGGTAAAATTTTGGATGCCTTAATAAAAACCAAAAGTACTAATAGTCATTGTCTTCTTTATCACTAAAATACTGAATGGACAAAAGCTGAAAATTTTTCCTCTAACATTTGGAACAAAACAAGGAACACCATTTCACCAATCTTATTTAATATAGTACTGGGAGTTTTAGCTATATCAATAGGCAAGCGAGAGATATAAAGAGCATCCAAATAGGAAAGAAAGAAGTAAAATGATCCCAGTGTAGAGACTATGTCTAGAAAAAAGTGAAAGCTCCATGACAAAATGGTTGGAACTGATAAATTCAATAAAGTCAGTACATAAAATCAATATACAAAAATCAGTGTTTTTAATACATTAAAAACAAACAAGATGAAAGAAAATTCAATATAATAGCCCCATTTACAATAGCTACAAAATTACCTAGGAATAATTTTAACTAAAGAAGTGAATTATCTCTATAATAAAATTACAAACCACTTAAGAAAGAAACTAAAGAGGACACTAAAAGGTGGACAGACCTTCCTCCCATGTTCACAGACTGAAAAAAATGTTAAAATATTCAGACTGGGGAAGGGAGATAAAGACGAATGATGGAGGGGGTGAATTCAAGTATGATAAATTTGATATATTGTAAGAACTTTTGTAAATGCCACAGTGTACCTCAAGCACAACAATAAAAAATAAAATGTTCATACTGGAGAGAGACAAGATGGTAGATTACAGACATCCAGCACTTCCCATATCTCCACAAATCTGAAACAAAACCTCAGATACATGGCTGTAGGGAGAAGCTGGTGGCATGGAAAAGCAAGAGAAGGCAACAGTAAACAGCAGACAGAGAGCAGGGGAAAGAGAGAAATTTAGGGACTCTAACAAAGAGTGATCAGTAAAATGGTATGGAAGATGGAAAGTGTTAATTGGGCTGCAGGAAAAAAAGGAAGGAAACCTTAAACTTGAATGTGGTTGATGTGCTCACTATAGAGCAGTGAATAAAGTAATCTTAACCTGGCAGAGGCCAGTATGGGAAAGGTGGCCAGGAAGTAGTAAAGAGATCTGGCAGAGATGAACAATGTGCTTTTCAATACAAAAGTATATGGAAGCAGAGCTAGGAACTTCTTGGTATAGCTATCTTTATCTCAAACTAGCAAAAATGCTATGTATTTCTTATTATCTCCTATGCTTTCTCTTCAACAAAACTGAAGAAGGCAGAACAGGTTCTGCCCATTTTGGGGGGAGGTGGCCCAAACAATGCATATACATGTAAGTACATTTAAAAATGATAAAATAAAAGAAAAAAAAATAAAATAAATAAATATTTAGGAATAAAAAAGAAAGCTTCCTCAGTAGACCCCACAGGCACATACACTGGGTACAAACAGCTAGCACTCTCTTAAAAAATGGAGAAATGTAAGATGGGAGATCTGCATCCTGCAGCGTAATAAAATGCTAGAAAAAGAGGTCCCAGTGCTTCCAATTCATTCACTAGCTACTTAGGAGGCAGAGATCAGGAGGATAATGGTTTGAGGCCAGCCTGCGCAAAAAGTTAGTGAGAAGCCATCTCAACAAACAAGCTGGGTATATGCCTATAATCCCAGTTACTTGGGAGGCATAGGTAGAAGACTGCAGTCCAGGCTGGCTGAAGCACAAGACCCAGTCAGAAAAATAGCCAAAGCAAAAATAGGCTCAAGTGTAGAAAACTCACCTAACAAGTGCAAACCCCAGTACATCCAAGAGAGAGAACTTAAAGACAAAATCCCTTGGTGAGGAATTTTACATTTACAAGTCTCAGTTTGAAATGGAACTCACATTCAGGGACACAGAACCGCTTGGTTGGAGTGTGCAAGTCATAAGCCAGAGCTGTCTTGCTGGGAGTGATTGCCAGACACTGTGAGTTCTGGTTGAGAACTCACACAAATCAAGTGGAGAGTGAGTAAAGCATCCTTGTGAGCCTAAATGTACTGGGAATCCCCAAGTCCAGTGGGTAGTGAGCCCAGAGACTGCATCAGCCTCAGTGAAGTGGGAACTGTGGCAAGTTGAGCCAGGAACAAATTGGAAGTCATTGCAACCTTGAGCAAGCTGGGAGTTCCCACAAAGTGAGTCAGGAGTCAACAGGAATAGGGAATAAGTCTGGAGTGAGCTGGGAGGATAGGGAATGATACCAGCTCTCTAAAACCCCCAAACTGTAGCCAACATGCAAACAGCATTTTCTGTCTTCTTGCAATGCAAGGTATTAGCTAAGGTTGTACACGCTGGAGGGTTGCCGTTCCACCATTGAGCTATATCCCCAAATCAAATAACCCCTCTTTGGTGTACCCTGTTTAGAGTTAAAACTGCTGGGTTAGAGTAGAGGAATCCAACCTCTTCCTCCACACAGAAGAACTGTGCACTAATGTTTTTCTTTTTGTTATCTTTTTTTACAGACTGATTTGTCTTCCTTGGTACATATTGTAGTGTGTTCTCAATAACCATTATTTCTAATACTTTCATCCCATATATATTTGCCCTCTTTCCTATCTTTCTTCTCTTTTTCCTTTCCAAATCCCACTTTCTTTCTCTTACTTAATTATTAATACTTGTATCTTTATAATTATTTAAATTCAATATCCCAGTTGTCTTCCTTTCCAAACCTATTGGGGGAGTAGTTGGTAGTTACAATTGTTGTCTATTACATTTAGGTATCTGGTTTGTTTTTGAATTGTTGACTTTGTTATTGTTGTCTGCTTTCTCTTCTCTCAATGATAACAAAAGAGACATCCAACCTAATAGGTGCACAAATTGCAATGTAGAAACACAAAAATATGAAAAAGCAAGGCAATATGACTCCTTCCAAAGCTCATAATACATACTAACCAAATCCAAATATACTGAAATGGCTAAAATGCTAAATAAAGAATTCAAAAGTTGACTTTAAAAAATGAAAACTTTTTGATGACAAATTAATATGCTAGACCAAGCAGAAGAAAGAGTGCCAGGGAATGAAGATAAGATGGAGGAATATGATACCCAGACAGTAATAAAGAAAGTAACAAAGAAATTTCATACTTTTAATGTATGATAATTCAAAAATAAAATTTGATAAAAAATAAGCATGACTACAACTTTCAAGAGCTCTGGGACATGATCAAGAAACCAATCCTACGAACCCATGGGGTAAAAAAAAGGAGATAGGTCTCAAGTTAAGGCAAAGGAAGCCTATTAATGAGATTAGGGCAGAAACCTTCCCAAATCTTTGGAAAGAGATGGACATCTGCACAGGAGGCACTCAGAAATGCAAAAGGACATGACTAAAAAGAACCTCTCCATGCAGCAGCAGAGTTAAAATGCCAAGACTACAGAACAAATAAAATATATTGAAAGTTGCAAGAGAAAAGCATCAATTCACAAAGGCAACCCCATCAGAATTATATCAGACTTCTCAGCAGAATCGCTAAAAGCTAATAAAGTATGGAATAATATATTTTAATCTCTGAAATAAAATAACTACCAACCAAGATTAATATACCCAGAAAATTTATCCTTTAATATTGATGTAGAAATAAAGACCTTCCAAGATAAGCATAACTAAAGCAATTCATGACCACTAAGCTAGCATTGCAGAAGATAGTAAAGAAATCCTAAAAAAAAAGGAGAAAGAAAGATAGTCAGAAAAATGAAGGTTCAAAACAGAATAAGTTTTATGAAAAGAATAGATAAAAAATGGGAGTTAGGAAAGAATCAAACATGTTTAACTCAGCACACCAGAAAACTCCTAAGACAAATCAGGGTGAAAGAAAAGAACAAACAGTATTCAAGTCAACCAGAAAAAATATTAAGGAATCAGAAAATATCCCCCAATAATAATCCTAAACATAAGAGGTCTTAACTCTCCAATCAAAAGAGATATATTGTCTGATTGGATTAAAGAACAAAATTCGACTATTTGTGGTCTATAAGAAACATACCTCACAAGAAAGACACACTTAAAGACTGAAAGTGACAAGATGTAAGATGATATACCAAAAAAGTAGAAATCAAAAGCAAACACAAATAGCTATACTCAGATCTGACAAAGTAGACTTCAAGATAAAGTTAGTCAGAAGACATAAAGGAGGTAATTCCACATTAATAAAGGGAATAACCCATAGGGAAGATAATAATGGATGTAAATATATATGCCTTGAATATCAGTGTACCCAATCTCAAAAAAAAAAACCCACAAACTAATGGGCATAAAAGGATAGATAGATCCAGATACAATAAGAGTGGGTGATTTCAAACCCCCACTTTCATCAATCACCATACCATCATCCAGATGAAAAAAAATGAACAAAGAAACATCAGAGTTAAACTGTACCATAGATAAAATGGACTCAACAGATATCCAGAGTACTCCCTCTAATAGTAGCAGAATACACATTCTTCTGAGTAACCCAAAATAGATCACATTTTAGGCCATAAAGCAAATAAAAAATATTGAAATAATTTTCTGTATCTTAACAGATAATGGAATAAAATTAGAAATTAATAGCAGGAGAAATTACAGTTGGAAGTTGAATAGTACACTTATCAATGTTCAGCATGTCACCGAAGAAATCAGGGAGGAAAAATTTTAAATCCTAGAATCAAATTAAGAGATGATCATGGTGGTACATGTCTATAAACCCAGCTAGGCAGGATGTAGTGATAGGAAGATCATGGTTTAAGGTCAGTCCAGACAAAAGTTAGTAAGACCGTATTTTTTTTTAAGGCGGGCATGATGCCTCATGCCTGTAATCCCAGGTAGATGGGAGACAGAGATAGGAGGATCAGTCTAGGCTGGTTCTGGGCAAAAAGTGTGAGACCCTATCTGAAAAATAAACTAAAGCAAAAGGACTGGAAGCAGGGATAAAGTAATAGAGTAACTGTCTAGCAAATGAAAGGCCCTGAGTTCAAACCTCAGTGTTGAAAAAAAAGACACCCACCAGTGGAATAGAAGAGAGGATCCAGAAATAAGCCCATACAGCTACAGCCATTTGATTATTGGCAAAGGTGCCAAAAACATATCAAAGAAAAGACATCCTCTTCAACCAATAGAGCTGGGAAAACTGGATTATCTACATGTAGAAAAGACTGAAAGTAAATTCGTATCTCTCTACCTGTTCAAAAACCAATTTTAAATGAATCAAAGAATATAATATAAGATCTGAAGCTGAAAATATTCAAACACATGAAAAGTGAACAATACACTGCTGAATAACCAGTGGGTCAATGTAGTATCAAAAAGATACTACAATCTAATGAAAATGAAAATGCAACCTACCAGGACACTTGAGATACAGCAAAGGCAGTGCTGAGAAGAAAGCTTGCAGCTTTGAGTGCCCATATAAAAAGACAGCTAGAACACAAATAAATAACCTAAGGATGAACCTTAGTATCTTAGAAAAACAGGAACAAGCCAATCTCAAAAGAAGTACGTAGAAAGACATCATAAAGATTAGGGCAGTAATCAATGAAATGGAGAGCAAAAATACAATATAAAGAATTAACAAAACTAAAAGTTGGTTCTTTGAAAAGATAAATAAGATTTATTAAGCATTAGCCAAACTAACCAAAAAAGAGAAGAAGAAAACCCAAATCAACAAAATTAAGAGATGAAAAAGGGGCTTTCACAACTAACACCAATGAAATCCAAAGGATTATAAGAAAATACTTAAAAATTATAATCTATAAATAGAAAATGGATAAATTTCTAGACTCATATGAGCTGCCTAAACTGACCCAAGAGAATAGCAAGCACTTAAAGCAATCTATAATGACCAATGAGACTGAAGTAGTAATAAAGACTCTCCGAACAGATTCATGGCTAAATGCTACCAGACCTTTAAAGAAGACTTAATGTCAATGCTATCCAAATTATTTTATGAAGCAATGCTACCAACCTTGCTCTATGAAGCCAGTATTACCCTGATATCAGAACTGGATAAGGACACAAGAAAATTATATACCAATTTCATTGATGAACATATAGCTACAAAATTCTCAAATAAAATACCACAACACATTTAAAAGAACATACACCATGATCAACCTGGTTTATTCCAGGAATGCAAGAATGTTTTGGGCTAAGGAGCCTGAGTGGAGCCCTCTAAACCCTGGAGATCTCTACAGTTTGATGAAAGACATTGAAGAAAACACCAGAAGATGGAAAGATATCCCACGCTCATGAATAAGCAGAATTAATGTTGTAAAAATGGCTATACTACCAAAACCAATCTACAGATTCAATGCAATCCCCATTAAGATCTAAATGTCATTTTTCACAAAAATAGAAAAATCAATCCTAAAATTCATATGGAAGCACAAAGATCCTGAATAACCAAAACCAATCATGCGCACAAAGGGTACTGCTGTAAGTATAACAAGACCAGACTTCAAACTATACTTCAGAGTCATTGTAACAAAAACAGCACAGTACCACAGTACTAGCACAGTACTGGTATTGATCATGAAGATCAATAGGATGGACTAGAAGATCAAAATAAACCCACATAGCTTAAGTCGTCTGATTTCAAGCAAAGGAGCCAAGAACATATATTGAAGAAAAGATATCCTCTTCAACAAATGATATTGGGAAAACTGGTTATAGGCAAAAAAAAAAAAAAAAAAAACCCTGAAGGTAGACCCCTCTAGATCTCTCACCCTGTAGAAAATTCAAAATGGATGAAAGAACACAATGTAAGACCTGAAAATTTAGAAATAGCACTGGGAAACACAGGGAAAACTTTTGAAGACATAGGCATAGGAAATCATTTCTAAAACAGGACTCTAATCCCCAAGGAAGTAAGAGCAAGAATTATCAAATGGTATTGTATGAAACTAAAAAGCATCTGCACATTAAAGAATACAACAATCAGAATCAAAAGACAGCCTAAAGAATGGGAGAAAATATTGGCAACTATTCATCAGATGAAGGATTAAAATCTAGAATGTACGAAGAGCTCAAAAGGAAACACCAAAAGAATAACCCAATTAATAAATAGGCATATGAAATAAACAGTTCTCAGAAGAAAAAGCATAGATATCTATTAAACTCATGAATGTTCAATACCCTTAACCGTGCAAATCAAAATTACATTAAGATTCCACCTTGTCCTAGTCAGAATGGCAACCATCAAGAAAACAGACAACAAGTGCTGGTGAGAATGAACAAAAAAATGAAACTTTTTACACTGTTGCTAAGAATATAAATAAGAAAAACCTCTACAGAAATCAGTATGGAGGTTCATGAAAAAGCTAAAATTAGGCCTACCTTATGACCCTGCTATTCCACTCTTGTAAATCAATACACAAAAGAGAAACCTGCATACTCATGTTTATTTTATACTGTGTACAGTAGCCAAACTGTGGAATCAGCCTAGGTGCACAACAACCAATGAATGGATAAAGGAAATATGGTATACTTATACAAATAAAGAAGGATGAAAAATTATCCCATTTGCAGGAGAATGGATAGAACTAGATATCATTTTGAATGAAATAAGCAAAGCTCAAAAAGCTCAATATTGCATGTTTTTGCTCATATGTGAATCTAAGCCTAAAATGATAATACCAGAAATAAAAACGGGACCCAATGTAAAAGGGAGACTATGAGAGTAGAATCAGTGGGAGGGGGGAAAGGAAAGGATCAAGGGTGGGGATGAAGAGTAAGTACATTACATATGAAGATAGCATAAAAAAAAACCCATCAACTACTGTTTGAAAGGGGGAGGAGGGAGCTAAGGGTATAGAATGGAGGGGTGAACTTGTTCAGAATAGAATGCATGCATCTATGAAATTTTCACAATGAAATTCCATTGTACTATAAATGACTGGTTAAAAAATGTCACAGGGGATTATTTTATTTTTTTGTTTTTGTTTTTGTTTTTTCTTTTCATTTTTCTTTTATTATTCATATGTGCATACAAGGCTTGGTTCATTTCTCCCCCCTGCCCCCACCCCCTCCCTTACCACCCACTCCACCCCCTCCCGCTCCCCCCCCTCAATACCCAGCAGAAACTATTTTGCCCTTATCTCTAATTTTGTTGTAGAGAGAGTATAAGCAATACTGAGGCCAATAGGAAAAGGGGACCAGGAACTAGAGAAAAGGTTAGATCAAAAAGAATTAACCTAGAAGGTAACACCCACGCACAGGAAATCAATGTGAGTCAATGCCCTGTATAGCTATCCTTATCTCAACCACAGGGGATTATTTTAAAATGAAAGTGATTACTGTAGAGTAAGGTAAATTTCCTCATAAGTGACACCTTCATTCTCAGTTTTAATGATGCTTATATTTTAATAAAGGAGATTGGGTAATAAAAAAATAATTCAACAGTGAAAAACAATCCAATTTTAAAATGGCAAGTGATTTGAATAGACATGCCATGCAAACAGAGGACACAAGTGTAGAACCAAGAGACCTTGTAGAAATTCAATGTGAGCAAAGGCTGCACAGGAACAGCGTCCTTGCAGGGAGGAAGGTTTCAGTGCAGGGAGAGACATAGCAAATGGGAAGAGATCAAGGCACAGAAACTGCATCTGCATAAGATTTAATGAGCTCCATCTTTTAGCTGGGCTCTGCAACACTGAAACAGATGAGGCAGCAGCCCTTCAGTGGACCATGGGCATTTCTGAAGTATATTCAAGAAATACATGAAATTCTCTTAGAAAGGTTGTCTCAAACTGCTCTTTTTGTCCTGAAATATAATGTCAAACACTGGGTCCAATAAGATGGAAGCTCCGCTCATTAATGATGAAACTTGTCATATATTAAGGTCATGGTCCAGACTTGCATATGAAATACATATATATGACTATCAAGTGCCAATTTTCAGAAAATAAATCGAGCATTTCCTGTACACAGTGTACTATATTGGGGACTGAAAGGTGTATAGGATGTAACTTTTGCACTCAAAACCTTTGTGAGAGGAATGAAAGCAAGAATAGAAGGAAAAGGGCTGGAGGCATGGCTACTTGGGAGGCACAGGTAGGAGGAAGGAAGTCCAAGGCCAGCTGGATCAAAAAATCACAAAACTGTACTTGAAAAACAAGCTAAAAGAAAAATGACTGAGATAAAGCATTTGCCTAGCATGAGGAGGCCCTGAGTTCAATCTTCAGAACTAAAAAAAAAAAAAAACCTAGGCAAATATTTAAAAAATGGCAAATAAGCAGTCTGTGCTTCAGGTGTGTTCAGAAGGCAAACAGATTACATTTCTGTGGGCTGGGTGACTAGAGATGAGCCAGGCTTTGAAATCCATACACTTCTGCCTCCTAAGGCTACCACTTGCGCTTTTTCTGTCTGTCCAGATGTGGGTTATGATAATCAGCCAGTCTACTTGGTTCAGCCACCAGAACTGATGCCTTGTTTGAGTGGGAGTTGAGTGAGCCCTGGGGTGGCAATTGCAGGTTGATTCTGTGCTGTGCCTTGGGGACCTCAGTGCCAAGAATTGGCCTCATAGTTCTGGTGGTCAGAGCCTGTGGCTCCTTGCCCCTCCTGTGGTGATTAGCCTTAGTGAAATAAGTAAACCCATGGAATCCTGGATTTTTATCTTCCCCAAATCATTCGTCAATCAGAAGTATGGAGCCCAGCAGGAATCTGCCTAAAGAATGGGCTTAGATGGGTGCAGCAAACCTTTTACAAAGGTGCCTGAGATGCCCTCTGCAGACCAATCTACATTGCACTGGGCCAGCTCTTCAGGGCATTGCCAACACAGTATTCCTGTCTTTTCCCTCCTTTGTGTCCACCTAATATTTATATCCTGTGAGTTCCACAATTTCATGCTCTTTACTTTCATTATACATTTAACTGCATTTTAAAGCAGTACTATGGATCCAAGATGGCGGTTAAGGTAGGGATTCAGAGATCCTAATCTCCATAACTCCAGAAACCACCTTGAGACATCAGGGCTATACTTGGGTAATTCTGATTGCTTTCAGACAAAATAATAACCCGCCAACTCATTAGGTGCACAATAAAATTCAAGGACTGACCCTTAAAACAGCTTTTAATTGCACCCAACAGCTGGAACAAGACCACGTGGCACAGCCAGCAAGGCATGTCCCACCCTGGGAAAAAAGCCCCCTGGCCATTTCTTTTTCTTTTTTTCCCACCTGGTGAAAACAACAACAGTTCTGACCACCCTGCATGAACTGGCAGTGACTTACCTCAGCTCCCAATTGCAACTTGCCCTGTGGATAGAAGGAACCAAATACTAGTCACAAGTCAGTTACCTGGTGAGAACATGTCAGAGCTCCCACTTACACATCAATACCAGGATTGGATGCCAAAGGAATAATTCCAGAACTTTTACCAAACAGACTCAACTTTTAGTTGTTGCTGTACTTGGTGGGTTTTTTTTCTTCTATATTATTAACTTTACCATCACTTTTTCTTATCCCCTTCACTTTCTCTCCTCTTCCTGTACTACAATCCATTGTTCTCCCTCCCAACTACTTTTTCTGCCCCTTTTTATCCACTCTCTCCCCATCTTACCCTTCCCCTCCTATCTTCCCCCAATCTGTCACTATACTACCCTTCCCTCCTACACACTTACCACCTGCTGACTGGCCTACTGTACCAACTGTACACAACCTCAACCCCCTGCAATCCCTGATACAAGCACCCTCCACTACAACAACAGAAATACATCCAAACACACAAGGGTCACAAAACCCAGCAGCCCCCATATCTCTTCCCCCTCCACCCCTTTCCACTCTCCCCATCCTTTTAGTGCCACCTTTACCAATTACCCAAGTTCCTATAACTAGCCTAATAACCACTACCACCCCCAAACTCCCACGGTTTATAGATATTATCACCAAGGGGTTTTCTATATAATATGGAAACAACTGGTCTAGCATTAAACCTATGAATTTACTATTGGTAAATTAAACCTCTAGGTCAGGGACAGAAAGAGCACATCAACCTAGCTAATAACCAAGTCAGTCACAACAACAAAAAAATTAAATCAAGGGAAGGAAAACAGGCAATTAAAACTGCCAACCACCCTATCAAGAATATAGTTGCACAGCACCAAGTGGTGATGGGAAAAGAAGGGATGAAAACCACACTCATCAACAAAATAAACAGAGGATTCAGTGGGAAATGAAGAAAATGGAAACACAGTGCCTGACCCCAACAAAACAATGATAAATGTCACTAAGGAGCCCAGTGATGCCTAAAAAAAATCCCTCAAAGAGGAAATCTTATAAGAAATTACAGAGAAACTCATGGAGAAGATACTAGATACAGTTAACCCGAATGTACAAGATGCACTCAAGAAATTTCAAGACCCAAAAATAAAGAACATGAGAAGACACAGAAGGAAACAAAGGATTTCAGAGAGGACTTCAACAAACACCAAAGTGAAACAAAGGACACTATAAAAGAAAAGAGATATATGAATTAAAGAAGACAACACAAAATATAAAACAGGAATTGAACAAAGATATGGAAATCCTCAGAGAAAAGAATCAAACAGAAATCCTTCTAATCAAAGAAAAAACACAGTGGAAGGCCACTCCAGCAGATAAGAACAAGTGGTAGACAGAATCTCAGAGCTTGAAGATAAAATAGAAATGAAAGAAAAAACAGAATAAATCTTACTCAAACAACTCAAGAGCTGTGAAAGGACTATGCAAGAACTCAGTGACTCCATCAAAAGACCAAACTGGAGAATCATGGGCATTGAAGAAGAGAAGAGGTGCAAGCCAAAGGGATACATATATTCAATAAATATAACAGAAAACTTCTCAAATCTTGAGAAACTTTTGCCCATTCAGGTACAGGAAACCTCCAGGACACCAAACAGACTTGCCCAAAATAAAACCTCTATACAGCACATTATCATTAAAATAATAAGCACAGAGAACAAAGAAAGAATATTGTAAGGGAGATAAAACAAATAACTTATAAAGGTAAACCCATCAAAATAACATATATTTCTCAACAGAACCATAAAAGCAAGAAGGGTATGGAGTAAGGTATTTCAGGCACTGAATGAAAATAATTTCAACCCTAGGATACCCTAACCAGAAAACTATCACTCAAAATTGATGGAGCAATAAAAATCTTCCATGATAAACACAAACTAAAACAATACATGACCAACAAGCCACTGCTACAGAAGATTTTACAAGGAATTCTGCACACAGAAGATGAAAGCAAACAAAACCATAAGAGAAAAGGAAGTATCAAACCACAGGAGAAGAAAAGACAAGTAATCAGAGAGTAGCAGTGATTTGGATGCACACTATCAAATCTTTTTTTATTGTTTTATTTTTCATATGTGCATACAAGGCTTGGGTCATTTCTCCCACCTGCCCCCACCCCCTCCCTTACCACCCACTCTGCCCCCGACCCCCTCAATGCCCAGCAGAAACTATTTTGTCCTTATCTCTAATTTTGTTGAAGAGAGAGTATAAGCAATAATAGGAAGGAACAAGGGCTTTTGCTGGTTGAGATAAGGATAGCTATACAGAGAGTTGACTCACATTAATTTCCTGTGCACGTGTGTTACCTTCTAGGTTAATTCTTTTTGATATAACCTTTTCTCTATTTCCTGGTCCCCTTTTCCTATTGGCCTCAGTTGCTTTTAAGGTATCTGCTTTAGTTTCTCTGCGTTGAGGGCAACAAATGCTAGCTAATTTTTTAGGTGTCTTACCTATCCTCACTCCTCCCTTGTGTGCTCTTGCTTTTATCATGTGCTCAAAGTCTAATCCCCTTGTTGTGTTTGCCCTTGATCTAATGTCCACATATGAGGGAGAACATACGATGTTTGGTCTTTTGAGCCAGGCTAACCTCACTCAGAATGATGTTCTCCAATTTCATCCATTTACCAACGAATGATAACATTTCATTCTTCTTCATGGCTGCATAAAATTCCATTGTGTATAGATACCAAATTTTCTTAATCTACACTATCAAATCTTTAAACAACAAAAACAACTATTGGCAGGAATCACCACATACCTTTCAATATTAACACTGAATGTCAATGGATTCAACTCCCCCATCGAAAGATACCAGTTGGCAAACTGGATTAAAAAGGAAGAGCTAACAATTTGTTGTTTACAGGAGACTCATCTTATTAATAGAAATAAACACTGGCTTAGGGTAAAAGGCTGGAAGAAATTTACCAAGCTAATGGCCCCCCAAAACAGGCAGGGTTATCAATACTTGTATCAGAGACTTCAAACTTACATTGGTCAAAGGAGACAAAGAGAAACACTTCATACTAATGAAAGGTGCAATACATCAAAAGGAAGTAACAATTATCAAGCTATATTCACCCAATGTCAGTGCACCAAATTTCATCAAACATACACTAAAGGACTTAAAAACACATATAGACTCCAATATAGTCATAGTGGGAGACTTTAATACCCTCTATAACCAATAGATAGGTCATCCAAACAAAAATTCAACAAAGAAATCCTAGAACTAAATGACACAACAGATGGACCTAACTGAAGTTTACAGAATATTTCATCTGACAATATACAATATACATTCTTCTCAGTAGCCCATGTGAATGAACAAAGCAAGTCTCAGCAAATATAAGAAGACAGAAATAACTCCCTGCATTCTACCTGATCACAATGCATTAAAACCAGAACTCAATGACAAAAACAACAGCAGAAAATATGCAAATAACTGGAGGCTGAATAGTACATTACTCAAAGATCAGTGGCTCATAGAAGAAATAAGAGAGGAAATCAAAAGGATACTGGAAGTTAATGAAAATGAAAATACCACCTACAAGAACCTATGGGACACAGTAAAGGCAGTCCTAAGAGGAAAGTTTACAGCCATAAGTGGATATATTAAAAGGACAGAAAGATCTCAAATAAATGTCCTAAGGCTATATTTCAAATTCTTAGAAAAACAAGAACAAGCAAAATGCAAAACAAAATGCAATAAAAAGAAGGGCTGAAATTACTGAAATAGAGACCATAAAACCATACAAAGATTCAATGAAACAAAAAGCTTGTTCTTTGAAAAAACAATCAAGCTTGACAAACCCCTGGCAAATCTGACTAAAATGAGGAGGGGAAAAGACCCAAATCAGTAAAATGAAAAATGTGAAAGGGGAGATAACAACAAACACCAAGGAAACCCAGAGAATCATCACAGCTACTTTGAGCACCTATATTCCAATAAATTGGAAAATCTTGAACAAATTTCTAGATATGTATGACCACCCAAAACTGAACCAAGAAGATATTAACCACCTAAACAGATCTATAACACATAATGAAATTGATGCATCATGAAGAGTCTCCCAAAAAAGAAAAGTCCAGGACCTGACAGATTCTCTGCTGAATTCTACCAGACCTTTAAAGAAGAACTAATATCAACACTTTTTAAATTTTTCCATGAAACAGAAAGGGAAGGAACACTGCCTTACTCATTCTGTGAAGTCAAAAAACCAGTCACCCCAAAACCAGACAAGGACACACCCAAAAAGGAGAACTATAGCCCAATCTCCTTAATGAACATCGATGCAAAATTCCTCAGTAAAATAATGGCAAGCTAAATTAAACAACATATCAGTAAGATCATTCATCATGACCAACTCAGCTTTACCCCAGGGATGCAGAGATGGTTCAACATACACAAATCGATAAATGTAATATAGCACATTAATAGAAGCAAAGACAAAACCACTTTATCATCTCAATAGATGCAGAAAAAGCCTCTGATAAGATTCAACATCACTTCATGACCAAAGCTCTAAGAAAACTAGGAACAGAAATGTACCTCAACATTTTAAAGGTTGGATGAAATGTTCTGTAGACATCAAGTAGGTCCATTAGATCCACTGTATATTTTAGATCTTGGATTTCTTTACTGATTTTATGTTTGGATGACCTATCTATTGATGATAATAGGGTGTTAAAGTCTCCCACAACCACTGTGTTGGCGTTAATATATGCTTTTAGGTCTTTCTGGGTATGTTTGATGAAATTGGGTGCGTTGACATTGGGTGCATATAGGTTGATAATTGTTATTTCCTTTTGGTCTATTTCCCCTTTTACTAGTATGAAATGTCCTTCTTTGTCTCGTTTGATCAATGTAGGTTTGAAGTCTACTTTGTCAGAGACAAGTATTGCTACTCCTGCCTGTTTTCAGTTGCCATTGTCTTGGTAAATCTTCTTCCGGCCTTTCATCCTAAGCCTATGCTTATTTCTGTCGGTGAGATGGGTCTCCTGTAAGCAACAAATTGTTGGATCTTCCTTTTTAATCCATTTTGTCAAACGGTGCCTTTGATGGGGGAATTAAGTCTGTTAACATTAAGTGATAGTACTGAAGGAGCAAAATGAAAAAGAATGTATGAAAACAATTCCATTTAAAATAGCCTAAAAAAAATCAAATACCTAGGTGTAAACCTAACAAAAAATGTGAATGACCTCTACAAGGAAAACTATAAACTTCTGAAGAAAGAGACTGAGGAAGACTATAGAAAGTGGAGAGATCTCCCATGCTCATGGATTGGTAGAATCAACATAGTAAGAATGTTTATACTCCCAAAAGTAATCTACATGTTTAATGCAATTCCCATCAAAATTCCAATGACATTCTTTAAAGAAAAATCTACCATGAAATTTATATGGAAACACAAGAGGCCACGAATAGCCAAGGCAATTCTCAGACAAAAGAACAGTGCTGGAGGTATCACGATACCCGACTTCAAACTATATTACAAAGCAATAATGTTAAAAACAGCATGGTACTGGCACAAAAACAGACATGAAGACCAGTGGAACAGAACACAGAACCCAGATATGAAGCCACACAACTATAACCAACTTGTCTTTGACAAAGGAGCTAAAAATATACAATGGAGAAATAGCAGCCTCTTCAACAAAAACTGCTGGGAAAACTGGTTAGCAGTCTGCAAAAAACTGAAACTAGATCCATGTATATCACCCTATACCAATATTAACTCAAAATGGATCAAGGATCTTAATATCAGAACACAAACTCTAAAGTTGAAACAGGAAAGAGTAGGAAATACTCTGGAGTTAGTAGGTATAGGCAAGAACTTTCTCAACGAAACCCCAGCAGCACAGCAACTAAGAGATAGCATAGATAAATGGGACTTCATAAAACTAAAAAGCTTCTGTTCATCAAAAGAAGTTGTCTCTAAACTGAAGAGAACACCCACAGAGTGGGAGAAAATATTTGCCAGCTACACATCAGACAAAGGACTGATAACCAGAATATATAGGTAACTTAAAAAACTAAATTCTCCCAAAATTAATGAACCAATAAAGAAACACATGAAAAAATGCTCACCATCTCTAGCAATAAAGGAAATGCAAATTAAAACCACACTAAGATTCCACCTCACCCCTGTTAGAATAGCCATCATTAGCAACACCACGAACAACAGGTGTTGGCAAGGATGCGGGGAAAAAGGAACCCTCATACACTGTTGGTGGGAATGTAAACTAGTACAACCACTCTGGAAAAAAATTTGGAGGCTAAACTAAATGTTGATCTACCATTTGATCCAGCAATACCACTCTTGGGGATATACCCAAAAGACTGTGACACAGGTTACTCCAGAGGCACCTGCACACTCATGTTTATTGCGGCACTATTCACAATAGCCAAGTTATGGAAACAGCCAAGATACCCCGCCACTTACGAATGGATTAAGAAAATGTGCTATCTATACACAATGGAATTTTATGCAGCCATGAAGAAGAACAAAATGTTACCATTCGCTGGTAAATGGATGGAATTGGAGAACATCATTCTGAGTGAGGTTAGCCTGGCCCAAAAGACCAAAAATCGTATGTTCTCCCTCATATGTGGACATTAGATCAAGGGCAAATACAACAAGGTGATTGGACTTTGAGCACATGACAAAAGCGAGAGCACACAAGGGAGGTGTGAGGATAGGTAAGACACCTAAAAAATTAGCTAGCATTTGTTGCCCTTAACGCACAGAAACTAAAGCAGATACCTTAAAAGCAACTGAGGCCAACAGGAAAAGGGGACCAGGATCTAGAGAAAAGGTTAGATCAAAAAGAATTAACCTAGAAGGCAACACACACATACAGGAAATTATTGTGAGTCAACTCCCTGTATAGCTATCCTTATCTCAACCAGGAACACTTGTTCCTTCTTATTATTGCCTATACTCTCTCTTCAACAAAATTAGAGATAAGGACAAAATAGTTTATGCTGGGTATTGAGGGGGTTGGGGGAGAGGGAGAGGGCAGAATGGATGGTAAGGGAGGGGGTGGGGACAGGGGGGAGAAATGACCCAAGCCTTGTATGCACATATGAATAATAAAACAATTAAAAAAAGGAAAAAAAAACATTAAGTGTTAGTACTGAGAGGTATTGGTGATTCCTGTCATTTAGTTGTCTTAGTTGTTTGAAGGTTTGATTGTGTGTACCTAAGTTGAGATGACTCTCTACTTTCTTGCTTTTTCTCTTCCTGTAGTTTGGTGCTGCCTGCCCTTTCATGGTTATGTTGGGTTTCACTTTCTGTGTGCAGAATCCCTTGAAGAATCTTTTGTAGTGGTGGCTTTGTGGTCACATATTGTTTTAGTTTCTGCTTATCATGGAAGACTTTTATTGCTCCATCTATTTTGAATGATAGTTTTGCTGGGTAGAGTATCCTGGGGTTGAAGTTATTATTATTCAGTTACTGGATGATCTCACCCCATGCTCTTCTTGCTTTTAATATTTCTGTTGAGAAGTCTGCTGTGATTTTGATGGGTTTACCTTTGTATGTTATTTGTTTTTTCTCTCTTACAGCCTTCAATATTCTTTCCCTAGTTTTTGTACTTGTTGTTTAAATCATGGTATGTCATGGGGTAGTTCTATTTTGATCTGTTCTGATTGGTGTTCTGGAGGCCTCTTGCATCTGTATGGGAATAGATTTCTGTAGATTTGAGAAATTTTCTGTTATTATTTTGTTGAATACATTATGCATTCCCTTTGCTTGCACCTCTTCTCCTTCTTCAATGCCCATGATTCCCAGGTTTAGTCTTTTGATGGAGTCAGTGAGTTCTTGCATTTTCTTTTCACATGTCTTGAGTTGTTGAACTAATAGTTCTTCGGTTTTTCCTTTAATTACCATTTCATCTTCGAGTTCTGAGATTCTGCCTTCTGTTTGTTCTTTTCTGCTGGATTGACCTTCCATTTTGTTTTGCAATTCTGTTTCATTCTTTTTTCTGAGGCTTTCCATATTCTGAGTTGTTTCCTCTTTAATATTGTCTCATTTTGCCCTGAGTTCATTTATCTCTTTATTAATCATGTTCTCTGTTTCACTTTGGTGTTTATGCAGTGCTTCAGTGGTTTCCTTTATTTCTTCTTTTGTTTTTTCAAATTCTCTATTTTTGTTGTCTTGGAATTTCTTGAGTGTCTCCTGTACATTTTGGTTGACCATATCCAGTATCATCTCTATAAAATTCTCATTGAGTACCTGTAGTATTTCTTCTTTTAGATTATTCTTGTGGGCTTCATTGGGTTCTTTGGCATAGTTTATCTTCATTTTGCTGGAACCTGGATCTGAGTATCTGTTTTCTTCATCCCCCTCTGGTTCCTATACTAATTTTTTGCTGTGGGGAAACTGGTTTCCCTGTTTTTTCTGTCTTTCCGTCATTGCCCTTGGTGTTGTTATTGTCCCTGTACTGTGTGCAATTAAGTATTTTCTAGCTTGTAATAATAACACTGGTGATATTTAGAATAGAAGGGTGAGAGGAGATGGAAAGCAAAGAACTTAAAGAAAAAGAGAAAAACAAACAAGTAGGAAAAAACAAAACAAAGAAACAAACAAAAAAGTTTCAAAGTTATAAACAGAGAGAGATAGTGTACTAGTCAACAGTAAGCTAAACAGGCATTAGAGAGACAGAGAGAGGATTGAAAATAAAAACTAAAAAAAATTAAAATGAAAAATAAATAAATAAAATAAAATAAATATTAAAATCTCCAAGTTCAAATGCAATAAAGTTTCAGTCTTAATAATTTTGGTGTTCGTCCCTCAGCCTCCAATCCTGGAGATGGTGTCTCAGAAGTAGTTCTGTCATTGTCTCATCAAAGGGGAAAAAAACAAAACAAAACAGCACAAAACCAAAAAAAAACCCCACAAAGTATCCCAAGTTCAAGTGCAATACAGTTCAGTAAGTTTTTCGGCATGCAGGTGTAGTTCGGTTGTTGTCTCATCAAACGTAGGGACAGAAAAAGAGTCTGTAGACAGTTCTGTGAATGGCTATCTGAGGCTGTGGTTCGCCTGTCCACTGCTGTCAGCCTGCTGTTGCTGAAGGCTTTATTAATGCAGATCTCAGGAGTGAGCTTAACTCTCACCTAGCCCCTCAGGCTTTGTTTACTCAGAGTTCTCCTGGTCATGAGCCACTGCTACAAGCTTTCCCCTCTCCAAGCACACTGGGGGAGGTGACACTGCACCAGCTTTCTCAGGCCTCCATGTTTATTCACAGTTCTTGTGGGAAGTGGGCCCTCTCCCCTCTCCTGTAGAGTTTTCCTTCCACTGCCACTTTTACAAACTTTCCCACTCCTGGTTGCTGGTTGTATGCCACCCCTCCTGCCTTCTCCGGCTGGCTTGTTTGTTTACAGTTCACGTGGGAAGTGGGTCTTCCCCCCTCTCCTGTGGAGTTTTCCTCTCACCACCACTTCTACAAGCTTTCCTGCTCCTGGTTGCTGGGTGTGTGCTGTCGCTCCTGTCTTCTCCAGCCCAGCTTGCTTATTTACAGTTCAGTGAGGGATTCCCCTCTCCCATTCTTTGGCACTCAGGGCACCCCACCCTCTTTGCTACATGTCTTTTATGTTGTTATTGCTTATTATTCAATTTCTCTTTTTTCCCTGGGTGGGGGTCTGTCTGTCCAGGGGGCTATGCTGATCTGGCCCAGGATTGTCTGTGGGAGTACTGCATTCCGCTTAGCTCACCTTGTGTGGTCCATGTCTTCCCAAGCCATCTGGGTGCTGCCATCTGGCGGTGGCGTGGAAGCCCTCCTGGTTTCTCCATTTAACGTGAAGTGGAAATGGTATGCACAGGCTGGAGGTGTGGAAGAGTCAAAGTTTTGCATCTTCTTGGTGGTTTTTCCTGTAAGATGTATATCCAGCGCCTCTCCAAGATTTTACTTTAGGAGGCATGCTTTCTGCTTGGAAATAGTTGGAATCTACCAACTATTTTCTATTTGTCTTGTAAATCTTCCATCTCTTTCTCTTACTATCTTCCTTTTTGTTTATTGGGTTGGGTTTTATTCTGTTTTGAATTCTGGAGGATTTTTTTTATATGAAAGGTTTTGATTACTTTCTCTTTTTCTTTTGTGTAAATTCTATAGATATTTTCTTACATAAAATATCTTAACAGTGATATAGTCTATTTTAACCTGGTGACTTCCCTTGAATACAAGAACTCATCATTTTAACCTCATTTCCTCATATATTATGTTACTAATGTCATAATTTAAATCTATCCATATTATGTAACCATTAACATAATTACAGTTGTTTTTCATACCTTTATAGTAGAATTAAGTGAGTTACCCAACACCATTATAGTAATACAATACTTTCTGTCTATATATTTAACTTTTCCAATGAATGGGTTTCATACTTTTTTATACTAATGCACATCTATTTAACATCTTTTTGTTTCAATTTGAACTCCCTTTAGATTTTTTTGTTTATTTTCTTGGGGTTTTTTGTTTGTTTTCTGGAACTGGGGATTGAACTCAGGGCCTCATGCTTGCTAGACAAGCTAGTATTTCTTCTAGGCAGATCTTGTGGTAATAAACTCCCTCGGCTTTTGTTTTTCTGGAAAAGTCTTGCCCTCCCTTCTTTTTTTAAGAATAAGTTTCCTGGGTATAGTATTATTTGTTAGCAGGGGAGGGGTGTGCTGTTGTTTTTTGGGTTTTGGGATTTTTTTTTATCACCCCATTACCTCTGATCTGTAGTCTTATGGGGGTTTCCTTACATGTAACAAGTTGATTTTCTCTTGCTGTTTTTAAAATTGTTTTACTTTTTACAATTTAATTATCATGTAGCTCAATGCAAGCCTCTTTGGGCACATTATTTTGGTGCTCTATGGGTTCCATAGATCTGAACATCTATTTCCTCCCTAGATTTGGGAAGTCTTCAGTCATTATTTCTTTGAATAAGTTTTATGCTCTTTCTTCTGAGCCTTGAACTGAACTTCATTAGTGATCCTGGACAGAGAGTCTGGGTGCCTCCTAAACCTTTATACTTGTAATACTGTTGCCACCTTTGTTCTTAGTGGCACCCAGAACAGTAGTGTGCCAAGTCCCATTACTGACATAAGACAGGCAAGACAGAGCCAATCACTCAAAAAGCAGTTGGAAAATTTGGGATGCCAGTTGTGTGGTCCAGTTCCACTGAAGTTTATCTCCCACTCCCACTTTGCTAATGGAGATCTGTGATAAATGCCTATACTCTTGTTCACACCACACATCTTTTAACCAATGGTTTGCTCTTTGTCACCCTTAGGGACCTAACCAATATCTGGTTCGATCAGCTTTCAGAGATAGGCAGATTAGCTGAAATTTTGATTCAATCTCTGGAACAAGCCAGGAGTCTCTGGGAATGTCCACATGCATTTCCCTTCAGACTGCAGAGGACTGGTAATTGCCTGCCCCATCAGCTCCCAGAGACAAAATAATTAGAAGCCCAATCCATAGGCAGCAACTGGGAAATGTTGGATGCTAGGTATATAGTCAAACCTCTTCCAGGAAGAAACTGGGAGCTAGACATTTCTGCCTGTTTGCTCTGCACCAAACCATAAGAAATATGGTAAGTACTCATATGCTTCTTTAAAACAACCTCTTTTATTTTCCATGGTCCTGAGGGACTCAAAACTGCTCTGTCAGCTTTCAGACATTTGGGAAGCAGTCCCTCCCTGGTGAGAGCTATGAAAGTTATGGTGCTCAATGCCTGAACAAATTTCTTCATGAAGAAGTTAGAGGTTTGGTTTCATTACTATAATGATTAAAAGGAGAAGACACAGGAAGAGCACTCATGGCTGTTTTTAGATTACTAATGACCTGCCCACCAGCTTCCAAATGCAGGCAAATTACAAACACAACCTATGGGCAGCCCCAGGAAAAGTGTACAGTCCAACTCCTTCCAGGGAGAAATAAAGTTGGGCATTTTTGCCTGTTTGCTCTATGCTGAGCCAAGGATTATAGCCATAAGAATTGTCCAAGCACCCATTTCAAACTATCTGTGTATTCTCTCTGCTCCTGGGGCACATAAAATGCTGACCTCCATCACCTCCCAGAGAAAAGTGACTTACTAGCCAACACTTTGGGTGGAAACTATAGAAATTGGAAAGGGTGTAGTCTAAACCCTTCACTCTGGGGAGAAGCTGGGAGTTGAGGGTTTCCTCTTAACGGTCAGGTGCTGTGCCCAGGATTGGATTTGTGGTCCAGCTTTTTCTATCTGTTTCCATGTAGGTTATTTTATCAGAGGCCCAGAGTGTAGGAATCTCTCAAGCACTTCCTGGTTTTCTCTCAGGGAATTAATCTATATGCATTTGTTTATTACATACGTATGTGGGAGGGAAAGTCAGAAGCTTCCTATTCTTTCTACTATCTGATAGCATTGTCTGGAAATGTTTTAATATCATTTCTGGATTATTCATTCCAAGTATATTGAAACTAGTTGTTATACATCGCTTTTGTACTGTCTTCCATCCTTGCTGAACTTATTACTTGTAATAACTTTTTAATAGATTCCTTAGAATTATCTATAAATAAGATCATGTCACCTGCAAATCCAGTTTTACTTTTTTGCCTTCTAATCTGGATGCCTTTTCTTTTTCTTCCCTAATTTACCTTGATAGAGCCTCCTATAAAAATAAAGATAACTTTCTTATCTTGATCTTAGGCCAAGCCAGTTTTTCACCATTAAGTGGGTTTTTTACACATGAGCTTTTTCAGGACACAGAATTTCAGATGTATTCCTAGTTTTGTGAGTCTTTTTATCGTGGAAGTTTGTCATAAGCTTTTCCTTCATTAAGTTGTTCATGTGCATTGTTTTCCTTCATTTCATTAATGTGGTAAATTACACCGTTTGATTTTCACATAACATACATGCTTTCACATTACTAATTAGCATCTGTTATGGTTTGTATGTGTCCCCCAAAAGCGTGCATTGGAAATTTTATCCCTCCTCATTTTCCTTGTCTTCTCCATCTTCCTCTTCTCCACATAGCCCTAATTAATGTCTGTATTTTTAAGAAGCCAGTATCTCTTCTAGTCTTTATAGACTGATTTCATCAGGTTATGCCCTTCTCTTGTTAGGTACCCAGGCTGATGGGATTACCTCCAGGTCCATGATGGGTTTGGAGCCAGGCATTGGACTACATCTGGGTCTTTAATGGGGTCCACAGTTGGCAGGCCTGCTACCAGGAGCATTAGCAGGCATGGATCCTGTATGCTCTCCCTTGGTCTCCCTGATTATCTCCCTTGGTCTGTAGGTCTGGTACTTGGATTAGGGTCTGCTCCAGGGTACAGACTATGGGACTATTATGAGGTACACATAAAGATAAGTATCTGTGTGAGAAGGCACATGCTGGGTAGATTCTTAGATAATACTTCACTTCTCTGTGGCTAAGAGGGGCTGAAAGCAAGTTGCAGGGCTGCTTCAGGTTCCACAGCAAGTACTGAGGTCAGGTCTGCCCAGAGAACACAGGCAGGCCTGGCTCCTTCTATGCTTCTCTCTCCACCAGCAGGGCTGATCTCAGCCTACTGCTGAGATGAAGTACATTAGATTCCTACAGCCATGTCAGGGTTTGCTGTAGAATCAAGATTGGCAGCTCTGCTCTGAGGACTCAGACAACTGTGTTTTTCTCTGAGTCTGTAAGTGGGCACAACTGTTCTCAGTCTGTAGCTGTGATGGGCTAATACAAAGTATCAAGGATGCTCTAGGGTCCACAGTCAAGCCTACCTTAGAGACCCAGGTCTAAGAGCCGTACATTGGTTCCAGCAACACTGCCAGGACTGATCTCTCATAACTGCTGGGAGGGTTGGGGCCAAGTCTCAGGGCTGTTTTCAGAGTTCACAGAAAGGACCAAAATTGGCAAGCCTGCCATGGGGACTCAGGCTGTTCCTGAGTTCCTATGCTGGACCCCTATGCTGCCAGCAAACTTATCTCTGAGCTCTGCTGAGAAGGACTGGAGCTGAGTTGCTGAGCCACTTCTGGTCCACAGCCAGAGCTGAGACCAGCAGGTCCATCACTGGAGGCACAAGTGGGTACCACTCATCCAAAGACCCTGGGTGGATGGTTCTGGTATCAAGACCAAGGACAAATGAGGCTCTAGCCAAGTCCACAGAGAGATGGGGTCATTTCCAGTTCTAGAGGCAGAGATGCAGAGTCTTAGAACTAGGCACTGTTTTCTCCAAATAGCTCTCCCAAATCATGGGCTCCCTTAGGATTTCACAAACTTCTATCTGGATCCTAAAGCTCCTACAAGGCATTTTTGTCCATGGGTGCCTACAAATTATTGCTACATGTGGATACAAGCAAAGGACCTCCTATTCTATTATGCTTTTGTCACTACTCTGTACATATCATAATTTTAAAAATATATAACAGAATAAATCCACACACTTGTAAAAAGCATGCAACAAGACTGGAGGGATGTACATCAAATTTCTGACAATGTTTTAACTATGAGAGAGAAAACAGAAACTGGATATTGTAGAAAGATGAGGGACAAGAGGTAAGCATCTCTTTTTTTATGGCTCAACGTTATTTTAATCTTTTCAAATGTACTCATGTATCATACTCAGGTAATACTTTTATAAAATGTTCAAAGTTGGTGACCTCAAATAAGGCACCCAGGAAAAAGAACCTGACTTATTCCTAAGACTTTGTACCCTTGGCACAAGGTACTTACCCTAGTTTAAGCAGCATAAACACAGAAAAACAATATTTAGAATTACAAAACTAGAAATTAACTCAGTCATCTAATTTTAAATATGACTTAACAAAATACGTTTGATACTATTTAACAAAATTCATAATGTTATATTTAGGAGATCAGTGTATATATTATAAAGGTCACTGAATCATGCCCCTTCTCAAACAAATTAGTAATATAGTCTACAGAAAATCTTTTGGCATTACAATTTCTAAACTTTAAAATTGAACTTTAAATCCTTTTTCACCATCTCAGTAATATTTCTTGCCACATCACTTTCAGAAGGCACATAAACCAACTCATGTTAGTGTAGTATTAATGAGGAAATCAGGTAATGTCAGGGGAAGAGGATTGTAAATAGAAGTCTTACGAAACTCCTTTTTTGAAATTTTCCATAGAGTCACAATCCATGCAAAGAACAGAAATATTATGAATATTTCTGAAGCTAAACTGGCTATTTGCTGCCTCTGCAAGAGAGACAAAAGCACTGTGTTAATTAACCTAAGAGTATATGTGTTTATGTGTGTATTTATACTTCTGTACACAATACAAACATACTTTTTTCTTTTTCATTCTACGATAACAATGATTCCCTGAATTGTCTTCCTCACCTTTTTTCACATTTCATTATTCATCCTATTGATTCACCCTATCTGTATTTTTCAACTTTAGAAGTGCTACTGGCAGCCTTGGAACAAAAAAGAGGGGGGGGGAAACTAAAACGAAGGAACTGCCAGGAAATTTCCCATTGCTTCATCAATCTTTACATCCATTTCCCACAGAAAACTCCACTTACCTTTAAAAGGAAATTTTTCCAGAGGAGGACTGCAAATTGCTTCAGTTGCAATGAATCCATTGTACCACAAAAAATGGAAGTTCAACACTTAAGGAGTAACAATTAAGGTTACCTGCCAAAATATTAAATTTCATCAAGTAAAAGAATTATTACTTCATTCTTCTACACTCTTATTTCATCAGTCCTAAAAGATAACTACAGGGGAATTCCAAGATGGCGGCTGGAGGGAGGAAGCAGAAAGCGTGCCTCCTAGAGAAAATCTTGGAGAGACACTGAAGACACACCTTGCAGGCAAGGCCACCGAGAAGAGGCAAAACTTTGACCCCTCCACACCTCCAGCCTGCGCAGAGCATCTCCACTTCACGTTGAATGGAGAAACCAGGAGGGCCCCTGGGCCACCAGATGCCAGTGCCCAGACAGCTTGGGAAGATTCAGACAAGGTGAGCTAAGCGGTATGTGGTACTCCCACAGACAACCCTGGGCCTGATCAGCAAAGCTCCCTGAAAAGACGAACCCCCCCAGCCAGGAGAAAAAGAGAAACTTGAGTAATAAGCAATAAGAACAATAAAGACACGTTGCAAAGAGGGTGGGGCGCCCTGAGCCAAAGAGGAGGGAAGTGAATCCCTCCCGGAACTGTAAATAAACAAGCCGGGCCGGGCCAGAGAGGGCGGGAGCAGTGGCGCGTGCCCAGCAACCAGGAGCGGAAAAGCTTGTGAGAGTGGCAGAGGGAGGAAAACTCCACAGGACAGAGGGGAGACCTACTTCCCATGTCAGCTGTAAACAAACATGCCAGCCAGCAGGAGCAGCAGCACATGCCCAGCAATCAGGAGCAGGAAAGCTTGTAAAAGTGGCAGTGGGAGGAAAACTCCACAGGAGAGGGGAGAAGGCCCACTTCCCATATGAACTGTAAGTAAACACGTGGCCTTAGAAAGTGGGTGCAGTGTCACCTCCCTTGTAGCAGCTGCTCCCACACAGGAGAACTCTGAGTAAACAAACCCAGGTGAGTGCTAAGCCCACCCCAGACATCTGCATAAATAAAACCTCCAGCAACAGCAGGCTAACAGAAGCGGGCAGGCAAGGCACAGCCACAGATAGCCATTCACAGAACTGTCTCCAGACTCTTTCTTTTCTTTCTCCCTACCTTTGAAGACAAAACAACCGAACTACACCTGCATGCTGAAAAACTTACTGAAACTGTATTGCATCTCAACTTGGGACACTTTGTTGTTTTTTTTTTTTTTTTTTTTTTTTGCTTTGTGCAGTTTTGTTCTATTTTATTTTTCCCTTTGATGAGACAACTACGGAACAACATCTGAGGCACCAACTCCAGGACTGGAGATTGAGACGGACATCCAAATTATTAAGACTGAAATTGCATTGCATATAAACTTGGAAGTTTTTTGGTTTTTTTTTTTTTTTAATTTTCTATTTTCCATTTTATTTTAATTCATTTTTATAAATAGATATTACTTTCATATACTTATTTTTTATTTTTTTATCTTTGATTTTCAATCCTCTCTCTGTCTCTCTATTGTCTGTTCAGCTTACTGTCGATTAGTACACTAACACTCCCTGTTTATACCTTTGAAACTCTCTTGTCTGATACCTTGTTCTGCTTTCTCCCTCTTGTCTGTATATTTGTTTTCCCCTTTTCTTTAACTTCTTGCTTTCCATCTCAGCTCACTCTTCCATTCTCAATATTACCATTGTTATTATTACAAGCTAGAAAATACTTAATTACACACAGTACAGGGACAGTAACAACACCAAGGACAATGACAGGAAGACAGAAAAAACAAGGAAACCAGTTTCCCCACAGCAAAAAATTAGTACAGGAACCAGAGGGGAATGAAGAGAACAGAAACTCAGAGCCAGACTCCAACAAAATGAAGATAAACTATGCCAAAGGACCCAATGAAGCCTACAAGAATAATTTAAAAGAAGACATACTACAAGTACTCAATGAGAATTTTATAGAGATGATACTGGATAGGGTCAACCAAAATGTACAGGAGACACTCAAGAAATTCCAAGACAACAAAAATAGAGAATTTGAAAAAGCAAAAGAAGAAATAAAGGAAACCACTGAAGCACTGCATAAACACCAAAGTGAATACATGGGACTTCATAAAACTAAAAAGCTTCTCTTCATCAAAAGAAATGGTCTCTAAACTGAAGAGAACACCCACAGAGTGGGAGAAAATATTTGCCAGCTACACATCAGACAAAGGACTGATAACCAAAATATATAGGGAATTAAAAAAACTAAAATCTCCCAAAACTAATGAACCAATAAAGAAATGGGCAAGTGAACTAAACAGAACTTTCTCAAAAGAAGAAATTCAAATGGCCAAAAAACACAAAAAAATGCTCACCATCTCTAGCAGTAAATTAAATGCAAATTAAAACCACACTAAGATTCCACCACGCCCCTGTTAGAATAGCCATCATTAGCAACACCACCAAACAACAGGTGGTTGGTGAGGATACGGGGAAAAAGGAACAATCTTACACTGTCGGTGGGATTGTAAACTAGTACAACCACTCTGGAAAAAAAATTTGGAGGCTACTTAAAAAGCTAAACATTGATTTACCATTTGATCCAGCAATACCACTCTTGGGTATATACCCAAAAGACTGTGACACAAGTTACTCCAGAGGCACCTGCACACCTATGTTTATTGCAGCACTATTCACAATAGCCAAGTTACGGAAACAGCCAAGATGCCCCACTACTGATGAATGGATCAAGAAAATGTGGTATTTATACACAATGGAATTTTATGCAGCCATGAAGAAGAATGAAATACCATCATTCGCTGGTAAATGGATGGAATTGGAGAACATCATTCTGCGTGAGGTTAGCCTGGCCCAAAAGACCAAAAATCGTATGTTCTCCCTCATATGTAGACATCAGATCAAGGGCAAACACTACAAGGGGATTGGACTTTGAGCGCATGATAAAAGCAAGAGCACACAAGGGAGGTATGAGGATAGTTTCTCTGCGTTGAGGTTGTTGCCCTCAAGGCAGAGAAACTAAAGCAAATACCTTAAAAGCCACTGAGGAGACTGATTCCAAGATGGCGGCTAGAGGTAGGAAGCAGAAAGCGACGCTCCTATAGTGAAATCTTGGAGAGAGGCTGGAGACACACTTTGCAGGCATAATTACCGAGAAAAGGCATAACTTTGACCCCTCCACATCTCCAGCCGGCGCAGAGAATCTCCACTTCACGTTAAATGGAGAACCGAGGAGGGCCCCGGGGCCGCCAGTGGCCGGCGCCCATACGGCTTGGGAAGACGCGGACCAGGTGAGCTTCGCAGTACCGCGGTACCCCACAGACAAGCCTGGGCTAGAGCAGCATAGCCCCCTGGACAGACTGACCTCCACCCGGGAAAAAAAGAGAAACTGAGTACTAAGCAATAAGAACAGTTAAGACACGCTGGAAAGAGGGTGGGGCGCCCTGAGTGCTGAAGATTGGGTGAAGGGAATCCTTCCCGGGACTGTAAATAAACGAGCCGGGCGGGTCAGAGAGGCTCTGGCGGGAGCGGGGCGCGCCCAGCAACCAGGAGTGGGGACGCTTGTGAGAGGAGGGAAGACCCACTTCCCACGTGAACTGTAAATAAACACGCAGGCCTGACAACGCGGGGCAGTGGCACCTTTCCCAGTGCTTGGAAAGGGGAAAGCCTGTAGCAGAGGCCCCCCGCACTGGAGAACTCTGAGCAAACAAAGCCTGTGGGACCAGGTGAGTGCTAGCTCACCCCAGAGATCTGCATAAATAACGCCGCCAGCTACAGGCTGAGAGCAGCAGGCAGGCAAGCCACAGTTGCAGATACCACTCTCAGAACTGTCTCCAGACGCTTTTTTTTCTTTTTCTCCCTACCTTTGATGAGAGAACAACCGAATTATACCTGCAAGCCGAAAAACTTACTGAAACTGTATTGCATTTGAACTGGGGACACTTGGTGGGGCTTTTTTTTTTTTTTTCTTCTGTGTGTGTGTGAGTGTAGTTTTGTTCTACTTTATGCATCCCCTTTGATGAGACAACTACAGAACAACATCTGAGGCACCAACTCCAGGACTGGAGATTGAGACGGACATCCAAATTATTAAGACTGAAATTGCATTGCATATAAACTTGGAAGTTTTTTGGTTTTTTTTTTTTTTAATTTTCTATTTTCCATTTTATTTTAATTCATTTTTATAAATAGATATTACTTTCATATACTTATTTTTTATTTTTTTATCTTTGATTTTCAATCCTCTCTCTGTCTCTCTATTGTCTGTTCAGCTTACTGTCGATTAGTACACTAACACTCCCTGTTTATACCTTTGAAACTCTCTTGTCTGATACCTTGTTCTGCTTTCTCCCTCTTGTCTGTATATTTGTTTTCCCCTTTTCTTTAACTTCTTGCTTTCCATCTCAGCTCACTCTTCCATTCTCAATATTACCATTGTTATTATTACAAGCTAGAAAATACTTAATTACACACAGTACAGGGACAGTAACAACACCAAGGACAATGACAGGAAGACAGAAAAAACAAGGAAACCAGTTTCCCCACAGCAAAAAAATTAGTACAGGAACCAGAGGGGAATGAAGAGAACAGAAACTCAGATCCAGACTCCAACAAAATGAAGATAAACTATGTCAAAGGACCCAATGAAGCCCACAAGAATAATTTAAAAGAAGACATACTACAAGTACTCAATGAGAATTTTATAGAGATGATACTGGATAGGGTCAACCAAAATGTACAGGAGACACTCAAGAAATTCCAAGACAATAAAAATAGAGAATTTCAAAAAGCAAAAGAAGAAATAAAGGAAACCATAGAAGCACTGTATAAACACCAAAGTGAAAGAGAGAACGCAATGAATAAATGGATAAATGAACTCAGGACAAAAATAGACAACAATAAAGAAGAAAACAGCCAGGATATGGAAAACCTCAGAAAAAAGAACGAAACAGAACTGCAAAACAAAACGGAAGGCCAATCCAGCAGAATAGAACAAACAGAAGACAGAATCTCAGAACTTGAAGATGAAATGGTAATTAAAGGAAAAACTGAAGAACTATTAACTAAACAACTCAAGACCTGTGAAAAGAAAATGCCAGAACTCACTGACTCCATCAAAAGACCAAACTTGAGAATCATGGGCATCGAAGAAGGAGAAGAGGTGCAAGCGAAGGGAATGCGTAATATATTCAACAAAATAATAACGGAAAATTTCCCAAATCTAGAGAAAGATATTCCCATACAAATGCAAGAGGCCGCCAGGACACCAAACAGACCAGATCAAAATAGAACTACTCCACAACATATCATCATTAAAACAACAAGTACAGAAACTAAGGAAAGAATATTGAAGGCTGTAAGAGAGAAAAAACAAGTAACATACAAAGGTAAACCCATCAAAATCACAGCAGACTTCTCAACAGAAACATTAAAAGCAAGAAGAGCGTGGGGTGAGATCTTCCGGGCACTGAGTGAAAATAACTTCAACCCCAGGATACTCTACCCAGTAAAGATATCATTCAAAATAGATGGAGCAATAAAAGTCTTCCATGATAAGCAGAAACTAAAACAATATGTGACCACAAAGCCACCATTACAAAAGATTCTGCAAGGGATCCTGCACACAGAAAGTGACACCCAACTTACCCATGAAAAGGCAGGCAGCACCAAACCACAGGATAAGAAAAAGCAAGACAGTAGAGAGTAACATCAAGTTAGGTACACACAATCAAACCTTCAAACAACTAAGATAACTAAATGGCAGGAATCACCACATACCTATCAGTACTAACACTTAATGTTAATGGACTTAATTCACCCATCAAAAGACACTGTTTGACAAAATGGATTAAAAAAGAAGATCCAACAATTTGTTGCTTACAGGAGACTCATCTCACCGACAGAAATAAGCATATGCTTAGGATGAAAGGCTGGAAGAAGATTTACCAAGCCAATGGCCCCCAAAAACAAGCAGGAGTAGCAATACTTATCTCTGACAAAGTAGACTTCAAACCTACATTGATCAAACGAGATAAAGAAGGACATTCCATACTAATAAAAGGGGAAATAGACCAAAAGGAAATAATAATCATCAATCTGTACGCACCCAATGTCAATGCACCCAATTTCATCAAACATACCCTGAAAGACCTAAAAGCATATATAAACGCCAACACAGTGGTTGTGGGAGATTTTAACACTCCATTATCCTCAATAGATAGGTCATCCAAACAAAAACTCAATAAAGAAATCCAAGATCTAAAATATGCAATAGATCAAGTGGACCTAGTAGATGTCTACAGAACATTTCATCCAACCTCTACACAATATACATTCTTCTCAGCAGCCCATGGAACCTTCTCCAAAATAGATCATATCCTAGGGCACAAAGCAAGCCTCAGCAAATATAAGAAAATAGAAATAATACCATGCATACTATCTGACCACAATGCAGTAAAAGTAGAACTCAACAACAAAAGTAAAGACAAAAAATACACAAACAGCTGGAAACTAAATAACTCATTACTTAATGAAGAGTGGATCATCGATGCAATAAAAGAGGAAATTAAAAAGTTCCTAGAAGTCAATGAAAATGAAAACACAACCTACCGGAACCTATGGGACACAGCTAAGCCAGTCTTGAGAGGAAAGTTTATAGCCATGAGTGCATATGTTAAAAAGATTGAAAGATCCCAAATCAATGACCTAATGATACATCTCAAACTCCTAGAAAAACAAGAACAAGCAAATCCCAAAACAAATAGAAGGAGAGAAATAATAAAAATAAGAGCTGAAATCAACGAAATAGAAACCAAAAAAACCATACAAAGAATTAATGAAACAAAAAGTTGGTTCGGTGAAAAAATAAACAAGATCGATAGACCCCTGGCAAACCTGACTAAAATGAGGAGAGAAAAAACCCAAAGTAGTAGAATTAGGAATGCAAAAGGGGAGATAACAACAAACACCATGGAAGTCCAGGAAATCATCAGAGACTACTTTGAGAACCTATATTCAAATAAATTTGAAAATCTAAAAGAAATGGACAGATTTCTAGATACATATGATCATCCAAAACTGAACCAAGAGGAAATTAATCACCTGAATAGACCTATAACACAAAATGAAATTGAAGCAGCAATCAAGAGTCTCCCAAAAAAGAAAAGTCCAGGACCTGAAGGATTCTCTGCTGAATTCTATCAGACCTTTAAAGAAGAACTGATACCAACCCTCCTTAAACTGTTCCATGAAATAGAAAGGGAAGGAAAACTGCCAAACACATTTTATGAAGCCAGTATTACACTTATCCCAAAACCAGGCAAAGACACCTCCAAAAAGGAGAACTATAGGCCAATCTCCTTAATGAACATTGATGCAAAAATCCTCAACAAAATAATGGCAAATCGAATTCAGCAACACATCAAAAAGATTATTCACCACGACCAGGTAGGCTTCATCCCAGGGATGCAGGGGTGGTTCAACATATGAAAATCAATAAACGTAATAAACCACATTAACAGAAGCAAAGACAAAAACCACTTGATCATCTCAACAGATGCAGAAAAAGCCTTTGATAAGATCCAACATCATTTCATGATAAAAGCTCTAAGAAAACTAGGAATAGAAGGAAAGTTCCTCAACATTATAAAAGCTATATATGACAAACCTACAGCCAGCATTATACTTAACGGAGAGAAATTAAAACCATTCCCTCTAAAATCAGAAACCAGACAAGGATGCCCACTATCTCCACTCCTATTCAACATAGTACTGGAATTCCTAGCCAGAGCAATTAGGCAAGAAGAAGGAATAAAAGGACTACAAATAGGTAAAGAAACTGTCAAAATATCCCTATTTGCAGACAACCTGATCCTATACCTTAAAGACCCAAAAAACTCTACTCAGAAGCTTCTAGACATCATCAATAGCTATAGCAAGGTAGCAGGATATAAAATCAACATAGAAAAATCATTAGCATTTCTATACACTAACAATGAGCAAACAGAAAAAGAATGTATGAAAACAATTCCATTTACAATAGCCTCAAAAAAAATCAAATACCTAGGTGTAAACCTAACAAAAGATGTGAAAGACCTCTACAAGAAAAACTATACACTTCTGAAGAAAGAGATTGAGGAAGACTATAGAAAGTGGAGAGATCTCCCATGCTCATGGATTGGTAGAATCAACATAGTAAAAATGTCGATACTCCCCAAAGTAATCTACATGTTTAATGCAATTCCCATCAAAATTCCAATGACATTCATTAAAGAGATTGAAAAATCTACTGTGAAATTTATATGGAAACACAAGAGGCCACGAATAGCCAAGGCAATACTCAGTCAAAAGAACAATGCACGAGGTATCACAATACCTGACTTCAAACTATATTACAAAGCAATAACAATAAAAACAGCATGGTACTGGCACAAAAACAGACATGAAGACCAGTGGAACAGAATAGAGGATTCAGATATGAAGCCACACAACTATGAGCAACTTATCTTTGACAAAGGAGCTAAAAATATACGATGGAGAAATAGCAGCCTCTTCAACAAAAACTGCTGGGAAAACTGGTTAGCAGTCTGCAAAAAACTGAAACTAGATCCATGTATATCACCCTATACCAAGATTAACTCAAAATGGATCAAGGATCTTAATATCAGACCCCAAACTCTTAAGTTGATACAAGAAAGAGTAGGAAATACTCTGGAGTTAGTATGTATAGGTAAGAACTTTCTCAATGAAACCCCAGCAGCACAGCAACTAAGAGATAGCATAGATAAATGGGACCTCATAAAACTAAAAAGCTTCTGTTCATCAAAAGAAATGGTCTCTAAACTGAAGAGAACACCCACAGAGTGGGAGAAAATATTTGCCAATTATACATCAGACAAAGGACTGATAACCAGAATATACAGGGAACTTAAAAAACTAAATTCTCCCAAAACTAATGAACCAATAAAGAAATGGGCAAGTGAACTAAACAGAACTTTCTCAAAAGAAGAAATTCAAATGGCCAGAAAACACATGAAAAAATGCTCACCATCTCTAGCAATAAAGGAAATGCAAATTAAAACCACACTAAGATTCCACCTCACCCCTGTTAGAATAGCCATCATCAGCAACACCACCAACAACAGGTGTTGGCGAGGATGCGGTGAAAAAGGAACCCTCTTACACTGTTGGTGGGAATGTAGATTCGTACAACCGCTCTGGAAAAAAATTTGGAGGCTACTTAAAAAGCTGGACATCGATCTACCATTTGATCCAGCAATACCACTCTTGGGGATATACCCAAAAGACTGTTACTCCAGAGGCACCTGCACATCCATGTTTATTGCGGCACTATTCACAATAGCCAAGTTATGGAAACAGCCAAGATGCCCCAGCACTGACGAATGGATTAAGAAAATGTGGTGTCTATACACAATGGAATTTTATGCAGCCATGAAGAAGAACAAAATGTTATCATTCGCTGGTAAATGGATGGAATTGGAGAACAGAATTCTCAGTGAGGTTAGCCTGGCAAAAAGACCAAAAATCGTATGTTCTCCCTCATATGTGGACATTAGATCAAGGGCAAACACAACAAGGGGATTGGACTATGAGCACATGATAAAAGCGAGAGCACACAAGGGAGGGGTGAGGATAGGTAAGACACCTAAAAAACTAGCTAGCATTTGTTGCCCTTAATGCAGAGAAACTAAAGCAGATACCTTAAAGCAACTGAGGCCAATAGGAAAAGGGGACCAGGAACTAGAGAAAAGGTTAGATCAAAAAGAATTAACCTAGAAGGTAACACCCACGCACAGGAAATCAATGTGAGTCAATGCCCTGTATAACTATCCTTATCTCAACCAGCAAAACCCCTTGTTCCTTCCTATTATTGCTTATACTCTCTCTAAACAAAATTAGGGATAAGGGCAAAATAGTTTCTGCTGGGTATTGAGGGGGGGGAGCGGGAGGGGGTGGAGTGGGTGGTAAGGGAGGGGGTGGGGGCAGGGGGGAGAAATGAACCAAGCCTTGTATGCACATATGAATAATAAAAGAAAAATGAAAAAAAAAAGCCACTGAGGCCAACAGAAAAGGGACCAGGAACTAGAGAAAAGGTTAGATCAAAAAGAATTAAACTACAAGGTAACACAAACCCACAGGAAGTTAATGAGAGTCAACTCCCTGTATGGCTATCTTATCACAACTAGCAAAAACCCTTGTTCCTTCCTATTATTGCTTATACTCGCTCTTCAACAAAATTAGAGATAAGGGCAAAATAGTTTCTGCAGGGCATTGAGGGGGTGGGGAGAGCAGGAGGTGGTGGAGTGGATGGTAATGGAGGGGGTGGGGGCAGGGGGGAGAAATGACCCAAGCATTGCATGCACACATGAATACTAAAACAAAAAAAAAACCCAGCAAAGTGAAACAGAGAACATGATTAAGAGATAAATGAACTCAGGACAAAAACAGACAAAATTAAAGGGGAAATGACTCAGGATATGGAAAACCTCAGAAAAAAGAATGAAACAGAAGTGCAAAACAAAATGGAAGGCCAATCCACCAGAATAGAACAAACAGAATACAAAATCTCAGAACTCGAAGAAAATGGTAATTAAAGGAAAAAACTGAAGAACTATTAACTAAACTCAAGACCTGTGAAAAGAAAATGCAGAAACTCACCGACTCCATCAAAAAACCAAATTTTAGAATCATGGGCATAAAAGAAGGAGAAGAGGTCCAAGCAAAAGGAATGCATAACATATTCAACAAAATAATTACATAAAATTTCCCAAATCTAGAGAAAGATATTCCCATACACATGCAAGAGGCCTCCAGAACACCAAACAGAACACATCAAAATAGAACTACCCCATGACATATCATCATGAAAACAACAAGTTCAGAAACTAGGGAAAGAATATTGAAGGCTATAAGAGACAAAAAACAAGTAACATAAAAAGGTAAACACATCAAAATCACAGCAGACTTCTCAACAGAAACATTAAAAGCAAACACCGTGGGGAGAGATCTTCCAGGCACTGAATGAAAATAACTTCAACCCTAGGATACTCTACCAAGCAAAACTATCATTCAAAATAGACGGAGCAATAAAAGTCTTTCATGATAAGCAGAAACTAAAACAATATGTCACCACAAAGCCACCACTACAAAAGATTCTTCAAGGGATTCTGCACACAGAAAGTGAAACCCAACATAACCATGAAAGGAAAGGCAGCACCAAACCAAAGGAAAGGAAAAAGCAAGAGAGTAGAGAGTAACCTCAACTTAGGTACACACAATCAAACCTTCAAACAACTAAGACAACTAAATGACAGGAATCACCAATACCTCTCAGTACTAACACTTAATGTTAACAGACTTAATTACCCAATCAAAAGGCACCATTTGACGAAATGGATTAAAAAGGAAGATCCAACAATTTGTTGCTTACAGGAGCCCATCTCACCGACAGAAATAAGCATAGGCTTAGGATGAAAGGCTGGAAGAAGATATACCAAGACAATGGCAACTGAAAACAGGCAGGAGTAGCAATACTTATCTCTGACAAAGTAGACTTCAAACCTACATTGATCAAATGAGACAAAGAAGGACATTCCATACTAGTAAAAGGGGAAATAGACCAAAAGGAAATAACAATTATCAACCTATATGTACCCAATGTCAATGCACCCAATTTCAGCAAACATACCCAGAAAGACCTAAAAGCATATATTAACGCCAACACAGTGGTTGTGGGAGACTTTAACACCCCATTATCATCAATAGATAGGTCATCCAAACAAAAAATCAATAAAGAAAACCTAGATCTAAAATATACCATAGATCAAATGGACCTACTTGATGCCTACAGAACATTTCATCCAACTTCTACACAATATACATTCTTCTCAGCAGCCCATGGAACCTTCTCCAAAATAGATCATATCCTAGGGCACAAAGCAAGCCTCAGCAAATATAAGAAAATAGAAATTATACCATGCATACTATCTGATCACCATGCAATAAAACTAGAACTCAACAACAAAAGTAAAGACAAAAAACATGCAAACAGCTGGAAACTGAATACCTCATTACTTAATGAACAATGGGTCATTGATGAAATAAAAGAGGAAATTAAAAAGAAGACCAGTGGAACAGAACAGAGGACCCAGATATGAAGCCACACAACTATAACCAACTCATCTTTGACAAAGGCGCTAAAAATATATGATGGAGAGAGACAGCCTCTTCAACAAAAACTGCTGGGAAAACTGGTTAGCAGTCTGCAAAAAACTGAAACTAGATCCATGTATATCACCCTATACCAATATTAACTCAAAATGGATCAAAGATCTTAATATCAGACCCCAAACTCTAAAGTTGATATAGGAAAGAGTAAGAAATACTCTGGAATTAGTAGGTATAGGTAAGAACTTTCTCAATGGAACCCCAGCAGCACAGCAACTAAGAGATAGCATAGATAAATGGGACTTCATAAAATTATAAAGCTTCTGCTCAACAAAAGAAATGGTCTCTAAACTGAAGAGAACACTCACAGAGTGGGAGAAAATACTTGCCAGCAACACATCAGACAAAGGACTGATAACCAGAATATATAGCGAACTTAAAAAACTAAATTCTCCCAAAACTAATGAACCAATAAAGAAATGGGCAAGTGAACTAAACAGAACTTTCTCAAAAGAAGAAATTCAAAAGGCCAAAAAACACATGAAAAAATGCTCACCATCTCTAGCAATAAAATAAATGATTCTACCTGACCCCTGTTAGAATAGTCATCATTAGCAACATCACTCACAACAGGTGTTGGTGAGGATGCATGGGGAAAAAGGAACCCTCTTACACTGCTGGTAGGAATGTAAACTACTACAACCACTCTGGAAAAAAATTTGGAGGCTACTTAAAACACTAAACATTGATCTACCATTTGATCCAGCAATACCACTCTTGGGGATATACCAAAAAGACTGTGACACAGGTTACTCCAGAGGCACCTGCACACCCATGTTTATTGCAGCATTATTCACAATAGCCAAGTTATGGAAACAGCCAAGATTCCCCACTAGTGACAAATGGATCAAGAAAATGTGGTATTTATACACAAAGGAACTTTATGCAGCCATGAAGAAGAACGAAATGCTATCATTCGCTGGTAAATGGATGGAATTGTAAACCATCATTCTGCATGAGGTTAGCCTGGTCCAAAAGACCAAAAATCATATGTTCTCCCTCATATGTGGACATTAGATCAAGGGCAAACACAACAAGGGGATTGGACTTTGATCACTTGATAAAAGTGAGAGCACACAAGGGAGGTATGAGGATAGGTAAGACACCTCAAAAACTAGATAGCATTTATTGCTCTCAACGCAGAGAAACTAGAGCAGATACTTTAAAGCAACTGAGGCCAATAGGAGAAGGGGACCAGGAACTAGAGAAAAGGTTATATCAGGAAGAATTAGCCTGGTAGGTAACACACATGCACAGGAAATTAATGTGAGTCAACTCCCTGTATAGCTATCCATATCTCAACCAGCAAAAACCCTTGGTCCTTCTTATTATTGCTCATACTCTCTCCACAACAAAATTAGAGATAAGGGCAAAATAGTTTCTGCTGGGTATAGAGGGGGTTGGGGGGAGAGGAAGGGGGAGGCGGGTAAGGGAGGGAGCTGGGGGAGGAGGGAGATATGACCCAAACATTGTATGCACATATGAATGTAAATAAATAAATAAATAAATAATATTTCTTTTACCTTCTCATGAACAGAAGAGAAAAGTCAGCACAGGATCTGGTTTTCTTGAATAAAAATTAATTTATATATATATAAAAAAAGATAACTAGAAAAATACTTGAAAAATAGGTATTTGCTTTTCATATTTCACATTAATTGATTAAAGTTATACCCAATGGTCTTCGATGTATATAAAAGCATTAAGTAAATGAGATGTAAATAGTAGTTATTTTCAGCTCTTTTCTTCCAAAGAAAAATGTGAAATATAATATAGGACACTATTATTTGGATGGAATGAGAGAAAATGTCACAGATTATACTGCTAACTACCTACAATTTATTTACTGCCTACTGAACTAGATGTTCTGTGCTAAACACTGAGTCAATTAAAAACAGTCATGATATTTTCCTAATGGTTATAGATAGTAATTAACCCAGGGTATGAACTTAAGCTGCCTGATTTAATATTCTAACTCTTTAATAAGCTGTACAATCTGAAGCAAAATAATCTACAATTGCTTACCATTTGTAAATTAGCAAGTTATAGCTCTTACCTTATAGAACTTCCTTGGGGTCATGTGCTACTATGGAGGGGATGGCTGAAAGCTATGTAACACTTTTTGTAACTGTGGCAAAATATACATAAAATTCACCATTATGACCATTTTTCAGTGTACAATTCAGTGACATCAACTGCATTCACACTGTACAACCACATCATCATTTATGACTTTTTTGTCTTCCCAAACAAAGACTCTGTACCCATTAAGCAATAACTGATCATTTTCCTTCCTCCTCTAGGTAATGTACCATGTAAGAGGAATCATACAGCATTTGTCATTTTGTGACTGAGTTTGTCATTTTGTCACTTGGTATAATGTCTTCAAGGTCCATCTGTGTTGTAGCATGTTTCAGAATTTCCTTACTATGCACCACTTTTCACAGCCTCATAGGACTGTCACAATCAGAACTGAACTTCAAAATACATCAAAGGGACAGAAGGAATTTTTAGAAAGTCTGGAATCCTTTAAGTGGATGAATCAGGAAGAGTAACCAGAGAATGCAGCAAACAGAACACTAGAATTTTTTTTTATTATTCATATGTGCATACAAGGCTTGGGTCATTTCTCCCCCCTGCCCCAACCCCCTCCCTTACCACCCACTCTGCCCCCTCCCTCTCCCCCCCACCTCAATACCCAGAAGAAACTATTTTGCCCTTATTTCTAATTTTGTTGTAGAGAGAGTATAAGCCATAATAGGAAGGAACAAGGGTTTTTGCTGGTTGAGATAAGGATAGTTATACAGGGAGTTGACTCACATTAATTTCCTGTGCATGTGTGTTACCTTCTAGGTTAATTCTTTTTGATCTAACCTTTTCTCTAGTTCCTGGTCCCCTTTTCCTATTGGCCTCAGTTGCTTTTAAGATATCTACTTTAGTTTCTCTGCATTAAGGGCAACAAATGCTATCTAGTTTTTTAGGTGTCTTACCTATCCTCACCCCTCCCTTGTGTGCTCTTGCTTTTATTGTGTGCTCACGCTTTTATCGTGTGCTCAAAGTCCAATCCCATTGTTGTGTTTGCCCTTGATCTAATAGAACACTAGAAATTAAACACCTCCGAACTCATAGAACAAGACAATCAAGGAACGAATACTTTCTGTCCAGAAAACTAAAAAGAGAAGCACTTCAGACCACCTAAAAGTGCTGGGAAGACAGGAATGGGAAGAGTTCTGACCTGAGCATAAATGGGTCTCACTCTAATTAGCACAGCAAATGCTGATTGGTAAGCAAACAGGCCTGCTCAAATCCTAGAACAGCAGGTCTAAAACAGCAAGATCTCCAAAGACTAAACTGATATTGGAACCACTGTCCACAAAAGTGGGCTGGAAATTGGTCTAAACCTAACAAAATAGTTTGCCAGGTAAAATATAAGATATCCAGTTAAATTTGAATTTCAGGTAAATAATAAGTATTTTTTTGTTTGGGACATACTCAATTCTTCATTCTTTATCCCAATTTCATATCTAACTGGGTCTCATATATTTTATTATAACCCAAAATATGCAGCATGTAAGAAACCACAAAAATCTCAGCAGATATAGGAAAAGACAATCAATAGATGTCAGTGATGTCATGGCACAGATGTTGGAATTATCTGGAAAATGCTTCAAAACATCTGCTATTTAAAATGCTAAAGAGAACAATCACAAGTAATACTACAACAAGATTTAAAACAGAAAGTGTTGCTGAAGAAAGAGAAAACATAAAGAAAAGTCAAATGGAAATTTTAAAACTAAAAAGGAATTATTTAATTCACTGGACAGACTCAATAACAGAAGTCAGATGAGAGGAACAAGTCCTGAGAATGTCTAAAATCTGGAACACAAAACAATACAAATTATCCAATATAAACAAAACAGGAGAAAGTAGAAGAAAAAATGAACAAAGCTTCAAGAGTATATGAGTTAACAACAAAAATTCTAATATTCAGGCAAAAAGTTAGAGATCTCACTCAACCAAAAAGCCAGGTGTGATGATGTGTATCCATGGTACCAGCTGCTTGGAAGGTATAGGTAGGAGGATTATGGTCCAGGCTGAGCCAAGAAAAAACATGTGAGCCTATCCAAAAACAACTAAAGCAAAAAAAGGGGTGGGAGTATGGCTCAAGCAGCAGAGCTTTTGCGTAGCAAGCGTAAGACCCTAAGATCAAATCCCAGTATTGAAAAAAAAAATTCTAACGTTAAAGTCATAAGAATCCCAAAAAAGTGGGAAAAAGTGGGACACTAAAAAAAATGAAGACTGAAAACTTCTCAAATGCAGCAAAAGACACAAATCAAGAAGATGAATAAATCCTAAACAAAGATAAATGCAAAAAATGAATGTCGAAACATATCATAACCAAACTGAAAAAAATTAAAGACAAATTAAAATTCTTGGGAAAACAAAAGATTACCTTAAGGAAACAAATGTTTGGACAGGAGTAAAGTTGAAGACACAATAAAGTAAGCCAGATGGCCCTGTCAACAGACTGGCCATTTAAGCTCCAAGACAAACCCACATCACCCACAAGCCTTAATCCCAGTGTGGGGATTTGGTGAGACAGTGACTGCTCCTTAGAAGGCTAGCCTAGGTGAACAAAGACATTTAGTGTTTCTCCTTATCTCTGAGTACTACATGTTGAGAGGTCTACTGTTTGAGAAAGAGATACTCTGAGATACTCTGGGGGCTTGAAAACAAGGAACAATCATGGCTCAAGGAGTCTTGGAATATCCTGCCATAGTATGTGGGTGAGAGATGTCCATAAAAGGTGGTCATGGAGCGGGAAAGGGTCTGATGTAGTCCCACAGAGAAGTTCAATAGCAGGGAGCTCTGGCAGCAAAAGGTGCTGTGGTTGGAGGTTCAGTGAGCCCTGGTGAGGAGCAAGTCACATCTCCTGAAGGATACTGCAGAAAGAAAGCACTGAGCTTATGGCTGACACTGTATTGGAGTTTCAGGGCCTGCCTCCATGGCTTGTATGTGTTGGCTGCTAGCTGGGTCAGAGGGTCCTAAGCCTATACCCTCTGAATCATGAGATATCCACAACCTCCTTTCCCACACAGGGAGGTAAACTACTGGGCAGGATCTGAAAGTACTGAAGCCTGCCATGGGGAAATGCACACTGGCATGTGTTGGCTGCCAGGCAGGTCTGAGGGTCCAAAGGTCCAGACCCTCCAAATCATGTGATTTCCACAGCCTCATGCCCTCCACAAAGATGTGAAATACTGGGTGGGTATGGAAGCAGTGAGGCCCACTACCAGGAACTGTATCCCAGCATGTATTTAGCTGCCAGTCTGAGCTAAGGATCCCAAGCCCAGACCATCTGAATCATGTGACTTCCACAGACTCCTTCCCTCCACAAGGAGTTGAACTAGGGAGTGGGGCCACAAAGCACTGAGATCTACCTCTGAGAACTGCATCCTGGAGTGTGTCTGCTGCCAGTCAGGACTGAGAGCCCCAAGTCCAGTCCTGCTGAATCTTGAGACTTCCACAGCCTCTTCCTCCCCACAGGGAGATGAACTGCTGGATGAGGTCTGTAAGCATTGATACCAGCAGGCAAAACAACTTGGTCCCACAGTTCTCCCCAGTCCAGTGCAGAATTCAGTGCTTTTTTCTACCCCCAATCTCTGACACATTTAGGATTCACCCTGAGATTTGGATGCTTGCTGTCCCAGGGGTCACAAACTGGGGTGGGGGTGGGGGCTCTTGAGAAGCAAATGGAAAGCTGCCTGGTCCACAGGTTGTACAGTTCCCTACAGCCAGCAGCAGCTCCTAGTATACAATATGAAAGCAATCCAGAACTGGATAACCAATCCTTCTACAAGAGAATCGAGAATCCAGCTAGTTTACTTTGATCTGAGCAAGGATGGAATCAGGCCTGGTTTCCTGAGCATGCAGGAGGATGCTTGGCTACTGGTAAGAAAAATCACCTCAACCTGGAAACCACACTGTTATGCCTGAACACTGAGAATATTTCAAGTGAAAGACTAAAAGATGATTAAAACTTTCAACCAACAATTTAGCCTTACATGCACAGTCCCAACATAGAAACACAAGCAATTTTTTTTAAAGGCAATACTATGATCCCTCCTAAACTCAACAACTCCATAGTACAAATGCTAATGATAGTGAAGTGGATAAAATTCCCAACAAGAATTTTTTTAAATGATTATAAGAATGAGTAATTAAATTAAAGAGGACATGAATAAATGCCTAGATTAATTCCAAGAAAACAAAAGAGTGGAATGAATTACAGACAACAATGCAGGACATAAAAGATGAATTCAATAAAGATATAGAAATTCTGAAAAAAATCTAATTGAAAAAATTCTGACTCTTAAACTCAGTAAGTTAAATTTGAAACTCAGTTTAAGTGAGAAAAAAAAACGTAACAGAACCTTTGGGATGCAGCAAAGGCAGTGCTATGAGGAAACTAAATAGTTATGAATCCCAAACGAAAAAAAAAAAAGTGGGATCTCAAACAAATAATCTAATGATGTACCTCAAGCATCTTGTAAAACAAAAGCAAGTCAAAACACAAACAGTAGGCAGAAAGGAAGAAACAAGATCTTAGAAGAAATTAATGAAGGTAAGAAATTCAAAGACTCAACAAAACAAAATGGCTTTTTTTTTCAAAAAAGGTAAACAAGATTGATAAACCCCTTAACCAAACAAACCAAAAGGAGGAGAGAGAAGATTCAAATTAATAAAATTAGAGATGAAAAAAGGGGTATCACAACAAATATCAATGAAATCTACAGGAGCACTGGCAAATACTTTAAATTTACAGTTTAATAAACTAGAAAATCTAAAATTAATGGATAAATTTCTAGATGCACTTGGCCAACCAAAATTTAACCAAGACAATATAAGTCACTTAAACAAATCTATCACAAACAATGAGATTGAAAGACTAGGAAAGAATTTCCCAAAAAAGAAGAGTCCAGGATCAGATAAATTCACCACCAAATTCTACCAGACCTTTTAAATCAGAGCTAATGCCAGTCCTCTAACTACTTGATAAAACAGGACGGGAAGGAATACTATCAAAGTCATTCTATGAAGCTAGTATTACTCTGATAAACAAAACCCAATATGAACACAACAAAAATGAAAATTATAGACAAATTTCCTTGATAAAAATAGATGCAAAAATTCTTAATAAAATACAAGCAAACCAAATTCAGCAACACAGTAAGAAGGTCATAACCATGATCAAGTTGGTTTCATTCCAGGGATGCAAGGATGGTACAACACGTGCAAATATTGATTTGCATATAAATGTAATATAGCACATAAACAGAATCAAGGACAAAAACCAAATAAGCACCTCAATAAGATGCAGAAAAAGCCTTTGACAATCTTCAACTTCCTTTTTGATAGAAGCTCTGCAGAAACTAGGAATAGAAGGAATGTAACTAAACATAAAAAGGGTATATATGACAAACATATAGCCAAACTCTTACTACAAGGGAAAAACAAATAATTTCCTCTGCATTCAGAAATGAGACAAGGTGTCCACTCTCCCCATTCGTATTCATTATAGTACTGGAATTCCTAGCCAAAGCAATAAGGCAATAGAAGAACAAAAGGGAATGAGATAGGAAAGGTGGAGAAGTCAATTATTCTTCTTTGTAGATGATATGATTCTATACTTGAAAGACTCTAAAGACCAGCAAAAACTCATAAATCTGATAAATACATTTGATACTGTATCATGATATAAAATTAACATATAAAACTCAGTTGATTTTCTATATACCAACAAAAAACAGGCTAAGAAAGACATCAGGAGACTTCATTCACAATAGCCTCAAAACAGTAAAATACCTAGGAATATAACAAAAGAGTCTAAAGATCTCTATAATGAAAACTATAAAATCTTGAAGAAAGAAATTGAGGAAGATGCCAGAAGATGGAAAGATCTCACATTTTCATGGAGTGACAGAATTAATATTGTGAAAATAGCTATACTACCAAAACCAATCTACAGATCCAATGTAATTCCTATCAAAATCTCACAAAAATAGAAAAATAAATCCTAAAATCCATATGGAAGCATGAAAGACCCTGAATAGGCAAAGCAATCCTAAGGAAAGAGAGCAATGTTAGCGATGTCACAATACTGGGCTTCAAATAATACTACAGAATCATAGTATCAAAAACAACATGGTACTGGCACAAAAACAGACACAAAGAATGATGGAACAAAATACAAGAAACAGAAATAAACCCACACAGCTATATCCATCTGATTTTTGACAACGAAGACAAAAAACATACATTGGAGAAAAGGTAGCCTCTTCAACAAATGGTGCTCAGGAAACTAGTAATCTACATGTCGAAGACTAAAGCTAGATCCCTATCTATCATCCTATATAAAAATCAATTCAAAATAAATCAAGTTCTTAATAGTAAGGCCTAACACTTTTCAACTATAGGAAAACACAGTGACACTTGAAGATACAAGCATAAACAATTATTTTCCAAATAGAATTCTAGTTGTACAGGAATTATACTACATTTATAAGCTTCTAGCCAGGTGCTGGTGGCTCACTCCTGTAATCCTAGAAACTCAGGAAGCAGAGATCAGGAGGATCGCAGTTCAAAGCCAGTCCAGGCAAATAGTTTGCGAGACTTCATCTTGAAAATACCCAACACAAAATAGGGCTGGTGGAGTGGTTCAAGTGGTAGAGAGCCTACTTAGCAAGCATGAGGCCCTGAGTTAAACCATAGTACTGCCAAAAAATAAATAAATAAAAGACTTCTGCATATCAAGGCAAACAATTATCAGAATCAAGACATAATTTAAAAAAACAAAAGACACAACCAACAGAATGGGAGAAAATCTTCACAGTTATTCATTGGAAAAAGGATTAATACCTAGAATAGACAAATCAAAAAATTAAATGCTTAAAGAATGATTAATACAATTAATAAATGAACAGACAGTACACAGTAGAAGTACAAATGGCTAAATACACACACACACACACACACACACATACATATAGATAGCATAATGAAATCCACCAAATACTGTTTGAAAAGGAGGAAGAGGGAGAGGATTAAGGGAATATAATAGAAGTGAACCTGTTCAAAGCCACTGTAAATATTTACAGAATCATCACAATGAAATCCATATATGCTATTAATGTATGCTAATTTAAAAACCTCAATTGAATGCCTCTCCAGAACAAATTGAAAACAATAACAGAACAGTACTTGAAGATAAGGCAGATGACTATAGAGGACAAAAAACTAAAAAAGTACAAACAGAACATGAAAGACCTCTGAGACACCACTGAAAGACCAAACCTACGAATCTTAGCATAGAAGAAGAGGTGCAAACTAAAGGCATCAAAACTAAAATAGTAGCAGAAAACTTCCCAAATCTTGAGAAAGAGATAGCCATCCAAGTGCAGGAGGCATTCAGGACTCCAAATAGACAAGACCAGAAAAGAACCTCACCACAACATATTATAGTTAAAACACTGGGCACACAGAACAAGGAAAGAATATTGAAAGCAGCAAGAGAAAAGCACCAAGTCACCTTAAAAAACAAACTTATCAGAATAAGAGCCGATTTCTCAACAAAAACTTTAAAGGCAAGGAGGACGTGGAATAATGTATTTCAAGCCCTGAAAGAAAATGACTGCTAACCTAGATTACTGTACCCAGGAAAGCTACCTTTCATAATTGAAGGAGAAATAAAAACATTCCATATGCAAAAAAATAAAGCAATATGCCAGTCTATAAACCAGCATAGCAGAAGTTACTTAAAGAAATCCTCCAAACAGAAGTGAAAGATAAATCCAACCAAAATTTTACATGAAAGAATAAATCTCACTAGAGGAGTAGATAAGCAAATGAGGAGTAAAGAAGAATCAAGCACTACAAAAGAAATTTTTTTAAAAGCTAGGCATGGTAGTTCACACCTATAATCTTAGCTATTTGATAAGCAGAGGTTGGAAGAATCACAGTTCAAGATCAGCCTAGGGAAAAAGCTCAGGAGACTCATATTAACCGAGTTAATGCCTGCCATCCCAGCTAAGTGGAGAAGCATAAATAGGAGGATCGTGGTCCAGGCTGGCCTGGGCATACAGTGAGACCCTATCTCAAAAATAACCAAGGTGACAACTGTAATTCTAGCCTCTTAGGAGGCAAAGATAGGGAGGGCCAGGTTCTAGGCCAACCCAGGCAAAAAGTTCATGAGATTCATCACAGCTAACAGCCAGGTATGGTGGTATACACCTGTCATCCCAGCTACACAGGAAGCTGAAATTGAAAGGATCACAGTTCCAGGCCAGCCAAGGTAAAAAGTTTGCAAAATCCCATCTCAAGAAAAAACTGGGACTGGTAGCACACTCTTGTCACCCCAGCTATTGCATGAATCACAAATAGGAGAATGACATCCAGGCCAGCCTGGGCAAAAAGCAAGATCCTATCTAAAAAATAACCAAAACAAAAAGGGATCATGGCTCAAGTGGTAGAGCACATGCCTGGTAAGCACAAAGAACTGTGTTCAAATTCCTGTACTGCCAAAATAAATAAACAAATAAATAAAAAGACAGGAATTACTACATACCTTTCAATAATACATCTGAATGTTAATGGTCTGAATTCTCTAACCAAAAGACACTGGGAGATTGCATTAAAAACACCATCCAATCATTTATTACCTGCAAGAAATGTACCTCTCTCGCAAAGACAGACATACCTTAATGTGACAGTATGGAACATGATTTTCCAAGTAGATAGAGCCCAAAAGCAAGCAGGAATAACTACATTCATATGTGACAAAGCAGACTTCAAGCCAAAATCATTGACAAGGGACAAAGAAGTTCACTTCATAGTGATAAAGGGACATAAATGCACCAAACATCGCTATACATAAAAACGAAAATAGATTCCAACACAATACTAGTGGATGACTTTGATATCCCACACTGACCAATGATAGGTCATTCAGACAAAAATAAAATCAACAGGGAAAATTCAGAATTAAACAACACTATCAATTAAATGGGCTTAACAGACATCTGTAGAATATCCCACTAAACAGCCACAGAATACACATATTCTTGGAAGCCTACAGAACTCTCTCTAAAATAGATGATATCTTAGGACATAAAGCAAGTCTTAACAAGTATAAGAAAACTGAGATAATTTTCTGTATTTTATCACACCACAATAGAATAAAACTACAAATCAATAATAAGAAAATTATAGAAAAATTGAACCACATGGAGACTGCACAATTCAGCTTGGAAGATCAGTGAGTCACTAAAGAAACAAGCGGGGAAATGAAAAATCCTAGAAATGAAAATGAGAACACAGCAGAACATATGGGGCATCACAAAGGCAATGCTAAGGGGAAAGTTTATAGCTACGAGTGCCTCCATTAAAAAAATCAGAGATCTCAAAAAACCTAACAGTGTATCTCAAGCTCTTAGAAACACAAGAACAAGTCAAACACAAAGCCGTAAAAAGAAAGAAAGAATAAAGATTAGAGCAAAAATTAACAGAATGAAGACTAAAACAACAATAAAAAAGGATCAAAGAAATAAAATGTTTGCTCTTTGAAAAGATAAGCAAAATGAGAAGCCCCTAGTCAAATTAGTCAAAAAGAAAGAGGGAGAAAAACCTAAATTAGTAAAATTAGAGGTGAAAAAGGAGGTTATAGCGACAAATACCAATGAAACTTACAGGATCATTATGGAACAATTTGAAATTTTATATTCTAATAAATTAGAAAATCAAGAAGATAAATTCCTAAATAGCTATGGCCTACCAAAATTGAGTCAGGAGGAAATATACAACCAAGACAGATCTGTAATAAGCAATGACATTAAAACAATAACAAAGAGTCTCCCAACAAAGAAAAGCCTAGGACTAGATGGATTCACTGCTAAATTCAACCACACATTTAAGGAAGAACTAATACCAATCTCCTCAAACTATTTGATAAAACAGAAAGGGAAACTCATTCTACAAAGCCAATATTACCATGATAACAAAATCCAATAAGGACACAACAAAAACAAAAAGAAGATTATAGACTAATTTCCTTGATGAACATACATGCAAAAACTCTAAAAAAAATTTGCAAACTGAATTCAGCAACACATTAAAAAGTTCACACCATGAAAAAGTTGCACTCCAAGGATGTAAAGATGATTTAACATATGCAAATTAATATATGTAACACAGCACATAAACAAAAGACAAAAATCACATGTTCATCTCAACAGATACAGAACAAGCTTTTGACAAAAATTCCACATCCCTTCATAATGAAAGGCCTGAAGAAACTAGGAATAGAAAAAACATACCTCAACATAATAAAGACTATACATGCTAAACCTATAACCAACATCATAATAAATAGGAAGAAATTAAACCATTTCCTCTACAATCAGGAGTGAGATGTTTGTTCATGTTCTCTACTCTTATTCAATATCATGCTTGAATTCTTAAAGCAATAAAGAGAACAAACTAAAAGGGGTTGAAATAGGGAAGGAAGAAGTCAAATTATCCCTATTTGCAGATGATATAATCCTATACTTAAAAGACCCTAAAAACTATACACACACACACACAAAGTCATAAACACTTTTGGCAAAGACCAGGATACAAAACAGACATACAAAAATCAGTACCTTTTCTATATACAAACTATGAACAGGCTGAGAAAGAAATCAGGAAAACAATTCCTTTTATAATAACCTCAAAAAACATTTTAAATACCTAGGAATAAACCCAACAAAAGAGGTGAATACCAAAAATGGTGACTGGGACACAGCGGCAGAATGTGTGAGCTCCGTGAATCAGGGACCTTGCTGACATGCAGGAGACACGCTTGACTGAGGTAAAGCACCAGGGAGAGCTGAAACGTCGGCACCCTGAAACTCACAGCCTGTGGAAGGTTTCTCCTCACCAAGATACACTAAAAGAACAGGTGGGCGGCCGCCCCAAACTGCCGCTGCCAGCCAGGACTCCACCCTGCAGGCCTGCCGGCCGCCACCACTGGCCCACCAGGCTGCCGCCCTGCCAGGCCTCTTCTACACAGGCCCACTGGGCCACCACATGCCAGCCCGCCGGGTGTCTGCCCCCCACCACAGAAGGGCTCCAACACCACCAGATGCTGGCTCCAAACCTGCCTAGGAGACGCAGACAAACAGGACTGGATGCTAAAGGAGTAACACCAGAACTACTAAGAATTAAATTCTACTTTTCCTGAACTGAGGACTTTTTTTTCTTTTTTCTTTTATTTTTCTTTAGAGTATTTATCTTGTTCACTGTTTGTCCACCATCTCTCCCTGTTGATTTCTTTGGTTCTCCATTTTTTTCTTTCTTTTTCTTTTTTCTCCTTCTTTCTTGGTTTTGTTAGTTTTACTATTGTAAGTTACCTAATACTAAATTACACATAGACCAGGGACAGAAACAGTACCAACTGGAATGATGGGAAGATGAAAAAGGGAAGGAATCCATTCTCTCCTCAATAGTAAATTAGTACAAGATTCAGAGGGAATGAAGAAAACGGATGCCCAGATCCAGACTCCAACAAAACAAAGATAAACTATACCAAGGAACCCAAAAGAGCCCACAAGAACACTCTGAAAGAAGAAATCCTATAAGTAATCAATGTGAATTTCATAGAGATGTTACTAGACATGGTCAACCAAAATGTACAAGAGGCACTCAAGAAATTCCAAAACAACAAAAATAAAGAATATGAGAAAACACACACACACACACACACACAAACAAACTCATAGGAGCCCTAAATAAACACCAAAGTGAAACAGAGAACACCATAAATAGAGAGATAAATGAATTAAGACCGAAAATTGGCAATATTTAAAGGAAGTGAACCATGATATGAAAAACCTCAGAAAAAAGAATGAAACAGAAATACAAAACAAAATGGAAGGCCACCCAGCAGACTAGAACAAGCAGAAGACAGAATCTCAGTCTCAAAGATGAAATGGTAATTAAAGGAAAAACTGAAGAACAATTTCTTAGTCAGAAAACTCAAGACCTGTGAAAGTAATATGCAAGAACTCACTGACTCCATCAAAAAAACAAATCTGAGAATCACAGGCATTGAAGAAGGAAAAGAGGTGCAAGCAAGCAAAAGGAATTCATAATATATTCAACAAAATAATAACAGAATATTTCCCAAATCAAGAGAAAACTATGCCCATTTAGGTATACAAAGACTCCAGGACACCAAACAGACATGACCAAAATAGAACGACCCCACAACATGTTATCATTAAAACAACAAGCACAGAGATAGAGAAAGAATACTGAAGGCTGTAAGAAAGAAAAAACAACTAACATTCAAATGTAAACCCATGAAAATAACAGCAGATTTCACAACGGAAACCTTAAAAGCCAGAAGAGCATGGAGTGAGGGTCTTCCAGGCACTGAATGAAAATAACTTTAACCCTAGGATACTCTATCCAGCAAAACTATCATTCAAAATAGATGGAGCAATAGAAGTCTTCTATGATAAGCAGAAAGTAAAACCAAGCCACCACTACAAAAGATTCTTCAAGAAATTCTCACATAGAAAGTGAAAGCAAACAAAACCATGAAAGGGCAGACAGTACCAAACCACACAAGAAGAAAGGGCAAGAAAGTAAACAGTAATATTGATTCAGCTGCACACAATCAAACCCTTAAACAACAAAGACAACTAAATGACAGGATCACCACATACCTATCAATACTAACACTGAATGTCAATGAACTTAATTCTCCCATCAAAAGGGACCATTTGGCAAGCTGGATTAAAAAGAAAGATTCAACAATGTGCAGCCTACAGGAGACCCATCTCATCGACAGAAACAAGCACTGGCTTGGGATGAAAGGCTGGAAGATCTACCAAGCCACTGACCCCCGAAAACAGGCAGGGGTAGGAATACTTATTTCAGACAAAGTAGACTTCAAACTTACATTCATCAAATGTAATGAAAATGAAAATACAATCTACCAGAACCTATAGGACACAGCAAAGGCAGTCCTAAGAGGAAAGTTTATAGCCATAAGTGCGTATATTAAAAGGTCAGAAAGTTCTCAAAGCAATTATCTAATGCTACATCTCAAAATACTAGAAAAACAAGAACAAGCAAAATCCAAATCAAGCAGGAGAGAAATCATAAAATTAAGGGCTGAAATCAATGAAATAGAAACAAAAAAAACATACAAAGAATCAATGAAACCAAAAGCTGGTTCTTTGAAAAAATAAATAAGATTGACAGACCCCTAGAAAACCTGACTAAAATGAGGAGTGAAAAAAACCAAATCAGTAAAATCAGAAATGCAAAAGGGGAGGTAACAACACACACCATGGAAATTAAGGAAATCATCAGAGACTACTTTGAGAACCTATATTATAATAAATTTGAAAATCTTGAAGAAATGGACAGATTTCTAGATACTTATGATCATCCAAAATTGAACCAAGAGGACATTAATCACCTGAATAGAGCTATAACACAAAATGAAAATGAAGCAGCTATAACACAAAATGAAAATGAAGCAGCAATAAAGAGTCTTCCAAAAAAGAAAAGTCCAGGACCTGATGGATTCTCTGCTGAATTCTATCAGACCTTTAAAGAAGAACTGATACCAACCCTCCTTAAACTGTTCCACAAAATAGAAAGGGAAGGAAAACTGTAGAACTCGTTTTGTGAAGCCAGTATTACACTCATCCCAAAACCAGGCAAAGACACCTCCAAAAAGGAGAACTATAGGCCAGTCTCCTTAATGAACATCCATGAAAAAATCCTCAATAAAATAATGGCAAACTGAATTCAACAGCACATCAGAAAGAGCATTCACCACGACCAAGTAGGCTTCATCCCAGGAATGCAGGGGTGGCTCAACATATGAAAATCAATAAACGTAATAAACCACATTAACAGAAGCAAAGACAAAAACCACTTGATCATCTCAATAGATGCAGAAAAAGCCTTCGACAGGATCCAACACCACTTCATGATAAAAGCTCTAAAAAAACTAGGAATAGAAGGAAAGTACCTCAACATTGTAAAGGCTATATATGACAAACCTACAGCTAACATCATACTTAACGGTGAAAAACTGAAACCATTTCACCTAAAATCAGGAATGAGATAAGGGTGCCCACTATCCCCACTCCTATCCAACATAGTCCTGGAATTCCTAGCCAGAGCAATTAGGCAAAAAGAAATAAAGGGAATACAAATAGGTAAAGAAACTGTCAAAATATCCCTATTTGCAGATGGTATGATCCTATGCCTTAAAGACCAAAAAACTCTACCCAAAAATTCCTAGACACCATAAACAGCTATAGCAAGGTGGCAGAACACAAAATCAAGTCAAAAAATCATTAGCTTTTCTATACACCAATAACGAACAAACTGTGAAAGAATATATTGAAACAATTCCATTTACAATAGCCTCAAAAAAAAGTCAGATACCTAGGAGTAAACTTCACAAATGATGTGAATGACCTCCACAAGGAGAACTACAAACTCCTGAAGAAAGAGATCGAGGAAGACTACAGAAGATAGAAAGATCTCCCATGCTCATGAATTGGTAGAATCAACATAGTAAAAATCGCTATACTACCAAAAGCAATCTACATGTTTAATGCAATTCCCATCAAAATCCCAATAACTTTCATCACAGAGATTGGAAAATCTACCCTAAAGTTCATTTGGAAACACAAGAGACCGAGAATAGCCAAGGCAATAGTCAGCAAAAAACGAATGCTGGAGGTATCACAATAACCGACTTCAAAGTATATAAAGCAATAAAAACAGCAAGGTAGTGGCACAAAAACCAGTAGAACAGAATAGAGGACACAGATATGAATCCACACAACTATACCCACCTTATTTTGACAAAAGTGCCAAAAATATACAATGGAGAAAAGACAGCTTCTTCAACAAATGTTGTTGGGAAAAGTAACTATCCATCTGCAAGAAACTAAAACTAGATCCATGTTTATCATCCTGTATTAGTATCAACTCAAAAGGGATCAAGGACCTTAATATCAGACGCAAAACTCTGAAGTTACTACAGGAAGGAGCAGGAAACACTCTGGAACTAATAGGTATAGACAAGGACTTCCTCAATAGAACCCCAGCAATCCAACAACTAAGAGAAAGAAAGGACAAATGGGACTTCATAAAATTAAAAAGCTTTTGCACAACAAAAGAAATGGTCTCTAAACTGAAGAGACCACCCGCAGAGTAGAAGAAAATATTTGCCAGCTATGCATCAGACAAAGGACTGATAACCAGTATATATAGGGAACATAAGAAACTAAACTCTCCCAAAATCAATGAACCAATAAAGAAATGGGCAACTGAACTAAACAGAACTTTCTCAAAAGAAGAAATTCAAATGGCCAAAAAACACATGAAAATAATGCTCACCATCTCTAGCCATAAATGAAATGCAAATCAAAACCACATTAAGATTTCACCTCACCCCTGTTAGAATAGCCATCATCAAAAACACTACCAACAACAGGTATTGGCGAGGATGTGGGGAAAAAGGAATCCTCATACACTGCTGGAGGGAATGCAAGCTACTACAACCACTCTGGAAAAAAATTTGGAGGCTTCATAAAAATCTAAACATAAATCTGCCATATGGTCCAGCAATCCACTCCTGGGGATATTCCCAAAGGAATGCGACACAGGTTATTCCAGAGGCACCTGCACACCCATGTTTATTGCAGTGCTATTCACAACAGCCAAGTTATGGAAACAACCAAGATGCCCCACTACTGATGAATGGATCAAGAAAATGTGGTATTTACACACAATGGAATTTTACTCAGCCATGAACAAAAATGAAATCTTATCATTCGCAAGTAAATGGATGGAACTGGAGAACATCATTCTGAGTGAGGTTAGCCAGGCTCAGAAGACCATAAATCTTATGGTCTCCCTCATATGCAGACTTTAGATCGAGGGCATATACAGCAATGTTGTTGGACTTGGGTCACATGACAAGAGGAGAGCACATACGGGAGGTATGGGGATATGTTGAAAACCCAAAACATAAAAGCATTTGATGTCCCCACTCCAGAGGAACTAATACAGAAACCTTAAAGCGACAGAGGTCAACACAAGAAGGGGATCAGGAGCCAGTATAAAGATCAGTTAGAGATGAATCAACTTGGGTGGAAGCAATGCTAGGAATCTCTCTGCATAGTTATCCTTAACTCAACTAGCAAAAACACCTTGTCTTTCTTATTATTGCTTATGTCTTCTCTTCAACAAAATTAGAGATAAGGGCAGAACAGGTTCTGCCTGGAAGCGAGTGGGGGTGTGGCAGAAAGGGTAGGGGCAGGGGGCAGGGGGGATAAATGACCCAAACAATGTATGCACATGTGAATAAATGAATAATAAAAAAAGGTGAAAGACCTCTACAATGAAAACTATAAAACCTTGAAGAAAGAAATTGAAGAAGATACCAGAAAACGGAAAGACCTTACATGTTCATGGTGGGCAGAATTAACTGTGAAAACAGCTGTACTACCAAAAGGACTTTACAGATTCTATGTAATTCCCATCAAAATCCCAATGTTGTTCTTCACAGAAATAGAAAAATAAGTCCTATTATTCATGTGGAAGCACAAAAGACCCTGAATGGCCAAATCAATTTAGAGCAAAAAGAGCAATGCTGGAGGTATCACAATACCAGACTTCAAATTATACTACAGAGCCATAGTAACAAAAACAGCATGGCACTGGAACAAAAACAGACATGATGACCAATGGAATACAAAAGAAGATCCAGAAATTTGTTCACATAGTTATACAGCCATCTGATTGTTGAGAAATACACCAAAAACATACATACTTCAAATTACAATGGATAAATTGCAAAGAAAAGACACCAGACAATAAACCAAATACCCTTGAAGGTATAAAGAACACCGGTAAAAGTTACACATATAAAAAGTCAGTGTTAATTGTCTGTAATTCATTTTTCCTACATTATTTTTAATTGCATAAAAACTATAAATCCATGCTGATTTGGCAAACAATGTATAAAGAAGTATTTTGTGAAATAATAATACTGAGCTAAACACAGAAGTAAAAGGAGCTAATTTTTATATACTATAGAAATTAAGTTGATATCAATTCAAACTTGATTATTACAAATTAAGATGCTATTTGTAATTCACAGGGAAACCATGAACAAAATTACTAAAAATATACTGTACAAGGAACAAAATGGTAAACTAGAATATATATACATTCCAAAATAGAAACTATAATGGAAAGATTTAATAACAAAAATAATATAAGCTATAAAGAAAACTAATAGCAAATGGTGGAAGTAAGTCTTTCCTTATCAGTAATTCTAATTAAAGTGCAGAGATTGGCAGAATGGATTTAAAAAATAAACTATGATCAATTTATCTGCTATCTACAAGAGACTCAATGTCGATCTTAAAGGTAGAAATAAATTTAAAGTTAAAGGACAGAAAAGATCCTAGATTCCTGTCCTTCACCCTGTACAAATATCAATTAAAAGTGGATCAAATACTTTCAAATAAGGCCTGAAACTTTGAAACTAGTACAGGAAAGAATAGGGAGTACACTGGAACATGTAGTCATAGGAAATAACCTCCTAAATAGAACTTTAATAGTTCAGCAATTAAGAGAACAGACTGACAAATGGGACAATCTGAAACTAAAAGGCTTCTGCACAACAAAGGAAAGGGTCACCAGACTGAAGAGGCAGCCCAAAGAACGGGAGAAAATCTTTGCCAGGTATACATCTGACATGGAATTAATAATGAAAATTTATAGGGATCTTAAAAAACTAAACTTCCAAAGAATCAGTGACCAAATAACCAAAGAAGAAATGGGCAAATGAACTGAACAGAAATTTTTCAAAGAAAGAATTCCAAATGGCCAAAAAACACATGAAGAGCATCCCTGGCCATAAAGGAAATCCAAATCAAAACCACATTAAGATGCATTTCACTCCTGTCAGAATGGACCAAGAACACAAACAGTAGCAAATGTTGGAAAGGAACAAATGCTGGAAAAAGGAACACTCACACACTGCTCATAGGAATGTAAACTGGTATGCAAGTCGCTCAAAAAAAAAAACTAAAAATAGAGCAACCATATGATCCTAAGTACATATCCCAAGGAATGTTAAGTCAGGACACAATAAAGACACTTGCACACCCACATTTATTGTAACATTTATTCATAGTAGACAAGCCCAGATGCCCCACAACTGATAAATGGATTAAGAAAATGTAGTATATGAATATACAATGGAGTATTAGTCAACCATAAAAAAGAATGAAATTTTATCATTCGCAAGTAAATGGATGGAAGTGGAGAAAATATCATGTGAAATAAAGTAAGTCAGTACTTCTGCATGTGTGTGTAAGTATACACACAAACACACATTCCCAATAGTTGGACTATTAGAGGAGACTAGGGGAGAAAGGAAAGAAGAGAATGATAGTGAATAATACTGAAATACATCGCATCTGTAGGAACAAGACACAATGAATTGTGTTGAAAACTGCTGAAAATACAGGGTGGGGAAAAAGGTTAGGAAGAATAATACAGTGCAATATATTTACAGGTAAAATAACAAGGCAAAACCCCACTGAACAATGAACAGACACTTAAACAATGAAGGGCAGGAATGAAAAACAGGTCATATTAAGGGGAATGTACTAGTGGGACAGGAAGGGTAAGTGAAGAGAGTAGAGAAGGGTGAATATGGCTGATATATTTTGTACACATATATGAATACGGTACACTGGAAACTGTCAAGTCATTTTAAGAAGGGGGAGGGGAAGAGGGAAAATAATGGAGGGAATGAGCTAAACTAGGCTATGTTGTAGGCATATATGGAAATGTCACAATGAAACTCCCAGTACAACTATAATATACTAATAAAAAACATTAAGGAAAAAAAAGATATCCAATGCAAATGGTAACCAAAAGAGTGGCTATACCAATATCATGTAAAATTGACTTTAAGATAAAAATCGTTAGATAATTGTTACATACTGATAAAAGGGCCAATCCATGAAGAAGGTACAATAATTACAAATGCATATGCTCCTAACAGATTCCCAAAAATTTATGAAGCAAAAACTGATAGAATTAAGAAAGAAATAGTGCAAAAGTAAGAGTTTGAAACATTAATACCCCACTTTCAATAATGAACAGAACACTAACAAGATCAACAAAGAAATAGATATGAACAACACAACTGTGTTAGTCTGCTTTCTGTTGCTGTAACAGAATCCCTAGCAATCCCTAGGTGATTAAACTCAATGTCCAGTATCCTCCCTCCCTAGAAATCAGGGATGGAGTGGGGGTAGAAAGTTGTAAACCTCTGAACATATGGTGAATTCCTCTAGCAATCAACCCCTATCCTGAAGCTATGTTGGGGTCTGCTGCCAAGAGTCACCTCACTTGCATAAACTCCAGAAAGGCAGAAGCAGCTAGCTATGAATAACAAAAAATACTAACCCCTACCACTCAGAAACTCAAAGAGTTTTGTGAGTTCTCTGTCAGGAGCCAGGGACAAAAACACGTATATGAATTATATCATATCTTCTCAAACTGCTAAAAAATAAAAGGGAACACTTTGTAACTCATTCTATTATCTTCACACAAAACCTAGAGAAAGACATCACAAGAAACCAAAATCCTTTGAGAATGTAAATGCAAAAACCCTCACCAAAATAGTAAAAGGATTACACCACAAAACCTAGTGGGAATTATCCCAGAAATGCAAGGGTGATTCGATATATGAAAATCAATCCATATAATACAACAAATTAAGAGGGAAGCCCACATGATCCTCTCAATTGATGCAGAAAAGCATTTGACACAATCCAACACCATTTCATGATTAAAAAAAAAATAAAACTCAACAAACTAGGAAAGGAAGTGTAGGAAGTGTACTTCCTTAATAAGACAAAAGATATTTATAAAAATCTCACAGATAACGTCATTGTCAATGGTTAAAGACTGAAAGAAAATCCTCCTCAGATCAGAAACAAGGTAAGAATGCCTGGGCTCACCATATATATTCAATATTGTAGTAGAAGTCCTAGTCAGTGCAACTAAGCAAAAAATTTAAAAAGGAAGGGAAGGAAGGAGGAGAGAGAAAAAAGGAAGGTAGGAAGGGAAGAAAGGAGGAAGGAAGTATGAGGAAAAAAAGTTATCCAAAGTGTAAGGAATCAAAACGATCTCTATCTACATATGACACAAGATTATATATAGAAAATCCTAATGAACTTAAAACAGAAACTACTAGAGATAATAAATTCAGCAAAGTTGTACGAAGACAATATATAAGAAAACTTCCATTTCTATACATTAGCAAGGAGCAATCTTAAAAGTAAATTAAAACAATTTCACTTACAAAAGAATTGAAAAAGTAAAATCAATTTAACTAAGGAAGTATAAGACTTGTACACAGAAAATTACAAAGCAGTTAAAAGAAAGTAAAGAAGACATAAATAAAATGAAAAAGCATCCTCTGTTCAATGACTGAAAAACCTAGTTGGCTAAAACAGCAATATTCCTAAAACTGATCTTCAGAGTCAAGATTCCTCAACTGCCTTCTTTGCAGAGATGGGCAAGTGGGTCCTAAACTTCATATGGAATTATAAGAACAGTGAATAACTGATTTTGAAAAAGAATGAAGTTGAAGGTCTCATGCTTCCTGACTTCAACACTTTCTATAAAATAACAGTAATCAAAAATAGTATGATATTGACAAAAGAACACATAAATCAATGGAACAGAACTGACAATCTGGAAAAAAAATCTATGCATCTATGGTAAACTGACATTAAACAAGGGTGCCATGTTCATTCAATGAGGAAACAAATGGTGTTCAAACAAACTAAGTAGCCACATGCAAAATAATGAAGTTGGGTTCTCACCTCACACCATACACAGAACTTAAGCTAAATGGATCATCGACACAAACATAAGGGCAGAAATGACAAGCTCTTAGAATAAGCTGGGGGAATAAGCTGGGGACATAACTTAAGTGGTTAAGCACCTGTCTAGCAAGCATGGGGCCCTAGGTTCAAAACCCCAGTAACACACACACAGACACACACAAACACACACAAAGGATTACAACAGAATGAATTAGAATAGAAAACCCAGACCTAAACTCATGCAGCTACAGCTAACTGATTTTCAACAAAGGAGCCCAAAACACATGATGAAGAAAAAAGAGCCTCTTCAACAAATGTTGCTGGGAAAACTGAGTACCACATGTAGAAGACTGAAACTAGATCCCTGTCTTTCACCCTGTACCAAAATCAACTCAAAGTGGATCAAAGACCTTAATATAAAGACTGAAACTTTGAAGCAACTCCAGGAAGTAGTAGGAAATACACTGGAACATATAGGTGTAAGGAATGACTTCCTAAGTAGAACTCAAAAGGCTCAGCACCTAAGAGAAAGAATGAACAAATGGGACTGCATCAAACTAAAGAGTTCTGCACAGCAAAAGAAAATGTCACTAGACTCAAGAGATAGCACACAGAATGGGAGAAAATCTTTACCAGCTATTCATATGATAAGGGACTAATGTCCAGAATCTACCAGAACTCAAAAAGCTCAACCTCCAAAGAATCAACATCCCAGTGAAGAAATGGGCACATGAATTAAACAGGGAATTCTCAAGAAAAAAAAGGTACAAATGGCCAGTAAATACAGGAGGAAGTGTTCAACTTCCCTGACTAAAGGAGATGCAAATCAAAACTACACTTAGATTTCATCTCACCCCAGTCAGAACCGCCATATTCAAGGGCAATAACAACAAATGCTGGTGGGGATGTGATGAAACAGGAACCCTTATACACTGCTGGTGGAAATGAAAATTAATATAGCCATTATGGAAAGTGGTATGGAGATTCCTCAAAAAGCTAAAGATAGAACTGCCATATGATCCAGTGATACCATTCCTGGGCATCTACCCAAAGGAACATTAAGTCAGAATACAACAGAGATACCCGTACACCCATGTTCATTACAGCACTATTCACCAAAGCCAAGCTATGGAAACAACCCTGATGGCCTACAACTGATGAATGGGTCAAGAAAACATGGTATATAAACACCACAGAGTTTCACTCAGCTATAGGAATAATGACATGTGGAAAGTAAATGGATGCAATTGGAAGACATTATGTTAAGTGAAATAAGCCAGGCTCAGAAACACAAAGGCCACATGTTTTCTCTCATACATGGAAGATAGATCCAAAAGATAAACCTATACACAAAAATAAGCATGAGCATATACAAACTCAGATGTAGAGCATATTTGTGACAGGGGTAGTATTCTATGGAACTCAGGGAAAGTAAAAGAATGATACAGCATCAGTAATATTGCATTACATAAGATGTGAAGGTAGAGGATATAAGGATGTGTACTGAAAGCTGTTGAAAAACGGGGGATGAGAGGTAAAGCGGTAAGAGAGTAATGGAAGGGGTTGAATAGATCAAAGTAAAGTATACTCACAGCAGGGATACATTGAGAATCTCCTCTGAACATGGAGTTAAATATTAATAACTAAAGACAGGACTGTAGAACAGGCATGGGGTGGGGGTACTAGAGGGAGGGGAAGGATGAATGAAGGAGATTAAGGTGAGGGTTGATAGACTTCATATACGTATATCAAATAGAACAAAGAAACCTCTTGCAATTGCTTTAAGTGGGTGGGGAGAGGGCTAAGGGGGAGAGACGACAGGGAGTGATCTAACTAATGTACAGTATAAGCCTATTTGGAATTGTCAATATGAATCTCCCACCCCATATAATGAGTATATCCTAATATAAAATTTATAATAAAAAACTAGTACAACCAAAAAAAAGCCTCTCAGAAAAGAACATCAGAACTTGACAACTCATTATTAGATATAATACCAAAAGAATTTACAGATAAAACTGACTTCGCCAAAATTAAAAAAAAAAAAACTTAAGTAACTAGGACACTATCGATAAAAGGAAAGATAACACAAAAAGTGTAATAAAGTATTGACAAATCATGTAGTTGATAAGGGTTTCATATCCTTACAACCCAACAACAAAAAGATAACCCAATTAGGGGTAGGGACATTGCTCAAGTGGTATAGTGCCTACCTAACAAGCACAAGGCCCTGAGTTCAAATCTCAGAACCGCCAAAACATAACAGGCAAAAGGATTCAAATAGGACATTTCTGCAAAGAATTCTACAAATGGCCAATAAGTACATGAAAAGATGTTCATCATTAGTTATTGGACAAATAAAAAATTAAAAACAATGGGATCCCACACCACATTCTACTATATGGAAATAATACAAACAGAACAGAAAATTACAAGTGTAGGGAAGAATATGGAAAACTGGAACTCTCAGACACTGATGGCAGGAATGTAAAATGGCAGTCCATATTGGGAAACAGTTCTTCAAAGCTTTAAATGCAGAATTCCCACATGACCCTCTAATTCTACTCCTAGGTACATATACAAAATAGAAAACATTTTTCATGCAAAAGTATGTTTAGAAACGTTCATAGCCTCATCATTCATAACAGCCAAAAGGTAGAAACAACCCCAACTGATGAATGAGTATAGAAAATGTGGTACATCCATGCAATGGAGTATTACTTGGTCATATAAGTATAGAATGAGATACTGATACAACATTTGGAAACCTTGAAAACATTATGCTAAGTAAAAAAGTCAGATACAAAGAGACACATATTATATAATTCTATTTATGTGAAATGTCCAGGATCCACAAGTCCACAGACACAAAAAGCAGAACAGCAGTTGTCAGGGGTAGCAAGGAGTGGGCAAGGGAGTGGGACTGCTTAATGAGTACAGGGCTTGTTCTGGGAGTGATAAAAATGTCCTGGAGTTAGATAGTGGTAGTAATTGTAGAACACTGTGAATGTAGTAAAAGTCACTGAATTACATACTTCAAAAGGGTAAAATGATATAAAAATTATGCTAATTTAAATATGACTGCAACTTTTAAAAAGAAAAAGGTTCTAAGATAGACAAAATGTTATTTCTACATTATAGATGAAATACAGAAGTCATGTCATTTGTCTCAGGTCAGAATAGAACCAAAGTTGGCTAGAAACCCTTCCATTTAATCACTTAAGCCACTATCTGGAGTCATGGGTCATATGAAACAAAACAGGAGGTTAAGAAAGGAAGACCCTTTTTCCCTCACCCACACGTGCCTGTGATGAAAACCTATCACCTAGCTTCCCTGGAGGGTGTGGAGAGGAACCCAGCCTGTGCATGCAACATAAGGGCTGCACTACTGAGCTATAATCTCAGACTTGGTTTTTTGGATTTTTTTTGGGGGGAGAGGGTTGTTGTTTGCTGTTTGTTTTTTGAAACAGGGTTTTTGAGTGGAGTCCAGGCTGGCCTGGAACTTGTAATCTGCCACCTGAGTCCTGGGGTTATTTATGCCTGTAACAAAACTCTTGCAGAGAACTTCCTAAACTGCCTTTTGCTGTATACTGAAGCCCTTTGCAACACACCGTCTCCTATAAGGAATCTGTGACATAACCCTGTAAGAACCTGCTGTTTCAAGACAGATAAATCGGGTTCAAGACCAGCCAGGGCAAAAAGGTATCACGGTGTGGTGGTCAGCACCTGTGGTCCTGGCTACGCAGGAGGCATCACCCTGGCCTGGGCAAAAACGCAAGGCCCTATCTGAAAAACAGCTAAAGCAAAGCCATGGCTCAGTGGGCTATTGGACTGGCTCGAGTGGTAGAGCACCTTACTACCAAGCATGTTGCCCTGAGTTCAAATCCAGTACTGAAAAAAAAATTGGCCCAAGTGGCCTAGCAAGCGCGAGGCCCTGAAGTCAAACCTCAGGCCTACCAACAACAGCAAAACCACCTTAATGTGCTTCTCACTTCTGTATTAACAGCTTCCCCTTGCCTCGGTGTCCTTGGACTTACCTATGTTCTCCACAGCACGCACACCCCAAGGGGTCCGCTGCTTCTCCCAAATAAACTCAGGGTGCCTTACAGTCTCTCATTTAGGGTGACAAACCAAAAACAGCACAAAAACTAAAGTCAAAATTCAAACCTAAATCCCTTTTGGTTTTTTGTGTGGAGGGAGCACGTGTGGCTACCGGGACGACTGAGAGCAGCGACAGAGCAGGGGACAGCGGCAGGAGGAGGAAGGGCCGGGGCCTCACTCACCGCTCAGGCCTGGCAATGCCACCGCCTCCGCCGCCGCTGAGAGGCGCGCGAGGACCAGCGCTGCAGCTCCTCCAACGCCCGCCCCAAGCGCCCCGCTTGCAAAACCGCGGACAGAAGGAGCAGCGTGGAGGAGGAGCCGGCGGTGCGTGGAGAGGAACCCGGTGAGGAGCCGACGGGCACCGCCTCCCTCCCTCCCCTGCGCCTGCGCCCTGGAGTCCCAGCGCAGGTTTTCCAAATACTTCAGCGCTGGCTCCTCCAGGTGCTTCCTGCAGCGAGCTTCTTTTAGAATGACGGAGGAATGATATACTCACTTTGACTGCAATTCACTAGTCAAAATAAGTATTTTTAAAGTTTTTAAATAAAAAAATTGAAATAAGGAGCTATCTTGGAGCCTAAAGCAAAAGGGAAACAGTAATGCTGTTTTTATTTAAAATTTGATATTTTGTTCATCGTAGATTTCGTTTGCATTAATTTCTATTTCTAAATATTGCATTAAAATGTTTTAATATTTAACTTGAGAATTGAGTGTCTTGTCTCACCCCCAGGACAGCTCTGCCTGCTGTCACTTCGTGTAGTGGCCCCAGAAGTCTACAAGAGGTGCACGTGACGACCCCCGTCATCCCCAGGGTCTGTGGAGGGTTGGCCAGGAATTTCCAGGAGCTCAGACACAGAGTCCTACAAATCCGTAGCAGACAGCGGAGAAAGGAGAACTGTGCAGTTTCCAGGATACTGGCCCCTACTTTACTAGTGAGTTTATTAACATTCTTTCTGTTAAGTCATCACTACGTTAGTTAGTAGCTTCACTATTCTAATAATAAAAAATTAAAACCTCAATAATACCTAATAATACATATCCGGATACTAATTAATAATATCTATTTAAACCTACTTGCTTAAACGACAAAATTTGATCTCATTTATGCCTCACCACAACTCTGGGAGGTTGGGTCTAATGTTATCAATATCATCTGATTTTACAGTTGAGAAAACAAGATCACAGTGGTAAACTCTGTTGCCCAAGGTCATCTAGCATGAACATGTAAGAGAACCTGGATTCAAACCATACTGACACCAGAGCCCTTATTTGGAATCACTAAGAACAAACCTCCTAATTCTTTACCTGAAAATTAATTGGTGAGAATTTTAGCTAAAAAGCATTACAACTCCAATTTTAAAAACTCAATAGGCACAGTTGGGGTAATTACTCGTATAGTGTATACATCAATGAGGGAAACAATCATTTCTTAAACGTATATAACCAACCATTTCTGCTCTTTGTAAAACTAGTAGTGAAAGGAAGCACACTCCACAAAAATATGCTAACCCATAGCCCCAACCTTGTTTTAGGATGCCTGAACTTCAATAACCTCCTTCTCTCCTCTGGAGCATTTGGGGCACCAGGTATTTGTACTACAATCTGTGGGTGCCCTATCAGTTCATGCTGTAACAACAGCTCTTATTCGAGATTCTAGATTGTTGCTCTCCAATTGGCCACCAGCATTGGTGCTGATCACCACCCACTCTCCCTAGAACCAATGCTGCTACCACCAATCTGAGGAGAAAGAAGTCTGGTCTCCTATTTTATTAGGACTTCTTTCCAACAGCTGTCACCAGGTCTTACAATAAAACCAACCATCAAATTACCATCTAAAAATACAGAGGTTTCTCTCTCTCTCCTATATAAGAGGTTTCTTTATTATGTGGCTACTCTGTCCCAAACATTGTGTTAAATGTATTACATGTGATTTCTTGTTTCATTGATACATAATTTGATGTTACTCATCCATTGTCTTTTCTTAGGAAATGACAATTTCCTAAGAAATGTGTCAACCAAATTGTACTCACACCTTCCAAGGCTCCATGCTTGTTTATCCTGTCATCCTATACAGAGGTATAGGACCAATCTTTCTGAATTTTTAATCTCTTTGAGAATATAACTCTTTAGTCGCTTGACCCCAAAAAGCAGTTCCAGATTTTCTTCTGATGCTCCTAGACATCAGGCCCCTGTCTACTCACTGTTCCCAAGGACTGAACAATATTCCTTCCACCTCTGGACTTCACCTGACCTGAAATGTCCTCTTCCTCCCTCTCTGCCACTGTAGCCTCATGCTTAGGAGTATAATTGTGTTGTCTGACTCAAAAGAAAATCCCTACTTCCTGTTGACTGGCTGGATACCCTTGAACAACTCTTTTCCCTTCCCAGAGCCTGAAATGGACAGTAAAGCTAATACAACACCTACATACTCAGAGCTTGTCGTGAAATTAAGTGAGATAATACAGTAAAGGGCATTGTGCAGTACTGGTACAAAGTAAAGATCAATACACTACTGTTATCATTGTAATTATTGTTATAATTATATTTCAAGCCTTGGTTTCTTCTGCTCTTTCATGATACCCATTCCTAACCACTCCAGGCCATAATAATCTCTTTTCTTTCAATTACTCAAAGCGCTTTCCCAATCACTGTTTTAATGATTAGGGATTATCACTGTGATTAGTTTCCCTTCAGTGTACACGCAGTTGTCTTCTCTCAAGTACACGGAGAATTCCTTATTAAGGAAGAAAGAGGAAGGAGGAGGAGGAGACCCTGCATTTTGCCTCTTTGAGTGACCGAGGTCATTACACCTTGCTCTGAGAATTTCCCCCCTTTTAAAGTTGAATGTGATTCTGGTTAGTTAACCCGAGAGACGATTTTGCATTTAATGAACAGCCATGGATCTGGGGGTGGGAGTGGAAGTGGGAGATTGAAATTAGAGACTACAGATGGAGACAGAATTGAAAGGAAACTCTTTCATAACCCTTCGTCTCCTTTCATCTAAGAACTGCTAGAAGTCGGTAATAACTTAGAAGCTAAAGAAGCCTTGCCATCGTGTGCCCCACGTCCTTTGTCTTCTTTCCCAAGACAACAGCCAACAGAGGAGTTGGTGGGGATGAGCGAAGGTTGGGGTACCTCTACTCGCACGACTTGCCAGGGACTGTGACTACAATTAATTACAGGAACTAAGAAAGCAGACTCAAGAGTTTTAACGCTGGGTGTGCGGTCTCGGTTCCTATCTTACGGACTAGCTCTCTGAACATCCTGCGCCTCGCCCACCCTATGGGTTGGGGGTGGGTGGAGGGGCGGAGACAAGCTTGGGGGCGGGGCGAGGCGGTGACCAGCCCGAGGCACAGCAGCGGGTGGCGAGCTCATTTCGGGAGCAGCGCAGCGAACGCAGGTTGCGGTGTGGGGCTGAGGTTAGAAGGCAGGCGGGCGAGATGAGCCGGGCGCCCGCGTTCCTGAGCGCCGCAGAGGTGCAGAGCCACCTGCGCAGCTCCAGCCTCCTCATCCCGCCCTTGGAGGTGGCTCTGGCCAATTTCTCCAGCGGCCCCGACGGAGGGGTCATGCAGCCCGTGCGCACCGTGGTGCCGGTGGCCAAGCACAGAGGGTAAGAGAGAAAGGCTGGGGGCAGGGCTAGGGGAAACTGGAAAAAAGGACGAGGAGAGAGCGTGGGAAAAGGGAAAAGAGAGCTTGTTTAATTTGCTAATAACAGCTGTCACTTAATATGTGCTACCGACCATGCCAAGTGGGACCTAGTTTAATTCAACACACTCTCCTTGGTAAGGTACTATTGATGTCACCATTTACTGGTAGGAAACTGAGATTCAGAGAGGTTAAGTAATTTACTCAAGCTTACACAGCTAATATGTGGCAGAGCTAGGATGGTTTTCGGGTCCAAAGCCAGGCCCTTGAACATGGCATGCGTCCTGCCTAAGGGAAAGAAAGAGCAATGGGGTACCAGGAAAGTGTGGGGTGGGGGACAGTGATGGAGGAAGCATAAAGGAAGGCGTCTGAAAACTTCGTAGAAGGTTGAGACAGCTTTCTTTTTCCTTGTAGCTTCCTGGGGGTGATGCCCGTGTACAGTGCAGCAGAGGATGCTCTGACCACCAAATTGGTCACCTTCTACGAAGGCCACAGCATCACCTCTAGCGTACCCTCACACCAGGCTACCGTGCTTCTCTTCGAGCCCAACAGTGGCTCCCTGCTGGCGGTGAGCCCCTCCCTATAGTGGGGTAGACCAAGTCCTTGAAGGCAGAGCTAGACTCAGAAGTTAGTGCTCCATAAATGGGAGGAGTTTTGATTATGACAAGTGACCTCTACATGTGACTGGAGCCTAGTGACAGTGAAGGTTGTTATCTGTGACAGTGTGTCTATTTCGAGGACTGACTGAGGATGCAAAACCTAGCATCAAACCCACTGTGGCTTCAGGTGTGACCATGTGGAAAGAATAATCTCTTTATTCTTATCTATGTTCTTGTCACACATGAGATACTGTGAATACATAGCTTGGACTACCCTGTAGTTGAAGAAAACATTTGAGAAAGCATTTATTTGCTGAATGCCTATCAACATGGAACAGAACATGTGAGAATCTTTCCTGAGGAATACACAGTTAACTGTTTACATGTCTAATCATAGTATCAAAAAAGTATCAGTAGCTCACATTTATTGAGCACTTTTTATGTCAGTCAAGGTTTATAACACTTCATATGTGTTAACCCTCAAAATACTTAAAACCACCCATGCAGTGGGTCATATTATTTCCCCACTTTACAGAGGAGGAAGCTGAATCATAGAGCAACTCTGTCCAACTTACTCAGGTCTATGTAACTAATAAGTAGCATAACTGGACTTCAGACCTCTTCACTCTAAGTCTGTGACCTCTCCTATCTTAAGACTGTGCTCTACTGCCCTATTGCTTTTTCTGGAAGTACTGGGGTTTGAACTCAGGGTCTCATGTCTGCTAGGCAGGTGCTCTATCAATTGAGCCACATCCCTAGCCCCGTTTTTCTTTAGTTATTTTTGGGATAGGGACTCAAGTTTTTGCCCAGGGCTAGTCTCAGACCACAGTCCTCCTATCTATGCCTCCTGGGTAGCTAGGATTACAGACTTGTGCCCCACATCCCACATCTGGCCCAGGCTGGCCTTGAACCATGATCTTCCTGATCTGTGCCTCCCCAGTAGCTGGGATTATAGGCATGAGCTACCATGCCCAGTTCTGTTACCTTTTAAAACTGCCGTTTCTTAAGCACTGATCTGCCAGGCAGAAGAAATTGATCACATTGAATTCTGACAAATCCCTCCGTGACTGTGGTGCTGACATTCATAGTTCTTTAGTGTCCTCTGAGCTGGCACATCTTGCTGTGTGCCAGATGTTTTCATTTATGCCAGTGCACTTAATCCTCCCAGTAACCATCTAAACCACTGGCACTGTCTTTGCTTTTACAGGTGAGGAAACCAATACTTAGAGATGAAAACATTCAAAGTTGTATAGCTTATAAGTGGAGGAATTGGATCCAAGTTTGACACCAAGACCCCACTGTCTGTTGGATACTCTAAAACTTCCTAGGGCTACTCATTTAGAACTGCTCCTCTGAGTTTAAATAGTAGATGTGGTACACCTTGCTCACTGTCTCTCCTTCTTTCAAGGTCATGGATGGAAATGTCATAACTGCAAAAAGAACAGCTGCAGTGTCTGCCATTGCCACCAAGGTAAGATTAGTGACTGGCTGTGCTGAAGGCAAGCTGGTGGTTGGAGCTGGGTATGAGATGGAAAGACACCAATCTCTCTCTTGAGAGAGTAAGGGAGAATGAGAAACATTTTGGTATTGCTTTGGACATAGCTGGAATCCCAAATGCCAAATGTGAGATACAGGTGGAGCACAGGGATTTTCACAATTATTAGTTACCATTTTTTGTGTGTGACCTGATTCCTAGTACCTCACATACATAAGTCCCAATCTTCCCATCAACCTTGCAAAGATCTGGTTGTATCTATTTGCCAGGAAGAAGGATTGTGGTTTAGAGAGGTTATGTGAGTTACCCAACATCACACAGTTAAGAAATGACAAAGCAACTCCCAAGACTGCATTCTTGGCCTTGTACCACATTAGTCCTAGAAAGACAGTATAAGTTGTCCCATAGGCAAGAGCCAATACTGCACAAGAAGCAGAGGGTGAACAGAACAAATTAAGCCATGCTGATGTATTCATTCAGCACCATTGACAGAATTACTTCCTGTGTCAGGCACTGTTCTAACTGCTGGAGATGCAGTAGCAAGCAAAACAAAGTGGCACACATGGGTGGAAAACAAGAAATATTAAGAGTAAAGCATGGAGTAAGATTTGATTTAAAAAAATAGACAACAAAGATGCCTTTTTAGGTATTACATAATAATTGTTAATTAACAAATAACAAATATTAACAAATATTAATTATTGAATAATAATACTGTTATTTATGCAATAATTAATATTTTTAATCAATAAACGATTTATAGTGTGTTTTGAGTTTGCTAAAAAAATAAACCAACCACAAACCCACAGAGTATGTTAAGAAATTGAAACTAAAGCAGACTCAAGAGTATTAGAATAGGGTGATATTTATATTATTTTATTTATTTGAGACAGGGTCTTGCTATGTTACCCAAGCTGGTCTTGAACTCCTGAGCTCAAGTGATCCTCCTGCCTCAGCCTCCCAGTACCTGGGACTACAAGTGTACTCAGCTAAGGGAGTGGCACTTTAAATTATCCAGGGAGGACCACACTGAAAGGATGACATTTGAATAAAGACTGCAAGTAGTGAGTAAGGGAAATTTGCAAAAGTGTGCAGGAGCACTCCTGGCAGGAGCAGCAAGTGACAGGAGTGGTGATGTTTCTAAGCAATGTTGAGACATCCCACAAGAAAAACAGTATTTTTAGAGTTTAGAGTTGAAAAGGAGGCTTAGGAAATGGGGTGTCTGTTGGAGTTTGAAGCCTTTCATGTAAAATGGAAATGAGCATAAAGGAAATGTGGTGGTCTAGGGGAGGGTTAGAATAGCCAAGACCAGGTATTCAGATTGTATGTTGAGGATTTCTGAATATATGATGGAGAGGAAGGCTGTAAGGATTAATTTCAGGTATTAAAATTATTAGTTGCTGTTTAATGTGCATGATCCTATTCCAAATACCTCAAATGCATAATTCCCAGTCTTCCTATCAACCTTGCAAAGAAGATGTGAGTATCTCCATTTGCTGGGAAGAGGGACTGTGACTCAGAGGGATTATGTGCTAATGATATATGAAAGGAATATGGTATAGTTCTCACCTCAATTAACTGGTTCTTAATTATGTCCAGAGCCAACCCAGATCAAAATAGTCAAGAGACTTCTTGAGGTATGCTTGCTACTGATTTAAGAACAGAATGAGTCTTATAATGCTGCGTGATATTTATAAGAGACTTTGGTCTTTGTCAAAATAATTTCCCACCTGTTGTCTGAACTTGAGAGTTTCTGTGAGGAAGGTAGAGCCAGTATTACTGGCCTCGTTTTACACAGAATGAATTGGTGACTAGGGTGTCCTGAAGTTATACAACAAGGTGCCTATGGGTTTTTCTGAGGCTGCATGGTGTTCCTCAATCTCCACAGCTGTAAAATGTGAATAACAATAGGAGACTCCAGCTCACAGAGTTCTTGTCCAGACTAATTGAGATCATGAGGGTAAACACTGGCATGTATTAGTTGCTCAATGAAGTCACCATCCCTCCTTCCCCACCCTAGTGGGGAAGTTGCAACAAAATTACTTCTCCTTGATTGCTTACCAGGCTCTTGAGGGAGCTGAAGAAGGGACAGAAGACACCTAATACTTAAACCATATTTGCTTTCGTCTGACTGCCGTTGTCTCACTTTACCTTTTCCACCCTCATTTCTCTCAAATAGTTTTTGAAACCCCCCACTAGTGATGTGTTGTGCATCCTTGGGGCTGGGGTCCAGGCCTACAGCCATTATGAGATCTTCATGGAACAATTCTCCTTTAAGGAGGTAAGTTTGGGGGAGGGGATTAGGAGGAGGGAAGAGGAAAAGGACATAGCCAGTGACTTCTACTTATATTCCTTCACTGAAGCATGGGTTTTTCTGAAATAGTTTTGTTGACCAATCTTTACTGTAGTGACTTCCCTTAAAGTCCTGAAGTAGGTGATGGAGGTGAAGTATCAAAGGAAGTTCTGATCACCCTTTTCAGTTTCTGAGTTCACACAGCCTGAGGATATCATGAGCTATTCAGTTAGTTAAAAAGTCTGTTACACCTATTGTATGTGAAATGTCCTTTTAGCCCCTCGCTATGCTTCTCTTAGGAGAATCCAAGAGTCTTCAGGGCTGTGGAGCCAGAGACTGCGGGGTAAGGAGTCCTCATCATCTGCCTACTGCAGGCTACATCTCGGCACACTTTTTCCTTGCTGTGGCTCATGCTTCCTAGGAATTTTTATACTATTTTTATTCTGTTTTATGGATGCATATGAGAAGAATGGAACATTTAAAGTATAATTTTTATGATAAAAATATCTCTGTTTTAGGAAATATAGACCATAAGGAAGAAAATAAATGAAAAATATCCATTTATTTCTTTTCAAAGATAAGCAGATAATGTCCAATTTTCTCTCATCTTTTTTTTTTTTTTTGGCTCTACTGGGGTTTGAACTCCAGGCCTCATGCTTGCTAGGCAGGTGCTCTACTACTTGAGCTCAGACATGCCTCTAGCCCTTTTTACTGTGGTTATTTTGGAAACACTCTCTTGCTTTTTGCCTAGTCCTGCTTAGACCATGGTCATCCTATTTTAAACTTTCCTCATCAATGGGAGGACAGGTATGTACCACCATGCCCAGTTTTTTTCTGTTGACATGGGGGTCTCTCAGACTTCCCCTATCCCCAGGCTGGCCTCAAACAGGTATCCTCTCAAACTCAACCTCCCAAGTAGCTAGGATGGCACCCAGCTCTCTCCACAGTATTTTATAACAGTTTAAATATATTAGATTTGCATAGATGTATATCCTGTCTTTTCATTGAATGTTCTAACATCATCACTTTTCCAGATAATCTAATTTTTGCATGATATTTGCATAACTTTCTATCAAGAAGCATGACATGGTTAGCCATTTACTTACAACTGGGTATAATGGACTGTTTTCACCTTGGCTAATGAACTTTCTCATACATAAAATTTATTTCTATTATATTATATTTCCTTATGAGAGATTTTTTAGCTTATTTTCAGTTGAAGGATGACACCCCTGACCTGTTGAAACCTGTTAACAAGCTAACAAGTCCTCAGCTCCCAGTGCCTCCACTGACCATGCCCCAACCCCATTCTACCACCTTCTAAAATTCCTACTGTAGCTCCTTTTTCATCAACCACACCATTCATCCAAAACCGTTTTGATCTTTAATCCTTACATACCCATCAGAGATCAAGTTATTCCATGACATGCATTTCCATAAATAATCCTTTTTATGAATCACACCCACCACAACTCCTTTACAGGGTCTCAAACATGCAGTGTGACCTTCACACTGACTTTGCCCAGTTATCATTGCCATCTTTCAGACATGGAAACTAAGACAGAATGAGGTAATATCACTTCAGGACCAATATGTGACAAAGCAAAGATTGATATTTCAAGCCTGCCTGGCTCCAGAATTTGCTCCTCCAAACAATTCAGCATTATAGTAACTGTTACACCACCAACACTGAGTCCAAGCCTAAAACTGGAAATTTTCTACCCTTCTTTAAAGGAGGAAATTTGTAGGGAAAGCTCATTTTCAATTATCTGACAGGATATCTATTCATATTAATGTTGTACCCTTGATCAAGTGCCTTTGATGTAATGATTTAGACAACCACGGTCCCTATCCCAGAATGGTTCAACTTGCCTTTGGCACCCCGGGGCTTGGTGTAACATAAGCTGTTGAAAAGTGGCACCAGTATCCCTCTTGTTACCCCAATGAAGGTGAGAATATGGAACCGCACCAAAGAAAATGCAGAGAAGTTTGCAAACACTGTGCAAGGAGAGGTACGGGTCTGTTCATCGGTGCAGGAGGCTGTGACAGGTGCTGATGTGATCATCACAGTTACCATGGCGACAGAGCCTATCTTGTTTGGTGAATGGGTGAAGCCTGGGGCTCACATCAATGGTAAGTAGAGAGGCTCCATGAGCTGTGGGTAGGTAGTAGCCAGATTCCTCCCTAGACTGCACCCTGAGGCTGCATCTGCAGAGCTGTTTCCTTCATTATTTATATAGAATGCCTGAGCTTTGTAAGGGCCTCAGAAATGTGTGAGTCTGAAAAATGATATACCAGAATATGAACGGGAAATTGCAAACCTGAAACTGACAAATATTTCACTAATTTATGCTTTATAAAATGTAATATTACCACAAATCAACAGCTTTTTCATTCTTAAATATGAAGAAATTTAAATCCCAAAGTCTAAGTGAATCATTTGTTTGTAACACTTAAAACTATAAAACTTTTCCAAATAATTACAGTACTAAAGACATTTAATGTGACATGTAGATGCTTTTTATTATGTTTGGTAGGATGGAGGGAGGAGAGAAGGATACTAGGAGCCACTGAAGATCTTTAAATTATCCTAGAGTTTATAGCAAGAGCTGCTCTATAACAAATACTATTGCAGGTGCTGTTCTAAATTCTTTATATGCATTATGTCATTTAGTACTTACAACAACCTTATAAAGTAGGAACTATAATTATTATGACCCCCACTTTATAAGTGGATGAACTAAGGCATGGAGAGATGAACAGACTACTCTGTCTTGGTGACAGAGCTGGGGTTTGAACTGAGGCAGTTTATACTAAGAACCAAAGCTCTTAAACAATACTTGATGTTATCTTACAATAAGAAGATTGGCTTCTTAGCAAGCATGAGGCCCTGAATTCAAACCCTAGTACTGCCAGATGGACATTTTTACACTTTGGAAACCAGAGTGAAAGAAACAAATTGAGAAAACTGGATGGCGATGCAAGGAGGCATAAATGCTGCCTTATATTTGGATAAGATTCTATAGCATTTTCAAAGACTAGCTGCCCAGGGATGAATACAGCCAGCAGATGTGTTTTTTTTGGACCATAGATAAATCAAGAAATAACAGATGCAAATAAATTTCCTTCTTCTCTTTAAGGGGGGCGCACATCTAATGAACGTAGATGTGCATTCACACAGGACAGCAATTAGCTATCGCTGAATAATGACTTCCCTTGAGAAGGATGTACTCTCTTCTGGGTACCCAGGTCTCTACTATTTCCAAACCAATTCTTTGTCAGATTGGCTTCTTTTGATTGCCTGCCTGGCTCTGCTGGCATTTGGTTGAGACCTCTATTATTCTATATCCCTGTGGCAGGAGGCATCATGTGCTGGATTCATTGTTCTGGTTCTGGGCTCTGCAGAGCCCAGGAAGGTTCTTCAGGGCCAGGAAGGAGCCAGTTTTATTTTGTTTTGTTTCACTTGAGGCTTCTCTATGACCTTGACATTGGATTCTTTTGCCATCAATTAAAAGCATGTAGGGGTGAGCAGTGGGAATGATTGTCTAGCAAGAAGACACACAGAAAGGAGGGTGGGATATGAGTAAGCGCCAAGTGATATCTCTGTCTAAGATTTCTGTAAGGACATCATCCCTCCCAACAAGCAGAAGAGGCACTTAAGTGAAAGCCATGGTGCTGTTTCAGACCCAGATTCACCAATGAGCACATAACCTTAGCAGGACCTCTGCTCACAGCCTCAATTTGTGCATTGATAAATGGGAATCAGACATTGAAGTGTAATGTGAGGACTATAAATAGTACATAGAACATCCCACAGACAGTAGGTATCCAGTAAATAAATGTTAAGTGGCCTCAAAACCTTAAACTTGAGGTGGGATATAAAAGGGAAGGGAAAGATGGCAGGTATTATTTTTAATAACTATTCAGTCTTACCTGCTGGGAGGGGCTTGACCTAGAGAATGAGGCAGTACTCCGAATCTGAATTATTCTGAGCTGAGGGCTTGTTTTGCTATCTCATAGCCATTGGAGCCAGCAGACCCGACTGGCGAGAACTGGATGATGAGCTCATGAAGCAAGCAGTGCTGTATGTGGATTCTAAGGAGGCTGCCTTGAAGGAGTCAGGAGATGTCCTGTTGTCAGAGGTGAGCCTCCTGTCATCCATCAGAGCTGCTGCTTGACTGGCCTGACCTGGGCTCCAGGGTTCCATTAACTTCCCCAGCAGTTTGGCTTCCTATAGACTTTGGTCACTTCTTCTGCTAGTGGGGAAGAAGCTCTTAGGATCTTGCAACCCTTTTTAATTCCATTCCAGAATAATATGGCCATTATGCTGATGACATCTGTTTTCCTGTTGCCTCTGCTAGGAGGGAGAAGCTTGAGGGAGTTTTACACTGGGTTGTCCTTTAAAGGCAGGGGGATTGGGAAATAGCAGCCAATTGCAGCCTGGAAACTGTTCCTATTTGGCCAGCACAAGAAGACTATGATTGGCTACCTTCTGGCTACCTTTTTTCCTTCTAATCAGAGTATGGAAGCAAGCAAGAAGGGGGTGAGTACAAAAGTGCATGTTCAGATAACAACATGCCTTTTTCTTCACTGCCACAGGGACTTGGCAGGCCAGCCCCCTAGACATAAACTCAGATCTCTGTGTTCATGGTACCCAAAAGGTAGATGCTACCCAAAAAGAATTGCCATGGGCAGAATCCTCTCTGATATTATCAAATATCTCTGATATCTTTTTATCAAGTCTATCTATTTTCCATTTCAGGGTTATCCTGTGCTGGCTTCAGAAGCCAAACCTGAGCAAATTTCAGCTTCACTTCTGGTCAGTGTGTGTTTGTTTTACAGGCTGAAATCTTTGCTGAGCTGGGAGAAGTGGTGAAGGGGGTAAAACCAGCACACTGTGAAAAGACCACTGTGTTCAAGTCTTTGGGTAAGAACCATTGCTCCCTGGGTACAAATCCATTCAGCACACAAGGCAGGTTTACCAAATGGTAGAAAGAGGAATGAATGAGTCACAAAGCTGTATAGATAAGTCATTGTGAAATCATTGTGAAGTCCATCATTCAGATCAATCATTTACATCTTTTCAGGTAATGGTTAAGCCCATGCACTCTGAAACTGGGCAATCCTGGAGTCCCTTCTCTGTCATGCACTGGTGCCTGGACAAGTGACCTGACCTCTCTAAGTCACAGTGTCTTCACCACTGTTATTTTTGAGTTGTGAGAATTGAATGAGTTGTGCATGGAAAATGACTTGCACACAAGTGTCTTCAGTAAGTTACTTAGTCTTAGATCTAAATGCATTCAGAAGATATCCTTCAAAGTTGGGGGTAGGACACAGGGGATAAGCTGTTAAAAGAAAGTGAACTTAAGGGAAATGACAGACCCACCCTGAAAGAGATTCAGATGGGAAGTACAGCCTGAGACCTCTTTATTCCCTCCTTTCCTGCCCTCTCACTTGCTCCTTGGAGGATAGCTTTCATGGCTAGCCCCAAACTACCTGGATCAATAGTGATGGAAGCCAGCAAAGTATGGTCTCCCAGTGGTCAGTCTGACCATTGACTCAGCTCTGACTCAGCTCTCCCACTTTACCAGATTTAAAGAAACAGAAGTACATGAGAACAGAGCTGATATTCAGCTAATAAAGCCTACAATATCTAAATACTCCCAAACTGGTTGGTAAATACTTGATATCCTGAGTCCCTCATGACCTTCTATACTTCTTTATGATCAAGGAGCAAAAGTTTTAATGTTTGGCAGAGTATTAAGAGTGCTCTGGCTGCCCAACATCTGTGCCTTTGGTTAGTATCCTGGCCAACTGTTAAATATTTTTAAATCTCTTATGCACCAGAACACAGACAAATGCAGTATAAACTTTATCCAGAGCCTGGTTCAATGACATCCCACTGATTCACTTGTGTCTGGAAGCTTCAGAGTTCATAGCAGACCAGAGACCATCCAGCCTCCCAATGGAGACAAGATGCTGTAGAGACTGCTCCTTTGAGCAATTTTTGTTTTCTCACAATTGGATGTACCAGTTAGCTTACTGGCACATCCTTTATCTGACAGATGCATCCTTAGTACATAAATGTATCTATGTTGGGTACAAAGGTTAAAGTATGTATCTAAAATTACAGGTTGAATATTTCTTATCTGAAATAGTTGGAACTAGTTTTAGACTTGGAGGGTTGTTTATTTTGTTTTGTTTTTTGGAATATTTGCATAGACTTGACTGGTTGAGCACACCTAATCTGAAAATCCAAAATCTAAAATGATCCAAAATTGAAAACTTTTTTGAGTACCCCTGTGATCCTCTAAAAAAGTCAGATTTTAGAGAACATTTTGGGTTTCAGATTTCTGAATCAGGGGTGCTCAACTTGTACAAGACAAAGGAGAGATGCTAAAGATACAGGATTTGAGGTAGACCAGTGTCAGCAAACTATAGTTTGGGAGCCAAACCTAGCCAACCACCTCTTTTCAAATGATTGGGGGAGAGGGGTGGGGAAGGAGAATAAAAGGATAATCTTTAACAACACTTGACAATGACCTGAAATTAAAACTTTAGTGCCAATAAATAAAATTTTATTGAAACATAGGTAGGTTTATTCATTTACCTGTCACCTATGGCTGCTTTTCCACTGTTAGGGCAGAGTTGAGTAATTGTGACAGAGACCATATGGCCCACAAAACCTAAACTACTATTTGATTCTTCAAAGGTCAGTTTTTTGACCCTTGAACTAAATCTTAAGGGATATAAAACCTGGGCATTTCTTGCTTAGTATCATATTTCATGCCTTGACCTGCTCATTGTAGACCAGCCAGGCCTGATTCCACCTCTTCATAGCAATCCTTGTTATCCTGACGGGCATCAGAAACATGCACAGTGTATCAAAAAACCACCAGTCACAGGGCCTATGTTTCTGGAAAAATTGTTCCCACCAAAGGCAAACCAAATTTATGTCCATTCTAGGAATGGCAGTGGAAGACATGGTTGCAGCCAAACTTGTATATGATTCCTGGTCATCTGGCAAATGAGACAAAGCAGCTTTGTGTTGAGATGGATATCACAGCTCAAGGGATGCATAATTTGTCTCCTAATCCCTATACCAAACTAGGGAGCTCTGTGCCCCAGTGAACTATAGTTTTGTGCTTATCATGTATTACCTTAAATACTGAGCTTCCCATTCATGATTGTAATTGGAAAACAAAACTAGGTAACCATTTCTTCTGTTATAGCAGGTGATACTGCCATTCCCTTTCCTTGTATTTCACTAACTTCATATTTCCCTGAAATAAAGCATTTTCCAGTTCTGCAGTGTTTGTTTGGATAACTTCTGTTCCTTGTGGCAAAGAAATGAAGGGGATCATGTGCTTCCATTCATTCCCCAGAGGAAGTCTAAGGACTATAATAAAAATTTTCCTATTTTTAATTGTAATACAACTCACCATATATCTCAATACTTTTCATTCTTTTCTTTGCTACATCCCCAGCATAACTCACTATTTTAAAGTGTACAATTCAATGGTTTTTAATATATTCCAGAACATTTCCATCATCCTAAAAGAAACTTGGTGGCCATTAGTGAAACTACCCATTTTGCCCTCTTCTCTGCCCCTGGAAACCACTAGCCTACTTTCCACATCAATGTATGTGCCTCTTCTGGAAATTTTGTATAAATTGGATCATACACTAGGTAGCTTTTTGTATCTATCCTAAAGCTTTAAGGAACAATGGCATTTCTAAATAGGTCAGCACTTACTTGATCACAAAGGTTAGAGACAACACTTGTCTATCCCAAGTTGCATGAATGGTGGGGGAATGTAATTAATTGACTCTTATAATTAAGAAGTAGACAGGTAACTGGGTCCAGTTGCAGTTGTATCTAGAGGCTCCCAGTGTCATCAGGAACCGGTCTTGTTTTCTCCTACTTTCTATTTTCTTCAGTGTTGGTTTCATTGTTAAGCAGATTCTCCCCTAGGTAGTGGCAGGACAGTTGCCAGAAGCTCCTGAATTATACCCTGTCCTCTTTCTCTTCTTTCACAATTAAAAGTCCCCAAACTGAGACTCACTGGACCATCTAGGTTATGTGCTTATTTCCAAGCCTAACATCACAGATTAAAGAGATGGAATACTCTGTTTGACCAGGGTTGGCTTGTGTTTTTATCCTTTGAAGTCAGGTATGGAATCAACGCATCTGACCACATGGGCTGACAGTAAAAAAGGCTAAATCTACATTTAGGCCCCACCTGAATATGCAGATGGGAAAAAGCTTTCCTCAGGTCCTCTGAGTCTATAGCTAAGCTGTATTGCCCTTGTCCTGCCAAAGAACCAGTCAGTCTGAACCAGTTCCCACCTCCATCCCAAGGCTGTTATTAGATAAATCAGAAGCAAAGCAAAGCATGCTATTTCACTTTGTTTCCTATCCATACTCATCCTGTCAGGGCCTCTTCATGTTCTAAGTAGCTTAGTCAAAAGCATATTCCTGTCCACCAGGTTGTCTGGACAGAGGCCACTGTGCTAAAATATACACAAAATCTGATTCTGCACATCTCAAGTGATTGTGGAGTCTTTCTGAGAATTTTTTTTTCTTTTTTTCTTTTTTTTTTTTTTTTTTTTTTGGTTTGAGGCAGGGTCTCACAAGTCCAGGCTAGCCTCAAACTTGCTGTGTAGTCCAGGCTAGCCTCAAACTCGAGATCCTCCTGCCTCAGCTCCCAAGTGCAGGGATTACAGGTATGCACTACCATGCCCAGTTCCTTTCTGAGAATTTTAATAGTCACAACCCTATGGGAATATGTAGAGAAATCTGCATGATGGTGAGAATATTCATTCATATATTTCTCCATTCATTCTTCCCACAAGAGTCCCTATCATAACTCTACACTAGATACTGAGATATGAGAGAAAATAAATATTCCTCACCATCCAGAGAACACACAATCCAGAAGGAAAACAAACATGTGATAAGATAATTACTGTACAATGCTTTGGTGTTATAGGAACATATGGTATGTGGGGCCCAGCAGGAAAGAAGCACAAAATTCAGAAGGCACAACTGAAGATAATTTAATGAAGGGACTATTTGGAAAAGCACCACAGGACTAGCAACAGTAGGAAGTTGCTGCCACAGCTACATAAGTCCTGGAGCTAGAGCCAAGGGCTGCTAGATAGGGACTGGATGAAGGAGGGCACCTACTGCCATGCAAGGAAGAAGCATGTGGAATAAACACCCCAATCATTCTCTTCCACCCTCTTGTCTCCTAATATTACTACCATTGACCAACCCCAACCAGAATCCCAAGGGCAAGGGAGCCCTTTGATGAAGCCTGGAAGATCAACCACCTGTGACACAGAATAGTATAGAGAATAGCAGAGAGAAACCCTAGAGGGGCAAATAGAAAATGGCCTACCCATCTAGGAAGAGTAGCCAACCAGACTAAGAGAGGACAAAGAGGGTAAGTCTCTCAATGGGGTGGCTGCATGGAGAAGAGTTTTCCAAGCAGAGGGGTGATGGTGTACAAAGGCACAGGCATAGGAGAGTTAGTGAAGCTCAAGGAATGTGGTTGGGTTATAAATTGGGGATAGAGGAGGAATGGTTAGAGATGAGAACAAAGGTTTGAAAGAGAATAGGGCTCATGACAGTCCTTTGTGTAATGGTGAGAGCCTGAAAAGCAATGAGGAGACAGAAGGTAGAAAGAGAAGGTCTGTACATTGGAAGATTATTCCCCAGCACTGCAGAGAGTGAATTAAGAGACTGCTTAGGATGTACTCAACAGTCTAACCAATTGGGTGATAAAGGTAGAGGAAGAAGTATTGGGTTCAATTTACCATTCATCAAAAGTGGAGCTGGTGGAGTGGCTCAAGTGGTAGAGCACCTCCTAGCAAGCGTGAGGCTCTGAGTTCAAACCCCAGTCCCACCAAAAAAAGTGGAGATTTGGTGCTGGGTATCTCCACCTCAGCACTATCTACTACTGAATCTGGGTAACTTGTTGTGGAGGGCAATCCTATATACCATTGTTTCTACCTACTTGAGGTCAGTAGCAACCCCATCCTACTCATGACAACAAAAATATCTCCACATATTGGCAGATATTCCCTGGGAAATATGTGGAAAACAATCTTGGTTGAGAACTTGATTTGAGAGAAAGTGAGTTCAGTTCTAATATCTAGTGAGTTCAAACTCAATATCTAACATTGACTTTGAGGTACCTGTGAGACATTTGAAAGGAAATACCAAGTAAGACCTGGGCTTATGAATTTGAAGCTCAAAACAATAGTCTGGACTGGTAGTTCAGTTGTAGGAATTACAACCATAAAACCAACTTGTATTTATATGATACTCCAAAATATAAACACCAAACATAACTTCTCAAATTCCTCTCTTCAATGAAATTCTCCCAGCTGCTTGCCTTTCTTATTGACTTTTGTGTCAGAGTAAATAGGAGGGGAAAAAGGCAGAGTATGTAGGAGGCTGTTAGGGCTCAAATATCATTGGATTGAGATATTGTAAGCTTCTAAGAGATGGAGGTCTGAAATCAGTGAACTTTTTCTATTGTTGATTTTGGGGATTGAACTCAGAGCCTCATGCTTGCTAGGCAGGTACCCTACATTTGAGCCATGTTCCCAGCTCTATTTTGCTTTAGTTATTTTTCAAATAGGGTCTTAAGCTTTGTGCCAGTGGCTGGCCTCAGGCCATAATTCTCCTACCTAAGCTTCCCTTGTAGCTGGGATTACAGTCATGTACCAGCTTGTGTGTTGAGATGGGGGGTCTTGCTTTTTTCCTGGGGCTGGCCTTGAACATTGATACTTCTGGTCTCCACCTCCCAAGTAGCTAGGATTACAACCATCAGCCATAGTACCTGGCATCAGTGAACTTTTGAAACTCATCCTGGATCATACTTTATCTTTGTTTCTGCCTTTCTATTACTCTAGCATCTTCTCTTAGGGTCCTTTTGTTGGAGTTCACTTTGAAAGATTTGGAATTCTTGATTGTGCCCCTCCCCCAAAATTCACATGTTGAGTCCTAACCTCCAGAGTGGTAGCATTAAGAAGTATGGCCTTTGGGAAGTGATCATCCATGAGAGAGGAGCCCTCATAAATAGGTCATTGTCCTTATAAAGGTGGCCCCAGAGAGCTGCCTTGCCCCTTCTGTCATGAGAGGACACAGCAAGAAGGTGCCTGCCATCCATAAGCCAGGAAGCAAGGCCCTTGCACCTTCTTCTTGGACTCCCAAACCGTGAGAAATAAATTTTGCTGTTCATAAAAAAAGATTTGGAATTCTTAAGGTTTTATAACATACTATAGATCCTTTTATAACATAATGGAGAGACTGAATATTCAATACTAAGAATGATTAGAACCTCACTTATTAATTCTGTAAATCATAGGAGACTAACAGCCCCCAAGAAGAGCATAAAAGTGTCTGGTGACCTAGAGCTAGCTCCCAAAAAGTGGTGAGAGTCATATATTTAGGCTTATTTTTCCCAACCCAACTGATGACTTCTCATTATGTAAGTTAGGGAAGGAAAGATTCAGGGGAATATTGTGAAGAGGGGGTTCTGGTATCCACAGAAATGATGTACAATAGAGGCAAGTCCAGACTACAAATGTTTTGAGTGCCTGCTGTATACCAACTGTTTTGTGTATATTACTGAGACAAGTACAATTTCAGTTTGTACAGAACAAAACAGCATTTGCAAACATAATTATCCTCTAATGCAACACATTTATCTAATAACTGACAAGCTTCTTGAATTCATCCATCAGGAAAGAATGAGCCAATCAATTGTTCAACAGATTTGAGCACCTGTATCATCTGGAAGCTTATATCCACCACATTGCCTCTTGAAGTAAACCAAACAGATGTGAATTAGAAAGCAGTTGAACACAAACAGCTGTTTCTATATTGTATACACAATCAATGGTAAATTCTACTTGAAAAAAAGCCTGGTTATAAAATTCCAGTGAAATAGCTACTTATTAGGGGTTTCATTTGGATTTGGGATTGCCTTTCAAAAACTATCAGCAGCAATGTTGCTAGTTTATACTGTGGAACCCACACTTGTGTTAGTCAGCTGTTCATTGCTGTAACAAAATACCTGAGGAAATCAACTTAAAGAGGAAAGGTTTATTTGGGCTCATGTTTTCAGAGGTCTTGGTACATGATCACTTGACCCCATTGCATTTGGGGCTGTGGCAAGGCAAAACATTATGGTAGAAGCATGTGACAGAGGAAATGTTTGCCTCATAGCAACCAGAAAGCTAGGGGCAGAGGGCTTGCCCCTGGTGACCTCACTTCCTTGTACTAGTCCTACTTTTTAAAGTTTCCACCCCCTCCCAATACCTCCATGGGCTAGTAACCAAGCCTGTAGCACATGGGCCTTTGGGTACATTTAGGATCCAAAGTATAACATACATTTGTTCAGACGCGCAGCAATGGTTCTAAACAACAAAAAAAGATATACACATAATAAGCATGAACATGTAAAATTTACAGTCAGGATTCCCTAAAAAAACCCAGATTTCCCCCCTTTTCAAGTTTTAGGAGGCACTTAACCCTTAGAAAAATCACAAAATAGGTCAGGTATTTTTCCATATTCTTTTTTCTCTCTTTCACCACTCCCTTGCTTATATACTGTATTAGTCAGCTCAGGCTGCCATAACAAAACATTATAAATAGAGTGGCTTAAGCAACAGAAAATTTTTTTTCACAGCTCTGGAGCTAACAGTCCAAAATCAAGATGCTGGTAAATGTGGATTTTACTGAAGCCATTCTCTTTGGCTGAAGATAGTTGTCTTCTTGCTGGGCTCTCACGTGACCTTTTCTTCTATGTGTGAGCACATCCTGGGTATAGCCTCCTCTTCTTATAAGGACACTAGTCATAGGGAATTAAAACCCCATCCTTATGATTTTATTTATGCTTAATCATCACTTTAAAGTCCCTTGACATTAGAGCTCCAACATACGAATTTTAGTGTGGGGGGGACACAATTCAGTCCACAAAAGACACCCTACATTCTCTCTTCAGTTTCCCTCCCTGCCACTCTATCCCTGTTCTCAGGCAGGAGTACTATAAACCCATTTCCAGTACTTGTAAACATCGGCTAAAAGGTTAAATGCATTTAAGTTGGGCATCGATTCTCAGGTCAATGTCAGTGAGGAAATGTAGTCTCTGCCAACAGGCAAAGACATGGAGCTCAGGATAGAACCAATTAGAATCTTCAGACTATGCAGATCAGAAAATAAGCAGTAGGCTAGTGTGATAAGAAATTATCATTTAAACTCCAAGAGTTAGAAAAGTAAATTTCTTTCACTTTTCGGTCACCCATTTGACCATTTCTTTATTCAGAAGTAACAAAAAGATAATTAAAGAGACATGCTGTTTTCTTGCTCCAAGTTCCCCTTGAATTGCTCAGGAGTGGTTTATTTGCCTAGGCATAAATTATTTCCCAGAATAGAGTCTGGGCCTCTTTCTTAGGAAGGCATCTTTGAAACCCTAGGCTTACTTTCAGTGGTCTGGCATTGGGTAGAGACAGGGTGCTGCCCAAGTGCTTCCAGTGGGCCACAGCTTCACCCCAGTGCTGCAGCCTCACCCTGGTGAACCAACACTCTCCATCAGAGGTTAGTGTCGACCAGCTGCCCAGGCTGCTGCAGCACCTGCTTCCTTTTGTCTATGGCATTAAGAACTTTCTTCCTGGGCCCCAGCTGCATTTGTATGTTCTGAAGGTCCTCATCAGAGCAAAGCAACAGAGCTTCTAGATCAATCTGCTCTCTCATGAAAATGGGAAGGAATTCCTCCAGGTGCTGGGACCGCAAGAACACTTCCAGGGGAGTTGCATCAACCACATCTTCTTCCCACTCCACTTCTTCCTCATCCCAAGGCAGATCACTTTGAAGGCCATTTTCCTCTTCTTCTTCATCAATCTCAGCTTCATTAGCCTCTGCTGCTCCTTGTCTTTGGAGCAATTCACTGGACATTTTAAATCCCAACTCCCTCTTTATGTAAGAGATATCTTCTGGGCTTGATACTCTGTTCCTTCCAAAAACAATACTTCCTAGACCTGGACGATTGAGAATGGACTCATGTTGCACATCGTTGTCATCCTCTGCTGAGAACTGGAGCTTCTCTTTGAAATCCCCCGAGTCTTCCTCCTCCTCTCTAAACACTTCCATCACATTCTTCTGCCCACTTCTGCCTTCCTTCCCCACCTGCTCTGCTGTGTCTTTGTTCTTCCTGAATTTTAACTGGAGGGTGTCTTTAATGCTCTTAGGCAGTGATCCAAATGTACCGGAAGCAGAAAGATTTGAAAAGGATGACCTGGAGGAAGGCATCCTGGGGTCCTCCTTGCTGAATGTGTGGGTCATCTTATTTTGGTGCTTCTCCTGGAGCTTTTCACACTCTCTGATCTGCCTCCTGGCATTCTTCTGAGCCTGTTCCTTCAGCCTGGTGACCTTCCTGGGGTTCGTGATATTCAGGGCAGTGGCAGCCTTATCCAGGAGAGCAATGCATTCATTCTGCTCCCTGCTGGCCGCAGCATCCAGTGGAGACTGCAAGTCATTATCTAGGGCAAAGATGTTGGCACCAAAGTTGACCAAGAATGAGACACAGTGGGCATGGCCATTGGAGGCTGCATAATGTAAAGGAGTATTTCCCCAGATGTCACATCGATTCGGGTCACCTCTAGAACAGAAAATATAAAAGTTGCATATTAAACTTTTTCCTCTGAACATGAGGTCCCAAAGGAAAAATAAAAATAAAAATAATAAACAAAATGTATGTAGTAGGGCTAGCAGAGTGACTCTAGTGGTAACTCACTTGCCTATCAAGTGTGAGGCCCTGAGTTCAAACCCCAGTACCACTACCAAAAGAAAAAAAAATGCATGTTAGTGCAAGCGTATTCATCCTGCCTTGACACTGACAGATGATATCTGCTGTAAGTCTAGATACCAGATAGCCAGAAAGAGAAAGAGTCCATCTTTATCTCATGACTCCTTTTTAGAGGCAGGAAAAGCTTTCCTTAAGAAACTCCCCCCACATAGCAACTTTCATATCTCATTGGCCAGAACTGGTCACATGCCTAAGGGGATGTGTAATATAGATCCTTACAATTTCCCCCCTAAAGCTAGTAATGAGATCATCCAATGGTATACCAGTAAATATTCAATAACTGCTCCATTCAAGAAAAAAATCAAGGCCCTGATTTATAGCCTGTGCCAGTTTCTGTGATGTAAATGTGACAAATTTCAAGTTACCAATGTGCCATCACTGAACAGATATAATGGACATGCATAATGGTTGTTTTTTTTTTTTTTTGGTGGGACTGGGGTTTGAACTCAGGGCTTTACACTTACAAAGTAGGCACTCTATCACTTTAGCCACACCTCCAATCCATTTTGCTATGGTTATTTTGAAGCTAGGGTCTCGTGAAATATTTCCCCAGGCTGGCCTCGAACTATAATCCTCCCAATCTCAGCCTCCCAAGTAACTAGGGTTACAGGCATGAGCTACTGGCACTTGGCTCAGACATGTATAATGTTAAGATCATAGATAATAGTAAAATAACTATGAACTGATGAACTTTGTGTATTACCTTTTAAATAGATTATTAAATGGTAAGTTTATAATATGTTATTTTATTAACTGACTCTCAAACTTTCTGAAAATTTTGCAGTAACCTCTGACAAGCTGGTAAAAGCTACTCTTGTCTGAGTCACATGTGGGGAAACAAACAACTATGCAAAACTGGACCCTAGCAGCAAGATAGGAGAGGAATAGATGTTGAGTGCATAGTAAACAATGTCTGCTACAATCCTATTCATACTTATTCCTCAACTTACTTCTAATATCATACAAGTGAATAGTCCTACAAGAGTTTAAGGTGGATCCAAGGGTACTATGATGGCACTAAGGCCACAGACCTAATGCCTGACACAGAAACAGAGACATGGTAGATTCTCAACACAGATTTGTGGAGTGAGTGAATGCCTACTGGATCCTGCCCCCATGCTACCAGCTCATCTCCTGTGAGACTTGAGGTGCAAATACAGGGCCCAGGAAGGACAGGAGAATGAGTCCGAAAGGTCATCTTAACACAGCTAATAAACAGAAAGCAGCGACAAAAAGATTTACACTTATAAATGACCTGATAATGCATCGTAACCCTTCCTCTTTGAGTACATCCTTCTTACTCAGAGTCTGGTCCCCAGTCAACAGCAGCAGCAACACTGTCTATGATTTTGTCAGAAATGCAGAATTTGGGGCCACTGCTCAGACTTATCAAATCAGAACCCATAGTTTAACAAGTGACTCATGCACTCACTATGTGCTTGGGAAGAACTGCATTAATTATTGCAGCCCAGCCAGTGTCCTAAGTGTCCTATAATTTGATGAATCAGTCTGCTGCTTCATGCTTTTCAGCACTTTCAGTGATCACTGCCCATCACCAACCACCACAATCTCCCACTTAGAGAAGGAAGGCAAGAATCATTATCACAAAAGTAAAATAAGTCTTAGAGAGCTTACTGATTTGCCACACTTTGGTTTTTTTGGTTTTGTTTTTGCAGTGCTGGGGATGGAACCCAGAGCCTTGCTCATGGGAGGCAAGTGTTCTAACACTGAGTTATGGCCCCAGGCCAACATAGTCTTACATTAACATACTTTAGCTTTTCCAAACTTAACCAGCCACAAGTCCTCAAGCTTAACCTTTCTAGGACTCAGTTTCCTCATCTGTATATTGATAATAACAATACTACCTACTTGGAGTTGTTACATGAATTAAATAAGTTAATATACATAAACTATAGGAAAGTGCTTGTTACACAGTACATATTCAATAGACATTACTTATCATTTCCCTGGTCTCTAAAATCATAATCCGTAATTTCATCTATTTATTTTTCTCATGGTCTTCTAGTAAATCTCCAGCAGCACAATGGCTCTTGTGGTTTTTCAACACTGATAGTCTTAACTTGTCAAGTATCTATGCTCTGCTTCCCTAATTAGATAATTTGCCCAGGACGGTAAAGTCTATGTTTCCTCACCCTTTTATGGTCTAAATCTCCTAGCAGAAATCTCAAACCCAAACCAAAGAAGCTAGGCAGGTGATCTAAGTAACTGAATGAGGCCAAGTTTGTTGTTTGAACAAGACCACAGTTAAATGTATGGTCCTTCTAGAAAGAACAGCTTTAGCTCATCTGTGACTGGTGATGCCTTGAATGAAAGCAGAAACAATGTTGTCAGAACTTCCATTTTTAAAAGGAAGTCAGAAATCCCAAACTTCATGGAATTTTTCTAAATGTTGGTTCAAATTTAAAAAGAAAAATACAGTGAATTTCAAATAAAACACATTCATGGATACAATTCAGCTGATAAACTGGCAGCCTCCTTCCACACAGAAAGCCCAGCTGGAGTAGATGCCTGGATGAGTGTTGTTGCCTGCATATTTGGGGAAACCAGAGTGTACATCAGTGTGGCCCCAGTGCATGGAAGTAGGGGTAAGGGAAAGAAATGGAAAGGGGGAGGAAAGAAAATGAAACTGAATCTAAGGAAAGTGAAAAACAGCAGTTTTTTTGGGCAGCCTCTTTCGAAAAGGCTCTGGGAAGTTAGCTTGATTTCATTGTTTGGGATGAAAGGAGACCCCTTTCAACCCTGGCACAGTTATACATCTTAGGGGGGCACGGTGCCTCACACTCCCCCAAACACCCATGTGGTTTCACTTTTTATTTATTTTAACCACATTCAAAAGACTCTTTAAGTAGCCTAGACACAAAAGGGAGACTGTAAAATATCCAAGACATTACTATAGACAAAAACAAAGACATACTGATTAAATTTGCCTGAAATTGTCCTTGCACTGAATCAGCTAAAAAAGAAATTATTGGGAGGAGTGAGTTATAAGGGGAAGTGAATGGGAATTAAGAAGTCTGGGTTAAATCAATGTTTTTAAGGTCATAGCCTGGTGGAATTTTCCCATATTCATGAATCCTAAATGACACTTTAAAGATAGGAGAAAGAACACAAGAAAAGTCTGAGATGATTGCAAAGACTGGTTTCTTTTTTGGTACTGGGATTTGAACTCAGGGCCTTATTGCACTTGAGCCATGACTCCAGCCCTTTTCACTTTTGTTTTTCAAGTAGGGTCTCACTTTTGCTTGGACTACTGTACGTATACCTACACCTCCTGCATAGGTGGGATGGCAGGAATTCATCAAGGTGTCCAGCTTTCATTGGTTGAGATGGGGTCTTTTGCATGGGCTAGCCTTCAACTGTGATCCTTCTGATCTCTGCCTCTTGAGTAGGTGAGATTACAGATGTAAGCTATAATGCCTGGCCTTGAGGTGGGTCTTCTTTAGAGAAATTTCACATGCAAAATTCCATATTTACAAATGAAATTGTCAGTAAGATAGATTCACGAGTTTTCCTAGTGTATCTAAGCTATTTCTACTTGCAAAAATTCTATTTAAAGACAACTTTCTAAATTGATTTAAAACTTAAATAAAAATAATTTATACTAACAAGCTTCATGGGATCTTTCTAAATTCACATTTCTTAGTAGAACTATTGCAGATCCCTGCCCAGGCATTTCCAAACTGGTCTTCATCTTTTGATGATCTGAATTCAACATTGATACTCTGGTTTTCCTTGGCATAAATTCATTCCAGTGTTGATTTTTTTTTCCTGGTTTTCTTTGCTCAACAACAAACTGAGGAGATGTTTAAATAATCCATGTTTGACCCTTAACTTTTACTAAATCAGTGCATTTAGGCAATCATTTTTAAAGTTGGCTGGTATTGTCACTAAATAGGCAATTTATTTAAATTAAATTACTCTAAGCATCTTCCATTCCCATTTCTCCTTTTGAAGTTGATTTGATTTTTTGTGAAGTTTTCAGGAAACAATAATTCTTTCAAAAATATTTTTCTACATAAAAAGGAATTACTTGGACTCATAATAACCAAAGAAAAAATTAAAGCAGTGCACTGCCATTTTGCCTTTCAGCTAGGTAATGATTTCAGAAAATATTAGTACTTGGTTTTAATAGGACTGTGAGGAAGGAATGACACTGGAGGAAACGGGTGGTTCAAATTTCCTGGCACAGCTTGTGTCAAAAGATTTTAAAACACAGCAATGCTTTGAATCAACTATTCTACTTTTAGGAATTTATCCTAAGGAAATGTCAGACCCTTGGGCAAAGCTGAATGAGCAAGAATGCCTATCTCAACTTTCTTTATAACAGTTAAAGACTATAGCAGGCAAAAAGGGTTTGATAGAAAAACAAATATTGAGAAGGAATTAAATGTCATGAATAGGCAACTGATTCACGATGAATACAGTGGATGAATGAAGAAAAAATATATATGTGTGTGTATATATATATACAATGCAATACACAATAGTCTGCCTTAAAAAAAAAGAAAATCCTGTCATTTGTGACAACATGGATAAACCTGAAGAACATTATATTTAGTGAAATCAACCAGGCAGAGAAAGACAAATGCTATTTGATCTTAGTTACATGTGGAATCTACAAAAGTGGAACTCACAGAAGCCTCATAAAGTGATTGGGAATGGGGAGGGGGATTGAGAAGATATTGATCAAAGTATACAAAATTTCAGTTAGGATGAACAAGTTCAAATGATCTGTGCATTGTACCACACTGTCTGCAGTTAATAATAATGTACTATATACTTGAAAATTGCTAAGAGAATAGATTTTAAGTGTTCTCACCACAAAAAAGTAAGTATACAAAGTGATGCATATAATTAGTTTGATTTAGTCATTCCATCATGTATATTTCAAAACATCATACTGTATGCTGTATAGTCCAGGCCATCATTGAACTCCTAAGCCTCTGGAGTGCTGGGATTACAGGAGTGTACCACCACACCTGGCAATATGCAGTTTTTGTTAATTCTAAATAAATAAATAAATAACAATGAAACCATAAAACAAAATATCATATACTCATGAAAAACAGTGGCATGGATCTCACCTCTTTTTTTTTGGTGGTATTAGGGGTTGAACTCAGCCCTTTACTTGCTAGGCAGGTACTCTACCCCTTGAGCCACTCCCCTACCTCTCTTGGCTTTGGTTATTTTTGAGATAGGGTCTTGCTCCATGCCCAGACTGGCCTGGACCACGATCCTCCTATTTGTGCTTCCTCTCACAGCTGGAGATAACAGGCATGTGCCAACATACCCAACCATTGATTGAGATAGGGTCTTTGACACACCTTTTTGCCTGGGTTGGCCTCAAATTATGATCCTCCCAATCTCTGCCTCCTGAGTGGCTAGGATTACAGACTTGAACCACCTCATCTACCAGCTCTCAACTTTTAAGTGCAAATGACCTATGATATATTGTTTAATGATTAGAAGGTTTCAGTACAGTTTGTATGACTGCCTCTTTAAGGGAGAAAAATGTACATATGTGTGCATATGCTCAAAGTGAAAAGTCTGGAAGATTTTATAGACGGTCTTCAACTTAGATATTTGAATTTAAGATTTTTTTAATTTTATGGTGGTACAAAAGTTAAGTATTCAGAAGAAACAGCACCAAGTTCTAGAGTTTGATCTTTTCCTAGGATAGTGTTGAGGGGCAGCAGAGAGCCACCATAACACGAGGGTAAACAGCCAATACTCTACAGTACTCTGTTGCTCAGCAATGATGTTTGTACATTAGGCACAATATATTTTCCACTTTTGAACACAAAGTGAATTGGGATGTGACCCCTTTGTGAGTTGAGGAGCATTTATATTTAGAAAGTAAAATAAAAACAAAAGGTTTCATATATCCTTTAGAGACAAAAGAAAAAAATTTTAATTGGGCATTAAACTTCCTACAGTAGGATAATACATAGAGTGGTTGTTTTCCATCTTTAAACTTGAAAAAGAGCTTTCTCAGGAAGCCAGAGTTTGGATATTAATGGTTCCCATGGAATCTATTGTATCAATTAGCTAATGAGAAATAAATCATCAGGCTAGAATGAACTTCAACAACTGATGAACTAAATTCATGTTTTAATTTCCTTTGCTCTTTAATCCCCTTAAATCTAGTTGAAATTCGATCTCACGTTAGCTCCTAAAGACCTGCTGTTGTCAAAATGGGAGGTGACCTCTAAAAACCTCCACAGACTGTGTCCAACCTATTCCACACCAACTTAACACAGCAGTCTTAAATGTTCTTAAGAGTGAAGAAAAAAAATCTGGGATGGAGTAGATCAATGAGGAAAGAAGAGTTGAGAAAGAAGGACTAGAAATTGCAGGGCTAGGCTGGTGGAAAGCCTCAAGGGGAAAGACTGCCTGCCTAGCAAGCATGAGTCCCTGAGTTCAAACCCTAAGGCTGACAAAAAAATTTTTTAAAAAAGGCAGGGTTAGACGTATTTCTATGCCCATAGCTAGTGTATAATAAATATAAATAAATGGAGTGGATTTTTATATTACATTGAAAGAAATTGTTACTCCTGTCAAATTAGAGGAGAAAAGGACGGACTATATAACAAATTATGTTGGGATAAATGATTAAAATCATGGAGAATGTACAGTTAAATCATAATCTCAGATCTTAAAATAAATTATAGCCAGGCACCAGTGGCTCACTTGTAAATCCTAGCTACTCAGGAGGCAGAGATCAGGAGGATCATGGTTCAAAGCCAGCCTGGGCAGCAGCAGTGAACCTTATCTAAAAAGAACCCATCATAAAAAAAGGCTGGTGGAGTGGTTCAAGCAATAATAGCCTAGCAAGCATGAGGCCATGAGTTCGAACCCCAGTGCTACCAAATAAATAAGTACATAAATTATACATGAATAAAATATTTAAGATAAAAAATGAAACTGAAAAAGTACTGAAAAAAATATTAGTCAATATTTAGGAATGAGTGACCTCAAAATTATAATTATATAGCAAAGATTGACAGACTTGTATGTGCTTAGTAGTATATATAAATACTTAAATATATATGTACTTAAAAGTATACATATATCTATAGTTGCATTATATTTAAACTATCAGTTTAAATATGAATTATTAAACATAAAAGTATTCATAATATATACAACAAAGAGTTGATACTGTTAACTTTAAAAAGCATTTTTATAATTCAGTGAGAAATGCTGATGACCCCCGTATAGAAAAGGAACAGGTTACAAATATGTAGTTCACAAAAGTGGAGATGCAATGGCCACTAAATGTAAAAACATCTAATAGTCAACCTCACCAGTAACCAAATAACATTAAAGTCATGCTGACTTACTATTTGGACCTATTATATTAGCAAAAATGAGTACTCACTTTCTGAAAGACATTTTGCCAATACACCCCAAAAAGTCCTTAAATTGAATGCATGCAGTTATGATTTGACTGGATATATCCTCAAGATTCATGTTAAAATTTAATCTCCACATAACAGTATTACAAGGTATGGCCTTTAGGAGCTGATTGAGTCATGAGCGCTCTGCCTTTATGAATAAGCCTGATAGGGGGAATTTGCCTCTTTGCCCCACTGTCCCTTCTCCCATATGAGGACACAGCAATCCTCTCCTCTGAAAGATGCAGCAATATGATGCCATTTTGGAAGCAGAGACTAGGTTCTCTTTAGGCACTAAACCTGCTGGTGCCTTGATCAAGGACTTCTCAGCTTCTAGAACTGTGAGAAATATGTTTCTTTTCCTCATAAATTACCCAGTATGAGGTATTCTATTATTGTAGCACAAATGAACAAAGATATATGCCAATTGATTCAGAATTTGCACTTTGGGGAATTTATTTTCAACAAAGTATGAGCAAAGATTTATGTAGAAGAATAATCATCACAGTACTGTTTAGACTAGAAAAAAGTTGTTTGCTCAAGAGAAACTGCCTAAGAAATTGATTTGTTGACTAGAATACTAAAAGTTCCTGAAAATTAAATTGTAGCAGCATTTTAACATAATATATATATGTATATTTATACATACTATATAGAAAATATATAAATGTTAATAGCATGACATTATAGGACTTTGTTTCTTTGTATTTTGTATGCATATGTGTGGTTTGATTTTACTGGGTTGCTTATGTTACTTTTGTAATTAAAGACCAGCAGAACAATTATTATAAGAAAACACTTCAGGCTTATAAAGAAGATTAAAAAATGTAAATATCACCATTTAAAGTAGAGCAAGAATCTCAAGCCCTCTTGGAGGAGGACAAATTCTCTCACTGTTTTGAAGTAACTGGCATTTTGCACTTTGTGAAGAAGGGTGTATATGCTTTTATACATTAAGAAACTATGTGAAGCTTAGTCTGAATGGGAAAAGAGGTGAAATAGTCCAGTGTTATAGTCTAGAGAAGGCTAGCTGAGGACGGTGGATGTCCGGGAAAAGAAAGTCTTAAATCAAACAAAAGGGATAGAGAATATCAACTCTACTCGCTTCCTCATTTGGTTCTCAACCCCAGAACTCTCTTGAACCTGGGCTCTTCTGTTTTTCCTAATGTGTCCCACTTCAGTAAAGGGCATCAACAGCTACAAGTTGTTTACACCAGAACCTGGGCATTGAGTGTCCTCTTTATCTGCCCACATTCAGTCAATCACTATAATTTCACAACTACAGTCTACTCAAATCCATGCATGGCTACCCATTCCCTGCCACCACCCCAGCCTAATTCATCTTAGAAATTAAAAGAGCTCCTGGACATTCTCTCTGACCTCTATAACAATCACCAGAGCAACATTTGTAAACCCGAATCAACTCCTTGGTTCCCTTGCATAAACACAAGACAAGGCTTCCCTGGCCCTTAGGATGAAGTTCAACTCCTTAATGGGGTTTTCAAGACTCTTTCTGATCTGGTTTTAACTCTTATACTGCCCTGAACCTACTCAAGCTACGTCCAGCCACACTCAACTTCTTCACTTCCTAGAATGCACAGTGCTCTGTCTTAGGAGAAGCAATCTTCCTTCCATCTTTGCCTGGGCAACTCCTTCTCATCTTAAGAATCCCAGCTCTAAAGCATTCCTCTCAGGAAAAGCCTTTGCTCACCCTTCCTGGGATAGATGCCCGGGCCATTTAATGCCCTTTACTTCCCCTTTTGCAGCACATATCATGGATGACTTGTCTTCCCCTCTCAAGTCTGATCACAATGGTAGGAACTGTATCTTTCTCATTGATCAGTGTCCCCATTGGCTAGGCAAAAAACACCATCACAAAAAAAACCAGGCTGGCATATACCAGACATAAATATTATTAAATTGGTGCTACTGTCAAGAACACCACCACCAACAAATGTTGGCGAGGATGAAGGGGGTGGGGAAGGAGCCCTCATACACTGCTGGGAATGTAAGTTAGTACAACCACTATGGAAAACAATATGGAGGCTTCTCAAAAAACTAAACATAGACCTGCCATATGACCCAGCAATACCATTCCTAGGGATATACCCAAAGGAATGCGACTCAGGTTATTACAAAGGCACCTGCAGCACTATTCACAATAGCTAAACTATGGAAACAGCCAAAATGCCTCAATACCAATGAATAGATTATGAAAAGGTGTATTCATACACAATGGAATTTTATTCAGTCACAAAGAAGAATGAAATTTTGTCATTCACAAATAAATGGCTGGAACTGGAGAACACCACCTTAAGTGAAATTTAGTCAGGCCCAGAAGGCCAAAAATCACATGTTCTCCCTCATATGTGGACTATAGACCTAAAACAAATGCAGAAATATTATTGGACATGGGTCATACACAAAGGGGAGACCGGGTACGGGAGAATAGGAAAAGAGGAGGAAACCTAAAACTTGAATGTGGTTGATATGCTCACTGTAAAGGAGTGAATAAAGTAATCTTAAACTGGCAGAGGCCACTATGGGATAGGAACTAGGAAATAGTGAAGAGGACTGGTAGAGGTGAACCAATATGGGTTGTGATACACATATGCATGGTAATAACACTAGGAATCTCTCTGTATAGCTATCTTTATGTCAAACCAGCAAAAACACTTCTTATCTCTTATGTTTTCTCTTCAACAAAGTTGGAGAACAGGTTCTGTCCAGAAGGTGGGGGGGTTGGGAGGGGGTTAGGGGGTTGGGGGGAGGTGGAGGTGGGGAGGGGTGGCCCAAATAATGTAAAAACAATAAAATAAAAATTTAAAAATATTGTTAAATTGAATTCAGTTGACTCCCTTATTTACACTTTCATTTCCCCCCCTTTCTTTATCCTTCTTGATTATAGCTGCCGACACTACCTAGCTCCTCTGGTAACAGGCAGAACAAGCAGAAGAAAGGAGCTAGCTAACACGTATATTAAAATTTAGAGGTAGAGATAATCTCTTTTTGTCTATCGGTCTCTGTCTCTCTCTCACACACAGTCTCTCTCTCTCTCTTTCTCTCTCTCTCTCTCTCTGTGTGGATGTGTGTGTGTATGTGGATGTACTAGTTAAGTGAAGACAAGCTGAAGGTCCTTTTTATGACTTATAAAGCCAGCAATTCATTGAAGAATCATGGACTCACACTGGGATCGAGTGCTCACAAATGACTGTGAGATTTTAGTGGCATGGATGAAAAAATAAAATAACACATCATTTGACTACTGAAAACCAAGTACAATGGTGACCTCTTTTTAGAAATTCAACTATTTAAATTTCATGGAAAAGATTTTTAAAGGGCATAGAATTAAAATATCTGCCCCATCCCTCACTCCCAGGTAACAAACCTTTAGAGTTCAGTTTCTCTGCCTATGGCTAACAGATGAGCCATTCCCACAGTGCCAGTTCTCAGTGAGGAAGAAAGCTTCTTAAATCTCTCTTTCCAAAAAAGCCAATTATTTAGACAATCTAGAAAGGGCAGAATATTTACATTGACTTCTCCGCCCCTTGCAGCTGCTGCTATAAAATCCCCCATTCTCACTCTCCAGCAGAAGCTACAGGTTGAACTTACCCTCTGCTGCAGATGATTTCCAGGGCTTCCAAGTTTCCATGGTAGGCTGCCAGCAGAGTGGGAGTCATGCCATCATCATCAGAAAGATTCAGGTCTCGCTTGGTAGCCTCTTTCAGAAGTTCTAGGTAGCTATCACTAGCAGCTTGGTGGTAGCGAGTGGACATTTTTTCTGCTCATCAAAGCTTGGCCAGATCTCTTCTAGGCAGAACAGAAAGTTGGCAGAGCAGCCTTCCTTATAGAGCTGGTTAATCAGTGACAAGGAGTGTCACCCTAAGGCAAAGTTCATTCCAGCCTTTTTCTTTGGAAGATAGCCAGAAAGGTTCACAGTACTGAACTTGGACCTTTCCTTTCTGAAATAGCCATGACACCGAATACTGAAGCCTCCTATGGTCATCTCCAGTGCTGTGAGGCACATTTAATTTTGTTGTGTCCATTTACAAATCTTGAATGTAATCCTGGTCATCTAGGCACAGAAGGTAAAAAATAATTCCCAAAACATCAGATCTACTTTAGTTCACTGAGGAGGTTTTTTTAAAGCTTTATAGAGGTATAATTTGTGTTACTGGAAAAATGGCATTGGTAATTACCTCAGTTCTTTCAACAGGCAGGAGAAGAATTTAAGCAAAACACAAAAGATGTAGTAAAAGTAACAGTAAAGCTTATTAGAAAAGGAATACACTTTCAACAGACTACAAGTGGGTTGTCTCTAGAGAGAGAACAAAAGCTCAGATTTTAAGGTTGGAATATTTATTGAAAACTCTTATCTTTGGGTCCTTTTGGCCCTGACAAAATTTTCTGGGTTTGGATCATTGTCTTGTTAAGAGAGACATTGTGTAAACTATTTACTATTACCTATGTAAACTATATCCTGCTCTAATTCATACAGAATTTCTGTTTGAAATTTCTAACCCTTGCTGTATCTAGCTCTTAGGTCTGCTAGACCTGCTAGCTTGTTAAACTTGTGAAAACCACCTTGTGGCACACCTAGTTGAGGTGCAGAATGTGATTGGGTAAAGAGTGGATTAACTTTATGGTAGTGGCTAATTTCAAAGCATTCTGTGTTAATCTCTGGGCTCTGGCTACCTGATCTCAAATAGAGATTAGTGGAGTTGGGAAGTTATATTACAATGATTTCTTCCTTTCTTCCTCTTGTGGCCACCATTTATGTCTAACTGCTACCTATCAATTTGTATATCTTGAAATTTACCAGTTTGAAATATACACTTCAATGGCTTTTAGAAAATTTACCAAGTTGTGCAACCATTACCAAAATACAACTTTAGAACATTTTTATCACACTAAAAATATCTTTCATGTTCATTAGCAATCAATTCCCAATTCTACTCCCAATTCTAGGAAACTCCTGATCTGATTTCTCTCTCTCTCTCTATATATATATATATATATTTGCTTTTTATGAGCATTTCACATAATTGGAATTGATACGCAGTGGAGCTCAGGTGGTGAGGGCCCTTGTTCCACTCTTAGGTGGAAATCAAAGGCAAACTGGAGCAGCAAAGGTCAGAGAAGTTCTATTTGTAGAGAAGAAAAAGAAAAGGCAGCATGGAGTCATGCAGTGGGATCCAGAAACAGGTGGTCTGCTGAATCAGGTTGGAAATTGGGTTTTATAGCTTTTTTTATTGCCCAAGGGCAGAGGGTCTCTCTGGTGTGAAAAGATGTTTCTTGGGAAGGAGAAGTGTCTCCCTGGCTAATTGACACCTTTTGGGAATAGGTGGACCCCCAAGTCTGCCCTTCAAGTCCCCTCCTCCCCACCCCCAATGATTGCCCTAACTGCTGTTAGGAATAGGGATGATGAAGTCTATTTAGTGACTGCTTCCTGCTGTTAGGAGCAATGAAGGGGCCCTACAGCATCAGGGCTGACCATGAGGGGTTATTGAGGGGACCGCAGTAGTAAGTTGTTTTCATTTTCATCAGAGGCATCAGTAATTTGAGGGATTTTAGGCAAGAGGAAACAAACTTGACAAGTAAGTTTAAAATGCAAGTCCCAAACACAAGTAAGAGAATAATGGCAACTATAGGACCCAGAAGGGGTAGGAACCATGTCCTTTTAGATGATTGGGGACACCAGGCACAGTGGAGATGGTATCTTATGTCTAGTCACCTAGAGAGTCCCTGAGTTACTTTTGCCTTAAATGTAGACCCATTATCACTTTGAAGGCTTTTTGGGAGACCGAAGTGAGGGATTATTTTTGTGATTAGAATTTGGACCACCTCCCTAGCATGTTCTGTGCTGCAAGGAAAGGCCTCCACCAATCCAGTGAATGTGTCCACCAATACTAACAGTAGTTTTGATTTTGGTCCCCTGGCATATGGGTAAAGAAGTCTAATTGCCAGTCTTCCCTGGGATAGGATCCCTGCCTCTGTGCCCCTGGCACCTGGAGTCTTTTATTATTGGGATTATTTTTTTGGCACGTTTTACATCCCTATACATCTTATTGGGAAGTATGCCTTAATTTAGTTCCCTCAAACATTTTGCTGACCAAAATCAAAGTGTTGTTTAAGCCCAAATGATAAAGTTGGTGGAGGGTCTTAAGAATTTTCCATTGAAGTGTCTTAGGGAGCCATAGCTTCCCTTTAGGGGACACCCACCAGCCCTGCTGATCCAGCTGGTACCCTGGGTCTGAGGTTTGTTTACTTTCCTCTGATCAATATGGTGATCTCTCTTGGGGAAGGAGAGTCCCCTTCCAGAGGAGAGGGCCAGCTATATATTACTGCATGACTGCCTGTATAGCTGCCTCTTCAGCTGCTTGGTTTTCCTTTGCTATCTTATGTTCCCCTTTTTGGTGAATTCTGTGAGGAACCACCAAGACCTCTTTAGGTAATACAACAGCATCTAGGAGGGCTAGTATGTCGGGAGCATGTCTAATGGGAGATCCCATTGTAGTTAGAATTCCCTTTTCCTTCCAAATGGCTGCATGAGCATGTAGGATCAGGAAGGCATACTTAGAATCTGTGTAGATGTTGACTCTCTGTTCTTTTAACAGTTTTAGGGCTTTTGTTAGGGCCACTAATTCTGCCAGTTGAGCACTTGTATTAGGAGGAAGAGGACCTGATTTGAGGATGCCAAATTCTATCACAACTGCAAACCTTGTGTCACCATTTTTAACAAAGGAGCTGTCATCAATATATAATTCTAGATTTGGGTTTTTTAAGGGCTGATCAGTCAAATTAGGTCAGGCAGCATAATTCTCCATAAGGACCTCCTCACATGAGTGTTAAGGATTTCCCTCTGTCTCTGGTAGACCTGTCAAGGATAAGGCTCTGACAGGTCCTTAAAGGTATTTCCATCTCTCCGAGCAGCTGGGCCTGGAATTTAAGTAGACAGCTGTTGGACAGCCAAAGTCCTCTTTTTGAGTTTAAAATTCCCCCTAGGTCATGGGGAGTGTAAACTGTCGGGGGCTGGTTCAGGACTTGTTTTTGAGCTTCAGGCACTAGAAGGCCAATGGCAGTGACTGCTTGAAGACATCCTGTCCATCCCTTGGCTACCTGATTTAATTCTTTACTTAAGTAGCCCACTGACTGGGGAGTGATGCCCCACAGCTGAGTCACCACTCCCAGGGCCAGCACTTCCTTTTCATAGACATACAATTGAAATTTGTCTTGTACCAGATGACCCAGGGATGGAGCTGTCATAAGGGCCTTTTTAAACTGTGAAATGTACTTTTTGACTTGTTATTCCATTTAATAAAAGGCTGGGGATCCTTTTGTGCTTCCTTAAGGATCTGATATAAGGGCCTGGCTAGTCTACATATCCTGGGATCCAAATTCTACAGCATCCTGTCACCCCCTAAAAGGCCCTCAATTGTTTTAGTGTCTTAGCTAGAGGAAACATCAGGACTGAACAGATCATATCTTCTTCTAGAGTCCTCATTTCTTTCTCCAGGACAAGACCTAAACTCATAACCCTAGACTGACACAATTGGACTTTTTTTTTTAAAAGAGATTTTATAACCTCTATTTGCTAGGAAGTTTAGTAAGGATTCAGTGGCTCATGAAATGACAGGGTAAGTTGGTCCACAGAGGAGGATGTCATCTACATATTGTAGCAGAGTAGCTTGTGGACACTGCCATTCTGTCAAGTCTTGGGTTAGAGACAATCCAAAGAGATGGGGGCTGTCTTTGAACTCCTGGGGGAGGACAGTCCAGGTGACCTGCCCAGTCTTTCACATGGAGTCCTCAAAGGCAAAGGTAGGTTGACTTTTAGGGTGTAAGGAAATGCAAAACAAAGCATCCTTTAAGTCCAGGAGAGAGTAGTAAGCAGTACCTGGGGGTATTTGGGCTAGAAGCATATAGGGATTTGGAACTACAGGGTGGAGAGGCAGTACTGCTTCATTGATCAAGCGGAGATCTTGGACTAGCCTCCATTTGTTAGGTCCCTTTCTGACTCTGAGAATAGGAGTATTATATGGGTTGGAGCATTCTATTAACAGTCACTGTCTCTTCAAGTCTTTGATTATGGGAATTAGTCCCTCTTTGACTTCTGGTCTTAAAGGATATTGTTTCTGATGGGGAAACTGAGAGGGGTCCTTGAGACGAATTAGGACTGGGACCACTGTTCATGCTTGTTCTGCAGTATGTCCATCCATCCACACTGTGGGGTCTATTTGTTCCTCTATCAGGGACAAGCAAAAATACTCCCATTGGGGGTAAAAGGTGCTGCACCCCCAATTTAGACAGAAGATCTCACCCTAGCAGAGAAGTAGGGGTTTCTGAGAAAATTAAAAAGGAGTGACAGAAGTGGAAATCTCCCCAGGAGCAGACTAGATGCTGAGTGAAATAATGCTCTATGGGCTGGCCTGATAAGCCCTGAACAGTAATTTTCTTTGAGGACCAAGTCTGTGAGAGAAAGGAATAGCTGAAATGCTGGTTACAGTATCAATAAAGAGGCTGACCTTTTGCTTTTTAATAATAAGTACTGCCTGGGGCTCCTTTGGTTTTATGGTGGCCACAGGAGCCTGGATGGGAGGCCCTGGGACCTGTCATTGGGTGGGAGGCTGCCTGGGTCCTCTTGGGAACTGAAAACAGTGTGGTTTACAGTGATTTTTCCAGGCAGATGGGGCAGGTTCTGGAGGTGGCTTCCTCCATGGACACTCCCTCCTAAAATGGCCTTCCTGTCCACATTGAAGACATGTCCCCAGGTCTAGACTGTGTTCCAGAGGAACTTCTTGGAGTGCTATGATCAAAGGTACCTGCCATTTATCCTTTTTCTTTTTCTTTCTTAGGTTCTTTTTTAAAAGTCACTGATATAGTATACAGATGTGGCTACAAGATTTCTGTTCCATTTAGCCACCAGCTTTTGAAGATTTCTACAAATATCTAGGGCAGACTGTGTTAGAAATTTGTTTTAGGATTATTTTCTCCTTCTGTGACTCCAGTATAATGTTGGTATGCTTTTGGAAAGTATCCTTAAGTCTCTGTAGGAAAGCTACTGAGGTTTCTAAGGGTCCTTGCTGTACAGCCATGACTTGGGAGTAATTAAGGGGTTTTATCTTGGCTCTCCTTAGACCCTGAAGAATGTAGTAGATGAAGTGTACAGGTCAATTCATCCTTGTCATTCTCAGGGTCCCACTTAGAATCATATCTAGGCACTGTCTGATCTCCTGTGGGAAGTGGGAATCAGGATTCCCTTTTAGGTATCCAGTGTCTCTTTCTTCCCCCACCCCCTCCTCCTCCAAGGGCCTGGTTTGAGATAGACCCCCCAGGGCCACATTTATCTAAGTGATAATTGTCTCCAGCTGAAGCTGCCTGATCTAGTACTCATTACATCCTTCCATCTCAGTTTAAAGTTTTGGCTGACTTCTCTGAATGCCCTACTGATCCAGGTTTTTTGTGTAACTTCCTAAATCCTTTTTTATTTCTTTAAGCTCACTTAATCTGAAAGGATAGTGATCCCTATCCCCTCCAGGAATTAACTGGGTGGGGGGTAGGGGGTGGGGGGATAGTTAGAATCCTGTGGGGTAATGTTAGGGGTGTGAGGTGACTGGGTAACAAGGTAGAGGGGAAGCTAATGGGGCATCAACTAATTTCCTCAGGGTGGGATATATCTCCTATGGTTCCCCCTGGAGATTTGATTTCTGTCATGGGGGATCCCCCTTTGACATTTTTGGGAGCCCTTGGGCATCAGATGGTTTTTCAGGTTCTGGTTCCTCAGGGGAATCTGGGGGCTTTTAGCAAAAGGTCACCATGGTCTGGATATCTAGCCTGCATTTGTTTAGCCATTCTGGGTGGTCTCTTAGGAAAAAGAAAAGTTGAACATATGTGACTTCAGTCTTTTCTACAGAATATATCTAATTGAAGAATGGTATTATAACTAATGTTCCCTCTTTCTGGCCATCTGCCAGAAGATATTGTGGCCAGGCCTGGGTAGACTATAGGAAACTGCTTAACCAGATCAACCAGATGCCTAACAAAAACAGTTAAGCCCAAGTTAGAGAGTAACTCTTTTTGGTGTACTCAATTGAAATGGGGGCTGCAAAAGGGACAATAGAGCTCCTGAGGACATAGTCTAAGGATTAGGTTTTGAACAGGGGGATGTAGGGATCTCTCCCAGACTCAGCTAAAGAAGGAAGCCCACTGCTGTCTAGGACAAAGTGGGAGGCCACTCATCCTGATCCACTTGGGAAAGAAGAAGGAGAAGCCAAGGATTGGGGGAAATAGAGTTCCCAAGCTCAACACATGAGGGATTATTATTCATCGTTGCTGCCTGGGATGATCCCACCAGAGACACTACTAGAGCACTGGAAATGAAGGGTGACCTCCACTCTCAGGCCTTGGGAACTGTGTGAAAGGAATATGAGGTCTCAGCGGGCCCCAACCCCCTTGTTGGAGAAACCAGTACCAAACATCCCATGTAGATAAGATAAGCAATGAGGCAGGGCTCAGTTAGGGCATATAGAATGTGAGGAATGCAAGATGTGAGATACGAGCAAGATGTGAGATACGAGCAAGATGTGAAGTACGTGCAGGATGTGCTCTGCCTGCTTGTCTAATGTTGATAACAAAAATATGCACGCCACTGCAGTCTATATAAGATTTCCCCCTAAGAGGCTCAGGGTCTTGCTTTCCTAACCGGTCCTGCGTGTCCGTGTGGGAGCTCGACCCTGGCTAGCCAGTCCAATAAACTCTGCTTTGTTGATTGCATTCACGCCTGGCTCTCTGTCTCTCGGGGGAATAGGATTCCGGGTCCTAACATTTGGAGGTCCCACCGAGATTTCATTTTCTCGAGAGACAGAACCTGCCTGCGAGAAAGCAGGGGCGATCCCAAGTCCTAGGCGTTGGGAGGGGATCCCAGACCCTCATTTGGAGGAACTTGAGTGTTCCATTTGGGCCGCGGCGGGGATTCAGCCAATCCCCAGGGAGATTCATTCTGGGAATCTCGCAAGGAGGACCACAGGGTCCTATTGGGAGAGGCTTTCCTCTCATTTGGGCTCGAGCATTTTAGGAACCCTGGCGCCAGGTGAAGAACTAATTGAGCTAGTCGACCGACCACCCGTCAAGTGGACGCCTTTCGGCCTGATATCCCAGTTGGATGGTGAGGAGGTTGAATGGGGTGCGCACCAGTGTGAGAGAAGGACCGGTCCGAGCGAGTGCTGGAGAGTGTTGTGTGTGTGTGGAATTATTGTTGCCTTTACCCTTTTTGTTCTATCTCTCTTGGTGTTTGAGTCTCCTTCCACAATGGGACAGGGACAAACAACCCCAAAGTCTCTGATCCTTTCTCACTTTCCAGAAGTTAAAGAAAGGGCCTTAAATGCGGGTCTGGTCATCAAGAAAGGTAAGTTCGACACCTTTTGTTCTGCAGAGTGGCCCACCTTTGGAGTCGGGTGGCCCATTCAAGGTTCCCTCTCCCTAGACCTGATCACTAAGGTTAAAGCAGTCATTTTTCAGCCAGACAATCGAGGCCATCCAGACCAAGTTTCTTACATTTTGGTTTGGGAGGATCTGGTGAGGAACCCTCCCCCTTGGTTAACAGTTTTTCTGACCCACCCCTCCAGTTCGGCCCCCGGGGCTAAAACCCCAGTCACGCCCGCCTTGGTCATAAAGGAGGAGGAAAAACTTCCTCTTCCCACCTTGACCGGTCCTCAAATTAGGGCATCTCCTTCACCATCTCCGGTCTTACCAGAGAGTTCCCCCCTTTACCCATCCCTCGCAGGGGCAGAGGAAGATCGGCCGCCTCCATACGTGACTCCCCCTGGCCAAGCCAGTGCCCCGGAGGAGGAAATTTCCTCATCCTCCTCAACAGGACTGGCAGCAGGAGGAGGAATGGGTCGAAGACTTCGCCCCCGAGGGATCCGGGAAAGGGAGGGGGAAGACGGGCCCCCCTCATCAACACAGGGGGAGGAAACTGTCCCTACACTTCCAGTCCGGATGGTGGGCCAAGGGGGACCGGGAGGAGGGCAACAGTTTCAGTACTGGCCCTTCTCCTCCAGTGATCTATATAACTGGAGGACGCAGAACCCGCCCTTTTCTGAAGACCCCAAGTGTCTCATAGATCTCCTGGAGTCCATCATGCATACACACCGCCCCACTTGGGATGACTGTCATCAGCTGCTCAATACTCTTTTTACGACGGAGGAACGAGAGCGCATCCTCAACGAAGCGAGGAAGAATGTCTTGGGGGATAATGGGAGACCCACAACTCTCCAACCGGCCATAGACGAGGCTTTTCCCCTACGCCGCCCTGATTGGGATTTCGGGACCGCAGAAGGTAGGGAGCGTCTTCGGATCTACCGCCAGACTCTGATGGCCGGTCTCCGAGCGGCCGCTAGAAGGCCCACCAATTTTGCAAAAGTAAAAGCAGTCATTCAAGGGGAAAACGAAAGCCCAGCCGGTTTCTTAGAGCGCCTCTATGAGGCATACCGCCAGTACACCCCAATTGACCCTGAGGCGGACCTCCACCGGTCTGCTGTGGTACTCTCATTCATTAATCAGGCAGCCCCAGACATTAGGAGAAAACTCAATAAACAGGAAAACTTAGGGGAGATGACTATAAGGGAAATGCTACAGGTAGCAGAAAAGGTCTTTACCGCTAGGGAAACTCCAGAAGAAAGGGAGGAAAGACAGAGAAAGGAAGACAGGGAAGCCCAGGAGAAATTGAGAAAGGAGGACCGGGAGTTCCAGGCTAAGGAAAACCGAAAGCAACAGAGAGAAATGGCTCGTATTTTCCTAGCGGGTGTCCGGGACCAACCCAGAGGAGGGGGCCACGCCAGGACCCCGGATAAGGAACACTGTTTTTACTGTAAGGAAACGGGGCATTGGAAGAGAGAATGTCCTAAGTTAAAGGGAAGAAGAGGGTTTGGAAGGAGACTGGGGGAAAACAGGGAAAGGGAACGAGCAGTAGAGCAGGCCAGAGTCCTACTAGCCGGAGAAGAGGACTGAAGGAGACGGGGCTGAGACCCCCTCCCCGAGTCCTGGGTAACAATGCATGTGGAGGGGAAGCCGATGGGGTTCATGGTGGATACCGGCGCCCAATATTCGGTTTTAAACAAGGCACATGGACCTTTGAACAAGGCACGAACAAGTGTTGTTCAGGGGGCCACCGGTACGCAGTTATGTACATGGACTACCAAAAGAAAGGTGAACTTAGGAAAACACCAGGTCACACACTCCTTCTTGGTCGTCCCTGAGAGCCCCGCTCCCCTGCTCGGACGGGACCTACTCACCAAAATAGGGGCCCATATCCATTTTGAACCAGATGGAATAATTGTGACTGATCGAGAAGGGAGCCCGATTCATGTCTTGTCCCTATCATTGGCTGACGAGCATCGTCTGTTTGAGAGTCAACAGGAACCAGGAGGGGACATGACTCATTGGGTAAAAAGATTTCCCACGGCCTGGGCGGAGACTGCGGGAACCGGCCTCGCCAAACACCTCCCGCCCGTAGTTATACAATTGAAGGCTTCTGCTCTCCCCATTCGGGTGAAACAGTATCCTATGCCTGAGGAGGCCCGAAGAGGCATAGCCCCTCATATCCACAGGCTAATAAAGGAAGGAGTACTGCGACCTTGTCAGTCTGCCTGGAATACTCCTCTGCTCCCTGTCCGAAAGCCGGGAAGCGGGGACTATAGGCCTGTGCAAGACCTACGAAAGGTAAACGAGCGGACGGAGGACATTCATCCCACCGTTCCAAATCCCTATACCTTGCTCAGCCACCTACCCCCCTCGCAAGTATGGTATACAACCCTTGATTTGAAAGATGCTTTCTTCAGCATTCCATTGTCAGAAATTAGTCAGCCGCTATTTGCTTTCGAATGGCAAGAAGATGGGGGCCAATCCGGACAGCTCACTTGGACCAGACTGCCGCAAGGATTTAAAAACTCTCCCACCCTGTTTAATGAGGCCCTGAGCCAGGACCTGGAACCTTTTCGTCGGAGCCACCCACGAGTCACTCTATTACAGTATGTTGATGACTTACTGTTAGCGGCAGAAACCCGAGAGGAGTGCATCAAGGCTACTGAACACCTGCTAACGGAATTAGGTGAGCTGGGGTATCGGGCAAGTGCCAAGAAAACTCACATCTGTAAAAGGTCAGTGACGTATTTGGGTTATCGGATTGCAGATGGGGCAAGGTGGCTGACTGATGCCATGAAACAGACTATTCTGGCTATCCCATCCCCGACATCCACTAGGGGGGTGAGAGAATTCCTGGGCTCCGCGGGGTTCTGTAGACTCTGGATTCCAGGATTTGCGGAAATAGCCAGACCCCTATATGAGGCCACCAAAGAAGCTCCAGATTGGAGTTGGGGAGAGAGAGAACAACAGGCCTTTGATCAGCTAAAAGACGCTCTTTTGCAGGCCCCTGCCTTAGCCTTGCCAGATCCTACAAGACCATTCACTCTGTTTGTAGATGAGAAAAAGGGGGTAGCCAAAGGAGTCTTGACCCAACAGCTAGGTCCCTGGAAGAGACCAGTGGCATACTTTTCCAAGAAATTAGACGCAGTAGCGGCAGGATGGCCCCCCTGCCTCCGCATCATAGCGGCCATTGCCGTGCTGGTGAGAGAAGCCGATAAACTAACCTTTGGACAGGCCCTCTGGGTAACGGCCCCTCACCCGGTGGAGGGAATCCTTAAACAACCCCCTGGGAAATGGATGACGAATGCCAGGCTCACCCACTACCAGGGGCTCTTGTTGGATTCCCCTCGGATCACATTCACAGATCCCGTAATCCTGAACCCTGCCACCTTGTTGCCTAACCCGGAACTGCAGACACCTGTCCATAACTGCAAAGAATTCCTCTCCGAAGTTACACAGGTACGGGCTGACCTAAAGGATACCCCCCTGTCCGGCTGCAAATTAAACTGGTACACGGATGGAAGCAGTTTTTTCCAAGATGGAGCCCAAAGGGCAGGGGCAGCTGTAGTCGACCAAGAAGGAAGTACGGTATGGAGCAGCGCCCTCCCACCCGGAACATCAGCCCAAAAAGCGGAATTAATTGCCTTGGCAGAGGCCCTGGAGAGGGCAAAAGGAAAGCGAGTCAATATCTACACCGATAGCCGCTATGCTTTCGGTACCATCCATGTCCACGGGGCCATCTATCGCGAAAGAGGATTCCGCACAGCAGAAGGAAAACATCTAAAGAACCTAGCCGAAGTCCAGCGTCTATTAATGGCAGTGGAAAAACCGAAGGCAGTGGCAGTGATGTATGTCCCAGGCCACCAGTCTGCCAAGACGCCGGAAGCTGTCGGTAACAACAGAGCAGATCAAGAAGCAAAGAGAGTAGCAATGGTGAGTCCTCCCATGGAGACAGGGCAACCTTCCACGGTTGCGGCGATAGACGTGCCGGTCCCAGAGCTCCCTCCGCTACCCCCCCGACCAGAATACTCCACAGAGGATTTCACTTGGATGAGAGCCCACTCCCCCTTTAGAGAAGGGGAAGACGGATGGAAAAGCGACTTGGAAGGCAAGTTAATTCTGCCTGAAAAACTCGGACGATTCCTGTTGGCTAACTTACATAAGTCCACCCATTTGGGGCGGAGAAAATTACTAGACTTGTTGACATCTGCGCAGCTCCGATTTCCGAACCAGACCATAGCAGTCCGCCAAATTGTGGAAGATTGTGCCAGCTGCACAATCATGAAACCAGGACGAAGGGAGGGGCACCATACAGGTACTCGGGAACGGGGGAGGGCTCCGGGAAGAAGTTGGGAAGTGGATTTTACTGAGGTAAAACCGGGAAAGTTTGGGTACAAATATTTGCTGGTATTCATAGATACCTTTTCAGGCTGGGTGGAGGCTTTTCCTACAAAGAAGGAGACGAGTCAGGTAGTGGCAAAGGCTTTGCTAGAGGAAATCATACCCAGATATGGGGTGCCCGAGGCAATTGGGTCAGATAACGGTCCGGCTTTTGTTAGTAAGGTCCTGCAGGGACTAGCCCAGACTATGGGGGCCAATTGGAAGCTACATTGTGAATATAACCCCCAGAGCTCAGGGCAAGTAGAAAGGATGAATAGGACACTAAAGGAGACTTTAGCCAAATTGGCTCTGGAGACTGGCGGTGATTGGGTGACGCTCCTTCCCTTGGCCATCTTCCGAGTCCGGAACTCCCCCTATGTCCATGGGCTAACTCCCTTTGAGATCCTGTATGGGGCTCCACCCCCCATCATTCAGAGGACCTTAAGCCCAGAACTAGGTGATCTGGCCCCAAATTACCTGACCATGTTGCAGGCTTTAGCTAAAGTGCAACAACGGATTTGGCCCTTAATTCAAGCATACCACGCTGTTAAGAGGGACCCGGCTCCGGAACATGGCATAGTCCCGGGTGACATGGTATGGGTTAAAAGGCATCAGTCCAAAACCCTAGAGCCTAGATGGAAAGGACCTTATGTTGTACTGTTTACTACCCCTACCGCCCTCAAGGTTGATGGCATCGGACCTTGGATCCACCACTCCCACGTGCGTCGAGCCAATCATCAAAAACAAGAAGGGGTCAAGGAGTGGACTGTACGGCGGCACCCAGACAACCCATTAAAGCTAAAGCTTTTGTGGCCCCGGGAACATGCAGAGCCTTCAGGAGCAGCCACGGATGGGGTGGCTGATCGCTCTGATCTTGCTCAATGCCCAGAGCGGGAGCCTCGCAGAAACCAACCCTCACCAGCCCTATAAGCAAACCTGGATACTCACCGATGGGGAGACTCATACCACCCTCAACGAGACTACTCGCACTGCCCCCATAGGAACTTGGTGGCCGGAGCTTCAGTTCTGCTTCAGAGACATCAATCCTGCCTACAAGTCTACTGCCCCGGAGTCAGCCCGACGTTATGGGTTTTATGCCTGCCCCGGCCACAAAAAGAACCAGGAATGTGGGGGGATACAATACTCCTTCTGTAGGTCATGGGCATGTGTCACATCCAATGATAGTGAATGGAAATGGGGGATATCAAAATCAGACCTAGTCAAATTTGCCTTTGTAAATGGGATATTAAGGGGGCACAGAATTCCAATACCCACCCATAAATGCCAGCCCACGGATCTAGATAGAATCAAGGTCACTTTCACTGAAACTGGCAAGAAGGACACCCCTGGGTGGATACAAGGTAAGGTATGGGGACTGGTATTTTATAAATATGGTGGACATGCTGGCTCGACCATAGTGGTCAGATTAAAAATTGAGCCCATAGGGCCACCGTCCACAGCAGTAGGCCCCAATAAGGTACTTAGGCCGCCCAATGTAAAGCCATCTCCCCAACCTTCCACAACTCACCACCTTCCCTCAACCATAGCTCGGGCTAATGTTACAACTCCAAGACCATCAGAAACCAGCCCTCCCCTGGTGAGGCCCAGTCTCATGACCGCATCTAAAGACCCCCTCTGGGAGCTAGTGGGTGCTGCCTTCCTGACGTTAAACCACACCAACCCTAACATGACTAACTCCTGTTGGTTATGTTATGATGTGAGGCCCCCATTCTATGAGGCAATAGGGCTAAACACCACTCACGATACCTCATCTGAGGAAAACCCTAGTCAATGTTCCTGGGGAGACCGTAAGAGAGGTCTGACCATACAGCAGGTAAACGGCCAAGGAACCTGCTTAGGAAAAGTGCCAAAGAACAGACGGGACTTATGTACTGTTATTAACGCCAGTTCTACCTGGGGAAATGCTATTAAATGGGTAATTCCAAAGGACAATGGGTGGTGGCTATGCTCGCGGTCCGGACTCACCCCATGCCTATCAACTAAGGTGTTTAACAGCTCTAAAGAATTCTGTGTTATAGTGGTTGTGCTGCCCCGCATCCTCTATCATTCGGAGGAAAGTCTATATTCATACTGGAATATAGGAACAGGTGAGAGAAAGAAGAGAGAGCCTATTTCTACACTAACCATTGCTACCCTACTTAGCCTAGGGGTGGCTGGGGCAGGGACCGGCATAGCCTCCCTGGCTACTCAACATAAAGGGATGTCTTCGCTGCGCGCAGCCATAGATGAAGATATAGAGAGAATAGAAACCTCCATTAGCCACCTAGAAAAATCCCTCACTTCCCTGTCTGAGGTAGTACTTCAAAACCGACGAGGTCTGGACTTGTTGTTCCTCCAAAAAGGGGGACTATGCGTTGCTCTAGGGGAAGAATGTTGTTTTTACGCTGACCATACCGGAGTTGTTCGTGACTCCATGTCTAAACTCCGAAAGAGCCTGGAACAAAGAAAACGAGAAAAAGAGGCAGGGGAAAGCTGGTTCGAGTCTTGGTTTAACCAGTCCCCATGGTTGGCTACCCTTTTATCTGCACTGGCAGGGCCAATAATAATCATCCTACTGCTTGTTACCATAGGACCCTGGATTCTAAACCGACTTATGACTTTTGTCAAAAGTCGAATTAATACTATCCAACTTCTGGTCCTCCGCCAACAATATCAGGCTCTTCATCCTCTCGAGGATGATTCCTCAATTTAGGCCATAAGAAAGGGGGGAATGAAAGGAATATGAGGTCTCAGCGGGCCCCAACCCCCTTGTTGGAGAAACCAGTACCAAACATCCCATGTAGATAAGATAAGCAATGAGGCAGGGCTCAGTTAGGGCATATAGAATGTGAGGAATGCAAGATGTGAGATACGAGCAAGATGTGAGATACGAGCAAGATGTGAAGTACGTGCAGGATGTGCTCTGCCTGCTTGTCTAATGTTGATAACAAAAATATGCACGCCACTGCAGTCTATATAAGATTTCCCCCTAAGAGGCTCAGGGTCTTGCTTTCCTAACCGGTCCTGCGTGTCCGTGTGGGAGCTCGACCCTGGCTAGCCAGTCCAATAAACTCTGCTTTGTTGATTGCATTCACGCCTGGCTCTCTGTCTCTCGGGGGAATAGGATTCCGGGTCCTAACATGTGAAGAAAGTGTAGAGATCTGATTGTTTGTGTGCTGTGTGCTTCCAATACTTAGCCACTTTTGGAGCCTCAGGAAGGGTCAGGAAGTTGCATCTTTAGCCTTTGGGTCCTACCAGAGAGTTGCTCTAGCCAGAGCACCCTTGTAGTTTGAAGAGAAACTTTCCTTCTCACCGGCCATTTTCAGGCCTCCTCCTTAGTGGGTCAGATCTGAAAGTGAGGGAGTTTAAGGAGGGAGGGAGCTGAGAGTTGAGAGGGAAAAAATGCCTCAGTGAACTGAGGTTTTAGCTCCTCTCATGTTGAACTGGCAGTCTGGTATAAGCCCTCGGCTGGCCCCTGATTTCTCGGGTTGCCTGCCTTAACAACTGTAGAGAGCTTGGAGCTTTCCCCCCAGGTTCCTGAGGGAAAAACCCTCCTTACCAAGAGAGAGAGAACAAAAAGTCATCCTGAGAGTTCCACAGCAGCTAAACCATGGTGGGGGGTTGGGGTGGGGTGGGGTACTCTTCTGGAGGATGGACTCCATCGGAGTGCTAGACAATCACAGCCACTTCTAGACAGTCCCCTCTAGTTTGGCACAAACTGTACTGACCTCAGGTGAAGAAGAAGCATCACTTTGTGGTCGCCAAGATGATATGCAGGGGAGCTCAGGTGGTGAGGGTCCTTGTTCCACTCTTAGATGGAAATCAAAGGCAGACTTGAGCAGCAAAGGACAGAGAAGTTTTATTTGTAGAGAAGAAAATGGAAAGTCTGCATGGGGTCATGCAGCGGGACCCAGAAACCAGTGGTCTGCTGAGTCAGGTTGGAAATTGGGTTTTATAGCTTTTTTTATTGCCCGAGGTTAGAGATGTCTCTCTGGCATGAAAAGATATTTCTTATGAAGGAGAAATGTCTCCCTGGCTAATTGACACCTTTTGGGAATACCTAGACCTCCCACAGTCCACCCTTCAGAATCATATAATATAGTCTTTTGTATATGACTTTTCATCAAAGAATAAATTTTAAAGTTTATCTTTTTTATTGCTGAATAGTATACTAATAGATCAATGGTTGATGAACATTTGGATAGTTTCTACTTTTTGGTAGTTATGAATGATGCTGCTATGAACTCTCACATGTAAGTCTTTATATAGACATGTATTTTTGAAGCAGGATAGATAGATGAGGAGATAGGAAAATTATATTATTTTAATAAATATTTAAGGAGTCAAACCTAACATTAAAATAAGGAAGTAAAGGCTGAGAGCCAGAGCAGTTAGCCACCTCCCATCTCCTTTTAGATGCTAAGTTACAATTACTGGAGCTACCTGCTTCTGCTTTCCTCTTTGAGATGTTAAGAAGCTGCAAGGATTGGAGAATAATCATGTCTAGCAAAGGAAGTTCTAAAGCTCACCTATTATCCCAGTGTTCTGGGAAACATCTTCCTATTTTATCATAATAAACAGCTCCTGTCTGGATGACTCAGAACCATTGCCTAGTGCTTAGGGCTGCTAGACTTTCACTTGAGGATGTGTATTTCCCCACCTTAGGGCTTAAAGACCCCAGGAAAGGACTGCATTTCTGAGCTTGTCTCCCACCCCTGCACTGCTAGCAGGAGGTGTCATTTCCTTCTTCCCTTTAAATTTCTTCCTACTTTATCCTGTTGTACTAAAATAAATCCTTGCTAAAACTTTCACCTGTTGAGACTTCTTAGTTGTGAGATACCTTGAAATGCTTTTCACGTGTGTGGATCTCAAGGACCTGTGATCTTGCATGGAAACTGGGAAGCTGTGGTAGCCCCCCTCACCCATCTTCTGGTGACATTTTCATGACTCTTAGGTATATACCAAGAAGTGGAATTGCTTGTTTTATGGTAATTTATACTTAGGTTTTAAGAAACAGCCACATTGGCACATGCCTGCAATTCTAGCTACTTAGGCACTGGAGACTGGGAGGATTGTGGTTCCAGGTCAACCCAGGCAAAAATGTACAAGCCAGGTATGGCATAGGTAGGAGAATCATGAACTGAGGCCATCCCCAGGCAAAACCTAGAGACCCTATTAAAAAAAAAAAAACAAACTAAAAGAAAACAGGACTGGGGGCATAGCTCAAGTGGGAGAGCACCTGCCTAGCAAGCACAAGGCCCTGGGTTCAAAATCCTGTGTTGCCCCCCCAAAAATTGCCAAATTGAGCTTCTAATGTTCTATAGTACAGTAGGACTAGGAGTGATAACAATTAATTGTATATTTCTTTTTTAGGTAGTACTGGAATTTGAATTCAGGACCTTGTGCTTGCTGTTAGGAAAAACACCGCTAACAAAGAAAGCGCACAAGAAAAGTCTCATGTCTGAGAGCAAGGTTTAATGGCAGGCTTGAACCACCAGGCTGGCCGTGGAAAGATGGCGCAGCACAGACTCTGGGCCAGGCGTAGCTTTTACAGAAGAGGGAGGGTAAGGAAGTTAGTGCATGTGCAGTAGTCTCTGGTAGGGATGGGGCTGTCTTAGAGGATGGGAATTTCTGTTAAGGGGCGGGGCTGCCATTTTTGCCCCCATTCACAAAATGGCAACATTATTACTCTATCACTTGAGCCATACCTCCAGCTAATTGTGCATTTCAAAGTACTTTGTAGACAAGAGTTTGAATGTTTGCCACACAAAGAAATGATAAATGACTAAAGTGATAGATATGACAATTACCTGATTTGATTACATTGTGTATACATATTAAAATTTCACACTGTACTTCATATATACATGGGGTACAATTACTATGCCAATTACATTGTGTTCCATGATAAAAAATTTTTCTCAAAATGGTTGTACCATTGTACATTGCTGCCAACAATCTATGAGGGTTCCAATTTCTTGACACCCTTGCCAGTCCTTGTTCTTGTCTGTCTTTTTGTTTATAGCAATCCCAGGGGTTATGAAATGGCATTATTGTGGCCTGAATTTGCATCTCCCTAATGAGCACCTTTCATGTGCTTATTAGACATTCTTACATCTTCTATTCAAATCTTTTCTCCATTTTTTCATTAGCGTGTCCTCTTACTAAATATTGTATCTATTTTTTATATATTTGGGATACAAGTTCTTTACCAAATATTTGAGATAGAAAATAAAAACCTAACATATCAAAATTTATAGGATGCAGATTAGTTAAGCAAAGTTTGGGGAAAGAAATTGATCTCAAATCATTAACATGAACTTCCATTAATGAAAGAAAGAAAAGTATAGAGAAATTAGTGCAAATAAAGAGCATGATACAGTACAAAAATACTTTCAAATCTATCTGTAATAAACAAAAAATTAAATGGACCAAATTCATCATTTAGAAGACTCAGCTATGTTTTGTTCATAACAGACACATGTAAAGTAGAAAACTGCAGGAAGACTGAAAAAAAAAATCAAATACTAACAGAAAATTGGTAGAACCTCTGTGAATGTAAAGTATCTTGCACCTGCTTTATGATACATAGTAGTGACTGTGCTTTATCAGAGCTGTTTTTAATGATGTTACTCTAGAATGTTTTCTTTCTAAATGATGATTGAGAAGCTAATAAAAAAAATGGTGCCAGTTACCACAACAGTAACAGAAAATTGCTGTTTTCTGGGGTTTTGTTTTTTTTACTTTTTCACTTTTTTTGTTGTTGTTTTGGTTTGGTTTGGTTTGGTTTTTTTGTTGTTTTAATGGAGTGTGCTAGATGTCTCTATAATTTTGTTCAGATGACTGCAGAACCTGGAAAAGCTGTTGCTGCTATTGATGCATAACATACTGCTATTATTGGTCTTTTTATATAAATATAAATATATATATATATACATATATATATAATTTGAATTTTTGGAAACTTTAGCTGTGCTGTCAACTTTGGAAAAAAATATCCCGGTTTACTGTATTGAGTTGGCATTGTACAGAAATTAATAGCCATATTGGTCTAGAAATGTTAAACTTAATTTTTTTTTTCCATTTGTACAGGGGTAACGCACTGTATTAAATATGTAAGGTCTTATCTACGTGGGTTTGATTACAGAAACTAATAAAGTATTCTCTAAATAATGAAAAAAAAAAAAGAAAATTGGTAGAGCTACAAAATATGGTTTATCAGAAAAAATATAGTTAAAGCCAAAATATTAATAGGGATAAAGAGAGATAATACATAATGATGTACAGAAAAATTAATTTTAAAACAATATTCTTAAACCTTTATAGATTTAATAATATAACCCAAAAAATAAAGACAGCAAAAATTAAACAGCAAACGAAGAAAAAGAACAAATACATAATCCTAATGGGAGAGTCTAATATACCCTTTTAATATTATAATCAGATTAAGTATTAGTAAAGATATAAAAAATTTGAACACAATTAACAGGCTTGATCTAAAAGTCATGTACAGAACCCTATACCCAACAGAAATTGCATGTTCTTTTCAAATGTACAGAAAAATATTTGTAAAAATTCACCATCAGATAGAACCAATGTAGGTCTCAACAAACACCAAACAACAGGCTTCTTTAATACAAGATCTTTGAAGACATGGCAAGAAAATTGAAACCCATCACCTTCACACAACTGACCAATGATAGAGATACAGGTATATGCATATTGTATATTTTACACCATTTTCATAAAAAGTATCATTTTGCATTATGTCTTTTCTGCTCTTTAATGCACCATAAATATTTTCCCATATATATGTTTGGATAATTGATATGAGGAAGATCTATTTTTGAAGTCAATACTTACTTCTCTTAATTTCTTTTTGTCCAAGTCTTTATTCCAAGATAAATTATTTGCCCACTCTAAAAAAATACAGAGCTTTCTTCTGCAAGTCCTTCATAATAATTAGCTCTAAGGGTCACTGTTCATTCTTTTTTTCTGGTTTCTATGTGAACAGAAGCTGTAGAAGCAGCTGAAGGGCAGCATTGTTTAGCTGTAAAAAGCAAATGTTGTTTTAGCCTAGGAAAAGTGATATATTCAAAGATAATTGTAGATACTTTTGATTCTGGAGTGTTCCCGAGTTCATGTCCTGGCATAGTTGAAGATGCTGGACCAGGAGTTAAGAGTTAAAGCAAGCACAAATTTTATTGAAAGGAATAGCAAAGCCCTTTGACAGGTGGGACTTTTTAAAAGAGCTAAACCAAAAAATGACTGAAGTCTAGAAGATAATACAAGGCTTTGCCTGACTTAGGCAACCCCTACTCTACTTTGAAGCTGCATCTATAATTGGCTGTCTAATTTACTTTTTTGTTGACCCGTCCTTATTGGACTGGGCATTCCAGGAGGACCTTGTTAGTCCTTGAGACTTGCCATATACATTTTTGTCCTTGAGACTTGCCATATACATTTTATGACTACTGTTCATTATTTTGGTGAGACACCCTTTTTGTTTATCTTGGGAAAGTTTGTTGTGTTATCTTCCTTAAGGGTTTATATTTCATCTCTTTAGATGTTTGTTTTTAAAGATGCTTCTTTGTACTCCCTTATCTAGGAGAAAGCCTGCTGGTTTCTGTGTGAGAAACCAACTCCTCACTGTCTCCTCAGATGTTTGCTTTCACGGATGCTTTCCCATCTCCTTCATCTAAAACAAAGCCACTTCTGCCATTTGTTTCCTTTACATTTCCAGAGCCATTTCTGCCATTTATTCACCCTCACTGTTTTCTCCCCTCACACTTTTATAAAAAGATAAGATTATTCCTCAATTAAGTTTTGCACGAGCCTCTTTAATTTAGACACAATGGCATTAATTAGTGTAGTATGATATAGAAAAAATATAAGGGAGGGCTTTTCAAAGATGAATTATTTGTAGTAGAATCCTATATGCCAATCAACTAAGAAGTCTGCTATCAGAAGATGAGGAGGAGAAGAATGATGAGGATGAGATGAAGCAAGGGAGTTGGGAGATAGAGCAATTATACAGGAGAGGAATGGAAAGGGAAGTGGAGGAAGAGAAGGAAAAATAAGAATAGTTTCTTGGTTTCAGCCATTCTTATGGCTTGGACTTATTCATTGTGAAATGGTAAAGTATCTGAACTTTTTCTTAAACAGCAAAGATCCTGGTACCATCTGGAGTTTCCTTGGGAAAACTTCCTTGAGAGAAAGATGGGTGGGGGAAGAAAAAGAGAAGCAGAGACAAATGCTTCTGAATGTGAAGATCCTCCCTACCTCATCCCTTCAAGGTAAGGTTGAGGAAGAGGGTTGAACTCAGAACTAGAAGATCTGGAGTCAAAAAGATCTGGGGCAGGACACTCCATCTGTTTGAGTCTCCATTTCACTGGGAATGTTGTTTATGATCATATTATCATCATCAATTAACTTTACAGTAAAATGAGATAACATTCCTTACAAACTATGAAGTATGGTTTTATAAACTATAAGCAAAGCAATCAGAAGAGAGAGAGAGTTATAACTGAGTAATTTTCCTATTCCCCAAAAGCCACCCCTCCAAAAAAAAAATATTAGTGGGAACAGTCAATTTAGTGGGAAAATTAAATTGGAAGAAGAACTAACATTGGGCTGGCAGAGTGGCTCAAGTGGTAGAGTGCTTGCCTGGCAAGTATGGGGCCCTGAGTTCAAACCCCAGTACTACCAAAAAGAAAAAATAACATAGAAAAGGATGAACATCAATTTACATATAATATAGACCGTAACTCAACACAGATTTACAAATAAGGTAGACACTGATTCCTTGTGAGGAACCTTAGACATTGTGGAGCAATTGTGGATTTTGACTGTTCTGACTATATTGGTCTTGTAGAAATAAGCATTTGAGTCTGTTCCAGCAGTATTCTGGTGATTCTGACAAGGTCAGAGAACAATATTTGCCATACACATGACAGACAACTTTGAGGATCATACCTGAGTGGCAGTGACCTCATCAATGTCCCTGTTGGAGCCACTCCTGCAATGCTAGTATGACTCAACTATTCTGCCAGTGACTTCAATGTTGCCTACCTGTCACTTAGGTTCAGAGGAGTAACCTTATTTTGTCCTTTCATTCCCTAAAACTCTACAAACTCAACCTATTACTGGCACCTTCAGCATTTAACTATTTCACTTTGAAAGGCTCTTCTACCAAGATACCACTTCCTTTTGCCAAGAAGCAGAGAAAATAGGGTTAACAGGCCCCCAAAGGTAGCCCTGAAGAGATTCTCTCATCAATGAAGACACTGTCAATTATCATTGTTGTGTATAGAATTTGGCAGCCTTTCCTGCACAACAGCAGCTCTCTGATACTGAGTTGATAAACGGGTGTTCTATCTACCTTGGAGTCCAATCCTGGCCAGGAGGAAGTAGCACTTGGACATGCAATTTACTTAGGATTCTGTCTATAAAAGAGTCTATGTTCCTGTCTGAGGGAAAGGAAGAAAAGAGACAAAGATTAGTGGTAGTTGACACTCCCAATTTATTCCTAAGGAAAAAAAAACAACTCTAGCAAAGTGCAAATCAAATTTCTCTCTTACTGTCTTGAAAAACTATTCACTGCTAATTGAGAAAGAAATTCAATGGCTCCTGTGGCCCAGAAACACATATTTTTAATAATGAGATTGGCCCTTGCATGCTAAGAGATCTGGTTTTCAAAGGAGACTGTGTTTGTTCTTTACAGCTATTCATAACTAGTTACAGAAATTCTCTTGTACGGTGGAGAAATGTGTTTTTATGTAATAAGAAAAAAGAGATCTGAACAGAATATTGCTTTTAATAAGATTACTTCATCTAATGAGGATATTATGAATTTTAATGAAAATAAAAACAATCATAGAAAGTAAACAAAATTAAAGGAGATTACAAAAGTCCTGTTGTTATACAGAAAATGAGGCATCGTTGACACTACTGTGTGCTGAATTTGGGTTTCTGAGAAACCTATCTGATTAGGAAAAGACATGTCAAATGTGTTATTCAGAAAATATCACTTGCACATGTATTTTTCTTCTCTTTAGCACAGTAATAAAACTGTTCAACCCCTTTGATGTGAATTTTTCCAATTCAAAAGAGATTTCAACATTTTCGCTTCAGATTAAAACCCAAATATCACTCTTAAAATAAGGAGAAACTTCCTTTCCCATATTGAAGGTCATTGGTGGTGTTTTCCTTAGAAATGCTGGTAAAAGATACAGGCATGAAGCAACCAAAAGGAACCACTGTCTGTACTTTTGTTTTTTCTTCTCAAATGCAAACACCAGTGAAAATATTTAGGTGGGTGACTATTGAAATTGTAATGTCCCTGAAGTATTGATTGGGCTTAATTTATTCACATAAGTTTCAAACCAGTCAAAACCCTGCTCTTCTGCCAAAAAAATAAAGAGAGGATTGTTATTGTACCATCTGGTTTGCATGAGGAATCTCTTGGCATCTCTTAACTACACATTTTATAAATGCTAAATCCCAGATGGCATACATTATTAACAGTGGAGAGTTTTGTAAAGGCTTCAAAAGCAAATTCTTTAAAATTTGAATACTGGCTAGTCTAAGCAAGAGCTATGAATTTAAATTCCACACTTGAATCAACTGGCTTTGTTAGCTGGATACATTTCCTTTTTTTTCTTATGCCTTTTCCCCTTCCTAATTAATTATTGGTTCTGTGACTTGATGACTTCAATCAACATTATTCTTCCACCAGTGGGCCCCCTGTATAACTCTATAACTTGAAAACTAACACTCAAAACTAAGTTCTAAATAAACCGTAGGATCAATTTGTTTCAAGATGGCAGAATTTTAATACCATGGAGGTACTATAACACCCTCTGGCAAGTAACCAAATAACATCAAAACCATTAAATTTTCCCAAAGCTGGTAGATGGACTGGAAAGACAGGTAAATGTGAATGCCAGAGTAGAGTAACAGTTGAAAATACAGGTTTTGAAATCAGAGATTGATAGACATTAAGCCCCAAATTGGATCTCGCCACGAACTTTGGCGAATTATTTCTCTTTGTTAATTCAGTTTCCTCCTCAGTATAATAAAGACAATAATTTTCCAACTATTATTCACAGGGTTGTAGAAATAATTGCTGAAATAATATTGCTAAAATACTTAGTAGTGTGTAAGAACTAACTAGATGACTGTAAATTAATAGCAGTACTATTAAAGAGTAGAAAGACCCGCTCTTCTTTAAACCAATCACAAATCTATAGCTACACCATTCTCTAGAACCTTCTCTTTCCTCTGCATTTTACTTCTCAATAACTACAGCAGGTGGGACTTGGATTTTTTTTCCCCTATCCCTTTTCCTGGGACAGTAAAAAGAGTATAGATTTTATAGTCACACAGAGATGGATTTCCATCTGGGATTTTGTATTCATTTGCTAGGACTGAAATAACAAAGTACCAACATTTCCCTGCAGTTCTGGAGACCAGTAGTCTGAAATCAAGGTGTGGTCAGGGTTGGTTCCTTCTGAAATCCATGAGGGAAGATCTGTTCTGTGCCTCTCTCCTTGGCTAATAAATGACCATCTTCTCCCTATGTCTTTACATTGTGTTCTCTTTGTACATAATTGCTCCAAATTTCCTTGTCTCATGAGGACACCAGTCATTGCATTAGGGATCACCTCTATAAAGACTATCTCCATACTATACAGGTGCATTCTGAAGTACTGGGAATTACAAATGCACCATGAACTTTTTTGAGGGGAGGATCATGGGAAGAGACACATACAGTCCTTAACAGTTTTCTATGCTAACTACCATCTGGGAGGGATTCACCTCAAGCAGCCTGTGTCTCCTGTTCTTATTCCTACCTTGACAACGTACACATCAAGGCTCAGCACAAGACTTTGGCACTGTAGGTCTTAAGAAAAATGTTTTTGCCTTCTTCCTGTACAGGCTCATCAACTCACATGGCTTCTGAGAACTGCCTCCTCCTTCACAGCACTCTGTGTGAAATGTGAATGATACAGGTGTGGCTTACAAAACTTGCAGGGGAACCAAAAGAGGAAGGGGTGGATTACAGAAGTATGGTGAGGGGAGATTTAACAAGATTGAAGCTGTTACTTGAATATAATGGGGAAACATTTGTGGGATAGATATTTTAAAGATTATACAAATGTGAAAATCAGCTTCTTTAAACAGAGAGGAAAAAGTAAAATACATAGAAATAAGGGGAGACCTGGGTCAGATTTCCAGTAACTATAGTACCTAGAGCTTGTGCACCTACCTGGATTCCAGGTTCCTCCCCTGCAATATAAGAAGTAGCAACCAATTCTGTAGCAATTAGCTTTGATCAGAGAAGCAGAACCATTCTGGGTGTAAGAGAATAAAGGATTTATTCTAGGGAGGATTTATTCTAGGGATTAGACTTGCACAATTGCAGAAGCTGATTAAACTGTCAGGAGGACTATTTTTCTGCACCTTGTGTCAGTGAAGTCAGTAAGGCCAGCACTTGGGAAGGAAAAAAAGAACATGAAATGATGAAGAGAAAGGACAAACACGTTGGGATTCAGGAGAACAAAATGGAACCCATGCCTGTCTCTTTTCACTTCTACCTTAGATGATGCTAATCCCCAGTCTGGGATTAGCTGCTCTTTCTTGTGATGAAGCTATACCTATACCTGGCCCAAGACTCGGAGAAGCTGAAGAAGACCTGAAGGGAGATGGAAGAACTGCAGCAAGATGAGCCAGTAGCTGGACCACAATACACATGGTCTCTGTGGTGTTGGAAATGACAAGCTCATGGTTGATGGTAAAAATAAGGCCTGTAGATGTGTCTTGTGCAGGACTTTGAAACCATTATTTAAACTAAATATCAACACTTAAATTGAGGAGATATAATAGAATCTGAATTCACAGTTTCAAGGTGAAAACCTGAAGGTCATGATTAAGTTGAGTAGCAGCTGCCCCTTTTACAACATCTGGGCTCCCCAGTCCATCTCAACCCCTTCAGCTCTAGTAGTAATCCTGACCCTGATTCTTTCCAACACATAGAAGCTACTTCCTTACATTCATATGCAGTATCTGCTGCCACCAGAAGGGAGTTCAAATGAACTTTTGAGTGTAACAGCATCACTCCCCCATACCTCTAACGCCAATTAGATCTATCTTGTGTTTATTTCTCTCTGTGCAAATCAGTCACCAAATATATATTGTGCACCTATGCGAAAACCCTTCTAGCCACAATTCCTGTATTTGTATCCAACTCCGAAGCATCACAAAACCTGTTCTCACTGGGACATGTGGATATTATGTATTATAAGGCTGTGAGACTTTAGCAAACTTACATATTGCACAATTTCTACTGATTAGTAGAAAATAACATTCTCACTTGCAGGATAATTTCCCAATTCAGCCAAGGATGCAGAAATTTAACAGAAGTGGTTACCCAGAGCAGAATCAATTGCTATGTTTTAGGAACAATTTATATTTTTCTCTTAGTGTCTGTCATTGCTGTGTGAGTACCTTATACAAACACCCTCCAAACAAGCAGAGTCCTGCCACAGTTAAAAACACCAGCCCAGTTCTTGCTCCATCACTACCGTTTTATGTGCAGACCACACCAAGAAAGAATACACACACATATGCACACACCCTCTAATCTCTTCCAAACACCAGCTTCTCTTGGTTCTTGAATCAAACTCAGCATAAGCAAAGCCACACAGCCCTGTGGGATAAACAAAATAAAACAGTATCCAGGTGTTCTCAATCATCTGTCTTTGGTCCTCCCCATCAGAAGCCCCATCAAAGGCAGTCTTGAATGGATGTGTGTACATGGAGTGCACTTGTACAAGTTTAGGTTGCTTTTTTGAGGCTTCATAGTATTATGGTTGCTCAATAGGTACTTTCTAGTCCAACATTAGGTATCCTCGACTTCATAATTAAAGTCTGGAATTACTGCAGAATATAAACTCTAAATAATTCCAAACAATTATGAGAGATACCCACTGCCATAATTGTGCTGTACAGCAAACCACCCAATACTAATTAGCTTAAATGACCAGGCATTGATTTAGTTAATAAATTTTAGTCAAATGGCCAATTCCTCTGAGCTCAGCTGATCTTGACTGGACTCACTCATCCATCAGCAGTCAACTGTCAGGTCAGCTGAACACTGGCTGCTCTAAGATGACCTGTCTTTGGTCTTTGTGCCTGTACATCATCTGGTAGCTAGCCCAGGCTTGTTCTCATGGAAAGAGCCTCTTGAGATCTAGTCTTGGAACTGGCAAACTGTCACTTATATCATAATCTACTGGCCAAACAAGTCATAATACACACCAGATTTGTGAGGAGAAGGGAGTGAAATAGATTGATTGCAAAGGCTGATTGCAAACAGTGGGAGTACAGGAAGGGTACTCTCTGTAAAGTACAGCCTTCACAATAACATATAGTCAGCCTAATATTATTCAAAAACATACAGAAAAAATTGCTTCTGTACTATACATACACTGAATTCTTTTCTCATCATTACAAAATAGGGTCTGATTGGGAATCAGGAAGGAGTCAAAAGGAAGAAATTTTTTTAAAAAAGAAGAAATAGAAAAAAAAAAGAAAGCCCCAGGAACTTATATCCTATAACCCATATAATATCTAGACATGGGATCAACAACCATTAAACAAAGCCCACTTGGTATTGAAATAAAAACAGCTTCAAATGCATATGTTATGTCTGACCTTCTTACCTGTACCCTGACACAAAAAATAAACAGTCATTGTCAAGTTGCCTTAGTCAAAAAATAACCTATGTAACTTTGTACCATGTCCCCCAGATTTAGAATAAAATCTATCAAAACCTGTAAAGTGGGACTCTCTTGAGAAGCCCAGTCTCCCTCCTGATTGTGTAATTTTGTTCTGTAATAAAACTTCCTCCCAGTTCCTTACTTTGTCTTATCTCTGGATTTTTTTCTTCTGATGTGATAAGAACCTGGGAACATTACATAGAGGTTTCTCTCTAATAGAGACCTCCCCAGCCTTTATCACTGGCAATAATTATTCCCTATATAATACTATGTGACAGCTACTAACATAGCATTTGCATTACATTAGGTATCATAAATAATCTAGAGATGATTTTAAAATACACAGAAGGATTGCGTAGGTTATATGCAAATACTGTGCTATTTTATAAAAGGACTTGAACATCTGAGGATGTTCATATCTTCAGAGGTGTGTGGGGTGGGGAGGAAGTCCTGGAACCAATCCCTCACAGATATCTTGGGACAACTGTATTTTATATTCTATTAACCAAAAGGATTGTGCTAGTCTGGGCATGGTGGTACAAGGCTGTAATCCCAGCAGTTGGGAGGCTGAGGCAGGAGGATCATGAGTTCAAGGATAGTCATATGGAGACACTGTCTCAAAAAAAAAAAAAAACAGATTTAAAAGGAATAAACTGGATGCCAGTGGCTCATGCCTGTAATCCTAGCTACTCAGGAGGCAGATATCAGGAGGATCCTAGTTTGAAGTCAGTCAGGACCAAAAGATCTCCAGACCCATCACAAAAAAATGGCTAGTGGAGTGGCTCAAGCAGTCGAGGTCCTAGGTTCAAACCCCAGTGTTGCTCAAAAATAAATAAACAAAAGGAATATGCTGCATTGCTAAGGAAACCTTTTCTCTATTCCCATCGTAACCATTGTCCTAACTACTAGTTACAGAGTAATCTGTATTAACATTTATATATAAATGAATTTTAGTTAATATTATATATAAATGAATTTTTATTTAAAACTTCTTAGCCTTCTCTATAATCCAGTATCAGTCCATTTATCAAAGCTTTATAAATTGGAAAAGTCTTTGTCCTTGTTTTTTTTTTTTTGAATCCACAACTATTAAAAGGTTCATTAAACATGGATGTGTCTAAAGATCCTGAGTGACACATTAACATTATTTTAGTTAGATTGTTAAAGGACTACCATATGATATTCAAGAACATTCTCATTGACATCATGTTTTTCCAAGTTAAATTCATATTTGATATTTGAAAGCTATTTTTATCTGTATTAGCATAACTGGTAGAAGTTCTCTATTTCTTATTTTATGCTGCTAAACCTAATTAATGTCAGCTTGTACTTTTAAAACTAAGTGAACTGCAAGAAAAGCACAGAATTTTAAAACAACACCCTATCACACATGTACACACAGAAAATAAAAATGCATTAGAAGGAGGGAGCATCAGGCGATCTGGTTTCTCACCAGACCTCTTGTCTGCTACTAACTCAGTAAATGATCTTGGGCAAGTTGCTAAACCTCCTTAAACTTAATATCATCATCTTATAGATAGGAAGCTGAATGTTGTTTGGAAGCCTCATGCTCCAAATCCATTTACTTAGGCATTATACTGTTGGGTCTGGGAGCCTAAAGGACAGATGAGTGAGTCAGCCCATCCCCCATAGAGAGCACTATGGGCCCTGCACCCTGAGGAGGAGATACAGGGTCTCATAAATCTGCCACGGGGCTAATAAATAGAATGATCTGAAGGTTGTTCCCCAACCCCCAATAAGGGGCCAACAGACAAGTTCATCTACCAGAGCCCGTGTGTGCGAATCCACCGCCAATGGAAAAACCCGCCTAACCCTTACCCTAACCCAGAGTTAAAGCGTTCAGTTAAAGCCCCAGCCCTCACCTGAGCAGGGAGGCACCAGCTTCCAGGCTCCGCTGCACTGCTCTGGCTGTAGCCTTTCCTTTGTGTACCAGTCTTGTCTCATGAGTCAATCAGCTGCCTCAGGAGCCAGTTCTCCGGCCTGTGCAGGCAAGGACCCTCACACCAGCCCCCACACAACACTTCACACCAGCACGTCAGGATACCTTTATACTATAGAGTTTTGACCCATGAGCCTTTAATTCTATAGCATCTCCTGGTCACTCAGCTTTGTTACTATTGCTGTCTTACTTTATTCTAATTGATTATTTTATCACTAATGCAACTAAATCAAAACAGAAATGAATAAAGCAAAAAAAAAAAAAAAAAAAAGTCAAGAGTCATCCATTTTCCTGACTGCCTAGTCCCATTCCCAGGGATAAAACTAAATATATTTAAAACAAGAAGAGCAAGAATACAAGCAAATCATAGCCAATAATGATTGTAAATGCACAGTACAGCCATGAGGTCTGAACCCCTGCACTCTCTCCAACTCTAATGACACTGTTCACACTCTGGCAGACCCTTGTAGACTTTCACATACTCACATGCAGACACATAAAAGCAGAGACACACTTGAGTTTTCCATTTTCCTTTTTTAAAGCAAAGCATGGAAACATACTAATCATACATCTTTGCCACTCTAATTTTATAACAAACTTTTCTGACGTCAGTATCCTGTTGATTCTGAACAAATCAACAGAATCACTGTTAGTAGGTAAAATACATTCCATGCTTTATCTAACAATCTCCTTTAGGTTATATTCAATTATTATTGTGGAAAATAAGACAGCAGATTGAATACTTAGGAGTTGTAAGGACTGGGAGCGTGGCTCTAGTGGTTGAGGGTGAGGCCTTGAGTTCAATCTTTTAAAAAAAAAATTTAGGGACTGTTGTTTATAAAAATTGCACTTCAGAGAGGACACCTATCCAAATGCAAGAGCAACAAAACTGCAGACTTCCTTTTATTAGAAGAGGAATGGAAACAGCCTGTGGTCATCAATTAGCAAGCTTAAAAAGGTAAACTGAAAAGAGCGTGGAAAATATACATTTGAAAGGGATCCCACTGTTCATTTAGTGAAATATTAAGAATCTGTTTGTAAAGACTTTAGTTTTTTTTTTTTTCCTGAGATACCATCTTATTACACAGCAGCCATTTCTCCCTCATTTTCAAATGTTTGCAACCTGTTGTAAGGATGCAGGCTATCTCTAAAGCAGAATCCTAGAAACTAATTCCTATGGCCTGGAGCCATTGTTCCGTGGCTGAACCCCGTGGCAGAGTGCTGGCTTGGCACAAATGAAACAGATGAAGTTAATTTCTGATATATTCCCTAGCTTCACAGCCTACAGTGGACTTTCTCTCCATACCCTCTCAGGGCCTCTGTGCTGCCCCTCAACATCTGACCAAAGCTGCCTTTTCTCACTCTGGAGAAAAGGCCTGGAGGCTTAAGGGCAGTTGAACAAACACACCAGTCCTTCCCTTCTGACTAATCAGCAGGTCTCTGAGTCTCACATACAAATCCAGGCTCCTTCCTCTAACATCCTCTCCTCAAAGTCTTAACTATTGTGGTAACAAATCACCTTTAAGTTTGTAGAACAAGTGCCACTTTTTTGGAAAGCATGCTTAGGAGTCACTATTGCTAAACAAAAAACAAAAGCCTTTCACTATCTGTTTGTACTTTGGCCTGTCTCCCTGATTCCATTGGGACATAATCTAATCAATTCATTCCTATTAAGAGGCTAACCATTTGCAATCACTCATTTCTTTGTCTTCCTTCCTCCAGGTATTTTCCAGATTTTTCTAATTCTCAAAATCACCTGCGGTGCTTGTTAAGCAAACACTGCCTAGACCCACCTCCCAGAGTGGGACCAGGAATCTGTAACAGAAAGACCGATTCCTGGAAGGAATCAAGGAAGCTGGGGAAAACATTATTCTAACCTACAGTGGTACTTCAGATGGCTGCAATAGAATGGAGAGTACCCCTCCTCCTCAAATTATATCACCAAGGCAACACAAAAACCAATAGTTGCAAATGTCACCCCACTACTTGTGTGCAGAGTTTGAGCATTGTTTTAATCTGTTATAGAAAGTGAGCTACAGATATCTAGGTCTCTCAAAGAGCAATGAAAGATGATCTTCATCAATCAGGTCCCAGGAAATCTGAGTTCTCAACTTAGTCCTGACAATTGTCAAAGTTCTGGCAACTTGCTTTGTCTCAGTTTCCCCATCTGTAAACTCCTGGTGCTATATACTATGGCATTTTTATTAAATCATCATACCCTTTAACCAAGGAAATTATGCTAAGGGTTAACCAGAGAGGGGTGTAAAAATAATAATCATTGTTTACAATGGTGAAAAAATGGAAACTACCTTAATGCCCATAAATAAGGAATAGTTACAACACCGGTTTATCTAAACATTGAATACTATGCTACTTTAATCTGACCACGAGAACACACTTGTGACTTGATTGTTTATGCGTACCTTTTGTTCCCTGCTCTAATTTTAAAGCTAAAGCTCATGATATACCCTGAAAATGTCTGACGATGGACTGTTTACTTTGCCTCTTCCTATGGCATGTCCTAGGTCCTGTAATAAATCTCCTTTCTCTGCATTTAATTAGAAAGAAAAGGGACTGGAGGTGTGGCTCAAGCAGTAGAGCACCTGCTTTGAAGTGGGAAGCCTTGAGTTCAAACACCAGTTCCACCAAAAAATAAACAAACAAACAACTACAACAAGAAAGAAAAAAAATACTCTGTTACCTTAAAAATACTAACAGAGACCTTCATATGTGACATGGAAATGTCATGACATGTTGTAAGTGGTAATGGCAGGTTACAAAACAGTATTTAAACTTTACTCCCAGGCTGCGCACCTGTGACTCACGCTTGTAATCCTAGCTACTCAGTGAGGCAGAGATCAGTAGGGTTCCAGTTTGGAGCCAGCCCCAGGCAAATAGTTCATAAGACTCTATCTTGAAAATACCCAACACAAGACAGGACTCATAGGGTGGCTCAAAATGATAGTGTTCCTGCCTAGCAAGCATGAGGCCCTGAGTTCAAACCCCAGTACCACCAAAAAATAAAATAAATTTTACTCCCAGATTTTTGTTTTGGTTTAAATTTGTGTGGTATTTCTAGAAAAAGTCTATAAAGTTACATAACTAAATGCTATTAGTAGTGAGATGATGAGTGACTTTACCTTTCCTCTGTATCTTTTTTTTCCAAGTTCTTTCTTCATTTTTATTGAAAAAAAATTTGTTTGGCAGTACTGGGGTTTAAACTCAGGGGTTCATGATTGCTAGGCAGGTGCTCTATCACTTGAGCCATTCCACCAGCCCTCTATCTTTTTTAAAGTACTTCATATACATTGCCCCAGTGACTTCCAACTTCCACAACAGCCAGGAGACTAGAGATTGCTTAAAGAAAAGGTTTAGTGATATGAATAAGACATGTTCCCTTTTCAGTAAGGCCCACTACCCTTCTTGGCTCTACATCGAAGTTGTAAATATCTTGTCTGAAAGATCCTAATTTTTCCTAAAGTTATAGGGAAAACACCAATTCACTCACCTGGAGCCCATTTCAGGAAACTCTGGTTTTGTGCCTGATCCACAGAAGCAGCTGGCAGAAGCACCAAGGCAAGAAGAACAGATGCCACATCTTTTCCCAAATCCAGGTGGACCCAATGGTGAGAGGGTGGGGTCAGGTCCCATTTGCTGCTATAATAGCACAGAGCAGCCCATCCCCTACCCAGGTTGATTGGTGATGCTTTCTGCCATGGTGTGTAGGCACAGAGGAGATTCTGGGGGTCCCCCAAGCTGCTTTAATGCAGGTTGGAGGTGAGTAATTCTGGGAGCAGGGGTGAGGGGATGCAATAACCTTAAGTTTGTTCTTCCTTAACTTTCTCTCCTGTCCTCTTCCAGCACTTACGGGTCACTTTCTCTCTTCTTCGCCCTTGTGACTTCTGTGAAGTCAGTAAGTCTTCCTCAGTTGGTGAATCCTGCCTTCCCAGGTATGCCTTTTGGTTGAGGCAAGTCTCCTTAGCAGATTGCAAGTAGAGTGCCTGCCTGTCCAGGCAAGCAATCAACTCACACTCCTCCTTACTAAGACAAGTCACTAGATCTTTCTTTTTTGTGTGTGTGGTACTGGGACTTGAACTCAGGGCCTTCACCTTGAGCCATCCCACTAGTCTTATTTTTGTGAAAGATTTTTCGAGATAGTCTCTCAGAACTATTGGCCTGGGCTGGCTTTGAATAGCGATCTTCCTGATCTTTGCCTCCTGAGTAGTTAAGATTTCAGGTGTGAGCCACTGGCACCTGGCAAGTCACTAGATCTTTCTAATACTTAAGAACTTGCTATGTCAGCTAAATAAGAGGGTTTGAAAGCACACCTGAATTTCCAATTTTTCAATGCCCCAAGTTTCATGGTACCCACAGAATAACAAGCAATACCATTGAGCATCCATCTCGAGGACCAGTAGTCTGCAACTACAAACTCTTGCTTAAAGCATCAACATAACTGGCAAAGTCAGAGCTCTTCCACTTGAAAGTTTTATTCCAAGACTTTGCTCTAAGCCAGAGGCTGCAGAAAAGCAGATCTCTTAAAAAAAAAAGTGTACCTTGGAGCCAGACACTGGTGGTTCACACCTGCAATCCTAGTGCAAATGGTTCGTGAGACCCTATCTAGAAAGTACCTAACACAAAAACAGGGCTGGAGGAGTGGTTCAAGCAGTAGAGCACATGCCTAGCAAGTGTGAGACTCCAGGCCACTACAAAAATAATATACCTTGGGGCTTTAAAAAACAAAACCAAAAGTAAAACTCCTGGAAAACCTGTAGTCCGACAGCTAAACTAACAAAGTTCTGACCTAACTTCTACAGACTTGTTAACTATAATCCAGACTATCCTTACCGCTTCAGAAAGCCCTGGGTATTTGACACTGCCTTGATACAGTTCTTGGTATATTGTGTTGTTACTTGTCTGTCTTCCTTATTTGTGAACTTCCTGGAGTTATGGGATAATACTCACAAATCTAACAAACTTGATACTTATTGGAAAGGAAGGGTAGGAATTGTGCCTTCTGCAGCTTGAAGGATCCCAAATGCTTCCTTGTTCTTCAGGTACTGTCACTTGCAATGAAAATGGAGTAACAGTGGAGTTTCCAAGCAGTGCTGGCATGGAGAAATGGCATGCATCTGTGGTAGGTAAGTAATATATACTATCTCATCTTGGTGCTAGTCAGTAGAAAGCTCTTGATTCAGGGCCAGCCCTATTTGTCTGGGTGCACAGATAACCCAGACCTTGGAGCAGCAGGCATTTAATTCCTGATGTTGTGCAAGTTCCCTTGCATGATGCCACCAGAGTGGAAACGGGTCTTTCCTAGGAAAGCATCTTAGATCTTCTGGGGAACTTGTGGTTATAAGACACAGCCTCTCAGAGCTTGAGTCATATCATCACCAAGCTTTGTCAAGCGAACTGCTTGAAGTGCCTTAGAAATGGATGGGAGGTCTTGGCTCTGTTCCTTCAGCAGGCTGTCACTGGAATGCACTTTTAGCCATCCCCTGTCTAAACTGCTGTGGCTTCTGTAGATTCCGTTGGTGTTGAAATGCTGAACTGCACTTATGTCCTGGACTCAGAAAAGCCCACCCTGAATGCCCCATATGAGTTCTGTACGGAGAGAGTGGTAAGCACCTGCTTTTGAGGAGTTATTTGGGGAGTAATAACTTACTGGTAGGACATCTTGTAGCTAAGGATTTGGTCTTTGGAGTACAGGAGTGGCTCTCAACCAGAGTGGCATATTTTGTTTTGCTTTTAAGCTGCCCAGAGGACACTTGACAATATCTGGAGACCTCTCTGGTTATTACAAACCGAGGTGTTGGGGGAGCTACTGGTATCCAGCGGGCACAAGTCAAGGATGTTGCCAGATAGCCTACCGTGACCAGGGAAGTCCCATGTAACAGATCATGCCTGCACCAACAGTGCTTGAGCCCTGGCTCTTCTACTTTACAGTGTGATCTCAAGCAAGTTGCCTAACCTTTCTAAGCTTTTCACTCACTGTAAAGTGAGGATAATGGTAACTAAGTGAGGGTAGGGTAACTAAAGAGTAATGATACTACACAGATGAAGACTTGGCATATAACCCAGATAAAGCAAACACTCAAGCATGAGCTATTTTTATCTGTGACCCCCATGTGAGTTGGCTATTTTGGTGCTAGCAAATGGAGAACCTTTAGCCTACAAACAGGTGTTAGAAAGCCAACAGTAGCTAAGCAATCAGGGTTTCTCTGTTGCCAAGTAACAGTATTGCCCAATCAGAATTGTTAAAGGGTAATACAAAAAACCTGTAACAAAAGTTCTCAAGCTTCAGTATGCAAAGAATCACCTGGGGGAACTTAGAATGTATGCATTTAATCTCAGTGAATGTAAGCTTTGGGTGAGTTCTGGGAATCTGCCTGTTTAACAGGCTATATCTGATCCTGATGCAAGTAGTCTACTATCTAAGCTCAGGTACATTCATAGTAAGTCATCTGGTTCACTGAGACCCTCTGTGATTGCCCAATGAAATAATTGCATGCCCTGTGTGAAAATTTCTAGTGAACAAACTTTCCCCTTCTAAAACAGGCCTTTCCAACTTCAAAGTGCTTAGAGTTGCATTCCCTTAGGCAAAGGGTCTGTTAACTACAACCCATAGATAACTAAAACTACCCCATGGCCTTTTTTGTAATCTCAAACTAAGAATGGTTTTTAAAGAGAACTCTTAGAAATGCTATGGATTATATGTGGCCCACAGAGGCTAAAGCAGTTACTATCTAACAATTAACAGAAAAAGGTTGGTCAACCCCTGCTTTAGACTGAGTTCCCTAAGGACAAAGGCAACATCAAAGATGGCTCCACCCAGCATAATGGCTGCTTCTTGGGTACTCAGTGGGCATATTTGAATAACCAGGGTAGATGACCCATAACCAGCCCCTTTTAGCCAAGACCATGACACTGAGATTTGAGGTAAATGTCAGAGAAACAACTCCAATCCCTGATGCCTTAACTGTTCCATCAACATATGAATCTTTACTAGGATGTCTCAAAAGGGCTAGCTGTAGCATCTCCTGCATAGGAATGAGGTACCATCCAGAACTTGTATTACTAACCTCAATGGTTTTGCTACTCCTCTGGGTCAGATGGTGTTGTGGAAGTGCCTCTCCCACTGGGAAATCAGCACTAACTCTGTTCTTGCTATACTGTTTGCACACAGCCTGGTGGTCACCAGATGAACATCAGAGTCAAGGATGACAGTGCCACTGTAACACAGAGGGATGCCATGTACCAACTCTTCTGCCCAGCTATGCAAATAGAAGAGGTCCATGAGCTTTCAGAATCCACAGACTGCACGAAAGACTTCATGGCTGTAAGTGAAGTAGACTGACTGCTTCTCATATGGCTACAGCTGGGAAAATAATGGTGTTCCAAACAGAGCTGGGCTTAGAAACTGGGTGGGGTTTCAAATACTATATTGATTGTATTAGCTATGTGAACATGGTGAAATTTCTTAGCCACACTGTGTAAGGAAATATAGGCCCCAAAAGTGACCACATGGAGAAGAGTGATCTGGCCAAGAGATTCTTTATTGCCGGGTGGGAGAGGAAGAGAGCAGAGAGAGAAACGGGAAGGGCAAGGGCTTAAATACCCCTCAGTGGGACTCAGCATGATCTGATTGGTTAGGATCTTATGGTTCATGCTGATTGGAGGTTGGGGCACAAGGAGGATTCAAGCTAAACTTGAGGCAGGACCGTGACCCTGGAAAACAGAAGCTTAAGGGTGCAGTAAGAACTGAAACCTATCGGCACCAATATTGCCAACACACTGAGGTTTTGTTGAAGTCTAAAGGAACAATACTACTACTGAGTATACACAGTACTTAGCATATTTTGCCTTGTAATAGTTTTAAGTGGTATCTGCAAACACATGAATAGCTTGACAAACTGAATATCATATTCCTGGCCTTATGCTAGATGCTAAGATACAGTAAATGAGTAAAATATCCCAGTCACACTTTGAAGTTTATATTATAAAATGGCTGACATTGACAATGGACAAACCCTGTACTTCACCATAACAATGGTGGAACTGCATAACTGTGGACTTGATTTCCATTGGTATCTTAAGCAGTTTAAGAACCCAGTGTCTCTACTTACAGCTGGAAAGTAACTTAAGAGGTGAAGTTGCATCTAAATGTGACTGGGATACATGATGGGCCCTGTGATTCTTCAACCCCCACTCCACCTCCTTATCGCTCTAATAATCAGGATTCTCTGTGTAAGAACAACATAGCAACTACTCTAGGTGTCTATAGTGGTGGGCAAAATCAAAACTTCATGTCATGATTCTTGTTTTCCTTCCAGTTTTCCTTTCCACAGATTATCTCTGGCTTGGCTGATGATCAGGTATGAAAGTTTTCTAAATTACAAGATTTGTTAACACTTCTCTAAAATTGACATTAACTTTAATCTGATAAGACATTAAATAGTCTCATGGTTATATTATAGTATCATGGTTAAGTGAGCACCAGTCTTAATGGTTTTTGACTTTAGGGAAACCATTCAGGAATGGGATGGATCATTGAAGTTGGTGATGGTTCAAGAACCCACATTCTGACCCTGAAGGAAGCCCTAAGACAAGGGTTTAGTCTCCTGACTGACAGCCAAAAGATGACCCTCCACGTGCCGTTCAATGCCAGTGGAATAACTCACTATGCGGTAGGTATAAAAATCTTTTATAGTGCCACCAAGGAAAAGGCCAGTATTTCTAAATCTAAGCAAGATTTCAACCATGTCTTCAAACTAACTGGCAGTACAACCCATTCAAGTTCTTTAAGGCCAAATGTTTGATTGGGTATTAAGGACTGTAATAGTGAACAAAATAGACATGATCTTTCCTCAATCTGTTCTTTCCCTGTCTCAGACCTAAAATATGTAGTATAATATAGAACAAAGGTACTCTCAAAAGTATATGAATGAAGGTGTTCTGTCTGGGTTACATTGTCCTGTAGTTTCTAGGTAAACAGTGAGATACTAAATTAATATGAAGTAGTCATTGGCTACATAATAAAGTTAAGGTCTACAATGGACCACATAAGACAATGGTTCCATCAGATTGTAATGGAGCTGAAAATTTTCTTCCCTGGTTATGACATACCCATAGTAACATCACAGAGCAACGGATTACTCATGTGTTTATGGTAATACTTGACTTAACCTACTGCACTGCCAGTTATAAAAGCATAGCACATCAGGTACATAGGTGGTATACAGTAGTCCATACCACCCAGGTTTGTGTAAATACACTGATCGCACAATGACGAACCTGTCTAATGAGGCATTACTTAGACCATAACTTAAGTGATACATGAATGTCCTTGGGACAGGCCCTGGAACATAAATACTCAAGAATTAGCCACTTGGACAAGAACAGTCCTATCTCACATTGAGCATAATCGGATTGCAGTACTCCTATAAAAACTCTTACTGTTGATATTATAAGATATTAATGGAATAAGGCTGTTTCTTCATATCTGCCTAGAAATGATAAGCTACAGGTCTTCCCCGTAGACAACACTGATTTTTTTCAGACATTACAGAAGATAAGATTAGGACGAGAATGCCCTAAACAAAATGCCTTAACTATTAGACAAACCACCTGCATCCACTTGTGCCAAAAACGGTGCCCAAAACTTGAATATATGCTTAGAGATATAAGTAAACCTGTGTCTTCAAAACTCCTGTCCCTTCAGCAAGGTAAAAGTCATCTCTACATGGTGCTCCTGAAGATTTCATTTGTATCTCCTGGGCAGAAGATCACCTTCTTATCACAAGCTATCTGTGTGTCAGGTAAGGGTCCCAAAAAGTACAACTTCAGCAGTGGAAAGTTCCTTCCAGGGCCTTACTCTGCTGGTAATGGGCATTCTGTCAATCATTCCTTCCAGATCCTTCTGTGGCTTGTAATGCCACACACATGACACTTACCTTACCAGACTTTCCGGGGAAGCTACGATCTGTGAGCATTGAAAATAGGAACATCCCCCTGAGCCAACTGTATGATAGTGGGATCAACAGAGAAGCAAATGGTTTGAGACTGCATTTCAACAAAGCTCTTTTGAAAACAAAAGTATGTTTTGTTCTTGACTCTTGAACTCCATGAAAGTCTGATATATTCTCCTGTGGGCAATCCTGATAAAGCTGACTTCCCCATAAATTAATTACCAGTGTAATGGGCTTAAACTTTAAGGCCTCCCTTGATTGCTTTATCCAAATGAATTTTTAAAGTTCCAACTCCAAGTGTCCTTAATCTCTGCAGTGGATGTCTTTCCAAGTATTGCTCTGTTCACTTGAAAGTACAAATCACTTGTCAAACATCTAATGATGAGCCTCTGTTATGCTCTAAGAACAGGACAGCTTGACCAAAACAAAAGAAAAGGTCTCATACTGGCCTCATTGAGGCCAGTCTTGGTGTGATTGCTAGGGACACCAGAGTAACATCAGAGTGTTCTACAGTAGTGATTTATAACATCTGTAGACTCCTCTTGACTCCTACTTGGCTTGGCAGATATTCCACTGTTCTTTGGAATTTGACCTGTTAATTCAAGCTTTAGTGCCTAGGAGTACAAAGAACATGCAGTGCTGGGTACTTGAAGGCATGAGGTTAAAGCAATAAACTTCCTGTCTGGGGAAGCAATAAGGTCTCTTGTCTTTTCTTAAAGAGAAACCAGATAAGTCTGGAAAGTGCCCTGCAAGTATCCAGTGGACTTCCTTCCTGTTTCCTGTGACTGCTCTTGGGCCCCAGACAGGTTGGGTCCAATTGACATTCTTCTCTCATTTCAGTTCTCTGAAAAGTGCCTATTCTATCAATTCTACTTATCTTCACTTAAGCTGACCTTTGACTTTCAACTGGATACGGTGTCCATGGTCATTGATCCTGAGTGTGAGTGTGAGTCACCAGTCTCTATAGGTAAAACATTTTATTAAAATCATTATGTACTAAGTTTTTCCCCCTTCTCTTGGTTTCTTTTGTTCTTGTAGGAAAATGTATAGGGGGGTTCAGATTCTGAAGCTTGCTTGTGGCTTAGAGACTAAAGACTTCTCAGATCAGAAACCTCAGTCTAACTGCTAGGACATGGGCCCAAGTATAACGTTTCTAAAACCTATCATGTTTAAATCACCTGGGTATATTGTCTTAGAGATCTGAGCCCACCATCTAGGTATGAATGCCTCAAACTTCTCATTAGGGCATCAGAAAAGTTTAAAAGACTTTCCTCAAACTCCTAAAACTTGCCCAAAATGAGTGTCAAATGGCTGCTTCCTTTAGTTCCACACTGCTTTTGCATTTGTGCTTCTGTTTACTCTGCTGCATGAAGTCAAACCAAGTAAGAAAAACTAGCTCATCCCTCAGTGTCTCTTCAAACCGCCCAGGGTTTGAATACAGCTTGAATATTTCCTATCAAAATGCTTGGTCAAACATTTCAGATTTGTTTTTAAATCTTGTAATATTTGCACAGACCTTACCAGCTGAGCAGCTCTAATCCAAAATGTAAATGTCATGTCATCACTTGATTTGTACTTAAAAAGGGATATGACGACACTAGGCACTACACGTAAAGCCACTTCAGGTTTCATCCTTAAGTCACTTTAACCCCTCATCAGGGTTTACTCAGTGGACTCTTACCCTCTATGGTCCTTCTTCCCATGACCCTGGTCTGTCCTTCTACAGATTATATACAGCAGCTTAACTGTTACTCATGCTGCTTACCATGGTATTTTTCCCAAACAGACTTAAAACAAATTCTAGTGTCTCCTGCCAAGTTATGATTGTTGGCAGATATCAGGAGGTGGCCACCTTAGTTTCTCTAAACCTTCGCTGCTGGTCTAGTTACAGATGAGCTCTGTACCCATGATGGGTTTATGGACTTTGAGGTCTACAGTCACCAAACAAAACCAGCTCTCAACTTGGATACCCTCAGGGTGGGAAACTCATCCTGCCAGCCAGTGTTTAAGGCTCCGTTTCAGGGACTGGTGCAGTTTCACATACCCCTGAATGGATGTGGAACAAAACGTAAGGTAAGTGCTGCCAGATAGTAAGAGGTTAAGACTTATCTTTTGAAGCAACTACTTGTTAACCTACTCCTAATATTTTTTTAAGTTTGAAGATGATAAAGTCACTTATGAAAATGAAATACACGCTCTCTGGAAAAATCTTCCACCAAGCAAAATATCCAGAGATAGTGAATTCAGGTGTGGTACAGTTGCTACTTGATTACTTTTTTAAGCTGTAGTTCAAATTTGTTATAGAATTCTCTATCATCCCGCACATATTCTTACAGAATGACAGTGAAGTGCTACTACAATAGGGACAACCTGCTACTAAATGCCAATGTCCTAAGTCTTCCTCCTCCAGTGGTTTCCATGAAGCCAGGTCCACTTGTGTTGATCCTGCAAACCTACCCAGGTGAGATGTTGCAACTTAGGTTATTTGGTTAAACACTCTTGGGACTTCTCCCTCAACCTTTGTAATGCTTAAGTATGTTTTAACCATCACCTGAAGAGGTCTACATTCAATTTCAGATAATGCCTATCAACAACCTTATGAGAAGGATGAGTACCCTATAGTGAGATACCTCCGCCAACCAATTTACATGGAAGTAAGAGTCCTAAACAGGAATGACCCCAACATCAAGCTGGCCTTGGATGACTGCTGGGCAACGCCTGCTATGGACCCAGCCTCTCTCCCTCAGTGGCATATTGTCGTGGATGGGTAGGTACCCTACATACAGTTGGGCTGTTCAGCTAGTCCATCAGAACTTCTCAGTGATAAGACAGTAAACCTTGGGCTTGATCACAAAAGCCCTAAGTTGTTTATCAGTCCTTGATCTAATTGAATGACTCATGCTGCTTTCCTATTCCCATGGAATCTTAAGAAATAAAATATTCCAGGAGAATCTGGCTCAAATACTACGTCCTTATCAAGAGATAAAGCAGAGTTCCAGTCCCTATCCACTTCCTGAACACCTTCCACATACCAGTGCTATGTATTTCATGTAAATCCTCTAAGCCTCATTACCCTATAAAGAAGACATTAAGACATCTTTCATAAAAAAATCCAAACTTGCTACTAAATAGGCCAAAGTAATATTAGTAAATAGTGGAGATGGGGTTAAAATTCCAATTGACTCTAGAAACTGAGCATTCCATGTCATGGGGTTGAAACTATATACACACTTGTTCATAGGTGTTCTCTCAGCTCTGCCTGTGGTGTCCTATTCAGGAATCTGTGCCTATATAGAATTGTACCTAAGCTTTCTTGGCACTGTAAGACTCTATTGCTAAGCTCCTGACTTCAGGTACACTCCTACCTGAAGATTACAATATAGTTAGCTCATTCTCATAGCTCATCCTTTCACCTCACTGAAGACTTGTTCAATTATACTGACTCTCCTTATCCCTTACCCTGGTCTAACTCTTCATACCTTGGTACTTCACAATATACTATATTCTTTATAGCATCTCCTTCTTGCTAGCATATAAAACATAGTGGCAGGTGTTCTCTACTTCTTTTGCCAGGATATACTGCCTGAGATGCATTCATACTATATATCAGCCAGGTCTTCTGAAGTGATACACATAAAACTTTTTGATGGATTTAGTTGGCAAACAAAAATACCAGTCTTAATAGAAATATACAAGTATTATGAACAAGACTTCATGAGTATCATAAAAAATAGAATTAAATCAAAGGTACTAGGAGAAGGGAGACATAGTTTTAATCTTGGAGCTGTCACATGTGATTTGGGCAAACTTCATGTGAGAATGTTACTGATGTGTTCCTCTGGTTCTATGCCTGATGCCTAGCTGTGAATATAACCTGGACAACTACCAAACTACCTTCCATCCAGTTGACTCCTCCATGACCCATCCTGACCACTATCAGAGGTTTGATGTGAAGACCTTCGCCTTTGTGCCAGAAGCTCAGGGGTTCTCTAGCCTGGTAAGTGATCAGGAAGTCACCTGGGCCAGGTTAAAGATGGGTACATTGCTTCTTCCTGACTTTTCTCTCTCCAGGTCTACTTCCACTGCAGTGCCTTAATCTGCAATCAACTTTCTCCTGACTCCCCTCTGTGTTCTGTGACTTGCCCTTCATCAACTAGGCACAGACGAGGTAAAAACAAAACAAAACAAACAACCCCTCAAATCCCTCTTGAGTTTTTCTTATAGAAAGCATTCATCTTCCAGAATTGAAGATTTTTAAGGGCAGATAACTTGTTCTTCACTTGGTCCCAAGAGATACCTTAGCCTAGTCTTCCTTTACCTATGTGGTGAGTCTGAGATGGGAAGGTTCTTACTACATCTGTAGACATGTTCTTTGAGAATCTATCCCATTTTTACAGGAAGGGCTATGACCACTCCTGCACAAGCACACAGAATTTGCATGAAGGAGCAGGATACTCCATGGAGCATCTACTTCTAAGGATTACATCACCATACTTCTAGAACACCATTCTGGAGGTCAAACACAGCTTTGCTTATCTGTCTTCCAGCCACAGGAGCCACAGAAGAGGACAAAAGGACAGTAAGCCTCCCAGGACCCATTCTCCTATTATCAGATGGCTCTTCATACAGAGGTACAGATGGTAGAGACTGGGGGTACTTCCCAGACTCAGGTTCTTAGATTTTCATGGCAAAAGTTTAATGCTCATGACAAACCTAAATCCTGAGGCTAAACCCTGTTGGCAAATGTCCCAAAGCATTTCACAAGGCTTTATGTCTTGAGGTGTGGGGGGCTTAACATGTAATACTTCAACTTTTAAACATGACCTTTAGATTTGATTGTCTGCTTCCTTTGCAGATGTCAAGGATTCCAAAGGGCATGGGATTGCTGGAGATGTTGCTTCTAAAACAGTGGCTGCTGTGGCTGCCTTAGTGGGCTTGGTGGTAACTCTAGCTTTTGTCTCTTACCTGCGTAAGAAAAGAACCATGAGGTGAATCACTAACTGGACTTAAATAAAGAATTCTTGTTCAAGTAAACTTCTTGCCTTCTACCTTAAAATTAGATACAGAAGAATTAGTATCTAATTCAGTACTAAAGGTACTGAAGGATTGCTCTCAATCATTCTTTAGAGTGGATATAGTACCTAGCCACAAGCCTCTGGGCAGGCTGTCCCTCCCTCTGTCCCTCCCTCTCCTCACCACCCTCCCCAAATGAAACCAGGAAGCAGAGGACAGGGTTGGGGGGTTTCACAATTCCCTGTAGGCGCATATTTCCCAATGACCTACGGATCTTCCATTAGGTCCCACCTCCTAAAGGTCCATAGTACCTCCTAACACTTCTACTCTGGGGCCCAGGACTTCAGTACATGTACCTTTGGGGGACACTCATTCAAAACCTAATACCACCCTTCATAAATGAGCAAAGTTTCCCTTTTTGAGGCAGGTGTTCCTAAGAAAAGGATCTATATCCTGCTTCAAAGTATTAATTCAGATGAGTCTTAAGAAGTAGACAAATTCCTCATAATTCCAAAAGATTTAGTCACATTTCCCACATACTTCCAATGTAATTATAGACTTACATCCCCTTTTGGGAGGGGGAAAGGAATAGTATAAGGTTCCATCTACCTTAGGTGTAATTGTAACATTCCTAGTATGAAGATTAAGTGAACCTGGAGGGCTATTTTTTCACTACCTACACTCATTCCTTGCCTCCTGTTGAAGTACTCTCTGGGTGTGCCCTATCTTCTAGGCTGCACTTACATCCTCAATGTCTGCTTAACATGAGTGCAGACTCTCTTCAAAATATCTAATAGAAATAAGCTCACTTGTATTCTCCAACTAGCATAAACTGCCTCTAAACTAGAGGTCCTCTATAAGGATAAAAAGATTTTAAATCTATACATAGAGGTAACAAATGAAAAATATTTAGTGTTTAGACTTTTAGCTCTCAACTATGACCAAACTCCTGGGGTTTAAAAAATCTTACCTTGTCATCTTGTGATACACAGACCTCTAAATTTAAATTGACTACTTTGACTCTTCAACATACTCTTAGACTCCATCACTGTGCAAAATGAGAAAACAAAGGAGGAAAGACTTTAATTTGTCTTACTGTTTCTAAGATTTCAGCCCATGATTGCTTGGTTCTGTGCATTTGGGCATAACATGGCAGTGGGAGCATGTGGTGGAAGGAAGCTCTTCACCTTGGCAGAGAGTAAGGAAGGAACCAGGTATAGCTTCGAAGTTATACTCCCGGCAACCTACTTCCTTCAATTAGTCCCCACTTCCTAAGGCTTCCACCACCTCCCAAAATAGAGCCACCTACTGGGGACTCATACAGCCTATGAGACATTTCACATTCAAAGCATAACACTTCTCTTTCTAAGTGCTTCTGTTAGATTTATTTGTGGGTGAAACTCAATCCTGGCATGATGAGAGAAACAAGTGAACTTATACTGTGTGGAAAGTTTGGCATTCCTAGAGTAATAGGAGTTGAAAACTGAAGTCCTTATCGCCATTCTCTGGGCCTTGCTTTATAAAGGTACAGGTATTATTCTAAGGATAAAGCAAAAAATGGTCAAGGAGTCCAACTTTTCTGTGTGCAATTTGTTATACTTTAGAACCAGAAAGAACTTTCATGTGACACATCCTTTTAATGGCATTAAAAAGAAAATTGGTTGTATAATATTGAAGCCCTGGGTTCAATCCCAGCACTGCAAATACAAAAACATGTTGGCCACTTAAATAACTTCCTGTCCCTATAGGTTGAAAAATGACACCTCTTACTCCATGTCCATGCCCTAATCCCTAGAGCATGTCAATATCATTACCTTTCCATGGCAATATGATCTTCAAGGATGTGATTGAGGGTCTTAATGCAGTAACATTATCCAGGTGGGCTTAATCACAAGGCTCCTTATAAAGTGGAGGCAGGAGGGCTGGATTCCAAAAAGGTGCATTTAATATAGGAACAGGCGAAATGGGCTCTCCCATAGAACCTCCAGAAGGTGCTAATCTCTGACCCATTTTGGGCTTCTGACTTCCAGGCTTGTAAGATAATCTATGTCTTATGCCACTAAGTTTGTATTTATTTGTTGTAGCAACAACAGAAAACAAATATATACCCTCTAATGAATCATTACCCACAAATTGCTTGAGCATTTTTAGCAATGTATTTTTCCAATAAATGAGCAACTTGAGCCCCAAAGCCACTCATCCAGGATGTCATAGCCCCTCAATCACGGAGCTAGAACTTCCCATCTGCAAGTTGCTCTGTTTGTATAGCATCAAGGTCACCTGGGCTTTGTGACTTGGTTCTGATGCACTTCTGTGCTTGCCGCAATGCTAAAACAAAACTTGCCTGGAGCAGCTGCTGGGATGAACGTTTGTTGCCATGGTAGCCTGGAACAAGTATAAAGAACAGTTGATGCTAGTCGAGTTCTCAACTTTTGAAAAAACACATCCTACCAACTACGGGGGAGGTAGTCTAATCAGAGAGGAACTGTGTGGGAGAGTTGAACTCAAACCCCAAGAGGCTGCTCCTTCATCTACACTAGGGTTTGCAATCTCCTTTATCTGTTAGTGATGGGCTGTGATTATAACATGGATGTTAAGAGTAGAATGAAAGGGCTTTGAAATTCTATTACTCTTTGGGTAGTTCTGATGGGGATGGCTCAGGGGCTGGGAATGGACTCTGTGCTCTGGGAAGCCACCATCCCTGCCCTGTTCCACTGCCTCAGCCAGTTCAGTAGGATGCATAGGGCTCTTGAACAAGAGTTGGATTTGAATTTTGGCGCTATATCCTCCTAGCTTTGTGGCCTTGGGCAGACAACAATTGCTGAGCCTGTTTCCATGTCTGTAAAGAGCAAATGCAACCTGCTTTTGAAGCATGTGGTTTCAATGAGATCATCAATGCCTTGTTGTAGAGCTGCCTGCGGCATTGAGCATCTTAGCACCAAGATGCTGATTGCACTGCTCTAATGAATTCTAAGCATAACCTCGGAGAAATATAAACAATTACTGAAGTCTGAATATAGCTATGTGCTAGGCCAGAGGTTCTCATTCAGGAACTTTTTTGTGAAGTATGTGTGTCCTGACCCTGTTGTAAAATGGCTTAGAGAGAGATTGGGGCACCAAATCTTTCAGGAAGCAAGTTCATTATGCAGGCCGGCAGCAACTGGAGTTCAAAGGCTGAACTCTGAGAACAAAGGAGGCTTTTCTTATATACCATTTAGAGCAGGTTACAGAAATGGGAGGTACAGCTTGTCCTATACATGATCACTTATTACTTCATTGGCCATTTTAATCTCTGTGGTAAGGTGACCCTGCTCTGGTCTCGCCCCAGGTGCTGCTTGACATTCCTCAAATCCAGTTTTTTTATTTCACTGTTGCACTCATTGTCTCTCATTATCTCCCTCCCTGCCTTCCTGAAACAATCCCACATACTAAATGAATCATGGGGGTCTTAGCATGCTTAGGGTCTAAAGGAGGCTAAGTGATGGCCCCAAAGATACCCACATGTTAATCCTGGGGACAGTGAATGAATGTGCCCTTACATAAGAGGGACTTTGCAGGCATGAATAAGAGCATTGAGAGGGGGAGAGTATCTGGATTACTCAGGTTGGCCATGAATACACCCACATATGTCATTACAAGAGGGAGTTCTAGCTAGGGAAGAGGAGAAAGAGCGGTGATGGGAGCAGGGATGAAGCAACAGGCCACAGAACAGAAGTGGACACCAGAAGCTAAGAAAGGCAAACGGGTGGGTTCTCCTCTAGATCCTCCAGGAGGAACTGGCCCACTGTCACCTTGACCTTGGTCCTCTTTTGCCCTGTGATTGCAAAGCACTTGAAGACCCTTACTTTATGAATAAACAACCCAACCCATAAGAACACTGTGACAGAGTGTAGCTCTTAATCAGAACAGGTCTGCTTTTCCTTCCCACTACCCACCACTTCTTCCCTGTTAAGAGAATTTTGCCTTTCTTCTGGGATAACATAGCAACCCCTTAGGGAATGTGTTCTCATTGGCCTAGGACAATAAACATTAGTCCCATTCCCTTTGCCAGAGATTTGTTTAGAGGTGGGCATGTAGTATGGTTTTGATCAATGAGATTTAAGAGGAATCAGGGAGGTGGCTTCTGTTTTTTTCCTCCTTTCAAAATAGTTATATACAGCTAGCCTTGTTTCTATTTGCCTTTGAATATAATTATGGGACATTGTTCCTCAAGTTGTGGCAGCCATTTTGTGACCATGAGGAAATAAATCTAGGGACCCTGTGAGAGTGAGGGAGCAAAAATACAGAAAGCCTAGGTCCCTTCATTATATTGCTGGAATTAACCCTGGAAACACTTACTTTTGGATTTCATGTTTAGTGAGAGGTTAAGGGTTCTTTTAAAGGAGGTATTTAGCTTTTGGTAAGTAAATGCATCCTGATTGATTCAGGCTGAAAAAAACCCACTTTCTGTAAAGAATAAAGTCTATGTCTATAATTTGTAACTGTAAGAACGTACCAAGTTATAATTTGTATCTGTAAGAACATACCAAGTTATATGTAAGCTATCTAAGCTTTTCTCTTGATTAATAAGAAAATTTGTATAAACCAAAAATAAAAGTACATTTTTTTTCTTTTTGGCAGTACTAAGATTTGAACTCAAAGCCTCAAGCTTGAGTAGCAGGTGCTCTAACACCTTTTTGGTTTATGTTTCAGAAGGGTTTCCTGCTTTTGACCAGGGCCAGGCTTGGACCACGATTGTTCTACCTCTACCTTCTACATAGCTAGGATTACAAGTCTGAAACCACCAGTCCCAGCTTGTTCTTTGAGATGGAGTCTAACTTTTTTGGCCAGGGCTGGCCTCAAACTATAATCTTCCTATCTCCCCCTCCAGCATAGCTGGAATTACAGGTGTGTACCTCCATGCCTGGCCCTAAAACCAACTTTTGCTGACAAATTTTATTGTGCTTTGGCTCTTTCAGAGCCCCAGAGGACCAGAATCTGGTTGTGTTCATCTGTTAATTCCCACTGGAATTTGTGATTTGTCCAAACATGTAGTACCGTTTATTCCTAGATATCTATGGAGGATCCATTCTGCTTTCTACAGCAGAGATTCTACTCAAACCCACAGATGCTCAAGTTCCTTATATAAAATGGCATAATACTTACATGTAACTTACATTCTCCCATACCCTTTTTTTGGTGGGGGGAGGGAAATACTGGGTTTGAAACCTCCTACATACTTTCAGTCATCTGTAGATTACTTTTAATACCTAACACAATGTAAATGCTATGTGAGTAGCTGTTATGCTGCATTGTTTAGGGAATACTGATAAGAAAAAAGATTTACGTGTTCAGTACACACATGACTTTTTTCTAATATTTTGGATCCACTGTTGTTTGAATGTATGGTCGTAAAACCTGCAGATACTGAGGACCAAAAGTGTAAAAAGAAGCCTGACTCAAACTTACTTCTTATTCTTCACCCACTCTTACTTCTCACCGGACTCTTACTTCTCACCCACCCTTCGGAATCCTCTTTCCTGAATTCACAGAGTGCTGGATGACATGGGCTCTGATCCAGCTACTGCAAACTTGGTGTGGCTGTGGGTTAGCTGGTTTACCTATCCTCATCTCAGGCTTGCCATCTAGTGGAGAGTTGGGGAAGACTTCTCTTACCTGGCTACTCCAGGTGTGGTCAGTGGAGAGCTTCACCTAGAAGCTAGAGGCAATGCAGAAACCCAAGTCTTGCTCCAGCCGTTTGGACTCATATAAACCTGTCAGCAGGCTCCTCATACCTAGGAGCATTGAAGGCACAGGAGACCCTACTTCCTGCTCTCAGGAGCCAGCTTCAGATGGCCTTGATAAGGGCACCCTCTACTGGCTTACAAAAGAAACACTATCTTCAGGAAACATTCATTTCTTTTTGATGGTTTAAGCTTTCCAAGTGAGCCTTGAAGCTCCAGCACCCAAACAGTGGTTCAGGGACTCCTGTTCCATGAGTGGCAAGCAATAGAAGTCAAGAGGAGAGGATGTCTTATGGGCATAACTCTGCAAGAGCCAACCATTTGCATTCCATTCTACAAAACCAGTGACCCTGGTATTATTCCATATGCAGCAAGATCATGGGTACTGTAGCCCATGACATATGGGAACAGGGCCAAATCCCGAAGGCCTCAAAGGCAGGCAGAGTTAACTTTTAACAATATACTGGCTACAGGGTGGGTTTTGCATATGGAAACTGGATTGGAATCTCATCTATCACTGGATGTACCCTTAGGCAATTTAACCTCTCAATCTTTCTACTTCCCTCATTTTTAAAGTGGGGAGTAGTATAGATTGACTGGAAATGTACTGATGTATGCAGGGCTTAAGACAGCATACAGCACATGGCAAATGTTTAACAGTAAGTAAAACATAAAAATTAGACATAGTAAGTTAACATTGTATAAAATCACAGCTTTCATGCTCTGGGAATTAATTACCTTTCTAACGAGCCACACATTGAACTGTGTATAAAAGGCCAGTGTTTCCCGTTTAATACCCTTAGCCTTAAGTCCTTAACGGCCCTCCACAGCCTGGTTAACAGATGCCTATCCTACTTGATTTCAAGGAGAATACTTGAACCTCTACTTAGATTCACTCATGCATATTCATATTGTTCTGCTATAAGCACTGTGCTAGGGTTTTGTGAATTACTACTTCTCTTTGATCAGCAAAGGCCTTAAGGTCAGGCAGTGTGAGAAAGGCTGAATTAATCTTATGGCAAAGCTTTGATTTATATTCCACAGTTCCTGACTCAATTAGGTGAGTCATTTAATTTCAGAACCTTGTTTTCAACCCTGTAATCTAGAGCTGATGGGATATGAACAATAAGAAGCCCCTAGGAGGGAGGAATTAGCACTTCTGAGTAAGGGGAAAGCACCTTATTCTAGGCCAAGTTTGAAGCAAGAGTGTTTATGTAATTAGAAATACATTTTGAAATGATTTCTTGGCTCCTTGCTGAAAAATGTATCACAAAAAGGTTGTGGATTGAGGATAAAAACAAAAACAAGGGACTACTGGTCTCCGGGTCCTGCTGCATGTCCCCCCATGTGGACTTTCCTTTCTCTTCTCTACAAATAAAACTTCTCTGATTCTTAAAAACAAAACAAAAAAAAACAAAAGGTTGTGGGTTGAGTGCTCAGCACTGGAAACACTCCTAAATCTTGTATCCTAGCTAGCTAGCTCATTTCACTTGCTAAGTCAATTTTCTACTTGACACTGTTAGGGTAAGAGGCCGGCCACCTTCTGAGAGGACAAAGGACACTCGAGACAAAGGAGGTCACACAGCGAGGTTTATTTCTAGCCGGGCTAGGGTCCGAGTATCCGCCTGACGCAGCAGGTTTCAGCAAGGACCCCAAGAGAAAACCTTAAGCAGGTCTTATACTCTTTAAAGCATCAATCATCGTCACATAGGAATTCCTCATGCCCCTGGGGTCACATTTTCCTGATCTTGCCCACATCCTGGTGGTGGGGTAATATTATTTATTGGGAGCTGGGGAAACACCAGAGGCTTACTTATCAGGTTACAAGGAATGTGTTCTCCCATAAATTAGGGGCTAGTAGTGGAATAGAAACCTAAGGTTTAGATAAGAACAGCAGGGAGTCCTACTTTGGAAAGTTTATTTACAGGTGGAGACAAAGAAAGGCAGGAATGGGTGCTTATCTCTGCATGGTGCCTTTCATCTCGGTCCCAAACTTTTGCATGGCTCTAATGAGCAATTCCTCACAGCTCTGTCCGAGGTTACAGCTTTTAATTGACAGTTTACCATGTTTTACAACCCTGTTTCAAGGCTATCTTCCTCTTCATGAGGTTACCCAAGGGTCATGCCAGTTATAGCTGATTTCTAGGCTAGGTGGGCTACCAGTTAAAGGCCCCAACAACACATCCTCTTGGAAGCAAAAAAAAAGAAAGAAAAACCCACATCAGTCCTAATATGAGCGAAGTAGGATTTGATTCTCACACAGTCCCCATCTCAGAAAACAGTATCACTGGCCACTCTCTGGCTTGTTAAAAATCTACATGTCAGTCTGTGTCCCCTTTTCCTTCTCACCCACACAATTCATCAACAGATGCTCCTGGCTCTCCAAATGGAGAAGGTCATAACTCCCTCCACCCTAGTGTAAATTACAAGCCACAGCCATCCTGTGCTCTGGACTTCTGCAGACCTCCTAAGTGGTCTTCCTGCTCCCAATCCTTTGGCCAAGGAGTGATGTGTAAACCTATGCCTGACCTTGTCACTCCTCCACATATGATCCCTTATTGTCTCAACCCTGAGCTCGTCTCTCCACTTACTTTTGGCTTACCAGGCTCAGCCACACATCTCTCCCTTTCCTTAAGCACATTAAGTTTCTTACAGTTTCTGGGACCTTAGGCTGCTGTGCTCTCCACCAGGTATACTCCTCACAGTGTTTGGCATGGCAGCAACTTGTTATCCTTTGATTCAGAGAGAAGAAATCCGTGACCACTGTGGTGACAATGGGCTACCTCTGATATGTGTCACCCTTTGACTTTTCTTCTATGCATGTATCACAGACTAATATTTTGTGGACTTGTAGTGGGTAGACTCTAAAGTGAACTGTCACCTCCATGTATGGTTACCATGCACTTGTGTTCCCCTTCTTCAGGCGGGTATTTCCCATGACAAGATATATGTGATTATGCACACATGGTTATGTTACCTAATGTAGTGTGACTGGTCCTCTGACTCCTAGCCCTAACTCCATCTGGCAGCAACCCACCATGGCTCTTGTCCATGCCAGGCTGCAGAACAAGAAGCCTCCTTCCCACGATGGGACTGGGTCCGCCAAGGTCAACAGATCCTGAGGAAAGAAAGGACAGAGTGCACGTAAACACGTACCTTTCGCAGGGTCTGTGTCTTGTATTTGAGCTGTGGTTGCTTCTGTTGCTTTTGACCTTAGGTGGTTCTCTAGTCCAGATTTCTGCTATGACTTGAAGCCATGTAAAAAGAAGAGTTTGGTGGTAGTGGTGGGAGGTGGTGACTTGAGGGAGGAGAGGGGCTGGAAGAGTCCAAGTGACAACTCTTTGGGAGTCATGGACCAGGGCAGATAAAGACAGCTCCCTGTAGTGGTCACTGCTCTGTAAATGACCCCTATGAAAACTTATTTTTACTCATTCTAAGTAGATTTGTTTGAATCATTCTTTGGGCTACGGTGTCATCCCATTTGGAGGTATGTGACTGTTTAGGCCTTCCAAGGAAATTCACTCAATGTCCATATTGCTAAGAGACTCTCCCTTGGTGGCTTTGAAGATGCAAACTGCCACACTGTGAACCACCATTTGGAGAAGGAGATGCAGAAAAGAACTAAAGACCTCAGCCCAGAAGCCAGCAAGGAACTGATGCTGCAATGACTACATGTACTTGGATAAACATCCTTCTCTGGTCAGATCTCAAATGAAAACCCAGTAATACTGCAGTCTTGTGAAGGGTCCAGCCAAGTCATGCCTGGACTCTTAACCGACAGAACATGTGAGATAATACATGTGGTTTTTTTAAACCAATAGTAGGTGGTAAATTCTTAGGTAGCAAAATAACAAATTCAGTTAAGTAACTTCTGCATTAGATAGTAATCTTCAGGAAGGAGGCCAGGGACCTTTGCATTCATTATTATTAAAGCCTCAGAACCTAGCTGGGTAAATAGCATAGATAGATAATAGCAGACACTTGTATGAAGGAAACAGACATTCAATAAATAATATCTGTTAATATTAATACCTCCACAGTATTGGCAGGACTAGGTGGTTCTTGTTCTCCAGTGGAGATGAATCCACCTTTAGTGTCAAGTTCAGTTGAATGTCATGGGATACAGAAGTTTTAGTACCAAGCAGCCAGGTGCTCATGCCTATAATCCTAGCTACTCAGGAGGCAAAGATCAGGAGGATTGTGGTTCAAAGCCAGCCCAGGCAAATAGTTCCACGAGACCCTATCTTGAAAATACCTAACACACACACACACACACACACACACACACACACACACACACACAAAGTACAGATGGAGTGGCTCAAGGTGTAGGTCCTGAGTTCAAGCCCCAGTACCACCAAAAAGAAAAAAAAGTTTCAGTACCAAATTAATTTATGCCCCACCTACAGCAAGTAGCAGCATTTGTTTTTCTCTGCCCAGCAAATATTTCTTCTGCTATTCCTTTGGGAGTCTCCTTCTGTCTCTCTTCACTTCACCATCCCCGACCTATGTGGAGCCAATGGGATTGACCTGTTCCTTGGCTGCTGAATGGACACATGTCCCAGCCCTGCCATATGAACATATTCCATTGACTCTATTGTGCTGGTCACTGTGATTGCTTCAGTGTTGCTCACATGACCCAAGTCTATCCAATCAGAGCCGAACACCCAATTTGCATCAACTATGGGGAAAGAAACTAGTAAGTTTCTTACTAGGTACAGGGTGCCAACTAGAGCTACAGCAACCTACACATGGGGCAGGCCTGCCTGAAAAAGTGGCACACAAGGGGAAAAGCAGGGGTAAGGCCATCTGAGCCCCTGGATTCAGCAGTGCCTGAAAATTTTCCCCTTGGCTTTTTGGTTGAGTGAAACTAATCTCCCATTCTCCCCACCTCCCCCCCACCCACTTTTTAAAAAGCAACTATGAATTAGGTATCTATCACTAACAACTAAAAAAGTCGTATTACTCAGGATCACAAAATCAATCATAAAGGAATAGGCAGGTGCTATGGTTTCTGTGTTTCCCAAAGGCCCATGTGTTAAAGGCTTAGTCACAAGCCTATGGTGCTGTTGGGAGGGGGTGGAATCTTCAGGGCCTGGGACCTAGTAGAAGGAATAACTTCCTAAGGATGATTGGGGACATACCCTAGAAGGGGATATTAGGATCCAGTCCCTTCCGATCTTTTTATTTCCTATCTACCATGGAGTGAACAGGCCTCCTCACGATGTGCTCCCACCATGATGTACTGTGCTGCCACAGGCCCAAATCAGTAGGCCCAGCACCATGGGCCAAAATTCTGGAACCATGACCTATAAAGTTCATTATCTCAGGCATTTTCTCACAGTAATAGAAATCTGACTAACACAGCAAGTCTGATATATGTGGGCAGGAGGGAAAAAGAATATAGAAAAGAAAACCCACTCATCCAAATAAATATTTAGTAAAATGCCACAGAAAATAAACCACAAAGGTTGAAATCACATGGGATGTTTTTATTTTACTTGGTAGTCTTTTAGCTTTTTTTTTTTTTTTTTTAAAGAAATGGCTTAACAGGTCAGGTTTGCTGAAACAATACAAAAGTATCAAGGGCAAATATGTAAGACAGCAACAGCAGTGACTGGCATCGTGGAAACCAGGCCTTGAGGCTTTTTCAAAGACTTTCAGTTGTAACATTAAGAAGAGACTCAACTTTGAGAGGCCATTATTCCCCAATGTGCTGTTCTTTCTGATAAAAAGTGAATAAAACAAATGTGCAAGTTCTGTTTTGGATTGTTTGTCCCACCTCTTCTTTCAAATGAGCGAAAAAATAAACAGCGTCCTTCATTTTAAAAAACAAAAACAAAAAAAAAAACCCACAAAAAAACCAACCCAGATGGGGCCTTGAGTGCAAGTCCTGAGGTTCTGGGTCAAGTGGCCAGGCTCTGGAGACCTAGGACCCTGACCTTGGCATGGTAGTAGGTCAGAGGCCACCTGGGCCACAGTAGGATTTTACACCCAGTAAGTAAAGAAGCCAGAGGACAAGCCAATCAGTGCTGACTATCCAGACCCCTTCCCTCTGCCATAATTCCAAGGGGCAAGTGTAACACAACAGCTTTTCTGAGATGCCTGACAACAATCTTTGGTTCTGGTTGTCTGTCATTCCTTGAAGCCTGAGGACTTCATAGCCAGCTGACAGTCACCGCCAGGGTTTTGCTATATCAGTGGTCTGTTTGGTGATAAGACAAAATAATTAGTTCAAAAGTAATGCTGAGAGTATTCATAGCTGAATGTATGACATTCTTTGCTGACTTTGTTTTAGCTGCCTCTTGCAACCACATCAGATTTGGGGCTATATCCACTTTATAGAAGAACAAACTGAGGGCATGGGATATGAAAATGACTGGGTGAGGGTAGTGGTATGATATCTTTCCCCTCTTCTACTTTGCATATTGTGTTTTCCCCAGTTGCTGTGTCTTTGCAACAATCTAGCAAGAAATTCAGGACAAGAAGTAGTCCTATTTCACCAATGGAAGAGAACAGATCAGAGAAGTTAAGTGCTTGGTCAACATCACACAGCTAAAAAGTGGCAGAGCTGGGACTCAGATATATGTGTTGATTCCAATTAGTGTTGTTTTTTTTTTTTCAGTACTGGGGTTTGAACTCAGGGCCTACACTTTGAGCCACTCCACCAGCCCATTTTTGTGATGAGTTTTATCGAGATAGAGTTTCACTGAACTATTTACCCAAGGCTGGCTTTGAACCGCGACCCGCTTGATCTCTGCCTTCTGAGTAGTTAGACTTACATGCATGAGCCACCAATGCCCAACTCCAATTAGTCTTTTGACACTTTCAATAGAAGGCAGAGGATAAGAGGAAGAGAAATTGGTTTTTTTCAGTCCTGTGACTGGAAGTTTCAGAGGGCAGTTGAGAAAGAAGGTAATTGATAGTAACTTAATTGTATCTATGGACTCTTTGAATTTCAAATAGCCTGGCCACCAGAATGCCCACTGTGGGTGTCACACACCAGTCTGTCTGACCAACACACATTCCCAAAGTCCTCCTCCTTGAGTTTATGCTAATGAAAGATAAAAAAGAAACCAACAAACCAACAAACCAACCTGAATATTCCCACCTGATAAAGTTCTGGCCAGTGAAGTCTGTTAGGGGACAAGGGAGAGGGGTTTTAGGAAAGATTTCACCTACTTGATAAAGGACCAGACTCAATTGGTGAGGACTCTTTTTTTTTCTCTCCATTCATCCTGCTTTGAATGTAGCTGATATACCTGGAACTTCAGCAGCTATCTTGTGGTCACGTGTGGCAAACCAATGGGCTAATAAGAATGGCATGCAGAAAGGCAAAAGGTATCTAGTATGTTGATGATACCTCAGAGTGGATGCATTAGCCCTGGGATGTCTCCATATTTTTATTATGCAATAAAAATAATACCCTATTTAAGTTTAGTATCTCCTTAGGTTTTTTTCATTACTTCCCAACTAAAGCATTCCTACTTGGTAATATAAAACTAGGAAAGTCACCTTTCTTCATCTTAAGTAAAGATGTGAGGAAGCTAGGCATGCTCTGGATTCCTTGGGAGACTTGAGACTTTGGTGGCTCTACAAATAAATTCAGCCTGGCCTGGGTCCCCACTTCCCACTGCACTGCAGGCCCTGGGAGGGTCTCACTGTCACCTCAGAGGCACGGTCTTCCAAAAGACCAAAAATCTTCCAAAAGATTGCTTAGCTGACTTTTATAAGTAAGAATGTCTTATAATTTTGTTTCTTTAAAAATTTTTAGTTGTGTCACCTTTTATGTTTTAGGATCAAAATCCATTAACTCATGGAATAAATAGTGTGAGTCCTCTTTTTCCTTTTGTGCTATGGATCATTCAGAAAGGGACTTATCATCATGAGCTGTAAGGAGTTTGCCTATACAGGAGTTCTTTAAGGACAGGTGTTTCATGATAACACAACATACCCTATGCCATTTTTCAATCTCATTCTCTCACAAGGGAACAGTGAAGTTTTTCATAGAATACTTGGAAGATCTGCAAGATTCAGTAGACTAATACTCTCCAAATAACCAAAGTAAAAAGTTACATAATCACTAATGGTAAAGATTTGTTTAAAGTGCAATATAGAGGAAGGATTTAAATTAATAGAGTATAAAAATTTCATATTTCAAGCTGGGCACTGGTGGCTCTCACCTATAATCCTAGCTACTCAGGAGGCTGAGAACAGGAGGATCTCAGTTTGAAGCCAGCCTGGGCAGAACAGTTTGTGAGACTCTATCTCAAAAGTACCCAACACAAAAAAGTGTTGGCAGAAAGACGCAAGTAGCAGAGCACCACCCTAGCAAAGCATGAAGCCGAGTTCAAATCATAGTACTGCAAAAAAAAAGTCCTATTTCAGCTAACTTTGAAGAAATTACACTCTTGGAGTTCTGGGAGCCATCAGAGAAGAATATCCACGATCACCTGGAGAAAGTTTGCCTTCCATCCCCCATTACACATTTGTGAGGATGGGTCTTCAAATATTTCCACTGGGACAAATGCAGACATACAAATGAGAACCCAGCTGCCTTCTACTAGGGCAGACATTCATAAAATGTAAGCAATGCCACTTACTAACTTCATTTTATGGGAAATTTGTTATAATTTCTACCAGAATAATTATTGATATTGAACCATATAAGCAAAAGCTCTTTGGATGCTTGAATTATTTTTAAGGTAAAATGAATACTAAGGACAAAAAGTTTGAGAATTTCTGCCCAAGTGAGAACTGTGGTTCTAACCAGCTGCCTTGGCTGGGAAGAGGAAGGAGGGAGAAGGCGATCAAGTCTGCATCCTAGGTATATTTTTCAATTTCTTCATTGATAAAAAGTTATTGGATTTTGCTACTTCTTGTGGTATAATTTTTTAGAACTCACCCTATTAGAGGAGGGTTCATAGGCAGGGAGAGATTTTGGCTCAGAAGCATCACCCTCCATAAGCCAAATAGGTCACATTTCTCCTTTTATCTCCCTTAGGACTGATAGTAATCAAAGAAATGTATGAAAAACTGGATGTTGACTCCAGGTACATCAATTAAGCAATTCTGTGAGAACCACCCCTAAGCAATTTTAAATTACACCCACTTCAACAAATGAATAATGACAGGCTAACCTTTTGATAAGAAGTTCAAAGTTATTCCAAAGGATTGGCAAACCATGGCCCAGGAATCAACCCTAGCCAGCTGTCTACTTTTGTAAATAAAGTTTTATTGAAACACAGTCACACCCATTCATTTGCTTATTGTCGGCTGCTGCTTTTGTGCTATAGCAGCAGTGCTAGACATGGCCTACAAAGCCTAAAATATTTACCATCTGGCTTTTTCTAGAAACTGCTGAGAGACACTTTATATCTTAGTTAAGAGGGCTTTAACAGAGTTAACTGACCTGGATTTAAATCCCTGTTCTCCACTCTTAGCTTTGGGACTTGGCTTCATTTTCCTTATCACAGAATGGGACGAGCTGTGACAACTGCAGGAGATGAGGCCTAGAAAGTGCTTAACAGAGGCTCTGGCACAGAGCAAGTGCTCAGCAGGTCTTAACCACTATCAATGAATTAATGAAAGCTTACACGAAGTACAGGGGCTTCGTGGGGACTTAGATTCTGAAATCTACACACAGGACAAAAACTCAAGCACAAAAAGAGTCACGTTGAACATCCCTTAGGAGGGCAACATATAGACAATCACAGTGTGATTTCAGAGTTCAGAGTGCTAACATCATGGAACCTCCTTCTCCTAGTAATTTCAATACAGCTGCTTTTCTCTCTAGCATCTAAACAGTTAAGGCTGGGGAAGCCATACCAAAGGAACAAAATCTATATAGTCAAACACGAGGCACACTCAAGGTGTTGACTGTGGGGACAGCAGTTTCCGGGCTCCTGTACCATGCTAGGAGAGTTGCTAGGGGAGCTAGGGGTGGTGGGTAGGCACGTTAAGTAGAATGGACGGTCATTTTTCTCCTGTTTCCCTTCCTCCCCACCCCCCCAAACACCTTAACTTGGCTTTTGTACATTAAATGGACAACTTTTTTAAAGGAATCAATAACTGTCTCATAGAGCTGCTGTGTCAATGAAATGAGTGTGTGGCAGACAATGGTAGCAATAGGTTTTGTTTGAAAATCCATCGAAAATTCCTATTTGATGTCTGACATGTAGGGGAACTATGAGAAACACCTGTCTCTTACAATTTGGCTTCTAGATACCATCTGGAGCTAGGGTATTATTTGGAAAATCCCTCCAAAAGGCCAGAATTAAATTGTTCTATTGATATGTATTTACCTCGGAGAAAACCAGTAGTTGAAGAGGCTGGAGGCCAACATGTAGGATACCATGATCGTCCCTGACATGGCAAGTGCTACACAGCTCAAGGCACAGAGGATGCAGAGCAACGAGAGGCCACCCACAGAGATAACCAGTCCTAGGAGGAGAGCATGGTTAGAAGTATTCACCTTAACAGGTTGAAACAGGCAGTCCCTGGACCAATGTATTTAAAATAATGATGGTTTTTTCAGATTTTTGAAGTGAGATTCCCCATAAAAATCCATGTAAAATGGGGCTCTCACCACCCACATGGGCCTCAGTGCACAGCAACAACTGGTTAGCCCTCTGGTTGCCTCCAACGCCAACTGCTCACAAACTGTATTACACTTGGGCTACTTTGCACATTTTTTGTTACCTATTGAATTTGAGGTTCAAAGAGGGTAAAATAACTTCATTTTCCAATAACTGAGCAGGATACCTTCCAGTAATATGACTCCCACAAGAGCAGCCAGGAAGGTGAGCACCACGAAGAGCAGGAAGAACCCAACAGGGATCGCTGACAGGATGACAAACACCAGCACAGTGAGGGCCAGGAAAGGATGCCTGTCCAGGTACTGACCCACTGGAGACTTCAAAAAAGCAATCACCTGACGGACAAGGACAAAGATCCAGGGCTGAGTGCCATGTCTTAATCCCAGATTTTACGGATCTACCCCAGCTACAGGAAGGGCAACTAGAGGTTATCAAATTGCTAGGCTCATAAGTAAGATGTCACTACATGACTTCTCCCAAGACATGAGTCACCCAGGAAACAATATAAAGTGTGGTGGCACAGGTGGCAAGTATGAGATCTCCACCCAATGTCAAGTCTTGTGAGAGGAGGAAAGACCCAGTCGCAGCTCTTCTGCCTAACACATGCCCTCTTGGAAAGACACCCTTAGCTTATGTGTACACTGACAAAACACACATAGCTTGCCTACTTTACACCCAAGGTTCTCAGACCTGAGGTCACTGAAGAACAGAGGTCAAGTCCTATTAGAAACGCACAACCTCAGACCTCATACCACACCTGCTGAATCCAATTATGCTTTTTAAACAAGACCCCCAGGTGAGTTGTACTCACATTAAAGTTTAAGATGCCATAAACTAAATGACTTACTTGGAGTTGCCCATCTTACAAGTGGCAAAAATCCAAGGCATTCAAAGGTAAGGCCTTTGACTGCAAATGTCAAAGGTATGCAATGGTGACTACCTCATCAGGTAAAAATTCTTTTACATCACCCATTTGGATGCCATAACTGGCATAGCCTAATGGCTACAAGCATATGCCACTTTAATAAATAGGTTATCGTGCTTCACCAGGCAATGGAATTTGGGGATCTGAGTCCATGGTGGAAGCCTGCTTAAATGAAGAGCTGGCCCTACACAGCTCACAAGGATGGGTGTCCCCTCTCCTTCTGAGGCCCTAGGCCACCTCTCTCCTCAGTACTGGATTCTAGATCCTATTCCTTGAAAGGTACCATACCATTATTCCCAAATCTTCCTCCTCCCTCCATCAAAACTGCTCTTTCCTAGGTCTCATTTCTTGGGGTATTGTACACTAGTAGCTAAAATGAAGACATATTTCAAGCACAGTGATCACAAGGGCCATGGCCCAGAACATATGTGCCTCCTACAAACAGGAATTCACCTGGTTGATTCCAATGGTGGGAATTTGGGGCAAGTTGGGGATATGAGGGCTTTATAGTTAGTGTAGATGGTGATCAAAGCACAGGGCCTACCCTATTAAAATTGAAAAGGAAGTTCCAAGAAGCCACAACCATCCATCCTTCTTGGGGCCTCAGCACTGCCTCCTAAAAAGAACTCTCTCAGACATGGCAGATTTTACTTCCTGGAAGGGCACAAAATGGCGTAATGTCCTCTGGCCATGCTGCCTCCTGCTACAAAGATGACAAAGACCTTACTATTTGGCTTCTCTAGCTAGAGGTGACAGTAACAGGGATCACTTGTTAGCTGGGGCTGTCCAGCTCAGATGCTCCATTATCAAGCCAGTGAGATAGGGTGCTGAAGGGGAGAGGGAAGAAAAGGGGCCATGGGAGAAGCCACAGAGGGTGGGCTGGCATCTCAACTAGTCTTAGGTCTTGATTGCTTTCCAGGTCTAGTCCAAATGCATCCTTAGCAAACACCCATGTCCTCTAACAAACTGTTCTCTCTGATCCTGACACTCTAAAGCCCTAGGAAGTACAGTGGGGCATGGTGATGAGTGCTTATGGATGGGCCAACAGTGCACACAGTGAGTCCCCTGAGCCAGCAAGGGCAGCCTGTGCTTGGGAGGAGCAGATGAGGCTGGAACACTGGGATGCTAGGCTGAAGAGGTCACATCTGTGACATATAATGCAATGGCATATGTGGTCACTGAGCAGCTGAAATGCACCCAGTGTGACTAATGGCCCAGATTTTACACTGACTTTCATTTAAACTTTAAAATTGGTATTTGATCAATCATTAGAAAAATTTTTAACTATGTTTCAAGATTGGTCATGGGAATCTATTTTTTTAAACTGTAAATTTTATGACTACCAGATAGAGATTAAGTATTTCCGGTGGAAAATTGGCATCTGAATTGAGAAGTGCTCTAAGTGTATTTTAAAAAAAATATATAGAATACCTCATTAATGTTTTTAATATTAATTATAGGTCTAAATTATAATTTTGAGTATAATGAGTTACATAAAATTATTAAAATTTATTAAGCATTAAATATTATTAAAATCAATAGTATTGATCATATATTGCTTTTTATTTATATATTTTTAATTTATTGAGACAGGGTCTAACTATGTAGCTCAGGCAGGCTCGAACTCAGACCTCGAGTACTGCTGAGATTACAGGCATATGCCACCATACCAGGCTCTTTTTATGTTTTTAAATGTGACTAATTTAAAATTATATAGTGACTAATATAATATTTCTATGGACAGCACCCATTTAAACTTTATTTCAAAGGGGGAAAATAACCAGGAAGCAAACTGAGGGCATTTGAGCAGGGCTAAGACATAAACAGAGGAGCAAGTTAAGGAAGATGAACCTGGCACTGGTGAGCAAGAGGCAGTTAGGGGGAATTGCAGGAAATCAGGCAAGATATGCAAATGACCAAATCTGGGCTGATGGTGGAAAAGGGAGGGAGATGTAGCTTGGAAGTTAAATGACAAAAGGAAAATCATCATGAGTTAAGAAATTGTTTGGCATAGGGGCCCAACGGTGAAAGGCAAGACTTTCCTACTTATATTTCTTAAAGAATCCACTTTTTTTCATAGCCTCTTCTTACTCTGGGCTCCATAGCCAAAACAAAAACTGAAAATCATTCAGATATGAGAAGAGACCATATTAAGATTCACTTGGTTAAGATGGGCACGGCAGCCACGTCTACAGTACCAGCAAGTAAGAGGTTGAGGGTGGAGGATCTTGAGTTTGAGGCCAGCCTGGCTACATAGAAAGACCCTGTCTCAAAAAATAAAAAATAAGAACAACAACAAAGATTCAATCAATTAAACCCAGCTATTGTCTTCTCCTGGGAAGAATGGTCCTGATCAGGCTGCTACATCTCAGGAGGAGAGGGCGCAGTTCAGCCAGGCCTAATAATAACAGAAAACATTCATTAAACACATAGGAATGGGGTCTGTTTTAAGAGTTTTCCATGTATTCCTCATGCATTTTTCCCTATAGTGCTGCAAGGTAGGTAATGAACTATTTAACATTATCTAAATCCAGAGAGTTAGAACATCACAATTAAATTTTCATTCATAATGGGAAGATGGAAAGGGGGAGTTTAACATGCAGAAACATGCTCTGTCATTTTCTATCCCTATCCTGGAGGCGGACCTGGGTCTCCACCTAGACTTTATGAGCATGGGGCTGCACTGAACAATCCGGTAATGCCAGGCTGGGAGAAAATGGCACTGGCACAAGCTAGGCTGACAGCAAGCCTCTGGACCTGGCACTACCTATTCTAGAAAAGAAGAGATGGAAATAAGCCCAAGTGCCTTCCCTAGGACAGACAAAGGTGATTTATTTTTATTTGTAAGTAAACACTACAGCATGCGAGGTTCCAAAGAAGGGGCCACTGGTCAGGATTTGAAGACATGAAGGCTCCACCTGGGGCTATTCAGGTGTCAGCATGTGAAAGAGGGTCTGTGACTCATTGTCTTTGACTACTAGAGAGAAGAAAGGCAGGGGTCAGGATCATTTACAGTATGCTTGATGGCAAGTCAAAGGCGCTGTGTGTCTACTGCTCTCATATTAGTTTCTAGGAGCCTGCTGGCAGGGGATTAGTACACAGGTGCCCAAAAACATCCCTTGTGGCAGGGAAGGTCCAGTGTGAGAAGAAAACCATTTTGTCACAGATAACCCGCATCAGGAGATGCCATCCCTGGTTACCTGCCCAGTTCATGATCCATTTTTCTTCCTCCTCCCTGGGAATGACCCCCTCCCATGGCAGGAGTAGACCTCTGAAGCTATGTTCATATAAGTTAAATAAAAGACCCCACCCCAGCTGCCACCTCCATGGTCACAGGTGACTGGGCCAACCAGACTCTTGTCCTTTGGAATTCCTTTGGAGGGCTTCAGATGGGAGTTGAAGCAGATGTAGGCAGTGGAAGGTTCTAGTCTTGACAAACATTTTTGCAGATGTGAGTGGAAAGGCCTAGGAAGCCAGGCTGCAGAGGAGGAGAATGAAGTAGATACACAAGCAAAAGCTACAAAGAGAAGTTACGCAGCCCAAGAGAGAGCATGAGAGTTACCTCTGGTCCCCGTGACCTGCCTGCCCCTTGTTCTAATTCTTCCTAAGGCTCAGCCCTGCTGCATGCAGTGCACTTGGTTTCTAAGAAAGTCTTACTTTTCTCAAAAGTCCTGGAAGATTCCCATCTGCTTATTTGCTTGTTTGCTTAAGCTATTTGCAGCAGGTTCCTGTCACTCTCACTCTAAAACTGGCTGGGTGTTGTGGTACAGTCCTATAATCCTAGCACATGGGAGGTGGAGGAAAGAGGATAACAAATTCAAGGCCAGCCTAGGCTACATATTGAGATCTTATCCAAAAAACAAAAAATAAATAAGTAAATAAAATAACAGTAAGACAATTAGGATTGGGCCATGCATTCCAGAGGTTTCCTGGAAGAGATGATGGAGCCATTTCACACTCATTTCATCTTGGTGCCCATGTATTCTTACTGGGAATTCAATGGGTTCATTCACATGGGAGGAAAGGGCACAAATTAATTGAGGAAAAAATCATCTAACTTTCCCAGAGACAAGGGGATGCCTATGTGATCTGATGTCCTGCCAGTAAATGTAATTGTCCTCAATACAGTTTGGGCTAGTGGAATGGCTCAAATGGTACAAGCACTTGCTTAGCAAGCATGAGGCCCTGAGTTCAAACCCCAGTACCATCCTCCCTCCCCTAAGAAAACCCACACTTCAATATGGAAAAGTTGCAAGATACATAATCAAGTAAATATAAAAATAATAAAAATACAAAGTACCTCTGTTGTGATTATAATTGCTATTACTATATACTGAAGGGTTGTAATAATAATAACCACCACTGCATTTGTCAGTGATCAGTTGAAGGTGATTTGCTTCCTTTTTTTCCTCCAAAATCACCTTACAGAGTTACTGATACAATTAGTATTAATACAATGCATGCAATACATGCAGTACTGGAGTTTTGAACTCATGGCCTTGCACTTGCTATAAAGGCACTGTACCACTTGCCCCCAACCCAACAATGAAAATTTTTTAAAAGAAACTCCTCTACCTCAAGACTATTTAGAATAAATAACCGATAATTTTTCTATTATTCTGCAAGTGGGCTGGCCTGGTAGTTATCTAACCCAAACCTATTCCAATGAACAGAGCTGAGGAGCTGAGATGAAGGAATGAAAAACTGCCAATAAGTGAGTTCAGCTGCTTTGAAATGCCTACATTGGAAGGTGGACATTAAGTATTAATGAAAGCATGCCGAATGCCTAGCACAGGGCTTAGCATATGGTAAGTGCTCCATCAATATTAGTAAATATACAACCAATCATTATTTGTGAATTCCATATCTGAGAATTTTCTTACTCACTATAATGTATTCACAACCTCCAATCAATACTTATGGTGCTTTTGAGGTCATTTAGTGGGCATGTGCACAGCAGAGAAATACTGAGTCATCTGACATGTACATTCTCAGCTGAATGGAGAAAAACAAGGAGAAACTGTTTTAGTTCTTTAAACGATGTCCTTATCATGTGGATAAGTCAGCTTTCTGTTACTATAATAAATATCAGAGGTATCAACTTAGAAAAAGAAAAGGTTTATTTTGGCTCACAGGTTTTGAAGTTCCAGGCCATGATCAGTTGGCTCTGTGGCAAGGCAGCACACCATGGTAGGAATGTGTCATGGAACAAAACTACTCACCTCATGGCCCGGAAGCAGGAGAGGAAGAAGCGGGTCAGGGTTCCAACATTCCCTTCAAGGGCAGGCCTCAAAAACCTAAAGCCCTCCCCCTGTGCCTTATCTCTTAAAGGTTCTACCACCTCTTCATATTACCACCTGGGGACCAAGCTTTTGATTCATGGGACTTTGGGAGACACTCAAAATCTAAACTGTACCATCATGGTGCCACACTTCACATTTCATTTTTGTGCTTTTGGTTGGTGATAACACTATTTAAAATGGCCCCCAAGTGCTGTACTAAAGTGCTGTCTAGTGTTCTTAAGAATCAGGATGTGCTTTATGGAGAAAGTCCATGTGTTAGAACATGCATGTGTTGACTCAAGACATGAGTTACGGTGCTGTTGGCTCTGAGTTCAATGTTAATGATCAACAATAAGTATTAAAAGTATCTTTAGAGAAATACACATAAAACTAAGTTGTTTGTTGATAAAAACATAACTAGAGGTCTGAAGGACTGAATTCTGTATTTCCCTTAGGAGCAATGGGTCAGTGTTTGCCAATTCAGAGTTTGTGGTGACTTAATAAAACATAACTACCACAAGTAATGAAATCAGCTGCAAATATGGAAAGGGCATGAAGACCTTTCTTACTGAGCTAAATTTTAATAACAAGATTCTCAGCCAACTGACTAGAAAGCTGCTTGTCCAATTTAAAAATAGCTTGGTAAATCCACAGAGTGCCAGATGCATTCTGGAGTGAGTCCAAAAAAGACCTTTGTAGAGTGCATTGCTTTAGATTGCAAAGAAATACCTCTTTAAATAGAAACTAGTAGAACTATCCTGTCCAATAGGAAAAAACAGATCACAAAAAAGTTCACATTGTTACATATGCATATGGATTTTATGGACTCACTGCACAGAAAGTCTAGAAAGAAACATAGCAAAAATGTCAATGGTATCATCTCTGGCAGTAGTCTTTATAAATGCTAAAAGGTATAGAAAAAAACAATACAGATAAATTGTGGGGAGCGGATTAAAGCCTATGAGAACTGGACACAAGCAAGTTAATTGCAGTTAATTGCTTTTACCTGTAGGCTGAGATAGGCACGAAACTTAGGAGCTGCATCTCCTAAGTTGTGTTCAGAGAACCAGGAACGCAGGTTTCTCCTGTTACAATGTCACACCCCTCCCAGTGGCTCCACTCTGTTTGCTGCTGTAAAAGACCCCTGAAGGCAGAAGAGGGGCTTTTGGGGCTTTGCTTTGGGCTTTTTGGAGTGGGAAGCTTTTGAAAGGGAAAAGAATTGTCAAGGGAAAAGGGAACAATTGCTTAACGTGGGCTTCAGAAAGCAAAGCTGAGAAAGAACTTCATACATAGGCCTTAGGAAAGCTAAAGCTAAAGAAAAGCCAGAGAACATGGGACAGTGGACAGGGCAAGTCTAAGGACCAAGACTTTAAGAGTTTTGCATATGCAGGTTGTAAGTGTGGCTGTTTGCAAGTTTGTAACACCCAGGCTTTAGGAGAGCAAAAGAGAAATGAGATAGTGCAATCCTGGGGGCAAATGACTTTAAAACCAATTAAGCTTAGGGCAAACATGGGATAGGGTGGAGCCTAAGGAAAGAGGTTTTAAGCAAGGTTTTAAAGAACTGCAAGGAGCAAGGCCTAAAGAATCAAGATAGAAAAAAAGGAGCAATGAAGGTTGTGTGTCTCCAGTCAAGTGTACAACACAACTGACCCAAATTTCTATCCTATATCTTCTCTAAAATCTACAGTTGACCCCAGGTAAGCCAGTTAGTTCCAGTAATAACCAAGGAGGGAGGGAGAAAACCTCACTCCAGCAAGGGAAGGAGTGCAAGAAACAGTACCCTCTTCAACAAATATGCAAGAAAATGGAATATGCTATTTCAAATGTAGGAGTGGAGGCATGGCTTAAGTGGTAGAGCTCCTGACTAGCAAGCACAAGGCCCTGTACCAACACAAAGTCCAGTACCAACAAAAACAAAACAAAAACAAAATTGTCTCAAATTTCATTGCCATTGAGTGGCTACTACTTGAAAAGTGGCTAATTTTTATCACAATGTCCTATAAGTACAAAATATACAATGGATTCCAGAGAGTTAGTACAAAAAAAGAATATAAAACATATTAACAATTTTTTTCATTAATAATTTCTGTACATGTTAAAATTATAGTATTTTGAATATATTAGGCTAAATAAAACACATTCTTAAAATGAATCCTCCTGCTTCTTTTTATTTACCAAATGTGGCTACTAGATAATTTTGTTACATATATGACAAGTTATATATATATATATATATTTTTTTTTTTGGCAGTAGTGGTGTTTGAACTTAGGACCTCATGCTTACTAGGTAGAACTCTACCACTTATTGCTTTAGTTATTTTTTGAATAGGGACTTGTGTTTTTGATTTGGCTGCCTGAACCATGATCTTCCTGTTTATGCCTCCTGCTTAGCTGGGATGACAGGAGTATACCATCATGCCTAGACATTGGTTGAGATGGGGTCTTGCTAACTTTTGCCTGGGCTAGCCTCCAACAGCGATCCTCTGTGTCTCTACCTCCCAAGGAGCTGGGATTATAGGCATAAGCAACTGTGCCCAACCTCAAATTTTATTTCTATTGGATGCTGGATTTCTAGTGGAACACTGCACTCAAATCTTAAAATAGGTTTGGGCCCCTCATTTTCAGGGTAACAGATAAGCCAAAATTAATGACAAAATTTAAAAAAGGATGATATCTGAGGTATGGAGTGAAAGTGGCCCCTTTAAAGCCAGCTAAAGAATTACACTTGCCACTAGGGGTGGTCATCCAACCAAATTTTGGCCTACAAGATGGAATTGGTGTTGTTTGTGACTTCTAAGAAATCTCCTTAAATTGAAGATGGCTTGCAAATCTTTATTCCCCCTCCTTCCATCCTACTGCATGGAATATGGATATGATGGCTAATGCTCTAGCAGCCATACTGGACAAAGACTGAAGGTCACAACTTCAACATGGCAGGGTAATGAGCTAGAAAGATTCCTTACGTATCTCCAAATTCCTTCTACTTGAGAAAGAAAGAACTTTCTAGATTGTTTGCACTAGTGTTAATTTGGGGTTTTCCGTTATATGCATTGGTTGGAAACTGACCTTTGCATTATTTTGGAAGGACTCTATCAGCAAAGACAACTTCCTCTGCAGCTCCTGCAAGTCCTTTGAGGCACTTGGGGGCTCTTCTTTAGCCATCCTGAAACTCACTTCAATCTCTCTAGGGATTAATTCTCCTACTAGTAGATTCTCTGGTGTAGCACACAGTCCAGTCTCTCATGTTGCCCTGTCCCTTGCTGTCCCTGGAGGAAACAAAACATTTGTTAAGTCATGAGTAATCTCCACTTGCCAAGTTCAACAAAGCTTCCACTACCAGATGGAGGATAACAATATTTATCAAAGTTTCAAATTACACAAAGTGCAATTCAACATTATCCAGGAACCTGAAGAAAAACTTCCACAGGTATATCAAAATATACCAAAAGATGTGCATTGCATCTCTGTACAGATGAACAAAACACTGGAAAGAGAAATTGCTTTAAAAATGATAAATTCAGTCATTAAAATGATAACGTGGCTATTCACTGACATTAAAAAATGCCCATGTTTAAAAAATATTATAAAATATTCCATTGCTACATATACCTATGTATTTTATGTATAAATTGCATAGTAAATGATCTAGAAATAAAATTACAGTTGTATCATTGATAACCTATGTTTATTTTTTTAGCCTGACAAAATGCTGAAAAGAATAGAGAAAAAGCAAGGAAACTGAATACTATTTCAAATCTTATCTCCCCCCCAATCTTTCTTTCTAGTACAACAGTGACCTTGGTCGATTTTTCTTCTTTCTTTACTTGACTCCCAACTATATTGTACCATAAATTATTCTGTTTACATGTGGGTAAGCCTCTTCCCATTAGCAAGAGCACTGTCTCAGGGACAGACCTTGCCACAATTATACTCTGCATAAATAGCCTGGAATTTCCAGGACAGTTCCAAATCTCATGTAATTTTTACTTATTTTTTTCATAAAGGCAGCATGCTAAATTAGATAAATTGTAAACCCTGAGTTTTCAAATGAAAACAATATTCTTATTTTACATTTCCTGAAAACAACTGTCTGGCTGAACAGAGATCTTTTCCATTTGTCTTACAACTGACCTCCTGACACAGTACAAATGCCTAATAGAACCTGTCACTGTGACCAAAATTAACTGAGAGAGCCTAACAATTTCCTATACTGAATATCTCAAATGCTAATTATGTGAGTTACACGGGGGGGGGGGGGGGGGAACCGTACCTACTAACATCTACAGGATCGAATATGCACATTAAACCACATTTTAATGGCCTTAACCAGAGAGTCTTGCCCTTTGGCCAGGGTAGAATGAACCTCTCCAGCCCATATTCTGTCTTCGAAGCTGCAGCTGGCATACATCTTGACTTTGGGATGTTTCTAGTATTCAGTTTCTTTAATCTCATCTCTGCAGCGGACAGAAACAAGCTTGGTTCAGGAACCCCTTTGACTTGGGAGGCTCAAGTGCCACCAGACCGGTCTGGGAAGTCTGATGGGGGCGACCATGGTGAAAATGTCAAGAGCCACAAGCCATCAAAAGCTCCTAACTGTCACCAATTCTCAGACCCCCCCCCACCCCGTCTTATTTGTTAGGGCCTCTGCAGGCACTGAGCAATCCTCAAAGAAGGAAGGAAGGCGTCTACCACGCAGCCAAGGGCTGCCCTGCTTTCCCTAGGTTTGAGGGCTGAGCTAAGTCAACATCTGCCAATTTGCCCCTCCCTTGCCAAGGCTCCAAATGGAGACCGGGCTCTCCAACCCGTGCCTCCACAAGCAAACCGCCACCCCGAACGTTCCAGCTGGGGGAAGAGAACCGCGGGGCGCCTGGAGTCTAACCTGGCAGCCCCCTTTCCCATCAAGGGTCAGCCTTTCAATCCTCAAAGGCCGGTTATCTCGGGAGGAGGAGGGGACGTGATGTAGATGGAGAGGGCACGGAGGCTGGGAAATGAGAGAGTTCGGGGGTGTGGGCGTCCTGCCCTTGCTGAGGGGAGAAGAGTCCACTTTTGGTATTTGCAGCTCCCCTCTCTGCAGTGACCGGGGCGGGGATCCTCGGTAGAGGAGGGGCTGGTGGGAAGAGGGTGTCCGTTTTCACTGATCCTTGGGAAGGGTTTAGATGTCGAGGAAAGATTCCACATCTTCCCAGTCAGCCTTCCCAAGACCGGGCAGGGTCTCGCGCGTGGGGTGGAAATGGCAGCCCTTTCACCACATTTAGCAGCAGGTGTGTGTTTGGCGTGGAGGGATGGATCCAGTCTTCCCGAGAGCTCTGGCCGCGTCTCAGGGACTTGGAGGCATGAAACATCCTCGTCGCTAACCGGGGGACAGAGGACTACGGGCCGGGGACGCGACTGCACCCTTAGGTCGCCGCCCCCGCGCTCCCTCCACTGCCTGCGTGGGCCAGTAAGGTCCAGCCAACCGCGGCACCCTGGATCTCCCACTCCAAAGCTTTGAGCTCTCACCTGGTGCTGGCGGCCTGGATGCTCCCAGCGGTGTCTACAAACCGAGCGAAGGGAGGTGGAGGAGGAGGAGGGAGGAGGAGGGAAGAAGAGAACGCGCGCGCAGGAGCGGGAACCGCTTCCTCCCCGGGCCCGCCCCGCCCCTCCCCGGGCCCCGCCCCTCCCCGGGCCCCGCCCCTCCCCGGGCCCCGCCCCTCCCCGGGCCCCGCCCCTCCCCGGGCCCCGCCCCTCCCCGGGCCCCGCCCCTCCCCGGGCCCCGCCCCTCCCCGGGCCCCGCCCCTCCCCGGGCCCCGCCCCTCCCCGGGCCCCGCCCCTCCCCGGGCCCCGCCCCTCCCCGGGCCCCGCCCCTCCCCGGGCCCCGCCCCTCCCCGGGCCCCGCCCCTCCCCGGGCCCCGCCCCTCCCCGGGCCCCGCCCCTCCCCGGGCCCCGCCCCTCCCCGGGCCCCGCCCCTCCCCGGGCCCCGCCCCTCCCCGGGCCCCGCCCCTCCCCGGGCCCCGCCCCTCCCCGGGCCCGGTGCCAGACAGCTGCACAGCCTAGGTCTTTACAAGGCGCGCTCTCTTGGAGTCCCAGGCAAGCGACTGTAGCTTTACAAAGGAAGAAACTGAGGCGAGCAGCGTCCTTAACCTGCACTCAACGGCTTGGAGGGAAAGTACTTGGGCCATCTCCCAGACAGGTGGACTGTACGCCAGAATGGATTTTTGGAGGACTTAAGGCTTGTTTCCCTTCCTAAATATTAAAAAGCATCCCTTCTGGAACTTTCTCTAGAACTCATGACGCACAAGTGGCGAGATAACGCCTTGACTGGAGGGTCAAATGTCATCAGCTAGCGAGAACCTTAGAGATGGATTAGATTATTATCTCCATTTTACTGGTGAGAAAAGTTGGAAGCCAGACAAGGCAAATAAGCACATGTCCTTCAGTTCATAATGATCCAAGTTGGAACAGAAACCCATGTTTCCTAGCCCCAAATCCAGGCCAGCGGACATGGTTACTCAGTAGCATTTCTATAGGCACATGGGGTGGGATGAAGGTGCTTCGGGCTGTCCCGGGCATTGTGGGATACTTAGCATCCCTGGCCTCTGCCCACTAGATACTAGATCCCCAAGATTTGAGAACTAAAAATGTCCCCAAACAGTGCCAACTGTACCCCAGGGCTACAATCATCCTGGGTTGAGAACTAGTGCCATTGACTTGGGCTGGGGGGTCCAAAGCCCCGCAGGTCTGGGGCTTACTGTGTGAGTTTGTTGTCTTTCTGAGTCATGTCTTCATCCGTAAAATGGGGAGAGGGGCATGCCCACTCTAGACATTAGTCTGCTACTGAGCAGTTTGTAGGTTCTTTCCATTCAGAGTTTATGTTGATTTACCTCTGTCTTCTGTGGCCTGTGTCCATAGCAAAATGGAGAATAACTCTTTAGGTAAAGAGAAAAGCCAGGGGTAATAGACTGGGAATGACTGTAAAGAATTTCTATCAGGTACAGGATAGAGGCTCAAGAATATTTGTCAGTATTATTTCTTCTACCCCCTATATTTCTAAAAGGAATCAGGCTGATGAATACAGAAATAAGCTTGGGGCTGTTGCTGATAATAAAATAATGATGACAATAATAATGATAGTAATAATAATACAAGTAAGGTATCCTGTACTAACTCCTCCACAGAGAACTAATGGAGAAGGGGGCTATGGATAACAAATTGTCCATAAATTCTTATGTTTGAGGCAGTCTTGTCTAGCTTCATGCATTCTGCTCAGCTGTAATATGATGGATTTCTCGCTCGGGAAAAGGTAGGTTTGTTAGTTTGTTTTCCTTAAAGTATTGTGACCATCACTCCCCGGATGGATATTGTTTAGCAAGCTGAAGTGGGGCTTTCCACTGGGGTTTTTCTTTAAGGGTGCCATCTAGGGGCACTTTGGTGTATTCTCTAATTCCTCCCACTAGCTTTTTTTGCAGGGCCAGCCAGGTTTTGCTTCTTCTTGACTGCTTTCTCCAATACATCATGTATTACCCAGATATTGGGGATCTAGCATCTCTCCCTAACATTAGGATATTTGATGAATTGATAAAATAAATCCATATTCAGCCTCTCCTATGCCTTTCCACAATTTCTTGCTGCAGTGGATGGAATGTTTATGTTCTCCTTAAATTCATATGTTGAAATCCTAACCCCCAATGTACTGGTATTAGGAATGTGGTGAGGGAGAGAGTTTGGAAATAATCAGTCATTGCTATTGTTTCAATATGAAATGTCCCCCAAAGGCTCATGTGTTGAATGCTTAGTTCCTAGATGATGGCCCTATTTGGGGAGGTGGCCCTATTTTAGGAGGTGGGGGTTAGTTGGAAGAAGTAGGTCACTGAGGCCTTTGAAGGTTATACCTGGTCCTTGGAAACTTTCTCCCTCTCTGCTTCCTACCCATCATGAGGTGAACAGTCCTCAACATACCCTCCTGCTGCCATCATGTTCTGCCGAAGCACATGGGGCCAAGCAGCCATGGACTGAACCCTCTGAAACTGTGAGCAAAATAAATCCTCCCTTCCTTAAGTTGTCTATGCAAGGGATTTTGTCACAGTTATGCAAAAGTAACTAATAGTCATAAGGTGAAGCCCCTTATGAATGGAATTAATGTCGTTATAGAAGGAGCCCCAGAGAGCTCTCTTGTTTCATTCTGCTGTGGGAGAATTTAGTAAGTTGAGAGTATGCATTCAGGAAGGGGGTCCTTTACTAAAACCCCACCATGCTGGCACCCCAATTTTCAGCTTCCAGAACTGTGAAAAGTACATTTCTGTTGTGTATAAGCTACCCAGCCTATGGTATTTTATTACAAATGGTTGAAGATGCTTGCTCTAGCTAAGCCATTATTTCAGGTCTCAGAAAAGATCTGCCAGTAACACTGGACTCTGAATAAGAAACTTGTGAAAATTCCACAGGAACAGATTGAGACCCTGATCTATTAATACCACAAGAGACCTCTCTTCCCCAGGCTACTAGATCTAGCAAATAAAAATACAGGACACTCCGTTGAATTTTTAAAAAAGATAACTTTTTGTTATAATTATATCCCAAATATTGAATGAGACATAATTTTTTATACTAAAATTTTTTGCTTAAAAATTGTTTACCAGACATTTTGATTTCACTGGACAGCATGTGGGTTTTCTTTTTTTGTGGTACTGGGGTTTGAACTTAAGGCCTCATGCTTACTAAGCAGGCACTATAGCACTTGAGGCACTTTACCAACCCCAGCCTACATTTTATCTGGCAACCATGGGTCCTTAGAATTTAAGGAACTGAGGATCTTAAGCCCCACACCGTCTCTTGGGAATTACTCAGTAGACAGATAAGTCAAACAATAAACAATTCTGGTATAGGTGAGGTAGCCTGGGGGGGGATGGTGCTTTCACTTTCTTTGGCAAGTATTTATTTTTCATCTTTCCTCAGACTACATACAGATTTTTGGTTAAAGCCATGGAACACTTTCCATAACCAGGTTCAAGTCCCAACTTTGCTACCAACCTAGCCTAGTTAACAGGCAGGTTAGTTAGTTTACTTTCCTCAACTATAAAATTGACAGAACAATATTTATCTCCTGGCTTGTTGACAAGATTCAAAGAGATGATGTTCACACAAGTTCCAGCAGATCATACATGCTCAATAAACGAGGTATTATGGTTTTGGTGTTTTTGAACACAGCTAGTATTAAAGCACATTAAATTTCAGATAGAGGCCATGTCTCCTACTCACACTTAAAGCCATAATTCTTTACTTCCTTGGATGAGGGTCTCTATTTTTTGTTGTTGTTTTGTGGGATGTGATGTCTCATACCCAGTACAGAAGTTCTGTTTATAACACCATTTCTGTCTAAACCAAAGTTTTCAAACCCTTCCACTGGTTCATTTCTTCCAAATACAGTTGAAACCATATGTAGTTGCTCCTCAATATCCACAGATACCACAGAAACCCCACAGATACCAAAATCCTTGGATGCTCAAGTTCCCTATGTAAAATGGCATAGTATTTACATATAATTTATACATATGTTCTTGTATACTTTAAATTATTTTAAATACCTAATACAACGTAAGTGCTATATAAATAATCGTTATACTATATTGTTCAGGAAATAATGACAAGAAAGTTGTTCTGTACAGATGCATGGGTTTTTAAAAATATTTTTTACCCATAGGTTGCTAAATCACCATATGTGGAACCCACAGATATGGAGGGTTAACTGTTTATACATTTTGTGAAAGAAGACACAAGCAGTATAAGAAGTGAGGAAGCCTAGGTTGTTTTGAAAGCACAGAGAGCCCAACTTGAGGATGAAGTGAAGAAAAATAGACATGGAAGTACTTGGTGCTATGCAGTGCTCTTCAAAGGAGTTCAGAAACATTTGTGTTCTGGGCAGGTACTTCCTGGAAAGAAAGTACTGGAAAGTTTCTGGAAAGACCACTGAACTCTGGGATATCAGGACAGGGTTCACATTGTATCACGGATAACATTGTACTGCTTAGAAATTGTGCCAATGTGAGAAGGTTATGCATCTCTGTTTTAGTTTCTTCAAGCATAAAATAGGAACAGCATAGAATCTGGAAGAAAACAATGAAAAAACAAATATGCCCCATGGCATCCAAAAATAGTTCAGTAAGTCTAACTTGGTTTGGAGAGAACTTTGAAAGCCATATGTGATATGTGCTTTGAACATTGTGGCAGCAGCTAATCCTGGTACGTGTGTGTGTGTGTGTGTGTGTGTGTGTGTGTGTGTGTGTGTGTGCTCGCATGTGTTTATAATATAGATGTTTAGCCACAACATTTAAACAGGCCCTATTGCATTGAGTGAAAAGACTGTCCCAGTTTGCTCAGGAGTGAAAGGGTTCCCAGGATGCAGAACATACGGCGTTAAAATTTAGAAAGTCTCAGGAAAACTGGGATGCCTTGGCCATCCATCACTGTGCTCAAATTGTTTTATATGCGTTATCTGAAAGGTAGGTACTCATATCTTTGTAGTGGTGTAGAATTTGCATAGAAAAGTTGAAAAGTTCACTTGAAGCGATGGAGTAGTTTGTTCAAGCTATGTAATTAATGAGAAGAGCAGGATCTGAGCCACACCTATCCAGATCCTAAGATCCCAAGAATTTAACCATCAAGCTATTGGCTTTTAGGCTTCTCCAAAGGCATGGGCTCTTCCTGCCTCTTCTGCATTCCTGGGCCATTGCTAAGCACTTTCCTACCCTCCCTCTGTCACTTCCTGCTGCCCAGCTGAGCCTCCAACAAAGGAAGCCAGCAGGACACAGAGCTTAGGTCAACCACAGCGAACTACTTCCCTTAGTTACAGACGCTGATGCCTGGTTACCCACTCCTGGGCCTGGGTATAAGTTCTAACAATGCTCAAAGAGGAGGAGGAAGAAGAGTGGGTCTTCCTTCTCAGTATTAATAGGTAATTCTGTTTCAGTTTTGTCCTCAATAAGGACGTCAATGAGTACCAGGAAATTTCAAGAGAAGACCTGCAAGTAGGTACCTGAGCAAAAACTCCTGCAGAACCCAAACGCTCCCCTTCATTCTCTTGCTTCCCATTCTCTCCTCTTCTGCCAGGGAATTCCTCAGGGGACTGAAGTCTGTGACCTCAGAAAGGCAGCTCTGTGAATGGAAAGTTCCATTGTTGATATCATCTCCATTATGCTATAAGGAATTGTGAATTTCAGAGCAACTGGGTAGGAAAGTCACATCCCTGCAGAAACTGGGAGCTTTTTGTTCATTTTTTAAATAGGTAAAATTAGAGTGGACACCATGAACAACATGGAGTGTTCATCTCAGAAGGTAGGTGTGAATTTTAAGGCATGCTTCTTTCTTTGTCTTTGTTTTTAACATGCAGTAAATTTGAGAGTAAACAGGAAGAGTAATTGATCATAGACCAATTGCCATTATAGATTCCTTTGATCTAGCAAGTGTGTTAATCCAGTTTTATGATGTATGCTTTTGAAATATGATTTCTGTTGAATTAGATTTTTGGACATATTCAAGTTTTACTATAAAAACTTAAAAATAGATACTTCTTGTTCCCTTTCCCAAGCCCATTAGACTATATGTTCCAAATAACACTGTCCACTTCTGGTATGTATCAGGGTGTTCTACAGCACATCTTAAAAAGAGTCTTGGTCCCCAACCCCAAAGATTCTGATTCAGAAGATGTAGAGTAGCTCCTTGAAATTTTTATTTTTAGCTTAAGAGCTGAGTGATTTTGATGTAGCAGGTCCTTGGATGAGCATTTGGGAACTGCCTCCACGAAGGACATGCAAACAACATCTGTAATCAGAAAATAAAGTAGTGCTTGTACCCAAACCAGGGGTGCCACAGAATCTTCATTGTGAAAGCCAAGATCCACTAGGTTGTCATTTGAAGTGCCCAAAGTAACATGTAAAATTGAAACTTTATAAAATTGAAGTTGATTTCTTGGTAATGCCTAAGTCTATGCTCTGAAATGAAAATTCCCTGCAATTTACCAAAGAAGACACTTAAATATGTTTAACAAATCATTTTGCACCAGGTGTGGTGCACACCTCTAATTCCATATACTTGGGAGGTGGAGATCGGGAGGATCATGGTTCAAGACCAGACTGGGCAAAAAGTTAGCAAGAACTCAACTCAACAAATAAGCTGGGTTTGGTGGCACATGCCTGTGATCCCAGCTACTTGGAAGGCTGTAGGTGGGAGGACTGTGGTGTGAGGCTGGCCTTGGGCAAAAACCTGAGACCCTACCTGAAAAATAACTAAAACACAAAAGGGTCAGACATGGCTCAAGTGGAAGAACACCTACCTATAAAGTGTGAGGCTTTCTGTTCAAACTCTAGTACCTCAAAATAATAATAATAAGTTTACATAGCTAGGTAGTTCTTGTAAAAAAAATCTCCATCTCCTTCCCTCGAAGGTACCACAGACAATTCTTAGCTAGGTTAGGTCAAGAAAACTCTTTGTTTTCTTCTGGAATTGATTTCTAGCTCTGCTGATTCTCTGTGTGCACCATGTGTTCTTGTCCCATGGAATGGGATGTTTTCTACTATCAGGGTGTTTACGGCTCTTTGTGTATCTAGTGTGAACTAGATCAAAGTTTAATTTGTTTCTGCAGAGGTTCTGTTACTTTCTCACTGACTGACTTGTTTGTCTCTTGGATGACCATTTCTCAGTATGGAGGAGCATAAATATAATTCAATTTGTCTTGGACCCCAAAGAATCTATGGGCTCAAGTAACCAAAAAATTGAGTTGGATTCAGGGTTCCTGTTGATGTCATTGAGACTCTGTATCTCTCCTTCTGGTGACCGTTTCCTTATATGTTGGCTTTATTCTAAGGCATATTTTCCCCCACGTTAGGCAGAGATAACTTGTTGGAGGTTTTAGTCATCAACATCCTCACAGATAGTGACCCTAAAGAAAAGAGTGCTTCAGCAAAAGTGTCAGGAAATTCTCTGGTCAACCCAGTGTGGGTCACATGCTATCCATGAGGATTATTAATCACTGCCAATCAAGGAGGATGGAGTAGTTTGACTGGTCAGAACTTTGTCTCATGCCTGAAGCCAGGGGCTAGTATCAGCCACATTGTACAACATGGACTAAAATTTGAGTAGAGCCAGTTATGCCCACCAGAGATATATTCCTCTCTTGTGGTGGGAAGAGTAACTGAAATCAGGTTTATCCCAAACTGAGCAGAAACACAAATGCCAAGACGTCTCTTGAATAATGTTCATCCTCCTTAGCCTGGCTGTAATCCCAGCTTTGTGGGAAATAAGACAAAAGGATTGCAAGTTCGAGGCCTACCTGGGCTACGTAGTGAGTTCAAGGCCAGCCTGGGTAGCTCAGTGAGACCCTGTATCAAAATAAAAATAAAATAGGGCTGGAGATATAGAGCTCAGTGGTAGAGTGCATGCCTGGCATATACAAGGCTCTGTGTTCAATCCCTAATAATGCAAGAAAAATAAATCTTCCTTGGCTACAGAGAGTTATAAGTTTTGGTCTTAATTAACCATTCCCAGTTTTATGGTGCTTGCTTGTTGCTCTTTTAATAAAGATTTTTATTTGAAACAGACTTAAAAACGAGACCAAAGGAAAACCTTCTTGCTTGCAAAGACATAGTATAGATATCCCTAACCTATCAATTGATACATGTCTTATGTCTAGGATCCTAAAAGAAATAATAGTGTACCTCCAGTACAGCAACAATATAATTTCAAAAAGTCAAAAAAAGAAAAATGAATGACTTCTTATCTCTGAAAGTACCACTGCTAGAATCTACCTTGGATGGTATAGTACCTGCTTTGGATGACCAGGTTGTTTTTCTGGATTTCTCCATTTTGTCCATCTCCTCAGTGCATATCTAGCATTAATTTCAGATGATTGGTCAATTCTTGGAGATAATTGGTCAATTTTCAGGTCCTTGAGATTGAGGTTAAGAGCAAAAAGGCAAAGGGAGTGATTTAAGTCATTATAGCAAATTCTGTAAGATGAAAACAAGGTCAGTGGTTCTCAATGTGTTAGTCTGAGGCAGAGCTGAAGCTTTCCTGCTTTGAATAAAGTTCCACTGATGAATTTCAAATGCCACAATTTTTGAGAATTACTGAATTAGACCATGAGATCGGTGAATCCATTCCATAGTTTTAAAGATCCCAAGCTTAGTATACATCTTTATTTATGGATTTGATGTGTTCATTTAATTTTAAGATACACAGACCTTTCTCAAGTGAGTTACCATGTCAGTGATCCTTGCCATTTCTGACATGTTGGAAGCGATGCAGAGTGATGTTTATTTAAAAGCCACTGAATTAGGAGACAAGTCTGGCTCTTACGTGACTGGGATGTGTTACCTATCATTCCTGGGACTTATTTCCATCAGCTAAAATGTGGGTGTGAAAAATCTTACAAGGTTGTACAATGCCTAGACATAATAATTTGGAATAACGGTAAATATTATTGCTGTTGTTGTTATTAGTTAATGATGCAGGTGCTCCAGGGGAGATAATGGAGGTTAACTTGAGTCAACAGCAGGGTTTGGTTGGGGCATTGTGGGGGTATTGCTAGTAGTGACTCATATGTACCTCCTCTATCCCACCTCTCACCAATGACATAATTTGTAGACACAAATCAAATCCATTCAATGAAATCTCATCTTACATAAAAGTTAAATTCAAAGTCATTGCCTAAGGTGAAAATCAGAGAGCCAGAATTGCCCTTGAAAATCCTCCAAACCATCTTTAGAATGCTGTACAGCAGCATCTCTCCATAACTCTAGGCCAGTGGTTTATCTTCCAGTGTTAGAGCAAATTACAATGACTCCATACAGTCTTGAATGAAAATAGTTGTCTGACATATAGGGTTTTAGCCTTAAGACAGAAATGCATTGTGATACTGTTCAGTATGGTCGCTTTCAACTCTATCAAGAGAGGTGGAGAGGCACTTAGGAACTGAGAGTGACTGTGGGAGACACAAGCTCACACCTATCTGAAGCTCATACCTGAGTATACACTTACTGATAAAATGATGGGCTAACATACCCATGTTCTTTAAAGGAAGCACAGAGAGTAGTTTATATGTTTGTAAAGCACATACAGGTACAGAGCCACTGCCTGAGAAAATTTCTATTTGGAAATTTGCATATATGAAATAAAAAAGATAATTTTTTACGTGACCCCTTTTAATGACACCCCATAGGCTGGTGGAGTGGCTCAAGCAGTAGAGCGCCTGCCTACCAAGCATGAGGCCCTGAGTTCAAACCCCAGTACCGCCAAAAAAAAAAAGAAAATTACAGAGTAGAATATCTAGGTACACCCTCAGAATTTGGGTTCTTCCTGAGTGGTAGGGGAATATCCAGATTGACTTACAGAGAGGAAACCAAGGAGCCCCTGGGAAAGAGAAAAGACTTGATGAATCAAAAATGAAACATAAAGAATGAGGGTGGAAAGGGAGTTGTGAAGGCAGAACTGTGAACTTAAAACTTTTCCTGGGTAACTCCCAGGGTCATAGATTGGCAGAATTGTGAAAATGGCTGTATAATCAAAAGCAATCTGCAGATTCAATACAAAGTCACATCAAAATTCCAGTGTCATTCTTCACAGAAATGGAAAAATCAATCCTAAAATTCAGAGAGAACTCTAATTCTTATTAGCTTCAGAGGGCTGGGAACATCTCTGAATTTCTGAAGACCAGTTTTGTTCCCATTTCCAACAGCTTGCCAAAAGTGACTCCATACATCACATGAGCTACTCCCAAAGGCGGCCTGAGCTGCCCCCTCTGCCTGCATCTGTGAATGAGGAACCATCTGAGCTCTATCAGGTGAGTGCCTCTGGCTGCCAGCTCTTCTGGGGAGGCTGACAAAGTGAAGAACACACCTTGCCTCTCTAGGTACCCAGCAAGTCCTAGTAAGGTACAGTCAGCTTTGACAAATGGGGTTTGAGGCTTTGGTCATTTTTGTAACTGGAAGAGGCTGCAGCAGTTTGAAAGAAAGAGCTATGCACTCGTGTAAAGGCAAGTTGGAATCTGGCCTTGCCACTGTGTTATTGAAACCCTCTGAATCTGCATCCTCATTTGTAAAATGAGGGTAACTATATATCTCTTATAGCCATTCCCATAAGGAATAAGGGCAGGAGACATAAATCACCTCATTCACAAAGTTATTGTTGAATGGCAGCTGTTTTCCTTGGGATCAGAAATCTTACATTAGCCAGAGAAGTACAATTGGTGTCCATTCAGAAAGTATTTCCACTGAGAGTTTAGAAGGTAGAAATATAGCATGAGACTTGTGAAACTCTGCCTCAGTGGTAGCAGAGCCAAGGCTCACAGAAAGATGTCTCTGATCGTGTCTCACTATGCATTTCTTTCCTTGTAGACTGTCACGTCACACAGCTTTTATCCCCCCTTGATGCAACGCACATCATGGACTCTCTCTGTGCCCTTCAAAGAACAGTACCACCACCGTGGACCCAGTGACTCCATTGCTAACAACTACTCCTTGATGGCTCGAGACCTGAAGCTGAAAGATCTGATGAAGGTCTATCAACCAGTCACCATCAGTGTCCCTAGGGACAGGACTAGTCAGGAGCTGCCATCAGGTACTTGTGATAGTGTGTCATGTTTTGTGCAGAATGACACTTTTGAGTAAAACTTTGTTTGCTACCCCTGGGTTCAGATCCTGACTCTTCCTCTTGCTACAGCTAACTTTGAGTAGTTCCACAGAGCTTCACTCTTCTCATGTATTAAATGGAAATTACTGCAGTCCACATTTGTGGATCATTTGCATATACCGTACACTGTTCTATGTATTTGTTATTTATTGCTGCATCGCAACTTACCCTAAAATGCTGTGGCTTAAAACAAACCTTATTTATTATCTCACAGTTTCTGTAGGTCAGGAATCTGTGCATGGCTTAACTGGGTGGCTCTGGCTCAGGGTCTCTCAAGAGTATGCAGTCAAGGTGACAATCAGGGCCACAGTCACCTAAAGGCAACTAGAGAAGGATGCTTTTCCAAACTCACATCTTTGGGTCCTTCCTGACTATTGACAGTTTCTTACCAACATGTAGGTTTCTTCATAGGGCAGCTCAACATGGCTCTGGCTTCTTCACAGAAATAGAAAATCAATCCTAAAATTCATAGGACTTCTAGTTCTTATTAGCTTCAGAGGCCTGGGAATGAAATAAATTAATACCCATAAGGTTCTGTGTTAAAATATTATGCAGTTTCCAAGATGGCCTCTAATGAACCTCTCCTCCTGGTATGCCTTTGTATAATCCCTTTTCCTTGAATGTGGCTGGACCTAGTGAATGAGGGGAAGAGCAAGATAAAGATCCAGCAAGTCAGAAATCAGTCTTCTTTTTTTTCCTTTGGGAATTAACCTTGGAACTTTTTTTACTTTTACCATATTCTGTTTGTTAGAAATGAATCACTAGGTCCAGCCACATTCATGGGAAGGAGATTATACAAAGGCATACAGGAGGTGAGGTTCATTAGAGGCCATCTTGGAAGGTGCATGATATTTTAATACAGTACCTTATGAGTATTAATTTATTTCCTCCCACAACATATACATATATCTGCTTAAGGTTATCCCTTAGTAATTTTTGTTAGATATACTTTGGAGCTACTCAACCTGTTCTGTCTCAAACCCTTTTGTATTTTCCATTTTTCTATCTGTGCTGTGTTTGCATGAAATCTTCAATTATAACTTCTAATTCACTAATTTTCAACTCTGTTTGATATTGAATTTATCACATATCTAATAAGTGTTTTTTGTTTTGATGACAATATCTTTTCAGGTTTTCTCTAGGGTTCCACTTCTGGTTTCTTCCAGTTTCTTTTTTTCTGTGGGACTGGTGTTTGAACTTGGGGCTTTGCATTTGCAAAGCAGGTGCTCTACCACTTGAACCATACCTCCAGCCCTCTCCCAATTTCTTATTCTATTCTCATGATCATAGCTCTTTCAGAGTCACTTGGGGAATTTTTCCAAGTAGTTCTCAACAATGTTATTGGTTAATTGAATACACATGCACATCTCTAGGTTGTTACTTTTTGCATGTCCCTGATTCAAGGATATATAGCAAACATTAAATGCCCAACTCTTGAAAATCATTATGCTCAGAAGTTTTTGTTTGTTCTTATTGCTAGTACCATAGTCCTTGTCTTAATCTGTTTGAGTAACAATGTACTTTAGACTAGGTATCTTATAAACAACATAAATTTACTTCTGAAAATTCTGCAGTCTGAGATCAAGGTACCAGAATATTCAGGGTCTGGTGAGGGCCTCTTTCTGGTTCACAGATGGCTGCATTCTTGCTTTGTTTTCATACATTGGAGGAGATCAAGAGACTTCTTTGGGATCTTGTTATAAGGGCACTAACCTCCCAAAGATCCCACCTCCAAACACCATAGCATTGGAGGTTAGGTTTCAACATAAGAATTCTAGAGGGATATAAACATTCGGTCGGTAGCACTCATCATTTAATAATTTTCTTAAATAGTAATTAATTTGAAGATCATATTTTCCCATTTTGTATTTCCAAAATTGCTATTTGTGAGTAACTAGTGCTAGTGCCTCCCAGATTTAACTGTTACAGGAATTCTCAGCCAAGCCATAGTCTTTGAGCATTAAACTGCTATGAAGCTTTCTTTAGAACAGAGAGAGCCTCCATGGCAGAAACTGCTAAGTATCTGTTATCCAGGTACTTGATTGATTTATGCTTATTATTCATTAAAAGACATTTGTATTGAAGGTCCTTAAACACTTATTTTGGAGGAATATTGGTATTACTGTATTGTTCCCATTTTGCGACTCTATACCTTAATTGCTGAGTTTATTGGCTATCTTTCTTGGTACTAGTTTTTCTCATGTGTGCTGATATTTTAATTTGCAAGCATATTTTCATGTTTCCCCCTTCTTGAAGTATGCATCTCCCCTTTTTATTGAGTTTTAATTCACATACAATAAAATGCACAGATTTTCAGTGTTCAACTCAATGAGTTTTGATGATTGTATATAACCACCATCCAAACACAACATCACAACCGAGAACATTTTCATGCTAGGGAAAGTTCCCGTGTTCCTCTTTTTAAAAATCAATTCTCTTCCTCATCCCAAAACATATGACCCAAGAGTAACCATCTCCTGATTTCCATTACTACAGATAAGTTTGCTTGTTCTCATATATAAATGTAATCATATAGTATATGCAATTTGAATGTTCCCTTCCTTTTTTTTTTTTTTTTTCAGTACTGGGGCTTAAACTGAGGACCTTCACCTTGAGCCACTCCACCAGCCCTATTTTTGTGAAGGGTTTTTTGAGATAGGGTCTCACAGAACTATTTGCCTGGTCTGGCTTCAAACTGCGATCCTCCTGATCTCTGCCTTCTGAATAGTTATGATTACAGGTGTGAGCTACTGGCACCCTGGTGAATGTTCCCTTCTAAGTCTGGCTTTTTATCCCTCTACCTCCATCTGGTCTCTTAGGACCTCATATTATCTCCCCAGCTCTTATACTAGGGATTCCCAGCCTAGGGTGGCATTTGGAGGATCTGATAGTCCTGGTCAAGCTGTCCTCAGCCTTGTTGTGCCATCTCTAGCTTCCGTAGAAATTAAGCATGCATATGTTTTATCTGCATGGCAGTGTTGCTGTCTTTGCAACTTTGCTTTGGTTCTGGGGCCTGGTTCTGTTTTCCCACATCATTGTGGCTTCTGAGATTGTATTACTTCCCAGGTATCAAAATTCTACCTCCACCTACCTGCTTCTGTACCCAGAAGCTGAGTTTATTACTTTTACTTCTCTCTCTGCATCATCTTGAGCATCATCTTGATCAGAGAAATATATTTTTAATTTTTAAAGAGTATTTTGTCTTTTTGTTGTGTTTAGAGTATATTAAGAAGTTCAAAGTATGAACTAAATTACATCTTAACTGGGAGTCTTCAATTCTCTTGATTCCCTCAAAGTGTCAATTTAATATTAGTATGAGTTTAACATTTCTCTATTACTTACTAACTTCCTCAGGACATTTACTTTAGCAAGTAATGCTATCTGGTTAAAATTTACTATAGTAGCTTTATATCAATTATTGAATTTATCTGTAGTTACCTTCTATTCATTGCAAGCGATGTTGATTTTTCTGTTTGCAATGATACTGGTTTTTCTATTTGTGATCATCATATAAATTTTTCTTTAAAAATAAATGTACTGATAATACAACTATGTTTAGAACACACAATGGTGGGGCACAAATTATGTACACAGTTAGTTACCTATAGTTGTCAAATGTATGGATGAATGGATGGAATTCTCATCTCCATTTTATAGCTGGTGAAGCTGAGGCCCAGAGTGATGAAATCACTTTAGGGTCACACAAGTAATTCATCCAGAATTATTTGGACCAGAGCTCACATTGTCTGCTTCACCCCACCACATCATGTTCTTTCTTCTTCATGTGCTCCGGGGCTGTCCCAAGAGACATCTCCTTATGGACAGAGAATGACCCACAGCCACTGCCCATCACTGATGTTTTTCTTCTCCATTCTTGTAGTAGCTAAAAGCTCATTGGAGCCTAAGAAGAAGAAAATGAAGTTCTCCAGAGACAAAGAGGATCCCTCTGGGTAAGGTATCACTGTGGGCACCAGAGAACACAGACATTTGGCTGAACCAAAGAAGGCTCTGGTCTCATTAAATCCATGTTCTGCTTCTTTGCTTAAAACATTCTCAGAAAACACAACAATGGGATTGGACTTTGAGCACATGATAAAAACGAGAGCACACAAGGGAGGGGTGAGGATAGGTAAGACACCTAAAAAACTAGCTAGCATTTGTTGCCCTTAATGCAGAGAAACTAAAGCAGATACCTTAAAAGCAACTGAGGCCAATAGGAAAAGGGGACCAGGAACTAGAGAAAAGGTTAGATCAAAAAGAATTAACCTAGAAGGTAACACACACGCACAGGAAATCAATGTGAGTCAATGCCCTGTATAGCTATCCTTATCTCAACCAGCAAAAACCCTTGTTCCTTCCTATTATAGCTTATACTCTCTTACAACAAAATTAGAAATAAGGGCAAAATAGTTTCTGCTGGGTATTGAGGGAGTTGGGGGGAGAGGGAGGGGGCGGAGTGGGTGGTAAGGGAGGGGGTTGGGGCAGAGGGGAGAAATGATCCAAGCCTTGTATGCACATATGAATAATAAAAGAAAAAAAAACATTCTCAGACACTCAGTGACTCATGATTTTTCTACCACTTGTCTTAATCCAATTTTTTTAGGATCGAAGCAGAAATAGATTGACTGAGCTAAACCTGTGCCAACATATGTATGAGGCATTCAGTGGTTAAGGTCATCCTTGAACTGTACACATTAGATGACACAAAGGAGAGGGGCTCTATTTCAGAACCATATTCCCCAGATTGGAGAAAGTAGGTCTTAGATAGCTCCATAGTACTCCTGTGGCACTTCAAAGGGTGAATCATGTCTATTTTTTCAGAACCTACTGGGCCTACAACACCACTGCAACCTTACCCATGAAAACTGACATGGACATATCTTTGACCCTGCCGGGAAGCAGACCAATGAGCCCAGAAGAGCAAATTGATGTGATGTTACAGCAGGAGAAGGAAATAGAAAGCAGAGAAAATAAACCATCTGAAGTAGACCTGGAGGTAAATTCTTGCTGCCCTCTCACTCTTGGCATTACTCAATTTCTCACTCTTGGCATCTGAGTAAGTCACCTGGGGAAGGTTCAAAGAATACCAAAGTCCAGACCCATGAATATCATTGAACGCGTGTGTGTGTGTGTGTGTGTGTGTGTGTGTGTGAGAGAGAGAGAGAGAGAGAGAGAGAGAGAGAGAGAGAGAAAGAAACAGAGAAACGTACAAGTTTGTATCTTTGGGTCTTCCTTAGAACGTAAGTTGCAAAATGCGGCCCATAGGCTAAGATTGCTGGATTTTTCAAAAGAAGATACAGGATACCCAATTACTTTTGAATTTCAGATAAACAATAATTTTTAGTATAAGTTTATACTTATGTGTTCTTTTTTTTTTTTTCTGGCAACCCTACCATAGGCTGAATGTGGCCTGTAGATGTGTCTTCAAAGTGAGGGAATTTCACATAAGCTAGATTTCAAACCTCTTATAAAAACTAAAATATTTGGAGCTGGGCAGTAGCTTCTTCCTTCAATGAGAGATACATTCTTTAATTAGCCATTCTCCTCACCATTCTTTATTTTCTTATATCCAGCTAACATTCACTTATTAGCATTACCTGCCTGGCTCCTGGAAGATGTTTGAGTTTCCAACCCTGATCTTAAAGAACAGAGCTTTAAAGAAAATAGCTTATGGGTTTATAATGTATAATAAAATAATAATAAAAACTCACAATGGCTGAGTAGATGCTATTGGCAAAATTCTATACCAAACCCTCTAGCTGCTTGAGTCCATTGAAGAGCTGGGTTCTATGATTATCCCCATTGCTCAGGTGTGGAAATCGGGGTGTAGACTTGTTAAAAAAAACTTGTTCAAGCTTACACAGTAAGAGACAAAATTAGGAGCTGAACTAGGTGTGGCTGATACCAAATCTCTGTGCTCTTAAGAATTACACAACCAGGTATGGTGGTGCCCACTGTCATCTCGGCATTCCTGAGGCAGGAGTATCAGAATTTGAGGTCAGCCTGGGTTATAGACCAAGATCCTGTATTGGGGACGGGGGAGGAGCGGGGAAGCTATGCATTATTTCTCAAACTTGCCTGAATATAAGACTTGGGTGCTTGTTAAAAACACTTAACAGCCTAAGTAGGGCCCGGGAACCTTCGTTTTAATAACAGCCCCACTCACTGTCCCCCCCACCTAGGCAGTTTATAAAACTAGGGAAGTTTGGCAATACTGTTCTGTGCAGATGATTGTGATATCACTGTTTGACTTGGGATTTTTCACTTTGCAATTGTATAAAAATGATACATATTCAGTAGAAACCACACCTTCAGCTTTGAATTTTGATCTTTGCTAGGCTAGGGATCTTCAGTGTGATTCTCTCCTGTCATGCTCGGCAATGGCAGCAAACCCAGCTCCCAGCCAGCCAGGACACAGCTGATACTTTATGGTGTGCTGTGTTGCTAAGACGAATGTTCTGTATTAATTAATGCATTGACAATTTAGGTTATTCATCACAAGTCAATGCTGCTTGCATTAAAGGTGGAGAGATGTGAGCTGCAGTTGCTGGCTGTAGCCACTTCTGATCACAGATACAGTTGGAACTGTGTTTTTTTGTTTTTTTGGTTTTTTTTGTCAGTACTGGAATTTGAGGTTGAGGCCTTGCTTTACTGCTTGAACTAAACCTTCAGCCATTTTTTGCACTGGCTGTTTTGGAGATAGGGTCTTGCTTTTTGCCCAGGCCAGCATGAGCCATGGCTAGCTTTTTTCCACTGAGATGGGGCTCTGGCTGTTTGCCTGGGCACACCTGGAAACTTGATTTTCCTGACCTCAGCCTCCTGCCTAGCTAGGACAACAGGTGTACACCACCGTGCCCAATTTATTGGTTGGAATGGGGTCTTGCAAACTCTATACCTGGACTGACCTTGAACCATGATCCTCCTGATCTCAGCCTCCCAAATACCTAGGATTATAGGTGTGAGCCACTGACATCTAGCTCTGAAATTCTAATTTTAAACCCTTTTGTCATACTTTGTGCCTTTCAGCCATTTGGAATTATTTCTTCTCAGAGTCACCAACAGCTTAAAGGCAAATACCACATAAACAAAGCTTCCTGAAGTTCCCAGGTCACATTGGGCATTTTTGTTCAGTTTGTATGTTTGTGTTGTGTTGCTTTAGAAAGTCAAAAGCCTATGGTTGGATTTGTAGAACCATATAAGTGTCACATGAACTTTGGGGATATTTTCTCCACTGATGACTACAAGCCATACGTCAAAGTGCCTTGTAGAGGATCATTGTTCAGGAGGGCGAATTATAGAATCCATTTTAGGAGCTTGCCATTCCTCTTCTTAAATGTCATCAGGTATGCTCCCTCCATCCACTTTTCCTAACTTCAGGGCATTTGAAGAGTTCTTCATTAACCCCAACTGAAAGCTCTGGCTTTGGTTGTATCTTCTGATATCACAAGAAAAACTAGTAAGTGATCCTGTTGTAATGTGTGTGAAGTGACAGACCCAGAAAGCATGGTGGTAGCAACTGAAGAGTGAGAATGGATGCTGTGTGAACAGAGTCCCTTTGCAGCTGGTGGGTGGGACCAGTGGCACAGTTAATCATGTTTTTTGTTTTTTTTTTGCTGGTGGTTTGTTATGGAAGAGATATTATTACTATTTGACCAATGGCATCCGCAAAGACATGATTGCCCCTGAAGAGGATCAAGTGATGATTCGGATTTCAAAGCTGATTTCTAACAAGCTGCTGACAAAGCCTGCCCTAGAGCCTCTGGTGGCCGCCCTTTCAGATGAGAAGGAAAATGACTATTACTATAGCCTCATGAAAAGCATTGGTAAGACTGATTTAAATGGTCAGGAGCTTCTATGTGGAGTGTATCATCTTTCTGTGTTATCTTTTTCGTTGCTGTAACAAAATACCTGAGCAAATCAACTTAAATGTGGAAAGATTTATTTTGGCTCAGGGTTTCAGACCATGGTCAGCTGGCTCTATTACTTTTAGTCTGTAGTGAGGCAGAGCATCATGGCAGGGAGCATGTGATGAAGCATAGGTGCCCAGCTCATGGTGACTGGGAAGCAGAGTGAGGGGGAGAGAGCCTGACTTTACTAATGATCTTCCTCCTGCTTTGTTCTATCCAGGACCCCAGCATATTGTATGGCATGGCCCATATTCAGAGCTGGCCTTCCCCCATCATTTGCTATCCCACATGCCAGTAATCTCTGGAAACACCCAGAATTGCTTCTCTAATATTCTCAATTCAATTGAGTTGATAATCAAGATTAACCATCACACTTTACCTTTATCGGTCACCACCTTAGTTCCACTGAGTATGGCAAAATATAATTTAACCTTTAACTCAAATACCACTTTACCCCTACCATCATCACTAGTGTACAGCAGCACTTCCCACACTTTAATGTGCATCCACACAACCTGGGGATCTTGTTAAAAGACAGGTTCTGGTTCAATAGATCTGTAGCTGAAATGGAGATTCTACGTTTCTAACAAGTTTCCAGTTGACTTAGATGTGACAGATCTAGGGGTAAGACTATGGGTAGCAAGAGCCTACTCAAAGTTCAAAATCTAGCTCAAGACCTATCCCTTCTAAGTATTTTCTCTCTATAACACTCAGGGGTCACTTCATCCTTTGCATTTATAGCTCTTCTTGCCTCTACTTTCAATGCACCCTACTTTGCACATTCTCTTATGACTTTATTTCTCTGTTACTTAACACTGGGATTGTCATTTCATTTCTCATGGGTTTTGGCTCTTTGTTAGAACATTAGCTCCTGGATATTAATGGATGTATTATTGATCCTCCTTCTGATTCATTCTTAACTCAGTGTCTTGTATATATTGCAGGTCATTGCAAAATATTTAGTGGTGAGTAATATGAGAAGCACATCAAAGGGAAGGGGTGAGCCTATTAGTTTTCCTCCTATCTTTACCCAGTTGTCTAGTTACTTTTATTTTCCTATCTAGTAGTGTCAGTGAAGTGGTCCCTTGTCTACTACTATAAAGAACCCAGCTACTAAGAATAAGCATGTAAGGTCCTTTGCTTCCAGCTCCAACGTGCTTCTCCAGTCATATCACCTTTAACTTCACCAGTTGTACCTGATATTTATGCCACAGCATAGCTCACAGCTGCTTCAGAAGACCATCTAAAAGTGATGACATGTCCCCTCTTTACATGTTCTCTCCCGCTATGCTCTTCCCTCTCTTCCTGCCTAATAAGGTCCTAGTCATTCTTTATGACTCAGCACAACTGTTAATTCCTCTATGAAACTTTCACCAATTTTTCTTTCCTTACTATATAAAACATTTTGTGTGCAAATTTCCATTCATAAGTATCTGGTGTCATCCACTGTACTGATTTTTGGTGTAATTATGTTGATGTGAGAAATCAATTAATAACCAATGGCATATCAGCAAATACTAGAGCATTGTCATGCAAGATGCTAGGTATCCTAATATGACTCAGCCTCATGTTCTAAGTTCTCCAGACTGAAGCTACACCCCTCCTTCTGGTGAAATATCTTCAGAAAGAAAACACACATAAACAGAGTTGAGCTTCCTCAATTGAGTTATTCCCAAGGGATTACCACAGCCTTGCATATGAGGGAGTGCTTCCCAGTGCAAAGGGACAGATTCATTTGCATTCTAAGTGTTGAAGCTAAAAGCACAGAATGTTCAAGGTCCCCAACTAATAACAGGATGTTTTCCCTCTTGGTTTTAGTTGATTACATCCTCATGGACCCAATGGAGAGGAAAAGGCTTTTCATCGAGAGCATCCCCCGAGTGTTTCCTCTCAGAGTGATCCGGGCTCCAGTGCCCTGGCACAATGTTTACCAGAATGCCAAGAAGTGGAACGAGGAGCATCTGCACATTGTGAACCCCATGATGCTCAACCTTAAAGAGCTGTGGTTTTCAGAGTAAGATGTACCTCTGCTCCCTTTTTGTTCCCTTTCTTTACTTCTGTGAGTAAGCACATTCTCAGGTGGGGCACAGTGGGAATTGCCCTGACCTTGCAGCAAAATGAGATGAGCAAAAATTCTCAACCAAAAGTACATGAATGAGAACCCATGCGCAGATGTAAGTGACCTTCCTTTGTGCTCCCAGAGCACCCACCACCTTTCTCAAAGCACTGAAACATGCTGGTTAATAGCACACACTTAAAACCAATTGATTTAGGTTCACATCCTAATTCTGCTGCTTTGTAGGTAATACAGGTGTGAGACATTACCTCCTTTTTAAAATCTCTACATTTGAGATAATAAGAGTTTCTGCTTCATACGGTTACTAAGAGAAGTAAATAACAATACATGCAAAGTACTTAGAACACTGCCTGATATAACCTAAGTACTCAAGAAGTATTAATTCACCATTTCCTCAATTATGACACTTGTTGCCCTAAAATATAATTATATACTTACTTGTCTGTCTCTATAAAATGTATGAGGACTCTCTTAAAGATTTATGAAAATAAGATGGAAAGCTTGTATAACTCATCTCTCAGTTATATTTATGACTGTCTAAATTGGCCATAGGAATTATAGTTATCTATGGAGACAGGAGGAATCCCTTTTCCCTCATTTTTAAAAAAAATGTTATACACAGAGATTGGCTCCAGGACCCCCCATGGATATAAAAAATCCAAGGACATTCAAGTTCCTTATGTAAAATAGTATAGTATTTGCATAATCTACACACCTTCTCATATACTTTAAACCATCTCTAAATTGCTTATAATAGCTAGTACAATGTAAATGTTGTATTATTTACAAAATAATTTGTTTTTCTTACACTCAGTAAATGAAGGCATTGCTTTAAATACAAGTATGTTTATGGCATCAAAAATTAACTTAGAAATTATTTTTTTTCATTTTATCTATTTTTTTCTTTATTCATTTATTCATGTGTGCATACATTGTTTGGCCATTTCTCCCCCCTGTCCCCACCCTCTCTCTCTCCTCCCCATCCCCCTCTGCTTCCAGGCAGAACCTGTTCTGCCCTTTTCTCCAATTTTGTTGAAGAGAAGACATAAGCAATAATAAGAAGGACATAGTGTTTTTGCTAGTTGAGATAGGGATAGCTATACAGAGAGATTCCTTGCATTGCTTCCGTGTACAAGTGTATTACAACCCGAATTGATTCATCTCTACCAGACCTCTTCACTACTTCCCAGTCACCTTCCCATATTGACCTCTGTTATTTAAAGGTTACTGTATTAGCTCCTCTGCAGTGAGGACATCAAACACTTTCAAGTTTTGGGTTTCCTACCTTTCCCTGTTCCTCCGGTATGTGTTCTCCCCTTAGTGTGTGACCCAAATCTAATAATATTACTGCATTTGTTTTAGATCTAAAGTCTGCAGATGAGGGAGAACATACGATTTTTGGTGTTTTGAGCCTGGCTTACTTCGCTTAAGATGATGTTCTCCAGTTCCATCCATTTACTTGGAAATGATAAGATTTCATTCTTCTTCATGGCTGAGTAAAATTCCATTTTGTATAAATACCACATTTTCTTAATCCATTCATCAGTGGTGGGGCATCTTGGTTGTTTCCATAACTTGGCTATTGTGAATAGCACTGCAATAAACGTGGGTGTGCAGGTGCCTCTGGAGTAACCTGAGTCACATTCCTTTGGGTATATCCCTAGGAGTGGGATTGCTGGGTCATATGGCAGATCTATGTTTAGATTTTTAAGAAGCCTCCATATTGTTTTCCAGAGTGGTTGTACTAGCTTGCATTCCCACCAGCAGTGTATGAGGGTTCCTTTTTTCCCACATCCTCGCCAATATTTGTTGGTGGTGGTGTTTTTGATGATAGCTATTCTAACAGGAGTGAGTTGGAATCTTAGTGTGGTTTTGATTTGCATTTCCTTTATGGCCAGAGATGGTAAGCAGTTTTTCATGTGTTTTTTGGCTTTTTGAATTTCTTCTTTTGAGAAAGTTCTGTTTAGTTCAGTTACCCATTTCTTTACTGATTCATTGATTTTGGGGGAATTTAGTTTTTTAAAGTTCCCTGTATATTCTGATTATCGGAATATAACTAATGTATAGCTGGCAAATATTTCTACCACTCTGTGGGTTGTCTCTTCAGTTTAGAAACCATTTTATTTGTTGTGCAGAAGCTTTTTAATTTTAATGTAGTACCATTTTTCCATCCTTCCTCTTAGTTGCTAAGCTCCTGGGGCTCTATTGAGAAAGTCCTTTCCTATACCTATTACTTCCAGAGTATTCCCTGCTCTTTCCTGTACTAATGAGTTTCAGGTCTGATATTAAGGTCTTTGATCCATTTTGAGTTGATACTAGTATAGGGTGATAAACATGGATCTAGTTTCAGTATTCTGCAGGCAGATAGCCACTTTTCCCAGCAACATTTATTGAAGAGGCTGTCTTCTCCATAGTATGTTCTTGGTACCTTTGTCAAAAATATGGTGGGCAGAGCTATGTGGATCCATATCTGGGTCCTCTATTCTGTTCCACTGGTCTTCTTATCTGTTTTTGTGCCAGTACCATGCTGTTTTTATTGCTATTGCTCTGTAATATAGTTTGAAGTCGGGTATTGTGATACCTCCAGCATTGCTGTTTTTGCTGAGTATTGCCTTGGCTATTCACGGTCTCTTGTGTTTCCAAATGAACTTTAGGGTAGATTTTTCAATCTCTTTAATGAATGTCATTGGGATTTTATGGGAATTGCATTAAACATGTAGATTGCTTTTGGTAGCATAGCCATTTTTACTATGCTGATTCTACCAATCCATGATCATGGGAGATCTTTCCACCTTCTGTATTCTTCTTCTATCTCTTTCTTCAGGGGTTTGTAGTTCTCCTTGTAGAGGTCATTCCCACCCTTTGTTAAGTTTACTCCTTTTTTGTGACTATAAATGGAATTACTTCCATATATTCTTTCTCATTTTGTTTGTTGTTGGTGTATAGAAAAACTAATGATTTTTGTAAGTTGATTTTGTATTCTGCCACCTTGCTGAAGCTGTTTATGATGTCTAGGAGTTTTGGGGTAGAGTTTTTTGGGTCTTTAAGATATAGGATCATGTCATCTGCAAATAGGGATATTTTGACAGTTTCTTTACCTATTTGTATTCCTTTTGTTTCTTCTTCTTGCCTAATTGCTCTGGCTAGGAATTCCAGTACTATGTTGAATAGGAGTGGGGATAGTAGGCAGGCACCCTTGTCTTGTTCCAATTTTAGGGAAAATGGTTTCAGTTTTTCTCCATTAAGAATTATGTTGGCTATGGGTTTGTCATATATAGCCTTTACAATGTTGAAGTACATTTCTTCTATTCCTAGTTTTCTTAGAGCTTTTATCATGAAGTGGTATTGGATTTTATCAAAGGCTTTTTCTGCATGTATTGAGATGATCAAGTGGTTTTTGTCTTTGCTTCTATTAATGTGCTGTATTACATTTATAGATTCGTGTATGTTGAACCACCCCACATCCCTGGGATGAAGCCGACTTGGTTGTAGTGAATGACTGGATTTGGTTTGCCATTATTTTATTGAGGATTTTTGCACCGATGTTCATTAAGGAGATTGGCGTATAGTTCTACTTTTTGGATGTGTCTTTGTCTGGTTTTGGGATGAGTGTAATACAGGCTTCATAGAATGAGTTAGACAGTGTTCCTTCCCTTTCTATTTCGTGGAAAAGATTAAAGAGAGTTGGTATTAGTTCTTTTTTAAAAGTCTGATAGAATTCAGGTCTTGGACTTTTCTTTCTTGGGAGACTATTGCTGCTTCAATTTCATTTCATGTTATAGATCTATTTAGGTGGTTAATATCCTCTTGGTTCAATTTTGGATGGTCATACGTATCTAGAAATCTGTCCATTTCTTTAAGATTTTCAAATTTATTGGAATATAGGTTCTCAAAGTAGTCTCTGATGATTCCCTGGCTTTCTATGGTATTTGTTATCTCCTCTTCTGCATTTCTGATTTTAATGATTTGGGTTTTTTTCTCTCCTCATTTTAGTCAGATTTGCCAGGGATCTGTCAATCTTATTTATTTTTTCAAAGAACCAGATTTTTGTTTCATTGATTCTTTGTATGTTTTTTTTGTTTCTATTTTGTTAATTTTGGCCATTATTTTTATTATTTCTCTCCTTCTGCTTGTTTTGGGATTTGCTTGTTCTTGTTTTTCTAGGATTTTGAGATGTAACATTAGGTCATTGATTTGAGATCTTTCTGTCTGTTTAATATACACACTCATGGCTATAAACTTTCCTCTTAGTACTTCTTTTGCTGTGTCCCATAGGTTCTGGTAGGTTGTGTTTTCATTTTCATTAACTTCCAGGAACCTTTTAATTTCATCTTTTATTTCAACAGTGACTCACTGATCATTGAGCAATGTGTTGTTCAGCTTCCAATTGTTTGCATGTTTTTTACTGTTGTTTTTGTTGATGATTTCTAGTTTTAATGTATTGTCATCAGATAGAATGCATGGGATTAATTCTCTTTTCTTGTATTTGCTGAGGCTTGCTTTGTGCCCTAAGATATGATCAATTTTGGAGAAAGTTCCCTGGACTGCTGAGAAGAGTGTATATTGTTCGGATGTTGGATGAAATAGTCTGTAGACATCAGCTAGGTCCATTTGATCTATTCTAGAATTTCTTTATTTTTTGTTTGGATGACCTATCTATTGGTGATAGTGGGATATTAAAGTCTCCCACTACCACTGTGTTGGAGTCTATATGTGCTTTTAGGTCTTTCAGAGTATGTTTGATGAAATTGGGTGCACTGACATTGGGTGCATGTAGATTGATAATTGTTCATTCCTTTTGTTGTATTTCTCTTATTAGTATGGAGTGTCCTTCTTTATCTCATTTGATCAATGTAAGTCTGAAGTCTACTTTGTCTGAAGTAAGTATTGTTACTCCTGCTTGTTCTCGGGGGCCATTGGCTTGGTAAGTCTTCTTCCAGCCCTTCATCCTCAGCCAGTGCTTGTTTCTGTCAATGAGATGGGTCTCCTGTGAATAACAGATTATTAGATCTTCCTTTTTAATCCATTTTGCCAAATGGTGTCTTTTGATTGGGGAGTTAAGTCCGTTAACATCCAGTGGTTAATATTGATAGGTATGTGGTGATTCCTGTTATTTAGTTGTTTTTGTTGTTTAGGGGTTTGATTGTGTGCAGCTGAAACAGTGTTACTAATTCCTTGCCTTTTTTTCTCCTGTGGTTTGGTACTGCCTGTCCTCTCATGGTTTCATTTGCTTTCATTTTCTATGTGCAGAATTCCTTGGAGAATTGTTTGTAGTGATGGCTTGGTGATCATATATTGTTTTAGTTTCTGCTTATCATGGAAGACTTTTATTGCTTCATCTATTTTTAATGGTAGTTTTGCTGGGTAGAGTATCCTAGGGTTGAAGTTATTTTCATTTACTGCCTGGAATAGCTCACACCATGCCCTTCTTGCTTTTAATATTTCCGTTGCGAAATCTGCTGTGATTTTGATGGATTTACCTTTGTGTTATTTGTTTTTTCTCTCTTATAGCCTTCAATATTCTTTCTCTATTCTCTGTGCTTGTTGTTTTAATGATAATATTTTGTGGGGTAGTTGTATTTTGGTCAAGTCTGTCTGGTGTCCTGGAGGCTTCCTGTACCTGAATGGGCATAACTTTCTCTAGATTTGGGAAATTTTCTGTTATTATTTTATTGAATATATTATGACTGCCTTTTGCTTGGACTGCTTCTCCTTCTTCAATGCCCATGATTCTTGGGTTTAGTCTTTTGATAGAGTTGGTGAGTTCTTGCATATTCCTTTTGCAGGAATTGAGTTGTTTGAACAATAGCGCTTCAGTTTTTCCTTTAATTTCCATTTTATCTTCCAGTTCTGAGATTCTGTCTTTTGCTTGTTCTAGTCTGCTGTAGTGGCCTTCCACTGTGTTTTGTGTTTCTATTTCATTCTTTTTTCTGAGGTTTTCCATATCATGGTCACTTCCTCTTTAATATTGTCTAGTTTCATCTTTATTTCATTTATCTCTTTATAGTGTTCTCTGTTTCACTTTGGTATTTTTTTGGGCTCCTATGAGTTTGTCTATTTGTTTCTGTGTCTTCTCGTATTCTTTATTTTTGGTGTCTTGAAATTTCTTGAGTGCCTCTCACACATTTTGGTTAACCTTGTTTAGTATTATCTCCACGAAATTCTCAGTGATTACTTGCAGGATTTCTTCTTTGAGAGTGTTCTTGTGGATATTGTTGGGTTCCTTGGTGTCATTTATCTTTGTTTTCTTGGAGTCCGGAACTGGATATTCATTTTATTCATTTCTCTCTGAGTCCTATATTAAATTATTTTTGGAGGGAGAATGGTTTCCATCCCTTTTTCTTCTTCCCATAGCTCCACTTGGTACTGTGCAACTATGTTCTTGATAGGCTAGTTGGTGGTTTCAGTCACCTGTTTTCTTTCCCTTGATTTAATTTTTGTTTTGTGGCTTTCTTGGGTTTTTAGCTAAGGCAGTGTGCTATTTCTGTCCATGGTCTGGGTGTAATTTAGTATTAACTAATTCACAGGTTTAATACCTGACAAGTAGTTTATGTGTTATATAGAAAAACCCTTGGTGGTAATATCTACAAGCAGTGGGAGTTGGGGTATTAATGTTTGTAAAGCTAACTATAGAAAATTGGTGAGTTGGATAGGGTGGCACTAAAGTTGGAGATGGGAAGTGGGGTGGGTGAGTGAGGAAAGCAGTGTGGGGGGGCTGCTGTTTTTGTGGTCCTTGTGTGTGCTTGGGTATATTTCTGTTGTTGTGGAAGAGGGTGTTTGTGTGCTAGTTTTCAGTTCATTGTTTATTGTTCAGTTTTTTTTTTTTAATTTTTGTGGGGGCGGGTGGTCAGTCTGCCCAGGGAGTTATGCTGATTTATCCTGGAGGTGGCTGGGGGAATACCGAGTGATGCTTGGTGCTGACCTGTTTGGTCTGCTGACTGTCTTGCGGGCAGGTTTGGAGCCAGCAGTGGCAGCAGCCCACCTGTTTTCTCAGTGTAACATGGTGTGGAGAAGCTTTCTACGGGCTAGGGGTTCAGGGTGTCAAAGTTTTGATTCTCCTTGGTGCTTTATTTCTGCCAAGTGTGGCTCCAGCATCTCAGCAAGGTTTTGGAGTCACAGAGCTTATGCTGTCTGGTTCTGCACCCTAGTTGCCATCTTTTCACCATCATCTTTCTCTAGAACCCAACTGTCATATACAACTAATCAAATTTGGCTGCAGTTGTAGTTTTATTTTATATGGTTCAATAGTAAGATTCTCTTGGCTTCTCATTTTACCATTGCCAACTCCCATCTGTCTTGAGAAATTTTCCCCGTGATGAGAATAGATTTTCGCTGATCCATATACACTTAAACTCTTAAGTAGCAAAGAGCTCCTAGAAATTATTGAGGAAGTCATTCTTAGAGCTAGTAAAATTGCTACAAGGTCAATGCTCAAATGATAAAAATGAGTTTGTGCGTTTCATTTGGCCATATATTGAAGATGACAAATTAGTGAATCTATAGCTTCTATGGAGAAGAAAGGATTCTTACCACTTGCTTTTTACAGTTTCCTGTAGAAAATGCAAGAGGCACCAAAATGAATCAAAATCATTTAGAAGATTTCTTTATTGCTTCAACCAAAAAAAAAAAAAAAAAGAATCAGCAATGAGAAAGATTTGTTAAGGAAATGATACAGAGTGATTTTCTTATATGACCTGCACTATTTAACTTTAAAAATTCTAAGTGGAAAAAATCTATAAGGGCTTAGTGATTAGTGAACGTTGGAGAATGAGAGTTAAGGCCTAAGGGAAAAGTAGAAAATCTCATCTTGCCAATGTGAGACATTTGTTAGAATTCAAGTAAAATTGAGTAAGTACTATCAGGTGGTGACAAGAGCCATACTAGGATTGGAAGCCAAAAGTGTGTGGCAAGTGAGGTCCTCAGGTTTCACCTTCCCCTTGTGCTTAGTCATACTTCTGCCAAAAAGTTCTAGAAATGTAGGCTTCAGGGTTTATGGAGGATGAGAAAATGTGTCTGATGGGTCATTAAAGTAGATGATGAAAATGAGAGGCAAGAACTAAGATGAACTGAAAAATGGGCAAAGATCTAGCTTGAGAAGTGATAGGTAGTGATGATTTAAAGGAGCAATTTATTAATGAACAGAGTAGATGTTAAAAAGAGAACTGGTGGATTATAAGCTAAAAGGGGTCTTGGGGAATGTGGTAGGACATCCATGAATGTGAGAGAAATAAGTGAAGGTAAGTGTTCAGAGGAGAGCAGAAGGAGATTCATGCATTCATTCAACAAATATTCATTGAGTATATGCATGGTATAAGCGCTGCATCACACTGAGTCTACATGATGAACCTATCCACAGGTTGAGTGATGGTGTTTCTGACAGTGGAACATACTATGATTGAAGATCAAGGTAAAGTTCTGCCTCAACTCAGTACAGAAATTCCAGAGCACTTCATCAAGTGAAGGCCTTGGACTGAGCTTTCCCCTAGGTTCCAGCAGGGAGGTATCAGCATGGACTGGAAAAGTAGTCTATGAACATGTAGGCTGCATTTTCTGGTTCCGTTTCCTCTTACAGGACCATCATGCTGCACAACTCCAGGAGCACCATCCACAAAGAATATATTATGAATGGCATCCACTGTAATTGTTCTGTGCAACAGCACTGGTCAGCCATATTCTTGGTTGACCAACATCAGTGGGTTAATAGGAGGGAAAAAGAAGTGGAGTTACCATAGTGGTGATGGAAGCTCTTTGTTACTTTCTGCTCTTCCCTATCCATTATCCTACCCACATCCTTTGATGTCTAACATCAGTAGTTCTAGGTAGTATTACTGAAGCATAAAATACTTTTAAAAATACAGTTAGCCCTTCTTATCTACATATTCTGCATCTTTAGATTCAACTAATTGTGGATCAAAAATAATTTTGATCTGGCCAGGTTTGGTGGTGCACACATGTAATCCCAGAGAGGCTGAGGCAGGAGGATCAAGAATTCAAGGGCAGTTTGGGCTACATAGTAGCAAGACCATATCTCAAAACAAAAACAAAAGCAAAAAACATTGCATCAGTACTTAACATGCATCTTTTTTCTCATCATTTTTCCCTTAACAATATAGTGTACCAACTATTTGCTTAGCATTTACATTGTATTAAGTATTATAAGTAACATAGAAGTGATTTAAAGTATGTGAAAATTAAGAATAGGTTACATGTAAATAATATATCATTTTATATAAGGAATTTGAGCATCTGTGGAGGTCCTGGTACCAATCTCCTTCAGATACCCAAGGATGACTGTATATATTAAGTCCAAAGGCTCTTCTCTCTCTTGACTTCCAGACTGTTAGAAAAGACATTCACGCATTCAACAAATAGATGTTAAGTCATTCATTCAACAAATAGATGCTGGATCCTGGTATGTAATAAGCATTGTTTTAAGGCAGTGGTTCATTTTTTTAGGGGGCAGACAATAAACAATAAATGAGTAAATTATATGGCTTATTAGAAGGTGTAATCTGATGGGTGCTATGGAAGGAACAATTAACCAGAGTAATGGAAATGGTTTATGTGAAGGTGAGGTGGGGCTGCTAGATCACAAAATACTTCTGTTTGGGTGCTAGGGCTCACACCTGTAATCCTAGCTACTTTGGAGGCTAAAATTGGGAAGATTGTGGTTCAAGGCCAGCTGAGGCAAATAGTTCACAAGACCCCATCTCCAAAATAACCAGAGCAAAATGGACTGGAGATGTAGCTCAAGTGATACAGCATCTGCTTTGCAAGCACAAAGTCTTGAGTTAAAAACCCCAGTCCTACCACCAAAAAACAAACAAAAAAAAACCCTCTATATGAATCTAAAAAAATCTTCCAACCTCCCCTCCTGGGATGCATGCAACCTAACACCAGAGTTCATTTCTGGGCAAGCAGAGAACCCATTCATTCTGACCCCAGGGGTAGTGTACCAACTGTTTAGCTGGGTAGCTTTTGTTATGAAGGTGACTTTTAAGCTAAGACTTGAAGGTGAAGAAATTTTCCAATGGATACTGGAGGTGTGAGAACTCAGGCTGCAGGGACAACCTGTACAAAGGGTCCAGGCAGTAGCATTTTGGGATGTCCTAGGAAGAGCATGAGGTGAGTATGCTGGGAGAATAATGAATTGTGGAGGGGGTAGGAGAGGAGATGAGAGGAGATGAGGAAGACAAGGAGCAAGAGAGAAGATGCAGGCTATCGAGGGGCTTGTGGGTCCCCATCAGGTCTCTGACTTTTAGTCTGAAATGGGAAGTCAGTGGGGGGTTTTGAGAAGAGTGACATGGTATGACTTAGATTTTGCCCAGATCCCCCCTGATAGCAGAAAACTCATTTTTTCTCACTGGCTGGCCTTTTTTCACTCTCTTGGTGGTGGGAGAAGGAGGCAGGTCAATGACTTTTCAGTTCAGATCAGAGCATCCTCCACATTGTCTCGAGTTTCTCATTAAGAGGCCAAACTAAGAGTGAAACCCACTGGTTGATGAAGATGGCACTTTGCTTGGCTCTGTCTCCTGTACCCCTACCCCTTCCTGTCATAAAGACCTTTGGCTTATTCATTTGAAACAAGTTCCCAGCTAGCCAATAACCAGTTGATGTCAAAGCCAAGTGAGGCACATAGGAAGGTCAGTAAACACCCGTTGAGTGAACTCATTTATCTCCTCTTTGTGAGAGTTCTTTGGGGCTAGCCACCTCTTCCTCAGACTTCCAAATTTTTCATATTAATCAGTTTTATTCAACTTCTGTGGTATACCTGTCATTGAAAACAAAGAACACATACTCTCTGAACCCGATCTACAAAAATTATTATGAATCTCTCTGCTTAGGAATCTATCCCTCTCTTTTGGCAGATTTAGAGACCTCAGGTTTGTTCGAACAGCAGAATTATTGGCGGGAAAACTGCCTTTGCAGCCTAAGGAATACCAGGATGTGATCCGGAGCCACTGCAAGGATGCACGTCACATTCTCCTTAACAAGTCAGTATCTGGCCACAGAATGAGGCTGTGGCACAGCATCAGAAAGACTGAGAACTCTCTGAAGTGAAAACTGCTCTCCCATCTGGGGATTTGTTGATTTCCCATCTATACCCTTCTCTGTCCTCTTCCCTGGCAGCCTCATATCCAATTGCCCTTTGCCCCTCAGTCCCAGGCTCCCTCTGCCTTTTTGAAACCCTTTCAGTACCATTCTTTGTGAGGATACCACTTTCACTTCTTCCTCTGAATCCTTTCAGCCTCAGTGGGATACAGGAAATGTATTCAAATGACTTCTATTCAGATAGTCCAGATAAACAGCCTCAAGATTCCAAGTTAGGGGGTTTTCAGGCAAGTGGACAATTTCTTTTCCTTTGCAAATGGATTCAGGACTATATCCAGAGCCAAGGAAATGACCTTATGTAAAATGGTGATTGTATTAGACTTTCTCTTGCTGTGATAAACACCTGAGAAAAATAACATGAGGGAAAGAGTTTTATTTTGGTTCATGGTTTCAGTTCATGGTGGTGGGAATGGTGTGAGCATAGTAGCTCACATCATGGTAGCCAAGGGAAGGGGCGGGGGGGAGAGAGAGAGAGAGAGAGAGAGAGAGAGAGAGAGAGAGAGAATGAGAGAGAGAGAATGAGAATGACTGCATTCCCTGGCTTTCTCCTTTTTTCCTTTTTATTCCATCTAGGCCCCCAGCCTATGGAGTGGTGCCAGACACATTCACAGTGGGTCTTCCCCACCTTGGTTAATCATCTCCAGAAATGTCCTCTCAGACACACCCAGAAGTGTGCTTTACTCTTTTCCTAGGCATTTCTCAATCCAATCAAGTTGACAATCAAAATTAACCACCTCAGTGATAATAATAGCTACTGACCAGTTATTATCAGAGAAAATATATATGTAATAGCTGGTACACAGTAGCTGCTCAGTAAATATCTTCATTATTACCTTTACTGCTACAACTATTAGTTACATTTCTGATTGCTACAGTTGTACTTTTCTAGTACCATATGATAGGATGAAATGAGCCCTGGGGATTAGAAATTTGGGAAAGTGGGAGGAAAGGAACAATGAGCACCCCTTGCTTCTTGGTTGTCTAGTTTCTACTCACAACTTCTGAGCAGCCCCTGACACACTGGAGTTTCTTTTCCCAAGTTTACTTCCTTTACTCCTTTTTCTCTACAAAGTCTAAATCTGAAGCCAGCAAGCTGCTAGAGAGAGAAGATGAACAGATCAGTCTAGTTCCTTATGCCTCTTCACCCCAACCTCTGATTATAATGAAAAAAAACTAGACTCTTTCAGCGGGACACTGCACCCACATGCTGTGTCCACTTGGGTCTGATCAGTTAAGAACATTTTCTCAATTCAAATCTTATTTTCCTCCAGGAAAGGGGTGTTGGCAGGTGAGGTGATCCAGGTATGTGAAACCATCAATTTGCAAGGCTGCTCAGTGGGAACTGAACCATCTACCTCATTAAAGAGATAGGGATGGCACAAAGGGCTCTCAGAGCTCAGAAAGCTTCTTACATGGATGTCTTCTGTTTTCACAGATGGATCCCCACCTGTGCCCAGCTTTTTGTCTCACAGAAAGAACATTGGGTCCACTTTTCTCCCAAGAGTAACTATGACTCCTCTAGAAACATTGAGGAATATTTTGCTTCTGTTGGGTCCTTCATGTCACTGCAGCTCAGAGAGTTGGTCATTAAGTCGCTTGAGGACCTTGTATCCTTCTTCATGGTACATAAGGTATGTAGGGAATCTGTACTTGGCCCTCTTTCAGGAAGACAACCTATTTAGAACAAGGATTCCTTCATGTATGTCCTCAGCTGTGAGCCAGGCCCAAAAGTAAAATTCTGAATTTGAACAAACCAAGGAAGAATCCTTGGAATTTTATATCTTGTGCATATTTCACCTTAAAAAGAACAGTAAAAAATTTAAAACTGCCTGGCTATTGATTAAGTTCTGAGTATTTTCTCAAATAAAGCAAAAGCAAATGATTGACCCTATGTTAAAAAAATATAGAAATCAGTGCTGGTGAATTTTGACTGCCATGTTAGCGCTCTAAGGAGGACCATTCTATATAGATGTCTTTGTTTGCATGTACTTTGCTAAGTAGAAGATATGGAATGAACTCTCACTCTAAAATTCCACACAAAGAAAAATAAAATACTTCTATGTCTGAAGTAAGGGGATATCTGTGAGTATTTGATACACAGCAGATATTCAATGAATGTTTAGCAGTCGTCCTTAAAAAGACCTAGAAATCTCCAAAATCAATTACTTGGACAAGTCTTTTATAATTTCACTGTGGAAATTTCATTACACACTGTATTTTATGAGGGGTATCTTGTATTACTAGCTTTTGTAGAGAATTGGAAATGTTGCCACATTAATACTTCTGTTGTAGGAAAGTTGACATTTTAAGTGCTGAAATAGACTATGTGCATGATAGCAATGCCATTTGACATATACTATTCATTATTTTGGATTCAATCAATACATTTTCATTGAGCACCTATCATGTGCTAAATGCTTTCTTTTTTTTTTGGTATGTTTTGATGGAAAGAGATGAATCAGATATAGATCCTTCTGGAAACGACTTTAGAAAAGTTAATATGTACATACTAAGGTCTTGTAAAATAGAAAGAAAATACTACGAAGGAAGTGGAAATATGGAAGGTCAGAAGTGGAAAAGATTTTATCCAACTAGGGAGCAGAAAGGCTCCCAGAGGAGGAGCTTTTGAGTTAAGTTTGAAGGATGAGAAGAATTTAGAAATTACAGTGTAAGAAGTACTAAGCAAAATAAATAATACTGAGTAAAGCCCTTGAAAAAGGAGAAAGTATGAGCTCAGGCTGGGGTAGCCAAGCCTAGTCCATATTTTAAACATGAACAATATGTGGATACCATTTACTTCCTTTTCTGGTACTATTAATGAACTTCCTTGGTTTTGGAAGTCCCAATTTTATAAGGCTTGCCTTACCTATGTCTCTTAAAGGGTGGAAATGATTTCGAGGAACCCTACCAGGAGATGGAGTTCTTTATTCCTCAGCTAATCATGATCAAACTTGAAGTCCAAGAACCCATTATTGTCTTCAATCCATCTTTTGATGAATGTTGGGAATTAATAAAAGGCACTTTCTTGGAAATTATTCAGAACTCTGATGGGATCCCCAAGGTATAGTAGCCATTTAATCATTCATTTGTATTTTATTCACTTACTGAATAAAATATTGTTCACTTATTGAATAAAATATTGTTAATTTTCTTTTTAATTTTTAACTTTTTTGATGGTACTGGGGTTTGAACTCTGGGCCTCTGGCTTGCTAGGCTCTACCACTTGAGTCATGATCCCAGCCCAATAAGTGTATTTTTTAATGGTAGTTTTTACAAAACATAGTTCATGTAATATTTCACCTCCTTGACCTCAGAAAGGTGATTTGGGCATAAAGAAATGTCTGTGCAGCACGGAATTTTGTTTCTTACAAGGGGATTAAGAGTTAATTTCTGACATCAAAGGTGTAGATGAATCCCAAGGCATACCCATCTTGGGTTAATTATTCATTATAGATCAGTTGCCAGAAACTTGCCAAGAATTTTTTGTAAAACTGTATCTGATTTCATTTTGAAGTTTCATTGGTTTGTTTGCTTACCATGATAGGCTTCTAGAGAGGGGAAAACTTCCCTTCATGGCCCAAGCCCCTTCCAGTTTCCTTTCCAGGGTGGAGTTACTAATCAAATCCAGACACTTCCAAGCAATCTTTTGCTATTAGGCAGAGTCATTCTCACGACTAACATCTTTCTGATTCCCTCTGTGTATAGATGTGGGAACAGGGTCAGTATTTGAAGGAACTTATGTGATCTTGTTCATTTGTTTATTCTCTCTCCCTCTCTCTCTCTACACACACACACATACACACACACACACACACACACACACACACACACACACACCACATGCTAGGATGCTCTGGAGCCCTCTTCTCTTTGCAATCCTGTACACAGAGAGTTCTAAGAGACCAGAATTAGAGTGAGGGTAATTGGGAAACCTGTGAAGCCCAAAATGCTTCAGGTTTACCCACGAACTCTGCATTTGGAGTTTTGATCCCAATAAAGCTTGGTTAACATGAAAATGGATGTGTAGAAGGGGAAGAAAGTGGGCAGCTCTCCCGCAACCAATATGCATAGGAAGGAAATGAAAAAGAAGACTGCATTCTGAAGGGATAAGTGTGGGGCTGGGGACAGATAAAGTACAAAGCCCTCGAGTCACTACTGTTGATAGGCAGTATTGGCAAGCAGCTGGGGTGGGAGAGCCAACTGCAGGACTGCTGCTACTATAGACAGCCTGGCAGGGGTTGCTACTGAATTTAGTGGATTTTCATGCCAAAAAGACATACTTACAGGTCACAATTTGTACCAGGTTTGAAAGCTGGTCCTATGCAAATACCAATGACTTTATCAGACTATAAGAAAAAGCCTTGCAAGATGAGTTCTCCATCTATTGATGCCCACAGTACTGGTTCCCTCCCCAACCTCCTCAGGGTGTTTTTATCTCTGAACTAAGTTGTAAAAAATTATAGTCCTTCGGGTTGAAATCTATGAAATATATCTAAGAACAGTAACAGATAGACAGTTTCCTCATCTCCTACCAGCTTTGCCTTATCTGTGGTTAAATATAAGTTTTAAAAGTTGGAGCACTGAGAGTCAGAAAGAATTGTTTTGAAAATAAAATAAATAGCTTTCAATGTATAGACAGAGGCATATTAGTGAGAAAGGGTTACTAAAGGAAACCAAAGTAAATATTAGAAATTGTTGGTCACAGCAATACAACCAAAGAAACAAGGATGCTCTAAACCTGACTAAAATGAAAAGAGCTGAGAGGCAGAAATAAAATGAAGCTGAATAAAATTAAGGAAGGGTTCTATAAAACTAAAAATGCAATAAGTAGAATTTAAAACAGTATTTTCAGCCATGTCTCTGCATTACTTTCATAATGAGAAAAAGTATATTTTATTATGGAAGGGGCTACTAGGTCTATTTCTCCCATGCTGGGAGAATTCTGTCATTCAGCATGCCAGAGAATGCCAAAGCCAGAGAAGTGTACACATGTATGGGTACTGAGGAAGGAGTCCAGGATGAGAGACCCAGGAAGATAAGCAGAAAGTAAGTTAGTTACCCGGAAAGGACAGGATTGTTCTTGCTTCAATTTCACAGATGCCATAGGGCATGGAGAGCCACCATGTTGAAAGAACAACAAGAGGTATTCCTTCCTCTTTTCAATGAAGACTTTTCTTGAAGAAACCACTCATTATCCTGCTCACATGGGATTTGCATGGGCTGGAATATCAGTTGTGTTGCCCCAAACCATTTCATCCACACCATTGACCAATGCCAGTTTATCTCCATGCTTTCAGGCACTGCTAGCAAACAGGGTCACAGCAAAGACTTTGCATCTCTTCTGGTTTAAAAACTGGCCAATCCAAAGGACACATGTCACTTGTACTTGTTCCCCCTTTTCTAAACTGCTGCATTCTCATCAAAGGCATATGACCTAGAAAAGACTGAAAATCTGTGCTGAGGCACAGATTACTGAACACTTTCTTAGCAGGCCCTCAAAAGAAACTCTTGCAGCCTGCAGGAGTTACATAGATGAGCACTTTCTTGAAGGCACAGGTGCATGAAGAAGTTGGAGAGTTTCAGTTCTCAGGAAAGATATTCTTTCTTACTGCCTTAAGATCATAAAGCTGTAGCTTTTGTTTTTTCTGAGCTAAGAAGGTAATCAGTATACCTCCTTTTTTTATAGATGAGAATATGGAGGTTCAGAGAGAATTAGTTGGCCTAAGAGCACATAGTCTTTTAGTGGCAGAGTTAAAATTAGAACCCATGTCTTTAGTATCTTTCATTAGAGAGGAAAAGTGAGTAGTGGGGGAGGAGGGAACACCACTATAATATTCATTTACTCACACAATATTTATTGAGAATTTACAAGTGCCAAGTTTTTACTAGGCGCTGGGGACAAAAAGTGAAATCAAATAAGATCGGGCCTTTCTGGTATTTATATTCCAGGGAACACCTAGAATAGCTCATTACACATTCATTTAATTGCTATTGTGAGGAATGCCAAGCCAAAAAAGTTCAGAAGTTCAGAGCTTTAAACAGGAAAACTCCAACCAAGTGTGGCATCTCATGTCTGTAATACCACCTACTCAGGAGGATCAGGGTCTGTAATCCCAGCTATGTGGGAAGAACATGTAGGGTCATAAACCAAGGCTGGCCCAGGCAAAAACATTAGACCCTATCAGTAAAAATAACTAAAGCAAGAATTTAGTGGTGTGACTCAAGCCTAGCAAGCACAAGGCCCTGAGTTCAAATCCCAGTACCACAAAAATAATAAAAATAAACAAGGAAACTCAATGTCCACTGGGAGCCTAGAAGGATTCCCTAAGAAGATGAGACTTGAGCAGGAAATTGAAAGAACAATCTAGACAAAAGGGGGAGAGAGAGGTAGAGGGACTAGCAGGGTAGTTAAAAATGTAACTGGTTGTCCCTGGAAATAAGTCCCTAGCAGGAGACTTTACTCTCTTCTGTGTCTTGTGGATGTCTTATGACATCCCAAAGTGATGTTTGCTCTTTAGGTGGAATCCATCCTGTTCCCGGAGTTGAAAGGATATAACCTGATCCTCGGAACTGTTGACTTTAAAGAAAACCTGGTTTCTGATTTTGTGAATCAAACTTTCGAAGTATTTAAGAAAAATCAAGTTGGCCCTCACAAGTAAGTTGGTTCAGTTGTAACTTTATTACTTAGTTAGCTTTTTTTTGCCTTGGTCCTTAACTAGCATCAAATAAGTGAACCCTGTTTGCACACACCTGAAAGTCAGACATAATTAGAATTGCCAATGCTTGTGTGAGTGTGGCTCTTTATCTCCGTTTTACAAATTGAGTAAGTGTAGACTTCCCACTGTTATACTTCCAGTAGGAGAGCCAAGATTCAAACTCAGTCACAGGTCCATCTCAGTTATCTGAAAACTGTAGGGCCAGATGGGTTTTGGCATTTGGGCATTTCTAGATTTTGGAAAATCACACAATGCATCTGTCATGTATTAGGTTGAAGGTCTGGGGCCACATATTCACATTTCTTCTGTGAAACCTGTGAGTACTCATATCAACAGCCTCACACTGGTGCAAGACAGCTTTTGCCACATGCTAGTAGGCAGTCAAAAAACCCTGGGTCAGGACAACTGGATGTCCTAGCTTTCCTGGACAAAGTTTACACCACTGGGAGTTTTTATAACACTCAGTTAACTCCTAAAAGGGTTTCAGTTGAAGCAGCATTATGTGATGACTTAAACTAGTGACTACTAACAGTTGCTCATGGTTTGCTACTAAACAAATTTTGATGCAACTTTTTTTTGCAGTGCTGAGGTTTGAACTCAGGGCCTACATCTTGAGCCACTCCACCAGCCCTATTTTTGAGATTTTAATTTTTTGAGATAGGGTATTGTGAACTGTTTGCCTGGGCTAGCTTCAAACCACAATCCTCCTGATCTCTGCCTCCTGAGTAGCTAGGAATATAGTGTGAGCCACTGGTACTGGGCTAACTTTCTTTTTTTTTTCTCACATTTTCAGTGGGAACCTTCTGTGTCATAGGGGCTGTCCTATGTGTGGTAGGATGTTTAAAAGTGTTCCTCTGTATGCCATTGTGACAACCAAACATGGCCACATATCCCCTGCAGGACAAAATTGTCTCCATTGGAGAGTAACTGTGAACTTCATCTGAAAATTGTGGCCTCAATTTTGGAAGACCTGGCCTTGTGAATCTGATTTGGGGAATTCTAATTATGGAAACATTGCTTTCATGGAGTTTTTTTTTTTTTTTCCAATACTGGGGTTAGAACTCAGGGCCTACACCTTGAGCCACTCCACCAACCCTTGTTCTTGTGTTGGCTTTTTTGAGATAGAGTCTTGCAAACTGTTTGCCTGGGCTGGGTTTGAACTGTGATCCTCCTGATCTCTGCCTCCTAAGTAGCAAGGAGCCAGAAGCAAGTAGCATGAGCCATTGGTTCCTGGCTGTTCATGAAGTCTTATACATACATTTTGTCTTTCTGGACTGACAGAAAGACAAACTGCTTCTTTATGCAGTTCAGTTTCAAAGTTTCTGATGAGATGGCCAGCTCTTAGAAGTGTATCTCTGAACCCCACCAAGTTAATTCTGCTTACTCAGTATGACCTTCATGTTAATTCAAACCTGTTTTACGTCAGACCATCCAAAATACATCTCCCAACTTTGGGAAAATCTCTTCAGCTATTTTTACATGATCTGAAAGCTGAAACTTAATTTTGTTTAATATACTTTAGATTAATTAATGCCAAATTTTCATCTTAAAATTTGACATAGAATTTTGGAGCTATAAAAAAGGAGGAAACTAATGTTTATTGCACATTCACCATGAGTCAAGATACATATATATTATAGTTAAAATTTATAATAATGAAATATGGTAGAAATTATCACTTTTGTTTAAAATTGATGATGCTAAATTTTGAAAAAATGAAATGTCTAAGTTCATGCTGCAAAGAAAGTGGCAAAATTGAAACTAGAAACCAAAATTCTGAATCTCAGTTCTGAATGTGGCACCTTTTGCCACATTATATTACTTTCCCTGATTTGGATTCATTTTAATGCTATTTTCTGTTTCAAATGCTGATTTATTTGTTTTTGTGTATTTGATTTTATGTTCTTTGATATGGAAGATACTTAAATGTATACAAAAAGTATGCTGACTTACTGGATAACACAGCAGAGCAAAGCATCACTGCGTTCCTGAAACAAAATCATGAAATTGAGGATTTTGTGAAGGTAGGAAATACCACTTGACATTTCATACCTTGGTGACAAGTGCCACAGTTCATTCAATGAGTAGTCAGAGTGTTTCATGACTGCTCAGTACTGGCCAATCATGAGGCTGGGGGCTAATGGGAGGAGGTTCATAGACAAATTAAGCTACTGAATATGCTTCTCCCTACAGAGCATCAATAGCATAAAAAAACGACGAAATGAAATTGCATCTATGCACATTACTGTGCCTTTGGCCATGTTCTGCCTTGATGCCATGACTCTAAATTATGATCTCTGTGAGCGAGCCCAAAATCTTAAAGACCGTTTGATTCAATACCAAGTGGATATAAACCGGGACACAAATTCCAGGTACCATAGTTCTGTGCAAATAGCAATGATATTTACACCAACCAAAATTCAAAAGTGACCAGAACCTGTGCCTTCCAAAAAAGCCCAAACTCAACTTCTATTTCAAGTTTTTTTTGCTACAGAGTGAAGGTGACAGGGAGTTCAGATTTGGATATGGAGTTGAATGGTCAGGAGAAAACACCTCAGGGATTGGAGCAGGAAGCTAAAGGCTATTCTTTGGCATTCTTCACCTCAAGTCTTATGACCCTTCAGTTCTTGAGACCCTTCAGTTCTTGCAGGCAACTTCATAAAACTGCAAACTGCTTCCTGGGCTTGGCTGTCTGAGGTCATAGCCTGCTAGCATACATTTTGAAATATGGTGCTTACAGGCACCTTGTAGAATCACTTCTAGGTAGAGTTCCACTGTATAGTTCTGGAATTTCTGTTGTTCAATCTTAAACTGTATTGTGCCCTTATTTTACTGTTAACCACATACATAAAAGTCAATATATTTTTGGTTGTAAAGAATAGAAGCCCAGATAGATGAGCTTTGGTAAGAAAGGAAAAGGGGCAGGCGTGGTGATGGTGGAATTTAGGGCTTGCATGTTGAAAGGTTCAGAGGTTCTAGCTTTAGTCCTCAACACTGCAGTAAGGGTGCAATTTAGTTTTCTCTGCTCAGCTTTCCCCTGAGTTTGCTCCAATCTCTGTTAGGCACCTTCAGTCTGTGATCCCCAACAGTTCCAGGCTTATATCATCCCAGGTCTTCCCATCTAAAAAGAGAAAAAAAATTATCTTTTTCGGACAGCCTCCCAAAAGTCCTGACCCATGTGATGATGGCCTGACCTAGATTATTTGTGCAACATTAAACCAAGCACTGGCCAAAGAGACTGGCTTTAGATCTGGCTGGTGTTTCCATCCCTGGGGTGGATGTCATCTCTAACCAAACCACAAAAGCTGGGAGAGGAAGGGAGGGATTCCCCAAGAAGATAGGGTGTTATTACCAAAAGAGGAAATGGATATTGAGAATCTAAGACAGGAACTGCCTGCTGCTATGTCTCTGTTTAAATATTACAAAATGGTTAATCCTTGTTATTCTAACTTCCATCCTTAGAGTTTGAGTTCTTTAAATTACAGACTAAGACAATTTAGAAATAATGAAGGGTATCTTTTACCTGGCCACTTCCTATCTTCCTCTCTGCTTCCTGGCTGCCATGATGTAAGCAGCCTGCTCCACCACATGCTCCCACTGCTATGATATTCTGCTTCACCTCAAGCCCAGGTGGATCCAGCTGACCTTGAAATGTGAACCAAAATAAGTCTTTTCTCCTGTAAGTTGTTTTTATCAGGTATCTTGTCACAATCAAAAGGCTGCCTAACACATATCAGAAATTGTCATCAAATTAATATAATAATAGCAACCATAAGTTATACTTCAGGCACCATGTGAGCATTCTGTATCATGTAGGTCAAATCCTGTCTTCAGAAGTTGTTCATTATTTTCCCCATTGTGTTGATGAAGAAAAGGAGACTGACTCAATAAGTGACGCACTTTTTTTTGTGGGACTGAGATTTGAACTGAGGGCTTCATGGTTGCAAATCAGAGTTTATTTTGATCTTACTCAACACTTTCCACCACCACACTCAGCTTTCTCACTGAGTAATCAGATTTCTGGCTTTGGAGCCACAAGACCTGATTTTGAATCCCAAACCTTCCATTTGCCATTTGTGCGACTTCCGGCTCTGCCTCTTGAATTCTCAATTTCTTTGCCTATGTAGTAAAATAAATGTTTGACACTAGGACAATAAATGGTTTTTAGTCTTCAAATCCTAGGTCACCTGCTTTAGAAAATTTGAGCCATCAAACATTTTTTTTCCTCTAAACAACAGTCTGCTTGTTTCTGTCAAATCAAAGCAACATGGTGCCTTACTTGGCCCATGCATCCATCGTTATAAAAATAAAGAAGAAATTCCTTACATCTCTTTCTAATAAAAATATACCAATAAAGGCATGAATTACATTGTATATAGCAAGGGGTTTCATCATGACTTTACATACATGCATCTAATGTACTTTGATCATGTGCATTCCCCTCTTCTTCCCTTTTCTCCTTCCTCTACACTTCTGTAGTAGTCTCCCTTTTCTTTTCATGACTAGTTTTTTTGATGGTCATGTTTTGTTTTGCTTCTCCTAGCTTCCACAAATGAGAGTGAACATGTGATACTTGTCTTTGTGGAACTGGCTTATTTTATTTAACATGATGTTCTCCAGTTCTATACATTTTCTAGCAAAATGACATAATTTTGGGGCTGGTGGAGTGGCTCAAGCAGTAAGAGCACCTGCCTAGCAAGCATGAAGCCCTGAGTTCTGACCCCAGTACCACCAAAAAAAAAAAAAAAAGACATAATTTCATTCTTCTTAGTGACTGAGTGAAACTTCGATGTGTATATTAACCACATTTCTTCATCCATTCTTCCATTTTTGGGCAACCTAGGCCAGCTGCATAATTTTACTATTGTGAATAGTGTCATGATAAACATTGGTATGCAGGTATTTCTATAGTAAGATGACTTTGACTCTTTTGGATATATGCCCAGAAGTGTTATTGATGGATCATATGGGAGTTGTATTTTAATTTTTTTGAGAATTTCCATAGTGGCTGGACTAATTTACATTCCCACTACCAGTGAATTAGAGTGTTGTCCACATCCTACTCCTCTAAACTCCTTACTCCCTCCACTTCTCTGCATCCTCACCAGCATTTGTGTTGCGTTTCCTGATGAGACTTACTGTGACTGGGTTGAGATGACATCTCAATGCAGTTTTGATATGCTTTTCCCTGATGGCTAAGGATGTTGAGCCTTTTTTTTCACATATATTTGTTGGCTATTTGTACTTCTTCATTTGAAAAGTTTTCAGTTTATTTGCCCACTTATTGATTGAATTACTTGTTCTTTTGGAGTTTAATTTTTTTTAGTTCTTTATGTATTGTGGATATTAATGTCAGATTTGGCAGATATTTCTCTCCCATTCCATAGACTGTCTCTTCATTCTGGTGATTGTTTCCTTTGATATGCAAAGGCTTTTTAATTTGATGCAATCTCATTTGTTTATTCTGGCTCTTATTTCCTGAGCTATTGGAGTCCTATTTGTTGCCTGTGTCTTTACCTCCCAGTGTTTTCCATTGCTCTTCTATAGTGGTTTCAAAGTTTCACGTCTTACATTAAGGTCTTTGATTCATTTTGAATTGACTTTTATACAGTGTGAGAGATAGAGATCGAGGATATCCAGTTTCTCCAACACCACTTTTGAACAAGGCTGTCTTTTTCCAATGATTGCATTTGGCTCCTTTGTCAAGAATCAGATGGAGTCCCTGCTTGTGGGCTTATTTCTAGATGATTTATTCTATTCTATTGATCTGCATGTTGGCTTTTGCTCCAGTAGTGTGCTGTTTTTGTTACAGTGGCTCTATAGAATAGTTTGAAGTCAGGTATTATTATGCTTCCAGAGTCACTCTTCCTTAGACCTCTTTAATGTAAATAAAGACATGGACCCTATTCTTAACTTAGAATTTCTAAGCATACAGAAACTTTAGGTTGGTGATCAAACTCCAGTTTGGTGACTGAGTTCTGAAGATTCATTCTGCCTTAAAAATAATGACTGATCCCTGGACCTTCTCAGCAGCCCTGTGTTATTGGTGAGACATGGATAGATATAAGACCCCTTACTTAATGGAGGAGAAAAGGAGGCCCAGGAAGAAAAACTAACCTTAAAAAAAATTTGCTCAAGTAGATGAGTTTAATTTTGTGTCTTCTGATCCCAAACCCTGTCCTTAGTACCTCACTGTCACATAATTGCTGAGCAGGGATCTTTCTGTTTCCAAAGACTAGGAGCAATCCTACAATGGAGTGTTTTGGGCCTAGAGGCAGGGGATTGGTAGGAAAATGAATATGCCATCCATATCTAATACAGGGACATTTATCTAAAGTTGATAGAACCTGAAGTATTGACCAAAAATTATAGACCCTGAAGGATTATTCTTTTGGTTTGTTTTTCCTTCAGAGTAAGACATCTTGTCCAAGCAATAACTACAAAATAGAAAGAGACCACAGAATGAAGCAAGAGTTATTAGTCTTCCTCAATGTCATCTTCTGTACCAGACATAAAAGCCCTATGCTTATGGGACCCCTGACTTTTTAGATTTTAGGGGATATATTGGGGGAGGTAGTACTGGGGTTTGAACTCAGGACCTTACACTTGCTAGTCAGTCACTCTACCACTTAAACTGTACTCCCAGCCCTTTTTGCTTTAATTATTTTTTTAATAGGGTCTCTCTTTTATGTCTGGTCAAACCTGGACTCCTATTAGGCTTCCCATGTAGCTGGGATGACCGGCATATGCCACCACCCATGGCTTTTTTGTTGAGATGGAGGTCTTGCTGACTTTTTGTCCAAGCTGGCTTTAAATCCTCCTGATCTCTGTCTCCTAAGTAGCTGGAATTATAGATGTGAGCCACCATGCCCAGCTGGCCTTTTAGATATTTAAATTACACAATCAGTACATGAAGAAGGTGGCATTCCTGTCCTCATCAGACTCTAGATGTCATAACCCATATTTAGGATTTTTTAGAAGGTCTTGTATTCAGTGACTCTGCTCCCACCCTTTTGGACCCTTCTAAGAAGCTGGCATGCAATGGCCACATAATATTCACTCTATCCATTTTTATGCAAGGGGGATAAGAATGGATTCTACTTAGATAGGAATCTATCACTGAGAGAATCTACCTGAATTAGAGTAGCATAGCTAAATTCTGTACTAATAGGCCCAAGATGTCATGAATGAATACAATAGAAATTTATTTGTTGCTCAGGGTAGTTCTAGATGTGTGGAAGAGAACATTGTTATGCATTCAGCAACTCAAATGAACAGAGGACAACTTTATATCTTCAGCATCTAGCTTTCAAGGTTATTCAAGTGTCAATATCCTAGGCAGATGGGAGACCAGGAAGGTATGGAAGAGCATACAAGGGAAGTTTTATGTACTGTCCCAAAGTGATATTCATCACTGACTCCCACTGATTAGAATTCATTCCCATAGTTAGACCTGCTATAGATTGAATTATGTTTCCTCCAAAATTTTACGTTATGGTTCTGGCCCCCATGTAACTATATATTTGAAGGCAGTGCACATAAGGAGGTGATATGGTTATATGAGGTCATAAGGGCGAGACCCTAATCCAGTAGGTACACTTATAAGAGGATGAGACACCAGAGCTCTCTCTCTCCACCATATGAAGACACGGCCACAAGATGGCCATATGCAAACCAGTAAAGGAGACTTTACCAGGAACCGAATTAGCTGTCATATTGAGTTTAGAACTCCTGGCCTCCAGGACTGAGAGAAGATAAATTTCTGTAGTTTAAGCCTTTCCATCTGTTGTATTTTGTTATGGCACCATGAGCTGACTAATACAAATGAGAATGGGAAATACAATACCCAGCCATCAAGAAATCTAGACCAAGAAGTGGAGAACATTCTGAACCCATTGTGCGGTATACAGTTTTTCTCTGCAGAAAGTTTCCTAGTGGCATAAGTTGTTCCTAAAATCAGTAACTACAAATTGTTTGATGCTCCTCTTTAACATAAATGTGGAGGGGTGGTGGTGTTGGTGTTATTGGTGTTTGACTCTAAATCGGATCCTACCCCCAAGAGTTAATATAGTTTATCTGTTACAAGACTTTGAGCTTTAGAGTCAATTAACAAAAATTCAGACTTTGGCTCTGACAACTACACAGCATGTTGCTTTGGATAAAATTACTCAGACTCACTTTCTTCCATTATCAAATGTAGATAATAGTACCTACCTCTTTGCAATTGTAAGTATTAGATAAATTAATGCATGTAAATAATTAGAATGGGACATGACACCTGGTAAGGGCTGAATACATGTCAAATATATGACCGTTATTATTGTTACCACCCTGGAATGTGGTGTGCATGTGAATATTACCCATAAAGGATTTGAAAGTAAAGTTGGAAACCAATGCTTTAGACTTTAAATAGGAATTATGTCTGCTTAGCATAATGAATCTTAGAAGGAAGTCTTTTTAGATGATGATGATGGTGGTGGTAGCCATATCTTTCTCTGTAGCATTTGTAATCAGTATAGCTACATCGCTGAGAAAGTCGGTGAGGTTCCCGCCAACACCGAAGAGCTGGTATTCCTCATTGAATTCTTAAGGAAATCCAGTGATGTCACTGTGTTCAAACTCAGGAGGCAACTGAGAGATGCAAGTGAACGGTTGGAGTTCCTGATGGACTATGCAGACTTGCCCCGTAAGTCCAGCACTACATGTGAGCATGCATATGCATATGTATATTTATATTTAATATTAATTTTAAAAGATATAAGATGTTCTATGTATTTTTAGGAATAAGGAGTCAGGGAAAGATGGGATCTAGGAATCCTACCACTAAATATCAAAAAGAAGACATACAGAGTTGGCCTCTACTTCTTATATGGCTGTCTTGATATGTTAGGTCTGATGTTTCTGAAAAAGACACTTCCAAATGCAGAATCCTTTTGATAAACTGATAGGTTTTACTTATCTATACTCGTAAGTCATATCTTTGAAGTGGGACCAGGACACTTTCCTTCATGCTTCTGCATATCTTAAAAGGAAAGAAATGATCAGGACCCCTTGAAGGCTTCTTTGGTCATGTTGGAGTTTGAAAGTTAGGACCATGTTCTGAAGGAAAAGTTGATATGCTCTCCATGAGTGGTTTACTACCTGAAAATACTTGTGAGTTACCTGATGTTCACAATGTATATATATAGGAGGAGAGAGAAAGGGTTGACAGGAGGAAAAGATGAGGACTGGGAGTATAAAGTAATCCCCTAACCATCCACCCATAAACTCATTACCTGAGTCCTTGATCATGTATATACATACTGTGTTCTCTTGTTGTGATCTCTGCCTCCCTAACTTCACAAGGAAACCAGGACATTTTCATTGATTCATAGTATGCAGGGCAACTGTAATTGATACTATTATTGACATTTAACTAAAAGGGAAACTGAGTGAGGTAAGATCATGTGAAATGTGAAACTGGAAGTTGAACCCAGGTTTCTGGCTCTACTAAGACCTAGCCTGGGAAACCAATGAAGCAGAGTAGCTTTCAAGTTGGTCAGACTTGTATTTGAATTCTGCTCTACTGCCTTCTAACAGTATTACCTTGACAACTTGGCTGAAACACTTGGTTCTCATATGTAAAAATGATGATGATAATCTACTTGCTAGCCTGGCCCATAGCCAACGTTTATTGATTATTTACTATCATTCATCTATAGTGGGTCCATCCATTCTCTGCCACCCCACGCACTTAGGTTGACTTGCTGAATTAATTCCCCACATACTGACCAGTGTCCTGGAGCAGACTATGTGTGTTTTTGCAGAAGAGGATATCAAATTGAACAGCACTCTGTTCCTCTGGCCAGACCAGATTGAAGATGTCTTCGAAGCCAGCCGAAATCTGCTCCTAAACAAGAGGGATCAGGCAGAGATGGATCTGATTAAAAGGTAAGGGAGAGTGGGATTGTTTTGGAAATGAGACCCACTTCCTAAATTAGTCTTGCAGGTTCCTGTCCAGAGCCTTTGCATGGTCAAAGGCCGAAACAGTTGGTGGAGCAGGAATTTCCTTTTGTTCTCCACTGAGTGATATTTTCTTTAAGCCTGCTTCACTGTAGTAACCACTGCCATTCTTTCCTCCTTTCTTTGAGTAATTGAAATTTGGCAGAGAAGAGAGAAAAAGGCAAAAATAGTGGCAAGTAATAACAGCCTCCATTATAATAATAGCAAAAGTGTCATCCTTACTCTGGAGATCATGGATCTGTGATATACCAAGACAGGGAAAATAAAGGAACAGTGGGGGACTGAGCAGTTGTCTGTTTTGCAGCTGGTTTTGTTCAGTACTAATGTAGCTGTAATTATTCATTCATTCATTGTGTGTCTGTGAGCATTTATTATGGATTTGTACTATGTGATATTGATTTGTACTGGGCTCTATTCTAGATATGCGTGTTTGGCTGCTAAATAAAGATTTTTAATACAGTGATACAGTAAATGTAGACATACTAACATTGTCAAGTGAAAGGGGCCAGTGTCATGTACATTATACACACCCATCCCAGTTTGTAAGACTTTGATTATGGACTTCAGATTCATACCAATTACTCTGTCTCCCACTGTCAAACTTCAGCTGCCATAATTCCTACAAATACTTATAAGAAAGGGTGACTTCTGCATAGACTGGGAGTCCATCATTTAGTTGCTAGCTTGAATATATGGCCTTGATCTAATTCTCTGGCTATGTGAAAAAAAAATCAGTGTATTTTTCTTCCTACAGCCCACACAGGAGTGGATACTGTCTCCAGAGCCCAGAACTGAGCCTTGTGAGCGAATTAATGAACTGACTATGCTTTAATGTAGTTTTAGATTTGCACCAAAATTGAACAAAAAGTACAAGGGTTTCCACATTAATCCCACCCCCTACCCCCTCCATGTTCCTAACCAGCCTCTCTTATGCCTAACTAGTTATGCCTAACCAGAAAGCAAAACCAGTTTTTGTTAGTCAAATGAATGAGCAGAAGCATCTGTCATTTCTTTGAGCTTCAGAATCCTTCATCTGAAAAATGGGCTAACAGTACATATCTCATTGTGCCCAAAGATGAAGCAGATGAGCTGAGATTGTGCCCACAGTCCAAAACTGTTAGCTTCCTTCTCCCTTTTAATAATGACCTCTTTGGCCTGAAAAATGTTTTTTTGCTTCAAACCCCTGCCTTGCAAGTATGCTGTTAGAATCACTGTAATGTAATTGGAGGTAGTAAGTGCTGTTGAAGTTAAGAGGTGTGAAGAGTGGCCCTGGGGAAGTGGGAGAAAGTTGTTACTTATGATGAGAGGAGAGTGCTGGGTTTCTCCTTCCTAAGGGGCAACTCTTTAGTTGATCCCTCCAACTAGTTCCCAAGCCCTTTGCAACAGAAGAGCTGTTCTAGAAGAGACTCAGTGAGGCAGCCCTGGGTGCAGTCCTTTCTTTGGTGAACTTAAGACATCCATCTAGTCCATCATTTTGTGTTAATCTAGAGAGCAACCTATGAGGATGACTGAGTGACAGTCATGTGTTCATCTATCTTCTATGAAAACAATCTTTTTTCCCCTCCAAGACCTCCTTCTCCTAATACTTTATTTTCCCAACTCACATTAACTTTTGGATTCAGTGCCAGTTATTTTCCATTAGTTTCCCCCACCCTACCCTGCACTCCATTCTTCTCCCATTCTGTGTCTGAAAGGCTAATGCCCCAAATACAGTATACAGTTCTTTTGTTTGTTGGATCTATGTTGTGCTCCCCCTATAGTGAGCCCTGCAGGAAGTTGGAGAGTGATCAGAGGTATTTCTCCTGTCCATCCCACTTGGCCCTGTGGCAATGGCAATAAGTAGCTGCATCCTTCTGGATTCCAATGCCTGCTCCTGCATATTTTCAGTTCTCACTGAACTCTCACCCCTAGGGGTCATAAAGGGTTTTCCTCCAAGGCTAGTCTCTAGATACCTCACTATCCACTACTTGTTCATTTAACCCTGCCTATACCTACATGTGTAAGAGATACTTCTATGGAATATCTTTCTTTGAACGTCAGAGTGATTCTATTTCCTGCCAGAATTGTGACCAATCACCACCTTTATATTTCTCCATTATCCTTCCTTGAATACCAGGTGGTCCCCCAAGTACAGCTCATCCACTCAACCTAGTTTCCTGGTGTATTATTATATGGAATATATCATCACATGTGAAGGTACTTTAAACACTATAATATGCTAAGCAAGTATAAGAAATTTTAAAAAAAATAATAATAATACTTTAATGTAATACCTGAGTTTATATACCATGGTCCTCTGGGAAAATTCACAACTGCTTTTATCAGAAATTTCTCTTTGTGTGTGAGTACAGTTCTGTAGCTTCAAAAAAAATTTGAGTGATGTGAAAAGGCACCTGCACCCTTAGACAACAATAGAATCAGCTTTGCCTCTTTTCCTTCTCCTGTTTGTCCAACTCAATCGTAAGTTCCATGTTTCTGAAAGCTATATAGAATGTTAAAGATAGACAGCTCAGGGATGTGAGCTGCTCTCTACTGTGGGAGTGCTATAGGAGACCCATTGATATCTTGGAGAAAGAAGGGAAGCAGTTTTAGTAGGAGCATCAAGAATGTGTTTCATTGAAGACTTAAAGATTTAGCTGTTGACCCAAACATGCAATGTATACACATGTGAATAAATAAAAGAAAATTTAAAATATATATATATATATATATATATATATATATATATATAAAATATTTAGATCTGGCACAGTGCTTTGCAGGTGCTCACTGTTTTGATGAATGAATGAATGAAACTTTTTCTCAGTAAAGATATTCTTTAAAATTAGCCTAACTGAATCAAAAATCACAGCTTATTACAAAGCAAAAAGCTGAAAAGAGGAGTGGAGACAGAAAGAAACAGGGTCAGGCCACCTCTCATAACACTTAGGTGCTTTATCTCTAAATCTGCAAGACCTCAGTGGAAGGCAATTGTGAGGGAGAGAGCGGTAGAGGCCACCTTCTTCTTCACCTTTGGGCTCCATTCCTCTCCTCTGAGTATACTGGGGGGGAAAAGGGCATAGTCCCTGCTCTTATGCACATTACATTCAAATGGGGAGATGGAACATAAAGCAGATATATACATAAGGAAGTTCTGTGAAGAAAATGAACAAGTAAATAGTATAGTGATTGTGTTCATTGGGCAAATCAGGGAAGGACTCATTTCAGAAGAGACTTGAGGGATGAGAAAGAGAAAATTAAGTAAAGATGAAGAGAGGAAGGAAGTAACAGGATACCAATGCAGACAGCATGGGCAGTATCTCCAAGGTGGTAAGATTTGCACTAAGGAAAGGATGGCTATTCAACTAACATTGTAGAGTTAAAGGATTAGGTACTTAAGGTCACAGTAATGAGTCTGGATTCAACTTTGAATACAATAGAAAGTCATTGAAAAACATTCAGTATGAGGACCAAAAAGATTTGTTTTTCTCTTGTTATTGTTCACTTACTTGAATCAGAATCTAAACAATGTCTTACAACATTACAATTGGTTGACATGTTTCTTAATGTCTTTTTATAGATTCCCCCTCCATCTCCCATGCCTTTTTTTCCTTTCAGTTTATTATCATTGGGTCATTTGTCCACAAATCCAGACTTTGCTGGATTGCACCACCAGGGTGTCATTTAACATACTCTTCTGTACTCTATATTTCATGTAAACTTTTAGTCTTCTACTAATATGATTTTGCTCCTGCTGTCCTCCTCTTATGGGTGGCAGAGAAACCTTAAGCTTGTCTATAGGCAAGAGTATAGCATGTACACAGGAAAGAAATGCAAGTCAACTCCCTGTATAGCTATCCTTATCTCAACTAGCAAAAACACTTGGTCCTTCCTATTATTGCTTATACTCTCTCTTCAACAAAATTAGAGATAAGGGCAAAATAGTTTCTGCCTGGTAGTGGGGGGAAAGGGGGGAGAAATGACCCAAACATTGTATGTATATATGAATAAAAGAAAGAAAAGCATTGGAGAAAATAAAAAAAAAAAAGAGTATAGCGTGCAAATACAAAGAAAAAGGAGTCAGCCATGTTTTCAGTCGTAGCAAAAGTCAAGGCAAAAACAATCGTGGGTCAAGGATGGTTACTTAGATGGGTAAAATAAAACAGTTGTTAATTCTTGTATATCAAATAACACAAATTATTAAATAATTAATTAGGCAAAATAGATAAATAAAGTAAAACTTGAATAAAGAGATAATGGTAGTCAACAGTAATTATTATTTGTTGGGGGTGCAGACAAGGTTGCAGTCTGGTCCAATTGCTCAACTGGGTGAGGATCCAATTCTGGGCTCCCTCACATAGTTGTTAGTAGGATTCAGTTTCTCATGGACTGTTCATCAGAATCTATCCTTTATTTCTTTTTAATTTTTATTTTATTCATATGTGCGTACAATGTTTGGCTCATTTCTCCCCCCTTCCCCCTGCCCTCTACCTTACCTCCAACCCCTGCTCCCTCCCTTACCCCCCAACCCCTCACTACCTGGCAGAAACTATTTTGCCCTTATCTCTAATTTTGTTGAAGAGAGAGTATAAGCAATAATAGGAAGGAACAAGAGTTTTTGCTAGTTTAGATAAGGATAGCTGTATAGGGAGTTTACTCACATTGCTTTCCTGTAGATGTGTGTTACATTCTAAATTAATTCTTCTCAAACTAACCTTTTCTCTAGTTCCTGATCTCCTCTCCTATTGGCTTCTGTTACTTTAAAGTATCTGCATTAGTTTCTGCATTGAGGACAACAAATGCTATCTAGTTTTTTTGGGTGCCTTACCTATCCTCATACCTCTCTTGTGTGCTCTTGCTTTATCATGTAATCAAAGTCTGATCACCTTGTTGTGTTTGCCCTTGATCTAATGTCTGCATATGAGGGAGAACACACGATTTTTGGTCTTTTGGGCCAGGCTAACCTCACTGAGAATGCTGTTCTCCAATTCCATCCATTTACCAGCAAATGATAACATTTCGTTCTCCTTCATGGCTGCATAAAATTCCATTGTGTATAGATACCACATTTTCTTGATCCATTCATCAGTAGTGGGGCATCTTGGCTGTTTCCATAACTTGGCTATTGTGAATAGTGCCGCAATAAACATGGGTGTGCAGGTGCCTCTGGAGTAACCTATGTCACAGTCTTTTGGGTATATCCCAAGAGTGGTATTGCTGGATCATATGGTAGATCAATGTCTAGCTTTTTAAGTAGCCTCCAAATTTTTTTCCAGAGTGGTTGTACTAGTTTACATTCCCACCAGCAGTGTAAGAGGGTTCCTTTTTCCTTGCATCCTTGCCAACACCTGTTGTTAGTGGTATTGCTAATGATGGTTATTCTAACAGGAGTGAGGTGGAATCTTAGTGTGGTTTTAATTTGCATTTCCTCTATTGCTAGGGATGGTGAGCATTTTTTCATGTGTTTTTTGGCCATTTGAATTTCTTCTTTTGAGAAAGTTCTGTTTAGTTCACTTGCCCATTTTTTAATTGGTTCATTAATTTTGGGAGAATTTAGTTTTTTAAGTTTCCTATATATTCTGGCTATTAGTCCTTTGTCTGATGCGTAACTGGCAAATATTTTTCCCACTCTGTGGGTGGTCTCTTCAGTTTAGAGACCATTTCTTTTGTTGAGCAGAAGCTTTTTAGTTTTATGAAGTCCCATTTATCTGTTCTGTTTCTTAGCTGCTGAGCTGCTGGGGTTCCAATGAGAATTCCTGCCTATACCTATTAATTCCAGAGTATTTCCTACTCTTTCCTGTGCCAACTTTAGAGTTTAGGGTCTGATATTAAGATCCGTGATCCATTTTGAGTTAATATTGGTATAGGGTGATATACATGGATCTAGTTTCAGTTTTTTGCAGACTGAACTGCTAACCAGTTTTCCCAGAAGTTTTTGTTGAAGAGGCTGTCTTTTCTCTGTCATATATTTTTAGCGCCTTTGTCAAAGATGAGTTGTTTATAGTTGTGTGGCTTCATATCTGGGTCCTCTATGCTGTTCCACTGGTCTTCATGTCTGTTTTTGTGCCAGTACCATGCTGTTTTTATTGTTATTTCCTTGCAATATAGTTTGAAGTTGGGTATCGTGATACCTCCAGCATTGTTCTTTTGACTGAGTATTGCCTTGGCTATTCGTGGCCTCTTGTACTTTCATATAAATTTAACGGTAGATTTTTCAATCTCTTTAATGAATGTCATTGGAATTTTGATGGGAATTGCATTAAACATGTAGATTACTTTTGGGAGTGTAGACATTTTTACTATGTCGATTCTACCAATCCATGAGCATGGGCGATCTCTCCACTTTCTATAGTCTTCCTCAATCTCTTTCTTCAGAAGTTTATAGTTTTCCTTGTAGAGGTCGTTCACATCCTTTGTTAGGTTTACATCTAGGTATTTGATTTTTTTTGAGGCTATTGTAAATGGAATTGTTTTCATATATTCTTTCTCAGTTTGTTCATTATTAGTGTATAGAAATGCTAGTGATTTTTCTATGTTGATTTTATATCCTGCTACCTTGCTATAGCTATTGATGGTGTCTAGGAGCTTTTGAGTAGAGTTTTTTGGGTCTTTAAGGTATAGGATCATGTCATCTGCAAATAGGGATATTTTGACAGTTTCTTTACCTATTTGTGTTCCTTTTATTCCTTCTTCTTGCCTAATTGCTCTGGCTAGAAATTCCAGCACAATAGGAGTGCTCCAGTTGAATTAGGAGTGGAGACAGTGGGCATCATTGTCTAGTTCCTGATTTTAGGGGAATGGTTTCAGTTTTTCTCTGTTAAGTATAATGCTGGCTGTAGGTTTGTCATAAATAGCTTTTATAATGTTGAGGTACTTTTCTTCTATTCCTAGTTTTCTTAGAGCTTTTATCATGAAATGGTGTTGGATCTTATCAAAGGCTTTTTCTGAATCTATTGAGATGATCAAGTGGTTTTTGTCTTTGCTTCTGTTAATGTGGTTTATTATATTTATTGATTTTCAAATATGTTGAAGCACCCCTGCATTCCTGGGATGAAGCCTACTTGGTCGTGGTGAATGATCTTTTTGATGTGTTGTTGAATTCAGTTTGCATTATTTTATTGAGGATTTTTGCATCAATGTTCATTAAGAAGATTGGGCGATTGTTCTCCTTTTTTGGAGGTGTCTTTGCTTGGTTTTGGGATAAGTGTAATACTGGCTTCATAAAATGTGTTAGGCAGTTTTCCTTCCCTTTCTATTTCATGGAACAGTTTAAGAAAGGTTGATATCAGTTCTTCTTTAAAGGTCTGATAGAATTCAGTAGAGAATCCATCAGGTCCTGGACTTTTCTTGTTGGGGAGACATTGATTGCTGCTTCAATTTCATTTTGTGTTGTTGATCTAGTCAGGTGATTAATGTCCTCTTGGTTCAGTTTTGGATGATCAGCTGGGGATATGGCTCAAGTGGTAGAGTGCTTGTCCAGTTTTGGATGATCATACATGTCTAGAAATCTGTCCATTTCTTTAAGATTTTCAAATTTATTTGAATATAGGTTTTCGAAGTTGTCTCTTATGATTTCCTGGACTTCCATGGTGTTTGTTGTTATCTCCCCTTTTGCATTCCTGATTCTACTAATTTGGGTTTTTTCTCTCCTCACTTTAGTCAGGTTTGCCGGGGGTCTGTTGATCTTGTTTATTTTTTCAAAGAACCAACTTTTTGTTTCATTAATTCTTTGTATGGATTTTTTGGTTTCTATTTCATTGATTTCAGCTCTTATTTTTATTATTTCTCTCTTTCTATTTGTTTGGGATTTGCATGTTCTTGTTTTTCTAGGAGTTTGAGATGTACCATTAGGTCATTGATTTGAGATCTTTCAGTCTTTTTAATATATGCACTCATGGCTATAAACTTTCCTCTCAGGACTGCCTTTGCAGTCCTTTCATCAATGACCCATTGTTCATTAAGCAATGAGTTATTCAGTTTCCAGCTGTTTGCATGTTTTTTGTCTTTATTTTTGTTGTTGAGTTCTAGTTTTATTGCATTGTGATCAGATAGAATGCATGGTATAATTTCTATTTTCTTATATTTGCTGAGGCTTGCTTTGTGCCCTAGGATATGATCTATTTTGGAGAAGGTTCCGTGGGCTGCTGAGAAGAATGTATATTGTGTAGAAGTTGGATGAAATGTTCTGTAGACATCAAGTAGGTCCATTTGATCTATGGTATATTTTAGATCTAGGTTTTCTTTATTGATTTTTTGTTTGGATGACCTATCTATTGATGATAATGGGTTGTTAAAGTCTCCCACAACCACTGTGTTGGAATTAATATATGCTTTTAGGTCATTCAGGGTATATTTGATGAAATTGGATGCATTGACATTGGTGCATATAGGTTGATAATTGTTATTTCCTTTTGGTCTGTTTCCCCTTTTATTGATGTGGAATGTCCTTCTTTATCTTGTTTGATCAATGTAGTTTTGAAGTCTATTTTGTCAGAGATAAGTATTGCTACTCCTGACTGTTTTTGGGAGCCATTGGCTTCGTAAATCTTCTTCCAGCCTTTCATCCTAAGCCTATGCTTATTTCTGTCAGTGAGATGGGTCTCCTGTAAGCAACAAATTGTTGGATCTTCCTTTTTAATCCATTTTGTCAAGCCTTTTGATGGGTGAATCAAGTCCATTAACATTGTTAGTACTGATAGGTATGTGGAATTCCTGTCATTTAGTTGTCTTAGTTGTTTGAAGGTTTGATTGTGTGTACCTAAGTTGAGATTACTCTCTACTTTCTTGCTTTTTCTTTTCCTGTGGTTTGGTGCTGCCTGTCTTTTCATGGTTAAGTTGGGTTTCACTTTCTGTGTGCAGAATCCCTTGAAGAATCCTTTGTAGTGGTGGCTTTGTGGTCACATATTGTTTTAGTTTCTGCTTATCATGGAAGACTTTTATTGCTCCATCTATTTTGAATGATAGTTTTGCTGGGTAGAGTATCCTGGGGTTGAAGTTATTTTCATTCAGTGCCCAGAAGATCTCACCCCATGCTCTTCTTGCTTTTAATGTTTCTGTTAGAAGTCTGCTGTGATTTTGATGTGTTTACCTTTGTATGCTACTTGTTTTTTCTCTCTTACAGCCTTCAGTATTCTTTCCTTAGTTTCTGAACTTGTTGTTTTAATGATGATATGTCGTGAGGTAGTTCTATTTTGATCTGGTCTGTTTGGTGTCCTGGAGGCCTATTGCATCTGTATGGGAATAGATTTCTCTAGATTTGGAAAATTTTCTGTTATTATTTTGTTGAATATATTATGCATTCCCTTTGCTTGGACCTCTTCTCCTTCTTCAATGCCCATGATTCTCAGGTTTGGTCTTTTGATGGAGTCAGTGAGTTCTTGCATTTTCTTTTCACAGGTCTTGAGTTGTTTAACTAATAGTTCTTCACTTTTTCCTTTAATTACCACTTAATCTTCAAGTTCTGAGATTCTGTCTTCTGTTTGTTCTATTCTGCTGGATTGGCCTTCCATTTTGTTTTGCATTTCTGTGTTGTTCTTTTTTTCTGAGGTTTTCCATATCCTGAGTCGTTTCCTCTTTAATGTTGTTTATTTTTGTCCTGAGTTCATTTATCTCTTTATTAATCTTGTTCTTTGTTTCACTTTGGTGTTTATACAGTGCTTCTATGGTTTCTTTTATTTCTTCTTGTGCTTTTTCAAATTCTCTATTTTTGTTGTCTTGGAATTTCTTGAGTGTCTCCTGTACATTTTGGTCGACCATATCCAGTATCATCTCTATAAAATTCTCATTAATTACCTGTAGGATTTCTTCTTTTAAATTATTCTTGTGGACTTCATTGGGTTCTTTGGCATAGTTTATCTTTATTTTGTTGGAGTCTGGATCTGCGTATCTGTTTTCTTCATTTCTCTCTGGTTCCTGTACTAATTTTTTGCTGTGGGGAAACTGGCTTCCCTGTTTTTTCTGTCTTCCCATCATTGCCCTTGGTCTTGTTATTGTCCCTGTACTGTGTGCAATTAAGTATTTTCTAGCTTGTAGTATTAACAATGATGATACTTAGAATGGAAGGGTGAGAGGAGAGGGACAGCAAAGAAGTTAAAGAAAAAGGGAAAAACAAATAAACACGTAAAAAAACCCAAAACAAACAAACCAAAAGTTTCAAAGATATAAACAGGGAGAGATAGTGTACTAGTCAACTGTAAGCTAAACAGGCATTAGAGAGACAGAGAGAGGATTGAAAAAAATAATCTCCAAGTTCAAATGCAATAAAGTTTCAGTCGTAATAATTTTGGTGTTAGTCTCTCAGCCTCCAATCCTGGAGATGGTGTCTCAGAAGTAGCTCTGTCATTGTCTCATCAAAGGGGAAAAAACCCAAAACCCAAACCAAAACAAAACAAAAACACCACAAAATGTCCCAAGTTCAAATGCAATACACTTTCAGTAAGTTTTTTAGCATGCAGGTGTAGTTTGGTTGTTGTCTCATCAAAGGAAGAGAGAAAAAAAGAGTCTGGAGACAGTTCTGTGAATGGCTATCTGAGGCTGTGGCTCACCTGCCTGCTGCTGTCAGCGTGCTGTTGCTGGAGGCTTTATTTATGCAGATCTCAGGAGTGAGCTTAACACTCACCTAGCCCCTCAGGCTTTGTTTAGTTAGAGTTCTCCTGGGCGCTGCCGCCACTGCTACAAGCTTTCCCCTTTCCAAGCACATTGAGGGAGGTGACACTGCACCCGCTTTCTCAGGCCGGCATGTTTATTTACAGTTCACATGGGAAGTGGGTCTTCCCCCCCTCTCCTGTGGAGTTTTTCTCCCACCACCACTTTTGCAAGCTTTCCCGCTCCTGGTTGCTGGGCATGTGCGATGGCTCCTGCCTTCTACAGCTGGCTTGTTTATTTACAGTTCCATGGGGGATTACCCCTCCCTGCCTCTTCGGAGTTCAGGGCGCCCCGCCTTCTTTGCTACGTGTGTTTTTTGTTGTTGTTTATTATTCAGTTTCTCTTTTTTCCCTGGATGGGGGTCGGTCTGTCCAGGGGGCTATGCTGATCTGGCCCAGGATTGTCTGTGGGAGTACCACATGCCGCTTAGCTCACCTTGTGTCTGTGTCTTCCCAAGCAGTCTGGGCACTGGCATCTAGCAGTGCTGGAGCCCTCCTGGTTTCTCCGTTTAACATGAAGTGGGGATGCTATGTGTGGCCTGGAGGTGTGGAGGAGTCAAAGTTTTGCCTCTTCTTGGTGGCTTTTCCTATAAGGTCTATCCTTTATTTCTTACCACATGGGCCTCATCACAGGGTCATACACAACATAGCAGCTGTCTTCCTCAGAGCAACAGAGACTGAAAGAAAGAGTGAGTGAGTAAGACAGAAGTCAGTTATTCTGCAATCTAATCTTGCAGATTTTTGTCATACTCTATGTATAAGAGGTGGATTACTATATCTAGCCCAAACTCAAGGGGAACCAATCACATAGAATATGAAGACCAGGAGATGTGGATCCTTAAGGATCATATCAGATGTTGCTTCCCACCCAGTGCAATTAGAAATAAAATCCAAACAGAATTACTTGAAAATCAACTCTGTTAAATTACTCTTCAGAAAAAAGAACATTAACTCTGCCATAATAGAAGTAAGTATTTTTAAGATAATAGCCAAATTTATTGAATCTCAGTAAAGCTCTTCTCAATGACAAATTCATTGAATATTGATTGTTTGCTATGTGCCAGATACTCTGCCAAGTTTTGGCAATTCAAGGAATTAAGGAGATAAAACCATATAATTTTACATTGTAGTGAATGAAATCAAATTCTTGAATAGTGATTATGACATCCTGAGTTCAATTCTGACCATTTTTATGTTAGCTTTACTATTAAGGATTTATTTATTTACTATTTACCTTTTCTATATCTATTTTATGTATCTGAGGCACAGAAAATTTAAGTGATTTTCCCAAAGCTATTAAGTGGCAATGTAGACATTTGAACCAAACCCTGTCTGGCTCCAGACCCTATCCACTAAACACTATCTTATTCTATATAATTGGGAGAAGAGAGAAATAAATTTGAGACCTGCTTCTTGATCATATGAAGTAGATAAATCTCTGGAAAGTTCTTCCCTGATGATTCTAGCTAAAGTAGTGCTTCACAGAGTGATTCACTAATCACTCTGCTCTGTTTTGTTTTCTTTAGAGCATTTGTCACTATTAGAAATATTTTATCTGTATTCTATCTGTGGATTTATTTTATTCATTCATCCATCCATCCATCCATGTTTATTGTCCAGATCTCCACCAACTAAAATACAAGTTCCCTGAAGGTAGAAAGCATAATAATATGCTTCACAAATATATTTGTGATGCCTAAAGCAGTTCTGGAATGTATTATGTACTTAATAATAAATATGTAATGGCTGAATGAATAAACAATATTTAATATGTACATCCATTTAAAAATATATTTACCTGAACAGAAAAACAACTGGAAATGTTTAATCACCTCTAGGCTAACAGAAGTCCTTCTCTGGTAGGTGAGATTGTAGGTAGCTTAACTTACTTTTTCCTCTTCATTTATTTTTAGACAAAGAGGTAGAGAGAAGGAGATGGGAGCAAGGAGAGCTTCAGGTATCCACAGATCAGATTCTTTCCAAAGTGATTAAGGCTGATACTTTGAAATAGCACACAAAAAGGAAAGTACAAATGTGACTGCACTGTCTTTACTTTCAGATGCTCTGAATTTGAGTCGAAACTTGAAGGCTATGGCAAGGAACTGGAAGGCTTCAGAAAGCGTGAAGTGATGACTACAGAAGAAATGAAGAACAATGTTGAAAAGCTTAATGAACTTTCCAAGAACCTAGATCTGGCACTGGTGGAATTTGAGGTTTGGGATCTTACATGGGGGCTTATGATTCTACTAGTCTGGTGATTCTGATTCTTGATTTTGTATTTTCTCAATGACACCTGTCAGGTGGATAGTACTGATTAGTTGGTTGATTGATCACATCTTTTAGCTACCTTTTTTCCATACCCCTGCATTACAACAGAGTTTTTGTAAATCACTGGGTACACAAAGAGGAAATTAGGGTAACTGCTTACATGTATTGAACACTTACGTGCTTAGTGTTGTGCAAAGGGCTTCATATATAATAGCTCACTTGATACCTGCAATAAACCTTTGGAGTTTGTTATCCTATTTAAAGTTGAAGCTGGGTGCTGGTGGCTTACATCTGTAATCCTAGTTACTCAGGAGGCAGAGATCAGGAGGATCATGGTTCAAAACCAACCCCAGGCAAATAGTGCGACCCTATCTCAAAAAACCACAGATTACAGAAGTGCAGTTTGTTTTATGGACCTCAGGCTGCTCAAATGGATCACATCCGCCTGAATTTATCAGCTTAAAATGCATTCCATAGCTTGCTGTGCTGACATGAATATGATAAGACAAAAGAACAGAAGCACCACTTTGAAGTAACCTAGCTGAACTGCACATGTTCTGTTCTGACCCTTTTTGTCCTCCCTGGAGCTTTTGCTATCTGGCAAATGCAACTCTAAAACTGTACTTGTATCTCTAGATCTTTGCAGCCAGAGAGGTGTTCTCTGAAGACTTCTAAACAAGTGTGTGAGCTGAACTCTTACTGAACTGAATTAATTATTAATGATGCAGATGGAGCCATCCAAATGATAAGAACAGCTCCTGATGTGTCATGATCCAAGCTTTCATTAAAACATTTCAGGCATTAAAAAAAAAACAAGAAAGAAAAACCAAAAAAACGCCCATTACAAAAAAGGGTTGGTGGAGTGGCTCAAGTGGTAAGAGCACCTGCCTAGCAAGCATGAGGCCCTGAGTTCAAACCCCAGTGCTGAGAAAAATAAACAAACAAATAAATAAATAAATGAAGTTGAAATACTAAGACTTGGAGATACTAACAACTTTCCCTAAAGGTCAGCTGGTAAGTTTTTTAAACTAATAAAATTCTTACCTTTGAGCCAAGTTCATGTAATAAGACTGGTAAATAGTCATATGAATAACTAAAAAGTATATATGGAAATTGTGAAAATGGCGACATTGGGAACAAAGATAATGGAGCAAGTAGCAAACTATCCTACAGTTTCCACTCAGAGGTAGCAGAAGGGCCTTCTTGTCATCTCTTACTCTCCAAATGAATGAGCATCTTCCTCCACTTGGTTTTAGAAGCACTGAGGAATTTGCTATGGGGGTTTCTTGGATTCAGGAGAACCACCTGCCCAACTGACAGCATCCCTTTTTTCCCAGCAGCAGATCAATAAAGAGGAAGAGCTGCTGGAAAAGGAAAAGAGTACCTTTCCTATTTTGCAAACTTTGATGACCAATAAAGTGCCATATGAGCAGCTGTGGACAACAGCCTACGAGTTCAGCACCAAGTCTGAGGAGTGGATGAACGGTACATGGCATTCTCACTCTGCTGGGACAGAATGGGCATGGGTGGGAGGGATTCACCCAGCCGGCTCTGAAATAAAGTTTGCTCCTCAGATTCTGACTGGACTCTTCATCAGATTCTGACAGTCAGGATTAAGACAGCCACATTCAGTATTTTCTGATGTGGTAACAAAGGGAGGTAGAGATCAAGAGCAAGTCAGTAGCACCCAGACCCATGGACAGCAATGACTCCGAGAGGCAGATGGTGGGAGGATAAGAGCACAGTTCCTCTTTGGTGCTTCTTCAATAAGAGCAAGGCCAAAGTGCCATGGGCATCTGTAAACCATATTTACTGTGGGATCTGGAGTCCAGGGAAGCATTGCAGAGGTGGGATCAGCAGGACATAGTGATTGATCCAATATGGTGTAAGGGGCAGGGAGAAAGAGGGAAGAACCAACAGTGACTTCCGTATTAATTGGCTCAGGCTATTTGGTGTAGGACTTGCTTTCACTGAACAGAGAAATGACAGATTTTTTGGGCGGGGAACCCATCAACTTGTATACTTAATTTGAAGTGTCTGCAAACATCCAAATGAGAATATTAATTAGTAATTGAGTGTATCAGTGTGGATTTTAGGAGATGGGTTAGGAGAGGGTAATTTATATTGGAGGGTAATTGATGTGTATATTATAATTAAAATCATGAATGGATCCTCAAGGGAGAATGCTTAACAGCAGAGGATAAAATAGGAGACCCTTAAGCTTATTTCTAGTACTTGAGTATTATAAACAACTGTGACAATATCTTTACTACTGATTTTCTGGATACAACTATGATTGTGTTTTTTGTTGTTGTTTGTTTGCTTGCTTTGTAGCACTGGGGATTGAACCAGAGGATTTTGAGCTTAGTTGGCAAGTGCTCTACCCCTTGAGCCATATACTTGCAGTCCTTTCATTTTTATTGTTGTTTTGAGATAGGATCTTGCTGGGCTGTCCTAAAACTGCAATCCCCTTGCCTCCATCTCAAAGTAGCTTGGATTATAGATGTGCACCACCACACCTGGCTGATGTGCAAGGCTCTGGGTTCAATTCCCAGTACTGCAAAAAAAATTCCTAAAAGTGAAATGACTAGATCAAGAGATATATTGTGAAAATTACTTTAAAAATACTTTTATTATCATCTTCTAGAAAAGTTACATTTTTTTTACTCTCTTAGCAATTTTAAAAAGTGCCCATTTCTCAGACTCTGTTTTTGCCAATTTGATCTTTAAAATGGTATTGTCTTTTCATTTTTAAAGAGTATTGTTTCCCTTAACTACTAATGAAGTTGAATGTTTATTAAGATATTGCAGTTCTTTCTTTACAAACCTAGGAAAAGTGCTTCAGACAGAAATGCTATGTCTCCTTTTAGCCTGATTAATTGCATGTAACCCAGGGAGTCACTTCCTCTGTTGGTATCTCATCTCACAGATCTTGAGTGGTGTCTTACCCAATGCTTTTATCTACTAGTAAAATCACTGATAATTCAGCCAAACCCTCCCAGGCAGAAGCTACTCCTTGTCATGTCAGTGCATCATTATTCCAAGCCTGTACCTACAATAATTGTTATGTATAGATGGTACACATATTTCTTTCATATTTCAAAGTTTTAATTTTTGATTATTAAACAAAAAATGTTGAGCTGATAAAACATGTTAAATGAATGAAGCTACAGTTAGTTTAGGCAGCCCTGAAAGAATCGTGCTTTGAGTAAAATAGCAAGAGCATGCTGGAAGAGTCAATGCTAATTTGAAATATCCATGGGAAAGATTTGGGCAGATTTGAAACCCAAATGCTAAAGATTTCCTATGAAAGAAAAGAGGGGAAAGGAAATTAATGTCTTAGAGCACTTAAAAAAAATTAGAGCACTTTTTAAAAAAGAGGTTTCATTATTTGTTTTTTAAACAATTTCAAACTTATATAAAAGTTGCCAGAACTATACAGAGGGTTCTCATACCCCATTCACCTTCATTCCCCAGTTGTTACTTCACAGCATCTGTGGAGCTTCTTTCATACCGTTAAGACAGCACTTAAAACCAATCAGAACAATTGCTACCCTACTGTACATCCATTGTATGACAGGCCACTTTATTTGTGCTATCTCACTTCATTTCCACAGTCACCCTTCAAGGTATCTATTATCCCCCTGCATTCACAGGTGATAATGTTGAGGCTAAGTGGAGGTTTCAAATCCAGACCCACCTCCAGAACCTGTATTAATTACAATATCCTCATAAGTGTCACAGTTCTCGATCCAGGGAATTAAAGATACACATGACAAACATGTACGTCATGGTCTGATTAACCCTTCTTTTGTCATCCCATCTTTTCTATTTCAGGGCCCCTGTTTTTGCTAAATGCTGAGGAAATTGCAGAAGAGATAGGAAATATGTGGAGGACAACATATAAGTTGACCAAGACCTTGGCTGAAGTGCCTGCACCCAGGCGCTTAGCAGAGAATGTCAAGTTGAAGATTGATAAGTTTAAGCAGAACCTTCCTCTCCTCAGCATTTCCTGCAACCCAGGAATGAAAGAACGGCACTGGCAACAGGTTATTATCACTGCCCATGCCAGGTGGCCCAACCCATGGGATAATGGGAGCCCATGGGGAGGCAGGAGACATTACTGAGTCAAGCTTCTCCTTAGGCCCAAGGGGCCAATAAAAACATGATAGTCTTCTGAAGGATGGGCATGGTGGGCTATAGAATGAACTTCCTACCATGTAAACAGGTTGACCCTTTGGACCCCCATTGCTGATGTTTGAATATTGTTCCAGCCAGTGACCACTTTGCTTTCCTAAGAAAATGGCCGCTGGAGATCCTAACTGCTGATAAAAGTATTGAATCACAGTGAAAGGCCTTGATTTTTTCCTTAACCTAGGATGTGCAAAAAAGAATGTCACATCTTTCTCCAGGGGTCTGCTAATAAATCTAGATGGCTCCTACTCAGGCTGCCTTTGGTGTGGAGTTTCATGGTCAAACAGGCTAGGTTTAGAAGTAATTTTGCACTCCTCTTTCAGCCCTCGGAGCCTATAAATGGGAATAATATTCTCCCTAAAAATAGTTGGGATTTTTATAAGCAGTGAAGTGTGAGGATGATAAGTGTGGTGTGAACGCTAAAGAGAAAAAAGAAAACTCACTGTTTCTAAAATATTTGACACATTCAAAGGCTAGCAATGGCCTTGAAATGTTCTCTACCTGGGAGTTGCTCTTTGTGGAGTAGGATGTGACTGACTTTCCAGAGGCAGACTCCTCTCAGAATCATGTCTCTGGAAGGACCCAATCTGACCACCTGCAACACATTCTATTGAGCCCTATTTCTAGGAGCATATTGATCTCTCCAGAAAAATAGAGGTCTTGATACATGAAAGGGGGAATTTCAATTTCCCAGAAATCCTGGAGAACGAAGAGCTAAGCAAAGGGCAATGTGCTATACAGAAAGAAATCAGAGAGAGGTCATCTTAGTGGACCTCTGGTCTTGAAATGTCTTGACAGAAGGTCTGCAAAGGGAAACTGGTCTCCTTTGGTGCTCATAGGGTTCCTCTCTATGAATGTGGCCAAACTAGACTTTCGATTTGCTTGGAGTGTTTGGAAGGTTCGGTGGACCGATGGCCTCTGGTAGTGCAGGTTTCTCTGTGAGATGGCACCGTGGAAAGTGCTCTTATCAATGCTGTTTACAGAACAGGCCAAGGGTCTCCATTTTCCCTGCCTGGTACTTCCTCTGTGATGATGCTGTTTTCACACATGGGCACTTTAAAAATCCCAGCCATTCTTCTTAAACATTCATGATTCTCATTTACAGACAACTTAGATTGGAAAAATATTCTTTAGGATTATAATCAAATAATAATAGCTAAAATGTATTGAATACCAGCTATGCAGTAGACACTGTATTTTATCCTTTATTTGGATTTTTTTCAACAACCCTATTCTCATTTCATAAGTAGGAAAACTGAGACTTAGATTAAGTAAATTGTCACATGGATAGTTATGGATGAGGAGGGAGCTAGAATCCAGGTTTGTTTGGCTTAACTAGAAAGATGAAAACAGGGCCAGAAAAATCAGGAAGAGGAAGGGAGCAGGCAGCAAGGGCCTTGAATCTCAGGGAAGAATGGAGCATAGCCCCAGAAAGGTGGCTCTGGAAAAGTAGAAGCTGAGTGGGCTGAGGAGATGAAAGGTGGCTCAGAAAAGACAAGTGTCACCAGATGCACTGAAGGCTGTCCCCACTCAGGGCTCATTTTTGCTTAAAGCCACCCCAAACAGCCCCAGGGAAGTGTTTGCCTATACTGATATCACACTCAGGAGATCCATTCTCACGGAGTCTGGCTCAGGCAGAGGGCTAAGCCACCTGTAGCTCTCAAAGTTAGAAGACAGCCTTTTCAGGGTCATAGGGCTAGCGTTGCTGGTTGTGTTTTCTAGTCATTGCAGAGTTGTTTTCTTTTTTTACTCTGTTTTAAAGCAAGATGGAACAAGATTTCACTTGACTTTAAGGAAAAACCATACAGTTAAGTACCAAAGCTGTCCTAAGACTTAGATCATAAGAAATGTAACACAAACTGTACATAAATTTGAGAGTTCCTAGTTGGGACTCTTTAAGTAAATGGAAACAGGTGGAATAAATTTTATGAATTAAATTTTTTAACTAAGCATACTCAAAATGTGATCATTTATGTATTAGATCAGTATGAAAGATGTTAATGGGAAATATTTGGAATATAATGTGTTTTTACACTTAGAGCACATCTTAGTTTAGACCAGACACATTTCAAATGCTCAGGAGTCACAAGGGTGTCATGGCTACTCCCCAGATAGCATAGCTCCCAGCTCTTGGAACTAGAGAACCAGGTGCCTTGTCAATCTGTATAATTAACAAAAGTATTTTGAAAAATGAAACAACCAATCTTGGAGTCCTTTCTGTGGGTCAAGTACTGTACTAAGTGCATTTCATAGCTGTGTCATTTAGTCCCACAGAGAGTCAATGTGTTTCTCTGGGCTGTATCTTCTCTTATTAAGAGAATTAATGAGCTGCTAGGCTCACCAGGAACAGTTGTGCAGATTATGCATTGTACAACTTTAGGAAATGCTGTATTTGTACACTACATTGTGAATTGTACTTTCTAGAATTATGCAGTATATAAATTACACAACTGTACTTAGAAGACCTGTGACAGTCACTAGAGTTTAATGTATAAGAGCTTTGGAGTCAGGATTGGATCCAGAATTCAATGCCATTTATAGCTGGATGATTTGGGACAAGTTAATTTCTTTGTCTCAAATTCCTTATATGTAAAGTGGGAATTATAATACATTAGTATCTTCCTCATTGTGTGTGAGATTGAAATAAGTGCATAAAGCACTTGAAATAGTACCACTACATAGTAAAACTCTCAATAGATGTTCATTATTTTTATTATTTCCATTACCTCACTGATCCTCCAGGTGTCCCCAGAACCCAAATTGGAAACCATTTGAGTTAGCGGATTAATTCATGCTGTCACTTCATAAATACTTATTGGTGCCTAATAAATGCCAGGCACTAGAGACACAGTACTAAATAAGACAGAACATGACATGGCTGCCATGCTCCTTCCTGCTATGGCATTCTTTAATACTGCAGAGGCTAGACAGAGACAAAATTGAGCAGTAGATGAGGTTTTGCTTAGAGCCTCATTCTCCTTCAGTGCTCTTTAGCACATGGGACCCTCATACTCCCCAAATCTTTCAGTCCCTGAGAAGTGTTCAAAAGCTATCAGTGTCTTCACTTAGGACCTTTTCAGGGGTATTTGAATTTAAGAAGTAAGTCTGGGGAAGTATTTGCACCAGGGGATTGGGGGATTTCCAACAAATAACCCACTGAGGTGAAAAGGGAGGTGTTTTTTTTTTTTCCTTCCTTTCTAATCTGTATGTCTTTATTTATTTACCATACTACAGAGACTGGAACTTCCAACAGATTGTTAAGCAAAAGTGGTAAAGCAGACAGCTGAAAGGGACATATTTGGAAGGGGAACCCTTCCTCCTTCCCAGCATCTTCAGATCACAGCATTTAGGAGTCTGCCTGTCCCATGGACTCATGACCTCCTCCTCCCTTTATTCAGCAAATGCTCACTGCAGCTTTGATCACAGATCAGACTTCACACAAGGCCCCTGGAGCCCAGAAACAAAGCAGACCCTGTCCTAACCTTCAAAAGTGTTCACAAATTGATGGGGAGACAAACCCCAGAAAACCAGATACAGTGTGGCTTTAGGCTGCCTCCTGAATCCTCAGTTCTGCAGTGTCCAATTCTGTATTCACTAGCTACACGAGTCTATTTAATTAAATTTGAGCTAATTAAAATTAAATAAAAATGAAAAATCAGTTTGTTAGTAACACTAGCTACATTTTCATTGCTCAGCAGCCTCCTGGGTCTAGTGGCTACAGAAGCACAGATGAGGAACATCCCCAGTGTCACAGGACGTTCTGTTAGACAGCACTACCTTGGACAGTAAACACTTGTCTTCCTCTTTCCTTGTAGATCAGTGATATTGTTGGCTATGAAATAAAGCCCACGGAAACGACTTGCCTCTTAAATATGCTGGAATTCGGACTTAGCAAATACCTTGAAAAGTAAGGCTCCTTCTTCCTTTCTGAAAGATTTTTGGTCCAACTATCTGTAAGTTCCCACAGTGGTATGATTAGTCTTGTATCAGTTTATTTTCTCCTTCAGGGTGACTTAAAACTATTCAGAAACTCCCACTTTGCATTTTTGATTATAGAGCTGGTGATGGTTTAGGACTAGAAAATTGTCAAGGATTTTATTTAAAGGGGAAAATTCTTTTAAAACTTTTTTTAAACCTGACGTTTAAAAATTAGAAATACGGGCAAAATAGTTTCTGCTGGGTATTGAGGGGAGGGAGAGGGAGGGGGCGGAGTGGGTGGTAAGGGAGGGGGTGGGGGCGGGGGGAGAAATGAACCAAGCCTTGTATGCACATATGAATAATAAAAGAAAAATGGAAAAAAAAAGTAAAAAAAAAATAAACCTGACGTTTAAGCCTAGCTCTCAGTCACTTGGAGCAAAATCATTCAGCCTTCCTGGGCCTCAGTTTCCTCTTCTTTAAACAAACAACAATGAATTAGGAGTGGCCCTCCAAGCTCTAAAATCCTATGAAATATGGTCCAATAAAAGGTGTCTTCATTTGTTTTCTTCCCTTCCTCAAATGCTTTTGGAGTTTTTGTGTGAGAATTTGTACTATTTGGATTGTTATTTTTAGAACCTAAGATGCTCAGACTGTGTTTGCGTTTCCACACTTCCTTCAAGGTGACGGGTGGGGAGACTTTGTGTTGATGAGATTAGTTAGAGACCCTATTAGACAACTGGGTTCAGATATAACAACAACCATGATTCTCAGAATGTGGTACCCACATTCTGGTAGGTCCTACCTACCCCAACCTGATGAGTCAAATTCTGGAAAGTGGGCAGTGCCATCTTTGTTTTAACAAGTCCTCCAAGTTAGCACTGTCCAAGGCAAGAGTCACTAGCCATGTGTAACTGCTGAGCCCTTGAAGAGTAGCCAGCCTGAGTCTAATGGATTGGAAGGTGAAAGTGCAGGCTGGATTTCAAAGACTTACTAAGAAAAAAATACAAAATGGCAAATAATTTTAATGTTGATTAATATAATTAATGTTGATTATATATTTTGGATAGAGTAAGTTAAATAAAATATTGAAATTTCACATTTCCTTTTACTTTTTTAAAAATGTAGCTACTGAATATGGTTGATGTACTTTCTATACAAGAATGAATATAGAATTTTTAAATCTATTGAAATCACCATAAGAAGGGGGATACCAAAGTAGAAAGGATAAAAATAGAGGGGATGAACCAATTCAGGTTATAATACATATATACAAGGAAATGTCACAGTGAAACTCCTGTATCACTTATACAAACAAAAATATCTTTTTGCAAAGACAGAGAGCAGGAAGGTAAAACAGGTCCTGTCTAGGAGTTGACACCAGTGTGAGGGGGGAGGATATAAGGAAAGGGTGCAGGAGGTGAATATAGTGGAAATATTATATACTCATGTATGAAAATGGAAAAATGAGACCTGTTGAAACTATTCCAGGAAGGGAGGCTAAAGGAGAATGATGAAAGAGGGTGGATTCAACTATGATATATTGCAAAAACTTTTGTAAATGTCACAGTGCACCTCCAGTACAACAATAATAAACATCAACAGAATAAACATTTGTTAAATAATCAATAAAAAATAAAAATAAAATAAAATATGGCTACTGGAAATGTATGTGGCTTGCATTGCATTTCTAATAAACAATGATGTTCTAGGCAATACTGGTGCTTGCATGAGTCGGAAAACTTGGTACTGTGACAGACCAGGTCTAGTCTAAGGTACTTTTCACTTGAGTGCTCTGATGCCCCAATACCATTTCTGTCCCTCATTGAAAAACAACAGCCCTAGAGACTATATCTATAAGCTTAGGTTACAGTCAGCCCTCAGTACCTGTGGTTCCATATCTGTGGATTGAAGCAACTGTGAGTTGAAAATCTGCTGGAAAAAAATTGCATCTGTACTGAACATACACTTTTTTCCTTGTTATTTCCTAAACAATTTAATAACTATTTTACATAGCATTTGCTTTATATTAGGTATTATAAGTAATCTAGAAGTGGTTTAAGGAATACAGGAGAGTATGTGTAGATTGCATGTTAGTATGTGTAGATTATACTTTTGGTATAGTTTAATAATACAGCTCACAAAAGGCCTTATGAATGACTTAAAATGAAAATGATTGCATAGGAGTAGATTAATCATTTTGGGAAATGATGAAGTATATAGCAAATTGAGCTTTCTCAGATTTTGGTATCCACTGGGGTCCTGGAACCAATTCCCCCCTGATACTGGGGGATAACTATATTTTGTTATAGAGCCTCATCTTCCTCCAGTAAGATGTTTCCAGCAGGCCGGGCAAGGTGGCTCATACTTGTAACCCAGCTAACTAGGAGGCAGAGATCAAGAGAATCATAGTTTGAGCCCAGCCCAGGAAAAATGTTAGAGAGCCCATCTCAACAAATAAGGTAGATATGATGGCATGTTTATAATCCCAGTATAGGTAGGAAGATCATAGTGTGAGGCTGGCCCCAGGCAAAAAACACAGGACTCTACTTGAAAAATAACTAAAGCAAGAAAGTGCTGTGGGTGTGGCTGAAGTGTTAGAGTGCGTGCCTAGCAAGTGTGAAGCCCTCCCTGAGTTCAAACCCCAGTACCACCAAACAAACATACATACAAAACACATTTCTAAGAGATACCAGCTATTGAAGACTTATGCTGCTCCAACTATTTTATATATACTTTGTAAACATTAAAAAGTTTATCTACCACAACGACCTTGTATTCTGGCCAGTATTCTTCTCACTTCACAGATGAGTTAGTAAACTGAGGTTAGAGAGATTGGGACTAGCCATTGGTCACAGCTAGACAGAACCAAGATTTTAACTCAGGCAGGCAGACTCCAAAACCTTAATTGCTTTATTGCCTAAAAATGCAATTGTTTAAGGAGACAGAGACTAAGCAAATAAATACATAGCTACTGTTCCTCTGTCTGTGCTAGTGTGCTCAAGAACAAGGCCAGAAGGAGTGATTGCCAATATCTGTAAAATGGGGAGAAAAATAGTAGCTAGTAGCTAAGTGATTAGGTATTGTGAGAATTATGAGCTCAGGCATTGTTTTTGTAGGGACCTGTTGCTATAACAAAATACCTTTGGTAGTGTAACTTATAAACAATAGAAATTGATTGTTCATAGTCCAGAAGTTGGGAATTCTAAGATCTAAGCACTGGCAGATTCTGTGTTTGCTGCATCCTTACATGGTAAAAGAAGCAAGGGAGCTCTCTTGACTTTCTTTTATAAGGACATAAGCCCACTCATGAGAGTGGAACCATTATAGCCTACCACTTTCCAAAAGGCCTTACTTTTTAAGACCATCACATTGGGTATTAGGTTCCAACATATAATTAGAGGGAAATGACAACATTCAGAACATAACAAACATATAACCTGAGGTGATTTCATGCGCAGGTCCTCAGCCACTATCTATTAGTGAAGTGCAGTCTTCCCTATATCCCACTCACAACTTAGCTAATGAGTTTTATCTCTAGTATGTTTGGGTGAAGTCAACTCTTGATATATCTCATGGATTCCCAAAATGATTAATCTAGCCTCTGTGCAATCACTTGCATTGTAAGTCATACTCTAGGGTTGTTCTTATAAGACACATTACAAGCAGTTTCTCTTATTTAATTATGTCAGCAACTCTATGATCTGGGCAGATGGGAACCTGAGGCCTGTCAAGGGACTTGTCCTTGGCCATACAACTATTGATTGAGCATGGAAGCCAGACTCCTTGTCTTGTGCTTGTATGGGTTGGAACCTGCCTTTGCTCATTATTTCCTATATGCACATTCATTTCAGTTGTTTCCCAAAAGCCACATAAGGGTGATGACCACATTGCTGAGGTCTTGGTCAGTCATTGTCTGGAATTATCCACACCTAGTCTACCTCCCTTCATGAGGCTAAATGAGGGTTCATGGCTCTATTTAGTCAGCCCTATTTGTACCTAGTTCTAGACCCATTTACACCACTCCTCAGTTATGTGGCTATGGACACATCACTTGCCTGCTGTGAGCTTCAGGTTCCTGACTTATGAGTAAAGACCAAATAACTCTCTGTAGTATAGGATGAAATGAAAAGAGAAGGGTTGAAGCAGAGGGGATAATCCCTGCTTCTCCTTCCAAGAATTTTGGTTTCCAAGTCTTTGGCCACACCTGGGTTTTAGGACCGGATGTCTGTTTGGAAATAGGAAAGGAATTTGCCTTCCTCTTCTCTCCTTCCATCTCCTTTTCTGTGGCACAGGTCGGGTGGGGGGAAATGAGAGGGGGAATGGGGATGGGGGTGGTGACTGTAGATGGTTCAACCCAGAGTATCAGAAAAATAGCAGGTGTTTTTGAAAAGAGGAGGATAAGATGCAGAGCAAAAGTCATCACATAAGTTAACAGAAGTCCCACATCTGAATATGAAATCAGAGTAAGCAAAGATGAAAAGAAGTCTTTTTCTAGTGACCTTAAAGTAGTGAGTGGTTCTCAATTGGGGACTATTTTTTTCTCTCCTGGGGGATATTTTTGGTTATCACAGTTTACAAGAGATGGGCTGGAGTAGGAGAGTCTACTGCTGGCACCTAGTGGGTAAGAAGCCAGGGATGTTGCTGAACATCCTACAGGCATGGGAGAGCCTCCCATGCCTAAGAATTATCCAGTATAGCAGCAGAAAAGTGTGACACCTTTCTTTACCCATCATTTGGATCACAGCCAACAATCCTATAACAAAAGACAGGTTAACAAAAGAAAAGCATGACAAATGAATTTAATCAAAGTTATGTGACATGGGAACCTTCAGAAATGAAGACCCACGAAAATTTCCAGGAAAAACTCATTTTATGCCTGGATTTCATGAAGAATGGACAGCTGTGTAGAAATGTGTTTGGATAAAAGGGTCTGAGCTAATAGAAATGGAGAGAAATTTAGCAGGCCTGAACATTCAGATTCTTCTTGTCTTCTGTGTTGTCATTCCTTCCTTCTTCCTGGGTATGGGGCAAGTTCCCTCTGGAATGAGGGTCTTATGACCTTATTCTTAGACAAGGTAAGTCAGAGAATTATTTATGGCCACTTCCTACACAAGAAGGTAGAGAAATATTTCTATGTTTTATGACTGGCTTTGTGGAACAATTTCTAGGACCAGCCTTGAGGAATTCTGGTTTCTGTGACTTGCTTTGGGAAAGAATAGGAGGGCAGAATAAGGCCAGAGAAAGTCTTCATTTCTGGGATTTTTGTTTGTTTGGCTAGTTTGGGTTTTGCTTTTTGAGCCTCAGTACCAGCCTATGCTAGTTTGTTAGGGTCTCTATTACAAAGTACCACAAACTGGGTAACTTAAACAACAAAAACTTATTTTCTCATAAGTTTGGAGACTAGAAGTCCAAGACCAAGATTGGTGGGACTTCTAAGATCTTTCCTTGGCTTATAGATGACTGTCTCCTCCCTGTATCTTCACATGATCTTTCTCTGTGTATCTGTGTCCTAATTTTTTCTTATAAGGACAGCAGTCATGCAGAATTGGGTCATCCCTCATAACCTCATCTTAACTTAATTACTTTATTAAAGACCTGTTCTCCAAATATAGTCACATTCTGAGGTACTGCAGATCAGAACTTTAGCATGAATATGTAGGGAGTTGGGGGAAGATGACAAAATGTAACTGAAAACACAGCCCAAAAAATCAATAATGCTCACAGTGAGAAATCCTTCAAATGTTGAAGCAGCTGGCAAATCTTAAAATAAACATTTTGGTATATTAAAGGTTTTTTAAAAATTCTCTTAAGACAGAGCTGAAATCCCTTCTTTGACATGGTTTCTCTGCCTCCTCCTGCTGATGTTGCTGTTGCTATGTTCTCTCTTCAGACTGGAGCCCATTGGTGCAGCTGCGAGCAAAGAATATTCTCTGGAGAAAAACTTGGAGAAAATGAAGTTAGACTGGGTTAACATGACATTCAGCTTGGTGAAATATAGGGACACTGTGAGTCTCAGTCCAACTATGGCTACCTGAAAACAGCCCCATTTATTATGTGGTAGATTACAAAGATAATTGATTCAGAATTGTAGCAGAACTCATGAAAGAATAATCCCTTACATCTGGATTGTTTCCTCCAATCTGCCTCCCTGCACCAGTCATCCTTCCTCTCAGACACCATTGGAGAAATGAATTTTCACATCCCAAAAGCCTTTGAGTCAGAGCAAGAGGCTTCCTGGGTGTAAAGGAACTGAGCTCTCTGAGGGAGAGCACAGGCTTTCCTGTCTCTGAAGGCTCCCCAGAGCTCTCAGAAGCACACCTGGGATGGACAGTGCCTCCCTCTTCTCAGATGCTAATATGTGCAGGAATCCCCTAGAGATAAGCTGCAGGTTCTGATTCATTGGTTCTGGGGTGGGGATTGAGATTCTGCAGCTCTAATAAGCTCTCAGATCACGTGCACCACAGTTTGAATCACAAGAGTATAGGTTTCTTTCTTTTCACTGGCATTTGTAGGTAACATTTGACTTTGTGCAGTACATGTGGAGATGTATTTGCCCTTGTGTCTCTAGAGTCTGACTTGCTCCTGGGATGGAGCATGGGGTAGGGATAGAGGCTGTTGACCTGTAAATCATGGAGGCCATAGGCTGAAGTTCACATATTACACACCATCAGCTCTTAGAGCAGTTCTTCCAATACTGGCTGCCCAATAGAATCACATGGGAAGCTTTATTAAATCTCAATAGATTCTTCCTTGCTCCCAGTTTCTCTAATGTTCACATGGATTGAGAACCCAAACCCTAAAAGGTTCCTATCACTTCCTTTTCCCCTGGGCTGCATATCCTCCTCCTGTGACTTCTTTTCCTCTTTGATTTCAATAGTCATGATGCCTTGTTTTCACCCTTGAAATAATAATTATCAATGACCCAGTGGGAGGGAGGAGAACTGGAGCACAAGGGCTTGTTACTGGGCCTCGTCCACCAAGGCTAGGTCCCCATGGGTCCCAGAAGCTTGGTGCTACTTGGTCTGATTGGGTCAGCTACTGTTGTAGAGGCTGTGGGTTGTGATGAGGAGTTCTGCTAGGGGACCAGGGAACATCTTCATTATTAGTGGTTCATCTTCAGTTTTTGACTGAAGCAGTACAGACAAGGATCAACAGCAAAATAGGAATAGAGATGCCACTTTTTAATAGCTAGATACACTTCTCAGTATGGAGGTACTGGTAAAAGGCAGATGAGAGAACATAACTTAGGGCCAGTTTAGCGACCAGATGCAAGCATGAAAGAAATGAAACCAAGGGAGAAAGGCCAGACTTGCCATAGGGACAGACCCTTATTTGGTGCAGGAGGATAAGTGCCACCCACAGGAGCTGACCTTGAAGGTACTGGAACCTTTTATGCTAGTAAAGTATAACCCACCAAATGTGTAGGACAGAGGTTCTCAAACTGTCAGGTGTGGCGATGCACATCTGAGATTCCAGCACATGGAAGGCTGAGGCAGGAGGATCATGGGTCCAAAGGCAGTCTGACCTACATAGTGAAAAGAATATTTTCAAGGAAGAAAATAGAAATTCCATTTCCTGCAAGACAGGAGTCCTTCAGGAATCAGCATGGAAAATGGAATGGGGGCAGCAGGTCTCTTGATTTTGATGGAGGATGCATCTTTATTTGCAGGATACAAGCATCTTGAGTGCAGTTGATGACATTCAACTACAACTCGATGACCATGTGATAAAGACCCAGACCATGTGTGGCTCTACCTTCATCAAGCCAATAGAAGCAGAATGCCGGGTAAGCAGAAATGGGGTTGCATATTTTGTGATGTCCCATTAGCTGTGTGTTTCTCAGAGAGGAGCAGAGGTTTGGCAAGTTCAATTAACAAAGATGCTTACTTTCTTGTGAATGGGAAAAGAAAGGTAGAACACAAGCCTGAAAGTAATAATAATCCAAGTGAGCATATTGCATGCTGAGGCATTGTAGCAGTCTGCCAAAAGAGAAGATGAGATTTGAATACACCAAATAAAAAATGTATTTGGAAAGTATCTTATGAGCTACATGAGGTTTGTCCTCCTTTGCTCATTGTCTGTAGGAGTGGCATAGGTTAAGGGCACAGGCCCTGGAGCCAAACTGTCTGGGCTCACATTCTGGCTTATTATTAATTGTGTGAACTTAGACAAGTTACTTGAACTGTTGCATCTGTAAAGTGAGATTTAAAATATCTAGCTTATATGGTTGTTGAATTAAGTTGGTCTCACATACATAAAACATCTTGGACCATTACTTATCACAGAATAAACATTATAATTACCTATTATTGTTACCTCACCAGAATATGATCTCTGAGAGGTCAAAAGCTTTTGTTTGTTTCATTCATTGCTGTATCCACATTATAGAACAGTGACCAGAACATGGGGGAGACTCAATAAGTATTTGTTAAACAAGCAAAGAATGAATGGATGGATGAATTTATTTTTTCAGTCACTGGGCCTGTGGTGCAAAATGCAGGTTAATGATTAAGATGTGACATGCTAAATTCACAGAAATGGGAAGAAAAGCTGGTACGTGTGCAGGAAAATTTGGATGCCTGGTTGAAATGCCAAGCCACTTGGCTGTACCTGGAACCGATCTTCAGCTCAGAGGACATCATAGCCCAGATGCCAGAAGAGGGCAGAAAATTTGGCACTGTTGATGGTTACTGGAAGACACTCATGGCCCAAGCAGTAAGCTTTATCCCTGACCAACCCACCTGCAGAAGTGTGGGGTGCCACACAGGTGTTAGTTATTGAAACTATGAAGTAATTTGGGATTTTTGAAAATTTCATATTTCATATCTTTGTTATAATTTGTTAAAACCTCAAGCATGGAAATATGTAACATAGAAATAACATGTTTTGAAATCTCAGCTCCCTAGAGGTAACCATTAGCAGTTTGTGTTACTTAGCTATCATTTCTAATAATAATAATAATAGTAATAATGATAATAATAATGGGGGGCTTTGTTATAGAATAATGAAATAAAGTTTTTGTAGACTGAGAATCCTTTTAGAATTCACATAGTTGTAGGGCTAGTGAAGTGGCTCAAGTGGTAGAACACCTGCCTACCTAGAATTCAAGTAATTGTCTACATTACTGTTATTTTTTAAATGTTTATTAGTACCTACAATGACTCCTGGGAATCAGAAAATACTTGAAGATGATAAGAATATGATTTCTTCCTTCATAGAATTCACTATCTTGTGAGGATACAGGTTTAAATACGTAAAGCTATAATGTATATGCAAGCTGTGTTTAGAATATAAGGGAGTGATTTAGTTGCCTGAGAGTGTCAAGGAGACTCTAAAGCAGGACACATGAATAGAGTCAGTGGAGGTAAGATTCACACTTTGGTCAGCCAGAATTGTGACCTTCATTACCAGGATGAGAAGAATGAGAATTCCAGTAGATGTCCCAGGCAATCAGGAGCAAATCTTATGAAGGCACATCATTGAAGGCTCATTTTTAAAGTCAAGTGTGCTCAAATTGTGCACATGTACAAAGAATTTGTCTCAAGAGAATATATCTACCTGCCCTGCCTGTTAGTGGGAGTAGGGTAAATAGGCATTTGTTTGGCCCAGACAGTGGAGCCAATTTTATATTAGTTAACCTTTTTTGGTCACAAGGTCCAGAAACTCAGTGTAGCCTTTGACCTTTGCTCTTCTTTCCATGTCTGCTCCAGTCTATCTACAGGCTGGCTGGCTCCACCACTCAGTCACACAGTGGGAGATAATCCTCACATAGCTCCAAAGCCTTCTCATTCAAGGGCCCAGCATAGACCAGTATACAATGTTACAATCTAAATTCTAAACCTCTTGAAGTTAAAATATATTTGACTTGGTTGGTTTATGGTGCACAGCCCTTACCCAGTCAATCACAACTGGAGGAACAAGGTCATGTTAAATGAGCATTCACCCCATGAAATGAGGAGTGGGGAGGGACTAGGAAGCAGTTAGCTGGGACATCATTAGTTGATGGGCTGGTGACACCTTCATTACCATGACCAATCTCAGCACTTGAGATCCCCATGATTATACTCACCCTTCTTTTTTTTTTTTTTTTTGGTGGAACCCAGGTGAAAGATGCCAGGGTTCTGGTAGCAGCAGACCAGCCACGGATGACTGAAAAGCTTCAAGAAGCAAATCTTCTGTTGGAAGACATTCAGAAGGGGCTGAATGATTACTTGGAGAAGAAAAGACTATTTTTCCCCAGGTATCCAACATTGTTCCTTTATTTGGCATTACCCTCTTAAGCCATGAGTGGAATTACATTTTTCAGACTAGAGTTGGCTTTGACTAATTGATTCCATTCCTGATTGTCCATTCCCCAAGAGATAGCTTCCAAGAATGAGGCATGTCTTCATGGACATTATCTAGAATGAGGTTGAATAGACTCAGTGGGGGTCAAATCCATTTTTTGGCCAGTCAACTTTGCCATTTCTCCCAATTAAAAGGGTAAAGTACTCATGATTAAGAGCCTGGCCTTTAGGGTTAAACATGCTTTTAGAGTGCAAGCTTTTCTACTTATTAGTCTTAACACTTTTAGCAGATCTGAGCCTCAGGTTCTCTACTGTAAAATTAGATTATGTGAATAATGGCTCCTACTTAATATATTTACTGTGAAGATGAATTATCTAATGCATATAAAATACAGAAATGCCAGCTAAATTTTTTGCCATCAAAATTTATAGTTTCTGATGGATAATTTTACAAATATTTGACTCTTTTCCACAAAAAGTAATGCTCTGGGTGAAAGTCAAAGTTGTTTTAGAGGTCTGGTTCCAGAAGGATGGTGCTCACTCCTTCAAATCCATCCATGTCAAGTTCATGGATGGACTAACCCATGTCATTTGACTCTGATTAGGATATGTTTGATCCTAATTTGCCTATAAAAAAGTAAATTGTAATATTCCTTTATATGAAGCCAAATTTCCCTGTTCTCCATCACAAAAAGATGTTTTTTTAAATATAATTTGAAAGTGCCATAGTATCTGTTTAATGAAGAGTTATCCAATAGAACTTTTTACAATGATGGAATGTTCTATATTTGTTCTGCCCTGAATAGTAGCATTAGCTATATATGGCTATTGAGTACTTTAGATGCAGCTGGTACGCCTGAGAAAGTTAATTTTTTAATGTAAATAATTACTTGTGGCTAATGATTTTTGTATGAGCAACACAAATATAGCACACATAGTGGAAGGAACCCTCATGCGGAAGAACAAAATTGAGAAGAGGTTTGGGCCTTTAGTTCTTTCTCACCATTGTCATTCCTAGTAAAATATGAATTAGCCAATATAATACAACATTTGCCTTACACCAGGATACTTCTCTAAGCACTTTGTACTTACTAACTTACTTAATTCTTACAATAATTCTGTGAGTTTGGAAGTATTATCACCATTTTATAAGTGAGAAAAGAGTAATTTTCCCAAAGGCGTAAGACTGGTAAATGGCCAAGCTAGAATTCAAGCCCAGGAGTCTGAATAATACTCAGTCATCTAACCTCTCTGAGCCACATTTTCTACCTAATTTAAACACACACACACACAAATATCTCAATAGTCTTATGCATTTTTATGAAATTAAATATTCTGAGATAACACTTTAAAAATGTTATCAAGAGTCACAGAACTTAATTTTATCTTGAAGGGCTGAGATGTGGATCAAGTGTTAGAGTGCCTGCCTAGCAAGCATGAAGCCCTGTGTCAAACCATAAGAAAATGGATCTAATTTTATCTCAAAATATGAAATGCTAAATAATAATTTTGTTGTTAGTATATGGTATTGAACCTTATTCATCATATATGATAGAGATAGAGGCTATATAAATTAATAGAGGTCACCCACATGCATTTCATTTAGGAGTAAGAGAAACTGACATCCTTATCAGAAATTGATTAGTCAGCCAGTAAATAATTATTGAACTTTCTATCTGCTCAATACTGCAGTTATTTTGTTTGCTATATAATAAACACTCCAAAACTTTGAAGCTTAAAACAACATTTATTAGCTCACAATTCTGTGATTTGGCAGATTGGGCTGGTCTCAGCTGGACGTTCTTCTGTCTTCACTGGAGCTCACTTATATGACTGTAGTTAACTGGAAGTCGATGACTTTAATCACTTGCCTGGTGGTTGGCTTCATTTTGGCTTGGCAGAAGGAATAGTGGGCTACATGTTATTCATCTTCCAAAAGGCTAGCCTGGGGGCTGGAGCTATGGCTTAAGTTGTACAGCACCTGTCTAGCAAGTACAAGACCCTGAGTTCAAACCACAGTGCTGGAGGGGGGAAAAAGTCAGATTATCAAAAGGCTATCCTGTTTCATTCACATCATAGAAATCATGGAGTTCCTAAGAAAAGAAAGAATTATGTCTAGGCTTGGAACTTGCACAAACTCATGTTCACTAGATTTTGTTGGTCAAAGCAAGACAGAACCAGCACAGGTTCAAGAGATATGAAAATAGATTTCATCCCCTGAACCTGAGATGGTTCTGTGATCCTCACTAAATACTGTGGCCATTTTTGTAATTCACCATATTCAGTGAAGATTATAATCATATGATCCCTCCATTATGGAACTTCAGCCTGGTGGTCATGGAAGAGGTTTGTATCTTGAAAATATTATAAAGGTTTGTTTGGTTTTGCTGCTTTTAGAGCCTGCACAAAAGATGAAGTTGTCTATTATCTCTACTTTGAAAGTTGATAGAGACCTCTGCATGTGAATAGATTCATTATTAACATACACTTTCTTGTTTTCACCTATAACTTATCCTGGCATACCTGGAAAGAAGGAAAGACAAGGAACTCTCTCTCCTCTTCCCCAGGGATTCTCAACACTGATAGCACATTAGAATTATTAGTGTTTAAAAAAATACAAATCTCCCCAGACCTTACTTTGGATCAATTATATTGGAATCTCTGAGATTGGAACCTTAGCATTGGAACTTTTAGAAGCTCCCCAAGTGAATCTAAAATATAAGGAAAGTTGAGAACCACTACTCTATTTAAGCTCCCCTCTCCAACCACATTAAACTCACACAGCCCAACTTTCATCCTTGTTTTTGCTCTCAGATTGAAAACCATCTTTGCCTTCTATACCCCAGATAAAAAATAGTGAAGAGGAGTGGGCCTTAGAGAAGACTTTGGGATGCAGCTAGTGTTTAGCTGGGTGTGATCTACCTGTTGGAGAGTATGGACTTGCAGGAAATAGAAGTTCTCTTTTTTTTTGCTTTGAAATAGATTCTTCTTCCTGTCAAATGATGAACTGCTAGAGATCTTGTCTGAGACAAAGGACCCCCTCCGAGTGCAGCCACACTTGAAGAAGTGCTTTGAAGGAATTGCCAAACTAGAGTTTACAGAAAATCTGGAAATCGTGGGCATGATCAGCTCAGAAAAAGAAACTGTTCCCTTCATACAGAAAATCTATCCAGTTAAAGCCAAAGTAACTCCCTTATGTTTTTGTTGTTGTTACTGTTCTTCTTTTCTCCATAACAGAGCAAACCAGAGAGAGGCAGAGAACATGGTCAAGTTTTGGACTCTAATTCTGGGTATGGAACAGTGAGTGGTTTGGAAAAGTTAATCTTTTTGGGTTTCAGTTTACCCATCTCTAAGATGTAGATAATACTAAAAGTCATGTTGACATATGAAACTTGTGGAGTGATCTCAAACAAACTCGATGTGGAGGCAGTAGCAGGAATCAGATCCAAATAACTGATACTGTTTAGATCTCCACATGCAGAGCCCAATAAAAAGTGACCCAGTTAGTTCTTGGGAACTTATTTGTAAAGGTCAATAAGACATCATAGAATCAATGAGAGATCTGAAGGTACTTAACTCACGTTTTTATGTATATGCCCCCCACTTTTTTTTTTGAGACAGGGTCTTGCTATAGCCCAGGCTGACCTCAAACTCATGCTCCTTCTGCCTCAGCCTCCTGAAAGCTGGGATTATAGGTGTGCACCACCATGCCTGGCTGTTTGTTTTTTTTATAAAGTGTAGATTGCTTCCATTCCTGCTGAACCTGGCAACATCTTTAAGTGGAAATAGGCAAGTATTTTTGGCTTCATTTTGACTGTTTTTGCCACTTGCACATATAAACTGCAACAACCAGAAGTCACACCACCAACTCAGACACCAGCCAGGTAGCTTACATGTGCCTGAAGTCCATGGCCACAGTTAACCAAAATTCTAAAACTTACTAACTTGTTGCAGTTTTGACTACCTGTGGAGCTTTAAACAAAATCTAAATATCTGGGTTGCATAACTGAGGATAGGGATCAGGTGTCTATATTTTTTAAAGATCTCCAGAGGACCCCACTACACAGGAAAGTTTGGGAACCACTGTAATAATGCATAAATTAGAACCGATCATTTTTTTAAAAATAATCTTTTTTTTTTCTTTTATTCATATGTGCATACAATGTTTGGGCCATTTCTCCCCGTTCCCCTGCCCCCTCCCTCTCTCCCCCTACCTCCTTGCTACCAGGCAGAAACTATTTTGCCCTTATCTCTAATTTTAGAACTGATCATTTAAAGGAACAACTTCTTTTATTAGCTGAAATACAGATATTTCATTTGCTTCCTAAGAAATTTTCTGTTTCAGAAAATGACAGAAAAGAAATGTGTGTTAAAAATCTATTGCTTCTTTAGGAGGCACACACTTCCTAGAATACTATAAATAAATGTTAGGCAAATACAGAATATTGACTTGAAGAGGTATCAACTCTTTGTTTTCTCTCTAGCCCTGTTGACAGAAAGTGCTGGGTTCCTTCTACAACTCTCCCTCAGGCTTTGGTTGACTTGCTGCCTCCTTCTGTTTGTCTTGCCCGCAGGGCATGGTGGAAAAGTGGCTACAGCAGGTGGAGCAGATAATGCTATCTAGTATGCGGGATGTTATTGGACTTGGGATTGAAGCATATACTATGGTAAATAAGAATTGGGGTACATGTGCCAGGGTGTTGATACTGTAAGGGAAGTTTTGGGGACAAAGTTTAAGTGGATCAGTTCAGTTGGCCCTTCTGCCTTCTACTGAACCCTACTCCTTGAGCCTCTCTCTTTTACTTGTGAATCCTGGCACAATAAACATATTACTGGTGAAACATTTGCTGTTAAACAACAAATTTAAAAAAGGGTTAGCAGTAGGTCCTTTCTTTCACGTGGAATTTGGGGTACAAGGTCTCTTAGATCCCCTTCCAATTCAGCATTCACTTGTGTTACAGTTTCCCTGAATGCCACAACTCATTAAGCCCCCAAAGCCTTAAGAGAAACAAAGCCTAAGAGATAAAGAATCTGTCATAACAACTCTTTAGCTAACTGCGAGCAAGGTTCATGTTGCCAGACTGAATTTTGTCCCCTCTACTTTAAATGCTTTTCTTACTTCCAGGCTTTTGTTCCCATTCCCAGGAGTCCTATCAACCAGACATATTTAGTCAATTTTTTACACTAAAGTATTCAGTACCAACCCTGCTGTCTGTCATAGTAGGGTTGCATTGTAAATGAAAGGACAATCCTTCTTCCTATGATACATTCTAAATCAAAAACTAAAGAAAAACAGCTTCCAGTATGAAATTATTTCATGCAAGTGGATCTATAGCAAGATTCAGCAAACTCTTTCTCTAAAGGGCCAGATGGACATTTCCACTTATGAGGGCCACATTCCTTTTGCAACTATTTAACTTTGCCTTTGAAGCACAAAAGTAGCATAGATGATATGTAAGTGACAAGCATGGCTATGTTCCAGTAAAACTTTATTTATAAAAGCAGGCATTGACAGATTGGTCTACAGGCCATCATTTGTCCACTCTTGATAAGGAGGTAAAGAAAACAAAGCGGAAGGAGGAAGACATGGATAACAAAACTGCAATAATATGTAATCATTAAAAACAGTAGTTATTACTCTGTCTGAACACCACTTTGATTACCACCATGTGAAGAATTGTTGATGAACACGAAAGAATGCAAAGTTGATGAGATTGTTGGTATTTTTTCTTTGTCATGAATTTTAGGGAGGAGGACATAAATCAGTAATCCTGAAGATGTTGAACCTCACAGTATCTGTGGGTGGAAGAGGATTTTATTTTTGTTGTCACAGTGAGGTGGTGGGGCACGTTTTTTACAAGGTCAGGTTAAATTACATATGAAGGACTGATCCTACAGCAAGCCCCACTGTCCCTTCCTAGGTTCCTCGGAACTCCTGGGTCTTGCAGTGGCCTGGACAGGTGGTTATCTGTGTTTCCTCCATCTTTTGGACCAAGGAGGTATCCAAAGCCCTGGCAGAAAACACGCTACTGGTAAGTGACCTACCATGGAGCTTGCAGAGGAGATCCAGACATCCACCAGGATTTGAATGACGAGTAATTGGAGTACTATGTTTTGTTTCCTAAACAAAAATAATTTGGGACACAGCATTACAGACACCAGAGTTCTTATGGGGACAGCAAGATGGAGAATTTGGAATTGGGGATGTCATGGAGGCCTGTAGTGCAGGACCATTCACAGTTTTTCCTGGACAGAAATCTGAGTTGCAAGATTTTAAGTTTTATTAGCCTTTCCTTCCAGGGGTCAAGTTAGCAGGATTTCCAGCAATAGAGACCCCCTGTCTTCTTCCTAGGCCAGAAGACTAGTGTTTTCCTCTCTTCCTCACTACTGTTACCTTCTCAGCTCTCCCAGTCCCAAACCTTGTATTTCCAGTCAATTGATGCTAGTGCTTGAGAGTTCAAGACCTGGATGAGTAAGTTCAAATCCTGACACATTCATTTGCTGACTGTGTGACCATGAGTAATTTACTTCACTCAAATTTCTGTCTCTTTGTCTATAAAAATTCAAGAAATTGCCACACCATGTTTTAGTATAGTAGGAGGATTAAATGAGATGCTGATAAATTATTCCCTACTTAGATGTTAAGCTGTAAACCCTGTAAAGAAGAAGCTATGTCTGTCCTGCTCACTGTTATATCTTCAGGGGTTAATGCAGCCACACACATAGTAAGTGCTCAATAAATATTTGTTGAATGAATGAATGGTAACTCCATTCCCAACCTTTCTACTGTGGTATAATTCCCCAAAATTGTCTCATTGATCCCTATTACTCCCCTATAGAATATTGGCATGGACCAAAACATATTTTAATTTACTACATTTTGTTTTATATATTAAAAACCAAACAAATTTTGGTCAAATACTTGACCAAAATTCAAATTTATACACATTCCATGTTGATGATTCTAATAGATATATTGCAAACTGCATTTATACTTGCAAATCACATTCATGTACATCATTCTGAACTTCAGAAGCTAAAAATTTATGATTTTTGTAAATGCATCTCTGTGCCCCAGTTTTCCTACCTCTAGACAAGGAGAATGTATTCCATCACACACCAAGCCCCGATATGTGTTCATGTTGAATGATGTGCATTGGTACTCTAAAGGAACCAGGTGTTGGCACGGGATAATCATCTATCCATCCACCCACCCACCTATCCATCCATCCATTCATACATTTATTGTCTCTTAACAAATATTTATTTGGCATCTGCTGTATGCTGGGACTGCTACTAGGCAAAGAAAATTAGACAGTCATTGTCCCTATCCTCATAGATTTATTTTTGATCTAGTGGGGAAAATAAAAAGGGTCTTATATAGGACTGTGATAAGGAAAGAACAGAGATCCAGGAAGTGAAGAAGTGTGAGAAGGGTACAAGAATTTAGAAGTATTTCCCAAAAAATAGTATCTAAGAGAGACCTAAAATATAAGTAGGGATAAGCAAAAGATAGACAGAGGAGTCTTTGCTCCCATTTCCTGCATGGGGAACAGGAAATGTTTCTCTCTCTTTTCTCCACACTGTTCCTCTCCTAATAAACTTTACTGTTACTTTTACAAAGTCAAAAAAAAAAAAGATAGACAGAAAAATGTTCCAGAGATGGGAAAAATGTGCAAAGCTTGAAATAGGAAAAGCATAATGGGCTGGGGTGTAGCTCAGTAGTAGAGAACCTACCTAGTATGTATGAGGCCATGGGTTCAATCCCAGCACTGCAAAGAAAGAAAAAGACAGTAAAAGAGGAAGGGAGGGAGGGAAGGAGAAGGAGAGGTAGGAGAGAGAGAGAGAGAGAGAGAGAGAGAGAGAGAGAGAACACAAGAAGAAGGAGGAGGAAGAGGAGAGGGAGGGAAGGAGGAAGAGAGGGACAGACATGATGCATTCCAGGAACTGAAGAACTTTGGTCTACAATGGCTGTGGAATGGGCAGTTAAGGGATCACCAGGAGCTTTTCAGACAGTCCAAGGGCAATGAGAAAACACTGAAAAAAAAATTTTTTTACTGTGTGCCAGATACTTTATTATTAATAGCAGTAACAACCACATAATTACATGTTGGATGCTTTATTCATATCAGTCATTATGCCACGTGCTTCACTACTCTATCTCAGTTCCCCAGTAAAATGCAGAGGTAAATCCAGATCTCTTGACAGACCTGTGCACTGAGACTCAGAGGCTTAAAGCCGTTGGCCAGGGCCACATTGCTAGACAGGAGGGAGGGGTGGGATTTGAATCTAGCATGGTCTGTTTCTTTTCCTTGTTTTTTACTTCTTCATTTTGAGATAATGTCAGGGATTACAAATCATGTTGCAAAAATAGTACAAAGACTTCTCATAAGTTGGGAGACAGAGAAATAAATAAACCGTTGGTCAGTGGTAGGAAGACATAATGGAGATACACACAGGAAGTGCACAGATTCAGGGAAGAACTGCAGAGAGATGGTCGCCTTTGCCCCTGGGATGGAGGGAGATGAAAAAGTGACCAAGCACACAATACCTGGAAAGGAAGATTTTGAAGAAATTCCAGGCCCAGATTGAGAAAGTGTTAGAAATTGAGAGATGATTCTGTGTTGGGTAGATCATTTACTACTAGGTTTTTGTTATGTCTTTCTCATTACTCCATCTTATCCCTTTGTATCTCTAAAATGTTTTGCCATAGGAAATAAAATAAATTGGCTTTTTGCAAAACATGTTAAAGAAAAAAACAGATTTCTCATATACCTTCAACCAGATCTTCCTGATGTTAACATCTGAAAATAACCATTGCACAATCAAAATCAGAAAATAATCATTGATACAATATTATTATCTTTTAAGTTGACTAATTTAAATTAAGCCACTATCCCTATCCCTACTAAATGTCTATTTTTCTGGTCTAAAATCTAATCCAGGAAGACATGTGGCATTTCATTTTCACATCTCCTTTAATCTGAAAAAGTTTTAGTTTTTTTTAATTGATTCTGGCTTATTGCATAATTCAGATATAGTAAAATTCACCCATTTGGCACAGGGCTGTAAGTTTTGACAAACACATGCATTCATGTAAACACCATCCTTTTTTTTTTCTTTTATTATTCATATGTGCATACAAGGCTTGGGTCATTTCTCCCCCCCTGCCCCCACCCCCTCCCTTACCACCCACTCCACCCCCTCCCTCTCCCCCCCACCCCCTCAATACCCAGCAGAAACTATTTTGCCCTTATTTCTAATTTTGTTGTAGAGAGAGTATAAGCAATAATAGGAAGGAACAAGGGTTTTTGCTGGTTGAGATAAGGATAGCTATACAGGGCATTGACTCACATTGATTTCCTGTGCGTGTGTGTTACCTTCTAGGTTAATTCTTTTTAAGCTCACCTTTTCTCTAGTTCCTGGTCCCCTTCTCCTATTGGCTTCAGTTGCTTTTAAGGTATCTGCTTTAGTTTCTCTGCGTTAAGGGCAACAAATGCTAGCTAGTTTTTTAGGTGTCTTACCCCTCCCTTGTGTGGTCTCGCTTTTATCATGTGCTCATAAACACCATCCTGATCAAGGTACAGCACAGTTCCACACCAGTCAAAAAATGCTTTCACACACTTTGTAGCCAACGGTACTTTTTCCTACTCTAAGCCTCTGGCAATTGCCTGTATGTTTTCTGCCATGTAGTTTTGCCTTTTCCACAAATCATAAAAATAAAATCATATAGTGTGTAGCCTTCCAAATCTACCTGTTTCAGTTAGCATGATGTATTTAAGGTTTACCTAGAGGTAAATGTTTGGGGGTGAGGGAAAGGGTGATTTAAGGGATGACATCCAGGAGTGTGACTTGGGCCATTGAACGGTTGATATGATGTTAGTCCCTGAACTGGTGATTGCCAGAGAAGACTCCAGCTTAACTAACTGTCCTTTTCTGTGCCCTGTCCAGAATTTTCTGCAAAAGAGCAATGACCAGATTGCTCAGATCGTGGAGCTGGTGCGAGGGAAGCTGAGCAGCGGAGCTCGGCTCACTCTTGGAGCCCTCACCGTCATCGATGTCCATGGTGAGCATGGAGACTTCCCCGGGCATTGGCAGCCAAGCTGGCCTCTCGGTTCTCCCCAGTGGAGTGGCCTAGGGTTTCCTAATTTATCAGGGAGAGGCTTCTCCAACTGAGAGTAAGGTGAGGGGTAGGGACAGAAGCCATTGCCAAAGGCTCTGTGTATCTCCATTTTACATTTCCTCCTCCCATCCAGAACCCTGTTCCCAGCAGCCTTCCAAAAAGAGATCTACTGAGACTGTTATGTCCAAGGCTCTTCTGAGTCACCAACTTGTTGAATTATTTTTTAGTGCTATCAGTAGTTAACATGTTTGAGTACTCACCAGGACCCAAGCTTTGTGCTAAGTGCTTGCATTAGCTCATTTTCACAGACAGTTCACAGATTAAGAACCTGCTGTGAGAGAGGTAAATAACTTGCTGAGAGGCACACATTAAGTAGGGGCAGAGGCTCCTCTGTCTGTCTCCAAACCTAAAGGACTGAGAATGGACAGTGATAAAGGGAGAGGGTAGTGAGAGAGGATGCCTTCCAGCTCTTCCTTTAAAAAAAAAAAAAAGAGTAGGAGGAAGAACTGGAATCTTTATATAAAACAAACCACCTCCACACTCACTACATCATCACCAAGGAAACCAGGGCTGGACCAGTCTGGTTGCCTGGGAACAAACAGCATTTCTCTCCCACGAATTGGGAAATAATGACAGTAGGAAATATTTACATAATGTTTTATATGATAGAGTCTCTCTCTCTCTCTCTCTCTCTCTCTCCACCTCCCCTCCTTTCTGTGTGCATGTGCACTCATTTAGTCCTCATAACTGTATAAGATGGATACTATATTATCCCCCTTTCACATATTGTACAACTGAGAGACAGAGAGATTGAGAAACTTGCCCAAAGTTACACAGCTAGTTCATGGTGGAACCAGAATTTGAACGCAGGTAGTCTCATTTCAGAGTACACACTCTTCTATTTGAATGAGGTCTTCATGCAGCAGACCATTCTCTGCCCAGCTCCTTGGGAGAAAGCAAAGATAGACTTCTGAGTGATACTACTGCTTGCTGGTTGGAGGTGGGCAAGGTAGGAGAGCCTGAAATAGCCTGCAGGGTAAGGAGTGACCTTGGTAGGATCCTCTTCTAACTGAAGAGTCCATGGAGTTAGGGGAATTCTGATGGCTCTTGTACGTGTGTTTCTGCACAGCTCGTGATGTAGTGGCCAAGTTAGCTGAGGACAGAGTCTCCAGTCTGAATGATTTCCAGTGGATCTCGCAGCTGCGCTACTACTGGGAGGAAAAGGATGTGAATGTGCAGATGATAACCACAGAGGCCTTGTATGGCTATGAGTACCTGGGAAATTCCCCCAGGCTGGTGATTACGCCCCTCACTGACCGATGCTACAGGTAAACTTGGGGGCTCCCTGCTTGAAGGGTGAGCAGAGAACTCCAAAAAGAAAAGACTTTGGGAAGAAGGTAAAGGGTGCTTTAGGTTCCTTACCTGCTATATTGTAGATTCTCAGATTTCAGAACTTTGTCCTTAGTCACCATAGTCCCACAGATACACATGAACACTAGGCATTCAGGCTAAAAATGAAAATCCAGTAGGAATCCCAGTGCAAATTGATATATTGGAACCAACCAGCAGAACACTGGAGTGACTGTGAAAATGACCTGGTGCTTAAATATGAAGTTCTACGATAGGCAAGACCTGAGAGGTACCTGGAGATACTTGGCCAAAAGATAGACCAGGCTGGTCAAGGTCCCAGATCAGATGCTCCAAGCTAGCTAGCCAGTCTGATGAAGAGATGCCAGCATTCTGTGCTCAAAAAAGCACTTTGCCACTGTCCTTGGAATTCCTAACATTGGGAACCTGAATTTGTGATCTTACCAATGTTGTGATGTTCAGATTTTCTTTGCTTTTGTATTCTACATAGTAGTGAATTTGTTTACATTATAAAAATAATAGTTGAAAGAATCCTCTCCTTTCAAAATCCTCAATCACTTGTTTTCTGTGTTTTATAATTTTCATTATTCATTTTTTCTACTCATTATTCAGCAACTATCTTTCTTAAAATAAATTTATTGTGTATTTTTAAAATATTCAACATACCATAAGCTATGTATATTAGCAAAATGATTACTATAGTGGAAAAAATAAACATATTTGTCATACATAATTATTTTTCCTATAATAAGAGACGTTATAACTGCTCATTTAGCAAAAATCCCAAATAGTCTTCATAAGCAACCATTTCTTGAACTTTCCTGTGAACCATGTATGACATCAACAAATCCTAAATCTAATTAAGGTTGGAGGACACATGTTCAGAACATTATAAGAGCAAGGTATAGTAGCTGATACCTGTAATCCCAGTACTCAGGAGGCTGAGGAGGAAGATCATGAGTTAGAGGCCAATCTGGGCTATATAGAGAGACTGTGCCTAAAGAAGAAGAGGTAGAGTAGAAGAAGAGGAAGGGGAGAAAAAGGAAGAAGAGAAGTACAAGATAGTGTGTTAAGTTATATAGGACTAGGGGCATGGCTCAAGTGTCAGAACACTTGCCTAGCATGTGCAAGTCCCTGAGTTCAACTCCCATTACCACACACACACACACACACACACACACACACGCATACACAAAGTCTTACACCAAGTGCTATGGGACCAGTTTTACCACATGATTCATTTCTAACATCTTGGCACCTACTATATGCACTTTCTTTTTTTCACTAAGGATATGGAACCAAATAAAAATATAGCTCCTGAATTTAAGACTAATTAATCTAGTAGGAAAAATGTTTTTTTTTCATCATTCCACTAACCCTGGTGATCTTTGGAATGTGGATTTTATGAGTATTTTTCACTTCTACTTGATTCTCTTATGTCTGAATGTTTGTATCCCTTATGTATGTATGACTGAATAGTCATACATTGGGACAAGTGGTTATGGGAGCCACCACACACCAAACTCTGAGATTATACTACTGAGTAAAACAGTACTTTTTTTACAGTGATGATATATTGGTCATATAATTATGGGGGAATTTTAAGCTATTTGTTTGAGTCAAAATAAATAAAAAGCCAGTATGTTTCCTATGTCTTAGGACTTGGACACTGAGTTTTTTTCCTTCCCCTTAGGACACTGATGGGTGCTTTAAAGCTGAACCTTGGTGGAGCTCCAGAGGGTCCAGCTGGAACAGGCAAAACAGAAACCACCAAAGATCTGGCCAAAGCCTTGGCCAAGCAGGTAGGGAAGTGCCATCCATCGCCACCCTTTCCTCCTGCCCTCTGAACTCCTGACCAGGACCATGAGTGTGAAGTTCAAGATAATTTAGTGTAATGGGCAGAGTGGAGCCTAGCTTGTTCAGTAGAACAAGAGAGGAGCTCCACCCCTGTTTCATGATGCTGGTGATTCAGATATGGTGGAATCTATTCTGAATAGGGCCTACATCCTCCTTCTTTCTAGTGTGTGGTCTTCAACTGCTCAGATGGTTTGGATTACAAAGCCATGGGGAAGTTTTTCAAGGGACTGGCCCAGGCTGGAGCATGGGCTTGTTTTGATGAATTCAACAGGATCGAGGTAACTCTGCTTCAGGGGGCCTTTTTTGGACTTCAGCTTCTTAATGACAGGGCCTGTCTCCTCTATGGCCCATGCATAGAGCAGATACTTAATGAACTAAACATAAGTAGCCACAAGGAGACAGAATGCATATTTTATACACATATCCCCACCTTCCTGTTAAACTCATTCATTCACTGACTCATTCAAAAATGTATTGAGCAGCTACTATAGGTCAGCAACTCTGCATTTGTTCATAATACAAAGATAAATAAGAAATTATGTTGCTTTCTAGACCGTTATGATCCAGTAAAGGGAAGTAAAAATTAAATGAAAAAGTAGAGTGTGATAGACATCTATCACAGATGTCTGTAGAAGTGGTACAAAGAGCACATCCCAAAAGAGTAAGCGATTAATTCTGTTTGGGAGAATGGAGATCAGGAAATGTAAACATGGAATTTGAACCAATAAACACCGAATACCTCTTCAGTGCCAAGCACTATGCTGTGTAGAAACAAAGATAAAATACTGTGGAAACTATTCACAAACATACACACACACCAGTTTTCCCTTCCTTTGTCAAAACCCCAAATCATGCTCCTAATTTTGAGCATGAAGATCTGGAAGAATTGATTGAGTTCTTCCTTTGCTAACTGAGGGAGCTGGGGTAGCGCTCTATCAGCTGGGTATTCTTGCCATAGGTAGAAGTGCTGTCTGTGGTAGCCCAGCAGATTCTCAGCATTCAACAAGCCATTATCCGGAAACTGAAGACCTTTATCTTTGAAGGCACTGAACTCTCTCTGAACCCAACTTGCGCTGTCTTCATCACCATGAACCCTGGGTATGCTGGCAGAGCTGAGCTGCCAGACAACCTCAAGGTAAACATCAGCATGCACTTATAAAGTGTGAGTGTACTTTATAGTATAGAAGCTTCTGCAAGTATACACCTGAGGGTCTCATAGAGAAGCCCAACATAGAAACAAGTGACATTTTTTCAGCTGTGATAAGCAATAATGAAGTGACAATGGTAGTAAAATAGTACTTGTCTGCAGAACACAGATACCCCAACAAGGTCTCATGGAGAAGCGAGAAACATACGTAATGACGAATGACAAACAGAAAGCAATGAACACTAGAACAAGGATCACCATTTCAACTGTCTGCAGGGGTCAGATTAGCAAGAGAAGCAAATGAGGCACAGTAGGACTTTGGTGAATGGCTTACCTAGAGGCAGCAACCACCTTTTAGCTCCAGACTACTATTGACAAGCGGAAGTTGTCAAGTCTCATTCTTTCCAGGAGAAGCTAGAAATTGAGTTTGTTAGACAAAGTCTGATTTTAAGATATTGGCTTGATGTAAAAAGTTACTATATAAGTGGGGCAGGGAGGGGGTCAAGGGGGAGAGATGGTGGGAGTAATCTAATCAATGTACAATGTAAGCTTATTTGGAATTGTCATAATGAATCCCCCCATACAACAAATATATCCTAATAAAAAATTAGTATAGGCCAAACAAAATAAATCCATTTACAAAACAGCATTGGATTTCAACATATAGGACTCTGGCAGGCCTAGGCTGGGCCACATGGAGCTACCCCTTGACTACTAAGCTGGTTAAGCCTGAGTAGTTTCCATACCAAAACAAGTTGTTCCAACCAACTACAGATAACAAGAGCACGTATTTGTCCCCATTGCCTATTGCTGTTCTTGGCCTTGGTCTAGTAGAAGGAAAGAGACTCTGAAAGAGAAGGGAAGATGGCCCTAGAAGGTCTTAGCATGCTGCTTTCATAGAAGGGAAAAATCCAAAGGAATGACCAGGTCTTCTCTTAATGGAAAAACATCTGTCACTCAGCTGCATGAAAAGAGTGGCCAGAGAGAGACTTCCAGACCTCCTTTATTGATTTATGGTACCCATGGGTGGAAGTAATAAGAAAGACCCAGCAACACCCACATCTACAGACTATACATGGTTCTCCACCTGCTAGAAATGCATTATGATTAGTGTCCTGGAATCTCATTCAGACAGATCCCTTCTTCTCCTCCAAAATGGAAAAGAATGAAGGAATTCCATGAAGTGCTCCTCTCCTATAGGTCAGCATAGGCCAGCAAGTGTCAAAGTAGAATGTGGGCCCATGTGTCTCATTTTTTACCACTCAGTTGTTATAAGCACCCCTTGTACCAGCCAACAACCATGTTAGATCTGCACAAGTGACTTTAACGAGACCAGAAAACACTGGGACTGGTATCAAGAAGCTTCTAATCTCAACTCTACCTCTAAGTAATTGGATGACTCACTTCTCTTAAATTTACAATAACTCACAGTACTCTAGTGCTCACTATACTCTACATTCATTTGTAAGTCCTTCACTTACATGATCTCATTTGTTCTCATGATAATTCTGTGAAGAGGTAAAGTTGTTAGTGCATTTTGAGATGAAAGAGCTGAGGTTCAAAGGGGTTATATAGCTTGTCCTACATCTAGTCAGTAGCAGAACAAGAACTCAAGATCTGTCTGACTTCAGGATTCTTCTTATGCATATTGGTCTTGCATTCCTAAATTACTTCCCATATTGAACACTGGAGTGATCCAACAGTTGAATGATGCTATGAGATGTCCTCATTTGTCATAGAACAGGGTGTTATTAGGATACCAGCACCTAGGACCTACCATACAGCATTGAGGGACCCAATACAATATCGTGTACCTGGACAAATCACTGGACAGGTCTGTGAGCAAATTATCTGACCTCTGAAGATAGTCTCTATATTAATTAATTCTCTGATCCTCCTTGATTGTCACTGAAGTGGCCTGGATGGTCATGCCTCTATAGTTATGCCTTCCCAAGTATTCACAGTATGTGTTCAGGTTCTCATTTGTTATTTCTTTTCCAGGCCTTATTTCGGACAGTGGCCATGATGGTGCCAGATTACGCACTCATTGGAGAAATCTCCCTCTATTCTATGGGATTTCTGGATTCAAGAAGGTATATTACATTAGTGTTTCAGTGGGCTCGAAATGCCCTTGAAGAGTGGCTTTTTTGTGTGGAGGATTCAAGGTGGATTGCCTATTGGAAGAAAAGAGAAAAACATGAGAAATTTGCTTTCTCTCGCTGGCTGATCTGAGAACATACAGCCCTGGTTTTGTTCTAACCCAATTCCTGACTGGGAAATGGCCTGCTCTCTCTTTAAAAGTAGCCACTTATATCATCCCCACTCCTCTCTCTACCACATCTATATCCACATTACTAAGTGGTTTAAGGCAAGACTATAAAAGCATTTGAAGTGATTCCAAAGTTGAAGGGAAATTTTTAATATTATTTAACTAATTTAATACTTTAATCAAATTGTTAGCAACATAACATTTATTGACTACAATCAACTAGGTACTTATTCAAGTATTACCTAGTTTTTCCAAGACACACACACACACACACACACACACACACACACACACACACACACATCATTTTGTGTTGTTTTATTCACACAACACATTCTACAAGGGTTGTGAGTAATCATTGTAAAGTGGTTTTTATTGACAAATTTCATTTTTGTCTTTTACCATAATCAATTTTTGTCTTTGTCATAATCAAATTTTTGTCACAACAGATGTCTCTTCAGGTGAATATATAGGTGTCCTTGTTTGTAATTCAAAGGGCTGCAGAAATTCTCAATAGAATTGCCACCCTTCCTAGGCCAAGAGGCTTCCTTTATCATATGAGGCTTTATTTTTTCTCTGGTGGACCTGGATTACATCAGTTTGCCCATTCAATTCACTTCTCTATTCAATCAACAAATCCTCATTGATCTACTTGTTCAGCTCTGTGCTAGGGGCTACTGAACAACACAGTCTTGATTTTTTTAAAAATCATATCTATTCTGTAAAGGGGATCTTCACAAGGGGAATGTGCTTCAGTATATTGCTTGGGGTAACCCTGACACCCAAATCCTAGTGGCTTAGCATGACAGAAGTTCATTTTTCACTCACTGGAAATCCAAATAGATGTTTATGATCATGAGCATTGCTCCCTAAGGGATGGTTCAAAACCCCAGGGTATTTACGTGATGACCACAGCACGTAGCATGGAGGCTCCTGACCACTCCTGGACATGGCATGTGTCACTTCCATTCATGTTCCATTGGCTAGAACACAGTAGCATGACCCTCCTGACTGTATGGCAGGCTGGGAAATGTGGTTCAGCAAGAATAAAAAATGGCCATACACATCAGTGTTCATGTGTATAGTGCTGAGTATATTACATTTTGAGTTGGTTTTCTGAATTAAAAAGTAAAATATAGCCAGGCATGGTGGTACTCATCTGCAATCCCAGCACTTGGGAGGTGGAGGCAAGAGAATCTCAAGTTCAAGGCCATACTGGGCTACACAGTGAGACCTTGTCTCACAAAATAAAGTACAATATTGAACAAAATTGTAATGTCAGAGAAGTGAAAAAAGGTGAATTACCTTCTGTAACCCTCAGACCCATTCTTCAGGGATTAATATTGTTAATAGTTCATGTATTCTTCCTATGAGCTCACATATCCATATTCATTCATACATATACATGAAAGTATGTAACATAATTTCATATACAGTACATGTTATTCATAAGTGTAGGCTTGCTTTTTTTTTTCATCCTAACTTAGAAAGAGAGCTATGTATCATTAGCTCATTATGGGTAAAAGACTTGTGAATGATAGGCTGGTCCATGAAGTTCATGGGCAAGTCTATCTCTGAAAAGACAAAGACATGGATGTGCAGACACATCTTTGCCCTCCTAGTCTTGCCCAGAAGATAGTTGCGACCTACCGTCTATGCTCAGAACAACTCTCCTCCCAGCATCACTATGACTATGGCATGCGTGCTGTCAAGTCTGTGCTCACTGCTGCAGGCAACCTGAAGCTCAAGTATCCAGAGGAGAATGAAAGTGTCTTGCTGCTCCGGGCCTTGCTTGATGTCAACCTGGCTAAGTTCTTAGCTCAAGATGTCCCTCTGTTTCAGGTATGCAGTGGTTTGGAACCAAACATTCAGGCTCAGTTTTGGCACCTTCTCCACATCTTCTTCTTTCTTCTCAAGTTTGAGTCTAATAAGCCAGCTCCATTTGCCTGATTCCCACCATCAATGTTAAATAATAATAGTGATAGCAATTATCCCTGTCTAGTTCCTAGTTTTAGTGAAAATGGTTTTGCTAATAGGATAGTATTTGCTGTTGGGTTTGGGTAGTTGTTTTATCCAATGTAGTTTCTTTTTGTAACTAATCTAATGCTTTTCTTCTTTACCCAGGATGTAAGCTTCATAAAGCCTAAATCATGACTATCTTGTTCATTCCCAACACAGTGACTAGAAAATAGTGCCATGGCCTCATTAAATATTTACTGACTTTTAAACTTTGGGGAAGGGAAATCCTGATAAACAGAATGATATTTGTAATTTTGGATGAGTTTTGGTATAGGAAAAATGAGCTTTGGGAAATCGTATGTTCTCCCTCATCTGCAGACTTTAGATCTAGTACAAATACAGCAATGTTGTTGGACTTGGGTTACATGACAAGGGAAGAGAACATACGGGAGGTATGGGGACAGGTAGCAAACCCAAAACATGAAAGCGTTTGATGTCCCCACTCTAGAGGAATTAATACAGAAACCTTAAAGCTACGGGGGTCAGCATGAGAAGTGGATCAGGAACCAGTGTAAAGAACAGTTAGAGATGAATCAACTTGGGTTGTAACACATTTGTACATGGAAGCAATGCTAGGAATCTCTCTGTATAGCTACCTTTAACTCAACTAGCAAAAGTGCTTTGTCTTCTTATTATGCTTATGTCTTCTCTTCAACAAAATTAGAGATAAGGGCAGAACAGGAAGCGAGGTGGGGGAGAGGGTGGGTGCGGGTGGTGGGGGGAGAAATGACCCAAACAATGTATGCACATGTGAATAAATGAATAAAAAAGAAAAAAGAAAAATGAGCTTTGGGGTTTTTCAAACATTTCTGCTATCGGTAGATTTCATTTGGGGAAAATATTACAATCATATACAATCACTTTCTCTTGAATTCTTACCAACAGGGAATTATCTCAGACTTATTTCCTGGCATTGTTCTTCCAAAGCCAGACTATGAAGTTTTTCTGGAAGCACTGAACGTAAACATCAGAAAGATGAAGCTCCAGCCAGTACCTTGGTTTATTGGGAAAATTATCCAGGTTAGTTCCTTATACCCATATGGGAATGTGCCTATTCTACCATCTGCTGGAGTCAGAAACGAGAAGGACTTGGGCCAGACAGAAAATGGGCTGGAGTTAAAAGATCTCTTGACCATTTCTTGTGACTTCAATTTTTGTTTCTAGGAGTTGAAGTTTAAAATACAACATTTTCCCTATGGCCACACTCCTTGGGGGTTTCTTTTTAATTTGGGAATGAAAAAGAGCTTCTTGGGGCATTTTACTTTAAATTACTTAGGACTTTCTCAGTTTCAAAGGGTAGAATTCCAACTCAAACTATCTTAATCCACAAAAGGGAATTTATTCACTTACCTAACTTGAAAGGTTTAGGAATGTGCTGACTTTAGGCATAGCAGGATCCAGGTTTTTAGATGTCATCAGGAATGTACCTCTCTTCATTTCTGAGCTCTGCTTCTTTCTGTGTGTTAAAGTTTATTCTACTCCCAGCAGCCTCAGGTTCAAGTCCAGCAGAAAACAAAGCCACTCTTTAAGTAGCTCCAAGAAATGTCTCAGAGTTAGCTTTGGATGGTTCTAATAAAGTCACATAATCACTTCTGACTCATCACAGAGATATGACTTGGACCATGGCTAAGTAGGGATGGAATTAGCTCCACCCAAGTCATATCAACTGAACCACAGGTTCTGGGTCCCCAGGGAGGATGAGGGTTCTGTTATCAATAGAGGACAGATTATATTGGGCAGGGGAATCACAGATGTCTTTGCAGACGTGGCCCTGAAGAACCTCCTTGAAGTTTCTTGCTAATCTCAGGCTTCCACCTACCCCCCTCCATGGGATTGCTTTCTATGTAAAACTAATTTACAAAGATAAATTGAATGAAATAAGCCCCAAATGCATGGTCTTTGCAGAATTACAGGTCAGAGAGACAAGAGACCTAAAAATACCATCTGTTCCAGCCTTCATAAGGACACAAATATGGGATTAATACAGACCTAGGTTCAAATCTCTCCTCCATCAGATTTTGCTGGGAGATTTTGGGCAAATTATTTCATCTCTTTGAGCATCAGTTTCCTCATCTGTAAAAGGAAAGGAGTAAAATCTCCCCCATAGAGTAGTTCTGAGAGTGTTAGATATTGTGCCTGCTACTTTATCATTATCATCAACATTATCATTTCCCAGAGTCATGCTATTAGTTGAAATAAAGGTTAAGGTAGGATTCAGGTCTCCAGATTCTGAGATTAGACTGCCCTGTGGTAAAAATAATGATCCCCGCCCCAGTATATCACCACATGAGCTGTTTGTTCACATGCTTCATTTAACCCAACATTGAATTCTAATTTATTGTTGATGAGGATTAGTATTTCCAATAATTTCTTATGAAATATCTTAAACATGAAAAAGAATTGAATGAATTATAAAGAGATCATGCATATATCACCTAGATTTTATAATTAACATTTTGTGATTAACATTCATCATTTACCCATCCATCACCCATTTATCCATCTTACTTCAAAGGAATTTATCTTATTTCAAAGGAATTTTCAGACTTTCAGGTGAACTTTTATGTAGCTTAGTACTGATTTCTAAAATAAGGTAACATTTTCCTTGGAACTACCTGTCCTTTATAACTTGATAATCCATTTCTGAGTATGACAAGGGGAAGGTAAGAGACCATTGAGTCATGGATGCCTTCCACTCTCTCATTTCTGATACATGACCAACCCCATTCACCTCTTCAATCTGAAATGTCTTTTAAACTTTCTTGAGTGTAAACCCTACTTGATGGTGGGGGTTTGTTGTTTTGTTCTCTGCTCAGTCTATGGCACCTACTGCTGGTATGAAATAGATACTTAACAAATATTTTCTGAGTGTCATTTGTCCCTTCCTCTATCAGCCCCATTGTTACTACCTTCACTTAGACCCTCCTTATCACTCATCTCCAAGGTGAAAAACAATGAGTACTTAATCTTTAAACTAAAAAGTGTCAGGTGTCCCCTTTTTCTGAGGGACTCAGAGTCAAAAAGGAGAGAGAGAGAGAGAGAGATAAAGAGAGACAGAGACAGAGAGACAGAGAAAAAGAAACATAAAATTTCATGTAAATACAAATGACCAGAGAATTTATGTTTCAACTATTATGGGCTGTTGCCACAGACAGAAAGCAATAATCAGAAAACTTAAGAAATGGGTTTCCAGGGCTGGGCATGTGGTCCACATCTATAGTCCCAGCTACTTGGGAGATGAAGAGTGGGAGGATTGTGGTTGGTGGCCTGCTGGGACAAAAAGTTAGCAAGACTTCATCTCAACAAATAAGCCAGGCATGGTGGTTCATTCCTGTCATTCCAACTATGCAAGAGGCATAGGTAAGATGATTGTGCTCCCAGGCTGGCCCAGGCAAAAAGTAAGACCCTATATAAAAAAATAACCTAAAGCAAAAAAAGGGCTGGGGGCATGGCCCTGAGTTCAAACACCAGCAAAAAAGAAAAGAAAAGGAATAAAAAGAAAAAGAAGTAGGCTTCCTCTTAGCTACTGATTCTTAACAGTAGGGGGTTAAAATCATGTGGAATGCCATTAATATCTTATAGCATAGTGCTTGGCTCAGACAACACATTTTTATCTATTGAGAGTTCCAGCCAAGTCAGAACAGCAATCAGGCCTCTAGAATGGAAACTCCAATAGAAATGCAGTTTGCAAAAGTGATCAACATTTCCTTTCTTGCTTTAAAAGTAAATTGCATATATAATAAATTATTGTAGACTATAGTTGATCTGCTGTGCTGTGGAACACAGGAGGCAATTCTTCCTATCTATTTTTTGGTACCAGAAATCCAGCCTCTCTCTGTCCCTCCTCCCACTGCCCTCTGAGTCTCTAGTGACTATCATTCTACTCTTCAACTCTAGTGAAGTCACAGATGCTTGAGGAGATGGAAGTACTAATTACCCTGACTTGAACCTTATACATGTATTGAATTTTCATACTGTACATCATAAACATATACAAATATTAGTATCAATTAAGTTTTTTAACAAGGAAATGGTGTAATGAAAAGATCAGAAGTGTTGAAGTCAGACATCCATGCGTTTGAACCTTAGCTCCTCATTGGAAAGCTGGGAAGAGTTCCTTAGCCTCTCTTAGGTTAGGGTTCTCATCTGTAAAAGGTGGTTGATGATACCTGAATAGATTAAATGAAGTCATTTGGACAATCACTTGATACTTAGCATATTGATAGGTGAAAAACAAAGAGTAGCTCCTATCCTTAAGCAATCTGAGACACATGTATATTTATTTATCCAAAAGCTATGTAAACAATAGATCACTATAGTGGATGAGATCATCAGTGATGGAGAATTCCCTCTCAATCCTTCATTCCTCATTGACTTTAGCTTGCAGTTTGGGGACCTTTGCACTGATTAATTTCTACGATGTCTCCTCCCAGATCTATGAGATGATGCTGGTAAGACATGGCTTTATGATTGTCGGAGATCCCATGAGTGGCAAGACCTCTGCTTATAAAGTGCTGGCTGCAGCTCTGGGTGATTTGTATGCAGGTAAAGCTCACGGAGGACAGGACTTCCTACTCAGTTGGCTGGCACCATGGAGATAATGCCAGGCTATGAGTTTTGCTGGCCATGGATCGTAATGTCAGAGCTAGAAACAGAACATGGGACACAGATGGAAAAATACAGGGTGGTGGAGTGTGGCTTCTACCAAGGGATGTTATGTGCATTCATGAAGGCTGGTGGGGTTTTCTCAAATGCTAAGCATGGTTCTTCAATGGGTCCTTAATAAGAGAGAATTGCCTGTCACTGACCTAAACAAAATCAGTCCAAAAGCAAGCCCAAACAATTGCATCATTTCTTTTCCCTTTATTCTCCATCCTTTCTTTCTTTCCCTTTTCTTCCCTTTCCCACTTTTCTTCATTCTCTCCTCCTCTTTCTTCTTCTCTTCCTTTCTTCCTTTCTACCTTCCTTTTAAGGTAGAGAATCAGAGTTCATACTTTTGAGTCAGACTCAAACTTGAGCAAATGACTAAACCTCTCTTATTCTCCATTTCCCCAGCTCTAGAATAGGATTGTTGTGAGATTTAAGTAAAATTTTGCAGATCAAGAACCTAGCACAGTGCCTATTCAACAAATGGAAGCTATGTTTACTGCCAGAAAAACAGTTCTAGGTTTTTTGTTTGTTTAAGCATAAAATACAAACCTGTGGTTTTAAAAAGCAGTCTGAGTTGCACATGTGTATACATATTCACTTCAACTACTTAATTTAAAATTGTTTTCTAATGATATTTGATGATTAAATTGCTGCTAGATTTTTCTCTTGAGATTTGGAAGACTAACAGCCTCAATAACTAATTTGGGCATTTCAATTTTAAGTACAGTGATAATTTTGGCATTTGAATATGGTTTAAGAAACTAAAGGAAGAGAACCAGGCACAGTGGCTCATGCCTGTAATCTCAGCTACTCAGGAGGTAGAGCTTGGTAGACTTATGGTTTGAGGCCAGCCTGGGCAAAAAGCAACTGAGACCCCATCTCAACAAATAAGCTGGGCATAGTTGCATGTGTCTCTAATCCCAACTACATGGGAAGTGTAGGTAGGATAAACATGGTCTGAAGTAGCCCAGGCAAAAAACATGAGACCATATCTGAAAAACAACTAAAGCAAGTGTATGTGGGTCAAGTAGGAGAACGCCTGCCTAGCAAGCATGAGACCCTGAGTTCAATCCCTAGTCCTGCCAGATTGTTTTTGCTTCAGGATTCTGTGGAAATAGTTCTTTATTTAGGGAATGGCTCATGCACTCCAACTTTCCCCTACTTTGAAGGATCATGTAAAAGTAACATTTTCTGTTATTAAATACACATTATGTGCCATCACCTATCAGTCTAAATATTCCAGTTCAGTCCTTGTACTCTAACAGTGCATTTCTCAGTGCACAAATGACACTTATTGGGAAGTTGAGAAAAAGATTTTAGAGCTAAACTAACCTTTGAGATAGAGAACAATAGCCACCATTTTTCAGAATCTTCTAACTTGTCAGCTGTTTTATCATCCTAGGCCAAAGCCAAGATTCTTAGGGTAACCATGACAACAAGGCACATAGAGAGCTGGTAAGTGGCACCTCTTATTTAGTGCTTGAGTCTTTTTAGGCCTGGTCTAATTTTTTTAGTCCTGCATCTGACAAGCACATTTGTCCAGTTTGAAATAAGACTCAGAAGAAAGCATGGTAAGAAACTAATGTCTATGATAACCCAACAATTTAAAACATTTTCTATCCAGATATCCCTGTGTATTATGGATTTAGCACATATTTCATAAAGACTCTCTTTGGGCTGAGCGGTACACTCCTGTAATTCTACCTACTCAGGTGAAGAAGGCAGGAGACGAGCCTGAGAAAAGTTAGCAGTGAAACCCTGTCTCAGAAATTGAAAACAGAGGCTCTCCTTGACTTGCATGTTCAGCAAGAGGTGGCATTGTCTCTTGTCTAACATTCTGGTCTCACCAAAGCTCTCGTAACTGCTGTTGGACCTTCTTGCCCAGCCAACCAGATGGAGGAGTTTGCTGTGGAGTTCAAGATCATCAACCCCAAGGCCATCACAATGGGTCAGCTGTATGGGTGCTTTGATGCAGTGAGCCATGAGTGGACAGATGGTATCCTAGCCAATGCTTTCCGAGAGCAAGCATCTTCCACGACTGATGACCGCAAGTGGATTATATTTGATGGACCAGTGGATGCTGTTTGGATTGAAAACATGAACACTGTTCTGGATGACAATAAAAAGGTAGCTTTTTATTCATGGCATAAATTCATTGAGGTGAGTGGTCAGAACTATAAAAGACATGAATTTGTTACACTATGAATAAATGCCCCCTAAGAGGATGACAGTTATCAATTCATGAATCATGCTTTGTGGTTAGAGACAATGTTGTACAGTGGTTAAAAGCTTTGATGCTGGCAACAGATTGATTTCCTAGGTCTCCCAATGAGCTGTGTTGTGTTGGGCAAGTCAAGTTACAGAATTTGATTTCCTGATCTGTAACAATATAGTAGAATAGAGTCATTGATAATTAGATGAGACAGTACATATGAAATGTGTTTGGGTTATTCCTTGCCATATAGCAAACTACTACTCTAATACTTAGTGGTTTAAAATAACTACTTTTTTTTCCTATGATTTTGTGGGTTGGGGTTTTTGAGAGTTCAGCTGTCTAACTGGTCTCAGGTTCTTGTGGTTTCACTTGGGATAACTAGAACCAGAAGATCCATGTCTAAGATGGCTTACTCACCCAGTGCCTGGGGTGCATTCCTCTGGCCTGTTTTTTTCTTTCTGTAAATGACATCTCATCTTCCAGGCTTGCCCATGTGGCCTGGGCTTGTCACCTGATAGTCTCTGGGAGGTAGCACTTGTAATGTGACTTCCAAGAGACAGGAAGTAAAAGTTTCCTAGCAATTAAGGATCATGCTTGAAACTGACATTGAATCACTATCTCTAATCCTATCAGTCAAAAAGTCACATGGCCTGCTTGGGTTCAAAGGCATAAGGAGACAGACTCCATCTCTTGATGGAGGTGGAGAAGGTCACATAAACATGCACGTGGAATGGGAGGTATTATTGTAGCAGTCTTTGGAAAATGCATCCTGCCTCAGTAAATATAGTAACACTAAAAATCTTGGCCTTGAGCCTACCTTCAAATCCTGGCCCTGCCATTATCAGCTGTTTAACCTCAGACAAGCCATTTAGTTTCTTAATGCCTCAATTTCATCATATGTAAGATGGGGATAACCACTGGGCACCAGTGGTTTATGCCTGTAATCCTAGCTACTCAGGAGGCAGAGATCAGGAGGATCGATGTGTGAAGCCAGCACCAAACAAATAGTTGCAAAACCCTATCTTGAAAAAGCCCAACACAAAACCATATTCTATTATATTTTTACAGATCAGGATATTAAATTCTGTAACTTGACTTGCCCAACACAACACAGCTTAGTGGTAGACATAGGAAATCAATCTGTTGCCAGCATCAAAGTGGAGAGTCTTAAGTGGTAGAGCGCCTGCCTAACATGAGTGAAGCCATGAGTTCAAACCACAGTACCACTAAAAAAAAAAAAAAGGAGATAACACTATCTGCCTCATGTTGTTAGGAGGATTTGATAAGAAAATACTTACAAACTGCTTGTAGTAGTGCCTGCCAGATAGCTAGTACTGTATAACTTCTCATTAAGATAATAAAATAAAATGTATCACTATTTCAAATAATAGTTCCTACACTGAATGTACACACTATCAAATCAAAATGTTTTTTCAGAATATTTAAATGTCACAAGCCCAAGAGTGAGTCAGGCTTAACAATGGAAGTCCTAATTACCCAAATTATACACAGAACTTTAACATGTAATTATATAACATAAAAATGGAAGTAAGTACTATTGCATGATACGGATTCTACTACACAAGCTAATGTACCAGTTGTTTTGAGATTAGTAGTACAGAGTCACACTCAAAGAATTTTCTAATTGTTCTTGGCTCTGCATATAAATCAAGCATTCACAGGTGTGGGTCTATTTTACTTTTCTTGATATTTAGAGATGACAGAGCTGGTGTTGTCAGCCCCATAACAGCTGTGACCTTCTTGGGGATACAAGCAGTGACATAGGGCCATGCAGGGCATTTTGGAGCCACAATTAGGATAAGCAGCAGAGATCTATTGTTTTTTCTTCCTCTCTGTGAGGCCAGGGCTCTGGCTTTGTCTCATAACTCACATACCTTTCTTGAGCACACATTAGCAAATGGCAAGTGGTATCCTAAGTGGATAGTCTAAGGTACGCCTAGGCACTGGACATCTTTGTACAAATACTAGGACTTCCAGTGGTCTTCCATTCCATTCCAGAGGAATCTAGGGACAGATTCTTGTCACTCCAGCCATGGACTAGTTCATATGGGAAGTTCAAAAAGGTTCTTTTGTGAGAGACTTGAGCAAATTAAACAGGATAAAGATGTATAATTAAGCTCTCTGTTAAAATACAGAGAAAGGAACCAAGAAACTTTGTAAGATATGATAACTTCCCCATTTTTCACCTAAGGTTGAAATTCAGTGATTTTTCTGTTCTCACTATCGAAAATTACAACTCACTCAGCCATGCAGAGCACTCTCCATCCCCTTCTGCTTTACTTTTCTCTATAACACTTTTCATTATTTTATATATGATACATTTTGCTTATCATCTGTTTCCTCCCAGTAGAATATAAACCCCAAGATGATGGGGATTTTTCCTGTTTTATCCTATGCATGTAGAACAGTACCTGGCAAATAGTAGGCTCTCAAGAAATATCTGTGGAATGTACTGAAACCAACTCTGTCTTCATTGAGACCTTCTACTGGCAGGTTATAGTTCAACCACTATGCCTGCTCCTACCCTTCTGTTTCACTTTCAGCTGTGTTTGATGAGTGGAGAGATTATCCAGATGAGCCCCAAGATGAGTCTGATCTTTGAGCCAGCAGACCTTGAGCAGGCCTCCCCAGCCACCGTGAGCAGGTAAGTCAGGGTGACTAGCACCTGGAGGGAAGGCCTGGCCCACTAACCCTAAGTAGGATGGGAGTGCTAAACACCCATGAATGTGATTAAGGTCTACCCTTAGACCTTAGTCCACCCACATCTTTTGTTCTCTTAGGCTTGTCATAAAATTAGTCTTCAACCCATACTGCTGGTGTAAATCTTAAATCTAGCTAGCCCTTTGGAAAAGGATTTGACGTTATCTACTCAAGTTGAACTTTAAATTGCCCATGACCCAGCAATGTTGCTCCTAGCTATGTACCTAAAAGAGATTCTTACCCATGAATAATAGGAGACCTATAAAAGAATATTCATAGTGGTACAGCTAATAATAACAAACACTTGAAACAACCTAAATGCCATTACAGGGATGAATTAATGAATTATAATATAATTTTAAAAATTGTAATATTTGTATTTATCATGCAAAATTAATGTGCTGCCCTGATATGGATAAATCTTAGGAAATAATTAAGGATAAAACCTAGGGTAGGCACAATGGCTCACACTTGTAATCCTAACTACTTGGGAGGTGGATATTGGGAGGTTAGTGGTTTGAGGTCAGCCTAGGGGGAAAAAGTTCATAAAACCCCATCTCAACTAGCAAAGGCTAGTACATTTATGCTAAACAGGAAGCATAAATGGGATTGTGATCCAGGCTACCCAGGCATAAACTTGAGACCCTATTCAAAAAATACCTAAAGCAAAAATGGCTTGGGGTATAGCTCAAATGGTAGAGCACCTACCTAGCAAGTGCAAGACCCTGAGTTCAAACCCCAGTATGGCAAAAAAAAGAAAAAAAAATCCTAGCAATATTTTGCATTAAAGCAAGATATTATGTACAACATAGTATCCCTACTAAATTTTTTTTTAAAAGACGTGTATGGGGGCCAGGCATGGTGGTATGTATCTTTAATCCCACTTACTTGAGAAGTATAAATAGGACTCTTGCAGTACAACACTGGCTCTGAGCAAAAGCACAAGATCCTATCTGAAAAACAAACTAAAGGCAAAAGGACTGGGGCCATGGGTCAAGTGGCAGAGGCCTCGTCTAGAAAGTGGGAGGCCCTGAATTTAATCCCTAGTATCACCCTTCCCTCCAGAAAAAAACACTGTAGGAACATACAGAATGCTATAAAACTATAGGAGAGGGAATGAAATCAAGATTCAAGATGCTGTATTACCTTATGTGGGGGAGCCCAAGGGAATAGGATGAGAGATCATATGGTTGGATGAAGTTTATTGTCGATGTCCATTAGGTTCTAGCATAGTGCTAGAACTGACTACAGTAAATGCGCAATAAATGTTAGCAGGCCGTAGTGAAAAACAAGAGATAACCTAGCCTGATTCGTTGTTTGTGTTCCAGGTGTGGGATGATCTATATGGAGCCCCATCAACTAGGTTGGAAGCCCCTGAAGGATTCATACATGGATACTCTGCCCTCCAGCCTCACTGAGGAACACAAGGAATTGGTGAGACCCTCGGACCATTTTACTGTCACCCCACCCACTCCACTGCCATTTCCCTACTCATCTTAAGGACTCTGTAGGCACATTTTTTACCTTCACAGTTCCAAGGCAAGAAGGAGCCGAGGGAATTCCTTGTTTGTCCCCAGATATCTTATTTCATGGCTGTTTGCCATTTTTCCAACTTTTCTCCTTCATGTGGTGGGGAGGGGCTGGTGCAGTCAATTCTCCTTCCTCTTCTATCTTTTCAATCATTCCTCAGCTCCCCAGTAGAGAAACCCAGTGCTGAGAAATGTTCTTTATAGTGTCATTCCATTGTCCCCTGAGCAGAGATGTCTTTAGAAGTTGCTCTAGAGGCAGATCATGTCCTTCTGTTCTGTCATTCCCCACCCCACTAGCCTACCCTCTACCAGGACAGATCTTGGACCAGTTAAAAGTGCCTTCTTTGCAGCTACAACAAATGACCAGTGATGAATACTTTCTTCTTGTCCTGAAAGAGACAGGAAAATTCAGGCTCTGCAGGGCCCTGACTACACTCTCAGACCAGGGAACAGAAAGGGAGAGACTGTGTTTGTGGTGTCTCTTGTCCTTCCCTGCAGTAGTAGACATTCTTAGAAAAGCCTCCACAGAGGAAGCCAAGAAGGGTTGCATTTACTCCACATGGAAACACTGTAGGGGATTGTGTAGGATACATGTATAGGCCTATTGTGTGTATACATGTATAATATATATGATCACATGCATTTATATAAGTACCTGTCCACATACATATCCAGGAACTGATTGTTTGTTCTGTCTGTCTGTCTGTCTCTCTCTCACTCTTTCTCTCTCTCTCTCTGTCTGGAATCTGCCAAGACCCCATGCTATAAAGTCCTTCAGGGACTCTCAAATGCCCAGAGCACAAAGTCCAACTCCTTAACAGGTCTTGGGATAACTTGAGCCCTGCCCAACTTTGCAACCTCTTCACTGATTCTCTCTCTCTAGCCCCAGCTCACTATCCACCAGACATCCTGTCTTATTTCCATTGCTATTTTCACCACCTCAAGGCTTTTGCACATTTTATTTTTCATACAGGAAATCTTGTCCCAATTCATCTCATAAGTAGCTCACCTTGGTCATCCAGGTCACAGTATAAAGGGCCCTTCCTCTAAGAAGCCTGACTGGTCCCTGACTGTCCTTGTTTAAGCCCTTCCTGATATTCTCCATTGTAACACTTTCGTTTCCTGATAACATGTTCCATGATCTGCATCTTATTTATTTCCTTGCTTGTTCAGTCATTTATTGTCTTCTCTGCCTCTCAGATTGGGAGTTAGCAGGGTCCTTGTCTGTGTTGTCTGCCATTTATCTCCAGTACTGGTTACTACAATGCAATTAATAGATGTTCAATAAGTATTTGTTTACTGAAATAATACAGATGCTCCTCAACTTAAGATGGAGTATGTCTTGATATACCCATCACACATTGCAACACCATACACTGTAGAGTATCTGTTATTTCCCCTGGGATCACATGGCAAACAGGTAGCTGTGGCTGGCTGCTGCTGCCCAGCATCATGAGGAGGGAATATTGTCACTGTAGCCCAAATAAAGATCAAAATTTAGAATTTGAAGTATTTAAATCTTGAAGTACTCTCATAAGTAATCAGTAATCTTACCAACATCTCCAGCTTTCTGAGAAAGACCAAGCTCTTAAGAGTTCAGACCCTTTTAGATAATGTCTACAAATCTCACAAAGCTTTCTACTCTCAGGTCAATGACATGTTCATGTGGCTTGTTCAACCCTGCCTGGAATTTGGTTGCCTTCAGTGTAAATTTGTAGTCCAAACATCTCCCATCCATTTGGCCTACTCAATGATGAGACTGTACTCCTCTCTGCTTGGTAAGTGCCATGTGAGGACTGGATGTGCCTTGTCTTTTTTTTGTCTGCTTTCATCCTTCTTTTGTCCCTCTTGAGTTATAATGAGACCAACTGTGTGGTCAGGAACAAGCAAACCTTGAATTGCAGAGAATGGAGTTTCGTGGAAAGAGCCCATGTGTTTTGTCCTGATCTGATACTGATTTCTTTTGTTCTTGTTCTTTTGCAAAGTACCCTATCCTTCCTTTGCCTAAGGTTCCTCATCTACACAGCAGTAGTAACAATTCCTGTCCCTATTTACCTGGCAGGAGATGAATTTAGATAATACATGCAAATATATCTCAGAAAAAATATTCTGGAGAGGTTAGATTGACTTCAACATAATGCATGTACAGGTATAATACCAAGGCAAAAATCCCACTGACAATGAATAGATACCTAAACAATGAAGAACAAGAATGAAAAACAGGTCACACTTCGGGAAGGGCACTAATGAGAGGGGAGGATAAAAGAAGGAAGTAAATAAGATGAATGTGGTTGATGCATTTTCTGTACAAGAATGAATATAGAATATTTAAACCTGTAGAAATCACCATAAGAGGACCAAGATAGAAAGGAGAATAATGCAGGGAATGAACCAATTTTGGATGTAATACTTATATACATGGAAATGTCATAAAGAAACTTCCTGTATAGCTATCTTAAACAAACAAAAAATGTCCTTTTTAAAAAAAAAAAGGAAAGGAAAGTAAAACAGGTCCTGTCTGGGGGTTGGTACCAGTGGGAGGGAGAAGAGCATAAGGAAAGGGTGAGGGAGGATAAAAATAAAAATGGTGGAAATACTATGTATTCGTGTATAAAAATGGAACAATGACACCTATTGAAACTGTTCTAAGAAGGGAGGGGGGATAAAGGAGAAGGATGGAGGGGGTGAATAACTAAGATATATTGTAATTACTTTTGTAAATGTATCCCCAGTACAACAATAATATGCTAATAAAAAAGAAAAATATTCTGAAAAAATATAAGAAGTTTTCAAATATTAAGAAAACCAACATAAAAATATGAGTGTACAAAGCACATAAATATACTGCAAGAGAACAATCACACTGGTCTCCAAATCTAGGGAATTTCTTCAGGACATTTAAAACAATGCTTTTGTGATTTATGTACTTCCCAAGGTACAATCATATATCTCCATAACTGTTCCACACAAATCAGATTTCACTGAATTCTATTGCAAATGGCAAAAGAGAACCTTTATTAGATGCTGTTTCTGTTTCCAGATGGCACTTAACTCAAACTCAAGACTACTCTTCTTTACAGCTTCTGATACTTGAACATATTTTCTCAGCTCATTTTCTTCCAAAAACATTGTACATATAAACAAAAAAAACCTTGCACATAGCTAACAATTAAGTAGAGAATTTCTAAATGATATTTGATTTTTTAAAAAATTAAAAATTTAGACTTTCTTAGAAATATACCAATTATGTGCCATGCCATATATTTGTATTTTTATTTGTAAATATTGCATATTTTCCCAAGCTCCATCAACTATTCTTATAGAGTGTCTCTGAAGAAAGAAGACACCAGGATGAGAAATAGACCACTGTCCTGAGTGATCTCATCTTTTGCCTTCTCAAATCTAAAACAGTGAAATCCCTCAAAAATAATCAAACGCACACAACTAATAAAACTGGAGGAGATTCCAAGATGGCGGCTAAAGGTAGGAAGCAGAAAGTGACCCTCCTATAGTGAAATATTGGAGAGACGCTGGAGACACACTTTGTAGGCATAATCACTGAGAAAAGGCATAACTTTGACCCCTCCACATCTCCAGCCGGTGCAGAGAATCTCCACATTAAACTGAGAAAGGAGGAGGGCCCCTGGTGCCCATACAGCTTGGGAAGACGTGGACCAGGTGAGCTTCGTGGTACCACGGTACCCCAACAGACAAGCCTGGGCCAGAGCAGCATAGCCCCCTGGACAGACTGACCTCCACCCGGGAAAAAAAGAGAAACTGAGTAATAAGCAATAAGAACAGTTAAGACACGCTGGAAAGAGGGTGGGGCGCCCTAAGCGCTGAAGATTGGGGGAAGGGACCCCTTCCCGGGACTGTAAATAAACAAGCCGGGTAGGCCGGAGAGCCTCTGGCGGGAGCAGGGCGCGCACCCACCAACCAGGAGCGGGGAAGCTTGTGAGAATGGAGGAGGGAGGAAAACTCCACAGGAGAGAAGGGAAGACCCACTTCCCACGTGAACTGTAAATAAACACCACGGCCGGCAGGAGCAGCAGCACTGCCCAGTAAGCAGGAGCAAGAAAGCTGAAAGTGGCAGTGGGAGGAAAACTTCAGAGGAGACGGGGGAAGACCCACCTCCCACAAGAACTGTAAATAAACACACAGGCCTGACAACGCGGCAGCAGTGTCACATTTCCCAGTGCTTGGAAAGGGGAAAGCCTGTAGCAGAGGCTCCCGCACAGGAGAACTCTGAGCAAACAAAGCCTGTGGGACCAGGTGAGTGCTAGCTCACCCCAGAGATCTGCATAAGTAATGCCGCCAGCTACAGGCTGAGAACAGCAGGCAGGCAAGCCACAGTTGCAGATACCACTCTCAGAACTGCCTCCAGACGCTTTTTTTTCTTTTTCTCCCTACCTTTGATGAGAGAACAACCGAATTACACCTGCAAGCCGAAAAACTTACTGAAACTGTATTGCATTTGAACTTGGGACACTTGGTGGGGCTTTTGTGTGTGTGTGTGTGTGTGTGTGTGTGTGTGTGTGAGTGTGTGTGTGTGTGAGTGTAGTTTTGTTCTACTTTATGCATCCCCTTTGATGAGACAACTACAGAACAACATCTGAGGCACCAACTCCAGGACTGGAGATTGAGACGGACACCCAAATTATTAAGACTGAAACTGCATTGCATATAAACTTGGAAGGTTTTTGTTTATTTTTTCTTTTTAATTTTCTATTTTCCATTTTATTTTAATTTAATTTTATATATAGATAGTTCTTTCATTTACTTCTTTTTTATTTTTTTTAATCTTTGATTTTCAATCCTCTCTCTTTCTCTAATGTCTGTTCAGCTTACTGTCGATTAGTACACTAACACTCCCTGTTTATACCTTTGAAACTCTCTTGTCTGATACCTTGCTCTGCTTTCTCCCTCTTGTCTGTATATTTGTTTTCCCCTTTTCTTTAACTTCTTGCTTTCCATCTCAGCTCACCCTTCTATTCTAAATATTACCACTGTTCTTATTACAAGCTAGAAAATACTTAATTGCACACAGTACAGGGACAGTAACAACACCAACGACAATGACGGGAAGACAGAAAAAACAGGGAAACCAGTTTCCCCACAGCAAAAAATTAGTACAGGAACCAGAGGGGAATGAAGAGAACAAAAACTCAGATCCAGACTCCAACAAAATGAAGATAAACTATGCCAAAGGACCCAATGAAGCCCACAAGAATAATTTAAAAGAAGACATACTACAAGTACTCAATGAGAATTTTATAGAGATGATACTGGATAGGGTCAACCAAAATGTACAGGAGACACTCAAGAAATTCCAAGACAATAAAAATAGAGAATTTGAAAAAGCAAAAGAAGAAATAAAGGAAACCATAGAAGCACTGTATAAACACCAAAGTGAAAGAGAGAACACAATGAATAAATGGATAAATGAACTCAGGACAAAAATAGACAACATTAAAGAAGAAAACTGCCAGGATATGGAAAACCTCAGAAAAAAGAACGAAACAGAACTGCAAAACAAAATGGAAGGCCAATCCAGCAGAATAGAACAAACAGAAGACAGAATCTCAGAACTTGAAGATGAAATGCTAATTAAAGAAAAAACTGAAGAACTATTAATTAAACAACTCAAGACCTGTGAAAAGAAAACGCAAGAACTCACTGACTCCATCAAAAGACCAAACTTGAGAATCACGGGCATCGAAGAAGGAGAAGAGGTGCAAGCGAAGGGAATGCGTAACATATTCAACAAAATAATAACAGAAAATTTCCCAAATCTAGAGAAAGATATTCCCATACAAATGCAAGAGGCCTCCAGGACACCAAACAGACCAGATCAAAATAGAACTACTCCACGACATATCATCATTAAAACAACAAGTTCAAAAACTAAGGAAAGAATATTGAAGGCTGTAAGAGAGAAAAAACAAGTAACATACAAAGGTAAACCCATCAAAATCACAGCAGACTTCTCAACAGAAACATTAAAAGCAAGAAGAGCATGGGGTGAGATCTTCCGGGCACTGAATGAAAATAACTTCAACCCGGGATACTCTACCCAGCAAAGCTATCATTCAAAATAGATGGAGCAATAAAAGTCTTCCATGATAAGCAGAAACTAAAACAATATGTGACCACAAAGCCACCATTACAAAAGATTCTGCAAGGGATCCTGCACACAAAAAGTGACACCCAACTTACCCATGAAAAGGCAGGCAGCACCAAACCACAGGATAAGGAAAAGCAAGACAGTAGGGAGTAACACCAAGTTAGGTACACACAATCAAACCTTCAAACAACTAAGACAACTAAATGGCAGGAATCACCACATACCTATCAGTACTAACGCTTAATGTTAATGGACTTAATTCACCCATCAAAAGACACCGTTTGACAAAATGGATTAAAAAAGAAGATCCAGCAATTTGTTGCTTACAGGAGACTCATCTCACCAACAGAAATAAGCATATGCTTAGGATGAAAGGCTGGAAGAAGATTTACCAAGCCAATGGCCCCCAAAAACAGGCAGGAGTAGCAATACTTATCTCTGACAAAGTAGACTTCAAACCTACATTGATCAAACGAGATAAAGAAGGACATTCCATACTAATAAAAGGGGAAATAGACCAAAAGGAAATAATAATCATCAATCTGTACGCACCCAATGTCAACGCACCCAATTTCATCAAACATACCCTGAAAGACCTAAAAGCATATATAAACACCAACACAGTGGTTGTGGGAGACTTTAACAACCCATTATCATCAATAGATAGGTCATCCAAACAAAAACTCAATAAAGAAATCCAAGATCTAAAATATGCAATAGATCAAGTGGACCTAGTAGATGTCTACAGAACATTTCATCCAACCTCTACACAATATACATTCTTCTCAGCAGCCCATGGAACCTTCTCCAAAATAGATCATATCCTAGGGCACAAAGCAAGCCTCAGCAAATATAAGAAAATAGAAATAATACCATGCATACTATCTGACCACAATGCAGTAAAAGTAGAACTCAACAACAAAAGTAAAGACAAAAAATATGCAAACAGCTGGAAACTAAATAACTCATTACTTAATGAAGAATGGATCATCGATGCAATAAAACAGGAAATTAAACAGTTCCTGCAAGTCAATGAAAATGAAAACACAACCTACCGGAACCTATGGGACACAGCTAAGGCAGCCTTGAGAGGAAAGTTTATAGCCATGAGTGCATATATTAAAAAGATTGAAAGATCCCAAATCAATGACCTAATGATACATCTCAAACTCCTAGAAAAACAAGAACAAGCAAATCCCAAAACAAATAGAAGGAGAGAAATAATAAAAATAAGAGCTGAAATCAACGAAATAGAAACCAAAAAAACCATACAAAGAATTAACGAAACAAAAAGTTGGTTCTTTGAAAAAATAAACAAGATCGATAGACCCCTGGCAAACCTGACTAAAATGAGGAGAGAAAAAACCCAAATTAGTAGAATTAGGAATGCAAAAGGGGAGATAACAACAAACACCATGGAAGTCCAGGAAATCATCAGAGACTACTTTGAGAACCTATATTCAAAGAAATTTGAAAATCTAAAAGAAATGGACAGATTTCTAGATACATATGATCATCCAAAACTGAACCAAGAGGAAATTAATCACCTGAATAGACCTATAACACAAAATGAAATTGAAGCAGCAATCAAGAGTCTCCCCAAAAAGAAAAGTCCAGGACCTGATGGATTCTCTGCTGAATTCTATCAGACCTTTAAAGAACAACTGATACCAACCCTCCTTAAACTGTTCCACGAAATAGAAAGGGAAGGAAAACTGCCAAACACATTTTATGAAGCCAGTATTACACTCATCCCAAAACCAGGCAAAGACACCTCCAAAAAGGAGAACTATAGGCCAATCTCCTTAATGAACATTGATGCAAAAATCCTCAAAAAAATAATGGCAAACCGAATTCAGCAACACATCAAAAAGATTATTCACCACAACCAAGTAGGCTTCATCCCAGGGATGCAGGGGTGGTTCAACATACGAAAATCAATAAACGTAATAAACCACATTAACAGAAGCAAAGACAAAAACCACTTGATCATCTCAACAGATGCAGAAAAAGCCTTTGATAAGATCCAACATCATTTCATGATAAAAGCTCTAAGAAAACTAGGAATAGAAGGAAAGTTCCTCAACATTATAAAAGCTATATATGACAAACCTACAGCCAGCATTATACTTAACGGAGAAAAATTAAAACCATTCCCTCTAAAATCAGGAACCAGACAAGGATGCCCACTATCTCCACTCCTATTCAACATAGTACTGGAATTCCTAGCCAGAGCAATTAGGCAAGAAGAAGGAATAAAAGGAATACAAATAGGTAAAGAAACTGTCAAAATATCCCTATTTGCAGAAGACATGATCCTATACCTTAAAGACCCAAAAAACTCTACTCAGAAGCTTCTAGACATCATCAATAGCTATAGCAAGGTAGCAGGATATAAAATCAACATAGAAAAATCATTAGCATTTCTATACACTAACAATGAGCAAATGGAAAAAGAATGTATGAAAACAATTCCATTTACAATAGCCTCAAACAAAATCAAATACCTAGGTGTAAACCTAACAAAAGATGTGAAAGACCTCTACAAGGAAAACTATACACTTCTGAAGAAAGAGATTGAGGAAGACTATAGAAAGTGGAGAGATCTCCCATGCTCATAGATTGGTAGAATCAACAGTAAAAATGTCGATACTCCCTAAAGTAATCTACATGTTTAATGCAATTCCCATCAAAATTCCAATGACATTCATTAAAGAGATTGAAAAATCTACTGTGAAATTTATATGGAAACACAAGAGGCCACGAATAGCCAAGGCAATACTCAGTCAAAAGAACAATGCAGGAGGTATCACAATACCTGACTTCAAACTATATTACAAAGCAATAACAATAAAAACAGCATGGTAGTGGCACAAAAACAGACATGAAGACCAGTGGAACAGAATAGAGGATCCAGATATGAAGCCACACAACTATAAGCAACTTATCTTTGACAAAGGAGCTAAAAATATACGATGGAGAAATAGCAGCCTCTTCAACAAAAACTGCTGGGAAAACTCGTTAGCAGTCTGCAAAAAACTGAAACTAGATCCATGTGTATCACTCTATACCAAGATTAACTCAAAATGGATCAAGGATCTTAATATCAGACCCCAAACTCTTAAGTTGATACAAGAAAGAGTAGGAAATACTCTGGAGTTAGTAGGTATAGGTAAGAACTTTCTCAACGAAACCCCAGCAGCACAGCAACTAAGAGATAGCATAGATAAATGGGACCTCATAAAACTAAAAAGCTTTTGTACATCAAAAGAAATGGTCTCTAAACTGAAGAGAACACCCACAGAGTGGGAGAAAATATTTGCCAACTATACATCAGACCAAGGACTGATAACCAGAATATATAGGGAACTTAAAAAACTAAATTCTCCCAAAACTAATGAACCAATAAGGAAATGGGCACGTGAACTAAACAGAACTTTCTCAAAAGAAGAAATTCAAATGGCCAGAAAACACATGAAAAAAATGCTCACCATCTCTAGCAATAAAGGAAATGCAAATTAAAACCACGCTAAGATTCCACCTCACCCCTGTTAGAATAGCCATCATCAGTAACACCACCAACAACAGGTGTTGGCGAGGATGCGAGGAAAAAGGAACCCTCTTTCACTGTTGGTGGGAATGTAGACTAGTACAACCACTCTGGAAAAAAATGTGGAGGCTACTTAAAAAGATGGACATCGATCTACCATTTGATCCAGCAATACCACTCTTGGGGATATACCCAAAAGACTGTTACTCCAGAGGCACCTGCACATCCATGTTTATTGCGGCACTATGCACAATAGCCAAGTTATGGAAACAGCCAAGATGCCCCAGCACTGACGAATGGATTAAGAAAATGTGGTATCTATACACAATGGAATTTTATGCAGCCATGAAGAAGAACGAAATGTTATCATTCGCTGGTAAATGGATGGAATTGGAGAACATCATTCTGAGTAAGGTTAGCCTGGCCCAAAAGACCAAAAATCATATGTTCTCCCTCATATGTGGACATTAGATCAAGGGCAAACACAACAAGGGGATTGGACTATGAGCACATGATAAAAGCGAGAGCACACAAGGAAGGGGTGAGGATAGGTAAGACACCTAAAAAACTAGCTAGCTTTTGTTGCCCTTAACACAGAGAAACTAAAGCAGATACCTTAAAGCAATTGAGGCCAATAGGAAAAGGGGAACATGTACTAGAGAAAAGGTTAGATCAAAAAGAATTAACCTAGAAGGTAACACCCACGCACAGGAAATCAATGTGAGTCAATGCCCTGTATAGCTATCCTTATCTCAACCAGCAAAAACCCTTGTTCCTTCCTATTATTGTTTATACTCTCTCTACAACAAAATTAGAAATAAGGGCAAAATAGTTTCTGCTGGGTATTGAGGGGGGGGAGAGGGAGGGGGCAGAGTGGGTGGTAAGGAAGGGGGTGGGGGCAGGGGGGAGAAATGAACCAAGCCTTGTATGCACATATGAATAATAAAAGAAAAATGAAAAAAAAAACTGGAGGCTGAGCTTGAATGCACATGTAGCTGACTCCAAAGCTCTAAGTTTCTATCTATCAATGCTAAAATGCAAGAACAAGGTCTTAAGATGACTAACACTAAATGCCTTTTATTTTGAAATAATTTTAGACTTACAGAAAACTTGCAGAAAAAATACAGAGAATATAGAGCTTTCACCTAGCTTTCTTGAATGCTAATATCTTTTATGGACAAGGTATAATTACCAGAACAAGGAAAATTGCTACTATACTACTAACTAAACTGTATACTTTATTTAAACATCACCAGTTGTTCCACAAATGTCCTTTTTGTGTTTCAGGATCCAATTTGAAATGCCACATTGCATTTAATTCTTGTATCCCTAGTCTCCTCCAGTCAGTCATTCCTTGCCTTTGGTAACCTTGCCACTTGATAAGTAATGGCCAGTTATTTTGTAGAATGCTTGTTAATTTGTTTGCCTAACGTTTTCTCATGATTAGATTGAGAAAGAAGTGGTTATACATATATCTTTTTACTAGTGAAGGCTGTAACTGAAGTTAACTTTGGTTAGAATCTCATTTCTCTAGCATCCCATCATGTTACTGTTGTTTTTCTTTACATATTGTAAATAGCTTAGAGAAGATATTTGGAAACTATGCAAGTATCCTCAAACTTATACCCATTCATTTGAGTATTTATTGGTGCATCTTGCCTATTGCAATTATTATGGTGTTTACTTAATGTTAATTTTCTATTTCAATTTCTATTCCTTCTACATTTCTAATCAGAATTCTTCTAGAAGAAAGAGATACTCTTCTTCCTTATTAAATTATTTATTGATCAGAGTATGTACTTATATTTATTTTATTCTATAGGTTATAACACAGTGTTATAATTATTTGTTTTGTTATTTAAATGGCTTTGACCATTGGAAGCTCCTTCAGGTTGCCTACTGTGTTCTTTCAGTATGTCTCTATTCTTTCTCAAACATGACTTTATTTTCTGACACTACAGTTTGCTTGTGCTCTCCCTGGTTCACCCTGTAATCAACCACTTCTCTAAGCAACCCTGTTTATATTGAAGACTAGGTTTTAGAAACAAAGACATGGGCACTAGAGGTGTTCACTGTTACTGAAGAGGAACTTCAGATACTTGTATGTGCTGCAGTGGAGAAGAGAAGGAGAGAAGGCAGTAAGGGACTAAGACTGAAAGACCCAGGTAATAAAAATGCAAGACTCCTGGGCAGTCTGGGTATAAGGAAAAAGCCTTTGGTGGGAGAATAAGAAAGAGGAATGATAAAGGGAAGGGGACTTCCTTTTAGACTTTGGATTTGGGCTGGAGCTCAAATGGTAGAGCACTTGCCTAGAAAGCACAGGGCCCTGAGTTCAAATCCCAGTACTAGAAAGGAAGAAAGGAGAGAGAAAGAAGGGAGGGAGGGAAGGAAGAAAGGAAAAGAAAAGCTTTTTCTTTCTTTTTTTTTACCTAAAAGAGGGAAGTCTTCTTTACCACTTAGTTACCCAAAGTAGCAATAATAAGAAATATTGCACCACCAGGAAGCTCATTAGAAAAGGAGAATCCTGGACCAACTAAATCTGAATCTGCAATTTTTCAAATTTCCAGGAGATTTTTGTGTGTGTTAGAGTTTAGAGCACACTGGAAATGTGGTGAAGAGCTTGGGTTTTAGAGTGAGGCAGGTTGAGACCTAGATCTTAGCTTCATTATGTCTAAGCTGCATAATCCATGGCCTGATTCATCTGTAAAACAGATTCATCTATAATGGGGAATCATCTATAAAATGATTCATTGATTCATCTACAAAATACAAATAACCATTCCTCTTTTATAAGTTTATCATGTAAGTTAAATAAAGGTGAAAATGGACAGAGAATATTCTATAAAGATGGTGGAGTAGGAAGCACCAGGACAGTTTTCCATCTGGACAACAACTGAAATGTCAAAACCTGTCTGATGTAACTATTTTGGAAGTCTGAAATCTATTCCAAGGTTTGCACCTTTCTGGGGAAGGCTTGAATAATAATTCATTTTGGCCAATTTCATCTGTAGCATGGTAGTAGCTATCCTTCTACAACCCCTCCAATGCTATGGCAGGGCCTATACATTTGTTCTAGGAGTAGCTTGCACATAGGTTGAGTCAGGGTGAACAATAAGGACCTTATCCTCCAAGTATCAGGAACCTATGTTCCAACTGCTGGGTGCTGCTTCTGTTCTAGAGGTGCAGACACAAGCAAGCAGCCATTATTGCACTCTACCCCCATGATTGCAAACCCCATACCTTGGAATAAAGTGAGTTCCAGGAAATATTTAAAGGGTTACTACCCTTCTTCTGCCTTCATTTTTCTCCTTTTCCACTTTTAGGAGCTAGACATTTAAGGACTAGGGCATTAAAAAAATAACCTTATAGACAGAAGAATGTATAAAATCAACACAGATCACCAAGAAAGAATATAATCTCAGAAGAAAGCTAAGAATACTTTAAGTTTATACCTCAGTATGACCCCCTAGGGAAGATGGAGCTGCTAAAAGAAATGAATAAAACTACCTTGACATAAGAATAAGCCAAATATGAAAATCCCACAGCAAACATTCTCAACATGAGATACTGAAAATTCTTCCTCTTTGATCAGGAACAAGGCAAAGATACCTAAGCACTAGAAGTTCTAGCAAGAGCAATTAGGAAAAAAAGAAAAAGAGCATCCAGATTGAAAATGAAGAAGTAGAATTACTTGTTTGCAGATTATTGTATAGGTGAAAAAAATCCCTAAAGATTCAACACAAAAATGATAATAATAAATACAAGAAAGTGTCAGTATACAAAATTAATTCACAAAAATCAGTTGTATTTCTATACACTAAGAATGAATACTCTGAAAAGAAAATTAAGAAAACCATTTCATTCACAATAGTGTCATATAGAATGAAATAAGTAGGAATTAACAAAACCAAGAAGGTGAAAGACTTCTACAATGAAAACTACAAAACAGTGCTAAAAATGTAAAGAACACATAAATAAATGAAAATATATCCCATTTTTAAGATGTCAGTACTTCTCAGTCATCAACAGAGTCAATGTGTCACTGTCAATATCCCACAGATATTTTTTGCAGAAATAGAAAAATTCAAACCAAAATTCATATGAAATCTCTTCTTTGTGTGCTTGCTTCATTGTTTTTGTTTGTTTATTTGTTTGTTTGGAGACAGGATCGCCCTGTGTAGTTTAGATTGGTGTCAAACTTGCTGTGTAGCTCAGGCTCGCTTTGAATTTGTAGTCCTCCAGCCTCCCAAGTGCTGGCATTACAACACATACTACCATGCATGGCCCCCAAAAAATCTTGCAAAAAACCAGCGCTAAGGGACTAACATTTCCTGACTTCAAAATTTATTACAAAGCAGTGGTGATCATAACAGATTGCACGGGCATAAAGACTGACATGGAAGAGAATAGAACAGAAGTAGATCCTCTCACATATGGTCAAAAATTTTCACCCTATATTCACCAAATTATTTTTTAAATTTTATTTATTTTATTAGTGTAAATTAATTGTACAAAGAGGTTTCATTGTGATATTTATGTATATACATATAATGTACTTTGGCCAATTCCACTATTTCTATTACTTTCTTAACACCTCCCATTTTAACAGTTTTGATGGGTTTCATTACTGCTATTTTCTTACATGTATACTTTGATCATATTCACCCCCCACCACTCTTTCCTTTCCCAGTCCTGCCTTCCATCGGTTCCCCACAATAGTCCCTCTTTTATACAACAAATCACTAGGCTTTTTGGCAGTAATGGGGTTTGAACTCGGGGCCTTGCATTTGCTAGGCAGGCTTCTCCCACTTGAACCACACTGCCAGCCCTACAACTTGTTTTCTTAATTAGCATATATGAATTGTACAAAGTAAGGATTTATTATAAAAAACCCATTAGGTACTTTGGTAATATTCACCCCCTCTTACTACTCTTTCTCATACCTCCTCCACTCTCCCCATTTTCTCCTTCTGCATCACTAGTATCCCTGCTTTTACTTCCATGTCCTCCTTTTTCTCTCTAGATTCCATATATGAAAGAAAGCATTCAATACTTGTCTTTGTGGGACTGGCTAATTTCACCTACTATAGTTATATCCATTTTCCTGCAAACAGTGTAATTTCATTCATCTTCATGACTAAGTAAAGCTCCATTGTGTATATAGACCACATTTTCTTTATCTATTCATCTATTGAGAGTCATCTAGACTGAATAAACTGCAATAAACATTAGTACACAGGTGTATCCATGTAAGCTGACTTTGATTCTTTTGGTTCTATAATCGGAAGTAGTATGGCTGGATCATATGGAAGTCATATTTTTAATTTTGGGGAAAACTTCATACTGAGTTCCATAGTGGATGGACTAATTTTACATTCCCACCAGCAATTAATAGGGTTACTTGTCCTTCCACATTCTTGCCAGCATTTGTTGTTGTTTGTTTTCTTGATGATAGCCATTCCGACTGGGATAAGGTAAAATCTCAATGTAGCTTTGATTTGCATTTCCCTGATGGCTAAAGATGTTTTTCATGTATATATTGACCATTTTTACTTCTTCCTTTGAAGTGTCTGTTCAGTTCCATTGCCCATTATTGATTGAATTATTTGCTCTCTTGTTAATTTTTTTTTTTTTTTTTTGCAGTGCTAGGGATCAAATCTAGAGCCTCACACATGCTAGGCAAATGCTTTACCACTGAGCTATACCTACAGTGCTCTCTTGTTAATTTTTGAGGTGTTTATGTATTCTAGATTTTAATCCTCTGTCTGATGAAGAGCTGCAAAGACTTTCTTTCTTTCTGTATGCTGTCTCTTCACTCTGATTATTGTTCTTTTTGCTGTGCAGAAGCTTTTTAATTTGATGCAACATCATTTGTCAATTCCTGCTCTTATGTCTTGAACAATATAGTCCTATTCACAAAGTCCTTGCCTACTGAAGTGTTTTCTGTATGTTCTCCCATAATAGATTCAGAGTTTCAGGTCTCACACTAAGGTCTTTGATCCATTTTGAGTTGATTTTTGTACATTATGAGAGGTAGGATCTAGTTTCAGTCTTCAACATGTGGATAGCCAATTAAAGGGCCTTTTTCCAATGTGTATTTTTAACACCTTTGTCAAGAATCAGATGACAGGACCTGTTTAGGCTTATTTCTGGATCTTCTATTCTATTATACGATCTATAGGTCTGTTTTTGTGCCAGTAGCATGCTGTTTGTTTGTTTTTAACTATGGGTCTGTAGTATATATTGAAGTCAGGTATTGTGTTACCTCCACAACATTGCTCTTTTTTGCTCAGGATTGCTTTGACCAATAGGGGTCTTTTGTGTTTCCATGTGAATTTTTTCTATTTTTGTGAGAAATGACATTGGAATTTTGATGGGGATTATATTGAATCTGTATATCACTTTTGGTAATGTGGCAATTTTAGCATTATTTATTCTGCTGATTCATTAGAGAGGTTTTTCCACCTTTATAGTTTTCATTGTAGAGCTTTTGAACATCTTTGGTTACGTTTATGCCTAGGATACTTTTTGAGGCTATTGTGAATGGGATTATTTTCCTGATTTCTTTTTCAGTGAGTTAATTGTTGATGTATAGAAAAGCTACTGATTTTGTATGTTTTTGTATTCTGCTACTTAGCCAACAGTGTTTACCAGATCTAGGAGTTTTCTGGTACAGTCCTTAGGATCTTTTAACTTCTTCCTTTTCTGTTTGTATCCCTTTTATTTCTGTCTCTTATCTTGTTGTTCTGGCTAAGAATTGAAGCACTGAATTGAATAAGAGTGGTGACAGTGGACAGCATTTTCTTGTTCCTAATTTTACAGGAAATGAATTAAGTTTTTCCCCATTTAGAATAACGTTGGCTATAGATCTGTCATATATAATTTTTATTATGGTGGGGTAAGAACCTTCTATTCCTAGTTTTTTCAGAGCTTCTGTCTTGAAGGGATATTTGATTTTGTCAAAGACTTTTTCTGTATCTATTGAGATGATTTTGTGATTCTTATACTTTCTCCTGCTTGTATACTTCATTATGTTTACTGATTTGTGTATATTGAACCATTCTTACATTCCTGGAATGAAACCAACTTGATCATGATGTATGATCTTTTTAATGTGTTGTTAATTTTGTTTTACAAGCATTTATTGAGGACTTTTGCATCTAGTTCATGAAGGAAATTGGCCTATAATTTTCTTTTTTTGTCTTTATCTGGTTTGAGTATCAGGGTAATATTAGCTTTATTGTGAGTTTAGGAGTCTTTATTCCCTTTCTATGTTATGGAATATTTTGAGAAGTATTGGTGTTAATTCTTTAAAAGTCTCATAGACTTTAGTAGTGAATCTGTCTGGTCCTGGGCTTTTCTTTATTACAGGTTTATTACTATTATTATTATTATTTTATTCTCATTGCTCCTTATAGATTATTTGTATCTTCTTGGTTCAGTTTTGGTAAGTCATATGTGTCTAGAAATGCATCCATTTCTTCTAGATTTCCAATTCACTGGAGTATGTGTTTTCAAAATATTGCCTAATAATCCTTTCGAATTCAATGGTATCTGCTGTAATACTTTTTTCATCTCTAATTTTGTTAATTTGTGTCTTCTCTTTCTTTTGGTTAGTTTGGATAAGGGTTTGTCAATCTTGTTTATTCTTTCAAAGAACTACCTTTTTGTTTCATTGATCCTTTGTATTATCCTTTTAATTTTTATTTCATTAATTTCAGCTCTGATGTTTGTTATTTCTTTCCTTCTACTAATTTTGGAAATGACCAGATCATTTTGACTATATATATGTGTGTGTTCTAAGACCATTCAATGGGGGAAAAGACAGTATTTTCAACAAATAGTGCTGGGAAAACTATATATTTGCATGCAAGAGAATGAAGGTGGATCCTTACCTAATATCCTATAAATATGGATAAAAGTGTCTGAAGATAGAGCTAAACTATAAAACTTTCAGAAGAGTCAGGCACTGGTGGCTCACATCTGTAATCCTAGCTACTCAGGAGGCAGAGATCAGGAGGATTATAGTTTGAAGCCAGCACGGCAAATAGTTCACGAGACCTTATCTTGAAAAAAATCCATCACAAAAAAGGGCTGGTGGAGTGGCTTAAGATGTTGGTCCTGAGTTCAAGCCCAGTACTGCAAAATAAATAAATAAATAAAAATTTTAAAACTTTCAGGAGAAAACATAAGTTTCATGACATTGAATTTGGAAATAATTTCTTGTATTGACACCAAAACACAGGCAATAAGAAAAAATGGGCAAATTGAACTTCATCAAAATTGAAAATGTTTATGCATGAAAAGACATTATTGGTTTTGGGGAATGGCTCAAGTGGTAGAGTGCCTACCTAGCAAGCCTGAGGCCCTAAGTTCAAACTCCAATACTGAAAAAACAAAAAAAAATTAAAAAAAAGGGAAGTAAAACCCACACAGAAGGAAGGTGTTTGTAAATGCAAATACAAAAATGGATAAAGCACTTGAATAGACATTTCTCTAAAAAAGATATTCAAATGGCCAGTAAACATATGAATATAATCAACACCACTAATAACTGGAAATGCAAATCAGAGCCACAATTAGAGTGATACCACCTCACACCTACTAGGATGGCTACAAATCAAAAACAAAGAAAATGCTAGTGGGGATATGGAGAAATTGGAACTCATATACTGTAGGTGGGAATTTAACATAGTATGGAAAATAGTTTGGTGGCTTCTCAAAAAAAGGAAACATTGATTTACCATATGATTCAGATTTTCACTTGTAATAATACCTAAAATAATTGCAAGCAGGTGTTTAATCAGATATTTTTATACCCATGTTAATTTGGGTAGGGAAGCAACCTAAAAGGCCCATCAGCAGATGAATGAATCAATATAGTTTAGTATAATCACACGATGGAATATAATTCAGCCTTAAGAAGGAAAGAAATTTGGCACATGATACAGCATAGATGAACCCTGAAGACATTATGCTACATGGAAAAAAGCCAGTCACAAAATAACTGTGTGATTCCACTTCTATGATGCACCTAGACTCAAACTTATGGAGAAAGAAAATACAGTGCTGGTTAAATGAGGGGTGGCAGGAGATGAGGTCAAGGTATTGTTTAGTGGGTACAAAGTTCTGCAAGACGAAGAGTCATGGATATGAATAATGGCAATAGTTGCACAATATGATTATACTTAATAACACTGAACCATACACTTTAAAATGCTAAATTTTTGTTACATATTTTTCCAAAGTAAACAGTGTATGTGGTGAAATATCTGTTGTGTGATGGGCACTCAGCCAGTATCAGCCATGTCCAGTTCATACCTTTATATCCATAGCACATTGTTTCTTGGCCTGTGCTTCTTCCTTTTCACTTTTAGATGAAATTGAGAAAATAGAAGAGGAGGAAAGTGATTTATTTGAAGGTCTGTCAAGTCAACAGATCTTTCTCTGGCTGCAAGGACTCTTCCTCTTTTCCTTGGTATGGACTGTGGCTGGCACCATCAATGCAGAGAGCAGAAAGAAATTTGATGTGTTTTTCCGCAACCTTATCATGGGCATGGATGACAACCACCCAAGACCTAAAAGTGTCAAACTCACCAAAAACAACATCTTCCCAGAAAGAGGTAATTTCATCCTTGTTTATTATGTCCTGTTGTAATAGTTGGAATCATATGTCCAAAACCCAACCAAAATATGGGGACCATGTAATAAAAGCTAAGGAAGAATGCTTAGTTTTCTGAGTGGGTTCACTTCTTCAGAGCTGACCCATGTGTGTAAGATATAGGTAGTCCTGAAATCGGTTTTCTGGGCTATTTAATTGATTTTTTTAACTTATAAAAAGATAATAGTATAGTTTTATTTTTGTTTGGGGTGGTTTTTGTTTTATTTGCAAAAATTACCCATAATTCCATCACCAAACAGAATAACAAGTATCTCTAGTTTTTTTTTTTCTTACCCGTTGTTAGTCCTGTTCTGTGTGTTTATGTTTTATATCATGGTGATTATGACATTAATATTTCTTTCAATTTTGACATTATAGCCTAATATATTGAAATGTTTCCACTTTTGCTACATAATCTTCAAAACAATTACTTAATGGCTACAAATATTCTTTTATGTATGTGATACTGTTTACTAAAAGAAAGGTGTTTAGTTTTTGCTGTTTTTTCTATCATCCAAGTAATACATTATATAAAACTTAGAAAATATAGAGAAAAAAATAGAAGGAAATTAAAATCAATAATAATCTCATTATCCAGAAAGTTCACTTTTGTGGCTTTTTAAAGTTTTTTCTGTGTTTCTGTAACTTAAGGAAGATCATATATATGCTTTCCAAATGGCTTTACTTTTTGATTATAAAAAAGAACACATGAAGAGCCACGAGGGAACATCCACGGGTGACAGTTATGTATATGTAGGTGAGATTTGGATTACAGGAGTACATATACATTTGCCAAAACTTAGTGAAGGTAGCTTAAGATATGTGTATTTTATTGCAAATTTTATCCCAAAAGAAAAAAACCATACGAGCAAAGGTGGAGCCCTAGTTAATTATATGTGTGCTGAAGTTTTTATGCTTGAAATTTTATTTTGAAATGTTTCAAAAAAATAAAATGGATTAAAGGGTAGAAAGAAGGACAAAATGGTATGTGATAAAACAAGTAAAAAGCTAATGGTAAAATCTAGGAGATAGGTATACAAATGTGCAATGTTTCAGTGTTTATGCTTGAAATTTTTTCATGACAATAAAACAATCAAAGGGGGCAAGCATGGTGGCTCATGCCTGTAATCTCAGCTACTTTGGAGACAGAGGTAGGAGAATCATGGTCTGAGTTCAGTCCAGGGAAAAGAACAAGAACCTATCTGAAAAACAAACTAAAAGCAAAAGGATTTGGGTTGTGGCTCAAGAGGTAAAGTGCTGCACCAGGCCCTGAGTTCAATCCCCAGTCCCCCCCCCTCCCCTGAGAAAAAAGAGCAAGTACCTGCCACTGTCCTTGCCCTCACACTCCTTCCCATTCACACCTAGGCCACTTATTGCAATACACAGCATTGGTCAGATGATTTGAATGAAGGCCCTGTACAAATCCATTAGTTGGATGGTAGTTATTTGTTCATTTGGGGAGAAGATATTGTTCTTTCTTTTTTTACTGTGGTAAAACATACATTACATAAAATTTACCATTTTATCAACATTTTAATTCAGTGGCATTAAGTACATTCATGCTGTTATACAACTGTCACCATTATCCAGAGTCAGTATTATGGAAAAAAGTTTGGAAAAATTGAAACTGCATTCCCATTTAACAATAACTACCCATGGCCCTTCCCCCCTTCCTTGGCAACAACCATTCTACTTTCTATCACCATAAATTAGATTACACTAGGTACCTCATGTAAGCAGAACTATATAGTACTTGCCTTTTTGTGATTGTCTTATTTCACTTGGTGTAATGTCTTCAGTGTTCATTCACGTACTATTGTAGTATGTGTTCTTTTAAAGAATAAATAATATTCCATTTCATGGGTATTCTACATTTTATTTATCTATTTACCCATTGATGAACACTTGGGTTGCTTCTACCTGTCTTTTGTGAATAAAACTACTATGAACATGGGTGTGTAGATATCTGTTTGAGTCCCTGCTGTCTTTAGGGGACATATACAGAAGAAAAGGAGGGGATCACATGTTAAGTCTATATTTAATTTTTTGAGGGATTAATATGAATTGAACTCCGGGCCTTGTGCTTGATAGGCAAACAGTTTACCACTTGAGCCCACACCTCAGTCCTATGTTAAATTTTTTTGAGGAACCACCATACTGTCTCCTATTGTAGTTGCTCTGTTATACATTCCCACCAATAGTGCACAAGAGTTCCAGTTTCTCCACATCCTCACCCACTCTCCACTCTGTGTGTGTGTGTGTGTGTTTTAATATAATAGCCAGCCTCATTCATATGACATTCATCCCTATTTTTAAGAAACCAAATTGAACAGATCAAGAAAGAATATATAAAAAAAATCACAGTTAACATTTTCATGGCCATACTTTTAATTTCCTATGCATATATGTGCCTAAAGATTTATTTACAAATATGAGATCGCTGTGTATTTTTGCCTCCTAGGTTTTGCTATCGTTAACAATGTTGTAATAAACAACATTCTGGTGACTACATAGTTGCTTAATCCATGATTATTTCCTTAGAATAACTTCTTAGGTAGAGAATTGCAGAGTCCAGAGGTCAGTAACATTTTAGAGCTTTTGCTTGCTAAATTTTCCTTGTGCTTTCACAGAGACTGACTTTTGAAATCTTGGGCAATTTGGAATGTGAAAGGAGTTTTAAGGTTCTTTGTATATTTTGGAATGAGTCTTTTATCAGGACTTGATGTGTTTTGCAGGCATTTTCTCTTAGATTGTGGCTCAGTTTTTAAATCTTTTTAACAGTCCCTTTTGCAGAGCAGATATTTTTAAATGTTTTATTAGTATATAATAACTGTATGAGGGGCTTCATTGTGACAGTTCCATATATACATACTGTTAGGGTTCGAGAATCCTATTCCTCCGAGAGACAGAGAGTCACGCGTGAATGCAATCAACAAAGCAGAGTTTATTGAGATGGCAAGCCAGGGTCAAGCTCCCACACAGACGCACAGGTCCGATTGGGCAGACAAGACCCTGAGCCTCTTTAGGGAAGATCTTATATAGGCCCCTACCGGCCGTTACAGCAAAAGCCCACACAGTACATAGCCAATGAGTTGTAACACCACATACATTTCCAGCCTATCCATTTAAGAGTACATTACTTCTTAGCCTATAGATTCAAGGGTCAGTATTCGCGTACGTGGTTACATTTAGCAAGCAGGCAGGGCACATCTTGCACGTACTTCTAGTCGTCTTTCACAATCTGCTCACATTCCTCACATTCCACCTGCCCCCATCCTGTTTATCTTATCCTGCACGGGGCATCCTGTGCTGGCTTTACTGGTTTCTGCTATGGGGATCTGCTGGGGCAAAGGGCACATCCTTTCATTCCCCTCTTTTCTTTGGGCTATATTGAGGAATCATTCTCAAGGGGATGAAGAGCCTGGTATTGTTGGCGGAGGACCAGAAGTTGGACAGTGTTAATTCGGTTTTTGATGAAAGTCACAAGTCGGTTTAGAATACAAGGTCCTATGGTGACCAGTAACAGGAGGATTACTATCGGCCCTGCTAGTGCAGACAGGAGGGTAGCTAACCAAGGGGACTGGTTGAACCAAGATTCGAACCAGCCTTCCCTGGCCTCTTTTTCCCTTTTTCGTTGCTCTAGGCCTTCCCGAAGTTTGGACATAGAGTCGCGAGCAACCCCAGTGTGGTCGGCGTAAAAGCAACTTTCCTCCCCTAGAGCCGCACAGAGGCCACCATTCTTAAGGAACAGTAGGTCCAGTCCCCTCCGGTTCTGGAGGACTACCTCGGATAGGGAAGTTAGGGATTTTTCAAGGTGGCTAATGGATTTTTCAATACGGTCTAGGTCCTCATCGATGGCCGCCCTGAGGGAGGTGAGGCCGGAGTGCTGAGTGGCCAGAGAGGCTATGCTGGTACCCGTCCCTGCCAGGCCTATTCCAAATAGGGTAGTGATGGTTAGGGTGGTAATGGGCTCCCTTTTTGCCCGGTGGCGGTCGGACCAGTAAAGAATGGGATATTCAGCTGGATGGTAGAGGATTCTAGGCACCACTATCACCATCAGGCAGAATTCCCGGGAGGCATTGAAGACCAATCCAGCCAAGTGGGGGGTCAGCCCGTTCAGTGAGCATGCCCACCAGGCACCTCTGGCCGGGGTTATCCAATGGGAGGCATTCCAGTTTGAGTGCTCAATTATAGTAGCTCACAATTTTTTATTTCCTTTTGGGACCTGCCCTACACAAGTCCCTTGGCCACTGACCTGAGCCATGGTCAGGCCGGCGGGTCGGGCCTCCCAACCCGTTGGAGTGGTGGTGTTGACTACAAAAGAGGAATTGATTCCAATAGCCTCGTAGAAAGGGGGCGAAGGGCTGTAGCAAAGCCAGCAAGCCTCAGTTAGATTAGGGGCTGTCCTATTCAAGGTCTCAAATGTAGCAAACAGCAAGGTCTCCAGGGGGCTAGGTGGTACAGTGAAGGGAACGGTGGTGTGGGTTCTGGGGGTGTCACTTTGGGACTCTGAGAGTTGTTGGGAGTGGTGTTCTGGGGCATCCGGGGAGTTGTGCGTGGAACCAATTTTGCCTCAGACAACTCTGGCTTTAACACAGGATTAGGCCTTAACACGAGATTAGGTCCTATTGTTAGAGTAGAGACTGGTTGTCGCACATGCCGCAAGGTAAAAAGGGCTCCTGGATGATTTGTTTTGTAGAGTCTGACTCCCCAGGATTTACCCAATTCCCAATTTGTCACCTTTTTTCCTAAATCAGTGAAATTTATCATAATGGGATTACAATTGGGGGGAGTTGGGCATCCCTTATTTATAGGTCTAGGTTGGTGGTATGTAATACCAGATTGAGAGACTCTACTTAACTGAATAAGGTCCCCCTGTTTGGGGGCTGGCCACCATATGTCCCCTGAGCTCTCACAACCCCATGACTTACAATAATAGTCTGCGATTCCTCCACATTTTTTTCTGTGGTTGGGTTGGGGAGCGGGGCAGACATAGAAGTAACTTTGGCGCAAATCCCATTGTCCCCTGCCAGTGAATAAGGCCCTTAAGTCAAAGTATAATTCTGGGAACCAGGTGTTGGGAGGGGTCACCTTGGAGGTCTGGTTAAGAATGTCTCCTGTGGATACATCTACAATCATCCAGGTCAGGTTAAAAGGTTGATGTGGATTTGTATGCCCCAAGCAAGTGGTGGACAGGGTTAGAAAAAGGAATAAGGTTACCGAGGTCCAGTTTGTTGAAGTTTGAGTTTGAAGGAATTGTCCTTGTGGTGGGACACCCTTCTTGTTGGCAGGAAGTCTTCCTTTACAGCTACCGGGTCTGCAGGTCTGATGTGGGTGTAGTGGACCCAGGTGATGATCCCATTATAGGAGGGCTGCGGAGCATCTGGGGTGTTTTCGTTTTCCGGAGCATCCCGTATCAGCTGGAGCTTGAGTGGATTTGTGGGATGCTGTCGTGCAGTCCAATTTCCCTGCTCCTCTTGAGGACGTGCCCGTCTCACATGGGAGTGGTGTACCCATGGTGCAATTCCATCATGAGGATGGTGGGGGTAGTAAGCAGTACAACATAAGGTCCTTTCCATCTAGGCTCTAGGGTTTTGGACTGATGCCTTTTAACCCATACCATGTCACCCGGGACTATGCCATGTTCCAGAGTCGGGACCCTCTCAGTAGTATGGTACACTTGAATTAAGGGCCATATTTGTTGTTGCACCTTAGCTAGAGCCTGTAGCATAGTCAGGTAATTTGGGGCCAGATCACCTAGTCCCGGGCTTAAGGTCCTTTGAATGATGGGGGGTGGAGCCCCATACAGGACCTCAAAGGGGGTTAGCCCATGGACATAAGGGGAGTTCCGGACTCGGAAGATGGCCAAGGGAAGGAGTGTCACCCAATCACTGCCAGTCTCCAGGGCCAATTTGGCTAAAGTCTCCTTTAGTGTCCTATTCATCCTTTCTACTTGCCCTGAGCTCTGGGGGTTATATTCACAATGTAGTTTCCAATTGGCCCCCATAGCCTGGGCTAGTCCCTGCAGGACTTTACTAACGAAAGCTGTACCGTTATCTGACCCAATTGCCTCAGTCACCCCGTACCTGGGTATGATTTCCTCTAGTAAGGCTTTTGCCACTACCTGACTCGTCTCCCTCTTTGTAGGAAATACCTCCACCCAGCCCGAAAAGGTATCTATGAACACTAGCAAATATTTGTACCCAAACTTCCCTGGTTTTACTTCGGTAAAATCCACTTCCCAGCTTCTTCCCGGGGCCCTCCCCCGTTCCCGAATACCTGTGTGGTGCCCCTCCCTTCGTCCTGGTTTCATAGCTGTACAGCTAGCACAATCCTCCACAATTTGACGGACGGCCGTGGTCTGGTTCGGAAATCGGAGTTGTGCAGATGTCAGCAAGTCTAGCAACTTTCTCCGCCCCAAGTGGGTGGACTTATGTAAGTTAGCTAACAGGAATCGGCCGAGTTTCTCGGGCAGGATTAGCTTGCCTTCCAAGTCGCTTCTCCATTCATCCTCCCTTTTTCTAGTGAGGGAGTGGGCTCTCATCCAAGTGAAATCCTCCGAGGAGTACTCTGGTCGGGGAGGTAGCGAAGGGAGCTCGGGGACAGGCACATCTATAGCCGCGACCATGGAGGGACTCACCATTGCTGCTCTCCTAGCTTCTTGATCCGCCCTGTTGTTACCGACAGCTTCCGGAGTCTTGGCAGACTGATGGCCTGGGACATACATCACTGCTACTGCCTTCGGTTTTTCCACTGCTATTAATAGATGCTGGACTTTGGCCAGGTTTTTTAAGCCTTTCCCTTCTGCTGTGCGAAATCCCCTTTCGCGATAGATGGCTCCGTGGACGTGGATGGTACCGAAAGCATAGCAGCTATCGGTGTAGATATTGACTCATTTTCCTTCTGCCCTTTCCAGGGCCTCCGCCAAGGCAATTAATTCTGCCTTTTGGGCTGAGGTTCTGGGTGGGAGGGCGCTGCTCCATACTGTGTTTCCTTCTTGGTCGACCACTGCTGCCCCTGCCCTTCGGACTCCATTTTGGACAAAACTGCTTCCATCAGTGTACCAGTTTAATTTACAGCCGGACAGTGGGGTGTCCTTTAGGTCAACCAGTACCTGGGTAACTTCAGAGAGGAACTCCTTGCAGTCATGGACAGGTGTCTGTAGTTCCGGGTTGGGCAACAGGGTGGCAGGGTTCAGAGTTACAGGATCTGTGAAGGTGATCCGAGGGGAATCCAGCAAGAGCCCCTGGTAGTGGGTGAGCCTGGCATTCGTCATCCATTTCCCAGGGTGTTGTTTAAGGACTCCCTCCACTGAGTGAGGGGCTGTGACCCGGAGGGTCTGTCCAAAGGTTAATTTGTCTGCTTCTCTCACTAACATGGCAACGGCCACTATGATGCGGAGGCAGGGGGGCCATCCTGATGCTACTGCATCTAATTTCTTGGAAAGATATGCCACGGGTCTCTTCCAGGGACCTAACTGTTGGGCCAGGACTCCTTTGGCTACCCCCTTTTTTTCATCCACAAACAGAGTGAACGATTTTGTGGGGTCTGGTAGGGTCAAGGCAGGGGCCTGGAGAAGGGCGGCCTTTAGCTGGTCAAAGGCCCGCTGTTGTTCCTCTCCCCACCTCCAATCCGGAGCCTCTTTGGTGGCCTCATATAGGGGTCTGGCTATCTCCGCAAATCCCGGAATCCAGAGTCTACAGAACCCTGCGGAGCCCAGGAACTCTCTCACTCCCCTAGTGGATGTGGGGGGTGGAATAGTCAAAATAGTCTGTTTCATGGCATCAGTCAGCCATCTTGCCCCATCTGCGATCTGATAACCCAGATATGTCACTGACCTTTCACAGATGTGGGTCTTCTTGGCACTCGCCCGATATCCCAGCTCACCTAACTCCGTTAGCAGGTGTTCAGTAGCCTCACTGCACTCCTCTCTGGTTTCTGCCGCTAACAGTAAGTCATCAACGTACTGTAGTAGAGTGACTCGTGGGTGACTCTGGCGAAAGGGCTCCAGGTCCTGGCTCAGGGCCTCGTTAAACAGGGTGGGAGAATTTTTAAATCCTTGTGGCAGTCTGGTCCAAGTGAGCTGTCCGGTCCGGCCCCCATCCTCTTGCCATTCGAATGCAAATAGTGGCTGGCTGATTTCTGACAATGGAATGCTGAAGAAAGTATCTTTCAAATCAAGGGTTGTATACCATACTTGTGAGGGCAGTAGATGACTGAGCAAGGTATAGGGATTCGGTACAGTGGGATGAATGTCCTCCGCCCGCTCATTTACCTTTCGCAGGTCTTGCACAGGCCTATAGTCCCCGCTTCCCGGCTTTTGGACAGGGAGCAGAGGAGTATTCCAGGCGGACCGACAAGGCCGCAGTACTCCTTCCTTTATTAGCCTGCGGATATGAGGGGCTATGCCTCTTTGAGCCTCTTTGGGCATAGGATACTGTTTTACCTGAATGGGAAGAGCGGAAGCCTTCAATTGTATAACTACGGGAGGGAGGTGTTTGGCGAGGCCAATTCCCACAGTCTCTGCCCAGGCCGTGGGAAACCTTTTTAGCCATTGGGCTATGTCCCCTCCTGGCTCCTGTCGGCTCTCAAACAGTCAATATTCGTCAGCCAATGATAGGGACAGGACGTGTATCGGGCTCCCCTCCCGATCAGTCACAATTATTTCATCTGGTTCAAAATAGATACGGGCCCCTACTTTGGTGAGCAGGTCTCGTCCGAGCAAGGGAGCGGGGCTCTCAGGGAAGACCAGGAAGGAGTGTGTGACCTGGTGTTTTCCTAAGTCTACCTTTCTTTTGGTAGTCCATGAGCATAACTGGGTACCTGTGGCCCCCTGAACGACACTTGTTTGTTCCTTGTTCAAAGGTCCACATGCCTTGTTTAAGACCGAATACTGGGTGCTGGTATCCACCATGAACCCCATCGGCTTCCCCTCCACACATACAGTTACCCAAGACTCAGGGAGGGGGTCCGAGCCCCGTCTCCCTCAGTCCTCTTCTCCGGCTAGAAGGACTCTGGCCTGCTCCACTGCTCGTTCCCTTTCCCTGTTACCTCCCAGTCTCCTGCCAAACCCTCTTCTTCCCTTTAACTTAGGGCATTCTCTCTTCCAATGCCCAGTCTCCTTACAGTAAAAACAGTGTTCCTTATCCGGGGTCCTGGTGTGGCCCCCTTCCCTGGGTTGGTCCCGGACACCTGCTAGGAAAATACGGGCCATTTCTCTTTGTTGCTTTCGGTTCTCCTTAGCCTGGAACTCCCTGTCCTCCTTTCTCAATTTCTCCTGGGCCTCCCTGTCTTCCTTTCTCCGCCTTTCCTCCCTTTCTTCTGGAGTTTCCCTTGCGGTAAAGACCTTCTCTGCTATCTGTAACATTTCCCTAATGGTTATCTCCCCTAAGTTTTCCTGTTTGTTGAGTTTTCTCCTAATGTCTGGAGCTGCCTGATTAATGAATGAGAATACCACAGCAGACCGGTGGATCTCCGCCTCAGGGTCAATAGGGGTGTACTGACTGTATGCCTCATAGAGGCACTCTAAGAAACCGGCCGGGCTTTCATTTTCCCCTTGGACAACTGCCTTTACCTTTGCAAAGTTGGTGGGCCTCCTAGCGGCCACTCGGAGACCTGCCATAAGAGTCTGGCGGTAGATTTGGAGACGCTCCCTACCTTCTGCGGTCCCGAAATCCCAATCAGGGCGGTGTAGGGGGAAGGCCTCGTCTATGGCCAGTTGGAGGGTTGTGGGTCTCCCGTTGTCCCCCAAGACATTCTTTCTAGCTTTGTGGAGGATGTGCTCCCGCTCCTCCATCGTAAAAAGAGTATTGAGCAGCTGGTGACAGTCGTCCCCTGTGGGGCGGTGTGTATGCATGACAGACTCCAGGAGATCTATGAGACACTTAGGGTCTTCTGAAAAGGGTGGGTTCTGCGTCCTCCAGTTATATAGATCACTGGAGGAGAAGGGCCAGTACTGAAACTGTTGCCCCCCTCCTGGTCCTCCTTGGCCTACCGTCCGGACTGGAAATGTGGGGACAGTTTCCTCCCCATGTGTTGATGAGGAGGGCCCATCTTCTCCCTCCTTTTCCCGTACCCCTTGGGGGCGGAGTCTTTGACCCATTCCTCCTCCGGCCGTCGGTCCTGTTGAGGAGGATGAGGAAATTTCCTCCTCCGGAGCACTGGCCTGACCAGGGGGAGTCACGTATGGGGGCGGCCAATCTTCCTCTGCCCCCGAGAGGGACGGGTAAAGGGGGGAACTCTCCGGTAAGACCGGGGGTGGTAAAGAGGGTGTCCTATTTTGAGGACTGGTCAGGGAGGGTAGGGGAGGTTTCTCTTCCTCTTTTATGACCAAGGCAGGCGTGACTGGGGTTTTAGCCCCGGGAGCCGAACTGGAGGGGTGAGTCAGAAAAGCTGTTAACCAAGGGGGGGGGCTTCCCCGCTAAATCTTCCCAAACCAAAATGTAGGGGACCTGATCTGGGTGGCCCTGATTGCCTGGTCGGAAAATGACAGCCTTGACCTTAGTGATCAGGTCTAGGGAGAGGGAACCTTGAATGGGCCATCCGACTCTGAAGGTGGGCCATTCTGCAGAACAAAGGGTGTTGAACTTACCTTTCTTAATGACCAGACCTGCATTTAATGCCCTTTTTTTGACTTCTGGAAAGTGACAGAGAATCAAAGACTTTGGGGTTGCTTGTCCCTGTCCCATTGTGGGATGAGAAGCAACCACCAGGAGAGATAGAACAAAAAGGGTGAAAGCAACAATAACTCCACACACACAGAACACTCTCCACCACTTGCTTGGACCGGTCCTTCTCTCACGCTGGTGTGCACCCCATTCAACCTCCTCACCGTCCAATTTGGATATCAGGCCGAAAGGCGTCCACTTGACGGGTGGTCGGTCGACTAGTTCAATTAGTTCTTCACCTGGCGCCAGGATTCCTGAAATGCTCGAGCCCAAATGAGAGGAAAGCCTCTCCCAGCAGGACCTTGAGGTCCCCTTAACGAGATTCCCAGAATGATTCTCCCCGGGGATTGGCCAAATCCCCTCCGCGGCCCAAACGGGAACAATCATCTACCAATTAGTTCCCTCCAAATGAGAATCTCAGACTCTCCCAATGCCTAGGACTTGGAATCACCTCTGCTTTCTCGTGGACGGTCTGCCTTCTCGAAAAAGGGTATCTCAGTGGGACCTCCAAATGTTAGGGTACGAGAATCCTATTCCTCCAAGAGACAGAGAGTCACGTGTGAATGCAATCAACAAAGCAGAGTTTATTGAGCTGGCAAGCCAGGGTCAAGCTCCCACACAGACGCACAGGTCCGATTGGGCAGACAAGACCCCGAGCCTCTTTAGGGAAGATCTTATATAGGCCCCTACCGGCCGTTACAGCAAAAGCCCGCACAGTACATAGCCAATGAGTTTGTAACACCGCATACATTTCCAGCCTATCCATTTAAGAGTACATTACTTCTTAGCCTATAGATTCAAGGGTCAGTATTCGCACACGCGGTTACGTTTAGCAAGCAGGCAGGGCACATCTTGCACGTACTTCTAGTCGTCTTTTGCAATCTGCTCACATTCCTCACATTCCTCACATTCCACCTGCCCCCATCCTGTTTATCTTATTCTGCACGGGGCATCCTGTGCTGGCTTTACTGGTTTCTGCTATGGGGATCTGCTGGGGCAAAGGGCACATCCTTTCACATACAATGTACCCAGTTTGGTTCATCCTCTCCATTGTTCACCCTCCTTCCCCTCCCTCTTTTTAAAATGACTTTGACAGGTTTCAATGTTCCAGATTCATACATGTGTAGAAAATACATTGACCATTTTCACCCTCCTTTACTCTTTTTGTTTACCCTCCCTTTCCCTCAGATATCCTCTCCTTAACATGATCTGTTTTATATTCCCGTCCTTCATTGTTTAAGTGTCTGTTCATTGTTCAGTGGGGTTTTATCTTGGTATTTTACCTGTAAATATATTGCACTTTAATCAGTCCAACCCCCTCTATTACTCTTCTTTATCCTTTCCCCCAGGCCATATTGTTCAACAGTTTTGAGTGCATTTTATTGTGTCTTGTTCCTATACAGATGTGCTGTATTTCAATATTATTCACTCTTTATCATTCTTTTCTACTTTCCCTCACCCCCTAGTCTCCTCTAACAGTCCAACTATTCGAAACATGTTCTGAATGTATATAAATTATGATAATGCTGTATTTGAATTTTAATCTGTTACGTGCTGGTGTCGAGGGTCCTTGCCTTCACAGGCCAGAGAACTGGCTCGTGAGGCAGTTGAATGATGAGCCAAAGCTGGTATATAAAGTAGGATTTATTAGAGAGAAAGGAAAGGCTACAGCTAGAGAAGCGTAGCGGAGACCAGAAGCTGGTAGCTCACTGCACAGGTGAAGGCTGGGGTTTTTATGGACATTCTAACTCTGGGTTAGGTGGGTTTTTTTTCATTGGCCATGGATTCACGGGCTTTCTCAGGTGAACTGGTTTGGTTTGCAGCTTTATTGGGGGAAGGGAACAAGCTTGAGAGCGTTTTGCTCATCAGCCCTGTGGCAGATCTGAATCTCTCCTTTAGGATGCAGGAATGCAGGCCTCTAACTCCTGAGGATGCAGGAATGATATTGCTCTCCATGGCGGATGGGATACTCACTCATCCGCCTTAGGTCTCCAGACCCAACAAATCTATTCTTTCACATATGAGAGAAAACATGTGGCCTTTATCTTTCTGGATTTGGTTTACTTCACTTAACACAATGTTCTGCAGTTTCATCCATTTACCTCACAATATTCCATATTTCATATGTGTATATAGATATATAGATATATATCTATATATATATATAGATATATATCCATATATATATATCCATATATCTATATATAGAAATAGATATATGGAGATATATATCTCTATATATGGATATATATATATCTATAGATACATATATATATATCCATATATATCTATAGATATATATGTGGATATATATATCATATTTTCTTAATCCATTCATCAGTTGTATGGCTGTTTCCATAGGTCAGCTATTATGAATGCTGCATAAACATAGATGTGCAGGTGTCTTTATTGTATCCTGATTCAAACTCCTTCAGATATATACCTAGGAGTATTATTGCTGTATCCTATGGTGGTTCTATTTTTAATTTTTTGAGGAACCTTCATACTGCTTTCCGTAATGGCTTTACAATAATTTATGTTCTCACCAACAGTGTATAAGGATTCCTTTTTCCCCTCATCCTCACCAACATTTGTTGTTATTAGTGTTCTTGATGATAGCCATTCTAGTAGGAGTGAAGTAGGATCTTAATGTGGTGTTGATTTACATTTCCTTTATGGTCAGGGATGTTGCTAGAATCTTTCAAAGAATGTCTGTTTCATTTAAATTATCAAGTTTGTAGACATAGAGTTGTTCAAAATGTTCCCTTTAATTAATTATTTAATTAATATTATCCTTTTAATGTCCATGGAATCAGTAGTGATGGCCCCTCTTTCATTCTTGATGTTAATATTTTGTGCCTTCTCTGTTTTTTCTTGGTGAGACTGGCTAGTGATTTATCAATTTTATGAATCCTTTCAAAGATACAGCTTTTGAATTTGTTGATTTTTTTCAACTAATTTTCTGTTGTCAACTTCACCGGTTTCTGCTATATTTTTATTATTTCTTTGCTTGGACTTACTTTGGATTTAAAATGCTCTTTCTCTGCTTTCCTAAGATGGGTGCTTACATTATTGATTTTAGATACTGCTCCCTTTCTAATAAATGTAATCAGTGCTATAAATTTCCCTCTATGCATTGCTTTCACTGCATCTCACAGATCTTGAAAAGTTGTGTTTTGATTTCTGTTGAGACTTCTTTGAACCATGTGTCATTTTGAAGTGTGTTGGAATTTTCCATCTATCTTTGTCTTACTAATTTCTAGTTTAATTCCATTGTGTTCTAAGAGTATACATACAGAAGCTGTTCATTTAAATGTGTTAAATATTTTATGGCCAAGAATGTGACCTATTTTGGTGAATGTTCCATGTGAGTTTAAGAAGAATGTATTGTCTGCTGTTATCAGATGAAGTGGTCTTTAAATGTTATTTAGATTCAGTGATTAATGGTGCTGTTCAGTTTAACTATATTCTTACTTATTTTCTGACTGACGATTACTGATAGAGGAATGTTGAAGTGTCCCAACAATAATATTGGATTTGATTTGCTAATGTTTTGCTAAGGATTTTGTCTGTTATCTATTTCTTCTTGACACTCTATCCATTTTGCTGCATGTGTTTTGTCATTCTGTTCACATTTGAAATGTAAAAATAGAATCTAATTTAAATTTCTACTCTTTTCAGTTAGAAGTAGGGCTGAGTTTTATATATAGTGTTAGTTTGCTTTTCATATGTTCTTTATTTAATGTTCTATTGTGGGTTTGGGGAAATTGTTGTTCTGACAGACTATGTCTAGACATGGGTCTCCTTTTATTTATTCTGTCTGAAATGTGATAAATATGTTTAGTTAGCAAGGGAAAATTTTATTCTCTGGCTTCCATATCTGTTGTCTCCTCTTTCCTTATTTTCATGTATTTACCCTTCTAGGTGGACTTTTCATTTTAATATCAGTCACCCATAACTTCACTTAGTCTCTTAACCACCTTGTTGGTTTTAATTCTGCTATGTTTCTTTTGTTTCTTTGCCCTCCTTTCTTAGTGTAATAATGAAAAGCACAAGCTGTGGAATGAAGTGGTCAGAGCTGGAATTCTGACTCCAACACTTACTAGTTGAATGACCTTGAGTAAATTCCTTAGCCCCTCTCAGTTGCCACAATTAAAAAATGTGTATGAATAAAATATATTCATGGTATTCTTGGAAAGATTAAATGGGTTAATACATGTAAAAATATTTAAAATAAAGGATACTATGTTGAAAGTGTTGAATGATTATTATCAATCTTGACTTACCATTATCATAATCTTTGTCATCTCCATTCATCCATCTCACTTTTTATCTCATCTTGTCATTTCATCACAGCCAATTTTCCCTTTATGGATCTTTTTACTCTATTTCATTACAAATGATGTCTTAATTGTACTTTATTGAGGATGTCAAACAGTTTCCTAAAACTGGTTTACAGTCACACATTGAACAAGTTTCAGAAATAAACTCTTCAGGCTAATCTCCATATTAAGTTTCTTTGCTTTATTTTTTTACAGGGTCCATGTATGGTTTTCAGTTTTCCTCATCCTTCAAGATTGGTCTGTTTGTGTACTGTGTCTGCAAAGATAGTTCATGAGTTGCCTCTGACCACACTCTTGACCCACTTTGTAGTGACATCATTCCTTCTGTTTTGCAGTGAAATGGCCACTGACCTGCAGGGCTGTTACTACATTTCTAAGTAATTTCCCCCATAACATCCCATGTCTACTGTGATGACCTCATCTCTCCTTTCCATGTCCTAATCAACTGATGTAGCATAAAAGAAGCCATAATTCCTCATATGTGTTAGTTGGCTTCATATATCTCCTTTTGCAGCAAGTATTTACTTAAAAGTAGGTTTGGTTTGGTTCAGAAAAGCTGTTGGTAACACTTTAAATGCTACATTACAAGTGACTACCATAAACATACCCACAGAAAGTTAAGCTTTACTTTTGTCTCCATGATAAATATATACTTCTGTCTTCCTGTTAGTTTTCAAAAGTACCACTGTTTTTGGACATGATCAGGGTAAGTAATATTCAAGAAGTACCTTTAAAATGAACCCCAGTGCGATAAACTACTCCTAGATTAAGGAGCAGTAGGATGGCCAAGATCCAATGACCACATGTGATCAGCTAATGCCATCTGTGGGAAACAGCCTTTTCTATTTGTTTCATCTGTGAACATTCAAAACAATGGAAATTCCTCAACAGGGGAGATTTGTCTATGGCTCTTTACTTTGGAGGGCCATACCTCACGGAACTTAAGGTGTCATGACTGTCGCTTTCTTTGTATTCATCATGGTCTGGGACCCTTCTGCTCTCTTGGCTATGGAAAAATGATCTAATGGTCCTTCCCTAATGAGGGAAGGACAACAGGATGATGAGATAATCCTCCCAGAATAGTAGCTGACAGGCAGATGAATGCCTGCATAGTTGTCGGTGTGATGTATAGCCTGCATTTCTTCATCTTCAGGCAGCCACTGGGGAGAGACCCAGTGTAACTTCCTGCCTTTCTTCTTGCAATCTCTTGATTGATTTCTGTGTTAGTAAGTTTTTCCATTACTGTAACTAATACCTAGGATAATCAACTTAAAAAGAGGAAGGGCTTATTTTGAGTCACAGTTTTGGAAGTTTCAGTCCAGTTGGCCTATTGCTTTTGGGCCTGTGGCAAGACAGTACATAATGGTGGGAGTATCTTGTTCTTATCATCCTGTCACAGGTTAAAATTCAATTAAAATTTTCAGTTTTCAAAAAATATTTTTTCTTGTTTATTTACTTGCTGCTTTTGTCATTTTACATATTTTCTATAATAGTTTTTACCAATTTTATTCTATTTTCATTTGTCATCATTTCTTCCTGTCTTTTTTCTCTTCCCCTTCCTGTTTTTTTTTTTTTCTTTTTTTTCATTTTTCTTTTATTATTCATATGTGCATACAAGGCTTGGTTTATTTCTCCCCCCTGCCCCCACCCCCTCCCTTACCACCCACTCCACCCCCTCCCGCTCCCCCCCTCAATACCCAGCAGAAACTATTTTGCCCTTATCTCTAATTTTGTTGTAGAGAGAGTATAAGCAATAATAGGAAGGAACAAGGGGTTTTGCTGGTTGAGATAAGGATAGCTATACAGGGCATTGACTCACATTGATTTCCTGTGCATGGGTGTTACCTTCTAGGTTAATTCTTTTTAATCTAACCTTTTCTCTAGTTCCTGGTCCCCTTTTCCTATTGGCCTCAGTTGCTTTAAGGTATCTGCTTTAGTTTCTCTGCATTAAGGGCAACAAATGCTAGCTAGTTTTTTAGGTGTCTTACCTATCCTCACCTCTCCCTTGTGTGCTCTCGCTTTTATCATGTGCTCATAGTCCAATCCCCTTGTTGTGTTTGCCCTTGATCTAATGTCCACATATGAGGGAGAACATACGATTTTTGGTCTTTTGAGCCAGGCTAACCTCACTCAGAATGATGTTCTCCAATTCCATCCATTTACCAGCGAATGATAACATTTCGTTCTTCTTCATGGCTGCATAAAATTCCATTGTGTATAGATACCACATTTTCTTAATCCATTCGTCAGTGCTGGGGCATCTTGGCTGTTTCCATAACTTGGCTATTGTGAATAGTGCCGCAATAAACATGGATGTGCAGGTGCCTCTGGAGTAACAGTCTTTTGGGTATATCCCCAAGAGTGGTATTGCTGGATCAAATGGTAGATCGATGTCCAGCTTTTTAAGTAGCCTCCAAATTTTTTTCCAGAGTGGTTGTACTAGTCTACATTCCCACCAACAGTGTAAGAGGGTTCCTTTTTCCCCGCATCCTCGCCAACACCTGTTGTTGGTGGTGTTGCTGATGATGGCTATTCTAACAGGGGTGAGGTGGAATCTTAGCGTGGTTTTAATTTGCATTTCCTTTATTGCTAGAGATGGTGAGCATTTTTTCATGTGTTTTCTGGCCATTTGAATTTCTTCTTTTGAGAAAGTTCTGTTTAGTTCACATGCCCATTTCTTTATTGGTTCATTAGTTTTGGGAGAATTTAGTTTTTTAAGTTCCCTATATATTCTGGTTATCAGTCCTTTGTCTGATGTATAATTGGCAAATATTTTCTCCCACTCTGTGGGTGTTCTCTTCAGTTTAGAGACCATTTCTTTTGATGAACAGAAGCTTTTTAGTTTTATGAGGTCCCATTTATCTATGCTATCTCTTAGTTGCTGTGCTGCTGGGGTTTCATTGAGAAAGTTCTTACCTATACCTACTAACTCCAGAGTATTTCCTACTCTTTCTTGTATCAACTTAAGAGTTTGGGGTCTGATATTAAGATCCTTGATCCATTTTGAGTTAATCTTGGTATAGGGTGATATACATGGATCTAGTTTCAGTTTTTTGCAGACTGCTAACCAGTTTTCCCAGCAGTTTTTGTTGAAGAGGCTGCTATTTCTCCATCGTATATTTTTAGCTCCTTTGTCAAAGATAAGTTGCTTATAGTTGTGCGGCTTCATATCTGGATCCTCTATTCTGTTCCACTGGTCTTCATGTCTGTTTTTGTGCCAGTACCATGCTGTTTTTATTATTATTGCTTTGTAATATAGTTTGAAGTCAGGTATTGTGATACCTCCTGCATTGTTCTTTTGACTGAGTATTGCCTTGGCTATTCGTGGCCTCTTGTGTTTCCATATAAATTTAACAGTAGATTTTTCAATCTCTTTGATGAATGTCATTGGAATTTTGATGGGAATTGCATTAAACATGTAGATTACTTTTGGGAGTATCGACATTTTTACTATGTTGATTCTACCAATCCATGAGCATGGGAGATCTCTCCACTTTCTATAGTCTTCCTCAATCTCTTTCTTCAGAAGTGTATAGTTTTCCTTGTAGAGGTCTTTCACATCTTTTGTTAGGTTTACACCTAGGTATTTGATTTTTTTTGAGGCTATTGTAAATGGAATTGTTTTTATACATTCTTTTTCCGTTTGCTCATTGTTAGTGTATAGAAATGCTAATGATTTTTCTATGTTGATTTTATATCCTGCTACCTTGCTATAGCTATTGATGATGTCTAGAAGCTTCTGAGTAGAGTTTTTTGGGTCTTTAAGGTATAGGATCATGTCGTCTGCAAATAGGGATATTTTGACAGTTTCTTTACCTATTTGTATTCCTTTTATTCCTTCTTCTTGCCTAATTGCTCTGGCTAGGAATTCCAGTACTATGTTGAATAGGAGTGGAGATAGTGGGCATCCTTGTCTGGTTCCTGATTTTAGAGGGAATGGTTTTAATTTTTCTCCGTTAAGTATAATGCTGGCTGTAGGTTTGTCATATATAGCTTTTATAATGTTGAGGAACTTTCCTTCTATTCCTAGTTTTCTTAGAGCTTTTATCATGAAATGATGTTGGATCTTATCAAAGGCTTTTTCTGCATCTATTGAGATGATCAAGTGGTTTTTGTCTTTGCTTCTGTTAATGTGGTTTATTACGTTTATTGATTTTCGTATGTTGAACCACCCCTGCATCCCTGGGATGAAGCCTACCTGGTCGTGGTGAATAATCTTTTTGATGTGTTGCTGAATTCGATTTGCCATTATTTTGTTGAGGATTTTTGCATCAATGTTCATTAAGGAGATTGGCCTATAGTTCTCCTTTTTGGAGGTGTCTTTGCCTGGTTTTGGGATAAGTGTAATACTGGCTTCATAAAATGTGTTTGGCAGTTTTCCTTCCCTTTCTATTTCATGGAACAGTTTAAGGAGGGTTGGTATCAGTTCTTCTTTAAAGGTCTGATAGAATTCAGCAGAGAATCCATCAGGTCCTGGACTTTTCTTTTTGGGGAGACTCTTGATTGCTGCTTCAATTTCATTTTGTGTTATAGGTCTATTCAGGTGATTAATTTCCTCTTGGTTCAGTTTTGGATGATCATATGTATCTAGAAATCTGTCCATTTCTTTTAGATTTTCAAATTTATTTGAATATAGGTTCTCAAAGTAGTCTCTGATGATTTCCTGGACTTCCATGGTGTTTGTTGTTATCTCCCCTTTTGCATTCCTGATTCTACTAATTTGGGTTTTTTCTCTCCTCATTTTAGTCAGGTTTGCCAGGGGTCTATCGATCTTGTTTATTTTTTCAAAGAACCAACTTTTTGTTTCATTAATTCTTTGTATGGTTTTTTTGGTTTCTATTTCGTTGATTTCAGCTCTTATTTTTATTATTTCTCTCCTTCTATTTGTTTTGGGATTTGCTTGTTCTTGTTTTTCTAGGAGTTTGAGATATATCATTAGGTCATTGATTTGGGATCTTTCAATCTTTTTAATATATGCACTCATGGCTATAAACTTTCCTCTCAAGACTGCCTTAGCTGTGTCCCATAGGTTCCGGTAGGTTGTGTTTTCATTTTCATTGACTTCTAGGAACTGTTTAATTTCCTGTTTTATTGCATCGATGATCCATTCTTCATTAAGTAATGAGTTATTTAGTTTCCAGCTGTTTGCATGTTTTTTGTCTTTACTTTTGTTGTTGAGTTCTACTTTTACTGCATTGTGGTCAGATAGTATGCATGGTATTATTTCCATTTTCTTATATTTGCTGAGGCTTGCTTTGTGCCCTAGGATATGATCTATTTTGGAGAAGGTTCCATGGGCTGCTGAGAAGAATGTATATTGTGTAGAGGTTGGATGAAATGTTCTGTAGACATCTACTAGGTCCACTTGATCTATTGCATATTTTAGATCTTGGATTTCTTTATTGAGTTTTTGTTTGGATGACCTATCTATTGATGATAATGGAGTGTTAAAGTCCTGTTTTTGTTTGTTTGTTTGTTTTGTTTTGTTTGCAGTGCTGGGGATTAAACCCATGGTTTTGTGTGTGCTAGGCAAGTGCTGTACCACTGAGCTATACTTCCAGACATAGGTTTTTCTTTTGAGTCAGGGTCTTGCTATATACCCCAGGCTAGCCTTGAAATCCTGCTCTTCCAGCCTCTGCCTCCCAGGTGCTGGGATTACAGACATGCATCACTGTTCTTGGCTCGAATCTGTTCTTAAAAATATTTGCTATGTTAAACACTTAGTTTTTGCAACTATCATTGCAATGACTGAAAAATATTCCATCCATCTTCTAAAACATATTTTTTACTGGTCTCCTAATATAGAACATATAAGTTACTTGTTTGCTATCACAGATGGTGTTGCATACACATATATAGAGATTACTTTCATTGTGAATTTTTCCTTATGATAAATTCACAGAAGTGGGATTTCTGACTTAGAGTAGAGAACATTTTTAGCTCTATGAGCACAGTGCCAGATTGCTTTCTAAAATTGTTGTACCAGATTGACTTCTAGGTAAAGCTGGAGGGTGATGTAGGATAATAGAAGCTTCCTTCTTCTTCTTCCTTTTTTTTTTTTCTGTGATAAGTATTTTTGAGATAGGATCTCCTGGACTATTTGCCCGGGGCTGGCTTTGAACTGCGATGCTCCTGATCTCTGCCTCCTGAGTAGCTAGGACTACAGGTATTAGCTACCAGTGCCTGGCCACGCTTCCTTCCTTAATACATAATGAAACTAAAAACAATAAAAACAAATTAATCCTAACAATACCAAATAAAGAACTGCAACTTATTTCTATGAACACTGGAAAGTGGTGGACAGAGAGAGGACCAAAAGATTCTGGTATGGTGCATCTCTCAATCCAAAACCTGCCACCTTATTGACCTGCTAACGGTATTGCAGGAAGGAAAGCAGGTGGGCTGTAAAATTCTGATAGTTCTCACTGATGACCGAAGTATGGAGAAAAGTCTTTGGGCGCTGCAAAAAAGGTCTAATAGAATCCTCAATCCGGGAAGCCCCTGCATCATACTGGGGCTCATGGGGAAACCACGAGCATTTGTGCCTTCCTGACTCTGGTGCTGGGTGGGGCTGTGAGTGGGATCCTGCAGGAGTGGGGCATATCACTCACTAGGGCAGCAATGCATTGTCAAAATTAAAGCCTTTTGTGTTTCAAATGACACCAATTGACAGTGTAACAGAATGGATGGATTTCTTTATAAATTACATAGCTTACAAGGAACCCATAAATAGAACATATAATGAAGTGTTTCAGCTCAAAAAGACAGATAACCCAATTTAAAAATGGGCAAATAGCTGGATGCCAGTGACTCACATCTATAATCATAGATACTTGGGAGGCTGAGATTGGTTCCAGGCCAGCAAAGGCAAAAAATTTGCCAGACCCTATCTTAGTGGAAAAAAGCCAGGAGTGGTACTGCATACCTGTCATCCCAGATATGTGGGAAGCTTAAAATAGGAGGATCACAGTTCAGACCAGCCTGGGCAAAATGCAAGACCCTGTCTCCAGAACAGCAAGAGCAAAAAAGGGCTGGAACCATGACTGAAGTAGTAAGAGTGCCTGCTAGCAAGTGTAAAGCCCCGGAGTTCAAATTCCAGTACCACCAAAAAGAAAAAGAAAATAAAAAATGACAGACCTCAGTTTCTGCCCAGAACTATAAAATGCAAGAAAACAGGATGGAGAAATGTCTGCAAAATAAGGAGGAAAGGAAAACGTGACACAAGAACATTACTCTCAGCCTTAGCTCTGCTAAAATATCCAAACAATAGACAGAGGACTTGGGGCATGGCTCAAATGGTACAGTGTTTGCCTAGCAAGTGTACAACCCTGAGTTCAATCCCTAATACTACCAAAAAACAAAACAAAACAAAACAAAAACAACAAAAGCAAATAGCAGGAAGAATTTTCAAACTACAGGAACTGAGAGAATTGAGCACTCATAAGCCCATTCTTGAAAAAAACTGGAAACAGCCAACTAAAAGATGAACCAAAACAATTATATTTTTGTAATTAATTTATAATATTTAATTATAATTTAATTATATTTTTGAATTAGCATACATTAATAATACAAAGGGATTTCATTGTGGTAATTTCATAAATATGTACAGTGTACTTTGAACCAGTTTACCCCCTCTGTTATATCATTATATTCCCATTGTCCCCTCAGTTCTCTCTCTTCCTTTTTTTGACACCACTGGGGTTTGAATTCAGGGCCTTGAACTTGCTGGGTAGGAGATTGCTTGAGACATGTCCACAGCACTCAAAAAAAAGAACTCTTAAATGTTCTGTGTTAAAAGGCCGAAGTCTGAGTGCTGAAATATTTAAATACTGTATGGTCCTCAGACTAAGGAATGGGAGAATTATGGTTGCAGAACAAAATGAACATTAAGGTTTATATAATGAACATTATAAATCTTGACAAAGGTAGTTATATATCATCATTGATTGATAATGAAAGGAGCCAGAGAAGGGGAGGTGGAAGGAAAAGTGAGAGTGAACCACCTAATAGCTTAAGAAATAATCAAGGTCTTGGCATGGTGGTACACATCCAAAAATCTCAGCTATTCAGGAGGAGGATCAGAAAGATCATAGTATGAAGCCAGTACAGGCAAAAAGTTAGCAAGACCCATCTCAACCAACAAGACAGGCATGGTGGTATGCATCTGTGGTCTCAGCTACATAGGAGGCATAGGTAGGAGGATTGTAGTCTGAGACTGGCCCCAGGCAAAAAAGCATAAGATTGTATCTGAAAAACAACTAAAGCAAAACAGGGCTGGAAATGTGGCCTAAGTGGTAGAGTGCCTGCCTAGCAAGTGTGAGAGTTCAGACCTCAGTATGGTCAAAATCAAAGAAAGGAATCAGCAAAAATGATCTAAAATTAAATCACAAGTGAAATGATGTGATGTCAGGATTTGCTTTAAAATATCCGAGACAAAGAAAAAAGAAGGGAAGGGAAGGAGAGAAAAAAAAAGAAAGGGAGAGAAAAGGGAAGAAGGAGAGGAGGCGCAGGAAAGAGGAAGAAAGGAAGGGAGGGAAGGAGAGAAAAAGGAAGGGAGGTAGGAAGGAATATGTATCATGGTTTATTATACAATGCTCTTAATTTTGTATTTTAAATTTTCACAATAAAATGTTTAAAATACAATAATAAAATTAGTTTAAATGATTTTTAAAAACATAATGAGCCAAGTGCAAGTGGCTCATGCCTATAATCCTAGCTACTTGGGAGGCTGAAATTGGGAAGGATCATGGTTCTGGGCAAATTGTTCGAGAAACCCCATCTCAACCAATAGCTGGGCATGGTGGCATGCACCTGCCATGCCAAGCTATGTGAGAGGCCCAGATCAGTAGGATCCTGGTTGAGGCCAGCCAAGGCAAAAAAAATTTGTGATACCCCATCTCAATGAAAAAAGCCAGGTATGGTGCTGCATGTCCATCATTCCAGCTACAGTGGGAAACATAAAATAGTATCAAAGTCCAGGCTGACATGGGCAAAAAGGGAGACCCTGTCTCCAAAATAACCAGAATAAAATGTATGGTGACATGGCTCAAGTGGTAGAGCACCCGCCTAGCAACTGTGAAGTCCTGAGTTCTAAACCTCAGTACCACCAAATTTAATAAACAAAAAAGCATAATGACTTTGAGTCCTTAAAGACTTGAATTATTTTTTAAGTAAGAAGTTTGTTTTAGGAACCAATATCTTTTGTTTGTTTGTTTGACAGTACTGGGGATTGAACTCAGGGCCTCACACTTGCTAGGTAGGTACTCTGTCATTTAAGCCACTCTGCCAGCTCTTGTTGGGTATTTTTGAGAAAGGGTCTCACTTACATTTTGTCAGGGCTGACCTCCTAATCTCTGCCTCCTGAATAGCTAGGATTATAGATGTGAGCCACCGGCACCTGGCTAAAAACGAGTATCTTTATAGTGAACAATGATGTATCTAAAATCCAACAGGGTCTTTTGTTTCATTGCAGTTTTCTTTTCTTCTGCTAGAATTAAGAAAAATCAAATTTAACGTCTTTATTTAAAAATAGTATATGTCAGATGATCCCATTCTTACAAAATTCTTTCTCTCATCTATGCGTCCTTCTGTCTTCAATATGTTAGTGTACCTAGGAAGAGGAATGGAAGAATTGCCATAAAAAATTAGCTAGCATTTGTTGCCCTTAACGCAGAGAAACTAAAGCAGATACCTTAAAAGCAACTGAGGCCAATAGGAAAAGGGGACCAGGAACTAGAGAAAAGATTAGATCAAAAAGAATTAACCTAGAAGGTAACACCCACGCACAGGAAATCAATGTGAGTCAATGCCCTGTATAGCTATCCTTATCTCAACCAGCAAAAACCCTTGTTCCTTCCTATTATTGCTTATACTCTCTCTACAACTAAATTAGAAATAAGGGCAAAATAGTTTCTGCTGGGTATTGAGGGAGTGGGGGGTAGAGGGAGGGGGCGGAGTGGGTGGTAAGGGAGGAGGTGGGGGCAGGGGGGAGAAATGAACCAAGCCTTGTATGCACATATGAATAATAAAAGAAAAAAAAAGTTATTTCTGGGGGCTAGATGTGTGGCTTAAGTGATAGAGCACCTGCTTAGCAAGCATAAAACCCTGAGTTCAAATCCCAGTACCCCCCCACAAAGTTATTTGGAATAATTTATTATCTTTTTGTTCTTTTTCAATAGTTGCTGTTCTTGTTATTAAGAATCATTTAATAATTTATATAATCAGCACTTATCATTTTAATGCTTAATGCAAAGAATCAAGTTGTTACTCTTTAAGTGCTACTCCAGTTTGTACAGTTACCAGCGGCATGTAAGTTTCAGCACAATTATGCCAAGACTGGTTGTTACATATTTTAGATGCCTATAGCTGAGAGAGTCAAATACCTCAAATATGAAATGTCAATCCTTGGTATGCTAATGTCCTATTTCTTTGTGTACAGGAAGCATCTATGATTTTTATTTCATCAAACAAGGTAGTGGATATTGGGATGTGTGGACAGAGTATATCACCAAAGAGGAAGAAAATATCCCTGCTGGTGCAAAGGTAAAAGAGCAGGATTAGCCACTGAACTGTAGTTTGTTTCCAGAATTTCTCAAATACCTTCCCAGATGAAGGAATTAACAGTTCCATGTGAGCATTTTTAAGAGCTTTCTTTAGGAAAAGATTTAAAAAATTAGCTCAATCAAACTTTCAAAAGCATGAACTTGAGAATCGGAGAGACCCAGATTCCTTACTCAGCCTCCATACTCTTTGCCTCACTTTATTCAACCTTAAAATGGAAGAAAAAAACACTTGAAGGTTGATCCAGTAATCAAAGGCCATACATATGAGCATATCGCACATAATAGGGGTTAGATCAATGTTTGTTGCTGTTCTGATTATTGTCATTATCAATAATACTAGGCGTCAATCCACTTCTTGCTCATCTAAGCAAAAAAATCCTCAGGAAAAGATTTCTTCATCAGAACTCAGAAACACAGGTTCTGGGGCAGAGTGGGTGGTAAGGGAGGGGGTGGGGGCAGGGGTGAGAAAAGACCCAAGCCTTATATGCACATATGAATAATAAAACAATAAAAAAAAGAAACACAGGTTCTGATTAATACATTTTTGGGATAATTCACCAATAACTCCTGCTCATTCTAGTCCTGTGGAAATTTTGTGAGGATATGCACTTTTATGCCTTTGTTAGTAGAGTCTAGTCGACATAACCTATCTTTCTGGGGTGGCTGCAGATCTTTCAGGTCCTGGGTGGGGTGGTAGATAGTGGATAGGAAAGTGGGAATGTTGACAACCAAGTCAGACACTAGGCAGGACCACAGCTGCATGTGTGAGCATGTGTGAGGCAGGGGTGAATGCACATTGCCTTTGGGGCATACCCTGGGGAGCTGAGTACTATAAAGAAACTTTCAGCACTGAGGTCATAAACTTTAAATCTCCTTAAACAGTTTAGTCACCTGACCCCCGAGGATTTGAAATCTTGCTGAATTCATACAGCTAAGAGTCCAATGTAGAAAATATCTGCAGTTCTGCTGGGAATTCTTCCCTTGTCAAACAGTTGACCTAGTTACTGAAAATAAAACTCTATGAAACCCAACTTTTCTTAAATTCCCATGCTTGATTGCAAAATAGGCATCTTCAATGTGGCTGTGCATTGAGCATCACTTAGTGGCTCAATGGCTTTCACCAAGTTAGCCAGCTTTCTTGGAGCCTCAGTTTTTTCACTTGCATTGTTACTTACCTGCCTCAGAAGGTTATGGGGAAGACTTCAGGAGCTAATATAGGAAAGAAGACATCATAGTTCTGTTAACCCTCATTATAGACCCGTTCATTCTCTCTTCACTTCAGTTACCTGACCCCGTCTGCTTCTTTTCCTTTAGTGAAATTACTCCCAGGAAAAGCCTTTGTCTCCAAGTTGCACAGACTCAGGTGGCACCATCTGCACACTTTGGCTTTTAGGTGCACCATTTGCATGAATCATGGTGTGAATGGTACTTTCTAGAGTTGTACAACACAACAGCCTCAAGTTTGTGAATCATTTTCAGCCTAGACATGATACAAGGAGATTTCCACATATGATATTCATATTATTACCCCTGTGGAGGGACTAGATGTGACCAAATGGTTGGCTCTGAGAAGCCAAGCTAAGGTCAGATGTAGCTAAAGTAATAGGGATTCCAGGAGGCCAAGACCGAGCCCTCAGAGTCCAGTTAGGAGCTGAAGACCAAGGAGAATTATGTGCAACCTCCATATTGAAAAAGGCAAGGGATTAATTAGATGGGTATGTGTTTTAGTACCAAGGATCTGAGGGTTAAGAAAAGTGGATCAGCAACAAGCATGGGGAGTAAAGGTCCAGGGTCACAACTTAGGTTACCTTTCTGTCATTGTCGAAAGTACCTGAGAAAGTCAACTTAAAAGAGGAAAGATTTACTTTGGCTCATGATTTCAGAAGTTTCAGTCTGTGGTCACTTAGCCCCATCATTTCTGGGCCTGTGGTGAGATATAACATTCTGGCAGAAGATCATGGCAGAGAAAAACTGGTCACCTCATGGCAGCCAAGAAGCAGAGAGAGCAAGCAAAGAAGGACAGCCCTCAAATGCACACCCCCAATAGCCCATTCCACTCCCTCCAACTTAGTCCCATCTCCTGAGTTTCCACCACCTCCTAGTAACCTATTAAATTATGAATCCATGGATTAGCTCAGAGCCTAAGTTATCCCCAAAGTTCCACCTCTGAAGATTTGGAGGCCAAGCTTTCAGCACATGAGTTTTGAGAGACCCTTCAGGATCCAAACCATAACAAACCTAAACCTTCTGTGTCAAACAGTATAAATGGAATGTGGAAGATGGCTCTTGCTTGAAACAAGACAGACATGTTGGTTCAAAGCAATAGTCACAGAGATAGCAGCTATGGACTGATTATTATTATAATGTTTTTAAAAAAAAAAGAATACAGACTTTAGAATTGTACAAGCTGAGATTCAAATTCCTGCTTTCCACATACTTATTTTGTTACTTGGGATAACTGCAGATGGGTTCTGGACCTCTGTTTCCTCATCTTCAAAACAGAGACAATATTGCTTACCTTTACATGCATGGTCTCATTTAATCTCAAACCAACTCTGTGTATTAGGTGCCATTTAGTATTCAAAATTTTACAGATGAAGAAACTGAGGCCTCTGCAGAGGTTAAATACTCACTCATAGTCATAAAGATGGCAAGGAATGGAGATAGAATTTGATTACCCTCCTTTTTTGGGGGGGTGGTTACTGAGGCTTGAACTCAGGACCTCAGGGCTTACAAGGTAGGCGCTCTTAACTCTTGATCCTTTCTGCCAGCTGGAGCTAGAATTTGAACCCAGGTTCCTTGAATGGCAAGATCCATCCCACTGGGTCCAGGGCCAAGATTTTTCTGTATCTTTGTGGTACAGGTCTCAGAACTCATCATCCCCACAATGGAGACTGCCCGGCAGTCCTTCTTCTTGAAAACCTACCTGGACCATGAGATTCCAGTGCTGTTCGTGGGCCCCACAGGTACTGGCAAATCAGCCATCACCAACAACTTTCTTCTCAGCCTTCCCAAAAACATCTACCAGCCCAACTTCATCAATTTCTCTGCCAGAACTTCAGCCAATCAGACACAGGATATCATCATGTCCAAGCTGGATCGCCGGCGGAAGGGACTTTTTGGTCCTCCTATGGGGAAGAAAGCAGTGGTGTTTGTAGGTAAGACATTGGACCTAGGTCTGATCACAACCAGCTTTCTTCTACCCCAAGCTTCAGCAAACCAGAGCTTTCCTTAGTCTCTCTAGGAAATAAAATATTTCTGTTTAATATAATTTAGGATCCCTTCCCTCCCTTTTCTCCTCTCCTTTTTCCCTTTCTCCTTCCTGTCTTCATTTTTTTTGCTTCTTTCCTTTTTTCCTTCCTTCCTTCCTTCTTCCCACCCTCCCTTCCTTCCAGTAAGCAATAGTTTTAGAAAGGGACCATGGCATTTGCCCTCTGACATCTCTAAAAGCAACAGATACTTTGAGCAGCCCTTTATTCTGTTTTTCCATCAGATAAGTATATTATCAGTAAAGGAAGGAACCTAGTAGCTGCTAAATAAATATTTGTGAAATAAGAACATTGAATTTTCTCAGAACCTTACCTTTTTTACAAAGCACTTCATTTTTTCCTTTGAGTCTCAGAACCCCATGAGATTATTAATCATCCTGATTTTATTAATCCATTGATTGAAGCCCCAGAAGGTTAAATCCCCTCTTTAGGGTCAAACATCTAGAAAATTCTGGGGTCAAACATTCTATTTCCCACTATCCGATAACTCGGAGAATTTTCATAATGGCCCAATAGTAAACATTACATGTATTTTTATCCTTGCCAACTAATGTCAGTTGCTTAAAAGCATGGATCCTATTTTGTTTTATTTTTTCCTTTCTTTTCCTCCCTTTCCTCCATCCTGGCTTTCCTCTCTATTTTTGTGCTTAAGCTTTGCAACTAAGCACATCTGAGTTCAAATACTCTTTTTTTTTTTTTTGGTGGCACTGGGGCTTGAACTCAGGGCCTCACACTTGCTAGATGGGCACTCTTACCTCCTGAGCAACTCTGTTAGCCCTCGAATATTCTTTTTAACCCCTAGGTATAGTGTGTCTTAACCTCCTAGACTAAAGAGTAAATTCCTCACTTTTAAATTAGAGGTTATACTTCTTCCTTTAAAGTTGTTATTTGGATTAGATGTAATAAATATTTAAATCTTCTAAAATGTTACCTGATACAAAGTGGGCACTCTATCAATGTTCGCTGAAGAAAAATTAAGAGTCTCAATTTTATTGCATGCCTTTATGTGTCAGGACTGAGCCATATGCTACAGAGGGCAGTGTCATCCCTGCCCTAAAGGAAGCCCATCATCAATCTTTGCCATTTGGTTTTGCTCAACAAAAACCCTAGTTCAAAGCCTTGCTCTCAGTGGAGTTCAGTATTACCTGTGGGTCAAATTAAATGCCCTGTTAGGGGTTGGGGTTGTAACTCAGTGGCAAAGCATATGCTTACCATATGTGAGGCCCTGGGCCAATCCCTAGTATCACCAAAAACATTGGCCTGTGGTGCTCGAGATAAGCCTCAGAAACTTAGTAAGACTCCTTCTGAAAAACAACAACAACAATAACAACAACAAACAACCAAAAATGGTTGGCTGGCTCCTTGCTGTCACATCTTCAGCAATTAACAAGTTCTCTTACTCACAGTAGACAATTAGTATATTTTGGTTGAAGGAAGTAGGAAAAAATAAATGCCTGTTTCTGATGCCAATCTATGCATCCTAAACAAAACCACAGTGAGCAGAGATCTCAATAAGGCAGGAAAGCCCAGAACCCAGGAAAACCCCTTCCCATCTGGCCAGGATATCCATGACTAAGCTCTGCCTAGATAGAGATGGGACAACTGAGCACAGAATCCCCCTGGAAGAAATACTCACCTGTCACCTCCTGTGAGGATCCCACCAACTTATAGAGAGTGGCTGTGGCTTCTTTCCGCAGATGACCTCAACATGCCAGCTAAAGAGGTGTATGGGGCCCAGCCCCCAATCGAGCTTCTGAGACAATGGATTGACCATGGTTACTGGTTTGACAAGAAAGACACGACCAGGCTGGACATTACGGATGTGCTGCTTGTGACAGCCATGGGCCCCCCTGGGGGAGGAAGGAATGACATTACTGGTATGTGAGAAAGAGAGAGAGAGCTTATTCCTTTACCCCCTCCCCAGTAGAGCTGGCCATCATGAATGAAAGATTGATGCAGGGTACTCTCTCCTGAGAGATTGTGGAGCAAAGTGTGTTTAGGGTACAACTGGAGAGACTTAGGTTAGTTCCAGACGCCATGTTGTATGAAAAAGAATAGGAATACGACAGGAGGGTGTGAGGAGTTTTGGGCTTGGTGCTAGAGAAATAGAGAGTGCCATATAAAGAAGAGAGTTCAGGGTGGCCAGCATGTGACCCAGGCAGAAGGATAGGTCTGAGATCAATGTGGTGTATGACAATCACCTTTTGTGTGCATTCTTCAGGTTTTAAAAGACAGAGCACCTAACCCAAAGTGGCCTAAGCAATAGTAATATTTTATAATGATAGTAAATTAGCAATTAAATCAATAAGTAAATAAATAGAATTCTCTTCTCATCATTTAACAATGTGGAAGTATATCTTCAGGTGCAATTTGATCCATCTATGTCCTCAGGTTTCTGCACTTTAACTCTGCTAAACATTCCTGGTTAAGAATCTTCATATCAGCCAGGTGCTGGTGGCTCACACCTGCAATCCTAGCTACTCAGGAGGCAGAGATGAGAGGGATCACAGTTTGAAGCCAGCCTGGGCAAATAGTTCATGAGATCCTATCTCAAAAAACCATTCACAAAAAAAGGGCTGGTGGAGTGGATCAAGGTGTAGACCCTGAGTTCAAACCCCAGTACTGCAAAAAAAAAAGAATCTTCATATCACTTTCAGACTTGGATTCTTTGACCTTGGAAAAGTCTCTCCTCTGTCACTCAGCTTTCTCATCTGCAAAATAAGGAAAATGGACAGGATGAACTCATCTGGGTACCCAAGCCATCACATTCCATTTCAAGTATAGAGTTGAGGGGTGCCTTTGTGGTTGGTTTGAATACAGCAGTATTTAAAGATCCTAGAATCCATAAATTCAACACTTCTCTCACCAGTGAGAGGCAGGGAACCTGGTACATTAGTTTTCTCTGTTTAAGATTGAGCTGCTCAAAAGGGATTATCTGTTTCCAGGACACAGAAATGGACAGTTTTCAAGGTATGCCACAAATACAATCTTTGAAAAACCTGTATAATAAAACTCAGTGCCCAAAGACTGCCAGGAATACTCGGTAGTCAAGTGAAATTAGGTATATTAGTTGCTACAGCCAAGGTGTCTGTATTCCATGCACAGTTGTGGGACTGCCTGGTGAGAGGGAGTCAGATGGGCTTTGTTGGGTGATTTGAGAAGTAAGGGAACAGGGATCAGCTCTGGAATGGGTGCTCTCAGGGAGTAGGTACAATCTGATGAGCAAGTAACTTAGAAATTTTTATCCGGGAGTCAGGCGGAATGAAGAACAGCTAGAGTTTTCACTTGGTAAAGAAGCTGAGTCACTCATGTTAGCTGTGAAGGAGGAAGTTCGGTAATTTTCATGGTTGGCAGAGTAATCTTCTTTCTATAATATTCTATCACAGTCATGGAGTAATCATATCTGATGTTGATTTTTAATGAAATTAAAATTCAACAGAGAACCAACAGCTTAGCTGATTAATTGCCAGCTGTCAGGACTAAGATGGGAAACTGAGGCTTAAGGCAATATAGTACGGTGACTGAGAACATGGTTTGGCAAACATAAATATACATTAAATATTGTTTTTATCCCTGTCATCAAAATGGTCACAGATCAACAATATTTAAAATGCCATTCCTTTACTTTTTTAAAAAGCAAAACCTGCATGTTAGTGTGTGTACATATATATATATATATATATATATATACACACATACACACACACACATATATATAAAATGTCTATGTGTGTAGATGGTATATGGGGAATGACAGCAACAATGATATTCCCAAGTTTTGACTCTTCCCAAATCCCCACATATACAGAGCAACTTATTAGCAAAATAAAAACCTAGAAGGAACAGTTACAACAAGTTAGCTTACAGGTTTTTCTCACAAATTGCAAAATACAAATGGGTAGTAGTAGGAACAACCCAGTTAGAAAACCTGCAAATTATCTGCACATGTGCAGGAAAAAGCAAAAGTAGTGATGGAACATCTAACAGAGTTAAGAATAGTATGATAGGGTTACTTTGGGAAGGGGGAGGTAAGTCAATAAAGGAGATACTTTCGACAAAACTATTTCTGACTTATTTGATTACTTTCAATGGTCATTATTGCTTTTATCTTTTAAAAATTATCTTGTGCACCAGGCTAGCACTGTCATAACTTCTTTGATCATGGAGATAGTTTATATCTATACTGATGAATACAGTAGCCACTAGCCACACTTGGCTCTTGAGCACTTGAAATGTGGCTACTGAGACTGAGGAAATTAATTTTTAAGGTTACTTAATACTAATGAATTTAAGTTTAAATAGCAACATATGCTAAAGGCTTACACATTAGACAGCATAGCTATAGAACATGAAGGCAGAGGGAAAACCAACTTTCCTATATCCCAAAGTCACAAGGTCTAAGAAGTGTATGTGAAAACACAAGTGTGTGTGTATATTCCAGGACGATTTACTCGTCATCTGAGTATCATTTCCATCAATGCCTTTGAGGATGACATTTTAACTAAGATTTTCAGTTCTATTGCTGACTGGCACTTCAGGAAAGGATTTGATATTAACTTCTTAAGGTAAGAGGTTCCTTTATCTTCCTGGGTATTGGTCTGGGGGTCCTCAGTTTTGTCCCCTTCTTGACTGGTCTATCTTCCTCTTTCTCACAAGGTATGGGAAGATGCTGGTTCAAGCTACCAAGACTATTTATAGAGCTGCAGTGGAGAACTTCCTGCCAACTCCTTCCAAGTCACATTACGTCTTTAACCTGCGGGACTTCTCCCGGGTGATCCAGGGGGTACTGCTATGCCCTCACACCCACCTGCAGGTCAGCTGCTATCTTGTCTATTACCCTGATCATTCATCGATATCCTTGGATGTATGATGATAGTGATATCTAGCTTTTCTTCAGTACTTAGTCTATGCTGGCATCGTGCCCAGCATTGCCTCCTTTATGCTTCACCTCAACCCAAGGACTTAGTTATTTCTTGAGAACCACCATTTCAGGCACCACCTTCATTCAAATAATTAATTCTGGATTTTTAGGATGTGGAAAAATTTATCCGGCTTTGGATTCATGAAGTTTATCGAGTCTTTTATGACCGTCTGATTGACCAGGAAGACAGACAGGTCTTCTTCAATATGGTGAAGGAAACCACCTCCAATTGCTTTAAGCAGACTCTGGAGAAGGTAAGCCAGCTTCTAGGATCAGTTGATCCCAGAAATGGTCCCGGTATTTGATCATGTTAGTCTCAGATGCCAGGTTCTATTCCCAATAGAGACTTACCACTCTGCTTTCTGGATCTTATGTCAACTAGTCATTTGATTTGGTGATATTTTACTTGACCTAATTTTGTTTCACTTTTATAGTGGCATATAAGTTTGAATACATTCAAAGTGGTTAATAAGCCTGGCATGGTGACACATGCCTAAATCTTAGCACTTGGTAGGTAGGGACAAGAGAATCTTTGAGGCCAGCTTGGACTATGTAGTGAAACCATGTCTCAAAAAAAAGTGGTTAATATATAATGTTATTTACTAATAATTAGCTTAAAATGCATTTTAGAGTTAATTCATTTGAAGTTGAAAAAAATATGAGTTTTCATATTTTGAGGTTCTTATAAAGCCCAAGTGAAAGATTATCATGGTCTTGCATTCGTGAGTATTTTCTCTTTTCCACTTTGATATAAGGAAAGTGATTTAAATCTTATCTATTTGCATCATCTTGTTCTACCTCCATTGCTAAGAAGCTGTGGTTTCTCCAAAAAAAAAAGAGACTATTCTATGTTACACCCAGAGGCCAATTGCCAGGTCCTAATGTCAGGTAGAGAAACATCTAAAGAACTCCTACCCTACAGAGTAGGGACCAGGGGTAGTGCCTGTACCTCTCTGTGGTGAAGGAGCAAGCATAGCTGTCTTCTCTGGGGGCCTTATAATCTGACCACCAATGTGTATCTACCTGGTAAATAGACCGATGTTCCTTTTCACACTTTCCTTAATGTTCTTTTGTTGTTGTGTTTTCAACCAGCAGATCTATATATCATGTTAGGAAAAAAACTACTGATTAACCATGACTTGAAAGAACCAGCATATCTCTACTCCCTCCACACCACTCACAGCTACTATGGTTGGGCTGAGTGCCCAGCTGACACTTATCTTTTTCACAGGTGCTCATCCACTTGTCACCCGATGGAAAGATAGCTGATGATAACATCCGTAGCCTCTTCTTTGGGGATTTCTTCAAGCCAGGAAGTGACCAGAAAATCTATGATGAGATCACTGATCTGAAACAGCTCACAGTGGTTATGGATTACTACCTGGAAGAATTCAACAACATCAGTAAGGCCCCCATGTCTTTGGTCATGTTTAAATTTGCCATTGAGCACATCTCCAGAATCTGCAGAGTCCTGAAGCAGAACAAAGGCCACTTGCTTCTGGTAGGCATTGGGGGCAGTGGGCGGCAGAGTGCCACCAAACTATCTACATTCATGAACTCATATGAGCTATACCAGATTGAAATCACAAAGAATTACACAGGCAATGACTGGCGGGAGGACCTGAAGAAGATCATGCTGCAGGCTGGGGTGGCCATCAAGAGTACTGTGTTCCTCTTTGCTGATAACCAGATCAAGGATGAGTCATTTGTTGAGGACATCAACATGCTTCTGAACACAGGCGATGTGCCCAATATCTTTCCAGCTGATGAGAAGGCTGACATTGTGGAAAAGATGCAATCAGCAGCCAGGACAGAAGGAGAGAAGTTTGAAGTCACTCCTCTTTCTATGTACAACTTCTTTATTGAGAGGGTGAAAAAGAACCTTCACATTGTGCTTGGTGAGAAGAAGTAAACTCAATCTGCTCTTTTTCCTCTCGGTGTTTTAGGGGTCTTCTTAGTACCCTAAGCCCCATCCCCTTCAATAGTACCAAAGTTGATCCACCAGTGCAGCAGCCAGTGATCAGGATTTGTAATTCCTATGGCAACTTTTCCCACTCTTCCCCTGAACAATTACTTTAAACCTATTCTACTCTCTTCGAACAAAAGAGAAATCTCCTCTGAGAAAGAGTGTACTTTAGCACATTACTCTTGCACAGAACACCTGTGCTGTTCTCTATGAATGACACCCCTAATCAATCCAGAAACCTGGGAGTTGAATTTAATATTTCTTTCTCATTACCAAGACTGGTTGATTGTTACCTCCTCACTGCCTCTCATAACTCCCCTCTTTTCTCTCTCTCCACCACCTGCTATCATCTCATCCACAGTTCATCTCTGTACCTTTTTAACTGTTCTTTCTCTGCTCTTGTCCATCTTTATTCCATTGAGCCAGAATGATTTTTTTTTCATGTATTCCAAATATGATTGTGTGTATACATGTACACACAAAAACACAAATTAAAACACTTAACATTGTTTTTCATTAGGATAAGGACCTGTGATCTTAAAAGGCCACCTGCCAGACTATCCCCTGCATCTTCTCTAACCTCCTCTCAAACAAAGTGCTTCCCCTCTGTTCTTCAAACCTGTGCATTCATATGTTCTTCAAACCTATGTTCTTCAAACCTCTTACACCTATGCATCATGGTTCCTCCTATCACACTGGGTCTAAGTAAATAATGAATGGAATTTAGGATGTATAATCCAACATTTCTGGTTAAATGGAAATGAGGTCAAAAACAAGCCGATAGCAACTTCTTTAAGTAACTCTGTATGGGAAATCCATGGCTCCCTTATATCTGAGTCAGTACAGATACAGCAGTTCTAGCCAATTTGACTAAGGGACCCAAAGGATCCAGATGGTACAATAGTGTACATGGGAGACTAGTCTGAATACATTGAGATCCCATCACAAAGTTATGTGAAAGCATTCCATGATTCCCCCATGCTTTCCAGGCCCTCATTATGACTACTCACAATTATGCCCTTGCTGGAGTTCCAACAAGAAGCATGACACCCCTCCACCCCCTGCTTTACCCTACTGGAATCCTTAGGAATTTCTACCTTCCTGCCTTCCCCCCTTTCATCTCCCTGCCTTGGAGGAAGGGAATTAACAAAACCTACTTTTCAAAGCCATGAGTCCAATTGGAGATGCCTTCAGAAACCGCCTGCGGATGTTCCCTTCGCTGATCAATTGCTGTACCATCGATTGGTTCCAGTCCTGGCCCACAGATGCCCTGGAGTTGGTGGCCAACAAATTTCTAGAGGATGTGGAACTTGATGACAACATTCGAACAGAGTAAGCTTTAGCTGCATTTTAGTACCCTGAATATTCCAAGCTAAAAAATCTGTTTTTGTTGTTTCTAAGATTTCTCAATTTACATGTCAAAAAGTCTTATGCTTTTAAATCAAGTCACATTTAGTTAGATATTTTAATAAAGTACCTATTCTGAAATAATAAAATTTCATTGTTCAGACTCATCCTGGAGATGTACGGTTGTCATAGCTATGAGGATCTACATATAATAATATACTTATTTCAATAGTCTTAGACCATGCATTGTCAATGAGAATTATATTGCTGCCAAGGGGGTGAAAACTTGTTCTTGTGAGGCTGAAAAAAACTTATTCTTTTAGGCCTAAAGAACAGATATACCCTCTCCCTGAAAGCACTTAATTTTGGCTAGAGTAAGGGGAATGATAAGAATGTCATCCACACTGTGTGCTCCATGAAGGCGGAACTCAGTCACCATGTTTGCTTCTATGCCCATAGTGTCTAGCAAGGCCTGGTATGTAGTAGGTTTAATTACCACTTGTTAAATGAATGAGTGAAAAATGAAATAGACAAAGGTCAGAGTACCAAGAATTTGAAGAAATTCAAAATGAGAATTTTGAACTTCATCCTCTAGATCAGAAAACCCTTAACATGGATCCACAAGCTTGCTTGTGAATAGAGTCCAGTAGGTCCATAAATATAAATGATGATAAATTACATTTCCATTTTCACTGACATCCTACTCATCTTTTACATTCTTTCTGTGATGAATATAGGCAACAATCTCATTCAGTCATTACAGATACATCCATGTATCACTTCCTTCAAAAGCATGGTGGTTTTTAGACTTGCTGCCCAATTTCATTATTTAATACTGTGGTTGGCAAACTGTGGTCCATGAGCCAAGTTCAATTCATAGCCTGTTTTTGTCAATAAAGTTTTATTCAAACATAGCTATGCTAATTCATTTACATGTCTGTGGCTGATTTTACACTTCAATAGCAGAGTTTAGCAGTTGTGACAGATGCTATGTGACCCCAAAACACTACAATATTTATTATCTGACTCTTTCCAGAAAAAGTTTGCTGGCCCCTGATTTAATGCATCATTAAAGAATCACATGTATTACTATATTGCAAATTTGGCTTTAAAAACATTTTGAAAAGTTGTTTCAATATAGTTGATTTCCTTGATAATCCTTGTCTATTTTATTTTGTACATTTAAAGCAGTATTACCTTATTTTGTGCACTTAAAGCATTTATTTTAAATAATGTAATAGACAAAATATAATAGGATTATGAAATTCTGCAAAGTCAGGAGGCTTCTTCAGACTGTCAATGGTTAGAAAGTCTGGCATAAGCCCTGGTAGCTCACCAGAGGGATCAGAGATCTTTCTGGTAAGAGTATTCACTTCCCACTTCCTTTCTACTCCACTCTGTTGACCTGTTGGACCATAGTGAGCCATAAGTAGTATATATGCCATCTGAGGCTCTTGTATCTGTTACCAAATTGTGCTGGATCTCTCAGCAGTAAGTTGGGGCCTGCCTAACCATGTTGGTATCCTTGGCAGGGTTGTCTCTATGTGCAAATATTTTCAGGAGAGCGTGAAGAAGCTGTCACTCGATTATTACAACACACTTCGCAGACACAATTATGTAACTCCCACCTCCTATCTTGAACTGATCTTAACCTTCAAGGCACTCCTGAATAGCAAGAGGCAAGAGGTGGACATGATGAGAAACCGCTACCTGACGGGTTTGCAGAAGCTCGACTTTGCATCTTCACAAGTGAGCACTTCCCAAATAGAACAGGGACAGAGGCCTTGATGCAGTGCATGTGATGAAGTGCAGAATTTAAAAAGGCATCAACGCTGGGATATGGCTCAAGTGGTAGAGTGCCTGTCTAATAAGTGTGAAACCCAGAGTTGAAACCCCACTACCACATTAAAAAAAGAAAAAGTGCTAAATAAAGACAGGAGCTGACCTACATTTGCAGGGCTCACATCACTTTCCTTATTTTAATCCTGGCCCTGTGCAATCCTGTGTTTGAGATTTTGATATCTTGATCATCTGGATTTTTTGCACTAATTTTGATTCCTTAAACTATTGAAATAAAGTAGTATTTATCTTAAGTACTATTTTGGTGCCTTAAATTTTGTGCCTCACTTTATGCATCCTTGTTTAGGCAAGATAAGACAGGGCATTGTATGTTGGGCCTGTACTAAAATTTCAGTTGTACAACCTACTAGCTGTAAAACCTGAACATATTGTATGACCTCTCTGAGCCTCAGTTTCCTCTTCTGTGAAAAGGAAATAATAATAGTTTTTACCGCATAGGGCTATTATCAAGAACAAATGAGCTGACACAAGTATAGCCCTTAGCAAAGCGCCTGGTCTCTGAGTTACTCATTGATTTGTGCTTGGAGCCACTTGACAAACCATCTAAAATTAGAGCTATATTCAGGGATGGATTTTTTGGTACCAATAAAAATGGCCTAAATGTTGTTGCTATGTACAGCAAATCCACTAACACTACACCAGAGGTATGGGAGAGAACATCAGGGAGGATTCCATTGCTCTGCTTCTGGGAGTGCTAGGTCCAAGTAGAGTTACTGACTTTTATAGAAATGTCAAACTAGAGTCTGTCCAGATAAGGGTGAGTAAACCTTGTTATTTGAGGAGCAGAAAAGGGACACAAAACAGTCTAGATCAGAAAAGGTATGGCAGTGCCAGTTAGCATCCCTTAAGACCGACTACATGCCTGGAGCTGTGCATGAGAAAAGCCCTGTTATCTCCATTACACATGAAGAAACCATGGCACAGAGAGGACATGGTCACAGCCTGCAAGTGGGTAGACCAAAACTGACACTTAGACATGCTTGACTCCAGGGCCCATGGTGCTAACTAGGGCAGAGTGTTGTGTTCTGGCTCCCACACAGGCAGACTGTGGGTAATGGGTACAAGAACATAACAACTTTCTTCAAATACTTAAAATCTGATCATGTATCTGAACTGCCTTAGAAGGTGGAATTGGCACAAGTAGGTGAAAACAGCATGGGGAAATTCCAGCTCCTCATCAGAAAAAATCTAATGAGTTTAGTTGTCTTAAAAATGGCACAATCTTGCCCTGAATTCAACCCCAAGTCCCATTAAAAAAAAAAACAAACAAAGAGCAAACAAACAACAAAAAGCACGATCTGCTGGACACCAGTGGCTCATGCCTATAATTCTAGCTACTTAGAGGCTGAGATAAGGAGGATCGAGGTTCAAAGCCAGCCTGGGCAAATAGTTCATAAGACCACCATTTTTTCCAAAATAACCAGAACAAAATGTACTGGAGGTATAACTCAAGTGGTAGGGTGCCTGCTTTGCAAGTGTGAATTCCTGAATTCAAACCCCAGTCCCACCAAAAAAAAAAAGACAATCCTTTGAGAGGTGCTGGGCCCCCCATCATTAGAGATGTTCAAACCAAGACTGGAAAAAAACTTGCAGGAATGTTTTAGAGGGCATTAGACTGCTTGTTTCAGTACAAGCTGTATAACAAGTGCTATAACTTAGGTGGTTTCAAAAACAAGCCTTTATTTCTCACAGTTCTGGATGCAGGAAGTTCAAGCTTAAGATGGGGAGATTCATTGTCTGATGGGAGCTGTCTTCTTGGTTTTTTTTTTGGTTTGTTTTTTTTTTTTGGTGTATGTATGTGTGTACTGGGGTGTGAACTCAGGGCCTTATGGTTGCTAGGCATGCCCTCTATCACTTGAGCCATATTCCCAGCCCTAAAAAAAGTTTTTTAAACTTGATTTTGGTTTTTCTCTCCTGCACTCAACATTAGAATATATTTCTAGTGCTTGGCACAGAGCTCGTTGCAACACCTAGCATGAACTCAATAACTAAGCAATGATCAAAGAAATAACCAGCAGCCAACAAATACATAACAAGTACCAGGTCAAAATCATTAGTCCATATTTCTGCACATCTCATAGATTGGAGAATCAGTTCAACTCTTGCCAACTTCCCATTTTTTGCATTGACACAGCTAACCCTGTCTCCTTGCTAGGTGGCAGTCATGCAAGTAGAACTGACTGCTCTTCAACCTCAACTCATCCAAACCTCTGAGGAAACAGATAAGATGATGGTGAAGATTGAAGAAGAGACCAAAGAAGCCGATGCCAAGAAGCTTCTAGTGCAGGCAGATGAAAAAGAAGCCAATGCTGCAGCTGCCATTTCTCAAGCAATCAAGGTATGAAGAGTTGGGAGGAAGGGGAGGGAACAGTCCAGCAGAATGCTCATGGTCTTGCCCATCTTGCAGATGAGACAAGTGAGGCTCTCAGTATCACATAGCTAATAAGTGAGAAAGTAAGTCTTTGGCACCTGTTGACTCCAAGAAATATTCCTGTTTTCCAAACATTCTCCATCTTACTCAAACTCAAGGCTGACAAGACACAACATAAACTCACCTCACCTGTTATTACTTTCCCCACATTCACTCTGTTCCTGCCACACTGGCCTCCTAGGTACTCCTTAAATAAATATAAGGTACACTCCTATCCTAGGGCCTTTTCACAGAATGCTCCTCCTTTAGGTATCCACATAGTTGTTTCCTTCATCTCTGTCACATTTTTGCTCAGTTGTGGTTAGCATGTGGTTGAGGGCATCAGACTGTGGAACAAATACTTGTCAAATGACAGAATGTTGAGCCTAGAGGACCCCATTCAAAGGTGATCCTTACACCAAAGAAGAAGAAAATCTGATTAACATTGATGTGAAGGTACATACTTCTCAAAGAACTTTGGAGTACATGGTTCCATTTGAGTATCACGACCACCTTGAGACTTAAGAATAACATTGCTAATATCTGAAAGTTGGTGGCACTGGGGTCAGTGGTGAAGTGACCTTCTAGAGCTTCTAAGCTAATTAGAAGAACTAGAGTCTTGGGTTCATGGCACATAGCTTAAGACACTTGTCCTTATGCTCCTATTTAGCAGTTGGAAGATTTCTTCAACCATGGGCTTGGACAAGAAGTAGCTTGTCTGGCTTTTAGCCTAAGTATGTCATGACACATTTTCCCAAAAAAAAGATAGGTCTTCAAAATGGCTTTCTCCAGTGAGTCCTGAGACCTGACCTCTGGTAAATTTTTGGAAGAGTCTGACTCTTGATCTTAGAATCCACAGTGAATACTTTGGATTACAAAGGCTTATTCACTTCTGGGCCTAGTGGCTTGGACAGAAGACAAATGGAAGCCATAAAAGATAGTGACTGCCAGGTGCCAGAACCATATTCTGGTGGGTAATTTGCTGTTCTGTGGCACAATGATAATAATAGCTACTTACTTTCAGATTTAACAAATATTTATTGAATGCCTGCTATGGGCTGGCATGTTTTTAAGCACTGTGAAGATAGGAGTGAACAAGATAGACAGAAGACTTTCCCTCATGGAGAGTCACATTGCCTTTAATCATCCTAACAGCTCTACAGAGCAAACAGCATCATTTCCAGCTTTTGGATGATGAAACCAGGACATGAGATTTTTCTCAACTGCCAAGAGGCAGAATCTGCATTCAAACCCAGAGCTCTTTGACTTCAGAGCCCTGGCATTTGACCATTGTTCCAAAAGTTGAAAACTGGCAGCCAGGGACCACATGTGCACTCTGATATACATAATATTTTATTTTACTTTATTTGTTTATTTTGAGACAGGGTCTTGCTGGAATTATAGGTGCACACCACTGTGCCCAGAAATGTCTTATTTTAAATCAGAAGAGTTATCAACTTTTAAAAATCAGGAGATTTTCCAATAAAAATTCTAAATTTGAAAATTTTCCTTTTAAAAAAATAAGTAGGTATTCCATATCGGGTGTGGTGGTGCACATCTGTAATTCCAGCTATTTGGGAGGTGGAGGATTGCAAGTTTAAGGCCAGCCTGGGCAAAGTTTTCCCCCTGGGCAAAAGTCTCTCAGACCATATTTCAAAAAACAAGCTATAAACAAAAGGGCTGTGTGCATGCCTCAAGCAGTAAACTGCTTGCCTAGCATGCTCAAAGCCCTGGGTTCAATACCCAGTACAGATGCTGCCCCTCATATGTTCCGGCTCACCAAAGCCCCAGCCAGCCCACTTCCCACATTCGTATCTTTGGGCAGGCCCCTGAAGACACAAGAATTTGCAACTCTTTCAGGATTCTGTACTAGAACCAGGCAGTTAGGGCTGAATGTTTACTCTGCTCCTTCATTACCTCAGTGTCCTCATCAATAACACAGGAATACTAAGAGAAAAACATGAGAAACTTGTAGCCTATATCAGAGCTTGAGGTCCATGTTAGCTGTTTTCCAAAACTGTTCTTTGCAATCTATCAAGTGTGATAAAAGGCCAGCTTCTCACCAGGTGTGGAGACTATCAGGCAGGGGAACATCACAGCAAGGATTCTGCTCCGTAGTATCAGGGGAAAACAGCAACTTCCTGGAACAGAAGGGAAGTGAATGCCGACACAAGGTTTATAGGGAAATGACCCGAGAGAAATAAACTGCCACTTCAGGTTTCAGTGGTAAGGACTGAAATGCTGTGCTACCCCATCCCAAGTGCTGGGTGTGACATCCTGGAGATGAGTCAGGAAGTAGAAGAAGCTATCCAAGGAGAAGGAAGAAACCTGTTTGCTCTGAAATTTTTTTGTGTGTGTGGACCAGAATCCCTTCCTAAAGTTTTCAGGGATGCAATCCTGCTCCATGCAAGAATTTCTAAGTTTCTCTACTCTTCTTAAACCCTAGAAATGACATAGCATGAAGAGTATACAGTACAGTGCCTAATGTACAGTATAGGGACTCAATAGTTTAAGTGGAATTCCTACTGGGAGGGTTAGGAGATCGGAGGAGACAGAGATGTGTCCCAAACATTTGTTTCATAAGTACAGTAGTTTGCTTAAAGTGGTCAGTTCTTCTCAGACTAATGAATCACTTTTTTCCCATGTAATGAGGACATATCTTCCAGAACTACTAAAGATTTGATCACATTTCATCAGTGCACACTGTATTCTATGTCTCTCTAACAACCCTGGTATTCCTTGCATTGCTAACACACAGCAGCCATTTTTATTATAAGGTTTTAATCACAGGAATGTGTGTCATAACAATGCATAGGAAATAATTTTTAAGAACTCAATTTTAGTACCTTTTTAAGATTCAACTTTAATTATAAGTCTCCTTATTCCTGTCCACAGGGATAGTTTTATGTTATTGTAATTATAAAGTAATTTTTATTTTCACCAGACTTTTTTTTCACTTATTATCTTATCACATTTATTTTTTTCCAAAATGTCATGTAATCATCTCAATGACCATATTGAGAGGTACATCACTCATCAAGTGACCACTCCCTTATGTGGGGTGAGGTCTGCCTTCTCTTGCCCTTGGTTTTCAGTGTTCCAGTAGTGTAAAGTGGAGTTTCTCAGCAGAGCCATGTCAGAATTACTTTTGGAATTTTAAAAATGCTGACACGCAGACCCCACCCAGACTGAGAGAATCAGAATCTCCAGACCTGGGGCCTGACTATGAGGTGTTGTAAATGCTTCTCAGTGACTCTGATGCACATCCAACACTGAGAATCACCATTACAGATTATGTCATGATGAGAAGCCTTTTTAAGTCACTTGACAAACCAGCTTGCTCCAAGACAGAGCAGAAAGCCAAGCTTTGTCCCTGGGAAAAGGAGCAGAGTTACCAGGCCATAGGGAGGCACAAAGAGATGTGAGTCATGAGTTGTTTGCCATATTTTAAGAAAGTAGCATGAAACTGTTGACACTATGAAGCCTTGGGCATCTGGGAGAGTTGAAAGCTGCCAAAGATACAAAGGTGTGCTGATTTGGCACCTTCTTTTCCTTTTTTTTTCCCCCAATTTAAAGTGTATTGGTTTACTGAGTTATACAGATCTCTCAAATATTTTCATAATTTCTTATATAATATTAAAAGCACATTCATTAATAGCACCACTAATTTCTCATCAGAAAAAAAAAATGAAGTTAGTAGGAGGCTCTTTCTGAGTTGTCCCTGGAACTAATCCATTATCACTGCTCAAAGAAGGACATTCCATTTTGATGGGAACATCTGATGTGTCTCATGGGTGGGGTAGAGATTTTATATGATGAAGCTAAATAAAACATTGCTTTAAGTTTATAAGAAAAGCAGAAAACCTAAAATAATCCACAACGCACACATATGCATGTATATGTATGCACATACACATAGGTTTGTAAACAGGTACAACAACCTTTGCTTTGTTTGCCTATCATAGTAAACCTATGGGATATAAAACCTCAACACATGCTGCTTTAAGTTGTCTAAGAATTGATTGGCATTCTCAGCTGGGAGTGGTGGTCTACACCTTTAATCCTAGCATTCTGGATCCAGAGGCAGGAGGATCAAAAATTCAAGGCTAACTGTTTGAGACTCTGTCTCAAACAAACAAACCAAGAATTGACATTCTTTTGTGAAATTTCACTTCAACCATGGCTATGAGATCACTCCCTGGACTTAGAGAACTAACAGAATTCACAGAGTAGAGATCTAGGAGTCTGGCTCCATAACTAACTAGCTGTGTGACTTTGGCTAATTCATTTTATCTCTTGGGGCTTTTTGGGGGGGTGGTGATATTTGATAATGGTTTTTAGTACATTCATAAAATTGTCCAACCATCACTACTAATTCTAGAACATTTTCATCACCCATTAGCAGTCACTCCCCATTCTCTCCTCTTCCAACCTCAGACAATCACTGAGCTACCTTCTGCCTTTATGGACTTGCCCATTCTGCACATTTTGTAAAAATGGGACCCTATAATAGATGGCCTTTTGTGTCTGGCTTCTTTCACTTAGCATGGTGTTTACCAGGTTTACCCATGTTATAGTAGGTATCAGAACTTCATTTTTTCAATGGCTAGATGATATTCCATTGTATTAATTTTGTGTTTAACAAATAGATGATAAAACATATACTGTCTCAATCTTATTCCCAACTCCTTACCCAGCTTTAATCTCTATCCCCATTCCCAGCCTTACCTTTTCTGAAATTCTACACTATCTCTAAGCTTTACCCTGTCACTCATTCCACCACAGTCCCATCTTTGAGAAGATATATGTTCCAGACCCTTGCTCCATCTCCAACCTTCTCCCACCACTCATGTTTTATTTTTGTCCTCAACTTGCCCTTACCAACTCTTCCCATTTGTCATCTTATCCTTTACTCATCTCTCAACCCACCCCTGATCAATGGATGGGAAGTCACCCACTTTATATTTCTTGGGAATTTGTTAAAAAATAAACACTTAATTTTTTCAGAGTCAGAATTGTAGGGTTTATTAATAAGGAAATAAGAGAAAGGGATGCAAATTAGCTATACAGGTTTCAATTCTGACTAATAGAATAGTGGCCGTTAACAAAATAACAGTATCAATAGGGATTCTGGATATGTTCAATTTGAATATTCAGGTAGGGTTTTCTTTCCTTTTTTAACTTTTACTTTTTAAGGAATTAGATAACAGTTACCAAAATATAGTCAGAAAGGAAGAATTAATTCCAGTGCTCTGTAGCATAGAAAGGTATCCATAGTCTACATCAGTTTTTTGTATATTTCAAAATAACCGGAAGAGTTAAGTTTCCCAACACATACGAACAATGAATGTTTGAAGAGCTGGGAATGCTAATTACCCTGAATTCAGTAATACATAACCATGAGTTCAGCAATGCTTAATTTTCAAAAAGTTGCCAACAAGATGAGTGCTCAAATGTCCAGGACATGCAAATACTGAGTGTTTCTTCTGCCATCAATGATCAGATCTTCCCTTAGGTACGGACTCTGGGGAGGCCCCTCCAGGCACAACGAGACTCTTCTCACCTTCTCTGCTTCCTCCAGGGGCAGAGCTCTACCTCATCCAACATCTTATCCCTTTTGTCCTTGTGCTTCCCAGACTGAATGTGAGGGGGACCTGGCTGAGGCCATGCCAGCACTTGAGGCCGCACTTGCTGCACTAGACACCCTAAACCCAGCTGACATCTCACTTGTGAAGGCGATGCAGAACCCACCAGGCCCTGTCAAACTTGTCATGGAGAGCATCTGTGTTATGAAGGGGCTGAAGCCAGAGAGAAAACCAGATCCCAGCGGCTCCGGTAATCACCCTCATCACAGGCCTCCCTATTTTAGGTACCAGGCAGGATTGCTGAATTATGGAGGAATTTAGAAAGGTGCATAATGTGCCTGTGCACTCAAAGATCTTCCTGGTGCTTCTCAACCAGCCTCTCACCTTTCTATCACTTGGGAAAATGCAGGTATCTGTGGGTGGAGGTGAACTTGGTCAAGGCCCCAGTCTGCAAGTTATTGCAAAACTGAAGGTCATGCAGACAAAAGGCCTGGTGTGGGCAAACACACACGTGTGCCTATACAAAAGAGATAGAGATAGAACAAGAGACAGAGACACATACAGAGAAGAGAAAAAGAGGCAGCCACAGAAAGAAAGAATGAAACAAAGAGACAGAGTGAGACATAAATACAGAGACCTAGACACCTAGATGGGCACATTGCATATAGACAGACAGACAGACAGACACACACACACACACACATAGGAAGGAGAAAGATGGAGGTAGGGAAACAGAAAGAGGTGAATGAAAGACACACACACAATGAACTGCATAGGCAGGAGAGAGACATAGGAACAGAGAAACAAGGAAACAGAGAAACTGAGACAAAAACATAAAAATGCTGAGATTGAGAAAGAAATGAAGATAGAGAAACATGTGGGGTCACAGAGACACAGAGAGCAATTGGAAGAAAAGAGATCCCCAAAATAAGAGAGACAGGAAGACAGATACACACACACACACACACACACACACACACACACACACACACACACACACACATATACACATGCGCATGGAGGAAAGGGAGGTGAGTTGAGATGGGGGAAAAGTAAAAACTGGAAATTTTCTGGCTGGTGGCTCTTAACTGTAATCCTCGTTACTTGGGAGGTTGAGATTAGGAAGATCATGGGATCATGGTTCAAGGCCAGTGTGGGCAAATAGTTCATGAGACCCTCATCTCCAAAATAACCAGAGCAAAATGGACTAAAGGAGTGGCTCAGATGCTAGAACACCTGCTTTGTGAGCACAAAGCTCTGAGTTCTTGCCTCAGTTTCATCAAAACTAAAACACTGGCAGAGACAGAAACTAGAGGTACAGCGAGATACAGAGACTTAAAAGTGGGAAGAAAGGAATAGTGGAGGGACAGAGGAAAACTCTTTATACAATTAAGCCTAGAACCATTCATAGGTAAAATGCTTTTTCATTCTCCTTAAAATGTGAATCTGAAGGGCTGGAGACAGGGCCCAAGTGGCACAGCGCCTGCCTAGCAAGCACAAAGTCCTGAGTTTAAATCCCACTACTACAAATAAATAAATAAATAAAAATTAAAACTGTGAATTTGAGGGCCAGGCCTGGTAGTACATACCTATAATCCTAGCACTCAGGAGACTGAGGCAGAAGTATACATGTTTGAAACCAGCATATGCTACATAGAAAGACTGAAAAAAATTTTTAAAAAGAGGGTTCAGGTGTAATTTGATGTAGTGCCTTTTATTAAGAGCAGTGCCTTAGAACTAAACAAGGACTTTGAAACCACCTCCAGTGTGATCGTCTCCCTTTTGAGTCCTCCTATTTTGGCAAGAGCTCTGCTATCCTTCATTCCTTCTGAAATGTTAGAAATCTCTGATCCCTCACATGGGATCCTCTGACTCCTGGCTCCCCTCACTTAGCATTCCCTCTTGTCTGGCAGTTTCGGACCAACAAGCACATGAAGAAGATGCAAAGATGAACAGGAATAACCAAGCAAGGAGTGAACTTTCCAAGAGAATCCTTTAGGGAAACTGCTGGGGCATAATAAGTTGACCTGAGCAAGGATTAGCTGTCCAGTGCTTCTAGAATCATGGGGGAGCTTACAGTTTTGGGAGAGATGTAGATGATAGAAAGTAAACAAAAAGTGACAGATAACAATTAATGCTATTAAGGGAACAGGGTTGTTATCAGGCAAGATGAAAGAAAATTATGGCAAAGGGAAGGGAAGGGACCACCCTCCTTGGAAGAGAAGTCTAGGGAAATGTCTCAGTGGAGGTGGCTTTTAAAGTAAGGACAGCTGGGCATAATGGACACTCCTGTAATCCCAGCACTGGGGAGGTTGAGGTAGGAGTATTGGAGGTTCCAGGCCCACCTGGGCTATATAGCAAGATCCTGTCTATAAATTAAATAAAAAATAAATAAAGTAAGGTCTGAAGTCAGCTAGATGCTGCTTATAGCATAGGTAAAGACTCTTGGTAGAGAAGGAATTCATGGAGGGATTCAAGAAAGGTCTTTCAGGACCAAAGCCCAGGGAGCAAAGCAGAGATGAAGTGGATGAGATCAGCTAGACCTCCTAGACCACAGTAAGAAGCTTGGTTTTTTCCCCCCAAAATCCAAACTGCCATGGCAGAATTTTAGATCTCAACCAAAATGTCTTAATACAGCCTCTCTCTGTTTCTTGTACCAAACAGGCAAGATGATAGAAGATTTTTGGGGAGTGTCAAGAAAGATTCTTGGAGATCTAAAGTTCTTGGAGAGTCTTAAGACATATGACAAAGACAACATTCCCCCAGTGATCATGAAGCGGATCCGGGAAAGGTTTATCGATCATCCCGAGTTCCAGCCAGCTGTCATTAAAAACGTGTCCTCAGCCTGTGAGGGTCTGTGCAAGTGGGTGAGAGCCATGGAGGTGTATGATCGAGTGGCCAAGGTCGTGGCTCCAAAACGAGAGCGACTGAAGGAGGCCGAAGGGAAACTGGACATACAGATGCAAAAGCTGAACCAGAAACGAGCAGAGTTGAAGCTGGTGGAAGACCGACTCCAGGCCTTAAATGATGATTTTGAAGAGATGAATAACAAGAAAAAGATGTTGGAGGAAAACATTGAGATCTGCTCCCAAAAACTGATCAGGGCAGAGAAACTGATCAGTGGTCTTGGGGGAGAGAAGGACAGGTGGACCGAAGCTGCCCGGCAGCTGGGGATCCGATATACAAATCTGACAGGGGATGTGTTGGTGTCCTCTGGGACTGTGGCTTATCTGGGTGCCTTCACAGTGGATTATCGGGTTGAATGCCAAAAGGAGTGGTTGGAACACTGTAAGGACAAGGTCATCCCTGGCTCCATTGACTTCAGCCTCAGCAACACATTAGGGGATCCTGTAAAAATCCGTGCCTGGCAGATTGCGGGGCTTCCCATTGACTCCTTCTCCATTGATAATGGCATCATTGTGTCCAATTCTAGACGCTGGCCTCTAATGATTGACCCTCAGGGGCAGGCCAATAAGTGGATCAAGAACATGGAGAAAGCGAATAAACTGTCCATCATCAAGTTCTCTGATACCAACTATGTGAGGACGCTGGAAAATGCCCTGCAGTTTGGCACCCCTGTCTTACTGGAAAACATTGGAGAAGAGCTGGATGCCTTCATTGAACCCATCTTGCTTAAGGCAACATTCAAGCAACAAGGGGTTGAGTACATGAGGCTGGGTGAGAATATCATCGAATATTCCAGGGATTTTAAGTTATACATTACCACACGTTTTAGGAACCCACACTACCTCCCTGAAGTTGCCGTGAAAGTCTGTCTCCTCAACTTCATGATCACCCCTTTGGGTCTCCAAGATCAACTCCTTGGCATTGTAGCTGCTAAGGAGAAGCCGGAACTGGAAGAGAAAAAGAACAAGTTGATTGTGGAAAGTGCCCAGAACAAGAAGCAGCTAAAGGAAATTGAAGATAAGATTTTGGAGGTTCTTTCCCTGTCTGAGGGCAACATCCTTGAGGATGAAACTGCCATCGAAGTTTTATCCTCCTCCAAAGTGCTATCAGAAGAAATCTCTGAGAAACAGGAAACAGCTTCAATGACAGAAATGCAGATCGATGAGACTCGGATGGGCTACAAGCCAGTGGCCGTGCACTCTGCCACCATCTTCTTCTGTATCTCTGACCTGGCCAATATCGAACCTATGTACCAGTACTCCCTGACATGGTTCATCAACCTCTACGTGCATTCCCTGGCCCGCAGCACAAAGAGCGAAGCGCTGGATGTGCGCATCAAGTACATCATTGACCATTTTACCCTGAGCATCTACAGCAATGTGTGCCGCTCTCTGTTTGAGAAGGACAAGTTGCTCTTCTCCCTTCTCCTGACCATCGGCATCTTGAAAGAGAAAAAGGAAATTAATGAGGAAATTTGGTATTTCCTTCTAACTGGAGGCATTGCCCTGGATAACCCCTTTCCTAACCCGGCTCCTGAATGGTTGTCTGAGAAAGCCTGGGCAGAGGTGGTTCGTGCATCCTCCTTACCAAAACTGAAAGGCCTTATGGAACATTTGGAACAAAATGCCAAAGAATGGAAGCAGATCTATGATTCAGTTTGGCCCCATGAAGAAACATTCCCTGGAAACTGGAAGTTCCTTGAAGGATTGGAGAGGATGGTGATCCTCCGATGTTTGCGGCCTGACAAGATAATCCCAGCTATTCGGGAGTTCATAACTGAACACATGGGAAAGGTATACATCGAAGCCCCCACCTTTGATCTCCAGGGATCCTACAATGATTCCAGCTGTTGTGCACCATTGATTTTTGTGTTGTCTCCAGGCGCAGACCCAATGGCAGGTAAGGACAAGATACATTATGAAGAACATCAAAAGACCAGAATATTGGAATGGGTGACAGTAGCAGGTTCTTTATAGCAAGGATCTCAGACTCAGCTAACTTTGAAGGTCAAGAAATTTTGATCTTTTTTTTGTTTTTTGAGTCAGGGTCTTGCTCTGTAGCCCAGGTGACCTCCAACTTGCTATTCTCCTACCTCTGCCTCCCAGTTCTAGAATTACAGGTGTGCACAGTCACACCCAGTTCAAGGCCAAGAGGTTGAAAGCTGAAGTGGGTCTAAAGCAAGTGAAGACTTCATTTCCCACCTAAAGAGGACAGCTACTACTCAGAACCCACAAACTGTGCCATCTGGGAATGTCAAACTAACACCAGCAGATCATCTGATTTTTCAAGATAAACCAGAAAGGAAGAAATCATCTGTTTTTAAATCTTGACAGCTCAGTTTTTTTTCCCTAAAAAAGATTAAACACAAGGCTAGACTCAGCCTGCTAGCTGATAGTTTATATCATCTTTGACTTAAACCATTTGCTCTACTTCTTCTTTAATTTAAAAAAAAATTGAGGGCTAGGGGAGTGGCTCAAATGGTAGAGCTCTTGCCTAGCAAGTGCAAGGCTGAGTTCAAACCCCAGTACCACAAAAAAAGATTTATTGAAGAATAACAGTGCATCTGTTTTTCTTTTTTTTTATTTTTTAAATCAAGCAAGGCTCATCAAGGGGGGGATGTTGCCTTCCTAGAGGGGTATTTGGTATATCCCATGAAGACATCTTTATTGTTACAAGTGGTTGCTGCTAGATACAAGGATGCGCTCAACACCCCACAGTGCATAGGGAGGTTCCTCACAACTAAAGATGACCTGGTCTAGAATGTCAATCATGCAAAGGTTGAGGAAGTCTGGTATGAAGTATAAGGTACTGCTTCCTCCTTATCTACCCAGAGGTAACCCCTTTTACTAGCTCTGTGTATCTTTCCAGAGAATAATTTGTGATTATAGACAGATTATGACTTATTGACAAAAATAGTTTTCTGTTCTGTTGAGGACTTTGATGCTTTAGTTTTCTCTGTTGCTGAATGAAAACAGAGTAAAAGAAATGCAAGTGAGGAGATTGATATCTCCTATAAAAGCTGAGGAGGAGTTTGGCATGCACTCTCACCAGAGAGAGAGCCAGCACCCCTGTCTCTAGAAGGAAGACAGAGGAGGAGGCTGAAATGAACTGGCTCCAGGTTCGTATAAGCACCAAATGATCTTGTCAAGGAGCAGCACATGACCCTTTTCTTTTGCTTTTGCACCTTTGCTTTTTGCCCTATATTCTTTATGTGGCAAATATATAAAAGAAGAACTAGGAGAAAGCCAGGAAAAGTAAAGCAGAGAAATGAGGGAAAGGTCTGAATATGATCTGATGGTGCTGATATTGACATGTGAATATGATCTGATGGTGCTGATATTGACATGTGAATCTGGTAGGATGATGCCACAGTGGTAGAGGATGCGCTGGTTGCAACTTATGCTGGATTTAGCTTATTCCTTCCTGTCTCTCTGCTCCAGAAACCTGGTGAGATCCAGCGTGGATGATTTTACAGGAAACTTCCTAGGTATTGTGTCCCTCCTACTGTCTCACATCAGGAGATACATGCTGTCTGGTTGTCTTCCCTTTTCTGATTAGGATTGATATGTGGGATCAGGCATTGTCAGATGAGCCAGTATCCGTACCCACCCCTTACAGAGTTTCCCATCAGCTTTTCACCTAATGTGATGACTCTCAATATTGGTTGCATGTTGGAGTTACACAGAGAGCTTTAAGAAAAATTAGTCCACGGTGGACTTAATTAAATTACAGTCTTTAGGGTGAAATCCTGTTTTATAAACCTTTTTAAGTAATTCTATTGTATAGTCAATATTGGGAAACACTGACTTTAATGTCTTTAGCAGAGTTTGAAAATCATTACCAGCATCCATTGTTTCATTAGGGGCTACAAAATGATGATGTTTTATTTCTGTCCTTCCTGCTGAATTCATTAGCTGAAACTTTTCTATAGAGAATAATTTTCCTTTGTGAATTCTTTGATTTACTCTGAATATAGTTCAAATAGCACATGCAGAATAGATGCTTGATACTTCCCCTTTATTTACAAGCCCTCAGTATTGAGTTGATGCCTTATTAACCTTCAAAGTGAACAGTGAAACACTAAGATGTTTTTGTATCCTTGTGAATACGCAGAGTATAACATACGAGGTATTTCACAAGTGGCAGTGTTCAATCTGAGACTGGGGAAGCACCTTCATGCCTGTGTGCCTGTGTACTTTTTACATCTCTTCCTTACCTTCCAGAATCACCATGTATTCAGGCTTCTCTTGTACATTCTTTGCTCCAGACCTGAAAACAGGTTTTTTTTTTGAGACAGCCCAGGCTGGCCTTGAACTCATGATCCTCCTGCCTCAGCCTCCTAAATTCTAGGATTATAGGCATGTGCCACCATGCCTGGCTCTGGAAATAATTTTTGAAGAAACCCTAGCTCTTTCAGCAAATAATGTATGTGGGAGCCACAGTGTGCATGCTAGAGGTGCTCTTTTTTTCTTTAAATTAATTTTTATTATCATATTATTGTACTGAGGGTTCATTGTGACATTTACAAAAGTACTTATGATGTATCTTTGTTAAATTCATCCCCTCAATCATTCTCTTTTGTCTCCCCCCTTCTCATTCTTAGATTAGTTTCAAAAGGTCTCATTTTTCCATTTTCATATATGAGTACACAATATTTCCACCGAATTCATCCTCCTGCACCCTTCCTTATATCCCCACACACACTGGTACCAATCCCCAGACAGGAACTGCTTGGTCTTACTATCTCCATTTTTTTAAAAAAGGGATTTTTGTTTGTTTAAGATATCTCTACAGGGAGTTTCATTATGACATTTCCATGTATATATGTATTATATCCTGAATTAGTACATCCCCTTCATTTTTCTCCTTTCTACCTTACTTTTCTTCTTATGGTGATTTCAAAAGTTTGAAAATTCTATATTCATTCTTGTATAGAAAGCACATCCCCCATATTCACCATCTTTATTTCCTTCTTTTACCTTCTCCTTCTTGTTAGTGCCATCCCCTTAGTGTGACCTGTTTTTCATTCTTGTCCTTCATTGTTTAGGTTCATTGTGCAGTGGGATTTTTGCCTTAGTATTATACCTATACTTGCATTGTACTTAAGTCAACGTAAGCCCCCTCCACTGTACTTCCTTGTCCCTTTCCCCCATTCTGTGTTGTGTAGAAGTTTTCAGTGTTTCCTTGTGTTTGTTCCTACACAGATATGATGTACTTCATCATTATTCACTATCTTTCTTTCCTTTTCCTCCTCCCTTGGCCTCTTTTATCAGTACCTCTTTTAGATACATGTGCTGGATATATTTGTTTGTATACATAATATGCTTGTATTTGTATTGGGCCTATATTCTACATATGAGAGAAAACATCTGGCTTTTGACTTTCTGAACCTGGCTAACTTCATTTAAGATGATGGTATCCAGTTCCATGCATTTATAGAGGTACTGTTTACTGTCATTGACTGTAGACCTTACTATCTCTTTTGGTTGTACCTAGTATGCACTTTTCATTACTGCTTTGAGTTTTTGTCTTCAAATGGTTATGATTTACACTTCTAAAAGTTTTATTTCAAATTCATGCATTTTTAAACAGTATTCTGAATTTTGTTACAGTTTATATTCCTTCTTTATTGGGTTTTATATGTGTTTCTTTTTATATGTGTTTACTTTTCAAAGAGCATACTAGTTTGCTAGGGCTGCCATAACAAACTACCACAGATGATGGTTAGAAACCATAGTTCTGGAAGCTAGAAGCCTGAGATCAAGATGTTACAGGATTGGTCTCATCTGAGGCATCTCTCTCTGGCTTGTTGATAGCCCTCTTTCCTCTGTGTCTATATATATATGTCCAAATCTCTTCTTCATTTTCCTGCAAATGACATGATTTTGTTCTTCTTTATGTCTGAATAATTCTTTGGGGTGTGTGTGTTTGTGTGTATGTGTGTGTGTGTGTGAGAGAGAGAGAGAATGTATGTGAAAGAGAGAGAGAGAGAGAGAGACCCTTTTTTAAAAATGTCTGTTCATTCATTTTTGGGCACTTAGGATGTTTCCATGACTTGGCTATTTTGAGTAGGGCTTCAATGGACATGGATGTGCAGGTTAAAAAAACAACAAACAAACAAAAACCCCCATCCTTTAGACTGGTTAAATAAAATATGGTATTTTCCAATAGCAAAATATTATCTAACTGTAAAAGAATAAGGCCGTCTGTACTGATGTAAGATCTACAGGAAATATGAGTGAAATATGCAAATGTAGTATTCTACAATTCACATAGGTTTAATAGTTTTGTGTATTTATTTCAATGCAAAAAATATCTCTGGAAGGATTCAAAAGTCTAATAAGATTGGCTACCCCTGGAGTAGATAGATGTGAGAAAAAGAGACTTAGTAGTTGCAATGTAAAAATGCCCATATTTCCTACTAAACTAAATTCCTAAGGCCTCGGTTCCTGGTTGTTTGGTTCTGTCCATATCTCCAGTTTTGAATTTGAATTGTCTTTTTGGTTTTGGCACCTAGCAATTTCCCTTTCCTAGCAATTCCTTCCCCCCCCAAAAAAAAAATATATATATATAATTTTGTGGTGCCAGGGAGTGCTCTGCACTGAACTACATCCTCACACTATGTAATTTTTTTTATGTCAGCAATGTCTAGGCCACGTGCACTGGCTCATGACTGTAATCCCATCTACCTGGGAGGTAGAAATCAGAAGGCTCATGGTTTGAGTGCAGCCAGGCAAAATGTTAGCAAGACCCCATCTTAACAAACAAACAAGCTGGGAGTGGTGCCTTATGCCTGTGATTCCAGCTATATGGGAGGCACAGGTAGGAGGATCACGGTCCCAGGCCAGCCCGGGCAAAAAGCAAGACTTACTGGAGGTGTGGCTCAAGGGGCAGAACACTTGATTTGCAAGCATGAAGCCTCAGTCCCACCAATAATAATGATTATAATAATAATGATGATAATAACAATAAGAGGGAGCATATCTGAAAAATAACCTAAAGTAGAAAAGGCTGGAGGTGTAGACAAAACCACTATAGCTGGGTGTGGCTATATACATCTATAATCTCAATACTCGGGAGGCTGAGGGAGGAGGATCATGAGTTCCAGGTCAGCCTGGGCTGCATAGACTCTATCTCAAAAAGAAAAAAAAAAAAAAGTCTGTGCAGTAGAGCAAAAGAGGAGTTGATTATAGTTTCATTTGCCATCTTACCAGATATCTAAGGCTTTCTCAGATGTTTATTTTGTAATTAACACAAGCCAATGAGTTTCTTTCTGAATCCAAATTTTTTTGTGGTGGTGGGCTTTGGGCTCAGGGTTTACCCCTCCACACCTTGAGCCACTCCATTAGCCCTTTTTGTGAAGGGTTTTTTTGTTGTTGTTTTGTTTTTGAGATAGGGTCTCCCAAACTGTTTGCTCAAGCTGGCTTCAAACCACGATCCTCCTGATCTCTGCCTCCTGAGTAGCTAGTATTACACGTGTGAGCCACCAGTGCCCAGCTGAATCCAAAATTTTAATGTGACCTCTCCTTTTGTGTTGTTACTGTTAATATCGTCTTTTTTGCCTATTCTTTTTCAAAAGCCCCTTTTCTTCCTGGTCTTAGGCCTGCTGAAGTTTGCAGATGACCTTGGCATGGGAGGTGCCAAAACACAGACTATCTCCCTTGGCCAAGGCCAAGGCCCTATTGCTGCCAAAATGATCAACACTGCCATCAATGAAGGGACCTGGGTGGTCCTACAGAACTGCCATCTGGCTACCAGCTGGATGCCTGCATTGGAAAAGATCTGTGAGGAGGTGATTGTTCCTGAGAGCACCAACGTGAAATTCAGGTGATATGCTGCCCACTGCTGTCTGTCTCTGTGACCTGGCCTCAAACTCCAGATGTCATGTTGGTGTCTGGGAATGCAAATATGGCAAGACACAGTCCTGCCCCTATGAAGCTCTGAATCTAGTAGAAGACAGCTCATAGATGAATAATTTTGAGACCATGATTTATGTAAACAAGAAACATGGAGTACAGAACAAGGACAGAAAAGTTAGGACTAATTATTGCCTGGGGTTTTGCAATATGAATAGAAGCTTTCCAGGAATGACATTCCAGTCAGAAGGGACAGCATTCTTAAAAGCAAAGTGAGAATACTGAGAAGTTAGCTTAGTGACCTTGGGGTGTGTGCTGTACAAAGTTGTTAAGGAAGTGATAGCAGATGTGTCTATGAAGGTAGATTACATGTCAATAAGACTGATTTTTTTTTTCTTTTTTTGCGGTACTGCAGTTTGAACTCAGGCCCTATACCTTGAGCCCCTCCACTGGCCCTTGTTTTTATGAAGGGTTTTTTTTCGAGATAGGGTCTGGAGAGCTGTTTGCCCAGGCTGGCTCCAAACTGCAATAGGATTACAGGGTGAGCCATTGGCATCTGTCAATAAGACTGATTTTTAATAATTATTTGTCTTTTTAAAAATACCACTTGTAGTCCAGGCACCATTTATTATTCCTCTAGCCTGTATTCCTTGGATTACATGCAATTTTCATCAGCGTTAGAAATAGCTATTTGTATTTTGTGAACTTTAAAGCCCAGCAAGGTTGAACTTCAGTTACTACATTCATAGAAGTAGGAATTCTATGAAAGAACTCTAAAGTCCTTTTCAGCCCAGATGTTAGGGATTCTCTTATTTTAGGCCAGAGAATAAGATCGTCTGCTATCTGTTTTTGATATAACTTGAAATCTATTTTTAAATAGCCAAAAACACCTAAAGAATGATATTTCATGACAAATGAAAATGATACGAAATTCAAGTTTCAGTGTCCATAAATAGCTATATTGGAAAACACCCAAAGCTTTCATATATTGTCTGTCCATGGCCACTTGCTTTTGTGGTTCCAGTAGTTAGGCCCACAGAGTCTAAAAGATTTGCTATTATGTCCTTATGGGAAGAGTTTGCTGGCCACTGCTCTAGGCAACAAAGCTTGCTTACTTTCATTTTGGTATGTCTGCTTGAAAATAAGAAAGTGTTTGGTGCTTATTTACAAACTCAGATTAAGCTCACAGTTAATTTGTATTCATGGAAGATTTCCAAACGAGAGAATTTAAGTGCAATCCATTAATAATACTAACAGAAGTTTTGAGAATGTTGATTGGTTTGGCATGACGAGTGGTTTCACTGACCACAGATGACACTTAATGCAGCAAAAATTATTCCTGTTGACATTTATGGGCTAGTACCATACAACGATGACCTAAAAGTCATGAGCTTAAGTGCGTAAGGGGCTGGGCACCTGAGATAAATGAGCAAAGAGGGCTGAGAGCAAGAAATAGTTCCCCCTTTCCATAGTACAACAGCAATCCTCTGGGCAGTTGGTCTCAGTGTGAAACACAATAGAGAATGGTGGGGACTATATTGAACTTGGAGGGCAGTTATTGCTTAGCACTAGTCGCTGTTGTCATGCAGGAATGCATGCTTGTGATCAGATTTTCTGTTGACTTTAAAGAGAAAGTGAGAATCTAGAATTTTTAAAGAAAACCCAAGATTTTGGAAAGTTCACAACTCTTTCAAAAGTATGCTACAGTATTGTGTGACTATAGATGGTGTGAGACACACATTTCCCTTCTTTAGGCTACAGTCAGGCTTTAGGCCACCAGTTTATGACCTCTATCCCAGGTCCAGCCCTGTGCCTGACCATAGCCAGATGCCCCTCTTCCCTGGGCTTGCTCAGCCTGTGTCCTATTGGAAATCTGTCTAATGTCTAGCAAACAAACAAACAAAAACTAGGATGCCAGAGTGTGTATGTAACTTGAGCTCAGGTAGGAAAAACAAATTGATAAAAGCTTAGATGCAATATGCCAAAATATTAACCTAGCTAGTGGAGTGGCTCAAGTGGTAGAGTGCCTGCCTCACAAGTGTGAAGCCCTAAGTTCTAAACCCCAGTGCTGCCAAAAAAAAAAAAAAAGCAAAATGTTAACCTATGGGTATAAAATTATAAATTTTATTTTTTTTGGTGGTACTGGAGTTGAACTTGGGACCCTGTGTTTGCTAGGCAGGCACTTTACCACTTGAGCCATGCCCCCAGCCCTTTCTAATTTAGTTGTCTTTCTCATAGGATCTCATGTTTTTCCTCAGAGTGACCTGGACCTTGATCTTCCTGATCTCTGCCTCCCAACTAACTGGGATTATAGGCATGAGCTACTATGCCTGGCAAAATTTTATTTCTTTCAAAATGTTGTATATGTGTGTGGATGGATGGATGGATAGACAGATAGATATAGAGATATTCTCCATATTCTCAAGGCCCATTTTATTTTATTTATTCTGTGGTAGTAGATATTGAGCCCAGGGCTTTGTGCATGCTAGGCAAGTTGTAGACCTCTGAACTATATCTTCATCCCTTTTAAAAAAAGTTTATTTTGAAATCTAGGTGCCAGTGGCTCATGTCTGTAATCCTTGCTACTCAGGAGGCAGAGATCAGGAGGATCGTGGTTTGAAACCAACCAAAGTAGTTCGTGAGACCCTATCTTGAAAATTCCTTCACAAAAAAGGGCTGGCAGAGTGGCTCAAGGTGTAGACCTTGAGTTAAAGCCCCAGTACTGCAAAAAAAAAAAATTTTTGAGACAGGGTCTCTCTAAGTTGCCCAGGCACACCTTGAACTTGCAATCCTCCTGCCTCAGCCTCCTGAGTAGCTGGGATTACAATTGTGCCCCACTCAAGGTCCATTTTAAATACCATATTCTACTTAATAGGCATAAACTCACTTTTTCTCCAGCTAATTTAGGCTTTGTAGCCATATTGTCTCTGTTGCAAATATTCAACTCTGAAGTTGTATGGTGAAAGCAGTCATAGGCCAGACATAAATGAAGGAGCATAGCCATGTTCCAATGAAACTTTACAAAAACAGATGGATTGGATTTAGCTCTTTAGCCATAATTTGCCACTTTCACTCTCTGATGTTTGCCTTGTTCCTTCCAAACCATTTAAAGCTGTTCTTCCCATGGACTGCGCCCACATCACTCACTATTTCTACCCTCCCTGGGGTCCTGAGTTTGTAATGCCTTGGACTCTAGCATTGTTTTTGCATTGTTTTTGTCCCTTGTCTGGCACCTATTTCTTCTCCAAGCAAGAAGGCCATGACTATTTGGAGGCTTGAAATTATACTTGCTCACTTCAGTCACTCCTGAGGTGCTTGGTATAGTACTTCACACATTAGATGCTCAGAAAGTCCTGCAGGGCCAAATGAGAAGCTTAAATTAAGCAGTGACTTTTTTTTTTTTTTTTGGTGATACTGGGGTTTGAACTCAGGACCTACACCTTGAGCCACTCCACCAGTCCTTTTTTTGTGATGGGTTTTTTCAAGATAGGTTCTCATGAACTATTTGCCAAGGCTGGCTTTGAACCATGATCCTCCGGATCTCTGTCTCCTGAGTTGCTAGGATTACAGGTGTGAGCCACTGGTGCCTGGCAAGAGCAGTGACTTTGGAATCAGAGCCCCAAGTTCACCTCTGGGTTCAGCTACTTCTAAGTGGTGCCTCCTTGAAAATCCACCATGCCTCATACTTCCTCACCTGTAAAGGGGAATTGTAAATCCATCCTCACAGGGGGCAGTGAGACTTAAAGGAAACAAAAGAACATATATTAACTATGTAAAATGAGTTAATACTAGTCATGCTTAGTAAATGGTAACTTATTTTTGTTATTGTTTTTCAATATAACTTATTGCATTGCTCTAAACAGTTGGGTTCATTGTTCTTCTAGACTCTGGCTAACCAGCTATCCATCAGAGAAGTTTCCAGTCAGCATTCTCCAGAATGGGATCAAAATGACCAATGAGCCCCCTAAAGGGCTCCGGGCCAACCTTTTGCGCTCCTACCTCAATGACCCCATCTCAGACTCATTGTTCTTCCAAAGCTGTGCAAAACCAGTGATGTGGCAAAAGCTGTTGTTTGGCCTTTGCTTCTTCCATGCCATTGTTCAAGAGAGGAGGAACTTTGGACCCCTAGGTGAGCCATGACAGTATATCTAGGTTGCCTGGGGGGAAAGATCACAGAGCGATGCAGGTGTGTTTACAGGTGCGTATTCAGATGGTGTACACTAATATGGAACATCCAGTAAAATGTTTATGTTCCATGCACAATCTGGGACATAACTTATACTAAATGTGATGCTACTTATCTAAAGTTAAGATTTCATTTAGTTTCCTGTATTTTTTTGTGCTAAGTCTGGGGACGCTACGACTAGGTTAATGTCAATGTCAGGGAAAGAGGTGATTCTCTAAAATCAAAGGCCCACTACCTACTGGAGTAATGTGATAACGAAAGGACTGGAAGCTCTTCTATTGGCATGTATTTGTTTATCTTAGGCACAATGACCATTCTTCAAGGAGTTGTCACCAAGTGACTTGTAACATTTTAGGTAACACTCTTTACATGTGCATAACAGTAAAAGGCAGAAATACATTTAGGACATTTGTGCCTCTCAACAAAATTTATTAATGTAATCTAACTTATGAGTATCTAAATAATCTTGTCAGGATAGATTATCAAACTGCTAAATACAAATCCCCTATGATCATGGTGTTCAGGTTGGACTACCTTTCTTTTACCTATCAGCAAACTTTGATTCTATCCAACAACTGTGAAAAACCTACTGCAGGGTATGCTTAGTACTTCTTTTGGGTTAGATAAGGAGACATTCTTTTAGAGTACCCACCTTCATTTCCTACTACCTCTACACTCTAGGCAGCCCTTATTGGCTCCACAGGCCATGTGACCCTTCCACTGCAGATGGAGAGAGGACAATCCCTTTGCATCTGCATTTCATGCATCACATTCTCCCACCATGCTCCTGTGATGGAGGAGGTCCACCAGACCTCCCGAAACCCATGCAGCACAGTGTTGCTCAGAAACAACTGCCCTGTTGTGCTTCGTTTTCCAGTACATGAACTTTGTTAGTTTGTTATACTTAAAATTTGAATGTGAATGTTTAGGAGGAAATTAAACTTCTCTGTTATGTGCAGGGTTCACCACAGCCTTCTGTCTTACACCAGACCTAATGCATACATTTATGTAGTTGAGGCCCAGTCAGTATTTACCACTAACCCTTGGAAATGCAAGTGGCAGGATTGTTTTGTTTTGTTTTTGGTACTGGGGTTTGAACTCAGGGCCTTGCACTTGCTGGGCAGGTGCTCTACCACTTGAGTTACTTCTTCAGACCAGCCTTTTGTGCATTGCTTATTTGTGAGGTAGGGTCTTGCTTTATGCCCCGGAAGGCCTGGACCACGATCTTCCTATTTATGCTTTCCTGCATAGCTGGGATGACAGGTGCATGCCATCTCATCCAGCCATTGATTGAAATGGGGTCTCACGATCTTTTCCCACCAGCTGGCCTTGAACCTTGAGACTCCTGGTCTCTGTTTCCCAAGTAGCTAGAATTACAGGCTCAAGCTACTGTGCCCAGCAAGTGTCAGTTTCTTTAAAGCTGGCCATCCAGTTCTTCCATGATTGCAAGGAGGGGCATTCTCAAAGCCAGTTTCAGTTCACTCCATTGCTCAGTCATTGCTGTTGTACTCAGCTATGCCTTCTGTGTTATTTTTGGAACTCTGTGCATTACCACAGTCTTCCAGCCAGGCTGAATAATTCTCATTCCTTAAATCCCAGGATGTTAACATCTTCCTTAACAAATGGAAAGACCCATAAGGAAATTGATTTTAGAATGGATGTTTTCTCAGGCTGAATGGCTCCCACACTGGCAATAAATGTCAAGGCTAATAGTTGGCCCAGTGCTGAATATTCAGAGGGCTGAAAGAGGCTCTTGATCGATTATGGTGCCTAATCCCACCAGCTCAGTCTCTTGAATGGAAATTAAAAACTTTCAGCACCAAAGCCTCTATCTTGTCTGCTTCTTGCAGGTTGGAATATACCTTATGAATTTAATGAATCTGATCTAAGGATTAGTGTGCGGCAGATCCAGATGTTTCTCAATGAGTACAAGGAGGTGCCATTTGATGCTTTAACTTACCTCACAGGTATTTATGGAAGTAATATTTTGCACTTTCCTGTTTTACTTCTGTCTCTGTTTGCTTATTTACTCATGCCCTCATTCGTTCATTCAACAAACATTGAACTCTTACTAATGCTGGTCATTATTATGGATATTGTAAAATATAAAAACAAGAAAAGTTAAGACATCTTGCCTATGATCAAGTGGTTCACAATCTACAAAAGCAAAAAAAAGTAGCTGATAAATGATAATACAGTGATAAATATAGTAAGATAAAGATTTGTAAAGTAGGAAGGCAGCACAATGATTAAATCTCAGGGTAGTGGGAAAATGATCATGGAAAACTTTCTAATGTTTTAAGAGATTAGTTTCAAAGGATAAGTAGGAGTTGTATATATGGAAAAAGAAAGGGGAATGGGAAGTGGGTGAGGGTGGGGAGAAGGAGAGCATTCCCAGTAGAGGAATCCTGAGATAGGAGTGGTATTAGCTGTTTTATATTAAAGCAACTCATCAGAAATTATTTACTAGTCATCCAGTATATATTCTAGTACATAAGATGGAAGAATTCAGATGTATAAAACTTGGTTGCTACTACTCTAAAGGAACACACAATGTAATCCCAGAGATTGGAGGTAGAATAGAAATGTGTTCAATGAATGAAATACAATAGTCAAAGGTGAAAAAGCAGCTCAAGAGAATGAGACATCTTCAAGATCACACATAAATTCCCTCTTCAGGTCCATACATTAAGCAGTTTGTCTGGTCCTTCTCCAAGTAGTAACATGTACCTCATGCACATGATGGATGCACTGCGTCTTCACAGCAATCTTAGGAACTCCACGGTAGTCATCCCATTTTACAGCTGAAGAGACTGAAGCTTTAGAGCAGTTCTGAACTCTAGATAGTTGTGACCCCATGGGATATTTGGCAGTGTCTGGAGATGTATTAGGTCTTCACAAAAAAAAAGGGAGTGCTCTTAGCATCTAATGTGTAGAGAAAGGCTAAGGACACTGCTAAACATTCTACAACACAGGACTATCCAGTACAACACATTAACAGTCCCAAGGTTGAGAAGCCTGTATTAGAGTAGTTAAGTTCAGTTGTGGAAGGCCACACTGACCTTAACTCAGTACAATGTTTTTAAAACAAAATCCCAAGTGACACACACTGTTCAGTGGATCTTACTTTGGTGAAAGAATTCTTCGAAGTGGACCATGTTCCCATCATTCTGTGCAGAGGCCTATCCATGCAGAAGTCTATCCCAGGGTTCTTCTTTAGATGACAGAATGAATGCAGAATTGTCCTGGAATGTGGTCTTAGTAGAAGATTGCCTACAGGTCATTAACCAACCTGCTTCATCCATACCAACCAGCTTGAGGATAGTACTTTTCCAACTGTGCCAGTCAGGATAGGCTAATTAGGTGAAGGCAATGCTCCACAAACCTCAAGGTTGAAAGATATGAAAGGTTCATTATTTGTCCATGCTGCACATCCAATTGACAGGGGTCTCTGCTCATTATAAGTATCTATTGGTGCACAGTTAGTAAAGGCTCCACCAACTTTTGTTGCCACCATTCCAATATAAACTTATGTGGTCACTGCAACAGAGATAGTACTAAAAGGTTCACAATAGCAATTCAATATGCAAGAACTTGTCACTTGATCCGACCCAACTCTAAGGGACCCAGAGGAGAATAACCCCCCTATGGGCCTGGAAGGAAAGAATAACCAGATATGGATGATTATTAGAATTGTCCACCAAAGAAAAAGATCTCATTTACAGAGGTTATGAAGTTAGATGGGTCAAAGTTATCCATGATTTTTCAAGTACCCAGCCCTTTAGCAGGGACAGTGGAGAATTTAGAACAGAGCTAAGGCACATCCTGACTGTCCCCCACCCTCAGGACCTTGTGCTCTTGCTACAAAAAGCAGACATGTATGCAGCTACATAGAAATGAACTTTCCTTCATAATCATTAGACCCAGAGTCTACAAGGGTATCCCCTGTAGGAAAGTTTGCTGATGAGGAAGAAGTGGTGAGGCCTTATGCCCTCCAGCACTGCCACACTGACTTCAGGGCAGGGTAGGGGAAACCATTCTTTCTTTCTTTTGCTACTGGGGTTTGAACTCAACTCAGAGCCTACATCTTGAGCCACTCCACCAGTCCTTTTTTGTGATAGATTTTTTTCAAGATAGGGTCTCACGAACTATTTTCCCTGGCTGGCTTCGAACCGTTATCCTCCTGATCTCTGCCTCCTGAGTAGTTTAGAATTACAGGTGTGAGCCACCGGTGCCTGGCTCATTCTTTCTAACACTGTAGCTCAAATGCTACCATAAACTTTCTTACAACTGAAACAAGCTGCAATGTTCAAGCTGAACTTCCCTAAAAGCCTGAAGATATCAACAAAGAGAGCTGCAGAAATCTAGATGAGCTAGCTCAGGGTGAAACTATTTCTAGTTTCTTACTATTACTTGGTATTAGCTTCCTCTAGCCCTTACTTCTCCCTTAACTAGCCATTCAGGATTCCCTCCTAGACATTGAGAGCCCTCCAACTCAGGAGCAAAAGAAGCTGAGACCTCTTGCTCCCCAACTTGATTCTTGCTTCCTTTCCTGTCTGTAGACCTGCCTTTTCCTAAAATAGTTTAACTTGGGAATGAGCCCACCCTTCATGGTGCTCTTGTGTACGTACATATATACACACATACATGTATGACTCCTCTTTGCAGAACCAGTGTGTTAACCCCAACTTCCAAATACCAGGTGGCACCCATACACTGCAATTTGGACCAGCTAAAAAATGTATCCTGGGTTGGTAAGCAGGATTTGATAGCCCCTCTAAAGAAATCTGAGTCTATAAGTCCAGATCTCAGGTGTGGTAGTGTACACCTGTAATCTCAGCATTCAGAGGGCTGAGGCAGGAAGATCATAAGTTCAAGGCCAGACTGGACTGCCTAGTAAGACCCTGTCTCAAAGAGAGAGAGACAGGGAGAGAGAGAAAGAGGGAGGGAGAGTGAGAGAGAGATCCAGATCTCAGAATGATGTTAATATTGAGGGAGTGGGGTGGGGTGGCAAAGTGGCATTACAAAGTAGTAGTATGTATAAGATAATCTCATTTTAAAAAATATATAATAGCTATAATTAATCAAATGCTTTCTATAGGCAAAACATCATGCGGAATGCTTTACAAACATATTAGTTTTAACCACAACCTTGTAAACTGGGTACTGCAATTATCTTTACTTTTTGACCAAGTTGCAGCACTGGAATAGAATTCAGCACTGTCTCATTCCAAAGACCTTGCCCTAAGCCACAATTAAAAAATGCTTTATGGAATCCTCATACACTGCTGGTGGAAATGTAAACTAGCAGTTTACAACCACTGTGGAAAACAATATGGAGACTTCTTAAAAAACTAAACATAGATCTGCCATATGATCCAGCAATACCACTCCTAGGGATATACCTGAAGGAATTCAACTCAAGTTATCACAAAAACACCCACACACCCATGTTTATTGTAACATTATTTACAGTAGCCAAGCTATGGAAACAGCCAAGATGCCCTACAACTGATGAATGGATCACGAAAATGTGGTATTTATACATAATGGAATTCTACTCAGCCACGAAGAAGAATGAAATTTTATCATTTGCGAGTAAATGTATGGAACTAGAGAACATCATTTTTTTTTCCATTTTTCTTTTATTATTCATATGTGCATACAAGGATTGGTTCATTTCTCCCCACTGCCCCCACCCCCTCCCTTACCACCCACTCCGCCCCCTCCCTCTCCCCCCCAATACCCAGCAGAAACTATTTTGCCCTTATTTCTAATTTTGTTGTAGAGAGAGTATAAGCAATAATAGGAAGGAACAAGAGTTTTTGCTGGTTGAGATAAGGATAGCTATACAGGGCATTGACTCACATTGATTTCCTGTGCGTGGGTGTTACCTTCTAGGTTAATTCTTTTTGATCTAACCTTTTCTCTAGTACCTGTTCCCCTTTTCCTATTGGCCTCAGTTGCTTTAAGGCATCTGCTTTAGTTTCTCTGTGTTAAGGGCAACAAATGCTAGCTAGTTTTTTAGGTGTCTTACCTATCCTCATCCCTCCCTTGTGTGCTCTCGCTTTTATCATGTGCTCATAGTCCAATCCCCTTGTTGTGTTTGCCCTTGATCTAATGTCCACATATGAGGGAGAACATACGATTTTTGGTTTTTTGAGCCAGGCTAACCTCACTCAGAATGATGTTCTCCAATTCCATCCATTTACCAGTGAATGATAACATTTCGTTCTTCTTCATGGTTGCATAAAATTCCATTGTGTATAGATACCACATTTTCTTAATCCATTCGTCAGTGGTGGGACATCTTGGCTGAGAACATCATTTTAAGAGAAGTTAGCCAGGTTAAGAAGGCCAAAAATCATATGTTCTCTCTCACATGTGGATTATAGACCAAAAACAAATACAGTAATGTTATTGGGTGGTAGCACAAACAATGTATACACATGTAAGTAAATGTAAAAATGATAAAATAAAAGGAGAAAGAAAAAAATAATGCTTTTCATGTTTTTTGTATATACATATCTAAGGGAAAAATGTCTGGAAAAATGCCTAAAAATTAATAGTTATCTTTAGTGAAATTCTTACTGATTGAACTGTTTTTCTTTCAGTTTAATCTCTCTTTTTATAATTTCCAATACGGAGAACATGTATTATTTTTGTGGTAACCATAATACCCAAAAGGTCTTCTTATCTCATGGTGAACATGCATCAGCAATCCTGTGTTGGACCACACATAGGTCTTCATGGTTGGAAGAAACCCCTGTATCAGGTTAATGACCAAGTTCAAGATGACCTTTCCCTGTGCTCAACTTCTTCCTGTTGGTTGTCCCCCAGGGGAATGTAATTATGGAGGCAGAGTGACTGATGACAAAGACAGGCGTCTCCTGTTGTCTCTTTTGTCCACTTTCTACTGTAAGGAAATTGAACAGGACCATTACTTCCTTGCTCCTGGAGAGACTTACTACATCCCTCCCCATGGCTCCTACCAGGTAAGGATGGCCTTCCTTTATCTCCAGAGGGTCTCAGTAGTCTCCATATGGCGAGGGGATGCAGGGTAGACAAGGAAAGGCCTACCTCTCTGAGATCCATAAGCTGTTTCTGATATTTCAAAGACCCTCTGAGGGAGATGTTGTTACTGCTTAATGAATGCTGGTCAATCTGGTGGAACCAGGGTGGAGCAGAGAGGATAGTTAAGATGAAGTCTTGGTCTTACCAGACTGGTAATTGTTACTGTTAACAAAGGTTCAAAGGTGATAAAAGGGAGGGAAAGAAAAACTAGTTAGGGGGATAAGACAGGAAAGATGAAAACAAGAAATATGAAGGAAGGATGAAAATTACATTTATTGACTACCTATAATGTGCCAAAGTCTTAATTCCTTTATAACCTCATTTGTTTTCCAATTTACAGATAAGGAAACTGGGGTTTCAGATGACTGGTTCAAGGTTACACAGTTTATGATTAACTTAGGATCCAAACTCATTTCTGTGTAACTCTAAAGCCCGGAATACCTGGGGGGAAGCAGAGAGGAAGCCAGGGTGGGACAAAAGACAGCCCATTTGCTTTCATACTCATTCCCCAGAAATCTATGAAAAAGAGCTTGGTATGTGTTCACCAAGACTGGGTGGTGAGATGGGCAATACTACTGACCCAGTGTGATTCCTGTTTGGGTTGAGCTTAGCCATGCCCTGAGTCATTTGTGGGACTTCAAAGACCCTGCATTTATGTCAACTGAAGATTTCCTTTCCAGACCTACATTGAGTATCTCAGGACCCTCCCCATCACAGCCCACCCAGAAGTATTTGGCCTCCATGAGAATGCTGACATCACCAAGGACAACCAGGAAACCAACCAACTCTTTCAAGGGGTGCTATTGACTCTCCCTAGACAGTCAGGAGGGAGTGGCAAGTCCCCTCAGGTAACCAGGCTTGAGGAAGGATACATAATTCAATTTCCCAGGCAGTTTTCTATCTAGTGGGCACACAAGATTGTGGGTGATGACCAAGAAGGCAGAAAAGTAGAGGGCTGATAAGACTCCTAAGGGAGGGGCTGGGTGCTCTGGCCTTACTACTGAAAGTCCTTAAATACAGAGCTGAAAGGGAACCAGAATTTCTAAAATGTCAATTATTCCTATATAAACTTCATGATTTTTTTTGCCATATTCACTCATTATCTATATTCCATTGACATTATATTTAAAGCTATTTTGATTAAAAACATTTATTTTATAAACTGCATCAGAGCAGTAAGTGGAGACCCAATATCATTTCCATAAAGTTATGATAGTCATGGAAGGAAGGAAGGGAGAAAAGAAGGAAGAGAGGGAAGGAGGGAGGAAGGGAGGGATTAAATTTTTCTCAGATGATGTTGCTGGCCAAAGCCAAGTAGACTTCTTGTGAAAAGGAGGAAGATCAGCAGATGTTAAAGAACTGTTAAATTAGCACAGATCTGAGACTTTATTTTTCACAGGAATGAAAAAAAGACAATTAGAACTTGAAAAAGAGAGCAATTTTCTCATTATTTTCAGCATTATTTTGTGTCCTAGAAACACCTAAAATCATGCTGGGTACTTCTTGTGGTCCCAGGGCACACTTTGTGAAGCACTGACCCAGTCTACTCTGTTCAGTCTATAAGTAAGAAGTAAATGAACCCTGAGAGAGGAGATGACCAGTTTCAAGTCCTTCATAAAATCAAAGGCACTGCCAGATACAGAATGACATCTCCTGCCTGACTCCACAACCTTCTCTCTCCCACTCTGCCCTTCCCTTCTCCATTCTCCATGCTGTCTCATGTTCAGTTGCTCTCACTTGTGAATCTTGTTTACTGGATTTCCTGATTGGGTTCATAGTGCCATAAGTGGCACTTGGTATGAAGGTGAACGAGCCTTGTTGGCATGTCTTGCTGTAGGTGTGGAATTTTCCTGTAGTGGGAAGACAGAAAGAAGCTATATTCTTCCCTCTCAGTCCCACAGGATGGGAGGACTATCTGGCTGTCCCATTTCCAGCCTCTACTCTTTGATCCTCTGCGGCTATCCCCTTCCTTACTTGGCTAAACCCAGTGCCCTGGGATTTTCTTGCTCAATGCTGGGGAATAACCTACTGCCTTCCCAAGAGTCATGGCATTAAGAATGAATCCCATCTGCACCAGGAGCTGGTCCTAAGGATGGAGACTTGTAGGAGATTCTCAGCCAGGGTTGACCTTGAAGACAGTAAGTGTTTTCGGAAGTGTTTGGTGCTGCCCTGAGGCTACCTGGCTGAGCAGGAGTGTCCCACCTGCCCTCCAGCTCTTGCCCCAGGTGTGAGAACAGAGTGGTCATTGCTCAGCATTTTCACTTTCTCTGCAAAGGGGTGATGTCCTACCTAAAGATGGTGAGGTGATGAGTGTGCCTTCCTTCCCTGCAGAGGCAGAATTGGCTTCTGTGGGAGAGTTCTCAGAAAGATTCCACTGAATATATGTTAAAAGACAGATGCTAATGGGCTTGGTGGTGTAGGCCTGTAATCCCAGCCCTTGGGCCACAGAGGCAGCAGGATCATGTGTTCAAGGCCAGCTTGGACTACACAGTGAGAACCTGTCTTAACAAAAACAACAACAAAAGACAAATGTTTCAAGTTTACCCAGATAAAGCCCCCATGTACAGGTCTTATTTCTCATTTACATCTCTATTATCTTCATTTCAAGGAAGTGGTGGAGGAGCTGGCCCAGGACATACTCTCCAAGCTTCCCAATGATTTTGATTTGGAAAAGGTCATGAAGTTGTACCCTGTGGTCTATAAGGAATCAATGAATACTGTCCTAAGGCAGGAACTCATCAGATTCAACAGGTGGGCCAGATGCTCTTGCTGGGATCCTGAGAGTTGGAGCATGAGGAGTGGAGGAGTGGAGACTAAGTGGGCAGTGGCTGAGAGGGACACTTGATAAGGGGCTGCTATGCATACAAAGTGGTTTGCCTCACCCACAGGGAGAGCTATAAATAGAACCATACATGGCAAGTGTTGGCCCAGGGTTAAATCACTCCTTCTATTCATTCTCTCTCATTCATTCATGTGACATCAATAGTCAAATTAAAACCAATACCAAGCACAGGCTAATAGTAAAAGTAGTCATGAGAGCTACTTTTATTGAGCCCCTTAGTGGTGGATATGGTTCCAAGTACTATGCATGGTTCTCACTCAAATTACATGTAATCTTTTGAAATATTCAGTTATCAATCCCTTTACCACCATTTTATAGATGAGGAAACTCATCTGGGCATGATGAGCTATAGTCTTAGTTTGTTCATTAGACACCAGATCCAATGGCTTCCATCCTGTACTACTCAAGTCTCCCCCAAGGTGACTGAAGCCCTTCCTTGGTGGCCACAGGGATCTTTACTAACTTTTACTACTGGCCATTGTAATAAAAGATTGAGATCGAAAAGGATTAAGTAGCTTGTTATTCAATGGCAGAACTGAGTATGAGCCCAGGTTGTTTGATTCCAGAGCCCATATATGAAATCAAGGTAAATGCAGCAAGCAGTGAGAAAAGTTCATCCCATTGTTTCTTCCATAGTGTTATTGACTGGCCATGGGGCCAAGGGTCTCTATCCTTCTAGTCCCCCTGACATTTTTCCAATTAGTACAGCATAGAGCCCAGTGGAATCACTATGATTGGATTTCAAAATTGTCAAAACAGAAAGTTATCAAAGCCCATTAGGCCAGATGAGGAAACTGAGGCCCAGATTTGGTTCTGGTTGGATGCAGAACCAAATAGGCTAAAACTCATTACTTCTGCCTCCAAGTCCAGTTCTGCTACAGATACTGTGGCTATGGCTTTCATTTTGCCTCAGGGGTCATTGCTCAGTTTTAGGGACAGTCTTGGCTCCGGAGGACTACAGAACTGGAGAAATGTCATCTGAGATTTCTCAGCTTTGCTAGTCTCAGGGTTACTCTAGAGTCAAGAGTCATATAGGATATCAAACAAGGTATGGGGTGTGAGCCTAGGATGAGGCCACCTCTGCTGCAAGTCAGATGCCTTGGCATGATGGGCTGTCATCCTTGTTCCTCTAATCAGACACCAAATCCAATGGCTTCTTCCTCTGCTACTACCCATACTCCCCTAAGGCCATGGGAGCTCTTTCTTGATGATTATGGGGCCTTCATTAGGTTCTACCACTGGCCATTATAATACAAGAGGGCAGGGCAGTCATGTACTGGTGGCTTATATCTGTAATCCTAGCTACATAGGAGGCAGAGATTAGGAGAATTGCAGTTCAGTGCCAGCCTAGGGCAAATAGTTTGGGAGATCCTATGTTGACAATCTCATCACAAAAGAAGGCGGGGGTGGTGGAGTGGCTTAAATGGTAGACCACCTGCCTAGCAAGCATGAGGTCCTGAGTTCAAACCCCAGTACTGCCAAAAAAAAAAAAAAAGAGGGCAGAGTAACAGCAATCTCCACCTTCAGAAATACTCTACTGTCCCTCCCCACAACATGTTTCTGTCTGGCTATCCAGTGGTACAGGAAGTCCAAAATGGCTAGGTGACAGTTTAGCTTCCAATTCAGGGAGCCATTATTGTGTTTTCTTGGGCAAATATTCCTTCCTTGGGTATTAAAACCTCAAAACTAGCAGAGTTCCTAGTTGCAAGAACAGAAAACAATTTTAAGTAGGGCTTTAGATGTTATAGAAATGTGTGATGTTGTACCTCAGGTGATAACTTTGTCTTGAGTCCTCAGCAAGCATGTGTACCTGATACCAAAACCTGAAATTCCCTTTTCTGAATTTGATCATTTTCTTGATTAATCCCAATCCATTAAGTTGAGATTCCACAAATCTTTGAAGATGAGAAGCTCTTTCAGGTGGCAGTTGCCTTTTCTCTTTTTTTCCTCACAATTCTATAAAAAGAACAACTTTGGAAATATGAATCAAAAGCCTTAAAACTATATATGTCCTTTGACCCAGAATTCTTTTCATTTTTTGAGACAGTCTTGCCCTGCAGCCCAGGCTAGCCTTGAACTTATGATCTTCTCACCTTAGCACCTCCCTCCCCGAAGTGGTGGAATTACAGGCATGCACCACTGCCTGGACCAGAAATTCTTTTCCTAAGAAAATAATTCCAAGCAGGGTGTGGTGGCTCAAGCCTATAATCCTAGGTACTCAGAGGTGAAGATCAGGAGGATTTGGGTTCCAGGCCAGTACAGGCAAAAAGTTTGTGAGACCCCATCTCAACCAATGGCTGGGCATAGTTGCATGTGCCTGTCATCCCAACTATGCTGGAAAGCACAAATAGGAGGATCATGGTCCAGGCTGGCTGGGGCATAAAGTGAGGCCCTCTCAAGAATAACCAATGCAACAATGAAACCCCCTGTACAACTATTATATGCTAATAAAAATAGATTATACATAAAAATGTTTAAACATAAAATGTTTTAAACATAAAAATGTTTATAAATGAAAAACTAACCAATGCAAAAAGGGATAGCAGAATGGTTCAAGTGGTAGAGCATCTGCCTAGTGAGCACAAAGCCCTGAGCTCATTCTCAGTTATGAAAAAAAAGAAGAATAAAAAATATTTACAAATTTGCACAAAAATTGACATGGAGGGATTTTCCTAGCAATGTTGTTTACAATGACAACAATGTAGAAATAATGTTTTAACAACAAGGGAATAATTAAATAAAATGAAACAATTTGCAGTCATTAAAAAGGACAACTTAAGTCAGGTATAATATAGAATGAGCCCATTGAAAAAACATTTGTGATCGGGTATGGTGGTAAATACCTGTTACTTTAGTTTGATGTCAGCCTGGGCTACAAAGTGATACCCTGTCTCAAAGAAGGAAGGAAGGAAAGGAAGGAGTGTTTACATGGAGAAAGATCTGGAAAGATATACATTAATCATTAGGTGATGACATAATATTAATTTTTTTATCCATTGCCTGATCTTTGAAAGGGATGAAAGATCAAAGGACACCTGGAGTTAGTGTACTTGGGTAGAATGGGGACACTGGAAAGGCAGGCTAAACCAGCTCCTTTGTTCTTGCAGGCTTACCAAAGTGGTTCGCAGAAGCCTCATTGATCTTGGCCGAGCCATCAAAGGGCAGGTTCTGATGTCCTCAGAGCTGGAGGAAGTCTTCAATAGTGTGCTCGTGGGTAAAGTGCCAGTTATGTGGGCAGCCAAGTCCTACCCATCACTGAAGCCCCTGGGGGGCTATGTGGCTGACCTACTGGCCCGCCTGGCCTTCTTCCAGGTACCTGGAAGTTGGGGAAACTGGGTACCCGGCATGCTTACTTAGGTGGAGAAGACATTCTGAAGTAGCAGATTAGAGATGGGTGAGAAGGGCAGGCAGCCATGCAGCAACCTGGATTGGGCACCTGACTTTCCAGAGTTGGGGCAAGAGACAGACTTTTCAAAATCCTTAGAAATACTGTAGTCTGTGGAGAAAGGAATAGGAACTAGAATAAATGTCACACAATGGTGGCTCATGGGACAGATCTGGCCAGTGGATATGCTTGATTTGGCTGCCTGGTAATTAAAAATTTTTGAGCTAGTATGTAAACATTAGATTTTTACACATAAAAATCCAGATATAGGGGCTCGGGAGTGTAGCTTTGTATTAGTGTCCATGCCTAATATGAGGTGTGAGATCCTGAGTTCAATCATCAACAATGCAAAAGAAAAAAAAAAAAAAAAACCTCCAGCTGTTTGTCCTGCAAAAAATAGAAGACCTGAAACAATGTGCCTACATTCATGCATAACAACTATTGCTGGAGATGACTAGTTGTTGCTCAGTTTAGACAGCACACATATTCTGCTCTCCTGTAATTCCACCTTGTTGTATCCCCAACACCAGATTGCACCTGTGCTTTTCCTTTCCTCTCCTTTTTCTTTCCTTCCATCCTTCTTCCCTCCCAACCCCCCTCCCTCCTTTTTTCTCTCCTCCCCCTTTTCCCTCTGTCTCTCTCTCTCAGACGGGTTCTCACTATGTAGCTGACGGTGACCTTGAATTTGCCATCATGCTGGAATTACTGCCAACATGCCCAGCTGCACATGTACTTTTCTTAAATATATTTCTTTGTACCTTCATTTCAAAAGCGGAAAAATATAAATTAAACCAAGAGGGCTGCCTGCTTCAAGCAAAATGAGGAGTATTTCTTTGTGTGGAAGCCAGGCATCATGGCCCATGCTTATAATCCCAGCGACTTGAGGCAGAGACAAGAGGATTGAGAGTTAAAGGCTAGCTAGGGCAGTTAGTAGAGACTCTTTCTTAAAAACAAAATGATGACTAAAGATCTGGGGACATGGCTTATGTGGTAGAGTGCTTGCCTAGAAGGCATGAGGCTCTGGGTTCAATCCCCAGTACTGCCAAAAAAAAAAAAAAATTCCTTTGTGTGACTCATTTACATTACTTGCCTTTGAACTATCTTTGATGTGTTATTGATTTTGAATTTTGATTTTTATGGCTCTGCAGGAGTGGATTGATAAGGGGCCCCCTGTAGTGTTTTGGATCTCTGGATTCTACTTCACACAGTCTTTTTTGACTGGTGTCTCTCAGAATTATTCCCGGAAATACACCATCCCCATTGACCATGTTGGATTTGAGTTTGAGGTATGGATATTTTGGAATAAGTCAGCTCCAGCGACCAACCAGAGAAAGCAATATTGCCTATTTCCTTGTAGATTCAAACATTTGGGTGTGTTAAGGTCCAAATGCTTCTAAGAAGCTACAAATAGTTATTTAGCATGACTTACAATAGCTCCAAAAGCTATTTGTAACATAATCAGAAAACTTCCAAGCTTTGTGTGCTTGTCTAACATGTATATTAAAAGAAATCTTTCCAGAGGAAAATTCTGCCACTGTCATACCAATAACATGAAAGCATCTTTCCATGATGCCTATTCAGCTAGTGGACTCATTTAGACGAATGTTAATACCATGAGATAGTCCTTAGAATGGGAAAAATGTTCTATTCACAACAAACAACAACAAAATTTAAATTAGCATGCTGTTAAATGGCACTTGTGCTCTGATTCACCCTAATCCCCACCACTCCTGATTATTTTATACCTGGGCCATTTTCTGCCTTGCCTAAAGGAATTTGAGTTTATTAGCACTCGATTTAAACAGTGATAGCCAGGTGCCGGTGGCTCATCCTATAATCCTAGCTACTCAGGAGGCAGAGATCAGGAGGATCTTGGTTTAAAGCTAGCCCCTGCAAACAGTTCACAAAAAAGGGCTGGTGACTCAAGGTGCAAACCCCAGTACTGAAAGAAAAAAAACAACAAAAAAACCCCAAAAATCAACAAACAAACAAACAAAAAATAGTGGTAAACTGGAGCTCACTCATACCAGCTCACCAGAGCCAGTTGTTGCATCTTCAAGAATTGTGTGAGCTGGTTCTTAGTTGGTAGCCTTTACACCACAGAAATTGGTAAAAACTATAAATCAAGTTCTCCTTATCTCCATCCCCAGAACTGTTATAACAGCCTGGGTCTGAATCAGAATCTAATCCCTTACTTCACAGATCCAGGGTCACTAAGCTATAGTTAATATGGTCTCCTGGCTCCTACTTTAGTGTATTCTTTATGCCCATCATATGTAAGGGAAGAACCAGACCTGGAAAATATATGGCAAGAAGGAGTATTGTCACTGAAGCCCATTGCAGCCAGGTTGCTGTTTATTGCTGCCTCGTGTAGGTAAATGGCAGGTTACGGAACTCACAGCTTTCTACTCTTCCAGGTAACCACACAAGAAACAGCCATAGAGAGTAACCCAGAAGATGGGGCCTATATAAAAGGTCTCTTCCTAGAAGGTGCCCGCTGGGACAGGAGAGTTATGCAGATTGGAGAATCTCTCCCCAAAATCCTCTATGACCCCTTACCCATCATTTGGTTGAAACCTGGAAAGAGTGCAACATTTCTGCATCAGAACATTTATGTGTGTCCAGTCTACAAAACAAGTGCCCGGAGAGGTACTCTCTCCACTACTGGCCACTCTACCAACTACGTCCTCTCCATTGAGCTCCCAACAAACATGCCCCAGAAGCACTGGATAAACCGAGGGGTGGCTTCATTGTGCCAACTGGATAACTGATGGCATTTGTCTCAAAATAGAAAGTAAATGGCATTTCATTCTCTACTATGACCTAGTCTTCTTTTCTTGAGTCACATAGTAGGATGGTGATAACACAGATATTTCACAACTCTATAAAAAGTAGGTTATTGTTATTATCCTCATTTTATGGTTGCAGATACAAAGAAGGTAACATCTTCCAAATCAGATAGCTACTAAAGTAGAATCTGAACACAGGAAGTGTTCAACCTACACTTTTAGGCTTAAGATCCCTTGTGGTTATATTTTTACCTAATTTTTTACTGAAACTGTCACTGAATTTCAATAACTTTTTCCCTCTATCTGTTGTAGATGTTGATAAAAAGAAACTTTAGATTCTTGTATCCAACGTGGATGCATCTGGGCAAGATCTGTAGACATTGTGAGGGTGATAATAAAAAGTTTATTAAAGGTTGGGGAGAGGAGTTACAAAAGGCCATGGTGGGCCAGATTTGAGGTGGAAGCAGTAAGGAGGAGTAAAACCTGAGCAGTTCTTGATCACCAATAATTGATGAGTGGGAAGGGGTTTGGGGGTCCATGGGCTAGGGTGGTGGTGGGCTAAGGTGGTGGTTCAAGCTAAGATGTGAACAATCTGTGCCTACTTGCAACTGAAAGGAGTCTTGGCAGCTATTAAAAACTTTTTTGTAATTGAGAGCCCCGTGCCATGTGCCAGGTGGTTCACACCTGTAATCCTAGCTACTCAGGAGGCAGAGATCAGGAGGATTGCAGTTAGGAGCCAGCCTGGGCAAATAGTTTGCAAGACCCTGTCTCAGAAAAACTCCTCACATGGGGTTGGTGGAGTGGCTCAAGTGGTAGAGTGCCTGCCTAGCAAGTTTGAGGTCCTGGGCTCAAACCCCAGTACCACCTAAAAAAAAAGAATAAAACTCATCACAAAATCACTGGCTCATGGGGTGGGCCCTAAGTTCAAACCCCAGTACTGCAAAAATAAAAAACAAAAAGCCCTACACAAAACATGGCTCGGGGAATGGCTCAAGTGGTAGAGCACATGCCTAGCAAGCAGGAGGCCAGAGTTCAAACCCCAGTACCAAAAAAAATTCTTTTTTTCAGAGAGAGAGAAATATGTTCAATCTAAACTATAATATTAAGTCATAAGAATCTCAGTTTTTCTATGACCTGGCCTGCCTCACATTCACAGGGTACCATCAAGTTTCCTCCTAAGTTGAAAGGGGCTTGAGATACTTTTGCTAAAGTTCTTGACATATTTAAAATGCATGTCTCACAAAAATCTCCATTTTACAAATGCAAAGTTCCAAGTTAGTCAGTGACAGAACTGGGACCCAATTGCTTCTTGGTGCCAGGGCATTTTAGGCAACCATGCTATCACTGAGATACATCTCCAGCCCAGCCCCAATTGCTTCTGTATTAGCTTACATAGAAGAGCTAAAACTTAAGGAGATGAGAGAACCAGATTATGTTGCATGCCTATTGTGTGCCAGAATTTGTATTCAAGCCTTTTTGATATCTCACTTGGTCCTGTGTACTGGAAATGATCGTCTCTTCCTTTGGAATTCAGGGAAAATAAGTAACTGGCCTAACATCACCCAGTTCTTTCCCACTGCAGAGCCAGGTGGAGGTTTTCTGGCTCTTGAATGCATGCATTTTTCACTGCTGCGTGCTGCCTTCATGGCCATAGACTTGGCTATGTTCTACTATAGATTCCTGGAAAAGACGTGTAGTTCCAACTACTATGCCCAAGAAATTTCAATCACTTGTTTTTCCCCAGGGCCAGCTGGAGAGGGTTACTGAGAGATAAAAATCAAATTTTTGATGTATTCTTTGGCTCCAAGAGGCTTCTCTCAGGGTGTTCCACTGGTCACATAAGACTGCCTGAGTCTTAATGTGTCTGGCTTCTCTGCTTCTTCATTAGAACAAATGTCCTAACTCAGGACCTTTGATTTTTTCCTAAAGCTTCGGATAACCAAATAAACATATTCCAGAAAACTTTGGTTTCAATTTCTTTGTGGTGCTGATCAAATTCTGATTGAGGACTCTGAATTCTGAGATAAGCGAACCATCCAAGTGACCCCTTATGTGCAAAGGAAGTTCTCCAAATCTTGTCACAGAGCAAGAGACAACGAGGAGCTAGTCTCCAACTCAAAGAAGGCAGCTTAATAGATATCAAGACAGAAACAACCTTTTCCTTTGTGTGTGGGGAATCAGAATGAACAAACTGAGACTGTTGTATCATCAAATAAGATGGTTAGTCATGTGAGATGGAAAGATCGTCAGGATCCCAAATCCCTGACTCTTGGATGGGTAGATAAGCTACAGTGTGGCTGCAAAGGAGCTGGCAATGAGAAGATAGCTAAGAGAACAATTGAATTTTAATTGCAGTTATCTAACGCCAGCTTCAGCAACAAAACGCTGAGGGAGGCAAGGACTGTCGTTCTTCAGAGGTCAAGGAACAAAAAACATTCTGTGATGGGTTACATTTTTGTAATTTAAAACATTTCCTCCACTTTAAAAATAAAGATTGCCGTAAATGTAAGGTCACTTTCCATTGGGGCCAATGTGAAAATGTCTCCTCCTGGGAAAGAGCAATATGCTTTCCAGAAATCATGACTTAGTGGCTGGAATCCTGGGGCAGAGACAGCCGAGATCAGCCTGGCAAGAAACAGCAGGCCCTGCCTATAAATAGCTCAACAGATGATATTAAGCAAACTTGGTCACCAAGCAAGTTCTTACTTTAAAAAATCTAGTTGTTGAATAGTTATATTCAGTCCTTGGTGATGGAAGAAAATTACATTGAAGGAGGACTGCAGGGAAGGTAGGCTCAGTCTTTTTAAGACTGAAGAGAAAATGGGGGAAAATGTTATTTAAAAAAAATAAGCCAGGTGTAGTGATACATACCTGTAATTTCAGCACTTGGAATGCTGGGGCAGGAGGATCACGAGTTTTAGGCCAGTCTGGGCTGCACAGTGAAACCTTATCTCAGAAAAACCCCAAAAAACAAAACAACAACAAAAAACCATAGGTTATGTGGAAAGTTTGACAGTAAACTGGCAATTATGCATCATTGCTAAGGTGGTGAGACATAAAATTCACATTTAGTTAAAATTCCTGGAATGTAGAAGATCCTCAAAGTTTGGGTAGCAATCAGATGGTCTTCCATTGTGGGGAAGGCTGAGTGGGAAGGGTGGTTCTGAAAGTCAGTAAAATAAGGCAAAAATTGCATATAGTCAAAATCACCTTGGGTCACTTAGAAATGGATGGTGATGGAGAAAGTAAGCCTTGTCTCACTTGGTCCAGCATAGCCAGCTTTTCTTCCCATGCAGGAACAGAGCACTGTCTCATTGGCTGACCATCACATGAAGAAGCTGGCTTGGGTTCACATCCTAAATTGCATGGGAAATACTTAACTTTAGACCTGCCTCTAGGCAGGAAGATGCTTCCATATTGAGATCTGCTGGAAGAACAGTGACTAAAGAATGGCAGATTCCTGTCTTCCAATTCAAGCTAGGCTGGGATACGTACTCACCAAATGTTTATGGAATGGCCAACATACCTGCCAACACATTTGCATTTCTCTGTCTCCTCCACCAAAAAGCCTGTAGTTGTATTTGCATTAAATATTCAAGTTATTACTCTTCTGATACAGTATTATTTGTTCTCTATGTCATTGACAAACCCTGTAATACTTACCCTGAGCTTCTGCTACTAGGAGGCAGGTTCCACCTGTGGCTTCACAAGCCACTTTTGGAAATGATGCAGAGAGACCAAAATTGGTAGACATTTATCTTTATTGGTGATGCCCACTCTCTGTGGAGGTAAGAGAGAATGACACTAAAGTACAAATGAATTGTCATGAACTCTCATCTAATTCCATACATGCAGGGGTACAAAGCCTTTGTGTTTTTATCTGTATTTGTCCCATTTCTATTTTGAAAGTCAGCTCAGACCCTGTATTTTTCAATTATATAAAGTAAAATACAATTAATGCAGTATGAGTTTCAAGGAAGCTTTTCAGATCCTAAGTGCATCTTATGTAATCACAGGCTTTAAGATAAAGTAAACATACATGCACTTAACTAGGGCATGTACTTTTGTGTATGGGGGGAGGGGATGTGTGTCAAAATTTTCATGAAAAACCATGATCAGTGCACAGATGCACTTTCTAAGGGGAGTTCGTCTGGAAATTAGAAGGTCAAAAGACCACACACACACACACACACATACACATACAAACACCAGGCACACGAAACCTCACTTTAAGCAAATCTGTAATTTTCAAAAGAACCTAAAAAATATTCTGAGGGCAATACATAGTTTAGAATGGCCAAACGAACTTCCAGCACATGGCTCACTTTCTTACATCCAGCTGATTGTGTGGTGAATGGCATTCTCATGAAAAGCTTGAAGCACTTCAGCCTTCCTCTCACAGGCCTTACTCTTGTTTCCAAAGGTGACTTCAGTCAGGATGTAAGAGTCATCACCTCTAGGGTTAATTTCATCCACTCAGGCAGGAAGACTCTGAGAAACCCTAAGGGTGTATAGGCACACATCATAGGTAAGGATTAATTTGGAACTTTGAAAAAGACTATTTCAATTTTTGCTCCTAATCAAGGAAAAAGGTCCTGTTGTCTGGTCTACATTCAAGACCAAATTGGCTCATCATTCTCAGAAATAAACTTTCTTCTGGGTTAGAAAACTTCATCATGGGATTTGAGATATACTGGCTTGGAATGTTTCCTCAGTTTCTCCTGGATTTGAAGTCCTCGGCCTCGTAATGGGGTGAGGCTCATTGGAGGTAGGTGAATCTGAATAAGGATAATGGTAATATTAAGAAACATACTCATAATCACTGCTGTAGCTTATATTATTGAGAACTTACTACCTACTATGTGCTAGATCTACCACTGATTCATTGACCTTTGCAATCTTTGCATTCATTGATATTTATAATAACCTCATAATGAGTCATCATTCCAATATTTATAAATGGGAAAATGGAGGCTCAGAGAAGTTAAATACTAACTTGCTCAAGATTATACATTAAGTGTTGGAACCAGGATTTGAATCCCAAATCTGTCTGATTTCAGAACTTGTGATTGTCTTTGCTGCATTACCTGAATAGAAGAGATTAATGACCACAGATCACATAGCAAGATGAGAGTCGAAAGAAGGGAAAGGAAAAAACGTGTCTGTACAAAGATATTCAGTGCATAATGGAAAACTGGGACCAACTTAAATGACTACTAAAATAGAAAGCTCATTACATTATGGGAGTGATGCTTAAAATTTTATGTATCAATCGGAATGGTGCAGAATGAACACTACTTCTGGGTGTATCTGAGAGGACATTTCTAGATAAGATTAGTGTTTGAATTAGTGGACTTTAAAGTAGATTGCCCTCCTCAATGTGGATGGGCATCCTCCAATCTATTGAGGGCCTAAGTAGAATAAAAGGGTAAATAAAGGAGGAATTCAACCCTTTTGTCTCCTGCCCTCCTTGTTTGAGCTAGGACATCTCATCTTCCCCTGCCCTTAGATTTCTACCATGAGTCCCCTTGGTTCTTATGCCTTCAGACTTAAGATTGAATTATACCACTGGCTTTCTCCTGGATGTCTACTTCTTAACCTCCATAACTGCATGAGCCAATTCCTCATAATCATTTTTTGTGATACTGGGATTAGAACTCAGGGCCTCATACTTGCAAAGCAGGTGCTCTACTGCTTGAGCCACACTTCTAGTCCATTTTGCTCTTGTTATTTTGGAGATTGAGTCTCCCAAACTATTTGCCCAGGCTGGCCTCAAACTGTAATCTTCCCAATCTCAGCCTCTCAAGTAGCTAGGATTACAGGCATGAGCCATCAGCACCCTTCAATTAAAGAAAAACATTTCCTTTTATATATATTTAGATATACATCTTATAGTTCTGTTTCTATGAAGAAACTTGACCAATAATACAATGATACATTCTATAATAGCATATAATGCAATCATTTAAGACTGAGGTAGAACTATATACAAAGATGAGGTAAAGTAAGTAGGCAATAAAATAATATGCCTATAATCCCATGTCTACAGAGAATATATAATATATGGGTATAGAAGAAAAGAACATAGTACTAAATGATTAGGTTGAGCCGATACAATATCAAATTATTGCTTTTCTGGGTCAAAGAGCTGAATATTAGTAATTTCATCTGTTTCAATATAATAGTTACAGTGGTCACTTCCACAGGTAAGAATTTTTAATAACTTTTACCTTCTACTTAATTTCTTTAATGTTTGAACTATATTCTTTCTTTCTTTCTTTTTTTTTTTTTGGCAGTACTGGGGCTCGAACTCAGGGCCTCACACTTGCTAGGCAGGCACTCTACCACTTGAGCCACTCCACCAGCCCTGAACTTTATTCTTTTCATAACAACAGACCTACTTTTTATAATAAGGAAAATAAAAGCACTTCCATATAAAAGGTGAAGGTCAAAAGAGAAAGCTGTATAAATGTGAGCTTGTTTTCCCTTCTACATGAGTGGAAGCTGTACAAGGAGAAATAAGTCATTCACTGATAATTTGTTGTGATAGGTGGTGGCATTCAAGGATAACTTATTTCCAACAAGCCTTCTACAGTAGCTCCAGGCTTCTCAGCAAGCACTAGCCCTCTTGCTATCATTCTTGGAAACAACTGGGTTGACATGGATAAGTACCTACCACCTCTTAACTGGAGTCTCACTTACCGGTCTTGGGTAAGGAATCTGATAATGCAGTCCAATTTCAATCCTGGCTGTGCATTCATCTATACACTGTTTAATAAGGTCTATGTCTGTGAGCTATTGAAAAGGAAAAATAAGTGAGGTTTTTAGCATCTTTCTAATGGCACATAAAGTATAGTTAAATATCTATATATCTTCCTAAACTTTTCTGGCTGATTAGCCAGTAAATTAAATATTGCTAATTTGAAAAATCCAAAGCAACTGAATATTAAAACTTACCATAAATTTTTTTTTTTTTGGTGATACTAATGTTTGAACTCAGGTCCTACCATTTGCTATATAGGTCCTCTACTAATTGAGCAACACCCATGACCTGTTTTGCTTTAGTTATTTTTCAAATAGGATCTCATGTTTATGCCTGGGCAGGCCTGGATTGCAATCCTCCTATTTGTGCTTCCCACCTAGCTGGAATGACAGGGATATACCACCATGCCTGGCTATTAGTTGAGATAGTGTCTCACGAACTTTTTGGCCAGGGCTGGCCTTGAATTGCCATCCTCCTGATCTCCCCCATAACACCCTGAGTTGTTAGGATTATAGGTATGAGCCACTACACCCAGTTCTAGATCAAATTTTTTTGGCAGTACTGAGGTTTGAATTTAGGGCCTCATGCCTGCTAGGCAGGTGCTCTATCACTTTAACCACTCCACCAGCCCTAGTTGAAATAGGTAATACATGCATATGGTAAAAGTAATTCAAATAATACAAAGGGTCACAATAAAAAAATAAGTCTCCCTCCTATACTTATATTCCCAGTCCCCTTCTCAGAGATAATTTATCAGCAGTTTATGGTCCTTCCAAGCATATTCTTTTATTTTTTAATTGTTTATACATTTATTCATATGTGTATACATTGTTTGGGCCACCTCTCCTCCCTGCCCCCTGAGCCCCCTCTCCTCTCCCCCACTTCCAGGCAGAACCTGCTCTGTCCTCTTCGCCAATTTTGTTGAAGAGAAAACATAAGAGATAATAAGACATAGCATTTTTGCTAGTTTGAGATAAAGATAGCTGTACAGAAAGATTCCTAGGATTGCTTCCATGCACATGTGTATTACAACCTGAAATGATTCATCTTTACCAGACTTCTTCACTACTTCCCGGTCACCTTCCCATAGTGGCCTCTGCCAGTTTAAGATTACTTTATTCACTCCTCTACCGTGGACACATCAACCACTTTCAAGTTTTAGGTTTCTTTCCCTTTCCCTATTCCTCCTGTATGTGTTCTCTCTCCCTTTAGTGTATGACCCACATCTAACAATATTACTGCATTTGTTTTAGGTCTATAATCCACATATGAGGGAGAACATATGATTTTTGGCCTTCTGAGCCTGGCTAACTTTGCTTAAGATGATGTTCTCCAGTTCCATCCATTTACTTGTGAATGACAAAATTTCATTCTTCTTTGTGGCTGAGTAAAATTCCATTTTGTATAAATACCTTATTTTCTTAATCCGTTCGTTGGTAGTGGGGCATCTTGGCTGTTTCCATAGCTTGGCTATAGTGCTGCAATAAACATGGGTGTGCAGGTGCCTTCTTCCAAGCATATTCTATGCATTTACTTATTTATTTATTTGGTGGCACTTGGGTTTGAAGTCAGGGTTTCACATTAGTTGCTAGGCAGCTTCTCTTACACTTGAGCCACTCCACCAGTTATTCTATGCTATAAACACCTTTTTTCTAAAACAATACCTCACTTTGTTCTGTACTTCACTTTTTCACTCACATAACTTGAGGCCCTTTCTATATTCACACATCTAGCTGCCCTATTCCTTTCTTAAAAAGCTATACAAAATTCTAGCATAAACCTTTATTATAATTTAACCAATCTCTTACTGATGGGACATTTAGGTTATTTCCAATCTTTTGCCATTATAAACAATTCTGTGAAAGATCCCTTTGAAAATTTTTTTGGCTCACATGCAAATATATCTAAAAGATGAACTCTTAGAAGTGCTAGGACAAAGACTCTATGTTTATACATTTTTAATTCCCAAGTTACTTTCTAGAGTTTGTACCAATTTAAATTTCCACCAACAATCTATAAATTTATATTCCTACCAACACTGGATGAGAGTGCTTCTTCACAACCTCCCGATGTTGAATCACTTTAAAGTAACCCAATTGTTTCAGCAAGTGTTCAGAAACCCCCTGAGTAAGACTGGAGAATGATCTACCTCTTATTTTATAAATTGTAAATTGCCTTACTCTTGCAACTAAGGGGAACAAAGACCTTTTCACATTCAAAATTTGGCAGTCTTACTTTCAGGTAAAGGAATGAAAAGTTTATTCTGAAAAACAGAAAGCCAAGTAGAAGGGGAGAAGCTTTCATTCTGAGAATGGAAAATGAACCAACATGTAGCTCTCCTATAAGTTTGCAAGAGGGCCTCAAAATAAAGTTAGGATTGCATCAGCCTTAGATGACACCCATGAAGTCTGGGCCTGTGTGACTTGGAAATCCCAAGGGAGTTCCAGTCCTACAGTGCCTCTCATTCCAGGAACAGCCAGCAGAGAGTTCTCTGCAACACAGAGTTCTGTGCATCTGAGTCCCATGGGGCAGAGGCTCCACTTTCTGACCTCTGAGCTTCTCGAAAGCAATTGCTGTGCTGCTCACATTGGGAATAGATTTTCATGCTCCCATTTTCCCACTGTGATTCAGAGCAATTAATGAGATACGTTTGGATTATTAAACTCTTAGTGCACTTGACGATCTAAGAAACCACTTGTCTACATGAGTGACTGGGGAGAAAAGAAAAGCCCCTAACAAAAATATGGCTGGTGGGGGGGTTAGGGCTTCTGGGACTCTAGCTATCCATGTGAACAAGCTTGGGCTAGAGTACTCCAAATTCAGCTATTCATGGGCTACCTGCATGATTTTGTGATATCCACACTACCTACACCAGTATTAAAAGTTTTATTTAAGTGGATTCTTTCCTAAGGAATAGTAATTATGAAGTTCTGGTCTAATAATTTATTTTCTAATACATGTGAAAATGAGTACATATCTTAAAATTAGAAACCAGTGTCCTCTCCCCACTCCCAAATAATCACATGTACCATCAGTGGCACAAATACCTCTCTTTGGCTCATGCCTTGACCATCTAAGTAAAGGCAGAAAAGGATTTCCAAAGTAACTGGAAAACAAGTCTAGAACTATTTTTCAGGCAAGTGAACCAGAAATGTTTATTGGGCACACTATAATGTGCCCAGCACCAGGAAGAGTTTGTCAATGTATTAATTTATGAATTACAGATACATTACGGACACTTATGATAGGATTATGCCCCAGTAAACCCACTATAAGCTGAAAATGCATTAAATACTATACACCTACCCTATCAAACATCATAGCTTAGTCTAGTCCTACTCAAAACACATGCATTAGCCTATGGTTGGCCAAAATCATCTAATATAAAACCTGTTTTATAATATAAAGTTTGAAATCCTCAAAATTCATAGTTTCTACTGACTGCTTATCACTATTGCATCATCGTAAAGTCAAAATATTGTGAGTCAAAGCACCATAAGTGAGGGACTATCTGAATACGTGTATACATGTTCATTATACACACATACACACAAAAAAAATAGGCCAGCACAATGCCTCACACCTGTAATCCTAGCTACTCAGAAGGGAGAGATCAGGAAGATTTGAGGCCAGCCCAAGCAAAAAGTTCATGAGAACACATCTCAACCAATAAAAGCTGGGAGCATGGCTGCCACCCCAGCCATGTGGGAAACATAAATAGGAGCATCATGGCCCAGATTTGCTTAGGCATAAATATGAGGCCTTGTTTGAAAAATAAAGGCAAAAAGGGCTGGAGTGGTGCAAGGCTTTGAACTAAAATTCCAGCACTGCCAAAAAAGAAAAACAAAAAAAAAAGGGAAAAAGGCTAAAATACATACAAAATAGACTTTATTATTTATTTTGCAGTACTGGGGTTTCAACTCAGGGCCTTGCCATTGCTACACAAAAGATCTACCTCATGAATCATGCCCCCAGTATTTTTGTTTTGTTTTTCAGATAGGATTTCACACTTTTGCCTAGATCAACACAGGACTAGGATGTTCCAACCTCCTCCTTCCAAGGAACTAGGACTGCAAGAATGCACTGCCATGCCTGGCTTGTTTTTGAGATAGGGTCTCGCTAGCATTTGCCTAGACTGGCCTGATGATTCTCCTATTTCCACCTCCTGAGTAGCTGAGATTACAGCTGTGTGCCACCATGCCCAGCCCAAAATAAATATTTTTAAAGAATGAAATAAAAAATAAACAAATAGTAGCTGTAATATTTTATTTCTATCCTTCAGAGGACAGTTTAATGACCTCATGAGGATGTAAGAACTCTAGTTTGACAAGTATGGTCTATGGTAAGAACAGAAAGAGTTTAAAAAATCTGGAGAAGGGTCAGAAGAATAGAAAGAAACTTTATTACCAAGTTGGTGTTAAAAAGAATGGAAGCCTCAGAGATTTAGAGATGGGAAAGGTATCTTAGTCTAGGAGAGTTTCTTGGGTGGCACTGCCTCAATTACAGTTTTATATTTCTTTCCATCTAACGCTAGAAATCTTTCAGGGACCCTGTCTTGGTTTTGTTTATTTTTATATCCCTGATGCCTTAGTCCAGCATTTGGCACATGGTGAACACCTGAATATTTGCTGAATGAGGAATAAGAACAAAGAATTTCAGAATGGTGACAGGAGCTATCACAAAAATGGGCAAGCTTGGAGGAAGGTTGTAGACAGGTAAGTTTGCTCTAGACTATTAGGTGAAGCAGAGTGGTTGGTCAGAGGCCAAAGCTGGGTATTCAGATGTAGCCTCAGCATGGAGAGGGCTGATCTTCAGAGGACTCATATGTTAGCAGGAGGAAATGTGGAGAAGACAGCCAAAAAGAGACAGAGGTTGGGACAGGAGAAATAGTGAAAGTAGATTGGAAGTTTCACAAGGGAAACAGTGATAGCACTGAATCCATGAGATGAATGAGAAGGGGTTGAAGAGAAGTTAGGCACTGAACGTCTCCTTCCATATTTAGTGCCAGGCAGTCTTCCTAAGGGGCTTACAGTGAATGCTTTATGGTTTGTTGAGATGGGTCAAATCTAGCTCCCTGGGTGTTTTGTTCCATGGAACAAAACATGGAGGCAATATTTTACACAACTCTGTGGTCCCAAAGGGCAACCTCACTCTGCTAGCCAAGGAGGCTTGAGTTCAAAGCTAAGTTATGAAGGGATCCCTGTGTCTTAATCCTATTCTCTTCTATCTGAATGGGCTTATGTTTGGAGCCTTTGACTAGTTTATGAATTGAGAAACCATTTCACTGTGCACCTCCCCTGTGGGAGTGGCCGGCAACTAATACAGTATGTGAGGAACAGTTCTTCCTCTGAAAACTCTCACTGGCGCGGGTTATGCTATCTGGCTCTTAGGGTCTTCTGAGGATGCTGAGCCACTTACTGGCTAGACCGAAACCTGGAACAAGAGAAGAGAGAAACATGGGCTGGGCTCGCTTTCTAGTGGTTGGGCAAGCTGGCCAGACTGTGTGCTGGCCCCTTCCTGCCTCATGCTCTGTTTCTCTGACTTGCAAGGCTCAGTTTCCACCATTTAGGACAGAAGCGAAAGGAACAAACATCACAAGAAACTACTCCCCTTTCTTTGCCTACTTACATTTTTGTTTTTCTGGAACAATGTTCTGGCTTCATTTAGTATGTACTGTTTTTCTTTGATGGTGTCTTCCATCTGCCCTGATGCTGCCTGCCATTTTCTTGCAAGTCTGAATATGGTACGATACAGGCCAAGGACTTCTTGTCGTGTTGCAATTGTCATCTTGAAACCCACCAGAAGAGGGAAAATTTAAATTAAAATGCAAGTTGACAGTATGCAGCCAGACAGATGTACATTTTTAAATCAAAATCTTTAGTCTAGAAATAACTGCTCTTCCTCAACAAATCTATTGGGCAGCATTGCCAGGATGGTGTAGTAGAAACACTGGTGATTTTTCTTTTTTGGTAATACTGGAGTTTGAACTCAGCATCTTGAGCTGGCTAGACTGGTATTCTAAAACTTGAGCTATGCCTCCAGTCCATTTTTGCTTTAGTTATTTTTCAGGAAGGGTTGTGTGCTTTGCATGGAGCTGGTCTAGGGCCAAGACCCTCCTCCTAGCTATGTCTCCAGTGTACACTATGCCAGGTTTATTTGTTGAGATGGGGGTCTCACTAACTTTTGTTCAGTCTGGTCTCGATAATCCTTATCTCTACTTCCTGAGTAGCTGGGATTACAAAAGTGTGCAACCATGGCTAGCTACAACCAGTGATTTCTTAACTGGATTTGTACATTATTCCATGGTTGAGGGTTGTTATACCATGCTGTTTCTTATGAAGCCCATTTTTACAAATATGGCAAAACCAAAATTCACATTTACCATTATTTAAAACCAATCTTACCAGAATGCCTAAGAAATGATGGTTTTAAGTGTGTATTCTAGTAAACCCAAGACAAGGTACATTTTGGATAAGCAAGTTTTCTAGTTAGTGAGAATTTAATGCAAAAGTGGTGAACTCAAGTGCCTCCAGGGCCTGGTAGGCAACATAAATGAGGGATCTTAGCCAAGGCACAGTGGCCAAGTGCACAGGAGATGCCCCTCTGAAAGACGACAGTTACTACTCAGCTCCAGTCAGCTGCTGCCATTTAGAAATGAGGCCTTAGAGATGCTAGATTTCCTGATAGCTTAAGAAAAGTGGCAAGGTTGGGTATGCTGAAACATTCCTGTAATTCCAACATTTGGGAGGCTGAGGCAAGAGGATCTTAAGTTTGAGGCCAGCCTGGGTCACTTAGTGAGATACTGTCTCACACAAGTCAAACAAATGAGTCTGTAAGCTCATCTCTACTAAGAGGCTGTTAGGTTGCAACTCATCTTTTAGTTCATCATAACCTTTTAGAAAACATTTCTCAAAATTGTCTACCCTCTCATCCAATAAAAACTACAATAAATGTAATTGAAAATCTTTTCAATGACTGAAGATCTTGGGGCTCCTCTGGGTTTACACTGAAATACCAGTTGTAATTCCAGACAGCTAGGCTAAATGAGAACAGACTGAAGTATATTCTTTCAAGCTGTCTTTTTTTTTTTTTTGGCAGTACTCAGAACCTGGGTTTGAACTCAGGGCCTCACATTTGCTAGGCAGGCGCTCTACCACTTGAGCCACTACATCAGCCCTTTTTGTCATTAGGTATTTTTGAGATAGGGTCTCACAAACTATTTCTCTGGGCTAGTTTCAAATTGCGATCATCCTGATCTCTGTGTCCTTAGTAGCTAGGATTATAGGCATGAGCTACTGTTGCAAATTGTCTTTTCACCTTATATGCATTTATAGTTTTTGGAGGTACTAGGTTCTTAGGGCTTTGCAGTTGCTAGGCAGGCATTTTATCACTTGAAGCCATGTCTCCAGTCCACCTTATGATTTTTATCATAAAACAGTTCAGATACAAAAACATAATGTAGTAACCATATGTTCACAACAAACCTTAAAGAATACATTATCTATGTAGTTGAAATCATTGTACCCTTGTAAAGCATACTTCCCTTACTGTTTTCTAGGAAGAACTACAACTTGTATTTTTTGCCTATCATATTTGTAAGATTCATCCATGTTATTACATCTAGCTCTAGTTTGGACATTCTCACTGCTGTAATTCAGTCTACTGTATAAAGACATCTCAATACACTTAGTTTATTCTATTAAAGGGCATTAGGTGTGTTTTTTTTATACGCATGCAAAACTTCATTCTATTTCTTTACTGTTTACATTTCTACATATAAAACTGCAGGAAAAGTAGAAAAAAAAAGTCCCACCATTGCAGTGTTCTGCTTAGAGTAATGAATGGTGTACTGCCTTTGACAGTACAGAGGACAGACTGACAAGGAAAGATTTGGAGAGTAAGTAGGAGGGCCAGGCACTTGAACATGTCATTACAAGGAGGCTGCTCACTGCCATTTGGGAATGTGATCCATAACACCTACCTGGAGTTGGTATATGTCAGGATAGTCCTGAGGTTATGAGAGTCTAGATGACTATAGAATGATGGGAGTGAGAAGGGGGTGTACTTATCTAGAAATTCTAGGTACCTTCAAGGAAATCACCTTCCAGAGTTTCCCTTTTGAAGTCAATCGCCCCTCCTACTTACCCTGACCCTGGTAACCTTTCTTGTGCAATAATGAATGAACCATGGCTTAACCATTTGATGAAAAGCTTGAAAGCACTACTTCACCCCATTCGAAGGCTAAAGGGATCAAAGTTACATGCAGTACCAATTCTGAAGCCCATGATACTTCACAGAAAAAAATGCATGAAAGGAATTCATAAAAACCAAGAGAGAACATCATGCGTAATAAAAACCTAAATGAGATGATGACATTTTTCCTGGTAAGGAAACAGGTTTCTGAGTTTTTGGCTCTTCCTAAAATTCAATGGTTTCATCTGAAAATACATGAGTCAGTTCCTGTGAGGGGCAGTAACATCTTCTAATGATTACTTCACTTCCCTGTCATTAAAACTTCCTTGACTTTGAGATACTTGCAGAGGAAAGTGAAGGTCAAGCATATTACAACTGCAGCAAACTTCTCCAAAGCCTGACTTTAATTGGTTTTCTTCCTCTACTCTATGAACTCAGATCATATGCCATAATCTGATACACAAGCCCTGCAATTAGATTACTCAAGGTAATAAGCAGTGCTAACAATTGGTACTTAATAGGACTATTTTCAAAACACTTTAATTAGTGTGTAAGTGTTTTGAAAACTAATCCTGAAAGGGAGATAGGTGATGTTTCTCTCTCTCACATCAGGTGACTCAGAAAACCCAAGCACCAAGGATTATGAGAGAAAGGTCTAAAGCTATATTTACCATTCAGTACTGTTAACAAGTCTAGCCTACACTTCCTTGAAAGTCTTGAGAGAAAAGGCAAGAAAAAGAAAAATGCTTCTTTTGTTTTCTTACTGGGTTTCTTTCAGTTCTTTTAGGGAATCATGATATTTCTTGCCTTAGGGGCATATACCCATGCAGTTCCTTCTTTCTAGAAAGCTGTCCCCTGACTTCCTCTCTTTGACTTGACCAACTTCTACTTATCCTTTAGGAAAACCTCGATGTCCAACAAAATCCTTTAGCCTCCTTAAGCACACACAGTAGGTCAGGTCTGCTGTTGAACCTTCCTTGGGCTCTTGATAATTGTTCTTCATAGCTCTCAACTTAAGAACTAATTTGTTAACGTTTGTTTTCCCCCAGTAGTCTCTAAACTTTATAGGGACAGTTATTACATCCATCTTATTTACTGTGAATCCTAGAGTGGTACAGAATCAAAATTGGACAAATGTTTGCTGAAAAAATGAAAATATCTGTAGAAGCACAATCAGTCATACATAAAAATTTTAAAAGCTCTTTTCTTAGTAAAGACAAAAAACATGCAAACAGCTGGAAACTAAATAACTCATTACTTAATGAAGAATGGATCATCGATGCAATAAAAGAGGAAATTAAACAGTTCCTGCAAGTCAATGAAAATGAAAACACAACCTACCGGAACCTATGGGACACAGCTAAGGCAGTCTTAAGAGGAAAGTTTATAGCCATGAGTGCATATATTAAAAAGATTGAAAGATCCCAAATCAATGACCTAATGATACATCTCAAACTCCTAGAAAAACAAGAACAAGCAAATCCCAAAACAAATAGAAGGCGAGAAATAATAAAAATAAGAGCTGAAATCAACGAAATAGAAACCAAAAAAACCATACAAAGAATTAATGAAACAAAAAGTTGGTTCTTTGAAAAAATAAACAAGATCGATAGACCCCTGGCAAACCTGACTAAAATGAGGAGAGAAAAAACCCAAATTAGTAGAATTAGGAATGCAAAAGGGGAGATAACAACAAACACCATGGAAGTCCAGGAAATCATCAGAGACTACTTTGAGAACCTATATTCAAATAAATTTGAAAATCTAAAAGAAATGGACAGATTTCTAGATACATATGATCATCCAACACTGAACCAAGAGGAAATTAATCACCTGAATAGACCTATAACACAAAATGAAATTGAAGCAGCAATCAAGAGTCTCCCCAAAAAGAAAAGTCCAGGACCTGATGGATTCTCTGCTGAATTCTATCAGACCTTTAAAGAAGAACTGATACCAACCCTCCTTAAACTGTTCCATGAAATAGAAAGGGAAGGAAAACTGCCAAACACATTTTATGAAGCCAGTATTACACTTATCCCAAAACCAGGCAAAGACACCTCCAAAAAGGAGAACTATAGGCCAATCTCCTTAATGAACACTGATGCAAAAATCCTCAACAAAATAATGGCAAATCGAATTCAGCAATACATCAAAAAGATTATTCACCATGACCAGGTAGGCTTCATCCCAGGGATGCAGGGGTGGTTCAACATACGAAAATCAATAAACGTAATAAACCACATTAACAGAAGCAAAGACAAAAACCACTTGATCATCTCAATAGATGCAGAAAAAGCCTTTGATAAGATCCAACATCATTTCATGATAAAAGCTCTAAGAAAACTAGGAATAGAAGGAAAGTTCCTCAACATCATAAAAGCTATATATGACAAACCTACAGCCAGCATTATACTTAACGGAGAGAAATTAAAACCATTCCCTCTAAACTCAGGAACCAGACAAGGATGCCCACTATCTCCACTCCTATTCAACATAGTACTGGAATTCCTAGCCAGAGCAATTAGGCAAGAAGAAGGAATAAAAGGAATACAAATAGGTAAAGAAACTGTCAAAATATCCCTATTTGCAGACGACATGATCCTATACCCTAAAGACCCAAAAAACTCTACTCAGAAGCTTCTAGACATCATCAATAGCTATAGCAAGGTAGCAGGATATAAAATCAACATAGAAAAATCATTAGCATTTCTATACACTAACAATGAGCAAATGGAAAAAGAATGTATGAAAACGATTCCATTTACAATAGCCTCAAAAAAAATCAAATACCTAGGTGTAAACCTAACAAAAGATGTGAAAGACCTCTACAAGGAAAACTATACACTTCTGAAGAAAGAGATTGAGGAAGACTATAGAAAGTGGAGAGATCTCCCATGCTCATGGATTGGTAGAATCAACATAGTAAAAATGTCGATACTCCCCAAAGTAATCTACATGTTTAATGCAATTCCCATCAAAATTCCAATGACATTCATTAAAGAGATTGAAAAATCTACTGTGAAATTTATATGGAAACACAAGAGGCCACGAATAGCCAAGGCAATACTCAGTCAAAAGAACAATGCAGGAGGTATCACAATACCTGACTTCAAACTATATTACAAAGCAATAACAATAAAAACAGTATGGTACTGGCACAAAAACAGACATGAAGACCAGTGGAACAGAATAGAGGATCCAGATATGAAGCCACACAACTATGAGCAACTTATCTTTGACAAAGGAGCTAAAAATATACGATGGAGAAATAGCAGCCTCTTCAACAAAAACTGCTGGGAAAACTGGTTAGCAGTCTGCAAAAAACTGAAACTAGATCCATGTATATCACCCTATACCAAGATTAACTCAAAATGGATCAAGGATCTTAATATCAGATCCCAAACTCTTAAGTTGATACAAGAAAGAGTAGGAAATACTCTGGAGTTAGTAGGTATAGGTAAGAACTTTCTCAATGAAACCCCAGCAGCACAGCAACTAAGAGATAGCATAGATAAATGGGACCTCATAAAACTAAAAAGCTTCTGTTCATCAAAAGAAATGGTCTCTAAACTGAAGAGAACACCCACAGAGTGGGAGAAAATATTTGCCAATTATACATCAGACAAAGGACTGATAACCAGAATATACAGGGAACTTAAAAAACTAAATTCTCCCAAAACTAATGAACCAATAAAGAAATGGGTACGTGAACTAAACAGAACTTTCTCAAAAGAAGAAATTCAAATGGCCAGAAAACACATGAAAAAATGCTCACCATCTCTAGCAACAAAGGAAATGCAAATTAAAACCACACTAAGATTCCACCTCACCCCTGTTAGAATAGCCATCATCAGCAACACCACCAACAACAGGTGTTGGCGAGGATGCGGGGAAAAAGGAACCCTCTTACACTGTTGGTGGGAATGTAGACTAGTACAACCACTCTGGAAAAAAATTTGGAGGCTACTTAAAAAGCTGGACATCGATCTACCATTTGATCCAGCAATACCACTCTTGGGGATATACCCAAAAGACTGTTACTCCAGAGGCACCTGCACATCCATGTTTATTGCGGCACTATGCACAATAGCCAAGTTATGGAAACAGCCAAGATGCCCCAGCACTGACGAATGGATTAAGAAAATGTGGTATCTATACACAATGGAATTTTATGCAGCCATGAAGAAGAACGAAATGTTATCATTCGCTGGTAAATGGATGGAATTGGAGAACATCATTCTGAGTGAGGTTAGCCTGGCCCAAAAGACCAAAAATCATATGTTCTCCCTCATATGTGGACATTAGATCAAGGGCAAACACAACAAGGGGATTGGACTATGAGCACATGATAAAAGCGAGAGCACACAAGGGAGGGGTGAGGATAGGTAAGACACCTAAAAAACTAGCTAGCATTTGTTGCCCTTAATGCAGAGAAACTAAAGCAGATACCTTAAAGCAACTGAGGCCAATAGGAAAAGGGGACCAGGAACTAGAGAAAAGGTTAGATCAAAAAGAATTAACCTAGAAGGTAACACCCACGCACAGGAAATCAATGTGAGTCAATGCCCTGTATAGCTATCCTTATCTCAACCAGCAAAAACCCTTGTTCCTTCCTATTATTGCTTATACTCTCTCTACAACAAAATTAGAGATAAGGGCAAAATAGTTTCTGCTGGGTATTGAGGGGGGGAGCGGGAGGGGGTGGAGTGGGTGGTAAGGGAGGGGGTGGGGGCAGGGGGGAGAAATGACCCAAGCCTTGTATGCACATATGAATAAGAAAAAAAAAAAAAACCAAAAATTAAAAAAAAAAAAAAAAAGCTCTTTTCTTGTTGGTTTGGATTTTTGTCTTTGCTCTTAGAAAGCAACTCATTTTTTAAAAACTCCCTTTTCACAGAGAGTTTTTCTCCCTATGGACTTAATGGCTTGAAACCAACATTTATTCTTTTTAGGATTAATGCAAAGCTAGGCAGCCCTTTTCCTTCACTAGCCTCAGGGTTTGATCCCAGTTGGGGTAACATCAGGAATATTACAGCTGTTTAGAGGACTACAATTGAACTATAGTCTCAAATGGCCATGAACTTTCACTGTTAAAGTTTTACCACATTAATTCTGGATTGACACTTTTTGCTCCTTTTTTTATCTCCTTAACCCCCTAATCCCAGAATGAGGAAAGAAAATATGAAGTGTACCTGGAAGTAATTGTGTCTGGGAGTTGGTTTCTTTTCTTTTTTTGGGGGGATGCACTAGGGTTTGAACTGAGGGCCTCACACTTGCTAGGCAGGTGCTCTACCACTTGAGCCACTCCATCAGCCATGGGAGCTGGTTTCTTTTCTCAAAAATCACACCTCACGTATAAGCAAAGTGCTAAGATGAAAATTCCTTATTACCTACTGTTACAGAAAAAGCTGAGCCACATTGAGCATTTAGGTCCCTAAATGGGAGAAGTTTCCCCTAATGAACATGTCCCAAAGATTGGATGGGGAGATGATTTTACTTATTTTGGGTGGTCAGTGACTTTTGAGGTGAGCCCTGAATGGCATGGTGACTAATAATGGGAAGCTAAGGGGAGGGTGGCATAGGAAGAGGGGACAATAAGAACAAAGGCTCTGAGGTGGGAAGCAACTGCAAAGTTGAGGGTGAATGCAGCAAAGCAGCAAGGCCTGTGGGAGGCCACAGATTAACACAATCCAGCACCTGTTGGGAGGGTGGGCTTTGGAAAGGAGTTTGCAGTCTAAGAGAAAAAGGAAGATACTGGCACATTTTAAGGAAGCTGGAGTAATATGATCTGGTTTACATCTTTTAAAATGTGCTAGAATCAAACTATATCATAATTACTTATGATTCCATCACTCTTACAGATGGTAAAATATTAGTCTTGCCTAATGTTACCCAATTAATTCACAGGAGAGTCAGGATTAAGAGTCCCAAATGTTGGATGATTATTTCCCTGTGTGACCACAAGCTTTTCCCTTTTTTTATTTTGGAGTCAGTAATGGGGACTCATAATAGGCAGTAAGTGATTTGAATCCTCCCCCCACCAAAAGAAAAACAAAAAATAAAAAAACACACTAAACATTCTCTCACTTTCCTACTAGCAATAAAGGGTGTGAGAAGGTCTGGGGAAGCTCCAAGAACCTACTCTTATCAGGCACACCAATGGAAAGACTTGCTAGGGGCCTTAATTACTTGATACTTTTTTCCCACCTCTAGAAACCCCCCCCACCCTGCCCCCTTGGAAAGCCTACTGCAGCAAGAACATTTAGAGGAGTTTAGGAGCAGAGATCAAAATTTCCTTTCCCTAGATAAAATTTATAGAAGTATGACTTTGGTCTCAGGAATGTCAAAATTTCAAAAACTGGACTCTCACAAAGCTTTGCCTTCTAACTGAAGAAAAACTGCTGCAGTACAAATGAAAGAAGGGACAGAAAAAGTAAAGGGGAATTAACCCTGACTTTCAAACCCCAGGAGGTGAAAGACTCTAATCTTTTGAAGAAAGACCTGGCAGGGCATGGTGGCTCAAGCCTGTGATCTTAGGTGACATGGGACCCCATCTCACCAATGGCTAGGCATGGTGGTGTGCCTATCATCCCAAGCATCCTGGGGAAGGCACGAATAGGAAAATCGTGGTCTAGGCCAACTTACCTCAATAATAATAAATGGGGTGGCTCAAGTGATAGAGGACCTACTTAATAAGTATTGAGGCTCTAAGTTCAACTTCCAATACTGCCAAAAACAAACAAATAAACAAACAAAAAACCCTGACTCTAAGTGGAATTTCTTTTCCCTCATCACAATTAATGACTATTGTATACTTGAAATTTCTTTCCAAAGTACTTTATGACTTAGGGGATGGGGGTGGGTTTGGGGTTGTGAAATCCTCCCAAGTAAAATCATTGCCTTATGATTCACTGTGCATAGGTTGCACATCTTGTGTCCTGCTGCCCTATCTTCTTATATCTGGGTTCCCTTCTTCATCCTATGTGAAGGCCCCAACTCACACAACTGAAATACCCTTTCTTTGTATATCTGCTCCTTCTCATCCTTTGGCTTTCATCACTTCTTGAGGGGTGCTTTTTCCATCCAGGGATTGGAGCAGTGTCCCTGCTATGTGTAGCCCTTCATGTAGCTCTAGCTTACCCATATCATAAGTTTCATCCTTCTCTACTATACTTTTCTATTTGACCTAATTTTCTTTTTTCTCTGTGTGATTGGGGGTGGGGGAGGGATGAGGGGAAGAGGACTGTAACTGAGTCTCCTTCACTACACTCCTTGGCCTAGTACACAGTTGGAACACAAAAAATATTTGTTCGAAGAACAAATTTACACATACAGAATGGGCACCAGTAATGTCATCCTCATTTTGAGATATACACAATAACGTTTGGAGCAGGGTTCTCAATTAAGACTCTAGAGCACTTTAAAAATCCTAATTAATCCTCCTAATGATATTTTAAAAAGCTATGGGGGTCAGGACAGAGAACTGAAAACTCAGCATTTTTGGGGGGAGGGTTGGAGATAGGGAGGCATTATCAGTTCTATTGAGAACAGCATAAGATACATATGTGTGACAGAATTCACACTTCCTTTTTGTTTTGGTTCTCATAGTAGTGGTGGGGATTGAACCTATGGCCTGTATGCAAACTAGGCAAGTGCTTTAACACTGGAACCATGCCTCTACCCTTTAAGCCTTACTTCTTTTAAGGCCAGTTAGAGTTTGTCCACTGGACTGAAATGCTTTATAATGTTTCAGGAAGCTTAGAGCTTTCTTCTTGAAAAATATTCCCCTTATTTTGGAGGAATAAAGTCCATCGTACCCAGTGATCAGAGATTAAAAACAATCCAGGAAATTGTATTTTAAAGTGTTTGTCATTAGCAAAACCTTTCAGGAGTTGAAATATTCTTACTGCCAAAGCAGTCAGAATTTCTTGCCCTGAACAGCAATGTAGAGATCGTCTATCTTGGTTTTGAGCATTTAAGTATTTTCTATATGTGTAGGGATATAATAGAAAAAATGAATTAATGGGCTCTGGGTTTAAATCCATGTCAGCTTAAAATGTAATATGGCGCAACAATTGAACCTTCTTCAGTGTTGTAAGTGATAGAACAATAATGTCACCATTTCTAAATTGGCGGCCATTTTACCCTCAGACCTCACTTGAGAAACTTCCAAGGACAAATTCCCACACTCTAAGACAGCCCCACCCCTACCAGAGACTGCCACATATGCGCTAACTTCCTTAACCTCCCCCTTCTATAAAAGCCACGCCTGACCCAGGTTCGCTGCTGTGCCAATCTTTTTCCTGGCCAGTCTGACAGTTTTGGCCTGCCATTAAACTTTGCTCTATGGACGTGAGACTTTTCTCGTAAGCTTTCTTTGTGAGCGGAGTTTTTCCTAACATTTGGTGCCATGACTCCAATCGGGTGAGCTTTGGGCACTGACCTTACTCTCCCGGCGTCCCCCACCCCATCCCGCGCGCGCTCTCTCTCTCTCTCTCTCTCAACTCACATTCCCTTCCTCCGGGATCTGAGCTGCTTTGCCAGGACCCCCAATCCTAGAAAATGCCACTCTCTCCCTAGCTCACAGGGAAGTTCCTCCGCCCCAGCATGCCTCCAACTGCCATTCACCACCGGCCAATCTTCCCTCAAGGTCCTCTCTCTCTCTCTCTCAGTGAGTCCTCCTTGCTTGCTGAGCTGTGGTCTCTCTCATTTTCTCGAAAACTTAGCACTAGGTCACAGCTGGCTCTCGTCCCTGGGAACTGGTTCCCCACTAGGGACTGTGGACCCCCCACCATGGTGAAGACGTTCCCTCTAGGTGTTCCCCATTTCTCTCTCTCCTGAGGACCTGATATTTCGGGGATGCTTGCCATGTCTCTCTTCAAGTCAGACCTCACCATGGGAGTTGGACCGTTCCAAATTCCTTCAGACTCCCCATCGGGATGTGTCCTGGCCAACCTTGGGCCTCCTCTGCCTAATGCCTGATCTTAAGCCATGAAAGCTCATTTTTCTCTGTAATCAGGCCTGGCCCTAATACCCATTAGACAATGCCTCCAAATGGCCACTTAATGACACTTTCAATCCCAATATTTTAAGGGATTTATATAATGTCTGTGAGCATGCTGGTAAATGGAAGGAACTTTCCTACATCCAATCCTTTCCCTATATCTGCACCAAACCCTCCCTCTATACTTTCTGTTTCCCTGTGCATATTCAATTAGTCTCTAAACCAGTTTCTAAATCAACCAATTCCTCTCCCGAACCTCCTCCTTCCCCATGTAAACAGACTTCTTGCACTGCTTACCATGCCTGTCTCTTCCTATCTTCCTGAGGGACTTTCCCCGTCATGGCGATTCCGGCTCTGGGGAGCTCATGCTTCCTCCCTATGGGCTGAGACCAAGCCCGGGGTTTATTTAGGTATGCCTCATGCTACGTTGTGGGAGTCCTGTTTGATTATCTGATGACTGCTTTTCTTTTCCCCCCTGTCTAATGTTCCTTTTTCCTGAGACAGCGACTGGAGAGTGGAGGTTTTGTTTTCCTGAAAGTATTCCAGTACCAGTCAATGGGAGTGACCTGGAGACACAGGTGATGGCTAATCCCTTCAGGCCTGTGTCATGTCTCCAGGCTCTGCCTTCCCCTCCCTTACCTAAGATGTCAGGACACCTTTTCTGCTTCCTCCATGGTCTCACCACATGTCCTTTGCCTCTGTCTGCCTTCCCCTCCCTGGGCTTACTGGGACCCTGCCTCCCATGAAAAACCTGTAGCATGGTACCTTATGACTTAAGCTATTCCAACTAGTTTGCCAGGCCTCTCAGTCTAAAGTAACTTTAAATCAGCTGCTAACACAAAACTGCTTACAAAAAACTGCAGCTGCCATGCTAACGCCCTAACTCCGCCTCCACAAGGGGAGGAGGGAAAGCAAATAGGCACGCTTGCTTGTGCACAGTGGAAATGCCTGCCATAGCTAAGAGAATCCATAGGCCAACCCAATACACATCCTAGGCCGCCAGCCACACATGGCAGTGGCTGTGGCCCACTGCCACTTCCCCTAGAATAAAACGTGTGCAGAGTACACAGGAAGGGGGGAGGAGCGACGGGCCACAGGATCAGGCCTAGGCAGACAGGGTCACTTGTCCCGGGTGGATTTGTGGGGGGGAGGAAGGAGTGGCACTTTGTGTAAGCCCTTCTTCTAGCCCTATCTCACACCTTGGGACACCAGACCCAGCCCTGGTAAGCCAATTGTTAGCTCAAGGTTATGGTCCCAGAAATAGCACATTACTGTGGTCTCTAAACTTCTCTTTTAAAACTTTCTATACTTTCAGCCTCGGCATAAATTTTTCCTTCCAAATATTAACACAAGTTGTCCCATATGGTACTGTTATTGGCCAGGATGCCCTCTAAATGCCCTTCTCTAACTTTACACATGATTTGTTTCTTTGTTAAAAAGGTAGCCTTTATTAAAGAGGCTGCCTGCTGTTAGCTAAAAGACAGGATCCTAGTGTTTTGTTCCTTATAGATAGACCTGCCCCATTCCAGTCTTCTGGCCTGTCTATTTAAACGTTAAAAAAAAAATATTAAAAGCTTTGTACTGAGGCCTGGCCTCAATATGCCTTGGGTGACTAAGAGAAGTGGACTTCACAGGGTTCCTTAAATTACAATACCATACTCTAATTAGACCTTTTCTATAAAAGAGAAAAAAGTAAACTGAGATTCCCCATACAAATTTTCTTTCATCTCAGATTGGCTCCACAATTACTACTTAAATACTCAAACACTGGCCATTCTTTGTAAGCCACAGTATAAATATGGAAAGGAGAACCAGAAAAGCCCCTTATTAATGACAAGGCCCACCCCTACTGCTCCACCCTCTGCCCTACCTTCTAAGCCACCCCAATATCCAAAAATCCTCATGGGTGATACCCCCTTCAACAGGTAATGGTAGGAAGAGGGCTGCCAGATCTAAGGGAAATTTAAAAACATCTAAACAGCTATACCAATGCCCAGACAAATACATTCAAGCCTTTACCTCTGTGATCCAAAACTTTCAATTGACATGAAAGGATATTATGCTTCTACTAGACCAAACTCTTATCTCATTAGAAAAGCAATGGGTTCTGGCTCAGGCCACTCAGGTTGGAAATGATTACCATTTACAATGAGCCCCAATACTAGTGGCACCTGGAAATGAGGGAATAAATGAGCCTACCTACAGGGGCACAGGCAGTCCCCTTGACAGATCCACACTAAAAGGAGCAAATGATATAACTCAAGCAGTAGAGTGCCACTTTACACGCATAAAGTTTTGAGTTCAAGCCCAGTACAGCCAAAGTAAAGAAAAAAAAAAATATTTGGGGCTGAGGAATTAGCTCAATGGGCGAATGTCTGCCCAGCATGTGCAAAGCCCTGGGTTCAATTCCCCAGCATTACTAAATAAAAAAAAATGGTAAAGAAGATAAATGGCATTAATGTCACTTTAGCCATCTCATAGTGGAAGAAAGTAGTTTAACTAGATCAGATCCCTCATTCTTCAAGGGAGGAAACTGAGGCCCAGAACAGTTCAGAGACCTGCTCTCCAGAGTGTCAGATGTCAATGTAAAATAACAACTTTGCTTTTACAACCCTAAAGAAAATCCCCTTACCTTTCTACAACATCTTAAGGATGCTATCAAAAAACATACCATGGTGGACCCAGAGTCACAGGTGAGAGAGGTTCTCCTCAAAGATAAATTTCTAACAGTCAGCCCCAGATATTCATAAAAAACTCAAAGACTGTGGCTGAAGGGAAAAAGTCATTGAACCAAGTAATACAGCTAGCCATGTCTGTATTTATAGATATGTCTGTATGTCCAGGACCTTACTAATAGAGAGAAAGATAAGAGACATGACCTCAATGCTGCCCTCACCAGACTGGGGCCTGCATCTTAAGTTTGCTACCATGGTGGACAGGAGGGGCACTTCTGCAGAGAATGCTTAAGGGGGACAGCCCGGGAGACAGCCCTGCCCCCCACAGGGACTCTGCTCTCTATGCAACAGTAACCACTGGAGGTCTAAGTGCCCCGTCTTCATGGAAGACGGGGTGCCCACCTCCTATGGATTTATGGGTCCTAACCTCCTGTCCACGCTCCACTTATTAATATTGATATTGAGGAGCCTCAGGTAGTCATAATGGTAGAGAAGTGAAAGGTCATTTTCCTTCTAGACAGTGGAGCCCATTTCTCTGTTTTACCTTTTTCTCCTGGTCCCCAGTCCAATGACAAAAGTTATCATTCGGGCAAATCTGGCCAGCCCCTAGAGCACTAGTTTACCTGGCCTCTGGCCTGCTCTCGGGGAGACCTCCTCTTCTGTCACTCTTTCCTCATAGTACCTAAAACTCCAGTGTCCTTGCTGGATCGGGATTTACTATCTCAATTAAAAGTTCAAGTTCTTCTCCCCCCAGGCAGCTATCTCTGCTGCCCCCTCCTTCAGGAACAAAGAGATTCCATAGTGTGGACTGATGAGAGGAGTGTAGGGTGAGCCAGGATGGCCCTCCCTATTCAAATAAAACTCAAAAATCCCCCACAGTTTCCACACCCAAAACAATATCCCCTCAAGCCTGAGGGACAATGAGGCCTTATGCCTATCATCAATTCCTTAAAACAACAAGGGCTACTAATTAGTTACTCCAGCCCATATAATAAATTTAAAATTCTTATAAAAGCTAATTTTAAAATATAAACTACAAGGTAAACAACTAAAAAGGATATAGATAGGTAGTAAATATACTTTTTGAGAAGTTAAAGGAAAAAGAAATGTTTTTAGATGAAAAAGGATTTTATAAAGAAGGGTTCGTCCTAAAGATTGTTTCCAATAGGAGGGACAAACCATCAAAGGGTTTTAGTATGTTATATAAAGGTCTAAGTAAGTTTTAAAAGTGTATAATAAGCTTCAGTGTGTAATAAGTTAAAGTTGAGTATAATCTAAGAGTTGCCTGAAAGATTTTTAGGGTCATGTCAAACTAAAATTCTCTAAGTCTATAAAATAACAAGGTTATTTTAATATTGTCCTGCGCTGAATAACATCTACAAAAAACCGATATAGAGAAAGATTTTATCAAAGAAATTGCTTGTTTTCTGTTAATCTTGTTAGGCTTTAAATACTACTAAATCAGAGTTCATTTTTGCTTATGTGTCTTAAATAACCACCTTGTAATAGTGTTAAGTCTATATTTTATCTAAACATGGTACAAACATTTATAAAGTTAAAAATGTAAAATTATATTAAAAATGAGCTAGAGCTCTCTTTTATCCAAGAGTGTTACATTTAACCTAAATCCTGACAGCCCCTGCCTCCCACAGGTCACCAACCTGGGTGTGGCCTTAAAGGAACAGACTCATTCCCTAAGCATGAGTGCATCAATGCAATCTTCTGTTTCCCCGCCCCCCCTGCCCTGCCCCATACCATAAGGCAGCTTACAGCTTTCTTGGGAGTTACAGGATTTTACAGAATTTAGATCCCTAGGTATGCAGTCCCTTAGCACACACCTTTTTATGCTCCTCCTAATATTCCTGTTTGGGTCTTAAATAATGTATGGCCACCCATTTCTCTTAGAAAACTTGCCTCCAACAAATTCTGCTCCTCTGGCTGACTACCTGTCTTACTTTAACCTTCTCAGGGAACTTCTCAGAAAGCATGCAGACCAGATCCTCCCCCACCCTATAACAATTTCTGTTAAACCAGGGGCTCTTCTTCTCTTAAAGGATCTTCTACCCTCTCCACTGGGACTTCGATAGACCAGCCCTCATCTGGTCATTCCCACAACACCTACTGCTGTCAACCTCAATGGGATCCCCCAATGGTGGCACCTCTCAAGAAACAATTAGAAAAATGGAAAAGGGAGTTAGAAGACTCTTGGAATCCTCTAGGGAACAACATTTCTCAGTGGTTCTCCTGGTTAATGCCCATCCTAATGCCTATGTTTCTTGCTCTCCTATTCTTAAGCTTCCTCCCTTGTATCATACTGCATGTCTGCTACTGCTAATCAAAAATTTAACCAGTGGTACCTTCAGGGATATCAACCTCTCCAAAATCGTCTGAAAAAACTACTGTGAAGGCCCCATCCAGGATGCCACAGGAGCCTGAGGATCCTGCCCCATACAATGGCCCCTGCCAGCAGGAAGCAGCTAAAGAGACCGATGCTTTGCCCCAATTCCTGATCCTCAGCCCCTACCCTCATCATTATTAAAGAAAAAATGGGGGAATGATAGAACAATAATGTCGCCATTTCTAAATCGGCAGCCATTTTACCCTCAGACCTCACTTGAGAAACCTCCAAAGACAAATTCCTGTGCTCTAAGACAGCCTCACCCCTTCTATAAAAGCCACACCTGGCCCAGGTTCGCTGCTGCACCATCTTTTCCCTGGCCAGCCTGGCAGTTTGGGCCTGCCATTAAACTTTGCTCTATGGATGTGAGACTTTTCTCGTGAGCTTTCTTTGTGAGAAGCATTTTTCCTAACAGTAAGGATTATTCATGAGATATTCCATTGAAACACTTAGTACAGGGGTTAAAGGCATGTTACCTGAGTAAGAGGAAATAAAGGAACAGTGAGGTTTCTTTTTATTTTTGCTAACCTTTGTCTGCAGAGAAGGGAAAAGTGAATTGCCTGTTGGTGAATTTTTGGCTTTGTGGTAAAAATGGATTTTCCTAAAGCTGTTTCCCTCTGATCATTAATAATCTTTATACAGTAAAGGGCTATTGTTCTTCAGTAAGTAACCCTGTTAAAACCACTGCTATCTTCAGACCACAGCATATACTTTACTGGAAATATAATTCAGGTGCCAGCACCAAAGGCATGACCAGGCTTTCCTTCCTATTTTTTCTTTTTTTTTATTTCTGATTGCTTGTTTATTTTTTGGTATGCTTTTCTCCTAGATTTGTTATAATCCCTATTTTTGGCATATACTGGTATATAATACAGTATTTGTATTATATTTGGCATAAATATTGTCACTGTAACTGAGTAACCTTCAAGTGAAACTGTACCCCACACATCACTCGTCCCTTATCCTCTTTCTCCTCCATCAAAACACGCACACGCACACACACACGCGCATACGCATGCACACACACGCACACACACACGCACCCCCCCCACGCACACCCACACGCACACCCACACATACCCATGGAGTTCATTTCTGTCCTGGGTTCAGTTTTTGGTTATTAGAATCTAAAAAGGGAAGTATAATGACACACAGTTTTGCAAATCTCATAATATGTTTATGGGATGTACTTAATCATATCATACCTATTCTCTGAAACAGCATCTTTTTACACAGAAAGTGACAAGAATATGGGCTGCCAGAAATGGGAGCAGGGAGGAAAGGATAGACAGTACTTTTATTTTACCTATGGTTAATGAAATCAGGTTAGACCCTATAATATGGGAAATTTTTAGAACAAGGGGAAAAACCAACTATTGCTATTTGAAAGACTTCTAAAGAAACTATTCCAAACAAGATCCTAAGAGGTAAATATATCCATTCTAACTACAGATGTGCTTTGGCTTGTAATTAGGTCCTGATAATCACATAACTTTTTCTCTTTTTTTTTTTTTTTTTGGTGGTACTAGGGTTTGAACTCAGGGCCTCGCACTTGCTTGGCCGAAGCTATACCATGAAAGTTGAAAATATCTAAACTGGAAAATGCATTTAATACACCTAACCTACCAAACATAATAGTTTAGCAATAAAGTCTTGGTTGTTCACTCTTATAGATGACTGGAAGCTGTTTCTTGCTTTCACTGCCCAGCATTGTGAATATCGTACCACATAGTCCCAGGTCAGGAAAATATCAAAATTCAAAAAGGTTTCTAGAGAACATGTATCCTTTTTACATCCTTGGAAAGTCAAATCACAAGTAAAAATATTAAGTTGGAACCCATCTGTGTTTATACTAACACTGGAGCACACACAAGGTTATATTAGTGGAGGGGAACACATATCAGACCATAACCAAGATATATCAACCAATAGATATACAGTCATTTTTCCACTTAGAAAGAAATTAAGTTGCTGTTCCTCAATTCAAAGAAATGGAAAACTTTCCCTGTTAGCATAATTTAAGAGACAAAGACAAGATGTAGGTCAGTCAGAGGTAGTGAGAACCAAGTTACCATAAGTAGGCAGTATAAGAGACGAATGGGAAGGGATGGAAACAGGCAGCTGCTAGTGATCAACCAGTTATTCATAATACTCCAGCTAGGATCTTCAACCCTTATAGCAACTAAGGAAATTAGGCAGCCAAAATACTAATTCCTGCTTTTGATAATCTTCTAAGAAACTAGATTAGGAAACTGTGAAAGAGCTTTGTATACATTTGATAAAGCTGGAGCTTTCTAGCATCTGACACTAGATCCAACTATTCCACAGATAACAGCACTATGCACAGGGGACCGTGTCTTCAGTACATTTTCTAAGTACTATCCAACTATCAAATGAGAAACTTTTCTTATCTATAGAACCACCAGAGCTCCTGACTAGATTAAGTCTCTGAGTCTCTGAGAGTAGGAGCAAGGATTGTCCATTTTCACATGTAGAGAATGAGAGCTCAGAGTAACCTCAAGTTCTTTCAGTCCAGCACTGACCAACAGAACTTTCTATGATAGAACTATTCTGTTCTATTCAATAGGGTAGACACTGGCCACATGTAGCTACCTTATGAGTGAATTGTTATTTAAGTAGTCACATGTGACTAGTGGCTACATATGGACAGCATAGCTCTAAACCAAGAACATCCACAGGGGTGAGCCTGGTAATGGAAGGGAGAAGCTGTTGACACACTTGGGGCATAAACCACATACAAACAGCAAGTAACCCTTTAGCTCCAGCTGACTGCTGCTGTGTAGGAATCTCTAGGAATATCAGGTTGGTGTTGTCAGATAATCTGATAAGGATTTTGATGTGCAATTTTTAAATATTGGCAAGCAAATTTTAAGAAATAATTTAAATCACTTTATGGCCAAGCAACATGTTTGCAGATACCATTTGTCTTGCTAGTTTGCAACTGCAAACCCGGGCCAATCCTTCAGCCCAAAGAGAAGGGCCTTATCTAATGCCACTCTGTTGGTCAGTAGCAGACCCCAAGATTGAAACTTAGGCCTTGATTCTTCTTGATACCCTTTCTACTATATTGTAAGATTGACCAGAATTGTGATGGCATCAGCAGCAGTAGCAGGGACAAAACCTGCTTCGTCAGAGGCTATTAAATATCATAGCTGATTCCTTATGTACTGTGCCTCTGCTCAGCTGAAACCAGATGTTAAGACCAAAAGACATAACCAGATGTTATGACCTTAAGACCAAAGCTCTGTACTAGAAGCCAGGAAGTACAAAAAAAAAAAAAAAAAAAAAGAGTCATGAGAAAGACATGTAGGTAAACATTTATGAAAGAAATCAGATTTTCCATAATGGACACAAATTACTTGTGAGCAAGTCCAAAACCAATGACAGCTAGGAGAGAAGGGAGATTTGAGTCAGGCTTTTGAGGATGAGTCTCACTGATTACGATGGTGGGTCCCATTATTACAGGATATTAAGGGGATCTCCTCCTTTTATCTTGGAGGCCTTGTCCATGTCAAGAGTTTCCTTTGTCAGCTTCTCCATCTCTGGGTAGTCTCTAAACCTTAAGGAGCTTTAAGGAACTTGGGAACCTTCCTTTTTTGTGTACACATTCTTCTTAGGTGATCTAGGACTAGACACCACATTTACTATTTCCAAGCATGACATTTCCCCTAATTTGTATATCTAACCTCTGGTCATCTTCATTTGGATTGTTTGTAGCCTTCAAAAGACAGCTTAAAATATTCCTTTCCAAACAGTTTTCCCTTAGGGAGTCATCCTTGATTCCACCCTTTCCCACATACTTCACATCCAATTTGGCAGTAAGTCCTGTAAGCTCAAGCTCCAAAATATAATTCACTTCCATAGTGACTATCCTTTCAACACCACTGTCACCTCTCCCTTACCCGCCAGCAACAGCCTAACAGCTCAGACTCCCTTCTCTATTCAGTGGGGTGAATGATTTTCAAAAGGTAATTAGGTCTGGTCACTACTCTTCTTAAAAATTCTTAGGTAACACAAAAGCCAAACCTTTCCTATCACTTCTCCCAACTTCATCACAGGGCGTACTCAGCCTCTTTCTGTTTCAACCACATGGCTTCCTACCTTAAAACCCTTCCCACTGGCTCTTTTCCTCCTATTCTCGGATTCCTTCCAAACCGTGGCCTCATCTGAACAACCTCACACAATTTAGAGTGACCTCCCCCATCTCTTATCACTTCACCAAACCTGCGGGGGCTGATCTCTTTACTGATTTACTTATTAACTCTTTCCTGAACTAGGGAAAAAAAAATCGGGAGCAAGGATGCGGTCTAGTTCTCGTTTGTTGATCGAGGGAATTATGAAACAGGTCTCACTGTCCCAAAAAAAATCTCTGTTCCTACACGCGGACTAGTTCTGGTCGACCTTCCCAAGCTAGACACCTGCCGCCCCCGGAACTGCTCCTATCATCTCCCATTTACACTCGGGGATCCAATAGGTTCAGAGGAGTTTTATGAGAGCCCCAAAACAGGCCTCCCCTTCCAGGCCCACAGGCCACTTTCCTGAGGCAGGCCCTCGAGGCCAGTGGCGATGACATCCAACCGCCCTCACGAGGCTGGGGTCACACAGGAGCGTTTCCTAGCAACGCCGCACCCGCACACCTTCCTGCCCCTAGGGAGCCAACCCCTTCCCCCAGGCTCCGGCTCTAGGAGTCAGCGTCTCAATCCCTTACACTCACTTTGCGTCAGTCCTGCCTTCCCCCACCCACAGAAGTGCCACAGCCCAGGCGGACTGGGAAGAGGCTGCGCCAGGAGTTTCGCTTAGCGGTGGCCGACCGAGCTCGGGCAGGTCTCGTAGGCCAGGCCGGACCAAACCACCGGGCGGACCTCTTAAGAAAGCATTAGTTCCAGGTCAGGACTGGTTTCTACCCCCCACAACCGTATATCTCTATCCTATCTTCAGTCTCATCCAACAACATAGTCAACTTCGTCCTCTCCCTGTTTCCCCCTTACTCCTTTCGTTATCCTCCTCCCCAATTTCTGTTAAAAAATGGTCCAGTCCAGTCCAGCTCCTTTTGGCCCATCCTTCCCGTGACTACGTCTTTGCTCTTACTTGGCGATGGCTTCCTACGTATTTGCGTACGTCGTGACGTAATCGTCCACCCGTTCCCTCTCCGCCCCTCTCCCATTTTCCCTCCTGGAACCAGCGGCCGGCGGGGTTACCGGAAGTGATGATGCAGGAGGCGATGGAGGGGGCGGAGCCTCGGGACGGCCGCGGCCGGTGGGCCGCAGATGAAGAGGAGGCGGCGGCAGTGGTGGAAAAAGAGGCGGCGGCGGCGGGGGTAGGGATCCTGGAAACGCGAGCGGGGATGGTAGGTGGTTTGGATCCGCCGAGCCGCCGTCGTTTCCAGAAAGGGTTTGACTGGAGGAACCTCTGGAGCAGCTGTGAGTTTGGGGAGGGGGTAGTTGAGGTAAAGTGGGAGCATTAAGAGATGGAGGGGCGGGGGTTCGGTTTCTTCTAGAAAGCGGGGGGGGAGTGAAAGGGGAGAAGTGGAAGTCAGCGCCTTGTCTGGACTGGCCCCTCGGAAAGAAGAGGCTGTGAGGGGAGCCTGTGTGTGGCGTGTCAGCCGCAGGGCTCAGAAAACTTACCTACAGTCCCTGCCTCCCCACCATCAGCACCTCTCAACTCTGGCCTGGGGATCTGGAGCCGGAGCTGACCCGGAGGGGGTGCAGACTCTGGTCCTAAAGTCCCAGGTAAATGCTGTGAGGTAGGAACCCAAGGGGGAGGTGGTGGGTGAATCTCCATTTCCCTCCCCACCTCCATCCCTTAATTGTTAACAGCCCTGGAATTAAGGGACTCAGACTTGAAGGCCTTTCTACGCACCTTTGCTTATAAACGATAACCATCTGTGCCTGAGGTAATGGGGCTGAAGGCTTTGCCTATATCCTGTATAGGAAGTGGGACGGGGTGACATATGTATTGTTTTTTCCACCCCCACCCCCATCTCATCTTTCTCCATACACACCCCTGTTTCCACTTTAATTCTCTGTAGTTGAGTGGCACTCGTGGTGTTTCCCCCTCGCCTCTTTCCCACCCCCTTTATGGCACTTAGTACCTTGGTTACCTCTTTTGAGTGTGGTGTTAAGCCTCTATCCCAGATCATAACTGCAAGCTTTGTAATACTTCAGTTACAGGCTGTGTCACATTGGGAGTACCTCTCTACGCCTCCTAGCTCTGACTATAATGAGCATTTTTTTAAATGAATACTGGAATTCCAGAGCCCTTGCAAAGAATCATAAATGGCATCATAGCCCTGGAATCAAGGTCTCGCTCTAAATACTTTATGTGTGAGGAATTTACATGTTGTCAACTCTTTCCAAAATGATTTGATGTTAGATTAATTCTGGATTTCTGGATTTCTCTCCACCCACACTTCATGATGCACTTTAGAGAACAGACAACCCCATATTACTCTTTTGTTTCTACAATTGGACAATAGCTCTTTTATCTTTTTCTCCATTTGTGTGTCTGGCACACGTGTCTTCAGTTGACAGAACCGACTTGTGCTGATTTTCATCTTTTTTTAGTTGGTACTTTGTGTATAGGTGGTTTTAAATGAGGCAATGTGATCTGTTTTGTTTTTAAAGATGAGTACGAGCCAATAATGGGTATGAAAATGTTTGAAGAAAGCAAAGGATGGTTGGAAAAAAGGTCTGTTTGTTGTTATTCTGTTGTTTAACAAACAAAAAGAAAACCAAGTAGTGCTCCTTCTGGCCTATTTTAGGGATGTCAGCTTGAAGTATAGTTCTCATTTGGGTGTTGATAAAATTTTTAGAAGTCCTTTGTTGAATTTGAAACTGTCTTAAATTTTAGAGCTTCTTTGATTAGAAAGTGTGCATAAATCTGTTCCTCTGTAACTGAGCTTGGTACACATTAAAATTATCATAAGATGTTCTGATGCTGGAGAGTCCCATCCTATTTATCAGAGCTTTCAGGCCTGGTAAAACAGAATATTTAGGCTGGTGGAATGAATGGCTCAAGTGGTAAGAGTGCTTGCTGAGCAAGTGTGAGGCCCTGAGTTCGAACTCCAGTGTTGCCAAAACAAAACAAAAAGTAGAGTATTTAATGCCTTGATTGTACAAGTAACTGTGTTTATGTGTTTCACAGAAATATAACAATAGAATGACTACTAGTCTCACTTTAATTTATTTGGAGCCTAGTTTGCTATAGAATAAAAAGTCCAGAATTCATTCAACAAACATTTATCAACTGGCTACTTACTAAGTGCTGGCCAGTGTTGCAGGCACTGGGTGTGCAAAGGTGAATGCAAGTAAAAGGTCCACTCTCTAATGGAGCTTACATCGGAGTGGAGGTGGGGACAGAGACAGCTGTGCAAACAAATCTGATTTTAATTAAGAGCTGAATGAAGAAAATAAATGATGCGACAGAAAGTATCTGATTGGAATGCAGGTAAGAGAGACATTTTTGAAGAGGTGGCACTTAAGCTGAGCTTTAAATAAAAAGGAGCCAGCCATATAAAGATGAGGGGAGGAATCTTGTAGGTTCAGGAAAGAGCTAGTGTAGAACTATGAGCTAGGCAGGTTGTAGGGACTGGGAAGAAAGGTGGGAGAGGATAGGTGCCTGGAATACAGTAATAGCCAGTGCTTAGTGAACGAAAGGTAGGGTGAAAAGAGAGGGTCAGATAAGTGGGTGTGTAAAAATCTAAAAGCAAGGAGGAAGACATAGGAAGTGAAGCCTTTTTTTTTTCTTTTGTGGTGGTACTAGGTTTGAACTCAGCCTTGCTCTATCACTTGAGCCATGTTCCCAGCCTTTTTTGCTTTAGTTGTATTTCAAATAAAGTCTTGTGTTTTTTTGCCCGGGCTGGTCTGGACTGCAGTACTCCTGTTTATATTTACCTTGTAACTGGGATTACAGGAGTGTGCCATCATGCCACAGTTAGTTGAGATTGGGGGTCTTGCTAACTTTTTGCCTGGGCTGGCCTCCAATCGTGATTCTTTCAGACTCCACCTCCCCAGCAGCTAGGAATATAGGCTTGAACCACAACATCCTTTTCCATTCATTAATTCTGTTGCCCTTCTTGAGAGTCTTATCACTTATGTTTTTGAAGATACAAAAACCACCCTCTCTGAGTGGGAGAAGAGGTAGCAGTGATTGGTCTTTTCTGCTAGATATATCTCCAAACATCATCAGCAGGACGTTCAACTGAGGGCACGCCTTTTTCCTTAAAGCATTTTGTCTTGTAGGCTGCTATTTAAAATTGCATAATAAGAGCCGGGCACTGGTGGTTCATGTCTGTAATTCTAGCTCCTTGGGAGGCTACGACAGGGAGGAGCTCTGTTCGAGGCCAGCCTGGGCAAATAGAGACCTGTATCTCCAGCAGAACAAGAACAAATGGACTGAAGGTATGGTTTAAGCGGTAAAGCACCTACTTTGCAAGCACAAAGCCCTTAGTTCAAACCCTAGTACCACTCCCCTCCAAGATAATAAAATAAATAAAGTTGCAAGGTATTCTGAATGTGTGCTAGTAAGGTATATGCCTCTTCCATCTCTGTGTGAACTTAAGGTTGAAGGATTGGGCACATGTTAATAATATGCCCCTGTTGGTCTATAATGGTGACCATCAAGATCTAAGTTTCAAGTTGTTTTTTGTGGGAAGGCACAATTTATGTTGTAATTGTTCTGCTCTTGTCTGGCCTTCCTGATGACTAAGAACACTGAGCTGAGATGTAGGTTGGTGCTAAAAGCTCACTCAGTGGATTACATTAGACAATGACCATTGTGGGACGCATTTCCAGTGTGTTGGCGTCTTTGGGTTGGCTTGTAACCAAGGGAGGTAACCTATTTTTGCCTTCTGTTAGGGACATCCATCTCCGATAGTCTGCTGCTGTTCAGCTTCACCTTGACCAGATTGTCACTTGAGATGCCTTCTTGATTTGATCTCCTTAAGCCATAACAGTAGGCTAAAACAGAAAATTCTTACTCGTTTTTCTTCTTTTAAACCTCACAATAATGACTAGTGTGTTCTTTGATTGAATCAATCTTTTGAGACAGACAGGTGAGAGACTTAATGTTGCTTGGGTTATTTGTAGTAAACCTGGTCTTAGAAATGTTAAATAAAACCTTTTAGTGTTTGGAAGAGATGGTAGTCCAAAATTGAGGACATATCACCTGCTTTAGGTTCTAGTACCTGTAGATGAATTGTCAGAACCAACTTGAATAGAGCTTTCTAGGTAATCTTGGGTGACAAATGGGATGCAGTAGAACCTGGTATTGAATTATTGAATTCCAACTTGAATGCAAACAAAAAGTGTTAGCAAGTAAATGACAAAATGAATAGCTAGAATCAGGCAATAATAAACTCCACCCTCATTACTAGAGTTGCTCAAAGGAATGGAGAATTGGAGTGGTACACACACACAAAACCGTACACACACACACACCCTCCTTCCCTATATGGCTTTGGCCCAGGGTAAAGATTTTGGGCTTGACTTTGTATGCTAATGCTGGGCATAAAATGCTCTATCTGATGGGCTATTTATCTATACACTATTCATCTACATTTCAGTGGTTTATCACTAGTCAATAACTCAAGTATAAAAATATACTCTAGGTTGAAAATTCATCAGCCAGTTTGGACACCGGTAGCTCTTTTCTAATTTTTTTTTGGGGGTACTGGGACTTGAACTCAGGGCCTTCGCCTTGAGCCTATTTTTGTGAAGAGTTTTTAAGAGATAGGGTCTCACAGAATTATTTGCCTGGGCTAGCTTTGAGCCATGATCCTCCTGATCTCTGCCTCCTGAGTAGAGGAGACTTGAACACAGGGAGACACCATTGTCTCCTAGTTGGCCACTAATTGTGTCTGGGGAAAGAATCTGCAAATCTAAATGAATCTGGAGTCTTGGAGCTAAGGTACTAGTGGATTTGTTTCTTAAGGTTTGGGAGCTTTTGGACAAACTTCTGAAAGGTGGGCAACCTAGAAAGCCAGTTGAGGCCACTTGCTACTGGAGTTGTGGGTAAGTGGTATTGCATTGCATTAGGTAGCTAAAAGTTAATATGATTTTGTTATTTCTTTGATACATGTTCTATAGTATGGGAAGTTAATTGTACAGTGGCTTTAGTTGTTTTGAGGAGAAGTGGTAATTCAGATTGAAACAGTGGTAATTACATGGAAACTCCTGTTTCCTCAGCTCTTGATATAACTCAACAATTACATCTTCTCATCTGTTTATAGATGTTCATATCAGCACACCAGGATCAGTTCTTACTCATTTTGGGACAATGTTCTGAAGCTCTGCACAACAAATCAGGGTCAATTGAGTTAGTGTCCTTCAGTAAAAACCTAGTTTCACTAGTTCTGTGTCTGTTTTTGTAGGTGATAGAAAGTTCTATTTCTTTTAAGGCAAAAAAGGAGGATTGGAGGGTAAGGAATCATGAGAGAAAAGGTGGCTCCAAGTAATTCTTTGAAGATGTGATACGTTGAAAGGAGAAAATGGCATTAAAACGTCTTCTTTTAAGATGTGTTGCAAATGAGACCTTATTTAAATACTGAATAGGGAAGCCAGGTGAATCATTCTTGAGGTGGCGATTAGCCTTTGTTGTGGCAAAATAACTCACCTGTGCCTACCACCTAGATACCCATCTGGTTGTACAGACAGGCAGATGTATAGTTGATAACTCCTGTCTTCCAGAGAGTTTGTCCTTATTCAAGAGTATCCTTTTTAGGGGCTAGATGATACTTAAGTGAGTAGAGCACCCGGCTGGCAAGCTCAAGGCCCTGAGTTCAAATATCAGTACTGCCAAAAAAAAGTACTGTACTGTGCCATTGGATTTTGGGCTGAAATGCATGGAAAGTATTGTCTCTGTTCCTGCTCTGCCCTGCCCAGTCCTGCTGAAGCACTCAACTTTAGGACCTGGTGACTGGCAATAATTCTGTCACTTAAGACCTCCTGTAGATCCATACCAGATCTGATGACTGGTTATCCTTCGATAGTATCACTGCATAGTGTAGGACTTATCATTTTCTGGGAGTATTTCAGCATCTTGTAGCCACTGTCTCTCTCTGCCTGTCAGTCTAGGAGACAGTGTGTTGGAAAGATCTGCCCCTTTATTTTAGTAGTAGATTGCTTCCACACTATGAAGCAACAAGTTTGGTTACATCTTTTAACTGTTTTGTTCATGAAGGGTTTCGACTCTGCAGTGTTGGCTTAAAGTGGCTTGTGTGTGACCTCTTTTTTTTTTTTTAATTTTTTTTTTGTGGCAGTAATGGGGTTTGAACTCCGGTCCTCACGCAGGTGCTTTACCACTTGAGCTACACCTCCAGCCTCCTCCAATTTGATTCTGTGCAGTTAATTCCGATTCTTCCAGTTTAGGAAAAAGTCACACCCTTGTACAACTTGAGAGTATCTGGTGTGATTGTTTCTTTTTCAAGCTGGGCTTTGAAGTGCCCTCTTAGGGAAGTTGCTTGTGGGAAAAAAGTTACCGTAATACCATTATATTGGGCTTCCCTATAAGATTTCAGTTGAACAAAATTTCTGGGGCTGAAAACAGATTGAATAGCAGTAATTTCAGTGGGAAAGCAGAAATTGAGAAAGTTACAAGGTACAGGCAGCTACACGACTAGAATTAGGTTTTCTGAGCACTAATTCTTTTTGTCTTATTCTGCCTGTCTCAAGTCAATGCAGACATTTGGTAGAGTTTGAGTCTAATTCGATCCTTGGTTTTTGTCTTATATACTCTTGGGTTCTTTACTCAAATGTTTTATCACCATGTTAATCTTTCACAGAGGATTGCTTATAATGTGGCATATGTGAAGCAAAGTGATTAATGAGTATTGGGATGCAGGCTCCCTAATTCAGCAGAGGTTGTGGATACTTGGCATGAAAGCTGGCTTTTCTCCTCACAGTATTTCTGAAAGTGACCACATTACATTCAAACAGGAGTTGAGGCTTTTTTTTGGCTTCTAATTTCTTAAGATAAGCAAGTAGGCATGCTTTAGAGAATACCGGTGCAAAATGTTGAATTGTATACTTTTCCCAGTGACATGGCTCTGGAATAACAGGAAAACCCAGGTGTACCCATTGGCAGAACAGCTCTATGGGAATAATCACAGTGGGTTTGTCTGGAAGCAAATTTACTTTTTTTTTTTGCGATACTGAGGCTTCAACTCAGGGCCCACACCTTGAGCCACTCTACCAGCCTTTTTTGTGTTAGGCATTTTTGAGATAGGGTCTCGCAAACTGTTTGCCTGGGCTGGCTTCGAACTTCGATCCTCCTGATCTCTGCCTCCTGAGTAGCTAGGATTATAGGCATGAGCCACCGGTGCTCAGCCATTAAATATTTGCTTCATACCCATTGAATGACTACCTAGTGGGTGCTCTTTAAGCAGGAGACGGACGCTAGGGATACCATCTTTGTGAAGGGACTGGGACTCCAGCCGTGGGTCCTAGGAGGCAGCATCAAGGACATGCTGAAAGTCTCTTTAGACTGTTCAAGGAGGTGTTCTTTCCCAGTTACAGTGACATTTTCTTTCTTTTCAGTAAGTGGAACTGAGAGAGAAATGGCAAATACCCTGTATCCATTTTGAAGAATGTTTCCTGGTTCTTTTGTCTTAGCAAATTAGCTTTATTTTCTTGCGATAACTAGTTTCTTGTGCAGTCATTTAGCCTAAACAGTTGGTTATAGCTCATGACCATGGGAAAAATTCTGCTTGGGGTTTCCTAACTTTTATGAAAAAAATGTAAAGGCTTTTCCAGAGGCATTAAGATGGTGGCTCAGTTGAGGTAAAGCATTGGGTGTAGGGGAACAGGCCTTTGTGAGGGCAGAGGTGTGTGTGTGTGTGTGATCATAGACAGGGTATAGTGAGGAAGAGACATGTCCTTAGTGTTCTAGCTGGGAAGTGCTAATAATGGTGCTTACTGAGGTAGGGAAGTACAGGTGCATGAGATTGCCCTACTCCTGGGAACACCATTCATTAAGAGGAGGACAGGGACATGACTACAAGTCCTCCCTCTCCCAACTGGATAGTGTATTTCTGTTGCAGAGAGATGAGGGCAGGGACACAGTTGCTGGTTTGACTAGACTGATCTTCAAGATTTACTAGTCATTCATGGTGTACTGCTTGTGGAATGCTGGTTGACTTTTTTTCCCCGTTTAAGATTTCTGTCACTTAGAACTTGATTTTCACTAATCAGAAGTTGGTAAGTAAGATGGGAATTATAATGTGCCTGGGTCCATAAAGGATGGCTGGCGCAGAGTGGCTCTAGTGGGAAAGTGTCTGTGTAGCAAGCATGAGGCCCTGAGTTCAAATCCCAGTATTGCCAAAAAAAAATAGAGTACATAATGAATACTAGGTGGTAGCTATTGTCATTTAACAGCCTCTGATATGCAGAGGGAAGTTACTTGTAAACTCTTGAGGTAATTCATGACTGAGTATCTTCTGGGAACTACATCAAATGTGAAATAAATCACAAAACTGTTAAAATCATTTTTAGTTACATTTTTACAACTTTTTTTGTTGTTGGTACTAGAGTTTGAATTCAAGACTTTATGCTTGCTGGGCCGGTACTTTACCATTTGAGTCACTCTGCCAGTCTTTTTTGTGATGGATATTTTCTAGAAGGGGCTCATGAACTATTTTCCCAGGCTGGCTTTGAACCTCAATCCTCCTTATCTCTCTGCCACCTGAGTAGGTAGGATTACAGGTATGAGCCACCGGCGCCCAGCTCATGTTTTCTTTAGCAGATCATAATAGTCCTTCAGTTTTATTCCACCAGGTACTTGTGGAATAAGTCCAAAGGGCCTGATTTTCTATTAGTGCCCAAAACAGCAAGCAGTTCTCTGAGTTGGTGACAGGCATAGATTTCATGATTAAATCAAGTGGGAAGATGTCTTCTAAGCATCAGTAATGTTGGTTTTAATGTGAGTCTCTTTTTTTCAAGGTTATTAATTATATCCTTCTAACAGTTTTCTGGCAGCAGCCAAGTGTCCAGCAATTCAGCTGTGATACTGTGGGGAGTTAGCACAGACCCTTCATGTTAATGGCTCAGTCCCACAAAACTGCTCCACTTTAGAAGCCAGTCACATTCCCAAGTTACCTGAACTTCTGCTGGCAGATTACAGATTCAGGGATTCCTGTTACCACCTTTCTCATCAGGTTTGATCATTTGCTACATGATTCACAAAACTCAGGCAATATATGGCATGATATTTAGGATTGCAGTTTTGTTAGAAAGGATATAACTTGGGTCGGGGCTTAGCATTTTGCCTAAGCATGTACAAAAAACCCTGAGGTCTTGGTTTGGTCCCTAGTACTGTGAAAAAAAAAAAAAAAAAGAAGAAAGAAAACGCCAGATGCCCAGCCACTTGGAACTGAGATGGAAGGAGCACTTCAGCCCAGGAGTTCCAGACCATCCCTTGCAGAGGGCAAGGGATGAGTTGGCAGTAGGGGGATGGGGAGAAGTTTTGGGGTTCCTGTCCACTCTGCGGTGTGTCCCCTTATATCTGTGTGTTCATCAACTTGAAAATTGTCCTAGCTTCGTTGTTTTAGAATTTTAATTGAGATCTCATTATGTAGGTGTGATCATTGGCCATTATTAATTGAACTCCAGCTAAAGTAGGATCTAAAATCTTGATCTTTTTGGTTTGGCTAGCCCCTTTCTTGGGACCTTCCTCTAAAGGCCTACCCTGAAGTCACCTCGTTAGCATAAATTCAGGTGTGGTTCAAAGACTTTCTTCACTAGTAATAAAAGTCAGGAAATTCCAAGGGTTTTAGGAATTGGTAGGAACAAGGACAAACACCAAATGTACTTTTTATTATACCAGTTTTGTATCCTACAATTGACTTGAAATGGTAATTAACTATGTGTACTATTTTCTTTTAACTTTTAAAAAAAAGTTACTGTACTGAGAGTACATTGTGACATTTACAAAAGTTTATAATATATCATAGTTGAATTTACCTCTCCATCATTCTCCCTATTCCCCCTCTACCACACTCCTGGAATAGTTTCAACAGGTCTTATTTTTCCATGTACATAATATTTCTACCACATTCACCCCCCATACCCTTTCCTTATATCCTCGCCCCTCCTACTGATACCAGCCCCCCAGGACCTGTTTTGTCTTCCTTTTTTCCATTTTTGTAAAAAAAAAACAAAAAAACCCCCACGTTTTTGTTTATTTAAGATAGTTGTACATTGTGTTTCATTGTGACATTTCTATGTATATATGCATTATAACCCAAATTGGTTCATCTCCCTCTATTTTTCTCCTTTCTACCCTAGGTCCCTTCTTACGGAGATTTCAACATGTTTAAAAGTTCTCTATTCATTCTTGTATAGGAGTACATCAACCATATTCACCTTTTTAACTTCCTTTTACCTTCCTTCTCTCATATGTGACTTCCCCTTAGCATGACCTGTTTTTCATAATACTGCTTGTATTTGTATTGGGTCTTTTTCCACATAAGAGAAAACATGTGGCCTTTGGCTTTCTGAACCTGGCTAACTTCACTTAAGATGATGTTCTCCAGTTCTATCCATTTACCTGCAAACAATAAGATTTCATTCTTCTTTATGGCTGAATAAAATTCAACATTTTCTTAATCCATTCATCAGTAGTGGGGCATCTTGGCTGTTTCCATAGCTTTAGCTGTTTGAATAATACTGCTGTAAACATGTGTGTGCAGGTGCCTTTATTGTAACCTGACTTACATTCCTTTGCATATAATGATGTTTTTGACATCCAAATACTGCAAAGTGAATAGCTTCAGATTACAAAAAGCAGACTTCTTCCCTTAGTGTGAAATGGTGTTCATTCCAAGAACATGCAGTATTCTTGAACTTTACAAATGCACTAATTCTAGACTTCCCTAGTGCAAGACACAGCTAACTTAATAAAAGCCAGATACACGCGTTACCTTTTAATACGACTTTTAAAAAGTTTGGTTGCATTAGTGCCTTGGTTAAGAACATAAGTCTAGAATCATTTTGGGTCAGAACTCTAGCTACTTGCCACTTGAACTTGGATGAGCCACATATCTCTAAGCCTCTGGTCTATCATGTATAGAGTGAGGATAATCACTAAATAGTTGTGAGGATTCAATAAGGATAGTACCTAGCATATAAATAAACATTTAATAACATTAGCTATTATTAGCTGCATGGCATACATAGCCAAGCTCACCTGGATTGGCAACTCTCAAGAAGCCAGAGACCATATAATTTTACCTCCTTGTGTAGTCAGAGTGTGGGGACAGTGTATAAAACATTGTCAGGTACACAATAGACACAAGTTATCTATCACTTGAAAACAAAACCTACTCTCTGCGTATCTGGGAAACACATGAGCAACACTATAATAGAAACTTCCAGCCTGTTTCCAAAGTTGGCCTAAAAGTCAGATGGAAAATCTTCCTCTTGAAACTGTATAGATCCTATATAAGTTTAGCAAGGGAGACAAAAGCTCTAGGATACTAGTTGGGTCAAAAATTGGCAAGCTGACCAAGAGATATTTTTATCTGTGGTCTTGTGCCTTGAAGTTAGTGAGTTGGGCTAAACGACATGAGACTTTGAATGGAGACAGATTTGTTTCAGCTAATCCAAATATCTATGAAAGAGTTAGCTTAATACCATGTGCATGTTGCTTGTAGGAGAAAGTAAAAAAATCCCAGCTCTGCATGCAAAGGGCTCACTGAGTTCTTAAGACTCACTTGGTGAATTCCTGAGACCAAATCTCTAATTCTCCTGGTAGCTTAACCATATGGAGTCTACTCTAGTGGGACTCCTACTTGATTCTAGATTGGACCGCAGGTCTTTGGCAGGTTACATCCTCTCATCCCTTTTTTGTTTCCTAACTGTGACAAAGGGTTTAGGGCAAAAATTACTGTTTCTCAATGTGTGGCATTGGTTATACTATTAATATAAGTGCTGCTGAAATGAACACACAGGAGTGTGCTTTTTGTTCCACTGATACTGTGCAAGATGATTTTTGGTGGTACATGATGAATACTTTGTTTTATTTTTTTAATTTATATTAATGAAAACAACTAGCACATGGCACCTGTGACCACATGGATAATTGTGCTTAGAATAATACTAATATAGTATCATTTTTTTCGAAGATTTTAAGAAAAATGCTGGATGGACGGTAGGGATGGTAAGTGGACATATAAGTTCAAAAAGGTGATGTAGGAATGGCTGAGGTTTGTAAATTCCAAGACTGAGTAATTCTAGTACAGTCCCATACCTTACTTAATGAAATCACTGTAGTAATGACCACAGTACAGCAGGTCCACGTTTGAGCAGATTTAAAGACTTGACTAATTCAAGTAAATTAACAAATTTCCTATTTCTTTGTTCATTCAGAAATACCTGTAGGTAGTGTAGACATTGCAAAAATGCCATAGTTACATTGGTGTAGAATTTTAAAATATTATAGACATTAGTAGTGGTGCCTTTTTTTTTTTTTTAATGAAAAAATGAATACTATTGTTTTCTCCTTACTTTGCAGTTTCCCCACTATCTGGATTGATTTTTAGTTGCAGTCACTGTGTTGGGACTCCTCATGATAGGTCTGGCTTGTTCTGTTGGGAAGGGAGAAAAAGCCTACTTGTTCTGCACTCAAGCCAGTGCATGGATTCAAAGTTCTGGAAGGCTGAGGCTCTGCCCCATCTGAAGAGGACATCTATATATTATTTGGTGCTGGTAACTGCTTTAAAGGGTCAGTATGACATTGTGCCCTAAAATAAAGCTAAACACCAACACAGTCAGTATTTTAAAATGTAGTTCATTTCACTTTCTTTATATTGCTTGTAATTCAACATTAGTGTAGGTCTTGAGAAGGCAAACCAGATGTGTTGGAATTGATGCTTTGTATTTGGGAGGTGCTTTTGTTTTTAGTAACACCCCAGAATAAAACGGAAATTCTATTGAGTTAAGAAATCTGCTTTTATAGATGTAGTCTGTTGGGGAGTAAGGGGGGGGGTTGTGAGTTTTTAAAGCCTTAATTACCTGTACTCCGTGGACATTTTCTTTGTATCTTCAATTTGTCATCTTTCATTATCTGTTTTGGTAGTTGATATGTGTTTTGCAAATGATCTTGTGTTTTTTTTTTTTGTTTTGTGCTACTGGGGTTTGAAGTCAGGGCTTCATGCTTGCTAGGCAGGCATTCTACCACTTGAGCCACTCAGGGAGCCTGGCTGCAACTGATCTTGTTGCAAATAATCCTGTAAATTAACTCAGCATAAAGGGCCATGGACTTGGTAAAACTCCTTGTAATAAATTGTTTCAAATTGTAAATATTTTAAAAAGAACTTGGTATAAAGGCGGTTGCCAATTGTTACTGGTCAATATTTGGTTAAAATAAAGCAACATACTGACAATGGTGTAGCATAAGTTTTTTTCTTCTACTTCATTAATGTAAAACAAGATATCTACGTTGTTCCTCTTCCCCCCCTCCCCCCATGCTGGGGATTGAACCCATGGCTTTATGCATGCCAGGCAAATGCTCCGCCGCTGAACTTATTCCCAGGCCTCTACATGATTTTATAATGAGAAACCCAGATGTTTCACAATTGAGGTGGAATCTAGTGCTCTATGCCTATATAATTTTGATTTTGTCATTCATACTGTCTTGTCTACTAAGAGAGGTTATGACCTATGTTATTGGGTGTATTGAGAAAGGTAAAGAGGCTTTTGTTCATGACTGTATTTTGCAAGATTAAAATTCTCCATTCCCATTAAGATCTACTTTATGGCATGCAGCTTCAGCAAGTATCATGTGAGCACATTTTATTTGAATTCTAACCAATCAATTTACCTTTCTCCTTGGATGTAAAAATCACAAGATCACCTTACGTAGGTATCAGATTTCCATTTTCCTTGGAGGTAGTCATTATTTATAGATGACTGATGAGTCTGGATAAATTCTGAAAGGGGATGGCCAGGGGTTGTGACATTTGCCCTTGGTCTACAGGCTGTCCTTTGTAAAGCTAGAGTAGAATTGTTCATTTTTTTCTCTTCTTGGGAAATTGCCATTGGTTTGATGTGTCTTGTTTAAGATCTCTGGTGTGTCACTGAGCAGTTGGGTTTTTAAAGAGGAGAAAGCCACATGAAGGACTTACCTTTCCCAGCCATACTTACATCTTCATGGTACTGTAATCTCCATAGAAGTATAAGCATTTGAAATTATTACACTTAAGAAGATAATATGTAACTTAATGTCAGAAAAAATGATGTACAAACATGGTGATAAAGTTCATTACCTTTTCAAGCCATTCTTTCATGTTTTTCAAGGTAGAATATGATGTTTTCAAGGTAGAATAACCTTTCAGTTCATCCAAACTCTTCTCACTTCTACAATAAAGCATTTTCAGGATGTTGGAAACTTTCATGCTAACTTAAGTGAAAAAAATAAAAACATTGAAGACGTAACTCTTGACTTTAAAACTTCCTTAACAAAAGAACTAGAATTGCTTAATTTATCAGAGCATTTACTTTTCTAAGTATATAGCTTTCAACCATTGCTTGACCCAGCAGAAAGAGATAATAAAAAGTTATGCAAAAGGTAAAAATTTTCCAGTTGCCTTTTCTCTATTTGGAGGAAATGGTTTTTCCTTTTCTGTAATTTGACTTAAGCCTCTCCCCTTGTTGGTTTGCATGTTTACTATTTGCATGCAGTACTTCAGTTGTTTCACACCAACACAAAAGTCTTAAAAGTCTCCAGCATTTAGTACCTCTGATAAAACCTGCTTAACCAAGAAGTCTTTTGATTTACCATAGTAGCTTATCAGAACAAAAAATTTAAAACTCACTAAGTTAGAAAATTCTGGTCTCCAAAATATGATGCTCTCACCATTGTATTCAAAGTGAATTAAATGTAGTCTCAATTTTTCTGAAGGACTGACCCTGGGATGTATTTCGGGACAAATAAATGTGTTTATGTGTTGCCAGCCATTCCAACAAATTTGAGTGCCTCTTGTGGATCTTAAGGATCTTATAGTATGGTAGGAACACAAGACACAAGAACCAAGTAGACAGGATTGTAAAATCAGTGCTATAAAAATACCAGTCTCTGATCAGAAGACTTCTCAATTCTTTGTGTCTGTCATGGAAGAATCCAGGTAGAACACGTGGATATGATAAGGGAGATAATAAAATTTATTTATTTACGGTACTGGGGTGTGAACCTCAGGGCCTACACCTTGAGCCACTCCACTAGCCTTTTTTTTTGTGATGGGTTTTTTCCAGATAGAATCTTAAGAACTATTTTCCTGGGCTGGCTTCAAACCATGATCCTCCTGGTCTCTCCCTTCTGAGTAGCTAGGATTATAGACATGAACTATCTGCACCTGGCTAGAATTTATTAAAGGTAAGGGAAAAGCATTACAAAATGCAATGGGTGGCCCTCTCTGGCTAGGTGGGCCAGATAGAATGGAAGCATGAGCTGGAAAAAGGAAAGGGAAGGGATCACAAAAAGCAATGGTGGACCCACCTGGTCATGTGGGCGGGAGAAACAGGGAAAAAAAGGGTGGGTTCTCTGTTTCAAGGCATTTTAAACCACAGATAACCTGTAGGTAGGGAAAGGTGATTGACAGTTACTCTGCACATGCACTTAAGCTAGCTCTTAGGTATTTTAATCATATGCATGGGGTGTTAACAATATTTCAGGCTTGTTAGGCAGGCTCTTAAAGCTTGAAGCACTCCCAGCCCTTTTTTGTGATGGGTTTTTTTTCAAAATAGGGTCTCCTAACTATTTGCCCAGGGCTGGCTTCCAAACTCCTCCTAATCTTTGTCTCCTGAGTGTGGGCAGTGTTTATATTTATGTTTTTTCTTTTTTAATCTGAGATAATGGATGGTAGGACTGGAAGTGTAGCTCAAGTGGTAGAGCACCTGCTTAGCAAGTGTGAAGCCCTGAGTTCAAGCCCCAGTACTGCCAAAAAAGCATGAGAATTACTCCAAGGTTTTTTTTTTTTTTGCAGTTCTAGGGATTGAACCCAGGGCCTTGTGCATGCTAGGCAAACATTTAACCTCCCCAAGGTTTCCTTTTTTACAGTTTACAACTGCAAAGGATAGCACTGGGCTGAGATAAGGAGTTTAGCATGAAATGTGCTGCAAAAAAGTTACATGGGGTTTGAAGAGTCCCATGGTATCTTTCCCTATTTTTAGCCTGCCTCATATAAATGCTGGTGCCCACCAGTGCTAACAGCATGGGCAAAGCTATAGAGAGATAGGCAAGACCATGCCATCTTGGGGATTGGCAGGTGTATCAGTATATCTGAGTTACCTATAATAAAGGAGGGAAATAGTAATAACAGTTGAGGCCAAATCCAGAAGAGCCTTGTATGACTTATTAGTTTGGATTTCTTTCTATAGGTGAAAGGGAACTATTATCATGTCACGTATGTGTCAGTCTGTTGTGGTTGCCTGCCCCCCCACCACAGGGTTTGAACCCAGAACCCTAGGAATGTTAGGCAAGCACTCTATTCCCCACCCCCAAGACATTTAGTAAGTACATGGCCTGCTCACATTGTGTGTGTGTGTAAGTATGAGTGTGTTAGATCACTCTCATGGCAGTGTGGAAAAGAGATTGGAAGTAGGTAAACCATTTGTAAGGATACTGCACTAAAAATGGTAGGGGCCTGATCTAAGTTAGTTACTGGGGGGAGTATAGACATTTAGGTGTTAGAATTTACAGTTTGGCTTAATCTGATCATTTTTTGCCTGTATGCTCTACATGGATCAGCAGTTAGAACAGTGCTCTGCTCCACGCATCTTGTACTATACAATCTGTGCCATCCTGGTCACCATCTTTATTTACCATAGCAGTGGAAGATAACTGGGATGACACATGCCAATTCTAAGCTTGGGCCTAGAAACTATATCACATCTACCTGCATCTCATTGTGTTATTTCTGCCTGTAAGGAAATATAGGCCCCAAAAGTGACCACGTGGAGAGGAGTGATCTGGCCAAGAGATTCTTTATTGCCAGGTGGGAGAGGGAGGGAGCAGAGAGAGCCAAGAGAGAGAGGGAGAGAGGGGCAGGGGCTTAAATACCCCTCAGTGGGACTCAGCATGATCTGATTGGTTAGGATCTTATGGTTCATGCTGATTGGAGGTTGGGGTAGAAGGAGGATTCAAGCTAGACTTGAGGCAGGACTGTGACCCTGGAAAACAGGAGCTTAAGGGTGCAGTAAGAACTGAAACCTATCGGTGCCATTATTGCCAACATTCCTCCCTTTTTTGTTTGTTAAGGAAGGGGGGCGTTGTGTTCGCTCTGGCTTCTTCGAGCTGGCAAGGGGCAGCGTAGGGGAAGGGAGGTTAGTTGGCAAACGGTGTTGGGGTGCTGAGCATACATTATTTAAGACCCAGATAGGAATATTAGGAGGAGCATAAAAAGATGTCTGTTCAGGGACTACCTACCTAGGGATCTAAATTCTGCAAAATCCTATAACTGCCAGGAAAGCTGTAAGCTATCTTATGGTATGGGGGTTGGGAAACAGAAGATTGGGTTGATGCATTTATGACCCAGGGAGTGAGTCTGTCCCTTTAAGGCCACACCTAGGTAGGTGACCTGTGGGAGGCAGGGGCTGTCAGGATTTAAATGTAACACTCTTGGATAAAAGAGAGCTTTAGCTCATTATTTTATATAAATTGACACTTTGAACCTTTTAAATGTTTGTACCATATTTAGATAAAGTATAACATAACACTGTTACAAGGTGGTCATTTAAGACACATAAGCAAATATGTAAATGAACTCTGATTTAGTAGTACATAAAGCTTGACAAGATCAGAAAACACAAATAATTTCTTTGATAAAATCTTTCTCTGTAACGGTTTTTTGTAGATGTTACTCAGAGCAGAATAATATTAAGATAACCTTGTTATTTCATAGACATAGAGAATTTGATTTTAGTTTGACATGACCCTAAAAATCTTTTAGGCAACTCTTAGATTATATTCAACTTTAACTTTATCACACACCGAAGCTTTTATTATACACTTTTCAAACGTACTCAGACCTTCATACAACATACTAAACCCTTTGATGGTTTGTTTTTATCCTTCCTATTTGAAACAATCTTTAGGACAAACGCCTTCTTTCCAAAATCCTTTCTCATCCTGTCCCAGCAGGGACACTGGAGTTTTAGGTACTATGAGGAAAGAGTGACAGAAGAGGAGGTCTCCCCAAGAGCAGGCCAGAGGCCAGGTAAACTAGTGTTCTAGGGCTGGCCAGATTTGCCCCAAACGAAATTTTGTCATTGGACTGGGGACCAGGAGAAAAAGGTGAAACAGAGAAACAGGCTCCACTGTCTAGGAGGAAAATGACCTTTTGTTTTTCTGCCATTATGGCTCCTCAACATTGATGCCAAGAAGTGGAGTGTGGACAGGAGGCTTGGACCCATCAATCCATAGAAGGTGGCACCTTGTCTTCCATCTGGTGACAGGGGCACTTAGACCTCCAGTGGTTACCCTTGTAGAGGGCAGGGTCCCGGTTGGGGGCAGGGCTGTCTCCTGGGCTGTCCCCCTTTAAGCATTCTCTGCAGAAGTGCCCCTCCTGTCCACCACAGTAGCAAATTCAGGATACAGGCCCCAGTCAGGTGGGGCCCTCTCTGAGAGCAGCATGAGGCCATGGTGTCTCTTATCTTTTTCTCTCCTGTTAGTAAGGTCCCGGACATACAGACATAGCCGTAAATATAGACATGGCTAGCTGTATTACTTGGTTCAATGACTTTCCCCTTCAGCCACAGTCTGAGTTTTTATGAATATCTGGGGCTGACTGTTAGAAATTTATCTTTGAGGAGACCCTCTCTCACCTGTGACTTTGAGTCCACTGTGGTATGCTTTCTGATAGGTTGTTGCTGTAAAGTAAAGTTGTTATTTTACATTGACACCTGACACTCTGGAGAGCAAATCTCTGAACTGTTCTGGGCCTCAGTTTCCTCGCTTGAAGAATGAGGGATCTGGTCTAGGTTAAACTACGTTTTTCTACTATGAGATGGCTGAAGTGATAATAATGCCACTTACCTTCTTTACCATTTTTTATTTTTTATTTTTTTTTAGTAATGCTGGGGAATTGAACCCAGGGCTTTGCACATGCTGGGCAGACATTCTCCCATTGAGCTACTTCCTCAGCCCCAAATATTATTAATATTATTTCTTACTTTGGCTGTACTGGGCCTGAACCCAGGACTTTATGTTTGTAAAGCAGCACTCTACTGCTTGAGCCATATAATCATTTCCAACCTGAGTGGCCTGGGCCAAACCCATTGCTTTTCTAATGAGAGAAATTTGTATAGGGGACCTCAGTTTACTTTTTTTTCTTTTTTTTTTTACTTTTATAGAAAAGGTCTAATTGGTGTATGGTATTATAATTTAAGGAACCCTGTGAAGGCCACTTCTCTTGGTCACCCAAGGCATACTGAGGCCAGGCCTCAGTACAAAGCTTCCAACATCTACCAGCCAGAAGACTGGAAGCTGCAGGTCCCATCTAGAAAGAACAAAACGTTAGGATCCTGTCTTTTAGCTAACAGCAGGCAGCCTCTTTAATAAAGGCTACTTTTTAACAAAGAAATCATTTGTAAAGTTAGAGAAGGGCATTCAGAGGGCATTTCAGGCCAATAACAGTGCCATACGGGACAACTAGTGTTAATATTTGGAGGGAAAAATTTATGCTGAGGCCAAAGGTATAGAAAATTCTAAATGAGAAATTTAGAGACCACAGTAATGTCTATTTAGTTATTTCTGGAACTATAACCTTTGCTAACAATTGACTTACAAGGGTCTGATGCACTGAGGTGTGAGGTGGGGCTAGGAGCAGAACTTGTGCAAGGTGCCACTCCCTCCACACACACCTGGGACAAATGACCCTGACTGCCTAGGCCTGATCCTGCGGCCTGTCACCCCTCCCCCTTTCCTGTGTACTCTTAGCGCATTTATTCTAGGGGAAGTGGTGGCGGGCCACAGCCATCGCCACATGTGGCTGGCGGCCCGGGATTTGCTGGGTCCTCTCTATGGATTTTCTTAGCTATGGCAGGTGTTTTTGCTGTGTCCAGAAGCCGGCATCCTGTGCACAGGTGTGCCTGTTTGCTTTCCCTCTTCTCCTTGTGGGGGCGGAGTTAGAGTGTAAGGTGGCAGCTGCAGGTTTTTGCAAGCACTTTTGTAAAGCAGCTGATTTAAAGTTATGTTAGACTGAGAGGCCTGGCAAACTAGTTGGAATAGCTTAAGTCATAAGATACCATGCTACAGGTTTTTCATGGGAGGCATGGTCCCAGTAAGCCCAGGGAAGGGAAGGCAGACAGAGACAAAGGACACGTGGGAGGAGATAGGTATGGTAAGCAGTGCAAGAAGTCTGTTTACATGGGGAAGGAGGAGGTTTGGAGAGGAATTGGCTGAATTAGAAACTGGTTTACAGGCTGATAGAATCTGCACAGGGGAACAGAAAGTGCAGAGGGAGGATTTGAAGTCAGAGAGCCGGATTTAGAAGGAGGTATGAAAAGGCTTGGACATAATGGAATCTCTCCCCATCGTCCCGATCGCTACAGTAGTTATATGTCCCATAAAAGGTTGGGATTTAAGGACCCAAAAAGGGGCCAGTGATTTTGGTTGTCTAAAGGATAAGTGGGCCAGATTTGAGTACAAAAGTGGATCAAATTTTTGGTTTTATATCTGGGATCAAACCCAAGGTGTCTAAATTATTGAGGCAGCATCTCAGTGGGGAGTCAGACGTCAGAGAAGACGTAGAGGCACCCATTATGAGGGACCCGGTACTGGAATGGGAGAGGAGGGTATTATGTACTGTGGAGCGTCCTCGCGCAGCACAAATATCCGAGAAAACTCAAAGCACACGTGACCCAGCCGTTGCTGAGTTCAGGTGGTTTGCAGGCCAGAGCCCGGCGGCTTGGATTACCTAGGCCTAGGTTTTGTAGGGTCATGGACCCTGTAAAATCCAAACCCTGTGGAAAAGGGGATCCCTCTACCGTCTGAGCTGCCCAGAGTAGCCCAAAGCATGGGAAGTGTTCTAAAACCCAGAGACACTGAAGGGAGGGACGGCAAAGGGAGCCCAAGAAGGGTAGGTGGACTCACCAAAGAATGTCTGGTGTTGAATGCGAGCGAGGGTGATTGGGAGAATGAGTCCTGGCCAGTCACGTCCTCAGGGTGGTCGTGGGGCGAGTCAGAATTGGGGCCCCACCAGGATTAGTGGGGAGCCTCCATCCGAGTCATGGCACCAAATGTAAGGAAATATAGGTCCCAAAAGTGACCACGAGGAGAGCAGTGATCTGGCCAAGAGATTCTTTATTGCCAGATGGGAGAGGGAGGGAGCAGAGAGAGCCAAGAGAGAGAGGGAGAGAGGGGCAGGGGCTTAAATACCCCTCAGTGGGACTCAGCATGATCTGATTGGTTAGGATCTTATGGTTCATGCTGATTGGAGGTTGGGGCAGAAGGAGGATTCAAGCTAGACTTGAGGCAGGACTGTGACCCTGGGAGGCAGGACTGTGACCCTGGAAAACAGGAGCTTAAGGGTGCAGTAAGAGCTGAAACCTATTGGCGCCATTATTGCCAACACTGCCTACAGCCCATTGGCCACAAGTAAACACATTTCCCCACCTAACTGAAAGAACACTTGGAAATTGGGGCAGGGGAGGGGGAGCAGATGGGATGTTGGATGAGTTCCTTTCTCCATCCCCCTCCCATTTCTGTCAGGGACTAGGGACTTAACTAAGTTTGTTTCTCTCACCTTCTCCCTCTTTCTTATCTTTCATGTTTTTGAGGCAAGGTCTTGCTTGCTGTGTAACTAGGCTGGCCTTGAATTTGTGATCCTCTTTCCTCAGCCTCCTAAGTGCTGGGATTACACCATCCCTAACAAGATGACTTATTTCTGAGTTTATTTCTAGTGATAGCAGTAGTATCAACCCCCTAAGATGACTGTGGAGATTAAATGCTATCATGACTGGAAAATGCCTAGTCTGGCACAAGAAAGATATTGGAGGGAAACTTCCAAGTTTGGTTTTGAGATTTTTAATCTATGGGTTATGTCACTGGAGGACATATGGGGGGCTCCCACAGCTTTCCAGTTTCTATGTAAAATCACAGGTCTTTGAGATCCACAAACACGAAAAGCATTTCAAGGTGTCTTTACAACAAGGATCTCACAGGGTGAAAGTTTCAGCAAGGATTTATTTTAGTATAGTAGAATAAAGTATAGACAAGGTGGGGAGGAGAGAAACATTTCCTGTGCCCCACCCAGGAAATGGGAGCAGACTCAAAAAGGTGGTCCCCAACTCTTAGTTTTAAAGTGGAGAGCCCTAGGGGTGGGGATGGGGTGTGGGGGGGAGTACACGTGGTCAAAGATAATGGGTCAGGTGGCTGAGATGGCTGATAAGAAGGTGTCACCCTGCCAAATCACACCCTGAATCAGAGACCATAGGATGCTTTAGAACTTCTCTTTCCTAGGCATAATTATTTCTCCACCCATCCAAGGGTCCTAGCGGTTGCTTAACATTTCAAAGAGGAAAGCAGAAGCAGGTAACTCCTCTTTGTCTCACTGTAACTTAGCATGGAAAAGACAGGAGAGGGCCTGCTGCTCTAGCTCTCCTTGTTCCAGAGTTTGGCCCTTTAAATACTGATTAAAATATAATTTCCCTGTCTCCTTACCTACCTATTCTGCTTTAGGTTATATCTTATTGGAGGATCATAACTAACAATTGAAAACAAAATGAAAAAAGAAATAGAATAGATCAGAGCACATGATAGAAGAGTCCATATTACTTCATCAGTCTGTTCTTTGAGTTATGTAGGAATTTATATGTGTGCCTTAGGTCAGGATATATAATGTATTTCTCATTGAATGTTGCAGTTAAAGTTTGAAAGCTGCTGGTCCAGTTCAAGCACATTCTCAGTGACTTGTGCACCAGAACAAATAAAATGCTACTTTGTTGTAATATGCTTTTTTGAAAGAGGCATTTTAAATTTCCATATTTTTTTTAATGTCTTTGAAAGAATTATCTTTAGTTTTGGAAAACTGAATTTTAGCTTTGCTGCCTTCTAACTGTGTGGCCTTTAGTAAGTTACTTGTGCTTTCTGCCTGTTTTCTCACTTTAAAAATGGTGAAAATAATAATACATATTTCCTAGGTTATTAGTTTTATATTAGTTGATATGTATAAAACTGTTTTGGAAACAGTCTGGTACATAGTAAACATTAGGTAAGTATTTGTGGATATTATGTGAAAGCGCAAATGCTATGCATGAAGATAGATTTGTTCAGTGCACTACACACATAGTCTGAACTCATTTTTCATTTGATTCTTTAGAAAATATTAAGTGCCAGTTGGCCCTTTACATGTCACCATACACACTTCTCTCTTCTTTGAACTTCTACTTTAAAGTGCTATCACTAAGATCTTTTCTCTTTTATGTACTTGTCATATTTCACTGTTTGCTTGGGAACCATGACTATTTATGTTCCATAGCAGTAAATACTATATAATGCATTCAAGCCTTGTATATATTAAACATGATAAAGTGTTCTCTAGTGTCATATTTGGCACTTAAAAATTTAGAAGACTTGCTGGGCACCCGTGGCTCATGTCTGTAATCCTAGCTACTTGGGAGGCTGAGATCTAGAGGATTATGGTTCATTGCCAGCCCAGGCAAATAGTTTGCAAGACCCCACCTCCAAAACAACCAGACAAAATGCACTGGAATGTGACTCAAGTGGTGGAGCGCCTACCTTTGGCCTGAAGAAACAAATGTCAAAGTTTTTTAAGATGTTAAGGTTGACTTCTCTTGCAATGAGAAACCAGTAGTAGTTAATGTTAGCAAACTGATTTGCAGTGGAAAAACAAAACAAAACAAAAAGACTTTGCCTTTTGCTGGTGAATAATGACTCCTCCATTTGGTAAGCCCATTGGCAATACTGAGTTGAAACCTGGATGACTGAGTTAATACTGGCTGCCTAGCAGAAGTAGATTTGTTGTATAATTTATGGTACGCACAGGTCTTTGGAGTAGTCTTTATTGTCATGACAGAACCTATCCATGCCTGAAGACTAATTTTTGTTGTTCTCATCTAGTTCCACCAGTGTGATTCTCATAACTGAAAGGGTAGCAAGCTGCTCTTAAATGCTTATATTTGGCTTTTGTTTTGACAAAAAAGCTGCATTAATCAAGAAGGAGTGTTAGAAGCCCAGAAATGTTTCAGTTAGTGATTTATTAATAGTTCAGAGGGTTTTTCCCCCTCCTATTAAAAACTGATTTAACCTCTGAAAAATGGGTCATATGTAAGATTTAAAACATTTCTTCAACTAGCCTCAAAAAAAGGTTTATTAATGCTTCCCTCTTATAAATTGCTGCTGCAGTTCATTTGTATCAGCCCTGCCCCTGTTGAGACAAATGTATTTCAGTTTGGTTTTCTATCTGACACAGTGAACATCTTAATTTTTATCGTTGGTAGACATCCACTGTTTAACAAGCCTGTATTATGTTTTTATGACTCACTGAAAAGTTGTGGTGTGATCCCCTGTATCCAGCTACTAGCACTTAAACTTGTAACTTTCAACGTATTGTTTTAAAACAAACTTCTAATTCTGGCTATTTTTCTTTTTGATTTTAGGCCTAAAATTGGAAGCTCTATTTATAAAACATTCTCCTATAAAAGTCACTAGTGTTGCTATTCTTTTGCTACCCCAAATATCATAACTGGGCCTGGGGGTGGGGAGAGCAGGAGCTGGCTGTTTTCACATGGTTAAGCAGAATGTGTGGGCCTGCCAGCCAGCAGAGGTGGAATCTGCTCTTTGCTTTCTTGGCATGTGCATCTGACTTTGCAAGCTCTGTTTAGGACTTTAGTTCTTGACCTTTTCTTGCTGTCATATGTAACATAGTCCATTGTTTTCACTGGTCCTTAAGATATGGAGGCTTATATTGTCCACATCTCTTACCCCCTTTGACAAGGTACATACTTCAGTCATCTGAATTAAAAGCCACTCTGTCATAAAAGGAGTTCTTCTAAATAACACAGTGGTATCATATACCTCAAGAACTGTAAAAGTGGCTGTGAGTTCTTTGTGTTTTAAATAGTCGAATCCCTACTTAAAATAAGCTGTATGCAATACTCAGAATGGTGCTGGCTTTTGTTCTTGAGTCTCAAATGCCTTCAACAGAATTCTTTTATTTAGTGAGATGGAGAAGACATAGTTCAGACTACTCCTTGGAGGTTTTCATTGGGGCTTTCTAGACTGCTGTATGGCTAACCCTTGGATTTACACCCTTGATAAAAGAAGCAGGAGAGATTTCTATTAATGTGACTTTTTCTAAGGGGAATAAGGTGAAATTCAGGAAAAGACAACAGGTTGACCATTTCCCTATTTCAGCTTTTGCTGTGTTTGAGGTGAAAATTAGCTTGTGAAGTGTGGAGAAATGGAACCATATACTGCTGGCTGAGAAGCTGTGTTTGCATCACTTTCATCTGAGAAACTGATGAGTCAGGGAAAAATTGGAGCAATGAGACAGTTCCACCTTCCTCTTTTCTGAAGGTGGTGGGGTAGTGGGAATAGAGAGGTCTGGGAGAAATTGAACCTTGAGAACCAGCTCTTAAGTGAAATTGAGCTCCAAATCCTTAGGACTCAGCTCCCTTTACTATTATTTGTTAACATCATTATTTAATTAGAATTTATATAAATAGCTACAATTTGTTGAGTACTACCTGTGCTAGGGAAAGTGCTAAGCATTTCAGAGTCATCATTTACTTAGTCATGAGTTAATACATTTAAAGTGACAGGCTAGTGTTTGTATAGAATAAGTGCTCAGTAAGTACTAGTGCTTATCATTCATCAGCAGATACTTATCAAATACTATGAGTTACATATCTTTAAGTGCACAGGATAAAATCCCTGCTTGTTGGGGGAGCAGACAGTAAGCAACAAATAAGAATGTTAGAGAGCGGTATGTTCTGTGAAGAAATGAAGCTGGGTGTGGTGGTACACTTTTATAATCCCAGCATTCTAGAGGTCGCAGCAGGATCTTAAGCTGGAGGCGGGCCTGGGCTACATAATGCAACCCTGTCTCAAAATTGCTGAAGTGGTAAAGCATCTACCTAGCAGGCACAAAGCCTTGAGCTCAAACCCAGTGCCATAAAAAAGAGGGTGAAGGATGGGGGAAGAAAGGGAGAGTGAAAGAGAAGAGAAGAAAGTGGTGTCCCAGAGTAGAGTGAATTGATATTTAGATTGGTTGAATAGGAAATTATCTCATTATTTGAACTGAGACCCATCTTATACGAAGGAGCCATACATTCTTCACAGTGATCTTTTGATTTTCTCGGTCTTCAGGTGAGAAAGCTGAAGCACAGGTGGTTAAGTAGAGAGATGATAGGGCCAGGCTGTGCAAACCCAGTCAGAAGGTGCAGGACTGTACTGTAACAGCTGAAGGAGCTGCAATATTTGTGCCACTGGTTTTTGAGTGAAGGGATTGAATGTGGTTGCAGCACAGGCAAAACACTGCTGGCCATTCAGAAAGTTGCGTGTAATTTCATGGACTCCCTTATTGTTAGATCCAAAATTTGTGCATGTAGGTGCATACAGTTTATTGAGACCCATAGGTTCAGGTTTTCAAATACATTGATGGATGCTGGAGGTGTGGCTTAAGTGGTAGAGCACCTGTCTAGTAAGCACAAAGCTCCAAGTTCAAACCCCAGTACTGCCAAAAAAATTTTTAAAAAATCAACTATCGATTGTTATGGTTATGATCTGCTGCTTTGTTTTAGAATTTTCTCATTTTTTTTCCCTTAAAATAGGGCCAGGCTGTTAGGACCAAGTTTCAGTAGACAGCTTTGCAATGGCCAGTAGGTGGTGGCAATTTTGATAGGTTGTGTGAGTGGGAAGTGGGCAAGAACTGGGTAGGAATCATCAGATACCTTATTTTGCAAGGTCTTCCAGCAAAGACCTTCCAGCAGGTGGAAGGCTATATTTGCTTAAATTATCTGCTTATCTCTACATGTTCATATATCTTAGGGCTTCATATCACGTAAGCATTTGTAAAAATAAATAATTTTGAATGAGTAACTTTGATCTGCAGAAAATGTGTATATTTCAATGACACAAACATGAGCATTTCCTGTCACTGTCTTTGAAACCTGAATACTTTCTAGATGGGTGCTCTACCACTCCAGCCACAACACCAGTCGTCATCGCCTCCCCCTCCTCCCTCCGCTCCACCCTGCCATCTTTTGAAAAAAAAAAAATTTTTTTTTTGTGGTACACAAAAAAATGTAGGGCCACGGACACTACGTCTTAAGCCCTGCTCTGCCAGCTGAAACCTGAATACTTTCAAAATTGCCTCTTCAGCACTTAAAAGAAATTGTTTCAGTGATAGCAATTGAAACCAAGAAGTTAAGCAACTTGTGGTTATGTCTGGTCTTTCAGTTTCATAGGATATGGTTTAGATCAAATACCTGTTTCAGCTGGAAGATAGATCATGTTATTACTGCATAGAAAAAGACTTCCAGGAATGCTTGCTTTATAGCCTGCTGTCTGAATGTTGGGAAGAGGTTCCTTTTGGGGAACATGTAGGTGAAAGAAAGTATGTCCATAGTAGAATAAGGCAGCTGTAACTACTCTGTATCATCTGTACTTGAAGAAGGGCTAAGATGGTAAAAATTACAATTGGAAAGGTTCTTTTAGTGTTTAGTTCATTAATCACACTATGAAATGGTATGATTATAAATGACATCTTAACAGTCCACATAGTTGTAATGAAATTTGACAGCTTTCATGAGATAGGAACCACTGATCCTGTTGTTCCACCAGGGGGTCCCATGATATGTAGGGTTGAAATTGTAGACTAGTAAATTGGTCCTGGAGTATGAAACAGGAAGGCTTACATATTAAATCTTCCCTTCTTTTGCTCTACGAGTAGGAGGTCTGAGTAGCGTATCTGTGTCTTTGTAGGGACTCTTCAGTGGCTCATGTATTTGTGAAGTTCAGACTTTGATCTTGAGTCCAGGTGCAGTTGAATTCAGAGTGTAAATAATGCTTTAAAAATTCATATTCTCTTTTTTTCTTGGAGACTCCACTTGGGAATCTCATTCTTGGATTTCACAAAGCAGTAGAGGTGAGACTCCTGATGAAGAGGCCCATTTAATCCACACACTGACCCTTTAGGCATTATTATCTTCCCTAGTGGCTCTGTTAAGATGACTGTTTTCAATGCTGAGATTCCCTCTGGCTGAAATTCCCTCTAGCTTAGGTCATGTGCATATCCCTAATCCAATCATTGAAAGTGGGTGCATGTGAAGCATTGGTGGGCCTGAGGCACATGTTCCATATAAGCCCCACCCAGTCTTGTAGCCAAGAGTGAGGGAAAGGGAGCTATTAGAGAAAATTGGGCAATCACCTGATAAAGAGCCTTGATGGTAGAGAGGCAGTCTGCTACATGCCTGGAAAGCCCATATGACAGGGCTGTGGGCTAAGTCCAGCCCATTAACTCTTTTCAGGGGTCCACATTTCTCATGTGAATGAGCCTCTTGTTTCCTGGGAATGTGATTGACTCTGGTTCTGGCTAGTCCATGGACCAGACTCATGCTAAACTGACCAGTCTGCCCTAATTAAACATTAGAAGGTGGGCATTATCTTTTTTTTTGGGGGGGGGGCATAGGGGTGGAGTGTGTTTGAGGTCTGTCTTTTGAAAAAAAAATTGAAGAAATTTAGATAAAATTGAAAGGTGTCCTTTAGATTAATCTCTTTTTTGCTTCCTCATTCTATCATTAAATAATACTTTGGTGAAGTCCTTGGACTTAGAGTGAAACAAATGATCTCTTGCTCTGTTATTTTTTATCCATACCCCTTGGTGGTTTGGTTTTTTTTTTTCTTTTTTCTTTTTGGGTGGCACTGGGGTTTGAACTCAGGGCCTCATGCTTGCTAGGCAGGCACTCTGCCGCTTGAGCCACTGCACCAGTCCTGTGTTTGTGATGGGTTTTTTTCAAGATAGGGTCTCTAGAACTGTTTGCCCATGCTAGCTTCAAAGTGCAATCCTCCTGATCTCTGCCTCCTGAGGATTATAGATGTGAGCCACCGGCACCTGGCTTTTTTCTTAAATATAATGTTTTATGTGTTTTGTTAAAGTTTTTTTTTGAGGAAGTTGAATTAGTTGGCAGATATTACAAGAAGATGTTGAGAAATATGTACTGCCAGAATAAATTGACTTCTTTTTTTAAAAAGTCAGATTGATTTTATATATATAAATTTTTTGCATATCCTTTGATCCATTGGTTTCTTTTCTAGGAATTTATTCTCAGGAAATAATTGTTAATGTGAATTTTAGTCGTATTTTCTATTTATTATTCTGGTATTGTTTATAATAGTGAACTATAGGAAGCAAGGTAAGTGTCTAACAATAAGAGATTAAATTGACTAAAATTATGGTATTCTTGTTCAGTGGAAGACTTACCTGGCTGTTTAAAATGTTTTAACACAGAGACTGTCAATCTTTTTGCCCTCTTCTGAAGTGTAGAACCAGATTTTTGACAGATTGAATAGTAGGGTATTGTCTTTGGGTTACATGAAATAGCTGGAGCTGTTACTGGTGATACCAAAACTACCAGTAAATTGGTGCTCTTTTATTAGGGAAAGACTTTTATGAAAAGTGTTGAGTGGAAAAGGTTGCAAAATAAGATTTACTATATGACTTTTCTGCTGAGAAAAGTTTAATGTGCATAGCTTGTACATTTAATGTCTTACGTGTGCCATCCGCACTGCTTATACAAAGGACTGAACGAAATTAAAATATTAATTGGAGTGGTGAGATTACTCATTGACTTTTTTTTTTTTCCTTTATGCTTCTGTATATTTTCCAAATGTTACAAAATAACCATGCAATGCTTTTGAATTTGGCAGCAGGAAAGAAAGCCTTAGTGGCCTCACTTTTCTGACAATGTTACTCATGTGGTGAAAGCAGGAATTCTTTCATTGTAGAGGTTTTTCTGTTCCTCTTCTTTTCCTGTCTGCAATGCATTAGCATTCATCTTTCATCATGGGCCTCTAGGAAAAGGCTGATAAATGTGGTCTTAATGGATTTAGAATTTTAGAAATTGGTAAACATTAAGAAATTGATTATCTGCCACGTGATGAACTTGAGACTTAGAGGCCATGTGTCTCCAGAAACCCCATCTGTACATTTGTGGTCATTCAGGTGCCCGTTTAAGATATTTGGAGGCAGTCATTTATCATCTTTGTATTGGGTTACTTCCTCTCTTTTGAATCATTTCACAATTTCCTTTCTTGCTCTTTTCTTAGATGTAAAAATCTAATCTTATCTCCAGTTAACTATTTTTCAGCTGAACTCCTAACAAAGTGACTAAAAAGTGAACAGTTGATGTGGCAATTGGATGTTTGCGGACTAATGAGCTATAATCAGGTAAACCTCCAGGGCAGCAGATATCCATAATGCTACCTGGAAGCACAGAAGTGGTGCCTAATCAGTAGTTTGCTTCAGTGGGATCTAATGAGGTGCCATCCGAAGAAGAAAACAAGCTGCAAGCAGAAATCCAGAGATGAAGAGTGTAGCAAGCTTGCCATTTTTATTACAGTATCATAGAGCACAACCCACATCAGCCTCTAGTTTTAAACAGAGAAAATCATTGGGAAAGCCAGTGCAAAAAAATGATAAGAGTGGCCCACCTAGAAATCTGATGCCTCTTTGTATGTAAGTAGGTAGTCAGACCTGCTTATAACAATAGTGATAGCAAAAAAAAATTTCAGCTGTGTGTCAGTGAAATGATAAGTCTCTTTTTTTGGTTGAGTCATGCAGAATGTAGCTCAGTTCTAACACCCAGAGACCAAAAATACTTCATTATTTGTTTTGGAAAGTTTATAGTGGTATGTGTGTTTCCTTGGTTGTATCAAGCAAATAATATTTGATCTAGCCAGCCCACATTGGCCTCAGGCTTCAGGCCTCAAATGGGTATGTGTTCTCAGTAGTTTATAGTCATGTGCCCCTTAACAAAGGGGATATGTTCTGAGAAATGTTTTGTTAGTATGTGAACACTATAGTGTACACTATAGTATAGTGTCTACACCTGGATGGGATAGGTCAGTTGATCTATGTCACTTCTTAATGCAGTCAAGGGACATGGTAAACATGAGATGTATGAGGGTACTGCCAGTGTCACATAGCACACTGTTTATAGTAAGCTTTTTTTTTTGCGATAGTGGAATTTGAACATAGGGCTTCATGCTTGCTAGGCATGCACTCTTACCACCTGAGCCATTCTGCCAACCCTTCCCCTGGTTTTTTGAGACATGGTCTGGTCTCACTATGTAGTCTATGCTGGCCTCAAACTCTCAATCCCCCTGCCTCTGCCTCCTGAGTGCTGGGATTATAGGAGTGTGCCACCATGCACCTGGCAACTTTTTAAAAAACTATAAGTAGGAGTGCATGTTAAAATAATGATAGAAAGCATAATAATAAACCAGTAACATATTATCAAATATGTACTGTATGTAATTGTATGTGCCATACTTTTATATATACTGGCAGTGCTGTAGGTTTGTTTACACCAGCATCACTACAAACCTGTGAGTAATGTGTTGCTTCACAACCTTAGGATGGCTGTGGTGTCACTAGGTGATAGGAATACTTCAGGTCCTTTATAATCTGGGACCACTGTTGTGTATGTGGTCCATTATTGATTGAAACATCATTATGCAGTGCATGACTGTATTTGAGGTGTGTAAGGTAATGAATAGTGAGAACACTTTAAAAAGAAATTGTTCTGGTCTTAGTCATGTGATTTAAGATTATTTTACAGAGTGATTGAGTTGTGAGTCTTCCAGTTAGCTGGGATTAAAGACGTGAGTTACTGAGCTCAGCCTCCTTTCACACTTTTGAAATTAGTTGGTGTAGAAAGTCTTAGCTGCTGTTTTAGCTTGCTGCTGTAGAACATTTTAGATCAAAAAGTCTTTTACATTACAGTTTTTTGGCAGCACTGGGGTTTGAACTTAGGGTTTCACATTTGCTAGGCAGGAGCTCTACTGCTTGAGCCCATTAAACCCTCAAAAAGTTTTTCAAAAAGCTTGAAAATAGAAGCAGATGAGTGTTGTTTGCTTTGACAGAGGGAATAATTTTCTCTTCTGAGTAGCTCTAGGTAAGACCTAATCTCCAAAAATGACCTTTTAAGTTCCAAGTGACAGTAGTGACTGTGCACTTAAGGCACTCCTCATTGTTTTTGTAAATTTCTAGAAGTTTGCAATTGGACTCTACCCATCTTCCATCTTTTTCTCAGGTGACTGAGAATCTGCACTTCCAGGTGGAATCAAAAGGTGCTTGTGGTCTTGTCTTGAAACTCCCTAGGATGACTTTTGCTAGAATGGCTGCTTCAAGTAGAAAAACTGAGGAGTTCATGTACTCATGTTTTCTCGTCTGTGGGTGTTTGGCATATACATTAAGAAGTAAAAACATGTACTCAGCTAGCTCTATAAACTGCTTATTAGATAAAAGTTGAAAAGATGGGATTTTTTTGTAGCTAATATATAGAAACTCAAATATTGGTCAGTGGCTTTTTGCTACTGAATAGACTCAAAATGGGAACAGAATGGAAGAGAGGATTGTTTTGTTCCCTTCTGTCAAGGATGTCTCAGAGCAAATTTCAGGTGCCTTGCTGACACTGTGTTTTGATGCTAGCATTTGCCTTCTGGTTTTTAGTTCCTCATTTCCCATGGCTGTTACTTAGGTGACAGGCTCCCTACCAGCAGCCAACACAGTATTCTGAGCAGCCTTTCTGACCCAACCAGCTGCAGCAAAGAGCCAACTTGCTTTAGTCTGTTTGCCATATGTCAGGGCCTGTTGCTGACCCTGCTAAGATGAAAACTAAGATGACTAAGGAAAAGAAAATTTGCAGAATCAGTGGTATCCATTACCTCTTGTTTGGATTGGAGTGGCCTGCTTTCTCCCTTTGGGTGTGATTCTGATAGGTAGGACAGGAAGAAGCATGATAATCAGTCACTAAGGAGGCAAAGTAAAGTACCTGTCTTGAGAAGAATTGCAAATTTAGAACTTCAGCTTCTTTTCCAAAAAGATAGTCCCAGGATATTAGACCTTGAAGACTAATCCAGACCCCTGGCTTTAATGTTGGGGTCACAGAAACTTGGAGAGACGAAATGACTTGCTCAAGGGCACATTTTGTTTAGGGAGATCCCAGACAAGAACCCAAGGCTTCTTGGGAGTTTATTCTTTACATATTGATATTCTTTACATATCAGTAGCTCAGAAGTACTCTTAGGTATTGATAAGTATGTTCTCTTCTTGGCATCATGTCCTTGGTGGGGGTTGGGGGTGGTGTGTATCCTTGTACATATCATAGCAGAGAACCACATTGAGGCCAGTGATGCAGAGTGCACAGTTTGGAGTCGGACTGTCTGGATTTGAATTCTTTTTCCTTCTTAGACTGGCTGTGTGACCTCAGGCCAACTCCCTTAAAATCTATATTTACTTCCTTTCTCTATAAATGAAGATTATCTTCTTTATAGAGCTGCAGTGAATTAAATGTGACAGTTCATGTCAATCCACTTTATAAACATAATGATTTTAAGAATATTGTTACTAATATGGACCAACCATATTGGCCGTCTCCTTTCTTCTTTCCATTTCCCATTTATGGTCAGTGAAAGATCAAAGTAAGACCTAGCCAGGCACAGTAGCTCATGCTATAATCCCAGCTACTTGGGAGGCAGAGATCAGGGAGATCAGGATGATTGTAGTTTGAGGCCATTCTGGGCAAAAAGTTCATGAGCTGGGCATGCACAGTTATGTGGGAAGCATAAATAGGAGGATCACCATCCAGGCCATCCATAAATGTTAGATCCTGTCTGAAAAATACCAAAAAAAAGGTTAGGAGTGTGGTTTAACTCAAGACCCTGACTTTGGACCCTAGAACTGCAAAAAAAACCCAAAAAAGACTTACCTTCTGTGAAACGTTTTCATGGGAAATCTGGCAGGCTGGGTTTATTTTCTATCCCACTGCTCAGTAGTTAAGAAACCTCTGTTTCCTAGTCTTTAAAAGCTGTAACAATCTGTTTCTCAGGCTTATTGTGAGGCTTGAAGGTAATTGATATGCAGGGAGTGGCCCCAGGCCTGACAAATACTGGTTTCTCTTCCTCAGGTCCACTCTACCTTTCTTTGTATACTAGCAGTTCCTACTTCTCTCCCCTTTTCTTATCTCCATTTGCACTAATTCTCAGTGTGGTTGACCCTCCCTGGTGGTTCTGTTCTTTAAGAGGTGGTTCTGTTTCAGCAGTTGAGAGTGAATCTCTAGAACATAGAGGCTTGCTTAGTTGTCACTTTATGGCACTGCCTAAGAGATAGTACCTTCCTGATCCCACTGGGGAGCTAGAGCATCCCTAGGGACTGCAGCCTCTGGGATTGCCCTTGGAACACTGGTGCCTGCCATAGCCTGGGGCCTAGCAGGTGCCAAGCCTATCCCAAGGAACAGCAGCCATGGCTGGTTGGTATATAGGAGGAGGAAGTCTGCAGGCTGATGTGCCCAGTAGGGAGGGAAGGAGGCAGAAGCAGCTGGAGCTGAGATTGAGGAAGACAATCTTGGTCCAGCATAAGCTGAGCAGAGCTACTGTCTGGTAAATACCCAAAGCTCTAACTTCTTAGAAATAGGTTTCCCCAGTTTGTGTGTATATGTGGCTTTTTTTTTTCTTTTTTACACTCCTTTTCTTCCCTTTGTTTTCTTCTTACTCCTCTGTCCTTGGTTCCATTCAACTCATTTGTGCCACTTCGATGAAGGAGAGAAGCCACTTATCATGAGAACATACCTGAAATGTTACAGCAGATCTGGGCTGAGCTATCTACTGTTGCTAGGATAAGGGAAGCTTGCTTGATTCTGTCACCAGCTTTGTGATGGCAATATTATAGAGGTTAATATTTACTAAATGCTTTCTATGAACCAGGTATTGAGCAGAGCATTTTACATGAATTATCTCATTCCTCCTGCTTAATAGCCCTTTGAGATAAAGCAGGATGACCTGTTGATAGGTACAGTTAGTTGGTGTCATCACCATGATTCAAATTCAGGTTTGTCTGAGCTCATTCTCTTAATTACTGACCTGTTTTCTCTCTAGCTCCTTGACTTCAGTGTTCCTCCATTTAGTTTACTGTAATTGAGGCTGATTACTTCACAGAGCTATGTTTATATGTAGCTACTATAATGTACTAACAAATGTAAAGTTATACTCATTAAAAATGATGCTGTTATTTTTGAAAATTCTGGTGCCTGGATTGTGCTCAGGCTCTCTGCAGACGTGTCAGTGAGAGAGGAGGAGAACCACCTGGGAAAGCAGTGTAATTGCATAGAAAGCTAGAGATCTTGTCTTTAGCAAACCTATAGAGCTGGACTAAGTAGAAAGGGAAAAGAGTCTAGAACTGGCTAAAAGTCAGTCTCAGGTTAGGGACAGGATGTGACTAATAATTTAAAGTGCTCATCAGGTACAGCAGATACTCACTTTGATTGGAGACCAGTCATAAGTAAATCCTGTTCTGTGGAGAGTCTGATCCTCCAGGTGTTTCAGGGTAGTGGTGGTTTTGAGTAGGGTCAGTTCTGTGGTGTGAGACTGTCTTTGAATGTTTCAAGGCAGGAGCAGGAGTCCTCGCTGAGCTTGGGGAAACTGAGGCCTGGAGTCCATTGTTCAGATGGGACAACCTAAGACTTCCAACAGACTAACCAGGCTAACCATTACTTGGCTGTTGCTAATGGATCATATCAAGTGGGTTTTTTGGGGGAGGTAGGCAGTGTGTGCTGGGCACCCTTTATCTTCATTTCCTTACTGAATCTTTACAACAGCTGTGAGGCGGATACTATTTTGCAGATTTAGAAAATTGAGGTTTCCATCAGAGTTAATTAGCCATTTGCAGAACTGGGCTTCAGTTCAGAGCTGGATTTTTAACCATGCCTGCAGAATGAAACATTACAGGCACAGGGGCAGCTGGACTAGTTCTAGTCCACACCTCTGGTGGGGCTGAGCCCAGGGCATCCTGCCTGCCAGGATCATGGCGGTAGCATTGGCCCTGGCCCAGGAAGGACAGCGGGTAGGGCATCCTTCTGGAGCACTGGGCACCAAACCACTTGTTTTTTTTCTGGTGGCTCATAGTTAAGATTTGTGGTTCTGGGATTCCTGGGGTGTCATTCCAGAACTGAAGATCCATCCCTAGATGTGCTTTCACAGGGTGCTTTGCTGGAGGTGGACTCAGTAGCACAGATCATGGTTTCTTGAGCCAGATATACCAAGTGCTATAATCTTGGGTAATTTATCTTGAGCCTCCGTTTCTATATCTTTAAATTGGGTTATGATGTGGCATGTATGCCAGTTAACATTCTAAAGTATGTAGCATATTGTTTTGACAACATAGCAAGTGCTCAGTAATTGATGTCTGTTTTTATCTATTAGCCAATAGCCAGAGAGTCCACCAAGACCATCCACTTTAAAAGACTTGAAGTGCTGCCAGTCTGGGACACAGACCGGCCACAGTGGCTGGGCCTGGGGAAACCTCTGGGAGAAAAGTATTTTCCCAGGGAAAGGGATAGACAAAGAGGAAGGAGACCCTTGAGCAGTAATTAGGGAGCCTGTGGGGGTATTTCAAAGAAAGGAACCAGAATGGAAGGATCTGACCTTCTGACACTTGCTGATTGATCATCTGTAGGCATTGATTTTTCCCCTCCTTTTCTCATCTTCTGGGCATATTTTAAAAGCCTTTGTGTTTTAATGAACCACAGCTGGTTCTGCTGTGTCAGGTCATCAAAAGACAAAAGATGCTCTTACATGGAAGGCTGCTGGAAGTAAGTGGGATTTAGGTCTCTTTGGGAGTGCTGTCTGTTCTGTCCCTACCTACAGGCCTTGGTGCCAGGCTTTGGAGGAAGTTGCTCTAGTGAAGTATCTGTCCAGTGGGGTTAGGGGCGGGGATAAGTTGCCTGGTTAGGTGGGTCCTATGGAGGCCCGGAAATCCTCTTATTTTACTGGGTGTGCCTCCCTCAGCAGCAGGAGCTGAGCAGCAAACCCTGGTGAGTCAGCAAGCCTGAGAATTAGTTGCCAATCTGAGCATGTGGGGTTTGTGTAAGTTTGGGCCTTTTGTTTCTTTCAGCATTCTAGTCTTTAGAAACACAAATCTGGAGACCAGACCTTCCACATGGTACAGTCCTTCTTGTTTTGAGATAATTCTGCTCTGAGCAGTTGCTTCTCTTTGTATGATGGTCTTCCAAGAATTAACCCTTTGCCTCTTGAAATCTGAATAGGTTGTGCTTACGGCTTACTATTTATACTCTAAAAGCATGAGAAGACTGTAAAACAGGCAAACAAAAAGCCAAAAAACAAAAACAAAAACAAAAACCTTAACCTGGGTCTGTCATTTGCATACCAAAAATCTTTCTTTGTGTTTTTTGAAGCAGATGAGAACTGTAGATCTTTTGAGGGCATGTATGGGCATGTTTTTTTTTTTGTCATGTATTCTCTGAGGGTGGAGAATAGGACACGCCCTGATATGATGAGTCTACGGTAACTACTGGAATGATTCTGGCTTCATTTAAAATTTTTGCAGTCAGAGTTTACCCAACTTAGAATTCTTCTTAAAGAATAAGTCCCAGTTTACCCAGGCTCTATTTAGAGGAACTTGAATATTTTAGGGAAAGTGTAAACCTTCAGCCTTTCATAATAACCACCCTTTTGCCTCACTGCCAAACTACTGAGCTTTGAATTTGCATCATGAAAGCGCACAAAAACTTCCTACAATTGGGGAGGTCCGTGTGGAACTGACCTTGATTTGTCTGGTGTCTGCTTTTCCTGCTATGCTTCTGGCTGCCTAGTCCACATTTCTATTAACAGTGTGATTTCAGTGGCTGCCTTTATTCTTACAGCTGGCAAAATTTTGTGAGTACTAAATTATAAATGGACTTTCTAGCAAACATTCGTCGAAGGTAAGAACAAGTCCTGAATAAACAGCCCTTTGGCTCAGAAATTTCTAGCAGTTTTGTTTGGTCAGTACTATAGATTGAACTCACTTGCTAGGCAAGTGCTCTATGGTTTGAGCCACATCTCCAGTCCCTTTCATTTTTAATTTGTGTTCCAGATAGGATCTCCAGCTTACTTTGCCTAACTGACCTTGGGATCACCATCCTCAGGTCTCCTTCTGAGGAGATAAAATAAAATTGCCATGCCTAGCTTTCTAGCAATTAATCAATAACTAAGTATAACAATTAAGAAACCACCATGATGACTTTGTTATGTATCAATGCAATCTTTTTCATCTGCCAAGTTATCCTTTCTTTTAAAATGGAAACATACCATGAAACACTGAGCCTAATGTTACAGTGAACAAAAGGAAGCCATTTAGACCTGGACCCTTCCCCCTTGAAGGCGACTTACTGGAAACATCCCACCTTTAGCCTTTACTAGAAACTCCCCATATGGCTTAGAACACCTGACCCGCCTTAAGCCATTGAGGATTTTCCCAACCATTGACCTTCTTGGGACTTCTCCACTAACCTTATATCTACCTACAGTCTGTAAGAGACTTGGGGCTCTAGCTCTCTTGCTTGGGAACCCCTCCACAGGACCACTCTCCACAGTAAACTCAGTGCTGGCGGTGAGCTGTCTTCCTGCCTATCCATTTTGTGCCTCTTTCACCTGACAATGCCATTTAGTGTGAACTTGGCTTGCATTCTAGTACATCTCGATATAGTGGGCGGGTGAAAATGGTCTTTCTGACCATTTTCAGGAAACTGCTTGCAATATCAGCTTGGTGGATGGTTTCTGTAGGTTGGTAGAGTAGAGCAGAGAAAGGACATTATACTTGCTGTATGGGATAGGATCAGGAAGGAATCTGGAGAGATCAGATAATTTCACTCTGCCATTTGCCTAGGCTGCTGCTTTGTAGTCTTGGTACTGCAAATCCTTTACCTTATCATTAGGCTATTATGAGACTACAGGTGCCCTGGAAATGGACAACCCTTCTCCCTATTTATCTTTCTCAGTTTTCCTCCCCTTCCCTTCCCTCCCTTCTCCTCCTCTCCCATCCCTTCTCCCCTCCCTTCTTTACAGTGGTACTGGGGTTTGAACTTAGGGCTTCCTGCTTGCTAGTCAGGTGCTCCACCACTTGAGCCACACCTTCAGCCCTTTTGTCTTTGGTTATTTTTATTTTTATTTAATTTTTATTGTTTATACATTTATTCATATGTGTATACATTGTTTGGGCCATCTCTCCCCCCTGCCTCTCACTACCTTCTGGTTATTTTTGAGATAGGGTCTTGCTTTGTGCCCAGGCCTCTGATCCTCCTATTTTAACACCCATTCTCCCCTCTTGATGAGATGACAAGCATGTACCATCACACCCAACTTTTTGTTGTTGTTGTTGTTGAAATGGGGTCTCACCCGGGCTGATCTCAAATCATGATCATCCCATCTCAGCCTTCCAAGTGGCTATGATTATAGTCATGAGCCACCAGCATCCAGCTCTGTTCCTCCTTCGGAAAGTGTGGGCATTAGAAACTAGAAGATGGACCTTATATTTGCACCTTCTGGCATAATTCAGGTCCAAATCACTTTCTTACGTGATGGCAAGTTGGCAAGACAGATTTCCTCTAGAATGTTTCTGTCAGAAAACTGGTCTGTCAGGAAACTGGTCTTTGCATTCTGCACATGAATTAATCTCTTGTAATTTATGCTGCACTATTAAGAATTCTAGGAATTTTCTGTATGGTTTCTCTGTATGTGCCCTCACTATTGCATTTTCCAGGGGAAATTACAGAGTTGGCTTACAAGGGAGATGATGGTGGATTTAGGGTATCTTCCCTGACTCATTGCTGGCTCACTAAAATAAGAGTGGTTACTGGTATGCAGTTCCTAGAGGGCAGTATCCATACTCCATGCCCCTCGGGGTCCAGAGGTGACTGCTTTCTAATTTCTTTCCAGGTTGGCTGGCTCCTCTGGCTGATGGCATGTTGAGGTATATGGGTCAGTTGCAGCGAGGGCATCTGATCCAGAGAGGGCCACTCTAGAGGTCAGGCTATCATCACCATGGGCCAGTGTGTTACCAAGTGCAAGAATCCTTCATCAACCTTGGGCAGCAAGAATGGAGACCGGGACCCCAGCAGCAAGTCACACAGCAGGCGAGGGGCAGGCCATCGTGAGGAACAGGCGCCACCCTGTGGCAAGCCAGGTGGGGATATCCTCATCAATGGAACCAAGAAGGCAGAGGCTGCCACTGAGGCCTGTCAACTGCCAACCTCCTCAGGAGATGCTGGGAGGGAGTCCAAGTCCAATGCAGAGGAGTCTTCCTTGCAGAGGTTAGAAGAACTGTTCAGGCGCTACAAGGACGAGCGGGAGGATGCAATTTTGGAGGAAGGCATGGAGCGTTTTTGCAATGACCTATGTGTTGACCCTACGGAATTTCGAGTGCTGCTTTTGGCTTGGAAGTTCCAGGCTGCTACCATGTGCAAATTCACCAGGTTAGTTACAAATTATTTATGTCAGCAGGTGAGAAGAGGAGTCAAGAGCAATATTGGGCAGTGGTGCTAGGTAAGATAGAACTGGGTTGGCTTTACAGGGTTTGGAGTAAGTGGTTTTGTTTTTGGTGGTGGTGTTGGTTCCCCCCCTTTCTGACCATTTTCTCCAAAGCTTAAATGTTCTAAGTTTTGGTTCTGATCCAGAGAACCCCCCTCCCACCACCAGATTCTCCTGAGGCCTTAATAACTAGATGCCTGGCGCTATGGTAGACCTAATGAATAGGAATTCTCGGGGGTAAGGCTCAGTCATTTATATTATGATAGCTTCCTGTTTTTGATATTGTACACCCATGTTTCTTTTCACAGAATAAAACCTTTGCCTAATTTATGGGTCAAATGCATATCATTGCTTGTAACTGGGCCGTGGCCCTTTGCCTGAAGTTAAATGAAGACTAATCCAGTGAGCCCTGTTACTGAGTTGTTGCTCAGCTCCACTGCTATCTTAGACCTTTTCTTTTACCCCTTTACTTGTGAACTTACTCACTTAATGTTCCTTGCATACCTTTCATGTTCCAAGCATTTAAGTGCCAATGCAATGAGCGCCTCTGGGGATATGCCTTTTATCACTCCATGAAGCCATTTGTCCCTTCTAGTTATGACATACTGCCTTTATCCAGACCTACGTGCAATAAGGACTGCTAACCCCAGTTATCAAGTAGTAGGTATACATATTGTCACAGTCATGCATACCTATACAAGTTGTTTGTGGGCGAGGACACGGCAAAGTCACTTGCAGGGTGTGGTTTGCAGAGCACAAGGTTATGAAAAAGAACCAACTTTGAAACCCAGACAAACAGGCTGTAGTTTATGTGGCCTCCCGGCCAGATGTCTTACTTCTTAAGCGGTCCCTGAGATATTATGATTGATATTATCAGTGTGAGACTGTGTTGTGAGCTGAAAGTGCAGTACAGATGTTAAAGATACATATGCAGCCAGGTGTGGTGGTATAAACCTGTATTCCCAGCATTTGAGAGACATGAGGATCAAGGATTCCAGGGCAACCTGGACTACATAGCAAGACCTCTCAAAAAACAACAAAAAAATACATTTGCAATTTTTTTTTTTTAAATAAAAGAGTTCTTTATTTCTTTTTTTTGTGGTACTGAGGTTTGACCTCAGGGCCTACACCTTGAGTGGCTCCACCAGCCCTTTTCTGTGATGGGTTTTTCAAGGTACGGTCTCCTGAATTATTTGCCTAGGCTGGCTTCAAACCGTGAACCTCCTGATCTCTCCTGAGCAGATAGATTACAGGCATGAGCCACTGGTGCCCAGAACTTCAATCTCTGATGGCAGAATTACCCAGGTTCATCCAGAATTGGCTTCAAAAGTCTCCCTTGGTAGTCATCAGAAATATACCCCAAACTATAGATAACCAAAAGCAGGAAGTCTCTCCATCTGAGAGTGTACAGCTTCATCACTATTTCAAAGTGGGAAACAATAGGCCAAAGAGCAGGAGACTTGAATTTAGCTTTGGGAAATCTAAATGATATCATTTGCTTACCATGTGCCAGGCATAATTAACTAGAAGCAGTAAGCGTCTATTAACTAGTTGAATCTTCACCAAAACTTCACCAAAATCCTATGAAGGTGGGAGTCTCATTTTGTGACAGATGAGGAAATAGAACTAGACTATTTAGTAGAAGAGTCAGAATTTCAGTCCAGGCCCCCAGCCCTCATATTCATTTTTAAAATTTATCTATCTGCTTGTGGTACTGGGTTTTGAACTCAAGGCTTCATGCTTGCTAGGCAGGTGCTGCCCTGCCAGCTCAAAGTCATATTCTTTATCACTGTACTATATTGCCTTTCAGTAAAACTCTTTTATAATTATTAATTAATGTGCCTTTTCCTTCCTGTTGTAGGAAGGAGTTTTTTGATGGCTGCAAAGCAATAAGTGCAGACAGCATTGATGGGATCTGTGCACGGTTCCCTAGCCTTTTAACAGAAGCCAAACAAGAGGATAAATTCAAGGATCTCTACCGGTTTACATTTCAGTTTGGCCTGGACTCTGAAGAAGGGCAGCGGTCACTGCATCGGGAAATAGCCATTGCCCTGTGGAAACTAGTCTTTACCCAGAACAATCCTCCAGTATTGGACCAATGGCTAAACTTCTTAACAGAGAACCCCTCGGGGATCAAGGGCATCTCCCGGGACACTTGGAACATGTTCCTTAACTTCACTCAGGTGATTGGTCCTGACCTCAGCAACTACAGTGAAGATGAGGCCTGGCCAAGTCTCTTTGATACCTTTGTGGAGTGGGAAATGGAGCGAAGGAAAAGAGAAGGGGAAGGGAGAGGTGCACTCAGCTCAGGGCCTGAGGGCTTATGTCCTGAGGAGCAGACATAGTGGCTTTGTCCCAGGAGCAGCAGTGAGGATCTGCCCACTGCCCTGCAGCCAAGTGAGGAATTGGACCTTTCTGGAAATTACTGAAGATCCGGATATTTTCTACTTTACACCTTTCTCTGCCTTGTATCTGAAAGGGCTCTAAAATGCTGTATCATGTTTTAGGCACTTTCTTCATTTTTTTAAATTTTGTTTATTTCTTTTTTTGGGAGGGAATCCCCCAAAATATTTGAACCTGGCTACATGTTGTGTATCTTTTTTTGAAGCCTTCAGATAGAATAAGCCTGCCATTTCTTGCACAAATTTAGATTTTGTTTTGCTTTGTTTTTGTGGGGGAGGGTATAGATCGGGTGGGGGGATGGGACTGTTAGGTTGAATTAACATTACAAAATGATACAGTGCCAGATCTCAGTTTTGCATATTGTTTTTCAGGGCAGGTCTGTACTGTGTGTAGTGTGTTTACATGGTTGAATTTAGGTTGTAATAATTATTTTTAAAGATTTACAGATTTGAATAGCAGTGTTAACTGTTAACCACATTGCATTAATTCCCAGATGATTTAGTACTCTTGGAGAGCCAAGGCCAGTCAAGAGCATTTGCAGTCTGGTGACGACCCCTTTTGAAGCTAATTTATCCAAAATCCTTATTTTCCTCACTTCTTGCTCATTCCTTCTCTGACCTATTGCATTTCATGTTGAGTTTATCTGTCAACATGCTGTACCTGTCAGTCAAGTGAGCGGTTTTGCTTTTTTTTTTTTAAACTTTCTTTTTTAAGAACACATTGTATTGAGAACCACTTAAGTTTTGAATGCAGAGAAAGCAGTGCTACCTCAGTTTTGCTGGAAGTAGACTTCTTTGATAGTTTTCTTTCTTTGATGAAGTTTCTGTATTTTCATGTTATAAGTGGAAATACTTTTTAAAAAAATTTGCCTTGAAGCCAAAGTTTCTGTTCCTAGAGGCAGAAAACTGTGCCTGCCAACCAGCTGACTTAAAAGAAAACTGTGGTATGGAGCTCTGCTTGAACTTACAATTTATTTTTTATTTTTTATTATCAGCTTACTTGTCTGGCAAGTGCAGAAGCCTGGGGCTGGCTTGAATTCTGCCAAACAAATTATCAAAGTGTATTTGACTTAAACATGTGCCCTTTCCCTTCTTGCTGCACCCATGTTGTCACTTAACCCCCAGGAGTTATTTATTATCTTTTTGTTAATGTCAAGCTTATTTGGGGTAATGTGATGACTGTTTAGGTTTACATGACCCTCCTTCTTCTTCCCCTGCCTGTCCCTAAATATGTATATATACATATATTAAGTATGTATATATTTTACATATATTAAAATATATATATATATATACACACACACATATATGTATCTATATTCCTGTTTTTTTGCCTGCTAAAACTGGCCATAAAAGAGGGAGCTGCCTTCAGTATATAGTTTAAGAAGAGTGCCAGAGAACATTATAGTGGAGGCTGTTGCACCTGAATTTGGACCATTTTTACTAAAGAGAATATGAATTTCTTAACAGGAATAGCCCAGTTCCCATATTCCTCCATGGCACTTGCTCCATAAGGCCAGTTTTGGCCAAACTGCCAGCCCGAGAAGCTGAATTTGTCCTACCTGGTATCAGCAGAGGACCCTCTTATTTTTTCATTAAAAATATGTCCTCAAAATCTGTACTGGAAGGGTGGGTGGCAGGAGCTTGTACAGTTTAGCTTCCAACACTTTGGAACAGATTAAAAAGGGAAATCTTTTAAATAAAAACTTATAAAAATGTTTATACTTGTGAGGTAATGAGAATTTTGTCTATTAAATATTTTGGGTTATCTCTCATAATTAACACCCCCCACAGGTATATTTCAGTCTGAGCAAGGGTTGCATGTTTTGCGTTCCACATTTTAGTAGTCATGTAACACTGGCCTCCCATCATAACAAAGGTGATTTTTTTTAAGGAGTTGGCAGTCACAGTTTTTCTAAATTTGGTATTGACATAAGGAACATACTTGTAATTTTTTTTTTTTTTTAAAATCCTAAGCTTGACGTTGCCCCTTTAGGAGGGGCAGAGAAGAAACTATAAAATCAGCCACAGAAGTCTACTACTGAAAAGCAGATTGGGAGGATGGGGGGAGTTTAGGCCAGGTGTCTCACTTTATTCTAGCTGAGTAAGTCTCTCCAGGGCTCCCAGCAGCTTGTGTGGGTACTACAAGAGTACTGGAGTACTTAGGCCAATCCAGCCAGTTTGGAACTCGTTTTCTCTACTTGTGGATTGGGTTGAGTGAAGGAAAAGGTGAGTTACTCCTGTTAGGTAAGGCTTTTTCTGTCTCAAATTATAGAAGGGTATATGGGAGACAAGTGCACCAGAAAGGGAGGCTGCCAGAACCCAGAGGAACCAAGATTCCTTCCCTCAGCCTCTGAGCCACATATTGTATATTAGATTCATTACAGTGGCATTTCTTTTAAAGTTAATTATTCAACTTCCCTGTTCCCCAAAAAAGAGCCATTTAGAAATTATTTTTTGGTTATACTTTTAATGATGTTTTTGTTGAAAAGCCAGAAAAGGGGGCAGTCAGGTTAGAATTCCTGATGCCCAGCAAGGAATTCAAGCTTCTGTAATCACTCGGTCACAGCATGACCACCACCACAGGAAAAGCAAATTTTTTGCACAGGCTCCAAGGTGTGAGGTGCGTGGCGGATTTGTCGTTGCATTTGTGGGAAACAAAAAGCCCTTGTCCCTCTCAACCTAGAAGTAGGTTTGCTGTGAGTGAATAGTAACTCCGGAGGCCAAATGCTTGCCCGTGAGCCAGTGCACCTGTCACTAGGATTGTGACACCAAGGTGATTGTGGATGCCATTTTGAAAATCTGCAACATCTGAGGGTGGTGACTATAACAAACTGAATCTGTTGGGAAATTGGTTTTGGCAAGTGGCTTTGTGAGCTTCTGTGGTGTTTCTTTAGCAATTTATCAGCAAACTGGTATGAGAAAAAGTGTTGTTTTATTGAATTGTTCTTTCCCCATCTTTGTCAAGTTTGAATGTATCATTCTTAACCTCACTTCCTATAATCACACTTTGCTATGCTTCAACTGGTTGCCTTAGCAGGTCTCCCTTTATCCTACCACAGGTGCCCACATGTGTGAGTTAGGTCCAGGTACGTGTATGTACCTGTTTGATAAATAAAGCAAAGCAAAAAGAAAAAAAAAAAATTCACTAGAACTGGCTGAAGATCCAAATTTCAACCAAACTCACTGGCCCAGGGAAATATAATAAAAAATGTACATGGTAGTATTTTCTGTAAGGATGGGTCCAAGCCAGCTGTATAAAGATTATTCCACACAGTATTAGTCTGAAACAGTACTTATCTCCCAGGGACTGGTGTCAAGTCAGTCTCCAGGCCTAGAGGCTACAATGTGTTGGATCCTACAGTTCACTTGATGGCCTCATACACTATGCCAAATTGTACTAACGATGGTAGGAAGTTACTGGAATAAAGACTTGTTTCAAAGTTTACAACCCAAAAAGATCTCTAGTTTGGACTGTTTGGTTTGTTCTATTTCAAGTGGACTCTTCAGTGCCGTAGGTAGAAGGTAAGGGCTGGAAGAAAGCTGCTGTTAGTTTTTTTGTTTGTTTAAAATTTTCTTGAGTTGCTTGGTTTGCTGTTTTTAATGTGTGGTTAATGATGACTTGAGTATCTTGATAACTGACAAGGTCTCCAAGGACTACAGCAGTGTTTTGTTTAAATGGCTGTAAGATTATTAAAGTTATTGAAGTGTTAATTAGGACTCATTTGAGGACATGTGACCTTGATCCTCTATTTCACAATCTCTTTTCTGAGTCATATAGAAGGGATTCCCACCACTCCCCTTTAGTGTTTATTCCCATGGTAAGCTGTAATTATAACATATATCCAGTTTAACCTGGCCTGAGACTGCATGTTGGTGAGGGTCAGCAGGTCTCCTCACTCTCCATTTTTACCCTTGGTATATTTATTTATACTATTCTTATTTCAGTGTAAGGCCACCGCCCCTCCCACACACACACCTTTTTGAAAGACAAAATAAATTGATGATTGAGCTCTGGTTATAGAAGCCAAGATGGTTTGATGGATAGCTTTGAGTAACCATCAAGTTCTACAGTTTAGTTCTAATTCCTCATTTCTTGGAAACAGTCTGCTCTCATAGATACCTCCTTCCAACACAGATTTTGGGTATTGCCAAAGGAAACCATTATTCAGCAGCTGTGTTTTTAAACTCCTAACATCCATACATTTGCTGTGGAAGAAATATCTTCCTTAGACCGTGGCCCTTAGAGTCTGTGATTAATTGCTCTCGCCCATTGCATAATGAATTATGATTCTACATTTGAAAGAGGGAATTTGAAGCAATAGGCAAATGGGGCTTGGATGAATTGTTCCTACATATATCCTGCCTTAAGCCACTGAGGTGATGAGTTCATTGTTCATGTGACTCTCCACCTTTGTAGATCCCTCAGTTTGTGACCAGTGTCTGTTTCTTCATGTTATACAAACTTCACAAAAGTTTGTATTCTCTGCACTGTTGCACTCTCCAAATGGTCCCTTGTATATCTTTATTAACTTGTTATACACATTTTTGTCTTTGATGTCTACCTTATTCTTTTTTTTTTGATTTTTTTTTAATTTGGAAGGTTTATCTGTTGTTGGATTTAATAAATTTGTATACTTGACTATTGATATTTGTGCAAAAACAAAGTACAAAAAAAAGTGACTTTATTCTAAGGCAAGGTTTACCCATCGGGAGCCTCTTCCACTGATACTGGATAATATTTCCTAATGCTTTGGAAAATAGTCCAGACAGTACAAGATCCCCAGATTCCAAAACAGTTGTTGACCTCCCATGCACCAAAGCTTAATGGGTTGGCCTTTGCGGTCCCAGTGCTTGTAGGTAAATAGCAAATAAATCCTTAATAAGGCTGCTACCGAAATAATCTTACCTTAAATAACTCTGCATTTCCATGAGGATTAAAGAGTGATTAGAGCATTGTGTTAAATGCATAGTTTTCCAGTGATCAAGGCAAAGGAGACAAACTGATCTGGCCTTAAGAAGTGCCACCGCTGTGTGACCCTAAGGTAAGTTAAGTCTCTTTTTTCTTTTCTGTAAAATGAAGAGACTTACTCATAACTTCCTCTTAGCAGGTGGACACCTAAGGCATGTAAGTACTCCATCTTCTCTTTAAGGTTCTCCAAAAGTATGTTAGGTGAGTAATGGAGAGAATCCAGAGATGGGGGTGGGGAGTGTTTGGCATGTTCATGTGATCTTTCACAAGTCACTGCCCCTTGTAGGGCTCAACTGCCTTGTGTACACTGGTAAGATTAGATGTGCTTTTTCTTTTCTGTTAGTTGCAAAGGACTTGGGAGTCATGGCTATATTCCATAGCTAGGCAGAAGTTTCTGAGATTTTTCTCGATGAATTCAATTTTTTTTCTCTTCCGTATAACCAAGGTTAGATCAGGTAGGAACTGGGAGGGTGTGCTGACTTTTATTTTAAAAAGTATGCCCCCAGAACATGCACTTACTTCCCTTGACTGTTGGGCTTTGGCTCTTCTGGGTTATCAAGCCAAACTAGTTTCTTTGGGTAATAAAGCATATATACCAATTTGGGTACTCGTATAGAACATGTAGATATTCTGAATGTTGCCACAGTGCTATACGAACAGTTTAATTATAAACAGTTAAAATCCAATTTTCAGTTAGATGAAGGGCAAACAACTTTCATACAATTAGCAGATGAACTTAACTGCATGTAGAATGGATTTTTTCTAGCAAGAAATACACTTGACAGTGATTTGGGGGGGTACAGAATAGTCACTTCAGGACTGCCTTCTTTCTTCCTGTCAAACCCAGTTACAAAAGCAGATGGCTGGGCTGGCTCTGGAAGTCATCTCTCTATCTCAGGGTTTTGACCCAGACTGAAAAGGAGTCTCCAACTGTGAAGAAGAGGTTAGGCTGCCTATCTGCCTTTATTTCCCTTCCTCTGCTTGGACTTCTGAAGAATCTCTGTCTTAAGAAAGGCATAAAGCATCTACTTGGGGTTTATTCTTTGCAATGATCTGACCTTGATTCAGTCTCTTTTTCTCAGGAGTGCTGAGAAAGTCCTAGTGGAATACAGTAGCAGCAATGCAGTCATTAGCATAGATCTTGAGTCTATAGTGTTTTGTAATTCATGGTGATGGGGACTCTCCATGGACCCCATGCTGATTTGGATGGTGCTCCTGAAATTGCATGTATATTAAAATAGAGTGTACTAATGCAAAACAGAAGGAAACATGAATACTGGCTCTAGTACATGCATGGACTTACAAAGGAGAAACCTCTTATTGGGTGTATATATAGACAATTGGGTAAAATTATCTGCATATCTGGGAAATGTTACCATGTGTCAGAAAAAGTTCTAGGAATAATAAGGGTTAAATCATTAGACATATATGAACTTGCCATTAGATATTTAAAATGATCTATGGGTCAATCAGGATGTTCTATGTGTAAAGCAAATAGAAATCACAATAGAAAATAAACTTAGAAAAACTTAGGTACCTTAATCCATTAAGGAGTCCTTAAAAATTCAATATGAAAAAATACTTGGTTTTCCAACAGAAAAATAGGCAAAAGATATGCACAACTCATTGAAGGGAAAAAAAAAAGTGGCCAAAGGGCTGGGGTGGGTGGGGGTGGGGGAGTTGGATGCTAATCTAAAAGGTATGCAAATAAACAGGAATTAAAACCCATAATGGAAAAAAAAATTAGCCTATCTGATTGGCAATGATTTGAAACAAATCCATGCTGGAAAAAGAGTAAAACCTCTCTGGAATTAAAAGAACCTTCAGTGGTTAATACTCTTTTATCCAGCAGTTTCTTTTAGGAATTTAAGAGAAATATACGCCAATCATAATTGGCATCATGAATTGCGAGCAACTTCAGAGTTAACAATGAGGCAGTGTTTGGTGAGACCTATCTTAAAATATCAAAAACTTTGCTTTTGAATAATTGTGGGAAAAGCTTGACAGAAGGCTCATAAAATATTGGCAGTCATTGGTTCTGGGTGGTAGGATTATGTGATTTTAATTTTTCTGGAGTTTTCAAATTTCTATTAATATCTTTCCTATTTATAATAGGGAAGAGGTTATTTACAAAGGGGACAAATGAAAACAAACATGACTTAAACATGGCTGAATGTCCTGAATAGTCTCACGATGAGCAGAGTCCAGAAAATAGGAGAGATATGTACAAAGTCTGAATCAAGAGTCCTGTAAAAACCTCTGGAGTTGCCTTTCCCCCACTAAATGAGATGCTGCTTCTCTAAGCAGCTGCCTTGGCAGCTCTGCATTGGCTGCCTATAAGGGTGTGGGAGGGAAAATACACAAACACACTTATGAATGGAATGTGTGTTTTGCAAGAGGCCAAGTTGGCAGCTTTGGTTTCCAAAAGGTGGGAGCACCAGCTGAAAAGAACAGAGTGTGCAGACTGAGGTCTCAAAGGCCTTGCAGTCTAGGTCCCTCTCTGCAGAGTTCTGGAGTTGGAGCCCACGGGAAAACCCCACCCCTCCAATAGTCCAGGAGAAGGAGTGGCCTTGGCTAGTCTTGGGAGCAAGGGTCAGAGAGCTCTAATCTACTTTTCCTGCACTGTGAAAATGACCTTTAGAAAATACCTGTCATTTATTGAGCACTTACTCTGGGTTTTCCCTTATTAAATCTTCAGAGCAACCTTATGAAGTAAGATATTTCCTATTTTAGAGATGAGGAAATAGGCTCTTACAAGGAAAATAATTCATAGATAGCCCAGTATTCTGTCATGTTCAGCAATGACATAACAATCCTTAAAAGTGGATACACCTCACTTTAGATAGCTATGTAAATGAACTCAAATAAGCAACTTGCCCAGAAATATCAGAAGTAGAGCTGAAGAGGTGAAGTTCTACCCCAGACCTGTCCATATCCAAGGCAGGCACTTACTTTTGACAGGATCAAAAGTAAAATAAACTGAACTTTTCACAGCTTTGGAGTTCCACTGGACAGGAAGGAATCCAGCAACACGTGTCAAGTAGAAGTTGTTCTCAGGACCTTAGAGCTGAAGTTGGCAGTAACAACAGAACTTTTCTCCTGGGAGGGATTTCAGGTAGCTGAGTCCCAGAACAAAATCAAGTTCTTTGACGCTGCCTCATTTTAGGGTGAGATCTTATAGAAGCTACATTTCTATGAGGATTAAACATTGACCTAAATGCCCAATCTTAAGAGTGAATTTTAGGTACAGTTTTTTTTTTTTTTCTAATTGTAAGAGAGTGAATTTAAAAAAAAAAATCCAATATACACACAGAAAATAATTTGGTAAAACCTAATTTGTCAATTATAATAGTGTTAACATTTAGTAAATAGTCTTACAGATTTGGTTCTAAGCCTATGTGTAGCTTTGTAAATTTTTCCAACAAATTCTATACATACTATTCTGTAGCTCTTCCCTCCACACTTCATATAGCAAATAATATATAGCACTGGAATTTATCTTCACCATAATACTGAAATATATCTCATCATTCCAAGAACAGAGAACTTACTTAAGTTCAACAACAAATAAGTAAAAAACTGAGATTTGAAGGCATGATAAATACCACACAGGCACATACTTAAAAATGGCTACCTACAATTCCATTGTAATAACTGCTATCTCCTTCATACACATTTTTGTCAAAGTATCTTATTACCCTAGGATAGTACTCTTGATGTTGAATTGTAGGGTCTAAGTATATACAGCAAGGTTTTTGGTGTGACACATATTATATGAGAGATTAGTTTGCCTTCCTTAGAGGGAATTAATATCTCTATTAGTTTTGGTTTATAATAGTGTGCTTATGCCCCATGTCCTTTCCAAAACAGAATTATCAGTTTGAAAGCTGCTTAAAAAGCAGAACACTGGCTTTTACTGAATTTGAAGTTTTCAGTTCCAGAGAGGGAGCTGGTATTTCAGAGGCACCTACTGGTGAAGAATGACACTACAGCTGTATCCCAAGGTAGGAGGATTTCGCAGTTTTCAGAGTTGGCAAAAAGCTAAGAATCTTCCATATTACTCATCTGGTGAACTTGCCAGATTTTCAGTTTACCCTATCTTTTTACTTAATTTTATAATACTTGCCAGTGACAAAATGGTTTGTCTTATAGAAATTTTGACTCATAGATAGTATAGCTTTGTCAAACTGTGTAACTGGATGGGTTATTCCACAGAGAAGTCATTCCTCCTGGTTGGTTTCCATCCATATATACCACTTGGGCACCTGTGCACATATACTCACACAAAGAAAACAAATTCCTTCACCCTAAGATGAGGAAATGCTTGAATTTTAGGTATTTATTGAAAATTTGCACATGCCATGTAAGCAACTTCCACAAAAGCTGTCCATTGGATGGAGAGGCCAGGGGGCACTCCAACCTGACCACATGCTCCACATTTGCCCATGAGGGGTAAGAAATGGCACCTGGAAAGTGGTGGGTAGCCTCATAAACCCATGCTTGGGGTGGTGTTTTCTTCTTCATCTTTTATCCCCATCAGTCCTAGACCAGAGTGATCCACAAGTGCTGTAGAAAATGAGGAATGAAGACAGATTTTTATCCATAAAGCTAAATGAATGGTTACAAACTCCTAGGCCAGAGAAGGTAAAATTTCAAGTATTTTTGCTACAAGGCAAAAAAGGAGACATATAATTACGGAAAACTGCCTGAAGGCTAGTCCCAGAGGCCTGACTCAAATCCTAGCCCTGCTACTCAAGCCTTGTCTTTTCAACTATAAAACTCTAACATACTTAAATTACTATCTCACAGGGCTTTTGTGAGAACTACAGAAAATAATTAGTGAACACATACTGAGCACTTTTTACATCCAAAGGATTGTTCTATGTACTTCTCTCATTTACATCAGTGATGTAAATACAACTGTTACCTCCATTTTTCAAATAAACAGGCTCTGGGGCCAGGTGTGGTGGTCCGTGCATGTAATCCCAGCTATTCTAGGCAAAGTAAGCATGAGACTCTCTACGTAAAAAGCAAACTAGAAACAAAAGGACTGGGGGTATGGTGCAAGTGGCAGAGCACTTGTATAGCAAGTGCAAGACCTTGAGTTCAATCCCCAGTATTGGAATGAAACAATAAAAAAAGGCTCATAGACATTGTGTGCACAAGTCACACAATGAAACCAGGGATTCAATAAAGGTAGTCAAAAGTCCTTATAAACTGCTTTTAATTTTAAGTATTTTGTGTTCATTTTACTTAAAACAGTTTTATAGCATATATTATGTGACAAGCATTGTTTGAAAAACTTTTTAAAACAACATCATTTAATAATGTATTGTAAAACACTTAGAATTTAGGAGTTACCCAATACCAGTTAGTTCCCTGCCACTTGTCATGAATATTCATGGAATTGGGTTAGATTAGAGGGCTAAGGAGATCTTAAAAGCAAGCAGAAGTGAGCAAAGACACACAGAATCTGTCTCCTATTACCTGATCTTAACTAGCAAGCAGTAGTCTTTTTTGTGGATGAAGGAGTAGAGCTTTGAGGGCAAGACAGTGGCTATGGAGTCACTGTCACAGTTCAAAGCCTAACTATGCACTTGCTACACACACACACACACACACACACACACACACACACACACACGTATCTATCTAAGAGCAAGTCCGTCTGTAGCCACAGAGTTACACACACACACACACACACACACACACACGTATCTATCTAAGAGCAAGTCCGTCTGTAGCCACAGAGTTTTTGCTCTAAACCAAGCAGCTTTATGGCAACTTTTGGTCACTTTAAAACCTTTTACTGTTAGCTTACCCACAATCTTGTTTCAAGTATTTTGTCTAAGAGTCCCTCAATGTAAACACCTAATTTTTGTTTCTGTTTTTCAGAGAAAGCAGTTCTTTCAAGCTGCCCAGAAGGTATATCATCTCACCAGTGGCCCAAAAGTCCATGTTAAAAGGACTTTATGACAGGAAATGAATTTCTGATTCTGGCTTCAAGGCCTGAGATATTCACATTCTGCCATTCACTCTGCCATCTCCTAGAATGTCAGAATCTTAAAGGACCTTGTAAGAAATAATACAGTCCTATGTTTCTCAAACTGCTCCAAAAAAACTTATCTTCTTTCCTTCCTCTAATCTATACACTAATTCACTCATTCATTCATTCCAGAACTGCCCATCTTTATGCTTTAATATTTAACATCACTTTTTTTTATAGAAAGTGTTTACACTTTTACAGTAAAAAGTGTTAAGAGTTTAAAAATCACTAACTCAGAATCCCTATTCTTTTTTAACAGGGTCTTGCTGTGTAGCCCAGGCTGGTCTCAGTCCATTGAATGATCCTGTGATCCTGCCTCAGTCTCCTAAGTGCTGGGATTATAGCATGTGCCACCACTCCCAGCTTAGAAGGAAAATTGAGACCTATGATGGGAAAGTGGCTTGTGAGAGATAGGTGATTGATACTGAAATGGAACACAAAGCCTGCTACAGTATTCCTTAGGCTTAGAATCAGCAAAACAGGCACATCCATTATATTATTTAAGATTAGAGATGGCAATGGGGGGGAAAAGGCAGGGAAAGCAAGAACATACTCCTGATACTTGGGAAAGATAGGCTCTGATGATCACACCTAATCCCGAACCTTAGCTCCTAGGAAATCTTGACCTTTCTTCCTCAAGTTAACTAGCTACTCCTTACCCAGGAAAGGCTTTAGGACCTGAGACCTGGTTTTAAATTGGGATGAGCTGCCTCCTTGAGAGACCAATAAGGGTACTGAGATATAAATAAGTGTACTGATCATATAAATGTAAAATGGGAATACAATTCTTCTCTCTTAGAATTGTGGGAATTAAGAGATGGCACATCTAAGTTTTCATTATGTGCCTGAACATCAACATAAGGTCTTTCTCCAAGAACAGCTGAAGTCCAGGGTCCAGAATCATAAGTAACAACACAATACAGTCCTTACCTTTTGGTTCCTGGCAGCAGGATGAGGCAGAGGGTGCCTGAACCCAGGCTGCGGTACAGCTTTCCAATCTTCTGGCCCCAGTGCCAGGCTGCTATCTTTGGGTGCTCCACCTTCATTGTCTGGGAACAAAGCCATGTGTCAGCACTTAGCCAGAACACCCTTAGCTCACCTTTTAAGGGTGAGCTAACTCCTTCAGGCTCTAAAGCCATGGGGATCCCTGTAAAGGCTCTGGACAAATCCCCTTGTGATCTGGAGCTCATACTATAGGCATAACGTGTTTTAGGACCTCCCCAGGGGAGAACAGCTGCTGTCTTTTCCTCCTCCAAATGGGTCTTCCAGGACCCCAAGCCAGGGGGGAGACATCACTGATGAGGTTTCTAGTCTGGCCTTTTCCACTAAGTATCTTCATACACTTTAACCTCAACTTCTCATCTGCTAAGTGTATGATGTTACACTAGGACAGAGTTTTTCAGGCTTCATCCATTCTCCTATTTCCACTTTTATTCATGCCTTTAAAGTGAGTTAATTTCTGCTTTCACTTTGTCAAAGTAATACTACCTATGAAACCTCAGGTTGTGGTTGTATACTTTAATGAAAAATAAGTCCATAATTATAAAAGTGAAAAAAAAGTCCATCTGTGGTAGCCAAAGTTTATCTTGTGTGTATACCACATTTTGGGAAACCCTGAACCAGATCACTAAAGACTTGTCCAGCTCTCTAATCTCCCATGTTGGTCTCTCAAAGTTCCTAGGGTAGCCACCTTGAAAACTAAAAACCTGATTTTTAGCAGGTGTGGAAAAAGTATGAGTGATCTGGCAGAAAAATGTGTTGTTGATCAGAACTCTCGTGACTATTCTCTAGAGACAGGATCCAGGGTCCAGAGTCCACAAACCAGAGCTGCTCTCCCCTCCCCACAACCTCCCCCTCCCCCCAACTCCTCCCCAGGATATACTTACTCACCTGCAAAGTCTGCTTTTCTGAGAGAGGAGATATAACTTGAAGCTCTGGGGACCTTGATTCAGATGGTAAGCCCCTAAGCCATGCATGGAGGTGCCTGGGGGTGAGGGCATGCCTGCCTTTCAACTTCCAGTCCTTGCCTGTAACAATGTCAAGGGCCCTCTGGGCATTGCCAAAAGTTTTGAATTCTGAAAGCAAGAATATCCCCAACATCTGTTATTAAGGGCAAAAAAGTTGATCATTATATGAGCTGGAACCTGGCCAGGGCCCCAGGGCAAGGACAGAATCAGCAGTGCTTCCTCTGGTCCAACCCCAGGACAGTTTATTTGGTGAACCTTTCCTTTCTCTGATCTTATGTTAACATCACCATCTCAATCCCCCTTCAAGACTACATTTGGTGGCATAGACATACTCAGGAAACAGTATTTTTTCTGCTTTCCACTTTTAAGATCTTTGGGCAGAATCAGAGCTTCCAGGTCAAGGAAGAGGTTGGACTGCTGGAACAGGTGTTCTTTAAAGGTTTCACTCACTCCAGCCAAATAAACAGTAGCTCGGTTTTCAGAATCTTGTTCCAGCTCATTCACAAGGGTGTCAGAATCAAGTGTGAGCTCTGTTATAGGCCTCTGGACCTAACCAAGGAAATGGTATTAATGATAGAAAGTCATTTTTACCCTTAGGGACGGTGTATATTACTAACTTAATTTTGTAGCTTCCTAGTCTGTAAGGAGGATAATGGTAACTGCCCCACAGAACTAGAGACTTAATAAACAGATATATACATATATTCTCTTCAGTTCCCTGCTTCCCATACTCAATGAAATTGTTTCCTTGCACAAAAAATGTCAAAACACTATCATCTAATTGCCTTGAAAGCTGAAGAATAGGCAACCACAAAGAACCACCCAGAATCAATCATTTGGGGCTTAAGTTGTGATAAGGAATATAAGGAAGACCCCAATCTAAATTAGCTGTTGAATGTTAGCTCACTTCTAGGAGAATGCCAGACTTGGAATGAAGACATTCCATAATAGTCTTGTGCCTGGACCTTCTAGGATGTTTCTTACATGTCTTGGAGCATTATACATACAGGCAGTTAGGCCAGGCTTGAGTGAAGGGGGTTGCTTTTGGTTTTCTCTGGCCAGCCTACCTTGATGCATAAGCCATCTAACAGAATGCCACTCAAGGACTCTAGGGCCAGCTGTGCAGCTTCCAGAACTTCATACTGTATGCAGAGATGAGGCTGTGAAAAGATCAAGATTTTTTCATTGCTGCTTTCCAGCTCAAACTGCTAAGAGAAGGAGCAGGAAAAGAGACCCAAACTATAGTGGCCAAAGCTGCTAGAACAGATGCCCTTGCTATGCAGGGCTAGATAGGCAATGACTGCAAATGTTGGCTCAAAATTACCAAGATTCAGAAACTGGTTTTCAGGCAATAACTAACCTTGCCATTTAAAATCAAAGCCCACTACATTGGGAGGTGGGAGAGAACACTAACAAATTTGTTATTATCCTAACTTGCTTTTTGTATTTATTATGCATCACTTCAGTCATTAATGTTAAGTCACAGGCAGAGATGCCTATTTGTCTTACTAGCTTGATTTTAGACAGACAGCTTTCCGATAAGCTTGGGAGGCTAAGTTCTTCACATCTTCAAGTCATCTGCTTTTTCTGCTTCATGTCAGGGTAGCTAAATCTTTGTGATCACGTGAACCATAGGATCATCAGAGATAAAATCCCTCTCACATAATGCTTTATGACATTGCTTTTGGAAATGATTTCTTGAAAATAATGCCAAAGGCAGGTAACAAAATATTAGACAAACTGGATTTCATCATAATATAAAACTTTTGCACATACAAGACACTAGCAACAATATCAAAAGCCACATATCTAGTAAGGGATTAGTATCTACAATTAATATAGAACTACAACTCAACAACAACAAAAACCCCCAAACAACATGATTAAAAAAGAGGCAACCACTTTTATTTATTATTGCTTTCTTGGCAGTAAGGTTTGAACTCAGGGGCTTGCGCTTCCCAGGCAGGTGCTCTGCCACTTGAGCCACACCCCTAGACCTTTTTTGCTTTAGTTATTTTTCAGGTAAGGTCTGAACCCTGATCTTCGTATTTATGCCTCTCATGTAGCCATAATCAGAGACCTGAACCACAACACCCGGCTTATTGAGTGAGACCGTGCAGGAGGGTCTCACTTAATTTTTTGCCTCTGCTGGACTTGAACCTTGATCCTTCCAATCTATACTTCCTGAGTAGCTTAGATTTACAGGCATGAGCCACCATACCTGGCCTAAATGGGGAACTACTTGAATAGACATTTCTTCTAAAGAAGATATAAAAAATGGCCAATAACGCTCAGTATCACCAATCATTAAAGAAATGCAAATCAAAACCAAAATAAGATACCATTTCACATCCATTAGGATGGCTATTATCAAAAAAACAGAAAAGAAGTATGAGTGAGGATATGAAAAATTAGAAGTCTTGCTCTCTGCTGGTAGGAATGGTATAGCTGCTATGGAAAACAGTACAGTAGTTCCACAAAAAATTAAAACAATTCATTTGACCATCAATTCCATTTCTGGGTGTATACAAACAAGAAAGTAGGGACTTGAGCAGATATGTGTACACCTATATTCAAAGCAGCATTATTTATAATAGCCAAATGGTAAAAAGAGCCAAAATGTCCACTGATGGGAGAATGGATAAACAAAATGTATACACATGCAATGGAATGCTATTTAGTCTTAAAAAGGAATGAAGTTTTCATGCATTCTGCAACATGGATGAACGCTGAAGACATTACACTAAGTGAAATAAGCCAAGTACAGAATGAAAAATATTGTATGATTCCATTTATATAAAGTGCACAGAAGAGTCAAATTCATAGAGACAGAAAGTAGTGGTTACAAGGGGCTAAGGAGAGGAAGCAATATGGAATTATTCAATAGGGAGTTTCAATTTGGGATGAGGAATTCTAGGGATGAATGGCAGAAATGGTTGCACCAATATCAATATACTTAATACCACTTAAAGGCTAAGAGGCAAATTCCATGTTATATTTATTTTATATAAAAAAAAAAAAGCCAACAAAAGTAGACTTAAGACTTAGAAGAGGTTACAGTTCTTTACTACAGACTTCCCATCTCTCAGTCCATCTTCTCAAGGATAATCATTTAATTTCATTTTAAGTCACAGAATAAAAGATTTGGAAAAAAGCACATTTTTAAATATTTGGGATTCTGTATTTACATTACTTTGTTTTTGCTTAGTTTTGTTATTAGTGTGCCAGGCCAATAGTTCCCTAGTTCTAAATTCTGAAGGTACAAAAACTTTACAATGAAGTCTTCCCCCAACACCTTTTCTCAGCTATCTAGAGCTCCTCTTTCTGAAGGCCCCATAATTACCAATTATTGTATATTATTTTCTATATACAACTTAACCATGAGGATGGTGACTTACTCATTAAGTCTTTTGAGCCATATGAATTCTTAAAATGATATACCACAGCATTTGAAAAAGGAAAAATAAGCACTGGGTGCTGGTGGCTCACGCCTGTAATCTTAGATACTCAGGAGGCACAGATCAGGAGGATCACAGTTCGAAGCCAGTCAGGGCAAATACTTGGAGAGACCCTATCTCAAAAAAACCCTTCACAAAAAAGTGGAGTGGCTCAAGGTGTAGACCCTGAGTTCAAACCCCAGTACCACAAAAATAAATAAACAGATAAAAAGCATAATTAATTGAATTCTTTATAACACGTGTGAGACAATAAGTACAATCCCTAGTACCACAAAAATACATAAATAAAAAAAGCTCTCCCCAAAGCCTCCTATATCTTATCCTACCTATGATTCTACCTTGTAGTTAAGCCCTACAAGACTTTCCAAGACATGGAAGTCACTGCTCTTTTTGAAAGAGTTACTTTATCACTTAAAGCTGAGTTCACAATCAGAAGGCCAACAGGCTACATTCAGCCAACAGACATTTGTGTATGGCCTACATGATATTTAAGAGAGCTGAAGCCAACACAGGAAAATTGGCCGATTTCTCATTAAGTGAAACAAAAATAAAAACCACACACATAAAGGGCTGGAGGAGTAGCTCAAGTGGTACAGTGCCTGCCTAGCAAATATGAGGCCCTGAGTTTAAGCCCTAGTACTGCCAAAAAATAAAACAAAACAACAACAAAAAAACCATACACACACATAAAAACAGAAGACTTGGCAATACTGGGTATATGTTCTCATGTGTCAACAATTGCTCCCATCAGACAGAATTAGAGACATTCAAGCTCATGTCATTGTTTATTATCTGGATGGCCCCAGAAATTATCTGAATTTCTAATACTAACCTAGAAGGTCAAAATCTAAATTTTCTGGTCTCCTTACCTGAGGAGTTTCAAGTATGAGAGTCATTGACCGGACTGGGCCAAAGGTCTTAAATAACTTCTTCAGATCCCTGAGGTTGCAATTTTTGCTAAATGGCCCAGCATAGACAGTTGACATCTCTGTCCACTTGATTCTCATCTACAGGAAAAACAACAATGAAATGAAGAGGTAGGTATGGAAAGAGAATTGAAATCATGAGTTGAAGCATGGGATAATGATACCTCAAGAATTTTTTTTTGACACAAATACTTGCCAAATATACAATCATTTGTATACAAAGATGTTCACTGCAACATTATTTATAATAGACATGGAAAGATATAGAAAATGTACCGTTTAAATGAAAAATAAAGTTGCAAAACAGTATGCATAGTCTGATTCCTACTTTTATAAAAACATTTAACATTAAAAAACATTTTATATGTTGAAAAAAACAGAATAGATGCAAATTTAATAAAGCATGCATGACTTACCTTAATATTGTTCAGTAGAATCCATCTACTTACCCTTTTGTTCATCTCCTCAGTGAAGATGGGTGAAAAAGGCTCAAAAGAGAACTGGACAATGCTGACGGGAAACAGGGGAATTTCCACTTTTGCTTGCTCAAGCACCTGCAGAGAACAGCATAGTCTGGATAAGGTAGGAACCTAGTACTCTATTGTGGTTCCTGCAAGTCTGGAGAAAAATGGTGATACCACACAGATTCCCAGAAAAGTCAATCAATACAGAGAATAAATACAATCACATATGACCCATATCTTCAGTATTACTAAGAGAGAGTAGCTACTACACAATCTTCAAATTATCTTCTAAATAAGAAAAGTTAAATTCCAACAGATCTCCCATCATTACACACTGCTGCAAGCCTATGAGTAAAGAAAACAAGAGATGAGGCTTAAAAGATTCAGAGAAAAAGAACAAATCAAGGGCTGTGGACAAATTAGATGAAGCACAGACAAAAATCATCCCTAGAAAGAAAAGTCCAACTAAATAATGAACACAGGTCTCATAACTTTGATTTTTCTCAGTACTTGACAATAAGGAATAAGCCAAACACTCTGAGAGAACCACTGCTTCTGGGGAAAAAATCAGATGTATACAGCAAAGGTGATACCTTTTGAAAATACTGCAGCAAAGATGAACAAAACAAGCAAATGAATCCTGCAGAAAGTTGAGCACAGTGGCTTACGCCTGTAATCCCAACTACTCAGGAGGCTGAGATCAAGCAGTCTGGATAGCAGTTCAAGGTCAGCCTGAACAAAAAAGCACAACCCCATCTCAACAAATAAGCTGGGTGTGCTGGGGCATGCCTATAATTCTAACTAGTTGGGAGGTGTAGGTAGGAGGATTAGTGTCTGAGTCCAGCTCCAGGGAAAATGTGCAAGACCCTATCTGGGGGAAAAAAAAAATCCTGTAACAAGAGACATTCCTCCCAGTATTATAAAGCCTCTCTTCCCCCTAACTCTAAACATCATTCTCAAAAGAAAAAGCATTTGAAAGAGATGCCAGTGAAAAACTTGGCAGTGTGTTGTGCTCCCTCCCCTATTTAACATTAACAGGGCTCATCAGGAAGGAAACCTCTCACACCAGAGATTCTCCTGGGATGCATGTTCAACATTCTGGATAATCTGGGGGCTGCCAGAGAAGCTGGTTTCTTCTTGCCTGACTTGGAGAAGTGACAAGACTGGAGGACTTGTTTGAAAGTCACTGAAAACATGATCATCATGGCATGTCAGAGATGCAGTTCCACAGGAAGATGGCAGAGGAAGCAAGGGATTATGGACTCTAGAAAGAAGCAAGGGCAAATTGTTGATCTGGTGTGGTATGCATACTGGCAATCCCAGCTCTCAGAAGGCTGAGGGAGGAGGATCTTGAGTTCCAGGCTAGCCTAGGTTATACAGGCAAGACCCTGTCTCAAAAAAAAAAAAAAAAAGAAAAAGGTCTAGGAAATCTGAGACAATTGGATGCACATGCACAACTCCAGAGAAGACAATCTTCAGAACTGTCTGGGAGATCATGGCAACTCTAACTGATTGGTGAAGGTCTTTCCCTACATGAAGCAGTCCATAAAGCAAGAGAAATGGTTATTTTTTCAAACGCAAGAGTCTCAACAATAGTAACAAAATCACAAGGCATACAAAAAAACAGAGTAATCAGAGAAATGAGGCTAATCAAAGGAAGAAGATATAATTCCAGAAACTGAATCTACAGAAATGTAATTTCAATCTCAAATGTAGTTAGCTCTTAGCATCCATGGGGAATTAGGACTCCATAAAAATATCCAAAATCTGCAGATGCTGTCTCTTTATTGTTTGAGATAGGATCCCCTATAGTCTAGGCTGGCCTCGAACTCCAGATCTTCCTCCCTAGTACTGGGATTAATCTATGGATATGGCAACTATAGATTCAGAGGGCTGACTCTTTTTTTTTTTTTTCATTGAGTGTTTGTTGGTGGTACTGGGGTTTGAACTTAGGGCCTCACACTCCCTAGGCAGGTGCTCTACCACTTGAACCATTCCACCAGCCCACCTTGGTGACACATTTATTTTTTGAGATCTTGTTTTGTTGTTGTTCTGGTGATATTGGGGCTTGACTCAGGGCATCACACTTGCTAGGCTTGCTAGTCAGGTACCACTTGAGCCACTCCACCATGTCTAGAGGGCTGACTCTTAAGTGTCTAAAAGATGCTAATGAACTGAAAGAATTTAAAATAACTGAATTTAAAATGACTATCTTAAAGATGCTTGAACACAGACAACTAATAAAATCAGGTAAATGATGAACAAAATGAGAATATCAAACAAAGAGAAACAAAAAACAATAGCTCATGTAGAAAAATTAAATAATGAACTGAAAAAATTCACTCGAGGGGTTCAACAGCAGACTGGATTAGGAAGATAAAAGAGTAAGTGATCATGAAATATAGGTCATTTGAAATGACTAAATCAGAAGAGCAAACAGAAAAGTGAAATGAACTTAAGGGATTTATAGGATACTATATGCTCGTTGGTATTTGCCTAAATATACGAATAACATGTTCACACAAAAACCTGCACACAGATATTTACAGCAGCTTTGTCTAGAATTACCAAAGCTTAGAAGCAACCAAGTCCGAGCGCCAGTGGCTCACACCTGTAATCCTTGCTACTAAGGAGGCAGAGATCAGTGGCAAAGATTGTGGTCGGAAGCCAGCGGCGGAAATAGTTCATGAGAACCTATCAAGCCCCAGTACTGCAGAAGAAAAAAAAAAGAAGCACCCAAGATATCCATCAGTAGGTGAATGGATAAATAAGCAGATAATGCAATGTTATCAGGGCTAAAAAGAAGAGCTAAAATATATTGAAAGATATGGATATGGAAGAAGCCTATATGCATATTACTTAAATGAAAGAAGCCAATCTCATTCCAACTACGTGACATTCTGGAAAAGGCAAAACTATGGAAGCAGTAAAAAGATCAGTGGTTTGTCTCCAGGGATTTGGAAGGGATGAATAGGAAAACATTTATCACAGGCAGTAAAACTATTCTACTTGATACTATAATGGTGGATATATGTCTTCAACATTTGCCAAAACCCATAGCATATATACTAAGTCCTAATTACAGACTTTGGGTGATTATTCTGTGCCAATGTAAAAAATGTATCACTCTAACATAGACTATTGATAGTAGCAGAGGTTGTGCATGTGTGGGGGCAGAGAATAAATGAGAAATGTACTCTTAATGCAATTTTTTTGTGAACTCAAACTGCTCTAAAAATTAAAGTCCGTTAAAAAATAACAATAATATCCACAAAACCTGTAAGGTATGTGTAGGTGTTCAGGAGGTGGGAGAGAGGGGAAAAGAAACAATAATTTTCAGGACATTGGAAAAAAGATGGTGATTCTTTAGGGTTGGAAAAAAAATGAGGTAGGGCCCCAAATTTCTCCAGCTTGCTGCCTAAAAAGTTTCTAGGCCACAGAGAAATGGGGGAACATGATGGCTAGACTATCAGAGAACAAAATGAGAAAGTCCAGAAATATGCTGAGGATCCTCACCTCAAATGTTCAGTTGAGTATTGACTAGTGTAGCCATTGTAAATAAATGGTGTCAGGTTCAATAAAGAATACCCAAAGTACTGCAGGAAACAATCTCAAGGACTCACATAGGGCCAGGGACAGTTTACATATAGATTGCCAAAAGCTGGAGCATAAAGTCTCATGATTTATAGAGCATCAAGTACTAAGTATAGTTTTGCCTCAGTAGTGGGGCAAAATTTGCTCTGCTTCCACAAATATACCTTAAAAACAAGATCCAAAAGAATCAAAGTGTTTTCAAATAACTATCACATCCAGAGCAAAGTATTTATATATTTATATAATATACATAAAAAATAAAACTATATTATACTATGTAAATTATATTTTGTATTATACTATATATCTACCATGCAAAAACAGCAAAACAAAAATAAATGAAAAACTACCAGGCACACAAAGAAGCATGAAAATACAATCTATGGGCTGGATGTGGTAGTATGCACCTGTAATCCCAGCTACTCAGGATGCAGAGGTAGGAGGATTGCAAACCAAGGATGGCCCATGCAAAATTTCAAGATCCTACCTAAAGAACGAACTAAAAGCAAAAGAACTAGGAGTATGAGTAAAGTGACAGAGTGCTTTCCTATCATTCACAGATGGTCATCAGAAGCACAGGTAAAACCTTCTGGGGTTTGCAAATGGCATCTGAAGTGGGAAAGTCCTGGGAAATTGAGCTGAATTACAGGACATCTTGTTGATGTCAGCTGCAGAATTTATTGCCTCCAGGTGTGAAGAAATCGACACACACTCGGGGATTTGGTGTTGATAATTGTGGTATGAGGGCAGAACAAAAGTGGTTTTTCTTCACTGTAGGATTTTTGCATATTCTTAGTATCTTCCTACTAAGTATTACTTATTCAAATATAGGGAAAAAATAAGAACTCTACAGTGGAGAAAGCCAACCATACCCTAAGCAAGCCATAACAATAAATAGCACAAAAGAGGGGCAACAGACAATTTGTGCATCTGGATGAGACACCCTGAGAAAGATACAGGACTTGTGCATCCAACAAGAATGAATAATCTGAATCTAATCATGAGGAAACAACACAGGAACCCAAAATGAGGAACACTCTGTTAAAAAAGGAAGGGTATGCAAGCATTACCCAAAAAATTACAGTGGCATTTAGGACAAAGGTCTAAAAAGATTCCAGAGCCAGGTGCCAATGGCTCATGCCTGTAAATTCTACTTAGGAGGCACAGCTCAAGGCCAGCCCGGGCAAACAGTTCGCAAGACCCTATCTCTAAAATACCCATCACACACACAAAAAGGGCTGATGGAATGAATGGCTCAAGTGGTAGAGTGCCTGTCCAGTAAGTGTGAAGCCTTGACTTCAAACCCCAGTATCCACTGTCCCCTCTACCCCCAAATATAAAAAGGTTTCAGATTCAAGAAAACTTAAATACATTTCCTAACCATAGAATAGATACTGTTATGATGAGAAAAGAAATGCTATAAAGGATATAATTTGGTGAATTAAATTGGGATATAGTGAAAAACAGATAGAGGTACTGGGTCAATAAATTTACTTAACTTGATAACTATACTGTTATTATGTAAGAAAATATCTTATCCTCATGGAATACCCAAGGAAGTATTTAGGGTTGTAAAGTGCTATTGTATGTGTTGCTTATTCTCAAATGATTCAGAAAATGTTATACAGAGAGAGGGAGAGAAAAAATGGGGGAGGGAAAAGTATAAACTTGTAAAGGGATAGGGAGACAGAAGGAGAGAGCATAAGTGCACAAATAAGATAAAGTAAATGGGGTAGAATATTAATAAAAGGTGGATCAAATAGGAGTTCCACCACTCAAGTCAGTTTTCTATTTTACTTCCAAATAAAATGTTTCAAAAAATATGTTTCTAGACAAGATGATACAGTAAGTTGTTTTGCCTCTTCTTTACATGTATAGCAAAAATAAAGTATCAAAAGAAAAGCAAAAAGGTACAGCTAGGCTCAAAACCAAAATAAGCCATATACTAAATCAGAACAGAAATTCAAAGTGATATGCAAGGCCAAGCCATAGGCCTGCTGGGCTCTGGAAACAGACAGTGGTAAGCTGATAGTGCTGCTCTTACAAGGTAACTGGGACTTCCATTACTCCATGAAAGATGTGTGACAGAAGCCAGATATTTGTTCATTGTAGCCAGGGATGCTCATGAGAAAAGGCTTGACACTTGCATGGGGTGTGCAAAGGGTTACATTCCCCTCTGTTCTGAATGCAACTTACAAAGGTACAATAAGCCACTCACCTCTTTATTTGAACGGCACTTAATAGTTTGACAGTTTCCAGAAGAAAGTTCAGTAGTATCTGTCTCCTGGGCCAAGAAAAGGAACTTCTGACCCACTGAGTCCAAGCATTCTAACACACTATAAAAAAGTAAAAGAAGAAGGTAAGAAAAACAGTTTTCCATAACCTTATAGTTATTTCCTTATCACTATTCAATGTAAGAACCACTAGCAACATGTAGCCACTTAAATGTAATTCAAATTAGATTAAAAATTCAGCTCAACTGCACTAGTCATGTGATTAGTAGTTACCGCATGACAGTACAGATATAGAACATTTCATCATTGCAAAAATTCAGTTAGGTAGTGTTGCTCTAACAGAAAGGAAAAAGATAAAATAAGAAACACACTCAAAGCTGTCTATCAAAGTTTAGGCCAGATTCTAAGGATCTGGAAAATTCAATTGTCTGAAATCAGCTCCCCCTTTTCAGCTTTTTTTTTTTTTTTTCCTTTTTTCTAATCTGGGCAATACATGAAGGCTACAGACAGATAAATCTAACCTAAAAATATCAAGTCTATCATCTGCACCAATGCTTCTTCTTCAATATGTTCCAATGTCTTTTTTTTTTTTGTAAAAAATCTCATTTTTAGACCAATCACCATATTCTTGTTTAGAACTGGAAAATATCACCTTATATTTGAGTGCTGAACAATTTTTGCTGTATTTATTGGTTCTTGGCCTGCTGCTTGTAGTTCTTGGTGACTAGCTAGTGCCTCCAGATTGAGTTCTGCAATCTAGAAGAAAATAAAGTAGTAAAAATCATCAAGTTTCTTGTAAAACATTTGAGATTAAAAAAAACCAAACAAACCCAAAACCTCACTCAAGTGATGTTCTCTGCTTCTTTAGACCATGGCTTTGCTATTGCCACAGTCTGGCTTCAATAGTTACCAGATGGTTTCTGGTTTAGCAAAGAATAGCAATCTATTACCAGCTACTGCTGAATATATGTGAATATGGGCAAGGGACAAGTTAAGACTGAGTAAAAAGAGATGGCAATGTTGGCTCATCCTCATTCCAAACTCAGTCATTTAAAATGTACTTCTCTGTAAACACGCAACTTTTGGGAAACAATGGCTTTTGCAGTAACATTAAAAACAAAAACATTATAGGGCTGGTAGAGCCCTGAGATCAAAAACCACTACCCCCTCTCTCCACTCTACCTCCTACTCTCTCACATGACTTAAAAACAACAAAAACCCATTATTCATAATCATTGTGGATTTGCAGAAAATCACGAACACAATTTAGAGTTCACATATACCCTACTAGCAATAGATTAGTATGGTGCATTTGTCATAATTAACTAGCCAATAATGATACATTATTGATTAAAGTCCATGATTAATTCAGATTCTCTTCGTTTTTATCAAGTGAGATATAATTTTTGGCTGGAAGCCAAGCATGACAGGTTCTCTAAATGTGGTCTGAGACCCCCTGGGGGTTCCAGAGACCCTTTCAGGAATTCATGAGGTTTTCAAAATGCACAACTTAACAGATGGAGTGTAAAGGTAGATACAAAAAGTCACATGTCTTCTATTAAGCTACACAAATAAATTTGCAATTTAAGTAAAATGATATTCTTCCCACTAATATTTTTTTAAAATGCTATTCCTCATAAAAGTAAACTGTTAACATGTAACAGTTTGATATTTTAAACAAATAAATATTAAAAAATATTTTCCTCCTACTCAATTTTGAACATGACAAATGTTGATAAATTCTGAGCCATTTGGTGGCTTTAAGGGTTAAGGAGTCTTGAGACCAGAAAGTGTTTGAAACCTATAAGATAGTGGTTTAGAGAAGGCTGGTCAAATCCAGCCAATGAACATTTTTTGTAAATTAAGTTTCACTGGATCACAGCTATGCCCACCTGTTGACATACAGTCTTACACAGTGAGTAAGGTGTGATAGAGACAATATATTCCACAAAGTCTTTAATATTTATTATCTGGCCTTTCAGAAAAAGTTTATCTCCTGGTGAGAGACCAGCTAAGAAACCTCAGAATGCTTATGCAGAAGTTGATTGACAAGGCTGCTGTGAGGATAAATAAGAAAATGTCCATTAAGCATTTTAGGACAGCAAACTTAAAAAGAGTTCAGTGAATGCTGACTATCACATTTATGTACCTAAATAAGATCTCTTAGAAAATCTTTCTACCATAATGACATAAAACACTATTTTGGCTGTTATTATTTTATAAAGATTACATTTATTTCCTAAGAATCACAATGGAACTTATTATGTAAAGTGACTATCTAATAGGTTAGAATACAGTATGACAAAGTCTCTTAGAAACCTTGTCCTCTTCTTCAATGTATGCTATATGTGCTCTTCAAATCTATATCCATTTAATTACTGTCAGAACACTGGTATGTGCCTCACTCAAAGAAAGCAGAAATCTATGTAGATTTTTAAAATAATTATTACAATTATTATAATCATCTGCAATGATCACCACCACTGTGCTTAATATATTCGAGGCATATAAGAGCTAAGAGCTTTATACAGTTACCTTACTCTCACCAATATCCCAGAGAAGTCTGTATTCCCATTTCTACAGATCTAGAAGTCATTCAGAGAAACTCCCTAGATGATCGAGTTAGACACTGTAGAGTCTGTATTTAAAAATAGGTAAGCTCTTACTGCAGAGGCTATATACTTAGCAACTACATTATGCTAGTGATATGGGTCTTCATTCCAAATACATGCTTGGCTTCAATCACACTCTTATTTTTATAAAGGATAACAGAAGATGATAGTCTATCCAATCCCATAATATTAAGAAAGGCAAACATACTGGTCAAAGACACTAACCTTCTTTGGGCCGTACTTAATGAAATACTGAGCCAATTCAAGGGTTGTTCTAGCATCTTCTGTGGCATCATGACCAAGCCTGTTTGGACACTGTATATCCTTCCTAGAAAGTCAAGATAAATTTGATATATCTGGAACATTTTTAACAATTGCTGCTTTCAACTGCCACATGTTAAGCTGCAACATTATTATAATCAGAGTTACATTACAACAATCAAGATTCATTTTTTTCTGGCTGCCAGGCTCTGAGAAAGGTGCTGGGGATGCAGAACAATCAGGATTACTGTGCCCACAGCCACCATATACCATCTGCACAGATGGATACCCAACGAAAATTCACTGACCTACTCTCCTGCCAGACCCTTGTCTCTTTTCTTAGATACAGCAACTATTTAAAGTTATCTTCCAGAAGTTTTCTATTCAAACACAAGTTTGACTAGAAGACTAAATATGTATTTATTCTTTTCATTGTTCTTGTAGAAACTTAATTATGCATATATTTATGTCTATACATATACCTAAAGATAATCTATTACTTATCAATATTTAGGTATCTATAGATCTGGCTCTGCAACTCCGTATCTTAGAGCGGTTTCTATATTAGCACATGCAGCTCCATCACATTCTCCTGAACAACAAAATATTCAATAATCTAAATAAGCAAAACAAAACAAATAACCATATTTATTTAACCAGTTATGTAGAATATTTCTGGCCTTTTTTCAATTTTAAACAGTATTATGTACATATGTGTATATCTTTGTATGTAGGTATGTCAAAACAATGGAATATTTAATGTAAGTATATTTTAAAATTCTGCCTAACTTTTTTGCCCTTCCATATCTGTTCTATACAACTGTGAGTGTAATCTCCTTCCTCTATTCCTATTATTTTTTCATTTCATAAGAAATGAAAGGAACAATGTTTACAAATTAAGAGGGACAGCAATATGCATTAAGTTTTTAGATAATATATACTAAACTTATGTGCAACTTATCAGGACATTATAATTTGTAAATAAACCTACCCCAAAATAGCTTTGGCTAAGAACTTTAGCTTAAATCTTCTGCCCTGCTCGCTGACATAAAGCAATGAGGTATCAATAACATATGGATGTATCATCTGAGGAGGAAAGAGAATGAATGAGTAGCATCTTATACTAAAGGAAAAACCAAGAGGGCTAGGGGTAGAAGAGCCCAAAGCTTTAGATTTGAGATAATTAGAACATACACTTATACTAGAAAAACAAAGTCCTAAATCAGATACACACTTTCAATGCTCTGAGATCCAAGTCTAAGGAATGGCCCACTAACACAGCATCAGGAGGAAGCAGTGCTTTTAACTGCTTCTGTACATCTTTGAGTTTGGTTGTCACTGGGTTAAGAATCATCTTTGTGATTCCTGAAAAGCTTTCAATAAAAAGAGAAAAATGGTCAGGCCAAAATATTAACAAGTTTTCCTCTCTGGAAAGTCCCCTTTAAGAACAATAAAAATTATATTAAATATATGCTCAGTGTAAAAAAGATTGAAAATACAAACAAGCAGGGGAAATTAAAAATTATCCATAATCCCATCACCCAGAGATTACGACATTTTAGTAAATATCTTTCTATACTTTTGATATGTAATTTTCATGGATATAGTTCACTTTTATAAAAAAGCAACTGTAATGTATGATTATGATTTTGTCACTTGCAAACATGATTTTTGTCATTTGCAATATATCATAAATTCCTACATAATCAATTTTAGCAGATCCTTTTAAGTTATAGCATACTCTGGATATGAATATAACTTTTAAAACTAATTGTATACTTTCATTTATATTCCTGCATTTTTAAAGACTATGACAAACATACTTGTACATACCTCTTTGTCACACATGACTACTCTGTAAGAATACTATCTAATTATGAAGTCTGCTAATAGGATAGCCTACATCATTAGCATGGTCACTTTGTGCTTACTTAGGGATAAGTAAGAGAGCACAGGTACAACTTTAATGGATGAAAACAGTCATGTTTCACTGGCTTTTTCTTGGCCCCATTACTGTGTATATTCTGATTAGCAAGTTACATACTAATCATTGGAAAAACAGACAAAATTTTGGGTTTCAAAGTTCTGTTACAGAAAAAAAATTGTTTTGTTTTGTGGGGCGGGGGGGAGTGTCAAGGCAAATTAACCTGTAAGATCACTGACTGCCAAATGACAGTTTGCGTATTTTCAGATGAGGTTTTAGCAAAAAGCAGAGCTCGCTCCAGCTGTTTGGCAGTTGCCAGATAATGAACATAATTGGGGAATTCTAGGAGAAGGAAAATAATATGCTGCTGACTTAAATCACAGAAAGTTTAAAGAACAAGAAGGGCAAAAGCATTACACACTGTGCAACTTCAGTATTACAATATATCAAGGTATCATCCTTGCCTTTTTTGAAAAAATATAAAACCTAAGTAAACAGAATGTGTGGGCCATTCCAGTCAAGTCTTATTCCATTCTAGCGATATTTCTAGGAAGAGCTGAAGTCAAGGTGCAAAATACCTGGTGAGATAGTCTAGAATCCTGTAATCGGGTTTGACCAGTTCATCCATAATACAGCAGCCTCCTTCAGCAACCAGTGAGATTCGTGTTAGTTCTCTCCCTTTGGATGTGAGCCACTGAAAGACCATGATACAGTCAGGCTGCTGAACTGTGAAAGTTACTGCTTCCTCTCATAATCCACACTACTATCAACTGTCACCTACCATCAACTACCAGGACTACTGCAGCAATGGCAAAGATATATGCTTACTAGAGGATTAAGTATGAATGAAATTAAAGCTAGACAGGTTGCTAAATATTATACTTGAAGGAAGAAACAGTATAATTTGTCTAGGAAAGGATTTTCTCAAAGAAGATGAATGGAAATAATAATACCAATCATAACTGCATCTATTGTTTGTGGAGTGTATACTAGCTCCAGTAAGTACTGCTACTAAATAATTTTTATTAAGACTCTAAACTTCTGAGGCAGCTTTTATTATTGTCCCCGTCTTACAAAGGGAAAACCTAAGGCTAAAAAGATTAGGAGACTTGTACACAGTGAAATAGTCACTAATAGACAAAGCCAAGATGCATATCCTGATATGTCATACTCCAGAACTTTAGCTCTTACCCACTATTAAGAATTATGGCTTGGTGGCAGTGACTTACAATTGTAACCCTAGCTATTCAGGAGGCAGAGATTAGGAGGATTTTGGTTCAAAGCCTGCTTCAGGCAAATAGTTGAAAAAAACCATCACAAAAAAGGGCTGGCAGAGTGAGTGGTTCAAGTGATACAGTGCCTGCCTAGCAAGCATGAAGCCCTGAGTTTAAACCCCAGTGTCACAAAAAAAAAAAAAAAAAAAAGAAAAGAAAAAGGGGGTGGGGGGAAGCTATACCACCTGAGCTATACCTCCAGCCCCCAGCCCCACTGCAGTATTTGAGAGAGGATTTCACTGTGTAGTAGAGTCTGGCCTAGAACTCAGGATCCTCCTACCTCAGCTTACTAAGTGATGGGATTACAGGCATGAGTCACCATACCCTGCTTAAATTTCATAATTTTTTTTTTGGCAGTACTGAATTTGGTACTGAAACAATGAAACAAATAAAACAAAAACTGAGGAACTGCTTGCTGAGTGCTGAGAGGATGCACTGTTTTAGAATGGAGATTTAATAAAATTAAGCAAAATGAAGCACAACAGTTGCTAAAGCAGGAAAATCCCACTTCTAATCTTTAATGTATAAAACCTAGCCAAACTGACAAGTAATTAAGGCAGAGACTTCTGGCAGCAGCAAGTGCAAAATACTTGTTCAGGAATAAACTTCTAATACTGTGTAAAGACTTGATTAAAGATAGCAACTAGTTAGAAAACTTATTTATTCCTCATCCTGTAGCAGAAATCTAAGTTTTCTAAAATGTGAGTAAAAGTGCCTACTCTTTCCATTATTTAAATTGAACAGTGGAACTAAATGCACTGACTTATTGGTATATTCGACTCAAGAAATCATCTTCCACTAGTTGGCAACATTCCAGCTGAAAAATCAAAAGTACAACTTACCATTTCACAGTCAAGTCCAAAGAGGGGACTGTTGTCTATTATAGTATTGCTACATTTGATAAGTATAAAGTTTTCACAATCAGGAGAACCTAAAAGAAAAAGAATATTTGCCTTTAGAGACGATAAACATCACTCTTAGATTCGTCCAGGGAATCTGAAACACCATTATTTGCTGGGCACTTCTTTATGTTAGACACTTGAAAATATGAAGACTAAACAGAAGGCAATCCATCTAAATACATTAATTTTTATATTCTGAGAGAATAATGTAGTTTTTAAAATCATATATTGTATGATTCCATTTATATGAAATATCCAGAATATGAAAATCTATAAAGAAAGTACATTAATGGTAGCCTAAGACTAGAGGACACAGAATAATAGTACAAGGTTTCCTTTGGGGTGATGAAAGTGCTCAAAAATTGACTGTGATGACAGTTGTACAGTTCTGAACATACTAAAAAATACTTAATTGTATACTTCAATACATTTATTTAAGTCTTTCAATAAGACTACTTTTTAAAAAAGGAAACTTAGAGCTAGCACTGTAGCTCAGTGATCCAAAACCTGACTAACAGGAACAAGGCCCTGGGTTTGAACTCCAGCACTGCCAAAAAAATGGAAATTTAAATCATACTTCTATAATTAGGAAGTAAGAAAATGAGATAAAGATGTTTTTATTAAATTTTTGCTATATAATTGACCGACATTCTGAGTACAGACCTTCTCTATTTGTTAAAGAAATAAGGGATAGGAAGACTGAAAATACTGGAGGGCAGTGAAAATGTTGTTGAAGACATACTGATTCTTTTCAATACACTAAGAAGGAATGAAAGAAGACAGAATGAAAGGGAATAACATTTTTGTTATATATTTCAATGGTATTTAATGTTTGCTCCTATACCACCTAAACTCATCATTTTACCAATCATGGTACACATTCCACATTTTGGAAAACATTATATTTCAGGGATTTCCTTATTAATATTTCCTCATTAATAGAAGATGGAATAAGTGAGAATAAGCCATTTGGAAAGCAACCAGAAAAATGAAAATTCAACAAAAATATTTATGTAAAATGTCAGCAACATTAGATTAAATCTAAACCAACCTTGCAATGGAAAGTGAAATGTTTTCATTTCCTCCTTTGTCAGAAGACATCTGGTCAAGCGTACTTTCTTAGAGCCATATTTTTGAATAATGGGGTTATTGTGCAGGTTGATGTTGCTTTTTAAATGGGCAGAAGATAACGATTCTGAAATAAGAAAGACAAACTGAGTGTATGTTAGAATATGTAAGACCCCCAGAGGACATATCTTAATGTTGTATAGACAAACAGAGTGGAGGTAAAAAGTTGTTTAAGACCCGGGGGATTCGAAGATGGCAACTAGAGGGAGGAAGCAGAAAGTGTGCTTCTTAAAATAAAATCTTGGAGAGACGCTGGAGATATATCTTACAGGAAAAACCACCGAGAAGAGGCAAAATTCTGACTCCTCCACACCCCCAGCCTACACATAGCATCCCCACTCCACAGTAAACAGAGAAACCAGGAGGGCTCCTGCGCTGCCAGATGCCATTTCCTACCGACTTGAGAGATGCAGACCACCAGGTCAGCTAAGTGGCATGCAGTACTCCCACAGACAACCCTGGGACAGATCAGCATAGCCCCCTGGAGAGACTGACCCCCACCCAGGGAAAAAAGAGAAAGAAAACAAAAGAAAACAAACTGAATAAACAAAAACAACAAAAGACACAAGCAAAGAGGGCAGTGCTCCCTGAGTACTGAAGGGGGGGAGGGGCAATCCCGCATGGAACTGTAAATAGACAAGTTGGCCGGAGAAGGCAGGAGCAGTGGCATCCTCCCAGCAACCATGGAGTGGGAGAGCTTGTAAAAGTGGTGGTGCGAGGAAAACTACACTGGAGAGGGGGGAAGGGACACTTCCCACATGAACTGTAAATAAACAATAGGGCCGGAGAAGGCTGGTGTAGCGCCACCTCCTGCAGTGTGCTGGAAAAGGGGAAAGCTTGTAAAAGTGGTGGTCAGGCCCAGGAGAACTCTAAACAAACAAAGCCGGAGGAGCTAGGTGACTATAAAGCTCATCCCTGAGATCTGCAATCAATAAAGCCTCCAGCAACAGCGGGCTGACAGCAGCAGGCAGGTGAGCCACAGCCTCAGAGAGACATTCACAGAACTGTCTCCAGACCCTTTTTATTTTTTTTTCCTCTTCCTTTGATGTGACAACAACAGAACTACACCTGCATGCTGAAAGACTTACTGAAACTGTATTGCATTTGAACTTGGGATACTTTGTTGTGTTTCGTTTTTTTTTGTTTTTCCCCTTTGATAAGATAATGCCACAACTAATTCTGAGACACCATCTCCAGGATTGGAGGCTGAGGGACTAACATCAAAATTATTAAGACTGAAACGTTACTGTATTTGAATTTGGAGATCTTTATTTTTTTTTTATCCTCTCTCTTTCTCATGCCTGTTTAGCTTACTGTTGATTAATACACTATCTCTCCCTATTAATTTCTTTGACACTGGTTTTTTTTTTGTTTGTTTTTTCACTTGTTTTGTCCCTTTTTCTTTAACTTCCTTGCTTTCCCTCTACTCTCACAATTCCATTCTAAATATCATCATTGTTATTATTACAAGCTAGAAAATACTTAATTGCACACAGTACATGGAAAGTAAAAATACCACGGAAAATGATGAGAAGACAGAAAAAACAGGAAAACCACTTTCTCCACAGCAAAAAATCGGTACAGGAACCAGAGGGAAATGAAGAAAACAGATACTCAGATTCAGACTTCAACAAAACAAAGATAAACTATGCCGAAGAACCCAATGAGGTCCACAAGAATAATCTGAAATATGAAATCCTCCAAGTAATCAATAAGAATTAAATAGAGATGACACTGGATATGGTCAACCAAAATGTACAGGAGACACTCAAGAAATTCCAAGACAACAAAAATAGAGAATTTGAGAAAGCACAAGAAGAAATAAAAGAAACCATAGAAGCACTGTATAACACCAAAGTGAAACAAAGAACACGATTAATAAAGAGATAAATGAACTCAGGACGAAAACAGACAACATTAAAGAGGAAGCGACTCAGGATATGGAAAACCTCAGAAAAAAGAATGAAAAGAAATGCAAAACAAAATTGAAGGTCAATCAAGCAGAATAGAACAAGCAGAAGACAGAATCTCAGAACTCGAAGATGAAATGGTAATTAAAGGAAAAACCAAAGAACTATTAGTTAAACAACTCAAGACCTGTGAAAAGAAAATGCAAGAACTCACTGACTCCATCAAAAGTACAAACCTGAGAATCATGGGCATTGAAGAAGGAGAAGAGGTGCAAGCAAAGGGAATGTGTAACATATTCACAAAATAATTACAGAAAATTTCCCAAATCTAGAAAAATCTATGCCCATACAGATACAAGGGACCTGCAAAACACCAAACAGACAAGACCAAAATAGAACTAACTCATGGCCTATTATCATTAAAACAACAAATACAGAGACTTGACAAAGAATACTGAAGGCTGTAAGAAAGAAAAAACAAATAACATACAAAGGTAAACCCAACAAAATCACAGCAGACTTCTCAACAGAAACATTAAAATCAAGAAGAGGTTGGGGTGAGATCTTCTGGGCACTGATTGAAAATAACTTCAACCTAGGATACTCTACCCAGCAAAACTATCATCAAAATAGATGGAGCAATAAAAGTCTTCCATGATAAGCAGAAACTAAAACAATATGTGACCACAAAGCCACCACTACAAAAGATTCTTCCATGGATTTTGCACACACAAAGTGAAACCCAACATAACCACGAAAGGGCAGGCAGTACCAAACAACAGGAAAAGAAAAAGCAAGAAAGTAGAGAGTAAACTCAATTTCAGTACTCACAATAAAACCTTCAAACAACTAAGACAACTAAGTGACAGGAATCACCACATACCTATCAGTACTAACACTTAATGTTAATGGACTTAATTCCCCCATCAAAATCCAGTTTGACAAACTGGATTAAAAAGGAAGATACAACAATTTGTTGCTTACAGGAGACCCAGCTCACTGACAGAAATAAGCATAGGCTTAGGATGAAAGGCTGAAAGAAGATTTACCAAGCCAATGGTCCCTGAAAACAGGCAGGAGTACCAATACTTATCTCTGACAAAGCAGACTTCAAACCTACATTGATCAAACGAGATAAAGAAGGACATTCCATACTAATAAAAGGGGAAATAGACCAAAAGGAAATAACAACTATCAACCTATATGCACCCAATGTCAACATACCCAATTTCATCAAACATACCCTGAAGGGCCTAAAAGCATATATTAACTCCAACACAGTGGTTGTGGGAGACTTTAACACCCCATTATCCTCAATAGATAGGTCATCCAAACAAAAAGTCAATAAAGAAATCCTAGATCTAAAATATACAACAGATCAAATGGACCTAGTAGATGTCTATAGAACATTCCATCCAACTTCTACACAATATACGTTCTTCTCAGCAGCCCACGGAACCTTCTCCAAAATAGATCATATCCTAGGGCACAAAGCAAGCCTCAGAAAATATAAGAAAACAGAAATTACACCATACATTCTATCTGATCACAATGCAATAAAACTAGAACTCAACAACAAAAATAAAGATAAAAAACATGCAAACAGCTGGAAACTGAATAACACATTGCTTAATGAACAATGGGTCATTGATGAAATAAAAGAGGAAATTAAAAAGTTCCTGGAAGTCAATGAAAATGAAATCACAACCTACCGGAACCTATGGGACACAGCAAAGGCAGTCCTGAGAAGAAAGTTTACAGCCATGAGTGCATATATTAAAAAGACTGAAAGATACCAAATCAATGACCTAATGACACATCTCAAACTCCTAGAAAAACAAGAACAAGCAAATCCCAAAACAAATAGAAGGAGAGAAATAATAAAAATAAGAGCTGAAATCAACGAAATAGAAACCAAAAAAACCATACAAAGAATTAATGAAACAAAAGCTGGTTCTTTGAAAAAATAAACAAGATCGGCAGACCCCTGGCAAACCTGACTAAAATGAGGAGAGACAAAACCCAAATTAGTAGATTCAGGAACGCAAAAGGGGAGATAACAACAAACACCATGGAAGTCCAGGAAATCATCAGAGACTACTTCGAGAACCTATATTCAAATAAATTCGAAAATCTTAAGGCAATGGATAGATTTCTAGATACATACGGTCATCCAAAACTGAACCAAGAGGATCTTAATCACCTGAAAGATCTATAACACAAAATGAAATTGAAGTAGCCATCAAGAGTCTCCCTAAAAAGAAAAGTCCAGGACCTGATGGATTCTCTGCTGAATTCTATCAGACCTTTAAAGAACTGATACCAACCCTCCTTAAACTGTTTCACGAAATAGAAAGGGAAGGAAAACTGCCTAACACATTTTATGAAGCCAGTATTACACTTATCCCAAAACCAGGCAAAGACACCTCCAAAAGGAGAACTATAGGCCAATCTCCTTAATGAACATTGATAAAAAAATCCTCAATAAAATAATGGCAAACCGAATTCAACAACACATCAAAAAGATCATTCACCATGACCAAGTAGGCTTCATCCCAGGGATGCAGGGCTGGTTCAACATATGAAAATCAATAAACATAAGAAATCACATTAACAGAAGCAAAGACAAAAACTGCTTGATCATCTCAATAGATGTAGAAAAAGCCTTTGATAAGATCCAACATCATTTCATGATCAAAGCTCTAAGAAAACTAGGAATAGAAGGAAAGTACCTCAACATCATAAAAGCTATATATGACAAACCTATAGCCAGCATTATACTTAATGGCGAAAAACTGAAACCATTTCCTCTAAAATCAGGAACTAGACAAGGATGACCACTATCTCCACTCCTATTCAACATAGTACTGGAATTCTTAGCCAGAGCAATTAGGTAAGCAAAAGGAATAAAAGAATACAAATAGGTAAAGAAACTGTCAAAATATCCCTATTTGCAGACAATATGATCCTATACTTTAAAGACCGAAAAACTCTACTCAAAAGCTCCTAGACACCATCAATAGCTATAGCAAGGTTGCAGGATATAAATCAACATAGAAAAATCATTAGCATTTCTATACACTAATAATGAACAAACTGAGAAAGAATATATGAAAACAATTCCATTTACAATAGCCTCATAACAAATCAAATACCTAGGCGTAAAGTTAACAAAGTTTGTCAACAACCTCTATAAAGAAAAGTATAAACTTCTGAAGAAAGAGATGAGGAAGACTATAGAAAGTGGAGAGATCGCCCATGCTCATGGATTGGTAGAATCAACATAGTAAAAATGTCTATACTCCCAAAAGTAATCTACATGTTTAATGCAATTCCCATCAAAATCCCAATGACATTCATCAAAGAAATTGAAAAATCTACCGTTAAATTTATATGAAAGTACAAGAGGCCACGAATAGCCAAGGCAATACTCAGTCAAAAGAACAACGCTGGAGGTATCATGATACCCGACTTCAAACTATATTACAAAGCAAATAACAATAAAAACAGCATGGTACTGGCACAAAAACAGACATGAAGACCAGTGGAACAGAACAGAGGACCCGCATATGAAGCCACCCAACTATAACCAACTTGTCTTTGACAAAAGCGCTAAAAATATATGATGGAGAAAAGACAGCCTCTTCAACAAAAACTGCTGGGAAAACTGGTTAGCAGTCTGCAAAAAACCTGAAATTAGATCCATGTTTATCACCTTATACCAGTATTAACTCAAAATGGATCAAAGACCTTAATATCAGACCCCAAACTCTAAAGTTTGTATAGGAAAGAGTAGGCAATACTCTGGAATTAATAGATATAGGCAAGAACTTTCTCAATGGAACGCCAGCAGCTCAGCAACTAAGAGATAGCATAGATAAATGGGACTCCATAAAACTAAAAAGCTTCCGCTCAACAAAAGAAAGGGTTTCTAAACTGAAGACACCACCCAGAGAGTGGGAGAAAATATTTGCCAGCTACACATCAGACAAAGGACTGATAACTAGAATATATAGGAGACTTAAAAAACTAAATTCTCCCAAAATTAATGAACCAATAAAGAAATGGGCAAGTGAACTAAACAGAACTTTCTCAAAAGAAGAAATTAAATGTCCAAAACTCCCATGAAAAAATGCTCAGCATCCCTAGCAATAAAGGAAATGCAAATTAAAACCACACTAAGATTCCACCTCACCCCTGTTAGAATAGCCATCATTAGCAATACCACTAACAACAGGTGTTGGCAAGGATGTGGGGGAAAAACGAACTCTCTTACACTGTTGGTGGGAATGTAAACTAGCACAACCACTCTGGAAAAAAATTTGGAGGCTACTTAAAAATCTAAACATTGTGGGGGCAGTGGGGAGAAATGACCCAAGCCTTGTATTCACATATGAATAATAAAACAATAAAAAAAAAAATCTAAACATTGATCTACCATATGATCCAGCAATACCATTCTTTGGGATATACCCAAAGAATGTGACACAGGTTACTCCAGAGGCACCTGCACACCTATGTTTATTGCAGCACTATTCACAATAGCCAAGTTACAGAAACAGCCAAGATGCCCCACTACTGACGAATGGATTAAGAAAATGTGGTATTTATACACAATGGAATTTTATGCAGCCCTGATGAAGAATGAAATGCTATCATTCACAGGTAAATGGATGGAATTGAGGAACATCATTCTGAGCGAGGTTAGCCTGGCCCAAAAGACCAAAAATTGTATGTTCTACCTCATATGTAGACATTAGATCAAGGGCAAACACAACAAGGGTACTGGACTTTGATTACATGATAAAGCAAGAGCACACAAGGAAGGTATGAGGATAGGTAGGACACCTAAAAAACTAGATATCATTTGTTGCCCTCAACACAGAGAAACTAAAGCAGATACTTTAAAGCAACTGAGGCTAACAGGAGAAGGGGACCAGGAACTAGTGAAAAGGTTAGTTCGAGAAGAATTAACTTAGTAGGTAACACATGTACAGGAAAGCAATGCGAGACAACTCCCTAGCTATCTTTATGTCAACTAGCAAAAACCCTTGGTCCTTCTTTTATTGCTTATACTTTCTTTTCAACAAAATTAGAGATAAGGGCAGAATAGTTTCTGCCTGGTAGCAAGGGGTAAGGGGAGTAAAGGAGGGGGTGGGGGGAAGGGGGGAATAATGACCCAAACATTGTCTGCACATATGAATAAAATAAAAAATAAAAAAAAAAAAGACCCATCCCCAACTTTTAAAGAGCCTTCAATCTAATAGTTATACGAACACAAAGAGAAGCCAGGTATGGTGGTATATGCCTGTAATCCTAGCACATGGGAGGCTTGAGGCTAGAGGATTGAGAGTTAAGGCTAGCTTGGGTTACACAGGAAGACCCTGTCTAAAAACACAAACCAAAACAAAACAAAGCAACTAAAGAAAATAAATCCCAAATAGGTTATAAAAAATAAAGACTACAGGAGGTAAAGGACAAAGAATATACTTTAGACAGGAGCAGTCTGAAATAATTCAACAGTAGAAGCAATTAGCTGAGTCTTAAGGAAAAAGCAGAATTTAGATGATTGGTGTATTAGACCTGTCTGTTACAGTGCCTGCCCAATCCCAAAGACCCATTTTAGCTAAATCTACCTGACCCCAAGCTATCTATTCAGGTGGCAGGATACATAAGTGACTGTGTTAAAGGTGTGGACCTCACTCAAGGACTCATTTATAGATTGGCCAATGAATTTATGTTTGTCAAAACATGCTTAAATGGGACAATACTAATTAGTTATACTAATCAGATAGCAGGGTTCCAGAATTTTAACTAGAAAACTTAGATAAGTGACCAACTAGAAAACACACATATACACACACACAAGATAATACTATGAAAGGGATGAAGAACAGCTCTTCATTAGAGGTACTAGAGGCTTACTAGTCTACATGCATCCTTCAAACAGTATCTTCCTTGCAACCAAAAAAGTGAAAGTATCGTAAGTAAAAGATGGCATTTAAGACAGAAATCTGTAGAACTTGTTTTGGCACTGTGTAGACCACTAAGGAAGAAAAGGTCTGTAAGAGTCAAGTGTAAAAGTAAGGTTGAAAGAGGATAAAAATAAACTACAGACTGGAGGTGTGGCTCCAGCAATAGAGCGTCTGCTTTCCAAGTGCAAAGCCCTGAGTTCCAATACCAGTTCTACCAAAAAAATAGACTACAGATCATTATGTGTGCCAGGCTCAAGAGTTTCAACTTTGAGCCAGGATCAACTGATGCCTCCTGCCTATAATCCTAGCTACTCGGGAGGCTGAAGATCATGATTTGAGACCAGCCAAGGCAAAAGTTCAAGAGACCCAATTTCAAACAATAGCTGGGCAAGTGCACCTGTCATCCCAAGCTACTCAGGAGGCTAAGATTGGGAGGATCACAGTTATAGATAAGCGTAGACAAAAAAGTTCATGAGAGTTTATCTCAATGGAAAAAAGCTAGGTGTGGTGGTATGTACCTATCATCCCAGCCACAGTGGGTAGCTTAAAGTAGAAAGATCATGATCCAGACTGGACTGGGCAAAAATGAAACCCTATCTCTAAATAACCAGAACAAAAAGGGCTGAGGTGTGGTTCAAATAGTAGAGCCCCTGTCCAGCAAGTGTGAATCCCTGAGTTCAAACCACCAAAAATAAGAGAGACAGAAAGAAGAGTTTAAACTTTGATCCATTATTCGGTAATAATGGGGAGCAATAGAAAGTTCCTGAGAAGTGACAGAATCAAAAGAGTATTTTAAGAAATACTGATCTTGTGCTCACTTTGGCAGGACATATACCGAAACTGGAATGATACAGAGAAGATTTAGCATGATCCTTGCAAAAGGATAACTTGTAAATCTGTGAAGCATTTCATATTTAAAAAAAAAAAAAAAGTAAGAAATACTGACCTCAAATTTTTGTGGAAAATGAAGTGGTGGGAAGTAGAAAAACTGCAGTAATCCTAGCTAAAAAAAAATTATGACTAGCTTCTGGAATAAGATGGTGAAAAGGTTGAAAGAAAGGAATATATAAAAGAAAAGTTACACAAGAAAAACTGGTACAGTATCATAACAAAATAATTTAATTCATTATCAAAATGTTTATGACTGCTCATTATAAGTTTGCCATTGCTTTAGCCATTAGATTCACAAATGAACAAAACCAACAAGGATGCCTACTCTCCCCATTCCTATTCAACATAGTCCTGGAATTCCTAGCCAGAGCAATAAGGCAAGAAGAAGAAATAAAAGGAATACAAATAGGTAAAGAAATAGTCAAAGTATTTCTATTTGCAGATGACATGATCCTATACCTCAAAGACCCAGAAAACTCTAACCAAAAACTCTTCAATACCATAAACAGCTTCAGCAATGTAGCAGGATACAAAATCAACTTATAAAAATCAGTAGCCTTTCTATACACCAACAATGAACAAATTGAGAAAGAACATAGGAAAACAATTCCATTTACAATAGCCTCAAAAAAAAAAAATCAAATTCCTAGGAATAAACTTAACAAAGAATGTAAATGATCTCTACAAGAAGAACTACAAACCACAGAAGCAATCAAGGAAGACTACAGAGGATGGAAAGATCTTCCATGCTCATGGATTGGCAGAGTCAACATAGTAAAAATGGCTGTACTACAAAAAGCAAACTACATGTTCAATGTAATTCCCATCAACATCCCAATGACATTCATCACAGAGATTGAAAAATCTACCCAAAAGTTCATTTGGAAACACAAAAGATGATGAATAGCCAAAGCAATACTGAGCAAAAAGAGCAACGCTGGAGGTATCACAATACCTGACTTCAAACTACAATACAGAAACATAGCAATAAAAACAGCATGATACCAGCACAAAAACAGATATGAAGACCAGTGGAACAGAACAGAGGACCTGGATATGAATCCACACAGCAACGCCCACCTTATTTTTGACAAATGTGCCAGCAAATGTTGCTGGAAAGTGGTTATCTGCCTGCAGAAAACTGAAACTAGATCCATGTCTGTCACCCTGTACTAGTATCAACTCCAAGTGGATTAAGGACCTTAATATCAGACTCAAAACCTTGCAGTTAGTACATGAAAAACCAGGGAATAACCTGAAAACAATAGGTACAGGCAAGGACTTGCTCAGCAGAACTCCAGCAGCCCAGCAACTAAGAGAAAGGATGGACAAATGGGACTCCATGAAATTAAAGTGCTTCTACACAACAAAAGAAATGGTCTCAAACTGAAGAGACCACCCACAGAGTGGGAGAAAATATTTGCTAACTATACATCAAAGAACAGAATATACAGGGAGCTCAAAAAACTAAACTCCCCCAAAATTAATGAACCAATAAAGAAGTGGGCAACTGAACTAAACAGAAATTTTTCAAAAGAAGACGTTCGAATGGCCAAAACACATGAAAAAATGCTCACCATCTCTGGCCATAAAGGAAATGCAAATCAAAACCACACTAAGATTCCACCTCACTCCTGTTAGAATAGCTAGCAACAAATGTTGGCAAAGATGTGGGGGAAAAAGCAACGCTCAAACACTGCTGGTGGGAATGTAAGTTAGTACAACCACTTCAGAAAACACAGAGGCTTCTTAGAAAACTAAATATAGATCTGCTATATGATCCAGCAATACCACTCCTAGGGATATAGTGGAAGGCATGCGACTCAGGTTATAACAAAGTCACCTGCACACCCATGTATGTTTATTGCAGCACTATTCACAATAGCCAAGCTATGGAAACAGCCAAGATGCCCCACTATTGATGAATGGATTAAGAAAATGTGGTATTTATACACAATGGAATTTTACTCAGCCACAAAGAAGAATGAAATTTTGTCATCTGCTAGTAAATGGATGGAACCGGAGAACAACATCTTCAGCAAAGTTAGCCAGGCTCAGATGGCCAAAAATTGCATGTTCTCCCTCATATGTGGATTACAGACTCAAAACAAATGCAGTAATATTACTGGACATGGATCACACACTAAAGGGAGAATACACACAGAAGGAATTGGGAAAGGGAAGGAAATCTGAAACTTGAATGTGGTTGATGTGCTCACTGCAGAGAAGTGAATAAAGTAATCTTAAACTGGCTGAGGCCACTATACAAAGGGGCCAAGAAGTAGTGAAGAGGTTTGGCAGAGATGAACCAATGTGGGTTGCAACACACAAGTGCATGGAAGTAATGCTAGGAATCTCTCTGTATAGTTATCTTTATCTCAAACTATAAAAAATGCTTTGTCTTTCTTATTATCTCCAACAAAACTAGAGAACTAGAGGGTGGAACAGGTTCTGCCCAGAAAGCGGGGGTGGGGGGTGAGAGGCTGGGAGTAGTGGGGAGGTGGCACAAACAGTTTATACACATGTAAATAAATGTAAAAATCATTAAATAAAAGAAAAAAAAAGAAACAAAAACTGGTACAGTATGGTAACAAAATCAATTCATTATCAAAATTTTTATGAATGTTCATTATAAGCTTGCCATTGCTTTAGCCACGAGATTCACAAATGAACAAAACCAACAAAATTTCCCATGGAACTTGAATTCTACTTGGGAAGACAGACAATAAAGAAATAAATATTTAATATAACAGGAAGGGATAAAAACTATTGAGAAAGATAAAGAAGGGAGAGGATAGGGACTGTGGGACTAGGAAGATAATTACTGTCATATATTTTACAAAGGGTACAGGGAAGTTCTCTCTGATAAAGCAACATCTGAATAAAGATTTATAGGAGCAAAGAAAATGAGCCATGCAGATTGAAGACACAGAACTAAAAGAAAAGGAATTGTAAAATTCAAGGTTGGTATCTTAGAGAAAAATGTACTAGCTGGGCATTAGTGGCTCATGTCTGCAGTCCTAGCTACTTGGGAGGCTGAGATCAGGAGGATTATGGTTCAAGGCCAGTCTGGGAACATAGTTCAAGAGATCCCTATCTCCAAAATAACCTGAGCAAAATCAACTGGAGGTGTGGCTCAAGTGGTACAGCACCTGTTTTGCAAGTGCAAAGTCCTGAGTTCAAACCCTAGTCCCACCTAGGAGTTGTCGCTAGAAGACTGACAGGTAAATTTGTAAAACAGATGAAGACTCCAAAGAGAAGACTTGGAATCTTTAATATTTAGGATAAGAAAATGAAGCAAAATCCTTAAGAGGACAGAAAAGTAGCTAGAACCTCTCTGACTTGTCAGTGCCCAAAGGAAAAAATCCAAAGTCCTTAGATACTGCAGTCAAAGCCTGTAGGACATGATCTTAATCTGCCAGGTCCTGTTTCACTTCTTACCACTACCTCCTCCTATTCTCCTCAGCAACCCAACAAGAGATATTCTTCAGCCATGTTTAATTGCTTTTTTCTTATTATACCTTTTCTTTCACTCAGGACCTTTATTTGAATCTAAAAATCTCCTCTATGATTTATTCAAAGATATTTAAAATACAGTGTATGTTAAATCAAACACAATCACAGATAAGATGGGGCATCTATGAGAAGGAGAGGGGAACAATTGAAAGGTAGAAAATCAGAAGATGCTGTTAAGACAAAGAAAAACAGGAAGCGCAGTTCTAAAGAAGGGAAGGAATCACTGGTCAGTCCTCATCACTTTTTCAAGTCCCTCAGAGCAGTTACATAATTGTTCTGAACACAAAAAAGTATCATTGAAAAAATACCCTTACTATATATGCAATAAACAAATAAATCCTATTCTATTCCATTCCTTACTCCCAGCTCCTAAAAACAGAAGGTTAGCTTTCCTAATAGGACAGAATCCACAGTTTGAAAAACACTGCACCATGGGTATACATCTTTAAGATGCTTTAATTGCGGGGTCTGTAGTTCACAGCCATATTGCTAAAACTAGTAGCATCTTAATTTCCCACCTATTCCTCACTATGAGAAGTAATAGAGTGTCCATTACATTACTTAAAGGCACAATTTTCCTTCCCACTTTTACAATAGTGGCACGAAGATCCAATGACAATTCAGAAATTACTCACAGTAATTTTAAGAGTCCACTGTCACTGATACCTGGTATCCTTAGCTATCAAACTTGATCAGATGGTTTCTGAGGCATGAACCCTGGCTGTGATTCCTGATGTAAAACTTCCCTGGGCACCTGCCTATTTTTTCCTTTAAAAAAAAAAAATTGCTGGGGCTGGAGATACAGTTCAGTGGTACAATACTTGCCTAGTATGCTCAGGACCCTGATTAAGTTAGCTGCAACGATAAACCTGACCACATCCAACATATCTTTTAGAATGGGCAAATCATTAAACTGGAGTCAGCCATACCTTTAGTGGTCTTAGGAAGATCTCCAGCTGTTTTTTTATTTTGCAGCCCAGTGATATCAGCTAGAAAACTAGATGGTTAAGATGGCAAGCGGAATTTCTGAAAAAATATTAACAGGTTTTAACAAAAATGCTTGAAAATAGTTGAAACAATGTGAAAGGTTCTAGACTTTTATTGTCAGTTCAGTTCTATGAATGATCTAGATCTTAATTATGTGCACTGTAATATTAAAACCTTTTGCCTAATATTAAAAAGTGAATGAAGCCACATTTACTACCAATACCACCCCCTGGAAATTTTCTTCTCTCATTTTATATATATATCATAAAAAGGGTAAGCATTCATTATTACCACAAAAAAGAAAAAGGATAAACACTACAGAAATGTACAACTTAGAGAAGGAAAATCCCTACATTTTTCAAAGCACTTCCATTTCTTTTATTTCATTGGACAACTTGCCAGGGAGTCAGGACAGGTGATATAGCAGGACAAAAAAGTTCAGAGCTCTAGCCTCAGACTTACCCCAGCTTAAATTTGAACTCCATCCTATACTAGTACTTGGACAAGTTCTCACTTTCTTGTATAAAATAGGAATAAAAAAGCAATCTCTCTTACAAGATTTTTGTGATAATTAAAGATGATATACACAGCGTGATTAATATAGGGCATGGTATAAAGAAAGTGTTCAATAATAGAAGCCAAAAAGAAAATGGAAACTTAAGTAGATTAAGTTAGGGCTCACCAACTCAAATGCCTTCAGGGTGTATGGATAAAACAGGCTACTAGGGAATGGAGCAGGGCATGGGACAATAGAGAACACATGCCTCTTCTCAAGATGACAGGCACTACTCAGCTCCAGATACCACTCCTACGGTACTCAATCTTATGACCTTTCTTTTTTAAAGACAAGTAGAAAATCACAGATTTTATATAATCTTACAATTTATAAGAACATCAAACCCCAAATACTACTAGGCTAGTATTAACCTGAGAGCTACAGACTGTATCTTGGGAATAACTATTTTACCTAGAATACCAAAGAAAATCAGAAACAAATCTAATCTCAACATGACTCTTAAGCCTTTTGCTTTCTACATCCCCTCCTGTTACTTGTTCAGCTAGGTTGCCAGGAAGTATGTTCTCAAATACATGCATTAGTCTCAGGATGGGAGGGACCTGAACCTGACTCAACCCCTAATATAAAGTTTTCTTATCTTACATGTCTGAAAGCCTTTCGGAGAAATCCAAATTCCAAATAGAAGTGTAGTTGACTCATTCCCTGAAGAATAAAAAAATTCCCTGAAGAATAAAAACCACCACCTTTTTCAGATGGTTTTGGTGAAAAAGATGGCACCAGCTGTTGAAAAAAAAAATTAAACTAACACAACTAAGAGTGGTGCTTTAAGTCTGGTACAGGCATACAGAAAGGAAGCATGTGGGAAAAATTGGTATCTAAAGGAATTTTTCATCACCCAGTGAGTACCTGGAACTGGAAGATAGTCACTAATGCAGAGAATTCAAATAAAGATCTCAAGATAAATATTTGCTGCATTCAAATCAAGTAAAATGAAATGCATTTATATCTACTACTAAGATTTGTTTTAAATAAGAACTAAGCTCACTTTACAAAGGTTCATCCCTCATACCCCACCTGCTCTTCAGCCCTTCCTAAACCAGGTAATCAAATACCTGGCCTCAAAAAAATTCAGCTTTAGATAAACTGACAGACTGATAGCAGTATTTGTTGATAAGGAAGATAGTTCTGAGGTATCTATCCAATTCATAACAACTTCCCCCAGGGAAATGTATGCATTTGAAATTTATTTGTACATATAAAACAATTTTCACAAGACATTTCATAATGGCATTAACAAGATTAGAACAGTAAAATTCTCTCTTTGCCCTTTATCTGTAAAAGGAAGAAACAGACTGACTAGAATTCATCATGTTATTTCAGCTGCATCTACCCTAGGGGAAACAAACTAAAATATCTAAGGTGGACAGATACTATGAATAAAGGAAATAGGCCAGGTGGGACACTGGAATATACACATCCTCATCTAAAGAGGAAGAGATGAGAAATTGTTCAGTTTTCACAAACTGTTATCCAGTGGGAAAAGAAAGACAGTTGTCACATCTTTCAGTTTTTCTTAAATCTGAACTTTTATACAGAAATCCCCAAATTTAACTGTTGGTGGCTGTTACAAAAAAGCAGGATATGCTGCATGACAAACACATAATGTCTGTAAGCCATATATGACCCTCTAGACACCAGTGTGAAACTTCTCATCACAGTCTATCTCATACCTGGGTTTAGGAACACAGGATTTCCCCAGAACTGCATACTTTAGCAATTCACACAGCTGGTCATGAGTTACTTCACAATTTTCAGCAAATAATATGGTAGATAAGCGGGCTTTCTGTAAAGATAAATCAGAGCATGATAAATCAAATCAAGAATGGCAACAAAGCATCTGAGGAATGGTGACCCATGCCTGTAATCTCAGCACTCAGAAGGCAGAGGCAAGAAGATCTGGAGTTTGAGGACATCCTGTGTTAGATGGTGAGATTCTGTCTCAAAAACAAACAAAAAAATAGGGAAACAGTAAAAATTTTTTTATTATGAAAACTTTTTTATTAGGATACATTCGCTGTACTAGGGGGGATTCATAGTGACAACTCTGATTAGGCTTATTATATTGAACATTGGTCAGATCACTTCCATCCTCTTTTCCCCTCAACTCCCTCCCTGCCCCATTTAAAGCCAATTGCAAGAGGGTTCCCTGTTCTGTTATATACAAGTATAAGAAGGCCGTCCACCATATATCCTCACCTTAATCTCCTTCATTCACCCTCCCCCTCCCACTAGTACCCACCCTCCACACACTGTATCTATGTTACAGTCTTGTCTTCCTTTATTAATATTTAAGTCGATGTTCCAAGGGGTTTCTCAGTGTGTTCCCGCTGTCAGTCTACTTTACATTGGTCGGTTCAACCCCTTTCATCACTCTTCCTTACCCCTTACCTCCCATACCCCTTTTACAACAGCTTTCAATACATATCCCTATATTCTCTACCTTCACAGATGTTTTACGATACTAGAAACAGTAAAGCTTTATGATCACCCTTGCTAAGTCTACATACCCTCCTGAACGCATCCACGTGGGCTGTAAGAATCTGAATTTTCTGTTTACCAGTGACTACAACAGTAGCAGTGTCATTCATTCCCACTTCCCGGGTCAGAGAACAGTCTCGGTGAGGTCAATGGTGGGTGAACCCCTAACGACCGCAGGGGCAAGGGTGGGAGAGCTCCACACCGCCCCGGGCTCCCCGTGGCTCACCTTGAACTCGAGCTGCCTGTCCGCGAGATCCCAACGAGGTCTCATCGGCCCTGTCGCCCTGCCAAGCTTGTTGGGGGACAGCTTCCTCTTCTTGCTCTTCTTGGGGTGCCTCACGGTCTTTTCCTTCTGTGGCTCCATGAGGCTGTGGAGAAAGATCAGCTAGAACTGAGGAAAGTACGGTGACCGGATTCCCTGGCCCGGACTGTCTCTTCAAGAGGTAGCAACACAGCTGTGGCAGTTTATTACCTCCTCGAATCTGCGCCTCAGTTAACAGTTTACCGAGCTCTCCCCGCCGCCCAGAAAAGCGAGGGTGCCACCACTTTTCCTTTCCTTCCCGCCGACTGGACGTCCGCGTCGCACCAACCCGCATTGGAAGTCACATTTGAAACGATTCCCCCAACGGTTCCAACGCGCCTCAGTCCACAGGCAGAAGGAAAGCAACGCTACAAAAGGCTTCCCTGAATAAAACCATTCCCCGCGCCCCCAGAATCTCCAAAACGCAGAAGAAAAGCTGCGCGGAAAGGCACAGATGGCCTCCTCAGTCGCAGCCGCCGCGCCGGAACGTTTGAACGGACCGGAAGTGAGAGCCAACAACTTCCGGAAGCTGGATTTGGACCAACTAGTCGTGTCCGGAATGGCGACCAAACGGTTGGCGCGGTATGCTAGAGGGTTCCAGGAGGGAGGTTGCTTTTGGTCGGGCGCTGGCGACCGCGGTAAGGCTAGGCAGCTGACGTCCGCGGCCAAGGCCTCCATTCTCCCCAGCTTCGGCGTCTCCCACCTGTACTCTCCCAACGCGGTTGGAAGGCCCCGGCTGAGCCTGGGTCTGGAGCCCCAGGCCGCCTTCTACCCCGGGTTCTTCTCTTCATGGCCTTGTGTCAGTGTCTGCCCGTTCTAAGCCTTGAGAAAGAACGGGATGTGACAGCGCCTTGTAGATTGTTGGAAGGTCTCAGGGCAGCGCCACTACCTCCGTCAGGCCCTTCGCCTCACCACTTCCAAGTGCTCCTTCTAATTCATAATGTGAATCATTGTGGCCTCCCTTGATTCCTGGACACGCTGTGCACATATATGACTTCTAAAGGCAGTGAATGCATTAGAGACTAGCATGGGCTTCAGAATTGGACAGTCCTACGTTGACATACCAATGCTGTGTGACAAATTACCCAGTCAGTTTTCTCATCCATAAAATATAGGTTGCAAAAATGACTACCTCCTAGGGATGTTGAGTAAATGAGGGCACCATATATATTTCTTTAATATCTGCTATGTAATAATGAATGCTAGCTATTTTAATTCCAAATCCCTGCATTTCTTTCTCACCTCTAAAAAACCCAAAATAACTCTAGCAGGTGTCTTCCTAGTTAACACTCTACCTTCTCATCAGGGTTTGTCTCACCTGCACTTAGGACTTGTATTCACTAAGTTTATCTCCTTTGGACTCAAGCTGTTGCCTTTGGGGTTCTTCTCTTATAGGTTACCTTGAAAAGGGTTTCATGAATGTCTTGTTTCTTTTACTATATTTTTAAAAATTTTTATTTTATTCATATGTGCATACATTGTTTGGGTCGTTTCTCCCCCCTTTCCCACAGCCCCTCCCTTACCCCTCTTACCCGCACTTGCCACTCACTGCTGGGCAAAACCTATTCTGCCCTTATCTCTAATTTTGTTGAAGAGAGAGTATAAGCAATAATAGGAAGAACCAAGGGTTTTTGCTAGTTGAGATAAGAATAGCTATACAGGGATTTGACATGCATTGATTTCCTGTACATGTGTGTTACCTTCTAAGTTAATTCTTCTCGAACTAACCTTTTCTCTAGTTCCTGGTCCCCTTCGCCTATTAGCCTCAGTTGCTTTAAAGAATCTGCTTTAGTTTCTCTGCATTGAGGGCAACAAATGCTATCTAGTTTTTTGGGTGTCTTACCTATCCTCATACCTTCCTTGTGTGTTTTCCCTTTATCATGTAATCAAAGTCCAATTCCCTTGTTGTGTTTGCCTTTGATCTAATGTCCACATATGAGGGAGAACATACAATTTTTGGTCTTTTGGGCCAGGCTAACCTCGCTCAGAATGATGTAATCCAATTCCATCCATTTACCAGCAAATGATAACATTTCATTCTTCTTCATGGCTGCATAAAATTCCATTGTGTATAGATACCACATTTTCTTAATCCATTTGTCAGTAGTGGGGCATCTTGGCTGTTTCCATAACTTGGCTATTGTGAATAGTGCTGCAATAGTTACTCCAGGTGCCTCTGGAGTAACCTGTGTCACATTCTTTAGGTATATCCCCAAGAGTGGTATTGCTGGATCATATGGTAGATCAATGTTTAGATTTATAAGTAGCCTCCAAATTTTTTTCCAGAGTGGTTGTACTAGTTTACATTCCCACCAGCAGTGTAAGAGGGCTCCCCCGCCCCCCGCCCCGCCATCCTTGCCAACACCTGTTATTAGTGGTGTTGCTAATGATGGGTATTCTAATATTTTAATTTGCATTTCCTTTATTGCTAGGGATGGTGAGCATTTTTTCATGTTTTTTTTAGCCATTTGAATTTCTTCTTTTGAGAAAGTTCTGTTTAGTTCACTTGTCCATTTCTTTATTGGTTCATTAATTTTGGAAGAATTTAGTTTTTTGAGTTCCCTATATATTCTAGTTATCAGTCCTTTGTCTGATGTGTAGCTGGCAAGTATTTTCTCCCACTCTGAGGATGTTCTCTTCAGTTTAGAGACCATTTCTTTTGTTGAGCATAAGCTTTTTAGTTTTATGAGGTCCCATTTATCTATGCTATTTCTTGGTTGCTGTGCTCCTGGGGTTCCATTGAGAAAGTTCTTACCTATACCTACTAACTCCAGAGTAGTTCCTACTCTTTCCTGTATCAACTTAGAGTTTGTGGTCTGATGTTAAGATCCTTGATCCATTTGGAGTTAATATTGGTATAGGGTAATATATATGGATCTAGTTTCAGTTTTTTGTAGACTGATAACCAGTTTTCCCAACAGTTTTTGTTGAAGAGGCTGCTTTTTCTCCATCATATATTTTTAGCGCCTTTGTCAAAGACAAATTGGTTATAGTTGTGTGGCTTCATATGTGGGTCCTCTATTCTGTTCCACTGGTCTTCATGTCTGTTTTTGTGCCAGTACCATGCTGTTTTTATTGTTATTGCTTTGTAATATAGTTTGAAGTCGGGTATCATGATACCTCCAGCATTGTTCTTTTTACTGAATATTGCCTTGGCTATTTGTGGCCTCTTGTGTTTCCATATACATTTAACGGTAGATTTTTCAATCTGATGAATGTCATTGGGATTTTGATGGGAATTGCATTAAACATGTAGATTACTTTTGGGAGTATAGACATTTTTACTATGTTGATTCTACCAATCCATGAGCCTGGGAGATCTCTCCACTTTCTATAGTGTTTCTCAATCTCTTTTTTCAGAAGCTTATAGTTTTCCTTGTAGAGGTTGTTCACATCCTTTGTTAAGTTTACACCATGTATTTGAGGTTTTTTTGAGGCTCTTGTAAGTGGAATTGTTTTCATATATTCTTTCTCAGTTTGTTCATTATTAGTGTATAGAAATGCTAGTGATTTTTCTATGTTGATTTTATATCCTGCTACCTTGCTATAGCTATTGATGGTGTCTAGGAGCTGTTGAGTAAAGTTTTTTGAGTCTTTAAAGTATAGGATCATATTGCCTGCAAACGGGGATATTTTGACAGTTTCTTTACCTATCTGTACTCCTTTTATTCCTTCTTCTTACCTAATTGCTCTGGCTAAGAATTCCAGTACTGTGTTGAATAGGAGTGGAGATTGTGGTCATCCTTGATAACGGTCTGTCGATCTTGTTTATTTTTTCAAAGAACCAGCTTTTTGTTTCATTAATTCTTTGTATGGTTTTTTTGGTTTCTATTTCATTGATTTCAGCTCTTATTTTTAGTATTTCTCTCCTTCTATTTGTTTTGGGCTTTGCTTGTTCTTGTTTTTCTAGGAGTTTGAGATGTGTCATTAGGTCATTGATTTGGTATCTTTCAGTCTTTTTAATGTATGCACTCATGGCTATAAACTTTCCTCTCAGGACTGCCTTTGCTGTGTCCCATAGGTTCTGGTAGGCTATGTTGTCGTTTTCATTGACTTCCAGGAATTTTTTTAATTTCCTCTTTTATTTCATCAATGACCCATTGTTCATTAAACAATGAGTTATTAAGTTTCCAGCTGTTTGCATGTTTTTTGTCTTTATTTTTGTTGTTATAGTTTTATTGCATTGTTATCAGATAGAATGCATGGTATAATTTCTATTTTCTTATATTTGCTGAGGCTTGCTTTGTGCCCTAGGATATGATCTATTTTGGAGAAGGTTCCGTGGGCTGCTGAGAAGAACTTATATTGTGTAGAAGTTGGATGGAATGTTCTATAGACATCTACTAGGTCCATTTGATCTGTTGTATATTTTAGATCTAGGATTTCTTTATTGACTTTTTGTTTGGATGACCTATCTATTGAGGATAATGGGGTGTTAAAGTCTCCCACAACCACTGTGTTGGAGTTAATATATGCTTTTAGGCCCTTCAGGGTATGTTTGATGAAATTGGGTATGTTGACATTGGGTGCATATAGGTTGATAGTTGTTATTTCCTTTTGGTCTATTTCCCCTTTTATTAGTATGGAATGTCCTTCTTTATCTCGTTTGATCAATGTAGGTTTGAAGTCTGCTTTGTCAGAGATAAGTATTGGTACTCCTGCCTGTTTTCAGGGACCATTGGCTTGGTAAATCTTCTTTCAGCCTTTCATCCTAAGCCTATGCTTATTTCTGTCAGTGAGCTGGGTCTCCTGTAAGCAACAAATTGTTGTATCTTCCTTTTTAATCCAGTTTGTCAAACTGGATTTTGATGGGGGAATTAAGTCCATTAACATTAAGTGTTAGTACTGATAGGTATGTGGTGATTCCTGTCACTTAGTTGTCTTAGTTGTTTGAAGGTTTTATTGTGAGTACTGAAATCGAGGTTACTCTCTACTTTCTTGCTTTTTCTTTTCCTGTAGTTTGGTACTGCCTGCCCTTTCGTGGTTATGTTGGGTTTCACTTTGTGTGTGCAAAATCCATGGAAGAATCTTTTGTAGTGGTGGCTTTGTGGTCACATATTGTTTTAGTTTCTGCTTATCATGGAAGACTTTTATTGCTCCATCTATTTTGATGATAGTTTTGCTGGGTAGAGTATCCTAGGTTGAAGTTATTTTCAATCAGTGCCCAGAAGATCTCACCCCAACCTCTTCTTGATTTTAATGTTTCTGTTGAGAAGTCTGCTGTGATTTTGATGGGTTTACCTTTGTATGTTATTTGTTTTTTCTTTCTTACAGCCTTCAGTATTCTTTGTCAAGTCTCTGTATTTGTTGTTTTAATGATAATAGGCCATGAGTTAGTTCTATTTTGGTCTTGTCTGTTTGGTGTTTTGCAGGTCCCTTGTATCTGTATGGGCATAGATTTTTCTAGATTTGGGAAATTTTCTGTAATTATTTTGTGAATATGTTACACATTCCCTTTGCTTGCACCTCTTCTCCTTCAATGCCCATGATTCTCAGGTTTGTACTTTTGATGGAGTCAGTGAGTTCTTGCATTTTCTTTTCACAGGTCTTGAGTTGTTTAACTAATAGTTCTTTGGTTTTTCCTTTAATTACCATTTCATCTTCGAGTTCTGAGATTCTGTCTTCTGCTTGTTCTATTCTGCTTGATTGACCTTCAATTTTGTTTTGCATTTCTTTTCATTCTTTTTTCTGAGGTTTTCCCATATCCTGAGTCGCTTCCTCTTTAATGTCTGTTTTCGTTCTGAGTTCATTTATCTCTTTATTAATTGTGTTCTTTGTTTCACTTTGTTGTTTATAGAGTGCTTCTATGGTTTCTTTTATTTCTTCTTGTGCTTTCTCAAATTCTCTATTTTTGTTGTCTTGGAATTTCTTGAGTGTCTCCTGTACATTTTGGTTGACCATATCCAGTATCATCTCTATAAAATTCTCATTGATTACTTGGAGGATTTCATATTTCAGATTATTCTTGTGGACTTCATTGTGTTCTTTGGCATAATTTATCTTTGTTTTGTTGAGTCTGGATCTGAGTATCTGTTTTCTTCATTTCCCTCTGGTTCCTGTACTTATTTTTTGCTGTGTGGAAACTGGTTTCCTTGTTTTTTTCTGTTTCCCATCACTGGCCTTGGTATTACTACTGTCCCTGTATTGTGTGCAATTAAGTATTTTCTAGCTTGTAATAATAACAATGGTGATATTTAGAATGGAATGGTGAGAGGAGTGGAAAAGCAAAGAAGTTAAAGAAAAAGGGAAAAACAAATAAACAAGTAAAACAAAACAAAACAAAAACCGTGTCAAAGATATAAACAGGGAGAGATAGTGTACTAATCAACAGTAAGCTAAACAGGCCTTAGAGAGAAAGAGGATAATAAATAAATAAATAAATAAATAAATAAAATAAAATAAAATAAAAATCTCCAAGTTCAAATGTAATAAAATTTCAATCTTAATAATTTTGGTGTTAGTTCCTCCGCTTCCAATCCTGGAGATGGTGTCTCAGAAGTAGTTCTGATGTTGTCTTGTCAAAAGTAAAAAAACGAAAAAAGCAAAAAAAAAAGACACAACAAAGTGTCCCATGTTCAGATGGATACAGTTTCAGTAAGTTTTTCAGCATGCAGGTATAGTTCAGTTGTTGTCTCATGAAAAGAAGAGGAAAAAAAAAAAGTCTGGAGACAGCTTTGTGAATGTCTATCTGAGGCTGCGGCTTACCTGCCTGCTACTGTCAGCCAACTGTTGCTGGAGGCTTTATTGATTGCAGATCTCAGGAGTGAGCTTAGCACTCATCTAGCCCCTCAGGCTTTGTTTACTTAGAGTTCTCCTGGCTGGACTGCCACTTTTATAAGTTTTCCCCTGTCCAAGCACACTGGGGGAGGTAGCGCTGCACACGCATTCTCCGGCCAGCGTGTTTATTTACAGTTCATGTGGGAAGTGACACTTCCCCCCTCTCCTGTGGAGTTTTCCTCCCATTGCCACTTTTACAAGGTTTCCTGCTCCTGGTTCCTGGGTGGCTGCCACCACTCCTGCCTTCTCTGGCTAGCCTGTTTATTTACAGTTCTGTGAGGATTTGCCCCTCACCCCCTCTTTGGAGCTCAGGGCACCCCGCCCTCTTTGCCTTGTGTCTTTTTTATTGTTATTATTTATTATTCAGTTTTTTTTCTCTTTTTTCCCAGGGTGGGGGTCGGTCTGTCCAGGGGGCTATGCTGATCTGGCCCAGGGTTGTCTGTGGGAGTACTGCATGCCACTTAGCTTACCTGGTGGTCTGCTTCTTCCAAGCATGTTAGGCGCTGGCATCTGGCGGCGCGAGAGCCCTCCCGGTTTCTGTTTAACATGGAGTGGAGATGCCATACTTGGGCTGGGTGTGTGGTGCTGTTGGAGTTTTACCTCTTCTTGGTGGTTTTTCCTGCAAGGTTTATGTACAGCACCTCTCCAAGATTTACTTTAGGAAGCATGCTTTCTGCTTCCTCCCTCTTGTCGCCATCTTGGAATCCCTTCTCTTACTAGATTTTTTAAGTTACTAAAAGATAGTACCATGCCTTATGTTATTCTTATCTCCTCAGAAATGTACTGTATACTCAGCAAGGATTTGAAAAATCCAAAGAGAAAAAAGCTGAAGCTTTTTAGTGCATCTTTACAGTCATTTGAGTTCCTCAGTATTGCTATAAGATAAGGAGAGCAGGCTGCAAATACATACTTTGTGGCCCATACAGAGAAAATGACTACTAAAATAAAAAGGTGATGGCACTTAGTTCAAGAACCCAGGTCTTTCATTCCTAAAATCTAAGTCTGTTTCCCTTCAATCATAGTACATTAATGGCAAACATTTGTTCTACTTCTGTGAGTTTGGTAGCTATTCAAACAGGAGTGTGAATGAGTTTACTAATTTTATTGAGTTGTTTTACATTTTTAGGCAGCTTGGATTGATTAGGAGAAAGCAGTTGCACCAGGGAAGGGGAATTTAGGAAGAAGCAAATCCAGTAAGTATTGTGCTTAGTTTCTTTACGTTTTACAGCCTTGCACTTTAAATACTAATAAAGTCTAAGAAATCCCGATCTTTTACAGAACAATTGTATGACTACTTAATTGTCATTGATTTTGAGTCTACATGCTGGAATGATGGGAAGTGCCACAATAGCCAGGAAATAAGTAAGTCTGGACTGCCAATGACCAAAACTAGCACTAGATGAATCATTTTAAAGTTTATAGATATAAACTAACAGTTTAAGAAATGAGGATGTCCATGAATTGTTAGTTTCATATAAAATGTATCTTGACTAAAAAAAAAAAATCAAAATCTCAGCTACCTAAATATACCATATAAAATAATTGTTTTAGAATTATACATAAGTCTGGTGGAATGGCTCATGTGGTAGAGCTCCTGCCTAGCAAGCATAAGGTCCTGAGTTCAAACCCCAGTACTGCCAAAACAAAGAAAAAATATAGTCAGGCTTTTGCCTAGAATTATACATAAACCCTTAATTGCATAAATATCTTTGCAAAAAAATTACATTTCAACTTCCATATGGTCTTAATATTTAATTGTGGAAATATAAATATATATATGCACATAACTTCAATATTTTTAATTATACTTTGGCATAGCTTTATTATAACTTTGTCACACTGGTTTCACCATTCTAATATGCTTTTACCGAAGTGGATTTTTTTATAATAATGATGCTATTATATAGTAATATAGTTAATTTATGGTGATTACATTGCATATTCAAGTGCTAATTGATAGTTCTCTCATTTAGTTGAATTTCCAGCAGTATTGCTGAACACATCAACTGGAGAGATTGAATCTGAATTTCATGCTTATGTTCAGCCTCAAGAATACCCAATTCTTTCTAAATTTTGCATGGAACTGACAGGTATAAAGCAGGTATGATGCAAATTTTAAAATTGAAAAATCGGTTTCAAAAAGAAACTAACAGCTATATGACATTTGGAATTAGATTTTAGTGTTAGGAGAAATAATATGCCCTCTAGAAGGCCACTGAAATCTTTAAAAATTCAAAAAATAGTGCTATGAACATGAAAATGAGTGCTGTGAGTATAGCTTAGTGCTTGCCCTAGCATGCATGAAGCTCTTGGCTTGATACCCTGCAACCAACACACACACACACACACACACACACACACACACACACACACACACACACAAAGGTCAGATTTATTTTATGGAAATTAAATGATTTAAATGTCTTATTTCTGTCAGTCTGAATTTAGTGATTATATTTCTGTGTGATTTTAGACTTCTCAACCTTAATTTTCTTACCTTGGAGAGTTCTAGTCATTACAGTATTTTTAACATCTTTTCACTAGATATTCACTCTGTCATTGAGAACTTCTTTTTTGTTATATCTTCCTACAGTGTATAATTATAATACATGCTTGACAATAACAGAATTCAATTGTTGAATGCAGATTTTGTGGCTCTCTAATCAGGCTCAAGTTGATGAAGGAGCCCCTCTGAAGATTTGCTTATCTCAGTTCTGTAAATGGATTCATAAGATTCAGCAACAGAAGAAAATTATTTTTGCTACTGGGGTTTCCGATTCTTCTACTTCTGAAGTAAAATTATGTGCATTTGTTACTTGGTCAGGTAAAAAAATGAGTTATGCTTACCAATCACAAATGGATAGCACTACCACTATGTAATTCTTTATTTCTGGTTTTATACTTGTTAATCTCCTGGTCCAGGAAAAGAAATCCAAGTGTCTAGCAGATGTTAACCAAGAAAAGTAGATTCATGTTTTTAACATCATGATTCTGGGATACCATAAAGTTTAAACTTTAACTTTAAGAATCATTCTAAGTTAGGCAAAGTGGTATATGCCTGCATGCCAAGCTACACAGGATACTGAGGCACAAGGATAGCTTGAGTCCAGAGATTTAAACCTAGCCTGGGTAACATAGTGAGACCCTGCCTTTAAAGTTAAAAAAAAAAAAATGCAGGGGGAGAGAAGAGAGGAGGCAGAGGGAAGGAAGAAAGAAAAGGATGGATGGATATTTCTTGATGTTCCTCTCTCCTCTTCTGAATTCAGGCAGAGTTGATTTAATGAAAACTCATGCTATTTTCTACAGCCTTGACTAAAAAGAAGTGGATTTTTTTTTTTTTTTTGCCCTGGCCACCCTTTCAGGGTGACAGGCATGTGCCATGCCCAGTGCCCCTGTCTCCCCATCCCTACCCCATCACCACTACCACACCTTGCACCTTGAGATGGGGTCTTGGAAATTTTTTTTGCCTGGTCTGGCCTCAACAGCAGTCCTCCTGCCGTCAGCCTTCCAATTAGTTAGCATTATAAGCATTAACCACTGGTGTCCAGCAGATTTCTTGGGGGGTGAGGGTGGTGGGACATGATCTTGCTGTGCAGACCAGGCTGGCTTCAACCTCTTAATCCTATTGCCTCAGTCTCCTGAATGCTGGGATTATAGGCGTATGCCACAACACCTTGCTAAAAAGAGTCCTCTTTCAGTTCATATCCTTTGATTTTATGCTTTGATACCTATTAATATAGACATCAAGAAAAAAACGAACCCTTTAAAGTAGGTCTTTTGTATTACCATGATATAATTTTGCTATTTATAGTCATTGGTAATAGCTGTATCTTTGATAGCATAGACTGACAGTCATATTTAGCTTCATGTTTCTAAAAAATGTCTATAATTTCTCAATTACATTTATATTTTCCCAAAATATGGAAATACAGGCTTTGTAATTTAATATCTTACTCTTTCTGAAAAAAAGGTTTTATTAGATGTCTAAGAAACATCGTTTTAAAACAGTCACCAATGTAATTTCTTAGTAGTAATTTTAAGTATAAAATAATGTAAAGTATATAAATAATTGTTAATTATTAGCAGAGCAATTAAATTTACTGTTCCATTTTACATCATCCATATTTTATTTGTTAATGAAAAAATGTGGGCATCATTTACCCTTTTCTATTTTAATATTCTTAATGCAGATTGGGACTTGGGGGTTTGCCTGGAGTATGAGTGTAAAAGAAAACAGCTGTTTAAACCTGTGTTTTTAAATTATTGGATTGATCTCAGAGCAACTTACAGGGTAAGGGTCAAAGGTAGAGGCATGTTCACTTTTTAACTTTTATTAAAAATTACTGCATTTTATCCCATACATGGGTATGGATTTCTACAAATAAAATAATATTGTTTTGGAATATTAATGCAGGTACAAGTCTTAAAAGTATTTAAAAACAAAAATAAGCACATTCCAAATCTGATAGAATTAAAAATATATAACCTTCTAAATAATAAATAAATATGTACATATTTTAGATATATTTTTACATGTTTATTATATTTATTCTGTCTCATTAGCTTTTCTATAGAAGAAAACCCAAAGGACTAAGTGGTGCTTTGCAAGAAGTAGGAATAGAATTCTCTGGACGAGAACATTCTGGTTCGTATAAATTGAAAATATGTAAGCCTTTTACTTTTGTAAAATATTTCATATGAATCTCAATTTTCATAGTGCCACTAATAAGGAATATCTTTCACCCTAAAAATAAAACTCCTAATCTGTACAATTCAAATTCTTTCTGATTCTCAAATTACCAGTTTCATGAACTATATAAGATAAAGACTGCCATCTAGTGGCTTTCTATTTGCTGAAAAGAATGAATGAATTAGCCAAATTAAATAGAAACTAAACAAGTGCCCAAATTATATAGTGAAAAAAACAGAACAAGACTGTTTGATTACTCACAAACCATGGTCCCTACAGAATGCTGGTTACATTTTTTGAACTTGTCTAACAAATTTCTACATCCTCCTCTGTAAATATGGGAGATCTTATCTTTTGTTGGTAATGCTGCCATAGTTTCCCACAGACTAACTTGTTATAATTTAAATTAGGAGATTAATGTAAAACCAACAATATGCTCCAATTTCTATTTAAGTAGTGGTATTTTTCTTTACTTTTATTTGTTTATACTAGTACCACTAAATTCAGTTTGTTACCAATTCCCTCAGGGTTAGATGATTCTCGGAATACCGCTCTTCTTGCTTGGAAAATGATCAGGGATGGTTGCCTAATGAGAATTACAAGAACCATCCACAAGGTTAGTAGTGTTTTGTTTCTTTCATCTGAAATTCCAGAGTGACAGCAGAAAGTTTTTTGAAATGTGGATTTCATGTTTACAATCATTTATAAACTATATCATAAAAGTGCACAGTTTCTAAAGCTTTTGGATTTGTTTGTGGAATCATAGGTTCCTACTAAGAAGAATTCCAGCATTTTGAACAGAAATGTGGATATAAATCAAGCTAAAGAAACATCTGTCTGCAACATTAGCAGTGTCCAGTGTCCTAGCATAAATGAAAGAGAGACTAAAAATAGAATAAATACTCATGAAAAAGGTCAGATGAGCTCAGTTTGTGTGAATTCTCCTATAAAGGTACAGCAGGATCAATTTCAACTAAAGCAAAATATAAAAGCAGACCGTCACAATGTCAAAAGTTGCTTATCTCTGTATAATACCAGGTACTCTACTTCTCTAGGACAGTTTCAATCTCCCACCATGAATTCACCTGTCTGTATGCAGAAGCAAAGAGATGAACATCTTGCATTTAATGCCAAATCTAAGTCTTCAACATTGGGGTCCAAATTGGCACTTGTTTCCACTACTATTCCATCTGTTAATCATGTTTCTGATATGGAAATGAGTTCTTCCCTTAACTGTTTACCTATGTTGACTGACTGGGAAGATGTAGTTTTACTGCCAGCCTCTCAGCCTGAGCAAAATGGTATGCCTATTAGTAATGACACAAACTTAGACATTTCATTTAATTCTGGAGAAAGAGCAATGGTTTTAAAAGGATCAGAAAACTTTGAAGACATCAAGGAAACTCCTGAAAAATTTGAGACCTCTAAGTCTATTGTATACAAGAGTCTTCATACTACTATTTATAATGTAAAAGAAGCCAAACATTCAGGTTCAGATGTTTCTGCCTTTCAATCACCTGAACAAAAATCATGCACCTTCAGCAGTGTTAATGTCAATGCATCTCAACTGTCAGTTTTGGGGAAACATTCTCTTCTTTTAGGTGGTACTAAAAGGAATTCATCTAGTCCCCTGATTTTCCCACCAGCAAAAAAACAGACCTTCACTATTCATGAAGAAAAGCCTGTGTCATCTGATTGCTTCTTAATGAGAAGTTCTTCCTGCAAAGTTCTCCCTTCTATATTAACATCTACAATTAATCCACAAGACCCTTGGAAGAATAGAAAGATGACACCTCCCTTATGCAAGTGTGGCCGAAGATCTAAGAGACTAGTTGTTTCTAATAATGGACCAAACCATGGAAAAGTCTTCTATTGTTGCCCTATTGGGAAATACCAAGAAAACAGAAAATGTTGTGGCTATTTTAAATGGGAACAAACACTTCAAAAAGAAAAAGTCAACAGCATAGTTCTGTCTCATTCCACAGAGGAACTCACTTTTAGTTCTCCAGAAACAAGCCATATTCGTGACAGAACTTTAAGTTTTTGTACTAAAAATTCTTTGAAACTCAGACCTTCAATGAGGAATTGACTTAAACATTTTTCTTTATATCTAAACTATGTTTTTACTTTTAGTATAACTTTTATGTGACATCAGGAAAGATTAAAAAGTATAGGGTTATAAGTTATGGAGATGTAGCATATCCGACTTCTATAGACTATACTGAAACAGTTATGTCACGTATGTACATACTGAGAGAAAGTAAATTTCATGACTGTTCACTTTCACCAGTTGTTTAACCTTGGTCTTCTGTCTGTTTATGTATGAATACTAATGGTTCCTTAAATTCTGAAACATGAGTATTTTGGTAATGTCTTACATAATTTTGCTTACTTTTCATACACTAATGTTTACTGAATTTATTTTACTTTCTTGAGGAATAACAAAATACTTTTGTAAACTATATTTTTTAGGTAAATATAATATATGGCCATCTTTTAAAGTTAGATCTTAAAACAAATTTTAAACTATTCTTAAATTATTTAAATGAAAATGACAAATAAAAATTCCTGGACTGTTTTTAGGAATATACTTTGAGAATTATGATAATCTGATAATTTTTATTTTTCTAAAAACTTACAAGATACTTAGTTTTATTTCAAGGCTTAAAGATTGATTTTGATTTGTATATTAACATAAGAATTATTCAGTTGAGGCTTAAAAATTAATGAGGTGAGATTTGGCTCAGAAACTCCTTCTATAATACAGATTTTAAAATTCTACAGCATTTGATTGCATTCTTTTTATGTTTCCAAATTACAGGATCATTGACAATAACACAGAAGAATTTACTGAATAGTTGATTTCCAAATTCTTCCTCTGATGTCATAACCACAAAACAGTTTAAATCAAGAGTTTAGAAACATACTATCACATTTTTATTAGCTCTTCATAATCTTATGGTTTATAGATACTATGATAATTAATTGAATGAATTTAAATTGTTTTCCATTCTTTCTTTCTCAGTTCACTTCTTTTTATCTTCCCACTGACAGTCTTTGGCAACTCATCAATAAATTCTACCTGTTGGTATCAAAGGGATGAAAATTAGTCCAGAAATTCTAAACTTTAGAGATAGCCCATAATATAGTAAATTAGAACACCCATTGAGATGGGTTTTTGATACACAATAAAGGGGTATTATTGAGACTTTAGTATTTTCTGTAAGTCTAGTGAACCAAATGACAAACCAAGTTAGATTAAGGGCTTCACTTTAAAAATTTCTGACTCTTATCCATATGTCCATTAACTCTGTTTTGGAACATTTTGTGTAGCATATTTGAGGAGAATGTTCACTAAAAAGGCAAAAGTAAATAGCTGAAAATACTCCAGAACACTGAGCAGTATCATAATTTAGGATGCCTACCTTTCTGGGATATTTGTAAGGTGCTGTGATGTTTTTAACATGCTCCTGAATCTCCATTTTTAGTTGTTCTTGATCATAGGACTTGTAATCAGGGTTCAGAACAATAAATGCTTTTACTACCTAAAAAAAAATATATATTTGAAACATCAGAGATGAATTGTGTATTTTATGTTTTAGTATGTCTTGTTTGCTTTCTCTAACTGGAAATCTACATGCCTGGTGGGTGATCCAAGTTGTTTAATAGAATTTAATTCCAGCCTTGTGCTCTTAACAATTGACTCCCACACTTCCTGGTCAATATCCGATATTAGAGAGCTTTGTGAGGGCCCTGCTTTGTTTATGATCACTCTTAAACTCACTCATCTAACTACATTTTAAAATCTATTTCAGACCTATTTAGAATTACCTTTGCCCTTGAGTTCTTGCTTCATCTTTTACCTCCTTCAGTAAGTTTCCTCTTGTAAATTTGGCAGTGCACTAAGTACAGCCTATTGTGTAACAGTGCATCCTGGCTCATCCTTTCTTCTAGGACCCTATTCAGCATAGCCCTGATAAGTAGTAGCTGTTCTCAGTTTGCCTTATCCTCATTGAAGGTAACAGCTTACTGAGACCAGGTACTCTTTATATAAGGCTATTAAGATTCCATTAGCCACTTTGCTGTTGCTCTGACCCACTTATATGGCCCTGAGGAGCAAGAGTAGAAGAGGGTGGCCGTTAACTGTGGGAAGATAGGAAAAAGACCTCATCACTTTATGCTCACAAATCCTGTTTCCTGCTCATCCTTCATTGAAATGTTTTGGGAAATCCTGCCTAAAGTTTTTGGACCTTTTAAATGGAAAAGGGAGAAATTTAAGTAATCCCTTATGTGTAGCCTCCTTAGAGATCTATTTGGAGTACTATCATGTTCTTATCTGGGGCACTGGGCAATGTGAACACTGTTACTGTTCTCTTGGAGGCATAACTAGGTGAATCAACTAGTATTTAGCACTACTAAATCCAGATTCCCAGCCCAGCATTTGCCATATGCCCTGTAGTTACAGTCCCAGGAGAGTCCCCTTCAATTTTTTAATGATTAGCTATCCTGGACTTAGATGACCGAAATCTTATTAAATTCAGAAATTCAGGTGTTCAGCTTCACTTCCCATGTACCTTAATCTGGGAGTAAAGATGTGATTGAAAATTAACAATAAGTCACTCAGGGAAGCCATTTGGTGAGAAATGAAGACTTTCAATTACAAATTTTTCACATAATACGAAATTGTTCACTAGTGGGCAGTTTTACGTCATTTTATGAGTAAGTAACCATTTTTTGTCATCAAAGGTATTCTATCACTTGAGCCAGCCCTACTCCAGTTATTTTGAAGATGAGGGTTTCTTGAACTGGGCTGGCCTCCCAAGCAGCTAGAATTTTAGGTGTGAGCCACCAGTGCCCTGCAAAAATTTCATCTTTTGAAGGCTTACTCTGTTGGTGTTGTGGTGCAACGCATCTAATCCCCACACTTAGGAGACAGAGGCAGGAGGATGACAAGTACAAGGCCAGCTTGTACTAACCCCTAACCAAGATGCCAAAGCTGGGGGAACTATAGCTAACATACAGATCTATACTATATCACACTGGGCTATGTGGTGACTGCCAAGGCAACCCTGGTCCTAAAGGCTCCACAATCATCCTGTCCCAAATAAGCACCTGTCTAAGTGAATAAAACTGATTATAGCAGAGAGGTGTGGAAGAAGATGAGACTCATGAAACCCTGCCAGTGGAGTTCTGTAAAGAGACAAACTTCCTTAATCATGAATCTGCTCCCTATTCTCATCTATTCCTTTTACAGTACATAGCTTCATCCTAGCAACTTTCGAAACTAGCAAATAGCAGTCACCAAAACAACTCAGTATCCAAAACAACTTTAGGTCATCCAGGAAGACTTATAGGTTATCCTCTGGCATGAAAGATCTGTTAGAATCAGTCTTGATGGGGAGAGCCACCCTCATTGTATAGTAACACACACATACCTCTCATTCGTGCCTTAAAGTCAATGACTTATTCAACCCCTGAGGTTGAATGCCTTGTAACTCTTTCCTCTCCGTACTTCTTTCAAGCCCTCTACCTAGGACTTGAGATAAGGAACTTGAGTATATGGCACAGGAAGTTCTGGATTTGCACTGACGTCAATGTCATCTCTAAAGCTTGGTTTGACAGCAGAAGAAAGATTGAAGAAATACTTGGGGGAACATACTGCCACTCCAGAAAAACCTAGAGGCATATTGTAGACACACAGTCAAAACCCAGGAGGTCTACCTGGCCAAAAGAGCCCAAAGAGTGGTATGGTATCTTTAAGCCCAAACTACCATATGATCAGCCCCAATAGGAGTCAGCTTTTAGGACTCTTGCCTTGTTCTTCACCTTTTTCCTGATACCTCTATTGGCTTACTCAACCTGCTCATGGTTGCCTCAGTTCCTGCATGTGACATTGCTTCCACCTCTGATAGCTGATGCCAGCCATTCTCCTCAGCAATATCAAGAACAGTGTGTTGGCTTTCAGACCAAGGTTAACTACCTGTTTCGGTTGACATCTGGAGCCTCATGCTAGACTGAGCCTGAATAACTGATATCCAGCCCGTGTTTATCCTAACCTTCCATGGACAGGACTCTTTCTAGCATGTTTTTCAGTCTCATTCTGTAGCAATTCTAACTAGCATATTTCTATCTAACGTGCATTTAGAAAGTAAATTTTTATCTGATTTGCATATTGTGTAAATGAAACAGTTGTATAATCCTGTTTCAATGAAGTACTATTTTAAAGTATGCAATAGATTGCCAACAAAATAATAGAGTTGAGATGAATTAGTTCTTTTACCTCTCCTCTGATTGGGTCTGGGCTGCTGACAACAGCTGACTCTTCAACTGAAGGGTGTTCCATCAGGGCACTTTCTACCTCAAATGGTCCAATTCGGTAACTAGGAAAGCATATGACAGGAATTTGTAAGGGTGAGTCACAGGTTCACGATAGATAAACAAGACGTGCAGAGAGAAGAAAATTACCCAGAGGACAATATAATATCATCTGATCTTGCAACAAACCAAAAATATCCATCTTCATCCATATATCCTCGGTCCCCAGTGATGTAGAAATTGCCTCGTAGAGTTGAAGCTGTTTTTGAAGGATTATCCTGAAAACAAATAGCATTTTGTTGCTATTATTATGAATGTGAATCTTATCAGGTGAATTTTCAAATGTTCAAAGAAAAAGAAAGTTTGACTACATTGAGAAGCCTTAGCATGAAGAGGAGCCAGAGTGTGAAAAAGGAATGAAATTCCAGCATGAAGCTAACCCAACATACGAAAGGTAAAACTGTGGTTTAAAAGTCTAGGCACACTCCTTGAGAATTTTCTTAGAGCACAAGATAAATGCTGCAGGAACTAGGGCTCCAAGGAGTGGACTAAATTAAGTCTTTGCTAATAGATTAATTCCTAACACAGGTAGGAAAAGAGAAATGAATGCTCAGAGTCAAACAAAAGCACCAATGCCCAATAATTCCAAAAGCACTGGTCTGTAACTGGCATAAGAACAAAAATGAATGAAGAATTGTTACCTATGTAGAGTTAACCAACAAGTACAACCTGGGCTTTAACTTTTTAGTATGTTGATAAAAAACTTTGCTGTAATTTGTATACCATGATTAGAGATGAAATACACTTGCAAACAATAAAGAGCTAGAAAGCTCCTAGAGAATTAATTTTCTTAATTCCATTGCTCCGTTTCCTATTTCTCCAGCTCATCCTGGAGAGCATTAATCAGATTTCAGGAAGATAAGTGGATACTTTTTGATAGTTAAGGATCAATCAATAAACAGTTAAGAGAGCATGGGTGGTACATGCCTGTAATACCAGTATTCAGGAGGCCAAGGTAAAAAGGATAGTGATTCATTCACAGGCTGTTTGGGCTATATAGTGAGACCCTGGCTCAAAAAAACCAAAACAAAAAAACTCAGAGGACCAATCAATGGTGAGGACATAGATGTAACAGCCTCCTTTAGTTCCCTTTCTATTGCCTTTCTGATGACCTAGCCTAGGGGACCAGTGTGCTTTTTAGCAAGCATTTGAGTGTTTCTGGGATTCCTTTCTAGGGGATTACTATTCAGGGCAATGACTCTCACAAGAAAGGGCTGAATACCTATCTAGGTTTGTTTTGTGAGAATGAGGATAGCCACCAAGAACTTTTGAGAAACAGAGATTTTTAAAATAACTCTTACTACATAATGAGTAAAAAGGCCAAACGGTCGGTTAGGTAGAACTTGAATACCAATATCTCCTTCTTGCCCAGGAGGTAGAACATTGCCATTGCCATCTAAAATCTATGGTAAACAGAACAATTTATTTAAGGGAATTTTAATTTAATGCCACATATTAAATCTTAATTTTGCATATCTTTACTATTTAAGAATGCAGACTTTGAAAACATTTTAAATGGTTAAATACTTAAATTCCTTAGAGAAATGTATTTATTTAAGTTCTTATTGCATAAAATATTATTAAATGAAGATTATCAAAATGTGAGAGAAAAATAACTTTTAAACAAGTCTACCATTCAGCATTAATTACATTTTGGTGATATCTTTGGAGACAACACATACATAGGAAAAATTAGGATCACTTTATAATACGTAGCTTTGCAATCTGCTTTTATCACTTAGCAATGTATCTTGTTAAAAACCTAGATTTCGGGGTTACACATCAAAATCTATTAAGTCAGACTTTCCAGGGAAAGAGCCTAAGAATTAGTATTTTAAATGAGTAACCATGTGATTCTTATGATCTGATGAGCTTGGGAAACATTGCTGTCATCTACATCTAACCCTAAGTTGATCTGAGCACAATTCTAACCCTGTGCAAAGTATGCAGGTGAGGAAATAGAATTCCTTTTGGCATCAGGTGGTAGTAATCACAGACAGTGTTTACAGAAAGTCTGCAATTATCCAGGCAGCACTGAGGGAGAGTGCTCCAGCCACTGTAAACTTGGGCTTCTTTTGGCTTCGTTAATCCTCTAAGGAGGTTCTGACCACCTTCACTGGAAGGAGGGTGAGGTGTTGTGGTAAGGGTTTGGAGAATGGAGCCAGATTGCTTGAGATTGTATCCTTAAAGTAGTGGCTACTAGCTATGTGATCTTGGGTGAGTTTCTTAATCGCTTTGTTCTCTCTTCTATAAAATGATTCTGATATTAGCATGCCTTTATGTTTCTTTTAGGAATTAAAGGAGTTAATATTTACAAAATTTAGAACTACCTGGTATAATATAGGTGTTTGCAAAATAATAAGAGACTATTAAGCTAACATTTTGATCTCTGCATAGAAATAATAGAAGTAACATGGAATCATCACCAAAACAAGGAGTGCATATGAGGGTTAGGTGGGAAACAGATTGGGTTATTAAACATTCTCCTGGAAAGGGGGTATGCAAACCTTAACATCAAAAGCAGGGGAAGACTTTCCCATTGAGCCAGGCTTAATTTTCATTCCCTTAAAATTTCCACAGATTAACACCTAAAAGAAGAAGAAAGAAAATGTAAAGTAACAGAAGTTACTTAAAATTCATTTATTCATCTATTATGTATTCACTCAGCAATAATTTATTATTCATTCAACAATTATTACTATGAACCAGGATCAAAATAAGATAGTTTCTTCTTTCATAAAGTACAGAGATTGACAATATAAAAAGTAATACAATAAAGTTATGAGAATAACAAATTTATAATTACTAAAGTAATATACATATATAATAAGTTAAAGATAATAAATTCATAATTACCAAAATATCCATATTTATTCAAACATGAATGTATTATTAATGTTTGTACATATTAGCATTAGCATTTGTAACATATTAGTATGATACTTGTTATGCTGGTTCTGTTTAAGTGATTTATTTATTTACTTTTGGAAATTAAATTTTTGATCAGGGTTTATAATTTGAAATATAAAAAGACATACTGTGAAAAGCTTTCCAACCTTTCCCTTATCTGCTCCGTCTTACTCCTCTTTCTGGAATAACAACTTTGTTCCTACTTCATTAATTGCCTCTGCAATTTCTTTTTATTCTTATCCCCATGAACTTTTTAAGAACCCCTTTAGAATACGCTTGCCCAAGGAATCGTCCAGCGACTCCTTAACATCTTAGTATTTCATAAAACAAGGAGCTCCACCCGTTTTCCATTTTGTGGAAGCCTTGACTAAGAAAGTTCCTTGTCCCATAGATCCAATACATTTTCATTAAAAATATTTTAATTCCTTCTTCCTGATCAGTTAATTAATAGCATTTTTCCTCAGAAAAGAATGGCTATTTAAGCAACTGATCTCTTATAGAACGTTTTTGCAACTAGTTTGAATCAAGCTTTTTATTTTCTTTTATGGTTTGCTAACCACACCACTCATCCCCTTATCTTTTAAACAATCATAAAGACATAACAGACACTTTGGTTTTAATTCATTAGAGTAAATTGAGTCCAGTCCTGTCTTTTCAGTGGGGTCAGGTACCGTTTCTGTCTGTCCATATCCTTCGTAGATGTCCAGGCCTGTCCTGTTTCTCCATTGTTCAGTCACTTCAGGGTTGATTGGCTCACCAGCACTCACACAGTGCTTTAAGCTTTTGAAATTATAGCTTCTCAGAAAACAGGTCACCAGTTAGGTTTAGGAGGAAAAAGGAGAGAAGTGAAAATTGTTAGTACAATATAAACATAATTTTAATATAAAATAACACCCCAAATACCAGTTTATCTTTTTCTTCTTTTGCTGGGGTGAGGGACTAATCTGTTGTAAACAAAGCCATGTCATCTTTAGGGAAGGTACTCCATAATAACATTTCAAATCAACAATGAAAATTTTCCTCACATTTAGAGACCAGAAGTATTGAGTTGTGTGTAATGGTGTTTTTCTTTTCAGACTAACAATATGCCGTTTCAAATGCAATCAACAATAAATTTAAAAGCAAGAATTCTCTCTTCCATTTGCTAGGATAAGATTCCAAATAGGAGCAACTTCTCTACTGTCTCAGCTGCAATCCAAAATAATTAGTTTCTTACCAGAACCACTAGGCTCAGAGCTATAGACATGGCCCAACCATCCCTTTCCTCTCCTTGTTTGCAGGAGCCTGCCATGGACACAGCAATCATTATTTACAGCAAGAAGAGAAGGAGGAAGAGAAAGAGATATTCAAATCCTGTACATATTAGTTTGGAGCTCGGCCTGTTTTACCAACTTATCTTACCTAGTCATATCATTCTGTACAAGCATTCGGTATGCAGTTGGTGCTGAACAGAAGACTGTGATGGGAAACTTGGAGAGTGTCTGCAATTTTGAAAAGGCAAACTCTTGGTTTTAGTACAACTTTAATAAGTATTTAATATGTCTATGGTAGGCACAATAGAATATAAACATTGTTTATAAATGTTTGTAAATTCACTCACACTGTTTCTCTATCTTTTCAGGATTATTGACTTTGAGGATGTGAAATACCTTAAATCATGTTGTCTACTCTGATCTCTGTAAGTTACTTTATTTACCAAGTCTGTCAGTGATACTACTATTGCATTTCTAAATGTGGACCTCCTGCATTGTGCCTTACTTGTAAGATGGAAGTTGTCTCGAAACGGGGCAAATAGTGTGCAAATACACATGCTCCTTGGATCCATGGAGAAAAAATACTACTCCAAGCAGACTTTGCCCAGCCTGTGTCTGAGGTATTCCACATCACATCTGAAGGTGTCAAATCCAGCCAGAACCTAGGAAAACAAAGAATAACTTTAATGTATAAATTTGTTATATTTGTAGAAATTGTATGTGTAAAATTTAAATTTATAAATTTGTAAGAAAACAAATTTAAAATGCCAGTACAGTTTTGACACTTGAAACTGTGGTTCTGTGGAAGTACCTTCCATTTACAGTTAATCCTAAACCAAAACTGCTGTGGGTGTGTCCGATCATTTTAGGAAGTCCAGTTGTTCCGCTGGTAAAATAAATGGCCATCATCTCATTGTGTTTTGTCCTCACACAGGTGTGGTTATCACTGACATGTCTGCAACGGAAAAATCTACAATGATTCTGCACATTAAACACAGTGTCAGAAACCATCTACTTGGACCTCTACATTTTATGAATCAGGCCCCAGTGACTTGGATTGAATCTCAAGGTAAAAGCTACCTCTTCCCTCTCTGTTTCCCTCCATCTTTTTAGGTGCTTTTTGAACCTAAAAATAAATAAACTTTTCTATCAAATAATAAACTTTTCTATCAAAAACTCATTTATAGTAGCTGATTTCATAGCTTTTTTGTTTTGTTTTGTTTTGTTTTTAAACTGTGAGACAAAAGGATTGAAGCATTTAAAAAAAAAACTCAAGAGTTCATCAGAGTAAGGATTCTATGACCTTATAATCAGGGATATATGAAGAATTTGTAAATATTAAAAATGAATGTTAATAAAAGCCATGGGCTATGATAGGGATTTTCAAACTATAACCCACAGGCCAAATCTGATTGGCCTCTTTATATGCGTGTGTGTGTGCCCGCGCGTGCCCCGGTGGTGCCACGTGGGAGTGTGTGTGTGGGGGTGTGTGTGTGTGTGTGTGGTACTGGAGATAGAATCCAGAGCCTCAAGCATGGTAGGCAAGTGCTCTACCTAACATGAGCCATGCCTCCAGGTGTCTTCTGTTTTTGTTAGTAGTTTTATTGGCACAGAGCCATGTCCTTTCATTGTCATGTTATCCATGATTGCTTTCACACTACCATGGCAGAGTTGAATAGTTGTGACAGAGACTGTATGGCTTACAAAGCCCTAAATATTAAAGACCCTGTCCCTTTTATAGAAAATGTTTACTGACTCTTGAAAGGATAGTTTTTCTCTTTACACAAGACAAGTCTATACAGTACTGTATATAGTAAACAAAAAAAACCTGTGGGGATTATAAGCATCTACTCAAGGAAGGAGGAAAGGACTCTGGTGAAAGAGAAAGAAAACCTATTAGTTCCAAAGGATAATTGAGCTTCTAAATAAGTCACACATTAGAGCAGCTGAGAGGAGGTAAACTCTGCACACATGTTCATCAGGTATCTAAGAAACACACAGATTTATCTGGGAGTTTTGGGCAGAGAATGAGTGAATAGAAATATCCAAGCTGTGAGGCATACAGAAAAGCTGCATGCCTTTTTTGGCTGTCCAAAAAAGCTAGACCAAATGTTGAGTCTATGATTCCATAATTATCTCCCTTAAAAACAGTACCTATAGCTATGTATCAGTCAGTTCCATTATAGAGACAGTTGCTCTCAAAACCTAACACAGAGATCTCTTACCACTAGAGACAGTAAATATAGCAGTTAAGAGTGTGGGCTCACTCATATGTGGATATTAGATCAAGGGCAAACACAACAAGGGGATTGGACTTTGAGCACATGATAAAAGCGAGAGCACACAAGGGAGGGGTGAAGATAGCTAACATTTGTTGCCCTTAATGCAGAAAAACTAAAGCAGATACCTTAAAAGCAACTGAGGCCAAGAGGAGAAGGGGGCCAGGAACTAGAGAAAAGGTTAGATCAAAATTAACCTAGAAGGTAACACACATGCACAGGAAATTAATGTGAGTCAACTCCCTGTATAGCTATCCTTATCTCAACCAGAAAAAAACCTTGTTCCTTCCTATTATTGCTTGTACTCTCTCTTCAACAAAATTAGAGATAAGGGCAAAATAGTTTCTGCTGGGTATTGAGGGGGTGGAGGGGAGAGGGAGGGGGCGGAGTGGGTGGTAAGGGAGGTGGTGAGGGCAGGGGGGAGAAATGACCCAAGCCTTGTATGCACATATGAATAATAAAACAATAATAAAAAAAAAGAGTATGGGCTCAGAAACCAGCTGCCTTTGAAACCCAACTCTGGCTGGAGGTGTGGTTTAAGCAGTAGAGCACCTGCCTAGCAAGTGTGAAGCCCTAAGTTCAAACCCTAGTAGCCAGAAACCCAGCTCTGCCAGATACCAGCATTTGACCTTATTCATCTATGTAATTTGACCTTATTCATCTGTCCCCTAGGTCACTGTGAAATTTAAATCAGTTAACATGTCTAAAGTATTTGGAACGGCTTCTGGCACACAATCAGCGCTATATAAATATTAGCTATTATTTTTAACACAATTGCAATAATATTATTTTTTAATAGAATAGTACTTAGCCTTTGGTAAGTACCAAAAGGAGGTAGGAACAAGTCCATAGTTGTAAGCATGCCCCCAAACTCTTAAGTAAAGGTAAAAGCTCATTCTGAGAAGGGAATTTCCTGCCAGGCCAAGATATAGCCAGCACCTGGCAAAAGTTCTAAATGATCCCTAAGAAGCACTCCTCGGCAGGACTTGAACATCTGCATAATTCAGTTTTATAATTCTACCCATTGACATTAAATGCTCTTTTTACTATTACAACCTGATAGAAATGTTGCTGTTCACAAGGGAATGGGATAGCCTACACAGAAGGTCTGATTGGGAGATAACAGCTCTGTAGTTGATACTGATGCACCTCTTAGTCTCTCTGGGGGAATAAAGGACTTACTCCCCCATCTTAGCCCTTTTTGGAGATTTTCGTGGCTGAGGAGTGCTGCCTTCTTCAAGATCACATCTCGTTTTAGAGACACTTCATATTCAATAACTGATCAATGTGGGTGTATAGAGGCCAGAACCTCTTGTTTTAGCTCAGAACAGCTTTGAGGATCCGTCCAAACTCCAGAGGTCCCATAGATAGGGAATACACTGAAGATTAATTTCTTCCTCTGCCCCATTTTACATCCTTCCCTTCCTTCATGGGTATTGATTCCAAGAGAACTCCTTAATAACCTTCTCACACACCATCTCCTTCTCAGGTTCTGCCTCCGATACCAACCTACAAAGACTACCCTAGGTCCCTTCCTGTCTCAGAGCTTATTTAGCAGTATTAATGCTGCAGTAATCACTAATTATGAACATTGCCTGTGGCTTTAATTTGCATTTGTCTGATCACTACTGGGTTGAATAGCTTTTATTATTCTTTTCTTTTGAGGAAGCTATTGTATAATTAAGGCTACTCACTTCATCATTTCCTTGAGGTTCCCCCACCCCTCTCTGGAGTGCTGAGACACAATTAGCTTGGAGTGAAGATTTTCACATTTGGGTGCGATGGCATCTATAGCTGGGGCTAAAACATCATTGGTAATAATGCACTTTGCTTTTGAAGATTCTAGTCTGTAGAGGATGTCTTTCTGGGTCAGCTGAGTGGTTCCTGGGATTAAAACTGTCCCTAAAGAAGTAGAAAAGAAACAGTGTTTAGTAGAAAATTTTTCTCCATGCTAGTTAGGATAATACGGACGTGGATGTATATTCTGTCTTTCTCAGAATGAGTTAGTTTACCAGGAAAGACATCTGCTTTCATTATTCTGATTTTGCCATTCAAAGGGTCTCAAAATCTATGACCCTTTTGTTCTAACATGAAAGGGTATTAAACATTGTATAAGTTATCCTGTATTTGAAGACCATCCATAACATTGGGCTTGAAGAGGGTTTTGATTGGAAAGTAATATTGTAAGAGGTCCTTAAACTGTTTTTGCTAAAAAGCACTGCTTCTTTACTTGGGCCCATGAATTAACTAAAAACAGGAAATTCTTGGCATCTCCAACTCCATTTTGTACCTTTTGTCCTTTGTTCTGAGCCATTCTTTCCTGCAACCACCTTGGAATCAAGGAAGGACAGGAATGATCAATAACATTTTTATGACAAGGGACTGAAACCATCCCTAAGGAACAGCAGAGCCTTGCAGGATAGACCACCCCTCTAAATGACAAAAATTACCTATAATGATGAGGCTGTATCCTGGAGCAGGAATAATCATGTCTTGGAAACCAGATTGCTCCCCCCAAGTGATGACAGTGAAAACAACTTTTCTAGAACACTCGAATAACAAGCACTGAGATAATGACCAACGAGACTACATCTGCAACTGGGACTGTTAATTATGCACATATTTTTGTTCCTTGCCTTATTTAAAGCTAAAGCTCATGACTGTACTCAAAAGATAAATGAAGATGGCTGAGTGCTTACTTTGTCTCTTTTCACAGCATGTCCCAGGGCTGTGTAATTAATATGCTTTCTCTGCCCTTCACCATGCCTTTTATTTATTATTTATTTATTTATTTATTTTTAATTTTATCATTACATTTACTTATATGTGTATATATTATTTGGGCCATCTACCCCCCCCAAGACACCCCCGATCTCCAGGAAGAACCTGTTCCACCCTCTTGTTCTATGATTTTGTTGAAGAAAAAGCATATAAGATAAAAAGAAAAACATAGCATTTTTGCTAGTTTGAGATGAAGATAGCCATATATAGAGATTCCTAGTGTTACTTCCATGCACATGTGTATTGCAACACACATTGGTTCATCTCTACCAGACCTCTTCACTACTTCCTAGTCCCCTTCCCATAGTGACCTCTGACAGTTTAAGATTACTATATTTGCTCCTGTACAGTGAACACATCAACCACATTCAAGTTTTAGGTTTTCTTTCCCTTCCCTCTTTCTCCCGTGCATGTTCTCCCTTTAGTGTTTGACCCATGTCCAATAATATTACTGCATTTGTTTTAGGTCTATAATCTGCACATGAGAGAGAATATGTGATTTTTGGCCATCTGAGCCTAGCTAACTTTGCTGAAGATGATGTTTTCCAGTTCCATCTATTTACTTGTGAATGACAAAATTTTATTCTTCTTTGTGGATGAATAAAATTCCATTATATATAAATATGAAATTTTTTTTATTTTTTTTTATTATTCATTTGTGCATACAATGCTTGGGTCATTTCTCCCCCCTGCCCCTAACCCCTCCCTTAATACCCATCCTGCCCCTCCCTCTCCCCCCACCCCCTCGATACCCAGCGGAAACTATTTTGCCCTTATCTCTAATTTTGTTGAAGAGAGAGTACAAGCAATAATAGGAAGGAACAAGGGTTTTTGCTAGTTGAGATAAGGATAGCTATACAGGGAGTTGACTCACATTAATTTCCTGTGCATGTGTGTTACCTTCTAGGTTAATTATTCTTGATCTAACCTTTTCTCTAATTCCTGGTCCCCTTCTCCTATTGGCCTCAGTTGCTTTTAAGGTATCTGCTTTAGTTTCTCTGCATTAAGGGCAACAAATGCTAGCTAACTTTTTAGGTGTCTTACCTATCCTCACACCTCCCTTGTGTGCTCTCGCTTTTATCATGTGCTCAAAGTCCAATCCCATTGTTGTGTTTGCCCTTGATCTAATGTCCACATATGAGGGAGAACATATGATTTTTGGTCTTTTGGGCCAGGCTAACCTTACGCAGAATGATGTTCTCCAATTCCATCCAATTACCAGCAAATGATAACATTTTGTTCTTCTTCATGGCTGCATAAAATTCCATTGTGTATAGATACCACATTTTCTTGATCCATTCGTCAGTAGTGGGGCATCTTGGCTGTTGCCATAACTTGGCTATTGTGAATAGTGCTGCAATAAACATGGGTGTGCAGGTACCTCTGGAGTAACCTGTGTCACAGTCTTTTGGGTATATCCCCAAGAGTGGTATTGCTGGATCAAATGGTAGATCAATGTTTAGCTTTTTAAGTAGCCTCCAAATTTTTTTCCAGAGTGGTTGTACTAGTTTACATTCCTATCAACAGTGTGAGAAGGTTCCTTTTTCCCCACATCCTTGCCAACACCTGTTGGTGGTGGTGTTGCTAATGATGGCTATTCTAACAGGGGTGAGGTGGAATCTTAGTGTGGTTTTAATTTGCATTTCCTTTATTGCTAGAGATGGCGAGCATTTTTTCATGTGTTTTTTGGCCATTTGAATTTCTTCTTTTGAGAAAGTTCTGTTTAGTTCACTTGCCCATTTCTTTATTGGTTCATTAGTTTTTGGAGAATTTAGTTTTTTAAGTTCCCTATATATTCTGGTTATCAGTCCTTTGTCTGATGTGTAGCTGGCAAATATTTGCTATCACTCTGTGGGTGTTCTCTTCAGTTTAGAGACCATTGCTTTTGATGAGCAGAAGCTTTTATGAAGTCCCATTTATCTAAGCTGTCTCTTAGTTGCTGCGCTGCTGGGGTCCATTGAGAAAGTTCTTACCTATACCTACTAACTCCAGAGTATTTCCTACTCTTTCCTGTATCAACTTTAGAGTTTGTGGTCTGATATTAAGATCCTTGATCCATTTTGAGTTAATTTTGGTATAGGATGATATACATGGATCTAGATTCAGATTTTTGCAGACTGCTAACCAGTTTTCCCAGCAGTTTTTGTTGAAGAGGCTGCTTTTTCTCCATCATATATTTTTAGCGCCTTTGTCAAAGACAAGTTGGTTATAATATGAAATTTTCTTAATCCATTAATTGGCAGTTCGCTATGCCTTTCTATTTAGTGTATAGGGGTGAGTGACCAGACCTGAAATGTGGAAGCCCAGGAGTTTGGGCCTGGGATTCAAAACTGATTTTCCTATTACCCAACATTAATTGAGTACTTGAGTGTTGGGTGCTATTCTATGTGTTTTTCATGTTCTTTTTTTATTCAATCCCCACCAAAAAACCCCCAAATACAAAAGCTATGCATAGTTTTTCCAAGATTGCCTAAGTAGCTAGCAAGTGACAGTGCAGGGATTGAATGCTGCATCCTGACTCCAGAGCTGGACACTTACTGCTTCAGTCCAGTGCCTCTTACAATGTACATGATTGTTTTATGTTTTTTTTTTTTTTCTGAAAGGGAAGGGTTGAGGTCTGCATCTTTTCTATGGTTCATGTCCTGCTTGCAGGAGATTACACTGTAAGGCATAGGGTAATCGTTAACAGTATCCTGGAGCCAGGCATACTTAAATCTTATTCTTGGGCAAGCCACTTCACCTCCATGAGCCTTTCTACATCTGTAAAATGGGGATTGTAATAATACTATCTCCTTTATAGGATTATTTGAAGATTAAATGAACTAAAACGTAAAGAGTTTATAATAATTCTAAATAAATTTTAGCTATTATTTTTTCAAAAGATGGATAGACTTTCAAGAATTTATCAATCTTTCTAATCTGTCTGTCTATCTATCTATTTATCAAATCTTCTGGGTTCTACCACTTTTAGTCCCAGGCCCTCAAGAGAAGGGTGGAAGGTGTTTGCTTTCCTTCACAATAGTTTTTACTCCTCCCAGGTGATGTGGCAAGGAAGATTGAGATACACATATGCCTGTCATTCCTGGACTCTTGACACTGGCTTAAATTTTCATTTTGGGAAGAACTGGCCTCTCCAGTGTTCTTTAGGCAACAAACAAGACCAGAACACAAAGTTCTTCAGAATATCTTTTACTTTATTTATTTATTTATTTATTTGCAGTCCTAGGGTTTGAACTCAGGGCCTCATCTATTATGTGAGCCATACCCCTTGCCCTTTTTGCTTTAGTTATTTTTCAGGTAAGGTTTCACTTTTGCCCAGGGCTGACCTCAGATCTCCACTCTCCCAATCTCCACTTCCAGAATAGCTGGGATTACAAAGTGAGTCACAGCAGCAGGCCCATATCTTACTTCTTTAATCATGACAATGCAGCAATTTTAATGAGGCTTTACTCTAAGGTTATTTCTTAGACATGTTCCACCTAAGGATAAGAATTAGCTTACATGCCTAACATTTTTACATAACATAAATGTTCTTTAACAGGAAGCCCACTGCCAGATTTTCATGCACAGAGTACTTTAAGCATATTACTTTAGATAATTAATTTCTGCCAATACATAATTCGTATTATGTCTTTAAAAGAACCTGCCAACAATGATCAATCCTACTTATTAAAAACCTATTTCCTTCCCAGATCAATTATCCTGGAAAGTATTACTTAGTTTCTTTCCAGGAGTTACTTTAAATAGAAAAAAACTCTTCCAGTATTGCTGTGAAGTGTGTCTTAGTTGATTTTAAATACAATGGATTTGTTTGTTTATTCATTCATTTAAAATATTTAAAAAATTTATTTAAAATATTCAATAAAGTAAAATTTTGTTAAAAGGTATTTACTTACTCTGTAGTAAGTACTTTGTTAAGTGCTAAGGATAAGGAACAGATGGACATAGGTCCCTGAGTGCCTGCACCTTACATCTAGCTGGATGTAAGACAATAAGATCTACACTAAGAGGTGATGGTAAGTGCTGCTTAAGAGACTAGAGAATGACTATGTAGAGCAGGGATGGTAGAGGAGATAGAGTGGCCAGGGATGGAGGATTTCTATTTATACTTAAGTTGAATATAAAAAGAAAAAAAGTTCAGATCTTCCAGAGTTAAAATGTCCGTTTCTGCTTTACCACTGTTATTTTGCATGAACAAAGGGGAATTGCATGCCAATGGGAGAAAGATTCCAGGAAATATCATGGAGCAGCAGAACTGGCACTCATTTTTCTAATCAAGGCGTGACCATAGTCAGATATGATGGTGCATGCCTGTAATCCCAATATTTGGGAGACTAAGGCAGGAAATTGTGGGCAGGTACTCAATAAATACTTGTCACATGGAGGGATAGATGGGTATAGAAAGATAGATGAATAGATTGGCCTTCCAAATCTTAGTACAGATAAATTGAGTTGTGAATACCTCTTGTTCTAAACCCAGAGTCACCAAATTTTAAGCTAAACTACGTCTTTTTTTTTTCTCATGTAGGTTTTTTAACAAGAGAGAGAGGCTACATATTTTGGCCCTTCATGAAATGAATAAGTTGGTTTTGTTTTGTTTTTGTGGTATTGGGTTTGAACTCAAGGCCTACATCTTGAACTCACTCCACCAGCCCCACTTTTTTTAGTGATGGATTTTTTTGAGATAGGGTCTCATGCACTAACTATTGCCTGGGCTGGCTTTGAACTGTGATCCTCCTGATCTCTACCTTCTGAGTAGCTAGGATTATAGGTGTGAGTCACTGGTGCCTGGCAAAGTTGGTAAAATAATTTTATATACCCTATTTCATAAACAGGGTACCAAGCCACCCACTCTACCCACCTAAGATTCAGAGCTCTACTCTTTGCACACTGACAAAAGGAAATTTCTGACCTACTAAGTGAATGACAAGATCTGATTAATTCACCTTGGTCTTGTCATCCTATGAGATCTGCAGGAAGATAGAAGCTCAACTACCAAAGATTCGGCGGTTCTCAAACTTGAACATGCATCAGAATCCCTGGAGGGCTTGTTGAAACAGATTTCTGGGTTGCATGCTAGAGTTTTAGATTCAGCAGATTTGGGAGAGGCTGGAGAATTTATATTTCTAACAAGTTCCCAGTGATGCTGATGCTGCTGGTCCAAGGACATACTTTGAAAACTACAGTTTAGCATTACTCTTCTGCAGTGCTATGTACCTTCTCTGTTTTGAAAGTATATTAAAACTTATTGTACTATTCTCCTACTTAGTAATACATTTATAACACTTTAAGATGTCTCAAAAGCACCCTAAAATTATGCTTTTAAAATTGCAAAATGTACCAAACATGCAAGCAAGTATATGAAGTGTATAAGTACAACTTCTTTTTAAAAAAATAAAAATAAGCATTATATGTTGCTCTTCTTAAGAAACAGAATTTAACAAGATGTTTGAAGCCTCTTGTGTGCCCTGCCCCAAATCTCTCTTTCTGATCCACATTCACCCTCAGGCAGTCCTTATCCAGAATGATGTCCTAATCATGCCTTTGCCTTTCTTTATCTTGTTATGTATATAATCCTAAATTGTAGGAACAACTGAAATCCTATTTCAATTTTAATTAACTATTATTTATTAAGAGGGAAAATTACTAGGAAATCAAATGACTATGAGCTCATTTTTAATTCTACCATGAAGACTAACATTGTTGGAATATTAGATTTACCATTCATTCCCTCCCTATCCTCCTTCTTTCCAAGAGAAATGTGCCTTCCTTCCTGTTGACGGTCTCAGTAACCATGTTTATATTATATGAAACTGCCTCTGACCACATCTGACTGGCTTATCCTAAATTGTGCCTGTCAGATTCTGCCTCAAATATTTAAGAGACTGAGTGGGGCCAGGCATCGGTGGCTCACACCTGTAATCCTAGCTACTCAGGAGTAAGAGATCAGGAGGATCACAGTTCCAAGCCAGCTCAGGCACATAGTTCAAGAGACCCTATCTCAAAAATATACATCACAAAAAAGGCTGATGGCACCTTATTTTTGACAAAGGTGCCAGAAACATATGGTGGAGAAAAGACTGCCTCTTCATCAAATGTTGCTGGGAAAAGTGGTTATCTACCTGCAGAAAACTGAAACTAGATCCATGCCTATCACCCTGTACTAGTATCATCTCAAAGTGGATTAAGGATCTTAATATCAGACCCAAAACCTTGCAGTTAGTACAGGAAAGAGCAGGGAATACTCTGGAAGCAATAGTTATAGGCAAGGACTTCCTCAGTAAAACTCCAGCAGCCCAGCAACTAAGAGAAAGGATGGACAAATGGGATTACATGAAATCAAAAAGCTTCTGCACAACAAAAGAAATGATTTCTAAATTGACTACCCACAGAGTGGGAGAAAATATTTGCTAGCCATACATCAGACAAATGACCAATAACCAGAATATACAGGGAGCTCAAAAAACTAAACTCCCCCAAAAATCAATGAACCAATAAAGAAGTGGGCAACTGAACTAAACAGAAATTTTTCGAAGGAAGACATGGCCAAAAAATACATGAAAAAATGCTCACCATCCCTGGCCGTAAAGGAAAGGCAAATCAAAACCACACTAAGATTCCACCTCATTCCTGTTAGAGTAGCTATCATTGAGAACTCCACCAGCAACAAATGTTGGTGAAGATGTGGGGGAAAAAGGAACCCTCAAACACTGCTTGTGGGAATATAAGCTAGTACAACCACTTCGAAAAACAATATGGAGGCTTCTTAAAAAACTAAACATAGCTCTGCCGTATGATCCAGCAATACCACTCCTACAGATATAGCGGAAGGCATGCGACTCAGGTCATTACAAAGTCACCTGCACACCCATGTTTATTGCAGCACTATTCACAATAGCCAAGCTATGGAAACAGCCAAGATGCCCCACTATTGATGAGTGGATTAAGAAAATGTGGTATTTATACACAATGGAATTTTATTTGGCCTCAAAGAATAAAATTTTGTCATTCACAAGTAAATGAATGGAATTGGAGAACCTCATCTTCAGCGAAGTTAGCTAGGCTCAGAAGGCCAAAAATCACATATTCTCCCTCATATGCAGATTATAGACCTTAAACAAATGCAGTAATATTATTGGACATGGGTCACACACTAAGGGGAGAATGCGCATGGGAGGAATAGGGAAAGGGAAGGAAATCTGAAACTTGAATGTGGTTGATGTGCTCACTGTAGAGGAGTGAATATAGTAATCTTAAACTATCAGAGGTCACTATGGGAAAGGGACTAGGAAGTAGTGAAGAGGTTTGGCAGAGATGAACCAATGTGGGTTGCAATATACATGTGCATGGAAGCAATGCTAGGAATCTGTCTGTATAGCTATCTTCATCTCAAACTAGCAAAATGCTGTCTTTTTTTATTGTCCCTTATGTTGTTTCTTCAATAAAATTGGAGAATAAGAACAGGTTCTGCCCAGAAGCAGGGGTGAGGTGGTAATGGTGTGTGTGTGTGTGTGTGTGTGTGTGTGTGTGTGTCCCAAACAATGTATACACATGTGAGTAAGTGTAAAAATGATTAAAAAGCCGGAGGGGGGGGGGAGCTGGTGGAGTGACTCAAGGTGAAGGCCCTAAGTTTAAGCCCCAGTACTGCAAAAAAAAAAAACAAAACAAAAAAACCCTAGTAGGTTAGTGGATGCGTTAATTTAGGGTTAGAGCCTGAAGCATTTGAGTAGCAAACCAAAAATACAAACCAGCCAGATTGGAGGAGTGCAGAGAAACCATATGTTAGAAGAGGGAAGGAGTGAAAGAGGAAGATAGATGAGAAAGATAAAGACAAGAGGCCCTGTGGCTTCAGAACAAAAGAAGCAGGAAGAAGCTGCTTGCTAAAGAAGCATCCTAGTTTTTTCTGCACATTTTTCCTCCCTGTAAGATTCTCCAGTAGCCATTCAATAACTCTCCTTTCTTATTGTATTAATATGAATAGATTTACAGTCCTGGCAATCAGTCCCTTACCAAGAGAATGAGCTTAAGCAACACTCATGAAAGCAATCATTTTGTTAAAACATAGCTCAAAAATTGACTTTGTTTCTCCAACAAATACTCCATAGATCATATGTAATAGAATATATTAACACTCCTCTAATGGAAGTAGTGATTATAATAAATTAATATTGGTTACTTAATATAATGATTTACTATGACAACAGGAATAATAATTCAACAATATTTTACTGAATATTTGCTGTGTGCCAGCCAGTAGAGGAGAATGGCAGATTCATAAGTAAATAGTATACCTAGGCAGTTAAAGTAGAAATACGAGTTACTTTTTTCTAAGAAGAAAAAAGGGACATCAGTGTATGGATGTCTGAGGAGATAACTAAGTTGAGACTTGAAAGTCTAGTAAGAGTTGTCCATTTTAGTTAGGTTTGTGGGCAAAAGCTTTCCAAACATAGGAAATAGTATGTAGAAAAGACAGAAGATATGAATGACCACAAATCTTATAGGAAACCATTTGCTATAATTGGATCTGGAGTATAATGGAGAAATTACAGCAATAAAGGGAAAATAGTGTTCCATAATATTTCTAAAACAACATCAGAGCATATCTGGTAAGCAATAGAGAGTTACCAAATAACTGTCAAACAGCAAAATAACAGGATAAAATTTGTGCTCTAGAATGAAAACACTGGCTAGGGATGACAAATTGGATTGAGGTGGGGTGTGGGCACACTCCAGATCAGAATTAGAAAGAATTTTGTTGAAATCCATTTGGTAAAGATGACAATGCCAACAGAATTGGAGAAGAGGAGGAACTATAGAGGCAGATAGGCAGTCAAATTTATAAAATGTATTTAACTTAGTAGGAAGAAGGAGTTATAGGTGTCTAACTTCAGGCAAAAGATAAATAATAATTAAATATGAGAGGAACAATTAACAATAAGAGGAATAAAGACATGAGACAAAACTGGGGTGAGTTCTCTGAGTTTGTAGATTTATTGAGTTTCAGATGACCATGGGTCCGATAAGAGGAGAGGTAAAGTTAGTAAGAGGCTATTCAATTGCTGATTGGCATTCATTTAATCTATTTCATTATGAAAAACCCAACTTCCAGTGTAGTTCAGAAGGTATGGCATGTTTCCAACACATTTCCAAGGTTCTTGAGAGTATTACATTTTATATAATGAGGTACCCAAATAAACAGTCTCATAATTACTTAGATGTGTTTTAAAATCTTTTGCCTAGCTTAGCTTAAATATGATTGGATTGTAAATATTACTAACCTGTTCGAAGACAGGCCACATTTGCAAGCCACCACTCTGGGATCTTGGGCAAGATCACAATCACTCGATCTCCCTTTTGTAAGGAACAGGCTTCTGTAAGTATATTGGCAAACTTCCTGGACAAAGATCCCAGTTCATCAAAACTCCACTTCACCTCTTCTCCATTTCCATTTATCCACCAGAAGGCTGGATTGGAAGGTCTCTTTCCAGCCTGAAAAAAGGCAAACCAGAAATGGATTTAGAGATTGCTATACAGTTAAATTCTATTTCAACTGACTTAATGGAATGTATTCTCTGCAGAAAATTATTTCTAGATGTTAGGAGCAATGTCATTTCTTCTGGCTTATGTCTTTTCTCATTTATTCTGATTGTTTTTCTTTTCCAAAAGTTAGAATTCTTACTTCCCTTTACTCTTTCAGTGATGTATCCATGCCACATTTCCTACCATTTCTGACTTTTGGAGTTATTTTTTTTTACTCCTCTTTGTTTCAAAACAAAACAAAACCAACCAAAAAGCATACATTTATGTAACTCAGGCTTTCTCAATTAACCATGAAACTACTGGCATTATGGGTCAGATAACTCTATGTTCTGGGGGCTGTCCTTAACATTTTTGGCAGCGTCCCTGGCCTCTACCCATTAGATGCCAGTAACATCCATCCACCTCCTCTGCTCACCCCTTCCTGGCAACAAAAATGTCTTCAGATATTACTAAATGTCCCCAGGAGGCAAAATCACTCTAGTTGAGAAACTGTAGTCTGACTGGTCCTTGCCCCATACCTTTTCCATATCGGTCCATAGGTCCAGGACATCTTTTGCAAAGTTGAAATACTCTGGAATCTCCAATTTGAATTCCTGTTTCATGGACTCATAGTTGGAGAAATTCTGAGGAGTTACTGTTCTATAATCTTTATGCAAGAATCTCATAGAACTGGGAAATGCTAGGTACTGAAAACATTTGGCACGAAGTAATAACTCCATGGTGGCAAGAGATAGCTAGCATTAGTCAGTCTTATTGAATGTTTTAGCACTCAGGATTTCCTTGGAGACTAATCCATCTAAAAGACAAACAAAAAGATATATTTGTTTCTGTTCCAAAAGTATCCATACCCCAAGAAGCTAATTTTATTATTCATCATCAACATCATCATCATCATAATCATCATCATGGCACCATTTTCCAAGTCTTCCTTATGTTCCAAACACTGTTCTCAGTGTTTTACATATTCTTTGTCATTAAGTCCTCAGAGTAACTCTGTGAACTGGGTATATTATTATCTGTTTACAGAGAAAAAAAATGACTAGCAAGAGGCATTGGCTGGATTTGAAGCCAGAACTAGCTGAGCCCAGTCCTTTCTTTTGACTTCTGTGCACTATAGAATCCCATATGCATTTCTTTCTTTCTTTCTTTTTTTTTGTGGTACTGGGGTTTGAACTCAGGGCCTACACCTTGAACCACTCCACCAGCTCTTTTTTTGTGATGTGTTTTTTCGAGACAGGGTCTCGTGAACTATTTGCCCAGGCTGGCTTCTAACTGTGATCCTCCTGATCTCTGCCTCCTGAGTAGAGAGGATTACAGGTGTGAGCCACCAGTGCCTGGTCCATATGCATTTCTGAAGAGCTAAAGTTCTGAGTCACTAGTTAATAACATTTTTTTTTTTTGCAAAGAGCTAAAGCCTTCTAATCTAATGTCTTTCACTCATAGATTTCAAAAGTAGTGTAGAAATACTAAGGAGAAATTTTCACAGTGAATAATCTACAGATGAAGGAACTGAGAGTAGCCCAGTGCCAACTAGGTATGAAAGCACTGTCAAAGTTTATAGTCTGTCTAGTTTGTAGGTTTCAGTTCCCATGCTCTCAATAGGAGCCCACACAACAATCGAGTTCAGGCTTGCAGATACAATAAAAGGGCTTTAACCTTTAGGGCTTTTGCGGGGGCAGTCGTTTAGGGTCATCTAGCCCTCCCTGCTTCTGTGGGAAATCATTTGATCAGAATGTCATTTACTTGATTGAGGCTAATAGAAATAAAGTTCTAGGGATTACGAGTATTTGAGGTTCTCCTCTCTACAGTTTCTATAATTTTCCTATAATGAAACACTATCTACTCTTAAAATCATTAAATCGTAATTTTAACTGCAATTCTACTTGTGTGGTGTAAAACAGCCTGGTAATGTGGAAGCATGTCTGTATTGATAAATTGCCAAAACAATACAAAATACCAGATAACAACTAAGTTTATCTTAAATGAACCTGGGGTTTGGGCATAATTTTGATGCACAGAATGCAATAGAAATCTGGGTACTGCTGATCCTCCCTCATCTTTGTGTAGGAAGACAAGTCAGTGATCTTGAGCCCTCTGGGATCACTCAGTTTGAACCTCCTCATTTTTCACCTGCAGAGAAAATGAACCCCAAAAAAGGGAAGCAACTGACTTTAGCCTGTCATATCAGAGTTAGAGCTAGAACTTTGGTCTTTGGATTCCCAATTGAATGATTTTACTTCAGCTCAGTATGATTTCAGTAAAGCAATGATTCCCAGTCAAAAACTATAAATTTCTATAAAGTCAGAATTTAATTGGTCTTGGATCAATTACATCAGCATCTTTGGGAGTGGGCCCTGTACATATGAAGATCACAGTCCAGGCCTGCCTGGGCATAAATGTGAGACTCTATCCCCAAAACAATGAAAAAAGCAAAAAAGGGCTGGTAATGTGGCTCAAGTGATAGAGTGCATGACTAGCAAGTGCAAGGCCATGAGTTCAAACCCCAGTAGCATAAAAACATTTTTTTGCCCTCAGGATTCTAATGCATAGCTATGATTGATGTGATCTGTGAAACGGCAGCATCAACATCAAGAAATTTGTTAGAAATACATATTCATAGGCCCCACCCCACACCTATTGAATTAGTAGATTTTAACCTTTTAAGGAAATTCCCTAAATTACTAAGATGTATATTTAAGCTTGAGAAGATCTAGCCTATAGTTTGTTGGCTAAGTTCAATAATATAGTCATGGAATTAGGTTCCAGTTTTGCCACTTGTAAACTGTGGCCTTACTTGACTTATTAATCACTCTGAGTCTCAATTTTACATTTTTACCAGTAGAGAAACTAATAGATTTGAACCTCTTTTGGAGAGCTGTTCCAAAGACTGAATGTGATAATTAATGCAAAATGTTCATCATGGTGCCTATATACTACTCTTCACTAGAACAGGGATTGGCTAACTTTTTCTGAAGAGGACAAGATAGTAAATATTTTGAGCTCTGTGGGCCAAATAGTCTCTGTAACAAATGCTCAACTCTTCCATAGACATTGACAATACATTAATAAATGGATATGCCTGGGTTTCCCCAGAAGCCTTATTTACAGATGCTGAAACTTGAATTTCATGTATCATAAACTACTATCCTGCTTTTCCTTTCCCATTTAAAAATGTGAGAACCATTCTTAGTTTGCAAGCTATCTGAAAACAAATTTAGCCCATGGGCTATAGTTTGCTGACTACTAGAATATAAATTCAATGAGAGCAGGGACCTTGTCTGTTATATTCATGCTACAATCCCTAGAATTACAATAACTTTGGCCCATGGAGGGTGTTTAAGAAATATTTGTTGAGTGAATAAGTGACTTTTTCAGAACAGAGAACTTTTACCTGTAGTTTATTTCCACAACTCAGGATTATAGTAGATGTAAGGAGTGCCTCTATTGCTTTAACCAGAATTATGTGACTATCTGCATTGTTCATATGTAGCAGTTTGCTTATGTTAACTTAAATAAGTTTTTTTTTGTGGTACTGGATTTGAACTCAGGGTGTCAGGCTAGCTAGGCAGGTACTCTACCACTTGAGCATTCTGCCAGCCCTTTTGTGTGTTGGGTATTTCTGAAATAGGGTCTTGTAAACTATTTGCCTGGGGCTGGCTTTGAACCTTGATCTTCCTGATTTCTGCTCCTGAGTAGCTAGGATTTTAGGCATGGGCCACTCAGTGCCTGCCTAGCAAGCCTGAGGCCCTGAGTTTGAACTCCAGTACTGCCAAAGGGAAAAAAAAAAAGAAGATTTAAGTTTAAAATTTCATTGGTCACACTAGCTGCATTTCAAGTGCTTAATAGCCACATATGGCTAGTGGCTTCCATATAATGGTGAGTGCAAACAGAAAACAGTACGGAGATTTCTTTTTTGGACAGTGCTGTTTTATGTTGATAATAACTCAGAACTAAACTCATATGAAACATTAAAATACAGGAAAATTGAGGGGGTCCAGATTTAGTAAAGTGTTACCCATCACTGCACTCTTGTCTAAAGGGCATGGGAGGAAAAGCATTAACAGAAATTTCAGGCTGTAAGGCAACAAGTATGCTCTTTAGGACAGAAAGAAAATCACTCTGAGTTCTCAAGTTTTCAAATGTCATTCTGTTTGGCAACAATGCCTGGTAAAGAGAACTATTGGTCTCTTCTATTTGCTGTCAAGTTACAACCTGCCCATTTGGCTGTAACCTCTGAACAGAATTAGTATCAGGTTTCTTGCAACTTTTTTTTTTTTCTTTTTTTGACCATGTTGGGAATTGAAGGTTTCTTTCAACTGAAGGAAGTAGTCAACACTAAATTTTTAGATATAAACTTGTCTCAGTTTTTAGTTTTTTGACACAGTATCTTCGAATTGTTCAAAAACATAAAAAGTACACAAAGAAAAATCTGCCTGTTACCCCCGGTCTTGAAGCTTCCTCACCTCCACTTCCCAGCGAAACACTATTCTTTCAATGTATCTTTTTTAGGGTTTCTTTATGTGCATTCTCTCCACCACTTCTATACAATAGGTAGCCTAGAATTCACAGTGTTCTGCCCACTAGAAAGCAATGTGTTTTTAGAGATCTTTTCATATCAGTACATAGAGCTCTTCATTCAAATTGCTGCTTTGCACTCTAGTCAACAGCTGTGACAAAATTTCTTTAACCCAGTCCCTGATTTGATGATCACTTGAGTTATATTATTTGGCAATTTAGATGAAAATTTGAAACTATTTTCTAGAAAAGTAAATACCCTGATTCTTTTGATATGAATAGTATGTAAAGTAGTGAAGTATAATAAAATTTTTCTGATGTTATTCAAAGAAAAGGCAGGAATTTGGGCTGGTTAGTATATCTAAATATCTCCATTCTTTGAAGGTTAGTATGATCATTTATTTATTGAACAAATATTGACTGAAGGCTGGGGATTCAGTTCAGTGATAGAATGGTTTCTTGGTGTGGTGGAAAACCCTGGGTTCAATCCCCAGCAAATATCATTTGAATGTCTACCATGAAATGTTTTAGACATTGTGGAAATATGGGGGAATGAACACAACAAGGTCCTCCTGATGTTATGGAAAGACATATATAAGAAAGGCAACAAATAAATATGTTGCTACATAAAAAAGGAAGTAACAGGAGAAAAGGGAGGATATTTTAGGTATCTCCAAGCAACATGCCATTTTGCCTGCATTGTGCTAAGCATTGTGCATTGATTTATTGTTATTTCCACCACTAACAAGGAAACACACACACACACACACACAAGCATGCACATATCCAAATTGGACAGTACATTCATTCATTCACCAGATGTTTGTTGAGCACTTACTATTTTTTGCCTTCTTTTTTTCTTTTTCTTTTTGGTTTGGAGTGGAGTTTGAACTCAGGGCTTCACACTTGAAAAGCAAGCATTCTACCACTTGAAACACACCTCCAGCCCTGAGCACTTACTATGTAACAGATCTATATTAAATGCTGAAACTACAGCTGTGAACAAGACACAGCTAGTTTTATTATCAGGAAGCTTATAAACTATTAAACAATTATGCAAATGTTTACAATGGGGATAAATATACTATACTCAGCTTGCTGGTACTGAGTAGAATCAGAGTTCTATATAATTTCTTCCCTATCCCCCATTTGAAATTCTCTACTACATTCAAAATCCCTTAAATATACGTTGAAAAGACAATTGACCAGTCATTTGGAGCTTCACATGAACATGTCCATTTTTTTTCTATCAAAAAAGAGAATATCAACATCTCCTTCATTGAAACCATAAAATTGCTTTCTCCTTCCTTCCTTCCTTCCTTCCTTCCTTCCTTCTTTCCTTCCTTCCTTCCATCATGCCCAATTATTTCCATTGAGATGAGTCTCATTAACTTTTTGCCCAGGCTGACTTTGAACTGCAATCCTCCTGGGTTGATCTTAGCCTCTCAGTTGCTAGGATTACAGGTGTAAGCCATGGGCATCCAACTTGTCAAATTCTTTGTGGATGAAGAGATAACTTTCCCAGGATGAGTCCAGATTTTTATATTGAATCACAGAAATGTTTCTAGGGAAAATTCTTCTAAGAAAGAGTACCACTGGCTGGCCAGATGAGCTTTTGAAAGTATTTAAGGTCTCATTTGAAATGCATGCTTTATTTCAAAATAAATAGCAATGTCAAGGGGTGCTTTAGCCTCCCATATCTCCATAAATACCCTTTCCCCTAAGTAACTGGAGTAATAACAGTGGTTTGTCAATATAGCCTCAAAGCAAGGTAAAACCCCCAGTGTTCTTCTCAACCCAGACAAGATTCTGCCTTTAACCTCGCCCATTCACAACTTTAGGAGCTGCCTGGACCACCTGATGGAGAAAAATGGCCACCCCTGGTTATTTTCTTAGATTTTTTTCACCTATATGTTTCTTGAAGTTTCCTAGCAGTAGTTTGCATACTTTCTGCATGATACAGAAGATTGAATTCCATCTGCCACTGAGCAAGTTGGAGCTGAGCAGACAAAGACAGTACAGTAAAAACACAGCTGCTACCCAGACTCTTAACTTTTTTTCTAGAACATTTTATCAACTAGACACATGCAAATAGTTTTTTAAAAAATCAAATGGCACCAAAAGACTTAACACAAAAACTCAACTACCATGTAATACAGTCTTTTGTGTATATATATATGCCTCATCATTTACTAAGTGGCATATCACATCACATAACAACTGAAAAATTCTGAAACACCTTGGCTGCCCATTACTTCAATGAGAGCTTTTTTTTTTATTTGTTGGTTTTGTTTACTTGTTATCTTTGTCAAGAAAAAAAATGCCTGTATCAATATAGTAAATCTTATACAGTAGAGAAGATGGCATACTCACTAAAGTTACAGCTTTCAATTGAAGGTGATAACAGACTTGTCTCCTAGAAAAGTAGCCTTCTCACTTCTGCATTAGTCTTGGTCACAGCCAAAAGAAGTAGTCTGACAAAAAGAGAGAGCAAAACTAGCCCAGAGTGCCTTTCCTTGATTGGTAGAGACTCTCTGGAGGGAGGAGCAGGAGCTCTGCTCCAAATTTACACCAAATGTTTACCCAATCCCTGCCAGCCCTTCTTACAGGTAATGACTGGACTTTTGAAAGTTTTTTTACATCAAGCTTTTATCAGGCTGGGACATCAGTTTGTTCTCAGGATGGAAAATGTCCAAAGAATTGCTGAAAGGGTTAGTCTTGTGAACTGGCAGGGGAAGTTCTCAAAAGGAGGAAAGAACAAATGGAAGACAACATAAAGGTATTTTGAAATGAAAAAGAAAAAAATCAAGGGGTGAAAAAGATTAACCTAGATCTCAGAAAAACAGTTGCTTTATCTGTTAAACTGGTCAGGACTAAACATAAGTACTATCTGGTCACTCCTCTGCTTGAATCCTTATGTGCTCCTCAGCTCATTCTAAGTAAAATGCAAGTCCTCATATGGACTACAGAAGTGGTAAGACCTGGCAGACAGTCCTGTGATCCACAGCCCACCCCTCTTCTGCCTCATTCTGCTGCAGCCACACCAGTCGTCTTGCTTGTCCTCAAACACATCATGCATGTTCCAACCTTGGGATCTTTGAATTCCCGCTCTCTCTCACTCTTCCCTCAGATATCCCCTTGACTAAATCCCTTACGTGGTGAGGTATTCCTATGAAGGTCTTCCTTATCACATTTCCTAAAGTAGCACTCATCATTTTTTTTCTCTTTAACTCGTTTTTAACTCTTTTTACACCTCTTACCATCAACTTTGAAAGTAAGAACTTTGTTCTCTTTGCTGATGTATCACTATTGCCTAGAACAGCTGCTGGCAAATTTTTGGCACTCAATAAATATTTGATGGATAAATAAATGACTTTTATTTACAACTCAAATTCCCATAAACAGAAGAATCAGTCACTTTTGCATTCTTAGGAGTTTTTTTTTCTGTTGATTCCTTGGAATTTTCTGTGTAAATAATATTATTTACAAATAGAGACAGTTTTACTTATTACTGTCTGATCAATATTGTGTGTGTGTGTGTGTGTGTGTGTGTGTGTGTGTGTGTGTGTGTGTGTGTTGTGTGTGTGTGGTACACTGAGGTTTGAAGTCAGGGCCTCAGCTTGGTAAGCAGGCACTCTACCACTTGGGCCAATACTCCCAGTCCAAGATCTATATATATCTTTTATTTCTTTTCTCTTCTTTTTTTGCCTTATTGCACTGGCTATACTAGCACTATGTTGAATAGGAGTTGTGAGAGCAGACATCTTTGTCTTGTTCCTGATATTATAGGGAAAGCATTCACAATTGGGTCCATTGTTAGTTATATATAGTTTTTGTCATAGATGAAATATGAGGAAGTTCTCCTCTATTCCTTTTTTCTGATAGTTTTTCATGTATAGGTATTGAATTTTGGCTGTTTTTCTGAATTAATTAATATACATGTGATTTTTCTTCTTTAGCATGTCAGTATGTGGACTGCATTAATTGATTTTCTAATATTGGGCCAGTTTTTTCTTCCCTGGAATAAAGCCCATTTGGTGCTAGTATATGAATATTTTTATGTATTGCTGAATTCTATAGTTTATGTCTTTCCCCCTTCCTCTAGTTTAAGACGTCTTCAGCCATTAATTCCTAGAGCAATTTTTCGTCCTCCTTCTCAGATACTCTGAGATAGACCTTTAGCTCTCTGAGGCTATTTTATTTTGTTTCATTTTTCCCTGTCTTAGTTTCTTTCTGTTGTTTAGATTGGACAATTAACAGTGTTTTATCTTATAGTTCACTGATTTTTTTCTTCTGTTCCTTCTATTCTGAGGTTGGAAGTAAGAAAAAAAACAACAAACTTTTTCCTTTTTCATACATCACTCAACACAGCACTTCTCTAACACTAGATACATGGAGTTTTTTTTTTCTTTCTCTCACTCAGCAACCAATTCTCTAGCAGATAAAGCCAAGTGTCTTATACTTCAATTTAATTCCATACTAATGACCTGGAATAGTGTCAGGTCCCACTTGCCAATTGCAAGTCTTAGGTTGTGACCTGTATTTCTGACTGATGGTATAACTTAGGATTCCTATAACCTCCTCTTTAGGTTTAATTAATTTGCTAGAATGTCTCATAGGATAAAAGGAAACACTCTGTTTACACACATACCCATTCATTATAAAGGATATGCTGAGGATACAAATGAAGGGCAAAATGGAGGAGATGCATAGGGTGAGGTATGAGAGAAAAGTTATTGTGCTTCCGTGTTCCCTCCAGTGCTCCACCCTCCTGGGACTTTCTCGTGTTCAGGTCTTCAGGAGATCCCCAAATCCTTTTTCTTTTTTTAGTGGTACTAGTGTTTGAACTCAGGGCCTTGCACTTGGTAGGCAGGTCCTCTACCATTTGTGTTATGCTGTCAGTCCTTCTTTTTTTTTTTCCTTTTGGTGGGACTGGGGCTTGAACTCAGGACTTTGCACTTTCAAAGCAGGCACTCTTCCACTTAAGTCTTACCTCCAGTACATTTTGGTCTGGTTATTTTGGAGACGGGCATGTCACAAACTGTTTGCCTCTGCTGGCCTTGAACAGTGATCCTTCTGATCTCAGCTTCCCAAATAGCAGGATTACAGGCATGAGCAATCAGTGCCCAGTTACTTTTGGGTTTTTATGGAGGCTATATTATGCAGACAAGATCAATTAAATCATTGGCCATTGGTGATAAAATCAACCATCAGCTCCTCTCCCCTCCCAGGAGGTGGAAACAGGGTACAAGGTATGAGGGATGGGACTGAAAGTTCCCACTTCTAGTCATATCATTGGTTCACCTGGGAGCCAATCCCCATCCTGAGGCTTTCCAGCATCCCTAACCACCAGTCATCTCCTTAGCATACAAAAATGCACTTATCATTAAATGATTTCAAAGGCTTTAGGAGCTGTGTGCTAGGAACAGGACTGAAGATCAAATACATATTTACAATATCATACCCATCCACTGAACTTTAAGAAGTTCAGTAACAGAAGTAAGCTTCTGTTATTGAATTCTTAATCCTAAAATTTCCATTTGGCTCATCTTGATATCTTCTATTTCTTTGCTGAGGCTTTGTTTTTTACATGTTTCAAATTTTTTGAAACCTTTTTTTTTAATGACTGCTTTAAAATATAAATGACTTCTTTTTTGTTAGATAATTTTAACATCTGTTATCTTGGTGTTGGCTTCTGCTGACTGTTTCTTCATTCAGTTTGAGAACTTCCTGGTTCTTGAAGAGAAAAATAGTTTTCAATTGAAATGTGGACATTTTTCTATGATGCAATAAGACATGGATCTTATGTAAACCTTATGTTTTTGCTGGCTTTCTTGGCACTGCTCTGTTAGAGGGAGGGGGAGGGATACCATCTTATTTTCACTGGGTGAAATATATGTCTAGGTTCTCAGTTTTCAATAACACCTGAGTTGGAGGGACTCCTTGTTATTGCTGGGTAGGGATAAAAGTTCCAGTTCCTCATGTGATTTCTACTGACACTGGACCTACTTGGCTTTCTCTGACACCATCCCAGCAGGGGTATTTCAGTACTACAAGTTGCAGACAGATGAAGCTAAAAGTTTAGGCTTCTCATTCTTTGCTAGTATAGGTTAGGTGAAGATGATTTTTTTCTGTTTTGTTTGGCTAAAGTAGTTGTTTAATTGTTGTCTGCCTTCTGGGCTTCCCCTTTCCTGGTCCTTGGCTAAAAAGAGCAGGCTTCTGTTGGGGCTTCTGTTGTCTATTCCCTTAAGTCTAAGGGAATAGGCTTCTCACTCTTTGCTAGTATAGGTTAGGTGAAGATGATTTTTTTCTGTTTTGTTTGGCTAAAGTAGTTGTTTAATTGTTGTCTGCCTGCTGGGCTTCCCCTTTCCTGGTCCTTGGCTAAAAAGAGCAGGCTTCTGTTGGGGCTTCTGTTGTCTATTCTCTTAAGTCTAAGATATACAAAGCAAAAAAGAAGACCCTGGGAACTCATAACTGTGTTGTTCATTGGGTCCATAGCCAGTCTGCCTTCATTTTTCCACCTTTTAGAGTCGTCTTATGTTTGTTTTAAATATAATGTTCAGGAATTTTAGTTGTACTTAGAAGGAAAAATAGGGAAAAGTATGTCTACTATGTGTATCTTCCCAGAAGAAGTTCTTTTTATCAGATATGTTGAGATTAAAATAAAATTTATAACAAGACCAATCAAGAACACTACTAGAAAGAAATTCATAGGCGAACTGTGATACTTTATGAGCATAAATGAGAAATCAAAAATAAATTATTAGCAAACTAAAATCAGCAATGCATAAAACCCAGAAATCTATTAAGACCAGTTTGAGTTTATCCAAGAAGTGGTAACAGGAGAAAAACCATGTGAGCATTTCCATGAATGCAGAACCCCCATTATATACAAAAATGAAATGTGAATAGAGAAAATTTTCCTTAATATGATAAAAGTTATTGATGGGGTTCAGGACATACTACCCTCAAATATGGATCTTGATGTTTGAGAAAACAGCAGAAACAGAAAAGACACTCTCACCTTCCATCTCTTCTCCCCCCATGAAGCAAATCATAAGACCCTTATTTGAGATGCCTGTGGTTTGAATGTATTCCTGAAAAGTTCATGTACTGGAAACTTTGTCATCAAATTCATAGTTAAGAGTATTTAGAGGTAGGGCCTTTAGAGACAATTAGGATTAAATGAGTTCATGAGGGTAGGTCCCCCTCACATGATAGCATTGTGACATTATAAGGAGAGGAAGAAAGACCAGATCTAGCATGCTTACCTCCCATGTGATGTCCTCCACTATGTTATGATGCAGAGCCCTTACTAGATATTAGCTCCATGCTCTTTGACTTCCCAGTCTCTAGAATTATGCATTAAAATAAATCTTTATTCCTTAAAAAATCACCTACTCTCAGGGATTCTGTTATAACAACAGAAAATGGACGAAGACAGAGAAATGTCTTCCTTATACATATAGGAAAGGATTATCCACATCTCTGAAGACATAAGTATATAAGGAAGAATCTAAACAAATAGACCTTGCTATGTTCCCTTCAGTTTACTATTAGATCACAGTTCTGTGTCCAGTCACACTTCTCCATGACTCTCCATTTTTTTTTTTTACTAAAGCTAAAAATAAAAACATACAAGTCTATCTATTTTTTGGTCTTCATTTCCAAAGGTACCTGTATCAGGTAAAAACTTATACTACACAATTTTTATATATCTTCTCTTGTTAATCTGCTATACAGGTCCCAGCTGTGAATCTTGTGACCAGTGAGAAGATATTTCTTTCCTTTCCTTACATTATCTAATAAGAAGTAAATTTTTATATTGAAACATTAGAAACATTTAATAGTGAAATATTAGATGCATTCCATTTAGTCAGGATTAAGGCAATGGTCCCTACTTCACCACTAGTTAATATTATACTAAGGTCCCTGTCAGCTCATTACAGGCAAACTAGGGTGTAAGTACTATACCTATGCTCATCACTGAGCTCTAGGTTAACTAGGATAGAGCCTGACACTTTATAGGAATTCAGTAAATATTTGTTAAATACACGAGTGAAGAAACCAAATCTATGTTTCTGGGTGTTGTGGTGCATATCTGTAACACCAGAACTTGGAAGGCTGAGGCAGGAGGATTGTGAGTTCAAGGCCTGCCTGGGCTACATAGTGAAAACTGTTTGTTTTTTTTTTAAAGGTGTATCTGTGAAAATGATATAATAAACAATGGACAAAACAATAAAAATAATTATTAATACATAAATAATTCTTCTTTGTTTTGAAAGCAACATAACAAAATATAATGTGTCAAGTTAAAAAAGATCAAATGGAGTAGCGCTGGTTGGATATACCTCCAGCCAGGCGGTCATGGTTAATCAAATCTTAGACATGTCCACAACTGAACCTTTGAACTGGGCTGTCTGCACAGATGAATGTTGACTTTGGACTGGGCCCAATTGTAATTCCCTAGCTTTTCTTAGTCATTTGTTAAATTTCCCATTCCCTTTCTCCTAAATTATCTGTAGATTGAAACAATGCCCAAATACCCAATCACTTTCCTATATGTTAGCTTAACTCTTGTTAGTACCATTCTTAATTCCTGATAAGCAAATGAGGTAACCACCGCCTTCTTTGCAGTTTTAAACTTTAAATATGGCCACCATTTTTTCTTTTCTCTTTTTACTTTATCATTTTTACATTTACTTACATGTGTGTACATTGTTTGTGCCACTTGCCTCCAACCCCCATTGCTTCCAGGCAGAACCTAATTGTGAGCAAGGCTATGGGCAGCAACTGATGCCACAGTAGGTGGTCTCCTGGCATAGTTTTTCTAATTGTAATTTTAGAGCCCTGCTTATAAGTTTTATTTTCCCTGAACTTTGGGGGTGGTAGGCTGTGTGTAACTTTTAAGCTATTTTTTATCTGCTAGCCATCAATTGTACCACCTTAGCCACAAAGGCTGGCCCATTGTCAGACCCAATAGACACAGGTATTTTGAATCAAAGGATGATTTCCCTTGACAGGCACCTGGGCACTTCTTGGGATTTCTCAGTCCTAGTGGGGAAGGCTTTTATTCATCCTGAGAAGGTGTACACAAACACCAGCAAATATCGGGGATTGTTTCTGGCACAAAGACTGTACTCTTGACATACTGTCTTACTTATGCTGAAGAGCTTGGGGACATAAAAATGCTGGGCCAAGGTGGTCTCGAGAGCTGTCTGCCCTGACTGAGTTCCTTCATGTAACTGTTTGACAAATGTGGGAGCCAGTCACTCAGGTATGGCAATGCAGCTGTCAGTAAACGTCCACCATCTGTCTGGTAGGAAATTTCCTCCTTTAGTCTCAAATCAAGCTTGTTCTTGTGAAGTATAGGGTGGGTCCCATTTAGATAAGGGGCACAGCAACAAGGCAGCTACCAGTGAGGCTGAGGTTTGTCTTTCTGTGAAGGCTGCTTGCTTGGCTTCCCTATCAGCCTTTTGGTTTACCCAAACAATTGTGTCTCAGCAGTGTATGATGGTTATTCACTTAGTGGCCCATACAGCATCTAGTACTTTTATAATTTTTGTTCATATTTAACACTTTTTTTCCCAAGTTAGAGGTCCTGACTGGCAGTGGTTATATTTCAGTGACAGCATTCTGAGTTACTACTGTGTATCCAGCAAAGCACATGCCATCCTGAACAAAGCTGCTGCCATCTGTGAAATACTCAACACCTGGATGACTGATGGGCAGGTTGGTCAAGTCTGGCTGGCTGGAGAATACCTCAACCATAATCTCTAAACAGTAATGCTCTGGGGGACCTCAATCAGTCAGTAATAGGGTGGCTGGATTTAGAGTCTTTAACAACCCCTAGCTGGACATGTGGGTTTTCATATAACATGTTTTCATATTTGACCATTTGGGAGACAATAATTTTCCTTATACTCCATGAGAGTCAGAACAGAGTGGGGAACTCAGACTGTGAGTTCTTTTCCCAAAGTAAGTTTGTCTGCTTCAGCCACCAAGATGGCAGTGGCCACCAGGGTGCACAACAGGACAGGCAGCCTCTGGAAACTGCATTAAGTTGCACTGATAAGTAGACCACCAGGCAGTGCCAGAAGCTGGTTAAAACTCCTACAGTTGTCCCCAGTCTTTCATGTACATATAGGAAAAAGGATTTAATCACATCTGTCAAGCCCAGAGCAGGGGTATTTGTGAGTGCCCTCTTAATTTTAAAAAGCCTTTTCTTGCTCCTTTCCCCATACCATGGGTTCCTGTTTTTCCCCATTTGTGGCTTCATAAAGTGGTTTTGCAAGAGAAAAATTGGAAATCCAGATCTGGCAGAAACCTGCAGCTCTTAGAAATTTTCTAACCTGAAGAGTGGCACAAAAGGGGGCAGGGACTCCTCAGGGTCCCCCACTAATATGGGTTTCTCTGGATTTTTACATTTTTCCCTGTACTTGGAGGCTGCTGCCACCCTGGCTACCATAACCTTCTCCAAGTGGAGCTTTAGCCACATGGACTGACTGAGGACTGCATCCTGCCAGCAGTCAATATAAGGAATCATCTGGGTGTTCTAGGCTCCACTACAATCACTTTAAAAACTCTATTGAGGGAATTCCAAGATGGCGGCTAGAGGTAGGAAGCAGAAAGCGACCCTCCTATAGTGAAATCTTGGAGAGACGCTGGAGACACACTTTGCAGGCATAATCACCGAGAAAAGGCATAACTTTGACTCCTCCACATCTCCAGCCGGTGAAGAGAATCTCCACTTCACGTTAAACGGAGAACCGAGGAGGGCCCCCGGGGCCGCCAGTGGCCGGTGCCCATACGGCTTGGGAAGACGCGGACCAGGTGAGCTTCGCGGTACTGCGGTAGCCCCACAGACAAGCCTGGGCCAGAGCAGCATAGCCCCCTGGACAGACTGACCTCCACCCGGGAAAAAAAGAGAAACTGAGTACTAAGCAATAAGAACAGTTAAGACACGCTGGAAAGAGGGTGGGGCGCCCTGAGCGCTGAAGATTGGGGGAAGGGAATCCTTCCCGGGACTGTAAATAAACAAGCCGGGCGGGACGGAGAGGCTCTGGCGGGAGCGGGGCGCGCCCAGCAACCAGGAGCAGGGACGCTTGTGAGAGGAGGGAAGACCCACTTCCCACGTGAACTGTAAATAAACACGCAGGCCTGACAACGCCGGGCAGTGTCACCTTTCCCAGTGCTTGGAAAGGGGAAAGCCTGTAGCAGAGACCCCCGCACAGGAGAACTCTGAGCAAACAAAGCCTGTGAGACCAGGTGAGTGCTAGCTCACCCCAGAGATCTGCATAAATAACGCAGCCAGCTACAGGCTGAGAGCAGCAGGCAGGCAAGCCACAGTTGCAGATACCACTCTCAGAACTGCCTCCAGACGCTTTTTTTTCTTTCTCTCCCTACCTTTGATGAGAGAACAACCGAATTACACCTGCAAGCCGAAAAACTTACTGAAACTGTATTGCATTTGAACTGGGGACACTTGGTGGGGCTTTTTTTTTCTTTCTTCTGTGTGTGTGTGAGTGTAGTTTTGTTCTACTTTATGCATCCCCTTTGATGAGACAACTACAGAACAACATCTGAGGCACCAACTCCAGGACTGGAGATTGAGATGGACATCCAAATTATTAAGACTGAAATTGCATTGCATATAAACTTGGAAGTTTTTTGGTTTTTTTTTTTAATTTTCTATTTTCCATTTTATTTTAATTCATTTTTATATATAGATATTACTTTCATATACTTATTTTTTATTTTTTTATCTTTGATTTTCAATCCTCTCTCTGTCTTTCTATTGTCTGTTCAGCTTACTGTCGATTAGTACACTAACACTCCCTGTTTATACCTTTGAAACTCTCTTGTCTGATACCTTGTTCTGCTTTCTCCCTCTTGTCTGTATATTTGTTTTCCCCTTTTCTTTAACTTCTTGCTTTCCATCTCAGCTCACTCTTCCATTCTCAATATTACCATTGTTATTATTACAAGCTAGAAAATAATTACACACAGTACAGGGACAGTAACAACACCAAGGACAATGACAGGAAGACAGAAAAAACAAGGAAACCAGTTTCCCCACAGCAAAAAATTAGTACAGGAACCAGAGGGGAATGAAGAGAACAGAAACTCAGATCCAGACTCCAACAAAATGAAGATAAACTATGCCAAAGGACCCAATGAAGCCCACAAGAATAATTTAAAAGAAGATATACTACAAGTACTCAATGAGAATTTTATAGAGATGATACTGGATAGGGTCAACCAAAATGTACAGGAGACACTCAAGAAATTCCAAGACAATAAAAATAGAGAATTTGAAAAAGCAAAAGAAGAAATAAAGGAAACCATAGAAGCACTGTATAAACACCAAAGTGAAAGAGAGAACACAATGAATAAATGGATAAATGAACTCAGGACAAAAATAGACAACAATAAAGAAGAAAACAGCCAGGATATGGAAAACCTCAGAAAAAAGAACGAAACAGAACTGCAAAACAAAACAGAAGGCCAATCCAGCAGAATAGAACAAACAGAAGACAGAATCTCAGAACTTGAAGATGAAATGGTAATTAAAGGAAAAACTGAAGAACTATTAATTAAACAACTCAAGACCTGTGAAAAGAAAATGCAAGAACTCACTGACTCCATCAAAAGACCAAACTGGAGAATCATGGGCATCGAAGAAGGAGAAGAGGTGCAAGCGAAGGGAATGCGTAATATATTCAACAAAATAATAACGGAAAATTCCCAAATCTAGAGAAAGATATTCCCATACAAATGCAAGAGGCCTCCAGGACACCAAACAGACCAGATCAAAATAGAACTACTCCACGACATATCATCATTAAAACAACAAGTTCAGAAACTAAGGAAAGAATATTGAAGGCTGTAAGAGAGAAAAAACAAGTAACATACAAAGGTAAACCCATCAAAATCACAGCAGACTTCTCAACAGAAACATTAAAAGCAAGAAGAGAGTGGGGTGAGATCTTCTGGGCACTGAATGAAAATAACTTCAACCCCAGGATACTCTACCCAGCAAAGCTATCATTCAAAATAGATGGAGCAATAAAAGTCTTCCATGATAAGCAGAAACTAAAACAATATGTGACCACAAAGCCACCATTACAAAAGATTCTGCAAGGGATCCTGCACACAGAAAGTGACACCCAACTTAACCATGAAAAGGCAGGCAGCACCAAACCACAGGATAAGCAAAAGCAAGACAGTAGAGAGTAACATCAAGTTAGGTACACACAATCAAACCTTCAAACAACTAAGATAACTAAATGGCAGGAATCACCACATACCTATCAGTACTAACGCTTAATGTTAATGGACTTAATTCACCCATCAAAAGACACTGTTTGACAAAATGGATTAAAAAAGAAGATCCAACAATTTGTTGCTTACAGGAGACTCATCTCACCGACAGAAAAAAGCATATGCTTAGGATGAAAGGCTGGAAGAAGATTTACCAAGCCAATGGCCCCCGAAAACAAGCAGGAGTAGCAATACTTATCTCTGACAAAGTAGACTTCAAACCTACATTGATCAAACGAGATAAAGAAGGACATTCTATACTAATAAAAGGGGAAATAGACCAAAAGGAAATAATAATCATCAATCTGTACGCACCCAATGTCAACGCACCCAATTTCATCAAACATACCCTGAAAGACCTAAAAGCATATATAAACGCCAACACAGTGGTTGTGGGAGACTTTAACACTCCATTATCATCAATAGATAGGTCATCCAAACAAAAACTCAATAAAGAAATCCAAGATCTAAAATATGCAATAAATCAAGTGGACCTAGTAGATTTCTACAGAACATTTCATCCAACCTCTACACAATATACATTCTTCTCAGCAGCCCATGGAACCTTCTCCAAAATAGATCATATCCTAGGGCACAAAGCAAGCCTCAGCAAATATAAGAAAATAGAAATAATACCATGCATACTATCTGACCACAATGCAGTAAAAGTAGAACTCAACAACAAAAGTAAGACAAAAAACATGCAAACAGCTGGAAACTAAATAACTCATTACTTAATGAAGAATGGATCATCGATGCAATAAAAGAGGAAATTAAACAGTTCCTGCAAGTCAATGAAAATGAAAACACAACCTACCGGAACCTATGGGACACAGCTAAGGCAGTCTTGAGAGGAAAGTTTATAGCCATGAGTGCATATATTAAAAAGATTGAAAGATCCCAAATCAATGACCTAATGATACATCTCAAACTCCTAGAAAAACAAGAACAAGCAAATCCCAAAACAAATAGAAGGCGAGAAATAATAAAAATAAGAGCTGAAATCAACGAAATAGAAACCAAAAAAACCATACAAAGAATTAATGAAACAAAAAGTTGGTTCTTTGAAAAAATAAACAAGATCGATAGACCCCTGGCAAACCTGACTAAAATGAGGAGAGAAAAAACCCAAATTAGTAGAATTAGGAATGCAAAAGGGGAGATAACAACAAACACCATGGAAGTCCAGGAAATCATCAGAGACTACTTTGAGAACCTATATTCAAATAAATTTGAAAATCTAAAAGAAATGAACAGATTTCTAGATACATATGATCATCCAAAACTGAACCAAGAGGAAATTAATCACCTGAATAGACCTATAACACAAAATGAAATTGAAGCAGCAATCAAGAGTCTCCCCAAAAAGAAAAGTCCAGGACCTGATGGATTCTCTGCTGAATTCTATCAGACCTTTAAAGAAGAACTGATACCAACCCTCCTTAAACTGTTCCATGAAATAGAAAGGGAAGGAAAACTGCCAAACACATTTTATGAAGCCAGTATTACACTTATCCCAAAACCAGGCAAAGACACCTCCAAAAAGGAGAACTATAGGCCAATCTCCTTAATGAACATTGATGCAAAAATCCTCAACAAAATAATGGCAAATCGAATTCAGCAACACATCAAAAAGATTATTCACCACGACCAGGTAGGCTTCATCCCAGGGATGCAGGGGTGGTTCAACATACGAAAATCAATAAACGTAATAAACCACATTAACAGAAGCAAAGACAAAAACCACTTGATCATCTCAATAGATGCAGAAAAAGTCTTTGATAAGATCCAACATCATCTCATGATAAAAGCTCTAAGAAAACTAGGAATAGAAGGAAAGTTCCTCAACATTATAAAAGCTATATATGACAAACCTACAGCCAGCATTATACTTAATGGAGAAAAATTAAAACCATTCCCTCTAAACTCAGGAACCAGACAAGGATGCCCACTATCTCTACTCCTATTCAACATAGTACTGGAATTCCTAGCCAGAGCAATTAGGCAAGAAGAAGGAATAAAAGGAATACAAATAGGTAAAGAAACTGTCAAAATATCCCTATTTGCAGACGACATGATCCTATACCTTAAAGACCCAAAAAACTCAGAAGCTTCTAGACATCATCAATAGCTATAGCAAGGTAGCAGGATATAAAATCAACATAGAAAAATCATTAGCATTTCTATACACTAACAATGAGCAAACGGAAAAAGAATGTATGAAAACAATTCCATTTACAATAGCCTCAAAAAAAAATCAAATACCTAGGTGTAAACCTAACAAAAGATGTGAAAGACCTCTACAAGGAAAACTATACACTTCTGAAGAAAGAGATTGAGGAAGACTATAGAAAGTGGAGAGATCTCCCATGCTCATGGATTGGTAGAATCAACATAGTAAAAATGTCGATACTCCCCAAAGTAATCTACATGTTTAATGCAATTCCCATCAAAATTCCAATGACATTCATTAAAGAGATTGAAAAATCTACTGTGAAATTTATATGGAAACACAAGAGGCCACGAATAGCCAAGGCAATACTCAGTCAAAAGAACAATGCAGGAGGTATCACAATACCTGACCTCAAACTACATTACAAAGCAATAACAATAAAAACAGCATGGTACTGGCACAAAAACAGACATGAAGACCAGTGGAACAGAATAGAGGATCCAGATATGAAGCCACACAACTATGAGCAACTTATCTTTGACAAAGGAGCTAAAAATATATGATGGAGAAATAGCAGCCTCTTCAACAAAAAGTGCTGGGAAAACTGGTTAGCAGTCTGCAAAAAACTGAAACTAGATCCATGTATATCACCCTATACCAAGATTAACTCAAAATGGATCAAGGATCTTAATATCAGACCCCAAACTCTTAAGTTGATACAAGAAAGAGTAGGAAATACTCTGGAGTTAGTAGGTATAGGTAAGAACTTTCTCAATGAAACCCCAGCAGCACAGCGACTAAGAGATAGCATAGATAAATGGGACCTCATAAAACTAAAAAGCTTCTGTACATCAAAAGAAATGGTCTCTAAACTGAAGAGAACACCCACAGAGTGGGAGAAAATATTTGCCAATTATACATCAGACAAAGGACTGATAACCAGAATATACAGGGAACTTAAAAAACTAAATTCTCCCAAAACTAATGAACCAATAAAGAAATGGGCATGTGAACTAAACAGAACTTTCTCAAAAGAAGAAATTCAAATGGCCAGAAAACACATGAAAAAATGCTCACCATCTCTAGCAATAAAGGAAATGCAAATTAAAACCACACTAAGATTCCACCTCACCCCTGTTAGAATAGCCATCATCAGCAACACTACCAACAACAGGTGTTGGCGAGGATGTGGGGAAAAAGGAACCCTCTTACACTGTTGGTGGGAATGTAGACTAGTACAAACACTCTGGAAAAAAATTTGGAGGCTACTTAAAAAGCTGGACATCGATCTACCATTTGATCCAGCAATACCACTCTTGGGGATATACCCAAAAGACTGTTACTCCAGAGGCACTTGCACATCCATGTTTATTGCGGCACTATTCACAATAGCCAAGTTATGGAAACAGCCAAGATGCCCCAGCACTGACGAATGGATTACGAAAATGCGGTATCTATACACAATGGAATTTTATGCAGCCATGAAGAAGAACAAAATGTTATCATTCGCTGGTAAATGGATGGAATTGGAGTACATCATTCTGAGTGAGGTTAGCCTGGCCCAAAAGACCAAAAATCATATGTTCTCCCTCATATGTGGACATTAGATCAAGGGCAAACACAACAAGGGGATTGGACTATGAGCACATGATAAAAGCGAGAGCACACAAGGGAGGGGTGAGGATAGGTAAGACACCTAAAAAACTAGCTAGCATTTGTTACCCTTAATGCAGAGAAACTAAAGCAGATACCTTAAAGCAACTGAGGCCAATAGGAAAAGGGGACCAGGATCTAGAGAAAAGGTTAGATCAAAAAGAATTAACCTAGAAGGTAACACCCACGCACAGGAAATCAATGTGAGTCAATGCCCTGTATAGCTATCCTTATCTCAACCAGCAAAACCCCTTGTTCCTTCCTATTATTGCTTATACTCTCACTACAACAAACTTAGAGATAAGGGAAAAATAGTTTCTGCTGGGTATTGGGGGGGGGGGAGCGGGAGGGGGTGGAGTGGGTGGTAAGGGAGGGGGTGGGGGCATGGGGGAGAAATGAACCAAGCCTTGTATGCACATATGAATAATAAAAGAAAAATGAAAAAAAAAACCTATTGATTATGACCTTATCTAATGACTCCTCCAAGGCCCATCCTATACCAAAAGTAGGCCAATCTATTCCACAAAAGGTCCTAAGCTTTCCAGGAGTCAGCTTGACCCTGTAATCTCCATTAAATCCCCTCTTAAAGTTTTAGGAGAGTGTTATTATTCTGATCTTCTCCCATTCCTCCTGTTTTCCAGAAGTCATCTAGACAGAGACAAAGACAGGAGGGATGAGGGCTGTGGAGAGGAGGTAGGGGGTCCTCCTCTCCGCCACACAGGGAAAAACAAATAACACCATTTGCTTTTTCCACCTTCAGCCACTCACCTCGCAGGTATTATGCATCTCTTGGACATAGTGAGTCCATAAAAGCCCTGGACCAGAGGCCCTGTAAGGGCTCACCCTAGATCATATGAGTTTGCTATGGATCTGCGGATCAGGACTCCGCACTTGCTTCATAACCAGGCTACATCTCAGGTTTGCACTTTTACACACTGTCACACAGCATAGTATTTCCACCCACTCCCTGAAACTGAAAGACATGGTTTCACCCCAAAAAAGGCAGATACTAGTGTGTCTTTGGGAGTTGATCAGACTCCCCTTCTGCCTCCTGAGGCAGGCTTGAATTTGAACCCAAGTTCTTACCAGTCTGATGAGTGGGGCTCCCAGGTTGGTTCCTGAGCCTTTCTGGGTTCCTTTGTGCAACCAGAACACACCTCGTCAGCTCACCAGGAGAAAGGCTCTCTGTCCCAGAATAACAAGGTGGTACCTGGCAGGGGCAGCCCTCCTGTCAGGCCAGGGATGCTGAGCCAGTGACAAGCAGTTGAAAACACTATCCTCCAAATCCAAGATAAGCCCCTGGAAATGTTGCAGGAGGGCTCAGACAGAGACTGAGAGGGCACCAAAGCTTTGGGAAAGCAAGTTTATTAAGAAAGCCAGCAGTGACTCAGTGGACTCAAGTAAAGTCTGAGCCCCAAGAACATAAGGGGCTTGCCTTATATGCCATTTAAAGCAGGTTACAGAAATGGGGGGGCGGGGTTAATCTTGTCCCATACATAATCACATGTTATTTCATTGCCTGCTTTAACCTCTGGAGACCTTCTCTGGTCTCCAGGTAATATTCTCTAACTCAAGTTTTTCTTTGTTTCACTGTAGCACTCATTAATTGCTCTTCCCCCTTTCTGTCTTCCTGCCACACTACCACTTGAGCTATACACCACAGCCCTTTATGTTTTCATTAGTTTTCAGACTGGATCTCAAGTTTTTTGCCCTGGATGACCTAGACCTATGTCTTCCACATAACTGGAATTACAGGTGCAAACCCCCAGGTTCAGCTTGTTTGTTGAGATGGAGTCTCACTAAACTGTTTGCCTGGGCTGGCCTCAAATCTTGATTCTCCCAATCTCTACCTCCTGAGTAGTTGGAATTACAGGCATGAGTTATCATGCCTGGCCAGTTTCTTTCTTTCCCTCTTTTTTGTTGTACTAGGATTTGAACTCAAGTCCTTCAGCTTGCTAGACAGGTGCTCTGTCACTTCAGCCATGCCCACTGCCCATCAGTCTCTTTCTTTAATATCTCTGTTCTCTTTCTTTAATACCTCTTTTCTAAATGGGTTAAAGAAAAGCTTGCCACACCTGTCAAGTGACACCAATCCCACTAGGGCACCTTATGAACCCATGATCTTGTCAACCTGGCTACCAACTTTACAAAATTCTTCAAAATAAGACAAAAAATAGCAGGCTGCTCGATTTAGGAACTTACAACTCTAGCAATTTACTAGCCAGACTAGAACTCCCTTCCCTTCCAAGGGACCCATAACAGCCCCACAAAATAAAAAAGGGGATTTGCTTTTATTACAAAAAGCTTATTTAAAAAGAATTTTTATAAACTCAGGAAAAGATGGAACCCTTATTTTAAACCTCATTAAACCTCTTTAGACTCCCATAGGTACACTCTGAGGATTCATAAGTCTCACTCTTTCCTCTTACTAACACTTTAGGAGGAGTTGAAATGTCTGTTAATGAAGAACAAACTTGGGCTCGAATTGACAGCAGAGCCACTCTTTCTGTTCTCAACCAATCACTTTAAATTGTTCCATCCTGAGAGTACAAAAACCATTCAAATGGTGGGAGTTTCTAGTTATCCTATGACGATTTACAGGTCCTGGCCTATAATGTTCCAAGTGGGGCCCCTCTCAACTGCCACTCCATTTTATTTGCCCCATCTGTACCAATACATCTTTTCAGTTAGATTTATCAAGATACTCACAATGCACACATCTTCTCTCAAAAGGGGGAAATGTTTTTACATGCAGAGCAATTAGAGCAGCTGAAACAACTGGAATACCCAGTCTTAGACTTCTACGAGCCAACTGGAAAGATTCATTTCTAAAACTACAATGTTTTGCCAAAATTTAACAACCAAAACAGTAGCATATAGCCTTTTAGGGAACTTACCAGGTCATTTATTGGTCCAATTCACTATGGACATTGGGAGAATTTACTCAGTCACCCACACAGAGACAGAAGTAAATTTCTCTAACCCCCTTTCTAATATCAGACAGTACCATTTCAAGGCAGAAGCTACTGCTTGAATAAAACCCATTGTAGGGTATTTATTAAATAGGGAATAATGATTCCTTGCCTCTGCAATATCCTAGTTCTTCCCATTGGAAAGTCAAATGGCCAAGAAGACAGTTTGTTCAGGACATAATGGCAATTAATAATATCATCTTGCTCTGATACCCAGTAGTGTCCAACTCCCATACACTTCTATCTACCATCTCAACAGTCAGCAAAGCATTCACCATGGTTGACCTATTCCAACATCCCTGTGGACTCAGTCAATACCTTTTCACCTTTACCTGGGACAACCACCAATGCTGAAAGCCCTTCTTATTTATCCTAAAATCTCAAATCCTATTTGGCAGGTGTGATCTATCTGGGAAGATCCACACTCTCTCAATATGTGGATGACATTATTCTTGTTGACTAGAGAAGCCTCTCAAGAGTATAGCCTCCACCTGTTAAGACAATTAGCACTAAAAGGACTCAAGACAAACTTCAGCTTTACCAGAACCAAGCCAAATTTAGAATACCTAATACCACCAAGAGGGCTATTAAGCAAGGACTATTAATTAACCTAGACAAAATTAAGGGCATTTTAGCATAACTGGCTCAAAAAAAAAAAAAAAAAACTCCTCAGGCTTTAAGTTCTGGCAGGATACTGCAGAAACTGCACACTAAACTTTTCTTTGGTGACAGAACCATTGTATTCTCTTCTAAAGGGGGACCAAGCTGACTCCCTTAAAGAGTGTCCCAAGAAGGACACATTGCAGTAACTCAGATTAGGAAGACTTAAGCACACCAGCATTAGGGCATCCTAACGATAAGCTCCCTTTCTCCCCATATGTCCATGAAGAACAGGGAAATACTCTAGGCAATACTGACCCCAAAACATGTAGGTCAAAATAAACCTACAGGATCCTATAGTCAGTATTGATTCTGTTTCTAGAAGTCTGCTTTATGTATTGTTGCAGGAAGGCAGGGAGAGGGAAGAGAGATTAATGAGTGCTACAGAAAAACAAAAACCGGAGTAGGGGTATGTTACTTGGAGACCAGAGAAGGGTCACCTTGCCCCAGAGGCTAGAGCAGCCAATGAAATAACATGTGATTATGTATGGAACAAGCTGAACCCCCCCCCTCCCATTTCTCAGGGCTCAGCCTTTGGACTCAACTCTACTGAGTCGCTGCCAGCTTGCTTAATAAACTTGCTTCCTGAAAGCTTTTGTGCCCTCTCAGTCTCTGTCTGAGCCCTCCTACAACATTTCTGGGGGCCTGACCAGGATTTGGAAGATGGTGTTTTTATCTCCTTGTCACTGGCTCAGCATCCCTGGCCCACCAGGAGGGCCACTACTGCCAGGTGCCACCAGACAATGTTGATCTGGGGGAGGGAGCCTCTCTCCTGGCAAGTCAAGGAGGCAAGTTCCAGTTGCACAAAGGAACCCAGAAAGGCTCAGGGACCAACCTGGGAGCCCCACTCATCAGACTGGTAAGAACTTGAGTTCAAATTCAGTCCTGCCTGAATCAAAAGGCACTGTAGTAACTGCCTTTTTTGGGGTGAAACCATGTCTCACTTTCGGGGAGTAGAGTGGAAGTACTGTGCTGTATGACAGTGTGTGAAATGTGTGAGCCTGAGACTTAGCCTGGTTATGAAGCAAGTGAGGATCCATGGCTCCATGGTGAACTCATATGGTCTAGGGTGAGCCCTAACAGGGCCTATGGTCCAGGGCTTTTATGGACCCACTACAGCCAAGAGATGCCTAAATACCTGCAAAGTGAGTGGCTGAAGGTGGAAAAAGCAAGTGTTATTTGTTTTTCCCTGTGTGGTGGAGAGGAGGACCCCCTACCTTCTCTCCACAGCCTTATCCCTCTTGTCTTTGTCTCTGTCTAGATGACTTCTGGAAAACAGGAGGAATGGGAGAAGGTCATAATAATAACACCCTTCTAGAACTTTAAGAGGGTATTTAATGGAGATTACAAGGTCAAGCTGACTCCTGGAAAGCTTAGGACCTTCTGTAAAATAGATTGGCCTACTTTTGGTATAGGATGGGCCTTGGAGGAGTCATTAGATAAGGTCATAATCAATAGAGTTTTTAAAGTGATTGTAGTGGAGCCTAGAACACCCAGATGATTCCTTATATTGACTGCTGGCAGGATGCAGTCCTCAGTCAGCCCATGTGGCTAAAGCCCCACTTAGAGAAGGCATGTAGGGTTATGGTAGCCAGGGTGGCAGCAACCTCCAAGTTCAGGGAAAAATGTAAAAATCCAGAGAAACCCATATTAGTGGGGGACGCTGAGGAGTCCCTGCCCCTCTTTTGTGCCACTGTACAAATTAGAAAATTTCTAGGAGCTGCCAGATCTGGATCTGGCAGAATTACTCTCTCAACAAAAATCCCTTTTAAAGCCACAAAAGGGGGAGAATGGGAACCCATGGTATGGGGAAAGGAGCATGAAAAGGCCTTCAAAAAATTAAGGGGGGGATTCCAAGATGGCATCTAGAGGGAGGAAGCAGAAAGCATGCCTCCTAAAGTAAAATCTTGGAGAGATGCTTGAGATACACCTTACAGGAAAAATCACCGAGAAGAGGCAAAACTTTGACTCCTCCACACCTCCAGCCTGCCCATAGCATCTCCAGTTCACATTAAATGGAGAAACCAGGAGGGCTCCTGTGCCACTGCCAGACGCCAGCACCCAGATGGCTTGGGAAGATGCGGACCACAAGGTGAGCTAAGTGGCACTCGGTACTCCCACAGACAATCCTGGGCCAGATCAGCATAGCCCCCTGGACAGACCAACCCCCATCCAGGGAAAAAAGAAAAAAAAACTGAACAAAAAAGACACGTAGCAAAGAGGGTGGGGTACCCTGAGCCTGAAGGGGGGGGAGAGGAAATCCCTCACAACAAGCCAGCAGTAGAAGGCAGGAGTGGCGGCACACGCCCAGCAACCAGGAGCGGGAAAGCTTGTAAAAGTGGCGGTGTGAGGAAAATTCCACAAGAGAAGGGGGAAGACCCACTTCCCACGTGAGCTGTAAATAAACAAGGTGGCTGGACAAGGCAGGAGCAGTGGCATACGCCCAGCAATCAGGAGCGGGAAAGCTTGTAAAAGTGGTGGCGGGAGGAAAACTTCACAGGAGTGGAGGAAGACCCACTTCCCACGTGAACTGTAAATAAACACCCAGGCCTGAGAAAGCCGGTGCAGTGTCACCTCCCCCAGTGTGCTTGGAAAGGGGAAAGCTTGTAGCAGTGGTGGTTGTGCCCAGGAGAACTCTAAGTAAACAAAGCCTGAGGGGCTAGGTGAGTGTTAACTCACTCCTGAGATCTGCATAAATAAAGCCTCCAGCAACACCTGGCCAATAGCAGGTGGGAGGTGAGCCACAGCAAGATAGCCATTCACAGAACTTTTTTTTCACCCTACCTTTGATGAGACAACATACACATGCAGGCTGAAAAACTTTCTGAAATTGTATTGCATTTGAACTAGGGACACTTTGTGGGTTTTTTTTTTGTTTTGTTTTGTGTTGTTTTGTTTTTTTAGTTTTTCCCTTTTGATGAGACAATGTCAGAATTACTTCTGAGAACCATCTCCAGGATTGGAGGCTGAGGGATGAACACCAAAATTATTAAGACTGAAACTTTATTGCATTTGAACTTGGAGATTTTATTTTATTTTTTTTCATTTATTTACTTTTTGTTTTTATTTTTATTTATTTTTTATTTTCAATCCTCTCTCTGTCTCTCTAATGCCTGTTCACCTTACTGTTGATAAGTACACTATCTCTCCCTGTTTATATCTTTGAAACTTTTTTGTTGTTTGTTTGTTTTCTTTTTTCTACTTGTTTGTTTATTTGTTTTTCCCTTTTTCTTTAACTTCTTTGCTTTCCATCTCCTCTCACCCTTCTATTCTAAACATCACCATTGTTATTATTACATGCTAGAAAATACTTAATTGCATATAGTACAGGGACAATAACAACACCAAAGGCAATGAGGGAAGACAGAAAAAACAGGGAAATCAGTTTCCCCACAGCAAAAAATTAGTACAGGACTAGAGGGAAATGAAGAAAACAGATACTCAGATCCAGTCTCCAACAAAATGAAGATAAACTATGCTAAAGAACCCAATGAGGCCCACAAGAACAATATAAAAGAAGAAATACTACAGGTAATCAATGAGTGAGAATTAAATAGAGATGATACTGGATATGGTCAATGAAAATGTACAGGAGATACTCAAGAAATTTCAAGACAACAAAAATAGAGAATTTGAAAAAGCACAAGAAGAAATAAAAGAAACCATAGAAGCACTGTATAAACACCAAAGTGAAACAAAGAACATGATTAATAGAGATAAAAGCACTCAGGACAAAAATAGACAACATTAAAGAGGAAATGACTCAGGATATGGAAAACCTCAAAAAAAAAGAACGAATCAGAAATGCAAAGCAGAATGGAAGGCCAATCCAGCAGAATAGAACAAGCAGAAGACAGAATCTCAGAACTCGAAGATGAAATTATAATTAAAGGAAAAACTGAAGAACTTTTAGTTAAACAACTCAAGACCTGTGAAAAGAAAATGAAGAACTCACTGACTCCATCAAAAGACCAAACCTGAGAAACATGGGCATTGAAGAAGGAGAATAGGTACAAGCAAAGGAAATGCATAATATATTCAACAAAATAATAATAGAAAATTTCCCAAATCTAGAGAAATCTATTCCCATACAGATGCAAGAGACCTCCAGAACACCAAACAGACCAGATCAAAATAGAACTACTGCACAGCATATCATCATTAAAACAACAAGTACAGAAACTAGAGAAACAATATTGAAGGCTATAAGAGAGAAAAAACAAATAATACAAAGGTAAACCTATCAGAATCACAGCAGACTTCTCAACAGGAATATTAAAAGCAAGAAGAACTTGGGTGAGATCTTCCGGGCACTGTATGAAAATAACTTCAATCCCAGGATACTCTGCCCAGCAAAACTATCATTCAAAATAGATGGAACAATAAAAGTCTTCCATGATAAGCAGAAATTAAAACAATATGTGACCACAGAGCCACCACTACAAAAGATTCTTCAAGGGATTCTGCACACAGAAAGTGAAACCCATCATAACCGTGAAAGGGCAGGCAGCACCAAAAAACAGGAAAAGAAAAAGCAAGAAAGTAGAGAGTAACCTCAACTTAGGTACACACAATCAAACCTTCAAACAACTAAGACAACTAAATGACAGGAATCACCACATAGGTATCAGTACTAACACTTAATGTTAATGGACTTAATTCCCCCATCACAATCCAGTTTGATGAGCTGGATTAAAAAGGAATATCCAACAATTTGTTGCTTACAGGAGACCCATCTCACTGACAGAAATAAGCATAGGCTTAGGATGAAAGGCTGGAAGAAGATTTACCAAGCCAGTGGCTCCTGAAAACAGAAAGGAGTACCAATACTTATCTCTGACAAGTAGACTTCAAACCTACATTGTTCAAATGAGATAAAGAAGGACATTCCATACTAATAAAAGGGGAAATAGACCAAAAGGAAGTAACAACTATCAACCTCTATGTACACAATGTCAACACACACAATTTCATCAAACATACTCTGAAGGACCTAAAAGCACATATTAACTCCAACACAGTGGTTGTGGGAGACTTTAACAACCCATTATCCTCAATAGATAGGTATCCAAACAAAAAATCAATAAAGAAATCCTAAATGTAAAATATACAATAGATCAAATGGACCTACTTGATGTCTACAGAACATTTCATCCAACTTCTACACAATAACATTCTTCTCAGCAGCCCATGGAACCTTCACCAAAATAGATCATATCCTAGGGCACCTGATCACAATGCAATAAAACTAGAACTCAACATCAAAAAACATGCAAACAGCTGGAAAACTCATTGCTTTATGAACAATGGATCATTGATGAAATAAAAGAGGAAATTAAAAAGTTCCTGGAAGTCAATGAGAATGAAAACACAACCTACTGGAACCTATGGGAGATAGCAAAGGCAGTCCTGCAAGGAAAGTTTATAGCTATGAGTGCATATATTAAAAAAACTGAAAGATCCCAAATCAATGACCTAATGATACATCTCAAACTCCTAGAAAAACAAGAACAAGCAAATCCCAAATCAAATAGAGGGAGAGAAATAAAAATAAGAGCTGAAATCTATAAAATAGAAATTTAAAAAACCATACAAAGAATTAATGAAACAAAAAGCTGGTTCTTTGAAAAAATAAACAAGATCAACAGACCCCTGGCAATCATGACTAAAATGAGGAGAGAAAAAACCCAAATTAGTAGAATTAGGAATGCAAAAGGGGAGATAAAAACAAACACCATGGATGTCCAGGAAATCATCAGAGACTACTTTGAGAACCTATATTCAAATAAATTTGAAAATCTTAAAGAAACGGACAGATTTCTTGATACATACGATCATCCAAAACTGAACCAAGAGGATATTAATCACCTGAATAGATCTATAATACAAAATGAAATTGAAGCAGCAATCAAGAGTCTCCCTAAAAAGAAAAGTCCAGGACCTGATGGATTCTCTGCTGAATTCTATCAGACCTTTAAAGAAGAACTGATACCAACCCTCCTTAAACTGTTCCATGAAATAGAAAGGGAAGGAAAACTGCCTAACACATTTTACAAAGCCAGTATTACACTTATCTCAAAACCAGGCAAAGACACCTCCAAAAAGGAGAACTATAGGCCAATCTCCTTAATGAACATTGATGCAAAAATCCTCAATAAAATAATGGCAAACCCATTCAACAACACATCAAAAAGATTTCACCACAACCAAGTTGGCTTCATCCCAGGAATGCAGGGGTAGTTCAACATATGAAAATCAATAAACGTAATAAACCACCAAAGACAAAAACCACTTGATCATCTCAATAGATGCAGAAAAAGCCTTTGGTAAGATCCAACACCATTTCATGTTAAAAGCTCTAAGAAAACTAGGAATAGAAGGAAAGTACCCCAACATTATAAAAGCTATACATGACAAACCTACAGCAAGCATTATACTTAATGGAGAAAAACTGAAACCATTCTCTCTAAAATCAGTAAATAGACAAGGATGCCCACTATTTCCACTCCTATTCAACATAGTACTGGAATTCCTAGCCAGAGCAATTAGGCAAGAAGAAGGAATAAAAGGAATACAAATAGGTAAAGAAACTGTCAAAATATCCCCACTTGCAGATGACATGATCCTATACCTTAAAGACCCCAAAAACTCTATTCAACAGCTCCTAGACACCATCAATAGCTATAGCAAGGTATCAGGATATAAAATCAACATAGAAAAATCATTAGCATTTTATACACTAATAATGAACAAACTGAGAAAGAATATATGAAAACAATTCCATTTACAATAGCCTAAAAAAAATCAAATACCTAGGTGTAAACCTAACAAAGGATGTGAACGACCTCTACAAGGAAAACTATACACTTCTGAAGAAAGAGATTGAGGAAGACTATATAAAGTGAAGAGATCTCCCATGCTCGTGGATTGGTAGAATCAACATAGTAAAAATGTCGATACTCCCCAAAGTACTCTACATGTTTAATGCAATTCCCATCAAAATCCCAATGACATTCACCAAAGAGGCTTAAAAATCTACTGTTAAATTTATACGGAAACACAAGAAGCCATGAATAGCCAACGCAATACTCAGTCAAAAGAACAATGCTGGAGGTATCACAATACCTGGCTTCAAACCATATTACAAAGTAATAACAATAAAAACAGCATGATACTGGCACAAAAACAGACATGAAGACCAGTGGAACAGAATAGAGGACCCAGATATGAAGCCACACAATTATAACCAACTTGTCTTTGACAAAAGCACTAAAAATATACAATGGAGAAAAGACAGCCTCTTCAGCAAAAAGTGCTGGGAAAACTTGTTAGCAGTCTGCAGAAAACTGAAACTAGATCCATGTATATCACCCTATACCAGTATTAACTCCAAATGGATCAAGGATCTTAATATCAGACCCCAAAGTCTAAAGTTGATACAGGAAAGAGTAGGAAATACTCTGGAATTAATAGGTATAGGTAAGAAATTTCTCTATGGAACCCCAGCAGCACAGCAACTAGAGATAGCATAGATAAATGGGACTTCATAAAACTAAAAGCTTCTGCTCAATAAAGGAACTGGTCTCTAAACTGAAGAGTGGGAGAAAATATTTGCCAGCTACACATCAGACAAAGGACTGATAACCAGAATATATAGGGAACTTAAAAAACTAAATTCTCACAAAACTAATGAACCAATAAAGAAATAGGCAAGTGAACTAAACAGAACTTTCTCAATAGAAGAAATTCAAATGGCCAAAAAACACAAGAAAAAATGCTCACCATCTCTAGCAATAAAGGAAATGCAAATTGAAACCACACTAAGATTCCACCTCACCCCTGTTAGAATAGCCATCATTAGCAACACCACCAACAACAGGTATTGGCGAGGATGCGCCCCTGCTCTGGGCTTGCCAGATGTGATGAAGCCCTTCTTCCTATATGTACATAAAAGACTGGGAGCTGTAGGACTCTTAACCTAGTTGCTAGGTTCCTGGCACCACCCTGTGGTCTATTTATCAAAGCAACTTAATACCGTTTCCTGAGGCTGGCTGCCCTGCCTGAGTGCCCTGGTTGCTACTGCTGTCTTGGGCTGAAGTAGACAAACTTACTTTGGGACAAGAATTCATAATCTGAGTTCCCCACTCTGTTCTGACTCTCACAAAATATATATTATAAAATTTTTTGGTTATCAAACTCCTGAATGGTCAAATATCAAAACATGTCCAGCTAGAGGTTGTTAAAAACTCTAAACCTAACCACCCTATTATGGGTTAATTCAGGCCCACTGGAGCATGACTGTTTAAAGATTATGGATGAGGTATTCTCCAGCCAGCCCGACTTGACTGACCAGCCCATTAGTCATCCAGGTGTTGAGTATTTCATGGATGGCAATAGCTTTGTCCAGGCGGCACATGTTTTGCTGGGTATACAGACTCTAAATATGCTTTCACTACCATTCATGTCCATGGATCCCTACATAAAGAAGGGAGCTCATTAACTCTGGAGAAAAAAGTGTTAAATATGAATGAAAATATTCTAAAATTACTAAAAGCTGTATGGGCCCCTAAGCCAGTAGTGGTCATGCACTGTTGAGGACACCAGAGGTGGGAAACAACAGCTGTTTGGGGAAATTGAAAGGCTGATAGGGAAGTCAAGTGAGCAGCCCTCAGAGGAGGAAAAACCTTGGCCTCACTGGCAGCTGCCTTGTTCTTGTGCCCCTTATCTGAGTGGGACCATGGTATACTTCACAGGAACAGGCTTGGCTTGAGATTAAAGGAGAAATTTTTCTACCAGATGGATGATGAATCACTGACTCCCATATTTTTCAAACAGTTCCATAAAGGAACTCAGTCAGGGCAGACAGTTCTTGAGACCACCTTGGCCCAGCATTTTTATGTCCCCAAGCTCTCCAGCATAAGTAAGACAGTATGAGAAAGGTGCAGTCTGTGTGCCAGAAACAATCCCTGATATTTGCTGGTGTTTGTCTACATCTTCTCAGGGTGGATAAAAGCCTTCCCCACTTGGACTAAAAAAAGCCAGAGAAGTGGCCAGGTGCCTATTAAAGGAAATCATCCCTCAATTCAAAATACCTGTGTCTATTGGATCAAACAATGGGCTGACCTTTGTGACCGAGATGGTACAGTTGATAGCTAAAAAAAATTAAAAATAACTTAAAAACTACACATGGCCTACTGCCCCCAGAGTTCAGAGAAAGTAAAAATGTATAAACAGGGGTCTAAAATTACAATTGGGAAAACTATGCCAGGACACCCACCTACAGTGGGATCAATTACTACCCATAGCCTTGCTTAGGATTAGGTCAACCCCCACCAAACAGAGGGGTCTCTTCCCTTTTAAAATTCTTTTTGGGCCTCCACCCCCTTTAGTCAAGGGCTTGTGAGGGGACCTTAAAAAAACAGGCGACCTCACCCTGAGACAACAGATATAGGCCCTCTGCTGACTCTTTTAAAAATCAATGACTGGGTAACAGAGAGACTCCCCATTAGCCTAACAACTCCCATGCACCCTTATAAACCAAGGGATGCTGTTTGGGTAAAGGAATAAAATGTTCAACTGCTAAAGCCGCATTGGAGGGGCCCTTTTGTTGTTGTTTTGTCCACCCCCACCCCAGTTAAAGTAACAAAGATTGTTCCCTGTATCAACCATAGATCAGTGAAGCCAGCTTCCCTCAAATGGGAGTGCATCCCTGATCTAGCCTCACTGTACAATGCCTGCACCCTCCCCTGACAGGACCCTGCTTCCCAGGAGACAACAAGAGACCACAGACAATGAGACTCCAAAAGATGACTGGTCTATGCATGGCGGAAACTTGAGGAGTCACCCATCTCACCTTTGAAGATGAGTCTGTTCCATGTATTCTTCATGCTAATCTTGGTCAGCTATCTGGGGTCCCCCAGATTTTGGACTGTGACTCATGTATGTGCACTACCTGAGTGGGGAGTGCTGTTACCAAAACTCTGGTTTTCCATACTTATTATTCCTGTTGCAGGCACCATTGCTGGGCCATACACCCACAACCATACCACCACTCAGTGTTCTCTTATGATGATTAGTATATCTGTTTTAATCCCATCTATTGCCCTCAGGAGCAATGCCTAGAGGTCCAAAGTTTCACCAGCATGGGAACTGTACCCTGGTTAATGACATCAACAAATCTGGGTTGCCTTGGGGCAACTGTTGGGGGCTAGCCTGGGAAAGGACCTACAGGTTAAATGACAAATATATATGCCCTATAGATGTCAGTGAGACATCCAGTTGTGCATACTATAAGCTGCTCTACTGCCCTTATTGGAGTTGTAAAATGTGAACATCTTGGCTTAAAGGGGAGGTCCATTCCTCACATGAAATTGCCACTGTTTTACAAAAAAAAAAAAAAAAAGGGAAGCAACTCCTGACTACACTCTTGGTGCCTGTAACCCAATTTTACTATTTTCAACCTCAATGAAACAGACTTGGAAATTGGAAAAAAGTTTAACGTTTTAATGTATGAAAAGAAAACAGACCCCAGTACATTGCTACATATTCAACTCATCATGATCACTCATGAAAGTTCCTCATACCAGCTCTTTCACTCCTTTTATGAGGGGATACATAGTGAATTTCCTATCTCAGTTGAAAACCAAAAACCTTTTCCTCTCACTAGCTGAGTCCATAGCACAAACTCTGAATGTAAGTAACTTCATGTTATGTTTGTGGGGGAACAAATATGGGAGACCATTGCCCATGAGAGGCCAAACCAAACCAAACCAAAAAAAAAACAAACCCAACTAAACCCACAAGAGCCCTTTAATGAAATCACTCCCCCAGCCATGGGGAAAATGTTTGGCATCTAAAAACCTCTATTATTGGGAATTACTGTATCTCCTATCCAAAAGGCCAATTCTCCATCCCAGCAGGGGACTTGATCTGCTTGGGACAAAAGTTTCATAATGATGCTACTCAGGAGACTCAATGGTGGGGGGCTCCCAATCACAAAGAGCCCCAACCACACCCGCTGGCTAACTTCCCTAAGCTTGCCATAGGGAATCTCAATCTAAGTAGCTGATGTTTACAGATTGATGATTTAAAAAAGGGTAATTAAAGAGATTACCAACAAGATAAAAAAAAAACTTGCCCATGTCCCTGTACAGACCTAGAAGGGATGGAGTCCCAGTGATCTCAACCAGGGGCTACCTCTCAACCCTAGGTGGGTTCAAGACCTTAATAGGGACAATGTTCCTTGTCTTAAGAGCATGCCTGATATTAACTTGCCTAATCCCCTGGTTCTGCAGTCTTTATCAAGATGATGCTCTTTGACCCAGAAGTGGGTCCGAGCATTAAAAGGGGAAATGTGGCAGGAAGGCAGGGAGGGGGAAGAGAGATTAATGAGTGCTACAGTAAAACAAAGAAAAAGCGGAGTTGGGGAATGTTACCAGGAGACCAGAGAAGGGTCACCTCGCCTCAGAGGTTAGAGCAGCCAATGAAATAACGTGATTATGTATGGAACAAACTGTAACCACCCCCCCCACTTCTGCAACCTGCTCCAAATGATATATAAGGAAAGCCCACTTTGTTCTCAGGGCTCAGCCTTTCGACTCAAGTCTGCTGAGTTGCTTCTGGCTTGCTTAATAAACTTGCTTCCTGAAAGCTTTGGTGCCCTCTCAGTCTCTGTGTGAGCCCTCCTGCAACAGTATGAGAGCTATTTCAGCTACTGCCATACTTCTTAAAGCCACTGAGGAGGTTATGAGAACTGCTTTAACCCTGTAACTCTCCTGCCTATCCTTTTGACAAAAAAACCACATGATTATATCATATTTACTGACACCAAAACATGATGTTCAAGAGACATCTATAGATAGTGTTGTGAAAATCTAGTCTACTGGCAGATGTTACTAAATGATAGTCTACTGAGCAGTATAGGGTTATGTCTTTGGCAGAACTAGTGGAGAATAACCTTCTCCCGAAGGCTAAATCAGTGGAATTGATTGACTTAACAATGGCATGTTGGTTAGAAGAAGGGAAAACTGCTAACAAAATTCAGACAGCAGACATACCTTTGGAGCAACTCATGATTTTGGAATGTTAGGAAAATAATTAGAATTTGTAGGGTCCATTGACAAATCTGACAAGAACACTCAGCAAGTCTTGGGTCACTTACAAGGTATTCAGTAACCAAAAATCTGTGGTCATCATAAAAATTCCTGGGCACTCCAAGTTACACATGCAAGAAGGCCAAGGTAATCATTTTGCTGATGCTGCCACTAAAAGCTCTGCTTATTTACCACTTCTGGATTTCCTGTAAAGTGAACGGCACAAATTCAGACCTCCTTATAAAACCTACTAAAAAAAAGGATCAAACAATAACCTCAAAAAACAAAAAAAGGAACAGGAAAATTGGGTAAGCCAAGAGTGTATTTTCTTAAAGGAAAAGAGCTATGGTACAGTCAAAATGGCCAACTTGACTTCCTGGAGGTGTCACAGATAAGTTTCTTGCAGTATACTCATTACCAGATTAATTAGAGCCCAGATAAATGACTGCTTGGGGTAAACAATATTACTGGAAGTCTTCTCCAGGATCTGCTCAAAAGCTGTACTTAAAGTGCCAAATCCAAGGTATAGAGTACAGCTCAGTGGAAGAGAACTTGCCTAGGATATGATGTCTTGGGATTGAGCATTGCAAAAAAATTAAAAAAAAATAAAGTGCCAAATCTGCCCAAACATAAACCTGGAAAGTGGGTTCACAAGTACACTTTCCTCTGTTCCTCAAGCCTTTTGAGATATAAAACTGAACTTTATCCAATTATTGCTATCTGAGGGTATAAACTCTTGTTGGCTTTAGTCATTCCCTTGCCAAAAAGCCATGACCCAAGCTGTAGGTAAGATATTATTGTAAAGAGTACTTCCCATCAGAACTCCATAGCAGTGGAGGCATATATTTCACTGGTCAAATAATATTATCAGTTTGTAACATCTGACCCATCCGTCAACATTTCCATTGTGTATACCACCTTCTTCTGCATGGTAGAATGAGCCTACAGGATCATAAAATTCAATTTGCTGAATAATGAAATCATTCACTATTTCCTTCCCAGAGATTCTTACACTTTGCTCATCCTACATTCCATCCCATTTGGGAAACATTTATTATTCCCATTTGAAGTTATAACAGGAAGACTAATGCACCTAGATAAAGGTGCCTTCTTCAAGGAGTCATTCTCCATTATTGCCAAAGACTGGCTTAATTTCAAACTAAAACCCCTGCATTAGTGAGAGATTCTTTTTGCAGTGCGCTTGTGGGAGGTGAAGATATCAAACATCATGATCTTCAACATGAAGCCTATGTCAATTGGAAACATCACCTGCTAAAAAGACTCACTTTAACCGGACTAGAAGGAATCCTATTGGGTATTGATAACTAAACAGTGTGAGGCTATGCTCAAGGGTAGTGGCTCATGGATTCCTATCTTTCACCTAAAAAAGTCCTGAGTGTACCTTCCAAACCACTAGAGATCCTCAGTTGATGTTGACCCGAGATCTACTACTACCGAACCCAGATTCAAAGCAGATGATATCTGAAGTAGATATCTCCTCCCAAGACTCAGGGTAAGTCCTGTAAAACCTACCCTATTCCAGAGACTATTGAAAATTTCAGACTTTTATTTGTGATTTGGGGAATACTGGTTCATTTCAGTATTTTATAGACTATGGGACTCATTCTCTAATTCACTCTTTATATAAATCCTCTTCTGCTCTCACTCATCTTAACAATGCTAGAATATTACCAAGGTACCAGAGATATCCACAGCTCATAATATATGAGCTCTGAAATATGAGTAGTCACATTTGAAAATACTTGACTTTTAATTGACTCTTACCTCCTTTAATATCTTAAAATGACTCCTTTCCCCCCTTCTTTATTTCTTTATTTTTCCTATTATGGCCTACAAGTTCAGATTTTACTAGCTCTCACTCTTGGAAAAAAGCATTTTTGTCCAAAAGTATCATTCCCTTGCATATGCCAAAAACCTCACAATTCTCCCTCAGAATTCTTGGAGACAATAATGAGCCACTTGGTAGACCTATCAGCAATATTTTTGGCACTTTCTCCCTTTATGTAGCTTATAAAGAAACAGCTTTAAATGTTACTTGTAGAGTCTACCTGATTCCTTTATTCAAAAGATGCCCAGTTTCTATCTCACCTCCCACTTCTGAACCAACAGCCATTGTGTTCTTAATTCTTCTGTGACTTTTGAACATTTTATAAAACCAAGTGTGCCAATAACTAAGCCAAACCCTATTGTTTTATTAATTCCACTTTCTATTAAGTTCCTAAGTCTACAGTAATCTTAGCAAAGGCACGTTAATAACAGAGCTGATACCACAAGCCTTATGTCTTCACTTCTGAAGCCTTAGATCTTTCCTTCAGAACTTGCTTCAACCCTGCCCAACTGCCAGACCAATTATACTTTGCCCCTGTGGGCCATTCATAACACTGAGCCTTGGTTTCAAAATATTAGTGATTTATTACCAACCAATGAGTCCTTATTTTTTTTAGTACCAAATCAATACTGTTATATGCTCCCCTCTCAATATATAATCATTTGCAGTTATGGAAAAACCCATGGGCACATTTATATTTGGACTAGTGGTAGGTGGGGATGAGGTAGGCTAAGATAGGAAAAATTCAGGTCTCTTAAAACTTATATGACTTAATTTTGTATTTCAGGTTGAACATTCTTCTCTTTCTCTGAGCTTTCTTTTCAATTGCGAATGTGTTTTGGTTATTCACACCCTGGTCCAGTGACAACTGAAACCATCCTCCCCCCCTCAATGCAGGCACCACTCTTGTCCCTCCTCATTCATCAGTTTTTGGTAGTTGGGAATCACCAGGTTCTTCCCTTCCTGTAGGTTAGTGGGAGCTTTAAAAGTAACTGGAAGGAGGAAGACACTCTGCTTCCAGCTTCCACCTGGCCCACAATGGTCTTTTGTAACTCCTTTCCTTAATCTATAATAAACTCCATTACCTTCCTCACTATACCCATATGTCCTGCCAATGCTTCTATGTGGGACACAAAGAATTTGATAATCTTCTAATCAGAGACTGCACAAGCTTTCAGCAGGGAGGCAATGCCTATTAGGATATTGGACCACCCCTTTCTTCTCCAGTGCAAGGCCCAAGACTCAACTTAACCCAAGGGGTTAAACCCAGTAACTGGATAAGGACTGGCAGAATGTTAGGATTATAGCTAGGAATTGGTACTGTTTGGAATGAATACATGTTCAGAAATCTTTCTTGTACTGCTAACAGAATCACCCAATCTACTACATGAACTTAAGAGTCCAATAAAGATCTCTGGATTCTGGCCTGAGTAGTCCTTCATGCCCATATAGCCTTGACTACTTTCTTGCTCCATGGGAAGGGGTCTGTACTATTATCACTATGTCTTGTTGTACTTGGATTAATGTTTCTTTACAGTTTGATTTAGAAACCACAAAACTCCTTAAACTTTCTACATCTCTAAAGAGACATTCCAGCTTCACATCTGATTCACTTAACTGATTTGGTTTTAAATTTTCTGATATATTTAGTTGCTTACCTTCAGGGATAAAGGTCTGAGATCAGGGATACCTTCTTGAGATTAGGATTACAAGATACTTTGATATTAACTGTCATTGTTCTGTTTTGCTATTCAAACTACTTACCTTTTGTATATCTCTGTGCTTCAGGATTACTACTAAAACCAAAATAATAGTAGGCCAACTCTTGGAAAATTCTCACCAAGCCATGTCCTACCTCCTCTCCCATCAGATTTCTTCAAATCGTCCTGACCTGCCTGAGCTCTGGTTTTTCAATTGCCTCTTTTGCTCAAAGGTGGCCTAAATCCTCTAAACTTGTTCCATCACCATGGCTGCCAAATATACCTCCTGATGACTCCCTGGGACAGATCAATTCAAGCAATGTGAGAATCTCTAATTATTAAGTTAATCATCAATACTTTCTTGGGGAAAGATTTTGATCAAAAAGGGGAAATGTCAAGGAATAAATTAAAATGAAGTAGCATTGGCTTGGGGCACTTAAAATAGAATCAGAGGCTGTTGTTAATTGTACTTCAGACATAGCCACAGATGATCTTTGGACTGTGCTGTCTGCCAAAGTGCATGTTAACCTTTGAAATGTTAACCTTTGAAATTGGCAATTCATTGGCTTTTGTTAACCATTTGTGAGACCTCCCTGCTTTCCCTAAATTACAGTAGATTTAAACAACACCTAATCTCTTTCCTGTAAGACAGTTTAACTAATATTAGGACCATTTATAACTCCTGACAAGCAAATGGAATAACCACTACCACCTTTGTGGTTTTAATTTTTAAATATGACCATCATTTTATAAAGCCTGGGAGTATATTTTTCAAGGCTGCTAAACTTAAACATCAACTCCTTCATCTGACATGTGCCCAGTGTAGATTCTATGTCTTACCTTTGCTATCCTCTGACTTCATTGATAATACATGTCTATTGACTTTATATATGGAGAACTACTTGGATGGGTATAAATTTTTGTGTTAAATTTTCCCTCCAAAAATGCTAGGCATTGTGTGTGTTTGTGAACGTGTGTGTGTGTGTGTGTGTGTGTGTGTGTGTATGTGTGTGTGTTACTGGGGATTGACCCTAGGGCTTTGCTTATGCTAGGTAAGTGCTCTGTCACTGAACTACATTCCAAGCCCTTTTTAGTTTTTATTTTGAGACAGTGTCCGTAGTGTCCCAGGTAGGATTTGAACTTGTTATGTAGCACAGGCAGGCCTTGAACTTTCAATCTTCCTGCCTTAACCTCTAGAGTAGCTAGGATTATACGCATGTACTGCTATGCTCAGTGAAAACTCTAGACCATGATCCACTGTTATCTGACATTAAAATATTATTTTAGATAAGATCAAGGCCACCCAAGTTTATTTCTCCTGGCATGTTCCTCTTGTATAATACAAATTTTTGACTGGCTTTTGTTTCTGGTTCTTGAAAGAGCCTCTCCAGAGGCTCTAAATCCTTGGAATTTAAGAGTAATAGAAGCATCTTTGTTATTCATGTTAGAAATATCAGGGCACTGCCACAATCACAAATCAGACATGTGCTTGAAAGTTGATGGGGAAGGCAAAAGTTACTTCTGCAGAAGGGTGTGCCTCTGACTAGAGTCAGGCAAGTTAGCACACTGGGGCTTTTTATCCCTAATGTAGGACTGCCCCTTCCTGTAACAGAGGGAGCTTGGGTTTTGATAGTCTTTGCAGTTGACTAAGGTTGAGGTTTAGGTGTGGGCATAGGGGAAGAGCAGACATGATTGGAGAGCATGGATATGAAATTTAATTTGGTTGGTGTACTCAATAACCCATGAAGTGGGAATTCTAGGATTCCAGGGAAACTGAGGCCTGAAATGACTGTTTGATCTGAAATGGCAGCACCAAGTATATAATTAACCCACAGGTCAAGGTGACCTTGAAGTAGAGATTCCTATGGACAATGATTATCTTAAAACTAGCAGTTTGAGTTTTAGGACATCTGATGACAAACAATTCTCTGCTTAAAAGCAGAAACTGTACAGAGTTAGGCAAAGTGCCACAGAGTATATAGACAACTGGGGATATTAGCTAACATCCAACATGAGGACAGACATATTCCATAGTGTGGTACTAGTAAGGTGAACCTGTTGGGGTACTTTAACTTGCAGCCCACCTAGCCTAGAAATCAGCTATAACCAGCATGACCCTTGGGTAACCTCGTGAAGAGGAAGATAGCCTTGAAACAGGGTTGTAAAACATGGTAAACTGTCAATTAAAAGCTGTAACCTCAGACAGAGCTGTGAGGAATTGCTCATTAGAGCCATGCAAAAGTTTGGGACCGAGATGAAAGGCACCATGCAGAGATAAGCACCCATTCCTGCCTTTCTTTGTCTCCACCTGTAAATAAACTTTCCAAAGCAGGACTCCCCTGCTGTTCTTATCTAAACCTTAGGTTTCTATTCCACTACTAGCCCCTAATTTATGGGAAAACACATTCCTTGTAACCTGATAAGTAAGCCTCTGGTGTTTCCCCAGTTCCCAATAAATAATATTACCCCACCACCAGGATGTGGGCAAGATCAGGATGTGGGCAAGATCAGGAAAATGTGACCCCAGGGGCATGAGGAATTCCTATGTGACGATGATTGATGCTTTAAAGAGTATAAGACCTGCTTAAGCTTTTCTCTCAGGGTCCTTGTTGAAACCTGCTGTGTCAGACGGATGCTCGGACCCTAGCCGGCTAGAAATAAACCTCGCCTTGTGACTTCCTTTGTCTTGAGTGTCCTTTGTCCTCTCAGGAGGTGGCCGGCCTTGTACACTAACAAACCCACGACCCTGAGAATAAGTCTCATGCTCCACTGGCTGAGCTGGCCCTTTGACAGAAAAGACCCAATTTAGTTGACTCTCACATTCATGAATCCCTCAGATCACTCCTGTGTTTATGCTTAACCGGATGACTCTTTTTGGCAAGACCAATCAAGCAGTTAAAGGGTTAGAGCTTTGAAGCCAGCCCACCCTCTAAAGAAGGAAAAGAAGATGAAACTGAATGTAGTCAAGTGCCCAATTGAGGCAGGCTAACAATAGTGATTTTGGGACTCTGGCCAGCCCCATGAGGCATGGCATTTTCCAGGTATTTCATGCTAAACCCTTTATCTCTTTTTAATTGTAAATCCTCTGCATTTGCAAGACAGGAAGGCTTGAGGCAATTACACCATGCCCTTGGTTACCTCTTAGGTAAAAGCCCTTTGCTTACAACATACATATCAATCCATATCATACATGTAATTAAAATATATGAGAGCTGGCTTAAGTGCATGCTTAGAATGCCCCATGTTGTATGACAAGAGTTTGTCAATTAAACTTGTCAATCACCCTATCCCATTCCACAAAGACTGCCTAGATTCCCTCCTTCCTCTGATTACCCTTTGAACTTAAAAAGGCCATTTAAACAAAAATGGCTGCTTTTATCCCAGGTAGCTGGGGCCCATCACTGCTTTCTCTCTGGTAATTTCCCCTCACTTTCAATACTTTACTACATTTCCACATCATGCTTGGATTCTTCCCACATGGGACCAAGTATCTAGGAGTCTTCTGACCAGAGCCTTCAAAAACCACCCATCCAGTAACACAATGATTCTATCAATTATGCCTGCCTCATAAAAATCCAATAAAGACTCAGTGGAGCTTCTTAGTTAGTGAACAAATGGTAGCTAGGAAGGTGACATTCCCTGGTTCCATGGGGAGATGGCACTGAAGCTCTGTTTCAGATGCTCCCAGATCTTGCCTGCCATGTCTTTTAATTTGGCTGACTTTATATCCTTTATAACAAAACTATAATAATAAATACTATACTATTCTGTGTTCTGTGAATTGTTCTAGTGAGTTAACAAACGTGAGAGATCATGGAATGCTCTGAACTTGTACACTGTTGGTCAGAAGTGTGAGTGGCCTGGGAATGCCTAAACTTGAAGCCAGCATGTAGCTACATAAAGCAGTCCTGTTGGGGACTGTGTCCTATTTAATAAATAGTACCTTATGCTTCTCTAAAAGATAAGAACTCTTTCTATACCAGGCATGGTAGTGAAGATCTATAATTCCTTGGGATGCTGAGGCAGGAGGATCATGAGTTTGAGGCCAGCCTGAGCTACATAGTAAGACCCTGTCTCAAACAAACAAACAAAAAGACTCACAAACAAACCTAAAACTCTTTTTAACCTAATCACACCACTATAACTCTGAAAAAGCCATAATAATCTCTTATTATCATCAACTATTCTTAGTGCCATTTTTAAATTCTCACATTTTTTCCAGATGAACTCATAAAATACTGATTCAGGTTTTTTTCAACTCAGAGTCAACCATTTCATTGGTATAAATCTTAAATTTCTGTTAATCTAAAGTTCCATCTCTCTCTTCTTTTTCTTTATAGTTGGTATAGAAAATGGAACATTATCCTCTAGAGTTTCCCAAATTCTAGATTTTGCTAATTCAAGTGGTTGAATTTGAATGCTTCACTGTCCTCTGTAGTTTCTTTAAGCTAACAGTACAATTTTGAGGCTTGGTCAATTTTTTGGCAAGGAGCTTATATAAATAGTATTGTGTAACTCCTGTTGTGTCACATCTGAAGAAAGATAATGTCTAGTTAGCTCTCCTTTTGTGATGTTAAGGCATTAACCTGATCCATTCACTGGATGATTCCATTAGTTTTTACCTCTATCACCTATGTTCTTTACCTATATTCATTATTATACCTACATTTTGTGGGGAATCTCCTTTTTCTTAGGAAAAGAATGAGGTTTTCTTCTCCAGCATTCAACTGAAATGTAATTTTCCACCTCCAACACAGGCTTAATCCTAGAGTAATTTAGTGCAATTGAATCTTCATGTAGAAAGGATTCTGCCCTCAGCTATTGGAGTCATTATAAAACCCATCTGTCTTAAGAAAAAGCCAAATAATAAAATAATAATTTATTTATTAATTATATTATATTATATTAATTATTTATTAATAATAAAATAATAATTTTAAAAACATTAAAAATTCAAAAAGAAAAATCTGAATAAATAAATAAATAAATAAATGTATATCCAAGCCAAGTCTAGGCTTTTGAGAAATTCCTATAACATAACATTTTTTTCAACTGTTTTCTCTCATCATAAGGCAACAACAAGGACAATAAAGAAAAAAGAATCATCTTTCACCAGGGACCATCCTCACATGGGGTAGAAAAGAATCATCATTTCTTTTTCTCCCTCTCTCCCTCCCATCCTTCTTCCCTTTCTCCTTCTCTCTCTCTCTCTCTCTCTCTCTCTCTCTCTCTCTCTCTCTCTCTCTCTCTCTCTCCTTTCTTTCCTTTTGGCATTACTGGCCCTTAAGTTCAGGGCTTCATGCTTGGTAGGCAGGTGCTCTACCACTTGAACCATGCCCCAGACCTCTTCTGCTTTAGTTATTTTTCAGAGAGTGTCTCGAGTTTTTTGCCCAAGACTGGCCTCACTCAGACTGTGATCCTCCTTACCTATGCCTCTTGTGTAGATGAAATCAGAGTGACACACCATCAAGCCCAGCTTGTTGGTTGAGATGTGACCTCACTAACTTTTTTGCTGGGATTGGCCTTGAACTGCAGTCCTCCTGATCTCTGCCTCCCAAGTAGCTTGGATTACATGGGATACTGCTATGCCTGGTGAATTACCATTTCTTGAATATTTTCGTATGCCAGTTATTTTATAAACTCATATCATTTGTTTCTCACAGCAGCTCTGCAAACTAAGTGGTAGTAGTCCATTTTTCAGATATGAGGAAACAAAGGGTAGTAGAGAACAACTGATTTTGAAATAAGTCATACAGCCAGGAGTGGTGCCTCATACTTGTAATCCCAGCTACTAGTGAAGCCGATGCAGGAGGATCAGGGTTTCAGGTCAGTCCAAGGAAAGTTAGCAGAAGACCTCATCAGAAAAACAAAAGCAAAAGAATTGGGGACATAGCTCAAGTGGTAGAGTATTTGTCTAGCAAGTTTGAGAGACTGAGTTCAATTCCAAGCACCACAAAAAGAAATAAAGAAAGAAGTCACACAACTTGAATGGGTGATGTCCTTCTACTTCAATGTCATTTTTTGGAGTCAATCTAGTTGCCCAGATTCAATATGGCTGGCACAAAGATTTTGATAATGAACACATAAAATAACCCTTAAACTTGATTTCAGAGAAAAAGGCAAGTTGACATAACTTATGTGTAATGAGGCCCCATGTTCCTATTCCCATTCTTCCCAAGAGACTGTGGCTTCCACATAGACCAACTCTAGTACAGATAAACAGAGGCAGGTCTTCTCTGACCCCCTCTGAGCTTTTCTATCACTTGCAGAGAGCTGGAGTGGGGAGAGCAGGTGTTTTATGGAATTAACCTAATTAATGCTGTGAGGAAAGGCACCTGAAATATTTTCCGAAGCTGTGCTGGATTTCTGTCTCACCAGCACTAGTCAAGGTTGGCTAAATCTTTTCTCACAAGCAAAATACTTTGTAGTTACGACTACTTCCTTCAAAAAATTTAAACAAAGACAAAATATCATTTAAAAACAAGAATATTTTCACAAGCAGTTTTAGCCACTAACAGAAGAACTTGAATTCTATTTCATGTACATTTTGTAAGAACTCTATAAGAGACATTTCATGGTGTTCTGGCAGGAAAATGGAAGCCTGACCACTGGTCCAGGATTTCCTGCTGATTCTACCACATGGTTCATATTAAAAATACCTCACTTAGATTTTTTCCCTTATTTTATAATGTATCTTATAGATTTTTCCATGATAACACATGTAGACATAATATGGTGTCTATTTGGTACTAAGAAGCAGTTAGAAGTAGCTGGAAACACATCAAAGCAAACTGAGTCTTAACATTAACTTTTTTTGATAAAATTTTTACTCCCCAAACTTTCCAATTATCAGTAGCTATAACAAGACAGAAACAGCTAACATTTACTGAATATTTGCATATGTGATTGACATGAATTATTCAATATTTACAGTGACCTATAAGATATATATAATGGCTATTTCTATCTTACAAATAAAATGCATGAAGTTTAGAATAGTTAACTTGCCCAAGGTCACAGAACTAGCAAAATAGAGGACTCTGTTTTTAAACTTACTTATATTTACTTAAGTATATTCTTAATTCATTTGTCTCTGTCTCTGTGTTCACTGATAACACTGAATGCTGTTAGGCTGTTGTCTTCTCTCCAATCTCTTGTTTAAATTTAACTAATTCAAGGAGTACTCATGTAGGCCATTCTAATTTAGGCTTCACCTGTGTCAAAAAAGCCTGCAGTAATTTGCTTGAACATAATCTATATGTACTATGGAATTTGAACTTCTTATATTAGTGCTGTAGTCAAGACTAGTGTTATGTATTGGGTGAATATGCAGTCAATAGTATGATTTGAGTTGTTAATCAAAGTATGATCTCAGAGGATGATCTTGGAGTAATCAAAGAAGTATTACAAAATAATAAGATGATTAAATTTAAACATAATTTATCTAACCAATCTGAAAGGAATGGAAAGGAAGTATTCATTAAACACCAGGAAAAGTTTTAAGGAGAAAGACTTATGCCTGTATAGAGTATAAAATGGAGAAGAAAATTAGAAAGAGATTCATTCACTTTTGTTCTTAAGAACCTAGATTTACACAATGCCATGCTGGCCTTCAAGAAGCATACCTGTCAAAATGGGGACTCCAGCAATGATGGGATGAAACGAATTGGAAGTGGCTGGGGATCAGGACTTCAGGGTACCAAGCAGGGTTGAGTAGAGTGGCATGGAGGAAAATAGGGGCCAGGACAAATGTGTCTTCTCCAGGGACAGACCCAAGTATGCATGGGTTCAAAGGTAGATTTCAACTTGGGAGGTTAGGCTGTTGGTAAGATTTTTTTAAAAAATATAACTTGTGGGTTTGAAGAAAGTGTGAGACAAGTGTTGTTGGCTAAGTTGTATAGCCAGTGAAAGACTGGGCTTTCCTTCAATTAAATGTGAGGCAAGAATAAGTTGGCAGAGGTAAGGGATGCAGTGTTTTTATCTTATTTTCCTTTACACTACTTACTTTAAAAATTTATTTCCTTTCTAGCCTCCTTCCTTGAAGGATTAAATGTAGCTTTCAGTAAGTCACACACACACACACACACACACAATGTGCTGGTGGAGTAGCTCAAGGTGTAGGCTGAGTTCAAACCCCAGTACCGCAAAAAACAAAAAAAGAAAAAAAAAAGTTTGGGGCAGGAGGTGTGGCTCAAGTGGTAGAGCCCAAGCCTAGCAAGTTCAGGGCTCTGAATTCAATTCATACCACTGCAAAAAAAAAATTGACCAGCTTTCCCGAGATCGCCCTACACACAGGAGGTTGAACTCAGGGTCCTCAGCTATACCACTTAAGCCATGTTCACAGCCCTGTTTTGCTTTTTGTTTTTTGTTTGTTTTTGAGATTGGGTCTGGTTGGCCTGGAACTGCAATCCTTCTGTCCCTGCCTCAAGAGTGCGCCAACACTTCCAGCCTCCATGGTTTTTAATATGGCTCATTCTGGTAAAGGGGTATCCCTGACTTCCCTGGGTTCCTTGCACCTTGTATGTCCTGTTTTTCTTTATACTTCTGGAGTCCTGTCACAGGAGCACTAGTGGAAATTCCATTAAATCTATACATTTCAATATGAACAAAAATAAGTAGGGTGGTTTGGAAGCACAGAAGGATACCCAGCCCTTTATTGAATGGGATGACAAGTCAAAAAAATGCATTCCACAGCTCCCGCCTTGGGTCTCCCAATACAAGACAAGTTTCAATTATATGTCTATGAAAAGGGAGGACTGCCCTTGGGCATGGTGACTCAGCTCTGGGGCATCACTCCCCAGCCAGTAGGTTACTTAAGCAAAGAGTTAGATCAGGTAGCCAAGGGATGGCCAGGATGCCTCAGAGCAATGGCTGCAGTAAGCCTTCTAGGGCTTGAAGCTCAAAAACTTATCCTAAACCACCCCCTAACGGTTTATACCCCACACGACCTAGGGGGAATTTTAAACTCAATAGGAGAACTTTGGCTATCTGACAGCCGTCTACTTAAATATCAGGCCCAGCTTCTGGGAGGGACAGAAATAACTTTAAGGACCTGTCAGAGCCTAAATCCTGCATCCCTTCTACCAGAGGCAGAGGGAAATCCTGAACACTCATGTGAGGAGGTACTTATGGAAAATTATGCTGCCCAACCTGACTTAACTGATCAGCCCTTAAAAAACCCAGATCTAGAATTATACACTAATGGCAGTTCCTTTGTCAATAATGGTGTCAGACATGCAGGGTTTGCAGTTGTGACAGAATTTGGCACCCTCACATCAGGTCCTCTTCCTCCTAATACAAGTGCTCAATTGGCAGAATTAGTGGCCCTAACATAAGCCCTGAGACTGTCAAAAGAACAGAGAGTAAACATCTATACAGTTTCTAAGTATGCCTTCCTGATCCTGCATACTCATGCAGCCATTTGGAAGAAAAGAGAAATGCTAACTCCAACAGGAACAGCTTCCCATAGACATAAGAGAGGTTACTTTAATAGATTTAGGGATAACAGCATTAGTTGCAGCCCTTGTTGGAATCAGCTATGCGGTAATTGCCAATTATGTAACTGCAAAAAACCTAACCAAAGTGGTAGAGGACACCTCAGACCAGGTAGGCCTTGCCATTAAGGACATGCAAAGGTCTTTGTCCTCCCTTGCGTATACGGTAATGGACCACGCCTGGCCTGGCCCTAGATTTTCTTTTGGCCAAGCAAGAGGGGGTATGTGCCATTGCCAATACCTCCTGTTGCACATATATAAACACTTCAGGCATTGTAGAAGAACATGCAGATTACATTCTCCAACAGGCTAAGTGGCTCCGGGAGCAATCTCTTGAAACTCAGGTTTCTACTCAGGTATGGGAACAAATAAAATCCTGGCTCCCCTCCAGGACTTGGTTCCTACCCTTTTTGGGGCCTATAGTTGCCATTATTCTCTTGCTTGTGTTTGAACCTTGCATTTTAAACTTACTTGTCAAGTTTGTTTCTTCTCGCCTAGAATCCATCAAACTACAAATGCCTCTGGTGGAAATGAAAACGATCTTCTACCCTGGTCCCCTTGACAACCCCTCTCATGGTCAGCCCTGACGCTGCGGGCCCCTTCACCGCCTCCTGTCAGCAGGAAGCAGTTACTGAATAGACCTTGTCATCCCTATCCCAAACAGCAGTTAGGGTGACCATTGAGAGAGGGAATGAAGGACTGAAGGACAGACCTCAGGAGGTCAAGGAGACAATTCTCTTCCCTAGGAAACGCCTGTTTGCATTTGAAGGGCATCTCCTGCCATCAGGCAATGCAAATAGGCTATAAAACCCCACTCCCCACCCTGGCCCTCAGGATCATCGGTTTCCGGGTCCCCCTGCATTCTCCAATATAGTCTTTCTCTTCTCTTTTCTCCAACTAAATTCTCTACAAATAAAATCTTTCCGACCTCTGCTGTTAGAGTCTGTCTCTGCTTTCATTCTCAGAGCAGGCTCAAAAACCCTGAGCACCTGAAATTCCTGTGCGTGTCATCTGTGCACCACAATGACTCCTAAGACACACTGGCCTACTATAAGGGCAATAAAAGGTGTCTTCCTCTGCTTAATGTCTCCTGCCTCTGTACTTTGGCAATGACTAGCACATAGGTAGGTGCTCAATAAGTATTAACTGAATGAAACAATGAATATGAATGAGTAATGGACCCGATCTTTGTAAACACAGTTTATGCCGCGCTGAAATCCACAATCTGTTTACAGGCTGGCTCTACCTGCCAGCCTCTTTTCCAGGAAAACCCCGCCTCTGGGGAAAACAAGGGCCTGTCAATCCTCGCAAGGCAGAGCAGGGCCCCGCCCCTCTACGGATTTTGGAAGACCGGCTTTAGGACCTGGTGCAGCCCAGAAGGAGGTCTGGAGGTGGAATAGGAGAGGCCGCCGCACTTACCACGTCATCGGCACGCGCCAGCGGAGGTGAGGACCCCGAGAACCGTGGGGAAAATACACTGACCATGGCGTCCCCCGTCCAGGAGCCTCCTCAGCCTGTCAGCGGGAAGCGCAAAGGCAAAGCTCAGTACGTGCAGGCCAAGCGGGCTCGCCGTTGCGACGCCGGCGGGCCGCGGCAACTGGAGCCCGGGCTACAGGGCATTCTCATCACGTGTAATATGAACGAGCGCAAATGCGTGGAGGAAGCCTACAGCCTGCTCAATGAATACGGTGACGACATGTATGGGCCCGAAAAGGTACCGGTCTCGGGTTGGGCGCGCTGTCCTGTTAGGCTTTGAGGGTAGACCGACCAGAGTAAGGCCAGCTGACTTTATGCGCATGCGCGCTATGGACCGCGTGCTGTTGGGCTTTGCCTACGTTTCCGCCCCCTGGTGTGGCCTCTTGCAGAATCCTGATAGATGGTGCTGTGTTTGTGCTGGCATTTTGGATTTTTCTACCCATTATTAATCACGGTAGCTTCTATTTATTGATTGCCCTGTTCGGGCCAGGCCTTGTGCTTAAGAAGTTGTGAAGTTGACTGTAATAATGTTTTTGCCTTAGGCCACCGTTATCTCTGGAATAGTGGGTTTGGTACTAGGGCTAGTTACTTCCCAGCTGCTCATAAAAATACATTTTGAAAAGTAAAAAGTTTTGTCCCAGTACAATCACTGTCTTATTGTAGTTTGCAAATCATGATATTATTGGCTTGGAATCTGGACCAGTACACACAAGCACACTCCGAAAAATTAATGAAGAAGGATAGCACAGAGAGTCCATCATTTATTAGCTCAAAGACTTGGGCATGGACAAGTTACTTAATTTTTCTGAGGAAGATGAAAAAAGAATAGTGGTAATATTATGGAAGGTTGGCTAAAATGTTCATATACACAAATTATGTTCTGGTATTTTACAAAGCTCCTTAAGATGTGCAGAATTATTATTAGTGCCTGATTGGAAACCCCCACTGGTAGGTCAGAGAACAGGCCAACAGGTGTATACCTGTTGATACATTGAGTGAGTTTTTTTGTGTTTGAGACAGGGCTTGTTTTGTAGCCTAGACTAACCTCAAATTTGCAGTCCTCCTACCTCTGCCTCCTGAGTGTAGGGATTATAGGTGTGGGTTACCACAACCAGCTTGAGCAAGTTCTCTTTTTTTTGGATGGCACTGTGGTTTGAACTCAGAGCCTCATGATTGCTAGGCAGGCACTCTTACCACTTGAGCCACTCTGCCAGCCCTTAAGCAGGTTCTGGAATCCTGTCTGTGCCCTGTTCCTGAGCAGAACAGGAATAGGTTTTACATTCTGTTAAGTATTTGGTTCTTATTTCTCCAAAAGGAGAATATCATATGAGGCACAAAGATAGGTAGTGATGGTGTTAAGGTCCATGCTGACATGTTTCATCTGGTGAGCATATTTCTGTCTGTGCCAGCCTGTTAAAATGCTTCCTGAAAATATCTTGAAATTATGTATCATAATCTAAAGGAACTCATTTCTTGTTTACATTTTAGAGGGAGTTGTCTCAGTCTCATAATAAAAAACATTAATTGTCAATTTTGAGCCGTCCACCACTGGGGGTTTCCCATAAGTAGTTAATTATAGTGTTTGAACATGAGCTAGTGTGTCATTTCTGCTTATTGGTTTTATGTAACAGTTCATAGACAAGGATCAGCAGCCCTCTGGAAGTGAGGAAGATGACGATGTGGAGGCTGCCTTGAAGAAAGAAGTTGGTGACATTAAGGCTTCTACAGAGATGAGGCTAAGAAGATTCCAGTCAGTGGAGAGTGGAGCCAATAATGTAGTCTTCATTAGGACACTTGGGATAGGTGTGTCTGACTCATATTCCTAAAATCATTGATCCCCTAATATCTCCCTGTCTCAGAGAACACTGCCTACACATGGCTCCATTAATCACTTGATTGAAACCTCCCTACACTGTATTCGCAGTAGGAACTTTAGAATAGGGTTGTATATATAATATTGGCTTAGAAGTGGAAACCTGGCGTGTTACTTCTTTTGTATGTAACTTTGTGCTGAAAGGGACAGCTGCTAGTCAGCTCTGACTAGTAGTTGCCATTTGTGGGAATTTGGGCTAGATCTTTAGATTTTTCAAAAAGCTGGAAATCTGGAGAAGTTCTTTGACTTTTAAAGTGTGCTCAACTAGTTAAAAAATCTTAAAAACATTGAGCATCGTGCCAGATAGACTTGGATGTAGGCAGAATGCAGCCTGAGGACCACCATTTCGTGGTACTGAACTGCATAGTTCTGGATGGAGTTCTTCCCAGTACTGAGATCTAGAGTTCTGTATTCATTTGCTAATGGATAATTAAATCATTTTAAATGACAGGCAACTTTTTGTTTTTGTGAAAAAGTATATAGTGTTTAATATTTGTTACTCTGCATTGCTACTGTTACAGGAAAACCATATCCAGGGTATTGTGGTTGGCTAAATTAGGACATCAGAAAAAAGTTAACTTGGGTCTACATGAACAATTATTTTTAGCAAATGCAGTAATAGTGAGGAAAAGTTAAAAATTAGATACAGAGTAGGTACTGAAGAAATATTAGTTGGAAAAATTGTTCTGTGCTTTCTTTTAGAACCCGAGAAACTGGTGCATCATATTCTCCAGGATATGTACAAAACCAAGAAAAAGAAGACTCGAGTTATTCTACGGATGTTACCTATCTCGGGCACGTGCAAAGCTTTCTTAGAAGATATGAAAAAATATGCAGAAACATTTTTGGAACCCTGGTTTAAAGCTCCAAACAAAGGGACATTTCAGATAGTATACAAATCTCGAAATAATAGTCACATGAATAGAGAAGAAGTTATTAAAGAACTGGCAGGTATGTTTCTCTTAGTGATTTTAAATAGGTGTGCAATGGTTAACAAACTTGTTTTTAAGGATTTCTTTTTTAAAGATATAAGGCTTAAATGTTTTTCTTTGTAGAATGAGTACATGAAAGTATTAAACCTGATTTAAACATCTTAAATAGGAGGTTTTCTGGCAGTTAAAGTCATTTCCAAATTGAGATTGAATTTTCTCTGGGAATAACATATAGTTGTCTCTCTCTACCCTTGGGAGATAGGTACCAAGATTCCTTACAAATACCAGAATCTCAAGTTCCTTATGTAAAATGGTATAGCATTTGCATATAACTTACATGCATATCTTCCTTTGTACTTCTTTTTTTAAATAGGGTTCATTATGACATTTGCACATGGGCATCCAATGTATTTGGATCATGCTCACCCCACCATCATCCTCTGTTTTCCTTTTACTGCTCCTCCTGTGTCCCCCACCCCAATAGTTGCCCTTTTTGTTTCCTTTCCCTTGCTTTTGATCTAAATTCAGTATATGAGAGAAAGCATGCAATATTTGTCATTCTGAGTCTGGCATGTTTCATTTAACATGGTGGTCTACAATTTCATCTATTTTTCTACAAATGACATAATTTCATTCTTTATGGCTGAATAATATTCCACTGTATAAATACATCATGTTTTCTTTATTCATCTGTTGGTGGCCACCTAAGCTGATTCTGTAACTTGGCTATTGTGAATAGAGCTGTGATAAACATGAATGTGCAGGTATCTCTATTGTATGCTGACTTAAATTTCTTTGGGTATATGCCCAGGAGTGGCATAATAGGGTCATGTGGTAATTCTATTTTTAGTTTGTTTCTTTTTTCTTTCCTTTTTTTTTTTTTTTTTTTTTTTTTTGTTGGATGTCCTGGGATGTGAATTCAGGGGTCTCAGGCTTGCTAGGCAAGTACTCTACACTGGAGCTATGCCCCCCAACTCTATATTTAGTATTTTGAGGACCCTCATAATGATTCAATGATTCCCATAGTGGCTGCATTAATTTAATTAAATTAATTTCCATCTGCAGTGTTTGCAGGGTTCCATTTTCACCAGCATTTGTTACTTGTTTCCTTGATGATAACCATTCTGACTGGGGTGAGATAGGATCTCAGTGTCACTTCTGTTTGCATTTCCTTTATGGCTGAGGATGTTGAACATTTCTTCATGTATTTATTGGCCATTTTTACTTCTTTTGAGAACTCTGTTCAATTCATTTGTCCACTTATTAAATGGATTGCTTGTTCTTTTGGTGTTTTTTTTTTTTTTTTGTGGTACTGGGATTGGAACTTAGGGCCTAACGCTTGCTAGGCAGGTGTTCTACTACTTGAACTAAACTCCAGCCCATTTTTTGAGCTCTTTATATGTTACAGATATTAATCCCTTTTCAGATGAGTAACTGGCAAAGATTTTCTTCTATAGGCTTTCTCTTCACTCTGGTAATTGCTTCCTTTGATGTGTGTGAAGCTTTTTAGTTTGATGCAATCTCATTCCTCAGTTCTTGCTCTTATTTCCTTAGCTATTGGAGTCCACCTCAAAAAGTTTTTGCCTCTTCCTTTATCTTGAAGTATTTTCTCTAGTAATTTCAAAGTTTCAGTTCTTATATATTAAGGTCTTTGATCCATTTTGAATCAACTCTTCTTTTTCTTTTCTTTTTTTTTTTTTGGTAGTACTTGGGGTTGAACTCAGCGCCTTGAACTTGCTAGGCAGGTGTTCTACTTGACTCATGCCCCAAGCCTTGAATTGACTTTTCTACAGAGTGAGAGATAGGGATGTAGTTTCTGTTTTCTTCATGTGATTATTCATTTTGCCCAGCAGTGTTTTGTTGGAGAGGTTGTCTTTTCTCCAACATACGTTTTTGACTCTTTTGTCGAGAATCAGGTGGCTATAGCTGGGTGGGCTTATTTTTAGGTGCTCTTACATTATTCTGTTGGTTTATGTGTTTATTTTCAAGCCAGTTTCATGCTGTTTTTGTTACTATCTCTATGTAGTGTAATTTGAAGTTAGGTATTGTGGAACCTCTAGCATTGCTCTTTTTGCTCAGGATTGCTCTGGCTATTTGGGGTCTTCTGTGCTTCCATTTCTGTGAGAAATAATATTGGAATTTTTATGGGGATAGCATTGAATTGGTAGATTGCTTTTGGTAATGTAGCCATTTTTACAATATTCTGCTGACCCATGTACATCGTCTAGTGTCTTCATTTTTTTCTTCATTGTCTTGTAGTATCCATTGTAAAGTCTTTTACCTGGCTAGTTAAGTTTATTCCTAGCTATTTTATTGTTTTGAGGCTGTTGTGAATGGGATTATTTTCCTTATTTCTTTCTCAGCATGATCTTTATTGGTATATAGAAACCATGCTACCAATTTTTGTATTTGATTTTGTATTTTGGTATTTTGCCAAAAGTGTATAGCAGATTTAAGAGTGTTCTGTGGCGGATTTAGGGTCTGTTAAAAATAGTGATAATTTGGCTTCTTCTTTTCCTCTTTTGTATCCTTTTTATTTCCTTTTCTTGCCTGGTTGCTCTGGCTAAAAATTCAAGCAGTATATTGAATAAAAGTGGAGAGAATGGAAACCCTTGTCTGGTTTGTGGCTTTACAAGAAATGCTTTCAGTTTTTCCCTATTTAGTACAATGTTGTTTATAGGTTTGTTATTTACAGCCTTTATAGTGTTAGGATGCACCTTCTATTCCTAGTTTCTTCTGGGTCTTTATGAAGGGAGGTGGAATTTTCTCAAAGGCTTTTCTAGTAGCATTCTTTTCCTTTCTATTTAATGGAAGGATTTAGGAGGAGCATTGGTCTGGTAGAATTCAGCAATGAATCCATCCTGTCCTGGGGTTCTTTTTTTTGGGGATACTCTTGGTTGTGCTTCAGTTTTATTACTTATTATAAATGTGTTTAAGTTGTTTGTATCCTCTTGGTTCAATTTTGGTAGATCATACATGTCTAGAAATTTATCCATTTCATCTAGACTTTTTCCAGTTTATTGGAGTGTAAGTTTTTAAAACATTCCCAAACAATCTTCTCCATATCAATGTTATCTGTTGTAATATTCCTTTTTCATCTCTAATTTTATTAATTTAGATTTTCTCTCTTTTGGTTAGTTTGGCTAAGGGTTTCTCAATCTTGTCTCAAAGTACCAACTCATTGTTACATTTATTCTTTTAGTCTACAATTCATTAATTTCTGTATGATCTTTATTATTTCTTTTACTGATTTTGGGTTTGTTTTGTTTCTTTTTTCTGCAACCATTAGATGCATCAGTAGTTATTTATTTGAGATCTCTATGATTTTTTTAAATGTGGGCACTCATGGATATAAACTTAGAATTGCTTATGCTGCATCCCATAGGTTAGCTATGTTGTATTTTCATTTTCATTTGATTTTAAGAATTTTAAGATTTCTTCCCTCATTTCTTCAGTGACCCCTCTGATCATTCAGAATGTACTGTTCAGTCTTCATTTGTTGGTATAGTTTCTGTAGTTTGTCTTGCTGTTGATATGTAATTTTGCTCCATTATAATCTAATAAGATAGAAGAAATTATTTTACTTTTCTTGTATTTGTTAAGACTTGTTTTATGGTCTAAAATGTGATCTATTTTGAGAATGTTTCAGAATGGGTATTCAGTAGCTGTTTGATACATTATTCTGTGGAGAACTGTTGAGTCCATTTGCTCTATGGTATAGTATAACTAAGTTTCTTGGTTGATTTTTTTCTTTTTTGTCTAGATGATCTATTTGTTAATGAGAGTGGCTGTTGAAGTCACTCATGATTACTGTATCTGGACCTGTTTTTTCCTTTATGTGGTAATAGTGTTTGACTTATGAAATTTGGTGTACCAAAATTATGTGAGTATAAATTTACTACTGTTATATCTTCTTGGTGGATTATTCCCTTTATTAATATATAGTGACCTTGTTTATCTCTTCTGACTAATTTTAGCTTAAAGTCTACTTTGTCACATAACGAGTATAGTAACTCCTGCTTACTTTTCCATTTGGTTGGTATATCATTTTCTATCCTTTCACTTTCAGTCTTTGTTTTTTGCCAGTGAGGCACATCTTTTGCAGACAATAGTTATATCTTATTTTTTCGGCCAGTTAGCCAGTCTGTCTTTTAATTGGAGAGGTAAGACCATTTGTATTTAGGGTTATTATTGAGAGGTATTTTGTTGGCCTTTTTTTCTTGTTGATCCAAGTGCTATTTGTTCTTTTCCCTTGTTCATCTTAGGAGTTTACTGATTTATTGAGTTGAGCATATTTGATTCTTTCTTCCCATTTGTTTATTCCTCTCATGAATTTATTCTTTCCTTAGCTCTCATGTTTGTGACTGCCTTTCTTTTCTTTGTGTACAATTCCTTTAAACTTCTTCTGTAATACTGGCTTAGTGGTCATGAATTCAATTTGTGCTTATTTCAAAATGTCTTTATTCCTCCCTTATAAAGGATAACTTTGCTGGATATAGTAATCTTGGTTGGCAGGTATTTACTTTCAAGAGCTTGAAATGTATCATTCTATGTGTTCCTGACTTTCAGGGTTTCTGCTGTATTTCTTCTGGGTTTGCCATTGTAGGATAGTTGGTGTTTTCCTCTTGCAGCTTTCAATACTTTTTAATTAGTTCTGTAGTCTTGGCAATTTAATTATAATGTGAGTGATGTGGAGAGGTTATTTGCTGGTTACATCTATTTGGGGTTCTAAATGTATCCTGTACCTGGATGTTCTGTCATTCCCTAGATTTGAGAAATTTTCTGCTATTATTTCCTTGAACAGGCTTTGTATGCCATTGATTTGTTTCTTGGCTGCTGCTTCTACCCATGGATTCATCCCCTCCAATATTCATTGTACAAGGGGATATTTGTTGTGCCAATTCAGAATAGCCTTACCAATGTACAATGACACCATCTTCCCCCAATCCCCTTCCCACCCCACTTAAAGCAATTGCAGGAGGGTTCATCATTCTATTTCATATATGTTTATGAAGTCCATCAACCATATTCCCTCACCTTTATCTCTTCATTTACCCTTCCTTCTCTCACAAGTACGCCTCCTCCTACCCCATTGTATTTTACAGTCCTGTCTTCCATTTTTAACTCCAAAGTCAATGTTCAAAGGGATTTCTCAATGTATCTGAGCTGTGAATATACTTTACTTTGGTTAATTCAACCCTCTATTACTTTCTTTTACCCCCTCCCTCCCACCATCCACTATTCAAAATAGCTTTCAGTACATATCGATGCATGGATACTTAAGTTTGTTCTTTTGATCATGTCCCAGAGTTCTTGAAGGTTATGGTCATGCTTGATTATGTTTTTCTTTATTACTTTCTAAATGTAATATTTACCTAACTTTGTCTTTAATACTTGATAGTCTTTCTTTTCTGTTTGATCTGGTTTATTCATGCTGCTTTCCATTATCTATTTTTATTTGATTCATTGTTTTCATTTCCACCATTTTTGTTTTTATCTTTATTTTTCAGGATCTCAATTTCCTTGCTGAATCTTTTATTCATGTTGCCATCTTTTTCTTCCATTGACTTATTTCATTCATCTGTTTGAATCTCCTGAGATCATTGATCCTTTTTAAAAGTAAACTTTTGTATTCTCTGTTAGGCATTTTCAGTCATTTCTTTACCTTAGGATTCTGTTATTGAGGAGTTACTGGAGTATTGGGAGAGGTTATGTTGCTTTGCTTTTCCATATTTCTTGTGTTTCTAGATTGTGATTTGCATGTCTGTTGGGATGGATGTCTCTCGTGGTTTTATTCAAGTATTTTTCTTAAGGACTCAATCCCCAGTACCTTTAAGAGAGGGGAAAATAAACTATTGTAATAGCAACAACATTGTTCAGGCTGGTGCTATATGCACCCTGGATCTGGCTGGTCTAGGGTCACTTGTCAGCTTCAGGGCTTCATTCACTTAAGAAGTTTCCTCTCTTTTTGTATCCAGAGCCACTACTGTCCCCAATGTACTTTGCATCCTGTGGGCTGAACATCCTCTCTCTTGCTGAAAACCCCCCAGTTTGTATATCATGCAGCAGCAAATGTCAAAGCCTAGGACTGTACCCCAAGTGCATGGGAGAGTAGGGGGAGCAGACAGAGCCTTGAGATCTGCACTGGATGGAGAGAACCGAGGAAACCTCAGTCTGGGGATCTCAGAGCTGTTAGATATTGCCCAACAGTAACTCATTCTGTGGGAAGGAGAAGGTTAGGAAAATAGAGTGATCACTGGGCCTTGATTCAGAGCGCTCAGTTCCACCTAGCCCAAACTGCTCTCTGATGGCTAAGGGGATGGTGTCGGAGCTTGTACTTTGGTGATCCACTGCGATTGGGCTTGCTTCTCTCCACAAAGGGCTGAGCCATCAGTCACCATATGGCCAGAGCTCTCTGCTGCTTAAACTTAGTGGCACCTGACCATCCCTCTTCCTACAATTGCCTCATTACTGTGTCCCACTCAAACACTGTGGGAAGGTGTCCCCAGGCTCCCTGAGTTGGCAATTGTTCCTTGTTTCTCAAATAGGCCCCCTTTCAAGATGGCACTCAGTAGCCAGATGCTGAGCCAGGTGCTCAGGCCTGTAATCCTAGCTACTCAGGAGACAAGGATCAGGAGGATCACGGTTCGAAGCCACCTCAAGCAAATAGTTTGTGAGACCCTATCTCGAAAAAAACCCATTACAAAAAAATGGATTGTGTTGTGGCTCAAGGGGTAGGCCCTGAGTTCAAGCCCCATTGCTGTAAACAACAACAACAAAACAATTAAAAATAAATAAATAAAAGATGGCACCCAACAGCAATAGCTCTCCAAGATATGGGGAGTGGTGGATTTCCTTTCCAATGCTAGCTTGCAGGAGGAGTCACTGTTTCACTAGATCTCCAAACTGGATTTAAGGCTTGTGAGAACTGTGGGCTTATCCTTTGTTTAGGTCTGCCATTCTGTTTCACCAGGGCCACTTGGCTTACCTTGTTAGCGGTTGGTGGCTTTGGCTTCCTCTCCCTACTGGCGAGCAGGTGTTGAGCTGTGGACTCTTTCCTGCTTTTCTTTGTATAGCCTGTTTATTTGTGGCTTCTCAGCTATCCTGTCACCTCTTTTGTGATTCCCAGTGCTCTTTCTCTCTTTGAAATATAGTTTGTTCCTTTACCTAGACTCTTCTCATTTACAGAGTTGCAGGGAGGAAGCTTCTATTCTTTAATTTTATTTATTTTTATTGTGCTGGGTGAGGATACATTGTGGCATTTACAAAAGTTCTTACAGTATATCAAATGTATCATACTTGAATTTACCCCCTTCACCTTTCTCTTTTATTCCCCCCTTCCCCCTGGAAGCTTCTATTCTGCATCTTCAGAAGACTCCTGTGTACTTACTTATTAGTTTTAAAATTATTATATGTATATTTCTTGATAGTACTAGGATTTGAACTCAGGACTTCATGCTTGCTAAGCAGAGGCTCTATTGCCATGCCTCCAGCCCTTTTTTCTCTGGTTATTTTGGAGATGGGGGTCTTGCTTTATTTGCCCAAGATGGCCTGGATGAGCTTTTATGCTTCCTGCAGTAGCTGGGAAGACAGATGTGCACTACTATGCCCCTTTTTTTTTTCTTTTTTTTGTTGAGATGGGTGTCTTACGAGCTTTTTTTTTCCTGGGCTACCCTGAAACTATGATCCAGCTTTCCATGTAGCTTGGGATAATCACGGGTATGCACTGGTACTCCCAGTTAGTGGTTGAGATGGGGTCTCAGGAACCATTTGCTTTGGCTGGCCTCAAACTGCAGTCCTCCCAATCTTAGCCTCCCAGCTAACTAGGATTACAGGTGTGAGCCACTGATGCCCAGCTATTTAAAAAATTTTTTTGGTGGTGCTGGGATTTAAACTCAAGGCCTTGAGCTTGCTAGACAGGCACTGTGCCACTTGAGCCATTCCCCTAGACTGCCTGTGTACTTTAAATCACTCCTGGATTACTTAGTATTTCTAGTACTATATAAAGACTGTTTAGTTGTTATATATATATATATATATATATATATATATATATATATATTGCTTAGGTAATAATACAATATAATGTATTGTTTAAGAAATAAAGATCTATATGTATTCAGTACAGATGCAATTTTCTTTTCCAAATAATTTTGATCCAAGATTGGTTGCACTTGTGTATGCGTGACCTGTGGATGCGGAGGGCCAACTGTACTCATGTATTGAAAGTATTCAGGGAAGTGGTGGCAGAGAGGCTCAAGTGGTAGAGTGCCTGCCTAGCAAGCGTGAGGCCCTGAGTTCAAACCCCAATACCACCAAAAAAAAAAAGTATTCAGGGAATTTATTTGAAGTCCATATTGATGACTGAATTGGTACATATCTTGTTTTAACAAATTCCAAATAGAAAGGGATGAAAAGCTTTTTATATCTGTGAAGCTTAATGAAATCCTCCTCAGCCTAAGTATTTCCCTGTTTTTGTTACAGGAATAGTGGGCAGCCTCAATTCAGAAAATAAAGTAGATCTCACCAATCCACAGTACACGGTGGTAGTAGAAATCATCAAAGCTGTCTGCTGCTTGAGTGTTGTGAAAGATTACATGCTGTTCAGAAAATACAATCTCCAGGAGGTGGTGAAGAGTGCTAAAGATCCATCACAACTTCATCCAAAGCTGGGAAATGGGAAAGAAGCAAAATTGGAACCTGATGACAAATTAAATCAAAATGATTCAGGGGAAGGAAATAAGAACCAGCAAGTGGTACCAGAGAATATTAAGGAGCTAGGGGCAGTCAAAAACAACATCTGAGGCACAGGTTGAAAATGAGGAAAGAGTTAAAACTGAACTTGTAAGTCATATCTCAGAAGGATCCAAGTCAAATGAAAATGATCTCTCATAGTTGTTCATTTTGTGTTGGATATGGGTTTCTCAACAGGGGTTCCATGAGATGGTACTGGGGTTCCATGTAAAATTGTGAGTTAAAATATTCTAACTTTTGTGTGCTGCATAAAACTGATCTTTCAACACTGAATAATGATCCTTCATCCCTGTTAACCGTTTCCTTAGCGTATGGTGATCACACACAGGGAAGTGTGGTAGGATAATGATGTTGACCTCTCTCTGCTTATTACCTCCCCCAGCCTTCCCTTGTGCTCTGCCAACTAACTTTCTTATGGGAATGAACAGTATCTGAGAAGTAGGAAATTAGAGGGAAGTTTTCACGCTAAGGAAAATGTTTTCATGTGCTATAACTCAGCTGTCCCTGCAATGTTTATTGTAAACATTGCAAATCTGGATTGTGTAGGTTAGAACTGAACTATTTTGTGATGGTTTTGTACTTTTTCTGTTTTCATGTTATTATATCTGTTTGTATATTTTACTAATACTTGTTTGTTATGACTAAATCTGATGGTCCATTGCTGCGATTTTTGAAGGCATGTGTAAGATAGAAGAGGACTATTATAGGCATAGACCTACTGATATTTCTGATAAGGTTAGTGGTAAAGAATCAAAATCTTCTGAATTATTTCCATATACTAGTATAGCAGGAGGAATAAGGAAATTCTCTTTACAAGGGTTTCAAGGATTTATTGTATGAATTAATAATTCAAGCTATCCTATTCCAATTGTGCATTGTCTGGCATGCAATTTGTAGATCTAGCAGTTGCTGTAGCAATCGTAACTAAATCACAATTATTTGCAAAGGATCTTGATTAAGTGGTTTTTGGAATATCAAAATAGAGAAAAGCTTTTGTTCAAAAAATCACACTCAGTGAAAAGGTTTAGGAAGCAAATTTAGAACTTAGAAAAGAAAAAATTTGGTGAAAATTGAATACCAACATTAAAATACTGAGTAAGTACAAGAAATTGAAACAACCTCACTGTCAGTTTCATAAGTCGATTTATAGGTGATATGTCATATGATGCTAAAGAGGTTTTGTATAGTCAACTCAGCCTCCCTACTTGGGTTTGAGTTTACAAAATATTTGTCATGTTGTTGTGCTTATAAGATTTGTAAATGATGATGAAGTTAAAGTAAAAAACTGTCTGCTGCTAGGAGTCTCCCAAAAGAATTTTTTTTGAGACCGGGTCTCATTATATGTAGCCCAGGAAGGCCTATAACACTCAATTCTCCTGTTTCAGCCTCCTGAGTTGCAGGGATTATAAATGTGTGCACCACAAAATCAGCAGCACCAATATATATTTAATGCTGTGTCTTCATACTTAAAAAACCAAAGTGTACTGTCATGGAGTGCTATCATCTATACTGTTGGGGCTCTGTCAGTAGTCAGCTGCAAGACAGTTTTGTGTTATTTAAAAAAAAATTCTGATATTTACTTTCTTCACAGGAATGCTGATATCACAAATTTGGAGGTGAAATGCAGATAGTCTCTGCTGGGTGTGGTGGTGTATATTTTTAATCCCACCTACTCAGGAAGAGGCAGGAGAGTCATGAGTTCAAAGCTAGCCTGGGCAAAAGTAGCAAGACTCTATCTCAAAAATAAAATTTTTAGAAAAGTAGGGAGGAATGGGGCTGTAGTTCCTGAGGCTCTGAGTTCAGTCCCCAGTGCTACCAACCTCCCCCTAAAAATAAACAGAAAATATGCAGAAAGTTCTCAATAATGCTACAAAATGGGTAACTTTAAAGACTCATGTATGCGAGAGTGTTAAAAAAAAATGAACAAACTGTAAACTAAAACCTGGAACAAGAGCATGTAAATCTCCTGCTGCATACAGAGACCTAGTAGCTTGTCAAGAAAAGTTCTCAACAGGGCATTTGACTGGAGACATGAATTTCCAGGATACTTACAAGAATATAGTAGTGCAGATCTTGCTGAGTGCTATAAAATGAAGAGAAATGTTTATAGAAAGTTGCCTGTGTAGCAGAAATTTCCATTGCATATGTAGATGAGCAAGTTTCTAAAATAACGATGGGTACGGAGGCACATCCTAGCACTTGGGAACATGGAAGCAGGAGGAATGAGAGATTGAGGCCAACCTGGTCTACCAAGTGAAGCCCTGTCTCCAGAAAGAAAAAAGGAAAAAAAAAATAATAAGAGTTGTAGATTTTAGAAGGAAACTGACACAAGTCCTTTTAAGAGTTGCCAAAGAACTCTTGTCCTTTTCTAAGTAAGGTTGCGGTTTCTGCAGCAACTTGAGAATGAGGAGACAAATGTCTCAAGTCTTAGGCAAACCCAGGAAAAAAATGCAAAACCAAATTTAGTAGCATTTTCCTCTTTTCCTACTGTGAAGGAAGAGACTCTAGTCTTGACGGTTCTGGATTTCTGTGAAATATAGAGTATCCTTCACTTAGTGCTCACACTAATACTATGAGGGTTCCTTGCTATAGCTCCCTGAATTTGAAACTGCTTTCAAGGGTTCCTTCCAGGTAAAGTAATAAAAATGGCTGGAAGAAACCAATGAGCATTGCAAAATAAACTGTCTAAGTTGAGACTGTTAAAGGGCTGTAAAATTAGTTTGGAAGCTGGATTTATTCTTAAATTTTAAAAAAAGTTAGAAAGTAGTATAAACATGAAGGTTTCCTGCACAAGTGGCTGTGTTTGTTTAATGGCTAGTGAACACAGGAATATATTTCTATTCATAGTCAGGGGCTCTGCTTGCTAAACAAGACTAGAAGGATTTGGGAGGGGCAAAGAGGGTAGGCAAGACCTTGCTGATGTAGATGGGGCTGAAATTTCCTTAGATGTCTTACATATTAACTCTTAAGGAGATTGCAGTCATCTTAAAGTGTAAGAGTACATCATTTGATGTTGCAGAGAGGAGAGGATGTTGGTGTCTTCTTCATCAGATTTGCTCTAAGACAAAGGTGCTTTTATTTTGATTGTGGAAGATAAAAGGACTCTGGGAATACATGGGCTATATGCCTACAGAATGTGAAACTCTGTGGAACTAACTGGTTCTGTTTGCTTTGTGAAGCTGCTACTCTACAGGTTTTATTGTTTATTTACTTTCTTGGTGGTACTGGGGATTGAACTCAGGCCCTTATACTTACTAGGTAAATGTCTACCACTTAAGCCATGCCTCCAGCCCTTTTTGCTTTTAGTTGTTTTTCAGACAGGGTCTTGTACTTTCTTCCTAGGTTAGCCTTGAACCACAATCCTCCAACCTATGCCTCCCATGTAGCTGGGATTGCAGAAATGTACCACCAGTCCTGACTTATTCTTTGAGATAGGGTCTCACTAACTTTTTACCCTAGGCTGGCATCAACCTGCAATTCTATCTCTGCTTCCCAAGTAGTACAGATTTTGATTTTATAGTTTGCTTTTCATTGCATTGTATTTATTTATATTTGGTAAAAATGAGTGTGACACAGACTATTCTTTGCCAACTATATAATGTCTGTGTTGTAATCCAAATTCATTCATTGAAAGATTTACTTTCAGATACGTCAACTATTTATTTTCACTGACATTTTATCTTTTTTTTTAAAAAAAACAAATGATGATATCCTGAGGTAGGAATTAAGTGCTCTTTTCCTTTTAGTTTTTTTTTTTAATTTAAAAAAAGCTATGACAGTTAAAAAAACAAAACACCTCCATTGTTATGAGTTATTGAACTTGTTTTGCTGTATAAAGGAAAAGAGTTGAACTTGATACTTTAAAACATGTTTATACAGTTAAACACATTTTCAATTGCTATTTTTACTTGTATTTTGCTTTTGGTACAGCCAAATATTCAGCTTGTTTTCGTAATTCCTGATGTTTTTAAAAATCAAAATAAATTCGTTCTGTTAAGATTGGTGTTCTGTACTTTTTCTGCCTCTTAGTAAATCTTTATAGTGTATGGGTCATAAAAATGTCTACATGTCAAATTGCATGGCAAAAATTATGTGCATGGTCTTAAAAAATAATTCTAAATAATCAAAGATTCAGATATTTTATAGAATTTGCTCTAAAATGAGGTATAACAGTAAAGTACTTAGTTTTAATACATTTACCTATTGGCCTTTGAATTATTTATATTTTAACATTAGTGTTTTAATCTACCTAAAGTATTGATCTCTTAAAAATGTTAAGCCAAAAAAATTCCATCTTGAACATTTCTCTTAGAATAGCCTTTATCTTTATTTTGAATCAATCATGACAAGATAATGAAACAAAGTATCATTATATGCTGTTCTTTTCTAAGTAATCATTTGATTCCTGCTATTTTAAAACACCACAAATCATTACCTTTGTCACTTTGGTCAAAACAGTATTCTTCTCAAATATGTTTAGATTTTTATTTCTTTATTTTTTTGACTAAGTACAAAACAAAAACTCAGTTGAATTTTCAACCAGGAGAAATCTTAAAACATTTTAAGAACGTAGTCACTGAATTATCAGGAAGCAAGAACTAAAGCAGCTGTGTTACTACTCAATCCCTCTGTGTTCTTATGCAGCTATGCTCGTCCCCATTCTTGTTTTCTTAACATGTTGCGTTTGATTTTCCCAGTGATTGTCTTTGGGAGTTCTTGAACAAATTCCACCTAATTGACAGAAAAATGAGACATTTTGACTTAACCCAACTGCCAATACAGTAGGAGAAACTCAGGCTGAATTTTAGGTCTGGAGATTGTCTTAGTCTAAGCTCATTTAATTTTGTGGGTACCAGAAACTGGTATGTTCCTATAGTAAGGACAACAGTGTAATTCCATCATACTGTTTTTTAGTACAGATTCACTTATGTGCTTTGCCAGAAGAAAATAATCCCTTTGCCCCTTGATTTCCCCTATCTAGACCTAGGCCTCTTTTGCCTCATGGGAAATGGAAGTTATACCTAAATTCAAAATGAAAAGAAGTTCTTGGCATTGGAGCTTTTTAGAGCTGGCACATGAAGGTTCTGAGGGAAATTTTAGGGATGGTTTATGGATATAAATTTTTCCCTTTGTGCCCTGAATTGACCATAAAATTTTGTCTTTTTTACCCCCTTTTTCAAGATGAGTCTATGTATTTTAAAATGCTCTGAAAACTTTTCTGAACATCAAACAGTTACTGATTTAGTTAGTCAGATGAAGAAATTGTTAAAATGGTCAAATTATTAGGTTGAAATTAACTACATTTTGGCTGAAATGATGCCAACTGAAAAGGAGAAGGTCAGACAGTATCAACCATTAGGCCTCCAGAGCTAGAAGGAAACTATAGTACCATCTCTGTCTTCATACAGAATTGTTCTTAAATTCTCCTTTGAAGGTTTCAGGAAAGATCCCATAGTTTCTTTGGATACTATCTTCCACCTGAGAAATAAATTAGGTTACCTGATATTTAAAGGCAGGCACTTTGAATTAACAGGGGTATTAAGGCTAAGATTACTGGATAGATGGATCAGATGCCATCCCTAAAAATAAGGCACCTGGTAATTTTATGCCACCATTCCCCTTCCCTATATGAAATGGGACTAATTAGTCCTATAAAGATCCTTAGGATTTTAGAGTTGATAAAAAAAAGTTCTAGTTTATCAAGCATTTGTAGTGCCCTAGTGTAAGACATACAAGCAAAATTCTCAGGGCTAAATAAGCTGAAAAGACAACTTCTACCTACTATAAAGTCAAAATCCAATAAACTACATTTACTGGGTTAGACCCTAATTTGGTAACATAAACTTAACTTGTACTTGCCTTTCTTGGATATTTGTAAGGAGCAGTTGATTTTTTCACATGATCCTGAAGCTCACGCATTAGCTTCTCAGGGTTGGATGATTTGAAGGGTGCAGATAAGACAACAAAAGCTTTCACCACCTGAACAAAAAAGTCAATATGTATTGCTACATTTGTTTTTCAGACATATGAAGGGTTTGGAACCAATGTTGAACACAAGCACTGACTGTTAATAGGGGCTTGAATGATGACTGCCAATGCCAAAGATCACCTCTGAACAAAGCTTGGGTACAGTTGTAAAATCAGGTTTTGAGATCCAATTCCAGATAAATGGACTGTGAATGTGAGGAGGGCCAAGATCTATTTATATGTTGCATGTACTTAACATTTCATTCTGACCCATCCTATTTATTATGCAGGCATTACTTGATTGGCAGATGACTACTTATGCTATCAAACCTATACTGTCTGAAGCATGTTGCAGTGGGACAAATGTTGGTTCTGGAGAATATAGTTTGAAGGGGTGTGCGGTAGGCCTTATGGAGAAAGGACAGTGTATCAGGAAGGATTAACCCATCTCTAGAGGTATTATTTGCCTTGTAATTTTGCTTCTGTATAATGTGTTTAAAGCAATTGCATACTAACTGAGGTTCGTAAGCATAGTTTAAGCAATTAGTTACTCATACATTGATACTAATTGGTGCTTACTTCTGGTGTTCAGCTGAAATCAGTTATATTGAGAGACTGAGAATATGGTGGCACTTGCATATTTTGGAGATTAGATTGAGAGTGGAGGGAGTGTACCATGTCCTTGCAGGTCACTGGGATGTGAGAGGGAGGCACAGAAAGACGTGGGAGGAAGCTGATAGGCGCACTTTGAAACTTGTCCAGTTGCTGAGTTGGCAGGAAAATTCCATGAGGAAAGGGGGATTAGAACATAGGGCTTCCTCTTAGAACTAAGAGGAACTGTCGTTGCCTGACTTTCCTTTTATTAGGTTTAAATAGGCTCCTGGGGCTTATTTGGGAACTTGGCCATAATCTTTTTGCATTGTTTCTGTGAGAAAGTGTATTCTAAGCTCCATGACAATTGTACAGACAGTGAAATCTGATGCTTTTGCTTATGCAGTTATGCTTAAGCATAACTGTTTCTCCTTTTTAATAATAGCATCCAAGCTTTTCCTATGGGATATTATCCTAACTTCTCTCTGGTAAACTCGACATCAGCCCTTACCTCTGATGACAGGCATATGATTCCCTGGACTACATTGGCTAGAGATGTGGTCTAAGGCAAATGAGATCTTGGGAGTTACTTGATTATTTGGTTCTATTGGGGTTTGAACTTAGGGCCCCACTCTTGTTAGACAGGTGTTCTTCCACTTGAGCCATACGCCTAGCCTGAGAGTTATTTGAAATCGTTGAGAACTTTCTCCTTCCCTGGAAATGTGGGAAGGAGTCTGTAATTTGTTACTATCAAGGGGAGACAACGTAAAGAATAACAGAGCCAGACATGAAGAAAGACTAACTTCACACATATGCTTGGATGCGTTTGTAACTCTCTTGTATGACACCCCCCGTCCAAGCTTTTATTTATAGCTTAAAAGTCAATTTGAGTTGAGTTTCTTGGCACCAAAAAAATTCTTATCCTCTTTGGGACATAAATCACTTGTAAAGTTGATTGCCTAGTATACATTTTTGCCATATGTGTACCTCAGTCTTTACCATGGTAAAATATGGACAGAACATGAAAATGCAAAATTGTTGCTTTAGTTAACGACATTCATTGTACCTCTCCTCGGATTGGATCTGGACTACTGACAACAGCTGATTCAACAACTGCTGGGTGCTCTATCAGTGCACTCTCCACTTCAAATGGCCCAATACGGTACCTGCAGAGGAAAAGAAGCCTCTGATCACTATACTCCTCAAGTAGAAGACCTCATGCCCCTGGCAAGCCATTGCTTTCTAAGAGTGGCAAATGGACAAACCCAGAGGATATAATGACATCATCAGCTCTGCCGACAAACCAGAAATACCCATCACTGTCCATAACTCCTCTGTCTCCAGTGACATAAAAATTTCCTCTTACTGTGGCAGCAGTTTTCTCTGGATTGTTCTAGGAATCAAAGATGACATTTGAAGATTAATTTGGACAGAATAGAGACAAGCGTGGGGCACCCATTAAGTGACTCGCACATTACAAATCTTACTTCCAAAAGAATTTTTTTTTCATCATGGTGGTTCTTAGCATTAAAATATAGAAGGTCTAAAAGAGTATAATAAAAAAGAAGTCTCTCTTCCCTCTCTTGTGCCATTCTGTATCATTCTTCTCCCCCAACCTGTCCACTTTTCCTTTCTGAGGACAACCACTACAACTGGTTTCTTATACTTGGATTTTAATCTTTACAGTACTCTTAGGTGACAGGTGATCTTCTCCACTTTTATAGCTGATAGAATAAACTGGAATTTGTTACTTGCCCAAGGTTATAAAGCAAGACATGGTGAATATGAAATTTGGACCCATGTTGGTATTAAAGTATGACTAGCACTTTCTACATTTTCATACCACATATTCAGAGAAGAAACAGAAGGGCCATGTAGACTTTAGTTTGAGAGCAATTTCTCCTTCTTTGCCAGGTGGAAGGATATTTCCATTTTCATCTATAACCTAGAATGAAATAAACAGTTTATATTCTGATGTTTTTCTTTTCATAGAATGAATGTGAGTTGTGAGTAGTTTTAAGAATAGCAGAAAACTAAAGTGTTCTAAAATGTTCTGTCTTCTTTCTTCAACCAGTTAGGCATTTTCTCAACTTACCTGGACATCGTATGGTATTACTCCTTTCCCCATGGAGCCTGGTTTAATTTCCTGTCCTTTCTGATTGGCACAAATTATTCCCTATTGAGAAGACAGGTATCATATAAGTATGTAGAAATTAATTTTCTTTCTGTTTTGCAGTACTGGGGATTGAACCCAGCACCTTGTTCATGCTAGTGGTTCTACCACTGAGTTATCCTGATGATGAAACTTAAGATTCTGCTTTGACTGATTTTCCCAGTATTATAAAAGACCATCTTTGGAAGCATGTTATTTTAGAGCAGCAATTCTTCAACTTGTGAGTGTATCAGAATCACCTGGAGTATTGCTAAGACACATTCTGTGGGCTTCATCTCTGAGTTTCTGATTCAGTTTGGCATGGGATCTGAGCATTTGCCTTGCTACCAAATTTCCAGATGATAGTGATGCTGCTTGTTTGAGGATTACAACTTGAACTCTACTTCTCTTAGACTGTACTATGTACACCTTTGAATAAATTCCAAGAGTCAGAGGGTCTTTTTCCAGGTCAATAGATAAACAAGCAGCCCAGTTCTAAATCTCACCAACCCCCAACACTTTTGAGATTTCTGTGTGGGGAGGAGGGAAGAATGTTGAAAAATCACAATTCCCCTTCAGCCAAACCTAACTGAGTTATTCACAACTTTTGGTAACTATTGGCAAGCAAGTTTCGAGCATGAATGGGGTGCTTCAGGGGCTCAGTCCTGGGGCTGAAAGGCCCCAATATATAGTCAATTCTACATATCTGCAGGTTTTACATCCTTGGATTCAACCAGCAGAGGATTGGAAATCTGAAAAAACATTGTGTCTGTACTGAACATGTACAAGAATTTTTTCATGTCATTAATTCCTAAACAATATAGCACAGCAGCTATTTAACATATCATATGAGGCGCTATAAGTAATCTAGAGATGATTTAAATTATATGGGTGCTCATTTCAGCAGCACATATACTAAAATTGGAATGATACAGAGAACATTAACATTAGGGTTAGCCTCCACTCAAGGATGACATACAAATTTGTGAAGCATTCCATATTTGAAAGAAGGGGGTACGGTGGGGATGAGGGGGCATTAGAAAGAGTAACAGAGGGGGTGAATATGATCAGAGTACATTATATATGTATGTATGGAAATACTACAATGAAACCCTGCACATTATACAGTTAATATGTGCTACTGAGGAAAAGCGTATGGGAGGATATGCTAAGGTTGTATACAAATGCTGTGTCATAAGGGACTGGAACATCTGAGGATTTTGGTATCCTCTGTGGTCTTAGAATTAATCTCCCATGGCTACAGAGGGACAACTGTTCTAAACTTAAATTTCGCCCTTTAAATTTACCACTTCTGTCTGTCCATAGCCTTCATACAAATCCAGCCCAGTTTGCATCTTCCACTGTTCTAGCACCTCAGCGTTGAGTGGCTCTCCACCGGTCACGCAGTGCCGCAGCTTCTTGAATTTATATCTGGAAAGACAAGAGTTGCGTGGGATCTTTAGGAGAGAAATCTGAGAGGCTTTCAATGTTAGATAATTAAGATGTTCAAGTGACAAACAAAAGAGCTAAGAGAGGCAAGTCTTAGGAAAGTTTGTTCACAAATATTTCTTGAACACCTACTATGTTGCCAGATACTGTTCTAGTCATGTGAGGCACGTCAGTGATAGAAACAAAGTTTTCTGCAGCAGTTTAGATTTTAGCAGGGTGAGGAGAACTTACGTAGTAAATAAGGAAAACGTAGACAAAAATGCTAATATAGATATTAAGTACTCATGAGATAAATGTAATAGTTTATGTTAATTGGGCTGTGGACTAGTAGTAAGGCTTTAGGAGCATTCTTAAAACCCTTGCAACATCTGTTTTACAGATGAGGAAACTGAGGCTCAGAGAAGTTAAAAAAAGTCCAAGACCTCCAAATAATAAAGGGTTGAGTTGGATGTTCTATACTGTGCTCTTACCACTTGTCAGGCTGATTTCTCCAAGGGCGTCACTTACATTGAATTCTTGCCACAATCCTGTGGAGTGGCTATTAATCTCTTATGGATGGGGTTGATGGAGGATTATCAATCAAGGTCATCTTGAGTGTTCAAGGTCACATGATTAGTAAATGGCAAAGCCCTGCCCATTTCGTTTTGGAGCTTGAGCTTTTAGCTGCTGGCATTACCGGACTCAGGTGAGAAAGCCTAGAACTACGCAGCTCTCATATGATGAGGTTCCAAATGGGCAGGAAGTTGTGGGTAGGTTACAAATTGTGGGTGTTCAAAGTAACCCTTAACTAGGTTTTGATTTACCTTTGAAATGTAAGCACGATGTTCACATTTTGAGGGCCTTGAAGAGTTGACACTGACTAGGAAAAGAGAAGATTCACATCTGCTTCATTCTATATCTTATGGCACTTTCTCTCCTGGGAATCCATACTTTGGTGGGAACGGAAGATGATCTAGCCTGCGTAACTCAAATTGTTTTTCTTTTCCTTTTGTTCTCATGTGCTGAATTGAGTTAATTATGTAAATATTTACTGAAACTCTACTGGGTGGGTAGCTGATTTGGCTAAATTGAATGCAACTTTCAAGTCATAAACTTTAAATGTGATTTTTTTTACTTTGTTTTGTTTTGAGGGAGTTGATTGTAAATGAGTTTTTCAAAAAGAGTAGTACTAAGAACAAGTTTTTTTAAGTGGGAGTTCTGGGATTGTAGTGCTCTGTCACTGGAAAATGCCCAATTCCCTCTAATGGATATCACAGTGGTTCTTAAACTGGGAGGCTATTTTGTCTTCCACTAGATTTAAGGCAATATCTAGGAACTTTTTTGACTGTCACAAATGAGAGAGGGAAGAAGAGAGGTGCCACTATCATCTAGTCATTGTGCTCTTCAATGTCGTACAGTGCATAGACCAGCCACTAGGACACAGAAAGTATTTGGTCCAGAACGTCAGTAGTGGTGACACAGAAATCCTGGGCTATCCTGTGCTGAAAGAGAAGCTTGGGATACTGGATGATGTCTTCTGTTTGTGGCTCAAATGGAGATTTCTACGCAAGTACCTCTTAAGGTCTTTTTGCACGAGCATCCGGTACACGGTGGGAGCACTGCACAGGGTCGTGATGGGATAAGTGGTAAGTGTCTGGAAGATGGAGAAAGAGACATGTTGAAGTGGTCAGTTAAAGGCCATGACTAAAGTTGGTGTCTATAACCTCTCATTACCTTCCATTAGTGTCTGTCCATTGTCACTGTTAGGAATAATAAAGCAAATATTTTTTAGAGTTGTCACTAGTGACTATATATCTGCTGGGGGTTTCCAGTTACTCGACAAAAATTTATATATGTTCAATAAACTGACATTCACTCGTTGAATTTGAGGACAACCTAAAGTACGAACTTTTTATTTTACCACAGAATTGCACATTTTTCATGGTGGAATCTTGTAACCCTCTGCCCATACATTCTCATGTAATAGTGACCCTGGATGTACAAGCTAACCTACTAGGACCTGTCCAGTGCCATTCTTATAAAGAACAGCAGTCCTTTTGAGTAGATTGAGTAAATGCAGAAGTAGGTATTTTTCAAGGCATTTTCTTTATGGTTTAAAATTTGCCGGGTACATTATACCCCCAGTTCCTTAAATCAAATAATAATCTAACAATCTTAAATCTAGAGGTGGTTTAGAGATCCTCTTTCTAGAGGAACAAGTTCCACTGTGTCACTTAATATATTGACAATTTGTATTAAATGTAATCATTTGAGAAAAGACTCCAACTATGTATTAAGACTATCTGGATTTCCACAGATTAAGAATAACTTTTAATCTGTAAGTGAGCATTTCTACTGTAAGTATCTGCTGCTTAGATTTTAATTATTTTTTTACCAAGTTTAATGAGGTTAAACTTAGTGAGGTTAACAAGTTAAATGAGGTTAACAAGTTTTGAAACTGCAAAGTGAACTGATCTTCAGTTCTGTAAACCTGATGGAGGGAACCCAGTTCTAATCTTACTCTTATGTTTTTCTTAAGACCCTTAAGCCATTATGTCAGACCAACTGGCAAAATAACAGAGTGAACCTTGCTTTTATTTACACGCAGGTGTAGTGTATATGTAATAATACATATTTTGTTATACTCAATTGATTTTTTTCATGGCTGAAAAATAATTGACCTGCATCACACTTTTCTAAGGGCTAAAGCTATCAGATATCTCAATCTACCCATGTATGGCTGCAAAGGAAGTGCATGGCTTCCAGAAGAGTGCATGCTTGCATCTGCAAATTAAAATGGGAAGCATAGGGTGGGGGCTGGGAGGATGGAAGGAGCTTTTCCAGGAGAAAGGTGAGCCCCCCAGGTCTCCTTTACCACAGGAGTCCAGATTGATCGATCAGCTATTGTCTTTTTTCCCCCCTGGATCAGAAACAAAATACTTGTTTAAACTTGAGACTTCTGTGACTTAGAACCAGGCTCCTAAATAGCCACAATTTAGTGACACTAGTAAGTGTTGAGGGATTTTTGAAGCAGCATTATGCATTTCCCACCCGAGAGTGTTGTGGGTGACCCCCCTCCACTCTGTTAAATATCTTCAGAAGCCAAGTCCCCAGAGACTTTCCTTAAAAAGGAATGGCTACCAGAGGCCCTCAAAGCACCCTGTATTCTAAGGAATCTTTTTATGTATTCTTTTTTGTGGTGTTGTGGGAGATGGGGCGAGCTCTAAAGATTACGTAATCAGAGATCAGTCCTTACATCCAGGAAGGTGTTAGTGTCAAACTGGGCCATCTGATGCACAAAAACACAGGCTCCCTGAAGCCAGGAAGAAAACACACTACCAATGGCAGCCTTGATCCAGCCTGTGTCAGACATGTTCCATATGATATCTGAAGATGTCAAGTCCAGCCAGTATCTAAATGATAGGGAAAAGCAACAAACAGAGCAAAAATAAATAAATCAAAAATTTTAAAAATCCAGAAAATCAAACAAACTGGTAACTTTGAGAAATGGCCTTGACTTTCTCATGGGTTACAGAAAAGGGTCAAAAGAAGCCCCAAGTCAAGGTGGGGAATTCTACATCCCACTATTCTTAGAGGAATTTTTCAGAATCCTATATGGTCTGAGAGTGAAGTGGGAGACTGGATTTGGCATGATTTTCTGAGTTCATCCTTTTTTTTTTTTTTGGTGGTGCTGGGGTTTGAACTCAGGACCTCACACTTACCACTTGCTAGGCAGGTGCTCTATCAGTTGAGCCACTCCACCCCCCCCCCTTGAGTTTGTCTTTTGATGCAGTAAACATTGGGCAAATATGATGTGCTAGGTACTGTTCTAATTGAGAGAGCAAGGTAGACTAGACTCTATGTTTATTTCAGGGAGACAGAAAGGGAATAATTACATAATAAAGTGATTTGAGTATATTAAAATACCATAATTTCAAGAAGTGATGAATGGTATGAGGAATATAAAACAGTAATGTGACAATTTTAGGTAGCTTTTCTTTTAGGAAGGCCCTTCTGGGTAGATAAATTTATCTGACAATGAGGAGATGGAACTAGAGATGCTGTTATGGGATTGAATCAAGGTCTAATACTAAATTCTTGCTCGATCTGTTGGTTAGATGTCACATTTACTGAGCTAGAGTGGGGCAGGGGCTTAAAGAATTCTGTTTTATAGATGTCATATGGGAAATATCTTATAGTCACTTAAGAAGAGGTGACAGTTGGATATACATTGGCAGCTCAGGAGAGAGTTTATAAAAAAACAAACTGAGTTTTACTCCCTACCTTCCACAAAGGGCATACCCAATGCCAAGGCTGCTCTGAGAGTGCTGAGCCATCTTAGGGGAGCCTGTGGTTCCACTGGTGAAATAAATGGCCATTGGTTCTTGACTTTCTGTCTGCACACAACTGTGTTCTTCAGAAGCAGATCTGCAAAATAGGGACCCCCAAGATGTTGGATGAAAATGTTAGATAAGTTTAACTCTGATATTTCTTTTGTTTTGGCGTTCTTGAAAGGAATTTTTCAAGAAACCTTAGAGGGACTTTGAAGATTAGTGCCAAGATTGAACAGCTCAAATCTTGCTTATCTCCCAAAGACCAAATAGATAGACAACTTTCAATATTAATAACAAAAGGAAATGCATTTATTTAAACATTTAATCCTAAGTGATTTTTAATCTATAAATTAAAAAAAATTTGCATTGAATCTTTACAAATGGATAGTAACTTTTCATTTTTTTACTTAAAGTTCTTTCAAAATTTCAAAAGTCCTTCAAACTTTTAAATAGTTTTGTTCAGTATCTTCATCTCTGACAAGCACAGCTATTTGCTTACCAAACAACTAGCTGTTCTTCTTCCTGAAGTAATAAAATCTGATTGTGTTCCGATACCAGGCAGTTGGATGGTTCAGGGGAGACTGTCTCTGTTTCACTCTGTTGAATTGTTGATTAACCTAAGGCAATCATGGTCATTCCTTCACTTGCCAGTGATTGGCTTAGGAATAGGCTCATGATACAGTTATGGTTAATGAAATGTAAGGCAAATATATTCTTGTTCTGAACAGAGTAATGAAGAAGGGACACTGTCTTCTCCTATGGAACTATCCTGTTTATAGTCTTTGAATATTGTGGTGCAAGTACAGGACATCTGGAACCACCTTAGGCATCATGCTGAGAATGGCATGATGAAAAATTACTGAATTGGTTTCCATGTTAACTTCATTGAGCCACTAAATTAACAGTTCTCAGGTTTTCCTACTTCTGCACTTATTTGTGAGATAATAAAAACTTTTTGTATTGTTTAGATCACTTTTATTTGGATTACTAAAGCCAAAAGCATTATTATTATATCCTTTTGGTGGTACTAGGGTTTGAACTTGGCATAATTTTTTTTTGTGGGACTGGGGTATGAACTCAGGACTTCATGCTTGCAAAGCAGGTGCTTTATACTTGAGCCACACCTCCAGTACCAAAAGCAGGATCCAAGGTCCTACAGAGTCACCTTAGTAAAAAGGACTATGGAAAAGAAAAACACCTGTCTGGTGTCTCGACTTCTTCCTCTTCCCATTAGAAATCTTCTGGAACATGTCCATGGCTTTGTCTTAGGGAGGCAGTAGAAGAGTGAAGAGTGCTTAAAATGAACTCCTGGAATAGGGCATAAAATCAGCCCTCATTATTGCTCTTCGATATTATCTGAGAAAGTGGACAACTGTTGGCTTAATTTTTAAAGAAATAATTCATGGCTATTTTGAAGTTATGACGTTCTAAAGTGGTTTGTTTGAAGTGAGGATTCCCTCCATCTTGAAAACCATCATCAAATATACAGATTTCAACTTGAAATTCATGTAAGTTTAGAGCCCCTTTTCTTTTGTGAATTTTGTGATTCCTTTATGATTTCCTGGAGACACAACAGAATGTTGCAAACTTGTTGGAGATAAGAGCCTCCAAAGTTAGGGTGCTCACTGCTTATGGAGTGTGTAAGATAGTTGGGATGGGAAGAAAATAGGAAAACTTCAAATTATATGTATTTAAAAAAATTTATCCTTTAAAATTTTTGTTTTGGGTATTTGTATAACATACAAAAATATATGGATATAATTTAAAAAATAAATAAATATATTTATTGGGGAATGTATTAAAATATGTTATTGATGGAAATGCATATTTACATAATGTAGATATCACTACTTTAGGAATCACTTCACTGTTGAATAATAATAACACTCATAATTACTTTAAAGTTATGAAAGTTATAATTACTCTTTATAGACTGATTACTAGGCATTATGTTAAGCATTTCTCATGCTTTATCACATCTGACTCTTCTATAGCCATATGAGCTAGATGCTATCATTATCTTCCCTTTATAAATAAGATACAGATAAATACAGAAATGTTATTTGACTCACATAAAGTTACACAGCTTACAAAAGACAGACAAGATTTTTTTTAAAAAAATAAGCTATTTAACACTTCCTTGAAAGATACCATTAATTATCATTTTATTAATTTCTTATAGCTTAGGAAGCACTTCCTCAGGTATTAGCTGTTTTAACAACACTGGATAAGTATAGTACAGTTATCTCCACTTTACAAATGAAGAAAACTGAGGTTAAGTGATCTGTTTCATTCATTCATTTATATATTCATAATGAATGAGTGACTCATTCATTTATTAAATATTTCTTAAGCACCCAGCTATGTGTTGTTAACTACTGGGGATGAAATGATTAAACAAGCAAACAAATGAACATAGCCTCTATTTTATTAGAATGTATAGTTTAGGCAGGGGTTGGTAAATTATGTCTATACAGGGCCAAATAGCAAATATTTTAGGATTTGTGGACCATATAAGTCTCTGTTACAAGTTCTCAACTCTGCTGTTGTAACATGAAATCAGCCATGGACAATATATAAACAAATGGGCATGGCTGTGTTCCAATAAAATTTTATTTACAAAAATGATGGGCTAGATTTGGCCTCTGATATCTACTCTAGAGGAAAAAAACAGAGTGAAATGACTGGATCTAGTAATTCATACGGTGATTCAGAGTGTTGTGAAGAAAACAAGAGAATGATGATAGAGTGGCTTGTAGTTCTACTCTTGTTAGTTTGTTCAGGAAAAGTCTCATTTACGATAAAACTTTGAGGAGAAATATGACAAGAAGAAGTGAAAAGGACTATGAAAAGGACTAGGGAAGGGCATTTCAGGCAGAGACAGCAAGGTGCAAAGGCCCTGAGCTAGGGAACATTTAAGGAATAAAAAGGAGAGTGTGGTAGATGTGGTCCAGGAGTTAGGCAAAGGCCAGGCCAGACAGCATACTCATCATAGGCCACAGGAGAAACCAGGAAAATGGGGCAGAACTGTAGCCCTTCCTTTTGCCTGTAAATCATTTTATTAGGTAATCCTTTTTTGGGAAGTAGCCCAGATCAACTCACAGTATTGCTTTGGACAAATAGATACCAAGATGTAGCTGTGATTTGTGCTGTTGCTGGTACTGCACATAGGCTGGGAAGAATACTCACTGAAATAGCTCCTGGAAGCTGAGCCACCCATGCCGGCTGTGTGGAGACACCAGCAGTTTGGTCTTCAGTTTGGGACACTCTGACACGATGGACTCCACTGCTGGAGCCACTTCCTCACTGGCCACAATACACTTGGCCTCAGATGCTTGTAACCGGTAGAGGATGTCTTTTGCCATCAGCTGGGTTGTTCCTGGCATGAAGACAAGCCCTGGGAAGGATAGAGGTTCCTGAACTGGACATAAATGTTGTCCAACCCTTAGATATAACCTTGTGGACTATGGGAAACTTGGGCTTTGGGCCTGAATCCAAACTTTGGTTGTTCTTGTCTTGGTTCCCAGGGATATCCCAGACTCTGATCACTGGGAGATTATTAGAACACTAGCTTTGGAGTCAGATAGACCCTGAGTATAATCCCGGCCAGGAAACTTACTAGCTTTGTGACTTTTATCTCTCTGTGCCTTCTTATCTGTGAAATGGGGATAATGGTGGTATCTGGCATACAGGAGACATTATACTGGCAGGCTATTATCATATACTGTTTTAGTGTAATGTCTGAATCATTATCATGTAACACTTAAATAGCACTTTACATCTTATGACACATTTTCACAAATATTATCTCATTCAGTCCTTTCAACTAATAGTCTCCAAAGTGAGTTATGTAAAATAATCTACTGGACATAAGAAAAGAAAACAATAGAACGTTAAAAAAATCATTGAGATACTAGAATTCTTTTTGTATGTTTTATAATAAATACTATATTATAGTGCAGTAGAACAATATAAGAAACTACTCAGATGGAAAGATGTGTGTCCCATGTTTTTACTGATATATTGTACCACCTGAAATGCTTGGAGACTACCATTGTAAGAAATCTTGGTAAGTCCATGCAGTTGTTGCTATTTGATGGAATATGAGATTTGGTTAGAGATGGTGAGTGACAGATCCAGCTCTCAGATCTCTGGATCGTAGTGGTGTGGCATCATTGAGGATTGCCTAGACTACTTCATGCTTAATGTGTTTTACTTTCTCACTTCATCGTAGACACTGGCCAGAGATAGGACTGATTTCAAAGTACCATTTCTTGGCTGGGGGCTGGTGGCTCATGCCTGTAATCCTAGCTACTTGGGAGACTGAGATTGGGAGGATCATGGTTTTAGACCAGTCTGGGCAAATAAATAGTTCATAAGACCCTGTGTCCAAGATAACCAGAGCAAAATGTACTGGAGGCATGGCTTAAGCGGTAGAGCATCTACTTTGCAAGTGTGAAGCCCTGAGTTCAAATCCCAGTCCCACCCCCCAAAAAACCAAAACCAAAACCAAACCAAACCAAACCAAAACAAAAAACCCAAAACCAAAACGACAAAGTGTCATTTCCTTAAGAGAAGGTCATAAATGGCAGAATTAGATGTGAGACAGAGAGAAGGTGCTTTGTACTTTCTAATGTGAATTAATGGGAAGAAAGTGGCATGTATATAATTCATTACCTATCAGTAATGAATTATATCACCACTACCTTTCATGGAGTACTCACTATATATGCCTGGTTTCTCACTTAGAATTAATCCCCATGTATGACAACTTGCAAAGTCAGTAATTGGCAGATCCAGAATTCAAAGATACATTTCACAGACTCCCAGGACTTCTGCTGTCAACATACTTATTGTTTTGGTGAGTTCCCTAAAGTCAGCTAAATAGGGAGATGTAAAGTTGGTTCTTAAGAAGAATTTATTTTGTTGAATGTATTTTAAAAGTCCTTAGATGTTATCTCTTCTTAAGAAAATGAATAAATGCATGAAGATAAGGAAGTTGATTAAGAAGACATTCTAGAATATCTCAGACTGTTCACTCAGTATTAAAATGTAAGATTACGTATCTTATGAACTACTCGTTCTTTTTTTGGTTTTTTTCAGTACTGGCATTTGAACCTAAGGCCTTACGCTTGCTAGGCAAATGCTATACCACTTGAGCCACACCATTTGTTCTCAATGGCTCACAAATAATTAGTCTCCTTAGTTCTCCAGCTTGAGGGCTGGGAGAATATTTCTTCTTGTTGATTTTAGACAGCAAATATCTTAGACTTTCCTGCATACACTTCATAGCAAAAACAAAATATTATGCCATGTGGTGTTGTACAAGTAATCTCAAAATTTACATGAAATATTTAATAATTCCAAGTTAGAAAACAGTATCTTCAGCTGCTTGCTTATTTAGTGTTTTGAGCATTAGGCTGTGTGTTTGTTTTTATTGTTATTCCATAAAGTGCACATATTCATTTAAATTATATTAAATACATATTTTTATTACAAAAAACACCCTAAATCTTTTCCCAAATCAAAGTGATTTCCCATTTACAAGTTTTTTATAATAAATGCAAAAATTTTATATTGCTTTTTTATTTGTTATATTGGTAGTAAGAGCATTTGTAGTGCAACTGTGAAATTCTTAATATTATATTAACATTGTTATTATCTATCCTTATTATAAATTACAATTTAGGTGATATCCCATCAAGTGGAGGTGCTAGAGTTTCAATCGCAATAAACACACCTCAGCTAAACTTATGTCTTAGCTAATAAATAAAATACATTTTTGATTTATAAATAATAATAAATCATAAATAATTTCTATTTGTCTCCATTTTTTACCACTATTAATGATATTGTAACAAACATCTTTCTGTTGTTTGCTATAGTAGTTTATCTTTTGGAGCAGAAATTGACAAACTTTTTTGGTAAAGGGCCAGATAATGAATAGTTTAGGCTTTGTGGGCCATATGATCTTTGTTTCAGTTAGCATTTTAGCAGTTATAGAACCAAAAGAGCCACAAACAATATGTAAATGAATGAGTATGGCTATATTCCAACAAAAATTTATTTATAAAAACAGGTGGCCAACTTGCAGACCTGGTTTGCTGATCCTTTCTCTAAAGGAGAAATTTTATATGAGGTACATTATATCACTACTTTGGGAGACAATGTGTAATTGAATATATTAATCTTGTTTGGAAAGAAGTGGAGGTTTTCCAACTGGAGTCCACAGTCAATCATTTTCTTACAAATTCTAGCATTCAAAAATTCCTTTTCTTCTTTCAGTATTTTCATGTCAGAGAGAATGCAAATACATTCAGAGAAGAAAATTCTGGGTCATTAGGTTGAATGTGTCATAATCCAGCACTGCAAAGAAGCATTGCTATCCTCATTTGCTTTTATAGAGCATTGTGTTTGAATCCTAATTGCATAGATTTTTATCTGTGTGACTTTTGCAGATGTAGCTTCTTTGAGCCTTGATTTCCTATTCTGAAAAATGGTTACCACAATAATCCTGACTCTTATGGTAGTTGTTAGTATTATCATATCACGATTTACATTAATTTCAGCTTTTCTGCCTTCTGTAAGCACAGCTTTAGTCAAAGCTAATACCCTGGAAAATGATCAAGATTCAGTCTCTTTGTGTTTCTGCACGATTTACAGATGATAAACATTGACACCGACCTGTTCGCATGCAAGCCACATTGATGAGCCACCATTCAGGGATTCTGGGTAGAATTACGGCCACTCGGTCTCCTCTCTGAAGGTTACAGGGTTTGGTGAGCACATTGGCGGCCTTTCTGGACAAGTAGCTCAGGTCTCTGAAGTTCCATTTCACCTCAGACCCTTGGCTATTTACCCACCACAGGGCTGGGTTGGCAGGTCTCTCCCCTGTCTGGCCAAGGACACATGGGAAAGAGAAGAGAAAGGACTATGATTTTGAAGTATCCCCCAGAGGTCCATGTGTTAAAGACTTTCTTCCCAGTCTGCTATTGAGGGGTGGTGGAACCTTTTGGAATTTGGGGCCTACTGGGAGGCAGTTAAGTCATTGGGGGATATTGGGATGTTGGTATAAGGATATTGGGACTCTGTTGCTTCCTCTCTCTCTTGCTCTTTTTGCTTCCCAGCTGCTGTGAGGTGAACAGGCCTCCTCTAGCATGCACTCCCCCCATGATGTACTGTGCTGTCACCAGCCCAAAGCAACAAGGCCAAGCATCCATTGACTACAACCTCTGAAACCATGAGGCAAAATAAATCATTCCTCCTTTTAAGCTGTTTATCTCAGGTATTTTGTCACACCAACAGAAAGCCGAACACAGAATGCTTATATCCTGCTTACCACATAAAAGGACATTTGCCATTACTCCTCATCATCCCCTGTTTCCATGCATTATAGTAACAGCACCCCAGTCTCTGGGGGAACTGCTCCTCTCCTGTTGATTACAGCCTTGGCACAATAGGGTACTTGTCTTTCTCTGATCAGTGGATGGGCATGTAACCAAAATTTGGGCCAATCAGATCTTTTCTCCTTGGACTTTGAATTTTCTGAGAAGAGCCAAAAGATAGAAAATGGTCACAGCAAAGCCTCCCTATGGACTCTTGGTGCTTATGTTCCCACCAGGGAGCTGTCCTGATTCCTGTCCTTACTGAGACAGACTCTCCAGCTTCCACTACAATTTTGTGATCTCTCCCATATTCCTCTAATGAATTTTATTGTTCTAACCAAATAACATAAAGGGATATACTAAGTTCGATTAGGAACCTGAGGTGTGGGTTTTATAAGTCATATGGAGCAGTTCATGGGCATCAATGGATTGATTTCTGGAGGAAGCTTCTCACCTATCATTCTACAAAATGAACCACCTGTACTGAGTAACCTTTTTACTTAATGTATTACCTCAAAAAAAATTACTCCCTTTTCATTCTGGAATACTTATTCTATCTTTCCTGGTTGGAAAATACTTCAAAGTCAAGTTTACTTTTCATTTCATCTGTAAGTCTCTTATGTTCCTCTTCTTTCCTTGTGCTCCTTCAGCCTTATATTTTTATTCCAGGTGCTGTGTGGTGTCATCTTACAAATGTGTCCTTATGCTGTGGATGTAGCGCAATAATATTAGGGACTTTGTTCATGTTCTTTTAGAGCTGTGTGCCCTTGGATAAGTAGTTTAATTTCTTTGAGGCTAAGTTCATTATCTACCCATGCCCCAAGATGGTTATGGTTTTTGATGAAATAGTATGTCAGTATTTCTCAATCTTTAGTCATTTGAGTGTCAGTATTTCTACCAGATCTGTCTATGTCTATCTGCACCTTTCTTTTTATTTGTTTTTACATTGACTCATTTGTAAATATTTACATAAAAAGGAAAATCCATTTAATTAGCACAACAATTGAAAAATCTGTACCACTTGCTTAAAATATTTTCGACTATAGAAATATATACAGTGAAAGCAAAACTATGCCCTAAATTTTATCTAAAGATTATCAGCTTCTTAGGCTAATGGAGTTGCTCAAGTGGTAGAGCGCCTGCCTTGCAAGCATGAGGCCCTGAGTTCAAACCCCTGTACCATCCCCTCTCCCTCCCAAAAAGATTAACAGCTTCATTTTTTTGTGGTAGGATCTTGGCTTGAACTCGGTATCTTCTTACCTCTGCTTCTTGAGTGCTGAGATCGCAGGTGTGTGTTACCATGCCTAGCTTAAAGATTACTGAATTCTAACTACTCTTTCTGTTCAGAAGAAAGTTTAGCAAGTGTTAGGTGTTAAAGACTCAATGACTTTCAAGGAAAACTTTCCCCATCTAATTCATAGGAAGAATTAACTTTAATGTTATTTAATACCTTGTAAATCTAGGACCTAACATCATCTTCTGAACCACATATCCTACACTGCATTTTGATAAGCACTGATAAATGAAATGCTTAGTATGTGCCTGGCATGGGGTGGTTAGTAAGCAGGCCCCTTGTATGGAGGCTATACTGTAAGATTCTAAGGCATGCTTGTTTTATTCTTCTCAACTTCTGATTCTCACCCAATTACTTCAATGCTTACTATATTTATAAAACCAAAGTTGAAATTCCTACCTCTTTGATAAGCCTGTAACTGTCCTGAACCTAAAGAGCTGTTGTGTGGGAGTTGGAAGACATAACTCTGTGAGCAACCACAGTGTGTGCAGAGGGAGTATGAAGGAAGAGATCAAAAAGGCTCCAGAGAAAGGCATATGTTGTTGAGTATCTAAGATCACTGGGGAGAGAGGAAAGACATCAGAAAACAGGAAACTAATGCAGGTAGAAGAACTGAATTGAAATTGACAAGTGTACCACAGAACAAGGGCATGGAAGACAGGGATAGGTGAGCACCAGGCTTCTAGTGGAAGTTGATCATCTTATACCTTCTCCTTTTGGGACCACTGATCCAGCACATCACTAGCAAAGTTAAAGTTCTTAGGCAACGACTTGTCACAGCGATTTATGGCTTCAAAGTCAGAAAGGGCAAGAGGCACCCAAAGCTGGTGATCTCTGTGGAAGTACCGGACAGACGACTTGGCGAACCAGATGAATTTGAATGTCCGGTAGTGGAAAAATATCTTCATGATTCCCACAGGACTTTGTCTACTGATACAGACCCAGAAGTACCACAGCCTGTGGGGAGAGATAGGTGGAGAGTGTCAGTCAGAGATTGGGAAGTGGACTTGTGGCTATGTGACCCCTGGTAAATTGAGGAACTTCTACATGCCATGCTTCTTCAGGGCTATTGCCTTTAGCAGGTGTACACACTTGGTCTCACTGCCACTGGACTCTCTCTTTTCATCCTGTCTGTGCCAGGTTAGCAACCCCCCCACCCTGTAACTATAGAATTGGCAAGGTTCCATCTTCTGTCCTCACCTCCTCAACAATGCTGCCTGAATTGGCATTCAAGGCCTGCCTCTGTCTGCTTCATACTCTGTTCTAATCATATCTGCTAATTCCTCTTCTTGAATTTCCTCTTCCAGTAACAGCAGCCCATTTACTTTTTGGGAATGTCCATTTCTACCACCAACATGTGGCCCGTCAGTCCCCTCGATTCTGTTTACCCTGCCCTCCTTTCTTCTTCAAACCTTCATTATAATTGGTCAGAAACCTTCATCAGAGTCCTGACTCAGACACTTCTTGTCAGTAAGGCTTTGGGAAAATTACTTATCTTCTTGCACCTCAATGTTCTCATCTGTAAAATGGGGAAATGTAATACCTCCCTCCTAGGCTTGTTATGAAGATTTAATAGGACAATATGTGTAAAATGCCTAGTTCATTATTTACTGTTACTTTTTGTGTTTTTTGGGTGGTACTGGGGTTAGGCAGGTGTTGTGTCATTTTTGTCTCTCCCTCAACCCTTTTTACTTTAGTTATTTTCAGGTAGAGTCTCATGTTTTTCCTTACTCACCCTTTCTGGACTTCCATCTGCAATCTAACTTTTTTCCCTGATTCCATAATCACTTCTTCCTTTGAAAGTTATTTCCATAACTTGCATCATAGTATTCATGTGACAGTTGTCTAGCTTGTTTTTATACATGTGTTCTGTCTCCCTAAACTACCTATGGTATGGGTAGAAGCTATGTAATAAATTCTTAGCGCTAAACATGACTCATAGTGACAAGAAAAGCCAATGTTCATGAAATCCTTGCTCTAAGCCAAGCACTTTACATGCCTGATATCATTCAACATTCATGGCAAACTTAAGAGGCTGGAGCTACTTTTATGTCCATTTGCAGAAGAAGCTCACGTAGACTAAAGGAACTTGCCCAGGATCATGCAGCTCATGGTGGCAGAGGCAATCTTTGAACTTCTATGACCTGACTTTAGAGACTGGCTACTCAACCGTCTGCTATTCAGTATCCTTTATGCTACCTTCTTCAATAAAGGGTTCTTGTAGACAGTGAACACCCTCATCCCCTACCCTTCAGTTCTATGTTGTTGATTTGCACGGAATGGAAAAGTTTGCAGATGTAAAGAGTGGCTGGGTCTACAGCATGGTGATAACAAATAAATAACAGAACAATCCTTTCATTGTTTCCAACCCCCTTTGCTGCTCAGAATATCTGGACAAGTCTATTTGGCATGAATATACAATTTACTCTAGTCCTGGAAGTAGTATGTCTGGTAGTGCTGTTGGTATTAAGCTCTTTGTTATGTTAAGCTAGAAAGAGGGATCATGTGTAGAAATCTCAGTGAATCCCATTAAAATGTACAATTAACATGTGTTAATAGTAATAATAAAAAAGAGAGCAAAAACATAAGAGATTATGCCTTATCTGGGCAATTTTCAGGAAATGTTGTGGAGGTATCACAAGTAAAAAAGGGAGGAAAAGGAGAAGCAGAGTAGGCCATTCTCATGATTTAGCATTTTCCAAAAGTGAGACCCCCATCCTTCTCCTAAAGCACAAACACATACATGTGCACATGCTGGAAACACACTCAAATCCACAGTTGTTTCTCTGAATGACATTTACAACTCTTTCCAAGCTGCTTAACCTTACCGGCTCTCATTTTCATCTGTGCCATGATAGTAATGATAATATCATCTTCACTAGCTAGTTGTGGGCCTTATGTGAATATATTTTTATGGTGTATGGTACATGGCTAGTACTCAATAAATGGTGCACATTAAAAATCAAACCTAGAGCTAGCAGCATGACTCAAGTGGTAGTGCTCCTGCATAGCAATCACAAAAAAATAAAATCTAAACACCACTCATGGGTGGAAGGCTTTAGCTGCTTTACCAAAAAATACAAACACTGTTGGATTGGAGCCTTTAACGTTTATTTCTGCTTGTCCTATTGCCATGTCACTATGTATCCTGTTGTCCTCAGGAATGACCTTAACTCCATTATTCAGAAGCATTCTAGATTTCTCTTCCATCATTTTAACCTTTCTTGGTCTCAGTTTAATGATGAACTGGAAAGACCCGGAATACCCTTACTTCCTAAGGAGAACAGCGAAAAGACCTAACAGCAGATAGATTTAATGCAACCCTCTTCTCCATTTCTTCCTCCAAAACAAAAGATGATGATTTTTCATGAACTGTTCTTATTTCCTATAATTCTATGAACAAAAATTCCATATCTTAATTAATTACTAAATCAACATATCAACAAATCTAAAATTACATATTGTAAATAGATTTGAACTGAACATACATTTTAGCATTTCATGTATTCTGTGCATAGAGTGATGTAGATATTGCATTTCCAAATATAATCACTAGTAATCTGTACTTAGATATTAGTAAGATTTTTTCAATTAACTTAAAAACATTTTTGACCATAACATTTCTTCTTTTCTATCTCTTTGATCTGCCATTGATTTTTAAGAATAGATTTGGCAGAGATAAGCCTTCAAGGAGACTACAAAACTCTGAGGGGCCACCATTTTGCATTGAATAGAGCCATTTCTTTACTTGGGACATTCATATGATTACAGGATCAAATCAGAGAGTTGCTGAGTATTTTAAGTTAAAACATTATCATTGTAGAAAGTTGCATATACACATGATAATGAAATATCTCCGGAAAATATCTTAAAAGTGAGAGTTCAGATAAGTCATTTCTAAAGTTTTAGTGATTTCCAGAGTGTTAAAAGAAACCAAAACTTAATGAGAAATCCGTAGCTGCTCACGTTAATGGCTCAAAGACAATGTGATATCTTGTTTAATTATCTCAGCAGCCTTTGAAGGCAGTATTTTATTTCACATATATACAATTTAGTATTCTGTAAATATGGTAACGGGGGCACCAAAGGGTAAGTAGTTTTCCAGAGGCCATTTATCTATCAAGAAGCAGAATTTTGAGCCCTACATTTGTTGTCTTCATGGCAGATGGAAAGAAATGCTGTCCCAGATTTTTTGCTACATTTCTACCAACCTTCATAAAGTAGGAGAACAGTTTAGCTGTCAAAGGGACAGTTATCTTGGCTTGGGTCTGCAATGATCCAATTATGGCAAGACAATATGCCTCTTTTCTGCTGCTGTGCAAGAGTCACTTGTACATTAATATATGCACCTACCTTACCAGAAAATGGTAGTATTGATCCAGAAAGGCCTTCAGCTCCTTCACAAAGACTCAGCTTTGTGTCTGCCAGAAAATCAGTTCCTTCCCTCCCTTCTTTTGGTGGTATCTATGCCATTGTGGCTCCAAGTCTCTGGTGTGCAGTTGGGAAGATCATAATCCCCTGGGAGGAGAGTTTTCGTTTCTCTGGACAACCTGTGGTTAAAGGGCCAGCAGCTTATAAGACACAGCTGTGAGAAGAGAAAGGAAATACAGAAGCCACCTCTCATGGTTCAGTGCCAAACAAAGGCTAAGCCTCAGCACATTAGCAGATTACTCTCATTCTTGGAGCTGATGATATTGAGATCCATACTGCTCAAGTGGACTGTTCCAGTGCTCTTGACAGGATTAACAAGTAGCCCAGGACATTGGCTCAATTACTGTGCTCCAAGCCTACCAAAGTAGTATAGCAAAAGGAATCACATCTGAACCCTCGACAAATAGATTTAGAAGAACCGATGAGAAGTCTTTCAAACTTCTGGCTTTTATTGAGTGTCAGTATGTGTCAGGAAATGTAAAAAAAATTTTGTCCCAATGTTATTTCATTTGGAAATCATCTTGAAACAATGTTACTGACTGATGTTTGGACAACTTTCACTTTACTTATTTTATTTTCTAAAAATATACATATGTACATGTTCTCTGTCATGAGCATACCTTACAACATTTTTATAATAAAAATTTATAAATTATTCCTAGTGAGCTTGAATATACAGTTATATCCTCAAATCTGTAAAAAATGCAATTTTATTTCTCCATAACAATACCATTACTTTCATTCTTGAATCTCCATTTTGCTCCATAACCAAACACTGATGTAGTTACTGCTAGGGAGACTCTATCACATTAGCATTTGAATTTGACCAATTCAGAGTTTGAACTCAGTCAACATTTTGGCCTGCTCCTTCCCATCTCCTTGTGTCCTGGGATCAGGAAACAGTCTGGTCTGCACTTATTAACATCTGTTCATGGTGGCTTTTGCTGAGATGCACTGCCCTTGCTGATCTTTGATCCTTGCATCTACCTTCTGCTTCTACAGTCAGGCATCTCCATAATGATCTGTTCTGTAACCACATAAAATGGCCCTCCTTATAGTCTTTTTAAATTTTTAATTTCCTTATTTCCTCCCTCCCTCCATCCCTTCTTTCATCCCTCTCTCCCTCCCTTCCTTTTTTCTTTCCTTCCTCCCTCTCTCTCCCTCTCCTTCTCTCTCTCTCTTCAGCATTGGGAATTGAGCTCAGGGCTATGTGCTTGATAGACAAATGCTCTATCACTTGAGCCATGCCCCCAGCCATCCTCATACTCTGTACTGCAAGGTAGCCTCTGTTCCCCAGCCCTCTCTCAGCCACTTCTGAGCTCCTCCGGGGACATTTTGAGATGCTTTCCTGAGTCATGTCAGCATGCCAGGAGTGTCTTAGATCTTCTCTTCCACACCATCATGCAGTGACCTAATGTTGTAAGTTCTGAGTATCCAGAAACTTTAGCTTGCTATTTATAGCCAAGCTTCTAGAAACTCTCCTCACATTCCCCTCCCCAACAAAACTCACATGTTTATAAAAAGCCTGGGTCTTCAACTGATAACCTTATTTTAAAGACTATTGAGGCCGATAAGTGTTCCAGGAATACATGTTGTAACTGCAAACAGACTCAATCACTATCTCCAAATATCACCCTACCCAGTCTTTAACAAGTTTCTGAGGAAAAATAATGAGTACATTATAATATAAATAAATGGTTCCAATAATTTTTGTAGTAGCTCCTGAAGGAAGTAGAGCTTAAGTTTTACTTCTTGTGTGGGTCTCCTTAGTGACCTGCTTCTGAAAAGTGGAGTTTAGAAGGGTCAGGGAGAAAGTAGCTTTACAGGGGAAACTTGAAACACACTCCTTCAAGCTGGAGATCAAGGTGTTAGTACCATCTATGAAAAGTTATATACCCTTGAAATAATGAGATGAGAATACCACTACACCTCTGGAAAGAAAAACATAGAGGTTTTTCTGTGAAAAACCATTGACTTCATTCTAATAAAGAGAAAAACATCAGACAAACTCAGATTGTGAGACATTCTATAAAATACCCAGCCTGCACTTCCCAAAACAGTCAATATCATCAAAAACAAAAGAAGAGTTTACTGAATGTAATGTGGTCTCCTGGATGAGGTCTTGGAACAGAAAAATGATGTTAGGGAAAAAACAGTACAATCTGAGCAAAGTATGGAATTTATTTAATAATAATGCACTAGCTGGGTATGGTGGTACACATCTGTAACTCTAGCAGCTGAGGCAAGAGAATCATGAGTTCAAGGCCAGCCTGGGCTACATAGTGTCACACTGTCTCAAAAAAAGTTCTAATGTTGGCATCATAGTTGTGACAAATGGTAATGTAAGACATTAATAATGGGATCTGGGTAAAGGGCATAAGGATACTCTTTGTATTGCACTTGCAAATTTTCTATAAATCTAAAAAAAAATTACTCCTAAAATTATAATCAAGAAAATAGTATAAAGAATGGATTAAGCTGGGCACCCAGTGACTCACACTTGTAATTCTAGCTACCCAGGAGGCAGAAATCAGAAGGATCGTGGTTTAAGACCAGCCTGGGCAAATAGTTTGTGAAGGTTTGAAGAACCCTTCACAAAAATTGGGCTGGCAGAGTGGCTCAAGGTGAAGGCCTTGAGTTCAAGCCCCAGTACTGCAAAAAAAAAAAAAAAAAAAAAGGATTAGATCTTTCTTAAAATTTTTTTTTAGTTTTGAATTAGTATATATTAATAATATGAGGGGGTTTCATTGTGATAATTCCATATAGTACACTTTGAACAAGTTTCACCCCCTCCATTATATTTGCATTCTTCCCTTTCCCCACTTTCACAATGTTTGGTGAATTTCATTATGGTTTTTTCTTATGTATAAATGTATCATACTTTAATATTCTTCACCCCTCTGTGACCTTTCCTTTTTACCTCCCCAGACAGTCCCATGTTTATATTCATGTTCCATTGTTATTGTTATCATCATTATCATTTTAGCTTTTGGTTCCACGAATGAGCAAGAACAAGCAATCGTTGGCTTTTTTAGCATGGTTTATCTTGCTTAACATCTATTTTCATCCATTTTCCTGTAAATGACATAATTTCACTTTTCTTTATGGCTGAGTAATATTCCATGGTATATATCTATCTAATATTTTCTTTATCCATTCATTGGTTGTTGGGCTCCTTGATTGATCCACAGTTTGGCTATTGTGAACAAAGCTGCAATAAACATGGATATGCAGGAATCTTTCTTGTATGTTGATTTACACTCCTTTTGATATATGGCCAAGTGTGGTATGGCAGGATCACAAAGTAGGTTAATTTTTAGTTTTTTGAAGAAACTTCACACTGATTTTTCATGGTGGTTGCCCTAGTTTACATTCCCACCAGCAGTGTATGAGGGTTCCTTTTTCCCTACTTCATAATTATTTGTTTTCTTGATTATTGCCAATCTGACTGGGGTAAGATGGAATCTTAGTGTAGTTTTGATACCACTTATCAGCCATTTGTGTTTCTTCTTCTGAGAAATGTCTGTTCAACTTCTTTGTCCATTTATTAATTAGATTAGTTGTTCTTTTTGCTGTTTACTGTTTTGAGCTCTTTGTATATTCTGAATGGTAATATTTTGAATTGTGAAGATTTTCTCTCATTCTGTGAGTTATCTCTTGGTTCTGTTGATTATTTCTTTTGATGTGCAGAAACTTTTCAATTTGATGAAGTCTCATTTTTTTTTTTTTTTTTGAGATGGATCTATGAAAATTGTTTTATTGATTTAATTCAATAAAACCCGATAGACTTTTAATAGCTAAAGTAGATAATAAGACTATTGACGGTTGGAGATCTGTGGAGGAAGACAGGGACCCTCCAGCTTTGATAGTGGTGGAAGGAGTGCTGGTAAAGTTAGTCTCAAAATTATGTGCAACTGGGCCAGGTATGGTGGCAAGTGCCTGTGGTCCCAGCTACTCGGGAGGCGGAGATAGGAGAATCAAGGCTCTAAGCTGACCCAGCAAAAGTGCTGGGGCATAGCTCAAGTGGTAGAACTGCTGCCTAGCAAGTGCAAGGCCCTGAGTTCAAGCGATGGCCCAGAACCATCAGAATTTCAAGAAGCTGTACAATTTTGAGAATAACTTAAAAATGCAAAGTCTTCGTCCTTGTAGGAACTTCAAAGCTAACTGTTGAGACAACTGAAAAAACACTGATTCATCTTGAACCACCATTTGCAGTATGTCAGTCAGATAGGCTTTTTTTTTTTTTTTTTACAGTGAAAGCAAGACTTCATGTCGACCTTGCAAGATTGGGTGCCTGGTGAGCAGAAATGCAGGCAGTGGTTACAACAAGTATTCTATTGTCTAGTGAGCAAGTCCCTCCAGATGGACTTTCCTAGACATACCTGCTGCAGGTGAAACACAGCTGGGATACTGGAGTAGAAAATTCCTCCAAATACCCCACAAATCAGCTCCCACTTGTATCCAATCCAATCAGTTACTGGGTCAAGAATTTTAAGTAAACAATGGTATTATTTACAACATACTTGATGTTTTCAGATTTGTCATCAAATAACTAAGCAGACATAGTGAGGAAGAAGTATATTTCACAGTCATTATAAAAGTACATATATTTAATAATGGTGACATAAATATCATCCTTACTTATGACCAAATCATACAACTAAAACGGACTTTTCCTCCTGAACTTCACACGATGACAGTTTGGTCATTTCTGTCGGTAGCTACAGGCTGGCTGAAATCACAGGCACAGACTGATGGACAGTCATGGGTCAAACAAACAACACACTTTGTACTTATCAAAGGGATAATCAAGTTTTCCATATAAATATAATAAAATAATAAAGACTTTAACATTTCTTTCTTTCACTTGATTTTATAGATTTGTCTGCCAGGTGCTCACACACACCAAAAACACAGCTTCTTCCCTTACCCCACTCCCCTGTGCCTCTCACTGGGTTCACAATACACCTGAGTTCAGATTCCAAGTTATCCATGGCAACACAGTCAGCTAGTGGTACAAAATGTGCAGCTGTTCTTGAGTGTACAAAGAACAGGAAACACGCTCTCCATGAGCCAACAGCAACACAAAACTACACAGATTTGTGAGGAAAGTAAGATGCAAGAAAAAGACATAGGGAGTACCAAAAGGTCACATGGCACAGGTACACATCCTGCTAACTAGCAGAGTGAGCCAGCTGCAGGTGGAAACCATCTTTAAAAAAAGATTCTTCACCCATCAAAAAATCAAAACATGCCATGTCATCTGGAGAGATGATTCTTTTCTTCTCTCTGCTGAAAAAGCTGTTGTCAATGGTAAATTCTGGAACACAGACCAAAGCCACACAAAGCCACACCAGCAGCTGGGAGATTGAGTTTCTCCTGCTGTGCTGTAGGGCTGGGGGGATTCCCTCCAGAGGGTTTAAACAGCCCAGGTCATGCCAAGGTCTTAATGGCTTCCAGGGTCAGCCAAAGAGCTGTTCTCTCCTTGCTCAGTTAGAGCTGTGAGAGACCAAAGGACGTCTCTACTAATGAGACATGGTAAAAACCCACCTGACTGCTCTCTCGTGAAGGGCTAGCTACTGGAAGAAATGAGGCTGGCTTTACAATTTTGAGGGACATGCCCACTTTGGAATCAACAGACTAAGATAACTACTCTGGGGTGGCCAGAGTGGTGGTCTCAGGTCACATCCACATTAGGCCAATGTTGAAGATTCCAGACTGTTCTGGAAACTGTCTCCTAAACTAACTACTATCCAACCTGTGCCAATTCTTGTCCTTCTTACAATTCTGCTCATGACGAAGTATCCCCTGCCAGGTGCCAGGGGTCAGGCCCCACATGGAGGCAATCCCCAACAGGTTCCAACTGCACACAGTCAGACAACACTGAGGTCCACAAAACGCACACGTAGGGACGTCACAGTCACAAAACCAGAGACACATCTTTGGTTCACTCCTTGGCAAAAGGTATGGAAACACAACATGGACTGAAAGCCTGTTTGGGGTACACTGCTTTCCTGGAGGAAGACGCTGTGCTGTTCTTGAACCCGTTCCCCACCAGGCAAGCCTGATCACAGCCCACTGCAAACATGCACTTGTCTCTGGGCAGCTGGAAAATGGCGTTATACACAGATGTCATCTTCCTGCCATCCAAATTCTGCCGTGACCATTCTTTCTTTCTTTCTACAGAATCAACTGCAACCATGTTTTACACCTCCCAGAAGGATCAAGGCTCTGTTGATACAGTGATGTAAACATAGGGTGGCAGGGATCCTGGCCCTCCCACAGGCCACTGTGGTCCAAGGCCATTAAAAACACTACTTGAGCCAGTTTTTTGGCCATTCATGTTATATCCTCTTGTGAAAACATGAATGTGGTGAACTGCTTCTCATTTCCCCATTTTAATGACATCACAGAAAGTAAACAATCTCTTTGGACGAGATTATTCAACCATCAGCAAATTTCAACCAAAAATACATTGGCCAAAACCTGGCCTGGAATGAGTATTTCCTACAGTCTTTTCTTTCATGGGGGTCCTCACTGTTTGGTTCCATCTTTGTCCAAGGTTCTGCTCTGTCTTCCTCTGGGGTCCCTGGGGCTCAGCACTGTGGGTCACTGCTCCTGCCTGGCTGCAGGGATTCAGTTAGGAAAAAAAGGGCCACTTCCTTCCTCAGAAGAAACCCTGGCCCAGATGAATGACACTGTGGTACTGTTAGCCCCTGTGACCAACTGCAGAACAGAACAATCCACAGAGAGGCACACACGTGCACAGAGTAAAGAAAGACCTGGTAACAGTCTGTAAATCTGAGTGGTCCAGAAGGCAGGGGGACAAGGGAAGGAGCAGGATGAGAGTAAGAGTAATTCTTTCTCTTATTTCCTGAGCAGTTGGAGTCCCATTCAGAAAACAATTACATATGCCTCTGTCTTCCTAAAATCTATTTTTTCCTGTAGTAGTATCAAAGTTTCAGGTCTTACATTAAGATCTTTGATCCATTTGGAGTTGATTTTTGGACAGAGTGAGAGATAAAGGTCTAGTTTTAGTCTTATGTATGTAGATAGTCAGTTTTCCCAGCACCAAGAATAGATTAGATCTTTTTTTTTTGAAAAAACTTTACACTGTACAAAAATCAGTGTGGAAGAGGAAGTGATGGTGTTTTTGTCCAATCTGATTACAAGGTTTGAGAAACTGTGCAGTGCCCAACAGGTAGACACATCCCACAAGTAAGTAATTGTGGTTACTGAGGAGTGAAATAGAATATTTTCCTTAAAAAAGGCTTTGAAGATACAGATAAGTAAAAAAATATAGAGAGAAGAAAAGCAAGGGAGAAAACAGTGGGAAATAATTCAACAAAATACGTGTTACAAAGACTTATCCATTTGCAGAAGTGTGCCAGAAGTTTGGCTGGAACCTTCTCCAATCCCTATGAGAGAAAGATACTTGGGGTCAGATACATGTAGCATCCATAAGACAAATTCAGACCTTTCCCTTGAAAAGTACCATCTTTCCCTAATATTGAGATTAAAGTTTTTCTCCTGCATCTTATTGTTTTTTTCTTCTGAATATCATTTTATTCCTGCATCTTATTGTAAGCGCCATCTGACTGTCATTCCTACATTAAATTCAGCAATCAATTTCTTTTTGGTGTGTTTCTATACCCAAGCCAGAAACATTTTAGTAACATACATTCCAATAAAAGCAAATTCTATGAAGGTCAGGAGCAGAGAAGTAGCTGAAACACAGCTATTCAGTCCAGATGCTCTGCTGAGGAGGAGGGGACTGGATTGATAACCTCTTTAGAACATCAAGATAAATCCGAAAAAGACCATGTACACCACATACAGCAATTATTTGCCAGGCGAGCAAATATTTGCTGACAACTACAGTATTTCATGCATACACAAGGAACTGTGGCATCACATATGAATAAGATATGACATCTGCTCTGGAGAGTGTTAAATTCTGGTTGGAGAAGATTTGTAAGGAAATTAGTGCACATGTAATATGACAAACATGTGAAAGAATAGTTGATCATATATCCCAGTGGTTGGGGGATCTAGGAAATATTTTACAAAGAAGAGCATTGAGTATGGTTACTTAGATGATGATGTGGAAGTGGTATAGGATATGAAGATCCCAGGAGAGACAGGAGTAGAGACTTGATTCAAAGGTAAAATGGAAAGATTGGTTGGCTACCGAGTCCTGTTTCTGTCCCACATGAAACTGGAGGACTAATATCAAATTAGTTATAACATAACACCTTTTGTTTATTATACATAGCACATACAGTCAAATCAATTCTTATCAACATGGATATCATCTTCCAACAGAAGTTTTAAGTGACAGAATCCCAATCTACACAGCTTGGAGGACAAAAGGACTTATTGGCTTGTAGATTTATGAATATATTGATTAATCAGATCATAGAAAGATCAAGGCACAGCTGGATCTTGAGAAATTCAGGGGCTCAAGCATCATCTAGAGTCATTTTGAGTCTCAGTTTCTTCAAGGGCTAATTTAATTTTCTTTCCTTTTAGGTTGGCTTTCTCTACGTTGTGGAAAAATGAGACCTTGTCACAATTCTTATATTTTTCATCTTAAGATCCCTACACTGAGGAGGTTAACTATTGAGTCTATAGTTTGAAAAATTCTGAAAAAGAGTTTAAAATTCTTTGTATTCATTTATTCTCATGTGCATACATTGTTTGAGCCACTTATCCCCCCCTGCCCTCCCTGCCCCACTCCTCTTCTTCCAGGCAGGCAGAACCTGTTCTGCCCTTGTCTCTAATTTTGTTGAAGAGAAGCAAACACTTTCATGTTTTGGGTTTCCTACCTGTCCCATACCTCCTGTATGTGCTCTCCCCTTTTCATATGACCCAAGTCCAACAACATTGCTGTATTTGCCCTAGATCTAAATTCTGGATATGAGGGAGAACATATGATTTTTGGTCTTCTGAGCCTGGCTAACCTCGCTCAGAATGATGTTCTCCAGTTCCATCCATTTACTTGAGAATGATAAGATTTCATTCTTCTTCATGGCTGAGTAAAACTCCATTGTGTTTAAGTACCACATTTTCTTAATCCATTCATCTGTAGTGGGGCATCTTGGCTGTTTCCACAACTTGGTTATTGTGAATACTGCTGCAATAAACATGGTTGTGCAGGTGCCTCTGGAGTAACCTGAGTTGCATTCCTTTGGGTATATCCCCAGGAGTAGGATTGATGGATCATATGGCAGATTTATGTTTAGATTTTTAAGAAGCCTCCATGTTTTTTTCTAGAGTGGTTGGACTAGTTTGCATTCCTGCCAGCAGTGTATGAGGGTTCCTTTTTCCCCACATCCTTGCCAACACCTGTTGGTGGTGTGAAAAAGAGTTTTGAATTGGATTAAGTTCAACCCCTAGGACCAGTCAACAGAATGGAGGATAGAGTCAATAAAAGATGGGGCTTGGATCAAGAAGTAGTATAGAAGCTAAGATGATGGTTGTATATTTGTGAACACAGGCTTTTCCAAGAAGTTGGTTGCTGGGTAGACAACCTAGGTGTCTTCCTCATGTAGTAAATGCTGGTTGTATACCAACTTTCAAGTCCAGAAGCTAGGGATATGAGACAGTGCTCAATTTCCTCTTTCAGGGATATCCTGAAAAAATTGCTAATTCCCAGACAACTTGCTCCTAAATTCAACTTCTTATATATTTTCTCTCCTCAGGGCTTTCTTACAGTATTTGGGGTTGAGGTTGCCCAACCACAGTCACTTGGGATTCATTTGGCTTCTTGTGAATTTCTCAAGTCTTTGAATGATCCATCTGGATTGTGAGAACTAGATTCTCCCTCCTAAAAAGCACAGTATATATATTCTATGTTTTCTTGATTATACAGGTGCCCTGTGGGAATCTCTTCTTCATCTAAGAAGACAACATAATAAGTCACCACTGGATTGCCATCAACCTTTACTGCTTCTTTTGGAAGGACCAATATTTCTTACAGGGACCACAAGCACTAGGGACCTTATTATTCAGGAGACCCCAGGGAGAATGTGGACATGCAGCTTGGATCATTAGCTGGGCCTTTAGAGAGCATACTCCCTCTCTGGTAAGAGTAGACCTACAGTAATGATAACCCAGCATAGGGTTTTCAGGGGAAGGTTGAAAATCATTTCAGAATAGAGAATTTACACTTAACCCCTTAGGTAAGTAAGTTTCTTGGCCAGAGACAGAATGCTGAATTATTCCTCAGGATTTTATAATCACATCAACTCAGAAGCTAGGTGTCTACAAATCCTCAGAGAGATGTTTCACTTGGAAAGTGTCCACGTAGTAATTGTAGCTATCCTTTACATGCATACAGTACTTGGAAATCTCCCGTGCTCCCTTCTGCTATTATTTCACCCGATCCTTACAAAAATCCTGTGAAGCAGGCTCTAGTAGTACTGTTATTTTATAAATAAGGAAGCAGATTCTGAGACCTTAAGTAAATTGCCTAGAACAAGTTTTATTTTAATACTTAATGTGTTTTCATATCGTCATTAATTTTTAGCATTATGAATTGGTGCTCAAGCAACTTGTAATGTTGACTAATGAATTTTTAAAGTATGATTATAAGTTCATAAATATGTATTTATATGTAGTATGTAGAAAGTAAATTCTATATTCAGTATTTGTGTTTACACACATATATTATTTCAATGCAGTGCAGTTATTTTTTTAAAGTGCTCAGCTTGTTCAAAAGTGAATCCTGGAAGCCCCTTCAGGATAGCTTCTTTGTCCTTTTGATGTGACTACAAATGGCCTTTGAAAGTTTTCTTATTTTCTGATTCATCTAGGTTCCTAGGTTCATCTTTTTTATTATTTATTTTTTTATTAGCATATTATTGTTGTACTGGGGGTACATTGTGACATTTGCAAAAGTTCTTACAATATATCATAGTTGAATTCACCCCTTCCATCATTCTCCTCCTAGGTTCATCTTATATGTTTTCTGTCCCAGTTTTCAAATTAATCATGTCTCCAATGAGTTGGACTTTTTTAGTGATAAACAATATTTGATAATCAGTTAAAGTGATGATTAAGTAGATAAGTCCAGTACTTTACTAATAAAAGAATGACTCACCAGAACTGGATGTGGTGGTGCATGCCTGTAATCCCAGCTCTTGAGAGGCTGAGGCAAGGGGATTACATGTTTAAGACCACTCTATATAGCCTGGGATACATAACAAGACCCTGTCTCAAAAAAAATGTCTAATCATGTTTGACCTTATAGTGTTAGAATAGTAACTGTCAGTTTAGCTCCTAGAGCTATAAAGGAGCTCTGAGGCAGGAAAGTGGTTGAATGTGTTCCCAGAACCAGAGATGTTCCAGGGAGGAGGTCTCCAAAAGGGAGGAAGATTCCACCTGGTCCTTGGTTACCAAGTTCATGATATTATTATAAAAAATAATTTTAGGACACATCAAGTAGAGACCAAGAAAGTCTATTAGTAAATCAAAGCAAAGGAAAGATAGAAAGATAGCACACAACCCAGACATGGGTGTGGGTACATCCGGCAACAGGTGCAATGAGTAATCTAATATCAAGGGTATTCATGATGAAAAAGTAGGTTGGAGGTTTGACCTATATTTACTTTGGAATGAGTGCTTCCTTTTGTTCTGGACACCTGGTATATTGCATCATTTTTGCTGTCAAGCTGTCTTATCCACTGGACCAAGAGATTTTCAATGTTGGCCTGTTTACTAAATTTTGGGACATAATGACATGGGTGTTTTGGCATCTCTTTATTTTATTTATTCAGTTTTTTGCAATTAAAAATTTTTTTTATTTTATTGTTTTACATTTACTCACATGTGTATACATTGTTTGGGCTACCTCCCCCCCTTATTCCTCCCTTGCTTCCAGGCAGAACCTGTTCCACCCTCTTGTTCTCTGAGAGTTTGTTGAAGAGAAAACATAAGACATAATAAGAAAGTCATAGTGTTTTTGCTAGTTTGAGATAAAGAGATACAGAGAGATTCCTAGCATTGCTTCCATGCATATGTATATTACAGCCCACATTGTTTCATCTCTACCAGACCTCTTCACTCCTGGTCTCCTTCCCATAGTGGCCTCTGCCAATTTAAGATTACTATATTTGCTCTTCTTTAAACAAAAGATGGGTCTTGTCAGGTGTCTTTATGATAAATAGATAAGTATTTCCTTGGTAAAAACTTTTTGTACCCAGAGGTGTAATTCTCCCAGGTGCCTTTTCCAGTATAAGTGTCTTTCTCTAAGATGTCTTTGCTTCTTCCCAGAGCATTCTAATAATTTTGGCAAGCAAGTCAGAGGTTGAGAGCTGCTGTTTCCCTCGACCCCATTTTTCTTTTTACTAAATATTGCAGCTTGTTGAGGGTATGTAAGGCTTAAAGCAAAGAAAATAGTGCCTGTGTGCTTTTAATTAAGTCATTCATTAATCCAGTGTTTATCTCTGAATTCTTGGCTGCTGTTTTGCATGTGTCATTTTCCCTGATTTATCCTGCCTCAAATAGACCTGCCGGCTTGTATTAATCTGTATTACATGTCTGTATCAATCTATATTTGATTGAAGCCTATGATTATTTACTAATTAACATACTTTGTACCAGACTCTGAGCAGAGTTCTAGAGTTAAATAAGGTACAGTTACACAGCAGCTCAGAGTTATTGGAATAAAAGGCAATGGGACAGGGCTGCCACTTCCTGTCTTTGTTCCCTTTGGAGCAGTAGTTGCCTATAAGTTGTAGTATTTTCTATGCAGACAGAACAGCTAGAATCAAAGATGGTATTACTATTGATTTTAAGCTGTATTTCTTGACTCTTCCTTCTGAACTGAGTGGATAATTGCTCTAAGTGAGACTGCTCCTAAACAGTACTATTGTGAGGGGAACAAATAACAGAAGTAACTTTGGGAATGTGAGGGAAGCAAGTAACAGGAGTGACTTTATCTTGGATAAGGGAGACAGGAAGGCCAAAAGGTAGCTATAAAATATAAATGATGGGCCTCAAGGCCAGGAAGAGCTGACCAGACCCTCCTGAAATGTCTAGTTCAATAAGGATGGGGGTGACTAGGTGGTCTGGTTCAGTGAGAAGTCAACTAGATGACATCCAATTACAAACACAGTTTCAAAGTTGAGTAGGTAGACCCATGGCAGGCAGAGCCCTATATCACTCCTAGACTCCATCTGTACTACAGCTTTAACTTGGAGCTTTTGCTATCCTTTCAATAAACCTTACTCTTAATTCCAGATCCAGAGTATTCAATTATTGACTTCGCTCAGACATGAATTTGGGATCAACAATCTAATCATTCTTATATTTTCAGGGATTTCTAAGGGGAGGGAGGGACCCTTAGGTCCCAGATTAATTTGTCAAAACACCAAGGACGCTTGTTCCTCTAGGCCAGTGGTTAGGTCCCCAGGACAGCTAGGAGAAGAAAGAGCTGTTGTTTCCTATGAATGGAAATAAAAACCTAGTGTTTAAGAATTAAAAGCAAATTAATGGATTTGTACTTCAGGGCCCCAGGTGGTGCAGGTAGGATTACCACATATGCTGCTCCAGGCTTTCTCCTAAATGTCATTAATAGGAAGTCTGCAGGCTTGTCATATTTCTTATTTATTCAGCTGGATGCTCAGGTCATGAGAAATAGGCAGTCTCTATTGGAGCAATAATTATTTTTAGAGCCATGTCATTACCTTTCCTCACTCCACTGGAATATAAAGTACATGAAAGAAGGGATTTTTATTTGTTTTGTTTGGTATTCTTTCATTAGCACCTGTATGGTCAATATCTGGACAAGGTAGCTTTCTCAAATAATATTTGTTAATTGAGTTAATGTATTGCACCATTGATCTGTGTAGGCTGCTCTTTGGAGACTTTGTTTTGCTCTTGCTTGGCTCACATATGGGAAGTATTTGTATCCTATGTATTAGTCAGGATAAACTACGCCATGATGAAAAATAAACAATCCCCCAAATAACAGTGATCCAAAAAAACAGCAAAGGATTGCTAATTTCTTGCTCTCACTACTTGTCTAGCATAGGTCAGCTGAGAGGTTTTCTGGGACCTAGAGGGTGGAATGACTGTTATTTGAAGGACTGCCAGTAAGTGATGAAGAGAGCAATTATATATGTATCCTAGCCTGGAAATGATGTACATTATTCCAGCTTGTTACCAGAAAGTCTAGTGCTGGTGGATACCTTGGTTCTTGTGTTGGGTGAGAAAATTCAGGCAAGACATGAAGTAGTGAAAATGATAGTAAAGTTCATTAGGAAAGGAGTATAACTTAGTAGACTGAAAGCAGGTTGTCTCTAGAGTGAGAACGACAGTATCAGCATTTAGAGCAGGAATATTTATTGAGGACTTCTCAGCCCCCTTCCAGTCCATTTTCTGCCTCCCCCTCCGGGGCTCCTGGACCTGGGTCTTGTCTTGCTAAATTAAAAAGTTACCTGTATGAAACTCCCAGCCCCAGGCTTAGCAGATGTTTAGAGTATGGCTTACTTGAGTAAAGAATGAATTAAGCTTTAGGTGAGCGGCTGGCTTCAAAGCATCCTCTGCTATCCTCTGTCTTAGATGGGCTACTCTGATCTTAACAGAGACTGGTCACCTGTGGATTTGGGAAATTTAATTATAAATTATTTTCTTCCTCTTGTGGCTGCCACTCATGTCTAACTGCTACCTAACAAGCTCACATTTCATTGGCCAAAACTTGTCATATTGAGACAGGCTAAAATAAGGAAATATTGGGAGTTTTAAACATATGTGACATAAAATATTGTATTTCAGATTGAACATTTCTCTATCTTTCTGAACCTCCTCCTTAATTGCAAATATGCACAGAGTAAACCACCACCCTAGCCCAGACACAGCACAAACCCCTTCCCATTCACCAATTATTGATGATCAAGAGCCACCTAGGTTTTTCCCCCTCACACAGGTTAGTGTAGTTTTTAAAAGCACCTGGAAACAGAGAGAGGTCTTTATCTGCTGCTGGCTCCCACCCGGCCCATCATGGCCCTTTGTAACTCCTTTTGGTAACATTTAATAAACTTTTATTATCACTTTCACTTCATCTACAGGATGCATTCAGATAGGATATAAGAATCTGGAATTTTCTGTTTACCGATGACTGCAACAATATGGCCTGAGTGCAAATTATAACACTATTTATGGGGTTCATAGCTGGATGATGACTACCAAAGTTGTGGTTTTACCAGAATGTTTTAGATTCATTCTATTTCTGGGAGTTTTTTCGTAACAGAGCCAAAGAGCACATTCCTAAAGGAGCATTAAAAAACTCAGACTGTGGAGCTGAGGGTATAGCTCAGCTGAGTATGTGCTCAGCATTAGACCCTAGATTCGGTCTCCCAGCATCAGAAAAAAAAGTCAGTTGGCTGTATTGTAAATGTTGTGGGGTACGGGGGGAAGCTCCAGGGATACTTGTCTTCCCTGGCTTAGGAATAAGTTCACGTGACACAGATAGTGCACACACAGGTAGATTTATTAGAAAAAGAAAAGGCTACAGCTACAGCAGTGCAGCGAAGCCCAGAAACCAGTGACTTCCTGCTGAGGTGAAGGCTGGGATTTTTTATGGATGCTTTAACTCTGGGTCAGGGTAAGGATTCTTTCCACTGGTCATGGATTTGTGCGCATGGGCTCTCTTCAATGAGCTAGTGAGGGTGGGAAACAACCTTGAGAGCATCCTATCTATCAACCCCATGGCAGATCTATGAGACCATGTATCTCCTCCTGAGGGTGCAGGGCTCATAGTACTCTCCATGGGGGATGGGCTGACTCACTCATCTGTCCTTTAGGTTCCCAGACCCAACAAGTCACCCCTGGGACAATTACTCAACTGCTGTTGGGTAGAGGGGCAATTGCTCATCTAGCTGCTTCTTGCTGACAATGGGGCACTGGGGGCAAGTGGATGTGGTACTTGTCTCAGGGGTTGACCTATGTAGTCTCCAGGGGTCCCTGATAGAATGGGATGGAGGGCTCATTCATAGGCAGAGGTGAATATTCTTTGACTAAGAGCTGGAGTTTGATCCATTGGACCTGTTAAAATATGAATGTGGAGAGAGGATTTATTATACAAGGCCCAAATAGGAGTATTGAAGGAGCATAAAAAGAGGTAGAGGTAGTGCCCAAGGGGAACAGCTCCATATGTTATTCCAGAAGGACCACGAATTGGCTAGCTCTTGTCTCCTTTTTGTAACATGTTCTTTTAACTGTTGGGCCATGTCTCTGACAACCTCAGATTTGTTATTATAAAAGCAACATTCCTCGTTTAGGAAAAGGCATGTTCCACCCTTTTCAGCAGTTAAAAGGTCAAGTGCATGCCTATTTTGGAGCACTAGTGATGCAAGTGAGTCTACCTGGTCCTCTAAACCTTCTATGGACTGTGTGACCTGTTTTATGTCATTATTAAATTCTCAGTATGGACTGATGAGGAGATGCCCCTGATGCCAGTACCTATTCCAGCAGTGATCCCCATAGCTATCAGTAGGGGAATGATTTTGATAGCTCTCTTTGATGGAGTGTAGGCCACCAGAGGAATAGGAAGAGACTGGTTACCAGGGACAATGTTAATTTGAGTGGTTAAGAGAGCCTTAGTACAGATTCTTTTTCAGCTGGGAGGTAAGCAAGTATAGGCAGCAGTTCCACAAGCACAATAAATTCTAGGAAAAAACAAGTACTGAGTGTTGTTCATTGACTGTGTGATATTGCTGCAAAGGCTCTTGGAGACTTCCCCTAGTGGAATTGACCCCTGTGAACTTTGGAGGCACTGGGGAGCAGGATGGGTTAGTTTTATATTGGGAATATTGGGTCTTGCCAGGGGAAGATCTAATTTATTACCTGGTGAGGCATCAAGTGGATCAATGTGGGTAGCCAATACCTATGAGAGGCTTGGAGAGAGACAAAGCCAGCAATCCTCAGCCCAAGTGGGGTTTGTAGAATTTAAAAGATGATGGGTGGAGTTGAGTAACCTGTATAGCTGGGAATCTAGATCCATGAGTGGCTGAGGCTGTGGGTGTCTTATTCTTTTTCTGGGAGTGGGGGTGAGAAGTGAGAGTCTCTCTTGTACATAATTTACATGATCCTTATGTGACATATCAGCCAGTATTTTAGCTTTTGTTTTTATAGCCTCTTTTGTTTTTTTATTTTATTCCTTTGTCCCCTCCTGTGGCCAGCAGACCCATTGGCCTGCTCTGCCAAGGCATTGGGTGAGACCATACATACCGACAAAGTCTGTGCCTAAGGCCTTTCCATACAGTTGGCCATTTCTTAAACAGTGAAAATTGCTGTTGGAACAACCAGGCGCAGCATTGTAGCAACTGCAATCATGGGGGCAGGGAGGGGGATCAGCAGCCAAGGGGCAGACTATAAAAGGGAGGCGACCACAAAAAGCAGGCTACACAGGATGAGATAACCACCACTCAAGGGTATATACACTCAGGGGACCATATCCACGCAGGGGGAGAAGTTGCCTGCAAACCAACACTCAGAATAAAAGGTACCAGAATATAAACAGCCCACAAAAAGGGAAAAAGTGAACACATAAGTTATGTGTTTGAAGTGTTCCTTTTGAAAAGATATTTGAGGTCTTTCACTGGCTCACAGGAGTAGGCTGGTGGAGCAGAATGTGACTCCAGGGTGGGTGCTTCAGGCTCTGGTGTCCAACATTTGGCTCTGGAGATGTGAATCCAGGAGTCTAGCCTGGCAACCTTAATTCCTGTGGGGGTGAAGAGGAAGATAGTCTTGAAGCAGGACCATAAAATAAAGAGGAAGACAGCCTTGAAACAGGGCTGTAAAGCATGCCAGAGATGTAGAGCATGAGGAATTGCCCATTAAAACCATGCAAAAAGTTCAGGACTGAGATAAAGGGCACCATGCAGAGATAAGCACCCATTCCCACCTTCCTTTGTCTCCACTTGTAAATAAACTTTCCAAAGCAGGTCTCCCCTGCTGACCTTATCTAAACAACCTTAGGTCTCTAACTCAACCTTAGGTCTCTAACTCACTGTTAGCCCCAATAACCTGAGCACATATTTGTGACTTGATGCCCTGCACTGCCTTTTAAACATCCTGTGAATCCTTTGTTCAGGGCTCAGACACAGTACACATCTGGGCCCACCAGTGTAAAATAAAATCTGAGTTCTCCACTCCTCCGAGTGTTGCTTGGTTTCTCAGTCTGTCAAAATATTCCCCCAACAGGGGTAGATAACAAGACTGGGTATGGCCCCTCCCAAGGGGATTCAGAGAGACCCCAGGGATCATGGGGAAGTTTGATAAGGACTAGATCTCCAGGATGAAAGGCAGCTGGGGAGAGACCTTGGGGCTCTCTTCCTACTTCAGAGAGGACCTGCTGAAGCTTGGCCAGTTGAGTGATATGAGAGACTAGGTTTGTTACTTTGGGGTCTAAAATGAAATCTTTTTGGAGAAAGGGTCTCCCATATAAGGCTTTAAAGGGAGTAAGGCCCATTTTATTTTATTTTTTTTTTCATTTTTCTTTTATTATTCATATGTGCATACAAGGCTTGGTTCATTTCTCCCCCCTGCCCCCACCCCCCTCCCTTACCACCCACTCCCCCCCCTCAATACCCAGCAGAAACTATTTTGCCCTTATCTCTAATTTTGTTGTAGAGAGAGTATAAGCAATAATAGGAAGGAACAAGGGGTTTTGCTGGTTGAGATAAGGATAGCTATACAGGCCATTGACTCACATTGATTTCCTGTGCGTGGGTGTTACCTTCTAGGTTAATTCTTTTTGATCTAACCTTTTCTCTAGTTCCTGGTCCCCTTTTCCTATTGGCCTCAGTTGCTTTAAGGTATCTGCTTTAGTTTCTCTGCATTAAGGGCAACAAATGCTAGCTAGTTTTTTAGGTGTCTTACCTATCCTCACCCCTCCCTTGTGTGCTCTCGCTTTTATCATGTGCTCATAGTCCAATCCCCTTGTTGTGTTTGCCCTTGATCTAATGTCCACATATGAGGGAGAACATACGATTTTTGGTCTTTTGGGCCAGGCTAACCTCACTCAGAATGATGTTCTCCAATTCCATCCATTTACCAGCGAATGATAACATTTCGTTCTTCTTCATGGCTGCATAAAATTCCATTGTGTATAGATACCACATTTTCTTAATCCATTCGTCAGTGCTGGGGCATCTTGGCTGTTTCCATAACTTGGCTATTGTGAATAGTGCCGCAATAAACATGGATGTGCAGGTGCCTCTGGAGTAACAGTCTTTTGGGTATATCCCCAAGAGTGGTATTGCTGGATCAAATGGTAGATCGATGTCCAGCTTTTTAAGTAGCCTCCAAATTTTTTTCCAGAGTGGTTGTACTAGTTTACATTCCCACCAACAGTGTAAGAGGGTTCCTTTTTCCCCGCATCCTCGCCAACACCTGTTGTTGGTGGTGTTGCTGATGATGGCTATTCTAACAGGGGTGAGGTGGAATCTTAGTGTGGTTTTAATTTGCATTTCCTTTATTGCTAGAGATGGTGAGCATTTTTTCATGTGTTTTCTGGCCATTTGAATTTCTTCTTTTGAGAAAGTTCTGTTTAGTTCACTTGCCCATTTCTTTATTGGTTCATTAGTTTTGGGAGAATTTAGTTTTTTAAGTTCCCTGTATATTCTGGTTATCAGTCCTTTGTCTGATGTATAATTGGCAAATATTTTCTCCCACTCTGTGGGTGTTCTCTTCAGTTTAGAGACCATTTCTTTTGATGAACAGAAGCTTTTTGGTTTTATGAGGTCCCATTTATCTATGCTATCTCTTAGTTGCTGTGCTGCTGGGGTTTCATTGAGAAAGTTCTTACCTATACCTACTAACTCCAGAGTATTTCCTACTCTTTCTTGTATCAACTTAAGAGTTTGGGGTCTGATATTAAGATCCTTGATCCATTTTGAGTTAATCTTGGTATAGGGTGATATACATGGATCTAGTTTCAGTTTTTTGCAGACTGCTAACCAGTTTTCCCAGCAGTTTTTGTTGAAGAGGCTGCTATTTCTCCATCGTATATTTTTAGCTCCTTTGTCAAAGATAAGTTGCTTATAGTTGTGTGGCTTCATACCTGGATCCTCTATTCTGTTCCACTGGTCTTCATGTCTGTTTTTGTGCCAGTACCATGCTGTTTTTATTGTTATTGCTTCGTAATATAGTTTGAAGTCAGGTATTGTGATACCTCCTGCATTGTTCTTTTGACTGAGTATTGCCTTGGCTATTCGTGGCCTCTTGTGTTTCCATATAAATTTCACAGTAGATTTTTCAATCTCTTTAATGAATGTCATTGGAATTTTGATGGGAATTGCATTAAACATGTAGATTACTTTGGGGAGTATCGACATTTTTACTATGTTGATTCTACCAATCCATGAGCATGGGAGATCTCTCCACTTTCTATAGTCTTCCTCAATCTCTTTCTTCAGAAGTGTATAGTTTTCCTTGTAGAGGTCTTTCACATCTTTTGTTAGGTTTACACCTAGGTATTTGATTTTTTTGGAGGCTATTGTAAATGGAATTGTTTTCCTACATTCTTTTTCAGTTTGCTCATTGTTAGTGTATAGAAATGCTAATGATTTTTCTATGTTGATTTTATATCCTGCTACCTTGCTATAGCTATTGATGATGTCTAGAAGCTTCTGAGTAGAGTTTTTTGGGTCTTTAAGGTATAGGATCATGTCATCTGTAAATAGGGATATTTTGACAGTTTCTTTACCTATTTGTGTTCCTTTTATTCCTTCTTCTTGCCTAATTGCTCTGGCTAGGAATTCCAGTACTATGTTGAATAGGAGTGGAGATAGTGGGCATCCTTGTCTGGTTCCTGGTTTTAGAGGGAATGGTTTTAATTTTTCTCCGTTAAGTATAATGCTGGCTGTAGGTTTGTCATATATAGCTTTTATGATGTTGAGGTACTTTCCTTCTATTCCTAGTTTTCTTAGAGCTTTGATCATGAAATGGTGTTGGATCTTATCAAAGGCTTTTTCTGCATCTATTGAGATGATCAAGTGGTTTTTGTCTTTGCTTCTGTTTTGTGCTTTATTACGTTTATTGATTTTCAGACATTGAACCACGCCTGCATCCCTGGGATGAAGCCTACCTGGTCGTGGTGAATAATCTTTTTGATGTGTTGCTGAATTCGATTTGCCATTATTTTGTTGAGGATTTTTGCATCAATGTTCATTAAGGAGATTGGCCTATAGTTCTCCTTTTTGGAGGTGTCTTTGCCTGGTTTTGGGATAAGTGTAATACTGGCTTCATAAAATGTGTTTGGCAGTTTTCCTTCCCTTTCTATTTCATGGAACAGTTTAAGGAGGGTTGGTATCAGTTGTTCTTTAAAGGTCTGATAGAATTCAGCAGAGAATCCATCAGGTCCTGGACTTTTCTTTTTGGGGAGACTCTTGATTGCTGCTTCAATTTCATTTTGTGTTATAGGTCTATTCAGGTGATTAATTTCCTCTTGGTTCAGTTTTGGATGATCATATGTATCTAGAAATCTGTCCATTTCTTTTAGATTTTCAAATTTATTTGAATATAGGTTCTCAAAGTAGTCTCTGATGATTTCCTGGACTTCCATGGTGTTTGTTGTTATCTCCCCTTTTGCATTCCTGATTCTACTAATTTGGGTTTTTTCTCTCCTCATTTTAGTCAGGTTTGCCAGGGGTCTATCGATCTTGTTTATTTTTTCAAAGAACCAACTTTTTGTTTCATTAATTCTTTGTATGGTTTTTTTGGTTTCTATTTCATTGATTTCAGCTCTTATTTTTATTATTTCTCTCCTTCTATTTGTTTTGGGATTTGCTTGTTCTTGTTTTTCTAGGAGTTTGAGATGTATCATTAGGTCATTGATTTGGGATCTTTCAATCTTTTTAATATATGCACTCATGGCTATAAACTTTCCTGTCAAGACTGCCTTAGCTGTGTCCCATAGGTTCCGGTAGGTTGTGTTTTCATTTTCATTGACTTCTAGGAACTTTTTAATTTCCTCTTTTATTGCATCGATGATCCATTCTTCATTAAGTAATGAGTTATTTAGTTTCCAGCTGTTTGCATGTTTTTTGTCTTTACTTTTGTTGTTGAGTTCTACTTTTACTGCATTGTGGTCAGATAGTATGCATGGAATTATTTCTATTTTCTTATATTTGCTGAGGCTTGCTTTGTGCCCTAAGATATGATCTATTTTGGAGAAGGTTCCATGGGCTGCTGAGAAGAATGTATATTGTGTAGAGGTTGGATAAAATGTTCTGTAGACATCTACTAGGTCCACTTGATCTATTGCATATTTTAGATCTTGGATTTCTTTATTGAGTTTTTGTTTGGATGACCTATCTATTGATGATAATGGGGTGTTAAAGTCTCCCACAACCACTGTGTTGGCGTTTATATATGCTTTTAGGTCTTTCAGGGTATGTTTGATGAAATTGGGTGCGTTGACATTGGGTGCATACAGATTGATGATTATTATTTCCTTTTGGTCTATTTCCCCTTTTATTAGTATGGAATGTCCTTCTTTATCTCATTTGATCAATGTAGGTTTGAAGTCTATTTTGTCAGAGATAAGTATTGCTACTCCTGCTTGTTTTCGGGGGCCATTGGCTTGGTAAATCTTCTTCCAGCCTTTCATCCTAAGCATATGCTTATTTCTGTCGGTGAGATGAGTCTCCTGTAAGCAACAAATTGTTGGATCTTCTTTTTTAATCCATTTTGTCAAATGGTGTCTTTTGATGGGTGAATTAAGTCCATTAACATTAAGCGTTAGTACTGATAGGTATGTGGTGATTCCTGCCATTTAGTTATCTTAGTTGTTTGAAGGTTTGATTGTGTGTACCTAACTTGATGTTACTCTCTACTGTCTTGCTTTTGCTTATCCTGTGGTTTGGTGCTGCCTGCCTTTTCATGGTTAAGTTGGGTGTCACTTTCTGTGTGCAGGATCCCTTGCAGAATCTTTTGTAATGGTGGCTTTGTGGTCACATATTGTTTTAGTTTCTGCTTATCATGGAAGACTTTTATTGCTCCATCTATTTTGAATGATAGCTTTGCTGGGTAGAGTATCCTGGGGTTGAAGTTATTTTCATTCAGTGCCCGGAAGATTTCACCCCACGCTCTTCTTGCTTTTAATGTTTCTGTTGAGAAGTCTGCTGTGATTTTGATGGGTTTACCTTTGTATGTTACTTGTTTTTTCTCTCTTACAGCCTTCAATATTCTTTCCTTAGTTTCTGAACTTGTTGTTTTAATGATGATATGTCGTGGAGTAGTTCTATTTTGATCTGGTCTGTTTGGTGTCCTGGAGGCCTCTTGCATTTGTATGGGAATATCTTTCTCTAGATTTGGGAAATTTTCCATTATTATTTTGTTGAATATATTACGCATTCCCTTCGCTTGCACCTCTTCTCCTTCTTTGATGCCCATGATTCTCAAGTTTGGTCTTTTGATGGAGTCAGTGAGTTCTTGCGTTTTCTTTTCACAGGTCTTGAGTTGTTTAATTAATAGTTCTTCAGTTTTTCCTTTAATTACCATTTCATCTTCAAGTTCTGAGATTCTGTCTTCTGTTTGTTCTATTCTGCTGGATTGGCCTTCCGTTTTGTTTTGCAGTTCTGTTTCATTCTTTTTTCTGAGGTTTTCCATATCCTGGCTGTTTTCTTCTTTATTGTTGTCTATTTTTGTCCTGAGTTCATTTATCCATTTATTCATTGTGTTCTCTCTTTCACTTTGGTGTTTATACAGTGCTTCTATGGTTTCCTTTATTTCTTCTTTTGCTTTTTCAAATTCTCTATTTTTATTGTCTTGGAATTTCTTGAGTGTCTCCTGTACATTTTGGTTGACCCTATCCAGTATCATCTCTATAAAATTCTCATTGAGTACTTGTAGTATGTCTTCTTTTAAATTATTCTTGTGGGCTTCATTGGGTCCTTTGGCATAGTTTATCTTCATTTTGTTGGAGTCTGGATCTGAGTTTCTGTTCTCTTCATTCCCCTCTGGTTCCTGTACTAATTTTTTGCTGTGGGGAAACTGGTTTCCTTGTTTTTTCTGTCTTCCTGTCATTGTCCTTGGTGTTGTTACTGTCCCTGTACTGTGTGTAATTATTTTCTCGCTTGTAATAATAACAATGGTAATATTGAGAATGGAAGAGTGAGCTGAGATGGAAAGCAAGAAGTTAAAGAAAAGGGGAAAACAAATATACAGACAAGAGGGAGAAAGCAGAACAAGGTATCAGACAAGAGAGTTTCAAAGGTATAAACAGGGAGTGTTAGTGTACTAATCGACAGTAAGCTGAACAGACAATAGTGAGACAGAGAGAGGATTGAAAATGAAAGATAAAAAAATAAAAAATAAGTATATGAAAGTAATATCTATATATAAAAATGAATTAAAATAAAATGGAAAATAGAAAATAAAAAAAAAAAAACCAAAAAACTTCCAAGTTTATATGCAATGCAATTTCAGTCTTAATAATTTGGATGTCCGTCTCAATCTCCAGTCCTGGAGTTGGTGCCTCAGATGTTGTTCTGTAGTTGTCTCATCAAAGGGGATGCATAAAGTAGAACAAAACTACACTCACACACACACAGAAGAAAAAAAAAAAAAGCCCCTCCAAGTGTGCCAAGTTCAAATGCAATACAGTTTCAGTAAGTTTTTCGGCTTGCAGGTGTAATTCGGTTGTTCTCTCATCAAAGGTAGGGAGAAAAAGAAAAAAAAGCGTCTGGAGGCAGTTCTGAGAGTGGTATCTGCAACTGTGGCTTGCCTGCCTGCTGCTCTCAGCCTGTAGCTGGCGGCATTATTTATGCAGCTCTCTGGGGTCAGCTAGCACTCACCTGGTCCCACAGGCTTTGTTTGCTCAGAGTTCTCCTGTGCAAAGCTACAGGCTTTCCCCTTTCCAAGCACTGGGAAAGGTGACACTGCCCGGCGTTGTCAGGCCTGCGTGTTTATTTACAGTTCATGTGGGAAGTGGGTCTTCCCTCCTCTCACAAGCTTTCCCGCTCCTGGTTGCTGGGCGCGCCCCGCTCCCGCCAGAGGCTCTCCTGCCCGCCCGGCTTGTTTATTTACAGTCCCAGGAAGGATTCCCTTCCCCCAATCTTCAGCGCTCAGGGCGCCCCACCCTCTTTCCAGCGTGTCTTAACTGTTCTTATTGCTTAGTACTCAGTTTCTCTTTTTTATTTCCCGGGTGGAGGTCAGTCTGTCCAGGGGGCTATGCTGCTCTGGCCCAGGCTTGTCTGTGGGGCTACCGTGGTACCGCGAAGCTCACCTGGTCCGCGTCTTCCCAAGCCGTATGGGCACCGGCCACTGGCGGCCCCGGGGGCCCTCCTCGGTTCTCCGTTTAACGTGAAGTGGAGATTCTCTGCGCCGGCTGGAGATGTGGAGGAGTCAAAGTTATGCCTTTTCTTGGTGATTATGCCTGCAAAGTGTGTCTCCAGCGTCTCTCCAAGATTTCACTATAGGAGGGTCGCTTTCTGCTTCCTACCTCTAGCCGCCATCTTGGAATTCTCCAGTAAGGCCCATTTTATTTGGGGTATTTCTAAGTTGGATTAAGGCTAGAGGTAGTAATTTTTGCCAGGGAAGGTAAGTTTCTTGAGCCAACTTATTCAGGTGTCTCTTGAGTAGTCCATTGCCCATTCAACCTTACCCAAAGATTGGGGTCTCTGGGCACAGTGGAGATGGTATTTGATTCCCAAAGCCTGAGGGACTCCCTGAGTGACCTCGGCTCGGAAGGCCAGCCCATTGTCACTTTGAAGAGTCAGGGAGAGTCCAAATCTAGGGAAAATCTCATTAATTAGAAATTTAATTACCTACGGGGTTTTTTCAGAGGAGCAGTAAAGGTATCTACCAGAACAAGGAGCAATCTAGAGACTGGGTGGGCTACTTGGCAGGTGGGTGAAGTCAAGCTGCCAGCTCCCCCCTGGATATTTCCCCTGCCTCTGAGTTCCAGGGACAGGCAGAGCAGTGTTGTGGGGGTTGGGATGCTGACAGATTTCACATCCTCTAATCATGTCCTGGAGAGTATCTCTGAGTTTTAACCCTTTAAATAACCACCCTCCCAAAGAGAGTGTCTTATGGACCCCTAGGTGATAGGTCTGATATAGGGTTTTTAGGGCTTTTTATTGGTCAGTCTGTGGGAGAAATAATTTGCCCTCAGGAGTTATCCACCATCCTTTGTGATCTAAGCCATCTCCTCTCTCTGAAGCCTGTGAATGTTCGGTAGGCGAGTATTGGGCTCGTTCAGAAGGAAGGAGGGATTTTTCCCACAAGAGAGGGGCCTGAACATAAGGCTTCCCAGAAGTCTCCTTTGCTGTCATATCAGCTATCTGGTTTCCTTTAGCAAACTGATCCTCTGACCTCTGATGCCTGGGGCAGATGGATTACTGTTATTTGCTTTGGAAGTAAAACTGCTTTTAAGAGGTTTAAGATTTTCTGGGAATGTTTGATAGGAGATCCTTCAGTAGTTAACAATGCTCGCTCTTTCCAAAGAGCCACATGGGCATGCAGGACCAGGAAAGCATACTTAGAGTCTGTATAGATGTTGGCAGTTTTTTCTCAGATAGTCGTAATGCCTTAGTGAGAGCTATCAGCTCAGTCAATGGGGTACTAGTGGAAGGAGGCAGAGGTTCAGCCCATAGGGTCTCAGAGAGAGAAGCCACAGTTGCCCCTGCTCATTTAGTTCCCTCCCAGATGAGTGAACTTCTGTTCATGAAGAGAGTGAGGTCTGGGTCTGGGAGTGGCTGGTCAAGGAGGTCAGGCCTAACTGAATAACATTTGGCTAGCACCTCCTCACTGGAATGCATGAGTGGGTCCCCCTCAGTGGGGAGGTGTGATGTTGGATTTAAGGCAGAGTGCACCTGAAGGCTCATATCTGGACATTCTAGTAATTGGGCCTGATATTTAAGTAACCTGTTGTCTGATAACCATAGTCCTCCTTTAGCTGTTAGAAGCCCTCCTAGATGATGTGGAGTATATATGGTTAAGGTCTGTGCAAGTATCAGTTTTTGGGCCTCTGGGATCAAGTGGCAAATTGCTGCTAGGGCCCTTAGGCATCCAGGCCATCTTTTAGCCACATTGGCTAATTCTGTGCTCAAATATCCCACTGGTTGTGGAGTGGGCCCTCAAAGCTTGTTTAGTACTCCCAGGGCTTCTCCCATCTTCTCATATATAGACATATATATAGACATATATATATATATAGACATATATATATATATATATGTCTATATATATGTCATATATATGTCTCTCTCTCTATATATATATAGACATATATATAGACATATAGCTGGAAGCAGTTTTGGGTGGACAAGCTCAATTCTGGGGTTGTTTAGAGTGACTGTTTGAGGGCCTGAAATGCTTTGTATTTTCAGGGTCCCATTCCAAAAGGGATTGAGAGTTCCTCTGAGCATCTTTGAGGAGCTGGTATATGGGCCTGTCTGCATATCTGGGGATCGAGATTCTTCAAAATCTTGTAACTCCCAAGAAAGCTCTAAGCTGCCTTATGGTTTGGGGTAGTGGGTAATGGAGGATTGGGTCAATGCACTTGTGATTTAGGGAATGAGTCTGTCCCTTTAAAACCATGCCTAGATAGATGACCTGAGGAAGGTATAATTGGACCTTTTTCTTGGATACTTTGTATCCCTGGGAGGCCAGAAATTTTAAGGGACTCATTCACCCTGGAGATGAGGGTTTCTCTGGCTCTGCACAGAAGTAGGTGATCAACATATTGAAGAAGGGTGACCTCTGGGTAGCACCAATCTAATAAATCTCTGGCTAGGGCCTGTCCAAAAAGATGAGAGCTGTCTCTAAACCCCTGTGGCAAAACTGTCCAAGTTAGTTGTTGTGAGGGGTTAGTGGGGTCTTCAAAGGCAAATAGAGTCTGACTGTCAGGATGTGGAGGAATGCAAAAGAAAGCATCCTTTAAATCTAATACAGAGTAATATTGGACTTTTGAGGGTATTTGAGCCAATAGAGTATAGGGATTGGGACCAATTGGTGGAGGGGAATGACTGCTTCTTTAATAAGCCAGAGATCTTGAACAAGCCTCCATTTATCTGGTCTTTTTCAGACAGCAAGAATAGGAGAATTGTAGGGGCTGGAGCAATTGATTAGTAGCTCTTGTTTTTTTTTTTAAAGGAATTTATGAGAAGTAAGAGGCCCATTGTCCCTCAGGCTTTAGGGGGTACTATTTTTGATATGGATACTGTGAGGGAGCTTTAAGTCTTATTTGAATCAGGTGGGCCATTTTTGCTCACCCTACAGTCATTCCATCAGTCCATACTGTGAGATCTACTTGTTCCTGAAGAAGGGGGCAACAGAGATAGTCTCCTGAGGGAGGGGAGTAGAATGAACCTTTAGTTGAGATAATAAATCCTGTCCCACACCTAAAAAACTAGATAGCATTTGTTGCGCTCAACACAGAGAACTAAAGCAGATACTTTAAAGCAACTGAGGCCAATAGGAGAAGGGGACCAGGAACTAGAGAAAAGGTTAGTTCAAGAAGAATTAACTTAGAAGGTAACACACATGCACAGGAAATCAGTGCAAGTCAACTCCCTGTATAGCTATCCTTATCTCAACTAGCAAAAACCCTTGGTCCTTCCTATTATTGCTTATACTCTCTCTTCAACAAAATTAGAGATAAGGGCAAAATAGTTTCTGCCAGATAGCGAGGAGTAAGGGGGGGAAAGGGAGGGAGTGAGGGGGTTAGAGAGGGGGTAGGGGGAGGGGGGAGAAATGACCCAAACATTGTATGCACATATGAATAAAATAAAAATTAAAAAAAAAAATAAATCCTGTCCCAGCAGGGACACTGGAGTGTCAAGGACTATGAGAAAAGAGTGACAGGAAGTGGAGGTCTCCCCAAGAGCAGGCCAGAGGCCAGGTAAAATAGCACTTTATGGGCTGGCTAGATGTACCCCAAATGATAACCTTGTTATTGGACCAAGGGCCAGGAGAGAATGGTAAGACAGAGAAACAGGCTCCACTGTCTAGGAGGAAGATGACCTTTCACTTCTCTACTATTATGGCTACCCAAGGCTCCTGAACACTGATGTCAAGAAGTGGAGCCTGGATGGGAGGTTCCGGAACCCATCAATCCATAGCAGTTGTCACCCTGCCTTCTGCCTGGAGATGGGGCACTTAGACTTCCAGTGGTTACCTTTGTAGAGGGGGCAAGGTCCTGTTGGGGGCTAGGGATGTCTCCCTGGCTGTCCCCCTTTTGGGCATTTCCTGCAGAAGTGCCCCTCCTGTCCACAATGGTAGCATACTTGGGATGTAGGCCCCTGTTGGGTGGGGTATTTCCTGAGAGCTGCAATTAGGTCATGATGTTCCTTATCCTTTTCTCTCTTTTTAGTGAGGTCCCAGTTATAGTATACAGACATGGCTAGTTGCATTAATTGGTCCAAGGACTTTTCCCCTTTGGTCATAGACTTTTGGAGATTTCTACTAATATCTGGGGCTGACTGAGGACTTCTCCCACTTGTGACTCTGAGTCTACTGTGGTATGCTTTCAGATAGCATCATTAAGATGCTATAGAAAGGTAGGGGAGCTTTCATCAGGACCTTGTTGTACTACAGTCACCCGGGAATAGTTTAGAGGTTTAACTTTAGCCCTTTTTAGCCCTTCCAATAAGATGGATGAAGTGGTGTCAATGCCATTCATCCCCCTCATCATTTTGATCCCAATGTGGATCTGCCAAGGGGACTGCCTGTGCCCCCATGGGCATGGGAATATTCATTTCCTCATTTCCAGGTGCCATGGTTATTGGGACTCATTGCAGTTGGAAATTGTCTCCATTGTGAGTGGTCTGGGCCAGGATCTGTTGCTTTTCTAATGAGGAAATAGTCTGGTCTAGTAGAAGCATGATATCCTTCCATGCCAATTCAAAGGTTTGGATCACAGAAATAAAGGCCTGGATATACTTGTCTGGGGCACCCCTTTTAGTCTCCCTTAGATCTGATAACTGGAAGGGGACATAAACTTGCTCTCTTCCTACCACTGCATGTTGAAGAGGGAAACATTCATTAGGAGGTTCTGAATATTGGGGTGGCTCAGAAGGTGGGGCAGAGGGTGAAGCAGTAGAGGGAGCAGTTGGATGGGGGCCTTGTCACTGGTAAGGGGCTTTTCTGGTTCTTCTTCCCCACATTTATCCTGTGGCTTACAAAGAACAGCCGGCATCTGAGTTTCTAGATAGCAATTATGGAACCATTCCAGGTGATCCCAGAGATAAAAGAAAACCTGTACACAGGGGACCTCAGTCCACTTTTCCTCCCTTTTACAGAAAAGATCTAATTGGAGTATGGTATTATAATTTAAGGAGCCCCCTGAAGGCCACTTCTCTTGGTCATCCAAGGGATACTGGAACCAGACCTCAGTACAAAGAAAGATGAGGGTTTTTTTCCCTTAAGATTATTGGGCTCAAGGTCCTTCCAACCTTTCAGTGACAGGCCAGTGGAGGCTACATGCATACTGAGGCCACAAGACTGGAGGGGGCAGGTCCTATCTAGAAGAGCAACAAAAAGACTGGGTCAGTTCCCCTCTTGTTGGCATCCTGACTGGGGATTGACCTGAGAAGAGCGGGCATTCCTGTCTTGTGATTTTCTTTTGCTGTGGCCAGAACTGAAGGAAATGGAGTAACTGGTCAGATCGTGGCTACCCTACCAATGCAGTGAGAAACTCTAGGATCCTGCCTGTTAGCCTTATATCCCAATTATTTAAGGTGTTTTTACCAAAAGCAGGCAGCCAAATGGAAGGCTAACTCTTTAAAAAGGGATGAATCACCTGGAGAAATGCCTATAAAGTTAGTAAAGGATACTCAGAGGGAGTCCCAGGGCAATAATAGTGCCACAAAGAGACAACTAGTGTCAGTATTTGGAGGAAACTCTTTGTATGCTGAGGCCAAAAGTGTGAGAAGTTTTAAATGAGAGGTCTGGAGACCATGGCAAATCCTATTTCTTTCAGCTGTTTCTGGAAGATTACATCAGTGATTTTTGGAGACTGTGACTTTGGGATAAGAATTGGCTCTAAGGGCTGGGTCAGTCAGGCTGGGGTGTGAAGCAGGGCTGGGTGCACACCATGGTTGGATGAGCTGCCACCACACTCCCCCACACCTGGGGCAAGCGAGCCCCTCTGCTTGGACCTGCCCCTGTGGCCTGCCACTTCTCCTCCTGAACACATGTATGTGCGCTCGTTCCCCACCTCATCATTTTGGGGGAGTGACAGCAGGTCACGGTCATCACTGTGTGTGACCAGTGGTGGTGCTGACTCTGGACACAAGCCAGGCAATTCCCATGGATTGCCTTAGCTACTGTGAGCATTGTGGCTGCATGGGGAGCCCAGCAGTTCGGGCCTGTGTCCCAGTGTGTGTGCGTGCTTTTCCCTCCTCCCTTTGTGGGGTGGTGGTGACAGGATTAGGGCATGTGTGGTGTGTGAGGCCTGTGTCAGTCCTCACCCCCACTGAGATCGCCCCCCAGGCCATGGTGGTGTGTGGTGTTTTTGCCTGAGCTGGCACCCAGCAGCCAACTCAGAACTGGTGTGGACCATGGGTCATGACAAACTAGATGTGGGGGTAACTCAAGAAAGTCATAAGAAAGTATGGTATAAGATCCCCATGGGAAGCCAGGGTCACAGTAAACACAGGGAGGGGAAGGAGGACAGAGACAAAGAACGAGGCAGCGGGACCAGGGAGGGAGCATGTGAGTAAAAGTAGGTCCATCATTTTTGGCAGGGACAGAAAGGCTGGCCTGTCATAGAGGAAAAGATCTGACTTTTAGTTACCTCTCTCAGCAGCTCAGGTAGCAGTAGGAAGGCTTTTATAATCCCTGAGCAGGCTTCACACATTGCACTCCAAAGATGGATGCATCAGAGTTTGCTGATGAGCCTTAGTGAGCTCAGCCTGAGAGAAAACAACTGCTGGCCAGGGAACATAGAAGGTGAAAGTGAAGGGAAAGCACACAGGGAGTTCTGCCTTTCACCAGTTCATGGCAGGGGGTCTCCCTCAACAAGAGAATCCATAGGGGTGCTAGATGCTCAGGTTACTTTTAGTACCAACCTTTGTTTTTGGGGTATCCCTTTGTGGTCACTACAAATGTTGTGGAAAACAGGGGGCCAATCCAGGGGTTCTTGTCTTCGCTGGGCTTAGCTCATGAGACACATAGAGTGCACACACAGGTAGCTTTATTAAAAAAAGAAAAGGCTGCAGCTAGAGCAGTGCAGCAGAGCCCAGAAACCAGTGGCTCCCTGCTGAGGTGAAGGCTGGGGCTTTTTATGGACACTTTAACTCTGGGTTAGGGTAAAGGTTAAGTGGGTTCTTTTTATTGGCTGTGGATTCATGTGCGTGGGGTCTCTTCAATGAGCTGGTCTGTTTACCCCTTATCGGGGAGAAACAACCTTGAGAGCGTCCTATCTATCAGCCCTGTGGCAGATCTATGAGACCATGTATCTTTTCCTGAGGGTGCAGGGCTCATAGTGCTCTCCATGGGGGATGGGCTGACTCACTCATCTGTCCCTTAGGTTCCCAGACCCAACTAGTCACCCCTGGGAGAAGTACTCAACTGCTGTTGGGTAGAGGGGCAATTACTCATCTAGCTGCTTCTTGCTGACAGTGGGGTGATGGGAGTGAGTAGGGTAGGTGTGGTGGTACTCGTCTCAGGGATTGACCTGTGTAGTCTTCAGAGGCCCCAATAGAACTGGACAGAGGACTTATGTGTAGGCAGAGGTGAGTATTCCTTGACTAAGAGCTGGAACTTGATCCATTGGACCTGTTGAGATATGAACCTGGAGAGAGCATCACTTACTGGGCGATGGGATACTGACTCACTCATCTGTCCCTTAGGTTCCCAGACCCAATATAACTTACAACATAACTTGCAAACTTGGTCTTATACACTGCATCAATGATCATAGACTTTGTGAAATGTGAAAGACCTGAGTTCAAGGTCTGGTTCTGTCACTTGGAAGCATGTGACATTCTGTAAGACAACTCAACTCTTCAATATTAGTATTATCATCTCTAAAATGGGTATACCTCACTAACAGGATGGCCTAGTGAAGGGATTAGATACAATGTCTGGCATATTTTACAGATTCCATGCATGTTTGCCAACTTGAAAGATGCAAAGTATCATATTTTATTACTTGGAGCCTCTTGGGCCAAGTTTTCTTGGCAGGCAAGGCTTTTTCTCTAGCACTTGAGCCATATTCTGATTTAGTTATTTTTCTGATAAGGTTTCATGTTTTTGCTTGGAGGACAACCTTGAACTGGTATCTTCTTACTTATGCTTCCCATGCAGTGGGGGTCACAGATGCACATCACCATGTCAAACTTATTTGTTGAGATGAGGTCTAGCTAACTTTTGCCCAGGCTGGACTCAAACTTCAATAATAATAGGCTGTTTTAAAGTCAGTTTTCATGATGATTCATAAATTGTCACACACTTGTCCCTGGGAACCCTTTCAAGTCGACTTCTGTGTTCTTTTGACATGACCCTGTCAGTCCTTGATCACTTCTGTTTAATGCAAGACTAGTGCTGTATACTTGGAAGCACCATTTTCCCCAAGGAGCCCCTTGAATAGGGAATGGTGTTAAAAATCAGTATCTAGTAGCTAAGAAGACTTACACTATTAGAAGTCATTGCTTCCCAGGTCTTTTAGTACAGAAATAGGAAATACAATATTTTAAAAACTGCGAGTTTATGCTGATATTTTCAAATAAACATTGCATTTTGTGCATTTAAGGAACTATTTTTTGTCTTCTCCCCTCAACTATCCAATCATGTATTTTGCTTATTTTTGTACCAAGTTTGACCTTTATCTTCTTCAAGAACTCCTTATATGGGCTGGAGTCATGACTGAAGTGGTAGAACACTTGCCAGCAAGTGGAAGACCCTGAGTTTAAACCCAAGTACAAAACTGTTTTTATAGTAAGGATCCTGGATTTCTATCTGTTGTATAAATTATATAAATTTCTTACTCAGTCTTTCATTTGTATTATCTGGCCCTGGTTCACTGGCACCCATGCTTTCTGGAGAAGGACTTCTTGTTCACATAGGTAAAAACATGGGTGGGAGGGCAGGAAATGGAGCCCCTGTTTTCAGGTGTCAGACACTATTCTGGTGCTTTGTGAATATTCCATCATTTGCACTTTTTGACAAACCTTTGAATATTATTCCTTATTTAAAAACCTATGTGGTTAAAATGTTTTAGAATTCAGAATCTTTCAGCTTTTACTATGGCCATATGATACATAGAACCATGATATTCACCTAGCAGGAAATCATACACATAAATATTTCTGCAGTGGGGTATATGAATGTTTTCACTAATTAGGATACATAAAGACCATAATTTTACCTCTGAGTAGTAAGTGTCTAAGTAGACACTTCAAATTTTGAAATTGTAGATAAGAAATGGTAGACTCCAACTCCTAATGACAAATACTTTATAAGCAGGAGAAAGAATATTATTTACCTAAATACATTCTCTGACTTTCACCCTTCTTTTCTTTATGTCTTTTTTCTCTAAGAAAGGGAGGAGGGCAAGGTTTGGGATGAAAATGAGTCCCATGAAAACTGTGGTTTTCCTTCCCTTCTCATCACCTTGCTGCAGCCAGGACGAGATGGAGATAGTCCCTCTTGTTACCTTTTAACTAATATCCTTCATACACTTGCTCAATTACTTATTTGGAGGAAAGGTTTGCTTATTGCCTAGGGGAAAGATGGAGGGGAAATCATGAGTGATCGTGTTTAGTATCTCTCTACCATTTGCAGCAATTCAGCTTGGGGCCCCAAACTCATAAGACCCATTTAGCCAGAAGGAAAACTCAGCAGTTAATCTGACTCATCTTCTTTAGATGGGTGGTTAGAAACTACCTGCTTTTATTTACGTGTGTCTTTTATGGGTTTCTTATATAGTATCCCGAATTACGTCTAGCTACACATGATAGTCTTCAGAGAGAAATCCTAAAACTTCATTTTAATCATTTTGCTGTACTTCTGTTTCCCTTTATGGAATATGTTCTAGGCAACTGTGAGCTGTAATGGAGAAATATTTCCTGATTTGAGGTTTTGACTTGCTTCTTTGCACCATTTTTTTCTGGCTGCTTAGGGTCTCCATCTGTATTATGGAACTTCATGGCCTTTATACTGTGGTTCTTTATGATTCAGCTACTTTTCCCATCATACCTTTCCTGTCTCCTGGTGTCTCAGGACATCATTGAAAATCTAGTTTGTGATTGCTTGATATAGAAGAATAGATTTTCTTTTAACTGCATTAGAGGGACATTCCTCCCATGGTGTTGATCTTTTGAGATAAGACCTTAACTCATTCTTTAATGGCAAGCCAGGTATTTTAGGGCACAACAGACCAGGTGGGTGGAAGGACTGAACATGGAGAACTTTTGACTTCATAATATGCATACTATCCCATACTATTTCCTTTTGCAAAAATATCTGTCACACAAAATCCATTGTTCGGAGTTTTCAAAAGCAGTTTCTGATTGTAGCATATTTAATTGATAAAGGAATAACATCTTCAGGAAGCTCTTAAAATCCATAAGAAAAGCAAACATTCTAAAATGGGAAAAAGATGAATAAACATAAGAAAACTTTCAATCTTACTAGTAATTTAGGAACAAATAACAATGAAATGCATTTCACTTGTCACACATACTGACAAATCCTCAAAAATGATAATGTCCAGCCTTGACAATGGTTTAGAGAAATTGGCAGTCCCCTACACTGTTGGAAGTAATTAAATTAGGCTATCTTATCTGGAGGAAAATGTGGTAATATACTTTAAAAACTTTGACCCAGAAAATTTTACCTTTAGGCATTTATATAAAACCATATTAGAAGTACCAAAATGATTCTTTTCATATTTTATTAAGAAAAACTAAACATATAGAAAGTTTGAAAGAATGTCTATATATCTACCTCATAAATTATATAATTATCATTAACATTTTGCTGTATTTCATTTATAACTTATCTGCTATTAATTCCTCTCCCCTAGCTATCTATCAACCTACCTTATTTTTGAAATGTATTTTAAATTAAATTACAGACACCAATATACTTTCTAATTGTTTCAGTATGCATATCACTAACTAGTATTCAATATATATCTATAGTTTCAATGTTTTTTCTTTGACAATAAACTCACTTATAAGGAGAATGAAACAAACCTATCATTTATTTCTATTACTAAATTATTTTTCATCTCATGCATGTTAATGAGTTTCACTGAGACATTTCTGTACATGTGTATGTCGTGCTTTGATTGTATCAACTTTTAAAAATAACCTCTCTTAAACTAAAGCAGATACTTTAAAGCAACTGAGGCCAATAGGAGAAGGGGACCAGGAACTAGAGAAAAGGTTAGGTCGAGAAGAATTAACTTAGAAGGTAACACACATGCACAGGAAATCAATGTGAGTCAGCTCCCTGTATAGCTATCCTTATCTCAACTAGTAAAAACCTTGGTCCTTCCTATTATTGCTTATACTCTCTCGTCAACAAAATTAGAGATCAGGGCAAAATAATTTCTTCCGGGTAGTGAGGGGTAAGGGGTGGGGTAAGGGAGGGAGCGGTGGGGAGGTAAGGGAGGGGGTGGGGGGAAGGGGGGAGAAATGACCCTAACATTGTATGCACATATGAATAAAATAAAAATTTTTTAAAAATCCACTCTTTAACTTTCCCTCTCTCCCTTCTCTCCTTGGTCTACTACATTCAGGTCTTATTATAAATTCTGAGTTATACACATAAGAGAAAACATTCAATATGTGTCTTTTTGTGTGTGACTTATTTTTCTTAACACGATGACCTCTAGTTCCATAATTTTCTTGCAAGTAGCATGCTTTTGTTCTTCTTTATGGATGGACAATATTCTGTTGTATATATATGTATATATTATATGTTATTTATCCATTAATTTCTTCATGGGTGCCTAGGGTGATTCCATAGTTTCCCTATTGTGAATAGTGCCAGAATGCACACAAATATGTTACTAATCTTCATTGTGTGCTGACTTCATATCTTTCCAAGGACTAGTATTGCTGGATCTTACAGAAATTCTATTTGCAGTTTCTTTTTTTCTATTTTATTTTATCAATTTTACATTTACTCACATGTTTATACATGTCCATGTTTGGACTACCCTCCCACCCTCACATCTAGGCAGAATCTGTTCCACCCTCTTGTTCTCAGATTTTGTTGAAGAGAAAACATAATAAAAAAGACATAGCATTTTTGCTAGTTTGAGATAAAGATAGCTATACAGAGAAATTCCCAGCATTGCTTGCATGCACATGTGTATTGCAACCCACAATTGGTTGATCTCTATCAGACCTCTTCACTACTTCCTGGTCCCCTCCCTTAGTGGCCTCTGATAGTTTAAGATTACTATATTGCTCCTCTACAGTAAGCATATCAACCACATTCAAGCTTTAGGTTTCCTTCCCTTTCCCTGTTCCTCCCCTTGCAAGTTCTCCCCTTAGTGTGTGACCCATGTCCAATAATATTACTGCATTTGTTTAAGGTCTATAATCTGCAAATGAGGGAGAAAATGTGATTTTTGGCTTTCAGAGCCTGGCTAACTTTGCTTAAGATGATGTTTTCGAGTTCCATTCATTTACTTGTGAATGACAAAATTTTATTCTTCTTAGTGGCTGAATAAAATTCCATTGTGTATAAGTACCACATTTTCTTAATCCATTCATAGGTAGTGGGGCATGTTGGCTGCTTCCATAACTTGGCTATTGTGAATAGTGCTGCAATAAACATGGGTATGCAAGTGCCTTTGGCATAACCCGAGTCGAATTCCTTCAGGTATATCCCTAGGAATGGTATTGCTGGTTCATATGGCAGATCTATGTTTAGTTTTTTAAGAAGTCTCCATATTGTTTTCTAAAGTAGTTGTACTAGCTTATTCCCATCAACAGTGTATGAGGGCTCTTTTTTTTGCTGCATTCTTTCCAGCATTTATTGGTGATGTTCTTGATGCTAGCTATTCTAACAGGGGTTAGAATCATAGGTGAGGTGGAATCATAGTGTGGGTTTGATTTGAATATCCTTTATGGCCAGGGATGGTGAGCATTTTTCATGTGTTTTGGCCATTTGAATTTCTTCCTTCGAAAAAGTTCTTTTTAGTTCAGTTGCCCACTTCTTAATTGGTTTATTGATTTTTGGGGAGTTTGGTTTTTTGAGATCCCTGTATATTCTGGTTATCAATCCTTTGATGTATAGCTAGGAAATATTTTCTCCTACTCTGTGGGTGGTCTCTTCAGTTTAGAGACCATTTCTTTTGTAGTACAGAAGCTTTTTGATTTTTTAAACTTTTTTTGTGGTGCTGTTTTTTTTTATTGTTTTATTATTCATTTGTGCATACAATGCTTGGGTCATTTCTCCCCCTGCCCCCTCCTCCTCCCATACCACCCACTCCACCCCCTTCCTCTCCCCCCACCCCCTCAACACCCGGCAGAAACCATTTTGCCCTTATTTCTAATTTTGCTGAAGAGAGAGTATAAGCAATAATAGGAAGGAACAAGGGTTTTTGCTAGTTGAGATAAGGATAGCTACACAGGGAGTTGACTCACAATAATTTACAGTGCATGTGTGTTACCTTCTAGGTTAATTCTTTTTGATCTAACCTTTTCTCTAGTTCCTGGTCCCCTTTTCCTATTGGCCTCAGTTGCTTTTAAGGTGTCTGCTTTAGTTTCTCTGCGTTAAGGGAAACAAATGCTAGCTAATTTTTTAGGTGTCTTACCTATCCTCACCCCTCCCTTGTGTGCTCTCGCTTTTATCATGTGATCAAAGTAAATTCCCTTGTAGTGTTTGCCCTTGATCTAATGTCTGCATAACTCCAAAAAAGTTATCTACATGTTTAATGCAATTCCCATCAAAATTCCAATGCCATTCATTAAAGAGATTGAAAAGTCCACAGTTAAAATTATATGGAAACACGAGAGGCCACGAATAGCCAAGGCAATACTCAGTCTAAAGAACAACGCTGGAGGTATCACACTACCTGACTTCAAACTATATTCCAAAGCAATAACAATAAAAACAGCATGGTACTGGCACAAAGACAGACATGAAGACCAGTGGAACAGAATAGAGGACCAGATATGAAGCCAGACAACTATAACCAACTTGTCTTTGACAAAGGAGCTAAAAATAAATGATGGAGAAATAGCAGCCTCTTCAACAAAAACTGCTGGGAAAACTGGTTAGCAGTCTGCAAAAAACTGAAACTAGATCCATGTATATCACCCTATACCAATATTAACTCAAAATGGATCAAGGATCTTAATATCAGACCACAAACTCTAAAGTTGATACAGGAAAGACTAGGAAATACTCTGGAGTTAGTAGGTATAGGTAAGAACTTTCTCAACGAAACCCCAGCAGCACAGCAACTAAGAGATAGCATAGATAAATGGGACCTCATAAAACTAAAAAGTTTCTGTTCATCAAAAGAAATGGTCTCTAAACTGAAGAGAACACCCACAGAGTGGGAGAAAATATTTGCCAGCTACACATCAGACAAAGGACTGATAACCAGAATATATAGGGAACTCAAAAAACTAAATTCTCCCAAAATTAATGAACCAATAAAGAAATGGGCAAGTGAACTAAACAGAACTTTCTCAAAAGAAGAAATTCAAATGGCCAAAAAACACATGAAAAAATGCTCACCATCTCTAGCAATAAAGGAAATGCAAATTAAAACCACACTAATATTCCACCTCACCCCTGTTAGAATAGCCATAATTAGCAACACCACGAACAACAGGTGTTGGTGAGGATGCGGGGAAAAAGGAACCCTCTTACACTGTTGGTGGGAATGTAAACTAGTACAACCACTCTGGAAAAAAATTTGGAGGCTATTTAAAAAGCTAAACATTGATCTACCATTTGATCCAGCAATACCACTCTTGGGGATATACCCAAAAGACTGACACAGGTTACTCCAGAGGCACCTGCACACCCATGAATATTGTGGCACTATTCACAATAGCCAAGTTATGGAAACAGCCAGGATGCCCCACCACTGACAAATGGATTAAGAAAATGTGGTATCTATACACAATGGAATTTTATGCAGCCTTGAAGAAGAATGAAATGTTATCATTCACTGGTAAATGGATGGAATTGGAGAACATCATCCTGAGTGAGGTTAGCCTGGCCCAAAAGACCAAAAATCGTATGTTCTCCCTCATATGTGGATATTAGATCAAGGGCAAACACAACAAGGGGATTGGACTATAGCACATGATAAAAGCGAGAGCACACAAAGGAGGGGTGAGGATAGGTAAGACACCTAAAAAATTAGCTAGCATTTGTTTCCCTTAACGCAGAGAAACTAAGGCAGATACCTTAAAAGCAACTGAGGCCAATAGGAGAAGGGGACCAGGAACTAGAGAAAAGGTTAGATCAAAAAGAATTAACCTAGAAGGTAACACGCACGCACAGGAAATTAATGTCAGTCAACTCCCTGTATAGCTATCCTTATCTCAACCAGCAAAAACCCTTGTTCCTTCCTATTATTGCTTATACTCTCTACAAAAAAATTAGAAATAAGGGCAAAATAATTTCTGCTGGGTATTGAGGGGGTGGGGGGAGAGGGAGGGGGCAGAGTGGGTGGTAAGGGAGGGGGAAGGGAATATGGGGGAGAAATGACCCAAGCCTTGTATGCACATATGAATAATAAAATAAATAAATAAGTAAACCCCAAAAGAAATGGTTTCTAAGCTGAAGAGACCACACACAGATTGGGAGAAAATATTGCCAGCTACACATCAGACAAAGGACTGATAGCCAGAATATATAGGGAATTCAAAAAATTAATTCTCCCGAAATTAATGAACCAATAAAGAAATGGGCAAGTGAACTAAACAGAACTTTCTCTAAAGAAGAAATTCAAATGGCCAAAAAATACTCACCAGCTCTAGCCATTAAGGAAATGCAAATTAAAACCACACTAAGATTCCACCTCACTCCTGTTAGAGTTGCCATCATCAAAAACACCACCAACACAGGTGTTGGCAAGGATGTTGAGAAATAGGAACCTTTATACACTTCTGGTGGGAATGCACACTAGTATAACCACTCTGGAAAAATATTTGGAGGCTTCTTAAAAATCTAAACATAGATCTGCCATATGATCCAGCAATACCACTCTTGGGGATATACCCAAAGATATGCTACACAGGTTACTCCAAAGGCACTTGCAGTCCCATGTTTATTACAGCACTATTCACAGTAGCCAAGTTATAGAAACAGCCAAGATGCCCCACTATTGATGAATGGATCAAGAAAATGTGGTATTAATACACAACGGAATACTACTCAACCATGAAGAAGAATGAAATCTTATCATTTGCAGGTAAGTGGATGCAACTAGAGAACATCATCCTGAGCAAGGTTAGCCAGGCCCAGAAGACCAAAAATCATATGTTCTCCCTCACATGTGGTCTTTAGATCAAGGGCAAACACAAGAAGGGGATTGGACTTTGATCACATGATGAGGGGAGAACACACAAGGGAGGTATGAGGCAAGAAACCCCCAAAAAACAAGATAGCATTTGATGTCCTCAATGCAAAGGAATGATTGCAGAAACTTTAAAGTGACAGAGGCCAATAGGAGAAGGTGACCAGGAACTAGAGAAAAGGTTAGTTCAAGAAGAATTAATTTAGAATGTAACATATATGTACAGGAAAGCAATGAGAGTCAACTCCCTGTATAGCTATCCTTATCTCAACTAGCAAAAACCCTTGGTCTTTCCTATTATTGCTTATACTCTCTCTTCAACAAAATTAGAGATAAGGGCAAAATATTTTCTGCCTGGTAGCAAGGGGGTGTGGGGGGGGGGGAGGGAGGGAGTGGGAGAAAAGGAGGGGAAGGGGGGGAGAAATGACCAAAACATTGTATGCATATATGAATAAAAGAAATTAAAAAAAAAAGAAACCAAAAGTGGAGATAACATGGAAATCCATGGAATAATGAGAGACTATTGTGAGAACCTATATTCAAATAAATTGGAAAATCTTGAAGAAATGGACAAATTTGTAGATATTTATGACCATCCAAAATTGAACCAAGAAGATATTAATCACCTAAAAAGACCCATAAAATATAATGAAATTGAAGCAGCAATAAAGAGTCTCCCAGAAAAGAAAAGTCCAGGACCTGACAGATTCTCAGCTGAATTCTACCAGACCTTCAAAGAACTAATACCAACTCTCCTTAAACTTTTCCACAAAATAGAAAAGGAAGGAACACTGCCCAACGCATTCTATGAAGCCAGAAATATGCTCCTCCCAAAACTGGACAAGGACACATCCAAAAAGAACTACAGGCCAATCTCCTTAATGAACATTGATGCAAAAATTCTCAATAAAATAATGGCAAACTGAATCCAACAACATATCAGAAAGCTCATTAACCATGACCAGGTCATCTTCATCCCAGGGATGCAGGGGTGGTTCAACATACCCAAATTAATAAAAGCAATACAGCATACTAATAGAAACAAAGACAAAAACCACATGATCATCTCAATAGATGCAGAAAAAGCCTTTGATAAGATCCAATACCACTTCATGATAAAAGCTCTAAGAAAACTAGGAATAGAAGGAAAGTATCTCAACAATATAAAGGCTATAAATGACAAACCTTTAGCCAACATCATACTTAATGGAGAAAAACTGAAACCAATCCCCCTAAACTCAGGAATGAGACAAGGGTGCCCACTCTCCCCACTCCTATTCAACATAGTCCTGGAATTTCTAGCCAGAGCAATAAGGCAAGAAGAAGTACTAAAAGGAATACAAATAGGTAAAGAAAGAGTCAAAATATCCTTATTTGCAGATGACTTGATCCTATACCTCAATGACCCAAAAAACTCCACCCAAAAACTTCCAGACACCATAAACAGCTTCAGCAATGTAGTAGGATGCAAAAACAACTTACAAAAAAACAGTAGCCCAAGGATATGGAAACATAAGGTATGGAAACATACCCTGAAATACCTAAAAGCATATATTACTGCCAACACACTGGTTGTGGGAGACTCTAACATCCCATTATCATCAATAGATAGGTCATCCAAACAAAAAAATCAATAAAGAAATCCAAGACCTAAAATATACAATAGATCAAATGGACCTACTTGATGTCTACAATATTTCATCCAACTTCTACACAATATACATTCTTCTCAGCAGCCCATGGAACCTTCTCCAAAATAGATCATATCCTAGTGCACAAAACAAGTCTCAGCAAATATAAGAAAATAGAAATTATACCATGCATACTATCTGATCACAATTCAGTAAAAGTAGAACTCAACAACAAAAGTAAAGACAAAAAACATGCAAACAGCATGTTTTTACTTAATGAACAGTGGATCATCGATGAAATAAAAGAGGAAATTAAAAAGTTCCTGGAAGTCAAGGAAAATGAAAACACAACCTAATGGAACCTATGGGACACAGCTAAGGCAGTCCTGAGAGGAAAGTTTATAGCCATGAGTGCATATATTAAAAAGACTGAAAGATCCCAAATCAATGACCCAATGATACATCTCAAACTCCTAGAAAAACAAGAACAAGCAAATCCCAAAACAAATAGAAGGCAAGAAATAATAAAATAATAAAAATAAGAGCTGAAATCAATGAAATAGAAATAAAAAAAACCATACAAAGAATTAATGAAACAAAAAGTTGGTTCTTTGAAAAAATAAACAAGATCGATAGACCCCTGGCAAACCTGACTAAAATGAGGAGAGAAAAAACCCAAATTAGTAGAATCAGGAATGCAAAAGGGGAGATAACAACAAACACCATGGAAGTCCAGGAAATCATCAGAGACTACTTCAAGAATCTATATTCAAGTAAATTTGAAAATCTTAAAGAAATGGACAGATTTCTAGATACATATGATCATCCAAAACTGAACCAAGAGGAAATTAATCACCTGAATAGATCTATAACACAAAATGAAATTGAAGCAGCAATCAAGAGTCTCCCCAAAAAGAAAAGTCCAGGACCTGATGGATTCTCTGTTGAATGCTACCAGACCTTTAAAGAAGAACTGATACCAACCCTCCTTAAACTGTTCTATGAAATTGAAAGGGAAGGAAAACTGCCAAACACATTTTATGAAGCCAGTATTACACTTATCCCAAAACCAGGCAAAGACACCTCCAAAAAGGAGAATTATAGGCCAATCTCCTTAATGAACATTGATGCAAAAATCCTCAATAAAATAATGGCAAACCGAATTCAACAACACATCAAAAAGATTATTCACCACGACCAAGTAGGCTTCATCCCAGGGATTCAGGGGTGGTTCAACATATGAAAATCAATAAACGTAACAAAGCACATTAACAGAAGCAAAGACGAAAACCACTTGATCATCTCAATAGATGCAGAAAAAGCCTTTGATAAGATCCAACACCACTTCATGATAAAAGCTCTAAGATAGGAATAGAAGGAAAGTACCTCAACATTATAAAAGCTATATATGACAAACCTACAGCCAGCATTATACTTAACTGAGAAAAACTGAAACCATTCCCTCTAAAATCAGGAACCAGACAAGGATGCCCACTATCTCCACTCCTATTCAACATAGTACTGGAATTCCTAGCCAGAGCAATTAGGCAAGAAGAAGGAATAAAAGGAATACAAATAGGTAAAGAAACTGTCAAAATATCCCTGTTTGCAGACAACATGATCCTATACCTTAAAGACCCAAAAAACTCTACTCAGAAGCTTCTAGACATCATCAATAGCTATAGCAAGGTAGCAGGATATAAAATCAACATAGAAAAATCATTAGCATTTCTATACACTAACAATGAGCAAACTGAAAAAGAATGTACGAAAACAATTCCATTTACAATAGCCTCCAAAAAAATGAAATACCTAGGTGTAAACCTAACAAAAGATGTGAATGACTTCTACAAGGAAAACTATAAACTTCTAAAGAAAGAGATTGAGGAAGACTATAGAAAGTGGAGAGATCTCCCATGCTCATGGATTGGTAGAATCAACATCGTAAAAATGTCTATACTCCCAAAAGTAATCTACATGTTTAATGCAATCCCCATCAAAATTCCAATGACATTCATTAAAGAGATTGAAAAATCTACCATGAAAAAAAAATAATTAAAAATAAATAAATAAAAAAAATTTCCCAAGTTCAAACATAAAATAATGTTTCAGTCTTAATAGATTTGGTGTTAGTCCTTCAGCATCCATTCCTGGTGTTGGTGTCTGAGTAGTAGTTCTGTCGTCTCATCAAAGTGGTTAAAAAAAAAATCCCAATTTCAAATGCAATACTGTTTCAGTCTCATCAAAGGAAAAAAAAAGGAGTCTGGAGACAGCTTTGTGAATGTCTATTGAGGCTGTGGCTGACCTGCCACCTACTGTCAGCCAGCTGCTGCTGCAGGCTTTATTTATTGCAGATCTTGGAATGAGCTTTACACTCACCTAGTCCTGCAGGCTTTGTTTATTTAAAGTTCTCCTGGATGCATGCCCCTTTTGTTTTTTCCAGTATACAGCCCTACCTGCCTGTTGCAATTGCAGTTCTTTTTTATTTAGAGTATGCGTGGGGAGGTCCCCACCCCCATTGTTCAGTGGAGCATGCCACACTTTAGCCGCTGTTGGATGCCTTCTCCTCTCCAAGCACACTGGGGCAGGTGGTGCCACACCAGCCTTCTCTGGCTGGCTTGTTTATTTACAGTTCGTGTGGGGAAGTGCCTCTCTCCCTCCTCTGGTGGAGCTTTCCACACAACAGCCACTGTTACAAGCTTTCCCCACTCCAAGATTGCTGGGTGGGGGCCACCACTCCTGCCTTCTCTGGCTGGCTGATTTACAGTTCGTGTGAAGGAGTACCCCTCCCCCACCCTCTGGAGCTCAGGGCACCCTGTCCTCTTTGTTACATGTCTTTTTTTTCAGCTGCTTGTTTATCAGTTTTTTTCTCTTTTTTTCCCTGGGCGGGGGTCAGTCTGTCCAGGGGGCTATGCTGATTTGTCCTAGGGAGTACTGCATGCCACTTATTTGCTCATCTGTTGGTCTCCTAAACAGGTAAGAACTGGCATCTGGCGGCGTGGGAGCCCTCCTGGTTTGTCCCCTTTTTTGCTTCTTATTTTGCTAATTTGGGTCTTTCCCCTCCTCATTTTAGCCAGATTTGCCAGGGACTTGTCAATCTTTTTTATTTTCTCAAAGAACCAGCTTTTGTTTTGCTCATTCTTTGTATTTTTTTTTTTTTGGTGTCTATTTCACTAATTTCAGCCCTTATTTTTATTAAGTATTTCTCTCCTTCTGCTTGTTTTGGGTTTTGCTTGCTCTGCTTTTCTAGGAGTTTAACGTGTAGCATTAAGTTGTTTATTTGAGATCTTTCTGTCCTTTTAATGTACGCACTCATGGCTATAAACTTTCTTCTTAGGACTGACTTTTCTGTGTCCCATAGCTTCTGTTATGTTGGGGACCAGGCATGAACCCTGGACTGGGAAATAATGGAGCTTACAGTTTCTTCATGGTAGGGGCTCACACAGTCTCATTCTTCCCAGCTCCTCGTATCTTGACCTTTGTTCTTGCATGTCCATGAAGAAAACAACCTGCTGTGTCCTCATACCAGTCCCCAATGCAAAACTAGATAAAGTACCAGAACTATTTGGAGACTTCCTGATGCCAGATTAATCAATAGAGATAAGGTGTCCTGTGTGCCTTGATGATTTCAGAACAGATGTGTTGTAATTAAGCTTCTATAGCCTTAGGAAAATTATCCCACCAATGCTCATTTCTTTTACATTGTAACAAAGAATTGTTGAAATTTGATTTTTATCTGAGTCTTTTTTCTTGTATTGACCTATAAAATAAACACTCTGGCTCAGGTAGGCACTCACGTATTCCACCAGGAACATGCACTCCTCCTGATCCCACTTTTCTGTTTTGTGTCTGTGTGTCTGTGTGTGTGTTATTTCTCATTCCCTGCCACTCTTAGTTAGGTTCATGCAGCATACCCATGCAGGTTGCAGGTACTGGTAGGTAGTATTTTGATTTTCATTAGCTTCCAGGAACATTTTGCTTCCTCTCTTACTTCTGCTACAACCCACTGATCATTGGGCAATGTATTACTCAGCCTCCATTTATTTGTGTGTTTTTTGCTGTTGTTTTTGTAGTTGAGTTCTAGTTTTAATGCCTTGTGATCAGATAAAATGCAGGGAGTTATTTCTATTTTCTTGTATTCGCTGAGGCATTTTTTGTGTGCTAAGATATAACCTATTTGGAGAATGTTCCATGGGCTGCTGAGAAGAATGTATATTTTGCTCTTGTTGGATGAAATATTCTGTAGACATCAATTAGGCCCATTTGGTTTATAGTGTCATTTAGTTCTAGGATTTCTTTGTTGATTTTTTTGTTTGGATGACCTATCTATCTATTGGTGATAGAGGGGTATTAATATCTCCCACTACCACTGTGTTGGAGTCTATATGTCCTTTAAAGTCCTTTAGTGTGTGTTTGATGAAACTGCATGCACTGACATTGGGTGCATGTAGGTTGATAATTGTTATTTCCTTTTGGTATATTTCCCCTTTAATTAGTATGGCGTGTCCTTCTTTATCTTGTTTGGTCAATGTAAGTTTGAAGTCTACTTTGTCAGATATAAGTATTGCTACTCTTGCCTGTTTTAGGGGGATATTAGCTTGGTAAATCTTCCAGCCTTTTACCCTAAGCCAGTGTTTATTTCTGTCAATAAGATGGGTCTCTTGTAAACAACAGATTGTCAGATCTTCCTTTTTAATCCAGTTTGCCAAATGGTGTATTTTGATGGGGGAGGTGAGTCCATTAACATTCAATGTTAATATTGATAGGTATGTGGTGAAGGGTTTGATTGTGTGCAGTTGAATCAATGCTACTCTCTGATTGCTTGTCTTTTCTTCTCCTGTGGTTTGATGCTTCCTGTCCTCTCATGGTTTTGTTTGCTTTCATCTTCTGTGTGCAGAATTCTTTGTAAATTTTCTGTAGTGGTGGCTTGGTGGTTGTATATTGTTTTATTTTCTGTTTATTGTGAAAGATTTTTATTGCTCCATCAATTTTGAATGATAGTTTTGGTGGGTAGTATCCTAGGGTTGAAGTTATTTTCATTCAGTGCCTGAAATACCTCACTCCATGTCCTTCTTGCTTTTAAGGTTTCCATTGAGAAATCTGCTGTTATTTTGATGGGTTAACCTTTATATGTTATTTGTTTTTTCTCTCTTACAGGCTTCAATATTCTTTCTCTGTTCTATATGCTTGTTGTTTTGATGATAATATGCCATGGGGAGGTTCCATTTTGGTAAAGTCTGTTTTGTGTCCTGGAGGCTTCCTGTACCTGAATGGTACAGGAAATCTCAAATCTCAAGATCTGGGAAATTTTCTGTTATTATTTTATTGACTATGTTATGTATCCCTTTGGTTTGTACCTCTTCTCCTTCTTCAATGCCCATGATTCTTAGGTTTGGTCTTTTGGTGGAGTCACTGAGTTCTTGCATGTTCCTTTCACAGCTCTTGAGTTGTTCAACTAAGATTTCTTCTGTTTTTTCTTTAATTTCTATTTTATCTTCAAGCTCTGAGATTCTGTTTTCCACTTGTTCTAGTCTGCTGGAGTAGCCTTCCACTTTGGTTTTTTGTTTGGCTATAGAGACTTTTTATTTCCAGGATTTCTGTTTGATTCTTTCTTCTGAGGTTTTCCAAATCTTTGTTCAAATCTTTTATATTTTGTGTTGTCATGTTTAATTCATGTGTCTCTCTTTTTATAATGTGCTTTGTTTCACTTTGGTGTTTGTTGAGGTCCTGTCTGAGTTCTTTATTTGTTTGTGTCATCTCATGTTCCTTGTTTTTGGTGTCTTGAAATTTCTTGAGTGTATCTTGTACATCCTGGTTGACCATGTCTAATAACTTCTCCATGAATTTCTCAGAGATTTCTTCTTTGAGGGTTTTTTTAATGGGCATTGCTGAGTTCCTTAGTTACATTTATCATTGTTTTGTTGAGGTCAGGAACTGGGTATACATTTTCTTCATTTCCCACTGAATCCTGTATTGAATTTTTGTTTTCTGAGGAGAGTGGTTTCCATCCATTCTTCTTCTTCACCTCACTCCACTTGGTGCTGTGCAAGTATGTTTTTGATAGGCTATTTGGTGGTTTTGATTGCCTGATTTCTTTCCCTGATTCAATTTTTGTTTTATGACTGACTTGATTGTTATCTAGGTTGATATGCTGTTTCTGTCCCTGGCCTGGAGGTGTAAGTTAGCAAAAAAAAAAAAAAAATTAACAGGTTCAGTTCCATATTATACAGAAAGCCCCTTGATGATAATATCTATAAACAGTGCAAGTTGGTGTGGTAATGGTTATTAGGCTAGTTATAGACTTTGGGGACTTTGTAAAGGTAGTATTAAAAGGGGGGGGGTAGGAAAAGGGGTGGATTGGTGGAGGAAGAGGTCTGGGGCCACTGGTTTTTGTGGCTCTTGTGTGTGTTTGTGTTTCTGCTGTTGTAGTGGAGTGTGCTTGTGTCAGGGATTGTGGGGAGCTGGGATTGTGTATAGTTGGTACAATAGGCTAGTCAGCAGGTGGTGAGTGTGTAGGAGGGAGGGGTAGTGTGGTGACAGGTTGTGGGAGGATAGGAGAGGGAGGTGAAGATGGGATTAAAGAGTGGATGAAAAGGGGCAGAAAGAGTAGTTGGGAGGGAGAACAATGGAATGTAGCACAGGAGAAGAAGGGGGAAAGTGAAGAGGGTAAGGATAGGGATAAGAGAATAGTGATGGTGAAGTTAGTAATTCAGGAATAATAAAAATAAAAAATTTAATAAAAGGAAACACAATAAAAAAACCCACCAGGCTCAGGAACCACATAAAGTTCAGTCTTTTGGTAAAAGTTCTGGAGTTATTCTTCAGGTGTCCAATCCTGGCATTGGCATACAAGCAGAAGCTCTGATGTGGTCTCACCAGGCGACTGGCTTGTGAATAGTATTTGGTTCCTTCTGTCCACAAGATTAGTTGGAGTTGTGAGGTGAGGTAAGATTGCCAGCTCATGCAGCATGGTCAGAGCTGTTTTCAGCAGGTGGCATCTGTGTTATTCTTCAGCTGCAGATCTGTTTGGTCAGCTCCTGCTCCAGCAAGGTGGGGCAATTCAGTTTTGAATGTTGCTTTCTGTCCTGGAGATCAGCTCTGGGATCCACAATCTGCCCTGCTTTGGGAGGTAAGTTTGTCAATTTGTTATCCCCATCCCCACTTTCAGGCTTTGCTGCTTTATGGCGCATCACTGAGAGTTCAGTGCTGGAAGCTCAGTTCCTTGCTACACACCTGACAGTTCAGCAGTGAGGGCTTGGCTCTTTGCCCCTCCCCTGTTTTCCAGGCAGGTTCAGCATTCCACCCTCCCCTCCAATACTGGTGTAGATTACAGTTCACTGTTTATGGCTTTCAGTTTGCTGGGGGGGGGTGTTCAGTCTGCCCGGGGGCTGAACTGAATTATTTTCTTGGAGTGGGGAGGAGGGTAGGGGAGCTGTGCGTGGTGTGTGATTCTCACCTCTATTTTCTGCAGTTTCAGGCAAGCAGTTTTGGAGCCAGCTGTTGGGGAGAAATGGCATCATTTGGCATGGCCTAGGGAGGCTTTCCATGGGCTAGGGGTCCAGAATGTCACAGGGTTTTATTCTGATTGGTGCTCTGTCATTTGCTTGTTGGGAGAAGAATGAAAAGGAAAAAAAAGAAAAGAGAAGTCACTGGGGGCTTTTTTTCCCAGGGCCAGAGCCAGACACGCCTTGCTGGCTGTGCTGGGTGGGATTTTCACAGCTGTTAGTTGCAATTAAAAGCTGATTTAAGGGTCAGTCTTTGAATTTTATCTGCATCTAATGTGCAGGAGCAATCACAATTACCCGTGGGGCACCAACATCTCAAGGAGGTTCCTGAAGTCATGGAGCTTAGGAAATCTGATTCCCTACCTTAGCCGTCATTTTTTTTGGGGGGGGGTTATAGGATTCTTTTAAGTACTTTCTGTAATGCTGGTTTAGTGGTCATGAATTCCCTTAGTTTATTTTTTTATCTTCAAAGATATTTATTTTTTTCTTCAATTTTGAAGGTTAACTTTGCAGGGTATAGTAATCCAGGTGGGCAGTTAAATCATTTGAGGTCTTGAAATACACCATTCCATGCCTTGCCTTTAGTGTTTCTGCTGTGAATTTACCTTTATTAGTGACTGTGTGCTTTTTTTTTTTTTGCATCTTTTAGTATCTTTTTGTTGTTGTGTACTTTGACAATTTAAGTATAATATGTCTTGGAGAGGCTCTTTTCTGGTCTAAGGGCCACCTATCCCTGGTATCCATTTCTTTCCTAAGATTTGGAAGTTTTCTGCTGTTATGTCACAGAATAATTTTTTTTAATTAAAAACTATTTTTGCAGTATTGGGGTTTGAACTCAGGGCCAACACTTTGAGCCACTCTACCAGACCTTTATTGTGATTTTTTTTTTGAGATAGGGTCTTGTGAACTATTTGCCCAGGCTGGCTTTGAACTGTGATCCTCCTGATCTCTGCCTCCTGAGTAGGTAGTATTATAGGCATGAGCCATTGGTGCCAAGCTTTTTGTTAAAACTCTTATTGTATAAAATAATAGGTTTTATTATGGCATATCAATATGTGCATATAATGTACTTTGATCTTATTCACCCTCCATCACTGTCCCTTGCTCCACAATCCCCATCAATCCCCTCAAATAGTCCTCTGTTTAGGTGCATGACTTTTTATTTATTTGTCTTTATGGATCTAGACGCCACATATGAAATGCAGTATTTGTTTTTATGAGTCTGTATCATTTAACTTTACATGATGGTTTCTAGTTTCATTCATTTTCCTGCAAATGATATAATTTCATTCTTCTTTATGAACAATACTCTACTATATATATATTTTATTTATACATTCATAAACTGTTGGGCATTTAGACTAATTTCATAGGTTGGCTCTTGTGAATAATGCTTCAATAAATGTGTGTGTGTGTGTCTTTATTATATTCTGACTTACATTCTTTCAGGTACATGCCCAGGAGTGGTATATCAGGATCATATGGTAGTTCTGTCTTTAGTTTTTTGAGGAACATCCATACTGATTTCCTTTTTCTCTCTTTTTGCCCAGACCAGCCCAGACTACAATCTTCCTATTCTAAGCTTCATGCCATTGCTGGTATGACAGGTGCATACCACCATGCCCAATTTTTTTTGTTGAGATGGGGGTCTCACAAACTTTTTTCCCTGGGCTAGCCTAAAATTTCAATCCTCCCAATCTCAGCCTCCCAAGTAACTAGATTATAAGCCTGAGCCACCAGCTTCTGGTATACAGTGCTCTTAACACTTTCACCAGCAGTGAAAGTGACATTGACATTGAAAGTGGAGGCAGCACAGTGGCAATTGTTGGCAAACATGAAACTGACACGGCCAGCTGGGATCAGCCATCAGAGAGACCCTTGTACTGAAGGTCCCTGTCCAGGGCATCAAAGAACTGTAACTTTTACGACTTCAGGCAGCACCCTGAGACCTGAAACCCATGTTGCCACCCTAGCTGTCAGAGGGCTTAGCCTGAACAGTAAGGCACATCTACTGCCCAAGCTGTCAAAGGCCCCCAGCTGACTGCTGCTGTCTGCTGTCATCTACTCTGCCACCTGTTAATACCCACCAAGGTAGTCTATCCACAATTTCTATCTGGATAGAGCAGCAGGACCCAGCCAGCTAGTTTGTAACAATGTCATGGATTTCTTCTCTAAAGGTGGCTTTTTATGCAGGAGGACTCACTTTCAGACCATAGTTTCTCCTAAAGCTAGGCCTCTGGACTGTTGTTATCTGGTTCCAGCTCTCCTATCAGGGATCAGGTGTTGGAGATGCAGATTGATTTATATTTTTCTCTGAGTGGCCTTTCTACTTCTCCTTGCTTTTTAGTTTTCTCATCATCACTTTATTGATTCCTGGAGCTCTTTCTCTTTTTCTCTCCTTGATATATAGCTTCTCCTTTGTTGATGTGACTTCTCATTTACAGAATCAGACAAAGGAATGTCTATTTTTCTGGCAAACCCCAAATGTATAATTTCTGATAAATGCAACACAAGCCTCTATCATAAGGCAGGTGTTTACCATCATCCTGTAAAGTTCTTGATAAACTCCTGCTCCTATCACTTCATCCACAGACAATTGCTCTGAGTTTTTCCTCTATAGATTAGTTTTTTTTTTTTACAGTACTGGGGAATGAACCTAGAGTCTTGTGCATGCTAGGCAAGCATTCTACAACTGAGGTAAATCTCCAGCCTAGAGTAGTTTTATCTATTCCTGAATCAGACAGTATGTACATTTTGTGCATGATTTCTTCCATTTTTTATACTTTGTGTTTTTAAAAATATTTTGTCATTTTTAATTTTCTTTTTGTAGTATGAAGGTTTGAATTCAGGGCTTTTCACTTGCTTGGTAGGTGCCCTTCCATTTGACCCATGTCATCAACCCACATTAAAAAAAATAATTTGTATATTTATTCTAAGTCATATTCAACTGTATTGATAGACTTCAGTTTGTAGTATCCTATTGCTATTGCCTGGACTACTTTGAGGTTTTTCCTATTATGGATTTTTTGGGAGACATCACCCCAGGTACAGACTTGCTGGTATGCATACATTTGATCTCATAAATATATTGTTAGACATTTTTCTGAAATGGTTGTACTAATTTATACCTTCACTAAAATGTATGAGTTCTGTCTGCTCCATAGTTTTGTCAGTGTTTGGTCAAATGAACAAAGAAGAAGAAGGTAAAACTGGTCCTTCCTGGGGGTTGGTATCAGTGGAAGTGGGGAGGATATAAGGAAAGGGTGTATGAGGGTGAATATGGTGTAAATATGATGTATTCATGTATGAAATAGAAAAATGAAATCTGTTGAAACTATTTTGAGAAGGGGAGATAAAGGAGAATGATGGAGGGGATGAATTTAACTATGATATATTGTAAACACTTTTGTAAATGTCACAAGGTACCCACAGTAAAATAACAATATGCTAATAAAAAATTTAAAAAATAAAGTTTGGTCATTCCAGTGTTTGTGTGGTGGCATCTTATTGTGGTTTAAATTTGTACTTACTTGATTGAGTTGTGCATTACCTTTATAATCTTAGATGCCAGTCTTCTGCCAGATAAATGTTTTTTTCAGTATTTCATCCCATGAAGTGTTTTGTCTATCCATTTGCTTAGTGATATGATGAGCATATGTTTTTTAACTTTGATAAGTCTTAATTTATCATTTTTATTTTATTTTACAGTTATTGCTTTTTGTGTTCCATCTAGGCAACTTTTGTTTGCTGAAAGGCCATGAAGATATTCTCATATATTTTAACTTTTACATTTAGGTGTATGATACATCTGGAATCCATAGATTTCCACTTATTACAGTACCATTTATCGAAAAGATTTTCCTTTCTCCATTGGATTTTTGGGTGATTTTTCCCAAATATTTAATGTCTGTATAGCTTGGGGACTCTTTAATCAGTCCACCTGATGAATTTGTTAATCCTCATATTGGTACCTCATTGTTTGATTACTGCAGCTTTATTAGAATCAGATGCCTTTGTCTTTTTAAAGATAGTTATAGTTGTTCTTGGCTTTATGCATTTTTATGTACTGTAAAATTAACTTTTCAATTTTTTGCCAAAAAAGATTGATGGGATTGTGATTGAAACTGCATTTAATACACAGATCAATTTGGGAAGAATTGACATGTTAACAACATTGAACATCCATGAACACAGAACATATTCAATCCATGAACATGGGATATATTTCCATTTAGACTTAAAAATTTTTCTCTCAGCAATGTTTTATAGATTTTGCATATTTATTGTGCTATTTATTCCTAAACATTTTGTGGTTTTAATGTTATTGTAAGTAGAATTACTTTTTAATTGCATTGTATATTTGATGCTACTGTAAAAAATACAACTTATTTTTGTGTATTAATCTTGTATTTCACAGCCTTGCGGAACTCACTTATTGACTGAGGGTCAGTGAGGGTGCCAAAGTAGAATGCATCTTAGTTTCAATCATAACTCTGCCACCATCTGACCTTGAGAACCTTGAATCTTTTTCTTCTTGAATCACTTTTTAAAATGACTGTAACTTTTTGACACTCTTTTATTTAGAGGTAGGACAAGTGTCCCCTTCCCTTCAACCTGATTAGGCTCCTATCTACATCAACAATAGAAAATTTTAAAAGTTATCTGTGAATTATAAATCCAAACCATAAAAATCCATAAAGCCTATGCTCAATTCACTTGGGATATTCTCCATAAGGGAAATGAGATGGGACATAATATGATTAACTTTACTAAGACTGTCTACTTTACTAAGATTGCTACAGAGGACAATTCACCAGCATCAACTGCAGGCCACAAGAACCACAAAGGACATCTAATCTATTTAATTCTTTATGACATCTAACTGCAACTATCTAAGTGACCTCAAGAAAAACTACCCATGTACACTTTTCTAAATTTCTGACATATAAAACTGTGGGCATAGTAATGTTGTTCTTTTTTTGTTTTGTTTTTTGCACTACTGGGATTTGAACTCAGGGTTTTGTGCTGTAAGGCAGGTGCTCTACCAGTTGAGCCAAACCTCTAGCCCTTTTTGCTGTGGTTATTTTGGAGATATTGCCTTGCTTTTGTTCAGGCCAGCTGGGACCTTGATCCTTCTATTTTTTTAAGTTTCCTGCAATTGCTGGTATGACAGCCACACACTATTGTGCCCAGCTCCCTGACAGGCTGGCCTAGCACAATTCTCACAATCTCATCCTCCCAAATAGCTAGGATTACAGGCATGAGTCACTGGCCCTGGCTTAAAGTTGTCATTTAAGCTGCTATATTTGGGGATAACTTTTACTTAGTAACCAGAACAACAAAAGTTAGATGTTTAAGAAACTACTGGCTTGTGATAGAGAAAGAGTAAGTAATGGAGGGAGGGGAAGGCTTAATTTGATTAAAGCACAATATATAAATATCTAAGAAAAAAAGAGAGACTCCTGGATAGAATTTCTGCTTCTGCAAAGGAAGAGTTAATTGCCATAGAGATTTCTCTTTGCCATTAAAACAAAACAAAACCTAGAAAAGTGGACAAAGTGAAAGTATAGTTTGCAGTCATTGAGAAACAGTCAATAAAAGGCTGTGATTACCTGATAGAGGACCACTAATGTGGTGCATCCTATTTTAGCCCAAATTGACTACCTGGAAGTTTTTACAACGCTGCAAGTCAGGAAGTCAGAAATAATCCCATAGGCCTCACACTGTAGAGAGTAGTGAAAGGTGTTCAGGAGCTCGAGGAACTAGAGTTTGTAAGGAAGAATAGTGGGAAGGAGCAATTACTTAGAGAAATAGCCCTTGCAACCTGATCTGGACAAGTATGGGTTCAAATTTTATGTGATCAGGTTGTAAAATACAGAAAATAGTTAATAGGTCAAATAATTCCTGAAATTCCCATACAGATTTGAATACGTCAGACACTTATCATTTAGAGTGGAGAGACATAAAGTTTATACAACTATCATGTCTTCTGAAAAATATCACCATATATAGGCATATATGTATATATAAATGAGACCAAACTAAAAGCTATTCTGAATCCACACTAAAAAAGTTAAAAGCAAACTTCTAAGGGACAATAAGAACCTTATACAACATGACTTCATGCTAGTAAGAAAAAAATGCCCACAATTGTTTGAAGGAACACAGAAAATTGCAACACCCAACAATGGAAAATTCATACTATTCCTAATCCACTAAAAACTTACTAGGTAAACAGGGAGGTAGGAAAATATGTGCCATAACCAGGAAGTCAATTAGTAGTAGACTACCCACCAAAGTTCCCTTTCTCCAGCCTGTACCCCAGGGGCCTTGAGCAGTCCTGGAAGGCAGCTGCTTGGGGTCAGGCTTCTCCCAGTCTCCCCCTGGTCCCCTCCTGGCATTCTTCCTTCAGGCTTGAGGCATCAGGCCAGCGCTGTGCTTCCTTCTGTCTCTGTGGTCTCTAGGCCAGAGCCCCAGGAAACTTGAAACAAGTTTGTGCAGAGGCAGGTCACAGGGGATGCTCTGGGTGCTCACCTTCTGAGTGTGGCCAAGCCTGTGAGGATGAGCTTGGCGATCAGCAGCCCTTGATTTGGTGCACTTGGTGGAACCGGGCCCCTCAGCTCAACTCTCCCAGTCTCCCCTCTGTTTCCCTCATCTCCTATCCACAAGCACAAAACTTAATCACAGAGCCTTCACCTCCTTCTTCTCCTGCATCCATCCCCATTTGCCTGTACTCCCCTTCCCAGTCACCCAAAGTGATCCTGGTCACTCACCTTGGCAATGGTCAGGGCTTGCTGGATAAATGTCTTCAGACATTCATAAGGCCATCTCCATTTCAGTCCTCATCTCTGCAGGGCAAGACCATCAAACCAGAGGTGGCTTTCTTGCTGCCCCTCTGCTGCTTCAGCCAACTACAGGGACTCTTGCTGGCCACAGCTGCAGTGGGCCCAGGTCATGCACCTGGCCACTGGCAGCATTGGGACCATTGCACAGGTGTGCTGGCAGCTAGAGAGGGAGGCAGGCAGCTGGGCCAGGACCAGCTGGATTACCATGCCTGGGTGGCTGCCCTCACCTGCCCTGGGATTGGCTGGAAAATCCCAGCCTGTGCTTCCACAGCTTTTTGCCATCTGGTGGTCTTCTGTGCACCCCATGGCAGTGGCAGTGGAGGCAGCAGAGGCTGAGGAAGCAGTGGCTGTTGCCACAGCCTGGGCTGTGTGGTCCCAGTATTTACACAGAGGCTTGTCCTGCTCCTCTTCCAGTGAGTGAGCCTGATGCAATGTCACCTTCCCTGAACTCTCCCTCCCTGGGCCCACTCAGTGCATACCACACCTAGCAGCTGCCAACCCTTCTCTCCAAACAGTTGCAGACAAGGCAGACTGGAGCTCCCCCTTCCTCACCTGCAGACCCCGTGACCTTGCAACCTAAACACTACTTTTACAAGTACCTAGATACCCAAATCCTCACACAGCATCTGTAATGTTCTATTCAGCATAAGTGGTAAGAGAGTAAATACTAAAACAATATTTCTATGTGTGTGCTTCTTAATCAGCTTATATGGGATGGGAGAAGTGTGATGAAGGAATAAAGATTCATCTTAATCGCTACTGAACCATTTCAGAGAAAATAATACAGATGCACTTAGAAGGTATTTGTGTCCTTAATAACAACAACAAATGGCGAGGATGTGGCTAAACAGGAACTCTTGTACACAGTTGGTGGGAATGCAATTTTGTACAACCATTATGGGAAGCAGTATGGAAATTCCTCAAAAAGCTAAAGAAAGAAGTGCCATATGAACACATGATGGCTTCCCTGAGCCTAAGCCAAATACAACAGAGACACCTGTACACCCATGTTCATCACAGCACTATTCACCAAAGCCAACTTATGGAAACAACCCAAATGCCCTACAACTAACTGATAAATTGACCAAGAAAATGTGGTATATATATACAATGGAGTTTGACTAGCCAAAAGGAGTAATGAATGACATGTGGTTCCAATGGTTGCAATTGGAAAACATTATGTTAAGTGAAGTAAGTCAGCCTCAGAAACACAAAGGCCACATGGTTCCTATCATACATGAAACATAATTCCAAAAGATAACCATGTACACACAAAATAAACCTGATCTTGTACAATCTCCCATGTGGAACATGTTTGTAATAGTGTAACTGCTCAATGGAACACAGGGAAGGAAGAAAAAGAAAAGAGAATGACAGAGGATAAAAAATATCCTGAATGATAACATCTGTGTAGGCCCAGGATATAAGGATATGTGTTGAAGGCTATTGAAAAATGGGGGGGAGGTTGGGGTGAAAAGGGGTAAGGGAGAGCAATGGAAGGGGTTGAATGGACCAACTTAAAGTAGACAACAGCAGCAACACATTGAGTAACCCCTTGGAACACTGACCTAATAGTAATAAGAAAAAACAGGACTGCAAAATAGTTACAGTGTATGTGGGGTGAGGTAATTCTGAGAGAGGGGAGGGTGAATGAAGGAGATTAAAGTGAATGTATATGGTGGATGGACTTCACATACTTAAATGAAATAGAACAGAGACTTGCAATTGTTTAAGAGGGGCATGGAAGAGGTCAAGGTGGGGAGATAGTGGGAATGATGCAACCAATGTACAAAATAAGCCGATTTAGAATTGTTTAGATGAATCCCCCTTGTACATTGAATATACCCTAATAAAAAGTAAAACTAAATAGTAAAAAACGATCCTTGGGCCCTAGCAACCCTTAGAGTTCAAAGTCATGGGATCCCGTGATCTGTCTTTGTATACTTGCAAAGCCCCTAGTACTGACCTACTGATCTTTGTTTTCCCTTGCACTAATTTTGCAAACCCCCAAGTCATCCCTGACTCTCACAATTCCTGCCTCCAACTTAAGTGTTGCTCTCATCCCTTCCCATCACCCATCTCAATCTCATGTGCCCTTTCCTCAATTGCCCTTCTCTCCTTGTGACCCCTTCCTGCTCCCTGGTCTGTACTGCCAGGTCCCTGGGAGACACCAACTGCTGATACTTAAGAACAGAGGCAAGTGATCATCATGGCCTCCCAGAGGCATTTTCTTCCCACAGAGACCTGCTTCACCTGGGGCTCTATGCTGTCCCTCATGCTAGACTAAAGTCCCTCTTCCATGAACAGTCAGTGGGATCCCTAAATGCCTAGCACACAGCCATGATACTGCCTTGGGCATAGTAAGGACTTAATTTCTATGCAAAGAACTGATTCCACCAATCCAATGATTATAACTGCATGTCCCAAACCAAAGCCCATCAACTGTGACACTAAATACAACAAACTTGATGCAGATAAAATGAACAACTTGAAAGGAAACCTCCATCCTTTTCTGTCTACTTAGAAACCAGTCATGCTACAGAGTATGTGCCATCAGCTTTCTTTTCCCTTCATAACTCATCATGTTGGTTTCCAGATTAAAGAGACAACCAGGTTTTGCGTATAGAACAGTCAGAGCACAGACTGTCATTTATTCAAGATGTTTCAAAATGCTAAATAGAAATCTAATGGAGCTTTCAAAAATACACAAGAGCCTATTGCTACCATTTTGCTTCCTTTTCAGTAAGAGTTGCACCAAGTGTAAAGAATATGTACAAAGCCAACATATTCCATCCTGGTGTCAGGTTCCTAAGCATCACCCCAACCTGTCCCTAAAAACCCCTTGTACGCCGTCTTTCCAATACATGGAAAAACAGAACAGCATGCTTTGTTTCTATTCTTTTTTTTAACTTTTATTTTATTCATATGTGCATACAATGTTTGGGTCATTTCTCCCCCCTTCCCCCCACCTCTCCCTTACCCCTCCTTATCCCTCGCTACCAGGCAAAAACTATTCTGCCCATATCTCTAATTTTGTTGAAGAGAGAGTATAAGCAATAATAGGAAGGACCAAGGGTTTTTGCTAGTTGAGATAAGGATAGCTATACAGAGAGTTGACATGCATTGATTTTCTGTACATGAGGGCTACCTTCTAAGTTAATTCTTCTTGAACTAACCTTTTCTCTAGTTTCTGGCCCCCATCTCCTATTGGCCTCAGTTGCTTTAAAGTATCTGCATTAGTTTCTCTGCGTTGAGGGCAACAAATGCTATCTAGTTTTTTGGGTGTCTTACCTATCCTCATACCTTCCTTGTGTGTTCTCACTTTATCATGTGATCAAAGTCCAATTCCCTTGATTTGCCTGTGATCTAATGTCCACATATGAGGGAGAACATACGATTTTTTGTCTTTTGGGCCAGGCTAACCTTGCTCAGAATGATGTTCTCCAATTCCATCCATTTACCTGTGAATGATAACATTTTGTTCTTCTTCATGGCTGCATAAAATTCCATTGTGTATAAATACCATATTTTCTTAACCCATTCGTCAGTGGTGGGGCATCTTGGCTGTTTCCATAACTTGGCTATTGTGAATAGTGCTGGAATAAACATGGGTATGCAGGTGCCTCTGGAGTAACCTGTGTCACAGTCTTTTGGGTATATCCCCAAGAGTGGTATTGCTGGATCATATGGTAGATCAATGTTTAGATTTTTAAGTAGCCTCCAAATTTTTTTCCAGAGTGGTTGTACTAGTTTACATTCTCACCAGCAGTGTAAGAGGGTTCCTTTTTCCCTGCACACTTGCCAACACCTGTTGTTCATGGTGTTGCTAATTATGGCTATTCTAACAGGGGTGAGGTGGAATTTCAGTTGGTTTTAATTTGCATTTCCTTTATTACTAGAGATGGTGAGTATTTTTTCATGTGTTTTTTGGCCATTTGAATTTCTTCTTTTGAGAAAGTTCTGTTTAGTTCACTTGCCCATTTCTTATTGGTTCATTAATTTTGGGAGAATTTAGTTTTTTGAGTTCCCTGTATATTCTGGTTATCAGTCCTTTGTCTGATGTGTAGCTGGCAAATATTTTCTCCCACTCTGTGGGTGTTCTCTTCAGTTTAGAGACCATTTCTTTTGTTGAGCAGAAGCGTTTTAGTTTTATGAAGTCCCATTTATCTATGTTATCTCTTAGTTGCTGTGCAGCTGGGGTTCCACTGAGAAAGTTCTTGCCTATACCTATTAATTCCAGAGTATTTCCTCTTCTTTCCTGTACCAACTTTAGAGTTTGTGGTCTGATATTAAGATCCTTGATCCATTTTGAGTTAATACTGGTATAGGGTGATATACATGGATCTAGTTTCAGTTTTTTGCAGACTGCTAACCAGTTATCCCAGCAGTTTTTGTTGAAGAGGCTGTCTTTTCTCCATCATATATTTCTAGCACCTTTGTCAAAGACAAGTTGGTTGTAGATGTGTGGCTTCATATCTGGGTCCTCTATTCTGTTCCACTGGTTTTCATGTCTGTTTTTGTGCCAGTACCATGCTGTTTTTATTGTTATTGCTTTGGAATATAGTTTGAAGTCAGGTATAGTGATCCTCCAGCGTTGTTCTTTTTACTGAGTATTGCCTTGGCTATTCGTGGCCTCTTGTGTTTCCATAAACTTTTAACGGTAGATTTTTCAATCTCTTTGATGAATGTCATTGGGATTTTGAAGGGAATTGCATTAAACATGTAGATTACTTTTGGGAGTATAGACATTTGTACTATGCTGATTCTACCAATCCATGAGCATGGGAGATCTCTCCACTTTCTATAGTCTTCCTCAATCTCTTTCTTCAGAAGTTTATATTTTTCCTTATAGAGGTTGTTCACATCCTTTGTTAAGTTTATACCTAGGTGTTTGATTTTTTTTGAGGCTATTGTAAATGGAATTTTTTTCATATATTCTTTCTCAGTTTGCTCATTATTAGTGTATAGAAATGCTAATGATTTTTCTATGTTGATTTTATATCCTGGTACCTTTCTATAGCTGTTGATGGTGTCTAGGAGCTTTGAATAGAGTTTTTTGGGTCTTTTTTTTTTTTAATGCACAAATCTGTCACCAATTTTTTCTTTTTCGTTTTTTTTTCTTCTATTATTCATATGTGCATACAAGGCTTGGGTCCTTTTTTCCCCGTGCCCCCACCCCTTCCCTTTCCACCCACTCCGCCCCTCCCTCTTCCCCCCACCCCCTCAATACCCAGCAGAAACTATTTTGCCCTTATTTCTAATTTTGTTGTAGAGAGAGTATAAGCAATAATAGGAAGGAACAAGGGTTTTTGCTGGTTGAGATAAGGATAGCTATACAGGGCATTGACTCACATTGATTTCCTGTGCGTGGGTGTTACCTTCTAGGTTAATTCTTTTTGATCTTTTTGATCTCTAGTTCCTTTAAGGTACAGGATCATATCATCTACAAATAGGGATATTTTGACAGTTTCTTTACCTATTTGTATTCTTTTTATTCCTTCTTCTTGCCTAATTGCTCTGGACAAGAATTCCAGTACTATGTTGAATAGGAGTGGAGATAGTGGGCTTCCTTGTCTAGTTCCTGATTTTAGAAGGAATGGTTTCAGTTTTTCTCAGTTAAGTATAATGCTGGCTGTAGGTTTGTCATATATAGCTATTATGATGTTGAGGTACTTTCCTTCTATCCCTAGTTTTCTTAGAGCTTTTATCATGAAATGTTGTTGCATCTTATCAAAGGCTTTTTCTGCATCTATTGAGATGATCAAGTGGTTTTTGTCTTTGCTTCTGTTAATGTGGTTTATTACGTTTATTGATTTTCAGACATTGAACCACCCCTGCATTCCTGGGATGAAGCCTACTTGGTCATGGTGAATGATCTTTGTGATGTGTTGTTGAATTCGGTTTGCCATTATTTTATTGAGGATTTTTGCATCAATGTTCATTAAGGAGATTGGCCTATAGTTCTCCTTTTTGGAGGTGTCTTTGCCTGGTTTTGGGATAAGTGTAATACTGGCTTCATAAAATGTGTTTGGCAGTTTTCCTTCCCTTTCAATTTCATAGAACAGTTTAAGGAGGGTTGGTATCAGTTCTTCTTTAAAGGTCTGGTAGCATTCAACAGAGAATCCATCAGGTCCTGGACTTTTCTTTTTGGGGAGACTCTTGATTGCTGCTTCAATTTCATTTTGTGTTATAGATCTATTCAGGTGATTAATTTCCTCTTGGTTCAGTTTTGGATGATCATATGTATCTAGAAATCTGTCCATTTCTTTAAGATTTTCAAATTTACTTGAATATAGGTTCTTGAAGTAGTCTCTGATGATTTCCTGGACTTCCATGGTGTTTGTTGTTATCTCCCGTTTTGCATTCCTGATTCTACTAATTTGGGTTTTTTCTCTCCTCATTTTAGTCAGGTTTGCCAGGGGTCTATCGATCTTGTTTATTTTTTCAAAGAACCAACTTTTTGTTTCATTAATTCTTTGTGTGGTTTTTTTGATTTCTATTTCGTTGATTTCAGCTCTTATTTTTATTATTTCTTGCCTTCTATTTGTTTTGGGATTTGCTTGTTCTTGTTTTTCTAGGAGTTTGAGATGTATCATTGGATCATTGATTTGGGATCTTTCAGTCTTTTTAATATATGCACTCATGGCTATAAACTTTCCTCTCAGGACTGCCTTAGCTGTGTCCCATAGGTTCTGGTAGGTTGTGTTTTCATTTTCCTTGACTTCCAGGAACTGCCTGTCTTTTCATGGTTAAGTTGGGTTTCACTTTCTGTGTGCAAAATCCCTTGAAGAATCTTTTGTAATGGTGGCTTTGTGGTCATATATTGTTTTAGTTTCTGCTTATCATGGAAGACTTTTATTGTTCCATCTATTTTGAATGATAGTTTTGCTGGATAGAGTATCCTAGGGTTGAAGTTATTTTCACTCAGTGCCCAGAAGATCTCACCCCAAGCTCTTCTTGCTTTTAATGTTTCTGTTGACTTTGATGGGTTTACCTTTTTATGTTACTTGTTTTTTCTGTCTTACAGCCTTCAATATTCTTTCCCTAGTTTCTGTACTTGTTATTTTAATGATAATATGCCATGGGATAGTTGTATTTTGGTCTGGTCTGTTTGGTTTTCTGGAGGCCTCTTGCATCTGTATGGGCATAGATTTTTCTAGATTTGGGAAGTTTTCTGTAATTATTTTGTTGAATATATTACGCATTCCCTTCGCTTGCACCTCTTCTCCTTCTTCAATGCCCATGATTCTCAGGTTTGTTCTTTTGATAGAGTCAGTGATTTCTTGCATCTCCAATCCTGGAGTGGTGTCTCAGAAGTAGTTCTGTTGTCTTGTCAAAAGGAAAAAAAACAAAAAGCAAAAAAAAAAACCCAAAAGAAAATACAACAAATTGTTCAAAGTTCAGGTTCAATACAGTTTCAGTAAGTTTTTCAGCATGCAGGTGTAGTTTGGTTGTTGTCTCACCAAAGGAAGTGAAAAAAAAGAAAAAAAAAAGAGTTTGTAGACAGATTTGTGAATGTCTGTCTGAGGCTGTGGGTCACCTGTCCGCTACTGTCAGCCAGCTGTTGCTGCAGGCTTTATTGATTGCAGATCTCAGTAGTGAGCTTAACACTCACCTAGCTCCTCAGGCTTTGTTTACTTAGAGTTCTCCTGGGTGGGACCACCACTGTTACAAGCTTTCCCCTTTCCAAGCACACTGGGGGAGGTGGCGCTACACCTGCATTCTCCGGCAGGCGTGTTTATTTACAGTTCACATGGGAAGTGACACTTCCCCCCTCTCCTGTGGAGTTTTCCTCCTACCGCCACTCTTACAAGCTTTCCCACTCCTGGTTGATTTGCAGGTGCCGCCGCTCCTGCCCTCTCTGGCCAGCTTGTTTATTTACAGTTCTGTGAGGGACTCAGGGTGCCCCACTCTCTTTGCTGCTTGTCTTTTTTATTGTTGTTGTTTATTATTCAGTTTGTGTTTTTTTCTGTTTTCCCTGGGTGGGGGTTGGTCTGCCCAGGGGGCTATGCTGATCTGGCCCAGGGTTGTCTGGGGAAGTACTGCGTGCCACTTAGCTCACCTGGTGGTCTGCTGCTCTTGAGCCAGTAGAAGATGGCATCTGGTGGCTCGGGAGCCCTCCTGTTTTCTCCATTTACCGTGGAGTGGAGATGCTATGCACGGGGTGGGGGTGTGGTGGTATTGGAGTTTTACCTCTTCTTGGTGGTTTTTCCTGTAAGGTGTATCTCTAGCATCTCTTCAAGATTTTACTTTAGGAAGCATGCTTTCTGCTTCCTCCCTCTAGTCACCATCTTGGAATCCTCTTGCTTCTATTCTTAATCTTAGAGAAAATTTGATGTTGCCACTATGAGCACCCAGCTTTGCAGAGAAGGACACTTTGGTAGATTCAAGTTTACATCAACTTAAGTCCCAAACCAGGCACTGGCTGTGCAGTTCTGGCACCAAATTCAAGTAGGACCAGAGAGGGTGAAGTGAGGTCCCAGAAAAAACACTCTAATTCAGCAACTGATGGCAAGCTCTTAGGGTAAGTGTTTTAAGGATTCCTTCAAGTGAGCCTCTTCATTTCAGGAATTCTCATTTCCTGATGGCTCAGGAACTTGTGGTGCTGTGTGTCCCTCCCTGAATTAACCGAAGACACTTCTATGGTAGAACAATATAGGATAATTCAGTATTAGAACTCTTCCCTGAATTGCCATGTTAGACCCTTTTATGTCTCTTTCAGTCATAGTTCAACAGTATTTGCCTAATGTATGAATTTTAAAATGTGGTAAAACTAATATTTCAATATTGATAAGAAAAACATTTTTCAAATACAATGAATTATTAGTGTTTCAGATAATATCAGCATTCCTATCAGATTTTTTCCATATGCTTTACAATTAATGTGCTCTATAAATTTTTATTAAAGAAGAAAACACAAGTTGAAATAGTCCTACATGGAGGACAATACAGTTCAGCTGATTAACTTGTTTGCCATGACACTGTGGAAAGCATCCTGAACTCAAAGTAAGTCCTATCTCTATCAATGAATAAGTATTTGCTCTTGGACAAATCATTTCTCTTAGGCTTCAAATCTTCTAAAAAGTGAAGATTTTACAACTTTTTTTGCCGTATTGTTACAAAAATTTAATAAGATAGTACAAAAATATGAACAGAAAGAAAACAAAAAGAAAGGAATATATTTTAATAGTTGAAATATACTGGAATCTCAAATAAAACTCAACATGTATGGCTTTTTGCAAGGTTGAAGATTGCAATACATCATTTATCAGAAAATTATGAATTCTAACTTTGGTTATTCTTTGTTTCTTGCTCTTTGTCCAGTAATTCAGAGCAGATAAGCTATTTAATAATTTGTAACTAAATTTTTATCAGTGTATTACCCATTAAATTAGATATACTTACAATAGTATGAATTGTAAATTCAAATACATACAGAGGGAAATAGGCAACATGAGGAAACACCCAGGTGTGGGCCTTATGTACATTTGGTGTTATCTGCACTGGTAATAACCAGTAATCACTTGGGCTCCAAGAAGACCATATTCCATTCTTGAAGAGCAGTTTGGAGTCCAGGTTTCTGACAGAGTCTCCAGAACTTTAAGTGTGGCCTCAGTCTAAGAAAGTAAACTAAGTGTCTCATCTATGGCCACATTAAATCTATAAGTCTGTGAAATATCCTTGTGGGTATTTTGAAGTGATTGGGTGCAAAGCAGGTGTTTGTATGTGAAATCTTTTCCTTTTTTTAATATCATGCTTGATTAAAAAATTGTGTAACAAAATCTATAAAAGACTCAAAATACGTTTTCAAGGTATTATTAAGTTATATCTCTCATGTGCTGCATGAGCTTGTCCTAGAAACCTAACTGGGGGTGATGGGAGATGCCGGAAAAGACAACAGACAGAAGACTAAACACGCATAAATCAGGGGCCAGGTAGGCTGGGTGCTCGGATGGAGACACACCAGCCCCCTTCACCTCCAGTGGGTTTATTATATACAGTGGCAACACAAGGTGGAGAGATGATTCTCAGGGGAGGGGGTGTGACATTGTAATCCTCAGGAACAGGGGGAACCTGTGATAGTTTCTCTCTGAATGCAAACATTAAAGGAAAAACAGCTGTACTGCATCTTGCCCACTTCTGCAGCTGAGGCCATGCCAATTCAAGCATGTGATTTATTGGGCATAACTATGCTTGCTCATTTTTGCAGTTTGGGGCTGCGCCAAACTCAAACCCGCAGCTTATTTGATACACCCATAGGCTCCCAACATCTCCTCCTTTTTAAAAGTTTCTTAAATGTTTGCAATGAAGCCTGTTCTCTTAATCCAAGGAGTTGTCTCTGCACCATGTGGCATTTGAATGAAAAAACAAGAAAACAGGTGAATGATACCAGAAAGAGTACTTTAGCAACTTAAATGGATTGAAACCCTTGAATTTATCCAGAGTAGATTTTGCAATAGTAGCTGGAGAAGCATTATCATAAACCTTTTGCATGGACAGTATTTGTTGCCTCAATTGTCATAAGTCCACAGTATCATTTGCTTCGTTCTCATGTATCCATAAGACAAGCTTTACCTGTAAAACTATATTCACTATCTTGAGGCACCAAATGTCCTGTGGAATGACCTCCCATGTGCACTGTACCATCAGTGAAGATAGATACAGGTTGGCTCTACCAAGTGATAGGATGCAGCATTGGCGGGTTGGGCATGAAAGTCCAGTATGCATCACCCTGGACAACACCTGCCTGTATTGTAATTATGACCATGCCACCAGCAATGTGGCTGTGGTATTCCCAGTCATCCCCAGGCTACTGGTTACCATCATCGGCATGTCCATTAGTTTCTTAATTTGACCCCAGGTTGGTGGCTCACTGTCCTGTGTCTGTCTTGTCATTGGCCATTTCCTTGACCACCCTCTGGTCAGGGGAGGAGTCAGCCTTAGCTGCTTCCTGTCCCAGGGCAAGTCTTTCAGGTTCAGCTTCTTCATCTTCAGGACCAGGGGATCCATGAGGCTTGACAAACTGTGATGGTACCCACACTGGGTATTCTGCATCTTCAGGAGAAACACAAACATGCCCTCAACCCCACATAGTGGCCTCACTAGCATGTGCAGAGGCATAGAGATAAATTGCCTATGCAAGGCTGAAGCATTTTGATGGTATACAGCATGACTTAGTGGGGCATCTTCTACTGGTGCTGCAGTTTTCATGGGCAAGCCCAAAACAAGCCCAGAGACTAGGTTATCTGCCCAAGTATTACTGTCAGTGAGTGAGCTGGGGAGATTAGAATGTAAGAGCAAATGGCTCACAAAACAGGGATAGAGGCAGGTTTACATCAGCAATTGTCAGAGTGCTCTTGCAGTGGCAGCAGCACAGGAATGGGGCCTGGCCTGGCTGGGGCTAAGCTCTTTTAGGAGGTGAGTCCAACACCATGGCTTTGCTGGTGTGCAGCATGACTCAATCCCTCTCAGGCCCACCTGTTCCTGGTAGTGGTGCTGTGCTCTGCAAACCTTGTTCCTCCCCTCCAACATTGCTCAGAGAGTCTAGTCCTGAGCCCATTGGCACCAGTCGGTGGCCTGGTCATCAAATCCCTGCTGCATGCCAGGGTTTTAGGGTCCGGTCTCTCAAACACAGGGTAAATTTAAAACCAGTTGTATCCTCTCCTTGACTATGAGCTGCCTGCAAGGCAGCCTGCAGGAGACTCTTAGCAAGAGCAGGAAATCTCTTGGCCCAAGGAGGGATCCCCAAATGCATGGTTCCTAGTGCTTAATGAACCAGAGCTTCCTTCTGACCCTCCTCTGACACTGAATCAGAATCTCTGGGACTGAACTTTATTTTTAAGGTGGGGCTGATGAATAAGAGAAGGGGACCAGAACTAGAGAACAAGTTAGTTTGAGAAGAATTAATTTAGAATGTAACACACATGTACAGGAAATCAATGCGAGTCAACTCCCTGTATAGCTATTCTTATCTCAACTAGCAAAAACCCCTGGTCCTTCCTATTATTGCTTATACTGTCTTCAAAAAAATTAGAGATAAGGGCAAAATAGTTTCTGCCTTTTAGCAAGAGAGTGAGGGGATGGGATAGGGAAGGAAGGGAGTGGGGGGGAAGAAGGGAGAAATGACCCAAACATTGTATGCACATGTGAATAAAAGAAAAAAAATGACCCAAACATTGTATGCACATATGAATAAAAGAAAAAAAAACTACTGCTAACAACAACAACAAAAAAGGTGGGGCTGACGGTTAAGCACTTCCACTGCCCAGAGCATCTTGTTACTGCCTCTCACACTCCTGTATGACTGCTTTAAGGGGTGAGTCCCATGTCCCAGCTTGACTACCAAGGAGGAAAATCTTCTACTTCTTACTTCTACAACTCTACCATAAGTCCTTTACTGCTCTATAGTAAGTCTTCTACCACTCTACCATAATTCTCTACTGTGTTCTATTGTATAATTTCTACCTTATAATTTTTCTACCATATACTATCATATAATTTCTACCATTTTCTACCTTATACTTCTAACTTCTACCTTATAATTCTAATTCTTCTCCCTTATAATTCTTAACATAGCTTTTTTAAAGTCTAGAGTTCTCGGTCCTTAGACTCACCCTGTCCCATGTTTTTATTCAATTCACTGTCTCCACACACCTTACTTTTTCTTATCTCTTACATGCATGCTTCTCAGAGAGTGTTTTCTCATCTCAGGCTTCAAGTTCCCCCATAGTTAGTTTCCTGTGAAGGTGTCACCTCACTCTCAAGTCTCTGTTTGGGGTGCCACCTTTCGCCTGTCACCTCACCCTCAGGACCCTGTTTGGGCACCAGCTCTTGTGTGCCGCATGAGCTTGTCCTAGAAACCTAACTGGGGGCAATGGGAGATGCCGGAAAAGACAACAGACAGAAGATCAAACATGAATAAATCTGGGGCCAGGTAGGTTGGGTGTTGATGGAGACACACCAGCCCCCTTCACCTCCAGTTAGTTTATTATATAAAGTCACAACATGAGGTAGAGAGATGATTCTCAGGGGAGGGGGCATGACATTGCAATACTTGGGAACAGGGGGAACCTGTGACAGCTTCTCTCTGAATACAAACATTAAAGGAAAAGTAGCTGTACTGCATCTTGCCCACTTCTGCAGCTGAGGTTGTGTCAATTCAAGCATGTGATTTATTGGGCATAACTATGCTTGCTCCTTTTTGCAGTTTGGGGCTGTGCCAAACTCAAACTTGCAGTTTATTCGATACACCTGTTGGTTCCCAACATATATCCATTTATATTGTAAACCTACATTTATATTTGTCTAGTAAAAACCAGGAAAAAGGGGGACAAAGGACAAAGCTCATGCAGTATAAGGTCAACATTTGGGAATGTTCTTTGTGCTATTCTCTCACAAAGGTTTATTTTATATAAACCTTAAATCATCAAAGTAGAACAAAAGAAAACTCAATTTTAAAAATGACATTAACAAATTATAGCTTTCTGGATAAATTAAAACCAATACTTATAAATGAAGAAATTGAAAATTTGATGAAGTACAGATATTACATTGTCTCAAATTACTTCCCCCAAAACATTAAATATTTACAAACTGACAAAATACTATATTAGAGAGAAGTAACCCAGCAGATACCATTGATGACACATTAATAATAGGAAAATCAAAATTACAGGTCATGTGACTGAATCATTACTATGATACTCTTGCCAAAAAATATGATCTGATTGGGATCATAATTATGCTTCAGAAAAGTCTGACTGAGGGAAATTCTACCTAAAATATTCATGATCATGAAGGTCAAGGAAAGATGATGGAATGTTCCCGACTGAAGGAGTATGATGAATGCAAAAACTCAGTGCAACCTATGGATCACAGTGGAATCCTTTTGCTATAAAGAACAATACAGACAGATGGAAAAACCTGAAGAGAATATGAAGATTAAAATGATAGCATGTTTCAGTGTCAACTTTCTGATTATGAAGGATGTATTGTAGTTGTGCAGAATGTCCTCACTTGTACAAAATATAGGCTAAAATAATCAGAGATAATAGCATGTGCCAGCAATTTATTCACTAGTGGTTCCTGGGGAGGACACTCTTGGCATTAGATATGAAACTTTTTGCTAATTTTAAGATTGCTTCTAAAAATTTAATTTATGTAAAGATAAAGAAACAAACAATAAAAAAGTTGTGGAAAATGTTTCTCCATGAAGAAAGAACTATGAATTAGTGATTAAAATAGGAACTCTTAAAAATTGTGTAAGTTTGATGACACTATAACAATTATAATAATTGCATTATAATTATATATAAATGCATTATTATAATGCATTAAAACATTGACAATGGCTATAGTATGAACATGCCAAAATGACATCTAACTCTTTAGCTCATTATATGGTGACAAGAACTGAAAATACAAATAAGCCATCACTAAAGTGATATTTAACTCCATGGAAGTATTAATGACAGCTTGGTTACTTGGGTGCTATTTAAACTGTTAGCATTTAGGCAGTTTGAGCACATGAACTGCAATACTAGCTTTCATTTGCATAATCCAGTTAAGAATTAATTACAGATGACAAGAAACAACTTAAAATATTGTATGAGTTTTCCCCATTCATATTCCCCTTCAAGAAAGTTTTCACCTCATACACTTACTGGTAAATAATTGAAATGTTATAAGAACAGTTCAATAAATAAAATACTGTTTTTTCTTTGAAGCCTCTACATATTTTATGATGCTTTTCTTAGGAAGGCCTTGACTTCACATACACATAAATTATAGGAGAGAAGTTTTAAAGGACCCAGATTCAAATTCAGTGAGTGGGACCTGTAAAAAAAAAAACCATCAGAATTAACTAAGCATGAGTTAATTTTAAGAAGCAAGGACCATATCCATGTTAATAGGCATAAAATATGTATGTATAACTATAATAAAAATTACCATTAAACATAATTTGCCAGTAGTTGCACACTCAATTAATGGTCACTGTGACCAAATATCATAGCTTCTGGTTTTCCCACTCTTAATTCATTTATCAATAGCTATGCACTAAGTTACCATGGTAAAAACTAGAATTAGAAGATGAATATGATACAGTCCACTCCTCAGCTATCATACATGACATGAAAAAACTGACACACAGGCAGTTTTGACAGAGTCATAGATACTACATCAGGTACAAATCAGGACACTATTGGAACATATAGAAGGGACTTATATCTCAGTTTTATGTCAATATGGTTAGCTTTTGATGGAGGTGATTGTGGAGAGCAGATTATGAGAAGCCTATGAGAACTGGACATAAGCAAGGCAAGATGAAGCTCAACTGTTTTTTCCTAAGATTACTTGTAGGCTGAGATAGGCACAGCCCCTGTCACAGAAGGGAAAGATGCAGAACAGCTGCCTCTCCTAAGTTGTTTACATTCAGAGAAGCAGGAACACAGGTGTTGCAGGAACAGTACAGAAAGTATGACATGATCCAGGTGGTTGGAGGAAAGGAAAGTTTATTACTCTAGTGGGCCAGCACCTGGATATCTCTAAAATGGCACAGGCCCCAAGCTCAGAGTGACTGAGGTTTTTATACTGAGAAAAGCAGAAGCAAGCAGGCAGGGAGTGCAGAAGCAGACTTGGCAGTTAGCTGTTCAAGGTTACAACATACCATGTCATCACAGCTGTGGACGAAGGCCATCCATAGTTTCTAATGAGATAGCTGGATGCAGGGGCCCCAGCTAAGGGGAAGGGCTTTACTCATCTTTGGTTCTTTTCCCAGCTTTGATCTTTCTCTGGGTTTCCTTATCACTGGTTTCTCCTATTACAATGTCATGCCCCTCCCCAAGAATGGCTGCTCCATCCTGTTTACCACTGGTTATAAAATATTCACTGAAGGAGGACACCAGGCTTTTGTTTTTGGGCTTTTGCCTTTGCTTTGTTGCTTTTTGCTTTTGGCTTTCTGATGGATAAGGCTTTTTGGTGTGGGAGGCTTTTGGAAGGGAAAAGAATTGCTGAAGGGAAAAGATTGTTGAAGGGAAAAGAATTGCTAAATGGGAGTTGCTAGCAAGCCTGAGGGCCAAGACTTAAAGAAAACTAAAGAGACAGTGCAAGTCTGGGGGCAAAGACTTTAAGAGAAATTATGCTAAAGAAAAGCTAAGAGGAAACATGGGACAGAGCAAGTCTAAGGAGAGAGGTTTTAAGGAAGACCTTAGAAGCAAGGTTTTAAAGAACTGTAAAGGAGTAAGGCTTTAAAGAATATAGATAGAGGAAAGAAGCAATGAGGGTTGTGCATTTCCACCTGAGCCCAACACACCTGATCCCACTTTCTGTCTGTCTATCTTGTGTCTTTTCTGAATCTCCAGTCTCCCCTAGTTAGCCCCAGCTAGGTTTGGTAATAACCAGGAGCAAGAGAAACCAAGAGCTCCTTTGCTTCAACAAAGGAGTGAGAGAAAAAGTCAGGTGGTGCCTGAACAGGAACCTAACTGCAGACATAACTATGGGGGGCCTCAAAGCCTGATATGAGGAGACAATCTCTGGAGAGCATGCATGTGGTAGAGAAATGAAAAGTAAGGAAAAGAAAAATAAGCAAAGTGAGAGGGAGTGTGAATTGAATACAGTTAGGTGTAAAAACTTGGGAAAATCTATATATAGGCTTTAAAAAGCTATGTTAAGCATTATATGGTGGAATAATTAAGCATTATATGGTAGAAGAATTATAAGGTAGAATTATATGGTAGAATGTGGTAGAAAAATTATATGGTAGATATTATATGATAGAATATGGTAGAAAAATTATAAGGTAAAATTATACTGTAGAATACAGTAGAGAATGAAGGTAGAGTGGTAGAAATAAGAAGTAAAAGATTTTCCTCCTTGGTAGCCGAGCCAGGAAATGGGACTCACTACTTAAAGCAGTCTCACAGGAGTGTGAGAGGCATTAATAAGATGCCATGGGCAGTGTGAGAGCTGAACCATCAGCCCCACCTTAAAAGTAAAGTTTGGTCTGGAGATTCTGATTCAGTATCAGATGAGGGTCAGGAGGACGCTCAGGCCCATCAAGTACTGGGACCCATGCATGTGGGGTCACCTCCACAGGCCAAGAGATTTTCTGCTCTTGTGAAGCATTCCCTACAGGCTGCTTGCAGGCAGCTAGCAGTGAGAGGTTTTACCTTGTGCTTGAGAGACTGGATCCTAACAACCCTGGCATACAACAGAGAAAACAACTCCTTGGTTTTGGTGAACGGGTTTCATTGGGGCATTAAAAAAAAACAAAACAGGGGGAGGTGATATCTAAAGAATAAGGAAAAAGCACATCAGGAGAAATCACATCTGCAAATAGCTAGGGGTGAGGTAAGACACTGGAATGGTAGTAGTCCACGTTGGCCATATGCTGGCACAAAGGAGCAGAGGAAGGTGAGGGACAAGAGATAAGGCTGAATAACTTTACAATCACCAAATTAATTTGGAAACTTTTAGTCCATGTTCAGAAAAGTTAAACTTTTCCTGGGGAAAGAGGAAAACCAATGAGAGAATAAATGGCAGGATGTTTAAAGGCTCTTTTCAAGTGACAGTTTATGAATTTTAGTTGCTCACAAAGCATTACTGGAGAAATTCAGAAGATAATGCATCTTCAAAGGTTGGAGTATGATTATGTTATCAGACTTACATCACCCTATTTTCTGTAGAACTGCTAATTATTTTGCAGTTTTCAAATCTGATATTACCTTTCAATGCTTAACAGTAATAATGTGCATCTCACTTCATTCGTGTTCAAGAATACGTGGTAAATGCTGCCAGCCTGTGCATGAGTTTTTATTCCTTAGCTGGACTTTTCTTATTCTTTTCAACATTTTGCTCCTTGGTCCCAAAGAGTTTGAAATTTAGACAAAATATTTAATCCTTTGAGAATAAATGTTAATAAAAGTGTTATCAATTCAATTCTTTTTCCTTTCTAGGTTGCTTGCTCTTTCTGAAAGCTTTTAGATTTTTCTGAGGTTCTTATATTTCATTATAATGTACGTAACAGATTTTTGTTTATTTTTACCCTTTTTGGTATTTTGTGAACACTTTCAGTCAGTAGGTTGTATTACACTTTAATTCTGAGAAATAGTTATTCATTATATCTTCAAGGATTTCTTCCTGACCATTTTGTTTTTTCTTTTTCATTGGCTCTCCTATTATCTGACTATTGGCATTTACATGATTCTTCTACATATCTCTTCACTTTGGGTTTTACTCTTTGTCTTTTTATCTCTTTATCATTTCTCCTTCATCTTTTGTGCAATTTCCTGGCAGAATGTCTCAATCTGGTTTCCCATATATCAAAGGCATGTGTTGGCTTAATATGGAGGAAACTGAGAACAGAATTAAAAATTTTTCTAGATACATTCTCTCATTATTTTCTCTGCCTTTCCCCTCCCAAACTCCCCATCCTAAATGCTTCATTCATATGCATCTGTTCAAACAGCCTTTGTTGCTCTATGACTTTCTTACAGCACCACCAGTGATCAGTTTTAGGACCCACACTAGTCCAGTATGACCTCATCTTAACTTGATTGTATCTGAAAAGACCCTATTTTCAAATGGTGTCATATTTACAGGTGCTACAGGATAGGACTCATATATTTCTTTTGGGGAGACACAGTTTAATCCACAACAGCATCACTAGCCAAAGTACTGTGAGCATCAAGCAACAGAGAACCAATGTTACTGTTATTCCATCTTAATTTTGCCTCTCCATCTGCAATTCCCATAGTCAAGCATATGTTAAATTCTTTAGGACAAAACAATGTTCTGGATCTCAATCAGCTTTGGAGGAAGAGAGAGAGAGGAACGAACGCCTATGCTAACCTTATCCTGGCATGGCTTTGGGAATAATGATATATATAAAGGGTATGTATTATTTTAATATAGGGGAAAGTGGTAACAGGATTTAAATTTTTTTCTAAATATATTCTTTCACTGTTGCTTCACACTTTTCTCTCCCTACATCCCCATTATTAATGTTCCCATAAACAATTCCGTCTGCAGTTAGGGATTTCTCACTTTTAAAAACATCATTATTTGTTGTAAGAAATGTTGTTTTCTTCATTTTTTAATATTCCCAGAGTTGATTTTGGAATTCATCTTGACAGAAATTGATAACCCTTTCATTTAAATTTGTAATCTTTTCATTTATTGCCAACCTCACTTGTACAAAATGCAATTCATATAAATAAAATTCATATAAATAAAAATGCCAACACTTGGAGAGTAAATAATACAGAAAAAAGAGGGATTTTTACCCAATTTGATCTATGTTGAAATTCCAACCTTAACACTAACTACCTTTATGAGTTCTTTTGTGACAAACTTCTCTGAGCTCAATTTAAATCATGTGCAATATGGAAATAATGATGTGTATAAATGACACATTTTAATTAAAAACAGTGGATCCTTTACTGTTGTGGTTATCTTTCTTGGAGTTAAATAACTTCGTGCAATTTTCATTGTTTTGTTTAAGTAACTGTAATTCAAATGAGTGAAAATTGTAGTAGCAACTTCTAGAAGCTACTTGATATTCTCTAAGCAAATTGCTAAAAAAATCAGAATAAAATAGGTAGAATTCATAAATTTAACTAGAATAGCTTAGTTTTTGTTAATTAAATGATATAGGCTTTCTCTGTAACTCCTAGTATTTTATTTCTAGGGCGGAAATAAAATTTTCATGTATAATTTGGGAGCTAGGCTTATAACAAAATGAAGCTAGCACAGCACCTGTCAGCCACTAGTGACAAAGGGGCAAGTGTTCCAAGAATATCTTATAAAAAATGACTACATAGTGGATTAGCAGAATACCTCTGTATAGTTAAATAATAATGAATAAATATATTTCTAGGAGAAAAAATAAGTAAAGGAAATAATACCATAAAAAATGACTGCTCTATTCATCATTGTCACTTAACCCAAAAGGAAAACATGGTGCAAATTAGTTAATGATAAAACTGAACCAATTACCCTAAACTATTGTCCAACAGCAGATTTACCATGTGCTTTGCCCATTCCATCGAGTAAGACAAAGAGATGAATGGTAGAGATGAAATGATCAGAAAGAGTATAAAATGGCTAAAGATGGTAAGAAATTCACTGGACCCCATAGTGAGAGAGTCCAATCATGTTTGATGATTTGGTGGTAGGATGCACAGAGCTCAGCACATATTTATACTGATAGCAAGATTTGTCACAGCAGGAATGAGGAGAGAAATCTGGAGAAATCTAGGTCTATGCTTATGAAAGACTTCCCCCTTTGGTGTCAAGTGGGGAATTCTTAATTCCCCTGGCAATGAATTGTGACAACACTAGTAAAATATCTTCCAGGGAAAATCAGTAGAAACTTGATGCCCAGAGTTTTATTGCGGAGGGTCACTAGGTTCCCTCTCCCTTGCATGTACCAAAATTCCAGACTCTTACAAGGCAAGCAGGTGTTCAACATGAAACAATTTGTGTAAATAGTTTAGGGATACGAGCCACTCATCTGTGAATGGTGGGAAGCTTCCTGAAAGCTAACTTCTCAGATGCTAGGTTAAGGCCAACTTTACAAGCAGGACTTTTGAAAATAGGACCTTCTAAGTCTCATGCCTGCTATTAATTCTTCTCTTCACCTCAGAAAATTTAGGTCTTAGTGTTGGAAAATAAAATTCCCTTTTTTCTCAGTTTCTATTTCCATACTTATCCAGAATTAAGTTGCAAATGTACCAAATGTTAAATGATAATAATTAGGAAAGACACACATATAAAAAGAATATAATTCATCAAATTGTTGAGACAACCTTGTTCAAAGTTTGAGGTATTTGCTCAGAAAATAATTTTAATTTTTTTTGTCTCCACATTTCTACCTTCCCTCTTCAAATTCAAGGAGGATATGAAGAAGACTCTACAAAATGCTTCAATCACTCATGGACACACCATTTCTCTGCTAAGATCTTATCATCACAGAAATGGTAGTCATGAGCATCCATTACTGGGCAGTAAGGTCAAGGATCTTTGCTTATATGGCTTCTTCTTGATGATGTGTGATGGTGCAAGGATAGAAAGTTTAAGTTTATAGGACAGGCAGAAATAAGCCTTAACAAAATCCTAGCATGATTGGTTTTATATTTCTTATTTATGATATAATTAATTTAAAACTATGAATATAGTTAATTTACTTTGCATTTTAATATGTTGTTTCTACTTTGGAAGAAACCTATGGTTTTAGCATTGAAAATGGGAAAAAACAGTGGTGAAACCTGAATGAGAAGATTTATCTTTCTCTGTAAGCATATAGAGAAATTAACACTGGAAAAACTGAGAGAGATTAACACTGGAAAAGGTAGTATTTGCTTTTTGAGCCCATGTGTATTTTCAAAATAAAGTGTTGTCCATTGAAATGATTCTCTCAGGAAACTCATAGTAAAATGACTCATCTGGATAGAGTAAATGACAACAATGAGATTTGAACTCATGTTCCTTAACTCTCAGGCCAGTAGTCTCTTTTAATTAACATTCTGCAGTGGATGTTTTTATGATAAAATGGGGAGTATCATGACCCAAAGTGGTAGGGAATGGAAAGTGTGAAGAGAAACAAACTGGGTTAGACAGGAATAAAGATTTTAGAAATAACATGAAAATATTGGGGGTTATGACAAGTTTCATAAAGTTAGCACAAGAATTAAGGATACAGAATGAGGAGAGTTACCTAGAAAGGCATATTAAAACAGGAGATTGATGGGAGTCCTGAACAACTTGTTGGTCCTTTTTTTATTTGCTTAATTGTAGGAACTGACAGATTTCAAGGCTTCTGTTGAAAGATACTAAAGTAATTTGATCTCCCAGGAAGATGTCTGTAGTCTCTATAGTGTCTCTGGTATATAGGAATGTTGTATCATCTATTTGCTCCTCAATTTACAAAGGGTGGCTTAGAGCCCCTCAAGTCCCAGGGCACTGGAAGTTGATGAATGACATGGAACTATGGTTTAGAGAAGAGTCCCCTCACCTCCACCTCTTTTTCTAACTCACTCCTATTCTTCCTAGGTACATAACAGGTTAGGCTAGTGTTAGGCCACGGAGGTTCAGTAGAATAGATGGAAACAACTATAATGCTGAGGGCAGGTGATTGAGACTCCATTTAGCTTGTTTTCCAAAGCAGGGACATAGTGCCTCTTCTTGATCATTTGAGCCATATTTATTTCAGAAGTCTTTGCTTTCATAGGATAAAAATTTAAAGGTTGGAGACTGCCATTGAAGCCTGCAAAAGACGGATGTAGGAGGAGGAACCCCATAACATGAAAAAAATTTAAATAGTACTTAAGGAAACAGAGGTATCCAAGACTGCTTTTCCAGTAGTCTCTCCTGATGAGTCTCTGAGAGCCTAGAAATGGTTACTATTTTTATTTTATGGGGGTACTGAGATTTTGAACTCAGGGCCTCATGCTTGCTAGGCAGGCACTTTACCACTTGAACCATGCCCCCAGGCCTTTGTTGCTATGGATTATTTTTCACACTTTTCTCCTGGGGCTGGCCTTGTACTGTGAACCTCCTATGCCTCTCACAGAGCTGGGATAATAGGCGGGCCCAACCACAGTTGACTCTCTTATGGAGGGTTTTAAGTGCTTACTAGCTTATGTCCTGCATAAGGCAGGACATTTATAAGAAAAGTAATTGGATTTTAAATTTTTTAATGTTTTGGTCTCTTTTGGACGAGTATTCCCACCAACATAAACATTTGTTCTTTGATTTTGTACATTTAGCTTTCAAGCATTTAAAATGTTTCAAAGGACTTCCTGTAGTGTTTTAGGGTGAAGGAAAATGATTTTTAAGCAGGTGGTTTTCATGATGAAGAAGTAAGATTTGAGTTACATATCATAGTCTTTAGCCAGGAATAGATAATGTGTGTGTGTGGTTGTGTACATCTCTCTGCCTTATTTTACATTACTAAGTTTGTTTCATTACAGTTGGCAAACTTATGTAAGCTATTAATATGATTTTCTGTTCAATGTTCAGGACAGGCAATTTGTCCAGACACATTATTCTCAGGTTCTGCCAACGTATTGACTAACTGCCTATGCTATAGAATGATAAGTAAGTCTCTATGAATATTTCATAAGATGGGAGAGAGTAGAGAGAGAAGAAAGTAACCAGAAGCTTGAAAATAGAGGTCAAAATGTAACTATATCAGTCAAGAAGCATCATTTCACATGCAGATACTGATCTTCCACCAGATTTCTTTTTAGTGAAATGAACTAATGTATTTTGTTGCACTCTTTTACTCTGAAGGCTTTCCAACAATCCTGCTGTTCATGATCCTAGTCCTACATCAGAAAAGGATGACTGTAATGTTAATACAAAGGTAAAACACTTCTGTGATATTAATATTGTTGTTTTGAACTGTGTTTTATGTACTGTTTACTTTTAAAATTTATCACCTATCATCATTTTATATGGATGGTTGCCAGAGGATACCTTATCTAAATAGTTTGATGAATTTTTCTGATAATTTATCTAATTCAGCATTTTGGAATTGTTATAGCTCTTTTGGTGCCATAGAATGCTCAATAATGTCCCTTTGGATATTTGAATATATCATTTAAACTTTCTTGGTGTCATTTCATTTATAAATAGATACTAGAGCTCAAGTAGTTAATTACTTATCCATTCTCCATTTGTAAAATATTTAAGACTAATAAATGCACTATATTTTGGTTTTATTTTTTAATAAAATATGAATGAAATTTGCAATTCCTTTGATCCATTTAAGTCAAAATTCCAACTTTCATAAATACCTGTGGAAGATATATTGTGAGTAATCTGTCTTAATGGAACAAACACTAAAATAGAGAATGTAGTTTAATAGAAAGAGCAAAAGAGATCTAATTGTATATATATGTCAGAAGGAGCTTACACTGAACTTTTAAAAATGACAATTACTTTAATGTTTAAGACAGTATACTTAGGGTATGCTGCATTCAATCATTTAATAAACATTTCTTGGGTAGTTAGGTCCTTTTCATGGCACTGAGGCTAGTAAACAGATAGAAATCTTAGTTATGAGAAAGAAGTGTGATAACAATAAAGAAGACTGGTATGTTAGAGAAGGAAAGTTAAAGTACAAAAGTGAAATATTTATGTGCTGTAGGCATGATGGGAAAGAAAATTACTGGATTTAGTTCAAGACTGAATAGAGGGCTGGGGTGCTGCTCAGTGATGAAGTGCTTGCCTAACATGGACAATGCCCCTAGGTTTGATCCCTGGTAACACATGTGCACACTCACACACACACACACACACACACACAAATAAATTTGAGTCCCTTCTTTTGAGATACAGACAACTTTCTTCGAAGACATCATAGCTAATTTGCACCACCAAGAATGATCTATTTTATTCTTCCTTGATGTATTTTTCAACACATACATTATGATAGTATAGTATATTTGAAGCATTTTCAGGTTTTTTAAAAATTATGTGTATTTGGCACTACAAACAGACCAAAGTACTAAATAATAAATTCACAAAATTATAAACTAAACTAAAGGATACCTCAAAAATGTCTTAGGTTTGTAATATATAAGCTGATGATCTATTTTGCACATAGCTACAAATAAAGACCACAGAAAGACTATAAGCTTTAAGAGCAACACTTCTTGCTTGATAAAAATTAATTCTAGGACATTTTATGCTAGTCAAATCTATAAACAATTAGTTATATTAAAATTATTTATATGAAAATACTGGATTCTGAATAGCCAAGGCAATACTGAACAAAAACAGCAATGCTGGAGGTGTCACAATACCCGACTTCAAACTATACTACAGAGCCATAGCAATAAAAACAACATAGTACTGGTACAAAAGCAGACATGAAACCAATGTAACAGAAGACCCAAATATAGATCCATGCAGCTGTGCCCACCCAGTTTTTGGCAGAGGTGCCAAAAACATATAATGTCAAAAAGACAGGCTCTTCAACAAATGTTGCTGGGAAAACTGGATATCTGCATGGAGAAAACTGAAACTAGATTCATGTCTTTCACCCTGCACAAGTATCAATTCAAAATTGATTAAGGAACTTAATATAAGACCTAAAACTTTGAAACTAGTGCAGGATAGAGTAGGGAATACATTGTAATTAATAAGCATAGGCAATGACTTCCTAAATAGAATTCTTATGGCTCAGCAACTAAGAGAAAGGATTGACAAATAGGACTACATGAAATTTAAAAGCTTCTGTAGAGCAAAAGAAATGGTCTCTAAACTGAAGAGGCTGCCTACAGAATGGGAGAAAATCTTTGCCAGTTATACATGTGACAAGAGTTCAATAAACAGAATATTCAGAGAGCTCAAAAAGTTAAACTCACAAAAAATCAATGACCCAATGAAGAAACAGGCAAATGAAATGAGCAGAGATTTTTCAAAGGAAGAAATCTAAATTGCAAAAAGACACATGAAGAAATGCTCAACATCCCTGGCCATAAAGGAATTACAAATCAAAAACATGTTAAGATATCTCTTCACTCCTGTTAGAATGGCTACCATCAAGAACACAAACAACAATAAACGTTGACGAAGATGTAAGAGAAAGGGAAACCTGATGCACTGCTGGTGGGAATGCAAATTAGTACAACTACTATGGAAAATATTATGAAGCCTCCTCCAAAAACTGAAAGTAGAAGTGCCATATAATCCAGCAACACTACTCCTAGGGATATAACCAAAGGCATATAAATCAGGTTACAATAAAGGCACCTGCAGCATTATTTTCAGTAGATAAGCTATGGAAACAGCTAAGATGCCCCACTACTGAGTAATGGATTAAGAAAATGTGGTATTTATGCACAATGGAATTTTATTCAGCCACAAATTAGAATGAAATTTTTTCGTTTGCAGGTAAATGCATGGGATTGGAGAACATTATTTGAAGTGAAGTTAGCCCCGTTCAAAAGGCCAAAAGTCATATTTTTTACTCAGATGCAGAATATAAACCTAATACAAATACAGCAATACTAAGAAAAACAGGTCACACTTAAGGGAAGAGTAAAAGAAGGTTAAGAAGGTGAGTATGGTTGATGTACTCTCAATATGAAAATGACTGTAGAATTTTTAAACCTGTTGAAAACATCATAAGAAAGGGACCAAAATAGAAAGAAGAAAAATAGAGAGGAACCAATTCGGACTATAATACTTATGCACATGGAAGTGCCACAAAGAAACTCCCTGTGTTGCTATATTGAAGAAACAAGAATGTCATTTTTTTCTCTTTTACAAAACTGGAGGACAGGAGGGTAGAACTGGTCCTTCCTGGGAGGGGGGTTGGTACCAGTGGGAGAGGGGAGGAGGTGCAGAAAGGGTGTGGGACATTGAATATTGTGCAAATAGTATATACACTTGTATGTAAATGGAAAAATGATACCTGTTGAAACTATTCCAGGAATTGGGGGAGGAGAGGATAAAGAAGAATGTTGGTGGAGATGAATTAAAATTAGTAGTGTTTTTCTGTGTTACTTAGAGAATTAAGGCCACATGCCTAGAACACTCACATCTTGAGTTTGGGAGGAGCTGTACTTTAGTTGGCTGGGAGGCTTTGCAGGGAGCACTAGGGAAGAAAGAGACAAGTGATGATTCAGAGTTAGGAACTGATAAATACATGTTACCCACAAACATTTCCAATGGTCCTGACAGCCATAATGCAATGTACAAGCACCCTGAATTTGTACATTGTTATCAAATGGTTTCTACCTTGAAGACATCAATTTAATGCAATGCTTTGGGAGAAGAGAATGAACATATATGCATAGGAAACTTCAAATGCCAAAAGATATTTTGAAAAATTAATACATAGGTATGGAACAGTCACTTGTTATTCATTCCAAAAAACTTACAAGAACCAACTTGGGGCAAGAGAGCATTTTATGATTTGATACATATGAGTGAAACAATGGTATGGAAAGTCCTAACAGTTACATTATTACTTTGCAGTGGGAAAGTGAAGAGACCAGAAAAATCAACAAAACAAACAAGTGATGTGATGGATTAGGTGGTGATCAACTACAAAGAAAATCAAGACAGAAAAAGGAAAAGAGAATTGGGCAACAGAGCTTACTTTTAATTATGGTGGACAGGGAAGTCTCAGTTGAGAAGGAGATACTCAAGCGACAGGTTGGTGCAGGTGAAGAAGGTAACAATGTGACAATCCAGGAAAAATGAGATCCAAGGAGAAAGACAAAGAGCAATGGTTGGAGAGAAGAAGCAGCCCAGGTGAATTCCAGACAAGAAACTACCAGGCTGCTGTGTCAAAACCAGAGTGCAAAAGCTGGTACAAAGCAGAGGGAAATGTATTAGAGAGAGAACAGGGACCAAATATTGCAGGTTCCTCAGGCCATTTCAATTGTTTAGCTTTTCATCATGGTGGGAAAGGAAACCTTTGGAGGATTTTAGCCAGTGGTTTGTTATCACACCCAAGGAGTAGGGGAAAAATAGTGTACTGTCATAATTTTTAATGGAATCCCTGTAGATGCTACATTGAGGAGGCTCTAGGTAGGAAAGAATGGAAGTAGGAAGACTTCAGCTTAGAGATAGTGGACTGGAACATGTTTTTAGCTCTGTCGTTATGAATTTTCTGTCCATAGGAATAAGTCACAACCTGAAATATTAACTAGCTATTAAAATATCATACAGAAGTGTGTGCTGGTGCTGCTGAAACTTCAAAGAATTCTCTGTTAAACACTATATATTTTAGTGTCTTATCTGTCAAGAAATTATACTAAAACTTTTACTTCAAATACTTTGAATTAAATAAACATAAAATCAACTTAGTATTCTAGAACTGTACATTTCAAGTAAATAAGCATGGATACATTTCTTCCTATTATTCATTAGCTATGTTTTACTTGCATTTTTAGATAATTTTGACTAATAATAGTGATGTCCAAAATGCAAAAAAATATGAGTAGGTGATAACTTGTCTGTTTTCATATGCTTGACAGTGACTAGAAGATGGTGTTTGTATTTATTCATGATATTCCTGTCACTATTTTTTGTTGTGTAAAAACTGAAATAGCTGGACATATGCTGTCATTTAACTCTAGGGACCACATGTCCAAATTTGAAAACAATTTCAGTTTGAAGAATATCTTTCATCATAACTCAAATACACTAGTTGAAAATTTTCTTTCCTAAATTGTTGTGGAGAACTTCTCAATATTAACCACTTCCCATAAGTAATTTAGGCTATTTACAAATTCAGCTTCACAACTTAACATTCATAAATTTGGAGGAAATCAAACTTAGAGAAAGTTAAAGAAAATGATAAGAATTTGAAGCCTAATTTTTTCCAGTTTTTCTTAACTGTTTCATCTTACAGTAAGCAAAAGATTCTCCTATGTTAAACTCACAATTTATCTAGAAGTCAATCTAAAGTCACTGAACTTGAAATTCTATAGAATGATAGATGTTAATATCTTACTATGGTCTCATCCTTAATTTGTGTCACAATCCTTATTACACTGTATCAAATACATTGTATATTGTCTTTCTGTTCAGAAATGTTACATAATTAATTATATTACATTTTTGCTTCTTTTTTTTTCACTTGGGAAAAATGCAGAATAATTTATTTTTGTCATTAACCTCTAATGGGAAATACTGCACGTTTAAATCCGTGAGTGTAGTGTAGCACAGTAAATAAATATATGCAATGGAACAAATATGTTTACTGGCACATTTCAAGGTTGTACAAAGACAAATAAGAAAAGGGGACTTATGTAAAAATTCAAATGCATCTGGCGTTACAATGTGCAACAAACCAAAGAGAATTTTATACACAATATGTTACAGCAATTCAAACCGAAATCATCTTCTTTCTGCATTTATGTGTAAGAAATAGAATATTCTGTCGTATGACCATTTAGCAAAAAAGAGAAGATAAAATTCTTTCCAAATACATATTCTGGTTAAGTATTATTTACTTCTAATTATCCCCATTTGGCAAAATATAAATTTTGTAAAACAAGTTTAATGTCCACGTGTTTAGTTAAAAGTGTGCCTACTGATTTGAAAGGACCAATGGTTTTAAATCTTCAAATTAACAAATATAAATAATTGACATATTCTCACCCAGTTTTTAAACTCTAAAGCAAAAGGATGAAATGTAAGTAAAATTTGGAAATAAAACAAGGAAAAGACTAATTGAAAGCATTATTTTCAGCACTTCTCTCAAGTACATCAAAGATATTTAGTATTTTCCCTGAAAGTAGAAATCTTAATTTTTTTTGATGTTACTGAGGTTTGAACTCAAGACCTTGTGCTTGTCAGGTACGAGCTCTACCACTTGAGCCATGCCCCAAGCCCTTTTTGCTTTTTAATAGGCATTTATGCCCAGGTCTCCTATTTATGCTTCCCGTATAGTTGGGATGACAGGTTCACCCCCCACCCAGCTTCTTTTATTGATTGAGATGGGTCTCATGAACTTTTTGCTGGGGCTGGTCTTGAACCACAATCCTCCCAGTCTCCACCTCCTGAGTAGCTGGGATTGCAGGTGTGAGCCACTGTGCCTAGCTGATTTTTTTTTTTAGCAAATTACTTTTCATTAAGGCAAAAGACAATTTTTTTTTTGCCAAACATGGTCCAGAATAATTTGGTCTGTTCTTAACACATGTGATTCTTCTGAAAAATATAAAATGGAAAATCTTTGTTTAGTGTCCCTAGATCCAAGGATAACTTATTTAAAAATAAACATAAGTTTTTAAAACATAATTTTGGTAAACCTCACAGAAATTAATGTAAAAATTAGTCATATTAAGATTTATCATTAACTATGGAAAAGATCACAAAGAAGAGATAGAGAATGACTGGTAAAGAATGTAAGAAAAATAACTTATATTCAAAATTTAAAGAAGGGTTTGCACCCTTCTTTAACAAGGGGCATTCTTTGTTGTGGGGCTGTCTTGTGCACTGTAGCATCCCCATTGATGCTAGCAGCCCCTTCCCCTTGTTGTAATGACCAGAAATATATCCAGGCATGCCCAAATGTCACCTGAAGGGCAAAATCACCCCAGTAGAGAGCAAGTGAGTTAAAGAAAAGTTGTAATTATTAGGCAAATGCTACTGTTGTTTTTTAACCTTTAGTATAAACACCAGTGGAAATATTTCATAATTATATTGACTTCCATGAATAGTTGGATTTAATTTTGTTAGAATATATGTAGGAATATTAATAAACTATTAAGCACATTAAAATATGCATGAGTAAGGAAAACTAAAAGTGAGCAGCATGGACTTTCCTTAGCCTAGGACACCCCAGAGCTTTTTCAGGAGGGCATAAAAGCCCAGAATATTTCCAGAAATCTTTGGCAGACTTGGGTCAGGAGACGAAGTGAAGGGCAGGGTGACCTTGTCTGGCAGCTGGTTCCTGATGTCATCTAGGTTCTGGTTATACCTTCGGAACCCCCACACCAGCTTGCCAATAGGAGTGTCAGTATACGAAGCCTGAGAATACAGCTGAAGGCATCAATGAGAGAGAAGGTACAAATGGTGACACTAGGGCTGTTAATTATTAGTGTTTCTCAGTGTGCACCCTTCCTGCACTTCAAACACTTTTTCTTTGAACAGAATTCTCCATCCTACTTCCTGGAAAAGTGTAAATGATAAAGTTCTGAGAAGTAGTGTAGGGTTTGTCAAGGAAAGCATTTCAGACAAAGTCGGTCATGTTTCCAAGAAAGGGAAAATGAGGCTCTTTTTTCCTTAGATTATGGTTATAAGAGTAGCCATTTCTATTTCACAAGTGAGCCTGTGCCTATGACAAAGGCTGAACTTCAGACCATAGAAGAGGATGCTCTAGGATTCTGTAAGGAAGTCCTCTTTGGAGGAGATTAAAAAGAACTCAAGTTGGGTAGGGTATGGTTGTTCACACCTGTAGTCTCAGCTCTTGGAAGGCAGAAGCAGAAGGACTGAGAGCTCAGAGTTGGCTTGGGCTACACAAGATCCTGTCTCAAAAAAACAAAACAAACAAAACCACAACAGCAACAAAGAACTGATGTTAGCAAAGAGGCTGAACCTCACTGACGGGTGAAACCAGACTTGGTAGCTGGACTCACTAATCAAATATGTTTCAGGAAAACTAAACAGAACAAAGAAATACAGGCCAACACAGCACGCATCTTAGGGACCAGAGTCAGAAGACGTCAAGAAGGGACAAAGCAGAACACTCTTCAGTCTGTGCGGGAGGAACTGAAGCCCAGGGAAGAATACTTGAGAAGCACCTAGAAGAGCCACCACATTCTGTGCATGTGACCCTGGCACAGTCTTCAGAAGAAAGGCAGTGGCAGATGAAGTTAAAGTTTTCTTCAAGCAATACTGCCCTCAGGATGGGAGAAAACCTCTGCCATGCTACTCATTGAATAGTAGACGAACAACCAGAATCTACAGGAAACTGAAAAAACTCAGCCCCCAAAGGATCAACACCCCAATGAAGAAATGGACACATGAATTAAACAGGGAATTCTCAAAGGAAGAGGTGCAAATGGCCATTAAATACATGAAGAAGTGTTCAACTTCCCTGGTTATAAAAGAGATGCAAATCAAAACAACACTTAGATTTCATCCCATCCCAGTTAGAATGGCCAGAATCAAGGGTAATAACAACAACAAATGCTGGTGAGGACGTGGAAAAACAGAAACCCTTACACACTGCCAGTGGGAATGCAAATTAGTACAACCACTATGGAAAACAGTATGGAGAGTCCTCAAAAAACTAGAGATAGAACTGTTATATGATCCAGTGGTACCACTCCTGGGCATCTACCCAAAAGAATGCAAAACAGGATACAGTAGAGACACCTGTACACTGATGTTCATCACAGCACTATTCACAATAGCCAACCATTGGAAACAACCCAGATACCCTACAACTACATTTTTGCTTCTTATGATCATTTAATACATCTACTTATTTCAAATTATGGAGCATTATTTACATAGTTAAATATTATTCCAATAATTCAAAGATATAGATAATTAAAGGATCTAAACTCTGGCCAGCTGTGGTGTCTTACACCTGCAGACCAAGGTTGGCAGAGGACACATGGACAATAATCCATGTCCAATTCTAGTCTAGGTAAAAAGTAAGAGACCATATCAGAAAAGCAGCATACAGCAAAAACGGCTTGAGACATGTTTCCAGTGGTAGAGCTCCTGCCTAGCAAGCATAAGGCCCTGAGTTTAAAACAACTATTCCCAACCCCCTCAATCCCTGCCCACACTTTCACTCTGCCTTTGTAAGTATGGTGCATAGTTTATTGTGTATTTTCTCAGACCTTTTAAGTGTATAATTATGCATCTCTATCTATTCATCCATATGTATGTACATAACCATATATGTTCATATTCTTACAAAATATTGATGCACATGTGAATGTGTCAAAGAGGAAATCCTGAGCCTAACTTTAGAATTAGCCTACAATACTTTTAAGCCTAATTTCTTTGTTCCTATTTTTAATTATGAAAGTTATATATGAACAAAGTAAAGCTTCTGGCAGTACGGAGTGAAAATACAAATTGCTTATCTAGAAGTTGATGTTATTGTGCTGAAATTTCTTCCCATATTTTAAAAACATGTCTACTTAATTCTTCTTAGTATCTTCCCAGTATTTTATTGATTGTTGCAATGACTTTGATCATATCCTTTCTCTGTCTTCTTGAGAGGTTTTCACCAAATAAGTTAAAAATAAAGAAAACACTGGTGCCAGACATAGTGACTCACACCTCTAACAACTTCTGAGGCAGTCATAAGAAGAGCATGGTTTGAGGCCTGGTTGGCCATAAAGTTAGTCTGTACCTATCTCAAGGAACAAGAGAGTTATGGTGGTTCACACTTGTAATACCAGCTAGGTAGAAGGTGTAGCTAGGAGGCTTGGAGGATGAAGTCAGTATGGGAAAAAGAAGCTTATACCCTGTCTGTAAAATAATTAAAGCTAAAAAGGATGGAGTTATGGCTCAAGTGGCAGAGTGACTGTCTAACAAATGTGACAGCCTGAGTGCAAACCCCAGTTCCAAAATTAAATAAACAATAAATAAATAATTACTCTAGCCACATACTAAGATGCTAAACACTTTATAGTGATAACCACTTTGGCAAAGGCAAACTTACAGAACTCAAGGGTCAGAATGTGGTTTCAGCCCCCAAAAGGTTGGACCTCTTTCCACATATAGTTCGATGCCAGGTCACTTACCAAATCCAGAACTTGTATCAGTGCAAGTTACTCAGCTCAGCAAGGCATCATTGCTTCATCTTTGGGCTACCATCTCCAAGAATAGTGAATATAGATAAAATCCACACTATCTTCAACCAGTGCTGGAATTCCAGGGAAGATCCCTGTGGATGAACTCTTTGGATTTCCTGGGAGGCAATCTTCCTCACAACACCCCAATATCTCTGACCATGGAGAAGGAGTAAAGCTGCCAAACAAGATGTACAGTTTTGGAACTGTGGCATCAGTTGACCTGGAGATGAGAGCCAAGGCCAAAATCTCTGCTCTGGGACATGTATCTTGTAATGTACTTCAAACTGAGCTCCTGAGTTCCCCTTTAAAAAGGGAACATTTTCCCTCAGAAGTGAGAAGACAAAGCTTGGAGAGATCAACTCTCCTTGCTTTCTCTTCATCTGAAAAACAAGAAACCTTACTTCCATTTCCTCAAAACCATGCTCTTATTATTTGTGAATTGGCATTGAGGCCAGAGAACCATCTTACTGGTAATACCATGTGTCATGATAGACACTGGAGATATAAGCATGGATGACACGTATACTGAATTTCAACCCTATCATTCTTGAGAGAGAGAGAGAGAGAGAGAGAGAGAGAGAGAATGTTAAAAACAGAGGAAGTCTGCCTGCTTTTCAGCAGTTTGGCCAGCAAAAAATCAAAAGTGACACTATTGAGTGCTGGCAAGGACATGAAAAAAAATTGTATCCCTCATATACCGATGGTGGGACCGTGAAATGGTAGAGTCACTGTGTTAATTAGGCAGCTTCTTATAAAACTAAACTTACAACTGTAATAGGATCCAACAATTATGCTCTTGGTAATTTATCCCAGAGGAATGAAAACTTGTGTTTCCACAAAAATCCCCATTGAGTATTCATAAAAGACTTACTTGCAATAGTCCCAAACTGGAAACAGCTCAGAAGTCCTTCAAAAGGAAAACTGTTAAACTGTATTACACAGGTACCAAAAACACTAAACAGCAATAAAAAAATTGACACTTCCAACAACTTGGATGAAACCCCAGGGAAATATTCTGAGTGCAAAAATCTTATGTAAATGGAACATATTACATTAATATGTCACTTTTGAGAATTAGATTTTTTGGTATCTTATGTCTGTGCTCAACCCACCTATTTAACAATTTGTCACTACATCAATCTTAAAGACAAACTAAACTTAAAAGATAATACCAATTATATCTGAGAAACAAATTCCCTAAACATAATCATTAACATTTTTTATTTTAATTTATGATCTTAATCTGCTCCTTAAGATGATAAGAACTTTTGTTTGGAGTATATAAGACACACATTTCGGTGAAGAAAAGTTGAGAAGACAGAGTTTTGACAGACACATATACTATGTAAATTTAGGAAGTAATAAGAGTGAGCTTGATGCTTGGTCAAGACATCAGTTTGGTATCTAAGAAATTCATGGCTAACAAAACAGAACATTTTCAAAGACAATTGTTTTTAGTTGCTAGATAATTGCCAATATGATACAAAAAAACTTAGTCAAAAATAAGTATTAAGCTAAAACCAAGATATTTTTTAAAACTTGGAAGAATGGTCTCTGCTATTTACTTTCTTTTTGTTATAAAAGGATATTGGAACACAGGATAATATATATGATTTTTGTGAAGCAGGTGGGATAGGAAAGACTAAATTAGGGAGGATTCCTAATTATAAGGCACTTTTAGTTTTTCATGGTAAATAGCAAATGTGTGTTTACCAAAATACATTATAGTAGAATCAGGTCAATAGAGTTTAAATCAAAAAGGCTTAATTTGTCTATATTCCCTTTTGATTTCAAGGGGATGACCCATTTAAAAGAGGCACCATTTAATGTAACATGAGTTCAATGGAAAATAATTTAAATGTGCCAAAGAATATCATTTTTATTATTTGTTTATCCATAAAGGGAGATAATACCAGAGTGCAGGTAGGCACAGGGGAAATAACAGCTGAAAACAGAACAACATATTGGAGCAAAGATAAAAGGAGCACATTTCAAAATCATAGAGAACTCAATCATATCTTCCACTTCCTAAATACTGTTGCATATTGAAGTGGTTCACTAACAATTTGAGATTCAGTTTAAGGATTAGTGATGGTAAAATTTGGTTGGAGTATTAAATCTCTGAATTTTAGACTCTTGATAAACTGAAATTAACAGTTATTTTAAGTGTAGATCAAGTCACTGAAAAAATTTGAGCATTGACATATTTTCTGTATGTAAGTGGGAAAATTTAAAGGATTAACTTGGAGCTCAAATATGTAGATTACACATCTACATCTGCATGTAGATTACATCACTAGTTGTAAAGAATTTTTGAAAAATAGGTCTGTTTTCAAAGCTGATTAGACATGATTTCCAAGCTCCACAAAGGAAACAATGCTTAAAATATTTCAGGGTTTTTATGTCTTCTTTTTATTATTTATGTAGTATTAATGGGTTTTAAAGGATTATATTGATGCTATAAAATAGATAGTTTTATTTGATGCATTTAATTGCTTAGTTAGTAAAGGCTAACTTAGGTCACATTTTTATGTACATTTTTCATCTCTTTAACTCCATTTTCCATGTAATATTTTTCTCCTTTATTGACTTCTCTGTGAAATAATCTATCACACTGCTACAAAGATTTAGTATTGATACAGCCAAATGAAAGAAATATTTGATAGAGCTTGCCCTCTTATGCACACATAATATAAATGGAGATTTTTGGCATTTGTATACACTAAATAGCAACCTCAATAGTAGGCAATGTGTGTTAAAATTAGGTTTAGAAGTTTAAAAACCACAACACATAGATACAAAGGGGATTCCTACTCAAAGGTTCATGAAAAACATTAGATTTACTTTCATGTTTTTTCCATTTATTTGTAACTATATAGCATACCACCTCTCCACCTCAAGGTTAGTGTGTTTAAAAAACATGTAAACATATAAACAAACAAACAAAACCCCTTTTTCTGATCTTTGTGTATGTGTGTGAGAAAGAGAGAGAGGGAGAATGACAGAGACAAAGAACAAGATTGTATTAGTGGGTCTATCTGAAGAGATACAGGAAGTGGTAGAGGAAAGAGAGTGTTAGAGAATGAAAAATATTGAAACATTCCATGTATATGAAGATAATATAATGTAATGCACTATAAGCTGTTGAAAAATAAGGGAGAATGGTGATAAAGAACAAGTAATGGGAAGTTTAATCTAGTTAAAACACAATGTGTACATGTATGAAAAGTAAAGAGTATCAGTATACACTTTTAAAAAATGATGGACAAGAGAGTAAAATGGGTCTTTTCTGAGGGTGGGTACCAGTGGGAAGAGGAAGGATATAAGGAAAGTGTGATTGAGGGTGAGCATGGTGGATGTATTTTATATTCATATATGAAAATAGAATAATGTACTTGGTTGAAAAAAAAAAGAACCCATACAATGCAGCATGGGGAGGCTCTGTCTTGCTATCTAGTGTGTAAGATTAGATTTCTTAGCTAAGGTTCAAATGGCCAAGGTCAGATCACCCAGGACTTCCTCACTTACATGTTGGCTGCCTACAGATGCCTCAGAATCTGATCTTAATTGAAGCTGTCATTGTGGCTTCACCACTGGAGAAGGTTAAGAACTATCACAGTAGTGAGTCTGGTTTCTGAGAGAGACATCCCAAGCAGGAGAATATACAGAACAAGCTTTCCAAAAAAGCCAAGAGAGAAGCTCCAAGACATTCATAGCCTGATAGCCAAAGCCCAGCATTTCTTCTGTTATCATCTGAGGGTCAAAGCAGACACTTCTCCACTCAGATTCTAGCCAAGGGTGTGAGGTATCTCCAATTAATATGCCAATGAGCCAATGTTTGCCCTGTGCATCCATTGGTCTTATGCTGTTTACTTCTTCCCTGGACCATGTGATTCTCCTATTTATGTCTCCTGCATAGCTGGGATTACACACAAGTGAGATCATATTAAGATTCTTGGTTATGGAATCTTGCCAACTTTTTGCCCAGGCTGACCTAGAACCACAATCCTCCAGATCTCTGCCTCCCATGAGCCACTCCACCCAGTCCACTTTCTTAAATATATCCCATAAAGAAGATTTTTTTTTGCCATTTTGAACCTGCCTACTTGTTATACTCTACATAAGTCTGCTGAAGATCTGCTGGCCAAGTGTAAAATAAACTCCAGAGCTAAAAATGACACAAGCTGTAGCTGCCTTCCAGAATACTCTGACTTGGGCACTCACCCATCACCTTGCTCAGAGGTGTCATATGGATTTGCAAACCCTTACTCTGATTTTGATTTCCCTCCTTCTCTTCCTAGGGATTTCCCTTGTTCATCCTCCCCTCCTGGGCAGTGACCTTGTGCTATGTTCCTAGATGGCCTCGTGACAAAAGGAAATCCTTATCTCTTCCCATGCAAAACTGTGAAAGCATCTCCCAAATAAAGCTTTTTGTGTGACTGTCTCCTCATGACAGCACCTTTTACCTTAACCAGCCTCAAATTCTGAAATTCCCTGAACTCAACTCAAATGAACAAACTGTGTGTGTGTGTTGCTGTGAGTCACACAGTTTCTGGACCAGAGACATAAGTGATGATTCATTGCAAAATGAAGCACACAGATCCCCGATCCTTACAGAGCAGAACAGTGAAAGTCCAGATCTTATTTTTTCAGAAAGTAAGGTTATATCACAATGAAGGACCTAAAATTATGAGATTCATCACTTACATAGGTACTCCTGATACACTATCCTGTCTCCATTGCAGAAAGAACGGTCACTTATTAAGTAAAAAGTCTGTATGCAGTGAGAGAAGTGAGGGTTTGATCACTCTGAAATATAAGCAAATGTTTCCATGAAGGAGAAAGAAATGATGTTACATTTCCACATCTCTCAGCAGGCTTCCATTTTTAGAGATGTGTCCCGTCCTGCAGGACACATCAGCGGGGGTAGCGAACCTAGAAGGGGAAGAATGAAGGGACAAGAGACACGAAGGAGACAGCAAGACAGGAGTTCTGATCAAGCTGCAAAATTTTATTGTTCACACAGGGGTATTTATGTGCTGAGGGAGTGAGGGGTACGACGAGGTGCAGGCTGGTTGGCTGGTTCTGCTATAAGACTTCTGATAGGGTGCACGTTCGCGCTGGCGGCAAGGTAAACTCCCGGAAGAGAAGCAGGGACGGTGCCATCTTGTGCTGGAGGTGGAGAAGTTGGGACAAACAACCGTGGGCAAGGTCAAGACAGAATGGCTCACAAAGGGAGCCTTGTCTCCGACATTTCCCCCTTATTCTTATACAAACATGACCAGAATATGTCGGCTTATTGAGAGGGGATGACAGAGGCCCAGTTCCTCAGGGTGGAGATCATTTTGCTTTGTAAGCAAGCGTCCTTGCTAAGTTCTCAAGAGAATCTCCTCGGCATGTTTTTTGAGGAGGCGGATTTTTTAGTAGCATGCCAACCGCCATGCACCAGGGCATGTCATACAGAGGTCTTGGGTCTGGGGATCCTAGGATCCACCCTCCTGCAGTCTTACCTGCACCCTCGTTTAGAAAAGCCTTTATGATCACTCTCCCTGGGTGCTGCCTCCCCCAAGCAGAGGGGCCCAGTGGAGGAAGGCCCAATGGGCGATGAGTGGTCAAGAATGTTATATAAGAAGAGGAGGTGGCAGAGAGAAAGTTTGGAAACCCAGATGGAGCATTTAGCGAGTTCTTATTGAAAGGAGGGTCTCAGGAGCACGGTCTTCCATATCCAGACGATGATAACGGATCTGTATAGGCTTAGAGGCTAAGGTGTTAATTTGTTCTTTAATGAATTGTATCAGCCTGTTTATAATGCAGGGCCCTATGATCACAATTAAAAGTAGACCTAGCAAGGGGCCTAATAGTGGAAGAAGGTAGGGTAGAATTCCATTAAGTCCAGTCCAGAGGGGGTTTTCAAATAGCTCCCTTCGTCTCTTTTCTAAATCTTCTTGAAGCTGTTTAATTTTGGTGCGTACTATGCCTGATTTATTGGCATAAAAGCAGCATCTTTCCCCTAAGGCCAAGCAGATACCTCCCTGGTTGGCTGTTAGCAGGTCTAAGCCTCACCTGTTCTGAAGGACTACTTCTGCCAGGGAGTCTATTTGGTCCTGTAAATCCTTAATGGTTCCAGATAGAGTTTGTACATCATTTATAAGTTGTTGAGATAGGCGACGGTAAGAGTGTATAGCCGTGCCTAAGCCAGCTGTACCTGTGCCTATAGCTGCTGTTATTCCAAGGCTGGCAAGGAGCGGCAAGGCTTGTATTGCCCGTTTATGTCTTTTAATTAAGGTGTCTAAGCTAGGAATGGGCAAAGGTTCATCTCCTGAAATAACAGTAATGTCTGGGAGTAATAAGGCAACAACACAGCCACCAGTCCAATTTGCTGGAAGCCTGGGGAAGGCTGAGTTTCCTCCACACAAAAAAACTGTACCATTGGGGGGACAAAGAACTGGGGTGGGTGAGGAATAATTTAGAACTGATGAGCAATTTCCAAAAGAACTAACCCCAACGTCAATATCATAAGAATTATTTTGCATCCTGCCTTGAAGGCATACTGTAGGTGCTTCCATAGGCTGTACTTTAAAGGGAAGTCCAGATTGGCAGGTATCCTGATTATTTATGGTGGAGTTGACAGGTATTGCCATGGGCATTACTGCTCCTGTGGTCATGCAAAGCCAGCAATCCTTAGCAAGGGTGGGGTTGGAAGTGTTAAGCAAGGAGAAGGTACTTCCCAAAATATCTAATGTATTGGGATCTAAATCTGGAATCTGAGATTTAGGCAAAATTAAGGGGTGATATGTGAGTTCGGGGATTTGGGGTTTTAAAAGCTCAATCACTTGAAGATGTTTGACAGCATCCGTGGGTCCTCCACCGTCAGAGACCCCTGTAGGGGCCTTAAGGGGCCAGCAGGAGGGTTTGCCAGCGCTGCCCTCACATCCAGCCAATTTGCCAGAGAGGTGAACGGTATATTGGGTTTGGCTGAGAAAGCCGGGTATCTGCACGACAGAGTCGGCGCTACCTCCCCCTATGACCCCTTGTTCAGAGCCAGCAATAAGAATGGCCTCAAAAAACTGTTGTCCGTTTTTGCCGCGGCAGAGAGAGGCTTGGGCATAGCAAGAGCTATGCACTGCCGAAGTGTGGTGACAGGTAGCTGAACAATTTTTAATTTCTTTTGAAGCGGTGGAGACTTTTGGTTTATTAACACATACCCAAGAAGGCTGCCAAAATCCCCCAGTGTATGAGTTTTGCTCTGTACGCTGATAAGCCACCTTAGTTATGCAATCCACAGTCAGGGCATAGCTGGTGGGGGCTGTGGACAAGTGTCCTCCCCTGCATTCACAGGGGGCACCAAAAAGCTCTTGAGCAGCTAAGCCAGGGTCCCGAAATCCTCCATCAGCAAACCTGTTTAGCAGGAGTGTCGCAAGTAGAATCTTCATCCAGCGTGTGAACAGCATCTGTAAGAGAAGATAATGCATCCTCAGGGAGAGGGTCTTTCTCCCTGGGTTTTGTTAAGTCATTAACCTGTTTTATTAGGCATTCTGGTAACCATCTAGGGGCAGCCTGTTCTTGATCCAAAACACAAGCTGAGCCTCGGCCCCAAATGAGGACAGGATCTGGGCCTTTCCATTTATACGTAAGAGGATCGCACCACATGACGGGTGGGCGGACAGTGTTAGACGAGGGGTGCCAGTGTCTGTCCGCGGCCGAGTGGCCATCGCTGTCTAGGGTGAGAAAGTTGAGGGTAAATAATGTATGGTTTAGGCGATCTCTGGGAGTGGTAAAGGTAAGGGTAGAGGCTTTAAGACGGGTTAGCCAAGTTTTCAGAGTGAGGTGGGCACGTTCTATGATGCCCTGACCCTGGGGATTATAAGGAATCCCAGTAGTATGGGAAATTTGTAGAGTAGAATAGAACTGTTTAAACTTAGAACTAGTATATGCAGGGCCATTATCTGTCTTAATGTGTGTAGGTTTACCCATAACGGTGAAGGCTGAAACAAGATGAGAAAGGGCATCTTTGGTAGCTTCCCCAGAGTGTGGAGATGCAAAAATAAAGCCACTGAAGGTATCTATAGTAACATGTATATATTTGGTTTTTCCGAATTCAGGAAAATGAGTAACATCCATTTGCCACACCTGGTTGGGTAGTAATCCTCGGGGATTGACTCCCAAATGTTGAATGGGAAGGGAGACAGTGCAGGCAGGGCATGCCTTAACTATCTCTTGTGCCTGTTGTCTGGTAATTTTACAAAACAATCGAAGGCTTTGGGAATTTAGATGGTGAAGAGTGTGTAACTCGGTGGCTCTTTGGATGGAGCCGGCAAAGATTGGAAAGATAGAGCGCGTAGCTGCATCAGCTTGGGCATTTCCCTGTGTAAGGGGACCGGGAAGGTCAGAGTGTGCTCTGATATGGCCTAAGAAAAATGGGTGGCGTCTGGTCTGGATTAGCTGTTGAAGCTGATGAAACAGAAAGGCCGCATTGGAAGAGGCCTTAATGGCGGGTGAAATCTCCAGCAGGGGCACAGAATGAGCAATGTAGGCACTGTCTGTATAAATATTAACAGGTTTATCGAGAAAGGTTATAAAAACTTGTGCTATGGCAAACAGTTCCACAAGCTGTGCTGACTGATAGGCAGTCTCAAAGGTAGTAGGTTGATTACCGACAACAAAGACCGCACAGCCATTACTGGAGCCATCTGTGAAAACAGTGAGGGCTTGAGGAATGGGAGCCTTTTGAGTAATTTTGGGAAAAATAAAGGGATGTAATTGGGAAAAATGTAAAAGGGGGTCACTTGGGAGGTGATTATCAATTGTTCCTAAAAACCCTGATAGAGCAACGCTCCATTCATCTTCTGTCTGTAATAAAAATTGGGTTTGGTCTTTAGTGTACAGGATTAAGATTTTATCAGGGTCCTTGCCAAAGTGTTGTCGAGAGAGTAAATGACCTTTGACAATAACAGAAGCTACCTGAGCAGGATAAACAGTAATAACCTTGGAGGATGTGGTGGGTAAATGGACCCAGAACAAGGGGCAACCTTTATTTTTAAAATGTGGATCCCTTTGCCAAAAAATTCCTATAGGTGTGTGGGGAGTCTGTAGAATGACCAGGATCAGGGGGAGGTTATAAGAAATTTGTGTAACAAACTGTTGGGTAATGGCTTTTGTGACTTGGTTTAATGCCTGTTGAGCCTCGGGGGTGAGTTTTCGAGGGGAGGTGGGGTGGGAGTCACCTTTTAAAATATCATTAAGGGGTAAGAGTACACAAGTGGGTAATTTTAAATACGGTCTTAGCCATTGAATGTCTCCCATTAATTTTTGAAAATCATTAAGGGTGTGAAGATGATCTACACGTAATTGTATCTTGGGAGTTTGGATTTGGTTGCCTTGGAGTTGAAGGCCCAAATAGGTATAAGGGTCTTGTGTTTGAACCTTATCAGGTGCTATTTGTAATCCCAAGGTAGTGAGGGCTTTATAGAGATCCAGGTAGCAACCATTAAGATTATGAGTATCAGGTGCGGCAATCAACAAATCATCCATGTAATGTAAGATGTAAATTTGTGGCCATCGTTTTCTCACAGGGTCAACTGCCTGTGCGACATATTTTTGACAAAGACTAGGGCTGTTGGCCATACCTTGGGGAAGTACCTTCCACTGAAATCTCTGCATAGGACCCTGAAAATTGATGCGAGGGAGACTAAAGGCAAAATAGGGTCTATCCTCAGGATGTAAAGGGATGGTGAAAAAGCAATCTTTTAAGTCAATAACCATTTTATAATAGTCTTTGGGGATAGCTACTGGTGTAGGAATACCTGGCTGTAGTGCTCCCATGGGGCGCATGACTCTATTGATGGCGCGCAAATCTTGTAAAAGGCGCCATTTGCCTGATTTTTTTTTGATAACAAAAATAGGAGTATTCCATGGTGAGGTTGAGGGCTCTACATGGTCAGCTGCTAGCTGTTCCTGTACTAACATGGAAGCAGCCTTTAATTTTTCTTGGGTAAGGGGCCACTGATCCACCCACACAGGAATTTGAGTTTCCCAAATAATTTTATCTGCATGGGGTACAGGAGGGTCAGGGGCCGACACTAAAAATCCAAATACCCAAGCCCCTGTGTATTGGTTTTTTATGTGGCTAGTATGGGTTTAGTTATTCCTTGTCTCTGTTTACCAAGGCCCGTGCCTGGGACAAAGTCCATACGGAGCATTTGATGGGTAACTATGGAGTTAGGGCTGGCCAAAATACCTTCCATCTGGCTTAGGATATCTCGGCCCCATAAGTTAACTGGGAGACCAGGGATAACAAAGGGAGTGACAGTTCCTTTGTTGCCTTCCCTATCAGACCAGTGAAGAACCTTAGAACTGACTAGGGGGTTTTTTGATTGTCCTATTCCTTTGAGGTCAGTTAAGGATGGGGTGAGGGGCCAGCCCGGGGGCCAATGTTGTTGGGATATAATGGTGGTGTTGGCCCCGGTATCTAAAACTCCTTGAAACTCTTTTCCTTCAATAACTAGGGTAAGGGAGGGCCTTTCCTGAGAGATGGGTTGTACCCAGTAGATATCAGAGGACCCCAAGGAGGCAGTCCCCCGTGGTAGGCTCTGGGCAGTGGAGGTGCCTCCTGAGTGTAGGGGGAGGAGAAGTAATTGTGTGAGCCTTGTTCCTGCTGGAATGGCTGCAACCCCATTAATAGCTGTGGCTAATATTTGTATCTCTCCAGTAAAATCATTATCAACAATGCCAGGGAAGACTTGTACACCCTGTAAGGTGGTGGAGGCTCTTCCAAGAATAAGAGCACACATGTGAGATGGAGGGGGACCCACAACTCCAGTGGGTATTATCTGGGGTCCCTGCATTGAATCTAATATTGTATCGGTGGTGGCACAGAGGTCCAATCCTGCACTGCCTGGGGTGGCTCTTTGGAGGGAAGAGATAGTGGAGAAGGGTTTTGAGGAAGGTTGGGGGCTTGGGAAGGGACAAACCTTATTGCCCCTGGGTTTGTCCTGGGGGATATCGGGGCCAGGGGCTGGCCCCGCGAGGAGTTTTCCGACAAGCGGGGAAAAATAGGCTGTCCAAGAGCATTAGTCTTAGACCTGCATTCATTAGCCCAGTGACGGCCCTTGCCGCACCGAGGGCAGAGAGTGGTGGGTGGTTTAGCCTCGGTTTGAGCCCCGGTCTGGGGGGTTATTGCCTTTGGGCATTTACGTGCAAAATGGCCAGGCTGATTACAATTAAAGCAAGTCCATGAGCCAGGGTTATGGAGAGCCTTGGTAAAGGCAGCACCTATGGCTAGGCCCATGGCATGGGCCGTATCTACCCCAGCACAAAGTCTAATAAAGTCAGAAAGTTCCCCTTTAGTCTTATGTGGTCGAAGAACATCCTGACAAGCTGGGTTGGCGTTTTCAAAGGCAAGATGTTTAACAAAGGCACTTTCGCTTTCGCTTGGACCAAGTAAGCGCTCTGCAGCTAAATTGAGCTGGGCAACAAAGTCACTATAAGGCTCATCGGGCCCTTGTTGAATTTTTGCCAAGGAGGTGGTAGCCGAGCCCTTTTGAGGGAGGCGTCTCCAAGCATGTAAGCCAGCTGTTTGAATTTGCGCCAAAAGCCCCGCAGGGAGACATGCTTATCTAGAGTTGGTGTCATATGGCGCGTTACCCACTAATTTGGCATAGGTCCAGGATTTAGAAGAGGTTTTAGTCAGATTTTTTTGAGCGGTCTCCCGACAGTGCTCTTTAAAATCTGCATTCCATAGCAGGAAATCTCCAGCACTGAGAGTAGCTCAGGCTAGAAATTTCCAATCATTTGGAGTAAGCCATTGTGTGCTTTGATTTTCTAATAAAGCCAACGTATAAGGCGCAGTGGGACCATATTGAGCACAAGCCTTTTTAAGTTTTTCGAGAAAGTGTAGACTTAATTTTTTGTAGGCATTTTGGGTTTCATCCTGCCTAGAGGTGGGCTCCTCATCCTCTGAACCTTGTTTTTGTCCTGTTTCCTCTTGTTCCTCTCCTGCATTGTAGTGTTCCTCCTCGTCTGAGTCTGAGTCCCTATCATCATTTTCCCTATTCTCAGTATGGGAAAGCTCTGTCTCTGTTTGGCTGCGAGTGACCGGAAAGGCGAGAACAGCCTGATGGTGTGGCTTAGCTTTTATTTTAGACTGTTTTGGGCTGGGACGTTTAGATTCTGTGTCTAAAGCTAATGAGCGAAGTTCAAGGTCAAGAGACCTTAATTCTTTTAAAAGTTTAATTTGCTCTCGTCTGTGTTGGAGGGACTCGCATAAGGGGGCTAAGTTAGGTAAGGGAAGCGGAGAGAAAATGTCTGGAGGGGCAGTAGGCCCTTGCAGGGCCAGAGCACAAAAGGCAGGAGGAGTGTATAAAGGGGGGTCCGTCAAGGACGGGTCTTGCTCTGAACGGTAATGGGCAGCTGTTTCCTTAAGGGTAGCCTGTTCTTCAGGAGTTAAGGCATCGTCAGGGTTTAGGACTGGGTAGAGGTGGGTAATTTCTTTATCCTTTGGGTCCTGGGGCGGGGCAGGGTTATCAGATTTTGAGTTAGATTGTGAAGAATCTATATCAATAGAAATGGAAGGACACCTGGAAGGAGGGCGGGAAGCCGTCTGCATAGCATTTTGCCCGATTTTAACAAGTCTTAAGGTACCATTATCAAAGGGAGCACTTTTAAGTATTTCATTAATCAAGTTCCAATAAGAAAAGGCAGTCACAGGGACTTTTTCGGGGCCAAAAGATTCATAATAGTCCTTTAAACAGTCTCCGACCCGGAGCCATCTCTTACCATCAATGGTTCCTTTGAGAGGAAACCAAGGACATAAATCTCCTATGTAACAAAAAAATGACCTCAAATCTTTTTTCCTAACATGCGCCCCTCGTGTCTTGAGGGCCTCCTTGAAGCCTGAAAGAAACAAATTATGTGACGACACTGCTTGTCCCATGGTGGGTCACTCACCGTTCGCCGTCCTCACTCTCCTCCTGGATCTGTCTCTCGGTTGCATTAGCCGAGGCGATCGTGAACTCTGCTTGGCGCCAAGCCTTTCCGGAGGACGGTGTTCTCCCCGCAATCACAGGAATAGCTACAGCCACGTTGGGCGCCAGATGTCCCGTCCTGCAGGACACATCAGCGTGGGTAGCGAACCTAGAAGGGGAAGAATGAAGGGACAAGAGACACGAAGGAGACAGCAAGACAGGAGTTCTGATCAAGCTGCAAAATTTTATTGTTCACACAGGGGTATTTATGTGCTGAGGGAGTGAGGGGTACGACGAGGTGCAGGCTGGTTGGCTGGTTCTGCTATAGGACTTCTGATAGGGTGCACGTTCGCGCCAGTGGCAAGGTAAACTCCCAGAAGAGAAGCAGGGACGGCGCCATCTTGTGCTGGAGGTGGAGAAGTTGGGACAAACAACCGTGGGCAAGGTCAAGACAGAATGGCTCACAAAGGGAGCCTTGTCTCCGACAGAGATGTTCTATGGCTTCCAAAGTATATTGCAAATCATCCTTGCAGTGCTCTTTGTACAAAGAACTTGGGATCCTACAGAATCATGAAATATTTAAGGAGAATTATTTCCCATGAGGCTACATGGTCACTATAGAGAAGGCCTAGCAGAGACAGTCTCTGCTCCATGCTGTCAAAGCCCTTGGTTTGGAAGACACAAAGGGTTTGGGTGAGTCCCTTATTATTGCAAACTTCACTCTTGTGTCTGGCACATAGGATGGGATGACTTCAAGCTTTGCTCACCTGGTATTGTCAACCAGAGCTCCTACACATGGCCTCTATACTTTATGAGATTGTCCATATCTAGACAAGGAATCTAACAAGAATCATCTTAACAGAGAATTTGACACCAGCAAAGGATTCAAGAGAATCAGATGGAAGAGCCAAGGCAAGCTCCATCTTGAATCATGCAGAATCACATTTGCAGAACTCACTCAGTTGGAAGCAGCCACAAAGCTCACTACACAGTAGAGAACGGGGTGTGTGCCTTTCTTGTTCATGAGAGGTGTGATGAAGAGTTTGGGGCTATGTTTAATAGTTGTCAATGTCTTAATCCAGAATATATGTCAGATAGTGTGAGCATGTAAACAAAGTTCCAAAGGTGCACAGTCAAAAATAAGCAAAAGTCACAGGAAAAACAACTACTTGTAGTCACAAATAGTAGAGGACAGATATCAGGACTGGAATATTTCATAATGAGAAACAAATAGTTAATATGCCTGAATGCTAGGATAAATGGTGATATTTATCTTTTAGGAATAATATGTGATATATAAAAAATTCATGTAGTTATTGTAGGAAAAGTAATAAGTTTGTCATATTACACTTATTTTATGTTTTATATTTGTTTTTTCATTTATTTCAATCATATATAGGAATTTGACATAATCTTTAGTGTCTCTCTTGGCTGTTATCATGTCTAGGCTCCTGATAATTTTTAAAGTAATAAGTGTATCTAATGGCTAATAATGAAATTATAGAAGAAAACATTTTGTATCTAATATATCTTTTCAGAAAAATATAAGTTGTTCATTCAAATGGGTAAAATTATCACTGGTTGCTTATGGACAATTTAATTGCTTCATAAGTCAAAAAGATAAGATAATTATTATTTTAGGACATTCATGTACAATTTATAATAATATTCTCAAGCCTAGCTTGAACCTTCCTTCTGCCCCAACTCAGCATGAACCATAAGATCCTAACCAATCAGATCATGCTGAGCCCCACTGAGGGGTATTTAAGCCCCTGCCCCCCTCTCCCTCTCTCTCTTGGCTCTCTCTGCTCTCTCCCTCTCCCACCCTGCAATAAAGAATCTCTTGGCCAGATCACTCCTCTCCACGTGGTCATTTGGGGCCCACATTTCCTTACAGGTCAGAAAACAGTGGGAAAGACCAGCTCTCTGGGCAGTTTGTCCAATCCTCTGGTGACCCATATGGAAGAGGAAATTGGAAGAGGAAACTGGAAGGAGAACCTACTTCCTGAGTGGGTATGTTTTCTGCGTCAGACTCCAGGCTTTTCAGCCTTTCTACTCAGACTTGTACCAGCAACCTTTCAGAGGCTCTCAGGTAGTTGGACTTGGATTGGGTGCTGTATTGTTGTCCTTCCTGGTTCTATGCTTCCACCTTCTTGGGCTAAGCCACACTATGGACTTCTCTGGCTGTCTAACTTATAAACAACTATCATGGAATTTTTCAGTCTCTGTGATCCTGTGATCATGTGTGCGTGTGTGTGTGCAAGAGAGAGAGAGAAAGAGAGAGAGAGAGAGTTCATATAAGAAATTGCCAATGGCTACCTCGTTGCTAAGCAGGATGCTATCTCCAGGCAATGTAGAGGCAGGGAATTGGCTGTGTTGAGCATTAGAGACAGCAAACTTGTCCTGTGGCTCTTGTCCCACCGGGCACCCTGGCCAATGGGAAATGAGAATGTCCTGTTGCTAAGTGAAAGCAGGCTCTTATAACCACTGGCATGGAATAGAGCCCCAAGGCACTTGCTTCCTTAGCAGGGAGAGAAGCCTGACCTCAAGAAAAGTTAGCTCACTTTCTGCTCTGCTTGTCCTCTGGCCACCTTGGCACCAGCCACTGACAGATCAGGCCCAGGTCAGCATGTTACAGGAAAAAATGGTCCTGAAAATTACCTCTGTTCTTGCGTCTGGCAGAAGAATTCAAGCAAGATGCAAACATTCAGTGAAAGTGACAGAAAAGTTTATTAGGAAAGGAATACACTTTCAACAGACTGAAAGCAGGTTGTCTCCAGAGTGACACAATGGGACCAGGTTTTAATGTTGGAATATTTATCCGGAAAGTCTCAGCTTTGGGTCATTTTGGGCCCCGGGGTGATTTCCTGAGTTTGGGTCATTGTCTTGTTACGAGAGACATTAAGTAATGTACTAGTTTTTGCTCCAAGTGAGAACTTCTGTTTGCAATTCCTGTCCTTTGCTCTCTCTAGCACTTAGGTCTGGATCTTTGTTTTGTTAAATTCACTTGTGAAAAACCTCCCTGCGCCAGATATACCTGGTGTTTAGGTTGTGGGTTATTCTTGGGTAGAGTGAATTTAAACCTGAGGGTCATGGCTAAACCTGAGGGTCAAAGCATCCTGTGATAGTCCCTGGGCTCTGGCTACCTGGTGGTAAATGGAGATTTGTGGCGTTGGGAAGTTGAGTTAAAATGATTTCCTTCTGTCTTCCTCTGGTGGCCCGTGCTTATGTCTGATGCTACCAAGCATTTCTGCCTTATTTTTTCTTTTGGAAGGAACTGGTTGCCAGGCCTTTGGGGGTCGGGGTAGGTGCTGCAGGCGGGTGGGTGCTGAGGGGTCAGGGTGGACGTTGCGAGCGGGTGGACAAGGCGGTGTCAGTGGGGGCGGGGCTCTGATGGGCACAGTAGTGGCCTGGTCTCAGGGCTCTTGGCTTGGTCAGTCAACACGTGAACATGCGTGTGACGCGTGAGCAAGTCTGGCGGACTCAGAGGTCCTGGTCCTAAGGACCAGCCCCGGGCCCCGGAGATGGCGATGGGGCTGCGCCACCACTCACAGAAGACCCAGAGCCCGGCTCGGATCTGCTCCTCTTATGATTCACCAAGGCCACCTGTGACGTGAAGGTGACTTTCAGGTGCACCATTGCCTAATCCAGCGAGAAGGTGGGGGGGGTGTCTGTGGGAGAGATCTTGCTTTTCAAGGAGGGAAGTCTTCAAATGGGACAGGCAGCTCCTTGATAGTGGAGTTAAGAATGTTTGGAGTGCATGGTGTCAGGGAGTCAACAGAAGTTTACTGCTATGGAAGGCATTTAACCCAAGGGATTAAGGGGTTGCTACTCCACGACCTGGCCACGTGGACCCAGCTGATTTACTGGTGAAACATTCCTTATTGCCAGGTATGTAATTTTCAACTTCACAAGGCAGGACTACCAGAAACGTGTACCTTAGATAATTGAGATGTGGGTTGTCCACCCTCCACACATACACACACACACACACACACTCACACACACACACAAATAAAGAACATTTTGGCCTGTCAGTTACTGGAAACAGCCAGCATAGCATGAAGCATGCAGCAGAAGTTAACAACCGCAACAAAAACCCAGCCAGTTCCTGTGGCATGTAGAGATGATTACAACTGCTACATGTATTTTTGTATATTTCAATAAAATTTTACCATTTTGGTAAAAAAAAAAAAAAGAAACATGGTGACAAAAACCAAGTCAGGTGATTTGTCATTTTTTTATTGTTTTATTATTCATATGTGCATACCAGGCTTGGATCATTTCTCCCCCCTGCCCCCACCCCCTCCCTTACCACCCACTCCACCCCCTCACTGTCCCCCCACCCCCTCAATACCCAGCAGAAACTATTTTGCCCTTATTTCTAATTTTGTTGTAGAGAGAGTATAAGCCATAATAGGAAGGAACAAGTGTTTCTGCTGGTTGAGATAAGGATAGCTATACAGGGAGTTGATTTGCATTGATTTCCTGTGTGTGTGTGTGTGTGTGTGTGTGTGTGTGTGTGTGTGTGTTACCTTCTAGGTTAATTCTTTTTGATCTAACCTTTTCTCTAGTTCCTGGTCCCCTTTTCCTATTGGCCTCAGTTGCTTTTAAGGTATCTGCTTTTAGTTTCTCTGCGTTAAGGGCAACAAATGCTAGCTAATTTTTTTAGGTGTCTTACCTATCCTCACCCCTCCCTTGTGTGCTTTCGCTTTTATCATGTGCTCAAAGTCCAACCCCTTGTTGTGTTTGCCCTTGATCTAATGTCCACATATGAGGGAGAACATATGATTTTTGGTCTTTTGGGCCAGGCTAACCTCACTCAGAATGATGTTCTTCAATTCCATCCATTTACCGGAAAATGATAACATTTCATTCTTCTTCATGGCTGCATACAATTCCATTGTGTATAGATACCACATTTTCTTAACCCATTTGTCAGTGATGGGGCATCTTGGCTGTTTCCATAACTTGGCTATTGTGAATAGTGCCGCAATAAACATGAGTGTGCAGGTGCCTCTGGAGTAACAGTCTTTTGGGTATATCCCCAAGAGTGGTACTGCTGGATCAAATGGTAGATCGATGTCCAGCTTTTTAAGTAGCCTCCAAATTTTTTTCCAGAGTGGTTGTACTAGTTTACATTCCCACCAACAGTGTAAGAGGGTTCATTTTTCCCTGCATCCTCGCCAACACCTGTTGTTGGTGGTGTTGCTAATGATGGCTATTCTAACAGGGGTGAGGTGGAATCTTAGTGTGGTTTTAATTTGCATTTCCTTTATTGCTAGAGATGGTGAGCATTTTTTCATGTGCTTTTTGGCCATTTGAATTTCTTCTTTTGAGAAAGTTTTGTTTAGTTCACTTGCCCATTTCTTTATTAGTTCATTAGTTTTGGGAGAATTTAGTTTTTTAAGTTCCCTATATATTCTGGTTATCAGTCCTTTGTCTGATGTGTAGATGGCAAAAATTTTCTCCCACTCTATGGGTGTTCTCTTCAGTTTTGAGACCATTTCTTTTGATGAACAGAAACTTTTTAGTTTTATGAGGTCCCATTTATCTATGCTATCTCTTAGTTGCTGTGCTGCTTGGGTTTTGTTGAGAAAGTTCTTACCTATACCTACTAACTCCAGAGTATTTCCTACTCTTTCCTGTACCAACTTTAGAGTTTGTGGTCTGATATTAAGATCCTTGATCCATTTTGAGTTAATATTGGTGTAGGGTGATATACGTGGATCTAGTTTCAGTTTTTTGCAGACTGCTAACCAGTTTTCCCAGCAGTTTTTGTTGAAGAGGCTGCTATTTCTCCATTGTATATTTTTAGCTCCTTTATCAAAGACAAGTTGGTTATAGTTGTCTGGCTTCATATCTGGGTCCTCTATTCTGTTCCACTAGTCTTCATGTCTGTTTTTGTGCCAGTACCATGTTGTTTTTATCATTATTGCTTTGTAATATAGTTTGGAGTCGGGTATCGTGATACCTCCAGCATTGTTCTTTTGACTTAGTATTGCCTTGGCTATTCGTGGCCTCTTGTGTTTTCATATAACGGTAGATTTTTCAATCTCTTTAATGAATGTCATTGGAATTTAGATGGGAATTGCATTAAATATGTAGATTACTTTTGGGAGTATAGACATTTTTAGTATGTTGATTCTACCAATCCATGAGCATGGGAGATCTCTCCACTTTGTATAGTCTTCCTCAATCTCTTTCTTCAAGTTTATAGTTTTCCTTGTAGAGGTCATTCACATCTTTTGTTAGGTTTACAACTAAGTATTTGATTTTTTTGAGGCTATTGTAAATGGAATTGTTTTCATACATTCTTTTTCAGCTTGCTCATTGTTAGTGTATAGAAATGCTCTTGATTTTTCTATGTTGATTTTATATCTTGCTACCTTGCTGTAGCTCTTGATGATGTCTAGAAGCTTCTGAGTAGAGTTTTTTGGGTCTTTAAGATGTAGAATCAGGTCATCTGCAAATAGGGATATTTTGACAGTTTCTTTACCTATTTGTATTCCTTTTATTCCTTCTTCTTACCTAATTGCTCTGGCTAGGAATTCCACTACTATGTTGAATAGTAGTGGAGATAGTGGGCATCCTTGTCTGGTTCCTGATTTTAGAGGGAATGGTTTCAGTTTTTCTCAGTTAAGTACAATGCTGGCTGTAGGTTTGTCATATATAGCTTTTATAATATTGAGGTACTTTCCTTCTATTCCTAGTTTTCTTAGAGCTTTTATCATGAAATGGTGTTGGATCTTATTAAAGGCTTTTTCTGCATCTATTGAGATGATCAAGTGGTTTTTGTCTTTGCTTCTGTTAACGTGGTCTATTACATTTATTGATTTAGGTATGTTGGACCACCCCTGCATTCCTACGATGAAGCCTACTTGGTCGTGGTGAATAATCTTTCAATGTGTTGTTGAATTTGGGTTGCCATTATTTTGTTGAGGATTTTTGCATCAATGTTCATTAAGGAGATTGGCCTATAGTTCTCCTTTTTGGAGGTGTCTTTGCCTGGTTTTGGGATAAGTGTAATACTGGATTCATAAAATGTGTTAGGCAGTTTTCCTTCCCTTTCTATTTTGTGGAACAGCTTAAGGAGGGTTAATATCAGTTCTTCTTAATAGGTCTGATAGAATTCAGCAGAGAATGCATCGGGTCCTGGACTTTTCTTTTTGGGGAGTCTCTTGATTGCTGCTTCAATTTCATTTTGTGTTATAGATCTTTTTCAGGTGATTAATTTCCTCTTGGTTCAGTTTTGGATGATCATATGTATCTAGAAATCTGTCCATTTCTTTAAGATTTTCAAATTTATTTGAATATAGGTTCTCAAAGTAGTCTCTGATGATTTCCTGGACTTCCATGGTATTTGTTGTTATCTCCCCTTTTGCATTCCTAATTCTACTAAGTCAAGTTTCCTTGACTTCCAGGAACTTTTTAATTTCCTCTTTTATTTCATCGATGATCCATTCTTCATTAAGTAATGAGTTATTTAGTTCCAGCTGTTTGCATGTTTTTTGTCTTTACTTTTGTTGTTGAGTTCTACTTTTACTGCATTGTGATCAGATAGTATGCATGGTATAATTTCTATTTTCTTATATTTGCTGAGGCTTGCTTTGTGCCCTAGGATATGATCTATTTTGGAGAAGGTTCCATGGGCTGCTGAGAAGAATGTATATTGTGTAGAAGTTGGATGAAGTGTTTTGTGGACATCAATTAGGTCCATTTGATCTATTGTATATTTTAGATCTTGGATTTCTTTATTGTTTTTTTGTTTGGATGACCTATCTATTGATGATAATGGGGTGTTAAAGTCTCCCACAACCACTGTGTTGGAGTTAATATATGCTTTTAGGTTTTTCAGAGTAAGTTTGATGAAATTGGGTGCATTGACATTGGGTGCATACAAGTTGATGATTATTATTTCCTTTTGGTCTATTTCCCCTTTTATTAGTATGGAATGTCCTTCTTTACCTTTTTTGATCAATGTAGGTTTGAAGTCTACTTTGTTAGAGATAAGTATTGCTACTCCTGCCTGTTTTTGGGGCCATTGGCCTGGTAAATCTTCTTCCAGCCTTTCATCCTAAACCTATGCTTATTTCTGTCGGTGAGAAGTGTCACCTGTAAGCAACAAATTGTTGGATCTTCCTTTTTAATCCATTTTGTCAAGTGGTGCCTTTTGATGGGTGAATTAAGTCTGTTAACATTAAATGTTAGTACTGATAGGTATATGGTGATTCCTGTCATTTAGTTGTCTTAGTTGTTTGAAGGTTTGATTGTGTGTACCTAAGTTGAGATTACTCTCTACTTTCTTGCTTTTTCTTTTCCTGTGGTTTGGTGCTGCCTGTCTTTTCTTGGTTAAGTTGAGTTTCACTTTCTGTGTGCAGAATCCCTTGAAGAATCTTTTGTAGTGGTGGCTTTGTCATCACATATTGTTTTAGTTTCTGCTTATAATGGAAGACTTTTATTGCTCCATGTATTTTGAATGATAGTTTTGCTGGGTAGAGTATCCTGGGGTTGAAGTTATTTTCATTCAGTGCCCGGAAGATCTCACCCCAACCTCTTCTTGCTTTTAATGTGTCTGTTGAGAAGTCTGCTGTGTTTTTGATGGGTTTACCTTTGTATGTTACTTGTTTTTCTCTCTTACAGCCTTCAATATTCTTTTTTTTTTCATTTTTCTTTTATTATTCATATGTGCATACAAGGCTTGGTTCATTTCTCCCCCCTGCCCCCACCCCCTCCCTTACCACCCACTCCACCCCCTCCCACTCCCCCCCCTCAATACCCAACAGAAACTATTTTGCCCTTATCTCTAATTTTGTTGTAGAGAGAGTATAAGCAATAATAGGAAGGAACAAGGGGTTTTGCTGGTTGAGATAAGGATAGCTATACAGGGCATTGACTCACATTGATTTCCTGTGAGTGTGTGTTACCTTCTATGTTAATTCTTTTTGATCTAACCTTTTCTCTAGTATCTGGTCCCCTTTTCCTATTGGCCTCAGTTGCTTTTAAGGTATCTGCTTTAGTTTCTCTGCGTTAAGGGCAACAAATGCTAGCTAGTTTTTTAGGTGTCTTACCTATCCTCACCCCTCCCTTGTGTGCTCTCGCTTTTATAATGTGCTCATAGTCCAATCCCCTTGTTGTGTTTGCCCTTGATCTAATGTCCACATATGAGGGAGAACATATGATTTTTGGTCTTTTGGGCCAGGCTAACCTCACTCAGAATGATGTTCTCCAATTCCATCCATTTACCAGCGAATGATAACATTTCGTTCTTCTTCATGGCTGCATAAAATTCCATTGTGTATAGATACCACATTTTCTTAATCCATTCGTCAGTGCTGGGGCATCTTGGCTGTTTCCATAACTTGGCTATTGTGAATAGTGCCGCAATAAACATGGATGTGCAGGTGCCTCTGGAATAACAGTCTTTTGGGTATATCCCCAAGAGTGGTACTGCTGAATCAAATGGTAGATCGATGTCCAGCTGTTTAAGTAGCCTCCAAATTTTTTTCAGAGTGGTTGTACTAGTCTACATTCCCACCAGCAGTGTAAGAGGGTTCCTTTTTCCTGTTTTCTGAACTTGTTTTAATGATGATATGTCATGGGCTAGTTCTATTTTGATCTTGTCTTTTTGGTGTTCTGGAGGTCTCTTGCATCTGTATGGGAATATCTTTCTCTTGATTTGGGAAATTTTCCATTATTATTTTGTTGAGTGTATTATGCATTCCCTTCACTTGCACCTCTTCTCCTTCTTTGATGCCCATGATTCTCAAATTTGGTCTTTTGATGGAGTCGGTGAGTTCTTGCATTTTCTTTTCACAGGTCTTGAGTGGTTTAATTAATAGTTGTTTGGTTTTTCCTTTAATTACCATTTCATCTTCAAGTTCTGAAATTCTGTCTTCTGCTTGTTCTATTCTGCTGCATTGGCCCTCCATTTTGTTTTGCAGTTCTGTTTTGTTTTTTTTTTCTGAAGTTTTCCATATCTTGGGTGATTTCCTCTTTAATGTTGTCTATTTTTGTCCTTAGTTCATTTATCTCTTTATTAATTGTGTTCTCTGTTTCACTTTGGTGTTTATACAGTGCTTCTGTGGTTTCCTTTATTTCTTCTTTTGCTTTTTCAAATTCGCTATTTTTGTTGCCTTGGAATTTCTTGAGTGTCTCCTGTACATTTTGGTTGACCATATCCAGTATCATCTCTATAAAATTCTCATTACGTACCTGTAGTATGATTTCTTTTAAATTATTCTTGTGGGCTTCATTGGGTTCTTTGGCATAGTTTATCTTCATTTTGTTGGAGTCTAGATCTGAGTATCTGTTTTCTTCATTCCCCTCTGGTTCCTGTTCTAATTTTTTGCTGTGGGGAAACTGGTTTCCCTGTTTTTTCTGTCTTCCTGTCATTGTCCTTTGTGTTGTTACTGTCCCTGTACTGTGCGCAATTAAGTATTTTTTAGCTTGTAATAATAACAATGGTAATATTTAGAATGGAAAGGTGAGAGGAGATGGAAAGCAAGAAGTTAAAGAGAAGGGAAAACAAATAAACAGACAAGTAGGAGAAAACAAAACAAGGAATCATCAAGAAAGTTTCAAAGGTGTAAACAGCGAGCATTAGTGTACTAATCAACAGTAAGCTGTACAGGCATTAGAGCGACAGAGAGAGGATTGAAAATAAAAAAAGAATAAAGATAAGAATAAAAATAAGAAATAAGTAAATGAAAGAAGTATATGTATATATAAAAATAAAATAAAACAAAATGAAAAATAGAATATTAAAAAGAAAAACCTCCAAGTTCAAATGCAATGAAATTTCAGTCTTAATAATTTTGGTGTCCATCTCACTCTCCAGTCCTGGAGATGGTGCCTCAGATGTTGTTCTATCGTTGTCTCATCAAAGTGGATGCATAAAGTTGAACAAAACTGCACCAAAAAAAAAAAAAACTACAAAGTGTCCCAAGTTCAAATACAGTACAGTTTCAGTAAGTTTTTCAGCATGCAGGTGTAGTTCGGTTGTTTTCTCATCAAAGGTAGGGAGAGAGAAAAAAAAAGAATCTGGAGACAGTTCTGTGAATGGTATCTGTGGCTGTGGCTTGCCTGCCCGCTGCTGTCAGCCTGTTGTTGCTGGAGGCATTATTTATGCAGATCTCAGGAGTGAGCTTAACACTCACCTGGCCCTGCAGGCTTTGTTTACTCAGAGTTCTCCTGTGTGTGAGCCTCTGCTACAAGCTTTCACCTTTCCAAGCACACTGAGGGAGGTGACACTGCATCTGCTTTCTCAGGCCTGCATGTTTGTGTACAGTTCACATGGGAAGTGGGTCTTCCCCCCTCTCCTGTGGAGTTTTTCCCCCCTCTGCCACTCTCACAAACTTTCTGGCTCCTGGTTGCTGGGTGCGCATCCCCGCTCCCGCCAAAGCCTCTCCGGGCCTGGCTTGTTTATTTACTGTTCTGGGAAGGATTCCCTTCCCCCAATCTTCAGTGCTCAGTGTGCCCCACCCTCTTTCCCTCATGTCTTTATTGTTCTTATTGCTTATTACTCAGTTTCTCTTTTTTCCCCAGGTGGAGGTTGGTCTTTCCAGGGGGCTATGCTGCTCTGGCCCAGGGTTTTCTGTGGAAGTACCATGGTACCGCTGTGCTCACTTTGTGCGCATCTTCCCAAGCCATCTGGGCACGGGTGACTGGCGGCCCGGGGGCCCTCCTGGTTTCTGCTTTTAACATGAAGTGGAGATTCTCTGCACCAACTGGATGTGTGGAGGGGTCAAAGTTTTGCCTCTTCATGGTGGTTTTGCCTGCCAGGTGTGTCTCCAGTGTCTCTCCAAGATTTCACTATAGGAGGCACGCTTTCTGCTTCCTCCCTCTAGCCACCAGTTGGAACCCCCTGATTTGTTTTAAGATGACCCTATACACCATTTCCCTAATTTTAACACTTGAGAAAATAACCCTATACATACAAATCTTGAGAGACTTGAATGCACAGAGTCCCAGTGCCAGTGACCTTCTCCACCCCATTAGGTGATATGCTCATTGGGCAATTCAACAGACAGGCTATTTCTTTACATATTTTGTTGTATACATCCACAAAACTTAGCCCAAGATATGGACTTACATGTTAAACATTATGGCTCAATGAAATAGAAATGATCACGCTTTTTCTTAAGGTAAGAAGTTAAATTCTTTAGTAAGATTTTGCCTTTAAAATATGGAGTAAACACAAGATAATATAATTTCTCCAAATCATCTTCCTGTATAGCAATTGTGCTTAGATAAGGCAGAGGAATATATTCACTTAGAGGTATTGAAACATGTAAATATACATATATGACTTTAAATCAGAGACCTGAAGCATTTACCAGTAAAGAACTGGTATTTCAGAATATTTCTTTCAGAGAAGAAACATGATCTCAGAGGCAGAAATTCCCCAAATTATAAAGTTTTAAAAAGAAATAAAACTTTAAAAAAAGTATTGTTTTTTAGACACTTAGGAAAAGAATAGTGATCTAGTTTATACATCATGTGTTTATTTTATTTCATTATAGATATATATTTATTTATATTCATTTATTCACATATGCATACATTGTTTGAGTCATTGCTACCCCTACCCCCCACCCCTTCTTTCTCCCCCCACCCCCCCTCAATTCCAGGCAGAATCTCTTCTGCCCTTATCTCTAATTTTGTTGGAGAGAAAACAAAAGGAATAAGAAAAGAGACAAAGCATTTTTGCTACTTGAGGTAAGGACAGCTATACAGAGAGATTCCTAGCTTTGCTTCCATGTACCAATGTGTTACATCCCAAGTTAATTCATCTTTTACTGACCCTTTCACTAATTCCTGATTCCCTTCTCATGTTGAGCTCTGTCACTTTAAGGTTCCTGTATTAGTTCCTCTATAGTATGAACATCAAATACTTTCATGTTTTGGGTTTCTTACCTATCCCAATACTTCCTTTGAGTGCTCACCCCTTATCATGTGACCCAAGTCCAACTACATTGCTGCACTTGCTCTAGATCTAAAGTCCACATATGATTTTTGGTCTTCTGAGTCTGGCTAACCTTGCTCAGAATGATGTTCTCCAGTTCCATCCATTTACTTGTGAATGATAAGATTTCATTCTTCATGGCTGGGTGAAATTCAATTGTGTATAAATACCACATTAAAGAAATAAAACTTGATGCAAAAAATTTTAAGTAATAAATCAAATAGCCATCACTCTTACTTGGACATTGTTATTTAATTACATTTCTTAAGATAATGATTCATTGTAATTTTTGTAGTCAATTCTACTCCTTTCCTCATTTTTTTCTTGTCTCTGTAGTAAAGAAGTCACATGTCTATGGGTACCAAGAAAAGCTGTTAAGAAAAATGCTCAACATTCCTGGCCATAAAAGAAATGCAAATCAAAACCACATTATGATTCTACATTACTCCTGTTAGAATAGCTGCCATCAAGAACACAAAGCACAACAAATGTTGGTGAGGATGCAGGGAGAAAGAAGCCCTCATACACTGTTGATGGGAATGTAAGCTAGTACAACCACTATGGAAAACAGTATGGAGGACCCTTAAAAAACTAAACATAGACCTGTTATATGATTCAGAAATATCACTCATAGGGATATACCCACAGGATTGTGGGTCTGGTTACAATAAAGGCACCTGCACACCCAAGTTTATTGCAGCACTATTCACAATAGCTAAGCTATGGAAACAAAATGCCCCACTGCTGATGAGTGGATTAGGAAAATGTGGTAATTATATACAATGGAGTTTTACTCAGCCACAAAAAAGAATGAAGTTTTGTCATTTGCAGGTAAATGGACAGAAGTGGAGAACATCATCTTAAGTGAAGTTAGCCAGACTCAGAAGGCCAAAAGCTGCATGTTCTCACCCATATGTGGAATATAGACTGAAAACAAATGCAACACTATTATGAGACACTGGTCACAGTAAGGGGAGGTCATGCATGGGGCTGGTAGGGAAATTAAGAACTTGAATAGGGTTGATATACACTTTATACCAGAAATCTTAAACCAACTGAAACTACCATAAGAAAGGGACTAGGGTAGAATGGAGAAAATTAGAAGAGATAAAGAAATTGAGGTTATAATACATATGTACATGGAAATATCATGAGGAAACTCCCTGTGTAGCTACTTTTATGTCAAACAGGCTAAATGTCATGTTTTTTCATTTTATCTTTTCTATTTTTCTTCCACAAAATTGGAGAACAGGAGTGCAGAACAAGTCCTGCCCAGGGGGAATGTGTTGGTGCCAGTGGGAAGGGGGAGGTGATGGGAAAAGGGAGTAGGTGGGTGAATACTGTGCAAAAATTGTGTACACATGTATGTAAATGCAAAAATGATAACTGTTGAAACTACTGCAGGAATTGGGGGATGAGGGGGATAAAGGAGAATGATAGAGGAGTTGAATTCATGTATGAGATATTGAATACATTGTAAGAACCTATGTAAATGTTACAATGCACCCCCACCTGGCAAAACAATAAACAAAAAAATAAATTGTAACCTAAAAAAAGAAAACTATCCATTCTTTTAGTTTTTGGTCATAAAACAAAAGCTATAGTATTATGAATGGACTCACATCTGATTTCCTTATATAGGGAACAGATGCAGTCCATGGAAGGATATATTTCACTGTATCACAAAAGGCCTTTTCTACTTCAGATGCAGAATAACACATTAGGACAAACACCTTCCATCCTTATACACTGTCCCAATACTCAGAATTCACTGATGTTGTTCTGTAACTCAGTAAAACTAAGCCTAAATGCAGACACATGGAAATAATTATGCTTTGGTGAAAACAAAAAAGAAGCCCTATAATTCTAAGGAAAATCTAACAATAGGATTAACAAATTGAAAAATGGTAAGAGAAGTGAAAATTTTCAGGATCTCCTCAGAACTACATTTTTAGGGATACACAGGAAAAAGACTCACATGAAGCTACAAAGGATTTGGAGGAAGGGAAAACCCACTACCTAGATACCATAGCCCTTGGGACTCAGTACCTGAGAGAAGAAATCCAGGAAAAAAAATTACCTGAGATTCCAAGATGGCAACTAGAGGGAAGATGCAGAAAGAGTGCTTCCTAAAGTAAAATCTTGGAGAGATGCTGGAGATACACCTTACAGGAAAAACCACCAAAAAGGGGCAAAACTTAGACTCCTCCACACCCCCAGCCTGCACATAACATTCACACTCCATGTTACACAGAGAAACCAGGAGGGCTCCCATGCTCCAGAAGCCAGTGCCCAGACCATTTGGGAAGACACAGACCACAAGATGAGCTAAGTGGCATGTGGTACTCCTACAGACAACCCTGGGCCAGATCAGCATAGCCCCCTGGACAGACCAACCCCCACCCAGGGAAAGAAGAAAAAAACTGAATAATAAGCAATAACAGCAAAAAAGATATGCAGCAAAGAGGGTGGGGTGCCCTGAGTGCCAAAGAGGGGGGGAGGGGCAACCCCTCATGCAACTGTGAACAAACAAACTGGCAGGACAAGGCAGGAGCAGTGGTACCCGCCTGGTGGCCAGGAGCAGGGAAGCTTGTGGGACTGGCAGTGGGAGGAAAGCCCCACTGAAGAGGGGGAAGCCCCATTTCCCACATGAACTATAAATAAACAAGCTGGCTGTAAATAAAGAAGCTGGCTGGAGAAGGCAGGAGAGGTGGCACTGCCCAGAAACCAGGAGCAGGAAAACTTGTAAAAGTGGCAGTGGGAGGAAAACTACACAGGAGAGGGGGAAGAACCACTTTTCAAGTGAACTGTAAATAAACATGATGACCTGAGAAAGTGGGTGCAATGCCACCTCCCCCAGTGTGCTTGGAAAGGAGAAAGCTTGTAGCAGTGGCAGTCGTGCCTAGGAGAGCTCTAAGTAAACAAAGCCTGAGGGGCTAAGTGAGTGTTAAGCTTACTCCTGAGATCTGCATAAATAAAGCCTCCAACAACAGCAGGCTGACAGCAGTGGGCAGGTGAGCCATAGTCTCAGATAGCCATTCACAGAAGTGTCTCCAGACTCTTTTTTTTTCTCTCTTCCTTTGATGAGACAACAACCAAACTACATCTGCATGCTGAAAAACTTACTGAAACTATTGCATTTGAACTTGGGACACATTGTGGTGTTTTCTTTTTTTGTGTGTGTTTTGCTTTGTTTTGATTTTTTTCCTCTTTTGATGAGACAATGACAGACTACTTCTCAGACACCATCTCCAGGATTGGAGGCTGAGGGACTAACACCAAAATTATTAAGACTGAAACTTTATTTCATTTGAACTTGGAGATTTTTTTCTTTCAATCCTCTTTCTGTCTCTCTAATGCCTGTTTAGCTTACTGTTGATTAGTACACTATCACTCCCTGTTTATGTCTTTGAAACTTTTTTGTTTGTTTTGTATTTTTTTACTTGTCTATTTGTTTTTCCCTTTTTCTTTACCTTCTTTGCTTATCACCCTTCCATTCTAAGCATCACCATTGTTATTATTACAAACTAGAAAATACTTAATTGTACACAGTACAGGGACAATAAAAATACCAAGGGCAATGACAGGAAGACAAAAAAAACAGGGAAACCAGTTTCCCCACAACAAAAAATTACTACAGGAACCAGAGGGAAATGAAGAAAACAGATACTCAGATCCAGACTCCAACAAAATGAAGATAAACTATGCCAAAGAACCCAATGAAGGCCACAAGAATAATCTAAAAGAAGAAATCCTACAGGTAATCAATGAGAATTTTATAGAGATGATACTGGATATGGTCAACCAAAATGTACAGGAGACACTCAAGAAATTCCAAGACAACAAAAATAGAGAATTTGAGAAAGCACAAGAAGAAATAAAGGAAACCATAGAAGCACTATATAAACACCAAAGTGAAACAAAGAACATGATAAATAAAGAGATAAATGAACTCAAGATGAAAACAGGCAACATTAAAGAGGAAGAAACTCAAGATATGGAAAACCTCAGAAAAAAAGAATGAAACAGAATTGTAAAACAAAATGGAAGACCAAGCCAGCAGAATGGAACAAGCAGAAGACAGAATCTCAGAACTCGAAGATGAAATGGTAATAATTAAAGGAAAAACTGAAGAACTATTAGTTAAACAACTCAAGATCTGTGAAAAGAAAATGCAAGAACTCACTGACTCCATCAAAAGAACAAACCTGAGAATCATGGACATTGAAGAAGGAGAAAAGGTGCAAGCAAAGGGAATGCATAATATATTGAACAAAATAATAACAGAAAATTTCCCAAATCTAGAGAAATCTATTCCCATACAGATGCAAAGGCCTCCAGAGCACCAAACAGACCAGACCAAAATAGAACTACCCTATGGCATATTATCATTAAAGCAACAAATACAGACACCAGTGAAAGAATACTGAAGGCTGTTAGAGAGAAAAAACAAATAACATGTAAAGGTAAACCCATCAAAATCACAGTAGACTTCTCAACAGAAACATTAAAAGCAAGAAGAGCTTGAGGTGAGATTTTTCTGGGCACTGAATGAAAATAACTTCAACCCTAGGATACTCTACCCAGCAATACTATCATTCAAAACAGATGGAGCAATAAAAGCCTTCCATGATAAACAGAAACTAAAACAATATGTGACCACAAAGCCACCACTACAAAAGATTCTTCAAGGGATTCTGCACACAGAAAGTGAAACCCAACATAACCATGAAGGGGCAAGCAACACCAAACGACAGAAAAAGAAAAAGCAAGAAAGTAGAGAGTAACCTCAATTTCACACAATCAAACCTTCAAACAACTAAGACAACTAAATGACAGGAATCACCATGCACTGTTTGGCAAAATGGATTTAAAAGGAAGAGCCAACAATTTGATGCTTACAGGAGACCTATCTCACTGACAGAAATAAGCATAGGCTTAGGATGAAAGGCTGGAAGAAGATTTACAAAGCCAATGGCCCCCGAAAACAGGCAGGAGTAGCAATACTTATCTCTGACAAAGTAGACTTCAAATCTACATTGATCAAATGAGATAAAGAAGGACATTCCATACTAATAAAAGGGGAAATAGATCAGAAGGAAATAGCAATATCAACCTATATGCACCCAATGTCAACACACCCATTTTGTCAACCATACCTGGAAGGACCTAAAAGAATACATTAACTCCAACACAGTGGTCGTGGGAAATTTAACATCCCATTATCATGAATAGATAGGTCATCCAAACAAAAAATCAATAAAGAAATCGTAGATCTAAAATATACCACAGATCAAGTGGACCTACTTGATGTCTACAGCACATTCTATCCATTCTACACAATATACATTCTTCTCAGCAGCCCACAGAACATTCTCCAAAACAGATCATATTCTAGGGCACAAAGCAAGCCTCAGCCAATATAAGAAAACAGAAATTACACCATGTATTTTATCTGATCACAATGCAATAAAACTAGAACTCAACAAATAAAACAAAGACAAAAAACATTCAAAGAGCTGGAAACTGAATAATTCATTGCTTAATGAACAATGGGTCATTGATGAAATAAAAGAGGAAATTAAAAAATTCCTGGAAGTCAATGAAAATGAAAACACAACCTACCAGAAATAATGGGACACAGTAAAGGCAGTCCTGAGAGGAAAGTTTATGGCCATGAGTGCATATATTAAAAAGACTGAAAGATCCCAAATCAATGACCTAATGATACATCTCAAACTCCTAGAAAAACAAGAACAAGCAAATCCCAAAACAAATAGAAGGAGAGAAATAATAAAAATAAGAGCTGAAATCAATGAAATAGAAACCAAAAAAACCATACTAAGAATTAATGAAACAAAAAGTTGGTTCTTTGAAAAAATAAACAGGATTGACAGACCCCTGGCAAACCTGACTAAAATGAGGAGAGAAAAAACCCAAATTAGTAGAATCAGGAATGCAAAAGGGGAGATAACAACAAACACCATGTACGTCCAGGAAATCATCAGAGACTACTTCGAGAACCTATATTCTAATAAATTCGAAAATCTTAAAGCAATGGACAGATTTCTAGATACATATGATCATCCAAAAGTGAACCAAGAGGATATTAATCACCTGAATAGATCTATAACACAAAATGAAGTTGAAGCAGCAATCAAGAATCTCCCTAAAAAGAAAAGTCCAGGACCTGATGCATTCTCTGCTGAATTCTATCAGACCTATTAAGAAGAACTGATACTAACCCTCCTTAAACTGTTTAATGAAATAGAAAGGGAAGAAAAACTGCCAAACACATTTTATGAAGCCAGTATTACACTTATCCCAAAACCAGGCAAAGACACCTCCAAAAAGGAGAACTATAGGCCAATCTCCTTAATGAACATTGATGCAAAAATCCTCAGTAAAATAATGGCAAACCGAATTCAACAACACATCAAAAAGATCATTCACCATGAACAAGTAGGCTTCATCCCAGGAATGCAGGGGTGGTTCAACCTCTGAATATCAATAAACGTAATAAAGCACATTAACAGAAGCAAAACCAAAAACCACTTGATCATCTCAATAGATGCAGAAAAAGTCTTTGATAAGATCCAACACCATTTCATGATAAAAGCTCTAAGAAAACTAGGAATAGAAGGAAAGTACCTCACCATTATAAAAGCTATATGTGACAAACCTACAGCCAGCATTATACTTAGGAGAAAAACTGAAACCATTCCCTCTAAAATGAGGAACCAGACAAGGATGCCCACTATCTCCACTCCTATTCAACATAGTACTGGAATTCCTAGCCAGAGCAATTAGGCAAGAAGAAGGAATAAAAGGAATACGAATAGGTAAAGAAACTGTCAAAATATCTCCATTTGCAGATGATATGATCTTATACCTTAACGACCCAAAAAAACTCTACTCAAAAGCTCCTAGACACCATCAACAGCTATAGCAAGGTAGCAGAATACATAATGAACATAGAAAAGTCATTAGCATTTCTATACACTAATAATGAACAAACTGAGAAAGAATATATGAAAACAATTTCATTTACAATAATCTCAAAAAAATCAAATACCTAGTTGTAAATTTAACAAAGGATGTGAACGACCTCTATAAGGAAAACTATAAACTTCAGAAGAAAGAGATTGAGGAAGACTATAGAAAGTGGAGCGATCTCCCATGCTAATGGATTGATGGAATCAACATACTAAAAATGTCTATACTCCCAAAAGTTATCTACATATTTAATGCAATTCCCATCTAAATTCCAATGACATTCATTAAAGAGATTGAAAAGCCCACAGTTAAAATTATATGGAAACACAAAAGGCCACGAATAGCCAAGGCAATACTCAGTCTAAAGAACAACGCTGGAGGTATCACGATACCTGACTTCAAACTATATTACAAAGCAATAACAATAAAAACAGCATGGTACTGCCACAAAAACAGACATGAAGACCAGTGGAACAGAATAGAGGATCCAGATATGAAGCCACACAACTATGAGCAACTTATCTTTGACAAAGGAGCTAAAAATATACGATGGAGAAATAGCAGCCTCTTCAACAAAAACTGCTGGGAAAACTGGTTAGCAGTCTGCAAGAAACTGAAACTAGATCCATGTATATCACCCTATACCAAGATTAACTCAAAATGGATCAAGGATCTTAATATCAGATCCCAAACTCTAAAGTTGGTAGAGGAAAGAGTTGGAAATTCTTTGGAATTAATAGGTATAGGCAAAAACTTTCTCAATGGAACCCCAGCTGCACAGCAACTAAGAGATAGCATAGATAAATGGGACTTCATAAAACTAAAAAGCTTCTGCTCAACAAAAGAAATGGTCTCTAAACTGAAGAGACCACCCACAGAGTGGGAGAAAATATTTGCCACCTACACATCAGACAAAGGACTGATAACCAGAATATATAGGGAACTTAAAAAACTAAATTCTCCCAAAATTAATGAACCAATAAAGAAATGGGCAAGTGAACTAAACAGAACTTTCTCAAAAGAAGAAATTCAAATGGCCAAAAAACACACGAATGAATGCTCACCATCTCTAGCAATAAAGGAAATGCAAATTAAAACCACACTAAGATTCCACGTCACCCCTGTTAGAATAGCCATCACTAGCAACACCACTAACAACAGGTGTTGGTGAGCATCATGGGAAAAAGGAACCCTCTTACACTGCTGGTGGGAATGTAAACTACTACAACCACTCTGGAAAAAAATTTGGAGGCTACTTAAAAATCTATACCACTCTTGGGGATATACCCAAAAGACTGTGACACAGGTTACACCAGAGGCACCTGCACACCCATGTTTATTGCAGCACTATTCACAATAGCCAAGTTATGGAAACAGCCAAGATGCCCCACTACTGACGAATGGATTGAGAAAATGTGGTGTCTACACACAATGGAATTTTATGCAGCCATGAAGAAGAACAAAATGTTATCATTCGCTAGTAAATGGATGGAATTGGAGAACATCATTCTGAGTGAGGTTAGCCTGGCCCAAAGCCCAAAAATCATATGTTCTCCCTCATATGTGGACATTAGATCAAGGGCAAACACAACAAGTGGATTGGACTTTGATCAGTTGATAAAGCGAGAGCTTTACCTATCCTATGAGGATAGGTAAAACACCTAAAAAACTAGATAGCATTTGTTGCCCTCAATGCAGAGAAATTATAGCCGATACTTTAAGGCAACTGAGGCCAATAGGAGAAGGGGAGCAGAAACTGGAGAAAAAGTTAGTTGAAGAAGAATTTATTTAGAAGGTAACACACATGCACAGGAAATCATTGAGAGTCAACTCCCTGTATAGCTATCTTTACCTCAACTAGTAAAAACCCTTGGTCCTTCCTAGTATTGTATATACTCTCTCTTTAACAAAATTACAGATACAGGAAACATAGTTTCTGCTGGGTAGTGAGGGTAAGTGGGGGCATGGGAGGGAGTGGGGGGGCAAGTGAGGGGGCAGGGGGGAAGGGGGGAGAAATGACCCGAACATTGTATGCACATATGAATAAAATTAAAAAAAGAAGAAATTACCTCTCTTTTGACCTAGGCTCAAGTTAGCATGTGCACAAAAGAATGCAGAAATGAAAGAAATTGCCTATCTTTTGCTGTTTGAATAAATCATTTTGCTGAGATCTGATTTGGAAACTGCAGAGTTTAATATGTTATGTTGATAAATGTCCTTCTTTCAGCTCTTAGATGCAAAGTTATTAATCTCTTTCTTCTGTCTTTCAAGAAAAATAGGACCGCTTTCTTCTTCATGGTGTCAAAGTAATATGACTTACAAGAGTTAAATCCATGCAAAAAGAACTACAGGGTAAAGGAGAGGAGATACAGCATATTAGTTTATATGTTAATCTTCAAACCTCTTCATTTTCCATCTAACTTATTTTTCTTAAAAATATGAACATTTATAAATCTTAATTTTTGTCTCAGGGATTACACTAACTTCTATAAATAAGGCTATGAAGGCTTTATCACTTAGAGATAAATCCAAATAAGAGCTTTTACAATTATTCTGATATATTTGTACTGAGCTATAACTTTAAAATTGTTCAGATTTTTTTCTTTCAGTAACTGAATAATTGGGTGATTGTAATGCCAAATAAGGCTCCTCTTTAAAGTAAAATTATAAAAATAATTTTGATTAGTCTTGACAAAAAACAATCTTTGAAATTATATGGTCACAATTTTTGTTTCCTATGAAGATTTTTAACAATCTACAAATAGCATATGCAGAAGAAACTCACTGGATACAATAATATTTGAGCATATTAACCACTGCAGTAGGTAATGCATTTAATAGTTTCAAATGCATCTACATCACTTCATCTTATTTGCCTAGTCCTGGCCACTATGATCTTTGGCCTTAAATATTGCAAAGTCCTAAGTAATGAGGGTTTTTAATAAGTTCCACACCTCAGTGTAACTGTTCTAAAATGAACATTCAACATTCTTAGGCTCTTGTCTCCTGCTTGAAAATATTTAATGGCTTCTCATTGGTTTTTGGATTTATTACATAAAATCCTGTTATGACAAATTGCAGTTCTTCATGATTTTTACCTGTTTGCCTCTCCAGAGTTCTCTCTCTATCTCACACTGGATAGTCTAGTCTTGTAAACATACACTTTCCATGAACCTTTCCATCTGCTCTGCATTGGGGGTCCTTCGTCTGTGCAGCTCTGATTCTCTGGTTATTGATACATTTGTTGAACTCATGGTGAGCTGTAAACCCTTCCAGGACAGGGACTGCATCAGGTGATTAGATGGCAGAATGAAATCCCATCCTATAATGTTGATATTCAGTGAACATTTATGGCACTAGAGTCTAATATTGAGATTGCATATACAAAAACCACATTGTCTTTGTTCAACTTAATGATATTACATTAAGGTATTCACCTCATTTCCATCTTTAAAAAATTATTCATTTATTCACATGTGCATACGTTGTTTGGGTCATTTCTCCCCCCTGCCCTCCTCCCCTACCCTCTCCCCTCACCCCCTCAGTTCCAGGCAGGTCCTGTTCTGCCTTTATCACTATTTTTCTTGAAGAAAAGACACAAGCTTGATAAGGAAGACAAAGCGTTTTTGCTAGTTGAGTTGAGGATTGCTATACAGAAATATTCCTAGCATTGCTTTCATGTACACATGTGTTATGACCCATGTTAATTCATCTCTAACTGATCTTTGCATTGGTTACTGATCCTCTTCTCATGATAACCTCTGTCACTTTAAGGTTACCTATTCCTATATCTCCCGTATGTGCTCTCCCCTTGTCATGTGATCCAAGTCCAACCATATTGCTGCATTTGCCCTAGATCTGAAGACCTCATATGAGGGAGAACATACGATTTTTGGTCATCTGAGTTGGCTGACCTAGCTCAGAATGATGTTCTCCAGTTCCATCCAATTAACTGCAAATGATAAGATTTCATTCTTTTTCATGGCTGAGTAAAATTCCATTGTGTACAAGTACCACATTTTCTTGATCCATTCATCAATAGTGGGGCATCTTGGTTGTTTCCATAACTTGGCTATTGTGAATAGTGCTGCAATAAACATGGGTGTGAAGGTGCCTCTGGAGTAACCTGTGTTGCTTTCCTTTGGGAAAGCAATTTTAGTGTGGTTTTGATTTGCATTTCCTTTATGGCTAGAGATGGTGAGCATTTTTTCTTGTGCTTTTTCATCTTCCCATATTTCCACTTGGTACCATTAAATTACTATGTGTAATTTAGTGTTAGCTTAGTTACAATAGTGAAACTAACAAAATCAAGGAAGTAGGAGAATATAGAGAAAGCAAGAGAAGTAGAAGGAAAAAAATTTAAAAAGAGAATACCAAGGAAAACAGTAGGGAGAGATGGTGGATGATCAAAGGGCAAACCACCCAGCCAAACCTTTAAAGGAAGGCAAACCAAAAAAGTAAAAAAATAAAAAAAAATCACTAGTTCAGGAACAGTGGAATTTCAGACTTAGTAGTTCTGCTCTTACTCTTTTAGCATCTAGACCTGTTTCCCTCCAAAATAATATTCACATATTTTTCCCATTTGTTTACTGAAATTTACATGCATGTACCCACATACACACATATGTACTTATATTCATATTTATATTTGTATTTACATGTACAGTAAGCTAGGGAAAGATAGATAAGTATGTGCACAGGCCACTTGCCAAGAAAATAATTCATTATATAGATAACAAAAACCTATTGATGTAAAAACATCTCATGTAACTGAATTAACAGAATTGATCAAAATCAATTGAGCACATTCAGCAGGCAACTGCAAATGCAGAGACATCTCATTATGGTCCCTAAATTGGACACTGTGTGTGAGAATGTTGCAGTCTTTACTGGAGCCTGCTCACAGAGACCCTTGTAACACCAGTGATGCACAGGCATGCAGGCACCTTGCTTTGTGTACTTCAAGAGCCATGCACTCCCTCCCTTTTCTACTAAACTCACATCACAACATTCTTTCCTCCTCTGTTTCCTTTCAGAAACTTTGATTTACTTTCTGACACCAAAGAAATTCTCTGCTGCTGTTTTCTGATATTTATCATCTGATTAGATTATTTTTTATTTGGGAGCAGTTTTCATTTGGTAAATTCCAGCTAAGATTCAATGCAATACTTAGAATTTGTTTTCATAGTATCAACTATGCTAAGACATGCTTATATCTAAACTCTAATCTCTTCTAGGGTTCCTCTTCCAGGTATAACTAACCTAGAAACTTAAGTGATTATCCAGTTAAGTCACATTCCAATTTGAGCTGTTTTAACTTAAGCCTTGAAATGAAATAGTCTCTAGTTTGTTTCCCCTATTAGTCTATGATTTTGCAGTAAAAGGATAACAAAGTGCATTAGAAAACTAAGAGTCAAAGTGTTAAATTGTCCTTAAACTTCATATGCCTCAACTCACCAATTACACTGTTCAGTAACATGGGCCCTGCAATGCTAATAATAAAGCTTACAATATTTATTAGTTCATATAATTTATAAACATTCACCACTTGCTTAGCTATTTTTTAGTACATTCCTTATCTTTATGAAAATGTTTTATGCTTCATAAATTATTTCTGCATCTTAATGAATACAGATCTTAGTAGAGAGTCACTAACCAATGTATCTTAATGTGAAAGATTTATAGAAAATTACAATAAATGGAGGATTCTTTTGCTTTATGGGTTAATTTTTAAGTACAGCAAAAATAGTTCTAAATACTTGAAGACATTACAAAGTATATTAAGAAAGGTAAAGATATGAAGTTCAAAAGTCAAAATCAAGGGTAAAATATAATGAAATTGTACTTACAAGGCAAAGAGAGATATAGTTATAAATGGTTAAAATTGAGTACCTATTCTGTTCAGGATAGGAATGAGAATTATTGAAAACACCAGAAAAATTTCCAAAGTGAATTTTACAGTTGAGGACTAAGATAAATTTTTTAAGAAAACAAAATGTCATTTTAAGATGGAAATGAGGAGAGTGGACATCATCTTCTTCTAGGCTCTCTGAGGGCTCTGCTGTGAAGACGAGAGCCCTGGCCCTGACTCCAGCCTGTGTGTGACTTGGCAGTGAAGTGAAGTGGTTACTGTTGGGGCATTGGGCAGGGAGGGGCCAGTGGCCGGGCCAGAAGAGCAGGGGAAGGCAGGGCAGACAGCCACTGGGAGGCAGTGAGCTTGAGTTCCAGGGCACCCTCTGCCCTGCTGAGGTGACCCTCCCTCCCGTCAGCTCCATGCCACGGTGTATGTGTGCTTCTCTCTGGTCTTGACAGTGGAGCTCTCCAAGGATCTCATAGAAAGACCAGGAAGAAGGACTGCTCAAGCGACTCCTGTCATGAATGGAGGTGTTCAGGAACCTCAAATGCCCCCAAAGAGCCAGTCCTCATGTGCTTTCTGGCTGAGCTTGGCAGTAACAACCTTAAAGAAGTAGAATGTTATGCAGATATTTCCAGATTAACTGCACCACCAGGCTCCTACTCAGGCCACCACTAGAGGGCTCCCAACATGCCTAAGAGACATACAGACAGGACTGGATACTAAAGGAGTAACAGAACTAAGACTGCCTGCAATTCTGCTATCCCAGAACTGGTGATTATTATTATTTTTTTTTCTTTGTTTGCCCTCCTTTTTTTAAGGGTTTGGCTGGCTGGTTTGCAGTTTGATCACCCATCATCTCTCCCATTTTTCTTCTTTCTTTTTTCCTCTCTTCTCTCTTCCTTTTACCTTTCCTTCTTTTTCTCTTTTTATCCTTCTCTCTGTTTTGTTAGTATTAATATTGCAACTCAGCTAATACTAAATTACACATAATCCAGGGACAGAAACAGTACCTAGTGGAAAAATGGGAAGAAGAAAAAGGGAGGGAAACCATTCTCCCCCCAAAAATAAGAGTACAGGATTTAGAGCAAAATGAAGAAAATGGATACCTAGATCCAGACTCCAACAAAACAAAGATAAACTATACCAAGGAACCCAACGAAGCCCACAAGAACACCCAAAAAGAAGAAATCCTGCTAGTAATCACTGAGAATTTCATGGAGATGTTACTAGACATGGTCAACCAAAACATAAAAGAGGCACTCAAGATAGTACAAGACAATAAAAATAAAGAATATGAGAAAACAGAAAAACAAATAAACAAAATCATAGGAGCCCTAAATAAAAACCAAAATGAAACAGAAAATACCATAAATAGAGAGATTAATGAATTAAGGATGAAAATTGACAACAGAAATATAAAACAAAATGGAAGGCCATTCCAGCAGAATAGAACAAACAGAAGACAGAATCTCAGGACTTGAAGATGAAATGGTAATTAAAGGAAAAACCAAAGAACTATTAGTCAAACAACTCAAGACCTGTGAAAGGAATATGAAAGAACTCACTGACTCCATCAGAAGACCAAACCTTAGAATCATGGGCATTGAAGAAGGAGAAGATGTGCAAGCAAAAGGAACGCATAATATATTCAACAAAAGTAATAAAAGAAAATTTCCCAAATCAAGAAAAAACTATGCCCATCCAGGTACAGGAAGCCTCCAGAACACCAAAAAGACTTGACCAAAATAGAACTACTGTATGACATATTATTATTAAAACAACAAGCACAGAGAATAGAGAAAGAATATTGAAGGCTGTAAGAAAGAAAAAACAACATACAAAGGTAAACCCATTAAAATCACAGCAGATTTCTTCATGGAAACCTTCAAAGTAAGAAGAGCATGCAGTGAGGTCTTCTGGGCACTAAGTGAAAATAACTTCAACCCTAGGATACTCTATCCAACAAAACTACCATTTAAAATAGATGGAGTAATAAAAGTCTTCCATGATAAGCAGAAACTAAAACAATATATGACCACCAAGCCACCACTACAAAAGATTCTCCAAAGAATTCTGCACACAGAAAGTGAAAGAAAACAAAACCATGGCAATACCAAACCACAGGAGAAGAAAAGGCAAGAAAGTAGAGAGTAACACACAATCAAACCCTTAAACACCAAAGACAACTACATGACAGGGATCACTACATACCTATCAATACTAACACTAAACATTAATGGACTTAATTACCTCATCAAAAGACACTGATTGTAAAACTGGATCAAAAAGGAAGATCCAACAATCTGCTGCCTACAAGACACCCACCTCATTGACAGAAACAAGCACTGGCTGAGAGTGAAAGGCTACAAGAAGATCTACCAAGCCAATGGCCCCTGTAAATAGGCAGGGGTAGCAATACTTATCTGGGATAAAGTAGACTTCAAACTTACATTGATCAAATGAGATAAAGAAGGACACTCTATACTAATAAAAGGGGAAATAACACCAAAAGGAAATAACAATTATCAACCTATATGCACCCAATGTCAACGCACCCAATTTCATCAAACATACTCTGAAGGACCTAAAAACATATATAAACTCCAGCACAGTGATAGTGGGAGATCCTACCCCCAATCACCAATAGATAGGTCATCTAAACAAAAAATCAATAAAGAAATCCTAGATCTAAATCACAACATAGATCAAATGGACCTAGCCAATGTATACAGAATATTTCATTCAACTTCTGTACAATACACATTCTTATCAGCAGCTCATAGAACCTTCTCCAAAATTGATCATATCTTAGGACACAAAGAAAGCCTTAGCAAATATAAGAACATAGAAATAATCCCATGCATTCTATCCGACCACAGTGCATTAAAACTAGAAATCAACAATAAAAACAGCAGTAAAAAACATGCAAACAATTGGAAGCTGAACAACACATTGCTCAATGATCAATGGGTCATTGATGAAATAAAAGAGGAAATTAAAAGTTTCCTGGATGTCATTGAAAATGAAAACACAACCTACCAGAACCTATGAGACATAGCAAAGGCAGTCCTAAAAGGAAAGTTTATAGTTATTTGTGCATATATTAAAAGGACAGAAAGATCTCAAATCAATAACCTAATACTACAGTTCAAACTCCTAGAAAAACAAGAACAAGCAAATCCCAAAATAAGCAGAAGGAAAGAAATAATTAAAATAAGGGCTGAAATCAATGAAATAGAAACAAAAAAATACAAAAAATCTATGAAATAAAAAACTTGTTCTTTGAAAAAATAAATAAGATTGACAGACCCCTGGCAAACCTAACTAAAATGAGGAAAAAACCCCTTAAATCAGTAAAATCAGAAATGCAAAAGGGGAGATAACAACAAACACCACAGAAATCCAGGAAATCATCAGAGACTACTTTGCGAGCCTGTACTCTAATAAATTTGAAAATTTTGAAGAAATGGACAGATTTCTAGGCACTTATGACCATCCAAAACTAAACCAAGAAGATATTAATCACCTGAATAGACTATATCACAAAATGAAATTGAAGCCGCAATTAAGAGTCTCCCAAAAAAGAAAAGTCCAGGACCTGATGGATTCACTGCTGAATTCTATCAGACGTTTAAAGAAGAACTAATACCAACTCCCCTTAAACTGTTCCATGAAATAGAAAAGGAAGGATCACTGCCTAACTCATTTTATGAAGCCAGTATTACACTTATCCCAAAACCAGACGAAGACACCTCCAAAAAGGAGAACTACAGGCCAAACTACTTAATGAACATCAATGCAAAAATCCTCAATAAAATAATGGCAATCTGAATCCAACAACATATCATAAATATCATTCACCATGACCAAGTCAGCTTCATCCCAGGGATGCAGGGGTGGCTCAACATATGCAAATCTATAACTGTAATACAGCACATTAATAGAAGCAAAGACAAAAACCACTGATCATCTCAATAGATGCAGAAAAAAACCAACAAGATCCAACATCACATCATGATTAAAGCTCTAAGAAAACTAGGAATAGAAGGAATGTACCTCAACATTCTAAAGTCTATATATGACAAACCTATAGCCAACATCATACTTAATGGTGAAAAACTGAAACCATTCCCTCTAAAATCAAGAATGAAGCAAGGGTGCCCACTATCCCCACTCCTATTCAACACAGTACTGGAATTTCTAGCCAGAGTAATTAGGCAAGAAGAAGAAATAAAAGGAATACAGATAGGTAAAGAAACTGTCAAAATATCCTATTTTCAGATGATATGATTCTATACCTTAAAGACCCAAAAAAACTCTACCCCAAAACTCTAAGACACCAAAAACAGCTACAGTAAGGTGGCAGGATACAAAATCAACCTACAAAAATCATTGGCTTCTCTATACACCAACAACGAACAAACTGAGAAAGAATATATGGAAACAATTCCATTCACAATAGCCCCCCCCAAATCAAATAACTAAGAGTAAATTTAACAAAGGGTGTGAATGACCTCTACAAGGAGAATTACAAACTCCTAAAGAAAGAGATCGAGGAAGACTACAGAAGATGGAAAGATCTCCCCTGCTCATGGATTAGTAGAATCAACATAGTAAAAAATGGCTATACTATGGAAAGCAATCTACATTTTAATGCAATTCCCATCAAAATCCCAATGACATTCATCACAGAGATTGAAAAATCTACCCTAAAGTTCATTTGGAAACAAAAGAGACTGCAAATAGCCAAGGCAATACTCAGCCAAAAGAGCAATGCTGGTATAACAATACCTGACTTCAAACTATATTACAAAGCAATAGAGATGAAAACAGCATGGTACTGGCACAAAAACAGACATGAAAACCAGTGGAACAGAATAGAGGACCTGGATATGAATTCACACAACTATACCAACCTTATTTTTGACAAAGGGGCCAAAAATATATGATGGAGGAAAGACATCCTCTTCAACAAATGCTGCTGGGAAAAGTGGTTATACATCTGCAAGAAACTAAAACTAGATCCATGTTTATCACCCTGTACTACTATCAACTCATAATGGATCAAGAACATTAATCCTGAAACTCTGAAGTTAGTACAGGAAGGAGCAGGAAACACTCTGGAACTAATAGGTATAGGCAAGAACTTTCTCAATGGAACTCCAGCAGCACAGCAACTAATAGACAACATAGATAAATGGGACTTCATAAAATTAAAAAGCTTCTGTTAAACAAAAGAAATGGTCTCTAAACTAAAGAGACCACACACAGAATGGCAGAAAATATTTGCTAGCTATACATCAGAAAAAGGACTGATAACCAGAATATACAGGGAACTGAAGAAACTAAACTCTCCCAAAATCAATGATCCAATAAAGAAATGGGCAAGTGAAGTAAACTGAACTTTCTCAAAAGTAGAAATTCATATGGCCAAAAAACACATGAAAAAATGCTCACCATCTCTAGCCATAAAGGAAATGCAAATCAAAACCACAATTATATTCCATCTCACCCCTGTTAGAATAGCCATCATCAAAAACATCACCACCAACAGGTGTTGGCGAGGATGTGGGGATAAAGGAACCCTCATACACTGCTGGTGGGAATGTAAGCTGGTGCAACCACTCTGGAAAAAAATATGGAGGCTTCTTAAAAATCTAAACATAGACCTGCCATATGGTCCAGCAATCTCACTCCTGGGGATATACCCAAAGGAATGTGACACAGGTTACTCCAAAGGCACCTGCACAACCATGTTTATTGCAGCAGTATTCACAATAGCCAAGTTATGGAAACAACCAAGATGCCCCACTACTGACTAATGGATCAAGAAAATGTGGTATTTATACACAATGGAGTTTTACTCAGCCATGAAGAAGAATGAAATGTTATCATTCTCAAGTAAATGGATGGAATTGGAGAACATCACTCTGAGCGAGGTTAGCCAGACTCAGAAGTCCAAAAATCATATGTTCTCCCTCATATGCGGTCTTTAGATCTAGGGCAAATACAGCAATGTTGTAGCACTTGGGTTACATGACAAGGGGAGAACATATACATGAGGTACAGGGTTAGATAGAAAACCTAAAACATTAAAGCATTTGATGTCCCCATTCCAGAGGAATTAATACAGAAGCCTTAAAGCGACAGAGTTTAACACTAGAAAGTGATCAGGAACAAGTGTAAAGATCAGTTAGAGATGAATCAACCTGGGTTGTAATACATTTGTACATGAAAGCAATGCTAGGAATCTCTCTGTATAGCTGTTCTTATCTCAACTAGCAAAATGCTATGTCTTTCTTATTATTGCTTATTTCTACTCTTCAACGGAACTGGAGAAAAGTGCAGAATAGGTTCTGCCTGGAAGGAAGGGGAGAGGGGATAGAGCGTGGTGTTGGGGGCAGGAGGGAGAAATGACCCAAACAATGTATGCACATGTGAATAAATGATTAATAAAAAATATAAAATTTTATATTTCAAGTACAATTTGTTTCAATGATATGCAGTTTTACTCTTCCAAGTTTACATTTTAGAAGAATAATTGAGAACTTTGTCTTTTAGCAAGTTACTCCTTAAAAGCATTATCAGCTGAAAGTGTCAAGGTAACACCTACTGTGTATAAGTCACCACTGATTGCTAGTTATATGTAATGTCTACTAAATGTTTTAAATTAAAATTAGTTATAACCTAAATATGAAGCCACAGAATATTGATTTTCAACATCAGTTTATTATGGCAATTCATTAAAACTCTACTGAGGAAATTTTTATTCCCTTATAATGTGTTTCAAATTTTCATGTGGATTTATTTTTTTCTCTTTGTCAAGAAAAATACATAAGTGCACCAGAAAATATGATCTGATGTCAACACCACAGTTGATGATACCCAGTTACACACTGAAGGAAGCATAAAATGTACTCCATACTCATTGTATCAGCAGGATTCAAAGTGATATTTATATTTAACAAGACATATAAACTCAAAAATATATAACTAATCATTATTTGAGAAGATTGAGAATAAAGCAGTGAAAAATTTCATTATTCAACTAGGAAATAAGCAAAGATTAAGTATAGCATCATTATAATGGTAAGTGTGGGTGAGCAGAATACACCCATTATTATCATTAGTGGAAATGTAAACTGTACAGCTCTCCTGAAAGGTGAAATGGAAAGCAGAGTAGATGATAGGTACTGTAAGTTGTTGCATTATTTAATTCAGCAATTCTAATTAGAGTGATGTCAATGAAAAATAATTTTAATAAAGTTGCTATTCAAAGTTGAAAAAAAAATATATAACTAATCTCTTAGATTAGTTTTCTGTAGTATGGAGATTCTTTGGCTATGAAAAATACTGATTGCTTTTTTTCTCATGTAACAATAGCTCATGTTTTAGAACCAGCTGCATTGCCAAATTGAATAATATTTTAATTTGTTTGGTTATGATCTTATTCTTCCAAATAGAAAAATGGAATGGCTTTTGACATTAAGGGAGTTTACTATCAGTTTCATGAGTAGTATTGATACCAAACACTTTTGACAATGCCTTTGAGTTTTAGGAGAGACTCTAGAAAAGAAAATTAAAGGCTGAAATGTTTGTACTATCTTGCTTTCTTTGGCTGGTTTGTGTAAACCAAGAAATATATTCTAGCAATGCAGGAGGGCTTGTTGGAAAATGGACCTTATCAGAAAATAGCTTTGGAATTGTATTGTTTTGGCATGGTTGTTTTCTTTAGCATTTCTGTTGGAGAAATTCTTTTCATATAATAGCCTTCTTTTCATTTGTGAGCCTCAGTAAAGTTTAGGCAGCATCAGAATCAATAAATTGATTCTTATCAAATCAAAAGCAAGGGTCTAACTGTGCCCACAGTCATTGTAGAGATCTATCTGTCCATGCAAGTGTTTGTTAAAGAACTGGGATACCTGTTATGCATACTCTATGTTGATAAATTTGGAGGAGGTTTTGAAGACAATGTCCTTCTTGTCAAGTAGACACATTACAACAAGGAAGGTGAAAATAAATACAGAGTTAATCATATCAGAATTTTCTAAACAATAAAAAAGTGAACCAAATTTCCTACTCTGGGAAAACAGACACTAAGGCAAGGACAGTAAAGAGACAAAGAATTACACCCTCCAGCAATTACCTGATAAACAATTAAGATGTGTCTGAGTTTACAAAAAAGCATTTCAACAACTTGATACAAAATGATGGAATCAGTAAAATCAATAGTTATAAAACCTGAACTAAGAAATTAACTTCCCAGGCTATTAATACAAGGAAGATTGTTTAATTCATTCTCCCAATTTACAGTTTTTAAAATGCTAAACCATATACATAACAAAAAACAAAGCTGGGATTTGGATGTATAAATATTTATTATGAAAATAATTTGAAAAATTATTCATATAAAAGAGGCTGCTGCTGACAATGTAAACTTAAGAAATGTAATCCAGAAAAAATTTTTTAATTTAACAGCTATCTTGATATTCTCAAATTGGTAGTATTTTCCCATTAAGAAAATGAGTTATGATCTGGGTGTGGTTCAAGTGGTAAAGCTCCTGCCAAGCAGGTGTCAGGTCTGGATTACAAAATTCCATTATGAAAGAAAGAAAGGCAGAAAGTGAGAGAGAAAGAAAGAAAGAGAGATAAGAAAGAAAGAAAGGGAAAGACGTAGGGAGGTAGGGAGGGGAGGAAGAAGTGAGAGAGAGGGAAGGAGGGAGGAAAGAATGAAAGAAAGAAGAAAGAAATAAGGAAGGATGAAAGGAATGAAGGAATGAAAGAAAGAAGGAAAGAAAGGAAGGATAGAGGGAAAAAAGAAAAAGAAAGAAAATGAGTTGTGAGTTCTATAACCCAGGATTGCAAAACTGGTATAAAGTACAAAATCATTACCACAGCAGTAAAGCTTGTGGCCTAAAAAATGATTGTATATGCAGAATTAGTTGAATTTCAATCCCTGGATTCTGAGACAGGAGATGGTAAGCTATGATTTGTCTGGGAAGTACTTTTATGAACAATACTGATCAAAGAGTGAAGGAATAAAATCAAGCATTGCAGAGAGAGGGGTTTGTTACAGTTGTAGCAAATGCCTCATGTGAACACTCAGGGACATCTGGAGCTAGACTTCAGAGTTGACCTAACACAGACATACACACATTAAAAACAAGTGAGTCCATATTCAAAGTCCACTTCATTTTTCACACTAGAATCACAGTCCAGTTAGGTAAAGGTCAAAGTTGTGAAATGCCACTTTTAAAGGGTTTGGGAGTGTGGCTCAGAATATTTGGATAGTATGCTTAAGGCCCTAGGTTTAAACCCAAAACAGGAAAAGCAAAGATAAATCAAATTATATTAGGTAATATGTAGAATATTTTATTTTGTGCATAGTAATTAATCTCATGCTGACTTTTAATGCCTATCTTACAAGTGGAATATACATTCTTCACTTCATTGAATTGGGTCTTCTTTGTGTCAGTTTTTCTAGACAATGGGTTAGAAACTGATGACATGCTCTATCTCTTCAAAAGTTTCAACTGTGGTTAGATATTATGGTTCACACCTCCCTTTTTTCCAGGTCTTTCCATGAGAATAACACTTCATAATTAGTACTTTTCAGCCTCGTTCCTGAAATGAGAAGCATGGAAAACAGTCTTGTAAATCACCCAGAACCTAATCCAGTGTAAAAGCCTCAGAGTCACAGCTAAACCTCACTGATAGGTCCACACTAAAGTGTGCTGTTGTAAATTATTGATCTTTGCATTTATTTGTTATAGAACAACATGCTAATATACCTATAAATTAATCTCTTTATTGGAATAAAACCAACACAAAATCCAACAATACAATGATATAAGGTATTTGTTTTAAAGTGTCTATACAGTATCATCAAATCAATTATCTTCATCCCACCTTAACAAAGTAGTTACAAGAGTAACTATAATTCTTTCTATCCTTACAGAAAATAATAGGATCAATCCAGTGGAGACAGTTGTGCAGCATTCTTAAGTTTTTTAAATAATTTAATTAACTTATAAAGTTATACATATTTATGGGGCACAGAATGATAATTTGTTACAGGTGTATAATCATAATGGTCAAATTAGTGTAAATAGCTATTCTATCTCCTTAAATGTTTATAATTTCTTTGAGCTAGAAGCCTTTAATTCCTTTCTTATTGTTATTTGTGAAATATGCAATAACTTGTTGGAAACTATAGTCACTCTTTTTGCTATGAAACTCTAGAACATATTCCCCTTATGTAAGTATGTTTGGGTCCTATCATCCAACTTCCTTCCTCCCTTCTTGTCTACAGGTTCTAGACTTGAAGGGGACAGAATCTTAACATAACAAAAAATGGGTTTTCATATGTTGCTAGTGTATTTCCTTATGAAATTAGATGCTTTATGACCCTCCTCTAAGAGTGGATAAACATGCATTTTTAGATCAGTAAAAGCAGCTTCAAGAATCAAACTATTAAGCAGATTTTACTATATTTTTCAGTATGTAGTTAATAGCATTAATGATTCCTATCACTAGCTGGATGTGTTTTTTTCTCAGCTGTTTCTGTCTTTCATACACTTTCCTGTGTGTTGCAGGAGGAAGCTCATGGTGGCTTTCCTGGACTGTCTGATTCTAATACCATCACTTTCCATTTAGACTCACACATTTCCTCCTCACCATCTTGTGAAACCCCTTTAAGTTCCAAGTGGTCTGTAATCCCTGCTTTGGTTGTTGTTGTATGTTGAAGCCAAATCTCACTCTGTGAGAAAAATTGTATGTTGTGTTTTAATTCTAAAAATATTTTATACCATGTCTTCTTGTATTTCAATATAATTTTCTTTTTGTTCTTGGAATGAACAAAGGCCAATTATATAATACACACTATGTGGAAATTAAAACAGATCATGCAGAAAATGATTTCAAGGGACCTTTCCTTCCATGCCACCAACACTTGCTCTCTCTCAGGAGAAGGGGTCCTGGGACTCACAGGTCATTACTAACCAATGCATTTCTTTCCTCAAGCCTGTAATCCTTCCAATAAGTCATAGCTTGGCCACAGTTCCCTCCAAGATAAATGTACATGCCAATGCTAATGCAGTCACCAATTGCCCTAAGAAGGCACCTCACACACTCAGCTCCTGGGCTGACTGAACTCTAATCACACCCACCATGACAAGGCCATACCACCGCAGAAGGGAATGTAACCTGGCTCTTCTGTCCCTTTTCAAATGACTCCTCCCAGGCCAACAGATACCCTCTCCCCAGGTGAGCTTTGACTTAGATGTTCACACGATATTTCAAATGCCAACTCACTAAACTGGGCTCAGAAGAGAGGGGCATCATCTCCTCACTGAGAATCATTTGTGAAAAAAAATTGGTTTCTCATCTCTTTCACCTGCTTTGAACCCTGACACAGCCTCCTATGGCTTTTAGGATAAGGACTCACTTCTCCCCAGCACCCAGAGTCCCTATGAAACTGAGATGTTCCCTGTGGATGCTATAAGATTCCTAAGCACACAGAACACTTTCCTAGTCCTAGCTTTCCTACGTTCTGGCTTCCCACCTAGAACACCTTACACACATACATATGAACACACACACACACACACACACATCCCTGGCCCACTCACTTCTCAGATTCAGGTAAGCATGGCTTCCTCTGGGAAGCCTTCATAATCTCTTGAGTAATTTAGTGATTAACAGCAGGATTGCAGTGGTTAACAATGGTTAACCACATGTTCTAATTCAAATCATAGGTCTGTTGCTTGCTAGCTTTCTGCCTATGAGCATACTTGCCCATTTACAAACTTAACCCCTCTGTGACTTGGTTTCCTCATGTATGGAATGGAACTAACTCAGAGTTGTTATGAAGACAAAAAGACAGTATGATGCCCTTTAAATGTTTTGAATCATGTGAGGCACATAGCAAAGTGTCAGCTGTCATTCTTTGAACATCATTTAATAATCTATGATTTTGCTTTTCACTCTGCCTTCACAGCCCTCTGAGCAGCTGGTAACTGCATATTGCCTTGGTGGTTATTTGCTGACTGTTGAGATGTATGGTCCATGAGTGAGCATAACCCAACACCTGACATGGTGCCTGGCTCACACACACACTCAGTAATTAACAATTGCTGATTAAAAAGTAATAATCACTTGCTCTTTATGGCTTTAAGGGTCACTGTCCTGGTGGCAGGGGCTGTGGACGACAGAGATGGTCAGGGTAGACATGCAGTAACTAGTTGAGGCCCTGCCAGGAACACAGATGACCAAGGCAACTGGGAGGCTCCTCATAGATAGCCAGTGAGCAACCAGAGCTGGAAGTCAGCCTGCCTAGACCCAAGCCTCAGCCCTAACTCTCACACCATGTGACCGTTGACAGACTTCTCAAACTTTCTGAGTCTCTGCTTCTTCATCAGTAAAACTCTAACAGGAAACCTTTGGTAACTAGTTAAAGGAACAGCCTCAGTAAGAAGAGCAAAAAAAAAAAACCAAAAAAACCCAGCCCTCTCTGCCTGCTCATAGCAGCTCCCAACTGTCCCCGGCATCTGCAATGCCATCTGTAGAGTATGTAAACACACACAATTAATGTTCTCCATAATCTTACCACAACCACTTTTCTTTACAAATGTGTTTGGTTGCAGGACTGGCAGTGTGTTCTGTAGGCACATTTACATTTCATTATCTCTAAAAGCTTAATTACCATAACTAATGCCAGATCAATAAGTTGCCCCATTGAACAACCTTTAAGCAACACTCTTTGCACAGTCTGGGGGCAGTCAGGGTGCTTTGAAACAGGGCCATGGCTGAGATGGGGAAGGCAGGCTAAGTAGGTCTAATTTCTGTGTCTCCTTCAAGAGACTCTACATTGTTCTATCCTAGTAATTAAATCTCAACCAAAGTGATCAATAAATCTGAGACTTGACAGTCAAGTCCATGCAGGACATCTGGGGTGTTCCCAGTTCCCATCCCCAGCATGGTCCTGACCAGCCCAGGCTCCAAATAGGACTGTGGGTACAAAGTGCCAAGAAAGGATAACACTCATTTGCAGCTAGAAGCACTATGTGCAGCCTCAAAGAAAAAGAAAACAAGAGCCAAGTTTAGAGACATCAAAGCCAGACTCTGGAGGAAAGCCACCTCCTAAAGGACAGCCCATAAAGCACACCAATGAGGCAGCCACAGGTACCAGGCTCTCTGTGGCCCCTAACAAGCAATCCAGCCTCCTGGAAGCACACAATTTGTAAATTCCACATGTTGCTATTTGGGGAGTTGGTTATTATGATTGTATTTCTGTGACACAGGTGAGAATGTGTTATCACCACCAACTATTGGTGTAGGAAGAGAGTCGGGGGTCTTCAGAAATCTCCCCATCAAAACTGTCATTCCATTTGGTACCTTCCTGAGGCCCTGACATTATAGCTCATGTAATTGATTGGAGATGGATGGCTACAGCATCTTTGGATTAGGGGAGACCCTTCTCCCACAGGGATCTGTTCTGCTATAAGAACATGGTCACAGGTGATGCAGGGGTCTTTACTTACAGGGGTGGGCTGCCCCCAATTATGTCTTATGACTATCATGAACCACTCTATGTCCTCCTGTTAGAAACTCTGGTTCATCCCTGCAAATGCACATGGCCTGCAGCATAGCAGACCCAGGCCTGACACCTGGGGAGTAGGCCAGCCCTGGCCTCAAGACTGGCAGCCAGGGAGGAGTCTGTTCAAGGGAAGTCCATCCTCTGCTCCCAGTAAATGGTCCTGCTCCCTGACCGCTGCCCACCTGTGGCTACTCAGATAACCAGAAGTAAGCCACTTACTGTCCATCAACCTTTCTCTTCTTGGATGTCTGTGCTATCCATGGATTCTGCAGAATAACACTGGCACCTACTGTGGCACAGTATGCTGATTGCTTAGTGGGTCTGGAGTCTTCATGCTCCAGGGTATTTTCCATCTCCCTGGCAAATGGGGGGATCAAGGCAAATAGAGCAACTGTGGGATCTTGTCCATGCTCTAGGGGATGACAATTCTGCATCAAGAATTAGACTGTGTTCCCTGGATATAGCTTCAAAATCAACCTCAAGTTCTCTGGTGTTTGACAAACCCAATGACTAAATATACTCCTTACACCTGTGCCACAAAAAGCACAGGTGTAAGGAGTGCTTTTTGAGCTGAGAGTCCTGGACATTTCATAGGAAGTCAGAATTCTGAGTTGAGAAGGTGCCTAACTAGCAGAGCCTGCTGCTGAAGGTCAAAGGGACAGGGAGAGGTACAGCCAGAGAACACAGGAGGTCTCATCCCCATGTCCTTCTGCACAGTGACCCTGGAAAAGCTCACAAGGGTACATGCCATCCCCACTGGCAAGACGCCCCCTGCAGCTTGGCAGCCAGAAACCAGGAGGTTAATTAAACAGGACAAGGAGCTCCAGACGGACAGTTCTTTGCTGCCTCTGAGGTTTACAAAGCAGTGCTCTGACACCTCAAAAGTGCCTGCCACAGCTCCTGTGAATTATTACACTGCACGTTTGCAGGACATTCTGTCTGCAATGCCTTGGGAACTAGAGTAATTGTATTTCATCTGTTTGCCAAGAGTTTTCAGTAAATTCCTTTAATGGACTTTCAAACTCACAGCTCCAAATAGCAATGCATGCCTTCTAGATCCTGCACCAGACACTTATAAATTAACACAGGGTGATATATGGGGATGAAGAGGACACTATTCATAGATTAACACCCTTTACCAAAGCACTCATTCATTTTAATGATGTTACTTACCACAAACCCAACAAAGGAACCCAGCAAATTCACAGTTCACAGGTGCTCATCCAAGAGAGCTCCTCAGCTTGTAGGAGGTTTCCAAAGTGGCTCCTTTCCCAAGGATTCCCTAGCAGAGAAAATCAGGTGCCCTACTCTTTCCCTACCAGTCATAACCTCACTCTTAGACACCACATCCAGGTCCAAGTCCAAGTCTAATCTGTCAGTAGTACATGCAGAATATGATTACTTGACTCTACACACATCCTCAAACCTGGTCCAAGTTGTCCCCGTCTCTTGTCAGATTATTGCACTGGACTCCACCTGTTCTCCTGACTTCCACTACCATAATCCCTTCTATTTCTATGATAGCCAGAATGAGGTCCCTGCACATCCCCATGTGCTAATCCCTGTCACCTGGAATATGTTTGCTTACATGGAAAAAGGTCCTGTGCAAGTGTGATTAAGGTTCAGGCCCTTGAGATGAGAAGATTATCCTGAATTACCCGCATAGGGCCAGTTTAGGGTTGTAGAAATGGGACAACCTTCCCCCTGCTGTGGTCACAGCTGTGCCAGTGGAAAGAGGTCTGAGGGAAGGCAGCATGAAAAGGATTCAACAATGTTGCTAGCTAAGATTTGAGAAGTTCATGCAAACATCCAGGAGTGGCCTGCAGAAGGTAAGGGCAGACCCAGCTGATGGGAGCTCAGACCTGCAACCACATAGAATCTAATTCTGCCAAAACCCACACAAGCAAGGAAAACGGCCTTTCTCTAGAGCATCCAGGAAAGTCTGCTGCTCTGCTGACACCTTTTTTTTGTCAAAGTCAAGACCTGTGTCAGACTTCTAATTTACAGAACTGTAATATAATAAATTTGTACTTTTCTAAGCCACTAAATTTGTGGTAATTTGTTACAGTGGAAACAAAGTTAATTCAATCCCCTTCCAGTAGCCTGGCAAAATACAAATCAGAGAAGTTACTTGTCTGCTCAAAATCAAAGTCCTTACAAAGGCCAGCAAGACTCTAATTGGCATGGGCCCAGCCCTCTCCCTGCTCACTCCCTCCTTGCTACTCTTCAACCCCACTCGCATCTCTGCCACAGGACATCAGCATGGGTACTCCCTCTTCCTCGGATGCTCTATCCCAGATGTCTGTGAAGTCTCATGATTCTCTGCCCCACACCACTGTCAACAAATTGGCAAGCTCCAAGAGGGAAGGGATTTGAGTTTTGTGTGTGTGTGTGTGTGTGTGTTTCCTATTCTATACCCAAACACCAGAGCTGGGCCTTGAATGTGCTCAGTGCTCTGGAATACTTTTGGCAGAGAAAAGTATTGTAGGGAGTGGGAAGAGGCTGGGAGGCCAACTGTTTACAGGACCTGCACTCCCAGCAATTTTGCCTCTGAACTCTTTCAGGCCTGTGTGATGGGCCAGGCCCTAATACTCTGTCCATACTCACCCCGGAGAGTAGCCATCTGTGGGAAGAGCAGGGTTTTGTACCACCTCAGGTACCTGCTGTCCTGGATCTCTGAAGAAAAGCAACCATGAGTGTTAAGTTATCCTCCCACACTACTACCTCTATAGGACAGCTTCGACACTTACATTGCTCAATATCACAGCCGCTAGCCACATGTGGCTATTGAGCCCTGAAATGTGACTAGCAAACATTCATATCTGGGAGTACAAAATATACTCTGCACTTCAAAGTCTTTGTACAAAATAAGAATGTGAACTACGGTTGGCTCATACCTATAATCTCAGCCACTCTGGAGACATAGCGGGGAGGATCACATTCTGAGGCTGGCCCCAGGGAAAAAGTATGAGACCATATTTGAAAAAAAAAAAACTAAAGCAAAAAAGGGTGAGGGGTGTAACTCAATTGGTAGAGTGCCTGCCTAGCAAGTTCTAGGCCCCATATCACAAAACAAAAGAAAAAAAAACGTAAACTCTCATATTTTGTATAAATTGGGCTAAATAAAGTGTAGTTTTGAATGAATGTTACCTGTTTCTTTTTACCATACATGTGGCTCTTACATCATATTTGTGGAAGACAGCACTTACCTGGAAGGCAGTTCTGACAACCATTGGGAGCAGTGCCCAAGCTCCATCCTGAGAGCCTAATTTTATCTAAGCATCACAGCAAACAAGAGCTGTATCTGAAGACTGGAGACACTGGCTTCATTGGTGCTGATGGAGTCTGGGTCCCCCTGTGACTGGGGGCCTCAGACAGTGACTAGAGGGTCAGCCCTGTCTGCTCCATGGGAGGCTTTGCCTAGTGTGGTTGGTACCCAGAGACCACACATGTCATCACTCCCTTGGGTGAATTTTGTGTGGAATACTCCCAAGCTGGGGAAAGGACTGAGTTCAGAGCCTTGCCTCTGAATGCTGGGATCCCTGCCCAAGTTGGAACAATGCAGATGTGAAGCTCAACATGAGCCTCCCATAGAATGATTTCTGGCTAGGTCCCCAGCACTCAGTGGCAGAGCCTCAATCTCTAGACACAGAGACGTGGTTGTTTGAAGACTTGGCCTGAGGTATGGGCCACAGTATCTGGAGATGTGGTACTTTGTTTTAAAAATAAGATCAGTCCTGTGCTTCTGGCACTAATAACTGAGATCTATCACCCTTAAAATTATTCTCCAAAGATGGCTATTGTCACTACATTTTTAGCACATCTAACTATTTCCCAGACTGCAAACATTCTGGAGCCCTGGTGGGGGGTGGATATTGCAGATGTGCAAGTCTGTGGGTGGGAAGAAGGGGTTGGAATAGCTGTGGTGGTAGCCTATGAGGCAGGCAGACTCAGGTATTGCACTTCAGCTGTAGGTTGGGCAGGTAACCAAGGATTCAAAGATTTTGGGTGGTCTGCCCTGGTGAGGGCTATCTTGACTATTCATAAAACAAGGCTGAGAGACCAGTCATAAGCCTCCTCTGCATGCACACAAGGTCAGAGGTCACCTACAGACAAGGCACACTAAGGAAATACTCCCCACCTCCCAGATATACAGTTCTCACTCAGTATATACAGTTTAATGAAGGAAACCCAACAACCCAAGGTCCACATTTATTTCACTTTTGTTCTCTGTGAGATTCAGATGCATCAACTGGAATAATGAAGATTTACAAGCTACACAGTGTCTGAGGGTTATAGTTGTAGAAATTCTTTTTCATCTTTTATGTGGTTGTAAAGTTTCCAGTGTTCCCAAAGTTTCAGGGATGTCTCAGGTAGCTTCTCTCTAAGCATAGGTTATTCACCCATTTTAAGTTCATTCTTGTTCCTGTATCCCTCAGTACCCCACAACTCAGAGAAGGGAAATTTCTAGAGTTTTGCCAGCTATAGGTGATAAAAATGGAGACCCTGGGTGATTTCAAAAACCACCTTGGGTGTCTGTGGTAGGGAGCACTCTCACTTATTTCATTTAATATTTGGAAATAATCTTTGTCCCATGAGCTTGCTCATTTTTTCTTTCTTCTCTCTCTCTCTCTCTTTCCTTCCTTCCTTCCTTCCCTCCTTTCTCTCTCTCTTTTGTTTTTTGTGGTACTGGATTTTAAAGGGCTTCACACTTGCTAGGTAGGCACTCTATCACATCAGTCATGTCCCCAGCCCCTTTTGCATTAAAAAATTATTTTTCAGATGGGATTTCACATTTTTGCCCAGAGTGACCTTAGACTGAGATCCTACTATCTATGCCTCCCGTATAATTGGGATTACAGACATAAACCACCATCCTAGTCTTCTTGCTGGCATTTGAGACACCTCTTTGGTCTCAGAGGATGGCTGGGTCTGGATTTCAAGGACAACTAGGACTCAGATGTTTGAACATGAGCAATCTGAGGTGTAGCTTCACTGAGTCAGCCCCACCCACCTTTGGCCACCTGCCTTGGGCCTCATGAAGTTATTGGCCTTGAGGGCCAGCTAAACTTGATGGACACCCTCTGCCCTCTGAACAAACCTGGCTGTTGTAGAGAAGGAACTCAAAGACCACAGGGAAGGTCTAAGGTTTGGTCTCTCCTCCATCCAACCCCTCCCCTGTAATGCAGTGAAGGACACTGGATGCTAAATAGCATAAACTGGAGCTAAAGATGCCTGCACTCAAGCCCCAATTCTGCCACTTTATAGCTTTGAGGTCTGGGACAGGGGGCCTGACTTGAAGAACGGGAATAATAATACTATGTGGCTTATAAGGTAGTATTTGGTGAGATGTTGCACAGAAAACTCTTAACTTTTCTAGTGCGCATTGGGGGTAGAGCTAGGACTGGTATGGGGATGCTGCCCTGGCTTACACTGTGCTGTCCTGGAGGAGGACAGGTAAACACATACACCCTAGGACAAAACTACTCACAGCCTGTAGACTGCTGCTTTGCCTGTTTTTTCTATGCTTCAAGGTCTCCTCATCCAGTCTGCTCCTTCCAGAACATACCCTGAGCCTGGTCTCCCCACCACTTTCTGCAATGAGCCAGCTGGGTGAAGCTCCAAGACTGGGCAGTGGGGACCACCTGAGCCATTGGACTTCAAGGTCAGAGCACCGAGCCACCAGCCTGGGCTGCATACTCCCTTTTCGATGCTGATTGGTTTATGGGCTTTTATATCCTTTTATAGCAGATGATGATTGGAGAATTCCAGAAGGTCCAGTCCAGAAGGTTCAGGAGGACTTGGACCTGTGGGGACTATTAACAGAGTATATTTCAGCAAATGACTCTTAAATTGTGAAGGCTCAGGGATGGGGAGGGGGAGAGTAGAGCTATGGTGTGATGGATATCTGGAAATAAAAATGAGGAGTGAATGTGTGCTAGGTAGAAGAGGGATTCTGTCAAGGTTCCCACAGGAGCTGCTGGGACTTGCTCAGGGCAAGCCAGCTGGCCCAACTGCTTTCAGGTTTGGCTGTTCCATTGGATGTAGAATTGAGTAACCAGTTAGGGCAGAATTAGTGCCCACCCAGAGGGAAAAGAGTCATGGCCTGAGAATTAGTTCACCTGCCACCAGCTCACTGTGAACCCCCAAGCAGGGGCCTTCACCACACTATGCCTCAATCTCTTCATCTGTTCTTTGAGGAGGTAGCTTTGTCCATAAAGGCAAGGAGATTGTGTTAAGAACTGTAGCCTCTTCAAGTCAGGGATATAAGAAGCACCAGTTCATGAGATATTGGCTCCCATGATGGAAATCTTTGCTCTATAGAAGCCTCGTGTTACAGGGAATTCTTAGTCAAGATGGGAATGAGGACTATTGGTGGGGAGAAGGGGTGCACCTAGGACTTTAGGATCACAGAACAACCAGGAGCTTCTTTCAGGTTCCCTGAGGGCAGAGACAGCTTTAGACAGAAAGGGACTTGTGGCTTGAGAGAGCCAGGAAAAAAATGTAATACTGTCTGTAGCACTAATCACACACTGGAACAAATTACTTGTCATCTGTGAAACAAGACCAGGGACCAACACATAAGCATCTGGTTGCAAGAAAACAGCACTTCTAAAGATTCCAGGACAGAAGAATTATAACACAAGTCCTCATTTCTATTGCCCCTTGGCCTTCTTGCCTTTCTGCTCCCTTTTTGCTTTTCTCTCCTTCTGCTTTCCTCCTCTGCTCATTCTTCATTTATATTCTTTTTCTCCTTCTCTGTATTTGAGAGGGGATCTTGTTTTATTATCCAGGTGGTTCTCAAACTCCCAGGCTCAAATGATCTTGAGTAGCTGGGGTTACAAGTGTGTACCACTGCACCTCACTTGATCACTCTCTATGAGAGTGGCTCAGGGCTCCACTCTGCTCCAGTCCTAGCACAAAATGCAGATGAGTGATTGCCCTATTAAACAAAGAGCAACCACCAATGAAATTCTCTGGGACACCAAGGTCTGTGAGGAAAAAGTAGGGACACATTTCCATCTCAGGGTCCAAAGTGCTGATCTCTGCATCTACACAGTAAGTCATTGTTGAAAGATTTCATGAACAAATTCTCAAAAACAAAAGCCTAAGTATCTGTTCATGGAACCCCTACTAAAACCTCTAATATACCCTAACCCTAAAAGGTACAAGCTAAAATGTTGCTCTAATATTTATTGTCTTTGCAAACAAAAAACTAAGCAAGTGTTACATTACTACAGATAATACAGATGTAGTATGAAGGGTATTGTAAGATATACAAAGTTACAACAGAAGAGTTTTTTTAAAAAAGAAACAATAATGACAACCAACACAAACAGGGGGCTACAATGTCCCAACCTGAAATAGAGGCAAGGACGATGGACAGAAATGTCCCAAACTGTATATTTTACTCTGTGATTGACAGATTAAGTAGACCAAGAACTGATAGAGAAATTATAGACTTGAGAAATGTGACAAGTGTGTCCAATAACTGACATCTAGAGGGAAACTGCATTAGTTTTCTACAGCTGCCATAACAAAGTAACACAGATTGGGTGGTTTAAAACAAATTTATTTCTGCAGGCCAGACACCTTCACAGCATTAGCAGGGCTAAGCTCCCTCTGAGACCATAGGTCAGATTCTTCCTTAGCCACTCTTGGGTGCTCCATCTTCAGTGTTCCTTGGCTTGCAGCTGCTCCAGTCTTTTTCTCTCTCTGATTTTTGGAGCACTGGAATTTGAACCCTGGGCCTCAGGCTTGCAAGGCAGGCACTCTACCACTTGAGCCACTCCACCAGCTAGCTCTCTTTCTCTAGTGCTCTCTCTCTCCACATGGTTGATGTTCTCCCTGTCTGTGTTTGACTGTCCCTCTTTAAGTACAAGGATACCAGTCACACTGTATTAGGGTCTGCCCTAATGGCGTCATCTTAACTTGATTATATTTGCAAAGGCTCTAATTTCCAAATAAGTTAATCTTTACAGAAACCTAGGGTTATAGCTGCAGTGTATCTTTTAGGGAGACACAATCCAACCCATAACAGTACCAATGACAAAACAAGAAGGTGTATTTTGTTATTTAAAAAAAAGAGAAGGCAGAAGAAGTGGAAATAGAAGAGGAAGAGGAAGATGAAGAGGAGGAGGAGGAGGAGGAGGAGGAGGAAGAAGAAGAAGAAGAAGAAAGGAGAAGAAGAAGAAGAAGAAAAAGAAGAAGAAGAAGAAGGAGAAAAAAAGAAGAAGAAGGGGAAGGAGGGGATGAGGAAGAGGGAAGGGGAAAAGGAGAAGGGGAAGGGGAAGGGGAAGAAGATGCATTGTGTTTGGAAGTGTGCTAGCAGTATTCAGCACAGTAGTTTAGACTTTTTGTAGCTACCCATCCACATCCATAAATAAATGAAGTCGATATTCTTCCTGAATCCTACATGTCTCTTTAATATTGTTTACACCAATTTATGTTTTATTCCTGGATTTCTTTATATATTTGTCAGTTCTTTGATCAGATGGTCTAATGGATTTGTGGATTTTTTCAAAGGCCTAATTATTGTTTTTTTTCCATCAATACTTGTTTGTTCTATCTTATTTATTTGGCTTTATGTTGCTTGCTATCCTAGTATTCTCTGGTCTCTAAGATCTCTAATAGAGACAGTTTACTCAGTGTATGCGTGTATTTGGGTGAGTTTAATCTGTCTTTAAGACACAAGGATTTAAAATAATACTATTTGTCTACACATAGTTATTTTAGCAATATCCTGTGTATTTCAACATACTATAGTTTTTAGTATTCTGATTTTTGTCCAGGATATTTTTTCTTGGTTTATGTGTTTTTTAAGGAAACTTAAAAAATATCCATGAAGTAGGGCACCTCCCCAAATTATATTCTTTTCCTTTATTTCTAATTTTTTTCATCTGTGGCGGAAATCTGTGAGATTTCCAGAGAGGGATCTGGGAGACTCTGAGTACCAGACAGACAAGGATGTGGACTGACCTTGGCTCCCTGCCCATCTCCAATGCCACTAGAGAGCAAAGGTATGCTCCTCAGAGCACCCACTCCAGTTTTTGAAGAGGTGACCCCTCTTCTCTGGTCCAGAACTTTCTTTTCTCATAAATCTCCTACTCTGTCCCTACCAGGTCTGTAACCACAAGTGCATTCACTCCACCTGGCTTTGGGCCTGTCCCACCTCCTTACCACCATGCACTTCTCCAAGGGGAAGGAGATGGAAGACCAGCTTCCTCCAGAGAGAAGACCCCCAGGCTTTCTCTTGCTGCTGAGTGTTGGCCTGCATATCACACTGCTTGAAACACACACAAGTGCCAGGCACTGTGCTGAGATCTTTCAACACAGTACCTTATTAAATCCTCATAATGGCCATATGAGATAGTGCTTATCTCATTTTACAGACGCAGAAACTGAGGCTCAGAAAGGTTAGTGCATTCCTCTCTCCATTCCCTCAGCTGGGGGATTTAATTTCAGGTCAGTCTGACTCCAAAGCCCACGCTCTCAAGCCCCAGGGTTCTAGACTGGACAACACTGACCCTGGAAGGCCTCTTCTGCTCCTTCCCTTGCCCTCATCCCTCTTCAGTCTGTGCCTCTTCCACCCAAACAGACTGATAATTAAATACTTGCTTGTCTTTCTGCCTTTGCCACTAACAAGACTTTGGCAATATTAGGGTTCTGACTCAGGGCTAGGTTGAGCCCTGTATGTATGTATATAAGGTCTTACTTTTTGTGGCCTGGACTGCAGTTCTCCTATTTGAATCTCCCTGCACCATCTCTGGGATAACACGTACCTACCACCACACCCAACTATTGGTTGAGATGAGGTCTCATGAAATTTTTTTCCTGGGCTGGTCTCAAATTGCAATCTTCCCAATCTTATCCTCCCAAGTAGCTAGGATTACAGGCATGAGCAATTGGTTCCTGGCTCACAAGGCATTTATTTTCTTTATTGTAGTGCTATGTGGGGGCACATTGTGGCATTTACAATGTTCTTACAATGTATCAACTATATCATACTTGAATTCACACCTTCCACCAATCCTCTTTATCTCCCCCCTCCTGATTCATGGAAGAGTTACAACAGGTATAATTTTTGCATTTACATGCAGGCATACACATTTTTTGCACCATATTAAGCCTCCTAATCCCATGCCCTGCCAATTCCCCCTTCCCTGCCACACTGGCACCAAACCTCCCCTCTGGGCAGGACATGTTCTGCCCTCCTGTTCAACTATTTTGCAGAAGAGAATGGATAAAAGATAAAAAGGAAAACATGACATATTTGATAGTTTGAGATAAATATCGCTTACACAGGTAGTTTCCTTGTGATATTTCCATGCGTATATGTGATATACCCCCAATTGGTTTATCTCCTCTAATTATCTACATTCTATCTTAGACCCTTTCTTATGGTGGTTTCAGATTTCTACATTCATTCTTGTATAGAGAGTATATAACCCATATTAAAGTTCTTAGTTTCCTTCTTTTATCCTACCCTTCCCATGCATGACCTCCCCTTAGTGTGACCAGTGTTTCATAATATTGTTGCATTTGTATTAGATCTATATTCCATGTATGAGAGAGAACAAGCGGTGTTTGGCCTTCTGAGACTAGCTAATTTCACTTAAATTGATGTTCTCCAATTCTAACCATTTACCTGCAAATGACAAAAGTTCATTCTTCTCTGTGGCTGAATAAAATTCCATTGTAAATAAATAAATTTTCTTAATCTGTTGGTCAGTAATGGGACATCTTGGCTGTTTCCATAGATTAGCTATTGTGAATAGTCCTGCAATAAACATGATTGTTCAGGTGTCTTTGTTGTAAGCTGACTCACATTCCTTTGGGTATATCCTAGGAGTGGTATTTCTGGATCATTTGGCAGATCCATTTTTAGATTTTTAAGGAGCCTCCATACTGTTTTCTGTAGTGGTTGTACTAACTTTCATTCCCACCATCAGTGTATGAGGGTTCCTTTTCCCCTGCATCCTTGCCACAATTTGTTGTTGTGTGTGTTCCCAGTGGTAGCCATTCTAACAAGGGTGAGATGGAATCTTAATGTGGTTTTGATTTGCATTTCCTTTGTGATCAAGAACGTTGAGTATTTTTTTATGTGTTTTTTAGCCGCTTGAACTTCTTCCTTTGAAAAGGCTCTGTTAAGTTCATTTGTTCATTTGTTCATTGAATCATTGAGTTTCAGGGAGTTTAGCATTTTGAGCTCCCTGTATATTCTGGTTATTAGTCCCCTATATGATGTATAGTTGGCAAAGATTTTCTCCCATTCTGTAAGTGATCTTTTCAATTTAGAAACCATTTCTTTTGTTATGCAGAAGCTTTTTAATTTCATGTAGTCCCATTTGTTGATCCTTTCCTTTAGTTGCTGAGCCAACTGAGTTCTGCCAAGGAAGTTATTGCCCATGCCTACTGCTTCCAGTGTATTCTTTTGAGTTGATACTTGTACAGGATGACAAACATAGATCCAAGTTTTTTGGTGAGAAGATATCCAGTTTTCCCAGCAACATTTGTTCTAGGGGCTGTCTTTTCTCCATCATATGTTTTTGGCACATTTGTCAAAAATTTGGTGGCATAGCTTCATGGATTCATATCCAGGTCTTCTATTCTGTTTCACTGATGTTCATATCTGTTTTTGTGCCAGTACCATGCTATTTTTATTGCTATGGCTCTGTAGTACAGTTTGAGGTTAGGTATTGTGATACTGCCAGCAATGTTCTTTTTTACTCATTATTTTCTTGGCTATTCGTGGTATTTTGTGCTTCCAAATGAACTTTAGAGTTGATTTTTCAATCTCTGAGATATATGTCATTGGGATTTTGAGGGAATTGCCTTAAACATGTAGGTTGCTTTTGGTAGTTATGACCATTTTTACTATGTTGATTCTACCAATCCATGAGCATGGGAGATCTTCCCATCTTCTGTAGTCTTTTTTGATTTCTTTCTTAAATGGTGTGTAGTTTTCCTTATAGAAGTCTTTTATATGCTTTGTTAAGTTTATTCCTAGGAATTTTACTTTTTTGTGGCCATTTTAAGTGGACTTGTTTTCCTATATTCATTCTCAATCGGTTCATTGTTGGTGAGTAGAAAAGATACTGATTTTTGTAAACTGATTTTATATCCTGATACTTCACTAAAGCTGTTTGTGGGGTCTAGAAGGTTTTTGGTGGAGTTTTTCTTGTGTTTTAAGTACGTGATCATGTCATCTGAAAAGGGGTAATTTGACTTCTTCCTTACCTTTTTGTATTCCTTTCCTTTCTTCTTCTTCCTGTCTTATTGCTCTGGCTAGGAATTTCAATACTATGTTATATAGGAGTGGAGAGAGGGCACCCTGTATTATTCTTGACTTTAGGGAAAATGGTGTCAGTTTTCCCCTACTGAGTATGATATTGGCTATAGGTTTGTTATACATAGATTTTATTATGTTGAGTTACATTCATTCTATTCCTAGTTTCATTGGAACTTTCACCATGAAAGGGTGTTGAATTTTACCGAAGGCTTTTTCTGCATCTGTTGAGTTGATCAAGTGGTTTTTGTCTTTGCTTCTGTTAATAGGATGTATTAAATTTAATGATTTACCTCTCTGTAGTTGCCATTTATAAAGCATCATCAATCATATTTATTGATGTTTGGTAAGAAAAGGAGGGAAGTTGTATCAGTCTCCTCCACAAAATTCCCTCAAAGTCACTTTGCCTGAATAGCAGCATGTCATTTTTTCTTGCAGTAAATACATACCAATTATAAGCATGTCACATTAGCTTTTACATTTCAATAATCATAAACTCTTTTTGTATGTCATTGCCAAACAATGTCTTTCCTTAATTAGAATTTATGTTCTGTTTGGCCATTAGTAGAGATAAGAAGGGTTAACTATGCATTTCAGGTGCTGGAGAGCTAGACTCAGAGCCCAAGGTCACATATTCTGCCATGCTCTGGGCTGAAGGTCAAGGCTCTGTTGTCCAAAGGATGGAGGATGGGACTTCTACAGAGGGAGATGACCTTGGTTCAGCCACCAGGCCCAAGTTACGCAACCTGTCCTGGCTCATCTGATGATTCACCTTCTCAAAAGTTCTAAATCACTATAGATGCAAAACCACTCACAAAGTCTGAAATTAGACAGCTCTTGACAGGGCATGAGTTTGGCTCTTCTGAGAAGAATGCTAACCCTACCATGTCTCCCTAGGATAGACCTGGCCAGCCTGGGATGTCTCAATATTGCATTATTTTCCCTTTATGCTCAGTGTGGGACTCTCCTGATGAAAACTACTCACCGAATGAGACCATGTTCCCTGCGCTGTGAGCCTCGTGGCACTCATTCATTTCCACAGTGTTTTGCAGACTCCTTGTGGCCTTCCTAGCCCCCATGAGCATCGCCTTGGCCTTGAAGCCTGCATGCTGCCCACCCCCAGACACGAACTTTCAGAATCCATGAAGAATGTGTAGTTGTGATGGTCCAGGCTCCAGACCAGCACAACAGTCTCACGTGTCCCAGGCTTTGATCCTACTGAGTTGCCTCTCCAGTTATAAGACCCTAAGTGCACAGACCAGAAAATAGGGGACACAGACAAGCACCAGGTGTCCTTCCACACTAGGTTTAGCTGCCAGACTAGAGCAGCAGCTTCATGAAGGAAGCAGCCTGGCAGATACCCAGGTGCCAGGTCCCCAAGCAGGCTACCCCACAACTAGAGTTATGCCAAGCATTACACAGATCACAGAAAACATCACAGTAGCAACTGCCAGACAAAAGGGCAGTGTTGGGTCAAGACAGAGGGCCAAAGTGAAAAGTACAAGTAAAAACAATAGCAAACTATAGTCACCCCTCACTATCAACTAAAAGCTAGTTCCCAGGACCCGCAGTGATTCCAAAATCCACAGATGCTCAAATCACTCATAAAATGGCATAGAATTATATATAAGCTACATCATCCTGGATTCTTTAAGCCATCTCTAAATTACTTATAGTACATAATACAATGTATATGCTAGGTAGATAGTTGTTATACTATATTGTTCAGGGAAAAACAATAAGAAAAAGTCTGTACTTGGACTATGTTCAGTACAGATGCAAATTTTTAAGAATATTTTTGACTCAAGATTGGTTGAATACACAGGTACTGAATGCATGGCTATCAAGGATCAATTGAATTGTGAGGGTCAGGTGGTCTAACACCATTTTGATTTTCCACCTTTGATGATTTTTTCCCACACAATTCTTTCTTGGTACCTGTATTAATTCCCTAGACCTGCCATAATAAAGTACCACAAACTGAGTGGCTTCAAACAGCAGAAATTTTAACTGTCACCATTCTGGACAAAAATCAAGGTATTGACAGGACCACCTTCCCTTTGAAGGTTAAAGGAAGAATCATAACTTGCTTCTTCCAGTTTCTAGTGGTTTCAGGTGTCTCGCCACTATGTGACATCAATCTCTTCCCCCTGTCTTCATGTGATTTTCTCCTTGGTGTTATGTCTTTTATAAAGGTATGTGTCATTGGCTATAAGGGCCCACCTGGGTAATTCAGGATGTTCTCATCACAAGATTCCTACTGAAATATGTATGCAAAGATGTACTTAAGGTCATGTTTTCCAAACAAGGTCACATTCAGGTTGCAAAACAGGGACATTTCTTTATGGGAATACTATTCAGCCCATTCCATTGTCCTTACTTTGCTGGTAATCTGGTCCTTGTTTAGCATTCTGGTTGGTGATTTGTGATTGTCCAAAGCTCATTTTTGTTGTGATCATCATCAGCCAACACACCTGCTTCAAAAAGTGTCCAGTATTACAGACAATCTGTCCAAGGAACAAGTAAGAAGCATATTCTGTATGCTTATCCTGGAAGGAGACAAAGGAAGAAAGAACTAGGATTTCTTGGGAGAAAATATGATTCCCATTCTAGAGCAAGGAAAGCACAGGTGGGCATAGGATATCCTGAACCTGGATGCAAAGAAATGATCCTTGACTAAAGAATTGTGTCTTAAGTATAGGAGTGCCCATTGGCTGAATTTTGGACAAATTTAATGTTAAAAAGAATAATATAATCATGGAGATTCTAACACATTGAATGAAAAAAATCCATGGTCCAAAGGGAAGAAAAAAGAACTCTTTTGTAGAGATTACAGCAGTTAAGAAGTGTAGAAGAGACAGACACTGGTGGCTCATGCTTGTATTCTTAGCTACTCAGGAGGCAGAGATCAGAAGGATTTGGTTTGAAGCCAGTCAGGGCAAATAGTTTTCAAGACCCTATCTCTAAAACACCCATCACAAAAAGGGATGGTGGAGTGGCTCAAGTTGCTTTACAAGCATGAGGTCCTGAGTTCAAACCCCATTATTACCATCAAAAAAAAAGGAAGTATAGAAGAAATGACAGAATTAGAAAACTGAGTCACTCCAGAATCATGAATAAAGGCTAAACAAAAACTATGATTTTCCTCTGTGTTAGGGGTAAAAATGGCTATCATTTATGAGTCCCACAGGCCAGGCCACACCAGAGATAAGGTGGATGGAACTGGGAACTAGGAAGGATTGGAGCCAGGATGAGGGCTTGGCATGGGGGTCAGAGTTGGGTCTCAGTCTGGAGGTGGGGTCCAGGTAAGTCAGGAATAGAGTCAGAGCTCATCCCAGTGTCAGTGATCAGGGTTGGGACCCAGATACAATATAGGTTACAGGTATGCTGATGGAGTCTGGTCACTGCCTGGATTGCTTCAGCAGTTCCAGCTCAGGAATGACAGGTGTCTCCTGACAGATGTAGACACTGAGGCAGCTCATTCAGGGACCAGGAATATTTGAAATAGCTGGTCTCCAGGACAGAGAAATGATTCTGCAGTATGACTGTCCTTTGAAAGGCACAGGCTCAGCATCCTTCTCTGGCCAGGGGGAAAGCAACTAAAGGGCTTGGAGCTGGAATGTGTGCAGCAGCCCACTCCCCACCTTTCTTCAGGACTGCTACCCTCAGGGCCACCTCATGTTCTCTTCTCCTCCAGGGAAGACCTTATCTGCACTTCTCCACTGCTCTGTCCTGGTGGCCACCACACCCTCCCTAGAGGCAGGCATAGCAGCAGCCATGTCTTGCTCAGCCTCGGGTGCCCAGAGGCCCACACTGTGGGGTCTGTGTCAGGAGTGACAATAGGTACAAAAGTCAGTTATCACTTTCCACCAAGTTCTGTTTTTCTTGCACTTTTAACTACCTCAGGGGCCTTATCTCACCCTTGGGCACACACAGCTTTTGCTTTTGGTAATTGTACCCATAATCCTCTAGCCTCAGACAAAAGGAGCCATTGCTGTGAGAAATGGGTCTGGAAGGTAATCATTTGTGACTCATATTAATATTTACAACAATTACATTTTTCACAGGTAGAAGCTTTTTGTCACTGGAGGAAATAAATTAATGACTGTAAAGATTATAACATAATGAAATAGGACATAAATGATGAAGAACTAATGAATTAAGTGGCTTTGAGGCTTAGAGGGGAAATATCCTTCAAAAACAAACATGTAGGTAGAGCAAGAGATTAATACTACAGGGAGAGGGGAACCTCAAGCCTGGGTTTGCCTCTCCCAAGGGCTGGCCCCTCTCACCTCTCTCTTTGACTGAGGTAGCTCTACCACTGTCCATCCAGTTAACTTAGTCAAGCACACACTCACACACACATGTGCACATAAATGCACATGCACACTCCAGAGTTCTCTTTGACTCCATTCTCCCTGCAATCCCTCAGGTCAATGACTACTTCTCTTGAATCCATCATCCTGCCTATTTCTGACTCATGAGTTCATCCTTCTAATCCTTCTGTCTCTCAGGCATGGCCCTGCCATTCCCTCTCTTTAGAAATCAGTCAAATCAATCAATAAGCCACCAAATGAAAAATTATCTTCAGTGATTGTCCCTTGCTTAGCCCTCCTTCCCCTCTGCCTCAGATAAAAGGCCCTATGGAAAGAGGACTTTGTCCACATGAAACAGGTGTTCACTGGGGGAGGGAGTTGGGAACAGCACGGGGAGCTCTCCCCTGGAGGATGCTAACAGGGCTAGGGCAGTACTGCTTTGTCAGAACTTTTTCAGTTGCAAATGACAAGATCCTAGCTCAGGTTGATTTAAGCAAACCTGAGACACTGATTGACTGACAAATGTAACTAAATGTGTAGGATTTAGACATGAGGAGATGGGGGCTGAAGTGTTGCCACCAGACACACAACTCCTTGTATCTTGTACCTTGTGCTGGCTAGTCACTAGTGCTGATGACATGGCTACAAACAATGCCAGACATTCCCCCACTGAGCACTGTGAGACGCCAGGGAGATGCCTTCTCATGCTCTGCAATTCCAGTAGAGCCCTGGATGCTCTCTAGTAAGACCTACGTGGGACCTGTGTTTGACTTGGGGCAGCACTGTGGCCAGGGGAGAAGACTCCTGGGCTCACTTCCAGCACAGTACCCATGCAGGGTGTTCAGGACCTCTTGTTAGAGTCTGTGATATTACCTTCATCTCTAACCCTGGATGTCTCCTGATGTAAGCTTTGGCCTCTTTGGGGGAAAAGAGGACATAACAATCAGCTGCTTGTTATATGGTCCAGTGTGATGACTTCATTGCTTTTCCCAGTGTTCTATTCCCAGACCATATTTAATGCGGAGATCCCAGCTCACTGAGATTTCTAATGGACATCACAAATCTAACATTTTCAAGATGGAAATCTTGTCTTTCAGCTACAAGCCTGCTGTTTCTGTCCACCTCTCAGTTAATGGAACTCTTGCTTGCCAACGCTGAACACATCTTCACCTCCTCTCACTCTACAGCCAATTGACCAGCAAATATTTCCATGTATATTCTGAATCCAATCCTCCTCTTCACAGCTTCTTCCCTGCTTAGGCTACTTCCACTGTCTGTTACCTGGGTCATGCTGCACCAGCCTAGGCCTCTAAAAGATTCCCTGATTCCCCTCTTACCCTCCCCAACTGGTCCAACCTCAACAGGATGTTCCTGTCAGAATGTGAGTGAGGGCTCCACCATGGAGCACTTGCTTAGTATGTAGGAGATCCTACATACTGTGTGGGTTCCATCCACACAGCAGAAAAAAAATGTCCTTGCTTCACTGCTCAAAGCCCTTCACTGGCTACCCATGTCCCTCTGAATATAGAAAAGTTCTGCTGCTCCCTCTAAGTCTTTTCCTGTCTGGTCTGTCACAGCAGGTTCCTTGCCATTCTTCAAACCCACCCACCACCTAATGCTCCTGCCTCAGGACTGTGTTCTCTGTTCCCCATGTCAGCTTCCTCTAACATCTCTTTCAAATTTTTACTCAAATGCCACCTTCTCAGTCACTCTGATTTCCATTCTTACCCCACACCCTGTCCCTCTCTTGGTTTTACTTTTCTCCCACCCATTCATAACCTTCTAATGCAGTTCACTTTTATTTTATTGTCTTTCTCCACTAGACTGTGAACTCCACAGTGGTGGGGTTTGGTCTGCCAACCAAGTAGGGGCTCAATGGGCAATTGCTGACCCAGGCAGGCCTAAGTCTAATGCATATCTGAGGTGGTATAGGCCCCCTAACCCATGCAAACTGAGTGTGATAGAGGGGGGAATCTCAAGGCAGGGCCTGCTCTGAACTACGTGGCAGAATGGACCTCCATCTTTAGGGTGGAACCCCACCCAGGTACCTCTCCCAAACCTGGCCTTTCTTAGAATTTTCTGACTTCCCATTCAGTGATGTGTGGCAAGGTGTTTGGAATTTAGAGCTGCAAGACAAGGACTATGTGGCCTGAGACAAACACAGCTGTCCTCTGCACAACTGAAGTTCCCCATCATCTTAGCTCAGACTGCCCTAACAAAATGCCTCAGACCAGACAACTTAAACAACAGCAATGATTTCTCAGTTTCAGAGGGTAGAAGTCCAAGATCAAGACACCAGCAAGATTGAACCAGCCCATAGCACCCTTCCTGAAAACACTAAATTCAGGGGAAACTGTCTAGTAACTGCTACAAGTCCATGTCTAGCTAGAAGGGGAGATGGGCTCCTGAGCTTTTGTGTTGCACACAGGCCCTGACTCCTCTTGGCATCCTTTACCTCTGCTAGCCTATTTAAAGTTATTCAGACCCAGGATTCTCCACTCACTGACTAGCAGAACACTGCTCTAGCCAAGCACACCACAACACAAGCCTCCAGACCAAGGAGGGCCATACCCAAGTCTCAGCATATGCTTGGAGACATAATGACAATGTTCCAAAGTAGAAACAGATGGTCTTATGGACCAGGAAGGCCTGTTCTGGCCATAAATCTTGGTCAGATGGCATCCTCTCTCTCTTAGAGGCTGGAGAATTCCTGCATGGGGAGACACAGAGCCAGAAGGGTGGATGTCAGGGCCTGGCAAATTGTCCCCCAGTGCTCACTCACAAAGCATCCTGAGCAGATGAGCCCTTATAAACGAGGATTGTATTTTTGTACAAATGTCCATGGTCATAGCAAATACATGATGGGGAGACAGAGCTGTGACATAAAAGCCAAGTCAGTTCAGTGGAAGAGTCTTCCTGCTGTTTGGGGGGCTTTGGAAAACCATGTTATCCACCTGTCAGGAATGGTGGAGGAAGCAGACGGAACTCTTTTGAGAAGCATCAAACATGTGAGATGAATCTGTGTGGAGAGAGGTAGTATGATCAGGCTGAGGAGAAGCAAGTAGTTAACCACAGCCTGCTCTGTTTGGCTTGTGGAAGACAGGGTCAAGTCCTTCTCCTGCTGCCTGTCCTGCTGGCTCTCCAGGTGTGACCTATCGGGGACCCCAGAGAGCCTTCTTGAAACCAGCAAGTACAGAAGTCCAGAGGGGCTTCATTACCAGAGGATAGGCTTTAGCCATGAGGTTTTCATGTGTGTCCTTCTCCTATGTTGTTCTCGGGGAATGATAAATGAGGCTTTTCCTGTAAGGAAGAAACTAAGGAATTGACTGATCTCCAACTTGTCCACCACAAGATGTTTATTCCAGAAAGGAAGAATGGGAGAACATGACCAGCTTCTAAGGTTCAGTAAGGAAACACAGGACTCAAGGAAGCCAGTGGTCTCCTTGCTGCCGGGCTTCTCAGAGATTCCAATATGTGTGTGTGCTTGTTCCCATATCCTCTATGGAAGGACAGGATTTGAAGATTTTCCACAAAACACCTGAGGGTCTAGCATTCTTCGAGCACACTTTGGAAAATGCTAGAAAGCCACTTGTCTTCTTTGTCAATGCCAAGATTCAAGTCAAAACTAGTATATACTATTTCTTTTTTAAAAAATATTTATTTTTATTTATTTACTTTTTCATTTATTCATATGTTCATATAATGTTTTGGTCATTTCTCCCCCTACTCCCTGCCCCCTTTCTCTCCCCCCTACCCTCTCGCTTCCAGGCAGAAACTGTTCTGCCCTTATCTCTAATTTTGTTGAAGAGAGAATATAAACAATAATAAGAAGGACAAAGCGTTTTTGCTAGTTGAGCTAAGGCTAGCCATACTGGGAGATTCCTAGCTAGTATATACTATTTCAACAAGCCAAACTGATTCAGCACCTGGAGCATGGACTCTAGGCAAGAGAGTACCTTCCTGACCCACTCCTGCCTCTTGTCCTGCTCCACATGGGCCCATATGTCACAAGGTAGTGTTGCAGAAAACGTTGCCGACAGTATGACTGACTAATAAGAATAAGACTCAAACTCAGGTGGTTGGAGGAAAGGAAAGTTTATTACTCTAGCGGGCCAGCACCTGGATATTTCCAAAATGGCACTGGCCCTGAGCTCAGGGTGGTTGAGGTTTTTATACTGAGAGAAGCAGCAACAAGCAAGCAGGGAGTGCAGAATAAGACTTGGCAGTTAGCTTTTCAAGGTTACAATATATCAGGTCAGCACAGCTGTAGACGAAGGCCATCCTCAGTTTCTAGAAAGATAGCTGGATGCAGGGGCTGGCTTTACTCGTCTTTGATCCTTTTCCCGGCTTTGATCTTTCTCCGGGTTTCCTTATCAGTAGTGCCTTCTGTAGCACTTTATACCTGAGCAAGTACTTTGAAGAACTTAAAAGCACCGTAAATAGGTTACATTTTTTTTTTTGGCAGTAATGGGGTTTGAATTCTAGGCCTCACACTTGCTAGGCAGGTGCTCTACCACTTGAGTCACTCCACCAGCCCTTTTTGGGTTTGGTATTTTCAAGAGAGGGTTTATGAACTATTCAAACTGCAATTTTCCTCATCTTTCCCTGTCTAGTAGCTAAGATTACATGTTAGCCATCAGCACCCAGCTTTTTTTTTGAGACAAGGTCTTGCTGTATAGCTCAGGCTAGCCTTGAACTCACCATCCTCCTCCCTCAGTTTCCCAAGTACTGTGATTATAGATGTGTGCTACCCATGCCTGGCTGGTTTATTATTTTCTTTTTTTGGGGGGGTTATATAATTCTGATTTATTTTGCATTATTTTAAAAGTAGATTCATTGTTCCTGATGCTACTTTATTATTTTAGTCATGTTCTGATTTTCTTTTGAGGAAAAAATTTGTTCCCTCCCTGTCTCCTTCCACATGGATTTGGAATCATAGTGTCTCTATCATACAACAAACTTTTTCTAATTTATTGATTTGATAAATATTTCCTGAGCACTGATTCTGTACCAGGCATGTTCTAGAACTTGAGGTCACAACAGTGAGCAAAAGAGACAAAACTCTTGTCCTCCTGGAGCGTATAGTTCAGAGAGGACAGAAATAATAAGCAACCATATTAAGAATTATGTAGCTTTCAATACCAAGAAGGTTTGAACTTTACAGTGGAGTGGAGGGTTTTTAAAAGATGAAAAGTAACAAAAGAAAGAGGGGGGATATAGCTTTTACCTGGACCAGGTCACTCAGGGTGGCAGCTGGCTTGAGGATAAGTCCAGTCTCCACCAAGTATGCTATACCAGTAACTGTGGCCTCTCCACACCAAGGCTCTGATGTTGGCAGCTATGAGTTCACTTGGCTCAGTACAGCTTGTTCCTCATCAACAAATATCTGAGGTGCTCTTCTAGGCCCACTATAACTTGTCTCAAATTCTCTTTGGGAGGGAGAGAGAAAGGAAAGAATATGAGAATCAGAGAGTTACTACACTCACCTAAGGGTCTCAAATTAACTACTCTTATTTGCTGGTTAACATAGAAAAATTGGGGATGGTAAAGAGTGACATAGAGATAAATGGATTTAGAATCCTCATCAGAAACTTTTTTGGGTGATTTAAAGAAAATCACCTTATACATGCAAAGACCAGTTTCAGTATTGGTCCTAAAACACAAGTAAACTTCTTAGCTTGCCCAGCCAAAAGACATATGTACATGCCATCTGGCCAATGCGGGCTACAAACCTGAAGAAATGGGAGAGGCCTCTGGACAGAGCAGGAAGGATAGACAAATGTGCAAGTTTGAGGGCCATGCTTTGAACGTGTTTCCTTGTGCATGGGCTTTGAATGAAAACCCTGCTCAAACACCCCCTTCTTCTCTGAGGATACCTTCTCTGCCTCCAAGAATGGGAATCTAGTGCTTCAGGGTGGGCCAGGCACCCTATTCACCTCTTCTATCAGTGCCCATAAAAGATAGCTTTACATAACTGAAATATATATATATATACACACACACACACATGAATATATGTACAAATCCATATATATGTATATGTATACACACACATATATGCCCAAAATAACTGAAATTTAATTTATTCTCACACTGTTCTGGAGACTAAGTTCAAAATCAGCAGGTCCACCCCCCTCTGAAGGCTTAGGGAGAATCCTTCCTTGCCCCCTCTGCAGCTTCTGCTGGCAATCCTTGGCCCTTAGATTCACTACTCCAATCTCCCACCATTCATCACATGGTGTTCTTATGAGGACAAATTCATTGATTTAGGGACTACCCTAATCCAGTATTACCTTGTTTTAATGAATTGCATCTGCAAGGACACTACTTCCAAATAAGGTGTCCTTCTTTTTTAAAAAATCTTTTTATTAGGACATATTCATTATACAGAAGGGATTTATTGTGACAATTCCAAATAGGCTTATATTGTACATTGGTTAGGTCAGCCCCATCATATCTCCCCCTTGACCCCGTCTCTACCCCACTTAAAGCAGTTGCAAGAGGTTTCATTTTGTATAGATATATGAAGTCCATCAACCATATTCCCTCACTTCATCTCCTTCATTTACCCTCCCTGCCACAAGTACTCCCTAACACCTATTTTACACTACTGTCTTTCATTATTAATTCCAAAGTCTATGTGCAAAGGTGTTTCTCAATGTATCCCTGCTGTAAGTATAATTTGTTTTGGTCCTTTAGACTTCCATTACTCTCCCTTACTCCTTCCCTCCCACCACCTAATATTCAACAGCTTTCAACACCACATATCATTATATCTTCTAGAAACATTTATGGGGATGGCAGCACTGGCGTTTCAATCGGGACCTCATGTTTGCTAGGGAGGTGCTCTTATTGCTTGAGCCACTTCTCCATCCCTAAGGTTGCTTTCTGAAGTGCTGGGAATTAGGACTTGAACATGTCACTGCAGAGAGCCAAGTGTACGTGATGACACTGGGGTTTGCATGTACCACTCAGTCTGGACTTCTCCTCTCAGGGCATCTGTGTACCTGGTCCCCTGGGAGACATTGAGAAGCTGCCAGAGTGTACCAAATAGCACATGTTCCTTTCTCGGGGCTGCTGGACTGAGGGCTGGGGTATGAAAACTCTGCAGGCCCCAGAAGCTCCTTTGCCAGTGGCTGAAAGCCCAGCCAATAAGTCACTGTGGGTCCCTTCACCAGAGAATTTGTTTTTCAGCTCATGTGACATTCTGAAGCTCCCTTCTCACAACTTCAGATGTGATAGATGGAGGTAGACAGGAGCTTTTAGCTAACTTAATGCAAAGGAAGTGTCAGGCTTAACAGTCCTGAACTGGAATCACTCAGAACATCCACCCAATAGATGGGGCATGTGAAACCCAAGTGGTAGAGAGTGAAAATGAGCCCAGCTCTAGGCTGGATGTGTGGGAGTAAGCCTGTAATAGATCATCTGAGTTATACCCTACATGGAGTCACCATCTTTTCACACTGTGCTGGGTTGTTTCCTTTTGTTTGCTTTGTTTTGAAGTTCCAGCATTGCTACTTACATACTCCAAGCTCTTGAGCAATTAATTAATTTCTGTTTGTGCCTCAGTTTCCTCATGTGTCAAACTGGGGCCAGGAATAGTGTCATCTTGCAGCATTGTGGAAAGATTTGAATGATGTCATGCAGGTGAAGACATTACCTGGAATGTACTGCATCCCCCCTTAGAACACAAAAGAGTTCTGGAGGGCGGGACTGTGACTGATGCCTGTATTCCTACCTACTTCATAGGCCAAGATCAGGAGGACCATGGTTTGAGGCCAGCCCAGGGAAAAATTTAGCAAAACCCCACCTCAACCAACAAGCTAGATGTGGTTGAGTTAACATCTCTGGTCCTAGCTATGCAGGAAGACTTAGGTAGGAAGATCGTGGTCTGAGGCTGGCACAGGGCAAAAAACAGGAGCACCTACCTGAAAAACAACTAAAGCAAAAAAGAGCCGGGGATGTGGCTCAAGTGGAAGAGCACCTGCCTTGCAAGTGCAAGGCTGAGTTCAGAGTTCTGAAGTCTGGGTATCTGCCTGTGGCTTTGGACCTCTGTGTTAAAAGACCTTCCTCACTCCTGAGGTCTTTGCTCAGTGACACAATTAACCACTTCCTCAGAAACCTACATAAAGATTGGCATACAAGGATGTTTACTACAACACTACTAGTTAAAAAAAACCTGGAAACAATCCAAGTAACCCAAATTCTAGCAAATCCAAACAATAGAAGATTGCACAGCTGCTAAATAAAAAGCAGCACACAGAAATCTACCTACTGTGAAATAGCCATCTTGTAAATTACATATGCATTTCACCCTCTGTATTGACCAATTTGGTATCTGGAGGTTTAATCAACCTCTGTGGAAAATATTCAAGGGGAAAAAAAGTGCATCTGTACTAAACAGGTGTAGGCTTTTACCTTATCATTATTCCCTAAACAATGTAGGCACTTTTTACATTGTATTAGATATTACAAGTCATGTAGAGGTGATTAAATTATGCAGCGTGTGCACAGGTCATATGCAAATACTATGTCATTTCACATGGGGGACTCGAGCTTCTGTGGATTCTGGTATTTGTGAGGGTCCTGGAACCAATTGCCCTCACCTACCAAGGGACAGGCATAAAGTAAGACTGGAAGGAAAGAGACCAAAGTGGCAGTAGTGTGTACCTCTGGGTGACATGGTTCTGAGTGAGTTTGGTTGTCATTCTGTGTTTTCCTATTTTCCAAGTTTTCTAGGACAAGTTACTAAATGAGTAGGCAGTGTTTCACAAGCATGCAAATCACCAAAGCTGATGAGAAATGCAGCATCTGTCAGGTTTTAAGGAGGCCTCTTCTACTCCCTGGAGTCATGCAATATTCTTAGAGATCCTGTAGACAGCAGAGTATTTAGGAAGGAACTGCAAATCACCCCTGGTGTGGCATCAATGGCGGGCCTCTGCTTTAATTTCCTCCTGGGGTCCTAACAGCTCCTAAGGAGAGCCTAGGCTAGAGGCATTGGTTTCTATTTCTTGCAAAGCCTGCAAAGCAAATTTCAAGCTGCTTCCTGGATATAGGGAGTGTTCCAAGTTTTGCAGTGAGATAAAAATTAATTTTCTCTGTATCAGTCTATTTTTGTTACTATAACAAAAGGTTTAAAGCAGACTAACTATAAAGAAATTGGTTTATCTAGCTCACAGACTTGGAGGCTGACAGTCCAAACAGCATTGATAAGACCTGCCCCTTGCCACCATTCTGTGGCCTGAGCCACAGCGCTTGCAGAACAAAGCCCACTGTTCCTTATCTCCCGCCACCTTCCTTTGCCCACCCCTAGACTTTGCTTCAGCAGCTGGTCTCATCCCTTGCAGAACAAAGCCCTACTGTCCCTTATCTCCTTCCATCTCTCTTTGTCCGTCTCTAGCTCTTACTTTCTCCAAAATGCTACTTAAGGCCAGACCCACCGAGAGAAGCTGCTGCACCATTTTTTCTCGGCCAGCCAGCCTGCTTATTAAACTTCTGGACATGAGAAACCTCTCCTGAGCCTCCTTTGTGTGCGGTGTGCAGTGTTTTCCTAACACTTGGTGCCATGACTCAGATCAGGTGAGCTTCTGGCATTGACCTTGCTCTCCCAGTCAGTAAATTCAGGCCCTCCTAGGTGGGAGCTGCCTTTCTTAAGCCTGGATAAACTTACTGAGATCTGAGCTGCTTTGCTGGGACCCCTGACCCCAAACTAGTGCCACCATTGCCACTCTCACTCATAGGGAACCTCCTCAAGGCCAGTGCACTTCCTGTAACTTGCCCACCACTGGCCGATTTCCTCGGTCCTCCCTTGGTGAGCTCCCTCAGGTCGTGAGTCGTGGTTCTCTCTCTCTGGGTTGGGAAATCCTAGTACTAGGTCCCGACTCACTCAGCTCAGGAACTGGGTTCCTGAGGCGTGGGTGATCCTCTCGGTGAAGACGTTCCCTTGAGGTCCCTCCACTTCTCTGTTTCGTCCAGGAAAGGAATATCTTGGGGATGCCTGCCATATTCTTCCTTGGACAGGATCTCATCATGGGGGCTGAACCTTCCAAAATTCTCTCAGACACCCCTCTGAGCTGTCTACTGGCCAACCTCAAGCCCCTACAGCTCTCGTCTGATCTAAAGGCAAAAACTCATTTTTCTTTCCAATCAGGCTTGGCCACAATACCAATTGGACAATAACTCTAAATGGCCACTGAATGGCACACTCGACCCTAACATTCTCAGGGATCTCTACACCTTCTGTGAACACACTGGAAAGTAAAAGGAAATTCCCTATGTCCAGGCCCTATCTTATCTCCACTCTAAGCCTTCTCTCTGCACCTTTTGCTCCCCTGCCCAAGTCCTCCTGGCCATAAAACCCCAATTAATGTCCCTGACTCTAAAACCTTCTCTTCCTTCGACCCTGCCAACAAACCAAATCCTCTCCCTAACCCCTTTCTTCTCCATGTAAACAGACTTCTTGTGCTGCTCACGCTGCCTGCCTCTTCCTATGTTCCTGAGAAACTTTCCTGTCATGGAGTTAAACAAGCCACTCCTTGCCAAATCTGGCCTCATGGTGATTCTGGCTCTGGGGAGCTCATGCCCCTCCCTGTGGGCTGAGACAAAGCCCCAGGTTTATTCAGTATGATTCATGCTACATTGGCAGAATCCTGTTTGATTATGGCATCTGACAACTGCTTCTCTTCCCCACCTCCTGTCTAGTGTTCCTTTTTCCTGAGACAGCGACTGGAGAATGGAGGTTTCATGTTGCTGAAAATGTTCCAGTACCAGTCAGTGGGAGCGACCTAGAGGCACAGGTGATGGCTAATCCCTCAGGCATGTGTCATGCCTCCAGGCTCTGCCTTCCTTTCCCTGGGTTTGCTGGGACCCTGCCTCCCATAAAAAACTTGTAACATGGTACCTTATGACTTAAGTTATTCCAACTAGTTTGTCAGGCTTCTCAGTCTAAAGTAACTTTAAATTAGCTCCTTTACAAAAGCGCTTACAAAACTGCAGCTGCCATGCTCACACTGTAACTCTGCCCCCATAAGGAGAGGAGGGAAAACAAACAGGCACGCTCGTGCACAGGATGCCGTTTCCTGGGCACAGTGGAAAACCTGCCATAACTAAAAAAAATCCATAGAGAAGACCCAACACATCCTGGGCTGCCAGCCACACATGACAATGGCTGCAGCCCACTGCCACTTCCCCTAGAATAAACGTGCAAAGAGTACACAGGAAGGGGGGAGGGGTGACAGGCCACAGGATCAGGCCTAGGCAGACAGGCTCACTTGTCCTGGGTGTGTATGGAGGGAATGGCACCTTGCACAAGCCCTGCTCCTAGCCCCACCTCACACCTGGCACCAAACCCAGCCCTTGTAAGTCAATTGTTAACTCAAGGTTACAGTCCCCAAAATAACACATTCCTGTGGTCTCTAAACTTCTCATTTAAAATTTTCTATGCTTTCGGCCTCAACATAAATTTTTCCCTCCAAATATTAACACTAGTTGTCCCATATGGTACTGTTATTGGCCCAAAATGTCCTCTGAATGCCCTTCTCTAATGTTACAAATGACTTATTTCTTTGTTAAGGGTAACCTTTATTAAAGAAGCTGCCTGCTGTTAGCTAAAAGGCAAGATCCTAATGTTTTGTTCTTTCTAGATGGGATCTGCACCTTCCAGTCTTCTGGCTTGTAGATGTTAAAAGCTTTGTACTGAGGCCTGGCCTCAATATGCCTTGGGTGACCAAGAGAAGTGGCCTTCACAGGGTTTCTTAAATTACAATACCATACTCCAATTAGAGATTTGGTAAAAAGAGGGCCAATCTATGTCCCCTTCCAGCTATCAGATCTAAGGAAAATTTAGAAACATCTAAACAGCTATACTGATGCCCAAACAAATACATTCAAGCCTTTACCTCTGTGATCCAAACCTTTCAATTGACATAAAAAGATATTATGCTTCTACCAGACCAGACTCTTGTCTCATTAAAAATACAATGGGCTCTGGCCCAGGCCACTCAGGTTAAAAATGATTACCATTTACAATAAGCCCCAATACTAGTGACACCTAAAAATGAGGAAATAAATACACCTACCTACAGGGGCACAGACAGTCCCCTTAACTGATCCACACTAAAAGGGACTAATGTATAACTCAAGCAGTGGAATGCCACTTTATAGGTATAAAGCCCTGAGTTCAAATCCAGTACAGCCAAAGATGAAAAAAAAAAGATATTTGGGGTTAAGGAAGTAGCTTAATGGGAAAATGTCTGCCCAGCATGTACAAAGCCCTGGGTTCAATTCCCCAACATTACTAAAAAAAATAATAAAAAGATAACTGTCACTAATGCCACTTCAGCCATCTCATAATTAAAAAAAAATAGTTTAACCTAGACCAGTTTCCACATTTGAAGAATGAGGCCCAAAACAGTTCAGAGACCTACTCTCCAGAATGTCAGGTGTCAATGTAATTAACAACTTTGCTTTACAGCAACGCCCTAAAAGAAAATCACCTTACCTTTCTACAACATGTTAAGAAGGCTATCAGAAAACATACCATGATGGACCCAGAGTCACAGGTGAGAGAGGTTCCCTCAAAGATAAATTTCTAACAGTCAGCCCCTGTTATTTGTAGAAAACTCAGTCTATGGCTGAAGAAGAAAAGTCATTGGATCAATTAATACAACTATATTATAACTGGGACATTACTAACAAGAGAAAGATAAGAGACATGACCTCATTGCTGCCTCCACCTGATTGGAGCCTACATCTCCAGTCTGCTACCATGGTGGACAGGAGGGACACTTCTGCAGAGAATGCTTAAGGGGGACAGCCTGGGAGACAGTCCCTCCCCCAACCAGGACCCTGCCCTCTCTGCAAAGGTAACCACTGGAGGTCTAAGTGCCCCCATCTCTAGATGGAAGGTGAGGTGCCACCTCCTATGAACTGATGGGTCCCAGCCTCCTGTCCATGCTCTACTTCTTGGAGCCTTGGGGTAGTCATAATGGTAAAAAGGTGAAAGGTCATTTTCCTCCTAGACAGTGGAGCCCATTTCTCTGTCTTACCTTTCTCTCCGGGTCCCCAGTCCAATGACAAGGTTATCATTTAGGGCAAATCTGGCCAGCCCCTAGAGCACTGTTTTACCTGGCCTCTGGTCTGCTCTTTGGGAGACCTCCTCTTCTGTCACTCTTTCCTCATAGTACCTAAAACTCCAATTTCCCTGCCGGGACAAGATTTACTATCACAACTAAAAACTCAAATTCTCCTCCCTCAGGCAGCTCTTTCTGCTGCCCCCTCCTTCAGAAACAAATAGATCCCACAGTATAAACTGATGAGATAAGTGTAGGGCGAGCCTGGACGGCTCTCCCTATTAAATAAAACTCAAAAATCCCTCACAGTTTCCACACCCAAAACAATGTACCCTCAAGCCTGAGGGATGATGAGTCCTTATGCCTATCATCAATTCCTTAAAAAATAAGGACTACTAATTAGTTACTTCGGCCTCTATAATAAATTTAAAATTCTTATAAAAGTTAATTTTAAAATACAAGTTACAAAATAAACAACTAAAAAGGATATAAATAGATAATAAATGTATTTTTTAAAAAAGTTTAAAAATATTTTTAGATAAAAAAGGATTTTATCAAAAAGGGTTTATCCTAAATATTGTTTCAAATAGGAGGGATAAAGACAAGCCATCAAAAGGTTTAATATGTTATGTAAAGGTCTGAGTAAGTTTTAAAAATGTATAATAAAAAGCTTCAAAGTATAATAAAGTTAAATATAATCTAAGAGTTACCTAAAAGATTTTCAGGATCATGTCAAACTAAAATCACATTCTCTATGTCTATAAAATAACGTTATCTTAATATTGTTCTGCTCTGAGTAACATCTACAAAAAAACTATCACAGAAAAAGACTTTATAAAAAAATTATTTGTGCTTTCTGTTGATTTTGTCAAAACTTAAGTACTACTAAATCAGAGTTCATTTATGTATTTGCACATGCAATGGTCTCTTAAATGACCACCTTATAACTGTGTTCAATGTCTAGACTTTATCTAAATATTTATCTAAATATGGTACAAACATTTACAGAGTTAAAAGTGTCAGTTTATGTAAAATGATGAGCTAAATCTCTCTTTTATCCAAAAGTGTTACATTTAACCTGCATCCTGACAGTCAGCCTCTATTTGCCTTTAAAGGTCCCACAAATGCTTCATAACAACTAACCTGGTCAGTATTGCCTCAAAAATTTGAAGACAGCCCTCATGTTTGTGGACAGGCCCTAACCAGAGACTTATTAGAGTGGCACTACCCAGAGGCCACCCTTCTTCAATACAGAATTGCAGAGCCCCTTATCTGCAATGCAACTGAGTCCCTTTTAAAATTTTCTGGCCTGCGGGGAATACAAAGTCTCTAAGGAGAAAGCTCAGTTATGTCTCCCTCAGGTCACCTACCTAGATGTGTTCTTAAAGGGACAGACTCACCTGAGTCATGAGTAAATTGACCCAATCTTCCATTTCCCTCCTCCCATACCATAAGACAGCTTACAACAAGCTTGGGAGTTACAGGATTTTACAAAATTTAGATCCCTAGGTATGCAGTCCCTTAGCAAACACCTTTTTATGCTCCTCCTAATATTCCTATTTGGGTCTTAAATAATATATGGCCACCCATTTCTTTTAGAAAACTTGCCTCCAACAGACCCTGCTCTTCTGGCTGACTACCTACCTTATCTTAACCTCATGAAACTTCTCAGAGAGCATGCAAACCAGATCCTGCCCCATCCTATAACAATTTCTATTAAACCAGGGTATCTTTTTCTCCTAAAGGATCTTCTACTCTCTCCATTGTCGATGGACCAGCTCTCATCTGGTCATTCTCACAACACCCACTGCTGTCAGGCTCAATGGGATCCCCTAATGACAACACCTCTTAAGGAACAACTTTTAAAACCCTCTAGGGAACATTTCACAGTGGTTCTCTTGGCTAATGCCCATCCTAATGCCTATATTTCTTGCTCTCCTATTCTTAAGTTTCCTCCTTTGTATCATACTACATGTCTGCTACTGCTAATCAAAAATTTAACCAGTTGTACCTCCAGGGATATCAACCTCTCCAAAACCGCCTGGAAAAACTACTGTGAAGGCCCCATCTGGGATGCCACAGGAGCCTGAGGATCCTGCCCCATGCAACGTCTCCTACCAGCAGGAAGCAGCTAAAGAGACTGATGCTTCACTCCAATTCCTGATCCTCAGCCCCTACCTTCATCATTATTAAACAAAAAATGGGGGAATGATAAGAACTGCCCCTTGTCACCATTCTGTGGCCTGAGCCACAGCTGGTTTCATCCCTTGCTTTCATCCCACAGCTGGTTTCATCCCTTGCTCCTTGAAAAGAGCAAAGCCCACTGTTCCTTATCTCCCGCCACCTTCCTTTGCCCGCCCCTAGACCTTGCTTAAGCAGCTGGTCTCATCCCTTGCAGAACAAAGCTCCACTGTCCCTTATCTCCTGCCACCTCTCTTTGTCAGTCCCTAGCCCTTGCTTTCTCCAAAATGCTACTTAAGGCCAGACCCACCGAGAGAAGCTGCTGCACCATTTTCTCTTGGCCAGCCAGCCTGCTTATTAAACTTCTGGACATGAGAAACCTCTCATGAGCCTCCTTTGTGTGCAGTGTGTGGTGTTTTCCTAACAAGCATGGCTCAGGTTCCAATGAGCACCCTCTTGTCTGCATTGCTTCCTGGTAAATGGTAAGGTGCAAGTCTGTGTAGAAGGAAGTGATCACATCTGGATAACATGAAGCCAGAGAGAGAGTAGGGTTCCACCATTCTGTCCAAGGGAACATGTCCAATACCTTTTTAAAAGAACCTCATCTCTTGAGGATTTCATCTCCCAACATTACTACACTGAGAAGCAAGCTCCCAACACACGAACCTCCTAATTATGGCAACATCCAAATAAAGTGAACCTTCATCATGTGTTTTTACACACAGAACAGGAAAGTATAGCAGGTAAAATGGTTCTTTGCAGGGATGATGCTTTGTGGTCTATAAGGTGCAGGGAAGGGCAGATGGGACCATGAGCTCTAGGATGGCAAGGGTGAAGTCTTTGTGGCCAGTTGTAATGAAGGGCAGAGAGATGCATTAAAAAGGGCACAGAGACTGTTGGGATCAAAAGACATACTGGAAGGACTTGACCTGTCAATGTGAAAAGATGGATACAAAGATTGTAATCCAAAGGCAAAACTGTGCATACGTGAAATGTGTGGCCTTGGGCCACATCGCTCCATCTTGCCAATGAGATCCATTCTGTGAGCCTAGATCCAGGGTTTGAAGGGGAAGTGGGAGACAGAGTATACTCTGGGGCTTCCTGCCATCTAGAACTTTGCCGGCACTGCCAGGATCAGTGTGCCTTCTTGGTTGTTGGTCCCCTGGTCTTCAGACCTGTGGCCTGATGATACCCAGTGTTTTTGTTCTCTATCAGATCAGAAAAATTGGACAGTCTTGCCTTAGTCCATTTTCTGTTGCTATAGCATAATGCCACACTTTGGGTAATTCATAAAGGATGGAGATTTATTTATTATAGTTCTAGATGTTGAGAAGTCCAAGGTCAAGGCACTGTGTTTGGTGAGAGACTTCACATTGTGTCATAACATGGTGGCTAGAGAAAGCATGCCAGCTCATGTCTCTTTTCCTCTTCTTATAAAGCCACTAATGCTGTCCTGGGAGCCCCACCCACAAGATCATATCTAATGCTGGTTATCTCCCAAAGTCTCTACTTCCAAGTATCATCAGCATATGAACTTCAGGTTTAAGTTTTCACACATGAACTTTGGGAACACATCCAAATCATATCAGTTCTCTTCCCTGAGTAAGTTTTATTTGACTTAATAGCAATCCAGCCTCCAGAAGTTCACATGCCAACAAGAGGAGGATTCTAATCTGTCTTCATTGGCAACCTCATCAGGTCCTTCAGTCCCCCTCAAGGGCATCCCCAGTCCTCATGGAGCTTCATAAACACAACTGGCCACTCAGTCTTCAGCCTTCCCCCTTTATCCACACTCATGGTAGGAGTTACAAATTCACCATCTTGTAGACTTAAAAGTAAGGCTTGTACTTCCTTGACATTTGATAATATTGGTAGAATCACATGTGGTCTAACCATAAATCCCCTGCTTCACTCTGTTCCTGCAGTTAAGGTTCTTCCCACCAAGTAGCACTCCTTATCCAAGAGTCAGACATGGAATCTACTAACGTCTGAGTGGTGAGTTTCCATTCCTTGCCAGCACACAGAATTATTCAACCAAGTCAATCACCCTCAAATGAAAACCAAAGGGGGCTCTTCACCCTCTTAATGCTACAAAGCCTGCCTCTCACATCCCCTGGTTGCTCACTTTCTTTCTGAGTACCATCCCATGTGGCCTTGCAGGCAGTGCTATGTCCTCCCATGGTTGTGAGAATAAGGGATAGATAAAGTGCTGTCAGTCAATCTTTCAGGTGTCCAGTGCCAAGTGCTCAGACACTCCCATAATTCTCTGGTGAGATCCTTTCCTTGTTAACTGGGTGGAAAGGAGGAGGTAGAGACATTCATAGAGCCAGACATGATGCTGCACAACTATACTCTCAACACTCAGAAGGTAGGGGCAGGATTCAAAAGAAGAAGCTGACATAGCTACATAGAGAGTTCCAGGCAAACCTGCAGTGGGACCCTGCCTCAAAGAAAATAAGAGCCGGGAATGCAGACCACTTACCTACCATGCACAAGGCTCTGAGTTTGATCCCCCACACCACAAAAACAATCCATAACTGTCTTGGAAGAGAAGGCTTGGGCTGACAATGTTGAGCTGAGCCAGCAAAATGAGACACCCACCAAATGTGTGCAGTTAGGGCCTGGATCTAGAGCTCCTGATCTTTGGAGCTCTGTCCCTGAGAAAGACCCTCTCAGCGGGGATGTCCAAGGCCAAGAGGCCTGGACCACTGCCACCTTATTAGACCTCTGATTAAACAGCATGCCAAGATAGGGCTATAAGTCTTGTACATGTTTTAAATGCTTACATTTAATAAATTGCTGCTTCTAACATTAAAATCCCACTTGGAATAACTCCCAAACTCCTCATGCAGAGGCAATTGAAAATGTGTGGCCTAGGCCAAGAGGTTTCCTGCCCTTGGCAGACAGGCTAAGCCCTACGTTTCAGGGGAGCATTTGGACAGGGTCTGTCCTAAAGTCCCTATAGCTGGGCCTTCTCTCTCTTCTCCACTCCATTCTCTCTTCCTTCTCTTTTCCTGTCCTCTTCCTCTTCCTTTCTTTCCCTTTCTCCTCCTTTCCACTTCTTCCTACTGCCAATGCTGCTTCTCTCTCCTGACTACCCGCTTCCTCCCCATAGACAGCTGAGCTCAGGAGATTTATGGAAACTTTGTGGCATCAGGAAGCTGACCTTGCTTCCAGTTGCTAATCCTCTTTCTTTCACCTGGGTCTGCTGGCTTCTTCCAGGGAAGTGAGTGTTCTAGCTCTCTTTGAGCATGGCTTAATTCATGGCCACAAAGCCTGAACTCATTAGGAAAGTCATGGCCATGCAGGAACTGGGTTGATTCAGCCTCCTTACCCAGAGCCTCATGTCTGTGTCTCCTGACATATGCCAGGACCTGAGCATCCATCCTGGAACCAGTGCCAGTCACATTGCCCACCTCCCTTGCCCTGATCTCACACCACACATACAACCTGCTTTAGGGGCATGAGTTGACCTCCCTGTGCCCTCTGGACCACTTGGGTGGCTGAGATGATGGTACTAAACTTGACTTTATGGTGCAGTCACTGTCTCTTCTGCTATCACATTCTACAATAGTGAGCACCTAAGCACTGTCTTCAGTACATCCTGGCCCAAGTTCTTGCCTGATGCTTTCTTTGCCTTTGGTTAGAATTGCTGTGGAAATTACCAGATGTTTCCAGAGGTGGAATGAAGTCACAACTGTCAGGATATGAAGTGTGGGCTCAGATTTCCTTCCCTTCCTCCCTTCCACTGTACTCCTACTATGTACCAAGTCCCAACTAGGTGCTACAGACATAGGGAGAAGCAAGCTAGACATTGCCCCTGTTCTTGTGGAGCTATGAATGTGGCTAACATTCAGCTAACAATTCCTCCAATGAAGATATAATTACTGCTAGATTCTGGGGTACATGGGAAAACCAGAGTGCTGGTGAGTGTACACCAGGGTCCCAACCTTGTCCAACTAGGTGGAAGGCCAGGGAAAGACCATGTTCAGAATCTCATTTAAAGGTGGGTACAAGGAGCCTGTCAAAGGAGCAAGAAGAAAGGAGTGTTTCAGGCAGGCAAGAGACCCTACAGGGAGCCTGGGTTAGTTACCATAGCCTCAGTGTGGAGAACACCATGGAGACAGGAGCTAGCTGAGAGCAGACAGGAGCCAGATCTGCAGACATGGCTGTGCCCACATCTTGATGCTGAGTTGCTCAAGAGGAAGGCCTTGTTCAGGTCCCCTGGCCAAACTCCAGAATTTGGTTCCTCCTTAAATCTCCCCAGCTACATCCTCTACTGTTAATGTACTCTACAATAAGCCAGTAAGGTCTGTAACCCAGAGGCAGGTCTCTCTGAGAAGACAGGGAACAGGGGGCCAGTAGGCTAGAAGAGGTCCCTGTGTACCCGAAAGTTGACTCCAGAGGCTCCTTGCCCATTCCTTCATGGCAGCACTGTGCCATATACAAAGGGGAGCCCTCTGATCCACCCTGCCCCGCACCTGCCAGCACCATTGTCATATGCCAAATGATGTGTACTTTTTCACAGTTCTGACTCTGGGTAACTTTGCTCCCAGAGGTGCTGTATTTAAGGTGATATCACCATAGCCATTTATAAAATGTTTTGCTTCAGGCATGCATTGGAATCTCAATAGAAATTGGGGTGCACACAGAACTTTTCCAGAACTACAGTACCACCACAGAGCCAGCCTCAGGCTGCAGAGGCAGAGGAGAAAGTGCATGACCACGAAGGTGGACGTGGCCAGACACATGCTGTTGTCCTGGACACAGGGAAGCAGGGCACACTGAGACAGGGCATGGTGGGACCAGCCTCACTCTTGCTGCTCACTGCATTGACCACCACATTCCCCTCTACCCTCAATCTCCTACAACCCTTTCTTTCTGATTGAGCTCCACTTGCCCCAACCTCCTAGGTTCTCTTCCTCTTCAAGACCTCATGCTATTGGCTGGCTCTGGGCCTGGTTGGGAAAGGAGGCTTGACTCCTCAGGGCACACAGCCAAGCTCCTTTTATTTTTCACTCATCCATCTCCAAACACACTCCATTGACTTTTTTCTATTGTGTAGAACCATGTCAGGGAAATCCCATCACCTCTGGTGTCACTTCTGTCTGTAAGGATAATCTTATTTTTAGGGATTAAAAGTCTAATTTAAATCAAAACTTTACACAATAATATGAATATACCTAATACCACAGAACAGTACAGTACAGAACAGTCAAGACAGTAAAGTTTGTTAAATATATTGTATTCCAATTGGATCAATTTTTTTTAAAAAAACTTTAAATAAAAACATTTGGGGTGGTAGCTCAGTAGAGCATTTGTCTAGCATGCACAAGACCCTGGGTTCAATCTCTAGGACCACAGAAAAATAAAGAAACATTTTAATCTTAAGCAATTTTAGCCTCTTCATCTTCTCCCAGCAACCTGCACCTCGGCTCATAGACAAGAGAGATTTATTATAAGGAATCTGTTTCCATGTTTATGGAGCTTGTCAAGTTCAAAATCTACAAAGCAAATGTTGCAGTTTGAGTCCAAAGGTGAGAGGTGTAGAACCAGGAAGAGCTGATGTCCCAGGTCACTAGATTCCAAATAAGAGGATTCTTTCCTACCAGGGGAGGTCAGTCTTGTTCTATTCAAGTGTTTAACTGATTGGGTGAGGCACACTCACATTTGAAAAACTAATCTTTACTCTGTCTGCCAATTTAAATGTTAATCTCATCCAAAAATATCTCAGAAGCACTCAAAAGTTTTGCCTAAATATCTGGGCACCCTATGGCCCAGTCAAGTTATACATAAGATTAAGCATCATCATGGTAGAGATAGAAACAATAGTTACAAGTCAGGTGGCCTGTGCTTTACCTGTTTCCATTCCTCACTACTAGCTGACATCTTTGGGCCTTAGTTTCCGTATCTCATCAGGTCAAATGAGTTCTGGGAGCCCCTGAAAGCTGTAATGTGCTCTGCATTCATGAGCTGAAGGTGTTGTTACTATTGTTGTTATGATTATTTTTATGATCTTAATGAATGCCCTAAAGGTTGTCAAATTACTGGGCAGGGTTTCCACATGCAGCTAGGGTAAGGTTGGGGAAGAAATAATTGTTAAATATCTCCCTGGAATGCTGATTTCCTGAGGGGATTTATCCTCTGATCATCATTATTCCAAGGTGACCTATCAAAAAACTGCCTGCAGCCTCATTAGAAGCATTTTTTCCACAGGAACATTGTTTGCAAAACACAATCAATAAAGATTTTCATGGAGTTGTAAATATTCTAAGTCTGCCTTCCCTTCCTGAGGACTAAGATGCTTGATTTAGTTCTCCAAAAGCTTAATAGTTTCCCAATAGATAAAAGAATCCCAAAGTCCATTCAGAAAGGTAATTTATAATTGTGGCAGGCCAAATTTAGGGAAATATATTAGAGCACATTCCAATTTTGCTCATAGAAAAGACATTATTCTAAGCGCACACACACACACACACACACACACACACACACACACACACACACACAATGAATGCTGTTAGGTAACAATGAGGAAATCAGTTAGCTCCCTTAATGAGTTTATTCCTCCCCTCACTAGGCAGGGCATTAATTTTCAGTGAAACTTGCAGAGCCAGATAAGATTTTCAAGGCCCTGACACACACTGGGAACCCCATTTCCAGTCCATTAAATAGGCATCACTGCTCACTGTATGAGAAGATGTGGGAGAGAAGGTGACTTGTTTTAGAATTCTGAATCATACCTCAATCTATACCTTGAGTTGTGAAACAAAGAAGCAATTTCAAATTTGTGTCACAGAAACCCTCAGAGGGCCTGGAGTGTATTTTGGGGGAGACATTAAACTATAAAGAGATATTAAACATAAGGCAAAAATGCTCAATATTCTTTTTCATTTCTCATGCTTTAAAAGACAACCAAAATTCTGCTTTATTCCCTGCTGCTCTCTCCTGAGTGCTCTCCCATCCTCCTGAGGGTGAGCTATATCTCAGGTGTGCTTAAGAATCATGTCATCAGGGAAGTACCTACCTGTAGGAGACTGGAGGCCCTAATATGGAGCAACCTTAAAGATGGAAGAGAAAGTGACTTACAACTCATTGTTAACTGACATCCTGCTTGTATCTTAGTTGTAAAGGACAGAAAGTGAATTAATTGGTAATCTTGATCTATCAGCCCAACCAGAATGGTGAACATTTCGTTCACCATTGGCCCAGTGTCAGGAGGAGCCCTTAATGACCACCTGGTCACCTCAACTTCCAACTCCATGGTGTCATTGTTAGTTTCCCAGATTCTCCCTTGGAAACCAAGATTTACAAGCCAGCTGAGCTCAAAGCAACAAGGGCAAGAGGCAATTATAGGAGCGAGTTGTTAGACATAGTAGAAAAGGGAACTATTCCCATGTTCCCCTCTTGGTCCCCATATCCCTGTATTGTAGCTATAGGAGAAGCAGCACCATTATTGGTCCTTGATTCAGAGCATGTACTAGATCCAATAAGACAGAACCCCTGTCTTTCAGGATGCTGTCTTCCAAATGAGGGCATATATGAATCTATAGGCCATTTCACTGATTTATTAGGTCAAATCAGTGAAGATGCTGAGTGTATAAATCAAAACAATCAAATATTAGTGATTTCACATAGTTCAACCTAGAATTGGTACATGAAAAGACCAGTGAGTTCCATGGTCATGTGCCCATTATGTTGCTTCCTCTACAATTAGATGAGTTCCTTGGTCAGAAGCAATGTTGTGTGAGCCTCATAACGGTGACTAGGCATTCTGTAAGTCTGTGAATGATGGTGCTGACCTCAGCACTGAGGGCAGAGAAGGAAAATCCATATTCAGAATACAGTACCTATCTCATGGAAAACAAACCATTGTCCCATCCATGATGGAAGGGGTCAAATATTCCAAGGAATGGTGCCCTATAAGGTGCCCAGCATTGGTCTCTGTTGCTCAGTAAAAATGGTGAGAACCAAACTGGCTTAGAGAAGATCCTTTGTTTTGAGTCCATGTGTAGCCTCTAGTCCTTCAACCATGTGTTCTTTGTCCATTGGCCCATTGAGCAATCACCAGAGTCACTGGAAAAAGTGATGACATGATGTGTCATCATGTTCCTCTGATTACTGAAAGCAGTGAATACACTTTGGTGAGTGGTCACATGGGACACAAATTTCTTCCTCCTGAGAAGTTCATGCATATCCCTCCTCTCCAGCCCTCCATCAGCCTTCTGATCCTGGCCTTTACAAATCCCTGAATATTCAGTCCAACCATTAACCATTGTTCATACATTGGAGTAGATTTGTGTTTATGGCCACCTCCAGGTCCAGAGAAAGTGGACAACCGTGGATAATTCTGGAAGTTTGGCTGGGTTGAAGAATTTCTCATCACTGTCTTTCAGAGACACTTATTAAGGCTACAGCAACTGTCTCCCAGAGCAGGCAAGCACGTCCTACAGAACCATGAGTAAACTTGGTCCAGTGCTTTGCTCCCCAATCAGCTTGTTGTGAGAAAGACCCCAATTTGGCCACAGATGTGGATTGAAGGAAAGAAAGCTATGAATTAAGAATAAATTCAGAGGACTTTAAGCCACTTATACAACTTACATGCTCTGTTCCATTTTTCTAAACATCACTTCCACTTGATGAACTGCTGCTGTGCAAGTCCAATCTTAGGTCTGGGGATCAAACCAGTAATTAGCAAAATTAAAACCCAGTGTTCAATAGCCCCTAAAAGAACTACCTATCTCCTCAGTCATCAGACCCAATGGTGAGAATCCAGTGGGGATGCCAAGGGATAGTTTTCCAGCACATGCAGGAATCTGTTTGTGGTGCTGTTACAGTCTTCTTCCTTAGAAAGCCACCATTAGTCATGTGAACTGACTTAGGTCTGAGTAATTGAATAAAAGACCACGAGCCTCCATGGTAGGGCTGAAGATTGGCTCTGGACCCCAGATCTAGTTTTCTCTATTACATAGACCAGGTAACCCAGGACACTGTCACCAAAAATGTCCATTGATCCAAACATTATGGTTACCACATTGAATAAGTGTGGAGAGAGGAGAAGGAAGAGGCAAGAAAGATATTATGTAAATGGCCAGAGTTATTTCACATTACTTTTCTCTGATCTCAACTGATGTTCAAATCTGATTATCTCTAGATTTAACCTTCTTATGAGTGCTTTTGTGGGATTCTTTGGACACTCAACTTCAATGTTGAGTTGCAGTTTCCTCTGACTAAATGCTAGATTTCAATCTCTGGAAATCTGGGATCCATTTGTCTTTGGGGTTACCTGCTCCTTCTGGGTAGTCTTTTAGTTTGGCCCTCTGCTCTTAGCAGCCCTTGTCTGGTCTACAGAAAGCACTTAGCATCAATGAGCAATCACACCTTCTCTCTCTCTCTCCCTCTCTCCCTCTTTCCCTCTCTTCTACCTTCCCTCTCTGTCCCCTCCTCCCTTTCTCTCCTTTTTTGCTCTCTTTTCTTCTAACCCATCTTACTACATCTCACTTTTATACTCTTGAAGTATATATATCAGACACCAGCCCTCTCCCAGCATTGCAGGCTGCATCCAAGCTATCCAAATGACCTTCCTAAAGCCCATCTTGCTACAGTGTTGGGGACCTCAGATGAAACTTAGGTAAAAAGCTCCTTTGCAAGAATCTATTGAATATGCATATTTGATTATGCATGCATGAATATATCAGAAACAAACAGCAGTGCTTACATCAGGATGGAGGAAGAGAGCAGCAGTAGAGGAGTAAAGGTTTAGTTATCACCATTAGCCATTTTATACTGCTTGAATTAACCCATCTTGCATATATCTTAGCAATTCAAAAAACTAATGTATCATGCTTTAAATTAGATTTTTCAAAAAATGACTTCTTTTCTTCTGACCCTACTAGACTGTTCTCTCAGGCAAAGATGGTCAGAGTCCCAGCTCAGGGGCTACATTGTCTTGAGAACAGCAAAAGTCCACTATTGACAAGTTTGAGACTTTGAACAAGCCTCTGCACTTTCTGGCCTCAGTTTCTCCTTGTTCTAGATATCTGCTTTGTCATCCTCTGGGAATTCCAAGGAGTCAACCCTGTACATTGGACCAAAGGATGGCAGGACATCTTTCTCAGCCTGACAGACAAATCCACTGATAACTGTTCCAAAGATTAGCTGGGGTTGGGGAGGGGATAGTACAGGGTGCTATGATTGCAAAGCCCAGTATCCCTCCAGATCAGGTGGGTGACAGCAGCTGGAGGAACTGCTTGTCCCAAGCCTCCTGTGAGGTGCTGGTTCTAAGAACCAGTCCCTGAGAGATCTTCCAATGAACATCTCCATGTCTTGGGATCCACCTTACATAATGGGGGTTATAGACAGATAGGAATTTTATATAGCATATTAGTTAATACGTATTATATCATATATAACATACACATCATAGAATTCTTGTGAGAATTAAATTGGTCAATACATGTGAAGGACCTAGCTAATGCTAAAGTGTGGCTCGAGTCATAGAGTGCCTGCCTAGCAAGCACAAGGTCCTGAATTCAAAATCCAGTACATCAAAAAAAAAAAAAAACCAAACAGTTCATATTAGCATTGTCACTAGCATAAACCAGAGTACTAAATAGCCCCAACTGACCTGCCACGTGAGGAATTAGGGATCATTTCCTCTTCTGCTACATCTCAGTCAGATGTAGCAGAAATTTGAAAGGCAAATTTCTTTACCCTTGAGGAGGAAGGGACTGCCTCTAACTGTGAGGCCCACAGAAGCTAGTGCACATGCACACTAGTGCAGGCACAAGCAGCCCACACACTCACTCATACAGGTAATTGCCTTGACCATGTTCCCTGAGCTGTGGACATCTATAAAGCAAAGCACAGATTTAGGGAGAAGCCTGTAAGTGAGGAGCAAGAGGCCTGGAATAACAGTGTTGCCCTCTAGCTGCAGCCAGTTCACAGTGTGCCCGCTTGCTGACTGATCTCCTTCCTCTGCCCAGAGGTAGGTGGATGGTTATTTCAGAGTCTCCAGCCTGAGACAGATGGGTATCTTCTTCTCACAGGGTGCTAGAGAAAAGTGGAAGGATTAGGGAAACTGTAAAGATAGCTCAGGGCTGAATTGAGTATCAAGTTCCCTCTGACACCAAGGGGATGGGCAGCACCAGTGGCCATTGGAGCCAGAGCCTCAGACATGGGATGCACTGAGGGCCTAGGATCTGAAATCCTCACAAATGTTAATCAGTGGGCTCTGAGCCTATCTTTACTGGGGACCAAATGCCAAAAAATTCTCCTCAATTAGAAAAAAGTAAAATCAGCCTTCAGAATTCTGAATTGACCCTGGGGTATCATACATTTCTGTGGAGTCATTTCTTGGAAGCTCCTGCCTGTTCCATAAATCATGAAACTGCACCCAGAGCTAGGTCATCCGAAAAAGGCCAGAGGCTTCACTTTCTCACCTAGGTCCCTTGCAGGCGAGAGTGGTCAGATCTTGGCATAACCACCTCCCACCACCATCTCACTCCCTTCCCCACGCAGGATGAAACCCTGGGCACAGCTGGCCCCCCAGCTACAAGGAAAATGCTCTAGCCATCTGTAGGAACAGATTGCTGACTCAACTGTCCCAAATTACAATCTGGTCTCTCAAAAGCAGTGCCGATCATCCAATGTCACAGCACATCTGGTATCAGTGCGCCAGGCTCTGCTACCTACCAGGTGGCTTCCTGGTGCGTGCATTTCCGAAGAAGCAAACTACCAAGTTCCCTGCCATGGAGTCAGCATTGTCAGCTGAAACTGCCCATTTCTCCAAGAAACCTGTCCTTCTTCCTTGGTATAGAAACCAAAAAGTGAACACAGGATGACTTGAGTTTGGAACTAATGGACTCTCAGCTGGCGGGTGGTATGAGAGAAGGATGATGGCTATGTGTCCTTCTGCATCACTGTCTTCCAGAGCCTTGGGCTGACATCAAAGCCAGAAGCATCTTTCCAGGATCTGGCAGAAACTCCAAAAGTCCCCTTTTCTTTTTTTTTGTCAATTTTATTTATTTATTTAACATTTCTAGCCTGTTTATTACAGAGGAAGGGAAGCAGTGCTGAATTGTAAGGTCCTTCTTTTTTTTAAATTTTATTATTCATATGTGCATACAAGGCTTGGGTCATTTCTCCCCCCTGCCCCCACCCCCTCCCTTACCACCCACTCCGCCCCCTCCCTGTCCCCCCACCCCCTCAATACCCAGCAGAAACTATTTTGCCCTTATTTCTAATTTTGTTGTAGAGAGAGTATAAGCCATAATAGGAAGGAACAAGGGTTTTTGCTGGTTGAGATAAGGATAGCTATGCAGGGAGTTGACTCACATTAATTTCCTGTGCGTGTGTATTACCTTCTAGGTTAAAGGTGAGATCCCCTTTTCTTGGGAACAGGAGTAGAGAAGGATGTACCCCTCAATGGTGTCCTCATGCTGCCCTCAGACAGAAGGCAGCATGGCCAAGAGCCCCTAAGTTCATGGACACTTTCCAAGACCCTGCTGTAGGCAGGACATTAAGCACACAGTAAGTACTCAATAAGTGTTAGTCTATTATTGTTTGGTTATTGTGTTGCCAGTGCCATCACACAGTGAGCATCAAGGAACTCAGAGAAGGAAGAAGTGAGTTTGGACTGAGAGGGATCAGAAGAAAAGCTGTTTGGAACCAGTTTTAGGAGATAAACAAGATTGGGAATTGCAGAGAGGGAAGAGGTAGGGACTGACAGGAGAGGCAAAGGGATACAGGCCATTCCTAACTGCCAGGAGGAAATTCATGAAGTCCTCTATCCTGAGGTGGGAGGAGAAGCCACTGCTTGTAATCTCTCATAGCCCATAAGGTGATCTCACTAACACAAAGAGCTCGGCCAGTCTGGCCTTGTCTGCCCTGAACAAGCACCTGTGCTGGCCAGGTTTGCTTTGCCTCTTTATGTAAAAACAGACTCCTCATAACCCCAAACATCTGATCTGATTCAGCTTCATTTTAGCAATAGTGAGCCAAAACATCAAGTGAGTCACCATGGACTTGCTGTTTTTATTTTCATTAAGGCAAGAAAATGCCAATATAAATAATTGTCAGACTAGTAATTTAACAATGCAATAGACCTTGTAATTAAAAATAAGCTGAAGGAGACCACAAGGTGATTATAATGTTTCCTCTCATTGTGCCAGGAGAGCAAGACGGGAAGAAGTAGACCCATTAGGGCTCAGAGCAGGTTACATACTGTGAAAATCCTTTCTTTAAACTCTGAGCCATCAGAAAGCTTCAGATACATTTGGACAATACTGACACATTTTCATGTATTCTGCCTGTTTATTTATCTTTTTATTTTATTTATTTTATTTTTTTTTCTTTTATTATTCATATGTGCATACGAGGCTTGGTTCATTTCTCACCCCTGCCCCCACCCCCTCCCTTACCACCCACTCCACCCCCTCCCGCTCCCCCCACCTCAATACCCAGCAGAAACTATTTTGCCCTTATCTCTAATTTTGTTGTAGAGAGAGTATAAGCAATAATAGGAAGGAACAAGGGGTTTTGCTGGTTGAGATAAGGATAGCTATACAGGGCATTGACTCACATTGATTTCCTGTGCGTGTGTGTTACCTTCTAGGTTAATTATTTTTGATCTAACCTTTTCTCTAGTTCCTGGTCCTCTTTTCCTATTGGCCTCAGTTGCTTTAAGGTATCTGCTTTAGTTTCTCTGCATTAAGGGCAACAAATGCTAGCTAGATTTTTAGGTGTCTTACCTATCCTCACCCCTCCCTTGTGTGCTCTCGCTTTTATCATGTGCTCATAGTCCAATCCCCTTGTTGTGTTTGCCCTTGATCTAATGTCCACATATGAGGGAGAACATACGATTTTTGGTCTTTTGGGCCAGGCTAACCTCACTCAGAATGATGTTCTCCAATTCCATCCATTTACCAGTGAATGATAACATTTCGTTCTTCTTCATGGCTGCATAAAATTCCATTGTGTATAGATACCACATTTTCTTAATCCATTCGTCAGTGCTGGGGCATCTTGGCTGTTTCCATAACTTGGCTATGTGAATAGTGCCGCAATAAACATGGGTGTGCAGGTGCCTCTGGAGTAACAGTCTTTTGGGTATATCCCCAAGAGTGGTATTGCTGGATCAAATGGTAGATCGATGTCCAGATTTTTAAGTAGCCTCCAAATTTTTTTCCAGAGTGGTTGTACTAGTTTACATTCCCACCAACAGTGTAAGAGGGTTCCTTTTTCCCCGCATCCTCGCCAACACCTGTTGTTGGTGGTGTTGCTGATGATGGCTATTCTAACAGGGGTGAGGTGGAATCTTAGTGTGGTTTTAATTTGCATTTCCTTTATTGCTAGAGATGGTGAGCATTTTTTCATGTGTTTTCTGGCCATTTGAATTTCTTCTTTTGAGAAAGTTCTGTTTAGTTCACATGCCCATTTCTTTATTGGTTCATTAGTTTTGGGAGAATTTAGTTTTTTAAGTTCCCTGTATATTCTGGTTACCAGTCCTTTGTCTGATGTATAATTGGCAAATATTTTCTCCCACTCTGTGGGTGTTCTCTTCAGTTTAGAGACCATTTCTTTTGATGAACAGAAGCTTTTTAGTTTTATGAGGTCCCATTTATCTATGCTATCTCTTAGTTGCTGTGCTGCTGGGGTTTCATTGAGAAAGTTCTTACCTATACCTACTAACTCCAGAGTATTTCCTACTCTTTCTTGTATCAACTTAAGAGTTTGGGGTCTGAAATTAAGATCCTTGATCCATTTTGAGTTAATCTTGGTATAGGGTGATATACATGGATCTAGTTTCAGTTTTTTGCAGACTGCTAACCAGTTTTCCCAGCAGTTTTTGTTGAAGAGGCTGCTATTTCTCCATCGTATATTTTTAGCTCCTTTGTCAAAGATAAGTTGCTCATAGTTGTGTGGCTTCATATCTGGATCCTCTATTCTGTTCCACTGGTCTTCATGTCTGTTTTTGTGCCAGTACCATGCTGTTTTTATTGTTATTGCTTTGTAATATAGTTTGAAGTCAGGTATTGTGATACCTCCAGCATTGTTCTTTTGACTGAGTATTGCCTTGGCTATTCGTGGCCTCTTGTGTTTCCATATAAATTTCACAGTAGATTTTTCAATCTCTTTAATGAATGTCATTGGAATTTTGATGGGAATTGCATTAAACATGTAGATTACTTTGGGGAGTATCGACATTTTTACTATGTTGATTCTACCAATCCATGAGCATGGGAGATCTCTCCACTTTCTATAGTCTTCCTCAATCTCTTTCTTCAGAAGTGTATAGTTTTCCTTGTAGAGGTCTTTCACATCTTTTGTTAGGTTTACACCTAGGTATTTGATTTTTTTTGAGGCTATTGTAAATGGAATTGTTTTCATACATTCTTTTTCTGTTTGCTCATTGTTAGTGTATAGAAATGCTAATGATTTTTCTTTGTTGATTTTATATCCTGCTACCTTGCTATAGCTATTGATGATGTCTAGAAGCTTCTGAGTAGAGTTTTTTGGGTCTTTAAGGTATAGGATCATGTCGTCTGCAAATAGGGATATTTTGACAGTTTCTTTACCTCTTTGTATTCCTTTTATTCCTTCTTCTTGCCTAATTGCTCTGGCTAGGAATTCCAGTACTATGTTGAATAGGAGTGGAGATAGTGGGCATCCTTGTCTGGTTCCTGATTTTAGAGGGAATGGTTTTAATTTTTCTCCGTTAAGTATAATGCTGGCTGTAGGTTTGTCATATATAGCTTTTATAATGTTGAGGAACTTTCCTTCTATTCCTAGTTTTCTTAGAGCTTTTATCATGAAATGATGTTGGATCTTATCAAAGGCTTTTTCTGCATCTATTGAGATGATCAAGTGGTTTTTGTCTTTGCTTCTGTTAATGTGGTTTATTACGTTTATTGATTTTCGTATGTTGAACCACCCCTGCATCCCTGGGATGAAGCCTACCTGTTCATGGTGAATAATCTTTTGGATGTGTTGCTGAATTCGTTTTGCCATTATTTTGTTGAGGATTTTTGCATCAATGTTCATTAAGGAGATTGGCCTATAATTCTCCTTTTTGGAGGTGTCTTTGCCTGGTTTTGGGATAAGTGTAATACTGGCTTCATAAAATGTGTTTGGCAGTTTTCCTTCCCTTTCTATTTCATGGAACAGTTTAAGGAGGGTTGGTATCAGTTGTTCTTTAAAGGTCTGATAGAATTCAGCAGAGAATCCATCAGGTCCTGGACTTTTCTTTTTGGGGAGACTCTTGATTGCTGCTTCAATTTCATTTTGTGTTATAGATCTATTCAGGTGATTAATTTCCTCTTGGTTCAGTTTTGGATGATCATATGTATCTAGAAATCTGTCCATTTCTTTTAGATTTTCAAATTTATTTGAATATAGGTTCTCAAAGTAGTCTCTGATGATTTCCTGGACTTCCATGGTGTTTGTTGTTTTCTCCCCTTTTGCATTCCTAATTCTACTAATTTGGGTTTTTTCTCTCCTCATTTTAGTCAGGTTTGCCAGGGGTCTATCGATCTTGTTTATTTTTTCAAAGAACCAACTTTTTGTTTCATTAATTCTTTGTATGGTTTTTTTGGTTTTTATTTCGTTGATTTCAGCTCTTATTTTTATTATTTCTCTCCTTCTATTTGTTTTGGGATTTGCTTGTTCTTGTTTTTCTAGGAGTTTGAGATGTATCATTAGGTCATTGATTTGGGATCTTTCAATCTTTTTAATATATGCACTCATGGCTATAAACTTTCCTGTCAAGACTGCCTTAGCTGTGTCCCATAGGTTCCGGTAGGTTGTGTTTTCATTTTCATTGACTTCTAGGAACTTTTTAATTTCCTCTTTTATTGCATCGATGATCCATTCTTCATTAAGTAATGAGTTATTTAGTTTCCAGCTGTTTGCATGTTTTTTGTCTTTACTTTTGTTGTTGAGTTCTACTTTTACTGCATTGTGGTCACATAGTATGCATGGTATTATTTCTAGTTTCTTATATTTGCTGAGGCTTGCTTTGTGCCCTAGGATATGATCTATTTTGGAGAAGGTTCCATGGGCTGCTGAGAAGAATGTATATTGTGTAGAGGTTGGATGAAATGTTCTGTAGACATCTACTAGGTCCACTTGATTTATTGCATATTTTAGATCTTGGATTTCTTTATTGAGTTTTTGTTTGGATGACCTATCTATTGATGATAATGGAGTGTTAAAGTCTCCCACAACCACTGTGTTGGCGTTTATATATGCTTTTAGGTCTTTCAGGGTATGTTTGATGAAATTGGGTGCATTGACATTCGGTGCATACAGGTTGATGATTATTATTTCCTTTTGGTCTATTTCCCCTTTTATTAATATGGAATGTCCTTCTTTATCTCATTTGATCAATGTAGGTTTGAAGTCTACTTTGTCAGAGATAAGTATTGCTACTCCTGCTTGTTTTCGGGGGCCATTGGCTTGGTAAATCTTCTTCCAGCCTTTCATCCTAAGCATATGCTTATTTCTGTCAGTGAGATGAGTCTCCTGTAAGCAACAAATTGTTGGATCTTCTTTTTTAATCCATTTTGTCAAACGGTGTCTTTTGATGGGTGAATTAAGTCCATTAACATTAAGTGTTAGTACTGATAGGTATGTGGTGATTCCTGCCATTTAGTTATCTTAGTTGTTTGAAGGTTTGATTGTGTGTACCTAACTAGATGTTACTCTCTACTGTCTTGCTTTTTCTTATCCTGTGGTTTGGTGCTGCCTGCCTTTTCATGGTTAAGTTGGGTGTCACTTTCTGTGTGCAGGATCCCTTGCAGAATCTTTTGTAATGGTGGCTTTGTGGTCACATATTGTTTTAGTTTCTGCTTATCATGGAAGACTTTTATTGCTCCATCTATTTTGAATGATAGCTTTGCTGGGTAGAGTATCCTGGGGTTGAAGTTATTTTCATTCAGTGCCCGGAAGATCTCACTCCACGCTCTTCTTGCTTTTAATGTTTCTGTTGAGAAGTCTGCTGTTATTTTGATGGGTTTACCTTTGTATGTTACTTGTTTTTTCTCTCTTACATCCTTCAATATTCTTTCCTTAGTTTCTGAACTTGTTGTTTTAATGATGATATGTCGTGGAGTAGTTCTATTTTGATCTGGTCTGTTTGTTGTCCTGGAGGCCTCTTGCATCTGTATGGGAATATCTTTCTCTAGATTTGGGAAATTTTCCGTTATTATTTTGTTGAATATATTACGCATTCCCTTTGCTTGCACCTCTTCTCCTTCTTCGATGCCCATGATTCTCAAGTTTGGTCTTTTGATGGAGTCAGTGAGTTCTAGCATTTTCTTTTCACAGGTCTTGAGTTGTTTAATTAATAGTTCTTAAGTTTTTCCTTTAATTACCATTTCATCTTCAATTTCTGAGATTCTGTCTTCTGTTTGTTCTATTCTGCTGGATTGGCCTTCTGTTTTGTTTTGCAGTTCTGTTTCGTTCTTTTTTCTGAGGTTTTCCATATCCTGGCTGTTTTCTTCTTTATTGTTGTCTATTTTTGTCTTGAGTTCATTTATCCATTTATTCATTGTGTTCTCTCTTTCACTTTGGTGTTTATACAGTGCTTCTATGGTTTCCTTTATTTCTTCTTTTGCTTTTTCAAATTCTCTATTTTTATTGTCTTGGAATTTCTTGAGTGCCTCCTGTACATTTTGGTTGACCCTATCCAGTATCATCTCTATAAAATTCTCATTGAGTACTTGTAGTATGTCTTCTTTTAAATTATTCTTGTGGGCTTCATTGGGTCCTTTGGCATAGTTTATCTTCATTTTGTTGGAGTCTGGATCTGAGTTTCTGTTCTCTTCATTCCCCTCTGGTTCCTGTACTAATTTTTTGCTGTGGGGAAACTGGTTTCCTTGTTTTTTCTGTCTTCCTGTCATTGTCCTTGGTGTTGTTACTGTCCCTGTACTGTGTGTAATTAAGTATTTTCTAGCTTGTAATAATAACAATGGTAATATTTAGAATGGAAGAGTGAGCTGAGATGGAAAGCAAGAAGTTAAAGAAAAGGGGAAAACAAATATACAGACAAGAGGGAGAAAGCAGAACAAGGTATCAGACAAGAGAGTTTCAAAGGTATAAACAGGGAGTGTTAGTGTACTAATCGACAGTAAGCTGAACAGACAATAGAGAGACAGAGAGAGGATTGAAAATCAAAGATAAAAAAAAATAAGTATATGAAAGTAATATCTATATATAAAAATGAATTAAAATAAAATGGAAAATAGAAAATTAAAAAAAAATAACCAAAAAACTTCCAAGTTTATATGCAATGCAATTTCAGTCTTAATAATTTGGATGTTCGTCTCAATCTCCAGTCCTGGAGTTGGTGCCTCAGATGTTGTTCTGTAGTTGTCTCATCAAAGGGGATGCATAAAGTAGAACAAAACTACACTCACACACACACAGAAGAAAAAAAAAAAAAGCCCCACCAAGTGTCCCCAGTTCAAATGCAATACAGTTTCAGTAAGTTTTTCGGCTTGCAGGTGTAATTCGGTTGTTCTCTCATCAAAGGTAGGGAGAAAAAGAAAAAAAAAGCGTCTGGAGGCAGTTCTGAGAGTGGTATCTGCAACTGTGGCTTGCCTGCCTGCTGCTCTCAGCCTGTAGCTGGCTGCGTTATTTATGCAGATCTCTGGGGTGAGCTAGCACTCACCTGGTCCCACAGGCTTTGTTTGCTCAGAGTTCTCCTGTGCGGCGGCCTCTGCCACAGGCTTTCCCCTTTCCAAGCACTGGGAAAGGTGCCACTGCCCCGCGTTGTCAGGCCTGCGTGTTTATTTACAGTTCACATGGGAAGTGGGTCTTCCCTCCTCTCACAAGCGTCCCCGCTCCTGGTTGCTGGGCGTGCCCCGCTCCCGCCAGAGCCTCTCTGACCCGCCCGGCTTGTTTATTTACAGTCCTGGGAAGGATTCCCTTCCCCCAATCTTCAGCGCTCAGGGCGCCCCACCCTCTTTCCAGCGTGTCTTAACTGTTCTTATTGCTTAGTACTCAGTTTCTCTTTTGTTCCCGGGTGGAGGTCAGTCTGTCCAGGGGGCTATGCTGCTCTGGCCCAGGCTTGTCTGTGGGGCTACCGCGGTACCGCGAAGCTCACCTGGTCCGCATCTTCCCACGCCGTATGGGCGCTGGCCACTGGTGGCCCCGGGGGCCCTCCTCGTTTCTCTGTTTAACGTGAAGTGGAGATTCTCTGCGCCGGCTGGAGATGTGGAGGAGTCAAAGTTATGCCTTTTCTCAGTGATTATGCCTGCAAAGTGTGTCTCCAGCGTCTCTCCAAGATTTCACTATAGGAGGGTCGCTTTCTGCTTCCTACCTCTAGCCGCCATCTTGGAATTTATTATTTATCTTTTTAAATCAAAAGTATTTATGAACTCCCCTTTCTCCCTGTCCCTGCCTTTCATCCCTTTTTAGCACATTCCTAAAGAATCTAAGGCCCTGCTTTCAAGCCTTAGTCCACTCCCTCTTTGGTGACCTTTGGTGAGCATTATCAAATGGCATTCACACCTGATATGCTGAGAAAAGGAGGTGGCCTTATAACCATCTCCCAGAATTTAACAGCTCAGCTCTTGGCCCCTGGAGGTGGCAGACTAGGCTTCCTCTAACTTCCTAGCTTCTAGAGCAGATTCTGGCTTCCCTGTTCAGAAATTCCATCCTGAATATAGCATACCACAGCATCTACATTACTTCCACTTAAGAAAATGTTTTCTGTTCTATTTCTAAAACCTTATTGTTTTCTTTTATTTTAAAATTCATAAACTTCCACCATTATAGTTAACTCTGAATGCCAATTCACAGACTTTTTCTCCCCTGAGAAAAAAATTATGTTTTCTCAAAATTAAAGCCTGCCCTTGGAATGGCACTGGCATCTGACTATTATAACCCTGCCAAAGATGCCAGAGATGATGGTAAAAGGGGCGAGATAGATTGTGCTACAAGAGGGAAGGGGCAGAAAGAAAGGATAGAGCAACTCAGGCAAGGAATGATCAGGGGCATGGTCCACATATATAGATGGTCCTGGGCATAATCCAAACCCCAAGTTGGAGACTTTATTTACCAGTGTGGCCAAAAGAACCCCCACAATGACACCCAGCAACAAGACATCCCTGACTGCTTTTCTTTATTTATTCCAGAACCAAAGGGCTCACAAGAACATGACCAAGGAAGGAAATCAGAGCTATATTAGTAAAATGAACAAAAGGAAGACCAGGACTCATCTCTGGAAACCCAAGAATTCTCTGGAGCCTGAGAACCATTAGGCTTTTCAGAGACCTCCCTTCAAATGAAACTGGATTTTCAGAGAAAAGGCAGATTTATTTGAGGAAGTGGATTTCAGTACCCAAGGAACTCCAATGTTCATCTGGCCAACAATTTCACTTCAGAGTGCAGCTCAGGGTACTGAAAACAAACTACGCTTTCTTGATGCCAGACCTACCCATACACCGAAGGTGGTAGAAGGACAGAAAGGGAAGGATCAGCCCTGGAGCAATCCAGGGGTGGAGTCCAAAGGCTACAACTAATCCTACAATGTGGGGAGGCCTCCTTAAGCACAGACATTTGCTTTTGGGAGAGAAAACAAAGAGGGGCAGAGCCAGAAGGTATCCCCAGCTCTCCTGAGAAACCAAGCTATTCATAACTTCAGCTTTGAAAATGCAGCTATTTTGGGAGGTCTGGTATTTTTGTTTTTGTTTGTTATTCACAGTTTTTCTATATAGCCCTCCCATAGTTCTTTGACTATTTAAATCTAAAGCTCATGTCTGTTTCCCACACATAGCTAAAGTTAGTCTAAAGTGCTGATTTTGTCTCTTCCCATGGCATGTCCATGGGTCTTGTAATAAGTCTGCTTTCTCTCTTCTTTACCAGGTCTTTTTATCTGGCACATAGCTTCAAGTGGCCATACATGGCATGTCGAATCCCAGGAGTTTGGGCCTTGAGTACAAAACTCCAGTTTTGCTCTCAGTCAAGGAGACCAGAACACCCTTCTTTACTAGATATCCTAACTCCAAAGGCCTCCACTTTTCAGCAGCTAAGTGAGCAACAGCCCATAGAATCACTGTGGACCCAGGAAACTGGTGGCAGTGTGGACTCAGAATCACAGATCCAGTTCTACATAGGTGGAAAGTGTGAGCTGCACCATGGTAGGTCAAGTGTGAGTCAGCAGGGAAGCTGGTGAGAGGAGAGAGAGCAGACCTGTGTGAAATGAGACAGGGGGCAGTGCTAGGACAAGGAAATGTGAAGCCAAGGGACACACATCAGTCAGAGCCCTGTGCCTTGTCCATCACTGCAGTCTGCTTGGGTTTACACCTTTGTGCACTCTCAGACAATCAGGGAGACAGGGTGGGAAGCAGCCTGTGGTCAGCAATTTCCCATGCCAAATCCATACCATCCCTCCAGTGAGGAGGGATCCAGCCCCAGATTCTTAGGAGCAGTTTGGGGTTGTGTCCTCTGCTCTTCACATCAGTGGGCCTGCATGTGACAAACACAGATGGAATTTCAGCTCAAAGGAAGCCAGGTCAGGGCTCAGTCTGCAAAAAGCCCTTTCTAGTCAGTTTTTGGGCTTCAGAGAGGAAAACAGCTGTCCCCACTCCAAGCAACAAGACTAAGGAGAAATATCCATGGTCATCCTTTGCAAGGAAGAAATGTTGATCTGTTTGTTTCTTTCTTTCAATTTTGACTGTTTTGTTCACCTCTGTACTTATTTTCTTATGTTTTTCCTCACTATTATTTCCAATACCATTTTCCTATATACTTGTCTTCTATTGCTTTCCTGCTTCTTCTCTCTGTTTTACTTTCCTACCCCATTTATCAATGAATTATTAATAACTTTAGCTTTATTAATTTTGAAACTCCTTCTTTATCCCACAAGTATTAAAATTCCTTCATTTCTCCCCAAAGGCATGTGTTATTGATGTTTCCAACTATTTTTTGTTTTAACTACAGTTAAAAATTTGTTTGTTCTTAAATTGTTTTTGTAACTGATGAATGATTTCTGTCCTCTGAGTAGTAGCAGGGATCATAACCCCAAGATCATAACTTCATCAGAATGCTACTCACTGAGAAGATGCCATAAAATAGAAATAAATAAATAAATAACACTTAAAGAAATATCCATCCCAACAGATGTGCAAATCACAATATAGAAACACAGAAATCATGAAAAAGCAAGGCAATTTAACTCTAAAAAAGCACATAACAACATTTAACCAAGTCCAAAAGATACTGAATGGTTGAAATGCCAAATAATCCAAAAGTTTAGCTTTAAAAATGATCAAGAGATCTTTTCAAAACATTTTTTTAATTTTTATTTGTTTTATTCATTTATTCATATGTGTATACGTTGTTTGGGCCATTTCTCCCCTCTGCCTTCCATCCCCTCCCTTTCCACCCCACCCCCTCGCTTCCAGGCAGAACCTGTTCTGCCCTCTTTCTAATTTTGTTGAAGAGAAGACAGAAGGTATAATAAGAAAGACAAAGCATTTTTGCTAGTTGAGATAAGGATAACTATACAGAGAGATTCCTAGCATTGCTTTCATGCACAAGTGTATTACAACCCAAATTGATTCATCTCTACCAGACCTCTTCACTACTTCCTGGTCATCTTCCCAAATTGACCTCTGTCATTTTAAGGTTACTGTATTAGCTCCTCTGCAGTGGGGACATCAAACGCTTTCAAGTTTTGGGTTTCCTACTTATCTCCAGTCCTCCCATATGTGCTTTCTTCTTAGCATGTGACCCATATCCAATAACATTGCTGCATTTGCCCTGAATCTAAAGTCCGCATATGAGGGAGAACATACGATTTTTGGTGTTCTGAGCCTGGCTGACCTTGCTTAGGATGATGTTCTCCAGTTCCATCCATTTACTTGCGAATGATAACATTTCATTCTTCTTCAGTGCTGAGTAAAACTCCATTGTGTTGTAATATAGTTTGAAGTCGGGTATTGTGATGCCTCCAACATTGCTCTTTTTGTTGAGTATTACCTTAGCTATGCGCAGTCTCTTGTGTTTCCAAATGAACATTAAGATAGATTTTTGAATGTATGTGATGAATGTCATTGGGATTTTGATGGGAATTGCATTAAACATGTAGATTGCTTTTGAAAGTATAACCATTTTTACCATGTTGATTCTACCAATCCATGAGCATGGGAGATCTGTCCACCTTCTGTAGTCTTCCTCGATATCTCCCTTCAGGGGTTTGTAGTTCTCCTTATAGAGGTCATTCACAATTTGTTAAGTTTACTTCTAGGTATTTGATTTTTTTGAGGCTATTGTAAATGGAATTGTTTGTCTATATTCTTTCTCAATTTGTTTGTTGTTGGTGTATAGAAAAGCTAATGATTTTTGTAAGTCGATTTTGTATCCTGCCAACTTGCTGTAGCTGTTTATGGTGTCCAGGAGTTTTTGGGTAGAGTTTTTTGGGTCTCTAAGATATAGGATGATGTTATATGCAAATAGGGATATTTTGACAGTTTCTTTACCTATTTGTATTCCTTTTATTTATTCTTCTTGCCTAATTGCTTTGGCTAGGAATTTCAGGACTATGTTGAATAAGAGTGGGGATAGTGGACAAACTTGTCTCATTCCTGATTTTAGGGGAAATGGTTTCAATTTTTCTCCATTAAGAATGATGTTGGCTATAGGTTTGTTATATATAGGCTTTACAAAGTTAAGGTACTTTCCTTCTATTCATAGTTTCCTTAGAGCTTTTTATCATGAAGTGGTGTTGGATCTTATCTAAGGATTTTTCTGCATCTATTGAGATGATCAAATGTTTTTTGTCTTTGCTTCTATTAATGTGCTATATTACATTTATAGATTTGTATATGTTGAACCACCTCTGCATCCCTGGGATGAAGCTTACATGGTTGTGGTGAATGATCTTTCTGATATGTTGTTGGATTTAGTTTGCCATTATTTTATTGAAGATTTTTGCATCGATGTTCATTAAGGAGATTAGCTTGTAGTTCTCCTTTTTGGAGGTGACTTTGTCTGGTTTTGGGATGAGTGTAATACTAGCTTCATAAAATGAGATAGACAGTATCCTTCCCTTTCTATTTCGTGGAACAATTTAAGGAGAGTTGGTATTAGTTCTTCTTTAAAGGTCTCATAGAATTCAGCAGAGAATCCTTCAGGTCCTGGACTTTTCTTTTTTGGGAGACTGTTTATTGCTGCTTTAATTTCATTTTGTGTTCTTCAGGTGATTGATATCCTCTTGGTTCAATGCTGAATGGTCACAAGTATCTAGAAATGTATCTATTTCTTCAAGATTTTCAAATTTATTAGACTATAGGTTCTCAAAGTAGTCTGGTTATTTCATGGATATCTGTGGTGTTTGTTATTATCTCCCCTTTTGCATTTTGATTTTACTGATTTGGGAGTTTTCTCTCCTCATTTTAGTCAGGTTAATCAGGGGTCTGTTGCTGGGATAGCAGAAGTCCTTAACCTGAAAGGGCTAAGGGCAGGAATGAACAGACAAGACAAGACACATATCAAGAGGGCCAGCAGACTGATGACCAACTGGCAAAATTTAATTTTTCTCAGCCAGCTTTATACAAAAGAGGAATAGACTTAAACATCCAAAACACTCTGACCTAGTTACAACCTTTCTGTGTTTTCCACCCTGCATTCTGACTGCCAGTGTCCTTGACTAAGTATAAACTTCTTTTTAGTCAAAGGAAGCCATTTAGCTTTCCTTCCAACCGTGATAGAGGCATGGTGCACCTGCAGATTCTGGCTTTGTTGGAATGCTGCTAAGACATAGAGACCTTGTCAGACTGTGGCTTTTGGTTCCCAACAGTCTGTCAATCTTGTTTATTTTTCAAAGAACAAGATTTTTGTTTTGTTGATTCTTTGTATTTTTTTTGTTCCAATTTCATCAATTTTGGCCCTTATTTTTATTATTTCTCTCCTGCTTGTTTTGGGATTTGCTTGTTCTTGTTTTTCTAGGAGTTTGAGATGTAGCATTGGGTCATTGATTTGAGATCTTTCTGTTCTTTTCATATATGCACTTATGGCTATAAACTTTCCTCTTAGGGATGCTTTTGCTGACTCCCATAGGTTCTGGTAGGCCGTGTTTTCATTTTCATTAACTTCCAGGAACCTTTTAATTTCCTCTTTTATTTCATCAATGACCCATTGATCATTGGGCAATGTGTTGTTCAGCTTCCAATTGTCTGAATGTTTTTTACTGCTGTTTTTTTTGTTGAGTTCTAGTTTTAATGCATTGTGATCAGATTGAATGCATGGGATTAGTTCTATTTTCTTATATTTTCTGAGGCTTACTGTGTGCCCTAAGATATAATCAATATTGGAGAAGGTTCCCTGGGCTGCTGAGAAGAATGCATATTGTGCAGAAGTCGGATGAAATATCTGTAGACATCAGCTAGGTCCATGTCATCTATGGTGTGATTTAGTTCTAGAATTTCTTTATTGATTTTTTGTTTGAATGACCTATCTCATGGTGATGGGGGGTATTAAAGTCTCCCACTACCAATGTGTTGCAGCCTATATGTGCTTTTAGGTGCTTCAGAGTATGTCTGATGAAATTGGGTGCATTGACGTTGGGTGCATATAGGTTAATAATTGTTATTTCCTTTTGGTGTATTTCCCCTTTTGTTAGTATGGCGTGTCCTTCTTTATCTCATTTGGTCAATATAAGTTTGATGCCTACTTTGTCTGAGATAAATATTGCTACCCCTGCTTGCTTTTGGGGGCCATTGGCTTTGTAAATCTTCTTCTAGCCTTTCACCCTCAGCCAGCGCTTGTTTCTGTTGATGAGATGGGTCTCCTGTAAACAACAGATTGTTGGATCTTTCTTTATAATCCAGTTTGCCAAACAATGACTTTTGATGGGGGAGTTAAGTCCATTAACATCCAATGTTAATATTGATAGGTATGTGGTGATTCTTGTCATTTAGTTGTTTTTGTTGTTTACGGGTTTGACTGTGTACAGATGAATCAATGTTACTCTCTGATTCCTTGCCTTTTCTTCTCCTGTGGTTTGGTACTGCCTGACCTCTCATGGTTTTGTTTTCTTTCATTTTCTGTATGTAGAATTCCTTGCAGGATCTTTTGTAGTGGTAGCTTGGTGGTCATATATTGTTTTAGTTTCTGCTTATCATGGAAGACTTTTATTGCTCCATTTGTTTTTTTTTTAATTGTTTTATTATTCATATGTGCATACAAAGCTTGGGTCATTTTTCCCCCATGCCCCCACCCCTTCCCTTACCACCCACTCCACCTCCTCCTTGTCCACCCCACCCCCTCAATACCCAGCAGAAACTATTTTGCCCTTATCTCTAATTTTGTTGAAGAGAGAATATAAGCAATAATAGGAAGGAACAAGTGTTTTTGCTGGTTGAGATAAGGATAGCTATACAGGGAGTTGACTCACAATAATTTCCTTTGTGTGTGTTTACCTTCTAGGTTAATTATTTTAAACCTAATCTTTTCTGTAGTTCTTGGTCCCTTTTCCTATTGGCCTCAGTTGCTTTTAAGGTACCTGCTTTTAGTTTCCCTGTGTTAAGGGAAACATATGCTAGCTAATTTTTTAGGTGTCTTACCTATCCTCACCCCTCCCTTGTGTGCTCTCACTTTTTTCATGTGCTCAAAGTCCAATCCCTTTGTGTTTGCCCTTGATCTAATGTCCGCACATGAGGGAGAACATACGATTTTTGGTCTTTTGGGCCAGGCTAACCTCACTCAGAATGATGTTCTCCAATTCCATCCATTTACCAGCGAATGATAACATTTCGTTCTTCTTCATGGCTGCATAGAATTCCATTCTGTATAGATACCACATTTTCTTAATCCATTCATCAGTGGTGAGGCATCTTGCTGTTTCCATAACTTGGCTATTGTGAATAGTGCCGCAATAAACATGGGCATGCAGGTGCCTCTGGAGTAACCTGTGTCACAGTCTTTTGGGTATATCCCCAAGAGTGGTATTGCTGGATCAAATGGTAGATCAATGTTTAGCTTTTTAAGTAGCCTCCAAATTTTTTTCCAGAGTGGTTGTACTAGTTTACATTCCTACAAACAGTGTGAGAAGGTTCCTTTTTCCCCATATCCTTGCCAACACCTGTTGTTGGTGGTGTTGCTAATGATGGCTATTCTAACAGGGGTGAGGTGGAATCTTAGTGTGGTTTTAATTTACATTTCCTTTATTGCTAGAGATGGTGAGCATTTTTTCATGTGTTTTTTGGCCATTTGAATTTCTTCTTTTGAGAAAGTTCTGTTTAGTTCACTTACCCATTTCTTTATTGGTTCATTAGTTTTGGGAGAATTTAGTTTTTTAAGTTCCCTGTATATTCTGGTTATCAATCCTTTGTCTGATATTTAGCTGGCAAATATTTTCTCCCACTCTGTGGGTGGTCTCTTCAGTTTAGAGACCATTTCTTTTGATGACCAGAAGCTTTTTAGCTTTATGAGGTCCCATTTATCTATGCTATCTCTTAGTTGCTGTGCTGCTGGGGTTTCTTTGAGAATGTTCTTACCTATACCTACTAACTCCAGAGCACTTCCTACTCTTTCCTGTATCAACTTAGAGTTTGTGGTCTGATATTAAGATCCTTGATCCATTTTGAGTTAATCTTGGTATAGGGTGATATACATGGATCTAGTTTCAGTTTATTGCAGACTGCTAATCAGTTTTCCCAGCAGTTTTTGTTGAAGAGGTTGCTATTTCTCCATCGTATATTTTTAGCTCCTTTGTCAAAGACAAGTTGGTTATAGTTGTGTGGCTTCGTATTTGGGTCCTCTATTCCTCTATTCTGTTCCACTGGTCTTCATGTCTGTTTTTGTGCCAACACCATGCTGTTTTTATTGTTACTGCTTTCTAATATAGTTTGAAGTCAGGTATCATGATACCTCCAGCATTATTCTTTTGACTGAGTATTGCCTTGGCTATTTGTGGCCTCTTGTGTTTCCATATAATTTTCACAGTAGATTTTTCAATCTCTTTAATAAATGTCATTGGAATTTTGATGGAAATTGCATTAATTATGTAGATTACTTTTGGGAGTATAGACATTTTTAGTATGTTGATTCTACCAATCCATGAGCATGGGAGATCTCTCCACTGTCTATAGTCTTCCTCAATCTCTTTCTTCAGAAGTTTGTAGTTTTCCTTTTAGAGGTCATTCACATCTTTTGTTAGGTTTACACTTAGGTATTTGATTTTTTTTGAGGCTATTGTAAATGGAATTGTTTTCATATATCCTTTCTCAGTTTGTTCATTGTTAGTGTATAGAAATGCTAATCATTTTTCTATGTCGATTTTATATCCTGCTACCTTGCTGTAGCTATTGATGATGTCTAGAAGCTTCTGAGTAGGGTTTTTTGGGTCTTTAAGGTATAGAATCATGTCATCTGCAAATAGGGATATTTTGACAGTTTCTTTACCTATTTGTATTCTTTTTATTCCTTCTTCTTGCCTAATTGCTCTGGCTAGGAATTCCAGTACTATGTTGAATAGGAGTGGAGATAGTGGGCATCCTTGCCTGGTTCCTGATTTTAGAGGGAATGGTTTTAATTTTTCTCCGTTAAGTATAATGCTGGCTGTAGGTTTGTCATATATAGCTTTTATAATGTTGAGGAACTTTCCTTCTATTCCTAATTTTCTTAGAGCTTTTATCATGAAATGGTGTTGGATCTTATCAAAGGCTTTTTCTGCATCTATTGAGATGATCAAGTGGTTTTTGTCTTTGCTTCTGTTTTGTGCTTTATTACGTTTATTGATTTTCGTATGTTGAACCACCCCTGCATCCCTGGGATGAAGCCTACTTGGTCATGGTGAATAATCTTTTTGATGTGTTTTTGAATTTGATTTGTCATTTTTTTGTTGAGGATTTTTGCATCAATGTTCATTAAGGAGATTGGCTTATAGTTCTCCTTTTTGGAGGTGTCTTTGCCTGGTTTTGGGATAAGTGTAATACTGGCTTCATAAAATGTGTTTGGCAGTTTTCCTTCCCTTTCTATTTCATGGAACAGTTTAAGGAGGGGTGGCATCAGTTGTTCTTTAACGGTCTGATAGAATTCAGCAGAGAATCCATCAGGTCCTGGACTTTTCTTTTTGGGGAGACTCTTGATTGTTGCTTCAATTTCATTTTGTGTAATAGGTCTATTCAGGTGATTAATTTCCTCTTGGTTCAGTTTTGGATGATCATATGTATCTAGAAATCTGTCCATATCTTTAACATTTTGAAATTTATTGGAATATAGGTTCTTGAAGTAGTCTCTGATGATTTCCTGGACTTCCATGGTGTTTGTTATTATGTCCCCTTTGCATTCCTGATTCTACTAATTTGGGTTTTTTCTCTCCTCATTTCACTCAGGTTTGCCAGGGGTCTATCAATCTTGTTTATTTTTTCAAAGAACCAACTTTTTGTTTTCTTAATACTTTGTACGTTTTTTTTGGTTTCTATTTCATTGATCTCAGCTCTTATTTTTATTATTTATCTCCTTCTATTTGTTTTGGGATTTGCTTGTTCTTGTTTTTCTAGGAGTTTGAGATGTATCATTAAGTCATTGATTTGGGATCTTTCAGTCTTTTTAATATATGCTCTCATGGCTATAAACTTTCCTCTCAGGACTGTCTTAGTTGTGTCCCATAGGTTCCGGTAGGTTGTGTTTTCATTTTCCTTGACTTCCAGGAACTTTTTAATTTCCTCTTTTATTTCATCAATGATCCATTGTTCATTAAGTAATGAGTTATTTAGTTTCCAGCTGTTTGCATGTTTTTTGTCTTTACTTTTGTTGTTGAGTTCTACTTTTACTGCATTGTGATCAGATAGTATGCATGGTATAATTTCTATTTTCTTATATTTGCTGAGGCTTGCTTTGTGCCCTAGGATATGATCTATTTTGGAGAAGGTTCCATGGGCTGCTGAGAAGAATGTATATTGTGTAGAGGTTGGATGAAATGTTCTGTAGACATTAAGTAGGTCCATTTGATCTATTGTATATTTTATATCTTAGATATCTTTATTGATTTTCTGTTTGGATGACCTATCTATTGATGATAATCGGGTGTTAAAGTCTTCTACAACCACTGTGTTGGCGTTAATATATGCTTTTAGGCCCTTCACGGTATGTTTGATGAAATTGGGTGCGTTGACATTCGGTGCATACAGATTGATGATTATTATTTCCTTTTGGTCTATTTCCCCTTTTATTAGTATGGTATGTCCTTTTTTATCTCATTTGATCAATGTAGGTTTTAAGTCTACTTTGTCAGTGGTAAGTATTGCTATTCCTGCCTGTTTTGGGGGGCCATCGGCTTGGTAAATCTTCTTCCAGCCTTTCATCCTAAGCCTATGCTTATTTCTGTCAGTGAGATGGGTCTCCTGTAAGCAACAAATTGTTGGATATTCCTTTTTAATCCATTTTGTCAAGCAGTGCCTTTTGATGGGTGAATTAAGTCTGTTAACTTTAAGTTTTAGTACTGATAGGTATGTAGTGATTCCTGTCTTTTAGTTGTTTTAGTTGTTTGAAGGTTTGATTGTGTGTACCTAAGTTGAGGTTACTCTCTACTTTCTTGCTTTTTCTTTTTCTGTGATTTGGTGCTGCCTGTCTTTTCATGGTTAAGTTGGGTTTCACTTTCTGTGTGCAGAATCCCTTGAAGAATCTTTTGTAATGGTGGTTTTGTTGTCACATATTGTTTTAGTTTCTGCTTATCATGGAAGACTTTTATTGCTCCATGTATTTTGAATGATAGTTTTGCTGGGTAGTGTATCCTGGGGTTGAAGTTATTTTCATTCAGTGCCCAGAAGATCTCACCCCATGCTCTTCTTGCTTTTAATGTTTCTGTTGAGAAGTTTGCTGTGATTTTGATGGGTTTACCTTTGTATGTTACTTGTTTTTTCTCTCTTACAGCCTTCAATATTCTTTTTTCTAGTTTCTGAACTTGTTGTTTAATGATGATATATTGTGGGGTAGTTCTATTTTGATCTGGTCTGTTTGGTGTCCTGGAGGCCTCTTGCATCTGTATGGGAATACCTTTCTCTAGTTTTGGGAAATTTTTTGTTATTATTTTCTTGAATATATTATGCATTCCCTTCGCTTACACCTCTTCTCCTTATTCGATGTCCATGATTCTGTAGTTTGGTCTTTTGATGGATTGATGAGTGCTTGCATTTTCTTTTCACAATTCTTGAGTTGTTTAATTAATAGTTCTTTGGTTTTTCCTTTAATTACCATTTCATCTTCAAGTTCTGAGATTCTGTCTTCTGTTTGTTGTATTCTGCTGGATTGGCCTCCCGTTTTGTTTTGCAATTCTGTTTCATTCTTTTTCCTGAGGTTTTCCATATCCTGTGTGGTTTCCTCTTTAATGTTGTCTATTTTTGTCCTGAGTTCATTTATCTGTTTATTCATCATGTTCTCTGTTTCACTTTGGTGTTTATACAGTGCTTCTATGGTTTCCTTTATTTCTTTAGTTTTTTTAAATTCTCTATTTTTGTTGTCTTGGAATTTCTTGATTGTGTCCTGTATACTTTGGTTGATGATATCCAGTATCATCCCTATAAAATTCTCACTGAGTACCTGTAGTATGTCTTTTTTTAAATTATTCTTGTGGGCTTCATTGGGTCCTTTGGCATAGTGTATCTTCATTTTGTTGGAGTCTGGATCTGAGTATCTGTTTTCTTCATTTCACTCTGTTCCTGTACTAATTTTTTGCTGTGGGGAAACTGTTTTCCCTTTTTTTCTGTTTTCACATCATTGTCCTTGGTGTTGTTACTGTCCCTGTACTGTGTGCAATTAAGTATTTTCTAGCTTGTAATAATAAGAATGGAAGTGTGAGAAGAGGTGGAAAGCAAGAATTTAAAGAAAAGTGATAAACAAACAGACAGGTAGGAAAAAACAAAACAAGAAAGTTTCAAAGGTATAAACAGGGAGCCTTAGTGTACTAATCGACAGTAAGCTGAACAGGCCTTAGAGAGACAGAGAGAGGATTGAAAATAAAAAATAAAAAGAATAACGATAAGAATAAAAATAAAAAATAAGTAAATAAAAGTAACATATATAAAAATAAAATAAAACAAAATGAAAAATAGGAAATAAAAAATAAAAACAATAACAAAAAAAAAACCCTGCAAGTTCAAATGCAATGAAGTTTAAGTCTTAATAATTTTGGTGTCCATCTCAGTCTCCAATCCTGGAGATGGTGCCTCAGTGTTGTTCTGCAGTTGTCTCATCAAAGGGGATGCATAAAGTAGAACAAAACTGCACAAAAAAACCCCCCAAAAGCCCACAAAGTGTCCCAAGTTCAAATGCAATACAGTTTCAGTAAGTTTTTCAGCATGCAGGTGTAGTTTGGTTTTTTCTCATCAAAGGTAGGGAGAGAGAGGGAGAAAAAAAAGGAAGAGTCTGGGGACAGTTTTTTGAATGGTATCTGAGGCTGTGGCTTGCCTGCCCAGTGCTGTCAGCCTGCTGTTGCTGGAGGTGTTATTTATGCAGATCTCAGGGGTGAGCTTAGCACTCACCTGGCCCTGCAGGCTTTGTTTACTCAGAGTTCTTCTGTGCACGAGTCCCTGCTACAAGCTTTCCCCTTTCCAAGCGCACTGGGGGAGGTGACACTGCACCTGCTTTCTCAGGCCTACATGTTTGTTTACAGCTCACATGGGAAGTGGGTCTTCCCTCCTCTCCTGTGGAGTTTTCATCCCTCTGCCACTCTCACAAGCTTTCCCACTCCTGGTTGCTGGGCACGTGCCCCTGCTCCCGCCAGAGCCTCTCCAGTCCACCCAGCTTGTTTATTTACTGTCCTGGGAGGGATTCCCTTCCCCCAATCTTCAGTGCTCAGTTTGCCCCACCCTCTTTCCAGTGTGTCTTTATTGTTCTTATTGCTTATTATTCAGTTTCTCTTTTTTCCCCATGTGGAGGTTGGTCTGTCCAGGAGGCTATGCTGCTCTGGCCCAGGGTTGTCTGTGGGAGTACTGCGGTACCGCTAAGCTCACCTTGTCCGCATCTTCCCAAGCCATCTGTGCGTGGGTGGCTGGCGGCCCGGGGGCCCTCCTGATTTTTCTGTTTAACATGAAGTGGAGATGCTCTGCTCTGGCTGGAGGTGTGGAGGCGTCAAAGTTTTGCCTCTTCTCGGTGGTTTTGCCTGCAAGGTGTGTTTCCAGCGTCTCTCCAAGATTTCACATAGGAGGCACGCTATCTGCTTCCTCCCTTTAGCTGCCATCTTGGAATCTCCCCTCCATTTGTTTTGAATGATAGTTTTGCTGGGTAGAGTATCCTGGGGCTCATTCAGTGCCTGGAATACCTCACTCCATGCCCTTTTGATTTTAAGGTTTCCCTTGAGAAATTTGCTGTGATTTTGATGGGTTTACCTTTGTATGTTATTTTTTTTCTCTCTTATAGCCTTCAATGTTCTTTCTCTATGCTTTGTGCTTGTTCTAATGGTAATATGTCATGGATTAGTTCAATTTTGGTCAAGTTTGTTTTTTGTCCTGGAGGGTTCCTGTACCTGAATGGGCATAGCTTTCTCTAGATTTTGGTAATTTTCTGTTATTATTTTGTTGAATATATTACAAATTCCTTTTGTTTGCACCTCTTCTCCTTCAATGCCCATGATTCTCAGGTTTGGTGTTTCAATGGAGTTGGTGAGTTCTTGCATATTCCTTTCACAGATCTTGAGTTGTTTGACTAATAATTCTTCAGTTTTTCCTTTAATTTCCATTTCATCTTCAAGTTCTGAGGTTCTGTCTTCTGCTTGTTCTGGTCTGCTGGAGTGGTTTTTCCATTTGTTTTGTATTTCTGTTTCATTCTTTTTTCTGAGGTTTTCCATATCATGGGTCACTTCTTCTACCTTAATTCATTTATCTCTTTATTTATAGTGTTCTCTGTTTCACTTTGGTGTTTATTTAGGGCTACTCTGAGTTCACTTATTTGTTTCTGTGTCTTCTCATATTCTTTATATTTGTTGTCTTGGAATTTCTGAGTGCCTCCTGTATGTTTTGGTTGACCATGTCTGGTAACATCTCCGTGAAATTCTCAGTGATTAATGCAGATCCTGCACTTTCAGGGTGTTCATGTGGGCTTCATTGGGTTCCTTAGTATAGTTAAACTTTGTTTTGTTTGAGTCTGGAAATGGGTATCTGTTTTCTTCACTTCCCTCTAAATCCTGTATTAATTTATTTTTTTGGGGGAGAATGGTTTCCATCCCTTTTTCATCTTCCCATCGCTTCACTTGGTGCTGTTTCTGTCCCTGGTCTGTGTGTAATTTAGTAGTAGCTAAGTTACAATAGTAAAATTAACAACAACAACAACAACAAAAAACCCCAAAGTAAACAACAGGGAGAGATGAACAAACAAGCAAGAAACAAAACAAACAAACACACAAATAAACTCCAGGTTTAGGAACAATAGAATTTCAGTATTATTAGTTCTGGTGTTACTCCTTCAGCTTCCAGTCCTGGTGTTGGTATTTAAGCAGAAGCTCTGTCTTAGTCTTGCCAGGTGGTTAGGGAGTCTTGCCAGTTTTTTTTCTGTCTTTCAGTGACAGCTGCTTAGTCAGAGTCTCCTCAGTGAGGTGTGGCTTTTCTTCAAGTTCTGGACATTTGGTCTGTAGCCCACCAGCCATCCTGTTTTGGAGTTGGGTTTCACTGTGTTTGTTTGTTGGGGATTGTTTTTTTGCCTTGCCCCCTTTCTCTGGGTCAAGGTCAGTGATCTGTCAGCTGACTCCATGCTGTTAGTGTGTTATGCTGGTTTGTTGATTGTTTTTTAATTTTGCAGTGTTGTTTGACTTTGGATGTTGCTCACTGGCTCAGGAGTTGAGCTTTGTGAACCACTACCTGCTCTATTTCAGGCAGTGGCTTATCACTTGCCCACTCACTGTCAGCCCTTCTGTCTTCCAGCCATCTGTTTACTGAAAGTTTGTGAGGAGATCAGCTCCTTGCCTCTACCCCCTTCTCCACACCCCACCCCTTCTGCTATGTGTTAGTTTTCAGTTCCTCTTTTATTCAGTTTTTTGTTTTTCTTTTTTTTTTTTAGGGCAGGAGATCAGTCTGCCCAGGGGGCTATGCTGGTTTGTCTCAGGGGTGGCTGGAGGAATACCTTCATGACATTTGCTGCTCATCTGTTGGTCTGCTGAATGTCTCCCAAGCAGGTTTGGAACTGGCTTCTGACAGCACGGGAGCCCTCTTGTTTTCTCAGTGTCACATGGTGTGGAGAAGCTTTGTATGGGCTTCTTTTTGGTGCTTTATTTCTGCCAAGTATGGCTCCAGCATCTCAGCAAGATTTTTGATTTATGGAGATCATGTTGTCGGCTTCTGCACCCTAGTTGCCATCTTGGATCCTTCTCCAAGAGATCTTGAAGAGGATTGAAACAAACAGATGAATGAAGTAAGGGGGTCAGTCTAAGTCCTGGAAGAGAAGTCAGCAATGATGATAAATTCTATAAGGAAACTGAGACTCTGAAAATATACAAACAAGCAAACAAAACACTTCTCTCCAGGACTATATCACTGCTGATTTCTGTCAACTTTTAAGGAAGTACTTATGCAAATTCCTCTCAAGTTATTTAAAAAATTGAAATGGAGGAACATTTCCAAATAAATTATTTGAGGCCATTATTATCCTGTTGTCAAAATCAGACAAGGACACAAGAACAACAAAAATAAGATAACTATAGTCCAATATCCTTGATAAACAATGATGTAAAAATTCTTAACAAATTCTAGAAAATTAAATCAAAGGACTCATCACAAAGGTCACTCACCATGATCACCTTGGATTTATCCCAGGGTGAAAAGATGGTTCAACATATGCAAATCAGTAAATGTAATATAACAACAGAATGAAGACTATTTTTCACATGATCCACTCAATGGATGCAAGAGAAGCATTTGGTAAATTTTACAATCCCTTCATTGTAAAGCTCTGGAAAAGAAATTAGGTAAGAAGCACAATACATCAAGGCAATAAAGACTCTATCTAAAAACCCCACAGCTTGTATCACTACAAATGAGGAAAACATGAAAGCATTTCCTCTATGATCTGGAACAATAAAGGAGTATTCACTTTCACGACTCTTATTTCATATAGTACTGAAAGTTTTAGCCAAAGCAATTAGGCAATAGAAAGTATTAAAATGCATAGAAATAGGTAAGGAGGAAGTTAAATTTTCCTTGCTCACAAATGACATAACACTAATATGCAAAACACTAAAGACTCCACGCAACACCTATTATAACTCACCAATGAATTCAGTAAGGTTTCAGGATACAAAATCAACATACAAAACAAGTAGCATTTTTTATAGACCAATAATGAGTTGTTGCAAAAGAAGTCATGCAAGCAATTTGATTCACAAAAGCTACACAAAATATCTAGCAATAAATTTATCCAAGAAATTCACGAATCTCTACAATGAAAATGACAAAATACTGATGAAGGACATTAAAGAAGATACCAAAACAAATGGAAAGAACTCTGATGCTCATAAATTGGAAAAATTAATATTGTGAAAGTATCCATACTACTTAAAGCAATTTACAGATTCAATGTAATCTCCATGCAAATACCATGATATTCTTCACAGAGATAGAGAACATAATCCTAAAATTGATGTAGAAGTACAAAAGACCCTGAATACCAAAGCAAACATGAAGAAAATTAATGAAACTAGTGGCATCACACTTACTGATTTCAAGACATACATCAGAGCCATTATAAAAAAATCCACAGTGCTGGCATGAAAACAGACACACAACCCAATGGAACAGAACAGAGAATAAGAAATAAACACACATTAACAGCCAACTGAGTTTCAACAAAGGCACACATTGGAGAAAAGACAGCCTCTTCAATAAACAATGCTTGGAAAACTAGGTATGGATGTGCCAAAAATTGAAATATGACTCCTGTTTCTCACCATGTTCACAAATCAACTCAAAATAGATCAAAAAGCTAACTGCACAACCTGATATTATGAAACTACTGGAAAACATAGGAGAAATTTCAAGGTACCTATTTGTGCACTGAAATTTTGGATATGACCCCAAAAGTGCAAGACACAAAAGTAAAATAGAGAAAAAATGGATTATATCAAAGTAGAAAGCTTTTAATATCAAAGGAGACCACCAAGAGGAAACAGTCTACAGAATGAGAGAAAATATTTTCCAATTTAACAAAGGGTTTCTATCTATAATACAGAAAGAACTCACAAACCTTAATATTAAAAAAAGCAAGTCATCTGATTTAAAAATGGGCAAATGATCTGAAAACACATTCCTTTTAGAGAATTACAAATGACAACTGAATAGATGAACAGTGTCAGTATCATTAGATATCAGGAAAATGCAAATACAACTACAGTAAGATAACATTTCCTACCAGTCATAATGCCTGATAGCCTGATACCATAAACACAAAAATAACAATTGCTTGCAGTGACATGAACTAACAGGTGTTCTCACACACTGTTGATAGGAATGTAAATTGCTAGTAAAGCCAACGTAGAAAAGTATTGGTGTGGCATGGTGCTTCACCTATGGAGGACAGGAGGATTGTAATTCAATGGCAGCCCTGGAAAAATCTTTAGCAAATTCCTCTCTCAATTAATAAGCCAGGGAAAAAGGAGTCCTCAAACACTGCTAGTGTGAATGTAAGATAGTACAACCACTTTGGAAAGCAATATGGAGGCTTCTTAAAAAACTAACCATAGATCTGCCATAAGATTCAGCAGTACCACTCCTAGGGATATACCTGAAGGAATGTGAGTCAGGCTACAAAAAAGGGACCTGAACACCTTTGTTTACTGCAGCATTATTCACAACAGCTATGTTATGGAAACAGCCAAGATGCTCCACTACTGACAAATGGATGAAGATAATATGGTATTTATACATAATGGAATTTTACTCAGCCACAAAAGGAGAATGAAGTTTTGTCATTCACAGGTAAATGGATGGAACTGGAGAACATAATCTCAAGTGAAGATAGTTGGTAAAAGAAGGAAACTAAGAATTTGAATATGGGTGATATACTCTTGATACAAGAATGAATATAGAAATCTTCAACTGACTGGGAACACCACAGGACAGGGACTAGGGGAGATGAGCCAATTATGGCTGTAATATATATGCCTGGAAACAACACAAGAAAACTCCCTGTGTATCTATCTTTATCTCACACTAGCAAAAACATCATGTTTTTTTTTTATTTTTTTCTTCTACAAAATCAGAGAACAGGAGGGCAGAACAGGTTTTGTGTGGGAGTGGCACTGTTGGGAGGGGAATGGGAGGAGAAAGTGGGCAGGAGGATGAATACAGTGCAAATAATGTGTACACATGTATGTAAATGCAAAAATGATGCCTGTTGAAACTGTTCCAGGAATCGGAGAGGGGCGATGGAGAGTGGTGGAGGAGGTGAAATTAAATATGATATATTTGATACATTGTTAAAACCCTTATAAATGTAAATGCCACAATGAACCCCCACTCAGCACAACAATAAATGGAAAAAAAAATCCCAAATATGCTCAAATCTCCCTGGCAAAACTACTGAATCATAATTGCTAGCCATGTTAAAGCTTAGCCTTATAGACTTAAAGCATGTGGAAACAGTGGTCATCTCCTATTCCTGTCTATTCTATTAGTAGGGTCCTTATGAAAATAAAATGAGTGCCAAAGAATTACAATGCTTTGTATAGCATGTTTCAGGTTCTCCACATACCTCACCTGATAGGCATCTTAAGGCTTTAAAGGAATATCCTTTATAGCCTTAGTAAGACTCTAAAGAGTGGTAAGACTGCTCCCATATATTTATTTGTTGGAAGGGAATCTGCCAGCCTTTCAAAGCCAAGTGAGCTCAGAGAAGGCAAAGGTTCAGCAGTACATCTAGGCTGTGGTATCTGGGGCTTTGCCAATGGGACTGTGTGACAGGGCAGACATTATAGCACTGAAGAATTCTGTGGCAACAAAAACTGGAAAATGAATTAAATTCTTCTGAATAGGAGAGACATTGTTCATACCCCATAGGTTAAAAAGCAAGACAAATCTGTTAGCAGAAGATTGTGACATAACATTCACAAAGATAAACACTGGAATATTGATGAGGCTTGATGGAAACTGAACATCTGAACATGGAGCATTAAGTGACCATATAGCAAAAACTGAGCACTGTAAATTGAGTTATTTTTGATCCATCAACATCCCAAATTAAGACAAAGCATATACTTGAGATTCAGCATGAGGAGGTTCAGAGGGTATAATTAAGTTGCTAAAGCTGGAGGGATATATCCTTGAACTGTTCAACACTGAGCAATATGCCTATTCATTAAATCATACTCATGACCACCTGAGGGTTTTCTTAGGGCCAGCTGATGAGAACAAGGAAATTCATAGGTGGATTTCCTCAGCATGTTGTCCAGTGAAAAAGAGATGAATGCAGTGAACATCAAAATCGGGTTTCTCTGAAAGAGGGCAGATGAGAAAGTTTTGTAATGGGTAGAGATTGGATCAGCATACCTGGCTGTTGATACTATGCAAAGGAAAGACATAACTCAAGAAAAGACACATAAGCTTTTATTTAGTGGGGTATGATTAGGTTTTTAGTCTGTGGCCTGAAATAAAGAATAACTAAAAGATTGGAATCTGAGATAGTGACATGCAAAATGGTGTACAGGGAGAAGCAAGGGTGTGATGATCCCTGGATTGTGTGTCACTGCTCAAACAGCAACATCTACAGTGGGAGACCTGCAAAGGGAAAGAGAAGATAGAAAGAAGGGGATGTCATAAAGTCTCTTGTAATTAGTCTGTCAACCTTGACACAATGGGTGGAAGAACAGAGCAACAATGAAGGCAGGAATCAGAGTAAGTGATAGCAAAATATGGTGTACTCATGAAGACTGGTCCAGCTTTCTGCTGTGATGAATGTCCATCATGTCATCAACACAGTTCCATCAACACTGACTCCAATGTACATTTGTCCTTTTCATAGACAAACTACTAACATTTTGACAAATTGAATACATTGAAATTGTCCCTTGCTGTAGTGTGCAAAAATTAAGCTTGTTTATTTATTATCAGTGTATGTCCCAAATGTGGGTTTTCTTTTCTTATTCTTAGGACATCATTTACAGAAACTATTTGAGGACATACAAAAGACATCAACCAAACACCAGGAGGTGAGGAAAGAAGTTGCATTCTTGGATGAGGTAATTGACTTCAATGACCAGTTGTTATAGGACTGGGATTACAGAGGGCAGGGGACCTCCAGATGGCCTATTGCATATCTTTTAGTACTATTCTGCTTATGATTTTGAGTAGCCAGCAAGAATCACTGTGAATAGGGCTGAGGAATGGGGCCATTAACTTTTCACTTGGAGTTTTTTCCACAACAGATAGAGTCTTACCAATATGACTCTAATGTTCTTTTTAACTTGTATAAATTTTAGACAGGTTGCCCTTCCTTTGCCTAGAGTATTTACTTTAGAAAAGTTGAACTTGTAAATTCTTTTTCTGCATGTCTCTAAGAACAAATTTCCAAGTCTCTTGTCAGATTTACATCACAGACAGGACTTTTTTAATGACCTGGGAGGCATGCCTTTAATACGTGAACAGTTTGCTAAATAGAGACTCTGAATCTCTTGGTCTCTGTGGGTAGGTAGGAGCATAATTTTAATAAAGTACAGTTAAAAAACACAGATTGCCCAGTCCCATCAAAGAATCTTCCCTCCAATATGTTCTGTTACTTTTCATTCTTTTCACTCCAGCTTTCAAAATTTAAGAAGATAGGGTAGAGAAGTTCAAGTAATCTATGGTTCGATGTGGAGACTACCATAAATAATATGCTGTATTCTTGAAAATTGCTGAGTGGATGCAAAATGTTCTCACCACAAAAAATGATAAGTATGTGAAGTTAAACAAAAGCTCATTGGCTAAATTTAGTCATTCAATCATGTATATGTACTTTGAAACAATGTGCTATGCATGGTAAATGATAAATTTTATCATTTACAGATAAATTTTATCTGTTCACTAAAAATTTTTAAAACCTCCTGTCTTTCTTTTCAGTGAATTGAATTGAATCTCTTCCCCTACTGTAATGGTGTTGGGCTTATTGCATGGTGTTGACCTTATTGCAATGGTCTTGACCCTACTGCAATGACCTTGACCCAATTGAAATGGCCTTGACCCTACTGTAATGGTTTTAACTTCACTGCAGTGGTTTTGACCCTACTGTAATGGCCTAGACCCTACTACAATGATTTTGAGTTATATCTTCCTTGCAATTGTTAAAAAGTTCTTGGCATGATTTTTCTTCAACAAGACCTGGAGCAACACATGAAACACTGGATAAAGTTAACACTTATCAGCAAGTGGATTTGAGGGGAACAAGTGCTGAACAGTAATGGATAGTTCAGAGCACTGTGTAGATGCCCTTGTGATGAACTCTCATCCCAAGAGTTTGTAGTGCTTAGTGTTCACAAAAATATCTGTCTTTGGAGCACTTTCAAGTGAATGTTAGCTGCCTCCTTCTAATGGCTGAGTGATGGTCACTAATACCTATTCAGCCCCTTAATGAAATTTGGGTCAGCTCTGAAGTTCCAGTCTAGCTCCTGAGGTCCCTGTGTGATCAAGTGAGGCGTCTGCTGCAACTGCACCAGTCCCCTTGCTCTGAGTGCTTAACTCTATTCCTTCATTCTGATCAGTATTGCTCAAAAGAGTACTTCTCAGCCAAACTCCAGCTTGCCATTTTTTGCTCAGAGTCCAGGGATCACAAAGTAATTCTGCATATATAATCATTTTTTAAATCACAGGCATTACTACTATAGTAATGATTTTGAGCTTTACAGCAATCCTGTGATCTTGGATTACAGAACTAGTAACTCGTTTTCTTTCTCTCTCTCTCTCTCTCTCTCTCTTTCTTGGTACTGGGGTTTGAATTCAGGGCCTCACTTACTAGGCAGGAGCTTTACCACTTGAACCACATCCATCCCACAGTTTGTTTTCTTAATGGGAAAATACTTCCAATTTGAGAATATCAAGATAGCTGTTGAATTAAAATTCTTCTACTGGATTACATTTCTTAGGTTTACATTGTCAGTGCCAGCCTTTTGTATATGATGGGAAATTTTTGGAGCATTTTCATATTAATATTTATATATGCACATCCCAGTTTTGTTTATTTGCTGTGTACATGGTTTAACATTTTAAAAACTGTAAACTGTGAGAATGAGTTATATTATCTTCCTTCTATTAATAGACTAGGAATTTCATTTCTCATTTCATGTCTTATAATTACTGATTTTACTGATTCCATCACTTTGTGCATTTTTACCAAGTTGTTGGAATGTTTTTTTGTATGCTCAGACACATCTTAACTGTTTATCAGATAATTATTGGAAGGTTTTTATTTTGCTGTGCTTATTTCCTTATTCCTACAAAGTCACAAGGAAAATATGGGCAAATCTATTAATTTTTGGAGTATTTTTATCATTGAACCAATTCTGTTACCATGGAATGGTATTTGATTTTTTTCCCATGGGTGTTTTCTTTTTTGTAGTCTAGGCAGCAAAGTCTCCAGGAACCCTGACTTTTCCTGGTGCTCTTTCTTTTCTTCCCTTCATCAGAGTATGCATGAAAATTATCAGTTCTTTGTCTATTTATTGTTGTTGCCATCATGTTTGCTTTTCCCAGTACAGGATATTTGGTTCAATTCTTTTGTGTTTGGAAGTTTCTGATCTGATTAATACTGTGTTTATGCACCTTCTTGTTTTAATGTGTCTATGTGATAAGAAGGACATTGTCTTAAAAATTCCCCCAAATCTATCAATGTAGAGGATGCTTAACAGGTACCCCAGTTCTTTAATAACCACTTTCATGGACAAGCACATCTCCACAATGATTATGAGTACAGTTGTAGTTAGACCTGGGCTTTTGATTTGATAAGAATCTATTTGTTGATTCTGGTGCTGCCTAAACTTACCAAGGCTTCAAAATGAAGACTGGCTATTACATGAAAAGAATTTCTCCAACAGAAATGTTTACCAAACAGCTGTGCCAAAATAATCTAATTCCAAATCTATTTTATAATAAAGCCCATTTTTCAATAAGCCCTCCTGCATTGTTGGAATATGTTTTTTGGCTTACACAAAACAACCAAAGAGGGCAAGATAGTGCATACCTTTTAGCCTTTAATTTTCCAGAGTCTCACCTGAAGCTCAAAGACATTTTCAGAAAGATTTGGCATTCTTACTACTCTTGTGACTAATGACAAACTCCCTTAATGTCAAAAGCCATTCCATTTTTCTATTTAGAAGAATAAGGCCATACTTAAACATATTAAAATATTATTTAATTTGACAATAGAGCTGGTTCCAAAACATGAGCTATTGCTGTATTAGAAAGGAGAAGCAATCAGCATTTTCATTTCCTAAGAATCTCCAAACTACAGAAAATTCTATCACTTCTAATGAAATTTGTAGTATCTCAGAAACAAATGTCTCATTTAAAAAATGTCTAGCATGGAATCTGGTTTGAAATGAACATTTATAGTTAACTTATATTCTCATTAACCAGAAACATTTAGTCACAAGTGAGCATATTTATCAAAACTTTAATATGACAAAGAATTCTCATTAAGATTGTGAGAGGTATTATTGTTCTAGTTTAAATAAATGTTTAGATTCTACTTATTAGTAAAAACCAGGAATGGTAGTAAATTTCTTGTTATTTAAATCATATGGATAATTCAACAAAACATTACTTAGACCATTTATCTAAGAGGTAGTAATATTTTTGAGTTTATAGGTGTTGCTAAAAATAAATATCACTTCAATTCCTACTGATACAATGAATACATTTTATGCTTCTTTCCGTGTGTAATCAAGTATCAACAACTGAGGTGTCAACATCAGATTATATGTTCTAGTGCACTTATGTATTATTTTCTTGACCAAGGGAAAAAATGGACCCACATGAAAATCTGTAACACATTATTAGGGAATAAATAAAAACCTCAGTAGAGTTTTAAGATGTTGCTATAATAAACTAATGTTGAATATATTCTGTGGCTTCATATGTAGTTTATAACTAATTTTAATTTAAAATATTCATTATAAGTTATCTATAATTAATAGTCCGTGGTGACCTAGGTACAGTTGGTAATTACATTGACACTTTCAGGCTGATAATAGGAGTAATTTGCTAAAAAAGATAAAGTTCTCAATTATTCTTCTAAAATGTAAAATTGGTATAGAGTAAAGCTGCATATCATTGAGACAAATTGTACTTAAACATAAAATTTCCTAGAAAGATAAATCAGTTATATATTTCATTTTGCAAAGCTAACTTACAGTAGATATAGTTTTCCTTCACACATATTTCAATTTCATAACAAATGTTTACCTCTGTGATTTCTGTAATGTCATGTCTCATGAGGGACAGAACATCACAAGAAATTACAGTATGGTGACTTTGGCCTCATTTCTACCCCCAATTACACTCTGCTTGCCACATGGAATTAGTCTGGTGTAATTGCTAAAGAAAGTAGAAACAAATGAATAATATAATCTGAAAAATTACTTACCTCTCATGAAATAGTTTGTCTATGGGTAGGAACTGAAACAATGGACACAAACATAAAACACCACACGTGACTATAGAAGTTTAATGGCAATACAATGCCATTCAGTTTTAGACTGAATATTATTTTCAAGGTATTGATGAAATAATATTTTGAAGACAATAGATACATAGATGATTCATAGATATTGCTGCCTTGACAATTCAAGCATAACATTTTCTACTTCCAGAGATGCATTTGAAGACAGAATTATCTGTCTTTATTATTCTTTTGTAATCTTAACTACTAACAATGATAATGGATATTTTTATTGTCTCAATGAGATGTGATTAATAAACATTATTGTTCCTAATAAAAATTCAAAACATATTTCATAATAATGAACTAGAAAAAAAGTTGTACAAGAAAAATTTAGTTACCCACATTTTTTTTATTGTTTTATTATTCATATGTGCATACAAGGCTTGGGTCATTTCTCCACCCTGCCCCCACCACCTCCCTTACCACCAACTCCACCCCCTTTCTATCCCCCCCACCCCCTCAATACCCAGCAGAAACTATTTTGCCCTTATCTCTAATTTTGTTGAAGAGAGAGTATAAGCAATAATAGGAAGGAACAAGGGTTTTTTCTGGTTGAGATAAGGATAGCCAAACAGGGATTTGACTCACATTAATTTCCTGTGCGTGTGTGTTACCTTCTAGGTTAATTCTTTTTGAACTAAACTTTTCTCTAGTTCCTGGTCCTCTTTTCCTATTGGCCTCAGTTGCTTTTAAGATATCTGCTTTAGTTTCTCTGTGTTAAGGGAAACAAATGCTAGGTAATTTTTTAGGTGTCTTACCTATCCTCACCCATCCCTTGTGTGCTCTCGCTTTTATCATGTGCTCAAAGTCCATTCCCCTTGTTGTGTTTGCCCTTGATCTAATGTCCATATACGAGGGAGAACAAATGAATTTTGGTCTTTTGGGCCAGGCTAACCTCACTCAGAATGATGTTCTCCAATTCCATCCATTTACCAGCGAATGATAACATTTTGTTCTTCTTCATGGCTGCATAAAATTCCATTCTGTATAGATAACACATTTTCTTTATCCATTCATCAGTAGTGGGGCATCTTGGCTGTTTCTATAACTTGGCTATTGTGAATAGTGCCGCAATAAACATGGGTGTGCAGGTGCCTCTGGAGTAACCTGTGTCACAGTCTTTTGGGTATATCTCCAAGAGTGGTATTGCTGGATCAAATGGTAGATCAATGTTTAGCTTTTTAAGTAGCCTCCAAATTTTTTTCCAGAGTGGTTGTACTAGTTTACATTCCCACCAACAGTGTAAGAAGGTTCCTTTTTCCCCGCATCCTTGCCAACACCTGTTGTTGGTGGTGTTGCTAAAAATGGCTCTTCTAACAGGGGTGAGGTGGAATCTTAGTGTGGTTTTAATTTGCATTTCCTTTATTGCTAGAGATGGTGAGCATTTTTTCATGTGTTTTTTGGCCATTTGAATTTCTTCTTTTGAGAAAGTTCTGTTTAGTTCACTTACCCATTTCTTTATTGGTTCATTAGTTTTGGGAGAATTTAGTTTTTTAAGTTCCCTATGTATTCTGGTTATCAATCCTTTGTCTGATATTTAGCTGGCAAATATTTTCTCCCACTCTGTGGGTGGTCTCTTCAGTTTAGAGACCATTTCTTTTGATGAACAGAAGCTTTTTAGTTTTATGAGGTCCCATTTATCTATGCTATCTCTTAGTTGCTGTGCTGCTTGGGTTTTGTTGAGAAAGTTCTTACCTATACCTACTAACTCCAGAGTATTTCCTACTCTTTCCTGTATCAACTTTAGAGTTTGTGGTCTGATATTAAGATCCTTGATCCATTTTGAGTTAATATTGGTATAGAGTGATATACATGGATCTAGTTTCAGTTTTTTGCAGACTGCTAACCAGTTTTCCCAGCAGTTTTTTTTTGAAGAGGCTGCTATTTCTCCATCGTATATTTTTAGCTCCTTTGTCAAAGACAAGTTGGTTATAGTTGTGTGTCTTCATATTTGGGTCCTCTATTCTGTTCCACTGGTCTTCATGTCTGATTTTGTGCCAGTACCATGCTGTTTTTATCATTATTGCTTTGTAATATAGTTTGAAGTCAGGTATTGTGATACCTCCAGCACTGTTCTTTTGACTGAGTATTGCCTTGGCTATTCTTGGCCTTTTGTGTTTTCATATAAATTTAACAGTAGATTTTTCAATCTCTTTAATGAATGTCATTGGAATTTAGATGGGAATTGCATTAAACATGTAGATTACTTTTGGAAGTATAGACATTTTTACTGTGTTGATTCTACCAATCCATAAGCATGGGTGATTGCTCCACTTTCTATAGTCTTCCTCAATCTCTTTCTTCAGAACTTTATAGTTTTCCTTGTAGAGGTCATTCACATCTTTTGTTAGGTTTACACTTAAGTGTTTGATTTTTTTGAGGCTATTGTAAGGGGAATTATTTTCATACATTCTTTTTCAGTTTGCTCATTGTTAGTGTATAGAAATGCTAATGATTTTTCTATGTTGATTTTATATCCTGCTACCTTGCTGTAGCTATTGATGATGTCTAGAAGCTTCTGAGTAGAGTTTTTTGGGTCTTTAAGGTATAGGATCATGTTGTCTGCAAATAGGGATATTTTGACAGTTTCTTTACCTATTTGTTTTCCTTTTATTCCTTCTTCTTGCCTAATTGCTCTGACTAGGAATTCCAGTACTGTGTTGAAAAGGAGTGGAGATAGTGGGCATCCTTGTCTGGTTCCTGATTTTAGAGGGATTGGTTTCAGTTTTTCTCCATTAAGTATAATGCTGGCTGTAGGTTTGTCATATATAGCTTTTATAATGTTGAGGTACTTTCCTTCTATTCCTAGTTTTCTTATACCTTTTATCATGAAATGGTGTTGGATCTTATCAAAGGCTTTTTCTGCATCTATTGAGATGATCAAGTGGTTGTTGTCTTTGCTTCTGTTAATGTGCTTTATTATGTTTATTGATTTTCGTATGTTGAACCTGACCTGCATTCCTGGGATGAAGCCTACTTGGTAGTGGTGAATAATTTTTTTGATGTGTTGTTGAATTCGGTTTGCCATTATTTTGTTGAGGATTTTTGCATCAATGTTCATTAAGGAGATTGGCCTACAGTTCTCCTTTTTGGAGGTGTCTTTGCCTGGTTTTGGGATAAGTGTAATACTAGCTTCATAAAAGGTGTTTGGCAGTTTTCCTTCCCTTTCTATTTTGTGGAACAGTTTAAGGAGGGTTGGTATCAGTTCTTCTTTAAAGGTGTGATAGTATTCAGCAGAGAATCCATCAGTTCCTGGACTTTTCTTTTTGGGGAGATTCTTGATTGCTGCTTCAATTTCATTTTGTGTTATAGATATATTCAGGTGCTTAATTTCCTCTTGGTTCAGTTTTGGATGATCATATGTATGTAGATATCTGTCCATTTCATTAAGATTTTGAAATTTATTTGAATATAGGTTCTCAAAGTAGTCTCTGATAATTTCCTGGACTTCCATGGTGCTTGTTGTTATCTCCCCTTTTGCATTCCTGATTCTACTAATTTGGGTTTTTTCTCTCCTCATTTCATTCAGGTTTGCCAGGGGTCTGTTGATCTTATTTATTTTTTCAAAGAACCAACTTTTTGTTTCCTTAATTCTTTGTATGGTTTTCTTGGTTTTTATTTCATTGATTTCAGATCTGATTTTTATTATTTATCTCCTTCTATTTGTTTTGGAATTTGCTTGTTCTTGTTTCTCTAGGAGTTTGAGATGTATCATTAAGTCATTGATTTGGGATCTTTCAGTCTTTTTAATATATGCACTCATGGCTATAAACTTTCCTCTCAGGGCTGCCTTTGCTGTGTCCCATAGGTTCTGGTAGGTTGTGTTTTCATTTTCCTTGACTTCCAGGAACTTTTTAATTTCCTCTTTTATTTCATTGATGACCCATTGTTCGTTAAGTAATGAGTTATTTAGTTTCCAGCTGTTTGCATGTTTTTTGTCTTTACTTTTGTTGTTGAGTTCTACTTTTACTGCATTGTGATCAGATAGTATGCATGGTATAATTTCTATTTTCTTGGATTTGATCTAGTTTGAAGAAGGTTCCATGGGCTGCTGAGAAGAATGTATATTGTGTAGAAGTTGGATGAAATGTTCTGTAGACATCAAGTAGGTCCATTTGATCTATTGTATATTTTAGATCTTAGATATCTTTATTGGTTTTCTGTTTTGATGACCTATCTATTGATGATAATAGGGTGTTAAAGTCTTCTACAACCACTGTGTTGGCATTAATATATGCTTTTAGGCCCTTCACGGTATGTTTGATGAAATTGGGTGCGTTGACATTGGGTGCGTACAGATTGATGATTATTTGGTCTATTTCCCCTTTTATTAGTATGGTATGTCCTTCTTTATCTCATTTGATCAATGTAGGTTTGAAGTCTACTTTGTCAGTGGTAAGTATTGCTATTCCTGCCTGTTTTTGGGGGCCATCGGCTTGGTAAATCTTCTTCCAGCCTTTCATCCTAAGCCTATGCTTATTTCTGTCGGTGAGGTGGGTCTCCTGTAAGCAACAAATTGTTGGATCTTCCTTTTTAATCCATTTCGTCAAGTAGTGCCTTTTGATGGGTGAATTAAATCTGTTAACATTAAGTGTTAGTACTGATAGGTATGTAGTGATTCCTGTCAATTAGTTGTCTCAGTTGTTTGAAGGTTTGATTGTGTGTACCTAAGTTGAGGGTACTCTCTACTTTCTTGCTTTTTCTTTTCCTGTGGTTTGGTGCTGCCTGTCTTTTCATGGTTAAGTTGGGTTTCACTTTCTGTGTGCAGAATCCCTTGAAGAATCTTTTGTAGTGGTGGCTTTGTTGTCACATATTGTTTTAGTTTCTTGTTTATCATGGAAGACTTTTATTGCTCCATCTATTTTGAATGATTGTTTTGCTGGGTAGAGTATCCTGGGGTTGAAGTTATTTTCATTCAGTGCCCAGAAGATCTCACCCCATGGTCTTCTTGCTTTTAATGTTTCTGTTGAGAAGTCTGCTGTGATTTTGATGGGTTTACCTTTGTATGTTACTTGTTTTTTTTCTCTTACAGCCTTCAATATTTTCCCTAAGTTTCTGAACTTGTTTTTTTAATGATGATATGTCATGGGGTAGTTCTATTTTGATCTGGTCTGTTTGTTGTCCTGGAGGCCTCTTGCATCTGTATGGGAATATCTTTCTCTAGATTTGGGAAAATTTCTGTTATTATTTTGTTGAATATATTATGCATTCCCTTCACTTGCACTTTTTCTCCTTCTTTGATGTCGATGATTCTCATTTTTGGTCTTTTGATGGAGTCGATGAGTTCTAGCATTTTCTTTTCACGTGTCTTGAGTTGTTTAATTAATAGTTCTTTGGTTTTTCCTTTAATTACCATTTCGTCTTCAAGTTCTGAGATTCTGTCTTCTGTTTGTTCTATTCTGCTGTATTGGCCTCCCATTTTGTTTTGCAGTTCTGTTTCGCTCTTTTTCTGAGGTTTTCCATATCCTGGGTGGTTTCCTCTTTAATGTTGTCTATTTTTGTCCTGAGTTCATTTATCTGTTTATTAATCATGTTCTCTTTTTCACTTTGGTGTTTATACAGTGCTTCTATGGTTTCCTTTATTTTTTCTTTTGCTATTTTTGTTGTCTTGGAATTTCTTGAGTTTCTCCTGTACATTTTGGTTGCTGATATCCAGTATCATTTCTATAAAATTCTCACTGAGTACCTGTAGTATGTCTTTTTTTAAATTATTCATGTGGGCTTCATTGGGTTCTTTAGAATAGTTTATCTTCATTTTGTTGGAGTCTGGATCTGAGTATCTGTTTTCTTCATTCCCCTCTGTTTCCTGTAGTAATTTTTTGCTGTGGGGAAACTGGTTTCCCTGTTTTTTCTGTTTTCCCGTCATTGTCCTTGGTGGTGTTACTGTCCCTGTTTGTGTGCAATTAAGTATTTTCTAGCTTGTAATAATAACGATGGTAATATTTAGAATGGAAGGGTGAGAGGAGATGGAAAGCAAGAAGGTAAAGAAAAGGGAAAAACAAACAGAGTAGTAGGAAAAAACAACACAAGAAATCAAACAAGATAGTTTAAAAGGTATAAACAGGGAGCATTAGTGTACTAATCGACAGTAAGCTGAACAGGCCTTAGAGAGACAGGGAGAGGAGTGAAAACAAAAAATAAAAAGAGTAAAGATAAGAATAAAAATAAAAATGAATAAATGGAAGTAATATATATATAAATAAAATAAAACAAAATGAAAAATAGAAAATAAGAAATAAAAAAAAGTAAAAAAAACCCTCCAAGGTCAAATGCAATGAAGTTCAAGTCTTAATAATTTTGGTGTCTGTCTCAGTCTCCAATCCTGGAGATGGTGCCACAGATGTTGTTCTGTAGTTGTCTCATCAAAGGGGATGCATAAAGTAGAACAAAACTACACAAAAAACCCCAAAATACAAAAAACAAAAAAAACCCACAAAATGTCCCAAGTTCAAATGTGATACAGTTTCAGTAAGGTTTTCAGCATGCAGGTGTAGTTCGGTTGTTTTCTCATCAAAGGTAGAGAGAGAGAGAAAAAAAACAAGGAAGAGTCTGGGGACAGTTCTGTGATTGGTATCTGTGGCTGTGGCTTGCCTGCCCACTGTTGTTATCCTGCTGTTGCTGGAGGCATTATTTATGCAGATCTCAGGGGTGAGCTTTGCACTCACCTGGCCCTGCAGTCTTTGTTTACTCAGAGTTCTCCTGTGCGCAAGCCTCTGCTACAAGCTTTCCCCTTTCCACGTGCACTGGGGGAGGTGACACTGCACCCGCTTTCTCAGGCCTGCATGTTTGTTTACAGCTCATGTGGGAGGTGGGTCTTTCCCCCTCTCCTGTGGAGTTTTCCTCCCTCCACCACTCTCACAAGCTTTCCCGCTACTGGTTGCTGGGTGGTGCTGCTGCTTCTGCTGGCCTGTGTGTTTGTTTACAGCTCATATGGGAAGTGGGTCTTCCCCCCTCCTCTGTGGAGTTGTCCTCTCTCCACCACTCTCACAAGCTTTACTGCTCCTGGCTGCTGGGCACACACCCATGCTCCTGCTAGAGCCTCTCCGGCTCGCCTGGCTTGTTTATTTACAGTTCTGGGAAGGATTCCCTTCCCCCAATCTTTGGTGCTCAGTGCTCCCCACCCTCTTTCCCACGTGTCTTCATTGTTCTTATTGCTTATTACTCAGTTTCTCTTTTTTCCCTGGGTGGAGGTTGGTCTGTCCAGGGGGCTATGCTGCTCTGGCCCAGGGTTGTCTGTGGGAGTATTGCAGTACCGCTAAGTTCTCCTTGTCCGTGTCTTCCCAAGCCATCTGGACACGGGCGACTGGACCAGGGGCCCTCCTGGTTTCTCCCTTTAACTTGAAATGGAGATGCTCTGCGCTGGCTGGAGGTGTGGAGGGGTCAAAGTTTTGCCTCTTCTTGGTGGTTTTGCCTGTAGGGTGTGTCTCCAGTGTCTCTCCAAGATTTCACTATAGGAGGCACACTTTCTCCTTCCTCCCTCTAGCTGCCATCTTGGAATCTCTCAGTTACCCACATATTTGACAAAGCTTAGAACATGGTACTTGGGCAAAGCTTACAGTATAGAGGCCATCAAAACTAAAAAATGTAAAATAAAATTGTCATATGATCATATTTATCCTGGATAGTCTTTGAATTTGAACTGTTTTTAGTAATTTCAAAAGTTATATTTTCATCTCATAATACCTAACATTTTATATATGTATATGGTTTATAAATATCCACTTTTATTTTAAAACATGTATGGATATAATTTACATTGCCAAATACTTTGAGTTTATTTAGACATAAATTATAGAGATGATAGATATAAACTTTTTGTGTCTTCCCTTACATATTGGAATTTCTTCATTAATTTCTATAATATTTTCTAATATTTTGTTAGAAAGCATAACAAATCCATATGACACAATCAAGCAGAATATCATGATGTTTTTCATGTATACCAAAGCTTTTGGTTGATTATTGTAACTCTTGCTGAAAAAATTTAGATTGTTGCCTAAGTAATAAGTGCATTTACATCAGAATTTTCCTCATTCATGTTAATCTATTCAGGCTGCCATAACAAAATACCATGGTCAAGATGGCTTGAACACCAGGTATTTATTTTCTTATGCTTTTGGAGGCATTCAAGATTAAGCTGCTGGCAAATTTGGTTTCTGGTGAGATATGTTCTCCAGCTTGGAGAAGCCCCCTTCTCTACTTGTTCTCATGTGAGAGAGAATGCTCTCTGCCTCTCTCCTTTTCTTATAATAACACTATCTTATCAGTGTAAGAAATCCATCTTCATTTAATCCAATTTCCACATAAGGGTATATACAAATATAGAATCACATTATGGGTTCAGGCTTGAGCATGTAAATCTGGAAGCAGGAAATATTTCAGCCCATATCAATATGTGGAATATTTTATTTTCCTATTAGTTGCTTGTACAGATGTGAAATATTTTTGTGTATTTTATTTCTGTCATTGAGTACATAGTCCTGCACCACCTCATTTAGTCATTGATCTGTATTTTGTGCAATGTGTTTTTTCATAATACAAAACATAGCTTTCACAACTTTAGCCCAATTATATATTTTTCAAAAGGCAAAAATATAGGTTAGCACTTTGTTGCTTTCATGACTAATAGTTATCAATATGAAAACATGAACACAATCCCACTTGGCATGTAACTAAACCACTGCTGTGGTGGTTACATCATTTTATATGACCAGTGTTTTAGTGATCATTACACTATTTCTCATTAAATTTTAAAGTACATTGTGTTTACTGATCTAGCCAGTTATTAATATATTACTACAGTTTTTCCTGTGCTGTGGGGCATGTAACAGTCAAAGGAGGATCACAGAGCTTTAACAACATTTTGGGTGTAATATGGGCTAAAAGTAATTGATACAACTGTTAACAGTTAATTTCACTTTTAAAAAGGTGAAATAACTGTGCTAATTTACAGGATCTCAGTTTCTATTTCATATCACTTGGTCCTGTTGACAATGAAATGTTTATCATTTAAGTCAATATGTACATGGTTTCTGGAAGGTATCCATATACATTGTTTTTTCTGCTAAGCTTTTTATGGCAAAAATAGAGCTATTTATGATTTTATCAGATATTCCATTAGTATCGTAATCATAGCTTTAGGTATACAGGAATACAAAGAATGAAATTTGTTTAGCATTATCTTAAATTTGTACCATAGGCATTCCTTTACAATAACAGGATTAAAATATGATTAAGTCAAATACTATTATAAAAGTCTTAGAATGGACTTTAAATGTCATTAACTAAAATATTTTATCCCCACGCAATTGAGCTTCATAATACCCATATTATGACATGACAGAAAGAACAATGCATTAGAAGTCAGGTGACCTGAATTCTAATTTCTCTCTACTACTGATGAAAATGAAGGCTTTGTGCGAAATATTAAACTTCAGTGTGTACATTTTTTATTAGTGCTACTCAGTTTTCCCATGATAGATTACCAGCAAGCATATGGTCTTCATACAAATCACCAGCAAGCACGATATGTCTTCATACAAATCAGCAATGCACTGTGAAAAAACCAGGGCTAGGTCTCAAAAAACCACACCCCCTTTTACTAAGGAACTTCTTTCCTTGTGCCCAAGAGTGAATGCAAACATGTTGTGTTCAATGTGAGAGGGTCTTTTTGGGTTATTGGAGCAATTGTTTCTGAGGCATTTTAATGCCCCATTCTGTAAGGTGTATTTCAATTTGGAATATAGGGTGTGTTTGTGGATGCATGTGATTCCATCTCTTATTACCAACTGATTATTAAATGGAAAGTGAGATTGACTATTAACTATGGGAATTTTACACACACCACATTTAAGAGGAGAAATAAATAACTGTAACATTTCAATGTTTCAACTTTTGCAATCTTATGTGCAGAACATTTTAAAGAGCAGCTATTTGAACAGAAAAAGATTTCATACTCAAATTGGGTCACATTTTTTAAATTAGAAAACCTCAAGCAGTTTGTGGATAATGTCAGATGCTTTATATGTTTGCTGTTTTAGTAAGAAGTGACTTTCAGAAGTTCCAAAAAAGTCATGTGGCCCCTATATCTAGGGGAAAATTTGTATGTTTTGAAATCTGTGAAGCCTAAGTATAAGTACACTTTTTCGTCTTCCAGTTACTCATTATAATGGTGAATGCTGTGGGCCTTTAAGATCTTTTGAGGAGAAGTCATTTCATCTTTTAAAAAATCTGAAAATATATTTGGCAGTATTGTTCCACATACCTTTATAATTTTCAATAATTTTCCTCATGTATCTTAGAAAAGGAAGTCATCCTTTTCTAAGTCATATTTCTTAGATATCATTATGTTTATTCCCTAAGTAATATGAAATGATCTTATTTTCTGACAGAAATAAATAATGTGTTCTTAAAGATTTGTTTTACTGAAAATATATACATCAAAATAAGATCAAAATAAAGCAAAATGTATCTAAAGTTTCAAGAAAAAGAGAAATTGTTACATGGGATTAGAGTTTTCTGAAAGTATTGTAAATATTATAGAGACAACAAGTCTAATACTGGACTCTCAGAAATTTTAAGTCATTTGTTTCTGTGTGTGTGTGCCATTCAAAATGAGAGGGTAGTCAGTTGTTTTTTTCATTTTTCAAAACTTATATAAAGACAATAAATGGTGAGAAATCATCAATTTTATTGGCAGAGAAGACAAAAGAAAGCACAAATGCTAGAGACTTCTGTTAAGAAAGCCACCTAATCATAAAGTGTCAAGGTTATTGAAAACCACGTAACTACCATCATTGCCTGCCAAAAGTACATACCTATAAAACTAAAGGAGGGCTAGAATGTGATCTCCATGCACAGAGCTGGCATGAAATCTAGAAGAGGCAATTTTCAAAAGTTGAAGTGTCAAAATAACACTATGGACTTTGTATAACAAATGTTAATGAAAGATGAAAAGTGTAGAAGATGTAAAAAATTAAATTTAATACAAGTATGGGATATGATTTTTCAGCATGACGTTTCTTTCTTCAAAAGCTGTGCAATTGGGGCTGATGGAATGGTTTAAGTAGTAAGAGTACCTGCCTAGCAAGAGTGAGGCCCTGAGTTCAAACCCCATGCCACGAAAAAAATAGAACAAAAACTGTTGCAATTAATCTCTCCAATTGCATCATGTGTAGAATGTTTGTCTACTATTGACTATGAATCTCTCTATGAATAGTTGTGCACAGGATATATTAAATCTTCCAATTACTCAGAGATGGTGGTGAAGCTATTGAACTCTTGTGACTAGAGATCACAATGGATCTTGGTTTCTTTCTCTACCTGAAAACATGTCTAAAGTCAATTTCCCAATCATTCTCCAGTGTAGAGAGGTCACATGACCAAATTCTGCTAATGTAACAGCAGCAGAGTGATATATAACAACACTTCCAGAGTTGCCCAACAGAAACCCACCAGAAACTACTTCATGTCCTCCATTTCCTGTCTTTCATTAAATGCAGGAAACAACAGTGTCATATGAGATTGCAGAACTTACAATGGAAAGAAGTTCAGTTCCTTAATATTTTTTTTTGGCAGAGTATATCCTGCACTAACTAACATTAGATTTGAACTGGTATAATTTTGAAGAATTTTGGATGAACCAGCCTTAAGATCAGTGGTGGGTTGACAATAAAATCAGTAAATGGATGTAATGATTCAGAGAGGAATAGCAGAGAGGAAGCAGGAATAGCTTCCTTCTACATAGCAGAAGGAAGCTATGAATAGGGACTTTGAAGGCTCTATTGTCAAGTCCAGGAAATCACAATTAGCAGCCTCAAAAATGTTTTAGATTGGGACTATTCCCAGTTTAATGATCAAAATGGAAAAATAATTGTAGTGTGGTTTAAATGAAGTAAGCCCTGTGGAGCACTCAGAATAAATCTTACATCCAATTAGCCCCCACACCCACTAGGCACATTAGGTAAAGAATTTCAGAACTTTAACCAATTAGTGAAAATTTACATTCTGGAAACAGAATACAAGGAGAACTTTTGTTCCTCTACTAGGTGTATTACATAAGAACCTACATATTTTTAGAACAGGATTTAAAATTTATTTATTCTCTTCTCCTTTTTCTTCTTTCCTAGTCAAACACTTCAACTATTGGAAACATGTTCTGTACATATAAGTAAATATAATGTTTGTATTTGTATTTGGATCTGTCTTCCACATAGGATAGAAAACACGTGACCTTTGTATTTTTCAACCTGGCTTACTTCACTTAACCTGATATTCTCCAGTTACAGAGTGAATACTATTTAGATTCATCCCATCTGTGTAGAGACAAGACCCAACAAAATGCAACAAAAACTGTTGAACAGTAGGAGGTAGAAGGGAATGGATAAGGAAGATTAATAGAGGGAGCTAGACTGATTGAAGTACAATACATTTATAGGTGAAATATTAAAGCAAAACCTCTCTGAACAATGAACAGATAAACAATGAAGGGCAGGAATGGAAACAGGTCATGTTAAGAAGGTAATAGCAGGAGAGGGAGGGTAAATGAAGGGGGTAAAAGAGAATGAGTACCTTCTATATATTGTCTATACATGTATGAATATGGAACATTGAAACTGTCAAAGCCACCTTAAGGAGGAAGTGAAAGAGGGAGAGAAATGGAGTGGATGAAGTTAACTGGAGTACATTGTATGTATATATAGAAATGTCACAACAAAATTACTTATACAACTGTTATATATTAATAAAAATATATTTTAAAACTCCAAAGATTATTTACACTGATGGCACCTATTAACTAGCATGAAAATACACGAATGAGAAAAATTGAAAGTCTTAAATTCAGTTGGTGTTTTTTATTTGACTTCTAATAATGGAATAATGATCGAGGCTCAGGAAATTGGATAAGATTTAGTAGAAATGTAATTCAATGCCTATGATAATGGCATTGTACCTTTGTCATATTTCAGTGGATTTCTTTCCTTAAATGTATAGAATTAATATTCAAGTGAAGAATTATACAATAAATAAGATAGCCTCAAGGCTGAGAATTATACATACAAGCATTTCTGTATACATATATATGTATATGTGTATATATGTAATTCATTACATATGTTATATATGTAAATCATTGCTTACATATATATATATATACACATGCATATGTGTATGTAATGAATTACATGTATGATGAATTAAACAAAATTTTCATTAAAACTGAAAATACCTTCAAGAAAATGACCTCACAATGACAAACTCTAATGCTCTATAAAACCTTACAGGATATTTTTATCAAATTTCAAAAACTTAATACCAAGGGAAAATATTAAAATACTTGGACTAAGTGCAATGTGACCCAGCATGACTACTAACAAGTTCTTGTTTATTGTGCTAAAATGTTTGATATTCTCCTATGCAACTGTGATTCTACTGCCAGATGCTAAGAGCTTTTTTCTTGTACTTTAATTATCGTCAGAAGAAAGATACCACATGTACAACTGAAGAAATAATTATTATTTGTTGAGGTGAAGAATTTGTACTGTTCCAGGTATTTGTGGGAGTAGAAGACATGAACCAAAATGCAGGAAGACCAGATGTTTCTCTAATTCATACTGGGACTGCATTTTGAAGGAAGTATTTAAATTTACCCCATCAAATGGGAAATAGTTATAAAACCAAGAAGTAAGGATACAGTGATCAAGTAATCAGAATTTAATTGCTGTCTCATTAACTTTATTACCTAAGTCAATTTCCTGTGAGAAACAACAGGAAAATTAAAAGTGTAAATTCATATGCCTGTGACCACAACCCTACTATCCAAGAACTCGATAGGAAACAATCCATTCTGTTGTGTATTTTTGGCAGAATGAACACACTATAGCAATTTTTCATTTAAAAACTTTTCTGCATAATTTCAAATTCTGCAATAATTGGGATCAATATTCCCCAAGAAATGTATAATGAAGTTATACCAGCAGAATTCCAAGGTCTAAGACCACTATCACCTCAAACTCAGCCATCATAAAAGCAATACAAACAAGGGTGATCAAAGACACTTTAACCTTAAAGCATGCTAGTAAGTTAGAATACTCTGAAACACATGGCTATCTTTCTCTGATTGCTCAGTGATCTCTAACTAATGAATACTTTCTATCCCAATTTTATCTCTCTTAATATTCTATTTCATTTATATATTTTCTTTGCTTTCTTGGTATTGTATTTCCTGAATGCAATAGATATGATGTGATATACTTGAAGGAAGAGTCATATATGTCCTTTACATAGTAGGGACTTAGGGATGTATCTGACATAGAATAAGTAATCAATAATATTTGATGAATGAATGAATGAGTACAATAAAGGTGAACTAAGGAAACAGGTAAGCAAGAACTTAGAACATGTTCTAGCACTGTAAATAGATGGAGTCAGTAGAATGTACTTAAGTCAGTAGAAAGATCTTCTGTTTTCAAAGTTGGGCAATGGTGACTCATGCCTGTAGTCCTAGCAACTCAGGAGACAGAGATCAGGAGAATCATGGTTCAAATCCAGTGCAGGCAAATAATTTGCAAGACCCTATCTCTAAAAGACCCATCACGAGAAAAGGACTGGTGGAGTGGCTCAAGGTGTAGGCCCTGAGTTCAAACTCTACAACTGCAAAGAAAGTGAAAGACCTTCTGTTTCCAAACAACTATATAACAAGTCATTATTTTGTACTGTGCATTTTTAGCCACCCCAAATCCACACACATTTATAATTATTCAGCATTTTGTTACAAAAATCTATTGTCTGTATTTGAAATATCTTATTTGGGGAATAAATTTCCTTTGTTACCAGCATGGTTTTCAAGCTGGTATGGAACTTACATCCCTGTGTCTAGATAGTTCCTCCTTTCCTTTAAGTCTTATCACTAAATATGCTTTATTTTAATTATTGGGTATTTATACTTTATAAGAATCATAGCATGAATATTTGAGTTAGTATAATTCTACTCTGTCTCATTTTTCTCCATTATATTCAAGAGTAAAAACTTTTAAAGGGATAGATTCAAATAGATCTGTACAATCATTCTGTTTCAAAAAGTAGCCCAAACTATTGTCTCTGTATATATACTGATCCAGATTGTTGTCCTTATATTCACTTTGATTCATTATGAATGCTTTCCATGTATAATTATAATTTCATCTGTATATTCCAAAGCTGTTTTGATGAGATTTTTTTCCTGTTCCTACATGAATTTATTTCTAATGCTAAGTTTTCATTTGAGAAAAGTATACATGATGGAATACCATTTACTCTTTTCTTCATTTGTGTATTATATGTAAATAGAAAACTAGGGATGATTCTTACCATTAATTATTTTTTCCTACCAGACTGTAAATCTTCAGTGATTTCATTAGTACATGAACCTTATGAATAAGATTCTCTGTTTTTTACTCCAAATGCAAACACACCTACACTCCCTCTGCCTCAACACACACACACACACACACACACACACACACACACACACACACACACACAGAGTGGCTGAAGAGGAAGTTTCAGGAGGAAAGACTGATGTATAAATAGGGCTATGGGCAAAGTTAAAATAAAACATACAATGAGCATTCAGTCAATATTGCAAGTATTTGTCCAAACTCAAGTATGTCCAAACTCACTGCAATGCGTGGATCATATCCTTCCTAATCATTTAATTCTTGTAGTGTTGGAAAACCATCTTCTGTAGAAACAATTCCCATGCACCCTTCTTTCAGCTAATTCAAGTAAAATATTGTGGATTCATAAGAAAATGATTTAATTATATTTTACTGTTAGTACATAATTAACATTATGTCTTTGAAAGAAACAATATTGTATTCTATTCTTGTGCATTTATGTGAGTCCATCAAGTGATTCTTAAGGAGAGGATTAAGACAGTAAGAAAAAATTGTTAGGTCTCTCTCTCTCTCATCTTTTATTGGTAAGAGTACCTGAAATATTGAAATATATTATACTGATAACTTTCCTTTATTCAATGCAATACAATATTTTAAAATACATCTATCATAGTTTACATTAGGTTTTAAGTTTTTCAGCAGCTAATGAAAGATGGTCATACAACATATTTGGGGAAGGCTACTTGGCTGATCTGGTTAATACATGGAGAAATGAATAGATAGATTTCATTAGAATAGTTTTTAAATTATGAGAACACTCTACAGATAATGCAGTTTTCCCAAACACCCCATATTGAGGTTACTTATGGCTCATGACTTACATGACTGTGTACATTTGTCAGAGCAATTATATGATTATAGATCATATATGCTTTATTGAGATTTCCTTGTTTTTCTAACCAAATTTCTTTTCTATGTTGCAGAATCCCAGCCAGGTCATCATTAGTTATCATGTGTTCTGTTGCCTTTCTGCAAGTTGATAATTTCTTAGACCTTGCTGATATTTGATCATTGTAACAGCTTTGGGGAACAATGGACAGGTATTTGGACAAATTTTCTCTGTTGAATTTTGTCTGATCTTTCTCTTATAATTAGACTGGAGTTATGTGTGTCTACCAAGAAGGTCACAGAGATAAAGTGCCATTTTTTTTGTCACATCATCATAAGAGTGCTTGCTATCACAGGTGAAGTTATCACTGTTGATGTTAGTCATGGCCACCTGGCTCAGGTAGTGATATTCAGGTTTAGGACTGTGAAGCCATTCTTCACTTCTCCTACACTGTGCTCTTGGAAGAAACAACTGTTAAAGTGTACATTTCAAGAATGAGGAGCTAGTTCCACCATCTCTAACTAGACTGTGTAGATATTTAGAATTCTTCTGTTCAGGGATTTGTCTATTCACCCTGTATAATCACTATCATCTCAGGGAATGTATTTATACATTGAATTATGATTTATAACACTTTACTATTTTGTTGATAAAATTTCTCTTTCTTTGGTCCATGGGATATCCTTCTGTTGTTTCTATGTCCCTGTGACTTGTGTGTATCACAGTACGTTGAATTACTATGTCTACAACTTTGCTTATTTTATACATTTCTCTGCTAAAGTATAAAAGTAAGCAATTATGATTCAATGAGTCTCTTTCATAATTTTTAAATCATTTTTATTTTCAGAACCTTATAAGGAAACCTCAGAGAAAACTTCAGAACAAAAAGTAGATCTGTCAACAATACTGAATGACCATTCATTTTCAACATAGTAGATTTAATTTTATAGGAGAGTCTTCAAGAAATTTTATTTTTAAAATGACTACCTCAGAGATAAAAGGAGGAATATAAAAGAAAGGAAAGAAAAAAGGTGAGGAAATGCAAAGTAGAGAAAAAATGAGTTAAAAAAGGGAAGAGGAAAAAAAGAAAAGTTTACATAATAACTTGTCCTTCCTGCATCCATAGTTTCTGGTCTTATTATAATTTTTAAATTCCACATGTCTTGGGCACAAGAGATGCCCAACTGTAATGAAAACCAGCAAGATGTCTTGAAATTGATATTATTCTCACTGACTATTGAGAAGTTAGTTCAATTTCTAAAATTTTGATTTCTAATTTGTCAAATAGATATTAAAAATATTCTCTTAGGGTCATTCTTTGATAAAAGAACATACATCAGACCAAAACTAGCCTAATGTAGAGATCCAATAAATATCCAGAATTCTTTACATAGTGAAAAGATGCTATTCCTGTATCATAACCTGGGTCTCACTCAGCTGTCATCCACTTTTGAATAATGTATTTAATTTTCTTGGCACCAATTTGTCATGTATCAAATTGAAGGAACACTATCAAGTCTGTGTCATCATTTTATCTATTCAGAAATTTGTCCACTAAATATGGACACAAAACTTTAATATTCTTTAAACTCTCTGTAGCCTACACACTCTGTGAGCCTTTTTGTTCATGGATGTGATACAATTTATTACAGTCTTGTCATATAAATTCTTTGCTAACTACAACAAAATATTTTAACGTTTGTTATTACCTGATTTACAAATTTGTCATCGAACTGGGAATTATAAATTAACTACTTTTTTGTTTTCTTCTGTAGGTCCTTACACATATAACTGAAAAATTGAACTTGATGCAGTCCTTCTTTGGTTGATAGTTATTTTTTTAAAGAACAATAAAAAAAGAATATGTAATTATACCTTTTTAAAATTTCATGCTCTATCATATTTCATTATTACAGTCTTAGACTTTCTATATAAAGTGGATGTAACAGTTTGTTTTTGTGTTGATCTGTTAAAGCAATGTCAGTTGATGGTTTAGCACAGTAACTTCCTAGCATATTGTAAGAAGGACAAGATGCCTTGTACACTTGAATAACCAAGCTGATTCATCTCAGATATAGAACCTAAAACAATCCTGAAGACCAGTTTTTAAATAAATTTTTATTAGGATATATTCATTGTACAATGAGGGATTTGTAGTAACAATTCTGATTAGACTTATATTGTGCATTACTTACATTGCCCCATCTTCTCTCCCCCTCAACACCCTCTCCACCCTACTTAAAGCAATTGCAAGAGATTTCTTAGCTCTGTTTCATATAGGTATATGAAGTCCATATGCCATATACTGTCACCTTAATCTCCTTTCTTCACCTGTCCCATAGTACACACACACACACACACACACACATACAAACACACACACACACACACACACACAAACACACCGTACCTATTTTGCAGTCCTGCTTTTTGTTATTAATTTTTAAGTTGATGTTCAAAGGGGTGTCTGAATGTATGCCCACTATGGGTGTGCTTTTCTTTGGTCTGTTCAACACTTTCTGTTACTCTCCCTTACCCCTTTACCTCCTATCAGCTTTCAGTACACATCCTTATGTCCTCTACCTTCACATCTTATGTTATGCAATATTAATTATGCTCTCTCATTTTCTCTTTCTTTCCTTCTTCCCCCAGTTCCATAGAGAAGTTCCACTGTTACAAACATGTTACACATCTGAGTTTTTATATGATCATGCTTGTTTTTGTATATATGTTTTTGGCACAAAAACAGACAAGAAGACCAATGGATCAGAATAGAAGATCTAGACATAAACCCATACATCTATAGCCAAATGATCTTCAACAAAGTAGCCCAAAACACACTATGGAGAAAAGTAAGTCTCTTCAACAAATGCTGCTGGGAAAACTAGTTATCCACAGGAAGAGTAGTTTTTATTTCCAAATTTTCAATATTCAGTGTGTTTAGTGCTTGCTATTCTTCAGTCTAGTAAAATCATGGCTGTAAGATATGGGGGGTTGTTTATAACTTTTCACTGAATAAAAACAAATAAATGATTAGTTTATTCAATAGAAATTATAACTACATATTCATATTTATTAATAACATTGTGTCTATTTCATAGGGATACTTGAGTTTTCAAAAATGCAATATCAACCATGTGTGGTAGTACATGTCTGTAATTTGAGTACTTGGGATTTTGAGTTACATAGAGAGTTCTTGGACAGCTTGGGCTTCATAACAAGACTCTGTCTCAAAAAACATACATAATACATATATATTTTTTTCCTTCAATATCATTGAAAAAGCATGTACAAAATATTTTATCATTGCAATTTAAATGTCATTATAGAGCATAAAATGACAGCTTATTCAAAACTCATATTCTCATTTATTTTAGAAAGTGAACAGAAGCATTCTCCCATTTGGTGAATAAGCATAGTAAGCTAATTTCATCAGGAAAGCTCTTAGTAGCAGTGTTAGCAGTGTAGAAAACTACTTGGGAGGTAGAATGATTCTGCATATCTTCTTCTGGGGATGTATTACTCCATGCCATTACTATATACATATGCATTGTAGACAGTGCTATCTATCCAAATGCCTCCTTCACTCCTGCCCTTGCTATATCTTCCTTGTGAAGAGTGAATTGTTCACTGTCTCTTTGTCCTTGAGTTTGTCTGACCAGGGCAATACAGGCAGAGGTGACAGTGCTCCATCTCTGAGCATGATTTTAGAGGCATAGAGAGTTTGCATGCCCTCTTTCTCTCCTGCCATCTATCATGTGGTGTCCTTACAGTGAGGAGCCACTAACTTTCTAGCATGGTCACAGAATGAGACATAGTGGAGGCATCTTGAATATAACATGTGGTTTGCAATCTGGAGACAGCCAAGCTTACCAGCTTCATCTAAGCTTCAGATAGTGAAGTTTGCCAAAAGCCATTTGATAAGAGGCCCTGATGTGAGTGAGGATGGCTACTTATACATTTTATACATAATGAAAATGTACTTATACATTTTCACTACAAAATTCTATTACAAATATGAATTTGTGCAATGTGAATGTGTCAAGAGATACATGTGTCAGTTGAATGCTTTATGGACCTCCCTAGGGAGGACCGTGAAAGTAGAGTCACCATTGACTATGTCAGCTACTCCTAGCCATGACTACTTACTGAATTTAACTAACTGTCTAGGGTACTTTAAAATAAATTCATGCTTAAGGTTCATACTCTGAAGTTTATAACTTATTGGTTTGACTGGGGGGAAATGGTTCAAGTAGAATTGTACTTGATGATTCTCTAGATGCATTTATTAAGAGAGTGGGATTGAGAATTTTTGGCTTATTATCTATGCTGTCTGACCTATGGGAGGAAAACTTCATTTTTATGAATATATCATGAACTTATTAGAATTTTTTTTGGTGGTACAGGGGTTTGAGGTCAGTGTTCTGCTTATGAGGCAGGTATTCTACCATTTGAGACATGCTCCCAGCCCTTTTAGGCTTTAGTTATTATTTAGGTAGGGTCTCATGCTTTTTTGCCCAGGGACAGACTCAGACAGGGATCCTCCTACCTATACTTCCCAGATAGCTGTCATTTACAGATGTAAACCACTATGCCAAGATTTTTGGTTGTGATGGGATCTTGCTGACTTTTTGTATAGGCTGGCCTCAAACCACTTTCCTCTTGATCTCCATCTCCTGACAGGCTGGGATTACAGGCATGAGCCATTATGTTCAGTCCTAGAAATGGCTTTTATCAGCCAAAGAAATGAGAAATATATGTTTACATATTTAAAACAAAGTCAGTATATTTAATGCTCACATTAAACATTTACATGCCAATTAGAAAAGCTTCGTTTTATTTGTGAGCACTATGGTCATTCTTTTCTCATCAGTCCACTTGCCACTTGCCTTTTTGAACAATCTCAGGTGAAGTGTCAATTCCCTGATAGCTCCATTTATGTAAGTGAGACAAAATCTCTCACTTGAATGTACCAGAGTACTAAATAAGTTATGAATGTTATAAAGCCCTTGGCATACTCACTAACATATCACATATGTCATGAGTCTCACCCTGGTCATTTTGCTAAAATTATAGGACCTCCCCTCCTTACTTCTCAACTTTTCATCTTCTAAGAAACATAATTAACAAGTTTAAATAGCTTTTTCCTCTGTACCTCAAGCTGTGACAGAAATGGTTGCTTCTTCTGCTTCAAGGACTGATGAGGAGGTGTCTGATCTGTGTGATGTTGGCTGGAACTAGCAACATTTGGAGGCTCAACCAGAGTGGACACTACAATAACTTCCCTGAAAAATCTGCAGTTTTTAACAGAGCCAGGAGCTAATAGAGGCTTTCATTGCAGACCTGATAGGCTTAGGCCTCCTCTTCTCCTCTTAGATGAGGTTACCCTCATGGTCCCTTGACAGAAGTTACAAGTGTGAGTTAGCAGATTCCTTTTAGTCAGAAAAAAATGGCAGAGCCAACATGGCCTTCAATCTTTTTCTCTATGGGAGAAGCAGCACAGAGTTTGCAAGAATACTCTGTGCATTGTATTTACTTCTTGCATTTTGATTTCATTAGAGTATAAGCTACAAAACAGACAATAATCTTACTTGTCTCATTCACTAGTGTCCTGAAGTAGAAACATTGTTCAAGACAAGTTTAACATTTGTGACATTTAAAGCCCATTTATGTATTTTTGTTGAAATTTTTAATTTCTAAAATTATCGTGATGATTAAATCTTACTTCTAAACAGGGCATAAGGAAATGATTTCTGTAATATGTAATCAATAAAATTTGCATTTATACAATTGGAGATATTTTAGACACCTACAAAGCAAATTGAAGTTTTGTCATTGCACTGTTCATTAAAATAGGTGTGCTAAGCAGGTTAATCAAGAAAGCAAATTTGGAGGAGCATTAAATGATTCAATGAAGAAATGGAAGGATCTCTATGACAATAAAACTTTTGAGACTTTCAGAGTATTGTTAAAATGCAAGTATAAAATAAAACTATCTGCATTTTACCATAAATGAACACTTAAATTAGAAAACATTATTTAATACTTCTGTTTTTGCAGATTTAAGATAAAGCAAAGCTTTTCCTTGAAATTTTCATATCAGCAGTAAAGGTTTTGTTCTTTGTTGTGTGCAGTTATGAAAGTCATATCCTATAATTGCATAATGCCTGACTCTTGATGTGTGTATTGGTAAGTAGTCCAAGGTTTAAATAAATATTTGTTATTAATCATCTTAAGAAGTAGTACCGAGAAGATTCCAAGATGGTGGCTAGAGGGAGGAAGCAGAAAGAGTGCCTCCTAAGTAAAGTCTTGGAGAGATGCTGGAGATACACCTTACAGGTAAAACCACCAAGAAGAGGCAAAACTTTGACTTCTCCACACCTCCAGCCTGTGCATAGAATCTCCACTTCATGTTAAATGGAGAAACCAGGATGGCTCCCGTGCCACTGCCAGACAGCAGTGCCCAGATGGCTTGGGAAGACGTGGACCACAAGGTGCGCTAAGTGGTACACAGTACTCCCACAGACAACCCTGGGCCAGATCAGCATAGCCCCCTGGACAGACCAACCCCCAGCCAGGGAAAAAGGAAAAAACCCCTGAATAATAAGCAATAACAACAAAAAAAACATGTAGCAAAGAGGGCGGGGCACCCTGAGCGCCAAAGAGGGGGGAGGAGAAATCTCTCACAACAAGCCAGCTGGAGAAGGCAGGAGTAGTGGCACACGCTCAGCAACAGGAGCGGGAAAGCTTGTAAAAATGGCAGTGGGAGGAAAACTCCACAGGAGAGGGGGGGAAGACCCACTTCCCACATGAGCTGTAAATAAACACACAGGCCTGAGAAAGTGGGTGCAGTGTCACCTCTCCCAGTGTGCTTGGAAAGGGGAAAGCTTGTCAATGGTGGTCACACCCAGGAGAACTCTAAGTAAGCAAAGTCTAAGGGGCTAGGTGAGTGTCAAGCTCACTCCTGAGATCTGCATAAATAAAGCCTCCAACAACAGCACACTGACAGCAGTGGGCAGGTGAGCCACAGCCTCAGATAGCTATTCACAGAACTGTCTCCAGACTCTTTTTTTTTTCTCCCTACCTTTGATGAGACAACAACTGAACTAAATCTGCATGCTGAAAAACCTAATGAAACTGTATTGTATCTGAACTTGGGACATTTTGTGTGTTTTTGTTTGTTTGTTTGTTTGTGTTGTGTTGTTTTGTTTTGTTTTGTTTTGTTTTTACTCCCTTTGATGAGACAATGAGAGAACTACTTCTGAGACACCATCTCCAGGATTGGAGGCTGAAGAACTAATGCCAAAATTATTAAGACTGAAACTTTATTGCATTTGAACTTGGAGATTTTTTTTCATTTATTGATTTTTTATTTTTATTTTTATTTTATGTTTATTTTTTATTTTCAATACTTTGACTCTTTAATGCCTGTTCAGCTTACTGTTGATTAGTACACTATTTCTGTTTATATCTTTGAAACATTTTTTTGTTTTGTTTTTCTATTTGTTTATTTGTTTTTTCCTTTTTCTTTAACATCCTTGCTTTCCATCTACTCTCACCCTTCCATTCTAAATATCACCATTGCTATTATTACAAGCTAGAAAATACTTAATTGTACATAGTACAGGGACAATAACAACACCAAGTACAATGACAGGAAGACAGAAAAAACAGGGAAACCAGTTTTCCCACAGCAAAAAATTAGTACAGGAACCAGAGGGAAATGAAGAAAACAGATACTCAGATCCAGACTCTAACAAAATGAAGATAAACTATGCCAAAGAACCCAATGAAGGCCACAAGAACAATCTAAAAGAAGAAATACTACAGGTAATCAATGAGAATTTTATAGAGATGATACTGGATAGGGTCAACCAAAATGTACAGGAGACACTCAAGAAATTCCAAGACAACAAAAATAGAGAATTTGAAAAAGCACAAGAAGAAATAAAAGAAACCATAGAAGCACTGTATAAACACCAAAGTGAAACAAAGAACAAGATGAATAAAGAGATAAATGAACTCAGGACAAAAACAGACAACATTAAAGAGGAAGAGACTCAGGATATGGAAAACCTCAGAAAAAAGAACGAAACAGAATTGCAAAACAAAATGGAAGGCCAATCCAGCAGAATAGAACAAACAGAAGACAGAATCTCAGAAATTGAAGATGAAATGGTAATTAAAGGAAAAACTTAAGAAGTATTAGTTAAACAACACAAGACCTGTGAAAAGAAAATGCAAGACTCACCAACTCCATCAAAAGACCAAACATAAGAATCATGGGCATTGAAGAAGGAGAAGAGGTGCAAGCAAAGGGAATGCATAATATATTCAACAAAATAATAACAGAAAATTTCCCAAATCTAGAGAAATCTATTCCCATAGAGATGCAAGTGGCCTCCAGAACACCAAACAGACCAGAACAAAACAGAACTACCCCATGGCATATCATAATTAAAACAACAAGTACAGAAACTAGAGAAAGAATATTGAAGGCTGTAAGAGAGAAAAAACAAATAACATACAAAGGTAAACCCACAAAATCACAGCAGACTCCTCAAGAGAAACACTAAAAGCAAGAAGAGCTTGAGGTGAGATCTTCTGGGAACTGAATGAAAATATTTTTAACCCCAGGATACTCTACCCAGCAAAACTATCATTCAAAATAGATGGAGCAATAAAAGTCTTCCATGACAAGCAGAAACTGAAACAATATGTGACCACAAAGCCACCACTACAAAATATTCTTCAAGGGAATCTGCACACAGAAAGTGAAACCCAACATAACCATGAAAGCATTGGCAGCACCAAACTACAGGAAAAGAAAAAGCAAGAAAGTAGAGAGTACCCTCAACTTAGGTACACACAATCAAAACTTCAAACAACTAAGAAAGTTAAATGACAGGAATCACCACATATGTATCAGTACTAATACTTAATGTTAATGGACTTAATTCCCCCAACAAAAGGCACCATTTGATGAAATGGATTAAAAAGGAAGATACAACAATTTGTTGCTTACAGGAGACCCATCTCACTGACAGAAATAAGCATAGGCTAAGGATGAAAGGCTGGAAGATGATTTACCAAGCCAATGGCCCCCCAAAGCAGGCAGGAGTAGCAATACTTATCTCTGACAAAGTAGACTTCAAACCTACATTGATCAAATGAGATAAAGGACATTCCATACTGATAAAAGGGGAAATAGAAAAAAGGAAATAACAATTAACAACTGAATGCACCGAATGTCAATGCACCAAATTTCATCAGACTTATCCTGAAGGACATAAAAGCATATATTAATGCCAATACAGTGGTTGTGGGAGACTTTAACACCCCATTAGGTCATTCAAACAAAAAATCAATAAAGAAATCCTAGATCTAAATATACAATAGATCAAATGGACCTACTTGATGTCTACAGCACATTCCATCCAACTTCTACACAATATACATTCTTCTCAGCAGCCCACGGAACATTCTCCAAAACATATCATATTCTAGGGCACAAAGCAAGCCTCAGCCAATATAAGAAAATAGAAATTATACCGTGCATATTATCTGATCACAATGCAATAAAACTAGAACTCAACAACTAAAACAAAGACAAAAAACATTCAAACAGCTGGAAACTGAATAACTCATTGCTTAATGAACAATGGGTCATTGATGAAATAAAACAGGAAATTAAAAAGTTCCTGGAAGTCAATGAAAATGAAAACACAACCTAATGGAACCTATGGGACACAGCAAAGGCAGTCCTGAGAGGAAAGTTTATGGCCATGAGTGCATATATTAAAAAGACTGAAAGATCCCAAATCAATGACCTAATGATACATCTCAAACTCCTAGAAAAACAAGAACAAGCAAATTCTAAAACAAATAGAAGGAGAGAAATAATAAAAATAAGAGCTGAAATCAATGAAATAGAACCAAGAAAATCACACCAAAGAATTAATGAAACAAAATGTTGGTTCTTTGAAAAAATAAACAAGATCAACAAACTCTTGGCAAACCTGACTAAAATGAGGAGAGAAAAAACCCAAATTAGTAGAATCCGGAATGCAAAAGGGGAGATAACAACAAACACCATGGAAGTCCAGGAAATCATCAGAGACTACTTCGAGAACCTATATTCAAGTAAATTTGAAAATCTTAAAGAAATGGACAGATTTCTAGATACATATGATCATCCAAAACTGAACCAAGAGTATATTAATCATTTAAATAGATGTATAACAGAAAATGAAATTGAAGCAGCAATCAAGAGTCTCCCCAAAAAGAAAAGTCCAGGACCTGATGGATTCTCTGCTGAATTCTATCAGACCTTTAAAGAAGAACTGACACCAACCCTCCTTAAACTGTTCCACAAAATAGTAAGGGTAGGGAAACTGCTTAACACATTTTTTGAAGCCAGTATTACACGTATCCCAAAACCAGGCAAAGACACCTCCAAAAAGGAGAACTATAGGCCAATCTCCTTAATGAACGTTGATGCAAAAATCCTCAACAAAATAATGGCAAACCGAATTCAACAACACATCAAAAAGATCATTCACCATGACCAAGTAGGCTTCATCCCAGGAATGCAGGGTGGTTCAAAAACGAAAATCAATAAATGTAATAAACCACCTTAACAGAAGCAAAGACAAAAACCACTTGATGATCTCAATAGATGCAGAAAAAGCCTTTGATAAGATCCAACACCATTTCATGATCAAAGCGCTAAGAAAACTAGGAATAGAAGGAAAGTACCTCAACATCATAAAAGCTATATATGACAAACCTACAGCCAGCATTATACTTAATGAGAAAAACTGAAACCATTCCCTCTAAAATCAGGAACCAGATAAGGATGCCCACTATCTCCACTCCTATTCAACATAATACTGGAATTCTAGCCAGAGCAATTAGGCAAGAGAAGGAATAAAAGGAATAGAAATAGGTAAAGAAACTGTCAGAATATCCCTATTTGCAGATGACATGATCCTATACCTTAAAGACCCAAAAAACTCTACTCATAAGCTCCTAGACAACAAAAATAGCTATAGCAAGGTAGCAGGATATAAAACCAACGTAGAAAAATAATTAGCACTTCTATACACTAATAATGAACAAACTGAGAAAGAATATATGAAAACAATTCCATTTACAATAGCCTCAAAAAATCAAATACCTAAGTGTAAACCTAAGAAAAGATGTGAATGACCTCTACAAGGAAAACTATAAACTTCTGAAGAAAGAGATTGAGGAAGACTATGGAAAGTGGAGAGATCTCCCATGCTCATGGATTGGCAGAATCAACACAGTAAAAATGTCTATACTCCCAAAAGTAATCTACATGTTTAATGCAATTCCCATCAAAATTCCAATGACATTCATTAAAGAGATTGAAAATCTACCATTAAATTTATATGGAAACACAAGAGGCCACAAATAGCCAAGGCAATACTCAGTCAAAAGAGCAATGCTGGGGTATCACGAAACCTGACTTCAAACTATATTACAAAGCAGTAACGATAAAAACACCATGGTACTGGCACAAAAAACAGACATGAAAACCAGTGGAACAGAATAGAGATCCAGATATGAAGCCACACAGCTATAACCAACTTGTCTTTGACAAAGGTGTTAAAAATATACAATGGAGAAAAGACAGCTTCTTCAACAAAATCTACTGGGAAAACTGGTTAGCAGTCTGCAAAAAACTAAAACAAGATCCATATATATCACCCTATACCAATATTAACTCAAAATGGATCAAGGATCTTAATATCAGACCACAAACTCTTAAGTTGATACAGGAAAGAGTTGGAAATACTCTGGAATTAATAGGTATAGGTAAGAACTTTCTCAATGGAACCCCAGCAGCACAGCAACTGAGAGATAGCATAGATAAATGGGACTTCATAAAACTAAAAGCTTCTGCTCCACCAAAGAAATGGTCTCTAAACTGAAGAGACCACCCACAGAGTGGGAGAAAATATTTGCCAGCTACACGTCAGACAAAGGACTGATAACCAGAATATATAGGAAACTCAAAAAACTAAATTCTCCCAAAATTAATGAACCAATAAAGAAATGGGCAAGTGAACTAAACAGAACTTTCTCAAAAGTAGAAATTCAAATGGCCAAAAAAACACATGAAAAAATGCTCACCATCTCTAGCAATAAAGGAAATGCAAATTAAAACCACACTAAGATTCCATCTCACCCCTGTTAGAATAGCCATCATTAGCAACACCACTAACAACAGGTGTTGGTGAGGATGTGGGGAAAAAGGAACCCTCTTACACTGCTGGTGGAAATTTAAACTAGTACAACCACTCTTGAAAAAAAATTTGGAGGCTACTTAAAAGGCTAAACATTGATCTACCATTTGATCCAGCAATACCACTCTTGGGGATATACCCAAAAGACTGTTACGCAGGTTACTCCAGAGGCACCTGCATACCCATGTTTATTGCAGGACTATTCACAATAGCCAAGTTATGGAAATAGCCAAGATGCCCCACCACTGATGAATTGATTAAGAAAATGTGGTACCTATACACAATGGGATTTTATGCAGCCATGAAGAAGAATAAATGTTATCATTCGCTGGTAAATGGATGGAATTGGAGAACATCATTCTGAGTGAGGTTAGCCTGGCCTAAAAGACCAAAAATCGTATGTTCTCCCTCATATGTGGACATTAGATCAAGGGCAAACACAATCAGTGGATTGGACTTTGATTACATGATAAAAGCGAGAGCACACAGGGGAGGTATTAGGATAGGTAAGACGCCTAAAAAACTACATAGCATTTGTTGCCCTCAACGCAGAGAAACTAAAGCGGATACTTTAAAGCAATTGAGGCCAGTAGGAGAAGGGGACCAGGAAGTACAGAAATTGTTAGATCAAGAAAAATTAACCTAGAAGGTAACACACACGCACAGGAAATCAATGTGAGTCAACTCCCTGTATAGCTATCCTTATCTTAACTAGGAAAAACCCTTGGTCCTTCCTATTATTTCTTATACTGTCTCTTCAACAAAATTAGAGATAAGCGCAAAATAGTTTCTGCTGGGTATCGAGGGGGTGGGAGGAGAGGGAAGGGTTGGGAGGTAATGGGGGGTGGGGGAAGGGGGGAGAAATGGCCCAAACATTGTATGCTCATGTGAATAAAAAAATCATCTAACAAAACAAAAAGAAGTAGGACCATTGGTTTATAAATGTGTTCTTAAAGAGAGCCACACAGCCACGTTTGAGTAATTTCAAAAGGTATTTGTACCTGTTTTATTAATACCATGTGCTATACATACATAATTCTCATGATTGCATATTGCATTTCTTGTGTTCCATGAGAATATATGCTAAGAGGAGAAATGAAACTAATTGATCATTATGTATTATTACTATTATGCAAGCCATGCTATGTAAAAAGAGTCAACCTTATCCCAGGAAATAAGAAGGTCTATACAATTTTTTATAATATGAGAAAAGACAATTTCAACTTTTAATGTTCATACATAACAATTATATAAATGCTACTCAATGAATATTCAAAATGTTTCTCCTAAAACTGCAAATAATAGCAAAAGGTAGCTTTGTTTACCCTTAAAACAATATTCACATTGTCTTTTCTGCGTCATTTACTGATGTTTGCATGCATGTACACACATACACATACAAATGTACTTATATTGATATTTATTTTTGTATTTACATGCACACTAAATGAGGGATAGATCTAGAACTCTGTGAATACCCCTTTCCAACTAAATAATTCATTGTATAGATAACAAAAGCCTGTTGAAGTTAAAACATTTCATGTTTATGGTTTATGTAGCTGGGCTAATAAAATTGATTAAAATCAATTGAGCACATTTAGTAGGCACTGTAAATGTGGAGACATCCACTGATGTTCCCTAAACTGGGCTGTGTGTGTGAAGATGGTGTGATCTCACAGAGATCTTTGTAACATCAGCATTGCCCAAGCTTCCTTTGTGTACCTTAAGAGCCATGTATTCCCTCCCTTTTCTGCTGAACTCACATTATGACCATTCTTTCCTCTTCTGTTTCCTCCTAGAAACTTTGATTTACCCTCTGACACCTTAGAAATGCTCTGCTGCTATTTTCTAATATTTGCCAGCTGCTTAGATTTTTTTTATTTGAGAGTAGTTTTCATTTTGTAAATTCCAGCTAAGATTAACTGCAATGTTTAGAACCTGTTTTCATAGTATCTAGTATGTTAAGACATGCTAACATCTAAACTGTAATCTATTTTAGAATTACTCTTCCAAGTATAACTAAACAAGAAACTTAACTCATTATCTAGTTAAGGCACATGCCAAACTGAGCTATTTGAACTTAAGCCTCCAGTGAAAAAGTCTCTAATTTGTTTTCTCTATCAGTCTATGGTATTGCTCTGAAAGAATAAGAGACTCAATCAGAAAACTAATAATCAAAGTATTAAATTGTCCTTAAATTTCATATTACTCAACTCACCAATTACACTGTTCAGTAACATAGTCCCCACATTGCTAAAGATAAAGCTTACATTATTTATGAGTTCATACAATTTATAAACGTTTACACTTTTACTAACATACACTTGCTTAGCTGTTTTTAATGTATCTATTATCTTTAGGAAAACCTTTTGTGCTTCATAAATTCTTTCTGCATCTTAATGAATACAGATATTAGTGGAGTCATTAAACAATGTATCATAAATTAATGTGAAAGATTTATTTAAAATTTCAATAAATGGATAATCCTTTTGCCTTATAAGAGATAATTTTTAAGTAAAGCAAAAACACTTCTAAGTACTTGAGGGTACTAAAAAGTATACTGAGAAAAGTAAAGATCTGAAGTTCAAAAGTCAAAATCAAGGGTAAAATATAATGAAATTGTACTTTCAAAGCAAGGAGAGATATAGTCATATTTGGCTAAAAGTTAAGTACCTATTCTGTTTAGGATAGGATTGAGAGTATTGAAGATACCAGAGAAATTTCTGAAGTGAATTTTACAGTTGAGGACTAAGATATAAATTTGTTAAGAAAACAAAATGTCATTTTAAGATGGAAACGAGGTGAATATCTTAATGTAATATCATTAAATTGAACAAAAGCAATTTTTTTTGGTACATGCCACCTCACTATCAGTCTCTAGTGCCATAAATATTCACTGAGCATCAACAGCATAGGATGGGATTTCATTCTGTTGTCTAGTCACCCGATGCAGTCCCTGTTCTGGAAGGGTTTATAGTTCACCACGAGTTCAAGAAATGCATCAGTAAACAAAGAGCCACAGCTTCCTAGAGGAAGGATTCCCAGGGCAGAGCAGATGGAAGGGTGCATGGCAGGTGTGCAGAGGACAGATTTTTATACTGAATCTTCAGGAATGATAAGAATTTATCTCAACCAAAAAGGCAGGTACCTGTATGTTTAAAAGGCTTGAATAGCCATTGAGAAGAGTAAAGAGAGAACTCTGGAGAAGCAAAAAAGTAATAATCATGAAGAACTGCAATTTGTGATAAAAAGAGTTTACATAATGAATCCAGAAATGAATAAGAAGCTGTTAAATATTCTTAAGCCAGAGACCAGAGCCTAAGAATGTTACATGTTTGTTTTAAGACAGTTACACTGACATGTGGAATAATTATTGACAATTATTAGTCTCATTACTTAGGATTATTGCAGTATTTAAGGCCAAAGATCATAGTGGCCAGGACAAGGCAAGTAAGATGAAGCGATGTAGATGTATTTAAAACTACTAAATGTGTTACCTACTGCAGTGGTTAATATGCTCAAATATTATTGAATCCAGTGAGTTTCTTCTGCCTATGCCATTTGTAGCTTGTTAAAACCTACATATGATACAAGAATTGTGACCATATTATTTTAAGTATCATTTTTATGTCAAGACTAATCAAAATTATTTTTATAATTTTACTTATATGAGGAGCCTTATTAGATATTATAATTACCCAATTATTCAGTTATTGAAAGATAAAAATCTGACCAATTTTAAAGTTAAAGCTCAGTACAAATGTATCATAATGATGATAAAAGCTCTTATTTTCTGTTGATGAGTTTGTATTTATTACTGAGCGATAAAGCATTCATAGCCTTACTCAGAGATGTTAGTATAGTCTCTGTTTGAGACAAAAATTTTTAAAAGTGCTCTTCCTCATCCTACTGACTTCATACTTTTAAGAGAAATGAGTTAGACCAAAAATAGAAGTATTGAAAGTTAATATATCAACTAATAAGCTGTTTCTGCTCTCCTTCACCCTGTAGTTCTTTTTCTATAGATTTAACTTTTCTAAGTCATATTATTTTAGCAACATGAAGAAGAAAACAAAAATGTCTTATTTTTCTTGAAAGAGAGAAGAAAGGTCAATATTTTTGCATTTAAAATCTGCAAAAAGGACACATCAATATACCATATTAAACTCTGCAGTTTCCAAATAATACCTCAGCAAAATCATTTATTAAAACAGCTAAAGGTGGGCACTTTCTTTCATTTCTGCCATTCCTTTGTGCACATACTAACTTACCTAACCTTCCTACAGATGTAAGGGTATGGCAGAAGAGGAGGTCATTTCTTCTCTTGTGGGTTTTTCTCTCAGGTACAAAGTGAGTTCCAAGGGCCAGGTAACATAAGTAGTGAGTTTTCCCTTCCTCCATGTCATGTCATTTGCAGCTTCATGTGAGTCTTTTTCCTGGTATGCCTGAAAATTTCATTCTGATGACAGCCTAACAAATTCCATTTTTCTTGCCATTTTTGAAATTGTTTATCCTATTGTTAGATTTTCCTTAGAATTATATGGCTTCTTTTTAGTTTTCACTGAAGCATAAATTATTTCCATGTGTCTGCCCTGAGGCTTAGAGTTACTGAGTTATAGAACAACATCAGTGGATTTTGAGTAATAGGACAGTATGCAAGGATGGGAGGTGTTTGTCCTAGTGGATCATTCTGCATCTGCAGTAGAAAAGGCCTCCCATAATAAAGTGAAATATATCCTTCCGTGGGACTGCATCTGTTCCCTAAGTAAGGAAATCAGATGCCAGTCTATTTATTACATGAAATAATTTGTGTTTTATGGCCCAAAACTAAAAGAATGGATTGTTTTTTTAACATCTTGTCTTGGCACTCATAGGCATTTTTCTCACCTCTTTATCATAGATGTGAGAAAAAAAGGGGAGAGGGGTAGCAAAATTGAATAAAAAAATTAAAATGAATAATTATCTTAGCAAATGTAACTGAATGACAATATCCAAGTAAGACTGATGGCTATTTGCTTTACAATTTAAAATATTTTGTAGTATCAAGTTTTATTTCTGTTTAAAACTTTATAATTATGAGAATTTCTGTCTCTGAAAAAATTCCCTGAATTTTTTCTGAAACAAATATACTGAAATTCAAATTCTTTATTGGTAAATGCTTCAGGTCTCTGAAATTCAAGTGAGATATGTATCTTTATATATTTTAATATTAGTAATTGAATATATTCCTCTGCCTCTTCTAAGCAAAATTGATGTACAGAAAGATGATTTGGGGAAATTGTATTATCTTGTGTTTACTTCATCTTTTTTAAAGGCAAAATTTTGCTGAAGAATATAACTTCTTACCTTAAGAAAAAGCATGATAATTTCTATTTCACTGAACCATTACTTTCAACATGTAAGTCCATATCTTGAACTAAGTTTTGTGGATATATACAACAAAATATGTGAAGATAACATGTTTGTCGAATTGCCAATTAAGTGTATCAGATGAATGGGGTGGAGAAGCTCAATGGCATTGGGACTCTGTGCATCCAAGTCTCTCAAAATTAGTATTCATAGCATTAATTTCTCAAGTGTCAGAATTAGGGGAATGATGTACAGGGTTATCTTTAGATGAATCACCTGACTTGGTTTCTTTTTGTTTTTATTCATTTATTCATATGTACATACACTGCTTGGGCCATTACTCCCTCCTCCCTCCTGCCCTCATCCCCCTAACTTCCAGGCAAAACCTGTTCTGCCCTCTTCTCCAATTTTGTTGACGTGTAGAAATAAGCAATAATAAGAAAGAGATGGTGTCTTTGCTAGTTGAGATAAGTATAGATATACAGAGAGATTCCTAGCATTGCTTCCATGCACAAGTGTATTACAACCCAAATTGATTCATCTCTACCAGACCTCTTCACTACTTCCTGGTCACCTTCCCATATTGACCTCTGTTGTTTTAAGGTTACTGTATTAACTCCTCTGCAGTGAGGACATCAAACACTTTCAAGTTTTGGTTTCCTACCTTTCCCTATTCCTCCTGTATGTGTTCTCTCCTTAGTGTGTGACCCAAGTCTAAAAATATTACTGCATTTCTTTTATATCTAAATCCACATATGAGGGAGAACATATGATTTTTGGTTTTCTGAGCCTGGTTAACTTGACTTAAGATGATGTTCTCCAGTTCCATCCATTTACATGTGAATGATAAGGTTTTATTCTTCTTCATGGCTGAGTAAATTTCCATTGTGTGTAAATACATTTTCTTAATCCATTCATCAGTAGTGGGGAACCTTGGCTGTTACCATAATTTGGCTATTGTGAACTGCGCTGCAGTAAATGTGGGTGTGCAGGTGCCTCTTAAGTAACCTGAGTTGCATTCCTTTGGGTATATTCCTAGGAGTGAGATTGCTGGATAATATGGCAGATCTATAAGTTTTTAAGGAGCCTTCATATTGTTTTCCAGAGTGGTTGTACTAGCTTGCATTCCCACCAGCAGTGGATGAAGGTTCTTTTTTCCTCACCTCCTCACTAATATTTGTTGCTGGTGATGTTTTTGAAGATAGCTATTCTAACAGGGGTGAGGTGGAATCTTAGTGTGGTTTTGATTTGCATTTCCTTTATGGCCAGAGAAGGTGAGCATTTTTTCATATGTTGTTTGATGATTTGAATTTCTTCTTTTGAGAAAGTTCTGTTTAGTTCAGTTGCCCATTTCTTTATTGGTTCATTGATTTTGGTAGTTTAATTTTTTGAGCTCTCTGAATATTCTGGTTCTTTGTCTGACAAATAGCTGGCAAATATTTTCTCCTACTCTGTGGTTGTTCTCTTCAGTTTAGAAACCATTTCTTTTGTTGTGCAGAAGTTTTTAATTTTAAGTAGTCCCATTTGTCCACACTTTCTCTTAGTTGTTGAGCTGCTGGGGTTCTATTGAGGAAGTCCTTGCCTATACCTATTACTTCCAGAGTATTTCCTGCTACTTCTTGTACTAATGTCAAGTTTTGGTCTGAAGTTAAGGTCTTTGATCCATTTTGAGTTGATACTAGTACAGGGTAATAAACATGGATCTAGTTTCAGTTTTTTGTAGGCAGATAACCACTTTTCTCAGCAACATTCAAGAGGCTTTCTTTTCTCCATCATATGTTTTTAGCACCTTTGTCAAAAATAAGGTGGGCTTGGCTATGTGGATTCATATCCAGGTCCTCTATTCTGTTCCACTTGTCTTCATATCTGTTTTTGTGCCAGTACCATGATGTTTTTGTTGCTTTGTAATATAGTTTGAAGTTGGGTATTGTGATACTTCCAGCATTGCTCTGTTTGCTGAGTATTGCCTTGGATATTATGGTCTCCAAATGAACTTTAGGGTAGATTTTTCAATCTCTGTGATGAATGTCATTGAGATTTTGATGGGAATTGCATTAAACATGTAGATTGCTTTTGGTAGTATAGACATTTTTAATATGTTGATTCTACTAATCCATGAGCACGGGAGATCTTTCCACCTTCTGTAGTCTTCCTCGATATCTTTCTTCAGAGGTTTGTAATTCTCCTTGTAGAGGTCACTCACATCCTTTGATAAGTTTACTCTTAGGTATTTGATTTTTTTGAGGCTATTGTAAATGGAATTGTTCGCATATATTCTTTTTCAATTTGTTTGTTTTTGGTGTATAGAAAAGCTAATGATTTTTGTAAGATGATTTTGTATCCTGCCACCTTGGTGAAGCTGTTTATGGTGTCTAGGAGTTTTTGGGTCTTTAAGATATAGGATCATGTTGTCTGTAAATAGGGATGTTTGACAGTTTCTTTACCTATTTGTATTTCTTTTATTTATTCTTCTTGCCTAATTGCTCTGGCTAGGAATTCCAGGACTAGGAATAGGAGTGGGGATTGTGGGCACCCTATTCTTGCTCTTCATTTTAGGGGAAATGGTTTCAGTTTTTCACCATTAAGTATGATGTTGGCTATAGGTTTGTCATATATAGCTTTTACAATATTGAGGTACATTTCTTCTATTCTTAGTTTCTTAAAGCTTTTATCATGAAGTGGTGTTGATCTTATCAAAGTCTTTTTATGCATCTATTGAGATGATAAAGTGGTTTTTGTCTTTGCTACTGTTAATGTGGTGTATTACATTTATTGATTTTCATATGTTGAACCACCTCTGCATCCCTGGGATGAAGCCTACTTGGTCATGGTGAATGACCTTTTTGATGTGTTGTTGAATTTGGTTTACCATTATTTTATTGAGGGTTTTGCATCAATGTTTATTAATGACATTGGCCTATAGTTCTCCTTTTTGGAGGTGTCTTTGTCTGATTTTTGGATGAGTGTAATACTGGTTTCATAAAATGAGTTAGGCAGTATCCTTCCCTTTCTATTTAATGGAAATGTTTAGGAGGGTTTGTATTAGTTTTTCTTTAAAGGTCTGATAGAGAGTGGAGGAGGGAGGAAAACTCCACAGGAGAGGAGGGAAGACCCACTTCCCACGTGAGCTGTAAACAAACATAGTGGCTGGCAGGAGCAGCAGCACTGCTCAGTAACCAGGAGCAGGAAAGCTTGTGAAAGTGGCAGTGGGAGAACTGCACAGGAGAGGGGGGAAAGAGCCAACTCCCACTTGAACTGTAAATAAACATGCAGGCCTGAGAATGCAGGTGCAGTGTCACCTTTCCCAGTGCTTGGAAAGGGGAAAGCTTGTAGCAGAGGCTCCCACACAGGAGAAATCTGAGCAATAAAGCCTGCGGGTCCAGGTGAGTGCTAAGCTCACCCCTGAGATCTGCATAAATAATGCCTCCAGCAACAGCAGGCTGACAACAGTGGGCAGGCAAGCCACAGTTGCAGAAACCATTCTCAGAACTGTCTCCAGACTCTTTTGTTTTTCTTTGTCTCCCTACCTTTGATGAGAGAACAACTGAATTACACCTGCAAGCTGAAAAACTTACTGAAACTCTATTGCATTTGAACTTGGGACACTTGGTGGGGTTATTTTTGTGCATGTGTGTGTGTAGTTTTGTTCTTCTTTATGCGTCCCCTTTGATGAGACAGCTACAGAACAACATCTGAGGCACCATCTCCAGGATTGGAGACTGTGACTTTACTGCATTTGAACTTGGAGGTTTTCTGGTTTTTTGGTTTTTTAAAATTTTCTATTTTTCCATTTTATTTTAATACATTTTTATAAATAGATTTTTCTTTCATTTACTTATTTTTTATTTTTATTCTTACCTTTATATTTTATTTTTGATTTTCAATCCTCCTTCTGTCTCTCTAATGTCTGTTCGGCTTACTGTCTATTAGTACACTAAAGCTCCCTGTTTATACCTTTCAAGTCTTCTTGTCTGACACCTTGTTCTGTTTTCTCCCTTCAGTCTGTGTATTTGTTTTTCCCATTTCTTTAACTTCTTGCTTTCTATCTCAGCTCACCCTTCCATTCTAAATATTACCATTGTTATTGTTACAAGCTAGAAAATACTTAATTGCACACAGTACAGGGACAGTAACAACACCAAAGACAATGACGGGAAAACAGAAAAAAAAGGGAAACCATTTTCCCCACAGCAAAAAATTAGTATAGGAACCAGAGGGGAATGAAGAGAACAGAAACTCAGATCCAGACTCCAACAAAATGAAGATAAACTATGCCAAAGGACCCAATGAAGCCCACAAGAATAATTTAAAAGACATACAAAAGGTACTCAATGAGAATTTTATAGAGATGATACTGGATAGGGTCACCCAAAATGTACAGGAGACACTCAAGAAATTCCAAGACAATAAAAATAGAGAATTTGAAAAAACAAAAGAAGAAATAAAGGAAACCATAGAAGCACATAAACACCAAAGTGAAAGAGAGAACATGATGAATGAACACATAAATGAACTCAGGACAAAAATAGACAACATAAAAGAGGAAAACAGCCAGGATATGGAAAACCTCAGAAAAAAGAACGAAACAGAATGCAAAACAAAACAGAAGGCCAATCCAGCAGAATAGAACAGAAGACAGAATCTCAGAACTTGAAGATGAAATGGTAATTAAAGGAAAAACCGAAGAAGTATTAATTAAACAACTCAAGACCTGTGAAAAGAAAATGCAAGAACTCACTGACTCCATCAAAAGACCAAACTTGAGAATCATGGGAATCAAAGAAGGAGAAGAGGTGCAAGTGAAGGGAATGCGTAATATATTTAACAAAATAATAACGGAAAATTTCCCAAATCTAGAGAAAGATATTCCCATACAGATGCAAGAGGCCTCCAGGACACCAAACAGACCAGATCAAAATAGAACTACCCCACGACATATCATCATTAAAACAACAAGTTCAGAAACCAAGGAAAGAATATTGAAGGATGTAAGAGAGAAAAAACAAGTAACATACAAAGGTAAACCATCAAAATCACAGCAGACTTCTCAACAGAAACATTAAAAGCAAGAAGAGCGTGGGGTGAGATCTTCCGGGCACTGAATGAAAATAGCTTCAACCCCGGGATACTCTACCCAGCAAAGCTATCATTCAAAATAGATGGAGCAATAAAAGTCTTCCATGATAAACAAGAAACTAAAACAATATGTGACAACAAAGCCACCACTACAAAAGATTCATCAAGGGATTCTGCATACAGAAAGTGAAACCCAACTTAACCATGAAAAGACCGGCAGCACCAAACCACAGGAAAAGAAAAAGCAAGAAAGTAGAGAGTAACCTCAACTTAGGTACACACAATCAAACCTTCAAACAACTAAGACAACTAAATGACAGGAATCACCACATACCTATCAGTACTAATGCTTAATGTTAATGGACTTAATTCACCCATCAGAAGGCACCGCTTAATGAAATGGATTAAAAAGGAAGGTCCAACAATTTGTTGCTTACAGGAGACCCATCTCACCGACAGAAATAAGCATAGGCTAAGGATGAAAGGCTGGAAGAAGATTTACCAAGCCAATGGCCAACCCAAAACAGGCAGGAGTAGCAATACTTATCTCTGACAAAGTAGACTTCAAACCTACATTGATCAAACGAGATAAAGAAGGACATTCCATACTAATAAAAGGGGAAATAGACCAAAAGGAAATAATAATCATCAACCTGTATGCACCCAATGTCAATGCACCCAATTTCATCAAATATACCATGAAAGACCTAAAAGCATATATAAATGCCAACACAGTGGTTGTGGGAGACTTTAACACCCCATTATCATCAATAGATAGGTCATTCAAACAAAAAATCAATAAAGAAATCCAAGATCTAAAATATGCAATAGATCAAATGGAACTAGTAGATGTCTACAGAACATTTCATCCAACTTCTACACAATATACATTCTTCTCAGCAGCCCATGGAACCTTCTCCAAAATAGATCATATCCTAGGGCACAAAGCAAGCCTCAGCAAATACAAGAAAATAGAAATAATACCATGCATACTATCTGATCACAATGCAGTAAAAGTAGAACTCAACAACAAAAGTAAAGACAAAAAGCATGCAAACAGTTGGAAACTAAATAACTCATTACTTAATGAAGAATGGATCATCAATGAAATAAAAGAGGAAATTAAAAAGTTCCTGGAAGTCAATGAAAATGAAAACACAACCTACTGGAACCTATGGGACACAGCAAAGGCAGTACTGAGAGGAAAGTTTATAGCCATGAGTGCATATATTAAAAAGACTGAAAGATCCCAAATCAATGACCTAATGATACATCTCAAACTCCTAGAAAAACAAGAACAAGCAAATCCCAAAACAAATAGAAGGAGAGAAATAATAAAAATAAGAGCTGAAATCAACGAAATAGAAACCAAAAAAAACATACAAAGAATCAGTGAAACAAAAAGTTGGTTCTTTGAAAAAATAAACAAGATCGATAGACCCCTGGCAAACCTGACTAAAATGAGGAGAGAAAAAACCCAAATTAGTAGAATCCGGAATGCAAAAGGGGAGATAACAACAAACACCGTGGAAGTCCAGGAAATCATCAGAGACAACTTTGAGAACCTTTATTCAAATAAATTTGAAAATTTTAATGAAATGGACTGATTTCTAGATACATATGATCATCCAAAACTGAACCAAGAGGATATTAATCACCTGAATAGATCTATAACACAAAATGAAATTGAAGCAGCAATCAAGAGTCTCCCCAAAAAGAAAAGTCCAGGACCTGATGGATTCTCTGCTGAATTCTATCAGACCTTTAAACTGTATCAGCCCTCCTTAAACTGTTCCATGAAATAGAAAGGGAAGGAAAACTGCCGAACACATTTTATGAATCCAGTATTACACTTATCCCAAAACCAGGCAAAGACACCTCCAAAAAGGAGAACTATAGGCCAATCTCCTTAATGAACATTGATGCAAAAATCCTCAACAAAATAATGGCAAACTGAATTCAACAACACATCAAAAAGATTATTAACCACGACCAAGTAGGCTTCATCCCAGGGATGCAGGGGTGGTTCAACATATGAAAATCAATAAACGTAATCAAGCACATTAACAGAAGCAAAGACAAAAACCACTTGATCATCTCAATAGATGCAGAAAAAGCCTTTGATAAGATCCAACACCATTTCATGATAAAAGGTCTAAGAAAACTAGGAATAGAAGGAAAGTACCTCAACATTATAAAAGCTATATATATGACAAACCTACAGCCATCTTTATACTTAACAGAGAAAAACTGAAACCATTCCCTCTAAAATCAGGAACCAGACAAGAATGCCTACTATCTCCACTCCATTCAACATAGTACTGGAATTCCTAGCCAGAGCAATTAGGCAAAAAGAAGGAATAAAAAGAACACAATAGGTAAAGAAACTGTCAAAATATCCCTATTTGCAGACGATATGATCCTATACCTTAAAGACCCAAAAAACTCTACTCAGAAGCTTCTAGACATCATCAATGGCTATAGCAAGGTAGTAGGATATAAAATCAACATAGAGAAATCATTAGCATTTCTATACACTATTAATGAGCAAACTGAAAAAGAATACATGAAAATAATTCCATTTACAATAGCCTCAAAAAAAATCAAATTCCTAGGTGTAAACCTAACAAAAGATGTGAAAGACCTGTACAAGGAAAACTATACACTTCTGAAGAAACAGATTGAGGAAGACTATAGAAAGTGGAGAGATCTCCCATGCTCATGGATTGGTAGAATCAACATAGTAAAAATGTCAATACTCCCAAAAGTAATTTACATGTTTAATGCAATTCCCATCAAAATTCCAATGACATTCATCAAAGAGATCGAAAAATCTACCGTGAAATTTATATGGAAACACAGGAAGCCATGAATAGCCAAGGCAATACTCAGTCAAAAGAACAATGCTGGAGGTATCACAATACCTGACTTCAAACTATATTACAAAGCAATAACAATAAAAACAGCATGGTACTGGCACAAAAACAGACATGAAGACCAGTGGAACAGAATAGAAGATCCAGATATGAAGCCACACAACTATAAGCAACTTATCTTTGACAAAGGAGCTAAAAATATACGATGGAGAAATAGCAGCCTCTTCAACAAAAACTGCTGGGAAAACTGGTTAGCAGTCTGCAAAAAACTGAAACTAGATCCATGTACATCACCCTATACCAAGATTAACTCAAAATGGATCAAGGATCTTAATATCAGACCCCAAACTCTTAAGTTGATACAAGAAAGAGTAGGAAATACTCTGGAGTTAGTAGGTATAGGTAAGAACTTTCTCAATGAAACCCCAGCAGCACAGCAACTAAGAGATAGCATAGATAAATGGGACCTCATAAAACTAAAAAGCTTCTGTTCATCAAAAGAAATGGTCTCTAAACTGAAGAGAACACCCACAGAGTGGGAGAAAATATTTGCCAATTATACATCAGACAAAGGACTGATAACCAGAATATATAGGGAACTTAAAAAACTAAATTCTCCCAAAACTAATGAACCAATAAAGAAATGGGCAAGTGAACTAAACAGAACTTTCTCAAAAGAAGAAATTCAAATGGCCAAAATACACATGAAAAAATGCTCACCTTCCCTAGCAATAAAGGAAATGCAAATTAAAACCACACTAAGATTTCACTTCACCCCTGTTAGAATAGCCATCATCAGCAACACCACCACCAACAGGTGTTGGCGAGGATGTGGGGAAAAAGGAACCCTCTTACACTTTTGGTAGGAATGTAAACTAGTACAACCACTCTGGAAAAAAATTTGGAGGCTACTTAAAAAGCTAAACATTGATCTACCATTTGATCCAGCAATACCACTCTTGGGGATATACCCAAAAAACTGTGACAGAGGTTACTCCAGAGGCACCTGCATGCCCATGTTTATTATGGCACTATTCACAATAGCCAAGTCATGGAAACAGCCAAGATGCCCCACCACTGACGAATGGATTAAGAAAATGTGGTATTTATACACAATGGAATTTTATGCAGCCATGAAGAAGAACAAAATGTTATCATTCGCTGGTAAATGGATGTAATTGGAGAACATCATTCTGAGTGAGGTTAGCCTGGCCTAAAAGGCCAAAAATCGTATGTTCTCCCTCATATGTGGACATTAGATCAAGTGCAAACACAGCAATGGGATTGGACTTTGAGCACATGATAAAAGCGAGAGCACACAAGGGAGGGGTGAGAATAGGTAAGATACCTAAAAAACTAGCTAGAATTTGTTGCCCTTAACGCAGAGAAACTAAAGCAGATACCTTAAAACCAACTGAGGCCAACAGGAAAAAGGGACTAGGAACTAGAGAAAAGGTTAGATCAAAAAGAATTAACCTAGAATGCAACACACAGGCATAGGAAATTAATATGAGTCAATGCCCTGTATAGCTATACTTATCTCAACCAGCAAAAACCCTTGTTCCTTCCTATTATTGCTTATACTCTCTCTACAACAAAATTAGAAATAAGGGCAAAATAGTTTCTGCTGTGTACTGAGGGGGTGGGGGGGAGAGGGAGGGGTCAGAGTGGGTGGTACGTGAGGGGGTCGGGGCAGGGGGAGAAATGACCCAAGCCTTGTATGCACATATGAATAATAAAATTTTTAAAAAAAAGAATGTCATTGGAGTTCTGAAAGAGATTAGATTGAACATACAGATTGTTTTTGGCAATATAGACATTTTCATAATATTGATTCTGTAGATCCATGAGCATGGGATATCCATCTTCATTGAATTCTTTCTTTAGTGATATGTAATTTTATTTGTACAGGATGGTCACATTTTCATTAAATTTATTCCTAGGTATTTTTGTTTGAAACTATTGTGAATTGTACTGTTTTCCTTATTTATTTCTCAGACTGTTCATTGTCAGAGCAAATCAATAGAAATGCTATTCATTTTTGTGTCCTGCTATTTTGCTGAATAAGTTTATGAGATCTAAGAGCTTTTCAGTTGAGTTTTTAGGGTCTATCATGAATAAGATCAGATTATTTGCAAATAGAGATATTTGACTTGTTTCTTCCCTGTTTGAATCTATTGTATTTTATTCTCCAGTCTTACTGATCTGGCTAGGAATTCCAGCACTATATTGTTTAAGAGTGGGGAGAGTGGACAACCTTGCTTTTTCCTTATTTTAGAGGAAATGCTTTCAGCTTTCCCCAATTTAGTATGATGTTGGCTATAGGTTCATCATATATATAACAGGAAAAAGGAGGGAACACAATGGAATATGTAAACATAGACAATAACTTTATCAACAGAACTCTAATAGATTAACAATTAAGAAGAAAGATTGAAAAATGGGATTGCATGAAACTAAAAAGCTTCTGTACAGCAAAGGAAACAGTCACCAAATTGAAAAGACAGGCTATAGAATTTGTGAAAATCTCTACCAGTATTTGGATAGATAAATAGATAAAGATATAGATATGAATTACAAGAATGTCATTGGAACCAAAATCAAAATATACAGATAACTCAAAAAAACTAACCTCTCAAAGAATCAACAATCTACTAAATAAATAGGCAAATGAACTGAACAGACAATTCTCAAAAAAGTGCAAATGGCCAATAAACATATTAAAATCTCAACATCCTTTGTCATAAAAGAAATGTGAATCAAAACAGCATTGAGATTCCTCCTATCCCCACTCAAAATGGCTATCATCCATAACACAATAGTAATTCTGGTGAGGATGTGGGGAAAAAGGAACACTTCCACACTGTTGATGCAAATGTAAATTAGTGTAACTAGTATAGAAAGCAGTATGGACGTTCTTCAAAAAACTAAAAGTAGAACTATCATAAGACCCAGAGATACTACTCCTGGGAAGGTATCTGAAGGAATGTGTTTCAGAATACGATATTAACCACTTTTACAATTTCACACTCATGTTTATTGCAGCACTATTCACAATAGCCAAGCTGTGGAAACAACTCAGATGCTCCACAACTGGTGAATGGATTAACAAAATGTGGTAAGCATACACAATGGAGTTTTATTCAGCCATGAAAAAGAATATTATGTTGTTTACAGGTAAACATGTGGAACTGGAGAACTTCATATTAAAGGAAAAGACCATATTAAAGGAAAGGCCACATTTTCCCTCAGATGTGGAAGCTAGACTTATAAGTTAAATGTGTATATAAATACATATATGATCACCCTCACACATGTATATATGTATATGTATCATGAGAGAGAGAACAAGTTTGTACTAGTGGATCTGTGTGAGGGAACTACAGGATGTTGGAGAGGGAAAGAAATATTAAGAATGAAAAATATTGAAAAAATGGATCTATATATGAATGCAATATAACATAATATACTGTAAATTGTTGAATATTAGGTGAGCATGGTGATAAAATGTAAGTAATGGGTAGTGGGGTGTTAAATGATTAAAGGATGACCCAGGAATGAAGTACCAATATGAAACCCCCTTGGGCTACTAATCTACAATTTGGCTACCAAATTTAAAATAATTACAATTAAAAAAATGAAGGACAGTAAGTTAAAACAGGTCTTTTCAGGGAATGGGTACCAGTGGGAGGGGGAAATTATAGGGAAAATGTGAATGAAGGTGAATATGGTGGAATGTGTTTTGCCTTCATATATGAAAATAGAATAATGAAACGTGTTGAAATTGTTATAAGAAGAGGGAAAAGGGGAAAAAGAGAGATAGAGAGGTAAATCTAAGACACATGGGAAGCACTTATGTAAATATCACAATATATCATCCTGTACAACAATTATATGTAAATAAAAAAGAATAAATGTAGTATTAACAAATCTTGATGTAAAATTGAAACTGAAAAATTTGATTTAAATATAATTGAAACATAAATCATAAAATAAATGTGTGGTACATCAAAGAGAAAATAGTCTCACTGACTATGTTAGAAAAATGAAAGGAAAAAAATTATATTAGAGGACCAAGAAAAATACTAAGTTCTAAGATGATAAGTTCAATATCCAAGTAAGGATATCAAATTACACTGTTGTGTATATGATTTTGAAGCTCATGAGATGTCATTGGTCTGAGATATAAAGAGATCAATGACATATTATCACTAGTCGCAGACATAATTCTAGCTATGTAGGTCAGTGAGAGTGATTAGAAGGAAGAATTCTATAAGGTGACCCTTCATGCTAAGGAATAATGAAGAAAAGTCTGCAATGAAGCAGAAAGAGATGAGGAAAATGAAAAGAGTGAGTGCCTACAAACCAATGAATGAATAAATAAAATGTGGTATATATACACAATGGAGTATTACTCAGCCTTAAAGAAAAAAGAAATTTTGTCACTTTCAGTAAAAAGATGTAACAGAAAATGATCACATGCAGTGAAATAAACCAGACCTAGGAAAAAAATTGAACATGCTTTCTCATATGTGTAATCTAGACCTAGAAACAGTAATGACTTGAGTGTAAAACAGGGGACTATTTGGGAGTGGTAGTCAGTGGAAGTGGGAAGTGAAAGGAGGGGGTGAACAGGGATAAATATGATCAAAATACTTCACATGCATTTTTGAAAATAGAATAACAAAACCTGTTAAAATTGTTTATAAAGAAAGGATGAATAAGAAAGTGCAATTAAGTTGTGAATTTAATTGAAGCACATCATATGCATGTATGTTAATGTCACAATGAAAACTCTTTGTACAACTAATATATGATAATAAGAAAAAAAGAGTGTAAAACTACAAGGCAAGGTATAAAATGATTTCAAAGTTAAGTTTTGTTCAATGTACCAAAGTTATAAATGATTTTACCCAAGCAATGTCTGAGCATAGATTTTGGGACATTCAGAGAGAAGGCTAAATTGAAGACTGGCTTTGTATATTCTGAATATTAATCACTTGTTAAATGAAAAATTAGCAAATATTTTCTCATTCTAATTGAAATATGCATAGAAATTTTTTTTAAAAAGATAGACAACAGTAAAATTTAACCTAGAGACTTGGGATAGCCATTAGTAATTGGCCAGATTAAGAGCTTATTGCTATATTATTCACAGAAATCCCTAACAAAGCTAAAAGAATTTTGTGTTCTTTTTATGTTTTAACAAATCAAAACACTGGAAAAAGAATGAGTATAGTTGCATACCTAATTAGTATAAATTGTAAGTAAGCAATATATGATTTTCATTGACTATAATCATGGTAATATCTTTTTCTAAATATACAAATAATTTTCTTAGTTGGATGAGCTGTACATGTCCCATTTCCATATAGCCCTTCTTACACTTAATTAGTGTCTAAAATTTGATACTCAAAAACATTGAGTTTCAGAACAGGTAACTTTCAGTAGTGCATGCACTAGGAATGGGCTGTGAGTAGCAGTAGAAGGTAGAGAGGGAGCAGGATTAGCAGTGTGACATCAAGGAGGTAAAGTTTGGGCTAATTTTGCTCAAGAAAGGGATAAGGGGCTGCTGACAGAGTCAGAGATTGAAGGAAGAAGAAGAGATCTTTTTTAGTTCAAGAAAATCACCTAAACAAATAATAGACACAATAAATTTGTAGAGAGGCAATGGACCAACAAAACCCTTGCCATATCAGGCCACATTCTGTTACCCAAGCTGCTCCCTTTGTGTTTTCTATTCACATATTGGGTATTCACTGTCTCTTTAAGTACCTCAGTGAGTTATCTTATCTATTTAGAACAAATAGTGGTTCATGAGGCCAGACAAGTTTGAAATTATGATTTTTTGCAGAACAGGATTTTATAAGCTATCCTGTGATAAATGCTTAACTATCTTGCACCATTAAATATTAATTGATATGTGTTAAAATATCAAAATTAATGTAACATTAGTAATGTTTATATGATTATCTCATTTTAAAATTTCCAGTTGTGTATTTTGTGTTGTTTATATCTCACAGCAGGGAGCCAGCTAATGGGTCTCTGAACTTGCCCCAGAGAAAGGGAATGAGGCATAGAAATAAGCTCCCAATAAGCCAACACAGCAAAAACCCAACTCCAAAGAAGGACAGCTGGTGGGCTACAGAGCTATTCTCTGGAACCTGAAGACAATATACAAACTCAAATTGCCACACCTCACTGAGGGAGGAGCTGACTAAGAAGCTGCCACTGAAAGACAGGAGAAAAACTGGAGAGACACCCCAATCACCTGGTGAGACTAAGAGCCTCTGCTTAAATATCAACACCAGGACTGGATGCTGAAGGAGTAACACCAGAACTACTAAGACTGAAATTCTATTGTTCCCGAGCCTGGTATTTTTTTGTGTGTGTTTGTTTGTTTGTCTGTGTGTGCTTGTCCATCTCTCCCTGTTGATTTTTTTGGTTGTCTTCTTTTTTTTGTTTGTTTTTGGTTTACTTTGTTTTGTTACTTTTACTATTGTGAGTTAGCTAACAATAAATTGCACACAGACCAAGGACAGAAATATCATATATACACTAACCTAAAACCCAATACACCCACAAAACAAAAATAAACCAAGGAAAAGAAAACAGGTAATTGAAACCACCAATAGCCTATCAAGAACATAGTTGCACAGTACCAAGAAGATTGATGGGAAGACAAAAAAGGGATGGAAATGATTCTGCTCACAAAAAACAATTTAATACAAGATTCAGAGGGAAATGAAGAAAACAGATACCCAGTTCAAGACTCCAACAAAACAAAGATAAGCAACACCAAGGAACCAAATAAAGCCCACAAAAACACACTGAAAGAAGAAATCCTGCATTAGTCACTGAGAATTTCATGGCGATGTTACTAGAGGCACTCAAGAAATTCCAACACACCAAAAATAAAGAATACGAGAAGACACAGAAACAAATACATGAACTCATAGGAACCCTAAATAAACACCAAACTGAAACAGAGAACACTATAAATAGAGACATAAATGAATTGAAGAAGAAAATTGACAATATTAAAGAAGAAGTGATCCATGATATGGAAAACCTCAGAAAAAAGAATGAAACAGAAATACAAAACAAAATTAAAGGCCATTCCAGCAGACTAGAACAAGCAGAAGACAGAATCTCAGAACTTGAAGATGAAATGGAAATTAAAGGAAAAACTGAAGAATTATTAGTCAGACAACTCAAGACTTGTGAAAGGAATAAGCAAGAACTCACTGACTCCATCAAAAGACCAAGCCTGAGAATCATGGGCATTGATGGAGAAGAGGTGCGAGCAAAGGAAATTTGTAATATATTCAACAAAATAATAACAGAAAATTTCCCAAATCAGGAGAAAACTATGCCCATTCAGGTATAGGAAACCTCCAGGACACCAAACAGACTTGACCAAAATTGAACTACCTCATGACATATTATCATTGAAACAACAAGCACAGAGACAAGAGAAATAATATTTAAGGCTGTAAGAGAGGAAAAACAAATAACACACAAAGGTAAACCCATCAAAATCACAGCAGATTTCTCAAAGGAAACCTTAAAAGCAAAAAGGGCATGGAGTGAGGTCTTCCGGGCACTGAATGAAAAAATTTCAACCCTAGGATACTCTACCCAGCAAAACTATTATTCAAAATAGATGGAGCAATAAAAATCTTTCACAATAAGCAGAAACTAAAACAATATATGACAACCAAACCATCAGTACAAAAGATTCTTCAAGGAATTCTACACAAAGAAAATGAAAGCAAACAAAACCATAAAAAGACAGGCAGTACCAAACCACAGGAGAAGAAAAGAAGATCAATCAGAGAATAGCATTGATTTGATTGCTCACAATCAAACCCTTACATAACAAAAACAACTAAATGACAGGGATCACCACATACCTATCAAAACTAACACTGAATGTTAATGGTCTTAACTCCCCCATCAAAAGACACCATTTGACAAAATGAATTACAAAGGAAGATAAAATAAACTGTTGTTTACAGGAGACCCACCACATCAACAGAAACAAGCACTGGTTTAGGGTGAAAGGCTGGAAGAAGATTCATCAAGCCAGTGGCCCCCCAAAACAGGCAAGAGTAGCAATACTTGTCTCAGGCAAAGTAGACTTCAAACTTACATTGATCAAATGAGATAAAGAAGGACATGCTATACTAATAAAAGGGAAAATATACCAAAAAGAAATAATTATCAACCTATATGCACCAAAGGTCAGTGCACCCAATTACATCAAACATATACTGAAGGACCTAAAAGCACATATAGACTCGAACACCATGGTAGTGGGAGGTTATAATATCCCCCTACCAATAATAGATAGGTCATCTAAACAAAAAATCAATAAAGAAATTTTAGAACTAAATCACACAATAGGTGACATGGATCTAGCTGATGTATACAGAATATTTCATCCAACTTAAGCACAATATACATTCTTCTCAGCAGCCCATGGTACCTTCTCTAATACTGATCATATCTTGGGGCACAATTCCAGCCTCAGCAAATATAAGAAAATAGAAATAATCCCATGTATGCTATCTGATCACAATGCATTAAAACTAGAAATCAACAACAAAAACAACAGTAAAAAACATGCAAACAATTGGAAGCTGAACATCACATTGCTCAATAATCAATGGGTCATTGATGAAATAAAAGAGGAAATTAAAAGGTTCCTGGAAGTTAATTAAAATGAAAACATGACCTACCAGAACCTATGGGACACAGCAAAGGCAGTCCTAAGAGGAACTTTTATAGCCATGAGTGCATATATTAAAAGGACAAAAAGATCTCAAATCAATGACCTAATGATACATCTCAAACTCTTGGAAAAGCAAGAACAAGCAAATCCCAAAACAAAAAGAAGGAGAGTAATAATAAAAATAAGGGCTGAAAATAATGAAACAGAAACAAAAAAAGATACAAAAAATCAATGAAGCAAAAAGTTGGTTCTTTGAAAAAATAAACCTGACTCAAATGAGGAGAGAAAAAACCCAAATCAGTAAAATCAGAAATGCAAAATGGGAGATAACAACAAACATCAATGAAATCCAGAAAACCATCAGAGTCTACTTTGAGTATCTGTATTCTACAAAATTTGAAAACCTTGAAGAAATGGACAGATTTCTAGGTACTTATGAAGATCCAAAATTGAACCAAGAGGATATTACTCGCCTGAATAAATCTATAACACAAGATGAAATTGAAGTAGCAATAAAGAGTCTCCCCCGCAAAAAAGTCCAGGACCTGAAGGATTCTTTGCTGAATTCTATCAAACCTTTAAAGAAGATCTAGTCCCAACTCTCCTTAAACTGTTCCATGAAATAGAAAGGGAAGGAACACTGCCCAACTCATTTTATAAAGCCTGTATTACACTTATCTGAAAACTAGAGAAAGACACCTCCAAAAAGCAGAACTACTGGCCAAACTCCTTAAAGAACATCAATGTAAAAATCCTCAATAAAACAATGGCAATCCAAATCCAACAACATATCATAAATATCATTCACCACGACCAACTTGACTTCATCCCAGTGATGCATGGTGGTTCAACATATGCAAATCTATAAATGTAATATAGCACATTAATAGAAACAAAGACAAAAACCACTTGATCATCTCAGTAGATGCAGAAAAAGCCTTTGATAAGATCCAATCCACTTCATGATAAAAGCTCTAAGAAAACTAGGAATAAAAGGAATGTACCTCAACATTGTAAAGAATATATAAGACAAATCTGTAGCCAACATCATAATTAATGGGACAAAACTGAAACCATTTCCCCTAAAATCAGGAACAAGACAAGTTTGCCCACTAACCCCACTCCTTTTCAACATAGCATGGGAATTCCTAGCCAGAGCAATTAGGCAAGAAGAAGAAATAAAAGGAATACAAGTAGGTAAAGACACTATCAAAATATCCCTATTTGCAGATGACATGATCCTATATCTTAATGACCCAAAACACTCCACCCTAAAAGTCCTAGACACCATAAACCACTTCATCAAGGTGGCAGGATATAAAATCAACTTACAAAAATCATTAGATTTTCTATACACCAATAATGAACAAATTGAGAAAGAATATACGGAAACAATTCCAGTTACAGTAGCCTCAAAAAGAATCAAATACCTAGGAGTAAACTTAACGAGGGATGTGAATGACTTCTACAGGGAGAACTATAGATCCCTGAAGAAAGAGATCAAGGAAGACTACAGAAGGTGGAAAGATATCCTGTGCTCATGGATTGGTAGAATCAAAATAGTAAAAATGGCTATACAATCAAAAGAAATCTACATGTTTAATGCAATTCCCATCAAAATACCAATGACTTTCATCACAGAGATTGAAAAATCTACTTAAAGTTCATTTGGAAACACAAGAGACCATGAATAGCCAAGGCAATATTCAGCAAAAATAGCAATGCTGGAAGTATCGCAACCTGACTTCAAACTATATTACGAAGCAATAGTAATAAAAACAGCATGGTACTGGCACAAAAAGAGACATGAAGACCAGTGGAAAAGAATAGAGAACCTGTATATGAATCTACATAGCTATGCTATTTGTCAAAAACATATGATGGAGAAAAGACAGCCTTTTCAACAAATGTTGCTGGGAAAGATGGTTATCCATCTGTAAAAAACTGAAACTAGATCCATGTTTATCACCCTGTACTAGTATCAACTCAAAATGGATCAAGGACCTTAATATCAGACCCAAAACACTGAAGGGAGTACAGGAAAGAGCAGGGAATACTCTGGAAGAAATAGGTATAGGCAAGAAATTCCTCAGTAGAACTCTAGCAGCTCAGTAACTGAGAGAAAGGATGGACAAATGGGACCACATAAAAATAAAAAGTTTCTGCACAACCAAAGAAATGGTCTCTAAACTGAAGAGACCACCCACAGAGTGGGAGAAAATATTTGCCAGCTACACATCAGACAAAGGACTGATAACCAGAATATATAGGGAACTCAAAAAACTAAATTCTCCCAAAATTAATGAACCAATAAGAAATGGGCAAGTGAACTAAACAGAACTTTCTCAAAAGAAGAAATTCAAATGGCCAAAAAACACATGAAAAAATGCTCACCATCTCTAGCAATAAAGGAAATGCAAATTAAAACCACGCTAAGATTCCACCTCACCCCTGTTAGAATAGCCATCATCAGCAACACCACCAACAACAGGTGTTGGTGAGGATGTGGGCAAAAAGGAACCCTCATACACTGCTGGTGGGAATGCAAGCTAGTGCAACCACTCTGGAAAACAATATGGAAACTTCTTAAAAAATTAAACATAGATCTGCCATATGATCCAGCAATCCCATTCCTAAGCATATACCCAAAGTAATTCAACACAGGTTACTCCAGAGGTGTCTGCACACTAATGTTTATTGCAGCACTATTCACAATAGCCAAGTTATGGAAACAGCAAAGATGTCCCACTAATATTGAATGGATTAAGAAAACATGGCATTTATACACAACTGAATTTTACTCAGCCATGAAGAAGAATGAAATCTTATCATTCACAAGTAAATGGATGGAACTGGTGAACATCATTCTGTGCAAGGTTAGCCAGTGGGGGGAATAGGGAGAGGGTAGAAGGCAGCGGGGAGAAATGGCCCAAATAATGTATGCACATATGAATAAATGAGTAAATGAAAAAAAGAGGCTTACTTGCATGGTTCTTTAAAACACTCACCCTAAGAGCTTGACATCAGTTGCTGAATTAGGGTGTTTCTTCTGGGACCTAACTTCACCCTCTCTTGCCCTACTTGCATTTGTGCCAGGACTGCATGGCTAGTTCCTGATTTTGGACTTCAGTAGATGTAACCTTTAATCTACTAGAGTGTCCTTGTCAGCAATTCTGGGTCTCATTGTGGCAACATCCAATTTGTTCTGAGATTAAGAGTAGAAACAAAGTATGCTGTTCTATTTTCCCATGTATTGGGAAAAGAAAGACATCTTTTTAAAGGACAGCTTGGGACTATGATTAGGCACCTGACACCAGGATGGAAGATGTTGGCTTTGTATATGTTCCTTACCCTTTGTGCATCTCTTACTGAAAATGAAAACAAATTGGTGGCAATGAGGCTCTTGTGTATCTTCTAAAACTGACAAGGGGAAAAGTCCACTAGCTTTCCATTTAGCATTTTGAAGCCTCCTGGATGAAAGACAGTTTATGCTCTGACTGTTTTACATGCAAAACCTGGTTGTCTCTTTAATCTGGAAACAAACATGCTGAGTTCTGAAGGGGGAAAAAAAACTGATGACACATACTCCATAGCATGACTGGTTTCTTAGTAGACAGAAGAGGATGGAGGTTTTCTTCCATGTTGCTCATTTTATGTACTTGATATTAATTGATTTTTTGTGGCAGAATCAGTTCTTTGCCAAAAATTAAATCCTTACTATGCCTGAGGTACTATCATGGGTGGGTGTTAGACACCAAGGGATTCCTCTGACTGCTTGTGAAAAAGGGACTTTAGTGTAGCATGAGGAGTATCAAGGTCCCTAGGTGAGGCAGGTCCCTGGGGTTGCCTTGCTTTGGGGAGAAGATGCCTCTGGGAGGCCATGGTGATCACTTACTTCTTTTCTTAAGTATCAGTGGTGGGTGTCTCCCAGGGATGTGGAATTTCAGTCAAGGGAGTGGGGGAAATTGTCCCTAGGAGAGCAGGGCATTTGAGGAAAGGGTGAGATTGAGATGGGTGTTGGGAAAAGGGAGGGTCACAGTTAAGTTGGAGTCATGTAGAGGGAGATTCAGCCCTGATTCAGGGGTTTCTGACTTTTTAAGGCAAGGCAAAGCTTACTAGGTCAGTTTTCAGGTGGGCCTTGCAATATACAATGATGGACGGTGGGATCCCATGACTTTGGACTCTAAGATTTGCTAGGTCCCAAGGATCTTTTTTTATTATTTATTTTTACTTATTATTAGGCTATTTGATTGTATGGGGGGGATTCATCATAACAATTCCAAATGGGCTTATTTTGTACTATTGGTTACATCACCCCTCCCTATATCCTTCCTGCCCCTCTTGAAGCAATTGTTTGCAGTTTCCCTTTTTTTTCATATATGGCTATGAATTCCACCCACCATATACCCTCACCTTTATGTTCTTCATTCACCCTCCCTACTCCCACAAGCACTGTCCCCTCCAACACTGTATCTGTTTTACTGTCCTGACTTTCCTTATTAGTATTTAAATTCATGTTTCATGGGGTTTCTCCATGTGTCCTCACTATCAGTCTACTTTTCTTTATTATGTTCAACCCCTTGAATTGTCGCCCTTACTCCTTTAACTCCCACCCCCTATTTTTTAATAGTTTTCAATACATGTACTTATTTCTTCATTCTATACAGATATTATGTTTCTTGATATTGTTGATGCTCTGTCATTCCATTTTCCCTTTCTTCCTTCCCCATGTTCCACATATGAGTTTGTACATGATCATGTTTGTTTTTGTGTATATGTTTCTCTTTTGGATCTATAGCCCTGTTTGAGAGAAACGATGCTACCTTTGCGTTTCTGATCCTGCTTGTTTCACTTAACATGATCTCCTCCAATTACAACTATTTTCTTTCCAACCACATGTCATTATTCCTTATGTCTGAGAAAAACTCCATTGGCAGCTGCTAGGTGCAGCAAGTGCCTGTGCAAGACTCTATAGAAGGGAGCAGCATCTTTTTGGTCTGGCAAGGTGATGAGAATGGATTGTCTTCAGAAGAGCATCTATTGACCCAACTACCCCACTAGACTTAGTGCTGACAATAGAAAGGGAAAGGTAAAGAATTCTTGTAAAGCATTCATGGGTTTGTAATGTTGAAGAGTGTAAGTTTCAGCTAACTTAGTTTAACTAGAAAAAGTATAAAAATGGACAAAGTAACCTGAATATTTATCTTGGGTAAGGATTTAGAGGTCCTTGGATTGTGTGTATGTATTACCTCATTTAATCACTGAAAGTTCCTATTATGTAAAATCTGTTATTATTCCTTCTTTGCAGATGAGGCAATGAAACCCCAACTTTGAGGTGTAACTTGTCCTCAGTCAGAGCTGTGACTCAGCCAGGCTTCCTGACTGGTTTGCAGTCCCTTCATTTGCATTCTCTACTCTTTCTCTAGTATGTCAAGAGTTTGTAAGGCTATTTTCATTTGGTAAAGTGTGCAGTATGCCAGGAATAGAAAGGAAACTAATGCACCATTTTTGCTAGCCAAGGACCCAGCAACTTGATAAAAAAGGTCTTCCAGGCCACACTTTTGAGTGTGTTTTGAAGATAGAATTTTCCTCCAGAATCTTCTGACTCCCACATCATGCTCCTTCCATAAGACAATGATTTTTAATACTTCTGGAAGTTCTGAGTGAAAATAGTGTTGTGTCCTACATTTAGCATTTCTTGTTTAGAAACTTTAAAGAAGGAAATGTAATATCACACTAACAATAAAATAATTCAGTGTGTGTGCTTATATTCAAGTTATTTAATTGGAAATGGTAACATTGCTAGTAAAGTGTCAGCATACTTTAGTCTCCTTTTACTTCCTCCTTAAACTGCCCATGTTTGAAAAGTGTTTTAAAAATAAATGAAGAAATAAATCAATTATTGTTCTTCTACAATATAGTATACAGATGAACAATACAGATAATGTTGCCTCTCTTTGTGTGTGTATGTATGTGAGAGAGGTACAAGGGTTTGAAATCAGGGCCTTGCACTTGCTAGATAGGCACTCTGTCACTTGAGCTGCACCCCTAGCCCTTTTTGTCTTTTATTTATTTATTTTTGCTTTCCTTATTTCTGTGATAGGGTCCCTCACTCTTTGCCTGGGCAGGCATGAACAATGACCTCCTACATAGACTTTCCACTTTCTGTGTTGCTTTGATGGCAGGTGCTTTGGTTGAGACCAAAGTCTGGAAAAATTTCTGCACTAGATGGCCTTGAACTGTTATACTCTCCATGTTTGCCTTCCAGGGAGTAAAGATTACAGGTGTGAGACCATGGAATGGCCTTCTTTGTTATTTGAGGCTAAGTTTTGCCTTGTAGCTAAGGCTGGCCTTGAACTGGTAATTCTTCTGCCTTAGTCTCTGAAGTGCTGGGATTTTAGGTGTGCTCCATGCCACCTGGATTTAAGTGTATTTTTATTTTTTAAGATTATTTAATTTAGGAGATCCAACATGGTGACTAGAGAGATGAAGCAGACAGCATGAGCTCTGTAAATCAAAAATCTTGCTGAGACACTGGAGCCACACTTGGCAGAACAAAATCACCAAGAAGAAGCAAAACTCTGACACACTGAACCCCCAGCCCACACAAAGCTTCTCCACACCACATTACACTGAGAAACCAGGAGGGTTCCAGTGCCACCAGATGCCAGCTCCAAATCTGCTTGGGAGATGCTGATCAACAGGTTATCAAATAAGTGGCATGCAGTACCTCCATAGCCACCCCTGGGATAAACCAACATAGCCCCCTGGACAGACTGATTCCCTCCCCACAAAAAAACCCCCAAAACTGAATAATAAACAAGGAACTGAAAAGGATACACAGCAGAGGGGGTGGGATGCTCTGAGTGTACCAGAGAAGGGGGGAGGGGCAAGGAACTGATCTCCATGGGAACTTTTAGTAAACAAAGCCTGCAATAGAAGCCAGTAGGCTTCTCTCCCCAGAGAAAGGAGGAAGAGCAACAAGATACTCTCCACGTGAACTTCTACTAAACAAAGCCTGTGATAGTAGCTGGCAGGCAAACGTCCCCACCCAAGAAGGGAGAAGGAGCAATGAGCTGCTCTTCATGAGAACTTGTAGTAAATAAAGCATGCAATAGTAGCTGGCAGGCATGCCCCTCCACCAAAGAAGAGAGGCGAAGCAAGGAGCTGCTCTCCACATGAACTTTTAGTAAACAAAACCTGCAATAGTAGATGGCTGACAGTAGATGGAAGATGAGCTGCTGCCTGAAATAGGGCAGACAGTGGTTCATAAAGCTGTCTCCTGAGCAAACCACCTGGCACGATTACAACAGAGATACTGCTTAAATACCAACACCAGGAATGGATACTGAAAGACTAACACCAGAACTACCAAGACTGAAACTTCATTGCTCCAGAACCTGGGATTTAAAAAAATTCTTTGTCTTTTTTCTCTTTCTCTCTAAATGCTTGTTCAGTTCACTGTTGGTTAATACACCATCTCTTCCTGGTGATTACTTTGGTTCTCCATTTTTTTCTTTCTTTTTTCATCTTACTTTTTCTTTCTAGATCTCATTACTTTTACTATTGTAAGCTAGGTAATACTAAATTACACACAGAACAGGGACAGTAACAACAACAATTGGAATAATGGGAAGATGGAGAAAGGATGGAAAACATTCCCCTACAAAAAATAAATTAGTACAGGAATCAGAGAGAAATGAAGAAAATGAATACACATTTCCAGACCCCACAAAACAAAGATAAACTGTCCCAAGGAACCCAACAAAGAACACAAGAAGACCTGAAAGAAGAAATTCTGCAAGAAATCACTGAGAATTTCATGGAGATGTTATTAGACGAGGTCAACAAAAATGTAGAGGAGGTACTCAAGAAATTCTAAGATAATAAAAACAAAGAATATGAGAAGACACAAACACAAATAAGTGAACTCATAGGAGCCCTAAAAAAATACCAAAGTGAAACAAAGAACACCATAAATACAGAGATAAATGAATTAAGGATTAAAATTGACAATATTAAAGAGGAAGTGACCATGATATGGAAAACCTCAAGAAAAAAATGAAACAGAAATATAAAACACAACAGAAGGCCACTCCAGTAGACTAGAACAAGAAGACAGAATATTGAAGGTGAAATGGAAATTAAAGGAAAAACTGAAGAAAAATTACTCAAACTCAAAACCTGTGAAAGGAATATGCAAGAACTCACTGACTCCATCAAAAGACCAAACCTGAGAATCATGAATATTAAAGAAGGAGAAGAGGTGCAAGCAAAAGGAATTTGTAATATAGTCAACAAAATAATAACAGAAAATTTCCCAAATCTGGAGAAAACTATGCCCATTCAGGCACAGGAATCCTCCAGGACACCAAACAGTCTTGACCAAAATTGAACTACCCCATGACATATTATCATTAAAACAACAAGCACAGAGAATAGAGAAAGAATATTTAAGGATGTAAGAGAGAAAAAAACAAATAACATACAAAGGTAAACCCATCAAAATCACAGCAGATTTCCCAAAGAAAACCTTAAAAGCAAGAAGAGCATGGAGTGAGGTCTTCCAGGCACTGAATAAAAGTAACTTCAACCCTAGGATACTCTACTCAGCAAAACTATTATTCAAAATAGATGGAGCAAGAAAAGCCTTCCACGATAAGGAGAAACTAAAACAATATGTGACCACCAAGCCAGCACTACAAAAGATTCTTCAAAGAATCATGCACACAGAAAGTGAAAGCAAACAAAACCAACAAAACCATGAAAGGGCAGGCAGTACCAAACCACAGGAGAAGAAAAGGCAAGAAAGTAAAGTAACATTGATTCAGTTGCACACAATCAAACCCTTACACAACAAAGACAACTAAATGACTGGAATCACCACATACCTCTCAGTACTAACACTGAATATCAATGGACTTAATTCACCCATCAAAACACACCATTTAACAAATTGGATTAAAAAGGAAGATCCAAAAATCTGTTGTTTACAGGAGACCCATCTCATTGGCTGGAACAAGCACTGACTTAGTGTGAAATGCTAGAAGATTTACCAATCCAATGATCCCTGAAAACAGGCAGGGGTAGCAATGCTTATTTCGGAAAAAGTAGACTCAAACTTACATTGATCAAATGAGATAAGGAAAGACATTCCATACTAATAAAATGGGAAATAAACCAAAAGGAAATAACAATTATCAACCTATGTGCACCCAACATCAATTCACTCAATTTCATCAAATATACTCTGAAGGACCTAAAAACATATATAGACTCCAACACAGTGGTAGTGGGAGACTTTAATACCCCCTTATCATCAATAGATAGGTCATCCAAACAAAAAATCTATGAAGAAATCCTAGATTAAAACATACCATAGATCAAATGGACCTAGTTGATGTCCATTTGACATCCAACTTCTGCACAATATACATTCTTCCCAGCAGCCCATGGAAACTTCCCCAATATTGATCATATCTTAGGGCACAATTCAAGCCTCAGCAAATATAAGAAAATAGAAATAATCCCATGCACTTTATCTGATCACAATGCATTAAAGCTAGAAATCAACAACAAAAACAACAGTAAAAAACATGCAAACAAAAAAGATACAAAAAAATCAATGAAGCAAAAAATTGGTTCTTTGGAAAAATAAACAAGATTGACAGACCCCTGGCAAACCTGACCAAAATGAGGAGAGAAAAAAACCCAAATCAGTAAAATCAGAAATGCAAAAAGGGAGATAACAACAAACACAACGGAAATCCAGGAAATCATCAGAGACTACTTTGAGAACCTATTTTCTAATAAATTTGAAAAATTTGAAGAAATGGACAGATTTCTAGATACTTATGACCATCCAAAATTGAAACAAGAGGACATTATTGACCTCAATAGCTCTATAACACAAAATGAAATTGTAGCAGCAATAAAGAGTTTCTCCAAAAAGAAAAGTCCAGGACCTGATGGATTCTCTGCTGAATTCTATCAGACTTTTAAAGAACAACTAATACTAACCCTCCTTAAACTGTTCCATCAAATGGAAAGGGAAAGAAAACTGTCTAATTCATTTCATGAAGCCGGTATTACACTCATTCCCAAATCAGATAAAGACAACTCCAAAATGGAGAACTACAGGCCAGTCTCCTTAATGAAAATCGATACAAAAATACTCAATAAAGTACTGGCAAACTGAATTCAATGACACATTAGAATGATCATTCACCACAACCAAGTCGGCTACATTCCAGGAATGCAGGGAATGTTCAACATACACAAATCAATAAATGTAATACAGCACATTAATAGTAGCAAAGACAAAAACCACTTGATCACCTCAATAGATGGAGAAAAGCCTTTGACAAGATCTGACACCACTTCATTTTAAAAGTTCTAAGAAAACCAGGGATAGAAGGAAAGTAACTTAACATTATAAAAGCTATATATGACAAACCTACAGCCAACATCATATTTAATGGTGAAAATCTGATACCATTTCCCCTAAAGTCAGGAATGAGACAAGGGTGCCTACTATCCCCACTTCTATTCAAGATAGTATTGGAATTCCTAGCCAGAGCAATTAGGCAAGAAGAAGAAATAAAAGGAATACAAATAGGTAAAGAAACTGTCAAAATATCTCTATTTGCAGACAATATGATCCTATACCTTAAAGACCTAAAAAATTCTACCCAAAAACTACTAGACACCATTAAGAGCTACAGCAAGGTGACAGGATAAAAAATCAACTTACAAAAATCATTAGCTTTTCTATATGCAATAAAGAACAACCTGAGAAAGAATATATGGAAAGAATTCTTTTTACAGAAGCCTCAAAAAAACAAATACCTATGAGTAAACTTAACAAAGGATGTGAATGACCTCTACAAGAAGAACTATAAACCCTGGAGAAAGGGATTGAGGAAGTGTACAGAGGTGGGGAGATCTCCTGTGCTCATGGTTTGGTAGAATTAACATAGTAAATGGTCATAGTACCAAAAACAATCTGCATGTTTAATACAATTCCTATCAAAATCCCAATGACATTCATCACAGAGATTCAAAAATCTACCCTAAATTTCATTTGGAAATACAAGAGACTGTGAATAGCTAAGGCAACACTCAACAAAAAAAGCAATGCTGGAGGTATCACAACACCTGATTTCAAACTATAATACAAAGCAGTAGCAATAAAAACAGCATGGTACTGGCACAAAAACAGACATGAAGACCAGTGGAACAGAATAGAGGACCCGGATATGAATCCACACAACTATGTCCACCTTATTTTTGAGAAATGTACTAAAAATATATGATTGATAAAAGACAGCTTCTTCACAAATGTTTTTGGGAAAAGTGGTTATCCATCTGCAAAAAACTGAAACTAGATCCATGTTTATCACCTTATAGTAGTGTCAACTCAAAATGGATAAAGGCCCTTAATATCAGACCCAAAACTCTGAAGTTGGTACAGGAAAGAGCAGGCAACACTGGAAGTGTTTCCTCAAATGAACACCAGCAGCTTAGCAACTAAGAGAAAGTATTGACAAACGAGATTTCATAAAACTAAAATACTTCTGCACAACCAAAGAAATGGTCTCTAAACTGAAGAGACCACCCACAGAGTGGGAGAAAATATTTGCCAGCTATATATCAGACAAAAGACTGGTAATCAGAATATACAGGGAACTCAAAAAACTAAACTCTCTCAAAATTAATGAACCAATAAAGAAATGAGCAATTGAACTAAACAGAACTTTCTCAAAAGAAGAAGTTCAAATGGCCAAAGAGAAAGGTGAGAAAAAATGCCATAAAAGAAATGCGACTCAAAACCACACTTATATTTCACCTCACCCCTCTTAGAATAACCATGATTTAAAACATCACTAACAACAGGTGCTGGTGAGGATGTGGGGAAAAAGGAACCCTCGTAAACTGCTGGTGGGAATGCAAACCAGTGCATCCTCTCTGGAAAAATATTTGGAGGCTTCTTAAAAAATTAAACATAGATCTGCCATCTTACCCAACAATCCTACTCCTGGGGATATACCCAAAGGAATGTGACACAGGTTACTCCAGAGGCACTTGCACATCCATGTTTATTGCAGCGCTATTCATAATAGCCAAGTTAGGGAAACAACCAAGATGCCCCACTACTGATAAATGGATTAAGAAAAGGTGGTATTTATACACAGTGTAATTCTGCTAAGTCATGAGGTAGAATGAAATTTTATCATTCACAATTATATGGATGGAACTGGAGAACATCATTCTGAGCAAAGTTAGCCAGGCTCAGAAGACCAAAAATCATATGTTCTCCCTCATTTGCAGATTTTAGGTCTAAGGCAAATACAGCTATGTGATTGGACTTGGGTCACATGATAAGGCGAGAGTAGACACAGGAGGTATGGGGATAGGTAAGAAACCCAAAACATAATCGTATTTGATGTCCTCACTGCAGAGGAACTAATACAGAAACTTTAAAGGGATAGAGGTCAATATGTGAAGGGGTCCAGGAACTAGAGAAAAGGTCTGTTAGAGATGAGTCAACTTAGAATGTAACACATTTGAGCATGGAAGCAATGCTAGGAATCTCTCTGTATAGTTATCCTTATCTCAAGTAGAAAAAACTCTTTGTCTTTCTTATTGTTTATATTCTCTGTTCAACAGAATTAGAGATAAGGGCAGAACAGATTTTGCCTGGAAGTGAGGGGGAATGGGGCTGAGAGGGTAATGGCGGGGAGTAGGGGGGAGAAGTGGTCCAAACAATGTATGCACATATGAATAAATGAATAATAAGAAATATATTAACTGTTTCTTAGTGCGATGCAGGTTTTCGATTAAAAAAAGGTTTTTGCTTTAATTATTGCAAAAAAAGATTAATTTAAGTGCAATACATCTTTTTTATTTTATCCATCATTTTTATATTTACTTACCTGTGTATACAATATTGGGGCACACCCTCAGTAAACCCCCTTCCCCGCTATTCTGCCCTCCTGTTCCCTGACTTTGTTGAAGAGAAAACGTTTTAAAACATAGCTTCTTTGCTACTTTGAGATAAAGATAGCTGTACAGCGAGATTCCTTGTGTTGCTACATATGTGTATTACAACCTAAATTAGTTCATCTCTATCAGTCCTCTTCACTAACTCTTATTCCCTTTCCCATAGTGGTCTCTGCCAGTTAAAGATTACTATATTTGCTTCTACAGAGTGAGCATACCAACCACATTCAGGTTTTAGGCTTTCTTCCCTTTCCCTATTCCTCCCATGCACAGTTTTCCCTAAGTGTGTAATCTGTGTCCAATGATATTTCTACATTTGCTTTAGGTCTGTAATCCACGTATGAGGGAGAACATGCAATTTTCAGTCTTCTGAGCCTGACTAACTTCACTTAAGATGATATTCTCCAATTCAATCCATTTACTTGCAAAAGACAAAATTTCATTATTTTTTATGGGTGAATAAAATTCCATTGTGTATAAATACCACATTTTATTAACCCATTCATTAGTGAAGGGTCATCTTGGCTGTTCCCATAGCTTGGCTGTTGTGAATAATGCTGAAATGAACATGGGTGTGCAGGTGCCTTTGTAATAATCTGAGTCAAATTCCTTTGGGTATGTCCTTAGGGTTGGTATTGCTGGATCATATGGCAGAGCTAGGTTTAGTTTTTAAAGAAGCCTCCATATTGATTTCCATAGTGGTTGTAACAGCTAACATTTCCACCAGCAGTGTATGTGGATCATTTTTACTCTCATCTTCACCAATTTTTTTTTTGTTGGTGGTGTTCTTAATGATAGCAATCTAACAGGAGTATGGTGGGGAATCTTAGTGTGGTGTTGATTTGCATTTCCTTTATGGCCAGGGATGGTGAGCATTTTTTCATGTAGTTTTTGCCTGTTTGGATTTCTTCCTTTGAAAAAGTTCTGTTTAGCTCAGTTGCCCACTTTTTTATTGGTTCATTGATTTTTGGGAAGTTTATTTTTTTGAGCTCTCTGCATATTCTGGTTATCAGTCCTTTGTCTGATGTAGAGCTAGCAAATATTTTCTCTCACTCTGTGGGTAGTCTCTTCAATTTAGAGACCATTTTTTGTTGTGCAGAAGCTTTTCAATTTAATAGAGTCCATTTGTCAATCCTTTTTCTTAGTTGTGAGTTGCTTGAGTTCTACTGAGGTAGTCCTTGACTATAACTATTTTGACCAGTGTATTCACTGTACTAACTTTAAGATTTCATCTGATATTAAGGTCCTTAATCTTCTTTGAATTGATGCTAGTACAGTGTGACAGGATGGATCTAGTTTCAGTTTTCTACAGGCAGATATCCAGTTTTCCAAGCAACATTTGTCAAAGACAATGTCTTTTCTCCATCATATGTGTTTGATGCCATTGTCAAAAAATGAGGTGGGCATTGCTACATTGATTCATATCCAGATCCTCTCTTCTGTTACACTGGTCTTCATATCTATTTTTATGTCAGTACCATTTTTTTTATTGTTATGGCTCTGTAGTATAGTTTGAAGTCAGGTATTGTGATACCTCCAGCATTGCTCTTTTTGCTCCATACTGCCTTTGATATTTGCAAACTTTTGTGTTTTCAAATGAAATTTGGGGTAGTTTTTTTTAAATCTCTGTGATGAATGTCATTGGGGTTTTGATGGGAATTACACTGAACATGTAGATTGCTTTTGGTAGTATAGCCATTTTTACTATGTTGATTCTACCAATCCATAAACATGGGGAATCTTCCCACCTTCTGTAGTTTTCTTTGATCTTTTTCTTCAGTAGTTTGTAGTTATCCTTGTAGAGGTCATTTACTTAGTTTGTAAAATTTATTTGTAGGTATTTGATTTTTTTGTTTATTGTAAATGGAATTGTCCTATATATCTTTCTCAGTTTTTTCATTGTTGGTATATAGAAAGGTTACTGATTTTTGTACATTGATTTTGGATCCTGCTTCATTGCTGAAGCTGTTTATGGTGTCCAGGAATTTTGGGATGGGGTATTTTTTGGTTCTTTGAGGTACAGGATCATGTCGTCTGCAAATAGGGATATTTTGACTATTTCTTTACCTGTTTGTATTCCATTGTTTCTTCTTCTTGCCTTATTACTCTGGCTAAGAATTCCAGACTGTGTTGAATAGGAGTGGGGAGAGTGGGCATCCTTGTCTTGTTCCTGACTTTAGGGAAAATGGTTTCAGTTTTTTCCTATTAAGTATGATTTTGGCTATAGGTTTGTCATATACAGCCATGGTAATGCTGAGGTACATTCCTTCTATTCCTAGTTTTCTTAGAACTTTTATCATGAAATGGTGTTGAATCTAATCAAAGGCTTTTTCTGCATCTGTTGAGATGATCAAGTGGTTTTTCCTCTTTGCTTCTAATAATGTGCTGTATTACATTTATTGATATGTGTATGTTGAACCTTCCATGCATCCCTGGGATGAAACTGAGTTGGTCATGGTGAATGATCTTTCTTATTTGTTTTTAGATTCAGTTTGCCATTATTTTATTGAGGATTTTTGCATTAATTTTCATTAAGGTGATTGGCCTGTAGTTCTTTTTGTATGTGTCTTTGTCCAGTTTTGGAATGAGTGTAATACTGGCTTCACAGAATGAGTTAGGCAGTGTTCCTTCCTTTTCTGTTTCATGGATGAATTTAAGGAGTGCTGGTATTAGTTCTTTAAAGTCTGATAGAATTCAGCAGATAATCCATCAGGTCTTGGACTTTTCTTTACTGGGAGACTCTATTGTTGCTTCAATTTCATTAGTGTTATAGATATGTTTAGGATGTTAATATGATCTTGGTTCTGTTTTGGATGGTCATAAGTATCCAGATATGTGTCCATTTCTTCAAGATTTTTCAATTTATTGGAATATAGGTTCTCAAGGTAGTCTCTTATGATTCCCTGCATTTCCTCAGTGTTTGTTGTTAATCCCCCTTTCTCATTTTTGATTTTACAATTTGGGCCTTTAACTTCCTCATTTAAGTCATATTTGCCAAGAGCTTGTCAATCTTGTTTATCCTTTTAAAGAACCAGCTTTTTGTTTCTTTGTTTCATTGATTCTTTGTTGGATAGAATACAGGGGCTATTTCTATTTTCTTATATTTGTTGAGGCTTGCTTTGGGCCCTATGATATAATGTATTTTGGAGGAAGTTCCATGGGCTGCTGAGAAGAATGTTTTTTGTGCTGTTGCCAGGTGAAATATTCTGCAGACATCAGTTAGGGGTATTAAAGTCTTCCAATACCAGTGTGTTGGAGTACATATGTGCTTGTTAAGTCCTTTAGTGTATAGTTGATGAAATTAGGTTCATTAACATTGGGCACATATAGTTGGATAATTGTTATTTCCTTTTGATGTATTGCAGCTTTTATTAATATAAAGTGTCCTTCACTGTCTCGCTTGACCAATTAAGTTTGAAGTCTACTTTGTCTGATATAGGCATTGATATTCATGCCTCTTTGTGGGGGGAAATTAGCTTGGTATTTATTCTTCCAGCCTTTCACAGTAAGCCAGAGTTTATTTCTGTCAATAAAGTGAATCTCTTATAAAAACAACAGGCTGTTGGATCTTCCTTTTTAATCCAGTTTGACAGACTGTGTCTTTTGATGTGGGAGTTGGGTGCATTGACATTCAGTGTTAATATTGATAGGTATGTGGTGATTCCTGCCATTTAGTTGTTTTTATTATTCAAGGATTTGGTTATGTGCAGCTGAATCAATGCTACTCTCTGATTACTTGTCTTTTATTCTCCTACAATTTAATACTTTGTCCTCTTTTGGTTGTCTTTTTTTTTTTTTGCTTTCATCTTTTGTGTGCAGAATTCCTTCCAGCATCTCTGTAGTAGTGGATTGGTGGTCATATACTGTTTTGATTTCTGTTTATTGTAGAAGACTTTTATTCCTCCATCAATTTTGAATGATAATTTTGCTGGGTAGAATATCCTAGTGCTGAAATTATTTTCATTCAGTGCCCAATATACCTCATTCCATGCCATTCTTGCTTTGAAAGTTTCTGTTGAGAATTCTGGTATTATTTTAATGGGTTTACCTTTATATGTTTTTTGCTTTTTCTGTCTTACATCTGTCAGTATTCTTTCTCTGTTCTCTGAACTTGTTCTTTTAACAATAATATGCTGTGAGGAGGTTTTATTTTTGTCAAGTCTGTTTGATGTCCTGGAGTATTCTTGTACCTAGATGGGCAAATCTTTCTTGTGATTTGGGAAATATTCTGTTATCATTTTATTGAATATATTATGCATACCTTTGGCTTGTACCTCTTCTCCTTCTTCAATGCCAATGATTCTCAGATTTGGTCTTTTTATGAAGTTGCTGATTTCTTGCATATTCATTTCACAGCCTTGAGTTGTTTCACTAAGATTTCTTCTGCTTTTTCTTTCATTTCTATTTTGTCTTCAAGCTCTGAGATTCTGTCTTCTACTTGTTCTAGTCTGCTGGAGTGGCCTTCTCCTGTGTTTTTTGTTTGACTAAAGGGAATTTTTATTTCCAGAATTTCTGATTGATTCTTTTTTCTGAGGTTTTCCATATCTTTGTTCAACTCCTCTTTTATATTTTGTGTTGCTCTTTAATTCAAATATATCTTTTTATAGTGTCTTTTTTTAAAACTTTGCTGTTTGTTGAAGTCTTCTCTGAGTTCATTTAGTTGTTTCTGTGTCTTCTCATGTTCTTTATTTTTGGTGTCTTGAAATTTCTTGAGTGCATCTTGTACTTTCTAGTTAACCATGTCCAGTATATTCTTCATGAGTTTCTCAGTGATTTCTTCCATGATTTCCTCTTTGAAGGACTTTTTTGTGGGCATCACTGGGCTCATTGGTGACATTTATCATTTTTTTGCTAGAGTCAGGAACTGAATATCCATTTTGTTCATTTCCCACTAAATTCTCGATTGAATTGTCTTTTTGCTGAGTGTTGCTTCCATCAGTTCTTCTCCCCATCCCTCCACTTGTGTGGTGTAACTATGTCCTTGATAAGTTAGTTGGTGGTTTTAATTGCCTGCTTTCTTCCCCTTGATTTAATTTTTTTGCTGTGACTGACTCGGTTATTAGCTAGGTTGATGTGCTCTTTCTGTCCCTGGCCTGTAGGTGTAAATTCATTCAGGTTTAATGCCAGACTAGTTGTTTACATATTATATAGCAAACTCCTTGGTGATAATATCTATAAACAGTGGGAGTTGGGGGGGATAATGGCGATTAGGATAGAGTTGGAAACTGGGGTAATTGGTAAAGGAGGGCAGAAAAAAGGGGAGGTAAGTGGTGAAGAGATATGGGGGCTGCTGCATTTTGTGACCCTTATGTGTTTTAGGGTGTACTTCTGCTGTTGTAGTGGAGGATGCATGTGTCAGGGATTGCATGGAACTGGGTTTGTGTACAGTTGTTACAGAAGGCTTGTCAGTGGGTGGTGAGTGTGTAGGAGGGAGGGGTAGTTTGTTTACAGGCTGGGGAAGGATAGGATGAGAGGGGAGGACAAGGGGAGAAAGTGGTTGAGAAGAGGCAGACAGAGTAGTTGGGAGGGAGAACAATGGATTGTAGCACTAGAAAAAGGAGGAAGTGAAGAGGGTTAGAATAGAGACAAAAATAGTTATGGTAAAGTTAATAATACAAAAAGAAAAAACACTAGGTATAGCAACACACAAAAAGTTCAGTTTTTTTGTAAAATTTCTGGAATTATCCCTTTGGCATCAAATACTGATATTAGTGCTTGGTAATCTGGGCTTTGTGGGGAAGGGTGCTGCCCCTCCTGTTAGACAGCTTGGGGTAGAGATGGCTGGGTTTCTTTTCTTTTCTTTTTTTCCCCACTTTCCTTGGTCTTATGGCCCTTCCATTACCTGTGTTTGCTCTGATGTGGTCTCATAAGGTGACTGGCTTGTGAGTAGGATTTGGTTCCTTCTCTCCAAAGGGCAGGTTGCAATTGGGGCCTGAGGTAACTCACTACTTGTTCATGCAAGATATTCAAAACTGCTTTTTCACCAGGCAGCAGATGTATTGCCCTACATCTGCAACTCTGTCTGGTCAGCAGCTCCCCTAGCAAGGTGGGGAAATTCAGTTTTGAGTACCACCCTCAGCCTCACAAGACCAGCTTAGGGTTCCACCACTGGCCCCACTTTGGAAGGTTGGCTTGTCACCCACTCCTGCTCTCAGCCTTTGTTACATTTCCTGCCTTCATTCACTGAGATTTCAGCTGCTTGCCTGACTGCCATTCACCAGGGCAGGTTCAGTGTTACATCTCACCTATGCTGTCAGTGTTGGATTGGAATTCACTACTTATGTTTTTCAGTTTTGTTGGGAGGGGGATTCAATCTGCCCAGTGGCTTCTGGGTTATATTCCCAGAAGGTAGGTAGAGGAGTTACATGTAGTGTGTGTTGCTCACCTGTTTGTTCTGCAGGTTTACACAAGCAGCTTCAGAATAAGCTAGTGGGGCAAATGGTACACAACTTTTTTCAGCATGGCAGGGTGTAGGGAAGCTTTCCACGGGTTAAGGGTTCAGGATGTTGCAGATTTTGATTCTCATTGATGCTCTATATTCTGCTAATTGAGAGAAGAAAAAGAGGAGAAAAAAGGAGAAATGGCCAGGGGGCTATTTTCCCAGGGCAGATGCACCCATCTGACTGTGCTGCACTGGGATTTTCCAGGTTGTTAGGTGCAATTAAAAGCTGTGGTTATTACTTTGATTAGAAGTAATCAGAATTACCCAAGTGTAGCTCTGAGGCCTCAAGGTGGTTTCTGGAGTACCACAGAGCTCAGAAATTCTGATTCCCTACCCTAATCACTTTCTTGATTCCCACTTCTTTTTATTTTGGGTTCTGTAGAGATTAGTAGGAGATATGGGAAAACATGATTAAAAGCAGTTTAATTCATTTGATAAATGTTTATTGAGTGCAATATAGCAGTCATTATTTTAAGCTTCTGTTAACAGACAAGTGGTCATTATGGCCCTGGAGAGTACTAGAGTAATGAATCCTTTCTCTAGTAGGCAACACATTGGTGAACTTGTATGTTTCCTTGATTTTATATGCAAGGATGCTTTTGATTCATGTTGAAGACTAGGAAGTAAGCAATATTCACTTGGCAATTTCATTGATAGTAAAGTTTTTTCATAATGAATCTGTATCATTTTCATTAATAAATCAAGTATCTCTCATAGTACTGCTTTCAAGTACAGTGTTCAAGGTACAGAGTTCTTATAGACTTGAGTGTACTGTTTTTCATGCTAAAGGTAGTGACAGAATTTTAAAATTTCATGGGAATTTAGGGAAGCTAATACTTTAAATTGAAAAAATTATGGGAGACATAAAAAAAAACAAGTGAATTGGTCAGATAGGATGAACTTTGAATGATGAGGTGGAGGGTAATCAACTTGGAAGCTGGGTGGTCAGTTACAGTTGTTATTATAATAATCTATCTTAGAAATGAGAACCAGAAGTAAAGTAGTATAAATGGGAGGTAAGCAATGGAAATGGATTCAAGAGTTGTAAAGGAGGTAGAATGAATAAGATTTACTAGACTTGAGGAAAATTGAAGTCCTCATAATTTCTGCACACTGTTGTGTTCATGCACATGATTAATGCTTAATAAATATGAGTAAGATGAATAAAAATGAATTCTCTAATACCTGGCTTGGGAAACTGAGCAGTTTCTGGGACTCTTTACTGCAGCAGAGAGTATAGAAAGAGCATTAGATTGATGAATATAAATGGTGGGGATGAGTTCAGGTTGAGGTGTTATACATGAGGTGTCTGTGACCTCCAAGAAATGTCCTTATTTGTATATATGATCTGAGTTGAGAACCAGACCCAGATTGAGGTATATATTTATTTACAAACAACTAATTTATAACAAATATTTATTATTTTTATTATGAAAATTGTAAGAGACAGTATTTATGAGAAAATGATAGGAGACATGATTATGGGGGAAGGACAGCAGGGCTCAGAAGGTTAGGACTTGGCAGGTTCCTGGGCGGGGCTTAAGTGACCTATTCAGGCATCAGTGCCCTGACTTGTGTGGGGTGAATATCCTGTGATTTGCTGAGTTGAGGCAACACAGAGCCATTGACTCAGCCATGGCATGGACTCCTCCTTTCCTGTGCTCGGCTAGCTGTCTCTGGCAGCAGCACTGGCAGCAGTACTAGGGTTACCACTGCCCTGGCTCTAGGTCCCTGGAGACAAGCAGAGAGGTTCCAGCCACTTGACACTCGCATAGAGGAGGAGAAAAGTCAGGCCTGCCTGGTCCAGCCCAGGGAAGGGGAGGTGGTACCTTTTTCCCATGCATCAGCTATTTAGGCATTGGATGGGTGATCAGTTACAGCTATTATACTCAGCTGACAAATGAGACTAGAAGTAATGTAGTATGAATGGAAAGTAAGTGATGGAAATGGATTCAGGAATTTGTAAAGGAGGTAGAATGGAGCCAATATATATTTTTGGCTTTAGAAATAACTTTTGGTAAATGCAACAGTTTTCTTGTATGGTAAGACTTCTTATATGTTAAAAATTGTTTCATATATAACTTGAAGAATATGATGTATACACACACACATATATATAACATATGTATATGTATATGAATACATATATGTTATTTATATATACTTGCAGTGCAAAAAAGTTCAAGAAAATTAAGACTGGAAAACAGTTTATGGGATAACAATTCAAAGAAAAAATATTTTGTATGTAGCTGAACTATGTATGTATTTTGAGATAAATGTTATTGTAAAACAGTCAAACATTTAAAACTTTATAAAGTAAAAAGTTACAGTAAGTTAAGGATAATTTATTACTGAGGAAAGAGAAACATTTTTGAAAATTTAGGGAGACTAGGCTTACAGTGTTGGTAAAGTCTATAGTAGTGTAGGCTTTCACATTCATTCACTATTCTCTTACTCATCCAGAGCAGCTTTAAGTCCTACAGGTGCTATTCATATTCAGTCCTCTTAACAGGTGAACTATTTTTTAAAAAAATCTCTTATACCATGTTTGTACTGTATATTTCCTCTGTTTAGTTATATAAGGACTTGATTTTTGTGTTTAATTCTTACACCATTTATAGTAACATACTGTACAGGTTTTTAGCATAGAAGCAATAGTCTGTACTAGACAGTCTAGGTGTATAAAGGCTAACATTTTATCTTGGTTTGTGTGAATAGGACGAAATTGCCTAACAATGCATTTCTCAGAATGTATCCCCATCATTATGTTATGCACTACTATGCCATAATGATATATTTTATTTTTTTCCTCCTAGACCACACTTTATTTTAAATTTTATTTTTATCATTTTTACATTTACTAACATGTTTATACATTATTTGCTCCCTCTCCTTGTCTCCCCCCAGTTCAAGACAGAACCTGTTCCACCCTTTTGTTCTCTGAATTTGTTGAAGAAAAAACATAAGAGATAATAAGAAAAACATAGCTTTTTTGGTAGTTTGAGATAAGGATAGCTATACAGAAAAATTCCTAGTGTTTCTATGCATATGTGTATTACAACCCATATTGGTTCATCTGTACCAGATCTCTTCACCACTTTCTAGTCCCCTTTCCATAGTGACCTCTGCCATTTTAGATTACTATATTCGCTCCTATACAGTGAACACATCAACCATATTCAAGTTTTAGGTTTCCTTCTCTTTCCCTATTCCTTCCATGCATGGTCGCCCCTTAGTGTGTGACCCATGTTCAATAATATTACTGTGCTTTTTTCAGGTCTATAATCTGCATATGAGGGAGAACATGGGATTTTTGCCTTCTGAGCGTGACTAACTTTGCTTAAGATGATGTTCTCCAACTCCATCCATTTATTTGCAAATGAAAAAATGTTATTCTTTTTTGTGGCTGAATGAAGTTCTACTATGTATAAATACCACATTTTGTTAACCCACTCATTGGTAGTGGGACATCTTGGCTGTTTCCATAGCTTGGTTGTTGTCAATAATGCTGGAATAAACCTGAGTGTGCAGGTGCCTTTACAATAACCCAAGTCGCATTCCTTTGGGTATATCCTTAGGAGTGGTATTGCTGGATCATATGGTAGATCTATGTTTAGTTTTTAATGAAGCCTCCATATTGTTTTCCAAAGTGGTTGTACTAGTTTACATTCCTACCAGCAATGTATGAAGATTCTTTTTTCTGGCGTCCTCACTAACATCTTTTGTTGGTTGTGTTCTTGATGGAAGCAATTCAAACAGTTGTGAGGTGGAATCTTAGTGTGGCTTTGATTTGCATTCGTTTATGGCCAGGGATGGTGAGCATTTTTTCATGTGTTTTTGGCAATTTCAACTTCTTCCTTTGAAAAATTTCTGTTTAGCTCAGTTGCTTACTTATTTATTGGTTCATTGTTTTTTAGGGAGTTTAGTTTTTTGAGCTCTTTGTATATTCAGATTACCAGTCCCTTGTCTGATGTGTAGCTAGCAAAGATTTTTTCCCATTCGTGGGTGGTATCTTCAATTTAGAGACCATTTTTTTTGTTGTACACAAGCTTTTTAATTTCATGTAGTCCCATTTGTCCATCCTTTCTCTTAGTTGCTGGGCCGCTTGAGTTCTACTGAGAAAGTCCTTGCCTGTAACTATTGCTTCCAGAGTAATCCTTGTTTTTTCCCGTAATAACTTCAAGGTTTTGGGTTCTAATATTAAGGTCCTTAATGCAATTTGAGTTGATACTAGTACAAGGTGATAGGCATGGATCTACTTCAGTTTTCTGCAGGCAGATATCCACTTTTCCCAGCAACATTTGTTGAAGAGGCTGTTTTTTCTCCATTGTATGTTTGGTGCCTTCATAAAAAATAAAGTGGGCATAGCTGTGTGGATTCATATTCAGGTCCTCTATTCTGTTACACTGATTTCATATCTGTTTATGTGCCAGTATCATGCTTTTTTATTGCTATGGTTCTGTAGTATACTTTGCAGTGAGGTATTGTGACACCTCCAGAGTTGCTCTTTTTAGCTAAGTATTGCCTTGGATATTCTCAGTCTTTTGTGTTTCCACATGAACTTTTTAAATCTCTGTAATGAATATCATTGGGATTTTGATGGGAATTGCATTGAACATGTAGATTGCTTTTGGTAGTATAGCCATTTTTACTATGTTCATTCTACCAATCCATGAGCATGGGAGATCTTTACACCTTCTGTAGTCTTCTTTGATCTCTTTCTTCAGTGGTTTGTAGCTCTCCTTGTAGAAGTCATTTACATCCTTTGTTAAGTTTATTCCTAGGTATTTGGTTTTTTTTTTTAACTTTATTGTAAATGTGATTGTTTTCCTGTATTCTTTCTTAATCTGTTCATTGTTCGTGTATAGCAAGGCTACTGATATTTGTAAGTTGATTTTGGATCCTGCTACTTTGCTGAAGCTGTTTACAGTGTTTTAGGAGGTTTTTGTTTTGGAATTTTTTTGGGCTTTAAGGTATAAAATGATGTCATCTGCAAATAGGGATAGTTTGACTATTTCTTTACCTACTTGTATTCTTTTTATGCCTTTTTCTTGCTTTATTGCTCTGGATAGGAATTCCAGAACTATGTTGAATAGGAGTGGGGAGAGTTTTCATCCTTGTCTCATTTCTGACTTTAGTGGAAATGATTTCAGTTTTTCCCCATTAAGTATGATGTTGGCTATATGTTTGTCATAAATGGTCTTTATCGTATTGAGGTACATTCCTTTAGTCCTAGTTTTCTTAGAGCTTTTATCATGAAATGGTGTTGAATCTTATCAAAGGCTTTTTCTTCATCTACTGAGATGATCAAGTGGTTTTTTTCTTTGCTTCTATTAATGTGCTATATTACATTTATTGATTTGCATATGTTGAAATTTCCCTGCATCCCTGGGATGAAGCCAACTTGGTCATGGTGAATTTTCTTTCTGATATGTTGTAGGATTTGGTTTGCCATTATTTTATTGAACATTTTTGCATTAATGTTCATTAAGGAGATTGGCCTGTAGTTCTCTTTTTTGGATGTGTCCATGTCTAGTTTTGGGATGAGTGTAATACTGGCTTCATAGGATGAGCTGGGCAGTGTTCCTTCCCTTTCTATTTCATGGAAAAGTTTAAAAAGTGTTGGCATTAATTCTTCTTTAAAGGTCTGGTAGAATTCAGCAAAGAATCCACCAGGTCTTGGACTTTTGTGTTATCCAATACTATATCATATTGATGTATTTGCATTTTAAAGATAATATTATTTATTATTACTAAAAGAATGGATGGTAGAATTTTTGGCCTTGTATCCTAATTGTTAAACCTTCTTAGGGATAGCAGGCCCTTCAAATTACTATACACTAGATAAATAATGTCAATCTATTTTTAATATATTCTAATACTCTTTTAAATGTACAAAATTTGCATATTTATTTTATGTGAAAAAATGTTATGTTATTTTCTGGCTTGTTTTATTTTGTTTTGGATATCTTTATGCAGTGGGACAGATAAGCAGTTGGTCCAGGTATTTCTTTTGTGTTAATATTTAATGAGATCTTTGGGTCAGTTATATGATTTCTAATTGTTAAGGAAGAGATAAATGATTTTGAAATTGGGAACCCAATAGGATAGGATGACCTATCTATTGATGATAATGGAGTGTTAAAGTCTCCCACAACCACTGTGTTGGCGTTTATATATGCTTTTAGGTCTTTCAGGGTATGTTTGATGAAATTGGGTGTGTTGACATTGGGTGCGTACAGATTGATGATTATTATTTCCTTTTGGTCTATTTCCCCTTTTATTAGTATGGAATGTCCTTCTTTATCTCATTTGATCAATGTAGGTTTGAAGTCTGCTTTGTCAGAGATAAGTATTGCTACTCCTGCCTGTTTTGGGGGGCCATTGGCTTGGTAAATCTTCTTCCAGCCTTTCATCCTAAGCATATGCTTATTTCTGTCGGTGAGATGAGTCTCCTGTGAGCAACAAATTGTTGGATCTTCTTTTTTAATCCATTTTGTCAAGCGGTGTCTTTTGATGGGTGAATTAAGTCCATTAACATTAAGTGTTAGTACTGATAGGTATGTGGTGATTCCTGCCATTTAGTTGTCTTAGTTATTTGAAGGTTTGATTGTGTGTACCTAACTTGATGTTACTCTCTACTGTCTTGCTTTTTCTTATCCTGTGGTTTGGTGCTGCCTGCCTTTTCATGGTTAAGTTGGGTGTCACTTTCTGTGTGCAGGATCCCTTGCAGAATCTTTTGTAATGGTGGCTTTGTGGTCACATATTGTTTTAGTTTCTGCTTATCATGGAAGACTTTTATTGCTCCATCTATTTTGAATGATAGCTTTGCTGGGTAGAGTATCCCGGGGTTGAAGTTATTTTCATTCAGTGCCCAGAAGATCTCACCCCATGCTCTTCTTGCTTTTAATGTTTCTGTTGAGAAGTCTGCTGTGATTTTGATGGGTTTACCTTTGTATGTTACTTGTTTTTTCTCTGTTACATCCTTCAATATTCTTTCCTTAGTTTCTGAACTTGTTGTTTTAATGATGATATGTCGTGGAGTAGTTCTATTTTGATCTGGTCTGTTTGGTGTCCTGGAGGCCTCTTGCATCTGTATGGGAATATCTTTCTCTAGATTTGGGAAATTTTCCATTATTATTTTGTTGAATATATTACACATTCCCTTCACTTGCACCTCTTCTCCTTCTTTGATGCCCATGATTCTCAAGTTTGGTCTTTTGATGGAGTCAGTGAGTTCTTGCATTTTCTTTTCACAGGTCTTGAGTTGTTTTATTAATAGTTCTTCGGTTTTTCCTTTAATTACCATTTCATCTTCAAGTTCTGAGATTCTGTCTTCTGTTTGTTCTATTCTGGTGGATTGGCCTTCCATTTTGTTTTGCAGTTCTGTTTTGTTCTTTTTTCTGAGGTTTTCCATATCCTGGCAGTTTCTTCTTTATTGTTGTCTATTTTTGTCCTGAGTTCATTTATCCATTTATTCATTGTGTTCTCTCTTTCACTTTGGTGTTTATACAGTGCTTCTATGGTTTCCTTTATTTCTTCTTTTGCTTTTACAAATTCTCTATTTTCATTGTCTTGGCATTTCTTGAGTGTCTCCTGTACATTTTGGTTGACCCTATCCAGTATCATCTCTATAAAATTCACATTGAGTACTTGTAGTATGTCTTCTTTTAAATTATCCTTGTGGGCTTCATTGGGTCCTTTGGCATAGTTTATCTTCATTTTGTTGGAGTCTGGATCTGAGTTTCTGTTCTCTTCATTCCCCTCTGGTTCCTGTACTAATTTTTTGTTGTGGGGAAACTGGTTTCCCTGTTTTTTCTGTCTTCCTGTCATTGTCCTTGGTGTTGTTACTGTCCCTGTACAGTGTGTAATTAAGTATTTTCTGGCTTGTAATAATAACAATGGTAATATTTAGAATGGAAGATTGAGCTTAGATGGAAAGCAAGAAGTTAAAGAAAAGGGGGAAACAGATATACAGACAAGAGGGAGAAAGCAGAACAAGGTATCAGACAAGAGAGTTTCAAAGGTATAAACAGGGAGTGTTAGTGTACTAATCGACAGTAAGCTGAACAGACATTAGAGAGACAGAGAGAGGATTGAAAATCAAAGATAAAAAAATAAAAAATAAGTAAATGAAAGTAATATCTATATATAAAAATGAATTAAAATAAAATGAAAAATAGAAAATTAAAAAAAAAAAACAAAAAATTTCCAACTTTATATGCAATGCAGTTTCAGTGTTAATAATTTGGGTGTCCATCTCAATGTCCAGTCCTGGAGTTGGTGCCTCAGATGTTGTTCTGTAGTTGTCTCATCAAAGGGGATGCATAAAGTAGAACAAAACTACACACTCACACACACACACACACACACATACACACACACACACAAAAAGCCCCACCAAGTGTCCCCAGTTCAAATGCAATACAGTTTCAGTAAGTTTTTTGGCTTGCAGGTGTAATTCGGTTGTTCTCTCATCAAAGGTAGGGAGAAAAAGAAAAAAAAGCGTCTGGAGGCAGTTCTGAGAGTGGTATCTGCAACTGTGGCTTGCCTGCCTGCTGCTCTCAGCCTTTAGCTGGCTGCGTTATTTATGCAGATCTCTGGGGTGAGCTAGCACTCACCTGGTCCCACAGGCTTTGTTTGCTCAGAGTTCTCCTGTGCGGGAGCCTCTGCTACAGTCTTTCCCCTTTCCAAGCACTGGGAAAGGTGACACTGCCCCGTGTTGTCAGGCCTGCATGTTTATTTACAGTTCATGTGGGAAGTGGGTCTTCCCCCCTCTCCTCTGAAGTTTTCCTCCCACTGCCACTTTCAGAAGCTTTCCTGCTCCTGCTTACTGGGCAGTGCTGCTGCTCCTGCCGGGTGCCATGTTTGTTTACAGTTCACGTGGGAAGTGGGTCTTCCCTCCTCTCACAAGCTTCCCCGCTCCTGGTTGCTGGGTGCGCACCCCGCTCCCGCCAGAGGCTCTCCGGCCCTCCCGGCTTGTTTATTTACAGTCCCGGGAAGGATTCCCTTCCCCCAATCTTCAGCGCTCAGGGCGCCCCACCCTCTTTCCAGCGTGTCTTAACTGTTCTTATTGCTTATTACTCAGTTTCTCTTTTTTCCCACTTGGAGGGCAGTCTGTCCAGGGGACTATGCTGCTCTGGCCCAGGCTTGTCTGTGGGGGTACCGTGGTACCACGAATCTCACCTGGTCCGCATCTTCCCATGCCCTATGGGCGCCGGCCACTGGCGGCCCCGGGGGCCCTCCTCGTTTCTCTGTTTAACGTGAAGTGGAGATTCTCTGCACTGGCTCGAGATGTCGAGGGGCCAAAGTTATACCTTTTCTCAGTGATTATGCCTGCAAAGTGTGTCTCCAGCGTCTCTCCAAGATTTCACTATAGGAGGGTTGCTTTCTGCTTCCTACCTCTAGCCGCCATCTTGGAATCTCCCATAGAGTCATTAGTTCATTTGATTTTACTCATTTTCACTTTTTATACCTGATAAATTGTTTTTAAAGACTACTGCTTTATTCTATCAATTCTGTATGAGTAACCATTTTCTTATATAAGTGTCTCCTCTTTTCCCTTTCCTCCATGCATTCCTTTTCAGTGTTCTTTATCTTCTGCCTTGGTCATAGCAATCCTCTCTCCATTCTAGAATATTGTAGATATTCCTTTCTTCATTTTTACATTCAAGGCTATCATATACATTATTTCTTATTGAAGACTAATTCATATTTGTCAGTTTATGAAGGCTTCTGAGTTTTTATTACACAGTGAGTATTTTCATTAAAAGTCTCCTAAACGTTATTTAAGACCTAAAGAAAGAAAGATGTGGTAGAATGACAGGTAACTAGGTTGGTAGTTTTGGATTGGGAAACACCAATTCCTTGACCATAAGGAGAGGCCAAGAAATGTGTGCTTGGGCAAAAACTTCCCTTTTCCCACTTGCCATACCTTACATTTCAGCCACAGTGCTCCTTTCTTCCTTGTAAATAGTGGAAGTAATACATGCTAATTTTAAAATATTTAAGCACAACCTAAATGTCAAGAATAAAAACACCTGCTTCACTACTGTTTCTCTTTTTTTCTTTTTTTTTTTAATTGTGTTTCTGTGGAGGCTTGGTTGCAGGGAGCCAAGTGCAGGGTCCTGGGGGCAAGTGGAAGGAGGTGCTGCTTCTTGAGGCTGTGCACATGCAGGGTGAGTGCCTCTGCTGTACCCTGGCTTCCTGGCTTTTGCCCCTGAAGTCCTGGCTCTAGTCTTGGTGCCCACAAAGCCAGCCACTGGGGAGGGAGAATGTGGTAGATAGAGGCTCTGTGGTGTTACTGGTGGGGCAGAGTCTCTTTGCTCTTCTTTTATTTATTTATTTTTGGCATTACCGGGGTTTGAACTCAGCACCTCATGCTTGCTAGGCAGACACTCTACCACTTGAGCCACTCCATCAGCCCTTTTTTGTGTTTTTTTTTTTTTTTTGCATTGTAAGTAATCTAGAGTAATTTTATTTTATTTTTATTTTTATTTTTTTCATTTTTCTTTTATTATTCATATGTGCATACAAGGCTTGGTTCATTTCTTCCCCCTGCCCCCACCCCCTCCCTTACCACCCACTCTGCCCCCTCCCTCTCCCCCCCCAATACCCAGCAGAAACTATTTTGCCCTTATTTCTAATTTTGTTGCAGAGAGAGTATAAGCAATAATAGGAAGGAACAAGGGTTTTTGCTGGTTGAGATAAGGATAGCTATACAGGGCATTGACTCACATTGATTTCCTGTGATGTTTCTCTTTTTTTCAAAATGTCTTCTCACTACTCTATCCAGAGGTAAGTGCTCTTATGGCTATGCTAATATTTTTCCAGATTTAAGAAATGTAGTGTATATTATATGTAAGATATATTGTATATAATGCACAGCTTTTTTTTAAAGAAAATAAGTGAGATAGCATACATCTTGTTTCTCAACTTGTTTTTTTCCTGTCATCATTACAAAAGTGTGTATTAGCAATTTGAGGCCTCCCACTCTTTAAAAAACTGCATATTTTTTATAGTAAGAGTGTTGTATAAGCTAACTATATTCCTATTAATTTAATTTTATCAGTTTCTTGGTGTATGATACATAAAGTTGCAGTGGTTGTCCTTGAGAAGACATCTTTGTACCAGAGGAAATATTTTCAAGAAGGGGAATTCTAGAACTAAAATGTAAAAGACAAAGCATGTATACTCATTTACAGTTTTTATATCTGATAAATTGTTCTTAAAGACTACTGCTTTATCCTATCAATTCTGTTTGAGTAACCATTTTCTTATGATTCTGCCAGTAAAGTTGCTTGCAGTCTTTATAATTTTCGCTTATTTCATTGATGGGTCATAGATAGCATTTGTCTCTAATTGCTGCTGATACTATTCATTATCTTTGTGAATTACTTGTGTATATGTTTTCCTCACTTTTTGTCAGATTGTTTGTATCCTATTGATTTAGAGGATGGATTTTCTTTTTGAATTACCAAAGATGTGAATTTTTGTCTCTATACATTTGTTGAGGCAAGTATGTGCCTCAGGCTGGCCTTGAACTCACTCTGTAACCCAGACATGCCTAGCACTTGGGATCCTCTTTTCTCAGCTTCCCAAGTGCTGACATTGCAGGGATTATAGGGATTACAAGCATTGGAAACCACACCTAGAAATAAAATAACTTGATTGAAGTATTTTTTAAATTATTTAGCTCTTGTGGCCAATAAATTTTGCAAAAATGATGTTCTTCTGAAATACAAGTTTGCTTATATTAAATGGCATACACATGATATATTCAAACACATATGTGATGTGTAATGTTCAAATCAGGGCAAGCATATTTTCCCTCTCAAATATTTATCATTTCATTATGGTGAAAACATTCAAAATCCTTTCTTTGAACATTTAAAAAATATAGATTATATTGTATATTATATTCCTCTATGCCACACTTTGACATATGGGATAAAAACCATATCATTATTATTTAGAAACTCTGGGATGTTTCTGTCATACTTCACATTTTCTTTACACATGTCATATCTTGTTAAGAACATGTGACTGATGTCTGTCACATACAGTTTATGTCACCCTATTCAAAAGTGTTTTGTCACCACACTGCAAGTTTATTGATTTTAAGGATCTTTGTTATATGAATTCCCTTTTAAGTACTATCTTTTGTTCCCTTTCAGGTGATTTGATATTGTTGGAAAACTGAATGATGTCCCTCACATGAGATACCAAGAGTGATTAAATTCATAGAGACAGAAAGTAGAAGGATGACAGCAAGGGAATGAAGGGTGGGAAAACAGGGATTTACTGTCTAATGCACCAAGAGCTTCAGTTTTACATGAAGAAAAGGGTTGAGATACTGTTTGTAAATTAATGAAAATGTACTTAACACTACTGAACTGTATAACTATTTATATAAGTTTGTATTGGAAGACATTCACTATACAGGAGGATTCATAGTGACAGTTCTGATTAGACTTATATTGTACATTATTTACATTTCCCCCATTGTCTCTCCCCCTCAGCACCCTCCCCACTCCCATTTAAAGCAACTGCAAGAGGTTGTTTGTTCTGTTTAATATAGGAATTTGAAGTCCATCAAACATATACCATCATGTTAATATACTTCCTTCACACTTCCCTTTTCCCTCTAGTAAACCTTCCCCACACTGTGCCTATTTTTCAATCCTGATTTTCATTATTATTTAAGTTGATGTTCAAATGGGTGTCACAGTGTATGCCCTCTGTGGGTGTTGGAGCCAGCAATGGGACCTTGCCTGTGTGAGTTGGTACCTGGCCTTGTGAGAAAGCTCCAAGGAACTGGGGCAAAAGTCTCAGACCAGACTGTGCTTGTGTGAGTTAGTATCTGGCCTTGTGAGAAAGCCAGATGTCCAGAAAAACAATATTCAAGGTTCCCAGATGGCTTTGTGTCCTTCAGATGTAAATAAGAAAGTTATGTTGACCATGTGCTTCTCCTGCTTCTCTGTTCCCCTTTTAAAGGAGACACAACAAAGAGTTAATTTTAACTGTGTTTCACTGTGCTAATGTAACCTTGACATATAATACTTGGTATGTTTTTTCTGACCACATACTCTCTGTGTAAAAGGAGTTTACAAAAAGCAATGTATACTTCATTAAAGTGGCTCTTGAGCAGGACTCAGTGTTAGGAAAATGCCACACACTGCACACAAAGGAGGCTCATGAAAGGTATCTCATATCCAAAGTTTAATGAGCAGGCTAGCTGGCTGAGAAGAAAAAGTGGCACAGCAGCTTTTCTTGGTGGGTCTGGCCTTAAGTAGCATTTGGGAGAAAGCAAGGGCTAGGGAGAGGCAAAGAGAGGTGGCAGGAGATAAGGGACAGTGGGGCTTTGTTCTGCAAGGGATGAGACCAGCTGCCAAAGCAAGGTCTAGGGGCAGGCAAAGGAAGGTGGTGGGAGATAAGGAACAGTGGATTTTGTTCTGCAAGGGATGAAACCAGTGGTGGCTCAGGCTGAAGAGTGGTGGTAAGGGGCAGTTCTTATCATTCCCCCATTTTTTGTTTATGATGAGGGTAGGGGGTGAGGATCAGGAATTGGGGGTGAAGCATTGGTCTCCTTAGCTGCCTCCTGCTGGCAGGGGGCATTGTATGGGGCAGGATCCTCAGGCTCTTGTGGCATCCTTTAGAGTAGTTTTTCTGTGTGGTTTTGGAGAGGTTGATATCCCTGGAGGTACAACTGGTTAAATTTTTGATTAGCAGTAGTAGACATGTAGTATGATACAAGGGAGGAAACTTAAGAATAGGAGAGCAAGAAATATAGGCATTAAGATGGGCATTAGCCAGGAGAACCACTGTGAAATGTTGTTCTCTAGAGGATTTTAAGAGTCCGTTCCTAAAGAGATGCTGCCACTGGGTGATCCCATTGAGCTTGACAGCAGTGGGTGTTATGAGAATGACCAGATGAGGGCTGGTCCATCAAAGTCCCAATGGGGAGGGTAGAAGGTCTTTTAGGAGAAAAAAATCCTCTGGTTTAACAGAAATTGTTATAGAGTGGAGCAGGATCTGTTCTGTATGCTCTTTGAGAAGTTCCCTGAGAAGGTTAAGATAAGGCACATAGTCAGCCAGAGGAGCAGGGTCTGTGGGAGGCAAGTTTTCTAAGAGAAATGGGTGGCCATATATTATTTAAGACCCAAACAGGAATATTAGGAGGAGCATAAAAAGGTGTCTGCTAAGGGACTGCATACCTAGGGATCTAAATTTTGTAAAATCCTATAACTCCCAAACTTGCTGTAAGCTGTCTTATGGTATGGGAAGGAGGGAAACGGAAGATTGGGTTGATTTACTCATGACTCAGGGAGTGAGTCTCTCCTTTTAAGAACACACCTAGGTAGGTGACCTGAGGGAGACATAATTGAGCCTTCTCCTTAGAGACTTTGTATTCCTGGAGGCCAGAAAGTTTTAAAAGGACTCAGTTGCATTGCAGATAAAGGGCTCTGCAGTTCTGTATTGAAGAAGGGTGGCCACTGGGTAGTGTCAATCTAATAAGTCTCTGGTTAGGGCCTGTCCACAAATATGAGGGCTGTCTTTAAATCCTTATGGCAAGACTGACCAGGTTAGTTGTTATGAACCGTTTGTGGGACATTTAAAGGCAAATAGAGGCTGACTGTCAGGATGCAGGTTAAATGTAACACTTTTGAATAAAAGAAAGATTTAGCTCATCATTTTACATAAATTGACACTTTTAACTCTGTAAGTATTTGTACCATATTTAGATAAGGTATAGATATTGAACTCAGTTATGAGGTGGTCATTTAAGAGATCATTGCATGAGCAAATATATAAATGGATTCTGATTTAGTAGTACTTAAAGTTTGACAAGATCAACAGAAAACACAAATAATTTTTTTTACTTGTACACAATGGAATTTTACTCAGCCATGAAGAAGAATGAAATCTTATCATTTGCAGGTAAATGGATGGAACTGCAGTGGGATTGTTTGAGGAAACTAGGAAGAAGAAGGAGACAAAAAGAGAATGAATAACATCTCATCTGTATAGGAAAATAGCATAACACACTGAAAGCTGTTGAGTAATCGGAAGTAGAGTAGGAAGGGTAAGGGAGAGTAATAAAAAGGGTTAATCTGATGAAAGTACAGTATATTCATGGGGGAAAAACAATGGTGAAACCCTTTGAACAAGTAATATGCACTTCAAAAATGAAATACTGAAAAAAAAAACAGGTCCTGTTGGGGGTGGGTACTAATGAGAGAAGGAGGGTAAATGGAGAGGATGAAAGTGATGGTCAATGTACTTTACATACTTGTATGAAAATAGGGACAATGATGGAGGGGTTGAATCTAATCAAAGTACTGTACATACTGTAAATGTATATGTAAACATGACAATGCAGCCCCCCAGTACAATTGACGTATGCTAATAAAAATGTTTTTGAAAACCATTAAAATGGATCTTGGCACAAAAAAGAGATTATTAAATCTTCCTTTGTAACTCGTCCATAATGCCACAATACATTTCTTGTTTGATGATTTAGTTTGAATGTCCCATCTCAACATTTTCAAATGATTACTCTTTGATTATCTTTAACCATCTGCATCTTTTTTTTTGTCACTGGCTACACGGCAACTGTCAGTTACAGAAATTTTTCTTTTTTTTTCCTTTTTCTTTTATTATTCATATGTGCACACAAGGCTTGGTTCATTTCTCCCCCCTGCCCCCAACCCCTCCCTTACCACCCACTCCACCCCCTTCCTCTCCCCCCCCAATACCCAGCAATACTCAATACTCAGTTATGAGGTGGTCATTTAAGAGATCATTGCATGAGCAAATATATAAATGAACTCTGATTTAGTAGTACTTAAAGTTTGACAAGATCAACAGAAAACACAAATAATTTTTTTGATAAAATCTTTTTTTGTAACGGTGTTTTGTAGATGTTACTCAGAGCAGAACAATATTAAGATAACCTTGTTATTTTATAAGTATAGAGAATTTGATTTTAGTTTGACATGACCCTAAAAATCTTTTAGGCAACTCTTAGATTATATTTCTTTAATTTTATTACACATTGAAGCTTATTATTATACATTTTTACAACTTACTCAGACCTTTATATAACATAGTAAACCCTTTGATGTCTTGTCTTTATCCCTCCTATTTGAAACAATCTTTAGGACAAACCCTTTTATATGAAATCCTTTTTTATCTAAAAACATTTTTTTAACTTTTCAATAAATACATTTTATACATATTTATATCTCTTTTAGTTGTTCACTTTGTAACTTGTATTTTAAAATTAACTTTTATAAGAATTTTAAATTTATTGCAGGGGCTGAAGTAACTAATTAGTAGTCCTTGTTTTTAAGGAATTTTTGATAGGCATAAGGCCTTGTCGTCCCTCAGGCTTGAGGAGATATTGTTTTGGGTGTGGAAACTGTGAAGAACTTTTGAGTTTTATTTGAATAGGGAGGGCCATTAAAGCTTGCCCTACACTCATATCATCAGTTTACACTGTGGGATCTATTTGTTTCTGAAGAAGGGGGCAGCAGAGATATCTTCCTGGGGGGAGGAGAATTTGAGCTTTTTGTTGAGATAGTAAATCCCATCTCAGCAGTCACTGGAGTTTTAGGACTATGAGGAAAGGGTAACAGAAGAGGAGGTCTCCCCAAGAGCAGGCCAGAGGCTATGTAAATTAGTGCTCTAGTGGCTGGTCAGATTTGACCTGAACGATAACCTTGTCATTGGACTGGGGACAGGGAGAGAAAGGTAAGATAGAGAAATGAGCTTTACTGTCTAGCCGGAAAATGATCTTTTGTTTTTTGCCATAATGGCTACCATGAGTCTCCTCAACATTGATGCCAAGAGTGGAGCATGGACAGGAGGCTGGGACCCATCAATCCATAGGAGGTGACACTTCACCTTCCATCTGGAGACAGGGGCACTTAGACCTCCAGTGGTTACCTTTGCAGAGAGGGTAGGGTCCTGGTTGGGGGTGGGGCTGTCTCCCGGGCTGTGTCCCCTTAATCATTCTCTGTACAAGTGCCCCTCCTGTCCACCATGGTAGCAAACTCGAGATGTAAGTCCCAGTTGGGTGGAGGCAGCAATGTGGTCATGTCTCTTATCTTTCTCTTGTTAGTAATGTCCCAGTAATAATATACAGATATGGCAGTTGTATTAGTTGATCCAATGACTTTTCTCCTTCAGTCATAGACTGAGTTTTTTTACAAATGTCAGGGGCTGACTGTTAAAAATTTATCTTTGAGGAGAACCTCTCCCACTTGTGACTCTGGGTCCATTGTGGTATATTTGCTGATAGCTTCCTTAAGATTTTGAGAAAGGTAAGGGGATTTTCTTTTAGGGCATTGTTGTAAAGCAAAGTTGTTATTTTACATTGACACCTGACACTCTGGAGAGCAGGTCTCTGAACTGTTCTGGGTCTCAGTTTCCTCATTTGAAGAATAAGGGATTTGGTCTAGGTTAAACTACTTTTTTTCACTATGAGATGGCTGAAGTGGCATTAATACCATTTGTCCTTTTTATTATTATTATTATTATTATTATTTTGATTTAGTAATGTTGGGGAATTGAACCCAGGGCTTTGCACATGCTAGGCAAACAGCACTCTACTGCTTGAGTTATATCATTAGTCCCCTTTAGTGTGGATCAGTTAAGGGGACTGTCTGTGCCCCTGTAGGTAGGTGTATTTATTTCCTCATTTTTAGGTGTCACTAGTATTGGGGCTTATTGTAAATGGTAATCATTTTTAACCTGAGTGGCCTGGGCCAGAACCCATTGCATTTTTAATGAGGAAAGAGTCTGGTCTATTAGAAGCATAAAATCTTTTCATGTTAATTGAAAGGTTTGGATCACAGAGATAAAGGCTTGAATGTATTTGTCTGGGCATTTGTCCAGATGTTTTTAAATTTTCCTAAGATCTGACAGCTGGAAGGGGACATGGGTTGGCCCTCTTCCTACCATTATCTGTTGAAGGGGGAAGCATCCATTAGGACATTTTGGATATTGTAGTGGCTAAGAAGGTAGGGCAGAGGATGGAGCAGTAGGGGTGGGACTTGTCATTGATAAGTGGCTCTTTTGGTCCTTCTTTCCATGTTTATCCTGTGGCTTACAAACAATGGCCAGCCTTTGAATATCTAAATCGTAATTGCAGAGCCAATCTGAGATGAAAGAAAATTTGTTTGGGGACCTCAGTTCATTTTTTTTTCTTTTATAGAAAAAGCCTAATTGGAGTATGGTATTGTAATTTATGGACCCCTGTGAAGGCCACTTCTCTTGGTCACCCAAGGCATATTGAGGCCAGGCCTCAGTAAAAAGCTTTTAATATCTACAAGCCAAAAGACTGGAAGGTGCAGATCCCATCTAGAAATAACGAAACATTAGGATCCTGCTTTTTAGCTAACAGCAGGCAGTCTCTTTAATAAAGGTTACTTTTTAAATAAAGGAATAAATTGCCTGCAAAGTTAGAGAAGGGCACTTTGGGCCAATAACAGTACCATATGGGACACCTAGTGTTAATATTTGGAGGGAAAAATTTATGTTGAGGGCAAAAGTATAGAAAATTTTAAATGAGAAATTTAGAGACCACAGTAATGTAGAATGAGGTATTTTTGGGACTATAACCTTGAGTTAACAATTGGCTTCCAAGGGCTGGGTCTGGTGCCAGGTGTGAGGTGGGATTAGGAGCAGAGCTCCCTCTGGGACAAGCGAGCCTGTCTGCCTAGGCCTGATCCTGCAGCCTGTCACCCTTCCCCCTTTCTGTGTATTCTGTGCACATTTATTTTAGGGGAAGTGGTGGTGGGCCACAGCCATTGCCATGTGTGCTAGGATGTGCTAGGTCCACTCTATGGATTTTCTCTGCTATGGCAGATGTTTTTGCTGTGTCTAGGAGCTGGCATCCTGTGCACGAGTGTGCCAGTTTGTTTTCCCTCCTCCCCTTGTGGGGACAGAGTTAGGGCATGAGCATGGCAGCTGCAGTTTTGTAAGCACTTTTGTAAAGAGCTGATTTAAAGTTATTTTAGATTGAGAAGCCAGGCAAACTAGTTGGAATAATTTAAGTCATAAGGTACTATGTTTTTCATGGGAAGTAGGGTCCCAGTAAGCCTAGGGAGGGGAAGGCAGACAGAGACATGTGGTGAGACCATGGAGGAAGCAGAAAGGGTGTCCTGACATCTTAGGTAAGGAAGGGGAAGGCAGAGCCTGCAGGCATGACACACGCTTGAGGGATTAGCCCTCACCTGTTTCTCTAGGTTGCTCCCATTGACTGGTACTGGAACATTTTCAGCAACATGAAACCTCCATTCTCCAGTTGCTGTCTCAGGAAAAAGGGGCATTAGATGGGGGGGGGGGGAAGAGAAGCAGTAGTCGTCAGATGCCTTAATCAAACAGGATTCCACCAATGTAGCATGAGGTGTACTGAATAAACCTGGGGCTTGGTCTCAGCCCACAGGGAGGGAGCATGAGCTCTTCCATAGCTGGAACCACCTTGAGGCCAGAGTTGGCAAGGAGTGGCTTGTTTAACTCCATGACAGGGAAATCCTTCAGGAAGATAGGAAGAGACAAGCAGTGCAGGCAGCACAAAAAGTCTGCTTACATGGGGAAGGAGGAGGTTTGGGAGAAGATTTGGTTTGTTGGCAGGGTCAAAGGAAGGGAAGGTTTCAGAGTCAACAATGTTAATTGGGGCTTTTATGGCCAGAAGGACTTGGGCAGGGGAGCAAGAGGTGCAGAGAGAAGGCTTAGAGTAGAGATAAGGGAAGGCTTGGACATAGGGAATCTCCTTTTATTTTTCAGTGCATTCACAGAAGGTGTAGAGATCCCTGAGAATGTTTGGGTTGAGTGTGCCATCAAGTGGACATTTTGAGTCATTGTCCAATTGGTATTGTGGCCAAGCCTGATTGGAAAGAAAAATGAGGTTTTGGGCTTTGAGATCAGGTGAGAGCCATAAGGGCTTGAGGTTGGCCAGAAGGCAGCCCATAGGAGTGTCTGAGGGAATTTTGGAAGGTCCAGTCCCCATGGTGAGACCTGGTCTGAGGAAGAATATGGTGGACGTCCCCAAGATATTGCTTTCCTGGATGAAACAGGAGTGGAGGACCTTAAGTAAACGTCTTCACTGAGAAGATCATCCATGCTCCAGGAAGCAGTTCCTGGGGAGAGTGAGCCGGGACCTATTACTAGGATTTTTGAACAACTGAGAGAGAGAGAGAACCATGATTCATGGTGCTGCAGCGCAAGGGATCTCACCAAGGGAGGACCAAGGAAATTAACTGGTGGTGGACGAGTAATGGGAGTGCTCTGGCCTTGAGGGGGTTCCCTGTGAGTGAGAGGGGTGATGATGGCACTAGTCTGGGGTCAGGGGTCCCAGCAAAGCAGCTCAGATCCCAGTAAGATTATCCAGGCTTAAGGAAGGCAGCTCCCACCTACGTGGCTTTGGCAGGCCAGTATAATCCCCCTATATAGGGGATGTCTGCCTTGTGGCCAAAGTAGGTTTAGGAGTGCAGTGTATATTGGGAGGGCCTGAATTTACTAACTGGGAGAGCAAGATCAATGCCAGAAGCTCACTGGATCCGAGTCATGGCACCAAAATGTTAGGAAAATGCCGCACACTGCAGACAAAGGAGGCTCATGAGAGGTATCTCATGTCCAAGGTTTAATAAGCAGGCTGGCTGGCTGAGAAGAAAAAGTGGCACAGCAGCTTTTCTCAGTGGGTCTAGCCTTAAGTAGCATTTGGGAGAAAGCAAGGGCTAGGGATAGGCAAAAAGAGGTGGCAGGAGATAAGGGACAGTGGGCTTTGTTCTGCAAGGGATGAAACCAACTGTGGCTCCAGCTGCAGAATGGTGGCAAGGGGCAGTTCTTATCACTCAGTAGTTCCCTCATTTCTTCCGGCTTTGGTCACCCAGGTTCCACTGGTAAATGGCATTAAATTTGGTGCCTGAAACAGGGACCTGCAGGAGAATTTTGAAAGTTATGCAAAGACCCTCACAGAAGAAGATAAGTGAGACAAGATGGGGCAAAATCAGGGCAGAGTCCAGCCTTTTCTTTCTCTCGTGCACCACTTTTTATGTTGAGGAGGAGCTCAAGTTTCCAAACAGCAGTTAAAGACTGCTTAGAAGTAATTTGTGAGTATAATCCTTGGTTTACTAAGGAAGGTACTTTAGATGAAGAAGTTTTGGAGCGAGTACATAAAAATGTTGAAAAGGCATACAAACAGGGAGAAAAGATACCTGTTTATTTTTGGATAACATGGGCTCTGGGTAAGTCTGTAGTTCTTATACTTGGAGGAGAGAGAAGGGAAGAAGAACATTTAGCAAAAGATAGTGTAGCCTCCCTTCATGAGCATTGATTAGATACAGGAGATATGGAAAAAATAACTAAGGAAAGTAAAAGGTGCTTTAGTCATAGCTTTACTGTGCTGTAGGAAACCGAAAGTAAACCACAGCTTACAGCACTGGCAATTGCAATAGCTCCTCTGAGAGAAACTGCTGATTTCTTTCCTCCTCCCCTAGAGGAAGAGGATTGAAATGAACATCCTGAAAGGGGAAACATTGAAGAGGAAATGCATTACTTACATATTTGCCCTGACAAGGGCTTGGGAAGAAAGAGTGACCATTCATTAGCAGCTCACATTCCTATCCCCCCATGGCCACATGAATTGCAACTGCTGTTTCCTGTTATGTTTAATATGAATAGCAATAACACTTATAATGGATTGGATATGAATCTGATAAAAGACTTTAAAAAGACTTGTGTAACTTATGGTTCTGCTTCTCCTTGTTGTAGAGAATATTTGGCAGGATGAAGCAATGACGCTGGGTAGATTCCCTATGATTTTTCACATTGTGGTCCTTGAATAATGAAAAATTACAGGCTTTAAAACAATTAGTTCAAAAACAATTAGAGCACAAACATATAGAACCTTCCTTTTCTCCTTGGAATTCCAAAGTGTTTGTTATTAAGAAAAAATTTGGAAAATGGAGACTTGTTATAGATTTAAGAAATGTAAATGCATCTATGGTAACTATGGGAGCTTTACAATCTGGATTGCCTACTCCTACATGTATTCCTAAAGGATGACCTTCGATTGTTTTAGATTTACAAGATTGCTTTTATACTATATCTATGCATCCCAAAGATAGGGAAAGGTTTGCATTTTCTGTTCCTAGCTTAAATCAGCAAGAACCTTTACAAAGATATAAATGGACAGTACTGCCACAGGGTGTGACTAATTCCCCCACTATGTGTCAGTATTTTGTAGGAAAAATATTACAACCTATTAGAGTAACATTTCCTGATGCATATATCATCCACTACATGGATGATATTTTAATTTCTCATGCATGTTCTAAACAATTACAAAAAAATGTTTGAAACCACACAAAATGCTTTACAAATAGGAAGACTGGTAATAGTTCCTGAAAAAATACAAACTACTACTCCTTTTCAATATTTAGGTCATGCAGTTGGGTGACTCATCATTCATCCTCAAAAATCTGCCATAGGAAGAGACTCATTAACAACTCAAAATGACTTTCAAAAGTTACTAGGAGTCTTTAAGTATACCAAATTATAAACTTATTGATTTGTTTTATATCTTAGAAGGTGATACTTCCATGGAAAGCCCTCAGACTTTAAAATCTGTTGCTAAAAATGAATTACTATTTTTTGAGTCAAGGTTACAGACTGCCTTTCTAACAAGATTTGATCCTTTAAAACCTATTTCCTTGTTCACATTTCCTTCTCCACATTCTCCTACAGGAATTTTACCTCAAAAGAACACTCCTTTAGAATGGTTATATTTAAAACACAAAGAAACTAAAGCGTTAACTTCATATGTTGATCTAATATCCTCTTTAATTATACAGGGAAGAACAAAATGACTACAGATTTTGGGAATTGATCCACATCTCATTATTTTATCCCTCACTAACAGTTTAAAAATCTGTTACCACTTAATGATAATTTAAGTAATAATATAAGCAATTATTATGGATATATAGGTAATCTTTACCCAGCAGGTAAGTTGTGGGATTTTTATTTATTTATTTATTTAATTATTCATATGTGCATACAAGGCTTGGGTCATTTCTCCCCACTGCTCCCACCCCCTCCCTTACCACCCACTCTGCCCCCTCCCTCTCTCCTCCACCCCCTCAATACCCAGCAGAAACTATTTTGCCCTTATTTCTAATTTTGTGGTAGAGAGAGTATAAGCAATAATACGAAGGAACAAGGGTTTTTGCTGGTTGAGATAAGGATAGCTATACAGGGAGTTGACTCACATTAATTTCCTGTGCGTGTGTGTTACCTTCTAGGTTAATTCTTTTAGATCTAACCTTTTCTCTAGTTCCTGGTCCCCTTTGCCTATTGGTCTCAGTTGCTTTTAAGGTATCTGCTTTAGTTTCTCTGCATCAAGGGCAACAAATGCTAGCTAATTTTTTAGGTGTCTTAAATATCCTCACCCCTCCCTTGTGTGCTCTCGCTTTTATCATGTGCTCAAAGTCCAATCCCATTGTTGTGTTTGCACTTGATCTAATGTCCACATATAAGGGAGAACATACGATTTTTGGTCTTTTGGGCCAGGCTAATCTCATTCAGAATGATGTTCTCCAATTCCATCCTTTTACCAGCGAATGATAACATTTCGTTCTTCTTCATGGCTGCATAAAATTCCATTGTGTATAGATACCACATTTTCCTAATCCATTCATCAGTAGTGGGGCATCTTGGCTCTTTCCATAACTTGGCTATTGTGAATAGTGCTGCAATAAACATGGGTGTGCAGGTGCCTCTGGAGTAACCTGGGTCACAGTCTTTTGGGTATATCCCTAAGAGTGGTATTGCTGGATCAAATGGTAGATCAATGTTTAGCTTTTTAAATAGCCTCCAAATTTTTTTCCAGAGTGGTTGTACTAGTTTACATTCTCACCAACAGTGTAAGAGGGTTCATTTTTCCCCACATCCTTGCCAACACCTGTTGTTGGTGGTGTTGCTAATGATGGCTATTCTAACAGGGGTGAGGTGGAATCTTAGTGTGGTTTTAATTTACATTTCCTTTATTGCTAGAGATGGTGAGCATTTTTTCATGTGTTTTCTGGCCATTTGAATTTCTTCTTTTGAGAAAGTTCTGTTCAGTTCACTTGCCCATTTCTTTATTGGTTCATTAGATTTGGGAGAATTTAGTTTTTTATGTTCCCTATGCATTCTGGTTATCAGTCCTTTGTCTGATGTGTAGCTGGCAAATATTTTCTCCCACTCTGTGGGTGTTCTCTTCAGTTTAGAGACCATTTCTTTTGATGAACAGAAGCTTTTTAGTTTTATGAGGTCCCATTTATCTATGCTATCTCTTAGTTGCTGTGCTGCTGGGGTTTCATTGAGAAAGTTCTTACCTATACCTACTAACTCCAGAGCATTTCCTTCTCTTTCCTGTATCAAATTTAGAGTTTGTGGTCTGATATTAAGATCCTTGATCCATTTTGAGTTAATATTGGTATAGGGTGATATACATGGATCTAGTTTCAGTTTATTGCAGACTGCTAACCAGTTTTCCCAACAGTTTTTGTTGAAGAGGCTGCTACGTCTCCATCATATACTTTTAGCTCCTTTGTCAAAGACAAGTTGGTTATAGTTGTGTGGCTTCATATCTGGGTCCTCTATTCTGTTCCATTGGTCTTCATGTCTGTTTTTGTGCCAACACCATGCTGTTTTTATTGTTTTTGCTTTGTAATATAGTTTGAAGTCAGGTATTGTGATACCTCCAGCATTGTTCTTTTGACTGAGTATTGCCTTGGCTATTCGTGGCCTCTCGTGTTTCCATATAAATTTCACGGTATATTTTTCAATCTCTTTAATGATTGTCATTAGAATTTTGATGGGAATTGCATTAAACATGTAAATTACTTTTGGTAGTATAGACAATTTTGCTATGTTGATTCTACCAATCCATGAGCATGGGAGATCTCTCCACTCGCTATAGTCTTCCTTAATCTTTTTCTTCAAAAGTTTATAGTTTTCCTTGTAGAGGTCATTCACATCTTTTGTTAGGTTTACACCTAGGTATTTCATTTTTTTGTGGCTATTGTAAACGGAATTTTTTTCATACATTCTTTTCCAGTTTGCTCATTGTTAGTGTATAGAAATGCTAAAGATTTTTCTATGTTGATTTTATATCCTGCTACCTTGCTATAGCCATTGATGATATCTAAAAGCTTCTGAGTAGAGTTTTTTGGGTCTTTAAGGTATAGGATCATATCGTCTGCAAATAGGGATATTTTGACAGTTTCTTACCTATTTGTGTTCCTTTTATTCCTTCTTTTTGCCTAATTGCTCTGGCTAGGAATTCCAGTAGTATGTTGAATAGGAGTGGAAATAGTGGGCATCCTTGTCTGGTTCCTGATTTTAGAGGGAATGGTTTCAGTTTTTCTCCATTAAGTATAATGCTGGTGTAGGTTTGTGATATATAGCTTTTATAATATTCAGGCACTTTCCTTCTATTCCTAGTTTTCTTAGAGCTTTTATCATGAAATGGATCTTAACAAAGGCTTTTTCTGCATCTATTGAGATGATCAAGTGGTTTTTGTCTTTGCTTCTGTTAATGTGGTTTATTATGTTTATTGATTTTTCTATGTTGAACCACCCCTGCATCTCTGGGATGAAGCCTACTTGGTCGTGGTGAATAACCTTTTTGATGTGTTGTTGAATTCTGTTTGCCATTATTTTGTTGAGGATTTTTGCATCAATGTTCATTAAGGAGATTGGCCTATCTTTCTCCTTTTTGGATTTGTTTTTGCCTGATTTTGGGATCAGTGTAATACTGGCTTCTTAAAATGTGTTTGGCAGTTTTCCTTCCCTTTCTATTTCATGGAACAGTTTAAGGTGGGTTGGTATCAGTTGTTCTTTAAAGGTCTGATAGAATTCAGCAGAGAATCCATCAGGTCCTGGACTTTTCTTTTTGGGGAGACTCTTGATTGCTGCTTCAATTTCATTTTGTGTTATAGGTCTATTCAGGTGATTAATTTCCTCTTGGTTCAGTTTTGGATGATCATATGTATCTAGAAATCTGTCCATTTCTTTTAGATTTTCAAATTTATTTGAATATAGGTTCTCGAAGTAGTCTCTGATGATTTCTTGGACTTCCATGGTGTTTGTTGTTATCTCCCCTTTTGCATTCGTGATTCTACTAATTTGGGTTTTTTTCTCCTCATTTTAGTCAAGTTTGCCAGGGCTCCGTCTATCTTGTTTATTTTTTCAAAGAACCAACTTTTTGTTTCATTAATTCTTTGTACAGTTTTTTTGGTTTCTATTTTGTTGATTTCAGCTCTTATTTTCATTATTTCTCTCCTTCTATTTGTTTTGGGATTTGCTTGTTCTTGTTTTTCTAGGAGTTTGAGATGTATCATTGGGTCATTGATTTGGGATCTTTCAGTCTTTTTAATATATGCACTCATGGCTATAAACTTTCCTCTCAGGACTGCCATTGCTGTGTCCCATAGGTTCCGGTAGGTTGTGTTTTCATTTTCCTTTACTTCCAGGAACTTTTTAATTTCCTCTTTTATTTCATCGATGACCCATTCTTCATTAAGTAATGAGTTATTTAGTTTCCAGCTGTTTGCATGTTTTTTGTCTTTACTTTTGTTGTTGAGTTCTACTTTTACTGCATTGTGATCAGATAGTATGCATGGTATAATTTCTATTTTCTTATATTTGCTGAAGCTTGCTTTGTGCCCTAGGATTTGATCTAGTTTGGAGAAGGTTCCATGGGCTGCTGAGAAGAATGTATATTGTGTAGAAGTTGGATGAAATGTTCTTTAGACATCAAGTCAGTCCATTTGATCTATTATATATTTAAATCTTGGATTTCTTTATTGATTTTTTGTTTGAATGACCTATCTATTGATGACAATGGGGTGTTAACGTCTCCCAAGTTGTGGGATTTTAAAAAACGAACTCCATTTATTGTTAACACTATAGTAAAATTAAATCCTGTTCATCATCTGGTAAAGGAGGCATACATGGACCTAATGTACATGAAACTATTCATACTAATTATTCTTCTGCACAACAGGTGGAACTAGCAGTTCTGATTTATTTATAGCAAAAAATTACAAATAAACCATTAAACATTGTCTCAGATTCAGCTTATTTAATAGAACTGCTTCCTGCTATTGAAACTGCCATTATTTCTACTACTCATAAAGTTATGAAATCATTATTATCCTCATTAAAACATCTAATACAGTCCCACACTTATCTCTTATATTGTACTCATATTAGGGCTCATTCTAATTTGCTCAGCCCTCTAGTGCAAGGAAATGATGTTGCAGATAAACTTTCATGTGCAGTGTTTTCATCCCCTGAAAAAGAGCATCAACATTAACATACTAATGCCAACAGATTACATGTGCATTATAAAATTCCTCTTCATACTGCTCATGATATAGTTGAACATAGTCCTGTGTGTGCTCCTTTACACTGTAGATCTCACTCATCTGGTGGTAATCCTCGAGGTCTATGTACTAATGAGTTATGGCAAATGGATGTGACTCACATAACGTTTTATCTACAGCAACCATATTTACATGTTGTTATTGTAAATTCATTTGGGCTGTTCATCAATGTAATGAAAATGTTCATGCCATCATTGCCTCTTTTTAACAATGTTTTGCAGTTATGGGAGTGTCTTCTAAACTTAAAACAGACAATGGACCTGCTTATACAGGTCATTGATTTAAACAGTTTTGTAAAGAATGGAACATTTTTCGTATCACTGATCTCCCTTATAATCCACAAGGACAAGCTATTGTTGAAAGGGCACATAGAACTTTAAAAACACAATTGATAAAAAATAAACTCCCTGCGATACCTTAGCATTAACACTTTTTACTTTAAAAATTTAAAATTCACCTCAGGGTGATATTTTGACTGCAGCAGATAAACATTTTGGTGAACCTCCCTCTTTGCCAGACATACAAATCCCAATTTGGTACAAATCTTTTAACTCTTGGTTGCCTGGGCTCTTACTTAAAAAAGGCAAAGGTTATGCTGGTGTTTCTACAGATGTCCATGGATCCCCTGAAACATTATAGGTTTCTCTTTGGAGCATCAGGCCCAGAAAAACCTATGAACATGTCCAACAAAGTGATGACTGCCCCTCAGAGGGAGACTCCTAAAGATAAAAAAATGGAAGAGGCCACGTACAAGACTATGTCATGTAAACATTGGAAATATTCCCCTCCTTATTGAAGCAATTGTCATGCCAGTGCTGGAAAGTTACTTGTATCTACTCATAATTTCTCTTTTACTGATTGGGACCCTCATGGACGCTTTGTGCACAATTGTCCTGAAGATTGGAATAGAATAATCTGTGATTATATTAACAAAATTGTTTGGCAAAATAGTCCATTACATACAGAATATAATATGAAAGGACTAATGGCATGACATGATGGGGGAATGTCATCCCCAAGGCCCCGATTGCTAATACAAAATATTGCTTATCCAGAACAACCTGAGATCTGGAAATTGGTTGCTGCCTCTGTGCCGATGACCTATTGGAAAGGAAACTTTTCTGGAAGTAAATATTCCTGGTCTGACTATGTCTTTGATTATAGTGCATCCTTTTATGTGCAAGCATGTGTCAGTTTACCATATGTCTTAGCTCTTGGAAATTTTAGTTTTAATTTTACTCTAAAAAGTGTTGATTGCTTTGATTGTAGACTATATACCTGTGTTAACTATTCTTTGTCTCTTAATTGGTCCTCTCAAGCATTGTCTATATTAAGGGCAAGAGGAGATGCTTGGTTGCCTGTAAACTTAACAAGAGAATGGCAGCACTGTCCCTTAGAAGGTTTAATGACTAAAGTGGTGTCTGAATTATTGACACAATAAAAAAGACTTATCAAATGGGTTATTTTTGCTATAGTTGGTCATGTCATTTTTTGTATGGGATACTCCTGTCTCCAACAACAATTAAAATCTTACAAAACTTCTAAAGCCACCGTCATGCTGGGATTGATATGTTTAAAAAATAAAAAAATGGGGAATTGTTGGAGCCAGCAATGGGACCTTGCCTGTGTGAGTTGGTACCTGGCCTTGTGAGAAAGCTCCAAGGAACTGAGGCAAAGGCCCCAGGACCAGACTGTACCTGTTTGTGTGTGAGTTGTACTAATTTTCATTCCCACCAGCAGTGTATAAGGGTTCCTGTTTTGCCATATTCTCACCAGCATTTGTTGTTATTACCCTCAATTATGGCCATTCTAACTGGGATGAGATGAAACCAAAGTATAGTTTTGATTTGTATCTCTTTTATAACCAGGGAAGTTGAACACTTATTGATGTATTTACTACCCATTTGTACTTCTTCCTTTGAGAATTCCCTGTTTAATTCATGTCCCCATTTCTTCATTGGGGTGTTGATTATTTGGGGGCTAAGTGTTTTGAGTTCTCTGTAGATTCTGGATATTAGTCCCTTACCAGATGAGTACCTGGTAAAGATTTTCTCACATTCTGTGGGCTGTCTCTTGAATCTGATGACTGTTTCCTTTGCTGTGCAGAAGCTCTTTAATTTGATGCAGTTCAATTTGTTTATTGTTTCTCTTAGATGCTGAGGCTTTTGAGTTCTATTTAGGAAGTCATTTCCTATACCTATCTGTTCCAGTGTATTTTCTACCACTTCTTGGAGTTGTTTCAGGGTTTCAAACCATATATCAAGGTCTTTGAGTTGATTTTGGCACAGGGTAAAAGACAGGCATCTAATTTCAGTCTTCTACATGTGGATATCAGTTTTCACAGCAGCACTTGTTGAAGAGGCTGTCTTTTCTTCATTGTGTCTTTTAGGCTCCTTTGTCAAAGATCAGTTGGCTATAGATACATAGGTTTTTGTCTGGATATTCTATTCTGATCCACTGGTCTTCCTGTCTGATTTTGTGCCAATACATGCTGTTTTTATTGTTGTGGCTCTACAGAGTTTTAAGTCAGGTATTGTGATGCCTCCTGCATTGGGCTTTTTGATCAGAATTTCTTTGGTTATTCAAGGTCTTTTGTGTTTCCATATACATATTTAATGATTGGTTTTTCTATTTCTGTGCAGAATGTCATTGGAATTTTGATAGGGATTGTGGTGAGCATGTAGATTGCTTTTGGTACTATGACTATTCTCACAATGTTGATTGTACTTATTCACAAGCATGGAAGTTCTTTTCAGCTGATGTCTTCTTCAATTTCTCTCTTCAGTAGTTTATAGTTTTCATTAAAAATGTCTTTGATTTCTTTCATTAAATTTATTCAGATACTTTATTGTTTTTGAGGCTATTGTAAATGGGATTGTTTCCCTGATTTCTTCCTCATTCTGTGCATTGTTGGTGTATAGAAAACATACTGATTTCTGTATGTTAGTTTTGTATCCTGGTACTCTGCTGAAATAGTTTATGAATTCTAGTAGTTTTTGGTAAAGTTTTAGGTACAGGATCATGTCATCAGCAAATAGGGATAGTTTGATTTAGTCCTTCTCTATTTGAATGCCTTTTAGTTCTTGCTCTTGTTTTATTGCTCTGGTTAGGAATTCCAAAACTATATTGAATAGGAATGGAGAAAGCAGACAGCCCTGTCTCATTCCTGAATTTAAGGGGAATGGTTTCAGTTGTTCTTCATTTAATATGATGTTGTCACTAGGTTTGTCATATATAGCTTTTATTTTATTGAGGAAAATTTCTCCTATTCCTAGTTTCTTCAGTGATTTTTCATGAAAGGGTGTTGGATTTTGTCAAAGGCTTTTTATGCATCTATTGAGAGGATCAGTGTCCTTGCTTCTGTTTATTTGCTGTATTGCATTTAAGAACTTATGTATGTTGAACCGCACTTGCATCGCTGGAATGAACCTGACTTGGTCATGATGTATGATCATTTTGACAGGTAGTTGAATTCTCTTTGCAAATATTTTGTTGAGAATCTTTGCATCTGTATTCATTAAAGATGTTGGTCTTGGTTTGGTTTTGGAATGACTGTAATACTGGCTTCATAGAATGAGTTTGGTAGTGTTTCTTCCCTTTTTATTTCCTGGAAACATTTGAGGAGTATTGGTGCTAGTTCTTTAAAGCTTTGGTAAAACTTGACTGTGAATCCATCAGGTCCTGGCCTCTGCTTTGTAGGGAGATACTTTATTACTGCTTCAATTTTGTTGTAAGTAATAGGACTATTTAGGTGGCTAATATCTTCTTGGTTCAATTTTGCTTGGTTACAGTCATCTAGTAATTTATCAATTTCATCTAGATTTTCCAGTTTACTAGAACATAATTTGTCAAAGTACACTCTAATGAGTCTTTGGATTTCATTAGTATTTGTGGTTGTGTCCCCTTTTTCATCTCTGATTTTATTAATTTGGGTCTTCTCCCTCCTCCATTTTGTCATGTTGGCTAAGGGTTTGTCAATCTTATTAATCTTTTCAAAGAACCAACTTTTTGTTTCATTGATTCTTTGGTCTGTTTGGTTTTGATCTTGTTTATCTCAGCCCTGATCTTTATTATTTCTCTCTGTCTGCTGGCTTTGGGTTTGGTTTGTTCTTGCTTTTCTAGGAGCTTAAGGTGCTTAAGGTCTCTGTTTTTTTTAAATGTAGGCACTTATAGTTATAAACTTTCCCCTTAGCATGGCCCTTCCTGTGTCCCACAGATTCTGGTAGGTTATATTTTCATTTTCATTGGATGCTATGAGCTTTTTTATTTCTTCCCTATTACTTTGGTCACTCATTGGTTTTTCATCAGTATGCTGTTCATTATCCATATCTTTGAATATTTTCTGGGGCTTCTTTTGTTTTTGACAGCTAGTCTTATTGTGTTGGAGTGTGATATGATGCATTGGGTTATTTTGATTATCTTGAATTTGTTAAGAATTGCTTTGTGTCCTACAATATGATCTATTTTGGAGAAAGTTCCATGAGCTCCAGAAAAGAATGTTTGTTGCCTGCTTGTTGGGATAATTACTCTAGACATCAACCAAGACTATTTGGTCTAATGTGTGGAGTAATTTTGAAGTTTCTATGTTGATCTTTTGTCAGGATGACCTATCTATTGGTGACAATGGGGTATTCAGGTCTCCCACTATCACTGTATTAGTGTCTATCAGTGCTCTTAGGGCCATTAGAGTTGTTTTTTTTAATGGAGATGGGTGTCCCTGTGTTTGGTGCATATAAGTTAAAGATTGGTAATTCCTCTTGATGAATTGTTCCTTTCATTAATATGATGTGACCTTTGTGATTTACTTTAGTCTGAAATTTACTTTGTCAGATAAAAGAATGGCTATTCCTGCCTGTATATGAGGTCCATTTACTTGGAAAACTTTTTTCCACCTTTTGACTCTAAGTCAGTGTTCATTTTTTCAGTGAGATAATGGGAGGAAATATTTGTGCATATTCAATTGGAAGAAATAATAAGATATAGCTATAAAAAGGTAGAAATATTTAAGAAAAATAAGCAAATTATGTAAGCAGATTATTTAAGAGACAAAATGCCATTACACACATTAACAGATGCTCAGTCTTACTTGTGATTAGGGAAGGGAAAATCAAAACAATGTCAACTTTTTTGCCTATTAGCATAACAAAAATAAATTTTCTAATATCAAATCTTGCAAGACGGGAAACCTAATGAATATCATTACAATGCTAGCATAATAGAAATTGCCCTCTTTTATGAATATAATACAGTTTTCAATAATATCACCAAAATGTATATGATATTATTCTGAAAATTCTATTTTATCTATCCAAGAGAAAGAAATACACATATGCTCAAGGAGGCATATAAAAAGAATTAGGCCATTGGTTCTTGGGAGTTTAGTGATTTGATCTTCCTATAAATTGGAGTTATTAATCCCTTGGCAGATGTATAGTTGCAAATGTTTTCTCACGTTTTGTGGGATGTCTCTTTAGTCTAATGACCATTTCCGTTGCTGTACAGAAGCTTTTTAGTTTCATGTAGTCCTATTTTTCAATACATTCTCTTAATTCCAGAGTGCCTGTGCCACTATATTCCAGTGTGTTCCCTATTGTTTTTTGCAGTTTCAATTTTTCAGGTTTTATATTAATGTCATTGATATATTTTGAGTTGATATTTTTACAAGGTGAAATACGAGTGTGTACTTTCCATGTTCTGCATGCAGATATCCAGTTTTCCCAGCAAAATTTGTTGAAGATGTGGTCTTTTCTTCACTGTATGTTTTGGGTGCCTTGGTCAAAAATCCATTGACTATAGCTGCATGGATTTATATCTGGGTCTTCTATTCTGTTCCATTTGTCTTCATGTTTGTTTTTGTGACAGTACTATGCAGTTTTTATTACTATGGCTCTGTAATACAGACTGAAGTCAGGTATTGTGATAAAGAGGAGTTAAACTGTTACAAAACATTTTGTAAGATTAGAATGACCAGTAAAAAAAATCACACAATGATATTACATGAAAACAAGTCTATAGACCATTATCTGTTATGATGTGAATGCAAAATTTCTGCACCAGAAACTGAATCCAGAATTATGTTATAAAAAGATATATATCACAAACATGCGGGATCTATCCCAGGAATGCAAGTTTGATTTAAAATGTAGGTAGGAATTAATGTAGCACACATGATATTGATTAAGAAGTAAAACCCACTTGATCAGCTTAGTAAAGGCATATGACAAAATCCAACATCCCTTCATGACAAAAATGCTCCCAAAGTAGGAACAGAAGAAGATTTAGTGTATGAAAAGCAAGAGCAAGCATCATACTTAGTATTGAAAGTCTGAATAATTATTTCCAAAGATCAGAAATAAGACAAGTCATTCTTATCATTTCTTTTTACAATTATAGTTTAGGTTCTAGCCAGGGCAATTATGGAAGAAAAGGAAACAAAAATATACAGCTTGGAAAGGAAGAAGTAAAACTACCACTCTTGTAGATGGAATGGTCCTGGATATATAAAATCCTAAGTGATTACCTAAAAGCTATTAGAAGTTCAGACTGAGTATCTTAAACCCAAAATTTAAAGTGTTGCAAATTCAAATCTTTTAAAATTGTTTTTCGGGGGGTACATTGTGACATTAAAAAAAGTTCTTACAGTATATCAAATATACCATACTTGGATTAAGCCTTCCATCATTCTCCTTTATCCCTTCTTCCCCCATTCCTGAAATAGTTTCAATGGGTTTCATTTTTCCATTTACATACATGTGTACACAGTATTTGCACCATATTCAATCTCCTAAACCTTTTTCCCACATCCTCCCCTTTCCCACTGGTACCTAACACCCAGACAGGACCAGTTCCACCCTCCTGCTCTCTGATTTTGTGAAAGAAGTAGAAATGACATTTTGTTTGTTTAAGATAGCTATTCAGGGAATTTCCTTGTTACATTTCCATGTATATATGTATTATAACCCAAATATGCAAACACATATTACCTCAAAAATGTTCTTGGATATTCATAATGGCAAAATATATAATAGTCAAAAGGTAGAAATAATCAAAATATCCAAAAACTGATGAATCAATAAATAAAATGTGCTGGTTCTATAAACTGGCATGTTATTTGTCAGAATAATAGAACAAGATGTGGATACATACTGCATTGGGGATCAACCTTGAAACATTATACTAAGTGTAAGAAGCCAGTCTCAAAAGACCACATTTTGTATGATTTTATGTATGTATAAATATAATATCTGAAGGTATAGAAACAATATAGATTGCTGACTTACAGTATTGGGGAGTGCAAAGAGGAATGAGGAGTGAATAGTTTCACCTTTAAAGTTGTTTCATGGACAACTAAAATGATATAAAGTTAGGTAGTAGTGATGGTTGCTCAACTCAATTTTTTTTTTGTTTTTGGTGGTATTGGGAGTTGAACAAAGGGTCTTGTGCTTCCTAACTAGGTGCTATACCTCTAGAGCCACATTCCCAGCTCTTTTGGCTTTAGTTTTGTTTGGGACAGGGTCTCTTGTTTTGCCTAGGCCAGTCTGGACCACGATCCTCCTATTTATCATTTCCACATAGCTGGGATGACAGTCACGTGCCAGACACCCCCAGCTATTGGATGAGATTGGCTCTTGTAACCTTTTTACCCCAGATGGCCTTGAACTGTGAGCCTCTGAATCTCCACTTCTCAAGTTACTAGAATTATAAGCAAGAGCCACCACTCCCAGCTAAACTTGATCATAGTAAAAACTAATTGTGCAGTTTATAAAGAATACATTTTATGGCAAAACAGTTATATCTTAATAAACTTATAAATTCTGATGTAATAAGCAACTCATATATGAAAAAACGGCTTTGATTTTTCCATACTGCAGAGTAGATGTTAGACAACTGTAGCCCATGAGTCAAATCTGGTCTGCAGCTTGTTTTCACAAATGAAGTTGTAGTAGAACATACCATCTTTATCATTATTCTATCAGCTATGGTGGATTTTACATAGTTGCTTAGTAGTTGCAGAGAACTCAGATCTGAAGAGTCTAAAATGCTTACTCTTTGACTCCTTACCAAAAGTGTTTGCCAACTCCTGCTGTTATAATAAATAGCATTTCAAAACTGGAGGCATCATAGATTACTGATAGAAATAGGTCTTTGAATTGATGTTAAGTGAAAAAAGTTGGAGTTGGAAGTACTCTCATTTGTATAAAAAGGAAAACAGGGCAAAAACCCAACCCACTGATAAAAATACAGATGCAATAAAAAACAATACATGTAATATTATACAATTGCATGGGATACATTCTGGAAAGATATCAGCAACCCAATAATATCTCTAGGGACAACATTGGCTTTTGGGAGTCATAACCTTTGTTTGTAGTAATTTAAACTCTCTACAAAGAAAATGTATCAGTGTGTTACAGAAATAAAAAACAAATTATAGTACACTACAGACGTTTTGGTCTTTTTTTCAGATTATTAAATGATCAAGATAAGTTTGAAATTGCACTTTGTCCTTCAGTTCTTAATAGACTCTGGAAATTGTCATTTTTCATAATTATAAATATAGACCTAGTGCTTACTCAATTTACTCAAGAGACTGGTATATAAGTGTGAGCTGAAAAATGTGTGTTCTTTCAACATTATAATTGTCACTAAGAAGCACTTTGCTTTTGAAATATTAAGTGTAAAACCTTGCAGTCCTCTGAGTAGCTCTACTGACTAGTAGACCTCTCAACCCCAGTAATAGTTTCACTACACTAGACTAATACCAATGGTTCATTATTTTTATGTGTTAATGAGAGTTACTTACCTTGATAATTAAGTATCCAAATGACCTCTTCATTACTACTAAATTGATAATATTTGCTTTTAGAAATACAAACAGGTGCATGGGGATTTTAAACTGTTATCAGAGGAGAAATTAGTACTGAATACAAGGGTTGAAAGATGCAGATGTTGGTAAAATTTAGTGTCTGAAAACAGCACACAGCTTCTAATAAGGCTTATTATTTTAGAATAGGAAATAAAGTTATAATATTTAAATGTTTCATAATGTGTTTTAAATACTAATAATTTGTAATACCTGTACTTAAGTAACATCACTACATTTATATTGTTATTATAAATATTATTTTATCAATAAATTACTGTTAGCTATCAAAACCAAAAGAATGCTATAAAAAAGGCATGCAATTTGAATATTATGAAAGATATTTTTCTAGACCTAATATTTAACTCTATGAAGGTGTAAGTACTTGGAAGTTTTCAAATATCTTTTAAATGCATTTTATGTTATTATATGCAGCTAAGTAATATATGTCTCCAGCTTGCTATACCAACCAGAGTAAACAGAAATGCCAAGGTTAAAGAAAATTTCATTTTTTTCTGTATTTTCTTTTTTGTTACCATTATCATGCAGCTTTTAAGTCCAAACTACAGACAATGTCAAATAGATTAGAAACAAAGTATTATTAACCATTTAATTGTGGATGATGTATACTAAAGGAAAATACTCTGGAATCCACTAATGTTAGTTACTTGAAAATTTTCCTCCTTAATCAGGAAGAAGTAGAAATAGTACCCAGAGTTTTACAATTAAATCAAGTCAGGGTGTCCACACAAGTGACAAATATAAGATTAAGCTTGTTACTTATGTTTAATTTAGGGGTGGTTCTTTTCATGAATCATAATAAGTAGGGATAGAAAATAACCATGAAAAGGCTAAAATTGTAAATTGTCATGCAGAATTGAGGAGTCCCACCAAGGGTGAGAATTTTGCAATCTTTTAGTTATGCACTGTTAGCACTACCTTGAAAATACTTTGGAGCTTGTTCTATTGAAGTTGTACCTGTTTTTGTTTTCTTGTATTTAGTGGTTTTGCCTCTAACTCTGCTCAAGAGAGCAATGGTTTTGGCCTGAGCTTCTTCATCATCAGTTACAGGATACAGCATGGCTTTCTTAATCAGTCCATGGAAACTTTGGTGCTCATTGGGTAGGTTACATTGCATCCATTTTTGTCACAGGCCTTACACATAATTTCTGCTTCACACCACACTTAGACTTTTTACATCCTATGGCATATTAAACTTAGTGGCCCATTTGTACTACTTCACATACATGAAATATAATCAATGAACAACTGACATTACCTTCATCCATTGGAAAGTACTTGTATCATTTCTGACCATTGTGTGGAAATATGAACGAGAAAAGTAGAAGGACAATTTCTACATATGTAATTGTAATATCATGTCCACACAAGGCAGTGACCAAGCAAGCAATCTGAGAAGCAGTCTCTTTTTGGAGGAAATCTAAAATGGGAATTGGTAAACAAGATAGCAGGCAGAGAATTATATCACCTATCACATTAAATATTTTTCTTTCTTCTTTTTTTTAAGGTACTTGAGTTTGAACTCAGGGCCTTGCATTTGCCTGGCAAGTTTCCTACCCTTGAGCTACACTCCTCAAATTAAATATTTGTTTTTATGCTAATTTTTGTTTTTGGCAGCACTGGAGTTGGAACAGGTGCTCTTAGAGCTTCTACTCTGCCAGCCCCTCAATTAAATATTTCTTATAACACAATTATCAGTTTTCTTGCAGTGTAAAGTTCATTTTCCCAAGTCAAGTATATATCTCAATAATTTTATTTTGTAGACAAGTAGACATAATAATGAGAGCCAACATTTAATTTTAGTTCTTACTGCCAAATATTAATCAGTGTTCCTGTGAATTGGCTCAGAGTATTAATTTCTTTTCTTGTAAGCAGGAGAGGCTGACTCTGGCTATCAATAGCAAGAAATATATTAGATAAGTGTTAGGGTAACTCCAAGCATTGAATGAAAAGTTGAGAGACAAGATTGTTGAGGGTTAGAACCAGGAAACTGAAGCAGTGAAAATAGCAGAAGTTCCCAGACAGCTCCTGCTTCAGGTCTTTCAGGGAACTTTTAGAGAAGGAGCTTTGGGTTATTTCTTCTCACCACATCCTGATGGATATTGGATCTGGAGTTACTCAGTTCCATTCTTTGATGCCATAATACTCAGTTCTTAGGGGATAGGAGTTTTGTATGTTCTCTCTCATATGTGGACATTAGATTGAGGGCAAACAGGACAAGGGGATTGGACTTTGAGCACATGATAAAAGCGAGAGCACACAAGGGAGGGGTGAGGATAGGTAGGACACCTAAAAAATTAGCTAGCATTTGTTGCCCTTAACTCAGAGAAACTAAAGCAGATACCTTAAAAGCAACTGAGGCCAATAGGAAAAGGGGACCAGGAACTAAAGAAAAAGTTAGATCAAAAAGAATTAACCTAGAAGGTAACACACACTCACAGGAAATTAATGTGAGTCAACTCCCTGTTTGGCTATCCTTATCTCAACCAGCAAAAACCCTTGTTCCTTCCTATTATTGCTTATACTCTCTCTTCAACAAAACTAGAGATAAGGGCAAAATAGTTTCTGCTGGGTATTGAGGGGGTGGGAGGGAGAGGGAGGGTGTGGTGTGGGTGGTAAGGAAGGGGGTGGGGGCAGGAGGGAGAAATGACCCAAGTCTTGTATGCACATATGAATAATAAAACAATAAAAATAAATAAATAAATAAATTTTAAAAAAAGAAAAAAATACAATGTTGAAAAAAAAATCTTCAAAAAAAAAGGGATGGGATTTTACTGAGATGAATTAGGTGCAGAGCTCTCTTAAAATATGATGCTATTTCTTAACCAAGGGAGAAGACAATATGAGGCCTTGCATCCAGTGTCCACTGCACTCTGCAATGTTCCTCTAAATTACCTTATTCACTTACTTACTCGACATATCAGCAAGGGCCTTTAAAGGGCCAAGTAGGTATTTTAGGATTTGCAGGGCATTAGATCTTTCTAGCAACAATTTAGTCAGCTTCTGTGGCTTGAAAATAGCCGTAGCTGAAATGCAAATGACTGAACATAGCTGTGTTACAATTAACTTTATTTATAAAAGTAGGTAGCAGGTCAGATTTGGTTCAGTTTGTCAACTCTTGATTGGTTTAATTTAATTCTGCTATTATCTAGCTTTCTACCCTATCTTCCTAAAAAGTATCCCCTAAATGTGATGTGAGATGTGAGAGAATATCATGGAATAAATATTTGTGTCTATAACTTCTATTCTGTTCAATTGATGTCATCTATTCCTGCACCAGTTCTCTAATACTTTATGATTATAGTATTGGGACAAATTCTGAAAACTTGTGGGGATTTCAATCTACCTTGTTCTTTATTTATTTTGGCCTTTGACCTTTCATTATAATTGTAGTGCTATCTTGTCAAATTTTATAATTGCATTCAACCTGAACATTAAATTATGGTGAGATTTGATGTCTTAGATATAAGGTACACTTTTTAATGATCATTAAGTGACTTCATTTTAAAAGGGTTTATTTAATGTCTTTTGATAAAATGTTTGTACTTTTCCTCACAAAGCATTTTTTTCATTTTCCTTGAGTTCATTGTAGGTGATTCATATATTTAGACTTTTTTAATTTCTCACTTTAAAAAGATTTTTGCATTTAAAAATCCAGGACACTGTCATGGTGATTACAATTATATAGTCGAAGTGTCTATGAATAATGATAGGAAAAATTTTCTTGTAGTTTGTATTTCTTCTCCTTGCCTTGCTGCATAACAAAGATCAACTACAATAAGGTTGAGGAGAAGTGATGAGAGTGGGTGTTTTTCAATTTTTTCTGAATTTTAAAGTCTTAAAAGGATGATGATGTTGTGTCCTGTGGCCAGTTTTTCTGACTGTATTTCTATGCACATATATGTAGTGTTCATTTATCTCATGTTAAAAATCTAGATTCTGCATATGACAGAAAACATGAAATTTATCTTTCTATCTTCTGTCCATTTTTCTTCAATAATTTCATTCTTTGCTATGATTGAATAATATTATACTGTGTATATATATCACACTTTTTAACCAGTTTTCTATTCATTAGCACCTTGACAGATTCCATACATAGGTATTGTGAATAGTGACCTAGTAAACATGGGTATACAGGTATCTGTTGTATGCTGACTTTGATTCTTTTGGGTATGTACCAAGTATTTGTGTAGCTGGATCTTACAGTAGTTCTGTGTTTAGTTTTATGAGGAAGCTCTATACTAGTTTCCATAGTGGCTGCTGTAATTTACATTACCACCAAAGATGCATAAAGGTTCATTTTCCTCCAACATCCTTGTCAGCATTTGTTGTTGTTTTCTTTATAAGTCATTGATAATAGTCATCTTGACTGGGCTGGGATGGAATCTCTGATTTTGATTTGCATTTCTCTGGTGGCTAAAGATATTAAAATTTTTTCAAGTGTTTCAAATGTGTATTGAATAATTGTACTCATTTTTTACCCATTTACTGATTGGATTATTTGTTCTTTTGGTGTTTAATTTTTAAGTTCTCTATATATCCTGGATGTTAATCCCTTATCAGATGAAGAGCTGTCAAAGAACATTTTTGACACTTTAAGTTGTCCCTTTGCTCTGGTAATTGTTTCTTTTGTAGTGCAGAATTTTTAAATTTGATGCAATCCCATATGTTGACTATGGCTATATCTCAAAGTGTTTTCCATGTTTTCTTCTATAGTTTAGAAGTTTTTGGCCTTACATAAGGTCTTTGACCCATTTTACAATTCATATTCAAATTATATCACCAAGCATATAAGAAGCTAAAAAAGTAAAATTTGTTACTTCTCAGCCTTTATACACCCCCAAACATACTGTGATTGGGATTGGTAGAAGCTATTAACATTTTCAAGATTTAGGCAATAAGAAAGACACTCTATTTCTATTTAACCACATGGTTACTGTGAGGAAATCAGTCTTGTGCATGCAGTCTTTCAACTTCATGCCTGACATGTAAGAATAGGCCTTGGGCCTAGAATTCTTGTTTTCCAAGAGGTAAAAGAACCCACACAGTTTGTCCTGGGCCTAGTGCCTCCTATGGGAATATCTTTCCATTTTAGACTCAGAGTGCTCCTCTGTTTTGCTCAAGCATGTCCCTCAATGATCCTCACATTTGTCCCTCAGATTTGGTATTACAAACTCTTCAGTGGAGGATACTTAGTCTATCTTCCATAGCAGGAGAGGGGTGCCATCCTTAATTGCTCTGTCTGAACTACCAGGCAACCAGCTTCCCATGGAGCACTGATGCCCTCTGTTGAAGCTAATCTGTCTCTTTTCAGAGTATAGAAAGCCTGTTCCAGCCACGGCTTGGTGGTTGTGTTTTCCTCAGTAATTCCAGTGCCAAGACATAATGGGCAGAAATGTTCAGGGTACACCCTTGGACTTGGTAATTGGTGCATGGCATTTGGCTTAACAGTCATCATTTCTAGTGAACTTTCTTAATGTGTATATTTCCACATTGCCATTTGATATTTGTCATTAGCTGCCATGCAGGTCTGCTGTTGATACATTCTTTTGACTCTCTGATTTCTAATTAAAATTTTAAACATTTTATCTTTCAGTTTTGAGATAATTTATTTCTGGACTAAGAAATCTAGGAAGACTCATCTTCTAGTACATTAAAGATGCTGCCCCTTCACCTGGATTTGGTTTCTACTGTTTCTGACAAGAAGTTTGCTCTCCTCTTTATTCTTTCATATAATCTGATTTTCTCATTTGTCTGTTTTTGAGATTTTTTTTATTACCACTTTCAAATAATTTGGTTATGATGTGTCATGTGGTAGCTCTTTTTGTTTTTCTTGTGGATTTAGTGGTATGTAATTTTCATCAATTTTGAAAAGTCTCTGCCATTATGTCCACAAATATTTATTCTCTTCCTCTGCCTTCTTTTTCCATCAAAAATTCCATTTAGGCATATTGGTGCCCTTGAAGTCACCCTTCAGCTCATTATTAAATGATTCCTTGTTTTTAGTCTTTTCCCACATCTTATTATTTTATTATTTATTGATTGAAACATCTCTGAAAGTTCATCTTTAAATTCAGAGTTTATTTCAGGATGTAAAATTTCTCTTTAAAACTCATTCACTACTATAAATATTTCCTATACTTTTCAGCAATTTCTATTAAACTTCTTTTAAGCTTGCCACTGTGGTATACTTGGTGTCCCTTGGAAATTTTGTGTAAAACATAAAATAAACACCTAATGCATTAATTAATCCCTATTATTCATTTCATCTGAAATTTCCAGTAATCTAATTGTTACTTTTTTCTTCACCTCCTTATATAAAATAATCTGCTCCTAAATAGTATTTCAGGAATACTTTAACTTGACATTGTGACGCATGCCTGTAATCCTAGCACTCAATAGGTAGAGGCAAGAGGATCACAGAGGGGGTTCAAGTTCAGCCTGGATGACACAGTAAGATCCTATGCCAAGAAGATGATAATGCCTTAAAACTTATGTTCAGTTCTACTATATTTGTTTTGATAGAATGGGGATCAGTGGTAGTTCACCTGTTTAGCAAGCATGAGGCCCTGAGGTACATTCTTAGCACATAAAAGAAAAATATATTATTTTAAAATGCAAATTGTTCAAAAATGTTTCTTAGTTTGAATATACTTCGAATTTTACATATGTTTATGTACTGTTGCATCTACAAAAAACACTAGCATAGCCAGAAAGTATCTTCTACCAATTACTTCATTGCCTTTGTATATAGAGCACCACACCAGCCCACAGCTGGTGCTATAGCTTTTTATTCAATTTCATATATCCCTTGTAGCAAAGTGCCTTAATTTATAATTTATAATCTGTGACATATCCCATGCTTACTTCCACAAACATGCTCTTTTTTTCAAGAAAAAGGAATATATTTTTGATAATATTTACATGTTCTAAATCACTGAACTGTGTAAATGTGTATAATATTACTGCATCAACTTTTAAAAAATTTATTATTGATGGTGTTTTCTGTGATGTGCTTCTCTAACCCATTTCCCTGGGTTTTATTATATTTGCACATCAAGATGATTTTCAGACGGTCATGGAGTACATTACAGCAGAGCTGACTGTAAATTATCAGAGGAATTTAATTATTTCAATGCCAATTAGCTTGTATACAACTTCCATTCAATAAGGAACAGTTTAAAAACAGACTACTGCATCATTAGTTTTACTTAATTTTTTTACATCATTTATTTGAAAGATAGCATAGTGACTCTTACAGTAAAATGGAAATTAGGAATGTTAATTTTCATACATTTCCCTGTAATTTACTGTGATCATAACCATTTATTTCTAGTTTATATAAAATTATACAGAAAGCAAAGTTCACAAAAAAGGAGACTTAACTCAGAAAACTGGAAAAACAAACAGAGAAGACAAAAGATAAGGGGAAATCTGAGGAGTCAGAAGGGTAAGGCATCAAAGTACATGATAATCTCTTTCTCCCTTGTGAATACATATTTTATCTCTTACAAACAATTTAACATTGTATAAGCATACCTTATAAATAAGGTTTGTAAGACATTAAATTAGGCACATACACAGTTTTACAAGCTTACCAGGATATGATTCTGGAAAAAAGCTAAAATTGGAAGAACAAAGACCAGAAAAACATTAGAGGAGAGTGAACCATAAGCTCAGGAATCAGTAAACAAAATAAAGTATTTGATTCCAGGGATAAAAGGGATTTACATTGGTTCCTCAATTATCTAGTTAATTCTTTATAATTTGCTAATCCCACTAATCAAATCTCAAAATTTGTTCTTTTCTAGGTAGTTCTTAATGGCACTGTTATAAAAGCAGTTACTTATTTTATTATTTGAGTAACAGTAAAGTGGCTTCATTAAGTGAGTATTTTCATCAGTTTTATAAAATAACTATTATATTTGAATGTTCTTGATTAAATCCTAATATAAAGGATAGTTTTAAAAAGAAACTATGAATTCATTCTTTATAGAGTGCTACAAATTCTGAAAAGAGATTCATTGGGCAACTGGTTTAGACTGACTGTGAGAAGAAAAATGATCACAGGAAAAAAATGACTAATGTACATGGAAAATCTCAGTCACTTCACATTTTAATCATAGCAATGAGAATTTAGCTTGAGAAATTTTATTCAAGTGTTTATTATCTAAACTGCTTATCATTTAAAATAAATTAATCATTTAATTGCTTTTAAAAGTTGCAAATTTCTCTCTTTTTTTTCTTTTATTATTCATATGTGCATACAAGGCTTGGGTCATTTCTCCCCACTGCCCCCACCCCCTCCCTTACCACCCACTCAGCCCCTTCCCTCTCCCCCCCACCCCCTCAATACCCAGCAGAAACTATTTTGCCCTTATTTCTAATTTTGTTGTAGAGAGAGTATAAACAATAATAGGAAGGAACAAGGGTTTTTGTTGGTTGAGATAAGGATAGCTATACAGTGAGTTGACTCACATTAATTTCCTGTGCGTGTGTGCTTTTAAAAGTTGCAAATTTCTCTTAAAGCATTTATTCTTTATAATGATTTAAACTTGACTCAAAGAAAAGCAGTGATGCATTTTGAAATATTTTGGTACATTTAAAATAATTTTAATTGCAGAAAGATATCTCCAGCCAGAGAGCTTAAAAGAAAAGATTTGCTTCAAGTCCAAGTTAATACACTGTGGGTCAATTCACTTTATAATTATTAACATATTAATTGTACGCATTACTGAGCTTCATTGTGATAGTTCCACAAATGTACACATCGTGCATTGTGTCACCCACCTTTCTATTCTCTACCTCTCTTTCCCTCCCCCAGGACCCTTACCAGTCCCTAAAATTTCCCTCTTTATTTTTTTCTCTTTCCCTGCCTCCTACTCTTCCCTTTCTCTAGTGACCACCATTCCATTCTATACTCCTACATGGTTGATTTATTGGGTTCCTTAAATGAGTGAATACTTGTAGTATTTGTGTTTCTCTATCTGGCTTGTTTTATTCCACTAATACTCTCCATTATGGTGCATCCATTTTATTACAAATGACAGGATTTCATTGTTTTCATGGCTGAATAGTGTACCATAGTGTAAATATGCCACATTTTATTCATCCATTCATCTTTAGAGGGTATCTAAGTGGATTCCATATTTTGTCTATTGTGAATAGTGCTGCAATAAATGTGGACATAGAAGTACATTTCGGTATAAAGATTTCATCTGTTTTTGGTACATGCCCTGCAATAAGATTACTGGATCATACCTTACTTTTCTTCTTACTTTTTAGGAATCCCCATGAGTCTATATTTGATTAATAATTGTTCTGGTAAGACCATGCACAGACAATGTTAATATTGTGTACATATGTTTGTCTACATGTCTATGTGTATCTATGGCACCCATACATATCTATGAGTGTTTGTGTGTGAACTAAAATTCTTCCTAGACCCTGTCTTTTTGTTGGTTGACTTTTCTTACCATGTTTTGAAAGGCAAAATGATAAAGCCAGACATATTTAACATCAAGATTATGAAAATCAGTGTGCTTTACTCACTGCAAACAATATCATAGAGAAAAAACAGCATGTGGGAAGTCAGAGTAGCCCATGATGATCTAGGTGATCCAATAAGAGAATAGAAATAACACGTTAGTTTAATTAGCTTTGAATACTTTTTTTTCCTTTTTGTTACAAATTAATTTCTTATCAACTACCATAACATCATATCACCCATGTCAGTGAGTGTCTGGAGTTAATCACTGCATACTAGCCACCGATTCAAGAACATAACTTAAATTTGGGGAAAATGAGAGTGCCAATTGACATAGTAAATTAAAAATATACAACTACCTGGTATTAATTTTCTGTTGCTGCATAACACAACACCACAGAACTTGCAGCTTAAAAACACTTACATTATCTCATAGTTTCCATGGCTAAGTCTGAGCATAGCTTAGTTGTGTCCTATGATTTCCATCTCACCAGACTTCAGCCATGTGATGGTTGGGCCCTTTTCCATTCTATTACTTGGAGGCCATCTTCCAAGCTCAAGTAGATGTGAGAAACTTCACCTCCTTGCTGCTGTAGGACAGAGACACTCAGCTTCTAGCAGCAGACTGCACTTTGCTTTCAGCTGGACTTTTTCACAGAGAGGGCACATCATAGCAGCATTAGAGGGCAGTCAGAAGTCCCTTTTGTCAGCTAAGATGTACTGATACATAATTTAATTTGGTCAAGGGAGTGATATCCCATGACACTTGCTATATAATGTCAAGCAATAAAAGGAACAGCCTACCATCAGTGATATTGTCTATTGATTAGGAGCAAGTCACAGGTTTTATACACACAGAGAGTGTATATTCTCTGTATTCACTCTCCTAATACAGACAGTGAATAACACAGAGAACAGCATAAGTCATGAAGATCATGGGGCCATCTGAAATTTTTTTCTGTCTCATTTACTTACCTGCTTATTTTAATTAATGGACATTGTGTATATTTAAAATTTTTAGCTGAATGTCATGGTACATTGTAGTCACAGCTACTCAAGAAGCTGAGTTGGGAGAATAAGTTGGCTACACAGGTTCAAGTGTGGCTTAGAAATCATAGTGAGACTTGTTCTCAAAAATGTTTTCATAGCTGGCCACCAATGGCTCACACTTGTAATTCTAGGTACTCAGGTGTCAGAAATAAGGAAGACTGCAGTTCAAAGCCCGTCAGGTCAAATACTTTGGAGATCTTATCTTGAAATAACCCATTACAAAAAAGAGGGTTGTTTTCACCAAATTTTATTGGTTAAAGCAAGTAATGTGGCCAGCCTATACTCAAGGGGAGGGGAATTAGCCTCCAAATCTTGATGGTAGGTGTGGCCTGGGCATATGGAGATGGGACAAATTCCAAAGAGTCAATTTTTTGGAAATACTTCTATAATCTTTCCTCTTGACCATTTATTAATATTTCTCCTACCTGCAACATGTACTCACCTTGTTTTCCTAATGTCTCATTGCATGCTACATTTGTCTTGAAGTCCAGAATCTTATCATAGCTTTCTAACTGGGTTTCTGGTGTCCACTGTTAGTCTCTTTTCCACCTTGCCAGCTTCAACTCACCTGTTGGACTGAACCAATACCAAATATTTTATATTTTTGTGGTTGTTGTCACCTGCATTTGAGATATGTCTGTCATTTAATATCAAACTAATGTCAAATTTAGTGACTGAGAACCAATTCATGGGCTTTCTGAACTCAGCTGGATGGAGTGTCTGTGTTTAATGTTATTTTGGCTGAAGTATTTTGTGTGGCTATATTCAACTAGAGCCCTGCAGATCTGGAGTGACACAAGATAGTTTCTCTCACATGTCTGATGTGCCAATATTCTTTAGTGTAGCCCAGACTTCAGGAATGGTGACTGGAACCCATGTGGACAAAAGAAAAACAATGAAGTTCTTACAAAATAGTGAAGGGCAGACCACGGAGGTCAAGGAGACACTTCTCCCCAGGAAACACCCATCTCCATCTGAAAGGCATCTCTGCCCTCAAGCAATACACAAAGAAAAAGGCTATAAAACCTAATCCCCACCCTGACCCACAGGATCACCGGTTTCCGGTCCTCCTGCATTCCCCACTATGCAGTATTTCTTTTCTCTTCTCAACAAATAAAATCTTTCCAACCTCTGTTGCTGGAGTCCATCTGTGCTTTCATTCTCAGAGTGGTCTCAATAACTCTGAGCACCTGAAATTCCTGAATGTGTCATCTGTGCATCAACAGGATTGGAAGGCCTTGAAGTTTCTTCATCATATTCTGTAAAGAGGCCATCGGGGCCATCCATATTTGAGGGGTGTAGCAGTATACACTCATAGATGGATGAAGTATTGAAAGTCATTTATGGAAATATATAAAATATTCAAATTCTGCAAATTTAAAACAATGAAACTTTACAATTACTAGGTATATCAGTTATTTTTTCCCAAATAACAAAGTATTTAAAAACTCAGTGACCTAAAACAGCAGGTCCGTTACTTCCTTTAGGGGTTGGATAGTTCCTTTCTTCATTCAGGCTTCTCTTAGGTGGGTAATCAAAAATAGTTTTACTCTTTTGCCTGAGGTTCCAGATGAAACACAGATGGGGCCTCTTTCTACTTTCATATCCCACAGGGGCTAGTCCCAGGTGGGGTAGAAGGAATTCTAGCGGGAAGAGAACAAAAGAAAGCTAAAAGTTCTCTTAGAAGCCGAAGCTCAGACCTCACATAGTGCTATTTGCATTGTATTGTCTTGGCAAAAACAAGTTGAGTTTTAAGGAATAAGAAAGTAAATGCCTCCATTGAAGGGAACTACTACAAAGAGGTTATGGCCATTAGAAGTCCACCAAGATTCCACTCCCCTTCCCTTTCCCTCTCGCCTCCCTTCCTTTTTCTTTCCTTTTCTTTCACCATTTCTATCTCCCTCTCTGCTTCTTTCACCCCTTCTTCCTCCTCCTCTTCTTCTCTTCCTTTTTCCTGTTGTTCTCCTCTTCATTCTTCCTTTTCTTTCTGTTCTCTATGCATAAAATGGAATTGTCTAGAATTTTTTCATAACTACATTTTAATTTTCTCTCTTTATTAGGATACAGGCTAGGGTGCTATATAAATAGGATGCATACAATTTAATGATTTAAACAATACATAATATTACTTTTCTCATAAGTAAAATTTGAATAAATGGTTCTGGACAGGTCTAATGGTTAATCGAGAACCCAATCTCTTTGTCTCTTGCTCTGTTTTCTCACTGAAACAGGAATTTTACTGTACCTCAAAGTTTTTAATTATGTCAAGGAGTTTTGTTTTCTCATTTCTTTCAATGCTATTGATTTCTTATTCCCTTTTTTCCCTCTGGAGCTCATACTATTATTTAAGTGTTCTGTGCAACAAGATATTTCTTCTGTTTACTTTTTAAACTTCTAAACCATTATCAGAATTACACTTTCTCCTTTACACTCCTTGAGTTTTTAAATTAAATAATCACATTTGCTTTTTAAATTAAAATTTGGGAGACTCTAATATCAGCTCCAAATTGCATCCAACATAGATTTCCACCAGAGTTCCTTCCTAATTATTTTATGCTAGGTCAAATAGATCTACTTTAGGGAAGCTTCATCTTGATTGCTCAGCTTCCTTCTGGAGTTCTTTAGTTTTTCTCTTTGAATTCACTTAGTCCAAATTGTCATATTTCTGTGCCTGGTTATATAATGTGGATGAGTTTGTTTAGCACTTCACAGGCTCTGTTCAGCTCTCTTAGTCAGTAATTGCAAGGGTTACTTTTTGTCTCACTTGCTACAGCATTCTGTTTTCACAAGTTCCCTGTCCTTTCAGATCTCAATAGGAATTAATATGTAGATTTAAAGAGTTCTTCTGCTTTAGAAAGGAGACTTTATATTTGATATATTGTTAGAATTTTTGTAAATATCACAATATACCTCCACACAGCACAACAATAAGGAAAAGAAAAGAGACTTTAGGGGCACTTGCTCTATACTTTTAAAAATGTTTCTCTATTTTATTTGGCCTTCATATTTTTCCTGATGAGGAACAATTGTTAAATCACCAGTTCTCTCTGTATAGTGTACTGCTTTCATTGCTCAGTTTTCTGTTTCTAGTGTGTGTTTTCAATTGTGTGGTTTTGTGGTGTGTGGCATTTTAAAATATCCATCCACTTCAGGTGTGCTGAGCATCTTGACTATATAAACTTCAACAAGGTTGAGAAAATGTTATCTATTATTTACCAATACTTTTCTACCATTTATTTTTCTTTTGCCTTGGGGACTACAACTACATGTTAGGTACTTTGATGCTATCCCACAGTTTCCTCAGAATCTGCTTATTTTGTAAAAGTCTTTGTGATTTGTGCTTAGATTGGTTATTTTACATTGATGTTTGATCTTTTTTTTTGCTGTCATATCCAATCTAGTACTTTGCCCATACACTCAGTTTTAAAATCCAGATAAGGAGATTCCAAGACGGCAGCTAGAGGGAGGAAGCAGAAAGCGTACCTCCTATAGTGAAATCTTGGAGAGACGCTGGAGACACAGCTTGCAGGCAAAACCACCAAGAAGAGGCAAAACTTTGACCACTCCACATCTCCAGCCAGAGCAGAGGATCTCCACTTCATGTTAAATGGAGAAACCAGGAGGGCCCCCAGGCTGCCAGTCCCCCGTGCCCAGATGGCTTGGGAAGATGCAGACAAAGTGAGCTTAGTGGTACTGTGGTACTCCCACAGACAACCCCGGGCCAGAGCAGCATAGCCCCCTGGACAGACCAACCTCCACCTGGGCAAAAAAGAGTAACTGAGTAATAAGCAATAAGAACAATAAAGACATGTGGGAAAGAGGGTGGAGTGCACTGAGCGCCGAAGATTGGGGGAAGGGAATCCTTCCCAGAATTGTAAATAAACAAGACAGGCCAGGCCAGAGAGGCTCCGATGGGAGCGGGGGCATGTGCCCAGCAACCTGGAGTGGGAAAGCTTGTGAGAGTGGTGGAGGGAGGAAAACTCCACAGGAGAGGGGGAAAGACCCACCTCCCATGTGAGCTGTAAATAAACATGCAGGCCTGAGAAAGTGGGTGCAGTGTCACTTCCCCCAGTGTGCTTGGAAAGGGGAAAGCTTGTAGCAGAGGCTCGTGCACAGGAGAACTCTGAGTAAACAAAGCCTGCAGGGCCAGGTGAGTGTTAAGCTCACCCCTGAGATCTGCATAAATAACACCTCCAGCAACAACAGGCTGACAGCAGTGGGCAGGCAAGCCACAGCCACAGATACCATTCACAGAACTGTCTCCAGACTTTTTTTTTCCTCTCTCCCTACCTTTGATGAGAAAACAACCAAACTACACCTGCATGCTGAAAAACTTACTGAAACTGTATTGCATTTGAACTTGGGATGCTTTGTGGGGTTTTTTTTGTGCAGTTTCGTTCAACTTTATGCATCCCCTTTGATGAGACAACTACAGAACAACATCTGAGGCACCATCTCCAGGATTGGCGAATGAGCTGGACACCAAAATTATTAAGACTGAAACTTCATTGCATTTGAAATTAGAGATTTTCAAATTTTTTTATTTTCTATTTTTCATTTTTAAAATTTTATTTATATATATATTTCTTTCATTTACTTATTTTTTATTTTTACTCTTATCTCTATTCTTTTTATTTTTTATTTTCAATCCTCTCTCTGTCTCTCTAATACCTGTTCAGCTTACTGTCAATTAGTACACTAATGCTCCCTGTTTATACCTTTGAACCTTTTTTGTTTGATTCCTTGTTTTGTTTTCTCCTACTTGTCTATTTGTTTTTCCCTTTTCCTTAACTTCTTGCTTTCCATCTCCTCTCACCCTTCCATTCTAAATATTACCATTGTTATGATTACAAGCTAGAAAATATTTAATTGCACACAGTACAGGGACAGTAACAACACCAAGGACAATGACGGGAAGACAGAAAAAACAGGGAAACCAGTTTCTCTACAGCAAAAAATTAGCACAGGACCCAGAGGAGAATGAAGAAAACAGATACTCAGAGCCAGACTCCAACAAAATGAAGATAAACTATGCCAAAGAACCCAATGAAGCCCACAAGAATAATTTAAAAGAAGACATACTGCAGGTACTCAATGAGAATTTTATAGAGATGATACTGGATATGGTCAACTAAAATGTACAGGAGACACTCAAGAAATTCCAAGACAACAAAAATAGCAAAAGAAGAAATAAAGGAAACCATAGAAGCACTGTATAAACACCAAAGTGAAACAGAGAACACAATGAATAAATAGATAAATGAACTCAGGACAAAAATAGACAACATAAAAGAAGAAACCACTCAGGATATGGAAAACCTCAGAAAAAAGAATGAAACAGAACACAAAACAAAATGGAAGGCCAATCCAGCAGAATAGAACAAACAGAAAACAGAATCTCAGAACTTGAAGATGAAATGATAATTAAAGGAAAAAATTAAAATGAAAAACAAAATGGAAGACCAATCCAGCAGAATAGAACAAACAGAAAACAGAATCTCAGAACTTGAAGATGAAATGATAATTAAAGGAAAAACTGAAGAACTATTAATTAAACAACTCAAGACCTGTGAATAGAAAATGCAAGAACTCACCGACTCCATCAAAAGACCAAACTTCAGAATCATGGGCATTGAAGAAAGAGAAGAGGTGCAAGCAAAGGGAATGTGTAATATATTCAACAAAATAATAACAGAAAATTTCCCAAATCTAGAGAAAGATATTCCCATAGAGATGGAAGAGGCCTCCAGGACACCAAACAGACCAGATCAAAATAGAACTATCCCATAACATATCATCATTAAAGCAACAAGTTCAGAAACCAAGGAAAGAATATTGAAGGCTGTAAGAGAGAAAAAACAAGTAACATACAAAGGTAAACACATCAAAATCACAGCAGACTTCTCAACAGAAACATTAAAAGCAAGAGGAGCGTGGAGTGAGATTTTCTGGGCACTGAATGAAAATACTTCAACCCCAGGATACTCTACCCAGCAAAACTATCATACAAAATAGATGGAGCAATAAAAGTCTTCCATAATAAGCAGAAACTAAAACAATATGTGATGACAAAGCCACCACAACAAAAGATTCTTCAAGGGATTCTGCACACAGAAAGTGAAACCCAACTGAACCATGAAAAGACAGGCAGCACCAAACCACAGGGAAAGAAAAAGCAAGACAGTAGAGACTAACCTCAACTTAGGAACACACAATTAAACCTTCAAACAACTAAGACAACTAAATGACAGGAATCACCACATACCTATCAGTACTAACACTTAGTGTTAACGGACTTAATTCCCCCATCAAAAGGCACTGCTTGACGAAATGGATTAAAAAGGAAGATCCAACAATTTGTTGCTTACAGGAAACCCATCTCACCTACAGAAATAAGCATAGGCTAAGGATGAAAGGCTGGAAGAAGATTTACCAGACCAATGGCCCCTGAAAACAGGCAGGAGTAGCAATACTTATCTCTGACAAAGTAGACTTCAAACCTACATTGATCAAATGAGATAAAGAAGGACATTCCATATTAATAAAAGGGGAAATACACCAAAAGGAAATAATAATCATCAACCTGTATGCACCGAATGTCAATGCACCCAATTTCATCAAACATAACCTGAAAGACCTAAAAGCATATATTAATGCCAACACAGTGGTTGTGGGAGACTTTAACACCCCATTGTCATCAATACATAGGTCATCCAAACAAAAAAATCTATAAAGAAATCCAATATCTAAAATATAGAATAGATCAAATGGACCGACTTGATGTCTACAGAACATGTCATCCAACTTCTACACAATATATATTCTTCTCAGCAGCCCATGGAACCTTTTCCAAAATAGATCATATTCTAGGGCACAAAGCAAGCCTCAGCAAATATAAGAAAATAGAAATTATAGCATGCATACTATCTGATCACAATGCAGTAAAAGTAGAACTCAACAACAAAAGTAAAGACAAAAAACATGCAAACAGCTGGAAACTAAATAACTCATTACTTAATGAAGAATGGATCATCGATGAAATAAAAGAGGAAATTAAAAAGTTCCTGGAAGTCAAGGAAAATGAAAACACAATCTACTGGATCCTATGGGACACAGCAAAGGCAGTCCTGAGAGGAAAGTTTATAGCCATGAGTGCATATATTAAAAAGACTGAAAGATCCCAAATCAATGACCTAATGATACATCTCAAACTCCTAGAAAAACAAGAACAAGCAAATCCCAAAACAAATAGAAGGAGAGAAATAATGAAAATAAGAGCTGAAATCAACAAAATAGAAACCAAAAAAACCATACAAAGAATTAATGAAACAAAAAGTTGGTTCTTTGAAAAACTAAACAAGATTGATAGACCCCTGGCAACCCTGACTAAAATGAGGAGAGAAAAGACCCAAATTAGTAGAATCAGGAATGCAAAAGGGAAGATAACAACAAACACCATGGAAGTCCAGGAAATCATCAGAGACTACTTTGAAAACCTATATTCAAATAAATTTGAAAATCTTAAATAAATGGACAGATTTTCTAGACACATATGATCATCCAAAACTGAACCAAGAGGAAATTAATCACATGAATTTATCTATAAGACAAAATGAAATTGAAGCAGCAATCAAGAGTCTCCCCAAAAAGAAAAGTCCAGGACCTGATGGATTCTCTCCTGAATTCTATCAGACCTTTAAAGAAGAACTGATACCAACACTCCTTAAACTGTTCCACGAAATAGAAAGGGAAGGAAAACTGCCAAACACATTTTATGAAGTCAGTATTGCACTTATCCCAAAACTAGGCAAAGACACCTCCAAAAAGGAGGACTATAGGCCAATCTCCTTAATGAACATTGATGCAAAAATCCTCAACAAAATAATGGCAAACTGAATTCAACACTTCAAAAATTATTAACCATGACCAAGTAGGCTTCATCTCAGGAATGCAGGGGTGGTTCAACATATGAAAATCAATAAATGTAATAAACTACATTAACAGAAGCAAAGACAAAAACCACTTCATCATCTCAATAGTTGCAGAAAAAGCCTTTGATAAGATCCAACACCATTTCATGATAAAAGGTCTAAGAAAACTAGGAATAGAAGGAAAGTACCTCAACATTATAAAAGCTATATATGATAAACCTACAGCCAGCATTATACTTAATGGAGAAAAACTGAAACCATTCCCTCTAAAATCAGGAACCAGACAAAGATGCCCACTATCTCCACTCCTATTCAACATAGTAGTGGTATTCCTAGCCAGAGCAATTGGACAAGAAGAAGGAATAAAAGGAACACAAATAGGTAAAGAAACTGTCAAAATATCCCTATTTGCAGACGACATGATCCTATACCTTAAAGACCCAAAAAACTCTACTCAGAAGCTTCTAGACATCATCAATAGCTACAGCGAGGTAGCAGGATATAAAATCAACATACAAAAGTCATTAGCATTTCTATACACTAACAATGAGCAAACTGAAAAAGAATATATGAAAACAATTCCATTTACAATAGCTTCAAAAAAAATCAAGTACCTAGATGTAAACCTAACAAAAGATGTGAATGACCTCTACAAGGAAAACTATAAACTTCTGAAGAAAGAGATTGAGGAAGACTATAGAAAGTGGAGAGATCACCCATGCTCATGGATTGGTAGAATCAACATAGTAAAAATGTCTATACTCCCAAAAGTAACCTACATGTTTAATGCAATTCCCATCAAAATTCCAGTGACATTCATTAAAGAGATTGAAAAATCTACCGTGAAATTTATATGGAAACACAATAGGTCACAAATAGCCAAGGCAATACTCAGTCAAAAGAACAATGCTGGAGGTATCACGATACCTGACTTCAAACTATATTACAAAGCAATAACAATAAAAACAGCATGGTACTGTCACAAAAACAGACATGAAGACCAGTGAAACAGAATAGAGGACCCAGATATGAAGCCACACAACTATAACCAACTTGTCTCTGATAAAGGCGCTGAAAATATATGGTGAAGAAAAAACAGCCTCTTCAACAAAAATTGCTGGGAAAACTGGTTAGCAATCTGCAAAAAACTGAAACTAGATCCATGTATATCACCCTATAACAATATTAACTCAAAATGGATCAAGGATCTTAATATCAGACCACAAACTCTAAAGTTGATGCAGGAAGAGTAGGAAATACTCTGGAGTTAGTAGGTATAGGTAAGAACTTTCTCAAAGAAACCCCAGCAACACAGCAACTAAGAGATAGCATAGATAAATGGGACCTCATAAAACTGAAAAGCTTCTGTTCATCAAAAGAAATGGTCTCTAAACTGAAGAGAACACCCACAGAGTGGGAGAAAATATTTGCCAGCTATACATCAGACAAAGGACTGATAACCAGAATATATAGGGAACTTAAAAAACTAAACACCACCAACAACAGGTGTTGGCGAGGATGCAGGGAAAAAGGAACCCTCTTACACTGTTGGTGGGAATGTAGACTAGTACAACCACTCTGGAAAAAAATTTGGAGGCTACTTAAAATGCTGGACATCGATCTACCATTTGATCCAGCAATACCACTCTTGGGGATATACCCAAAAGACTGTTACTCCAGAGGCACCTGCACATCCATGTTTATTGCGGCACTATTCACAATAGCCAAGTTATGGAAACAGCCAAGATGCCCCAGCACTGACGAATGGATTAAGAAAATGTGGTATCTATACACAATGGAATTTTATGCAGCCATGAAGAAGAACGAAATGTTATCATTTGCTGGTAAATGGATGGAATTGGAGAACATCATTCTGAGTGAGGTTAGCCTGGCCCAAAAGACCAAAAATCGTATGTTCTCCCTCATATGTGGACATTAGATCAAGGGCAAACACAACAAGGGGATTGGACTATGAGCACATGATAAAAGTGAGAACACACAAGGGAGGGGTGAGGATAGGTAAGACACCTAAAAAACTAGCTAGCGTTTGTTGCCCTTAACGCAGAGAAACTAAAGCAGATACCTTAAAGCAACTGAGGCCAATAGGAAAAGGAGAACAGGTACTAGAGAAAAGGTTAGATCAAAAACAATTAACCTAGAAGGTAACACCCACGCACAGGAAATCAAGGTGAGTCAATGCCCCGTATAGCTATCCTTATCTCAACCAGCAAAAAGCCTTGTTCCTTCCTATTATTGCTTATACTCTCTCTACAACAAAATTAGAAATAAGGGCAAAATAGTTTCTGCTGGGTATTGAGGGGGGGGAGAGGGAGGGGGCAGAGTGGGTGGTAAGGGAGGGGGTGGGGGCAGGGGGGAGAAATGAACCAAGCCTTGTATGCACATATGAATAATAAAAGAAAAAAAAACAAAAAACCCCCCTAAATTCTCCCAAAACTAATGAATCAATAACGAAATGGGCAAGTGAACTAAACTGAACTTTCTCAAAAGAAGAAATTCAAATGGCCAAAAAACACATGAAAAAATGCTCACCATCTCTAGCAATAAAGGAAATGCAAATTAAAACCACACTAAGATTCCACCTCACCCCTGTTAGAATAGCCATCATTAGCAACACCACCACCAACAGGTATTGGCAAGGATGTGGAGAAAAAGGAACCCTCATACACTGTTGATGCGAATGTAAACTAGTACAACCACTCTGGATAAAATTTGGAGGCTACTTAAAAAGCTAAACATTGATCTACCATTTGATCCAGCAATATCACTCTTGGGGATATACCCAAAAGACTGTGACACAGGTTACTCCCATGTCACAATAAACATGCACACCCATGTTTATTGCAGCACTATTCACAATAGCCAAGTTATGGAAACAGGTAACATGCTCCACCATTGACGAATGGATTAAGAAAATGTGTTATCTATACACAATGGAATTTTATGCAGCCATGAAGAAGAATGAAATCTTATCATTCGCTGGTAAATGGATGGAATTGGAGGACATCATTCCGAGTGAGGTTAGCCTGGCCCAAAAGACCAAAAATTGTATGTTCTCCCTCATATGTGGACATCAGATCAATGGCAAACACAACAAGGGGATTGGACTTTGAGCACATGATAAAAGCTAGAGCACAAAAGGGAGGGGTAAAGATAGTTAAGACACCTAAAACATTAGCTAGCATTTGTTGCCCTTAACGCAGAGAAACTAAAGCAGATACTTTAAAAGCAGCTGAGGCCAATAGGAAAAGGGGACCAGGAACTACAGAAAAGGTTAGATCAAAAAGAATTAACCTAGAAGGCAACACACACTCACAGGAAATCAATGTGAGTCTACTCCCTGTATAGCTATCCTTATCTCAACCAGCAAAAGCACTTGTTCCTTCCTATTCTTGCTTATACTTTCTCTTCCACAAAATTAGAGATAAGGGCAATATAGTTTATGCCAGGTATTGAGGGGGTGGGCGGGAGAGGGAGGGTTTGGAGTGGGTGGTAAGGGAGGGGGTGGGGGCTTTGGGGAGAAATGACCCACGTCTTGTATGCACATCTGAATAATAAAACAATAAAAAAATATAATTCAGATAAAATTTTGGTACTAAAATTGCCTTTTTGCTTTTTATTTTACTTTACTTTGTGTTGGCCATTCCTCCTCTGTTCAGTGCTGTGTGCCTCCTATGTCCAGGAGATTTTTTTATTTTAGGGAGGTCCCTTCTTATGGCCATTGTCACTTATGAGAGCCTCTCCATACAGCCACCAACCAGTGACATTCAGCTCAGAACCTACCATTTCTGCCAGGTCACAAAGAGGTTCTTTTCCAGCTGGAAAATGGAAAACATTTTTGACATTTTGGGTGGTTGGATGAGCACCTCTTTTGAAGGCGGATCTGATATTCCCAACAGACCCACTTATCAAGATTGCTGCAACACTAACCAGTGGAATTGCAGGTAATTCTCACTTTTCAAAATTTTTCTTTTCCTTTCATTTATATTTTGGACTCCTGGTAGCAGGTGCTTGATATATGAGTAGTAGTTTGAAAGTATTGGGAACCACTTACCTGGATCCAGAGGAGGCCTTTTGAGAGTGGTTTATAACACTCTGAGCACTGTGGGAACTCGACCTGAGGGGAGGGTCCCACGAGTGCAGTAATTTGTATGAGCATCAAGATCATAGATGGGAACATGATGCTCTTTACAGGGTGTTAGGGATAGTAGCAAAACAGAAGAGGAAAAGGGCTAAGGCTCCAGTTAGGGGAAGCCATGGTATTAGCCCTTTAAAGTCCTTTGTTGTAAGTCCCAGCTTCAGCCATGCAGAGATCATTCAGCCCATGGAGTGACTGAAGCAGAATAGGTTGCTGACACCAGAGACAGGAGCTTTGTCATGCTGTCTGTGGAGGATGAGCCTCTCAGGCTGTTGTGGATCTAAAAAGCACTTCTACTCCACTCCAGCAGATACCACTGGTTTTAGACAGCTGTGATGAATCCAGGGAGTCACCTCAGCCACCTTGACAGCAGTGGTGGTAGATAAGAGGACAGTATAGGGGCCCCTCCACAAGGACTTTAATGGTTGTACATTCCATTCTTTTACCCATACTAAACCACCTAGCTTATAAGAATGTACTACAGTACAGAGACTTACTGGGAGTCATTCCTAGACCTACTTATGAAGCTTGACTACAACTGTCCCTAAACCTTGCATTTGTTGTTGCAGGGTAGGACTGCCAATTTCTGATAGATTTCCTCTAAAATCTTAAATCAAAGGAGGAGGCCTTCCATACAAGCTTTTATAAGGGGAGAATCTGGTTTCTTTATTTGGGCTGCACCTAATTCTAAAAAGGGCAATAGGCAGAACTTGAGTCTATTTTAGGTGAGTTTCCTGACACAGTTTAATTAGTTGTAGCTTTAAAGTCCGGTTCATGCTCTTTACCTTGCCTGAGCTCTGAAGGCAGTAGGCTGTGTGCAGCTTCCAGTGAATTTTTAGACCCTGTGATAGGGATTGCACAACCTCAACCACAAACGTAGGCCCATTGTATGATCTTATGGTGAGAGGGATGTCATAGTGGGGAATGATTTCCTTTAGGAAATCTTGTGCTCTTTCAGTTCAGGTCAGGAAAACTTCCACCCAACCCAAAAAGGTACAGACACATACCAGTAGATGCTTGTTTCCGTTGGCCCAGGGTAGCTCTGTAAAGTCTATTTGGATGTTTTCAAATGGGGTGCTTCCAATACTTTGGGATATCAGATGGTGGTTTGGGTCCCTGGTGTGAATTATTTTTGGCAAAAGGCACACATCATTTGTAAATTGCATGGGCTCTCGTGGACTTTCAGTGGGTCTAGAGATATTTTTTGAGAGTGGCTTCCAGTGCAGTTCAGCCAATGTGGGTGTCTTGATGATAAGATAGTACCAACATGAAGGTTAGAGTTTCTGGGACAACTATCCATCCATCTTTGAGCTGGTGCCATCCTTCTTTGAGGAGTCTTCCCTCCTCAATGTCGAGCCAATTTTGTTCATGTAGAGAATACTTGAGGTTCCAGTTTTTTAATGGTGTTGGTAGGAGGCCTGCTTCCAAAACAGGCGCTGGTGAGGCCAATTCACTGTTAGCTTCAATTTGTTGTGCCACTTGATCTGCCTTTTGGTTTCCCCAGGCAGTGATTAAATTTCCCTTTTGATGGCCTTGACAGTGTATTACTGTTACCCTTTTGCGAGTCCAAACAGCTTTTAGTAACTCAAGGTTTTTTTGGCCATACTTAATGTCTTTACCTCCTGAATTTATAAGTCCTTCCTCCTTACACAGAGCTCCATGGACATGTAGGGTGGTAAAGGCATACTTAGAGTCTATGTAGATGTTTGCCTGGAACCCTGCTTCCAGTTGTAGAGCATGGGTAAGTGCTATGAATTCAGCCTTTTGAGCAGAGGTTTCTTTGGGTAACTTTTTGGTCTCAAAGGCATGGAGAATGACCACTACATAGCCTGCTAGCCTTTTATCTTGATGAACAAAGCTGCTTTTATTGATGAAGTATTCCATATTTGGGTCATCAAGCAGTTGATCACTTAGGTCCAGATAGCTGGAGAAGACCTCATTCATAATTTCAATGCAGTCATGGTCTGGTCCTCCTGGATGCACAGGAAGGAGCATGGCAGGATTTAGGTTTTTACCATCTCAGTTGAGATGTGTGGGTTGTCACATAGCATGCTCTGGTATTTGGTGATGTGGGCATTTGTCAGCCAATATTGTTCTTTATGTTCCATGAAAGTTAAAACTGCATGAGGAGCTTGCACTGTCAGATTTTGTCCCAGAGTTAGCTTGTCTGCCTCAGCCACTAACAGTGCTGTTGCTGCTAGTGCTCACAGGCAGGGAGTCCATCCCTTGGCAACAGAGTCTAATTGTTTAGACAAATAGTCCACTGGCTGATGCCATGACCCTAGCATCTCAGTGAGCACACCAACTGCTGTGCCATTTCTCTCATTCACATAAAGGAATAACGGTTTATTTAAATTTGAAAGTCCCAGCACCAGAGCCTCAGAGAGAGCCTGCTTGAGATCGTTGAAGGCTATTTCCTACAGTCTTCTCCATTCCAGCAGGTCCCATTTTCTTCCCTTTGTGGCTTTATAAAGGGTTTTGCTATGAAAGCAAGGTTGGGGATCCAGATTTGGCAAAATCCTGCTGTTCCCACTCTTGAATTTGCTTTCAGGTAGTGGGAACGGGGATAGAGCACACAGGTTGTTTCATTCACTCCCCAGGCACCTAGTTCCATGAGATATGTGGAAGCTGAGATATTTGACTTTAGGCTGGCAGATTTGGGCTTTTTTCTTGGATATCTTGTCACCAGCTTCCCAGAGATGTTTGAGTATCAGATGTGTTCCCTGAGTGTATTCTTCTGAGGTCCTTCTTGCCAATAGGTGGTCATCCATATATTGCAGGAGCATACACTTGCACAAAGATTGTTGGAGAGTTTTTAATCCTTGAGGCAGTCTGGTCCATGTGTACTGTTGCCCTCTTCCATCTTTTGGATCATCCCATTGGAAGGCAAAAAGCAGGTTCGCCCTGGATCAGAGGCCCTGTTAGGGCTCACCCTAAACCATATGAATTCACCTCAGACTCATGGATTGGGACTCTGCACTAACTTCACAGCTGGGCTGCATCTCAGGCTCGCACTCTTATGCACTCTCACATAGCACAGGATTTTTATACATTTTCAATTGACATCAACCCTCCACCCAGGGGTTGTTTTAAGAGTCCCCCAAGATTTGCAGTTTCCTTTCATCCACTTCAACATACTCAGATAACTTGACTCTGGGAGGTGATCAGTCTCCCCTTCTGCCACATAGAAGCCAGGTTCTTACCAGTCTGATAGGCGGTGCTCCAGATGCCAGTTTCTAGATCTCCCCAGGCTCCATTGTTGGCTAGGGCACACAATGTACTTGCTGGGAGAGTCGCCCTCAATGGGGGAAATCACCTGTTGGTGCCTTAGGGTGTGACCTGTCCTGTTTCATCCATGGCAGGTTCCCAGGGAACAAGGGAGGTAGAAGACTACAATCCCTGATACCCAGTTTCCTGGCCAATGCACCAGAAATGTAGCAGGAACAAAGGGGTCATGACACCAAGATCTGAAAGCAGCACTTTATTGGCAGTGCCACAGCTCAGCAGGATATCTCCCAAAGTCTGAGCCCCAAACACAGTAAGGCTATTACTTTTATACATTAGCAGTTTTTAAGTACATCAAGGCCGGGGGAGGTCAATGCAGGCTCATTGCAGGACAGTTTTACATCCCTAATTTGGGTACAAGCCTGTCTCTACCCAGGCAAGAAAAGAGGGGCACGGGGTTCATTTCTTCTGCTGCTCTGTTTTTGCTATTGTGGTTTCCTTGCTGAACCTCCAGCTGCAAGCTTCTGTTTTTGTGTTTGCGGTTAAATGTCAGTGAGCACAGCTATTGCCTGTTAGCAAGAGGTGCTAAGACTGATTTCATTTCATTCTACCATACTATAGTAGTCGCTTTAAAATTCTTGTATGCTAATTCTTAAATCTGGACTGTCTTGGGGTCTCTCTACCAGTTGTCTTATATTTGAAGAGTAACTCTTATTTTCTTGTTTCTTGAAGTGTCAAATAATTCTAAATTGTATCCTAGATACTGTGTATATCTTCTTGTAAAAACTGTGGATTCTACTATGTTCTTTTGATGATTGATACTTTTTTGCCCTTTAACATATAATTGCCATGATGAAGTGAAGGTTATGTATTTATGTAGCAGTTTAAATGTTCTTTTATTTGTTTTTCAGCTGCTTGAAATCCTCTCTATGCATATGTGGTCTGAGGTCATAGAGAGGTTTGGGTAATTTGTACAAAGAAATTGGGGCTCCTTTTGTTTGGTTTTCTTCTTTGTGTGACTTTCACCAGACCTTTAAAGTGGCTACAATTGTTCTTAACTTTGTCTTCTGGTCTGTAAGTTATAAAGTTTTGGGTTTTCTGTCAATAATAGGTGCTCTGCATGGCTCAGGTAGGCTTGCTCTAAAAAAAATACCTTGGAAATGAGAGTCCTAATAGAATTTTTCTCTTCCTCCAGTTGTCACCTACTCTTGGTTACTTATCAGTGTTGAATCTTGTCCAGAGTTTATGGTTGCTGTATGTGACATAGTTAGCATACTAGGAACTTTCTCTGATATACCAGAAGCATAGCTGCATACTTTAAATATAGTTTTAAAACTGTTGTTCACCTGCTGGAGAATTCCTGAGACCTTTTGTGTTTAATAGAATCCATCCATTCTCACAAAGCCATAACTATGTTCATTTTGTGTCAAAATGAATTTTTCTTTTGGTACTATTTGAAATGTTTCTACTTGAACATCTCAGGCTTACAGTAAAGGAGAAATGAAATATTTAGTTTATGGCTAATGGTAATTTACTAGATTCATGGTCAGTTTTTCTGTGGGAAATCAATTAGTAGCTATGGCTTGAGGTATTGTCCATCATTTCAACTGAGATGTATGCACTTTGCTGTGTATATTCGAGTCACCTTGGCTATCTATAAATTTTAGAAAAGTAGTAACTGTAAAAATTAATTTAAGGGTTGGAAGTATGGTTCAAGTAGTGGAACACCTGCCTAGCAAGTGCATAGTCCTGAGTTCAAACACCATTACCACTACTAAAAAATAAAATAAAATTTAAAAATACAAAAGTAAATATTTTTCTCTCTTATTATTTCATAGAAGGAAGCATATGCCCTGAAAATGAAGAATAAAGCCCTTCAGGAAAAACTGAATCATATTTTACAGGTAAAGGACGAATGGGTCTTTGAAATTGTTATGAGCAAAGGAAATATCCATATGGAATTTTTTAGCGAGTAATTTTGGACTTACAAATAAATAAGTCTATATATTATACTTCTTTTTGAAATTTATAGCACATTCACTTTATACAATATAAATATATTGATAAATGTAATATTGATTCTTATCAAAAACAGCAACATGTAAAGAGAACAAAACTTTCTTAAACAAAGCAGTCTATTTCAAACTGATACACACTAAACTTGAAAGTGAAAGCACTGTTCACAACAGCCACAATATGGAAATCTGCCTAGTTGTAACACATCAACTGATGAATGGATAAAGAAAATATGGTATATATACACAGTGGAATATTACTCAGTCATAAAGAAAAATGAAATGATTTCATTTTCAGGAAAATGAGTGGAAGTTAGATATAAGCATGTCAAGTGAAATAATCTAGGCTGAGAAAGATGAATATCACATGCTCTTTCTCATATGTGGAATCCAGTATTTAAAAACCAAAAGCAGGAATTTTTTGGGGGTGGGTACTTGTGGGAGGGAGAGGGTGAATGGAGGATAAATATTGTTGAACCATTTTATACCAAAGTATGAAAATAGAACTGTGAAACTTGTTGAAATTGTTTCAAGAACTGGGGAGGATGATGAGGATGGGGGGAGATGGAGATGAATTTATTGGAGGTATATTATATGCATGTGCAGAAGTATCCCAATAAAAATCCTATGTATAACAAATATATGCTAACAATAAAGAAATAAAATTAAAAATGTCTTGTAAAAATAATTCAATTTGAAATAATTAGGCTTATGGTTTCCTCCAATTTTGACTTAATTGTCAATGCACCAGTGCAAATTGTGAAAATCGTTATATATGTGTGTGTGTGTGTGTGTGTGTGTGTGTGTGTGTGGTGCTTATATAATAAGACGAAACATTTAACCTTATGTTCAAAGAGCTTATTTTTTTACTCATTAGAAATAAGCAACACATTTATAATGTACTTTTGACAAAAGATTATAAAAGAAAGAAAACACTACAGGTATTCCACTTAAAGTGACACAGCAGAACAAGACAAAGCTGACAAAGCTGACTAAAGGTATAAACATTTTACTAGAAGTACAGACAAAAGTATAATTATTTATATGCTAAATAATTTACCTTTTCTGAAAAAGAAAAGATAATCAAAAACAACTGTTAGAAACATAAATTTAAAATAATTTATAATCATGTATATCATTTGGAAAACATAATTCAAAAATTATGAAATTTAATTATTACAACATTCTGGCATGATATTAGGATAGTATACTTAACAACAAAGAACACCCCAAATTTTGTACTGGGGTTTCAGCTCAGGGTTGTTTGTGTAGTAGGCAGGAGCTCTACTGCTTGAGCCATTTCTCCAGCCCTCAGTTTGCTTTACATCAGGAGAAAGAAATACAGTACTTTACCAAAAGCACTAATTTGCATAATATAATATTTTTAATAGAAAAGTTTTGAAATGACCTAAATTTCCACTCACAAGGAAATTCCTAAATAAATTGTTGTATATTACTAGTATACTACTGTTACCCATTCTGGTAATTGTATATTTTTGTCATAGAAATATTTCTAAGACATTACCTAATAAAAATAGCACATTATGTGAGTATGTATAGCATGATTCAATAAAGATAAAAATGAATTGTGTACACAAATGTGTACTACTTATATTTAGAAGGAAATAAAAAGGCTTTTCATCAAGGAATGACTTTTTTCCATGTGGTAAAATATTTGTGAAATTTTCTTTTTAAAATATTTTTTCTAATAAAAGCTATAAAAGTGACATTCTAAAGAAAATTTTCAGTCTTAAAGAAATAAATAATTTATTTTTCACATTTTCTTTTCTTTTAAAAACTTTTTGGCTGCACAGGCCAAAAATAGAGCAACAGCTCTATCCTAGGGCAAGGGCTCTATCACTTCAACCACATCCTCAATGCATTCAGCTTTAGTTTATTATAGTTTAAATGCATGCTGAACCTTTGCCAAGGTCGGGCCTTGGGCGATCATACTATTACCTCTGCCTTCCACATAGCTGGAATTTTTTTTTTCAATTCCAAATCTTTATTTTTTCTTTTCTTAAAAAATTTTTATTTTATTCCTATGTGCATACAATGTTTGGGTCATTTCTCCACCCTTCCCCCAATCCCCTCCCTTACTCCCCACCCAGTTCCCTCTCTCCCCCACCTTACCCTTCACTACCCAGCAGAAACTATTTTGCCCTTATCTCTAATTTTGTTGGAGAGAGAGTATAAGCAATAATAGGAAGGAACAAGGGGTTTTGCTAGTTGAGATAAGGATAGCTATACAGGGAGTTGACTCACATTGATTTCCTGTGCATGTGTGTTAACCTTCTAAGTTAGTTCTTATTCAACTAACCTTTTCTCTAGTTCCTGGTCCCCATCTTCTATTGGCCTCAGTTGCTTTAAATTATCTGCATTATTTTTTCTGCATTGAGGGCAACAAATGCTAGCTAGTATTTTAGGTGTCTTACCTATCCTCATACCTTCCTTGTGTGCTCTCACTTTACTATGTGATCAAAGTCCAATCCCCTTGTGTTTGCCCTTGATCTGATGTCCGCATATGGGGGAGAACATACGATTTTTGGTCTTTTGGGCCTGGCTAACCTCACTCAGAATGATGTTCTCCAATTCCATCCATTTACCTGCAAATGATAACATTTTGGTTTTCTTCATGGCTGCATAAAATTCCATTGTGTATAAATACCACATTTTCTTAATCCATTCATCAGTGGTGGGACATCTTGGCTGTTTCCATAACTTAGCTATTGTGAATAGTGCTGCAATAAACATGGGTGTGCAGGTGCCTCTGGAGTAACCTGTGTCACAGTCTTTTGGGTATATCCGCAAGAGTGGTATTGCTGGATCATCTGGTAGATCAATGTTTAGATTTTTATGTAGCCTCCAAACTTTTTTTCAGAGTGGTTGTACTAGTTTACACTCCCACCAACAGTGTATGAGGGTTCCTTTTTCCCCACATCCTCTCCAACACCTGTTGTTGGTGGTGTTGCTGATGATGGCTATTTTAACAGGGGTGAAGTGGAATCTTAGTGTGGTTTTAATTTGCATTTCCTTTATTGCTAGAGATGGTGAGCATTTTTTCATGTGTTTTCTGGCCATTTGAATTTCTTCTTTTGAGAAAGTTCTGTTTAGTTCACTTGACCATTTCTTTATTGGATCATTAATTTTGGGAGAATATAGTTTTTTAAGTTCCCTGTATATTCTGGTTATCAGTCCTTTGTCTGATGTGTAGCTGGCAAACATTTTCTCCCACTCTGTGGGTGTTCTCTTCAGTTTAGAAACCATTTCTTTTGTTGAGTAGAAGCATAGCTGGAATTATATGTATTTACCATCAGCCCAGCTTCTTTTCTTAAGAGGGTCTCAATAACATTTTTGCCCAGGCTGAACTTGAACCATGAGCCTCCTATCTTTCCTCCCTAGAAGCTGGGATTATAGGCTATTTTCCACATTTCTTTCATTCTTTGATACTATGTATGTTAATTGTCTTGTTTGCAACCCATAAATTCTAATAATAAGCAAAAAAATAGCAAACTTGGGCCAGGCACTTTGGTTTATGCCTATATTCATAAGTAAGCAGTCATTGAAAGGATTGAAGTTAGAGGCCTGCTCTGGCAAAGAAAACTCAGGAGACTCTATTTGGAATCAGACAGTAACTAGTAGAGTACATACTTAGCAAGCACAAGGCCCTGAATTCAAACTCTAGTACCACCAAATATATATCTACACACACACACACACACACACACACACACACACACACACACACACACATCTACATTGAAAAATGCCTGAGTATTACAAAAGTGGAAGATTTTCTATTTCACAACTCTGAATTTTTACTGTAAAGCTATTGAACTATTGATTATATGAATGGCTTAAGTTAGCCTCCTCAACTTAGGAAATAAAAGTTGAGGGAAAATGTGGACATAAATATCTACAGATTCTGAAGATCATGGTATTGTGGGAGAATGTCACAGAGAATAATGCTGGACAAACCACTTCTTAACAACAGGAAGCCAAAAGAAATAAGGATCACCTTGACCATTTCCTAAATCAAGAGGTGGGGGTAATTAAAAGTGAAGGAAGGAACAATTCAGTGAACATTGTTCCTTCACATTCAAGTGGACAAAAAACAAGTGATAAAACCCAATAACATTGCTAAGGTAGAAAGAAACCATAATAGAAACAGGAGGGTAAGCTGTGACAAATTTCTCTTGCATATTATTATCTATTTCATTTGTAGATATACTTTTTTTGCTTGGATTTTGCCTTTTACATAAAGATATATTCATTCATTTTCATCTTGAGTAACAACCTATAAATTATCTTCCATTTAATCTTAAATGATGATTTAATCATCTGAGATTTGAAAGTCTGAAGAAAATAAGATTTCACTGCCCATAAAGTAAATGCATATCAAAATGACATTGAGATTTCATCTCACCCCAGTCAGAATGGCACTCATCATGAACACAAACAACAAGTGCTGGTGAAGGTGTTGGAGACCAGGAACCCTTATGTGCTGAAGGTGGTAAGGCATGGGAATCTGTATGGTGATCCCTCAAAAAACTAAAAATAATACCACCTTATGGTCATGCTCTACCACTCTTGTGCACATATCCAGAGGAATGTAAGTCAGCACACAATAGAGATCCCTGCACTCTCACATGTATAGCAGCACTATTTACAACAGCCAAGCTGTGGAATTAGCTTAGATGTCAAATGACTGATGAATGAATAAAGAAAATGTAGTATATATACACAATAGAGTATTATTCAGGCCATAAAGAAGAATGAAATAATATTGCTTGCAAGAAAATGTATAGAATTGGAGCTCATGATGTTATACAAAGTAAGCCAGACTCAGAAAGACAAGCATCACCTGTTTTCTCTCATATGCAGACTCTAGGGATATGTATTAAATATATGATATATAACATATATCACATTAATATGTACAGTATGGGAATGTTTGGGAGATATGAATGGGTGTTGGAAGAGGGAAAGAAAATGATATGATGTTAATAATATCAAAATACATTGTGTCTCTATATAAAAATGGCCTATTGACACACACCAAAACCTTTAAAATTGTGGGGGGGAAGGGTTGGAAAAAGAACGAACAATAGATGGGGTTAATCTGATCAAAGTACAACATATGCATATATGGAAATACCAGTGAATCCCTTGGAAAAATTAATATAGACTCACAACAATTTAAAAAATAAAGAAAAACAGTTTCATAAACAAGATATACTGATATAAATGAATAAAATAAAATACATATGCAAAACCATCTGGGAAAAGTTCTTTAAAATATTTTAGTTTCTGTTGTACACAAGTTCAGAATCTTCCCTCTTTTTCTCTCTCTAAGAGCTTTCTTCAGCTTCATTCAGGGTTTGTCATATCTTATCCTGTCTTAAGACCCAAGCCTCATCTTTAATGAGCCCCCAGCCTTTACTCATGCTTTCATGATGTATGCAGGTTTTTAGATACCCAGTGAACTTCTATAAGTTCATGTAAAACAATACGCATTCTGTAGCCTTCAGATTTTTCATATCTGTTTTCTTTGTTTGAAGCATTGTTTCTCAATCAACAACTAAACTTCATCTGCTTAAAACATGAAGGAGAAGTCACATGTGCCTGTAATCCTACCTACTCTCTTGACTGAGATAATGAGGATTGAGGTTCCAGGCCAGCCATGGGAAAAAGTTCTTGAGACCCCATCTCAACCAATAGTTGATGCAGTGGTGCTTACCTGTCAAACAAGTAATGATGAGAACCATCAACAGGAAAATCGTGGTCCAGATTGTCACGGACAAAAAGGGAGAACCTATCTCAAAAAAAAAAACAAAAAACCCAAATCAAAAAGGGCTGAAAGCATGACTCAAGTGGTAGAGCTCCTAAGAAGCAAGCCTGATGCCCTGAGATCAAATCACAGTATTATCCCACGTAAAAAAAAAGAATGTGGAACAAAATATGCAATTTCAGTTGTCTTTTTCTGCATAATAAATTATCCCCCTAATTTAGTGGCTTAGAAAGCAATGTGTATTATTTCAGTATATTTGTGGGTCAAGCATCAAGGTGTAACTCAGCAGGGTCCTCTGGCTCAGGGATATCCCTCAGGATATCCCTCAAGAATATGATCAAGGTGTCAGTGTTGGATGAACTTACCTTAAGATCTATGTGGAAAAAGATGTATTTTCTAGTTTACTCAGATACTCTCAAAATTCACTTTAGGCCTCAATCCTTAATGCTTGCTGTTTTGCCACCATCAGTACCTTGTCATGGAGACCTCACAGCAAGACAAAAATTTAAAAATCCTGTATACATATACAATTTTTCTCCCATGATGAGTTTGTTTTCATGAAAGTTCTTTTTGTGGTTCTATATATGCTAATTAAAATGATAAAACAAGATATTTTAAAGAAAATATTCTAGAAGAAATAAATTATTTTCTGTATTTTCTTTCATTATTTGTAATTATGTTGTGAACTCACCTGTTTATGATCTGTCACTGTGATAATATATACTTTTTAGCTGAGAGGTGGGACTGGGATTTGAGCCAGGTCTTCACATTTGCAAAGCAGGTACTCTACTGCTTGGGGCATATTTCCAGTCCACTTTTGCTCTGGTTGTTTTGGAAATGGGGTCTGGATAACTATTTGCTCTGGTGGGCCTTGAACAGAAAAATGTATACATTTTTATTAATCCTTATTTTTCCAATATAATAATTAGTGCCTTCAAAAATAACAACTTGGAAAAATGCCTCGCTATTTAAATTGCCCTCAAAAGGCTTAGAGTTTTTTTCACAATTTTCTATGTTAATTGTGATGCTGTTGAACTATTGAGCATATTCTTCACTGAACTTAGTCTCTTAATTTCTCTCTTGTGTGTTATTGTGCCCTTGGATAGGTATGAAGCTGTAGCCTTGTTACTATCAAGGTTAAGCTTGGTTTACCTGAAGTAGATGTTCCTAGGGTTTTTGGCTCTGGTCTTCATAGGAACCGGACACTAGATTGTGTTCCACAAAAGTCTGTCATGTATATCCTAAGGATACGTTAGGAAAAAGTAATTCTTTAAAAAAATTTTAATACATTAGCAGTCTTTTCTAAATTGTGGGAGTAGGGAGGACAGACTACTATTATTTCTGTCAGTAACTGAACATAATTATCTACAAACTCTTAATTAAGGGGAACGATAAAGCTTTATGGGAATAGTGAGGATAAAGTGATATGTTTATGAACTGCTTTTGAATACTATGAACACTATCTAAATGTTACAAATTTTGTACTTCTGTTCTAGTTGTATACATTAGCTATATGAATTGTTCACGTGATTTAGTAGTTAGTTTATAGGCTGACCCTCCTGACATAACAGAACACAAATGAACAGTTTATTTCCTCCTACTAATACTTCAAGAAAGCACAAATTCACTTTGTTGTAGAGAGACAAGATTATTCAGGTATCCTGGCATATGGAATTTTTTTCTTTCTCTTTGTCTCTTTTTAGTAAAGGGATATCACTGTGACATTTCCAAATGTGAATATAATGTGCTTTGACCAAATTCAATCTTTCTATTACTCCTCATAGTCCTCTCCCCCCCCCCTTTCAAATATTTTCAACAGGTTTCATTAATCAATTTTCATACATGTATGTGAAGTACTTCAATCATATTCACTCCCCCATCAATCTCTTTTCACCCTCCCTCTCCTCTGTCTCTTTTACATTCACATCATTCTGTTTTGATTTTATATCTAGATTCCACTTATGAGAGAGCACATGGGATATTTGTCTTTCTCACATTTATATTCTGGCTTACTTCACTTACATGATGACTTCCAGTCTATCTGTTTTCCTGAAAATTATCTAATTTCTTTTTCTTTAAGGTTAAATAATAATCCATTATGTATATATACATTTTCTTTATTCATCAATTGGTGAACACATAGGCTGATTCCATAGTTTAGCTATTGTGAACAATGCTGCTATAATCATATGTGTCCAGGTGTCTCTGTGGTATACAGTGTTCCATTCTTTTGGATATATGCCCTGGATCATAGAGTGGTTCTATTTTTAGTTTTTGGAGGAACCTCTGAAGTAATTTCTATAGTGGCTACACTTAAGTACATTCTACCAACAGTGTATGAGGGTCCCTTTTCCCCCAGCATCCTTGCCAGTAATTGTTGCTATTAATTTTCTTGATAATGGCCATTCTGACTGGGGTGAGATGGAATCTCAGTGCCATTTTATTTACCTTTCCTTTATGACCAAGGATGTTCTTCATGTATTTATTGGCTATTCTTTTGAAAACTGTTGCTTAGTTCATTTGCCCATTTATTAATTGGATTGTTTATCCTTTTGGAGTTTAATGTTTGGAGCTCTCTATATATTCTGGATATTAATGCTTTATTAAATCTGTAACTGACATATGGAATATTTACTATCATACATGTGACTTCCTGCACCACACTGAGCAAGAATTTCTTAGCTTGTTTTTGGCACTTTATACAATTGTTACATTAAGAAATCTATTCTGAATATTTTTCTAAATGATTTAAAATAAAAAATTCATATGCATATTTGTTGTGATTATATTAAATAGTTTTGTCACAGATCCCAATATTCTAAAGATGCAGACTAGTTTAAGAAAGGTAAAACATTGTTTAAACTTTGTCCTCTTTCTTATAATTTTATCAGTTCATATATATGTGACAAAATAGTCAAATTAAATCATCTAAAACTATGACTTACAACCTTTTAAAATTTTTATTAGGGTATGTTTGTTGTATAAGTGGGGATTTATTGTGAAAATTCCAAATAGGCTTATATTATACATTGGTTAGATCATCCCCACCATTTTTCCCACTTGACCCTCAACCCATCCCGCTTTAAGCCATTGCACAAAGTTTCATCACTCTATTTCATACAGGTATATGAAGTCCATCAACAATATTCTGGGACTTTAATCTCCTTTGTCCACCCTCATCCCTCTCATACACTGTATCTGTTTTACAGTCCTGTTTTCATATTAATTTCTAAGTCACTGTTTAAGGGGGTTTCTCCTTGTATTCCTGCTGTGACTATACTTTACTTTGGTCTGTTCAACTTCTTCCATTGTTCTCCTTTACCACTTCCCTCCCACTCCCCAGTTTTCAACCACTTTCAGTACCTATCATTACATCCTCTACTTTCACAGATGTTATGTATTACAATACTGCTGAAGTTTTGTCATACTGTTTTCCTTTCTATACTTCCCCAAGTTCCATAGGGTAGCTTGTAATAGTGCAACTCTTCAACCAAATTTTATCTTTGTTTACAATATTGTTTTCACATCTTTGAGACTGATTTTAAATTGAAAACATTTTGTCAAAGACTGTAGGTTTGGATGCAGTATAATAAAATTAAAAATTTTTAAATGAAAATTTAAATTAAGAACCAGGTGTCAAACTACCCCTAATGATGAACGACATGATCCTTTACCTCAAAGATCCAAAAAACTCATAGACACCAAAACAACATTAGCAATGTAGCAGAATGCAGTCAACTTACAAAAATCAGTAAACTTTCTATACACCAACAATGAACAAATTGAGAAAGAATATAGGAAAACAATTCCATTTACAATAGACACAAAAAATAAATGCCTAGGGAATAAATTTAACAAAGGATGTAAGTGACCTGTACAAGGAGAACTACAAAGAGATCAAACAAAACTACAGAAGGTGGAAAGATGTCCCATGCTCCTGAATTGGCAAATCAACATAGTAAACATGGCTATACTACCAAAAGCAATCTACATGTTCAGCGTAATTCCCATCAAAATCCCAATGACATTCATCACAGAGATTGAAAAATCTACCCTAAAATTCATTTGCAAACACAAAAGGACAAGAATAGACAAGGCAATACAGAGCAAAAAGTGCAATGGTGGAGGTGTCACAATATCTGACTTCAAACTTACTACATTGCCATGGCAATAAAAATAGCATGGTACCAGCACAAAAACAGATATGAACATCAGTGGAACAGAATAGAAGACCTGGATATGAATCAATTAACAAAATGTGGTAAATATACACAGTGGAACTTTACTCAGCCACAAAGAAGAATAACATTTTTGTCATTTGCAAGTAAATGGATGGAACTGGAGAACATCATCTTAAGCAAAGTTAGTCAGGCTCAGAAGGCCAAAAATCACTTTTCTCCCTTGATCCAGATTATAGACCTGAAACAAGCACAGTAATATTGTTGGATGTGGGTCATATACTAAGGGGCAACCATGCATGGAAGGAATAGGAAAAGGGATGGAAACCTATAACTTGAATGTGGTTGTTTTGCTCAGTTTATAGGAGCAAATATAGTAATCTTAAACTGGCAGAGGCCACTATGGGAAAGGGACAAGAATGTAGTGAAAAGGTCTGGTAGAGATGAATTAATGTAAATTTTAATACACATGTACATGGAAGCAACATTAGGAATCTCTCTATATGGCTATTTTATCTCAAACTAGCAAAATGCTATGTTTTTCTTATTATCTCTTATGTTTTCTCTTCAACAAAGTCAGAGAACAAGAGGTTGGAAACAAATGGAGAAGCAAATTCTCTTAGCAAGCATTGACTTGTCACTTATTAAAAATAAATAGTGTCAATATGCCCTGTTGGTCATTGATGTGAATTGTTGAGAAATCAAACTATGGAGAATCATGAAGCCCTTGCTTGATTACGTTGAGCCTAATGCATAAACTTTTTGCTATGATTATTGTGTGAAGACCCAAAACAAAAACAAAACCCCAACAAGCATGCATTTCTTTGCTTCATTAACATTTTTAATGTTTCTAGATTACAGACCAGAATGAATTATAAGTATTAGGCAAATAAGTATAATGGTCCAGAATTTTGAAAAGTTCCATTTCAATGTTTGTAGTAATTATTCATATTTTAAAAGTATGCATATTTTTTTCTATTGCAGATGAAAATTAGATGTTGATTTTCCTTTGGGTTCCCAACTTATCACAGGTAGGTCTCTTGTCATTAACTCCTATATATCTTAAATATTGATGATTCAGCATGAATATTTGTGAAGGCATAATAAAGTATTCGTAATTTTCTTTATCTTTCCTGAAAGCTTAGACATTTTGTGAAGTGTATAGAAATAGAAATAAAGCATGAAACCCTACAGCCATGCTTAGAAGAGGTTGAGCTTGCATATTTCTATGGTTTTCCTATGGAAATATAATGACTTGTAGACTGTTAAAATGCAAGAAAGCCAGTAATTTATCACCCTGAAGAAAATGAAGAGGTCATTTTGGTATAAATAGTTTTAATATTGAACATTTATTTGTTGATACATTTCATAGACCACTTTCATGCATCTCAGAAAAATGAATATATTGTGTTAAAAAGTATTGCAGAGCTGGTGGAGTGGCTCAAGTTGTAGAATGCCTGCCTAGCTAGGGCAAGATTCTGAGTTCAACCCACTAGCACCAAAAAATGTGTTGTAAAGAAGCTCTCATGTCTCAGTAAAGATATAATAAAGCAGTTCTACTCACCGTCCATAGACCATGAAAAATGGTTATGACAGTGTTACTCTGGTCTACTAATCCTGCAGGCCTTGTTCTATTTTAATGATAAATCACATTTCACAAGACTTACCATGGAAAGTGGTAAATGGAAGAACAGTTCAATGGGGTCCACAGACTTAGGATGATAGGAAATAAAGACATCAAGGTAGGAGAAAAATCATACAAAGAACATCAAATAAGTTCTCTTAAATATGTGTCCTCTAGAAACTTTGATTGATGTAGCATTCCCTAAATTCAGAAGGAAGATCATTTCAATTTAGGTTACCTCTGCTGAGGACTCACTGACAGTGCCTGCAAGCCACTGTGTGAGATTTCATGCAGTATAAAAGGGTGACCAAGAGATGCTCACTGCCCTCAGTGCATTAACAGCTTAATAAGAAAGGTAGGAAATGGAGCAAATAATTTGATATAATACATGAAAACATTTGATGTCCCCACTCCAGAGGAATTAGTACAGAAATCTTAAAGCATCAGAGGTCAACATGAGAAGGGGATCAGGAACTATTGTAAAGATCGGTTAGAGATGAATTAACCTGGGTTGTAACACATTTGTACATGAAAGCAATGCTAGGAATCTCTCTGTATAGCTGTCCTTATCTCAATTAGCAAAAATGCTATGTCTTTCTTTTTGTTTTCTTTTATTTGTATGTGCATACAATCTTTGGGTAATTTTCTTCCTTCCCCCTGCCCCCAATTACCTCTGCACCCTTTCCCTCTTCCCCCATCCCCTTGCTACCAAGCAGAAACTATTTTGCCCTTATCTCTAATTTTGTTGAAGAGAGAGTATAAGAAATAATAGGAAGGACCAAGGGTTTTTGCTAGTTGAGATAAGGATAGTTATACAGGGAGTTGATTTGCATTGCTTTCCTGTACATGTATGTTACATTCTAAATTAATTCTTCTTGAACTTACCTTTTCTCTAGTTCCTGGTCCCCTTCTTCTATTGGCCTCTGTCACTTTAAAGAATCTGCATTAGTTTGTCTGTGTTGAGGGCAACAAATGCTATCTAGCTTTTTGGGTGTCTTACCTACCCTCATAACTCCCTTGTGTGTTCTGTTTTATCATGTGATCATATTCCAATCACCTTGTTATGTTTGCCCTTAATCTAATGTCCGCATATGAGGGAGAACATACGATTTTTGGTCTTTTGGGCCAGGCTAACCTCACTCAGAATGATGTTCTCCAGTTCCTTCCATTTACTTGCGAATGATAAGATTTCATTCTTCTTGGCTGCATAAAATTCCATTGTGTATAAATACCACATTTTCTTAATCCATTCAACAGCAGTAGGGCATCTTGGTTATTTCCATAACTTGGCTATTGTGAATAGTGCTGCAATAAACATGGGTGTGCAAGTGCCTCTGGAGTAACCTGTGTCACATTCTTTTGGGTATATTCCCAAGAGTAATATTGCAGGATCATATAGTAGATCTATATTTAGATTTTTAAGAGGCTTCCAAATTTTTTTCCAAAGTGGTTGTACTAGTATGGATTCCCAACAGCAGTGTAAAAAGGTTCCTTTTTCCCAGCATCCTCGCCAACACCTGTTATTAGTGGTGTTTCTAATGATGGCTATTCTAACAGTGGTGAGGTGGAATCTTAGTGTAGTTTTAATTTGCATTTCCTTTATTACTATAGATGGTGAGCATTTTTTCATTCGAATTTCTTCTTTTCAGGAAGTTCTGTTTAGTTCACTTGCCCATTTCTTTATTGGTTCATTAATTTTGGGAGAATTAGTTTTTTGAGTTCCTTATATATTCTGGTTATCAGTCCTTTGTCTGATGTGTAGCAGGCAAATATTTTCTCCCATTCTGTGGGTGTTCTCTTCAGTTTAGAGACCATCTCTTTTGATGAACAGAAGCTTTTTAGTTTTATGAGTCCCATTTGTCTATCCTATCTCTTAATTTCTGAGTTGCTGGGGTTCCATTGAGAAAGTCCTTGCCTATAACTATTAGTTCCAAAGTATTTGCTACTCTTTCCTGTACCAACATACAGGAAATGGATCCTTGATCCATTTTGAGTTAATGTTGGTATAGGGTGATAAACATGGATCTACTTTAAGTTTTTTGCAGACTGCTAACCAGTTTTCCCAGCAGTTTTTGTTGAAGAGGCTGTCTTTTCTCCTTCGTGTATTTTTAACGCCTTTGTCAAAGATAAGTTGGTTATAGTTTATAATTTTCCTTGTAGAGGTCATTCACATCCTTTGTTAAGTTTAGACCTAAGTATTTGATTTTTTTTGAGGCTATTGTAAATGGAATTGTTTTCATATATTCTTTCTCAGTTTGTTCATTATTAGTATATAGAAATGCTAATGGTTTTTCTACATTGATTTTATGTCCTGCTACCTTGCTATAGCTATTGATGGTGTCTAGGAGCTTTTGGTAGAGTTTTTTGGGTCTAAGGTATAGGATCATATCATCTACTATTAGGGATATTTTCACAGTTTCTTTGCCTATTTGTATTCCTTTTATTCCTTCTTCATGCCTAATTGCTCTGGCTAGGAATTCATACTATGTTGAATAGGAGTAGAGATAGTGGGCATCCTTGTCTCATTCCTGATTTTAGAGGGAATAGTTTCAGTTTTTCACCATTAAGTATAATTCTAGCTATATGTTTGTGATATATAGCTTTTATAATGTTGTGGTACTTTCCTTCTATTCCTAGTTTTCTTAGAGCTTTTATCATGAAATGGTGTTGGATCTTATCAAAGGCTTTTTTTTGCATCTATTGTGATGATCAAGTGGTTTTTGTCTTTGCTTCTGTTAATGTGGTGTATTACATTTATTGATTTTTGTATGTTAAATCACCCCTGCATTCCAGAGATGATGCCTACTTGGTCGTGGTGAATAATCTTTTTGATGTGTTGTTGAATTAGGTTTGCCTTTATTTTATTGAAGATTTTTGCATCAATGTTCATTAAGGAGATTGGCCTATAGTTCTTTTTTTTGGAGGTGTCTTTGCCTGGTTTTGGGATAAGTGTAATACTGGCTTCATAAAATGTGTTTGGCAGTTTTTCTTCCCTTTCTATTTCATGGAACAGTTTAAGGAGGGTTGGTATTAGTTCTACTTTAAAGGTCTGATAGAATCCAGCAGAGAGTCCATCAGGTCCTGGACTTTTCTTTTTTGGGAGACTCTTGGTTGCTGCTTCAATTTCATTTTGTGTTATAGATCTATTCAGGTGATTAGTGTCCTCTTGGTTTAGTTTTGCATGATCATACATAACTAGAAATCTGTCCATTTCTTCAAGATTTTCAAATTTATTTGAATATTTGTTCTCAATGTAGTCTCTGATGATTTCCTGGACTTCCATGGTGTTTGTTGTTATCTTCCCTTTTGCCTGTGCTTATTTCTATTGATGAGATGGTTGACTGTAAGCAACAAATTGTTGGATCTTCCTTTTTAATCCAGTTTGCAAGTGATGCCTTTTTATGGGGTAATTAAGTCCGTTAACATTAAGTGTTAGTATTGATAGATATGTGGTGAATACTGTCATTTAGTTTTCTTAGTTGTTTGAGGGCTTGATTGTGTGTAGCTAAATTGATGTTACTCTCTACTTTCTTGCTTTTACTTTTCCTATGTTTGGTGCTGCCTGACCTTTCATGGTAATGTTGGATTTCACTTTCTGTATGCAGAATCTCTTGAACAATCTTTTTTAGTGGTTGGTTTGTGGTCATATATTGTTTTAGTTTCTGCTTATCATGTAAGACTTTTATTGCTCCATCTATTGAATGATAGTTTTGCTGCATAGAGTATCCCAGGGTTGAAGTTATTTTCATTCAGTGCCCGGAAGACCTCGCCCCATGCTCTTCTTGCTTTTAATGTTTTTGTTCAGAAGTCTGCTGTGATTTTGATGGGCTTACCTTTGTATGTTATTTGTTTTTTCTCTCTTAGAGCCTTCAGTATTCTTTCTCTAGTCTGTGTACTTGTTGCTTTAATGATAATATGTTGTGGGGTAGTTAATGTAAATTTTCATTTGTAGAAGTTTATTCTGATGAAATTGGAAAAATGGTATATTTTAACAGCTTTATTTTATAATTAATAACTTCTCTTGATAAATAATATCTTTCTTGCCTGTTCATTCTAAGTTATACTGATCCAAAACTCCTTATTAAATAGGAAACTTTATTATTCTCACTCACTGCCCTCTAGAATGATGGCATACATTTGGATCTATTGTTTTTATTCTTATCATTCTTATGACAAAATAAGCACAATAGAGAATGGGTTTTTATCTTGCCTTAGTGATAAATAAAACCCAATGCCTTAGAAGAGAACTTGGTTTATTAAGTAACAAAATATTTGTTGAATGAATGACTTTCATAGACAAATAAATGAGTGAACTTAACAAGTAATCATCTAAGTTATGGAGGAATCTGGGCGTATAATAATAATTTTAACTTTTTGTGCATTTCTTGTTTTGCAGCTATGAATCATAGGATTACCACAATGCTATTTGTAGTAATTATGTAATTCTGTTATTAAGTGTCCCGTAACAGTAACCAAACTTTTTCTTCCTTGTGGTGTTTTTCTATTGTTCTTTTCAGTTATGAAGATAGGAACAGTGATATTTACCAACATGTTTAATATCCATCATAGAATGTTGAATGGTACTATGTATTTGAAGAATTGGAGGTTGAGCTCTGCCCACCTGGAGGTCATGGCACTGATTTTGATGACCTGGATAACACTTAAGAGGCAGGTGCTGCCAATGAATACACCTCTGCCCACTCTGTGGACAAAGAAAATGAGTTTGTACCCAACATCACTGAGCAAATGCTTCTAGGCTCATGCATCACATGTTAATATTCAGTAAAGGACCCACCCAGACCATGGATGTACTCTGGAATATATTATACTTAATGTAGCCAGGGAATTAGTGGTAAGATAAAATACCTTGTTGTCTATTAATTAGGATGAATCAGTTTTCGTTCTCTAAGTCAGTGGAAGTCCATTACAAAAAGGCAATATGTTGGTCTTACATTTACCTGTTATTAAAAGAAATTATGGACCTCACAGTGTTCAAAATTGTATCATTTTGTAATGTTTTCTGGTTAGAAATTTTTCTAATGTCATTCCCAGGCTTGATAGTCATTTGATAAATTTTTACTTACATTCAGTGAACAAGTCACTCTACTTCCAGTTTTCACTTGTATAATAACTTTTGTTTTAAAGTAATTTACAATTCTGACACTGAGTGAATTTCACTTGACACTTTAAAACTCACAAACACAAATTTTCTCTCAAATTCATGGTAATTTAGTTCCTTCTCTAAGATATTTTCTTTCTTACTCATAATTCATGTCCTTTTGCTTACACAAAGTTATTCCATGGATACTTTTCTTGATTAAGATGGAAAAGTATGGAAGCTTTTCATTTCATTGTGTGTTTTGGGCTCTTTTGTCTAAGATCAGTTGGCTGTAGATGTGTGATTTATGTCTGAGTCTTTTATTCTGATCCATTGATACTCCTGTCTGTTTTTGTGCCAATATCATGATTGTTTTGTTGTTATGGTGCTGTAGTGTAGTTTGAAGTTGGGTATTGTGATGCCTCCAACATTGGGCTTTTTGCCCAGAATTGTGTTGGTTATTACAGTTCATTGTGTTTCCAAGTGTATTTTAGGATTTAATTTTCTATTTCTGTGCAGAATGTCATTGGAATTTAACAGGGATTGCACTGAACATCACCTTTGGTAGTATGGCCATTTTTACAATGTTGATTCTACTGATCCACAAGCATGGGAGATTTTTCCATCTTCTGATGTCTTCTTCAATTTCTCTTTTCAGTGGCTTATGGTTTTCATTACATTTATTCCAAGGTACGTACTATTTTTGAGGCTATTGTAAATGGAATTGTTTCCTTAATTTTGTTCTCAGCTGCTTGTTGGTATATAGGAAGGCTCCTGATTTCTGTATGTTAATTTTGTAACCTGCTACTTTGTCAAATCTTGCATTCCCTGGTGCAGAACGATTTTTCCCATTCAAATCCAGGCAGCAACATTTGTACAGTGTACATGGGCCTTCCATAGTTACTACGTAGATTCATGGATAGAATAGATGTGAGGCAGCCAGGACCTCATTTATCATCTGTGCCAGGACATCAGAACTTTTGGAGATGACTGTGCTGGTGGCTTATTCCACTCCTTTTGTGAGTGGGACAGGAAGGTTAGCGTCTAAGGGTCTGTGTGAAAGGGTAGAGAGGTGTGATGTGTTAACCAAGCTCAAGAGACTGTGAGCATGACCAGAGTCTGGACAGCTTCTTGAAAGAGGAAAGGATGAATTGGAGTCACCAAGGGTAGGCATTGAGGCCTTCTATGAAGGTTGGAAGGATTCTGGGACAGTGGCCTTAGCAATGAGCTCTGTTTGGCGACAGGTCAGTTTAGCTTCAAGAAGGAGAAAAATGATAAGAGAATCTGAATCAAGGAGGCAATATCCACACAGCTATTCCCAACTTGGCCTCACTGCACCTTCCATGGGAAGGCAGACTGGTCAGAGCAGGGGTCCTCCTGGATGACACACCTCCTTAGAATACCAAAGATCAAGGACCTCACATAAGCTGCTCAGAAAGTGGTGAGGGCTGAAACTCAGTGCATATACCATTTAATCCAGTAATCATGAGATAGCAAAATTAGTGTGTTTTTGAAGGCTTGAATCCACATTTCTGTCTTCTGTGACATTGTCCTTTGTTCTCCTATATCACATACTTACAAATCATTAATGATTTGTCTCTCTAGAACCATCCAAATTCACCCCAATTTTTAATCATGGTTTTAGAAAATTCATGGTTTGAAGGAGATGGCCATTCATGAGCATTTCGTTGGTAATCAAAATTATACATAGAACTCTCTCTTATGAAGAGGAAAAACCTTCTCTGGAGACCAAATTTGGGCAAAGGGAGGAAGTAGGTGTGTGAATGTCAGGGGTGGCAAGGTCTGATCCTGGTATACTCTGAGTCTTCCTTAAGTCAGCCCTTCTTGGTCTCACTGGAGAGGAAGAGCAAATAGGTGTTTCCTGGGGATCATGAAGCAGATCCTCCCTTGGCAATCAGTAACTCAGGGAATCTCACCTCTGTCTACCTGGGTTATTTTCCAAGAGCCTCAGATTCTCACCCAGCACAGGCTCCTGAAATTGGAATCCTATGTCTCATCCTCATTCTCTCCTAGGGTTGTAACCTCCTCTGACAGGGCAGCAGGAAATAGAGGCAGCACATGTTGCACAAAGAGGTCAAGCTAAACCCTGCAACAGCAAGAGCAGCAGCCTGGTTGACTTTGCTGTCTATGCACCTCTCTGATGTCACCTGCAGTTCATTCTGCTGTGAGGCTCTGGGAGAAGGACTCTCACTCAGCTGCACAACAGCACACCCTCCACTGTTGCACTGTGTGTATAGTTTTGTTTGGATGGATATAAATCAATGGCATTAGTGTGAGGAGTTAGCCAACATCAGTGTCCTTGACACTGTCTAAAAAGGCCTTGAGAAAGGGAGACATTTACCAGTGTGGGAAGATCTCTACCTGGGAATCTGGTACAATGAGGATGACATCAAGGTCTCCTTATGATACCTCCCTCCCCAGTAGCCTGGACTAGTCCTGTTGCTAATGGACAATCTGAAACCCATCGTCTACCTCCAGGCCCAAGTTCCCACCATAAGCGTGATCCTCACACCTCTACATTCCTCCCATATCTTCAAATTCCATGAAGTTTATTCACCACTCTCTGAACACATCTAAGGATACAAAGTGGTATGAATGTGCATGTGAACATTTGTGTTTGCGTAAGCTATTTGACACTATGTATACATCTCTATGTGATATTCTCTACTACCATTAAACTCAGGCTTGGGTAGAGAGAGGTTCTGGCTACATGGGCTAGGATTGCCTTGAACTCAATATGCTATTCCCTGAGCATCCTAAGTGTTGTGATTACAGATGAGCACCACCACACCTGCATTTCATTATTTGTTATTTTCCTTCTTGCAATTGTCTGTTATGTAGGTTAGAGTTATGGATAAAAGTTCCAACTATCTCTGAGCATCACAGGTTATACAGATAGTTATGTGCATGTAAAGGCAAGGCCTTCCAAGCTAACAGATGTTAGGGTCATTGCCCACCAAGCAGAAAAGGAGATTGGGGAAGACATGAGATGCACAATGACCTGTCCAGTCTAATACATCTGGTGAGGAGGGGCAAGGTGTGAACCGAGTTCTATCACCTGAAATCTGGGTTACTGTCTAGTGAGGCATGCCCGGGGACAGTGTGCTATAGGGTGTGGATGTGACTATGTGTAGCTTTCCATATGATCTCAGCAGGCAGGATCAGGATATCAATGGATCTTGGGGAAGTTTTCACTGAGGCAGAGCCTCACCTTTGAGGAAACCATCAGAGATGACCTCACTTTTGGCAATGTAGAACAACAACAATGTAGAACCTTGGTGACCAACACCTACAATCCAGAGCAACCACAGGAAAATCATTGCTCTGGAGACTCTATATAGGGAAGGATGTTCTCTTGGTGCTTCCCCACTGGCATATCTCAGATTCCAGGAACAGCCACAACAGATGCGATGTCCAGATCTTGAGACACTGGCTCAGGCTATGCCCAAAAATCCTCTAGCTTTTCACAGAGCATGCCAAATCTGACACATGGATGGCCAAAATAAGTATCACTAGCCATCAAAACAAATCCATTCTCCCACAAAAAGCTACAGATCTCTTCTGATATTTCTGTGGGTTCAGGTATGGGTATGTGTTTGTGTGTGTGTGCAAAATTCTTTTTGGCAGTTTTCACTTCACTCTAGACCAAATCATTTTGACTTTTGCTTCTGTTTGTGTGTTTGAACTTTCCCTCCTTGTTCCCCACCAAGACTGAAAATGAATCCACCTCCGTGCTAAGGAAATTGGTGGCTGAAGTCTTCAATTCCATGCTGTTTGAGGACAACATTTCTCATAATTTTCTAGGCAGCTACTGATCATTCATTACAGCAGGTGCTGGACATGGTGTTCACATGGTGAGGACTACTTCAATATCCACAGGACACCCAAACTCCTAGCTGTGACTTGACAGTGCACTGACTTGCTCTTGTTCTGGTTTGAGATATCTGAAAAGGAACCAGGTGGTCTCATCCTTTGCATAAGTATACATGAGTCACCTACTTTGTTGGTGCATAATTCAGCCAAATCCCTGATGTTCTGTACTGCATTCCCTCAGAAAGTCACTGAGAAATACTAGGTGTCATAGCAGTTACAGTAGATTTGACACTTTCTGGATGCCTCTAGGTATGACTCCAATGAAGATGACAGACCAGAGGATGAGCTCAAAAAGTAAGCAGGTGTTGGGTAAAGATGGTGGGCACCTGTCTCAAGAGGGGGGCATTTGAGGGCTGGATTTGGGTAGTTGTGTCACACCCTGCATCCCAAAACTGTTGTGATTGAAACTAGAGGACTGAGGTCTAGGGATTCACCTGAACTACAAGGAGTCCAAGAGAACTGAATGTGACCCTATTTGCCTGAGGGTCAGATGGGCTCCTAGACCATCAGATCAGGACCTCCTGATTATCATCAAGAACACAAGCTCATCCCTGCCAGGCTTGCCCACCCTTTTGCCAATCAAAAATACAGAAAAGTTTTAAGTTCTTTGCTTATCATTAGTGGGAACTCAGCTGATACCCAGTGGCACACTGAGCACTCAGAATGCATGTTTTGCATATCAGGAGAAAAATGTTATGGACAGGCAGACCATGCATGTGGTCTTCAAGGAATTGAGACAACTGGAACCACAATTTATGGATCCCAGTGCCCTGTGGATGCCAGGCAGGAAGAAATGTACTAGTGGAGTTGACATTCCAGATGGAAGTTGCCCCAGAGACATATGGAGATGTATGTGGAGAATCCATGGACAGGAAAGATGTGTTCAGACCATTTTACTTACTTGGGTTTTTCCAATGGAAGAACCCTGCAGCCAAGAGAGCCCCTGTGGGAGACAGGGGCTGGTAGGTCCTCAGTGAAGTCTTTAAGAAACTATCCTCCATAACACAGCCTATCCCTCCCGGGCTTACCCTTCCTGTTGCCTGTCAAGGCCACAGAGGAGGTGTGAGCACTTCTGTCCACACTAGTGGAAACTCAGCTTACACCCAGGTGCCAAGTAAGTGCTCTGAAGGTAGGTTTTGCCTGTCAGGTATCCAATGTCTTGGACCCACAACACATGTCGTGAATATGGAAATGAGGAAGCATGAACCACAATTTTATGGCCAACAGTGTCATGTGGATGCCAAGCAAGAGGACATTCTATAGTAATGGGGGCCCAGTGACACACAGAGCACTGTGTGAAGAGTCCCTGAACTATAAAGATGTGCTCAAACCATTTAGCTTGGGCTCCGTCCCATGGTGGTTCCTTGAAACTCCTGCCTATTTGCCTTCCCTGCCACTGCCAATATAGACAAAGCCCTTGGTCTGGGGTGCACTGTCCTCTGGATAAACAAACGCAGGCCCAGGAAACCAGTTCCCACAAGTCCCATGTGGCAAGGCAGGGAAAGGCAAGGCTAGTCCTCTAATTCTTCTGCCCTTTCATCTGTCTCCAGGGCTGTCTTCTCTATCCTTGGCAGTTAGATGGACAACTACTCAGAGCATTTCTGTCAACTTCCAGAGTTTCACTGTCTCAAGATTCTGATTACTTACCTGCAGCTCAACATGCCTGGCTCAGATGAGGAGTGCTGTGCTCATCTTTTTCTGGCCTGCTGTGAGCACCTGGAGTCTAGTGGGGCAGAAGTGGAGGGTAGGAGCCTCAGGCAGGAATATACAACACATAAGAAAAGGTCTGTGCAGGGTCCCACCTTTTTGACCATGTAAATCTTGCATTGGCAAGGTGCAAGGATGAGCCTTGAGCCCCACAGGGTTTGGACCTCAGTCTTTGAAGTCATCATGTTATGGGTTCAGGGCTGTGGCTCTTCAGGCAGTTTGGGTTCAACTCTGACTTTTGAAAGCATCAGGGCAAGGCAGTCATTTGGGGATCTTATCTCTGCCTGCAGCTTCATCAACAGTTCAAATGTTGGCTCTAAGTCCAAAAACAGAGCATGAGCAAGCTCCTTCACAGCATGCAGAACTGGAGCCACCTCCTTAGAGGCCCCAGCATTCCAGGCATCTCCTATGCCAGGTCCAGCAGAGGAGACTTCCTGGCCTTCACCTGTGGCCAAGAAGAAAGAGCTGATTGAGAAGCCTCACCTCCTTTATTCTCTATGTTTTTTTCTTGGTATTTTTGATTTTATTGTTTTTGTTACACAAAATATGATTCTATTATAAGCTACTTCCCCATATTTACTTACTCCATAATACATTATTGTAATTCCAAAAAACAAAATGGTTATATAGTTTTGGAACTGAATAACAAAATTTGGCATAAAATCCAAATCCTCTTTGATGGACATTAGAAGCCTTACCACATGAAATTTCCTCCAGACCTGGTGGCAGAACACTTTATGGTGACAGATACTGTGAGTAGTTATGCAGGGCAGGGTGGTGGCAGGTGTCTTTCTGTGCTCTTCTGCCCAAACCTCCATTTCATGGCCCTGAGCAGTTTTTCCCATTCAAATCCCAGAACCATCATGACATGACTATTTTCTTAATGCAAAACTTCAGGTTACCCTTTTGACTGTGGAGATGGCCCACCCCCCAGTTACTGTTCAGACTCAGGGATTGGACAGAGGTGCACACATACACACATTTGTCTCCTGCAGCAGCACCCCAGGCATCTGGCTGGCCCCACTACATTTGTGAGTGTGACATGGAATTTAGAGTGTAAGGCTTTGTGTGAAATGGTAGAAATGGGTGCTTGTTCACCAGGCCCAGGAGTCTGTAAGCATGACTAACAGCTCCCTGGGAGATGAAATGAGGACTTGGAATCATATTGGGAAGACTTGGGGTCTGAATTTATAGACCCAGGTACTGGATTTGTCACTCATGGGACCCACAGTTCCTGGACTGTGTCCTTGACCTTGATCACTGATTGGTACCAGGTTTGACAAGCTTCCAATAATAGGTGGACAGCAATTATAAATGAACTTGGATCCAGAAAGCCATATCCCACATACCTATTGTCAATTCAGCATCTCTGTATCATCAGTGAAGGGCAGGGGCAGAGCAGGTGCACTCTTGGGTGACAAACCTCCTTGGAATAGTACAGATCAATGGTCCTTCACAGGCTGCTCAGACGAAGCTGAGACCTGAATGGCAGGTACATACACCATCTGATACAGTACTCAATGAATGCTAATAATCAGTTATCATGGTAGGACAGGTCAATCTATGTTTCTGTGTTCTGAGGCTTCTGCTTTGTGCTCCTGTATAACCCTCTTACATGTCAGTGATGAGGACTTGGGAATAGCTAGACTCTACAAATCCATCAATGATTACCCCAATTTTTAGTCAAAACATTTAGAAAATCTATGGTTGAAAGACAAGGTCATGCATGAGCATTTTGTTGGAAATAAAAATTCTGAATATAATCTGATCTGAAAAGAGAAAAAAGTTTCCCTTGAACCTAAATTAGACAGAGGAAGGAATTTGGTGTGAGAGTGTGAGGGCTGGAAGGGCCTTGTGCAGGGACCCTCTGGGGAAGCCTCCTCAGGGGAGCTTTTGTTGGTCTCCCAGGGGAGATAATGCCAATATGTGTCTCCTAGGGACCGCTCAGCAGCTCCTCTTCTGGCAGGCCTACACAATCTCATAACACAGGACATCCTACCTAAATCTACTCCTACTCATCAGCTTGAGATTATGACTGATGACAGGTTTCTGACATTGGAATTTCACATCCCAACCTTATTTTGTCCTAGGCTGTCACCTCCTTGGTGAAGGCACCAGCATGGAATGTCCGCAGAGGGCAAGCTCAGCCCAGCAATCAGCAAGAGAAGCTACCTGGTCCTGATGCAGTCTCTGGGCCTTTCTGCTGCTGCCTGCAGTTCATGCTTCTGTGTGGCTCTGGGAACATGACTGTCCCTCCCCTGCACTAAAGTCCATTCTCCATTGTATATGGACTGTGTGTATAATTTCATTTGTATGGTTGTGAATAGATGGCAGTAGTTTGTGGAGTTAGCCATCATGAGTTCCCTTATCACTCTTTTAGGATTCCTTGACCAAGGTAGATATTTATCAGAGTGGGAAATTCTACGCCTGTGAATTTTGGATCAGGAGGATGACAGCAAGGGCTCCTTGTGCTAACTCCCTCCACTGGAGCCAGGATTATCCCTGGTTCTGAGGGATATCCTGGAGTCCCTTGCCCATCATCAGGCCTTAGTTCCCATCATTCGGGATATCCCCACACTTCCACATTCCTTCCAAGTCTTCAAATCCCAAGCAGAGGGTCCATCCCCTCTCCAAACACCTCCACTAGTACCCAGTGTTATGAATGTGTATGTAATATATATTTACGTAGGACTGTGTGTATGAATGCATCTCTATGGATACACTGGTGATTTTTCTCTGGATTCTATTGTGCAACTCATACTTGGGTTAAGTTGTGTTTAGTTTCTTAATTGTTTGAGAGACAGGGTTTGGCTATGTGGCCCAGGCTGGCTTTGAACTTGAGGTTCAATTCCCTTAGCCACTAAAGTATGGAGATTATAGGTGTGAGCCTCCATACCTGGTCTGGAGTTCATTCTTTTTCATTCCCCCTTTTTCATTTCACCCTTCTTTATGTTAGTGTGTTAGCTACATGTTGCAACTGTCCCCAAGAGTCTAAGTTAATGCAGATAATTATGAGCAACTAAAAGTAAGATCTTCTTAGGCAGCAGATAAAAGGATAATCCCTAGTGAGCAAACTGAGAGTGTAGGAAAGACATGGGATACACTGTCAAACACCTGGTTGTAAGGAGGGGCCAAATATGAACCCAGCTGTGCACCCTTAATGTTGTGGCACTAGTTAGTGAAGACTGTTTATGACAGCATGGTGGAGAGTGTGAATGTGACTGTGTTTAGATTTCCACCTGGACAGGCAGGGAGGTGGATCAATATACCATATTTGACCTGAAAGAATTATTTTCTGACCAGATGCTAAGTTGAGGAAACCTTCAGAAATGACCTCACTTCAGGTATTAAGTATAAAGACAATGTTGAAGCCTGGTGACCAGGTACTTAAAATTTAGAGCAACAACCACCAGCTTATTTCTTTGGAGAACAAGTACAGCTCTCTTGGTGTCCCCAACCTGCATTTTGAGGACCCAGGAGAGCTCTCAGTGGAGGCCTTGACTACTTCTTGAGACACAGGATCAGCCTAGGCAAACAACACCTCTCGATTTTCTCAGAGGATGTCAAAGGTAATACAGATTTTACAAGGATAAGTGGTGACTGCTCAAGTTGTACAGGGCCTGCTTAGCAAGCCCGAGGTCTTACATTCATGCCCCAGAACTGGATGGATATACTTCATCAAACTTCCAAAATATGTGTTTATTCATTGTTTGAGGGTTAGATCAAAGAATTCCTTTAAAATTTTATTGCTTTCTTCTTGCCGTTTATTGGCAGGGCCTGGGTGATTGGAGCTGAAAAAGATGAGGGGACTATCGAGTTGTGCTCAATAGCTACTTTAATGAAGATCACTTCTGCTTTTTATAAGCAGTTTTATTTTTTCACAGAGAGCATTTGGTCAGAAAAATCATGCCAAGTATTACATGTAAAATTTACATTAGTACAAAGAAGCACAGTTAATATGAACTCTATCTTAGTTATGTGTCCTTTAAAATGGGAACAGAGAGGCAGGAGAAGCACCTGGTCAGCACAACCTTCTTATTTACATCTGAAGGACATGAAGCCATCTGGGGAACCTTGAGCCCTGTTGTTTATCTGGACATCTAGTCCTGAGGCCTTTGCCTTAGTTCCTTGGAGCTTTCTCACAAGGCCAGATACCAAATCACACAGGCAAGCTCTGGTTCTGAGGCCTTTGTATAACTTCCTTGGAGATTTCTCACAAGGTCAGATGCCAAATCACACAGGCATGGTCCCACTGCTTGCTCCAACAATTCCCCCCTTTTTATTTTTTAAATGTAGCAACCCCAGTGTGACTGTGGCTCCAGAAATTTTGTAAGATTTTGATTGTCATGGGAGACAGGAGTATCCTATACAAAAAATAACAAACAATAAAGGTAATGCTGGCTCCTAATAAACTATGCATAATGCTTTGAAGCCAAGAATTATGATCTTCAAAGTTCTCCCTCTGGGGGCTGGTCATCGCTCTGTTGGACATGTTCATCAGTTTTCCTGGACCTGACATTCTGAAGAGGAACCCATAATGTTTCAGGGGATCCATGGACATCTGTAGAGACACAAGCATAATCCTTGCCCTTTTCAAGTAAGAGCCCAGGCAACCAAGAGTTAAAAGAACCAAATCAGGATTTGTATGTCTACCAAAGGGGGAGGTTCACCAAAATGTTTATGTGCTGCAGTCACAATATCACCCTGAGGTAAATTTAAAAAATTTAAAGTGAAAAGTGTTAATGCTAAGGCATCTTGGGGAGTTTCCCTTTTTAAATTTTTTAACAATTGTGTTTTGAAAGTTCTATTTGCCCTTTCAACAATAGCTTGTCCTTGTGGATTGTAAGGGAGGCCAGCGACATGAACAATGTTCTATTCCTCACAAAATTGTTTAAGTCAACAACCTGTATATGCAGGTCCATTGTCTGTTTTAAGTTTAGAGGGCACCCCCATCACTGCAAAGCACTGTAAGAGAGAGGCAATGACAGCACGAACATTTTCATTGTGTTGAGGAACAGCCCAAATGAATTTAGAATAAGTATCAACAACAGCATGTAAATATGGTTGCTGTGGATAAAAGGTTATGTGAGTCACATCCATTTGCTATAATTCATTAGTACATAAACCTCGAGGATTAGCACCAGATGGGTGAGATCTGCAATGTAAAGGAACACATACAGGACAAGATTTGATGATATCATGAGCAGTATGAAGAGGAATTTTATTATGCACATGTGCTCTGTTGGCATTAGTATGTAAATGTTGATGTTCTTTTTCAGGGGATGAAAACACTGCACATGTGAGTTTATCTGCAATATCATATCCTCACACTAGAGGGCCGGGCAGATTAGAATGAGCCCTAATATGAGTAACATATAAGGGATAAGTGCAGGTTTGTACTAGGTGTTGTAATGAGGATAATAATGTTTTCATAACTTTATGAGTAGTAGAAATAAGGGCAGTTTCAATAGCAGGGAACAGTCCTACTACATAAGCTGAATCTGAGACAATATTTAATGGTTTATCTGTAACTTTTTGTAATAAATAAATCAGAACTGCTAATTCTACCTGTTGTGCAGAAGAATAATTGGTTTGAATAGTTTCATGTAAATCAGGTCCATGTATGCCTCCTTTACTGGATGATGATCCATCTATGTAATAAACTGAAGCATGAGATATAGGATTTAATTTTACTATAGTGTTAATAACAAATAAAGTTAATTTTAAAAAGCCCTCAACTTACCTGCTGGGTAATGATTATCTACATATCCATAATAATTGCTTATACTATTACTTAAATTATCATTAAGGGGTAACACATTTTCAAACTGTTTATTAGTAAGCGATAAAATAATGAGTTGTGGATCAAATCCCAGAATCTGTAGGCATCTTGTTCTTCCCTGTATAATTAAAGAGGATATTAGATCAACATATGAAGTTAACACTTTAGTTTCTTTGTGTTTTAAAGCTAAGCATTCTAAAGGAGTGTTCTCTTGGGCTAAAATTCCTGTAGGAGAAGGTGGAGAAGGAAATATTAGCAGAGAAATAGGTTTTAAAGGATCAAATCTTGTTTGAAATGCCGTCTGTAATCGTGACTCAAAAAATTGTAATTCATTTTCAACAGCAGGTGTTAAAGTTCAAGGGCTGTCCAGGGCGGTATCACCTTTTAAGATAGAAAACAAATTAGTGAGTTTATAATTTGGTATACCTAAAGAAGGATGAAGCCAACTAATGTCTTCTAGTAACTTTCGGAAAACATTTGAGTTTTTAATGAGTGTCTTTGTATGACAGATTTTTGAGGATGAATGGTGAGTCACTTGACTGTATAACCCAAATATTGAAAAGGAGTAGTAGTTTGTATTTTTTCAGGAGCTATTACCAATCCTCCTACTTGGAAAGCCTTTTGTTTGGTTTCAAAAATTTTATGTAATTGTTTAGAATGTGCATGAGAGATTAAACTGTCATCCACATAGTGGCTAATACATGCATCAGGAAATGTCACTCTAATAGGTTGTAATATTTTTTCTACAAAATACTGACACATAGTGGAAGAATTAGTCATACCCTGTGGCAACACTGTCCACTGATATCTCTGTAAAGGTTCTTGTTGATTTAAGATAGGAATGGAAAATGCAAACCTTTCCCTATCTTTGGGATGTATAGATATAGTATAAAAGCAATCTTGTAAATCTCAAAGAAAGGCCATTCTTTAGGAATACATGCCAGAGTAGGCAATCCAGGTTATAAAGCTCCCATAGTTACCATAGATGCAGTCGCTTGTCTCAAATCTATAAGAAGTCTCCATTTCCTGATTTTTTCTTAATAACAAACACTGGGGAATTCCAAGGAGAAAAGGAAGGTTCTATATGTTTGTGCTCTAATTGTTCTTGAACTAATTGCTTTAAAGTCTGTAATTTTCCATTATTCAGGGGCCACTGAGGAGTTCAAATGGGAGAATCTGTCTTCCACTGAATAGGAATAGGGTCAGGCTTTATAAACTCAATGTCCCCTAAGAAAAACCCAGTCCCTGGTGATCATGTTTAATATTTGGTGTAATGATTTCAGATTGTCCTTGTAAATTTTTCCCTAAACCTTTCCCAGGATCATATCTCATTCCTTCTATCATTTGTAAAGATTGTTCAGAATATGTAATGGGAGTATAAATTTCAGCATTCCGTTGTTGTAAGAGAGCTCAACCCCATAAATTCATAGTAATTGGGGTGATATATGGCTGTAGAATTCCCTGTAAACCTACAGGGCCTTCACATTTAAGATTTTGTGCACTTTGTTGTAACTGTGATGACATCATAGTGCCTACTTCTTGTATAGAAAAATCAACATCTTTAGTGGGCCAAGTATGAGGCCACTGGTCTAAAGAAATAATAGAAATATCAGCTCCAGAATCTAACAAACCAGTAAAGGTTTTTCCATTAATTTTTAAAGTACACAAAGGCTGATTTTGTTCTTGTATTAATGTTGAATAATTAATTTGTTTATTAGTACTGCCAAATCCCCCGTGCCTCACATTAGAAGATTTAGAAATATCAATGTAAGGCAACAACAACAATTGAGCAATTTTCTCTCCCTTTTTAAAAGACCAAGGAGTAGAGACAGAGACCATAAGTTTCAATTCCTTTTTATAATCAGAATCAAGTACTCCAGTATGTATTGTCACCACTTTCATAGTTAAACTACTTCAGCCCAACAACAATCTGACAGTCCCTTCAGGAATAGGGCCATATATATTAGTTGAAAATTTAAATGGACACTGGTTGGGAGAAATGTCAATATCATTTGGACAAGGAATATCAAGGGTGGCACTCTTAGCAGTAGCCAGCTTCAGAGATGAAATAGTTAATTGAGATCCATCTGAACTGGGAACAAGGTAGCCCTCATACTTTTTGGGGCCTGAGGGTGGCCCCTTCACTTGTTTCCCAACTGAACATTATTTATTGGTAATGGATTACCTTCTCTATCCAATTTTGAGCGACATTCTTTGGCCCAATGCCATCCTTTTTTACATTTTGGGCATATCCCAGGAAGGGAAGTGTTAGCAGGTTTGTTATAATTATTATTTTGTGCTGTTAAGTTGCATTGATTTTCATATGTCCTGGTTTACCACAGTTAAAACATTTGACTGCTTTTTGTTTTTGTATTGCCATGGTTTCTAAAGCAGCAACTCTGGCTTTATGTTTGAAAGTACCTACATTATGACAGGCCTTTAAATAGTTCATAATATTGCCAGTCTCCCAAATTGGTCAAATGAGACTTTGGCAGTCCTCATTAGCATTATCAAAAGCCAATTGACGTAGTAGGATTTTTGCGTTTGATCTCCCCTCACCTGCTTTTCTATGGACTCCTCCAATCTTCCTATAAAATCAGAATAAGGTTCTGTTGGTCCCTGTTGTATTTTTTATATAGCTGCCTTGATATGCAGGGGCAGAAGCTCCTGTATTAATTTTGTCCCATGAGGCTAAAGGAACATCACGCACATGAGGCAAGGCAGCAAGGGGTACATTTCTAACCTGATGGGTTTGTGACAACCAAGCACCTGTACCAGTCAACATCTCATATGAAACAGCCCCAACATTGCCTCGCTGCTCTAAAGCTCTAACTCTTTTGTGGGCTTCATCAATAACCACATTTTCCATCACAAAAAGTCTGCTGATGATAATGTCATTTTTGCCACAATATGAAAATCATAGGGAATCCACCTAGCATCATTGCTCCATCCTGCCAAATATTCTCTACAAAAGGAGAAGTAGGACCATAAGTTGCACAGGCCTTTTAAAAATCTTTCATAATATTCATATACAATCCATTATAAGTTTTATTGCCATTCATATTAAACATAACAGGAAACAGCAGTCGCAATTCATGCAGCTGTGGGGGGATGGGAATGCGAGCTGCTAATGGAGGGTCATTCTTTCTCCCCAAGCCCTTGTCGGGGCGAATATGGAAGTAACACATTTCCTCTTCGATGTTTACCCTATCGGGGTGCTTTTCCCATTCCTTGTTCTCTGGTACAGGAGGATAAAGCTTAGCAGTTTCTATCGGAGGAGCCATTACAATTGCCTGCACAGCAAGCGGAAGCAGCCGTTTACTTTTGGTTTCCCCTGGCATGGTGAAACCATGATTAAAACATTTTTTTGCCTGCTTTAGTAATCTTTTCCATATCTCCTGCATCTAATTCATATTCATAAAGGGATGCAACAGTATCCTTTTCTAAATTTTCTTCCCTTCTCTCTCCCCCAAATATAAAAATTACCGATTTAACCAGAGCCCGTTTTACCAAAAAATGAACAAGTATCTTTTCTCCCCGTCTACACACCTTTTCAACATTTTTACATGCTCACTCCCAGACTTCTTCATCTAAAGTACCTTCCTCAGGAAACCAAGGATTATATTCACAAATAACTTCTAAACAGTCCTTTAACTGTTGTTTAGAAACTCGAGCTTCTCCTCGCAATAAGAAATGATGTACAAGTGAAAGAAAAGGCTGGACTCTGCACTGATTTTGCCCCACCTTGTCTCACTTACATCCTTCTGTGAGGGTCTCCACATCACTGTCAAAATTATCCTTCAGGTCCCTGTCCAGGGCTCCAGCTGTTGCCATTTATCAGCTGGACCTGGGTGACTGGAGCCAAAAAAGATAGGGGGCTATCAAGTTGTGCTCAATAGCCACTTTAATGAAGATCACTTCTGCTTTTTATAAGCTGTTGTTTTTTTCACAGAGAGTATTTGGTCAGAAAAAGCTTGCCAAGTATTACATTAGTACAAAGAAGCACAATTAATATTAACTCTCTTTGTTATGTCTCTTTTAAAATGGGATCAGAGAGGCAGGACATCTGAAGGACACGAAACTTGAGCACTGTTGTTTTTCTGGACATCTGGTCCTGAGAATTTTGCCTCAATTCCTTGGCACTTTCTCACAAGGCCAGATGCCAAATCACCCAGGCATGGTCCCACTGCTGGTTCTGACACTTTCTGTCCTCTGTATTTATACTTTCCCTAGTCTCTTCAGAGGAGGAATGTCAATAAATAATTTAAGTAAAATTTACTGCTTCCACCATTATGGATGCACTTTTATATTTTAGATGGCTATGACCACAGAGATAGTAGAGTCAAAAGTATCTGTCCATTGGGGCAGTGGGGTCAAAGACTTTTGCTTATGACTTATTCTTGGTGATATGTAATGAAGCAAGTTTAAGTTAAAGTACTGACAGAAATAAATCTTACTACTGAAAAGAGCTGTTGATCTCTAGTTTCAGATTTACATTTTATGTTTACTTAAATTTTTTATTAGGATATAGTCATTGTACATGGGAGATTCATTGTGATAATTCCAAATAGGCCTGTACTGTACATTGGTTAGATCATCCCCACTGTCTCTCCTCCTCTACCCCCTCCCTGCCCCACTTAAAGCAGTTGCAAGAGATTTCTTTGTTCTATTTCATATGAGGTCCATCCACCATATACCCTCACTTTAATCTCCTTCATTCACCCTCCTCCCTTCTACACACAAGTTCCTATTCTCCGACTACACACACCCTAACTATTTTACATAGGTAAAATTATTAACATCTCATTATTAATATTTATGTTGATGTTCCAAGGGGTTTCTCAATGTGTCCCCACTGTTAGCCAACTTTACTTTGGTCTGTTCAACCCCTTCCATTGCTCTCCCTCTTAGTCTTTTACCCCCCACTTTGAAAATATTTAATTTGCTGAGCCTTTTTCATACACTGTTTTTGTTTTTGAAGGAATCTATGGATTTAGCATTGAAAATGGAGAAATGTCAATAGTGAAACCTGATTAGGAAGGCTTATCTTTGTCTTAAGTCTATATAATCCTAATTAAGAGAAATTAACCCTAAAAGTGGATAAGATTTGCTTTTTGAACCCCCATATATTGCCAGAATTAATTCCCTATCCATGAAAGTGATCCACTTAGGAAAATTTACAGTAGTGACTGATTTTTCCATCCTTAGCCAATCTCTTATTATTTAATACTATTTTATTTTATTTTGTCTCATTTTGTTTTTGGTGACACTGAGGTTTGAACTCAGTGCCTTGATAGGCATATGCTCTACAACTTGATCCACACTCTTAGCACTTTTTGCTTTAGCTTTTTTCAAATAAAGTTTCACATTTATGCCCAGGCTGGTATTGATCTGGGATGCTCCTCAGCTCTGCCTCCAGAATACCTAGGATTACAAGTGTGAGCTCCATACCTGGCTTTATTTTAAAATTTAATGAAAGAATATCTATATGTTAAGTCTACTTTTAATAATAATGCCTCCCATTTAATTTTGATGCATAATTTTTGTGCTTTGAGTACTGTATTCTTTTTTTTTTTTTCATTTTTCTTTTATTATTCATATGTGCATACAAGGCTTGGTTTATTTCTCCCCCCTGCCCCCACCCCCTCCCTTACCACCCACTCCACCCCCTCCCGCTTCCCCCCTCAATACCCAGCAGAAACTATTTTGCCCTTATCTCTAATTTTGTTGTAGAGAGAGTATAAGCAATAATAGGAAGGAACAAGGGGTTTTGCTGGTTGAGATAAGGATAGCTATACAGGGCATTGACTCACATTGATTTCCTGTGCATGGGTGTTACCTTCTAGGTTGATTCTTTTAATCTAACCTTTTCTCTAGTTCCTGGTCTCCTTTTCCTATTGGCCTCAGTTGCTTTAAGGTATCTGCTTTAGTTTCTCTGCATTAAGGGCAACAAATGCTAGCTAGTTTTTTAGGTGTCTTACCTATCCTCACCCCTCCCTTGTGTGCTCTCGCTTTTATCATGTGCTCATAGTCCAATCCCCTTGTTGTGTTTGCCCTTGATCTAATGTCCACATATGAGGGAGAACATACGATTTTTGGTCTTTTGGGCCAGGCTAACCTCACTCAGAATGATGTTCTCCAATTCCATCCATTTACCAGCGAATGATAACATGAAGGAGTACTGTATTCTTTTGTGCCATATTAAGCAGGTATTATTATATTTCTAGCTGGATGAAAAATAGTAAAGGTGGTTATTTTGTTTTCACAAGTGTCTTTGCTGTGTGTGGAGTCATGCAATTATTATGTTGGATCTCCTTCAAGTTTTGCTTTACATGTTTCCCCTTCATTTTTTACAGAGCTGTGGGTTTGATCCCAGGCTACACCTCAGCCTACACTTTAATGCACTTTGTGTATAGAGTATTATCATTTTGTCATATAATTACTTTCTTGGGGCTTGAATTTGGCCCTATATGATACATCTGTGTTGAGTCTATCATAATCATGGTAATTCTCCCCATTTATTTAGGTCCTGTTGAATTTCTTCTACCACCATTTGAAGTTTTTCCACATGTATGTCTTTTACAGAATTTCTCAGATTTATACATTGATTTTTATATTTTAAAAGTGATTGTGTGTTTGTGTCAGTGTGTATAGGAAATTTCTGTCTTGCTGTTAATGGCATCATGTTTTTAATTTTAGTTTCCAATGTGTTATTAGTAATGGACATATGATTAATGTTTGTGTGTTGATATTAGATCTTGCAACCTTCTTCAATGTATTTTTTTCAAGTCTAGAACTATTCTAGAGATTCACTGAGATTTTCTACACAGACAATCATGTCATCTTCAAGGACAATTTTACTTCTTCTGTTCCAGTCTAATCGATATTTAATCTCTTATCTTGACTTATTTTGATGTCAGTGGTTTCCAGTATTATACTGAATAATAATAGGGAGAGCAGTATCATTGCTTCCTTCCTATAGATAGTTCTAGATGAGGGTGAAGTACAATTTCTTGATACCAATATCATCCTGGTAGGGGAATTGCAGAGCAACATATCAGGTAGCTGACAAAAAAATTGCTCTTCATTGAGCGTACCTACTCTATTGTGGGAAGGGGGATGGAGGGCCAATTTTAATTGCCAAGCTAATCTTCATTTCTCCTAATATATGTGGAGTGGTGATGAGGAGAGCTTCTTGGTATTTAGCTCAAGTAAGATAAGACTTTTCAGAAAGGTTTGGGTTATTCTAGACATGACTTTGCTTCTGTTCAGACAATATATATTACTGTGTCTCCAAGTTTGTCTTTTCTATAGTGTCTGATTGGTCAATCTCTAGCTGATGATTTTTTTTTATTCCAGTTAATATCCAGTATCCCATTTAAGTTCCTTTTCAGAAGTTTTAACATCTTCCCTAGCATTATCTTTAGCTATTCAATTTCTCTTTTCCTGAAAATTCTTTCATCAATACTATATGTTAAAAATTTCCTCTCTGCCAATTCCAAGGCATGAACATCAGAGTGTTTGTGTCTACTATCTTTTGATTATGGATAATATTTTCCTGGTTCTTCTCATGTTTTATATTTTTATTGAGTTTAAATGAGGCAACTTAAAAGAATATTGTAAAAGTAAGAGTGGCATTTTGCTTTTCTTTTTTTCTAGAGAATGCTTGTTCTTTCCTTTATCCAGCAGATAGGCTGAAGGGTTAATCATTTAAAATCCACTAAGAAGTGAATTGAGCTGGAACTGGTTGCACTGTTAACTTTTAATTAGATTTAGTTCTCATTCAATTTCCCTAATCCATATTCTCTCTTAGCATTCTTGTCTATCAAAAGCTGATGACTTAGACCTTGTCACTATGTGCTGGCTGGAGATTGAACTTCGGTTGGAAATGCTTTTTGTTACATTTATGTTATGTCTGGTGGTTATTCAACATGCAATTATGACAAAAAATGCAGGATGAGTTTTTCTGCTTTCTGGTCCCTTCTTTGTATAGTTACGTAATCATGATCATGATCAGCACATGAAATACTTTCATGACCTTAAAATGGCCCACTGGACACCTGTACAGTCAATCTTCTCTTCCTCATTTGGCTGCACACAACCACTAGCTCTTGGTTAACTTTTGCCTTTTCTAGAATTTCATACAAATAGAATAACTCCTTATGTAGCCTGGTGCATTTATCTTTTTACCTCATCTGTTTTTGAGATGTAGATACCTTATTGTGTGTATCAGTAGTTTGGTCTTTCTATGTTGAAGCCTATCCCATTGTCTTCTATTCCCCATTTTGTTTATCCAGTCTTCATTTAAAAGACCTTTTATTATTAATTAATTATTGATAATTGACTTAAGTAAGATAGATCATGTCAGAAATGATTTCTGTTATGCTAGAAATGCCTGTGGCTCAGTTTGAACAACATATGTTACTCTACCCTCAACTTCAGTCTTTTCTATAGTGTCTGATTGATGTTTTTTTACATTTTTATTATAAATTTTTATTACCATATATTCATTATATGAGGGATTCAAAGTGGCTATTCTGACCATACTTATTGTTGTACATTGTTTATATTTCCTCCATCATCTTTCACCTTCAGCCCCCTCCCTGCCCCACCCAAAGCAATTGTGCAGGTTTTTAAATTGTATTTCATATAGGTAATAAAGTCTATCAACCATGTACTCTCACCTTAATATCTTTCCTTCATACTCTGCCTCTCACTAGTACCCCCCCCCCACACACCATATTTTACAGTTCTGGTTTTCATTATTAATATTTAAGTTGAAGTTCAAAGAGGTGTCTCAATGTATGCCCACTGTGGGTGTGTGTTTTACTTTGGACTATTTGATCCCTTTGATTGCTCTCCTTTACCCTTTTACCTCCCATTCCCTCCCATTGTACAACATATTTCAATACATATCCTTATATCCTCTACCTTCACATCTTATGTTATAGGATATTACTCTATCATAAACTTTTCCTTTCCTTCTTTCCCTGAATTACATAGAGTAGTTCCACTGTTAAAAACATGTTCTATTTCTGAGTTTGTATATGATCATCCTTGTTTTTGTGTATATGTTTATTTTTGGATCTATCTTCCATGTATGAGAACAAACATGTGGCTTTCGTATTTCTGATCCTGAGTAACTTCACTTAACATGATGTCCTCCAATTACATGCATTTATTTTCAAACCACATGTCATTATTCCTTTTGGATAAGTAATACTCCATTGTGTACATATACCACAATTTCTTGATCCATTCCTCAGCTGTAGGACATTGGATTGTTTCCAGGACTTGGCTATTGTGAATAGTGCTGTGATGAACATCAGTGTATAGGTGTCTCTATTGTTCTTTGGTGGATACCCAGGAGTAGTAGTATCACTGGGTATTTGTCTATTGTGTTCCTTCTTTTTCTATTTCCTGGAAAAGTTTGAGGAGTATTGGTGTTAGTTCTCCTTTAAAGTTTTGGTAAAATTTGGCATTTAATCCATTAGGTCCTGGGCTTTTCTTTGTAGGGAGACTCTTTATTACTGCTTCATTGTAAGCAACAGGACTATTTAGGTGGTTAATATCTTCTTGGTTCAATTTTGGTTTGATACATGCATCTAGCAGTTTATCCATTTAATCTAGATTTTCCAGTTTACTTGAACATAAGTTTTCAAAGTACTCACTAATGATTCTCTGGATTTTATTAGCACTTGTAGTTATGTTGCCTTTTTCATCCTTATTTTATTAATTTGGGTGTTCTCCTTCCTTTGTTTTGTCATGTTGCCTAATGGTTTGTCAATCTTGGTAACATTTTTAAAGAATCAACATTTTGTTTCATTGATTCTTTGCATAGTTTGTTTGGTTTCCATCTCATTGATCTCAGCCCTGATCTTTATTATTTCTCTTCATCTTCTGGTTTTGTTTCTTGTTTTTGAAAGAGCTTAAAGTGCATCATTAAATTATTTATTTGTGAGTTCTCTGTTCTTTCAAATGTAGGCACCTATAGCTATAAGCTTTCCCCTTAGCATGGCCTTTGCTGTATAGCAGTTTCTGGTAGGTTGCATTTTCATTTTCATTGGATTCTAGGAACTTTTTTATTTCTTTGCTTATTATTTCAGTCACTCAGTTGGTTTATTTCAGTAGTGTGTTGTTCAGTCTCCATGTGTTTGAATGTTTTCTGGGGCTTCTTTTGTTTTTGAGGTCTAGTGTTATTCCCTTGTGATCTGATATGATGCATGGGATTATTTCTATTTTCTTTAATGTGTTGAAACTTTCTTTGTGTCCTGAAATATGAACTGTTTTGGAGACCTTTCCAAAGAATAGACATGAGTATTGCCTATTTGTTGGGTGAAATACTCTGTAGATATCAACCATGTCTGTATGGTCTAATGTGTGGAATAGCTCTGAAGGTTCTTTGTTAATTTTTTGTCTGGATGAGGTATCTATTGGTGACAGTGAGGTATTCAGGTCTCCCACTATCACTGTGTTATTGTCTATCTATGCTTTTAGGGCCAGTAGAGTTTTTTCAAAAATGTAAATGGCTATCCCTGGTTTGGTACCTATATGTTAAAGATTGATAATCACCCTGATGAATTGCTCCTTTCATTAACATGAAGTGACCTTCATAGTTGATTTTAGTCTGAAGTCTACTTTATCAGATATGAAAGTAGCTACTTCTGCCTGTTTATGGGGTTCATTTGCTTGGAAAACTTTTTTTCCACCTTTTGACTGTAAGCCAGTGTTTATTTTTTTCAGAGAGATGAGTCTCTTGTAGACACATATGGTTGGTATTGCTTTTTAATCCAATTTACTATTCTATGTCTTTTGATTGGGGCATTGAGGCCATTTATATTCATTGTTAATATTGAGAGGTACTTATTGCTTCCTGTCATTTTTATTCTTCTGTTGTTTAGTTTACCTAGTCCTTGATTATTTGTCTACTTACTCAAAAGGGTTTATTTTTTCTTGAGTCTTCCTGTGTCAATCTAGTTTCTTCTTCTGTATGTAAAAGTCCTTTAAATATCTTCTGTAGTGCTGGCTTCGTAGTCACAAATTCCTTTAGTTTTTCCTTGTTGTGGAAGGTTTTGATTTCTTCTTCAATTAGGAAGGATAGTTTTGCTTGGTAGACTGGTCTGTCTAGGTTAACAGTTGCTTTATTTCAGGACCTGAATTATGTCTTTCTATGACCTTTTTGCATTTAGAGTTTGAGTTGAAAAATCTGCTGTTATTCTAATGGGGCTGTCTTTATATGTGATTTGTCTTCTCTCTTTTGCAGCTTTCAGAATTCTTTCTTTCTTCTCTGTGTTGAGTGTATTGATTATGATGTGTCTGCACGTGTTTCATTTTAGGTTCTGACAGTTTCGTGTTCTGTAAGCTTCCTGTACCTGCGTGACTCTCTCTTTCTCAAGATTAGGGAAATTTTCAACTACTAGTCTATTGAATTGGTTGTCAGTGCCTTTAGTTTGTATCTCCTCTCCTTCTTCCACATCCATGATTCACAGCTTTTGTCTTTTCATGGTGTACCAAATATCTTGTATGTTTCATTTACATTTTCTTAGCATTCTTTCATGATCTTTTACTGTTTTGTCTAATTGCTCTACTTGCCTTCTATTCATGATGCTCTATTTTCAACTTGCTCCACTCTCTTCACAAACCTTTCAATTGAGATATTTCTTTAGGATATTGAGTTATTTGGGATTTTTTATTTTTCAGGGTTTCCATATCTTTATTGATTTCCTCTTTCATATCTTGGATAGTCATCTTTCATTCATCTGTTTTTTGTATTCTCTTTGAATTTATTTAACTGTTTATTTACATCCTTTGTAATGTCAAATACTACTGTGTTTCTTCTTTGAGGTTTTTAATCATTTTAAAATTATTTGGAATTTACTATTTGATAGTTCTTCTTCTATGCAGATGTTTAGATCCTTAGTGGTGGAATTGGCTTTTGATGGAGAGTTGTCTTGCTGTTTCATTCTGCCTTGAGTTTTATGCACCTGGAGTTGCTTTTGGTTAAGGTGTTAATCCCTTGTTCCCCTTAGTTGGAGTCTTGATTTTTTTTCTCCTGGAGCTCCAGCAGTATTCCTTAGACTGGGGTGTGCTTGGTGTGTTGCCCTTTGCATGGTTCTTGTTGTGTTATAGATTAAGTCTTTTCTCCCCTCAGTGAGGCAATGGAGTTCCCACTCTTTGTTGGGGGCATGGGGATTCTCCTGCAATCACATTGGGGAGTGATGGGTCTCTGTGCACTGTGTGGGGCAGGCCACCTAGCACCAGCAAAGTAGCAGGTTGTCACTCAGTGGATGACCTGAGATTCTAGTTCTTGAACAGGAGAAAAGTGACTCTCCTGCAGGGAGGTGCAGTGTGAAGTGCTGGGCTTCTGTGTACCTTGGGGAAACAGGGTTTCTGGTGTGACTTGCAGAATAGCAGGTATAGCTTTCCTCTCCTCAGTGGGATATCTGAAATTTTTGCTCTTTGATGGAGGAGTGAAGGCTGTCTTGCTATCAGGGACTGTGGGGAGTGCTGGGCTTCCATGGTCCATGGGGAGGAAAGCCTCCTGGAGCCAGCAGAATAGCAAATCCAGGAACCTGGGGTTCATTTAGGTGTGTAGTCACAGGCTCCTGGCACTGAGTAGCAACTTGAGGGTGCCCATGGGGCAGCAAAGCAAGTGGGCTTGAATTGCCTGGTGCCCACAAAGCAGTGGAGGCCCTGGAGTCTATTTTCATTGGAGCATGGGCTTCTAGGCATCATGGAAGCTGTCACAGGCATGGGGGACTCAAGTCTGCAGGAAGTGAGCACTCTGAAGTCTGCTTGCTGGTGCTAGACTACCAGGAGCCATGGCAACTGCTGCAGGCAAGGGGGAACCAAGTCTTTGGGCAACAGAAGTTCTGAGGCTTGCTCTCCAGGCATGGGCTCCCAAAGGGCAGTCCAGGAGCACTGCAGGCACAGGGGAACCAAACCTTTGGGTAGCAGAAGCCCTGGGGCCTACTTGCTGGTGCAAGCTACCAGGAGCCATGGTAGCTGCTGCTGACTCACAGGAACTAAGCCTGTGGGCAGAGGGAGCTCTGGGGCCTGATTGCCAGTGTGGGCTTCAGGAAGCACAGTTCAGTGGTGCTGCTGCCAGCTTGGGGGAACAAAGCATGCTGGCTTATGCCTTCTGTTACCCATGGAATGATGGGAGCCCTGGGTCCTGCTTACCCAGGGGTGCCAGTTTCCCTGGCATTTCATGGTGAAAACAGCAGGTCATATATTAGGGAGGAATGTGGAGCTCTGAGTTCTTGTGTGTGCTGGGAAGCAGGACTTACTACCAAGCTTGTAGTGGAGTAATGGAGCCTGGAGCCATGCAGACTCTTCAGGGGTAGGGGATTGGGAATGTTGGACTGCAAGTTATTCTTGCTATTCTTTCTGTGGTTAGTTGCTTCTCTATTTGTGGATTCAGAGAGGGCTTTTCTTCCTTGATTTAAAAATCACTGTTCTAGTAGAAGTGAGTTTAACATTCATTGTGATGTGTTTAATCTGTGACTGCCTATTTTTCCCCAAAGTTTCCTAGTGTGCAGTAGGTGAGAATGAGACACCACAGCATTTGGCAAGTATACTTACAGTCAAAAGTTGTACTTCACATTCATTTCTTCCTTTTTTGTGGTACTGGGGATTGACCCAGGTCCTTGAGCATGCAGGGAATTTTGCTACATTCCCAATCTTACATTCACTATCTAACACAAAAATTTAACTACCCACACAGTGTATATGTACACTGGTTAGCTAGGTAGAAATCATTAGCAAGTGCCCTTTCTCTTCTACTGGGGAAGATGATGCTCATTGTGTGCTTGTAGTGGACTCCTGTTTAGCAGTGTTGGTGGTTTCAATGTCAGAGATGTGGCTGTAGCTGACCCTCACATCAAGGATCCTACAAGGTGCATGCTGTAGTAGTTGCTGCCCAGGTCCCAGGGCACAAAGGTATCTGGGGTGGATCTAGAGGCCCAAACCATTTAGTCATCTCTACTGCTGGAGCACATTCAAGAGTGGACTAGGCAGTGTTAGCCCTGTGGTCCTTACTGCAGCAGGGCTAAAAAGATGTTGAGGTGGACTGGGATGTGTGGCTCTTGGACTTGTTTCTGCCCAGGGAACAAATGCATTGGGGTGGATTAGGTGGCCAGAGTCCTTTGATCACACTACTCTCTGGATCTCAAAGGTGTTAGGTGCATTAGTCAGTGAATCTCTTGTAGTTGGTGCTGTATCTGGGGCACAAAGCCATTGGAGTGGATGAGTAGCCTTCTTATAGCAATTTCTGCCCAGGACACAAAGAAGTTGGTGTGGACCAGGAAGCATGCATCCTGTAGTCATTCCTGCAGCTGAGGCACAAAGGCCTCTGGATTGACCTGGCAGCAGGTGCCCTATAGTCTTTACTTCTGTCCTGAGTGTAAACATCTGCCTTTTCTTTGAACTCCAGTGTCAACTTGTATAAGAGTAGGGACTGCTGGAGAATGGAGAGATTGCTGGCTATCATCTACAAGGAAGGCTAGGAGGCTAGGTGTTTCCAAGTTTCCAGGCAAATAGTTTATCACCTTACATCCTGCCAATCCAAAGCCAAACCACTCACTAACTGACTTCCAGCAGCCTCTGTAATTGCCTTAGCAGGGGATCAGCAGGGAGGCACATCCCTCCCTGAACTTGAAGGAGCTTAGTAGCATCTCTGGCAAGGACAGCCTTGCTTCTCTCTGAGCTTCCTGTTGAGTTGTGGCCACCCTGGCAGTCTTCTGCTTTGGAGGCTCAATCTAAGGCAAATCATTCATTTCCTTTTCCCAGAACACTGCCCCACAACCCTCTTTTTCTCCCTGATTTTCTGAACTGTATTATTAAAGTGTTTGAAATGAATATCAGATTAATCTGGAAGATGAAATGAGAAAACACTTGTCAAGTGTTGGAAAATGACAAAATTGATCTAATTATTGGTAATGTAATATAGCGTTCTACGATTTTTGGAAGTGTTGAATAGTACATTTGTCAAAACCTTCTATATATTTTTATTAGTTCAAATATTCACCACATGGGGCCTTTTTTGTTTTGTATTAAGGTGAACTGCATGGGTGTGTATGTTAGGCCACTTTTGTTTTTCCTTAAGCACCTGGTCAGTGTTCTATTTTTTTCTAACTGGGTTACTGAGGTGGTCCACATCTTTGTCCTCCTACCTGTTATCAGAAATAATGCTCTGTTATCACTTCCAAACTCTGCAAGTTACCCCAGTTTTTAAAAGCCCTTTCTTGTTTACTCAAGGGTATTAGTACCACAATAGAATCTCTGCAGACATTTTGCTCTCCATTGTTTCACTTCCATCAGCCTGTATATGTGTTTCCTGAGCTGCTATATTGTAGTACAGCAAACATGGTGCTTCAAACAGTAATTTATTATCCCACAGCTCTGGAAAGTAGACATTCAAAGTCACAGTGTTGCCAGGGTTGGTTCCAACTTGAGGCTCTTAGGGAGAACATAAACTTCTCTCCCAGCTTCTGGTTGGTTTTGTAATCCTTGACATCCTTTGGCTTTTAGACTCATCACTCCAGTATCTGCCTGTCTTTATATGACATTCTCTTCTGTGTGTGTCTGTATCTGTTTTTACTTCATGTAAGAATGTTATGGTCCAGGCACAGTGACTCATGCTTGCAATCCTAGCTACTCAGGTGGTGGGTGGTTTATCATGGGTCAATTCTCTGATTTACAAATCATTGTCCTACTAGAAGAGATTTGAACATTCATTACTGTGTGTTAATCTGTGATGATTTTTCTTCTTTAAATTTTCCTATTGCCCAGCAGGTACAAATGAGAGATGACAGCTTTCAGCAAGTAGATTTATAGTCAAAAGTGGTAGGTCACATTCTCTTGTGTGATACTAAGGATCAAATCCAACACCCTGAGCATTCATGGCAAGTGCTACAACAACAAATCTTTATTTACTTTCTAAGCAAAAATGTAATTATACACACAGTGTATATACCCAAGGGATTTTTTTCTTTAGGGCACACGGAAACTTCAGGAATATAAAGCTTGGCTTCTTGGTTTTCTACAACTTGCAGTACTGTTTGGATCCAAATTTCATTAGCTCCATGATGAATCTCCTTTGCTTCCCTTTCCTTAACTGTAAGGAGAGTGATAGTGAATGTTATTGGATTTATGAGAGCTAAAAAATTTGTCACTTAGAAAGTGTGCACTAACCACTAACTTTCCTCATCACCATCTTTGATGGATATAGTCAGTCACAGAAGAGGCCATGGCCTTATGGTGGTCACACTGTACAACTGCACATGCACACCAGCTAACATCCCTCCATCCATGACCCCAGGCTGGGGTGACACCCTAGAAGATTCTGGCACCTGCCATTCCAGCACAAGCACATAGACACTGGACTTTTGTGACCTTCTCACCTCCCCTCCAGTCAAGTCTGGGCTGCTCACTGCTGAAAACTTTGTTGGTCTAAAGCAGTATCTTGAGAGTCAATTGTTCTGGGACATATACTAGGGCTGGGGTGAACAAAGTCTTAAATCTTGTTCCTTGGAGAGTCACACCTGCCCTTGACCAAGAGAGTGGATATCATAGAGAGCTGGGAACTCAACACCTGCCTGTGTTTGGGTCCCAAAATGTGAATACTTGGACTTTCTGTGCTAGGTGAACCTGATTTAGGTGTTCCCTGAGAAGTCTCACCTTGAACCTGGTAAGGGATGAGTAAGGATGATTTTTCCTCAGAGCTTGTTTCTTTGGCCCAAGCAACTTCTTCCAGCTCTAGCCACTTGGGAACCTCAAACTTTGTCTTAAACATTCAGGCAAGTTCTCTAGCCTACTCCCCCACAACATTGTATCAGCAAGCCATATTATAACTTATTGTTTTGTATCTTAGTGTATTTATTTAAAATGTACAACATGATGTTTTATATCTACATTGTGAAAATAATACCTCAGTGAAACAAGTTAATTTATTCACTACCTCACACAATATAGAGAGGTTGGTTATATAAAATACTAGTGCATTGGAAGAGCACTCAGAGTCTACTTTCAGCAAATTTCCAGTATGCATGAAGTCAGCCTATTTTAGAAATTTCCAGGGGTATGGGAATATACCCTGTGTTCTCTGTTACAGAGCAGGATGACTACAGTTAGCAATAATGCATTATATTCCAAAAGAACTAGAAGAGAGTTTTTAAGTGGTCTCAACACAAAGAAGAGATAAACATTAGAGGGGATGTATATGTTAATTATCCTGATTTGATCATTACATGATGTATACATATATAGAATCATTGCATTGCATCCCATAAATTTGAACAATTATTATGTGTCAATTAAAGCAGAATTTAATAAAGAAGTTAATAAATTCTCCAAAATATTTAGGAGAAATTTTATAATCCTTCTTTTTACATTTCATGTATGGGCTAGGACTGAAACCCATACTACCTCAGCTTGAATCTGTTTTTCATTCTGTATTATTTTTGAGACTTTATGCTAATTTTCACACTGATCAGTGGCCCAGTTTCTTCACCACTGAAGGAGGAGTTCTAATAATAAACACATCTTACTGCCAGCATTGAGAAGTTGGTATAGAAAGGCTTCAGGGGAGAGTGTTTTCACACAGTAAGCACTCGAGAAATGTGGGCAAATATTGTTGTCATTGTGTTTTTCTCCTGTGACACTGAGTGCCTCATGAGAGGGGCACAAACATCATAAAAGATCCCCCAACAAATGAGGACTGGAATACAGTCTCTCTTCTCAATCCCATACCTCTTGAAATATGTAGTATTTTCTGCCCTTTCCAGACCCTCTTGAATGTCATCTTAAATCATTCTTCTGGACATGGTGTGGGAGAACTGCCCAAATACAAAGGATCATGCCACCTAAATATTCTTCTGTTCAGAGTCAGACTGAGGGTCACATCACCAAGCTGTGGAGGAATGCCACCTAGCCAAATCTCAGGGTGTCAATACCAAGCCCAGGGATAGCTTCACCTACCCAGAGGCATTCATGATGACATCTCCCTTCCCCAGGAACCAAATGTAGCCCTCCGCATCTATGGTTATTCTTCCCCACTTTTGTAAGTCTCCACATTCCACTTTAGCTGTCTTCTCTGAGTAATTCTGCAGAGGCAAGAAAATCACTTATTTAAGGCAGTGAGTTTAGAGAGGATGACATACAATTTCAGTGTAGTACCTGGGTTTGCATCCTGCCCCTGACTACAGCTGGGACTTGGGCAAGTTTTATAATCCCTTGGAGACTACGGTCTTTCCATGGAAGCACTCAATGTGTGCTGCTGCTTGATGCATGTACATTACAATGGCAATTTTATAAAATAAATTCACTTTTGTCTGACACTTCACTAGAATATATTTCTCATTATAAGGTGAACCTTATTTGTTTCATTCACAGCCATAAGCTGAAAAGTCACATGGTGCATGGGCAGATGTAAGGGGTCAATAAACATTTGCAGAATGAATTTTCTTCCCCATGTGAATGCTATATCATTTGATCCTCACAGAAGCCTGAGACTGGTATTTAAACTGAACATTTCATTTCCAGATTATGATATATTTGTATACAGTTTTGAGAAATAGTACAGGAAAACCCCATGGAATCTTTCCCTAATTTCCCCCACTGATAGTCTTTCCTTTATACTCTTGATTGATGTTCCAATCAGGATATCAACATTGATACAATCCACAAATCTTACTCAAATTTCCTGTGGTTTAGCTGTGATTTGTGTGTGTGTGTGTGTGTGTGTGTGTGTGTGTGTGTGTGTGTTTGTGTGCCTGCCTGGCTGTGGGCATGGAGGACACAGTCTTTTGCAAAATTATCCAATATGTAGGTTTGTGTTCCCCCACAGCAGTCAAGGTACAGAGCTGTGCCATTATATGAATATACATCATGATGCTTTTTTATAGCCATCCCACCTCCCTTTTCCCTCTTCTTTCCTCAGCCCCAAACTCAAACCTCTTAACACTGAATAACTGTTATGGTATACAGAGTAATAATTCAATATGTGAATATAATAATCAAATCAGGATTATTAGTATTTCTGTCTCCTGAAACTTATCCTTTCTTTGTTCTGGGAAACTTTTAACTCCTCTAGTTCTTTGTTAAATATATAATAAATTTTCCTAAACTCTTATCAGCCTACTATAGAATACTAGAATGCATTCCTCCTACCTAACCATGCTTTGGCTTTGTTACCCATACCCAGTAAGCTTTTGGGCCTAAATATCATAAATATTCAGAGTGAAACAATGGGAAAACGGGCATAGAATTAAAGGATGTCAGGAAAAAAACACATGGACAGAATGAGACTATAAGAGAAACAAATTTTTAAAAAGGACCAATTCTGGATCTGAAAAATACAGCAACTAAAATTTACCAATCCACTATAGAATTTAACAGCATATTCAAGCAGATAGAGGAATCAAAAAATTAAAAGTAAAATAATTTAAAAACTCAAGTCTGAGGAGCAAATAGAATGAAGAGAAGTAAGCAGAGCATTAGCATCTTGTGGGACATCAGGAAGTCAACTGAATATATTCTACCTAGGTCTCAGAAGGAGAACAGACAGAAAAAAGACAAGGGTGTACTTCATGAAAAAATGGCAGAAACATTTCCAACCTTTTGGAAAGTGAAATAAACTAGATACAAATGGTCAAATGTTGTATGATTTCCTTTGTTTGAGGTATCAAACACAGGCAAAATCCCTGAGACCAGCTGTAGATTCAAGGTAATTGGGTGTTGTGTGTGCAGATGAACAGTAGGATGCTACCATATAATGAGTGCAGAGTGTTTTTATAATGAAGATTTTTGGGAGCTGGAGAGAGGCAATGGTTGCACAACATTATGGATTTGCTTAATAGCATTGAATTCCACATTCACAACATGGTGGAAAGAGTAAATTTTTTATTATATTTTACCTCAATAGAAAAAGAAACAATTCAACATTTACCAAAGGAGGATCAACAAGTGATCTTATGGTTACTTTTGTGATATTATTGCCAAAGCTAGCATTCAGATCTTTGACTTAATTCTTTTTTTTGTTCATTTTTCTTTTATTATTCACATGTGCATACAAGGCTTGGTTCATTTTTCCCCCCTGCCCCCACCCCCTTCCTTGCCACCCACTCTGCCCCCTACCTCTCCCCCGCTCAATACCCAGCAGAAACTATTTTGCCCTTATTTCTAATTTTGTTGTAGAGAGAGTATAAGCAATAAAAGGAAGGAACAAGGGTTTTTGCTGGTTGAGATAAGGATAGCTATACAGGGCATTGGCTCAAATTCATTTCCTGTGCGTGGGTGTTACCTTCTAGGTTAATTCTTTTTGATCTAACCTTTTCTCTAGTACTTGTTCCTCTTTTCCTATTGGCCTCGGTTGCTTTAAGGTATCTGCTTTAATTTCTCTGGGTTAAGAGCAAAAAATGCTAGCTAGCTTTTTAGGTGTCTTACCTATCCTCACCCCTTCCTTGTGTGCTCTCACTTTTATCATGTGCTCATAGTCCAATCCCCTTGTTGTGTTTGCCCTTGATCTAATGTCCACATATGAGGGAGAACATACGATTTTTGGTTTTTTGGGCCAGGCTAACCTCACTCAGAATGATGTTCTCCAATTCCATCCATTTACCAGCGAATGATAACATTTCGTTCTTCTTCATGGCTGCATAAAATTCCATTGTGTATAGATACCACATTTTCTTAATCCATTCGTCAGTGCTGGGGCATCTTGGCTGTTTCCATAACTTGGCTATTGTGAATAGTGCCGCAATAAACATGGATGTGCAGGTGCCTCTGGAGTAACAGTCTTTTGGGTATATCCCCAAGAGTGGTATTGCTGGATCAAATGGTAGATCGATGTCCAGCTTTTTAAGTAGCCTCCAAATTTTTTTCCAGAGTGGTTGTACTAGTCTACATTCTCACCAACAGTGTAAGAGGGTTCCTTTTTCCCCGCATCCTCACCAACACCTGTTGTTGGTGGTGTTGCTGATGATGGCTATTCTAACAGGGGTGAGGTGGAATCTTAGCGTGGTTTTAATTTGCATTTCCTTTATTGCTAGAGATGGTGAGCATTTTTTCATGTGTTTTCTGGCCATTTGAATTTCTTCTTTTGAGAAAGTTCTCTTTAGTTTACATGCCCAATTCTTTATTGGTTCATTAGTTTTGGGAGAATTTAGTTTTTTAGGTTCCCTGTATATTCTGGTTATCAGTCCTTTGTCTGATGTACAGTTGGCAAATATTTTCTCCCACTCTGTGGGTGGTCTCTTCAGTTTAGAGACCATTTCTTTTGATGAACAGAAGCTTTTTAGTTTTATGAGGTCCCACTTATCTATGCTATCTCTTAGTTGCTGTGCTGCTGGGGTTTCATTGAAAAAGTTCTTACCTATACCTACTAACTCCAGAGTATTTCCTACTCTTTCTTGTATCAAATTTAGAGTTTTTGGTCTGATATTAAGATCCTTGATCCATTTTGAGTTAATCTTGGTATAGGGTGATATACATGGATCTAGTTTCAGTTTTTTGCAGACTGCTAACCAGTTTTCCCAGCAGTTTTTGTTGAAGAGGCTGCTATTTCTCCATCGTATATTTTTAGCTCCTTTGTCAAAGATAAGTTGCTTATAGTTGTGTGGCTTCATATCTGGGTCCTCTATTCTGTTCCACTGGTCTTCATGTCTGTTTTTGTGCCAGTACCATGCTGTTTTTATTGTTATTGCTTTGTAATATAGTTTGAAGTCAGGTATTGTGATACCTCCTGCATTGTTCTTTTGACTGAGTATTGCCTTGGCTATTCGTGGCCTCTTGTGTTTCCATATAAATTTAACAGTAGATTTTTCAATCTCTTTAATGAATGTCATTGGAATTTTGATGGGAATTGCATTAAACATGTAGATTACTTTGGGGAGTATCGACATTTTTACTATGTTGATTCTACCAATCCATGAGCATGGGAGATCTCTCCACTTTCTATAGTCTTCCTCAATCTCTTTCTTCAGAAGTGTATAGTTTTCCTTGTAGAGGTCTTTCACATGTTTTGTTAGGTTTACACCTAGGTATTTGATTTTTTTGGAGGCTATTGTAAATGGAATTGTTTTCCTACATTCTTTTTCCATTTGCTCATTGTTAGTGTATAGAAATGCTAATGATTTTTCTATGTTGATTTTATATCCTGCTACCTTGCTATAGCTATTGATGATGTCTAGAAGCTTCTGAGTAGAGTTTTTTGGGTCTTTAAGGTATAGGATCATGTCGTATGCAAATAGGGATATTTTGACAGTTTCTTTACCTATTTGTGTTCCTTTTATTCCTTCTTCTTGCCTAATTGCTCTGGCTAGGAATTCCAGTACTATGTTGAATAGGAGTGGAGATAGTGGGCATCCTTGTCTGGTTCCTGAGTTTAGAGGGAATGGTTTTAATTTTTCTCCATTAAGTATAATGCTGGCTGTAGGTTTGTCATATATAGCTTTTATAATGTTGAGGAACTTTCCTTCTATTCCTAGTTTTCTTAGAGCTTTTATCATGAAATGATGTTGGATCTTATCAAAGGCTTTTTCTGCATCTATTGAGATGATCGAGTGGTTTTTGTCTTTGCTTCTGTTAATGTGGTTTATTACGTTTATTGATTTTCATATGTTGAACCACCCCTGCATCCCTGGGATGAAGCCTACTTGGTCGTGGTGAATAATCTTTTTGATGTGTTGCTGAATTCCGGTTGCCATTATTTTATTGAGGATTTTTGCATCAATGTTCATTAAGGAGATTGGCCTATTGTTCTCCTTTTTGGAGGTGTCTTTGCCTGGTTTTGGGATAAGTGTAATACTGGCTTCATAAAATGTGTTTGCCAGTTTTCCTTCCCTTTCTATTTCATGGAACAGTTTAAGGAGGGTTGGTATCAGTTCTTCTTTAAAGGTCTGATAGAATTCAGCAGAGAATCCGTCAGGTCCTGGACTTTTCTTTTTGGGGAGACTCTTGATTGCTGCTTCAATTTCATTTTGTGTTATAGCTCTATTCAGGTGATTAATTTCCTCTTGGTTCAGTTTTTGATGATCATATGTATCTAGAAATCTGTCCATTTCTTTTAGATTTTCAAATTTATTTGAATATAGGTTCTCAGTAGTCTCTGATGATTTCCTGGACTTCCATGGTGTTTGTTGTTATCTCCCCTTTTGCATTCCTAATTCTACTAATTTGGGTTTTTTCTCCTCATTTTAGTCAGGTTTGCCAGGGGTCTATCGATCTTGTTTATTTTTTCAAAGAACCAACTTTTTGTTTCATTAATTCTTTGTATGGTTTTTTTGGTTTCTATTTCATTGATTTCAGCTCTTATTTTTATTATTTCTCTCCTTCTATTTGTTTTGGGATTTGCTTGTTCTTGTTTTTCTAGGAGTTTGAGATGTATCATTAGGTCATTGATTTGGGATCTTTCAATCTTTTTAATATATGCACTCATGGCTATAAACTTTCCTCTCAAGACTGCCTTAGCTGTGTCCCATAGGTTCCGGTAGGTTGTGTTTTCATTTTCATTGACTTCTAGGAACTTTTTAATTTCCTCTTTTATTGCATCGATGATCCATTCTTCATTAAGTAATGAGTTATTTAGTTTCCAGCTGTTTGCATGTTTTTTGTCTTTACTTTTGTTGTTGAGTTCTACTTTTACTGCATTGTGGTCAGATAGTATGCACGGTATTATTTCTATTTTCTTATATTTGCTGAGGCTTGCTTTGTGCCCTAGGATATGATCTATTTTGGAGAAGGTTCCGTGGGCTGCTGAGCAGAATGTATATTGTGTAGAGGTTGGATGAAATGTTCTGTAGACATCTACTAGGTCCACTTGATCTATTGCATATTTTAGATCTTGGATTTCTTTATTGAGTTTTTGTTTGGATGACCTATCTATCGATGATAATGGGGTGTTAAAGTCTCCCACAACCACTGTGTTGGCGTTTATATATGCTTTCAGGTCTTTCAGGGTATGTTTGATGAAATTGGGTGCGTTGACATTGGGTGCGTACATATTGATGATTATTATTTCCTTTTGGTCTATTTCCCCTTTTATTAGTATGGAATGTCCTTCTTTATCTCGTTTGATCAATGTAGGTTTGAAGTCTACTTTGTCAGAGCTAAGTTTTGCTACTCCTGCGTGTTTTCGGGGGCCATTGGCTTGGTAAATCTTCTTCCAGCCTTTCATCCTAAGCATATGCTTATTTCTGTCGGTGAGATGAGTCTCCTGTAAGCAACAAATCGTTGGATCTTCTTTTTTAATCCATTTTGTCAAACGGTGTCTTTTGATGGGTGAATTAAGTCCATTAACATTAAGCGTTAGTACTGATAGGTATGTGGTGATTCCTGTCTTTTAGTTGTCTTAGTTGTTTGAAGGTTTGATTGTGTGTACCTAACTTGATGTTACTCTTTACTGTCTTGCTTTTTCTAATCCTGTGGTTTGGTGCTGCCTGCCTTTTCCTGGTTAAGTTGAGTGTCACTTTCTGTGTGCAGGATCCCTTGCAGAATCTTTTGTAATGCTGGCTTTGTGGTCACATATTGTTTTAGTTTCTGCTTATCATGGAAGACTTTTATTGCTTCATCTATTTTGAATGATAGATTTGCTGGGTAGAGTATCCTGGGGTTGAAGTTATTTTCATTCAGTGCCTGGAAGATCTCACCCCACGCTCTTGTTGCTTTTAATGTTTCTGTTGAGAAGTCTGCTGTGATTTTGATGGGTTTACCTTTGTATGTTACTTGTTTTTTCTCTCTTACAGCCTTCAATATTCTTTCCTTAGTTTCTGAACTTGTTTTAATGATGATATGTCGTGGAGTAGTTCTATTTTGATCTGGTCTGTTTGGTGTCCTGGAGGCCTCTTGCATCTGTATGGGAATATCTTTCTCTAGATTTGGGAAATTTTCTGTTATTATTTTGTTGAATATATTACGCATTCCCTTCGCTTGCACCTCTTCTCCTTCTTCGATGCCCATGATTCTCATGTTTGGTTTTTTGACGGAGTCAGTGAGTTCTTGCATTTTCTTTTCACTTGTCTTGAGTTGTTTAATTCATAGTTCTTCGGTTTTTCCTTTAGTTACCATTTCATCTTCAAGTTCTCTCACACACACACACACACACACACACACACATACACAAAGCCCCACCAAGTGTCCCCAGTTCAAATGCAATACAGTTTCAGTAAGTTTTTCGGCTTGCAGGTGTAATTCGGATGTTCTCTCATCAAAGGGAGGGAGAAAAAGAAAAAAAAGCGTCTGGAGACAGTTCTGAGAGTGGTATCTGCAACTGTGGCTTGCCTGCCTGCTGCTCTCAGCCTGTAGCTGGCGGTATTATTTATGCAGATCTCTGGGGTGAGCTAGCACTCACCTGGTCCCACAGGCTTTGTTTGCTCAGAGTTCTCCTGTGCAGGAGCCTCTGCTACAGGCTTTCCCCTTTCCAAGCACTGGGAAAGGTGACACTGCCCCTGTGTTGTCAGGCCTGCGTGTTTGTTTACAGTTCACGTGGGAGGTGGGTCTTCTCCCCTCTCCTCTGAAGTTTTCCTCCCACTGCCACTTTCAGAAGCTCTCCTGCTCCTGCTTACTGGGTGGTGCTGCTGCTCCTGCCCGCCGCCATGTTTATTTACAGTTCACGTGGGAAGTGGGTCTTTCCTCCTCTCCTGTGGAGTTTTTCTCCCTCCTCCACTCTCACAAGCTTTCCCACTCCTGGTTGCTGGGTGTGCACTGTGCTCCCACTAGAGCCTCTCCGGCTCTTGTTTATTTACAATCCCGGGAAGGATACCCTTCCCCCAATCTTCAGCGCTGAGGGCGCCCCACCCTCTTTCCAGCATGTCTTAACTGTTCTTATTGCTTATTACTTGTTTTCTCTTTTTTTTTACCGGGTGGAGGTCAGTCTGTCCAGGGGGCTATGCTGCTCTGGCCCAGGCTTGTCTGTGTGGGTACTGCGGTACCGTGAAGCTCACCTGGTCCGCATTTTCCCAAGCCGTATGAGCACCGGCCACTGGTGGCCAGGGGGCCCTCCTCGTTTCTCTGTTTAACGTGAAGTGGAGATTCTCTGTGCCGGCTGGAGGTGTGGAGGGGTCAAAGTTATGCCTTTTCTCAGTGATTATGCCTGCAAAGTGTGTCTCCAGCGTCTCTCCAAGATTTCACTATAGGAAGCTCGCTTTCTGCTTCCTCCCTCTAGCTGCCATCTTGCTCTCTCCTTTGACTTAATTCTTGATAGCACATGCTAGGATTGAAGAAAAGGATATTTAAACATGGAGTGACACATACACAATATAGTTATATTTGATATCTAAGAAGATACCATTTTATATTTGAGATATCAATTTATATGCTTGAATGTGCTTCTCAAAGCTTCCTACATATTAGAGTCATATATAAAAATATGTGCAGGCAATGTCCTTTCAGACATAGTGTGAGGAGAGTTATGACAGCAGGAGGGTTTGCAGTAGGTGTCTTTGGGAAAAACAATGAAGTCTAAATTACCTTGAGTCTGTTCAGTTTTAATGGCTCATTTTTTACACTACATATCCTCCTTTGCAGTCACTAGTAACCTGGGTTAACCATGGTTTGACAAAGAGTTTCTGCAGGTTTTCTTATATCCATTCCAGGTTTCTGCAATCTTTGGATTTCTCATTTAGGACTTGATAGCAAAGTACAGGGGTTTGGGTCCTAGACCTACCATTTATTTGGCACTGGTAATACACACACTTCCAATCTGCAAAGAATGTTTTTTTTTCAGAGGTTTTTCTCTCTGCAAAGAATGGCTAAAAGAACTTCTTGGAGGCCCAGGAAGTATAAGTGACTTGTCCACACCCTAGTTTTCTTAAGAGGATGCTGCTATCTGCTATCTGTATGAAGTCAGCCATAGTCTGTATTAATAACTAGGAGAGATAATGAAAACCTATTCTGGTGTTTAGGAAGCCAGTTTTATATCCATCCAGTTGGGCAGCACTTTAGTCTTAGGGTAAGAAAGGATGTGGGAATTCACTGCCATATATGACCATAATTAAAACAGGTTTCATTGAGTTTGACTGAACAGAAGATGCCTTGAATAAGTCTTAGGATGCATAGATCCATGTAGGGGCATTTGGAGTCAAGATAGTAACAAATGGGAAACTGTTACCTAATAGCACATGAAGAGGCCTGTCAGCCTAGAGGACTGATTCTGATGCCAGTGTATCCTGTGTCTGGAAGCAGGACATTGCCCTTGTCATAGATGATCTGGAGCAAAATCTTGTGAAGCCCACTATGCAGGACTCCCCCAGCTCTTCTGTCCCACCTGAACATTGCTTGTCTTACCTATGGGACACCAATGGGGACAAATGGTGACAGCAGAGAAACTGTGTCAGAAAATTGAGTGAACAGGTCAAAAGCCTTTGGAATCAGTAAATTCAGAGCTCAAGTCAAGGGCCTACTCATTTCTTGAATGTCTCACTGTGGCTTGAGGTCCAGAGGTGATGACCCCCCAGTTCTTTCTCTGTGACTTCAGCTGAGTATAATCACGCTGCCTCAAGCTTTTCATTCCTGCCAGCCTGCCATTCAAGCCTGCATCCCACAGTCCTGTTGCTTGAACATCTCTGCACCTTGAACATCTCTATGTCTGACAATCCTGCCCTTATAGACTTACACCTGGAAGCTCAGGCATGGATTAGTAATCCCCTGTCAGACCACTTGCAGTGACTCTTTAGCATCCATATAAGCTCTACAACTATACCTTTACTATAAACCTTTAAAACCTTTGGCCACTTTAGCCCTTGCTAACCCATTTTGTAAAATATGTATTATTATGTATATTATAATGTGTTGAGTATTAATGACGTTTGTTATTAAAATTGGAATGGAATAAAAGAACCTTGACTGCTGTAATAATTCCCTCCAAATGAAATCAATAATACTCTTATTTAAAGCCAATAAGTGAAGTTCAAAGATGGCACACTAGTGTTGTCAACCCAACTCTATCATCTTAGGGAAGAGACTAGGACCAGGAGAGAAGTTATCTTCCAGTTTCCCATCAGGGTAAATAATGTCAGGTAGGAAATGTTTTCAGTGTCAAAAATAGAAAAATTGTGAAAGCAGAATTGAGGAAAAGACTGCTTAAGTTGGCAGAGTGCCCAGCATGGAGTGTAGAGTGTACAGCTCAGAGGTCAGGGAGAGAAGCAAAAGAAAGGGCCAGGACCTTAGAAAACACTCACTGTAGTTTCAGTTTCAAACAGGCAGAAACTTATTAAATTTTTTTAAAGTTTTCAGACAGCAGAATGAAGGAAGAAAGAGAAAGGGTTGGACCTAAGTGTAGTGGCAGAAGGAAGGGATGGAGACTAAAGAAAGAAAGAATGAGAGACTCAGAAAACACAACACTGGACTTGAAACCAAGCAGACTTGCAATCCAACCAAGCATGGGCCCTGGAGTCTGCAAGAGCACATAACACTGCAAAAGTTTTCTCTTAAGCTGACATTCAGTTATGGTGTGGGGGCAGGAAGCCATTTTGAAAAGATCCTATCTGAGTCTGCGACATTAGGCACCAAACTCACTATGTTTTCCTAACACCAAGAGGACATTGTTTATGGACAGAACCAGTGATAATTACTTACTAGGATAGGGCATATAACATCACAAGGTTTCTACCAGGATCCTCATCTCCAGAGCCCTCAAGTATTTAATACTGGTGTGGGGGAAATCCTCTGGGATGAAGCGACCTGCACCTTGGTGGTGGAAATCTCTGTGCAGGCTCCATTCTCCTGTTCTCCCTTCATGGAGTTCTTACCCAATGGGAAGTGACTTCTACTGATCTCTGTGTCTCCAGCCAGATTCCCAAGAAGGGAAGCTCTTCATGTATCTATCTCAAATTAATTGCCCTGTAATTGGACCATCTTATGAAACCATCACTCAAGTAATAATGCCTGTTCCTTGCTGTGAGTTCCAAGAGACATGACAGTCTGGTGACATGCTGAAGTATGGTCCCCATTTTTATTCTACTGACCTTTAGTATTGGGTGTACTCTCTATGGAGGGCAACCTGAGCAGAGCAGGGTATTGAGCAGAAGTCCAACCTCCACACTCTGGATATATGGACTTGGCATCCTGACAGCAGAACATATCCAAAGACATTTTAAAGTTCCCCAGAGCCAAGGTCGCAAACCAGAACTCAGGATCAATGCATGACCACACTAGGGGAAATCTGAGAAAGAGCGGGACTGAGTGGGTCAAGAGTTGTCCTGGGCAACTGAGGAGGAAAGAGGACAAGAGCTTGCAAGTGTATCTCCCACTGAAAGTCCAGGAATGCCAGGAATGGCTCCCCTGTTGGAAATGTAGGAAGCTAGGCAGGAACACAGAGTATGCTGTCTTAGAGTGGTACCCCAGAAGTCCATGCTCAATTCCCACAAAGTCAGAAAACACTGGAATTTACCCATTAACACCATAATTTGCTGGAAGGTAGTGTTCAACTTGACCTTGAAGGAGACAAGGGTGTGACTCTTCCCTGGAAGAATTCTTCTCAGGAGGTAACTGTAGAGGGTACAAAATCACCCTGTGGATAACACAAACCATGTGACCTATCATGTTTTTCAATAAACCCTCTAAAAAGAAAGAACTCCTAACTGACTACTTACAGTTGAAGAAGGTATAGCATCAACTATTTCACCCAGAGTCATCTTAAAATGAACAACTCCAGTAAGTTTTCAGGAACACAGGAACCAAACATTTTTTCTCCATGGATACATTCCCCATCCTACCCTTTTCCCAACAAAGACGATCCCACCATGACAGCTACACAAAGCCTCCTTCAACACTGCATTCTGAGCCACCAGGAGACCCACTGTCAGGTACCAAGGCCCTGGCATCCAGGGATACCAAGTAGCAGAAGTGGCTACTTAGGACATAGTTCAGAGCCAGAGCACAGACCTGAAGAAAACCTCACAGAGATCAAGTTTAATTTTCTAAAGACATCTAAAGGCTTCTATCCTAGTCCACTGCATGAGACTGAGGTCTTCCTGGCTAGTCCTTCTTCATGACAGCAGGACTCAGCCCTAGGGTGTTTCTAGTCAGGTTCCATGTCCACTCCTTGTGTGCTCCAAGTTGCAGCAGCAGGGGAGAAACCTGGCAGATTCAGAACATATGACAAGTCACACTCTATGTTTGGGACACCTAGAGACCTATCTTAACAGCAGCTGTTTCTCACCAAGAAATGCAGATTCTGCCCTGATCCCCAAACATTTATCCAAATACATCTCCAGATGATAGACAGTAGAAGCTTCCCTTGCTCCAGGCTGTGCCACTTACCAACCACAAAAATGGGAGCAGAAGATCCAAAATGGTGACTGGGACACAGACACAGGTAGCACGAGCTCCACGAATCAGGGACATGGCTGAGACGCTGGAGACAAGAATGGCTGAGGTAAAGCACAGGGGACAACTGAAACTTTGGAACCCTGAACCCCTAGCCTGTGGAAGGCATCTGCACACCATGATACACTGAAAAAACAGGTGGGCTGCTACACTCACACTACCTCCATCTGCCCACTAGACCTCCAGACCTCCACCCTGCAGGCCTGTTAGGCTGCTGCCCACTGGCCTGCTGGGCTGACAGGCCACTGCCCCACAGGCCTACCAAGCCACCGCCTGCTGGCCCACCAGGCCACAGCCCTGCCAGGCTGCCTCCTGCTGACCCATCGGCTGCCTCCACTCACCTTCCAGCCCGCCCACCAGTCCACTGGCCACCAGCTCCAAACATGCTTGGGAGACCTTCAGCAGAATAAACAGAATACTTTCTCACTGGAGCCACACTTGGAAAAAAAAAACTCCAAAAGAAGAAACAAAACTCCAAAATCCTGAATCCACAGCCCATAAAAAACTTCTCCATGCCATGTTAAACTGAGAAAACAGGAGAGCTCCAACATCTGAATAGGAGACACACACAAAGAGGACTGGATGCTAAAGGAGTAACACCAAATTACTAAGACTGAAATTCTACTGTTTCTGAACTGGGAATTTCTTTTTCTTTTCTTTAAGTGTTTGTTGTGTTCACTGTTTGATTGTCCACTATCTCTCCCTGATTTCTTTGGTTCTCCACTTCTTTTTTCTTTTTCTTTGTTCTCTTTCTTGGTTTTGTTAGTTTTACTATTGTAAATTAGCTAATACTAAATAAAACATAGACTAGGGACAGAAACATAACCAAGTGGAATGGTATGAAGATGAAAAAGGGATGGAAACCATTCTCCCCTCCAAAAGAAATTAGTACAGGATTCAAAGGGGAATGAAGAAACAGATACTCAGATCCAGACTCCAACAAAACAAAGATAAACTACACCAAGGAACCCAACGAAGCCCAAAAGAACATCTGAAAGAAGAAATCCTGCAAGTAATCAATGAGAACTTCACAGGGATGTTATTAGACATGATCAACCAAAACGTACAGGAGGCACTCAAGAAATTCTAAGACAACAAAAAGAAAGAATATGAGAAAACACAAAAACAAATAAATGAAATCATAGGAACCATTAAAAAACCACCAAAGTGAATGAGAGAACACCAATAATAGAGAGACAAATGAATTAAGGACACAAATTGAGAGAAAGTAACCCATGATATGGAAAACCTCAGTAAAAATAAAGAAACAGAAAAACAAAACAAAATGGAAGACCATTCCAGCAGACCAGAACAAACAGAAGACAGAATGTCAGATCTTGAAGATGAAATGCAAATTAAGGAAGAACTGAAGAACAATTAGCCAGGCAACTCAAGACCTGTGAAAGGAATATGCAAGAACTCACTGACTCCATCAAAAGACCAAACCTGAGAATTATGCACATTGAAGAAGAAGAGGTGCAAGAAAAAGGAATGCATAATATATTCAACAAAATAATAATAGAAAACTTCCCAAATCTAGAGAAAACTGTGCCCACTCAGGTATTGGAAGCCTCCAGGACACCAAACAGACTTGACCAAAATAGAACTATCCCATGAAATATTATCATTAAAACAATAAGCACAGTGAATATGGAAAGAATATTTAAGGCTGTAAGAGAGAAAAAACAAATAACATATAAAGTTAAACCCATCAAAATCACAGCAGATTTCTCAATGGAAACCTTAAGCAAGAAGACCATGGAGAGGGGTCTTCTGGGCACTGAATGAAAATAACTTCAACCCTAGGATACTCTACCCAGCAAAACTATCATTCAAAATAAATGGAGCAATAAAAGTCTCCTATAAAAATTAAAATTTTTATTAAAATTTTTTACAAATTTGTATAAAATTTTATAAAATTTTTATAAAAATAAGAAAAATTTATTTCTTAGTAATAAAAATTCCTAGCTCAGAAGACAAAAAGTCATATGTTCTCCTTCATATGTGGATGCTAAATCTAGGACAAATGCAGCAACGTGGTTGGATTTGGATCACATTACAAGGGTAGAGCACATACAGGAGATATAGGAATAGGTAGAAAACCCAAAACATGAAAGAGTTTGATGCCCTCTCTCTAGAGGAAGTAATACAGAAGGCTTAAAGCCACAGAGGTCAACATGAGAAGGAGCTCAGTAACCAGTGTAAAGATCAGTTAGAGATGAATCAACATGGGTTGCAACAACTGTGTACATGAAAGCAATGCTAGGAATATTACTGAATAGCTATACTTAACTCAGCAAAAACGCTTTGTCTTCCTTATTATGCTTACGTCTTTTCTTCAACAAAATTAGTGATAAGGACAGAACAGGATCTGCCTGGAAGTGAAGGGGGGAGGGGAGGAAAATTGTGGATGAGGGGGGCAGTGGAGAGAAATGACCCAAACAATGTATGCACTTGTGAATAAATAAATAATTAAAAAAATAAATGGAAAAATAAAATTCTTCCATGAAAAGCAGAAAAATAATATGTGACCACCAAGCCACCACTGCAAACGATTCTCCAAGGAATTCTGTACACAGAAAGTGAAAGCAAACAAAACCATGAAAGGGAAGGCAGTACCTACCACAGGAGAAGAAAAGGGAAGAAAGTAGAGAGTAACATTAATTCAGCTGCACACAATCAAACTGTTAAACAACAAAGACTTCTAAATGACAGGAATCACCACATACCTATCAATACTAACACTGAATATTAATGGACTTAATTTTCCCACCAAAAGACACCATTTGGCAAACTGGATTAAAAAGTAAGATACAACAATCTGCTGCCTGCAGGAGACCCATCTCATTGGCAGAAACAAGCACTAGTTGAGGGTAAAAGGCAGGAAGAAGATTAACCAAGTCAGTGGCCTCCGAAAACAGGCAGGGGTAGCAATACTTATCTTGGACAAAGATTCAAACTTACATTGACCAAACAAGATAAAGAAGGACACTCCATATTTATAAAAGGGGAAATACACCAAAAGGAAATAACAATTATCAACCTATATGCATGCAACATCAGTATACCTGATTTCATCAAACATACTCTGAAAGACCTAAAAGCAGATTTAGACTCCAAAACCATGGTAGTGGGAGATTTTAATACCCCTGTATCACCAATAGATAGGTCATCCAAAGAAAAAAATCAATAAATTCTAGAACTAAATCACACCATAGATCTAATGGACCTAGCTGATGTCTACAGAATATTTCATCCAACTTCTGCACAATATACATTCTCAGTAGCTCACGGAACCTTCTCCAAAATTGGTCATATCTTAGGGCACAAAGGAAGCCTAAGCAAATATAAGAAAATAGAAATAATCTCATGCATTCTGTTTGATCATAATGCAATAAAACTAGAAATCAACAATGAAAACAACAGTAAAAAACATGCAAACAATTAGAAGCTGAACAATACATTTCTCAATGATCAATGGGTCATTAATGAAATAACAGAGTGTGTTAAAAGATTACTGGAAGTTAATGAAAATGAAAACACGACCTACTGAAGCCTATGGAACATAGCAAAGGCAGTCCTAAGAGGAAAGTTTATAGCCATGACTGCATATATTAAAAGTTCAGAAAGACCTCAAATCAATGACCTAATGCTACATCTCAAACTGCTAGAAAAACAAGAACAAGCAAATCCCAAAACAAGCAGAAGGACAGAAATAATAAAAATAAGGGCTGAAATCAAAAAAATAGAAAAAACCCAAAGAATCAATGAAACAAAAAGCCAGTTCTTTGAAAAAATAAGTAAGATTGACAGACCCCTGGCATACCTGACCATAATGAGGAGAGAAAAAACACAGATCAGTAAAATCAGAAATGCAAAAGGAGAGATAACAACAAACACTACAGAAATCCAGGAAATCACCTGAGACTACTTTGAGAACCTATATTCTATTAAATTTGAAAATCTTCAGGAAATGGACAGATTTCTAGATACTTATGACCATCTAAAACTGAACCAAGAGGAAATTAATCACCTAAATAGATGTATAACACAAAAAGAAATTGGAGCAGCAATAGAGTCTCCCCAAAAAGAAAAGTCCAGGACCTGATGAATTCTCTGCTGAATTCTATCAGACCTTTAAAGAAGAACTTATACCAATCCTCCTTAAGCTGTTCCATGAAATAGAAAAGGAAGGAATACTGCCTAACTCATTTTATGAAGCCAATATTACTTTCATCTCAAAACTAAACAAAGACACCTCCAAGAAGGAGAACTATAGGCCAATTTCCTTAATGAACATCTGTTGAAGCCAGCAGTGGGACCCTGCCTGTGTGAGTTGGTATTTGGCTTTGTGAAAAAGCTCCAAAGAACTGAGGCAAAGGCCTCAGGATCATACTGTGTGTGTGTGAGTTGGCAATTTTGGCCTTGTAAGACAGCTCTAAGGAACTGAGGCAAAAGTCTCAGAGCAGATTGTGCTTGTGTGATTTGGTATCTGGCCTTGTGAGAAAGCCAGACGTCCAGAAAAACAGTATTCAAGATTCACAGATGGCTTCATGTCCTTCAGATGTAAATAAGAAAGTTATGCTGACCATGTGCTTCTCCTGTTTCTCTGTTCCCGTTTTAAAGGAAACATAACAAAGAGTTAATTTTCACTGTGTTTCCCTGTTCAAATGTAACCTTGACACATAATACTTGGCATGTTTTTTCTGACCAAATGCTATCCACGTAAAAGGAGTTTATAAAAGCAGTTGTTTGCTTCATTAAAGTGTCTATTGAGCAGTACTCAGTAGTCCCCTCATCTTTTATGGCTTCGGTCACCCAGGTTCCACCAGTAAATGGCAACAAACATCAATGCAAAAATCCTCAATATTATAATGGCAAACTGAATTCAACAACAAATCAGAAAGATCATCCATCATGACCGAGTTGGCTTCATCCCAGGGTTTCAGGGATAGTTCAACATACGCAAATCTGTAAATGTAATACAGTACATTAATAGAAGCAAAGACAAAAACCACTTGATCATCTCAATAGATCCAACACCACTTTATGATAAAAGCTCTAAGAAAACTATGAATAGATATAACATTGTAAAGGCTGTATATGAAAAACCTACAGCCAACATCATACTTAACGGTGAAAAACTGAAACCACTTCCCCTAAAATCAGGACAGAGACAAGGGTGCCCACTATCTCCACTCCTATTCAACATAGTCCTGGAATTCCTAGCCAGTGCAGTAAGCAAGAAGTAATAAAAGAAGTTCAAATAGGTAATGAAACTGTCAATGTATCTCTATTTGCAGATGACAGGATCCCGGACCTCAAAGCAATCTGTATGTTCAATGCAATTCCCATCAAAATCCCCATGCATTCATCACAGAGATTGAAAAACCTACCCTAACGTTCATTTGTAAACACAAGGGACTGCCAGTACCCAAGTCAATACTCAGAAAAAAGAGCAATGCTGGAGGTATCACAATACCCAACTTCAAATTATACTACAGAGCCATAGCAATAAAAACAGCATGGCACAAAAACAGATATGAAGACCAGCAGAACAGAATCAAGGATCCTGCTATGAATCCATGCAGCTATGCCCACCTTACTTTTGACAAAGTCACCAAAAACATATGATTGAGAATAGATAGCCTTTTCAACAAATGTTTCTGGGAAAAGTGGTTATCTGTTTTCAGAAAACTGCAATTAGATCCATGCCTATCACCCTGTACTACTTTCAATTCAAAGTGGATTAAGGACCTTAATTTCAGACCCAAAACTCTGGAGCTGACACAGGAAAGAGCAAGGAATCCTATGGAAGCAATAGGTATAGGCAAAGACTTCCTCAGTAGAACTCCAGCAGCCCAGAAACTAAGAGAAAAGATGGACAAATGGGAGTACATGTAATTGAAAAGTTTCAGCGCAACAAAATAAATGATCTCTAAACTGGAGAGACCACCCACAGAGTACAAGAAAATATTTGCTGGCTATACATCAGACAAGAGACTGCTAACCAGAATATACAGGGAGCTCAAATACTAAACTCCCCCAAATTCAATGAACCAAAAAAGAACAGGGCAACTGAACTAAACACAACCTTTTCAAAGGAAGAAACCCAAATGGCCAAAAAACACATGAAAATTGTTAACTATCTCTGGCCATAAAGGAAATGCAAATCAAAACCACATTAAGATTCCACCTCACTCCTGCTAGAACAGCTGTTATCAAAAACACCACCAACAACAAATGCTGGTGAGGATGTGAGAGAAAAGGAACTGTCATACACTGCTGGTGGGAATGTAAGCTAGTACAACCACTTTGGAAAACAATATGGCGGCTTCTTTAAATATTAAACATAAGTCTGCCATATGATCCAGCAATACCACTTCTAGGGATATACCCAAAGGAATGCAACTCAGGTCACTGCAAAGGCACCTGTACACTCATGTTTATTGCAGCACTATTCACAATAGCCAAGTTATGGAAATAGCCAAGATGCCCCACTACCAAAGAATGAATTAAGAAAATGTGCTATTCATACACAATGGAATTTTACTTAGCCACAAAGAAGAATGAACTCTTATCATTCTCAAGTAAATGGATGGAACTGGAGTACATCATCTTAAGGGAAGTTAGGCAGGCTCAGAAGGCCAAAAATCATATGTTCTCCCTCATATGCAGATCATAGATCTAAAACAAATGCAGTAATATTACTGGACATGGGTTAATGTTAAGGGGAGAACATGTACAGGAGGAATAAGGAAAGGGATGGAAACCTGAAACTTGAATTTGGTTGATGTGATCACTGTAAAGGAGTGAATAAAGTAATCTTAAACTGGCAGAGGCCACTATGGGAAGGTGACTGGGAAGTAGTGAAGAGATCTGTTAGATATGAACCAATTTGGGTTGTAATACACATGTGCATGGAAACAATGCTAGGAATCTCTCTGTATAACTATCTTTATCTCAAACTAGCAAAAATGATATGACTTTCATATTATCTCTTATGTTTTCTGTTCAACAAAATTGGAGAAGGGGGCAGAACAGGTTCTGCTTGGAAGAAAAGGTGGTGGGGTAAGGAAGAAGGGGCAGGGGTCGGGGGGGAGAGATGGACCAAACAATGTATACACATTTGAATAAATGTATAAACAATTAAAAAAGGTAGAAGTGGGAAAACACGCAGGAGAAGATCATGCACTCTGATTACTGCTTTCATAAAAGAACACTGTCATGTCAAATGGGGAGTAAGGGAAGAGACCTTATGGAGATAAACATACAATGTATTTAGAAAGGATGAAGTTGATATTATCTGTAGTAAAAGGAAATAGATTCTAAAAACAATTAGCCCAAGAAAAATATCAGCAATTAGGTGACAAATGAGTGCTATGTTATGTTTTCATATGTGTGTTTGTGTGTTTACACATTTATATACACACATGAGCTCTGAAAGAATATAATCCATCTCCTTGTAGTTTTTTTTTACTGGAATATGATAGGATAATATGGGTTTGGGTTTTTACAATGATCATGTGCTGGTTTTACAATCAGCAAATCAATGGGAATTTTACCTCATAGCTAATGCTTATGTCAATGTAACCAATTTTTAAAATTAATTTTATTAAACCAGATGAAATGTAAAAAGAAGAAACCTTTCAGATTTCTAAGTTTATTTTATGGGGAAGTAGGAGGAACCAGTTATCTTGGCAAGCCTATTGAAGAAACACATGTCCACTACAGGTGGGGTGTTCTATAACAGAGCATGGAACAGCCTGTGAAATTTGTTTTGCTTTTTTTTTTTCTATTTTTCCTCTTTTTTTTTCAGTGCTGGGGACTGAACTCAGGGCCTTGACTTGCCAGGCAAGTGCTCTTCCACTGAGCAAAATCCCAAACCCCAAGCCTGTGAAATTTGGGTGTCTTTAATAATAACATGTAAAACAGAAAATGTCACAAGAGAAGCCTCGAGTTTCAGTCTTTCCAGGGAGCAAACATTTGGGAGTGGAAGGAATCTGAAATAACTATTTGGTATTCTATAAGGTGATCAGATACAGAATTAGGGGAGAACATGATGAAGGCAGACACTATTGAAGTTTGACAATTAAGGAAATCTTTTGTCAGGTCACAGGCTGATCAGAGATAACTGAATGGAAAATTCAAGGACTAGATACAAAAAAAAATCAATGTTTTACAAAAATAAGTCAGAAAAGTCACTATAGAAGTGTATTGAAGCTGTCCACAAGCAATAAGAACAATTCCTGAGGAGGGAACAATCTGATTTCCAGAGTGATTATATGGTATCCTCAAGGTTCAGTTTTCAAAACATTGCAAACAGGTCAATAAACTGCAAACAGCATAAACTCAAAAAAATCCACCAATAATACAATATAGTCAAATTTTCTTGTAATAAATCTTAAAAAGAGAAATACATCTCATCAAAAAGGTCTGCAATGAGAAATTAACAGCTGTTTTCTCTTTGGGAAACATTGAATCTAGAAGTAGTTGGAAAATATATTTGAAATGATCTGAAAGAAAAAGCAAAGGAAAAGTTCAGATAGTCCCAGATAAACAAAAGTAAGAATTTGAGATGTAGTCTACAAGAAATGCTAAAGGGAGTCCTTCAGTCCAAAATGAAAGCACAGGTACTAACCCAAATCCACATGAAGAAATGGAAAAGAACAGAGAGGCAAAAATGGTAATTAGAAAAAATAGTATTGTTGCTTTTTAACAGGTAACTTTTTGAAATATGTGATTTGAAAGTAAAACTCAACAAACTAATAAAAATGTATTAATGAAAGTGCACTATGTATGATGAACAAAACAATGGCTGTACCTATCCAACTAAAATTTCCAGTATAAAAAATTAAAAGAATCAAGTATGCAAATGTAGATATTTCTTCCTAGCTGAGCAAAGAGCATGGATTTCTACCCCTCAGCTCGTCTTTTTCTGTTTATTTTAATTCTCTTCAAGACTGTAACCTGAGGGGAAAGATATAAACTTATCTCTCATGAAAGTTTAACTTAGGAATGACCAGAGGTTCTGTGTCAATAGAAGGATTCATCTACAAATAAGTCAGAGACAACCTGGGTTTGTAGGTGTCACATGCTGAATTCTTCCCTTTCATATCCCCCCACTTTATCCACATAATTTGTGAGCAGATTTATTTGCTTCTGTAAACGGATTGTTTGCACAAATTAACCAGTAATATCAGGAGTTATCTCCACAGATTCCATGTTCTGTATTAGTAAGAAAATGACAATAAAAACTCAACATGAGTTGGTGTTGGCCACATGCAGGAATGGGAGGAAGGAGTCAGGCCTGAGGGAAAAAGACAGAGCTTATTTCACTTTCCCAATAGTAGGAGGCTTTAGTGACATGGAAATCATAGCCAGCTGAAGAAACAGTCTTTAGGTTGGTACCCTGAAGTGGTCAAGTTTTCCATGTTGATAAAGACAGGCTGAGAATGTGTCTGGGATACTTGAAAGTCCATTCCTGTCAGCTTAGTTCAAAAGCATTGAATTTTAGGAAATGCAGGTTTCCATATGTAGCACCTAATATCTCTGGTTGTCCTTGTCTAGAAGGTGACCATGAGATAATGGTCTTCTCCAGAGATTTGGGCCTGGAGTTACTTGAGCAAATATTGGAGAATTACAGTTCCCTTTTACTACTCAGACACAGTCAACATAATGGTTTATTGAAAAGCTTCATTGGAGGGGACTAGGACACCATCCCTGGTCCTAAGTGGTAACAGCAGCAGAAAAGCCACAATCATGGGATTTATGTCACTCAACATCCTAGGACAAGTGTACACATTTTCCTAGCAAGAGTGGAGGGCCCCCACCTTTCATGTTGTCACCTGGGAAGGCTATGGAACAAGAAGTATCACTGAAAAAATGATCCTTGACACAGATCTTCAAATAGCTCTGATACTGATCCAAGCTTTTGTTTTCAGTGACAAAACAAATTTAAAGGAATTCATGGATTGGACACAAAAGATATGGGCCAAAAAAGATATTTTATTAAAGCTGAGTATATAGAGATTCCAAGATGGCGACTAGAGGGAGGAAGCAGAAAGCATGCTTCCTAAAGTAAAATCTTGGAGAGATGCTGGAGATACACCCTGAAGGAAAAACCACCAAGGAGAGGCAAAACTCTGACACCTCCACACCCCCAGCCAGTGCATAGCATCCCCACTCAACGTTAAATGGAGAAACCAGGAGGGCTCCCACACCGCCAGATGCCAACTCCTATCCTGCTTGGGAGAAGCAGACCACCAGGTGAGCTAAGTGGTATGTGGTACTCCCACAGACAACCCTGGGCCAGATCAGCATAGCACCCTGGACAGACTGACCCCCACCTAGGGGGAAAAAAGAGAAAAGAACAAACTGAATAATAAACAAGCAGCTAAAAAAAAGACACATAGCAAAGAAGGTAGGGTGCGCCAGCTCCAGAGAGTGGGGGAGGGGCAATCCCTCAGGTGAACTGTAAATAAACAAGCTGGCCAGAGAAGGCAGGTGTGGTGACACCCGCCCAGCAACCTTGGACAGAGGAAAGCTTGTAACAGTGGCTGTCATGAGGAAAGTTCTACTGGAGGGGGGAGGGGCACTTCTCCACATGAAGTGTAAAAAACAAAAAAAAAGAAAAAGAGACAGAAATTGAAAAAGGCAGGTGGGGGTGTATACTGGAGAAAACAAAAGGGACATGTGTCCAGGAGAATTCTAAGTAAACAAAGCCTGCAGCAGCAGATGGGTGACAGTAGAAGGCAGGTGAGCCACAGCCTCAGATAGACATTCACAAAGCTGTCTCCAGATTCCCTTTCTTTTCTTTTCTTTTTTTCTCTTCCTTTGATGAGACAACAACACTGGATGCTGAAGGAATAACTGAAACTGTATTGCATTTGAACTTGGGATATATATATTTTTTATTTTTGTTTTGTATTTTTTTGTTTTTTTCCCCTTTGATGAGTAAATGACAGAACTACGTCACACACACTGAGAAGTCTTCAGGACTTGAGGCTGAAAGAGTAACACCAAAATTATTAAGACTGAAACTTTATTGCATTTGAACTTGTTTTTAAAAAATTATTAGTATTATTATTCTCTCTGTTTCTCTAATGCCTGTTTAGCTTACTGTTGATTAGTACACTATTTCTCCATGTTTATTTCTTTGGCTCTGTTTTTTTATTTTTTTGTTTGCTTGTTTGCATGTTTTCCCTTTTTCTTTACCTTCTTTGCTTTCCCTCTCCTCTTACCCTTCTAATCTAGATATCACCATTTCCTTGTATTATTACAAGGAAAACTACAGGTAACTGAAGAAAGAAATCAAAGAAGACTTCAGAAAATGGAAAGATCTCCCATGCTCATAGATTGATAGAATCAGCATAGTGAAAATGGCTATTCTACCAAAAGCCATCTACATGTTCAATGCAATTCCCATCAAAATTCCAATGACATTCATCCCAGAGATTGAAAATCAACTTTAAAGTTCATTTGGAGCAAAAAAGACCACAAATAGCCAAGGCAATACTCAGCAAAGGAGAAAAGCTGAAGGTATCACAATAACCAATTTCAAATAGTGTCATTGCAATAAAAACACCATGTTACAGGCACAAAAACAGATATGAGGACCAGTGGAACAGAATAGAGGACCCAGATATGAATCCATGCAACTATGCCCACCTAATTTTTGACAAAGGCACCAAAACATATGATTTAAAAAAAGACAACAAATGTTGCTGGGAAAACTGGATATTTGGCTATGGAAAACTGAAACTAGATCCATGATTTTCACCCTGTGCAAGTATCAACTCAAAGAGGATTAAGGGGAGGGGTTTTCCAAGATGGTGACTAGAGAGAGGAAGCAGATGGCACATGTTACTTAAATAAAAATTTTCCTAAGATGCTGGAGACACACCAGAAAGGAAAACCCACCTAGAAGAGGCAAAACTTCGACACCTCCACACCCACAGCCCACACCTAGCTCCCCCACATCATGGTATACAGGGAATCCAGGAGGGCTCTTGAGCCGCCAGGCACTGGCTCTTAACCTGCTTGGGAGACCCGCAGGTGAGCAAACAAGTGTCACGCAGTACTCCCACAGCCACCCCTGGGAAAACCCAGCATAGCCCCCTGGACAGACCAACCTCTGCACTGCAAAAAAAAAAACCAACAACTGAATAATAAACAAGCGATTGAAAAAAAGATATAGCAAAGAGGGCAGGGTGCCCTGAGCTCTGGAGTAAGGGGGAAGTGCCCTTCCCTATGTGGCATGCTTTGCCAGAGAATGGGGGAGGGGCACTTCTCCATGCAAACTGTAAACAAACAGGCCTGCAGAAGAAGGTGGGGGTGGGGGCCCACCCAGCATGCTTGGAGAGGGGAAGGCATCCAACAGAGGCTGAAGAGAGGCACGCCCTGCCAGAGAGTGGGGAAGCACTTACCCAAGCAAACAGTAAAGAAACAAGCCTGCAAGAGAAGGCTGGTGTAGCGCCTCCCCCCCCCAGAGTGCTTAGAGAGGGGAAGGCTTCCAACAGTGACTGACATGACCTATGCTCTGGCAGAGAGTGGGGGAGGGGCACTTCCCCATGTGAACTGTAAATAAACAAGGACTGCAATTGCAACAGGCTGGTAGGGCCATACACTGGAGAAAAGAAATGGGGCAGGCATCCAGAAGAACATTAAATAAACAAAGCCAGCTGGACTAGGTGAGTGTGATCACTCATCCCTGAGAATTGTAATAAATAAAGTCCATAACAGCAGTCAGCTGACAGTAGGTGCCAGGTGAGTTGCACCCTCAAACAGAGCAGATAAAGGTTCACTAAACTGTCTCCAGATCCAATCTGGAGAGATAACCACAGGGCTACCATTTAAATACCAACACCAACACTGGATTCTGAAGGAAAAACACCACAACTACTAAGACAGAAAAGGCATAGTTTCTGGACCTGAAACTTTTATTCTTTTATAGTTTTAGATACCTTTTCTATTTTTTTCCTTTCATGTGACAACGACAGAACTACTACTCAAAAACCCAACTGGATGCTGAAGAAGTAACACCAGAAACAGAACTATTAAGCCTGAAACTTTATTGTATTTGAACCCTGTTTTTTTTTTCTTTCCTCTCTCTCTGTCTCTGTAATGCCTGTTTAGCTCACTGCTGAGCTAAACTATCTCTCTCTGTTTATTTATTTGGCTCTGTATCTTTTTTCCTTCTCCTTTCTTTTTTCTTTACCTTCTTTGCTTTCTTTCTCCTCTTACCCTTCCACTCCAGATACCATCATTTTTACTATTACTAGCTAGACAATACTAAATTGCACACAGTACAACGATAATAACAGTAGCAAGCGGAATGATGGGAAGATGGAAAAAAGATGGAAACCATTTTCCTCACAATAATAAATTAGTACAGGCACCAGAGGGAAATAAAGAAAACAAAAGCCCAGATCCAGTCTCCAATGAAACAAAGATAAACTATGACAAAGAACCCAACAAAGCCTACAAGATTAAATTCTGCAAGTAATCAATAAGAACATTATAGAGATGATACTGGATATGGTCAACCAAAATGTACAGAAGACACTCAAGAAATATCAAGACAACAAAAATAGAGAATTTGAGAAAGCACAGAACAAATAAAAGAAACTAAGAACCACTATATAAACACCAAAGTGAAACAAAGAACACCATAAATAGAGAGATAAATGAACTCAGGATGAAAATAGACAATATTAAAGATGAAGTGACCCAGGACATGGAAAACCTCAGAAAAAAGAATGAAACAGAAATGCAAAACAAAATGGAAGGCCAATCCAGCAGACTAGAACAAGAAGAAGACAGAATCTCAGATGCGAAGATGAAATGGTAATTAAAGGAAAAACTGAAGAACTACTAGTGAGACAATTCAAGACCTGTGAAAGGAACATGCAAGAATTCAACGACTCCATCAAAAGACCAATCTGAGAATCATGGGCATTGAAGAAGGAGAAGAGGTGCAAACAAAAGGAATTCGTAATATAGTTATCAAAATAATAACAGAAAACTTCCTGAAACTAGAGATAACTATGCCCATTCAGAAACAAGAAACTTCCAGGACACCAAACAGACTTGACCAAAATAAAACTGCCCCATGACATATTATCATTAAAACAACAAGCACAGAGTACAGAGAAAGAATATGGAAGGCTGTAACAGAGAAAAAACAAGTAACGTACAAAGGTAAACCCATCAAAATCACAGCAGACTTCTCAACAGAAATATTAAATTCAAGAAGAGCATGGGGTGAGATCTTCCTGGCACTGAATGAAAATAACTTCAACCCTAGGATACTCTACCCAGTGAAACTATCATTCAAAATAGATGGAGCAATAAAAGTCTTCCACAATAAGCCGAAACTAAAACAATATATGACCACAAAGCCACCTCTACAAAAGATTCTTCAAGGGATTCTACACACAGAAAGTGAAAGCCAATATAACCATGAAAGGACAGGCAGTACCAAACCACAGGAGAAGAAAAGGCAAGAGAGTAGAGAGTAACATTGATTTAGCTACACACAGTAAAACCCTTAAACAATTAAGAAAACTAAATGACAGGAATAAACACATACCTACCAATACTAACACTCAATGTTAATGGACTTAATTCCTCCATTAAAAGACACTGTTTGACAAACTGGATTAAAAAGGAAGATCCAACAACTTGTTACTTACAGGAGACAAATCTCATTGATAAAAATAAACATAGGCTTAGAGTGAAAGGCTGCAAGAAGATTTACCAAACCAATAGTACCTGAAAACAGGCAGGAGTAGCAATACTTATTTCAGACAAAGTAGACTTCAAAACTACACTGATCAAATGAGACAAAGAAGGACATCCCATACTAATAAAATGGGAAATACATCAAAAGGAAATAACAATTATCAACCTATATTCACCCAATGTCAATGCACCCAATTTCATCAAACATACCCTGAACGACCTAAAAACATATATTAACTCCAATACAGTGGTAGTGGGAGACGTTAATACCCCCAACACCAGTAGATAGGTCATCAAAACAAAAAATCAATAAAAAAAATCCTAGACCTAAAACATAACATAGAGCAAATGGACTTAGAAGATGTCTTCAGAACATTTCATCCAACTTCTACACAATATACATTTTTCTCAGCAGCCCATGCAACCTGCTCCAAAATTGATCATATTCTACGACACAAAGCAAGCTTCAGCAAACATAAGAAAATAGAAATAATACCATGCATTCTATCTGATCACAATGCATTAAAACTAGAACTCAAAACAAAAATAATAACAAAAAATGCAAACAGCTGGAAACTGAACAACACATTGTTCAATGACCAATGGGTCATCAATGAAATAAAAGAGGAAATTAAAATGTTCCAGGAAGTTAATGAAAATGAAAATACAACCTACTGGAACTTATGGGACACAGCAAAGGCAGTCCTGAGAGGAAAGTTTATAGCCATGAGTGTATATATTAAAAAGACAAAAAGATCTCAAATCAATGACCTAATGTTACATCTCAAACTCCTAGGAAAACAGGAACAAGTAAATCCCAAAACAAACAGAAGAAGAGAAATAATAAAAATAAGAGCTGAAATCAATGAAATAGAAAAAAAAATCATACAAAGAATTAATGAAACAAAAAGTTGGTTCTTTGAAAAAATAAACAAGTTCAACAGACCCCTGAAAAACCTGACTAAAATGAGGAGAGAAAAAACTCTAACAAGTAAAATTAGGAATGCAAAAGGGAAGATAACAACAAACACCATGGGAGTCCAGGAAATCATCAGAGAGTACTTTAAGAAACTATATTCTAATAAATTTGAAAACTTTGAAGAAATGGACAGATTTCTAGATACTTATGGTCACCCAAAACTGAACCAAGAGGACATTTATCAACTGAACAGATCTATAACACAAAATGAAATTGAAGCAGCAATCAAGAGTCTCCCAAAAAAGAAAAGCCCAGGACCTGATGGATTCTCTGCTGAATTCTATCTGACCTTTAAAGAACTAATACCAACACTCCTTAAACTGTTCCACAAAATAGAAAGGGAAGGAAAACTGCCTAATACGTTTTATGAGGCCAGTATCACACTCATCCCAAGTCCAGACAAAGACACCTCCAAAAAGGAGAACTATAGGCCAATCTCCTTAATGAACATCAATGCAAAAATCCTCAATAAAATGATGGCAAGCCAGATCCAACAACACATCAAAAAGATCATTCACCACAACCAAGTTGGCTTCATCCCAGGAATGCAGGTGTGGTTCAATATACGCAAATCAATAAATGTAATACACCACATTAACAGAAGCAAAGACAAAAACCACTTGATCATCTGAATAGATGCAGAAAAAGCCTTTGATAAGATCCAACACTATTTCATGATAAATCCTCCAAGAAAACAAGGAATAGAAGGGATGTACCTTAACATTATAAAAGCTATGTATGACAAACCTACAGCTAACATTATACTCAATGGGAAAAATCTGAAACCATTCCCTCTAAAATCAGGAACTAGACAAGGATGCCCACTATCCCCACTCTTATTCAACATAGTACTGGAATTCCTAGCCAGAGCAATAAGGCAAGAAGAAGAAATAAAAGGAATACAAATAGGTAAAGAATCTGTCAAAATACTCCTATTTGCAGATGATATGATCAAATACCTTAAAGACCCAAAAAACTTTACCCAAAAAAATCCTAGATACTATCAATAGCTATAGCAAGGTGGCAGGATACAAAATCAATTTACAAAAATCATTAGCTTTTCTATAAACTAATAATGAACAAAATGAGAAAGAATATGTGAAAACAATTCCATTTACAATAACTTCACAAAAAATCAAATACTTGGGAATAAACTTAAGAAAAGATGTGAATGACCTCTAAAAGGAAAACTATAGACCCCTGAAGAAAGAGATTGAGGAAGACCACAGAAGGTGGAGAGATCTCCTATGTTCATGGATAGGTAGAATCAACATAATAAAAATGGCTATACTACCAAAAACAATCTATATGTTTAATGCAATTCCCATCAAAATCCCAATGACATTCATCAAAGAGATCAAAAAAATCTATCCTAAAATCCATTTGGAAACACAAGAGACCGTGAATAACCAAGGCAATACTCAGCAAAAAGAACAATGCTGGAGGTATCACAACACCTGACTTCAAACTATATTACAAAGCAATAGCAATAAAAACAGCATGGTACTGGCACAAAAACAGACATGAAGACCAGTGGAACAGAATAGAGGACCCAGATATGAAGCCACACAACTATACCCAACTTATTTTTGACAAAGGTGATAAAAATAAACGATGGAGAAAAGACAGCCTCTTCAACAAAAACCGTTGGGAAAACTGGTTAGCAGTCTGCAAAAAACTGAAACTAGATCCATGTTTATCACCCTATGCCAATATTAACTCAAAATGGATCAAGGACCTTAATATCAGACCTCAAACTCTAAAGTTGATACAGTAAAGAAAAGGAAATACTTTGGAAGTAATAGATATAGGCAAGGACTTCCTCAATGGAACCCCAGCAGCTCAGCAACTAAGAGAAAGCATAGACAAATGGGACCTTATAAAACTAAAAAGCTTCTGCTCAACAAAAGAACTGGTTTCTAAACTGAAGAGACCACCCACAGAGTGGGAGAAAATATTTGCCAGCTACACATCAGACAAAGGACTGATAACCAGAATATACAGGGAACTCAAAGAACTAAACTCTCCCAAAATTAATGAACCAAAAAAGAATGGGCAAGTGAACTTAACAGAACTTTCTCAAAAGAAAAAATTCAAATGGCCAAAAACACATGAAAAAATGCTCACCATCTCTAGCCATAAAGGAAATGCAAATCAAAACTACACTAAAATTCCACCTCACCCCTGTTAGAATAACCATCATTAGAAACACCACGAACAATAAGTGTTGGCGAGGTTGTCAAGAAAAAAGAACCCTTATACATTGCTGGTGGGAATTTAATCTAGTACAACCACTCTGAAATAAAATTTGGATGCTTCTTAAAAATCTAAGCATAGACTTCCCACTTGATCTAGCAATACCACTCTTGGGGATATACCCAAAGGAATGTTACACGGGATTACTCCAGAGGTACTTGTACACCTATGTTTATTGCAGCACTATTCACAATAGCTAAGTTATGGAAATGACAAGATGCCCCACTATTGAAGAGTGGATTAAGAAAATGTGGTATTTATATACCATGGAATTTTACACAGCCATGAAGAAGAATGAAATCCTATCATTTGCAAGCAAATGAATGGAACTGGAGAACATCATCCTGAGCGAGGTTAACCAGGCTCAGAAGACAAAAAATCGTATGTTCTCCCTCATATGTGGATTTTTGGTCAAAGGCAAACACAACAAGGGGATTGGACTTTGGTCACATGATAAGAGCACACAAGGGAAGTATTAGGATAGGTAGGTAATCAAAAAAACAGTGATAGCATTTGATGTCTTCAATGCAAAGGAACTAATGCAGAAACTTTAAAGCAACAGAGGCCAATGGGAGAAAGGGACTAGGAACTAGGGAAAAGGTTAGTTCGAGAAGAATCAATTTAGAATATAACACATATGTACATGGAAGCAAAACTAGGAATCTCCCTATATAGCTATCATTACCTCAACTAGCAAAAACCCCTGGTCCTCCTTATTAATGTTTATACTCTCTCTTTAACAAAATTAGAGATAAGGGCAAAACAGTATCTGCTTGGAAGCGAGGGGGTGGGGGTGAGAGGGAGGGGGTAGGGGGAAAGGAAGGTGGCAGGGGAAAGGGGGGAGTAATGACCCAGTCATTATATGCACATATGAGCAAAGGAAATAAAAAAAAACAGACAGCATTAAGGACCTTAATATAAGACCCAAAATTTTGAAGCTAGTACAGGAAAGAGCAGGGAATACACTGGAATTAATAGGTGTAGGCAATGACTTCCTAAATAGATTTCAAACGGCTCAGCAACTAAGAGAAAAGATCAACAAATGGGACTACATGAAGTTAAAAAGCTTTTGCGCAATGAAAGACATGGCTTCTGAATTGAAGAGGCTGCTCATAGAATGAGAGAAAATCTTTGCTAACTGTACATTGGAGAAGGGACTGATAACCAGAATAAGCAGGGAGCTCATAAAACCAAACTCCCCCAAAATCAATGACCCAATGAAGAAATGGGCAAATGAACTGAACAGGGAAGAAGTCCAACTGACTAAAAAATACGCATGAAAAAAATGCTCAGCCTCCCTGACCATATAGGAAAGGGAAATCAAAACTACATTAAGATTCTTCCTCACTCCTGTCTGAATAGTAACAAACAAAAGCACAAACAACAAATGTTGGAGATAACGCAGGGGAAAAGGAACCCCCATACACTGCTGGTGGGAATGTAAATTATGTACAACCACTATGGAAAACTGTATGGAGGCTCCTCAAAAAAGCAAAAATAAAACTGCCACACAATTTAGAAAATTCACTCTTAGGGATGAACCCAAAGGAATGTAAGTCAGGTTACAACAAAGGCACCTACATACCCATGTTTATTCCAGCACTATTCACAATAGATAGGCTATGGAAACAGCCAATATGCCCCACTACTGAAGAATGGATTAAGAAAATGTGTTACTTATATGCAGTGGAATTTTACTAGGACACAAAGAAGAAAAATCTTGTCATTTACAGGTAAATAGATGGATCTGGAGAACATCATCTTAAATGAAGTTAACCAGGCACAGAAGGCCAAAATCCACATGTTTGGTTTTATATGTGGAATATATACCTAAATCAAATACAGCAATATTATGAAAAACTGGTCACATTAAGGGGAGGACACATATGAGAGGGGTAGGGTAAAAGAAGGAAATTAAGAAGATGAATATAGCTGATATTCTCTCTATACAAGAATGAATATAGAATTCTTAAACCAGCTGAAACCACGATAAAAGAGGGTGGAACAGGTCTTTCCCAGGGGGAGACTGGTACCAGTGGGAGGAGGGATGTGGTTGGGAAAAGGAGTAGGAGGGTGAATATGGTACAAAAAGTGTGTACACATGCATGTAAATGCAAAAATGAGACCTGTTGAAACCATTCCAGGAATGGAGGGAGGGAGGAATAAAGGAGTGGTGTGTGGGGGGGTGAATTCAAGTATGATACATTCAACACATTGTAAGAGCTTTTGTCAATGCCACAATGTACCTCCACCCAGCACAACAATAAAAAAATAAATAAAATTAAAAAAAGATTTCTTTATTTAAGAGGCCAGACATAGAGGTTTGTGGCTATAATCTCAGCTACTCTGGAGACAGAAAGGGAAGGACCATAGCTCAAGTGCAGCCCAGACAAAAACTCAATCCCCTATCTCAAAATGAACAAGCTAGTCATGATGATGCACATCTGTAATGTCAACTAATAGGAGGTAGAAGTAGGAGGATCTAGTTTGCAGCAAGCTCAGGCAAAAATACCAGAACCTGTCTGAAAAAAGAAACTAAAATCAAAAGGGGATGGTAGCATGTCTCAAATGGTAGAGCATTTGCAAAGGAAGCATGTAGCCCTGGGTTCAATCTCTAGTACTGCCAGCTATGCATTTTTATCCATTTCTAATTTCAATTTTGGTCTCTACTTTTTCCAGAAGAAATGAGAAGTTAAAAGTAAAATATCTTCATGCTTTTTATACAGTGAAAAATATTTTATTATCTTAAAAGAAAACAACAGTTAATTCTTACAGAGCTTAACAATGATGACGGTATTAGCCCTGCTCTTCTCTACTGAGACACAACAGTTCCTTACATTAGGCAGGGTATTAAAGGGATTTCATTAGAAGATGCAGTCTCCAAAGTGCAAAATTGAAAGGTTACAACTTCCATAAGACCTTGGTTTTCACTTCCTTCAAAGGTATTAACAAAATGCCTCACAAAAATTTAAATGGAGGGGTAGATATTTTGCTCAGTCTAGAGCCCCTGTGGAGTATGCTCAAGGGTTCAATCCTCAACACCATACAAAAAAAGCCAAAACAAACAAGCAAAAACAGTAAGGAAATGAAGAGGATCTAGAATAACCCAAATAATCCTGGAGTAAACAAAATAGGAGGGGTGCGGGTTGATTTCAAGTGCTGTAAATCTATCCTAATCAAAAGAGTGTAAAACTGGTATAAAGAAAGTGAGATTGATCAGTGGAATGCAATAGAAAATACAGACACAGCCCACAAATAGCTAAGTTACTTTGCCAAGGCAAGTGGCAGTGCAGTGGAGCAAGAACAACCTGTGAACCATTTGGTTTTGGAACAACTGGAAAACCATATCTACAAAATGAACTTGTGTTCCTACCTCACATCATATATACAACTAAACCAAAAAAAATCATCAATCTAAATTTTTGATAAAACTGTAACACTTCTAGAAGAAATTAGAGGAGAAAACCTTTGTGACCTTGTGCTAGACAAAAACATTCTTAGATATGACAAAAATTAAAGTCCCACATTAAACAAATGCATAAATTAAACATTATTAATATTTAAAACTTGTCTGTAAAATAGGCTGGATATTAAAATGCAATAATTTTCTACATGGTGGTTTCAGCTGTATACAGAAAAGACTAAGGGACAAAGAGAAATACTACAACTAATATAATAACAAAGGATTAAATTGGGTTCAATTTTTTTTAGTCAAAGCAAAAGGAAAAACCTATTGCTATTTGAATTCTTTGACAGAACGAAATGTACCAGATTTTTGCTTTTGCTATTTTCGATAAAAATGAGCTTTTACAGGCATTAACCCACTTGGAAAATATTACTAAATCCTTGTAGGAGGGAATTCTTTTTCTAATGATGATAGGAATTAACTTTATTAAGACTTACTGTGGAATTTCTGGGAATTATTGCAAACACTGTGCATGTGTAAAACTTATTTCTCAACAGTTCTCAGAGGTAAGTTACTTAGAGGTATCTTATAAAGGAAGGAACTAGGCAAAGAAAGGCCAGGTTACTTACTCAAACCACACAGCTCATTAAGGAGCCACCCAGAATTGAAGCCCAGAAATTCTGGTTCCACATGTGTTTCAAAATTTTTTGTGAAAGCTTTATTTAACACAGCAACAAACTCCTCCCATTGTTCCCAGGATATAAATAGGTATTATATCACCAGATATATTAGAGCAACAAGTAAAATCATAGGTACTCACTATGAGTTTGTGAAAAATCACTGCTTAAGTTACACAACTGTCCTGGGTTCATTCAGCATATTTAATTATTTTCTGGAAGATCTCTAGGTGCCTCTTCCACTGGGAAAACTGCTGCTCGTTGTGTGCTTGCAGTGGACCTCAAGCATCTATTTTGAAGATGTTGGTTGTTTCAGCGTCTGCAGTGTGGGTGTAGCTGATACTTGCCTCAAATATCCTTCAATGTGCCATGTAATGGTTTCTCCTCAGGTCTCAAGGCCTAAAGGTGTCAGAGCTCTTTAGTCATTGGTGCTGCTGGAGAGCATAATCTTCAAGGTTGGACTAGGTGACGCATCCCTGTGGTCTTTGCTGCAGCTGGGACTCGAGGCATTAAGGAGAACAGAACGCGCGGGATGTATTCATTTCTGCCCGGGACACAAAGGCACAGGGGTGGACAAGTGGCTAGCGCCCTATAGTCATGCCACTGCCTAGGGCTCAAGTGAGTCAGGGTGCATCATTCAGCGTGCGTTGGACAGCTGTTTCTGCCTAGGACACAAATGTGTTGGGGCGGATGAAGCAGCTCCCGCCCTATGGTCACTGCAGTATCTCAGGTGCAAAGGCCTCTGGGTGGACCTGACAGCTCGTGCCCTGTAGTCGTTGCTGCTGGCCTGGACACAAAGATCCACCTTTCATTTTAGCTCAATGTCAGTTTGTACAAGCGAGAGGTTGGAGAATGGAGAGTTTGCTGCCTTGCTTCTTTAAAGAAATCTAGGATCTGAATTTTCAACTTTCTCCAGCAAATAGGTTTTCATCTTAAAGCACACATCTCCAAAGCCAAACCACCAGTAACTGACTTCCAGCGGCCTCTGCAGGTACCCGAGGAGGGAGGCAGAAGGGAATGGTCCCTCCGTCAATTTGAAGGTGCTCGGTAGCCTCTCTAGCAAGAGCAGCCTTGCTTCTCTCTTAGCTTCCTGAGAATGGCTGCCACCCTGGCTGTTCTATTGCTTTGCATGCTCAAACTAAGGCAAATCATTCCTTTCCCAAAATGCTGTTACTGATCCCTTTTACTCTCTCTGGTTTTATGAACTTTATCATTAAAGGGTTTGAAATGAGTACCAGGCTAATCTGTAAGGGAAAATAACAAAACATTTGTCAAGTGCTGGTAAGGGACAAATGAGCAAATTAACAATAAGGTAATATGCACCTTCTAGGTTTTTCAGAAGGGTTAATCTTTAAATGTAGATTTGTCAAATCCATCAGTATATTCTTGTTAGTAAAAATATTCATGGCTTTTATTGTTGCATTTTTTTGAACTACATGGGTGCACTTGTTAGTCCATTTTTTTCTTTTAGTACCAAGTCAGTGTTGTATCCTTTTCTTACTTGCTTACTGAAATAGTCCTCCTTTTTATACTCCTTCCAGTTCCCATAAATAACTTTTTGTACCCCCCAAACTTCCCTATTGTCCCAAGGCAATGCCTGCCTTGTTTTGAAAGGCCTTTCAAAACAAGGATATTATCCCAGCAACAGAATCTGTACAGTTAGACAGTTTGCTTTCATTGGGTCACTTCTGTCAGCCTGTGTATGCATTCCCTGGGATGTTATAATGTAGGGACTTAAACTTGGTGGCTTCAAACAAATTTATCATCTCACGGTTGTGGATGTTCGTATTTCAAAACGAGGTGTTGCCTGAGTTGGTTCTTAATAGAGGCTCCTAGGGAAAATGTGTACTTTTCTCCCAGCTTCTGGAGGATGTTGCAATCCTTCGTGTCCTTTGACTTTTAGAATTGTCACTCCAAAGCCTGCCTGTCTTTCTAGGCATTCCCTTCTATATGTGTCTGTATCTCTGTATCTACTTTGTATAAGGAAGTTATGGGCCAGGCATGGTGGCTCATGCTTCTAATCTCAGCTACTCAGGAGGTGGAGGTAGGAGAATAGTGGTCTAATGCCAACTCTAGGCAAAAGGAAGAACATACCTGAAAAATAAACTAATACATTTAAAAGGCTGGAGACCTGGCTCAAGTGATAGAGTGATTGAGCCCTAGGCCCTGAGGTTAAAAAAAACAGGAAACAACCTCCCACCAATAAAAGATAGCCATTTGCTTGGGACCCACTCCAATCTAGTACAAACTCATTTTGTTTTGATTATATCTGCAAAGACCCTAATTCCAAACAAGGTCAAAATTCACAGATTTGAGGAAGACACAGTTCAACCCAACAGCATACAAATTTAAAAGGTAACTGTTTCCTTTCTCTAATAGTGCTCTACTTACTGCCTTTTGTAGCCAAATTCCTGTAGAGTTCTTAGATTCATGTTCACAATTTTGATTTCTTCTCTGACTGTCCTCCTTTAAATGAAGTCAAACACACATCCATCTGTATTTCTATAAGGAAATTGTTGCTATTCATGGGGTCACAGATGAGGCTTCCTTGTTGCTAAACTGATCAGTTCTTCGTTCTCACCCGACCTCAGCTAGCACTGGCCACGTTTGCTCCAGAATATTCTGTACACTGTGTTTTCAGTGTGTTCTTGGCTTTATCTCTGCTGACCACTCCTGTGAAGCCCTGCTTGCTGATGCTCTTCTCCCTGACTCGATGCTTTTGATGGTATTGCTTGGGCAATAGAATTCCTTCAATAATTTTTGATGGTTTTAGTTGTATAAATTTCATTTTAGTTTCTGTGTCATATTTCTTACAACATTGATTTTATTTAACACCTTAAGTGACAATTATCATGAGAAAAATTTAAAATTTTAATGTATACCTTCAGCTAAAGATTTTCTTAACTGAAACATAGTTTTTTTTAAATAAAATACTCTTAGGAAAGATCCAGGAGGCTAGCAATCATAAATTATTTCTCTATACAATGGTTAATTACATATACATATTTATTAATAGACCCAAATATTGTAAAAGAAAGTAAAATCCAAATTATATTTATGACAATGAAACAGATGAAGGTCATTTGTCCAAACAACCGAAGTCTAATGCCCCTTTTGTAAGCCCCCATTTAGGTTGCCTTAAGCTTTTGCTGGAAGCTGAGAAGACCCTGTCTCAATATGTCAAAGTCATCCTCAAACTCATGAGTCTCCTGCATCAATATCCTACCTAACTTCAGTGATTACAGGCATGTGCCACTTTACCTGGTTTTAAGTTTTATTATATATATATATATATATATACACACACAAATACATATAAATGTACATATAATAAAAATTTCCAAAATATTATTGTCTTCCTTGAAACCAATTTTAGTGACATTGGCATCAAATTATTTTTCCTAGCTCATATCTGACTATGATTTAAAACTTGTGTTTTCTTTAACAATATTATTTCATTGAAGCAATGAAACAGTTGTATAGTACTTGAATGAAGTAAAAATTTTCCATGCTGTCAGAACATACTTTTCATGGTTTGTTCAAAATCAAATTTAAATAATGTACCAAAAAATAGAGGGGTAAATTTGATCAAAGTATATTATAAACCTTTGCACAATTAGTTTATAATTATTATATGCTAATAAAAAAGAAAAATATATAGTACTTATGGCATATAAGTATAAAAAAGTACTAGGAAATTATATATAAAATGTCTAAAACTCCATTTTGGAGAATTTCCTGGTTGTTTTTGTGCTACATAATTGAGAGAGGTATCACTGTCTCCTTGTGTTTATGTTTAAATTTTTGTAAATATTCTCTTATTAAACATGTTTATAATCTTTTATGGTCAGTGTTTTCAATTAGTTAAAATCCTACAAAATGTTCACATAGCTGGTACTGATGACTCACATCTGTAATGTTAGTTACTTGGGAAGCTGAGATTAGGAGCATTGTGATTTCAGGCCAGTCCAAATAATCAGTTTGTGACATTCCTTCTCCAAAGTAACCAGAGCAAAGGGGACTAGAGGTATAGCTCAAGTGATAGGTCTCCTGCTTTGGTGCACAAAGCATTGAGTTCAAAACCCAGTCACACTGATAAATAAATGAATGACTAAATAAATAAATTCACATATAGAAACATTTGTATTTTGTAAATCCATAATTATATCAGAATTACTATTTGCATACATTAGGATGGTGACCAAAATAACTGAGAAATAATTATTTTTTAAAATCTTACTAAAATGTACCCCCACCTAGCATACCAATAAAAAACAGTATTAATAGTTGTTTGTTAATTCTTTATATTTTTACTGCCATTTAATTATAAGAGAATTTATGTGTTTTGAAGAAATAGTCAATGAATCATAATTTTTGATTAGTCCCTTTCTCAGATATTATTAGTTATACTAATAGGACCTTCTAAATACATTTTGTTGGTTGAACACAGGCTAATTTTATTAGAGCTGGAATCATTTACCGTTGTCATGGAACCTGTAATTACAACTTTGTTCTTTATTAAAAATAAATTCTCTTTGTTCAATCTGTTAAAAAAACCTTACTAAAAGTGATTTAATATATAAATGTTTCCATAACTTTTTTTATCATGTGCATTATTTCCTAAAATAGTCTGCTATATTATTCAGTGTTAATATCTTATATAAATTTGCAGACAGGATGCCATGAACTTTTTCTATGGATTTTGCTGAATAAAAAGATCTATTATGTGGCCCTTAAAAGTTTTTGGATAGTCCTCTGTATACTAGATATTGTATCTCCAAAGTTTGAATCATGTTTATTATATTATCAATTAATACTTCCTCATTTTCTGTAGAATTGTCAATTACTTATTTAGATTTTTCAAATATGATATTAACCTTTTATGCTTAACACTACTGATGTGCTGCTCACTTTGTTTGTGTTCAAGAATAGGTGGTAAATATCCGAGATGACTTGCATCCACTTTTGTTGTTTTTTTATTAGTATGTGTTGATTGTACAAAGGATTTCATTGTGATTTTCACAGCATGCATATAATGTACTTTGATCAAATTCACCCCATTTATATTACTTTTTTATTAATGTTCCGCCCTTCTCCCCCTCCTTTAAAAAAGTTGTTAGTGGGTTTCATTATGCTGTTTCCATACAGATATATAATGTAATTATATTTCATTTATTTTCTTTTGACATCGTCTTGCTATGTAGCCCAGGCTGGCCTTGAACTTACTGTGTGTCCCAGGTTGGAGTAAATATGACCGATATTCTGTGTCAATATCGTATTCTGTTCTGTAATCTGTGTGATTAGTTATGTTGGATATTTTTCTTTTCTAATATTTCTACTTAGGTCTTTAAAAGCACCTCTTTCTTTTTTTATGTTACTCGGGTTTGAACCCAGGGCCTCATACTTTCTACTTAGGTACTCTGCCACTTGAGCTACTCCACCAGCCCTTTATTGTGTTAGGCATTTTCAGGATAGGGTCTTGAGATCTATTTGCGCATGGTGGCTTCAAACCAAATCTTCTTGATTTCTGCCTCTTGAGTAGCTAGGATTATAGACATGAGCCACCAGTGTCCAGTGCAAAAACACCTCTTTTACCTCTTTTATATTGCTGATATTATCTTGTGTGCTTGTGCAATTTATTTTCCCTGTTTTAAAAATTCTGATAAGTGACATGGTTTTAGTTTATAATTTTTCTTTTTTAATATTTGCAGCTTTCAGCTGTCTAGGTTTTTTTTGACCCATGAGCTTATATACCTTGGAAGTATCAGCTTATACCTTGGAAGTATCAGTTACTCTGCCTGGTACTTTTATTAGGAAATTGTCAAAAGCTCAGTCTGTGTCCCTCCCAGGAAATTTAAGGAAAGTCTCTGGATGTCCATTTCCCTAGCTGTAGGTATTTCCTGTGGTCTGAATATGCTCCCCAATTCATATGTTGAAATCCTCATCCTCAAGGTGATGGCATTAGAGTTGGGAGCTTTGGAAGAAGATTAGGTAAGGCCTCATGAATGGTCCTGTTGCTCATATGAAAGAGGCCTAAGAAAGAATGTTGCTTTTGCAAATAATGTCACATTGTAGATGCCATGGGATAGGACTTGAACATCTCTTTTGGAGGAACACATTTAAACCCACAAAAGTAGCACTAACATAAATGTGGTGAGCATCAGACAACAGACAAACCATGTTATTCTGCCTTTATTTTTCTACTCCATCCTCAATGACCATGGTCAGGTGTGTACTGGTAAGTCCTTTAGGAGGAGACATTGCTCTTGGTCTTAATCATTTTTGGATGGATAGACAAGTAGAAGAATACAACCTATGGCCTGCCTTGTCTATATTTACTTATCCCAGCATGCCTTTTGTAATAATGATATATATTTAGGGCATTGATTTGCTTGGTATGGGGGAAAGTGAGAACAGAATTAAAATTTTTTCTAAGTGTATTCTCTCTGTGTTTCCTTCTTTGCTTCTTATACCCCCATGCTAAATGCCCCATACACAAATCAACCTTCAGTTAGGAGTTTTCTACTATTTTTTCTCATTATTTGTTGTGAGGAATGTTTCTCTCTGCATTTTGTAATTTCTCCTGAGTTGACATTCATATTCACCATCTGCACAGCAAGTTGTAATATCTCCGTAATTTTTTTTCATTTTTCTTTTATTATTCATATGTGCATACAAGGCTTGGTTCATTTCTCCCCCCTGCACCCACCCCCTCCCTTACCACCCACTCCACCCAACCCCTCTCCCCCCACAATACCCAGCAGAAACTATTTTGCCCTTATTTCTAATTTTGTTGTAGAGAGAGTATAAGCAGTAATAAGAAGGAACAAGGGTTTTTGCTGGTTGAGATAAGGATAGCTATACAGGGCATTGACTCACATTCATTTCCTGTGCATGGGTGTTACCTTCTAGGTTAATTCTTTTGGATCTAACCTTTTCTCTAGTACTTCTTCCCCTTTTTCTATTGGCCTCAGTTGCTTTAAGGTATCTGCTTTAGTTTCTCTGCGTTAAGGGCAACAAATGCTAGCTAGTTTTTTAGGTGTCTTACCTATCCTCACCCCTTTCTTGTGTGCTCTCACTTTTATCATGTGCTCATAGTCCAATCCCCTTGTTGTGTTTGCCCTTGATCTAATGTCCACATATGAGGGAGAACATAAGATTTTTGGTCTTTTCGGCCAGGCTAACCTCACTCAGAATGATGTTCTCCAATTCCATCCATTTACCAGCGAATGATAACATTTCGTTCTTCTTCATGGCTGCATAAAATTCCATTGTGTATAGATACCACATTTTCTTAATCCATTCGTCAGTGCTGGGGCATCTTGGTTGTTTCCATAACTTGGCTATTGTGAATAGTGCCACAATAAACATGGATGTGCAGGTGCCTCTGGAGTAACAGTCTTTTGGATATATCCCCAAGAGTGGTATTGCTGGATCAAATGGTAGATCGATGTCCAGCTTTTTAAGTAGCCTCCAAATTTTTTTCCAGAGTGGTTGTACTAGTCTACATTCCCACCAACAGTGTAAGAGGGTTCCTTTTTCCCCGCATCCTCACCAACACCTGTTGTTGGTGGTGTTGCTGATGATGGCTATTCTAACAGGGGTGAGGTGGAATCTTAGCGTGGTTTTAATTTGCATTTCCTTTATTGCTAGAGATGGTGAGCATTTTTTCATGTGTTTTCTGGCCATTTGAATTTCTTCTTTTGAGAAAGTTCTGTTTAGTTCACATGCCCATTTCTTTATTGGTTCATTAGTTTTGGGAGAATTTAGTTTTTTAAGTTCCCTGTATATTCTGGTTATCAGTCCTTTGTCTGATGTATAGTTGGCAAATATTTTCTCCCACTCTGTGGGTGTTCTCTTCAGTTTAGAGACCATTTCTTTTGATGAACAGAAGCTTTTTAGTTTTATGAGGTCCCATTTATCTATGCTATCTCTTAGTTTCTGTGCTGCTGTGGTTTCATTGAGAAGGTTCTTACCTATACCTATTAACTCCAGAGTATTTCCAGCTCTTTCTTGCATCAACTGAAGAGTTTGTGGTCTGATATTAAGATCCTTGATCCATTTTGAGTTAATCTTGGTATAGGGTGATATACATGGATCTAGTTTCAGTTATTGCAGACTGCTAACCAGTTTTCCCAGCAGTTTTTTTGAAGAGGCTGCTATTTCTCCATTGTATATTTTTAGCTCCTTTGTCAAAGATAAGTTGCTTATAGTTGTGTGGCTTCATATCTGGGTCCTCTATTCTGTTCCACTGGTCTTCATGTCTGTTTTTGTGCCAGTACCATGCTGTTTTTATTGTTATTGCTTTGTAACATAGTTTGAAGTCAGGTATTGTGATACCTCCAGCATTGTTCTTTTGACTGAGTATTGCCTTGGCTATTCGTGGCCTCTTGTGTTTCCATATAAATTTAACAGTAGATTTTTCAATCTCTTTAATGAATGTCATTGGAATTTTGATGGGAATTGCATTAAACATGTAGATTACTTTGGGGAGTATCAACATTTTTACTATGTTGATTCTACCAATCCATGAGCATGGGAGATCTCTCCACTTTCTATAGTCTTCCTCAATCTCTTTCTTCAGAAGTGTATAGTTTTCCTTGTAGAGGTCTTTCACATCTTTTGTTAGGTTTACACCTAGGTATTTGATTTTGTTTGAGGCTATTGTAAATGGAATTGTTTTCATACATTCTTTTTCAGTTTGCTCATTGTTAGTGTATAGAAATGCTAATGATTTTTCTATGTTGATTTTATATCCTGCTACCTTGCTATAGCTATTGATGATGTCTAGAAGCTTCTGAGTAGAGTTTTTTGGGTCTTTAAGGTATAGGATCATGTCGTCTGCAAGTAGGGATATTTTGACAGTTTCTTTACCTATTTGTATTCCTTTTATTCCTTCTTTTTGCCTAATTTCTCTGGCTAGGAATTCCAGTACTATGTTGTATAGGAGTGGAGATAGTGGGCATCCTTGTCTGGTTCCTGACTTAGAGGGAATGGTTTTAGTTTTTCTCCATTAAGTAAAATGCTGGCTGTAGGTTTGTCATACATAGCTTTTATAATGTTGAGGAACTTTCCTTCTATTCCTAGTTTTCTTAGAGCTTTTATCATGAAATGATGTTGGATCTTATCAAAGGCTTTTTCTGCATCTGTTGAGATGATCGAGTGGTTTTTGTCTTTGCTTCTCTTAATATGGTTTATTACGTTTATTGATTTTCATATGTTGAACCACCCCTGCATCCCTGGGATGAAGCCTACTTGGTCGTGGTGAATAATCTTTTTGATGTGTTGCTGAATTCCGGTTGCCATTATTTTATTGAGGATTTTTGCATCAATGTTCATTAAGGAGATTGGCCTATTGTTCTCCTTTTTGGAGGTGTCTTTGCCTGGTTTTGGGATAAGTGTAATACTGGCTTCATAAAATGTGTTTGCCAGTTTTCCTTCCCTTTCTATTTCATGGAACAGTTTAAGGAGGGTTGGTATCAGTTCTTCTTTAAAGGTCTGATAGAATTCAGCAGAGAATCCGTCAGGTCCTGGACTTTTCTTTTTGGGGAGACTCTTGATTGCTGCTTCAATTTCATTTTGTGTTATAGCTCTATTCAGGTGATTAATTTCCTCTTGGTTCAGTTTTTGATGATCATATGTATCTAGAAATCTGTCCGTTTCTTTTAGATTTTCAAATTTATTTGAATATAGGTTCTCAGTAGTCTCTGATGATTTCCTGGACTTCCATGGTGTTTGTTGTTATCTCCCCTTTTGCATTCCTAATTCTACTAATTTGGGTTTTTTCTCCTCATTTTAGTCAGGTTTGCCAGGGGTCTATCGATCTTGTTTATTTTTTCAAAGAACCAACTTTTTGTTTCATTAATTCTTTGTATGGTTTTTTTGGTTTCTATTTCATTGATTTCAGCTCTTATTTTTATTATTTCTCTCCTTCTATTTGTTTTGGGATTTGCTTGTTCTTGTTTTTCTAGGAGTTTGAGATGTATCATTAGGTCATTGATTTGGGATCTTTCAATCTTTTTAATATATGCACTCATGGCTATAAACTTTCCTCTCAAGACTGCCTTAGCCGTGTCCCATAGGTTCCAGTAGGTTGTGTTTTCATTTTCATTGACTTCCAGGAACTTTTTAATTTCCTCTTTTATTGCATCGATGATCCATTCTTCATTAAGTAATGAGTTATTTAGTTTCCAGCTGTTTGCATGTTTTTTGTCTTTACTTTTGTTGTTGAGTTCTACTTTTACTGCATTGTGGTCAGATAGTATGCACTGTATTATTTCTATTTTCTTATATTTGCTGAGGCTTGCTTTGTGCCCTAGGATATGATCTATTTTGGAGAAGGTTCCGTGGGCTACTGAGCAGAATATATATTGTGTAGAGGTTGGATGAAATGTTCTGTAGACATGTACTAGGTCCACTTGATCTATTGCATATTTTAGATCTTGGATTTCTTTATTGAGTTTTTGTTGGATGACCTATCTATAGATGATAATGGGGTGTTAAAGTCTCCCACAACCACTGTGTTGGCGTTTGTATATACTTTCAGGTCTTTCAGGGTATGTTTGATGAAATTGGGTGCGTTGACATTGGGTGCATACAGGTTGATGATTATTATTTCCTTTTGGTCTATTTCCCCTTTTATTAGTATGGAATGTCCTTCTTTATCTCGTTTGATCAATGTAGGTTTGAAGTCTACTTTGTCAGAGCTAAGTTTTGCTACTCCTGCCTGTTTTGGGGGGCCATTGGCTTGGTAAATCTTCTTCCAGCCTTTCATCCTAAGCATATGCTTATTTCTGTCGGTGAGATGAGTCTCCTGTAAGCAACAAATTGTTGGATCTTCTTTTTTAATCCATTTTGTCAAACGGTGTCTTTTGATGGGTGAATTAAGTCCATTAACATTAAGCGTTAGTACTGATAGGTATGTGGTGATTCCTGTCTTTTAGTTGTCTTAGTTGTTTGAAGGTTTGATTGTTACTTATTGATTGTAACATCAACCTAACTTGATGTTACTCTCTACTGTCTTGCTTTTTCTAATCCTGTGGTTTGGTGCTGCCTGCCTTTTCCTGGTTAAGTTGGGTGTCACTTTCTGCGTGCAGGATCCCTTGCAGAATCTTTTGTAATGGTGGCTTTGTGGTCACATATTGTTTTAGTTTCTGCTTATCATGGAAGACTTATTGCTCCATCTATTTTGAATGATAGCTTTGCTGGGTAGAGTATCCTGGGGTTGAAGTTATTTTCATTCAGTGCCCGGAAGATCTCACCTCACGCTCTTGTTGCTTTTAATGTTTCTGTTGAGAAGTCTGCTGTGATTTTGATGGGTTTACCTTTGTATGTTACTTGTTTTTTCTCTCTTACAGCCTTCAATATTCTTTCCTTAGTTTCTGAACTTGTTGTTTTAATGATGATATGTCATGGAGTAGTTCTATTTTGATCTGGTCTGTTTGGTGTCCTGGAGGCCTCTTGCATCTGTATGGGAATATCTTTCTCCGGATTTGGGAAATTTTCCGTTATTATTTTGTTGAGTATATTACGCATTCCCTTTGCTTGCACCTCTTCTCCTTCTTCGATGCCCATGATTCTCAAGTTTGGTCTTTTGATGGAGTCAGTGAGTTCTTGCATTTTCTTTTCACAGGTCTTGAGTTGTTTAATTAATAGTTCTCTGGTTTTTCCTTTAGTTACCATTTCATCTTCAAGTTCTGAGATTCTGCCTTCTGTTTGTTCTATTCTGCTGGATTGGCCTTCAGTTTTGTTTTGCAGTTCTGTTTCGTTATTTTTTCCGAGGTCTTCCATATCCTGGTAGTTTTCTTCTTTAATGTTGTCTATTTTTGTCCTGAGTTCATTTATCCATTTATTCATTGTGTTCTCTCTTTCACTTTGGTGTTTATACGTTGCTTGTATGGTTTCCTTTATTTCTTCTTTTGCTTTTTCAAATTCTCTATTTTTATTGTCTTAGAATTTCTTGAGTGTCTCCTGTACATTTTGGTTGACCCTATCCAGTATCATCTCTATAAAATTCTCATTGAGTATTTGTAGTATGTCTTCTTTTAAATTATTCTTGTGGGCTTCATTGGGTACTTTGGCATAGTTTATCTTCATTTTGTTGGAGTCTGGATCTGAGTTTCTGTTCTCTTCATTCCCCTCTGGTTCCTGTACTAATTTTTTTGCTGTGGGGAAACTGGTTTCCCTGTTTTTTCTGTCTTCCCATCATTGTCTTGGTTTTGTTACTGTCCCTGTACTGTGTGCAATTATGTATTTTCTAGCTTGTAATAATAACAATGGTAATATTTAGAATGGAAGGGTGAGCTGAGATGGAAAGCAAGAAGTTAAAGAAAAGGGGAAAACAAATATACAGACAAGAGGGAGAAAGCAGAACAAGGTATCAGACAAGAGAGTTTCAAAGGTATAAACTGGGAATGTTAGTGTACTAATCGACAGTAAACTGAACAGACATTAGAGAGATAGAGAGAGGATTGAAAATCAAAGATAAAAAAATAAAAAATAAGTAAATGAAAGAAATATCTATATATAAAAATGAATTAAAATAAAATGGAAAATAGAAAATTAAAAAAAAAAAAAAACTTCCACGTTTATATGCAATGCAGTTTCAGTCTTAATAATTTGGGTGTCCGTTTCAATCTCCAGTCCTGGAGTTGGTGCCTCAGATGTTGTTCTGTAGTTGTCTCATCAAAGGGGATGCATAAAGTAGAACAAAACTACACACTCACACACACACACACACACACACCCACACACACAAAGCCCCACCAAGTGTCCCAAGTTCAAATGCACTACAGTTTCAGTAAGTTTTTTGGCTTGCAGTTGTAATTCGGTTGTTCTCTCATCAAAGGTAGGGAGAAAAAGAAAAAAAAGTGTCTGGAGACAGTTCTGAGAGTGGCATCTGCAACTGTGGCTTGCCTGCCTGCTGCTCTCAGCCTGTAGCTGGCGTTGTTATTTATGCAGATCTCTGGGGTGAGCTAGCACTCACCTGGTCCCACAGGCTTTGTTTGCTCAGAGTTCTCCTGTGTGGGAGCCTCTGCTACAGGCTTTCCCCTTTCCAAGCACTGGGAAATGTGACACTGCCCTTGCATTGTCAGGCCTGTGTGTTTATTTACAGTTCATGTGGGAGGTGGGTCTTCCCCCCTCTCCTCTGAAGTTTTCCTCCCACTGCCACTTTCAGAAGCTTTCCTGCTCCTGCTTAGTGAGCGGTGCTGCTGCTCCTGCCGGCCGCCTTGTTTATTTACAGTTCACGTGGGAAGTGGGTCTTCCCTGCTCTCCTGGGGAGTTTTCCTCCCTCCTCCACTCTCACAAGCTTCCCCGCTCCTGGTTGCTGGGTGCGCGCCCCGCTCCCGCCAGAGGCTCTCCGGCCTGCCTGGCTTGTTTATTTACAGTCCCGGGAAGGATTCCCTTCCTCCAATCTTCAGCGCTCAGGGCGCCCCACCCTCTTTCCAGAGTGTCTTAACTGTTCTTATTGCTTAGTACTCAGTTTCTCTTTTTTTCCCGGGTGGAGGTCAGTCTGTCCAGGGGGCTATGCTGCTCTGGCCCAGGCTTGTCTGTGGGGGTACCGCGGTACCGCGAAGCTCACCTGGTCCGCATTTTCCCAAGCCGTATGGGCACCGGCCACTGGCGGCCAGGGGGCCCTCCTCGTTTCTCTGTTTAACGTGAAGTGGAGATTCTCTGCACCGGCTGGAGGTATGGAGGGGTCAAAGTTATGCCTTTTCTCAGTGATTATGCCTGCAAAGTGTGTCTCCAGCATCTCTCCAAGATTTCACTACAGGAGGGTCGCTTTCTGCTTCCTACCTCTAGCTGCCATCTTGGAATCCTCTCTCTGTAATTTTTAATCTGAAATCTTTTCATTTATCTCCCCAGATCCCTAGTCTTTACAAAATGGTACAAATTCTATAGGTGAAAATGCCAATGCATGAGAGCAGTCAGTACAGAAAAAAAGCAAAATTTGTAGCCATATTGATCCATGTTGACACTTTATAGCTTTAGAGTTGTTTTAGGACTAAAAAGCCTCTCAGGGCTCAGTGTAGCCTCAAGTTAATTGGAATGTGATGTCCATAAAAGAAATATTTTAGGTAAAAGGATGAATCTTTTGCTATTATGGTTTTCATTCTTAAATTTAAATAACTTCTTGGTGTCCTTTTTATTATTTTTTGAAGTACTTATAATTCAGAAAAGCCAAGAATATAACTGTAGCTCCCAGAGGATGCTTTTTGCTTTTGTGTTTCTGACAAAATACCTAGCTGCTTAAGGTGTAGAATTATCTATTTTGGCTCATGGTTCACAGAATTCATTCCATGGTCACTTGGCTACATGAGCCTAGGCTCATATTGAAGCAGAAAATCATGGCAGCAGGAATATGTAGCAGGGAAGACTGCTCACCTCATGGCAGACAGAGGAAGGTATTGGTGAAGAGGGATACTCTCTGAATGCATACCTCCAGGAACCTACTTCCTTCATCTAGGCTCTTCTTAATGTTTCTACCACTTCACTGAACAGAACCATGGAACTGGGGACTGGCATTCAACACATGAGCATTTCAAAGTCAAATCATATCAATGAATTTTGAGCAAATTACTAATATACCACAGCAATAAAAAAGACACACTATATGAATTTATCTAGAATGCCTTCATTTTGTTGACTAAATAAATACTGTAGATTATTCTCTGAATCTTGATATTTTGTTCACAGGGAGAAATCAAAATTTTTATGTGTAATTTGGAAGATAAGTCAATAGCAAAATGAAACCAGCAAAACGTCTGTCATCCAGTAGTAACAAATTGTCAAGTGTTCAGGAATTACCTAATAAAATGGGACTACTCAACTCACCACTGTCATCCAAAGCCAAAGACAAACATGGTACAAATTAGTGACTGATACAGTTGAGTCAATGGTCCTAAGATCTCCACCAACAGCAGAATCCATTATACAGTATGCTTTGCCCGTTTCATCAAGTAAGTCAAATGAATTAACAGGAGAAGATAACATGGCCAGGAAGATTACCAAAAACCTGGATATGGTAAGAGATTTGCTGGTTCCCACATTGGGGGAGTCTCCATAATAGCCCCAGGTTTGGTGATTTGTATCCCATGGTCAACTAATGGAAAGATTTGCATGCAGAGCAAAATGTGGAGGAAACCAGGTCCAAGCTTACAGAAGTTTTGTCCTTTTGGAGTCACACAGGAGATGCTTAAATCCTCTGGCAATGAGTTGTGACAACACAAGTGAAATATATACCAGAGCAAATCAGTAGAAACACTGTGGGGGCTAGTTACCTGCCTTGCATGTTCCAAAATTCCAGGCTTTCACACACACACACACACACACACACACACACACACACACACACAAACCAGGCATTCAGTACGATACACTTTGTTTGGACCAACAGTTTAGGGATCAGGCACTAATCAGCTAATAGTGTGAACCTTTTTAGATGCTAAGCTAAGGCCAACTTCTCAGATCCCAGGCTAAGGCCAACTTTACAAGTAGAATTTTCTAAGGAAAGTTCTTTCTAAGTCTCTTGCCTCTTATATTTACTCTTCTCTGCACCTCAGAAAGTTTACCTCTTAATGTTGGGGGAAATATCCCATTTCTTCTGAGTTTATTGCTGCATAATGATTTAGATTTGAACAGTAAGTGTACCAGATATTAAGTGAGAAATAAATATATATGTATGTATATGGAAAGAGAGAGAATATACTTCATCGGACTTTTATAAATATGAGTTTAAGTTTCATGTGTTAGCTCTAAGAATTTCCTTTAAAATTTTATTGATTTCTGGTCTATACATTTCTACTTTCCCTACTCTCTTCATGGGAGAAAGTCAAGACAGAATTTGAGTGAAACTCAAATATGGATGTACCTTTTCTATTTAAAAAATTATGATGTACATTTTGTATGGACTAAAATTTATGCATGTTAAACAAGATTTTTTATCTTCCAGCTCATACCTTTTCACTGTTTAAGTATTATGGAGAGATTTTTAAATAATATGGGAACCTATTCTCCCTCTATTATTATTATTATCATATTATTGTTGTGATAGGGGTACCTTGTGACATTTATAAAAGTGCTTACAATATATCTTAGTTACATCCACCCCCTCCATTATTCTCCTTTATATCCTCACTTCCCATTCCTAGAATTGTTTCAACAAGTCTCATGACCACAGAGATAGTAGAGTTTAAAAGCACCACTCTGTTGGGACAATAGGATGAAGGAACATTGCTTATGGCTTCTTCTTAATGATACACGATGGGGCAAGAAATGGAAAGTTTACATTTATTGCACTGACAAATAAATCTTACTCATGAAAAGTCCTGGATTGATTAGTTTCATATTTACATTTTATGTGAAATTGATTTAAAACTATGAAAATATTTAATATGTTTTGCATTTTTCATAGGCTGTTTCGAATTTGGAAGAAATCTATGGATTTAGCATTGAAAATGGAGAAATAAAAGTAGTGAAAACTGAGCAGGAAGGTTTATCTTTATCTGTAAGTCTATATGACCTGAATATAGATAAATTAAACCTTTCAAGGGGTAAGATCTGCTTTTAAATCCACATATATTGCTAGAATTAATTCCTTATCCATGAAAGTGCTCCTCTTAGGAAACTGACAGTAGTGATAGATTTTTCTATTCTCAGTCAATCTCTACCTTATTTTGTAATTATTTATTTATTCAGTTATTTCTTTAATTGGTGATACTATGGTTTGAACCCAGGGCCTTGCCAGGCAGGTGCTCTGTAACATGACAATAGTCCCAACCCTTTTTGTTTAGTTATTCTTCAAATAGAATTCCATATTTATGCTTAGGCTGCATATGAACTGGGATCCTCCTGAGCTCTCTGTGGAAGAACTAGGATTGCAGGTGTCAATCACCATACCAAACTTAATTTAGGAATATCTATATATTGAGCCTACTTTTAATAATAATACCTCCTCTGCTTGCTAAAAATAGTAAAGACAGTTACTAAGTTTAACAAGTTTATTTTTTGCATGTTGAAATAATACAATTATTATAATAGTTCTTCTTCAATGTATTGATCAATTAATTTACATATTTTTCATTCTTTTTTTTACATTGCTTTTAGTTTGAACTCAGGATTACACCCAGCCTATTTTATATTTTTTTAAATACTCAACCATACTTTAATACACTTTACAAATAGAGTATTATTCCTTGATTACATAATTAATGAAATTCTTAGGGATTGAATCTGGTTCTATGTAACGATACACCTGTGTTGAATCCATCATAGCCATAGTATTATCTCCCTTTATTTAGGTCCTGTTGCTTTTCTTGTACCAGTGTTTTATGTTTTTCACTTTAAGTTTAGATCTTTTACAGAATTTGTTATATTTATAAATTGATTTTCACATTTTAAAGTGATTGTTAGTGGTGTTATGTTTTTTATTTTAGCTACCATATGTTCATTATTAGTAATAGACATATGATTAACTTTGTGTGTTGATCTTGCAACCTTCTTTGATGTATTTTTTCATTCTAGGACTTTTCTGGAGGTTCACTGGGATTTTCTGCATAGATAATCATGTCATTTTCAAGGATATTTTTACTTCTTCCTTTACTATCTTATTGCTTTTTATTCCCTTTTTTTTATTCATTGTGATGGTAATGGTTTCCACTACTATACTGAATAATAGTGGGGAGAGCAGATATTGTTGCTACCTTCCACTTGCTACTTCCAGGCAGGAGTAAAGTCCAATTTACTGCTTTGCAATATGGGGCATTTGCCTTGTGGAAGAATTGGAGTGCCACCTATCAGGTAGGTGGTAAAAAATTGCTCTCTATTGAGCTGACTGACTCTACCTTGGTGGGGGAAATAAAGAGCTAATTTTCACTGCCATACTATTCTTCATCTCTGCTGACATATATGAAGTAGTGGTAAAGAATACTGTTGGTGTTTGGCTCGAGTAAGATGGGTCTCTTCAGAAAGGTTTGGATTATGCTGGAGATGCCACTGCTTCGCTTTTGACAACATGTCTTCAAGTTCAATCTTTTCTATAGTGGCTGATTGCCCAAGCTCCAGCTGATGAATTTTTATGTCATATATTATAATTTTCACATCCAGTATTACATTTTTTCCTTTTCATATTGTCCTGGTATTGTCTTTACCTATTCTATTTTTCTTTTCCTGAGAATTCTTTTATCAATACAAGATGTTGACGTTTACCTGTCTGCCAATTCCAAGGTTTGATCATCGCATGTTTGCTTCTGCTATCTGTTCTTATGATTGTGGATCATATTTTCCTGGTTCTTCACATGTTTTATGTTTTTATAGGATTTAACACAATAAAACATAGAAAAACATTGTAAATGGAGGTATGAGTTTTTTCTAGAGAATGCTCATTTTTTCCTTCATCCAGCAGATAGGGTAAAATCCACTTTAAAATCCACTAAGAGTTGAATTGAGCTGGAACTGGTACGCAGTTAACCGTTAACAAGATGGAGTTTTTATTTTTGTAATGCATACTTTTGTGACCTTGCTATCCTTTTCATAGCATAAACATCTCATTTATCTTTACATTATTTGAGCTGGCTGGAGTTTAAACTTCAATTTTCAAAAGTTTTTGTTAAATTTAGGTTAAATCTGATTGGGCTGCAACATACAAACATGGCAAAACATGCAGAATGGGTGTTCTCTGCTTTCTGGCCTCTCTTTTATTATCATGATGACAGGTAAGACATGAAATGCTTCTGTGACCTCAAAACACTTCAATGAATCTGTGGCAGTCAATTCTTTCTTTCTATGTTGGCTCTAGACAACCACTAGTCTTTTGCTACACTTTCCTAAACTTTCTTATAATCAATTTTACCTCATCACATTTTTGAGATTTATTTATATTGTTGTGGCTATCAAGTGTTTGCTCCTTTTATTGTGAATAGTATCCATTGTCTGCTATAACACAATTTATCCATTCTTAAGCTAACAGACATTTGGTTTATTTATTAGTTATTAGTATTTGATTCCAGTAAGTAGGTCTTCTCAGAATGGTTTTGTCTTATGCTTCAGTGTCTGTACTTCAGTTTGGACAAAATCTATTATACTACCTTCAAGTTCAATCTGTTCTGTAGTGTCTGATTGTCTATTAAACTCCATTGTTTGGCACCATACCAAAATGTGTTTGTCTGTTCATAAGCTAATTTAATATTTGGATTGTTTACTGCAACTATTTTGGCTGTTATGACTTTTCTATGATGTTTATAAAGGAGTCTTTTTGGTCTTGGCTAATTACAGAACAGTGGAATTGATGTCATAAGTACTGGTTTGAATTTGTGACCAAAATGGCTAAAATGCTTCCATCCTGGCAGTACCATTTATTGCTCCTATCAGTCATTTTTGAGAGTTTCAATGAACTCACATCCTTACCCAAACTTTACATTGTCATTCTTTTCAGTTTTGACCATTCCTAATTAATATGTAGACCTTGTTTTCTGCTACTTTATTGGCAAAATTCACATGGAAAGGGTTTCAGGGAGAGAAACCTGGTTGGGTGGGATGATTATTTTTGCTTCAGGAACTCTTTCTGATTCCAGTCCATCTGTCAGGCTCAATGGTTGCCAAAGGCTCAGCTGATTTTTCCTCATTCCTTCAAATTCTGTTTAAAGGATGGTAGGTCTGCTTTTATTGCATACACTAGGTCAATTGCTATCCCACATCTACCATGCTCCCTTTAGGTGTGGATTTGGCTTTGGTTGTTTGTTCATCTGTAGAGTTCATTCTGTAGAATTCAATTCTTGAAGACCTTCTTGTTTTCTCTCCTTAATATCCTCAAGGAAAGAAATGAAAATTTTTGTTTTGTATTATTAACACTTGAGTACAGGACTCTCTTGTCTTTTTACATCCTAATATTAAGTGGCTCTTTTGATCCCCTTCCAGGGCTCTTTCTAGCAGCACTACTTAGCAATTTGTCTTTGTTTTATTGGCTTCATTTGGACACGATTCCCCATATTGGTAAATGAGGCTAGAAAATTTGTTATTATCATTATTATTATTGTCATAATTATTATTATTTACAATGACATTACCAGCAAGATTAAGGTCTTGTTAAAAAGAAAGAATCAATATATGGCAAGAAATTAGTAGTTCACATATATAAAATATATTCAGCTTACTTTACAATATCTACAATTGTCATCATGTTTGAGGGCTTCAATGTCCATGGAGAAGAACTAGCATTTAATTCACCGACTTTCTTTCCTCCAATGATCTTCTTCTATTCCATCTCAACCATGAAATTACAAGGTAGCATCCTCTAATCTTTGTCTTTACCAGTGAATGTTCCATAATTTGAATCTCAAGTCATCATTATCTGTGGCCATCCCTACATTTCCTGTTTAGTCTGTTAAATATAATGACTCCAGAAATTCTTTGATTTCTGCAGGAACCTACAGTCCTGAGGTTCTATGGCCAAAACCTCATTTTATCACCTCACCCAGTTTAAATTGCATGATCCACTTTATTATTATCACTCCTTTGCAAATGTACTTAACTTTCTTTCCCTGTCTTGTCTCTTTTATTGCTCTTACTTGGTTAAACTGCCTACATGGCCAAATCTATCTTTATCTTCTTTGTATTGGTGACTTTTGAATGTGATTGGAGGAAAGCTCAAGTATGCAAATGGATTGCTTTCTATTTGCAATTAGTAACTCTAGTCCATTCATTTTCCTACTCACCTGGATGATTGATTCAATTTTTTTCCCTATAAGTCTGTTAAAAGTGTAATGTTAAGAGAACATAATTTTCATGACAAACCATTCTATAAGAATCTTAACTGAAAAATAATTATTTAAGGTTTATTTATCATAGGTGAATTCACTGATTTACAAGTCACTATTCTACTAAGAGAGATTTAAACAGTTATTGTGATGTGTTAATCTGTGACTATTTTTTTCCTCAAAATTTCTATTGCCCAGCAGGTGAGAATGAGACACTACAGTGTTGGCAAGTATACTTATAGTCAAGAGTTGTAGTTCACATTCATTTCTTTCTTCCTTTTTTGTGATACCAGAGAATGAACACAGTACTTTGAGTATACAGGACTGTTGTTGCAGCCCCAATCCTTCATTCACTTTCTAACACAAAGATATAACTATATACATAGTGTACATTGAGAGTGGTTACTTTCTTTAGTGCACCCAGATATTTAAGGAATATAGAGCTTGGCTTTTTGGTTTTCTGCAATTGTGTAGAAGAGAATGAGAAGGGAGGTGTAGTTGGGTGGATGTTATTAGCCGAGCATGGGGCCAAGTGTTCTTTCCTCCATATCTTTTTTCTGGATATTTGCTGGATAGCATTTGATGTGATGCTTCTTGCCTTTCATGGTTGAAGGGATGTAAATTACTCCAAAAGTTGAAATATTTTCACAAAATGGTTAAATATACTAAGAAATAGATAACTAATGAGTTCTAGAATAGAAGTAACTTTCTGTTGTGTTATTCTTTTTGAAAGGTTGGGGATGATATGAATTCATTCTTGATATGCTGTTCACAATTTGCAGCTCAGCTTGAGGAAGCCATGAAGGAAGAACGGAATGTAAGCCTTCTGTGTAATCTGCAAAGGTTAAAGTATTAAAACTTGTTCCTGTTGCTAAAACTTTAATGTGATGTTCCATCTGCACATTAGCCTAGGTTCAGTCCTTTAAGGAATTATAAAAGGCATTGGAAAGCATACTTTGTCTATAGTCTTAGTATATGCATTTAGATCTGTGAACTTTTCCATAATTACAGCATCGATGTATGTTCAAATGTCATATTAATATTTTATTATGGTTTTTAAAAGTTAATGTAATTTAAAAATAAATGCATACAAGAGAAGAAAATACAACTGTCCATAATCCTATCTTCCAAAGATATATTTTTGTTTGCATTCCAATTTTTCCTTAGTAGTACATACCATTTTAAAAAATGAAATGATATTTTGAGTGCTATTTGGCAATGCACTTTGATTTTTAAAAATGCATCAGGATCATTTTTTACATTTTAAAATTTCTGACTGGTTGAATCTGGTTAATTATTTTTATGTATTCTAATTATTCTTGAAAAAAGTAGTCTTTTTATGTAAGGTTCAACATTTAGTCCCTGTAATGTATATGTTTAACTTCATTTATAATATTGTTTAAATTTATACTCTATTTGCATTCTTTCTAATGTTACCTGTCAAAGATTCACTAAGTTATTCGAAATTGCCACCTCCTGGGTTTCTGCAAACTTTTCATTATTTATCATCTTTGTGCTCCATTTATATGGGATCAGTCTCTGTCTCTGATTCTCTCTCTCTCTCTTTCTTACTCTCTCTCTCTCACTATTCCTTATGATTGTTTTATCATCACTATGAACTGTATTCTTCTACATTTTTTGCTGTGTTTTTATTCTGATATGAATATTCATACTACTTTCTGCTTAAATATTTCTCCTTTTGAATCTTTCTAATGCTGTCTAGGTTCATTTTTCACACAAACACCATAGGACTTAAGTTTTTCCATTTAATTTTTATTGCCACATATTAACTGCACAAAAGAGTTTTATTATGATTAATTTTATTTTTGCCATCAATACTGTTTGTTCATTTTGTCTGTTGACAGGGATTATTTGTCAAAAGATGTATGCTTTATATAATTTTGTTTTTTCTTATTTTCTAATCACACAGTCTTATGTGTTTTCACTCTTTATTGTCATGTAGACATTACTTTGTTTCCTAGTCTTTTTTCTCTAGTATTTCAAAGTTATAAACTTTTAAATATAAAGCATTATTATTAATTTTAAAGGTAACATATTAACTGTACTAAATTCAGCCAATACGAAACTGCATAAGGGAAATGGAAATGCATTGTTTTCTTTACTCCTCCTCCCCCATGACATTTCTCCTTGATGGGCATTATTGATAATAGGTGTATGCCCTTTTAGCAAGTGTTCTGTGCATATTTAAATTTCATGAGTATACACATTTTTCTTTATCAATTTTATCTATCAATGGAGATTTGGGTTCTTTCACCTTTTAGATATTGTGAATAATGTTGTAATGAGCATGGTTAGGCAAATAGTTTTTAAGGGTATTGCTTTGAAGAGGAGGTAAATTTCATGAAAGTACACTGCATGCATGTATAGAAATATCAAAATAAACTTCCTGTGTACAATTTTTTTTCTGGTTCTGAGGTTTGAAAACAGGACCTTGAGTGACTCAACCAACCCTTTTTTGTGAAGGGTTTTTTCAAAATAGGATCTCCCAAACTATTTGCCCAGGCTGGTTTTGAACTGAAATCTTCCTGATCTCTGCCTCTTGAGTAGCTAGAATTACAGGCAGGAGCCACCAGTGCCCAGCCCCTGTGTACAATTAATATACACAAATTAAAATAGAAATAATTTTTCTGCTGTGATCTTTAGATACATACCCAGAAGTGGAATTGTGGAATCATATGGGAATTTTATTTTAAACTTTTTAAATTTATTCATATGTGCATGCATTGTTGGTCCATGTCTCCCCCATGCCCCATGCCCCCCTCCATCTCCTCTCATCCCCCTTACTTCCAGGCAAAACCTGTTCTGTCATTTCCTGCAACTTTGTTGAAGAGAAGATACAAGCAATAATAAGAAAGACAAAGGGTTTTTACTAGTTGAGATAAGGATAGCTGTATGGAGATATTCCTAGCATTGCTTCCATGCACAAGTGTATTACAACCCAAATTGATTCACTCTACCAGATCTCTTCACTACTTCATGATCACCTTCCCATATTGACCTTTGTCACTTAATGTTACTGTATTAGCTCCTCTGCAGGGGGGACATCAAACATTTTCAAGTTTTTGGTTTTGTACCTATCCTCATTCCTCCCGTATGTGCTCTTAGTGTGTGACCCAAGTCCAACAACATTGCTGCATTTGCCCTAGATCTAAAGTTCACATATGAGGGAGAACATACAATATTTGGTCTTGTGAGCCTGGCTAACCTCACCCAGGATGATGTTTTTGAGTTCCATCCATTTACTTGAGAATGGTAAGATTTTATTTTTCCTCATGGCTGAGTAGAATTCCATTGTGTATAAATAGCACATTTTCTTAATCCATTCTTCTGCAGTGGGGCATCTTGGCTGTTACCATAACTTGGCTATTGTGAATAGCACTGCAATAAACATAGGTGTGCAGGTGCCTCTGGAGTAACCTGACTTGCATTCCTTTGGGTATATCCCTAGGAGTGGGATTGCTAGGTCATATGGCAGATCTATGTTTAGTTTTTAAGAAGCCTCCATAATGCTTTCCAGAGTGGGTACACTAGCCTGCATTCCCACCAGCAGTGTACGAGGGTTCCTTTTTCCCCATATCCTTGCCAACATCTGTTGTTGGTGGTGTTTTTGATGATGGCTATTCTAACAGGGGTGAGGTGGAATCTTAGTGTGGTTTTGATTTTATGGCTAGAGATGGTGAGCATTTTTCATTTGATTTTTGGCCATTTGGATTTCTTCTTTTGAGAAAGTTCTGTTTACTTCAGTTGACCATTTCTTTATTGGTTCATTGATTATGGGAGAGTTTAGTTTTTTGAGTTCCCTATTTATTCTGATTATCAGTCCTTTGTCTGGTGTATAGCTGGCAAATATTTTCTCCCACTCTGTGGGTGGTCTCTTCAGTTTAGAAACCATTTCATTGTTGTGCAGAAGCTTTTCAATTTTAATTTTATGTAGTCCCATTTGTCCATCCTTTCTCTTAGTTGCTGAGCTGCTGGGGTTCTACTGAAGAAGTCCTTGCCTATGCCTATTACTTCCAGAGTTTTCTCTGCTCTTTCCTGTATTAACTTCAAAGTTTCAATTCTGATATTAAGATTCTTGATCCATTTTGAGTTGATGCTAATACAGGGTGATAAACATGTATCTAACTTCAGTTTCTTGCAGGCAGATAACCACTTTTCCTAGCAGCATTTGTTGAACAGGCTGTCTTTTCTCCATCGTATGTTTTTGGCACCTTTCTAAAAAATAAGGTGGTATAGTTGTGTGGATTCATATCTGGGTCTTCTGTTCTGTTCCACTGGTCTTCATGTCTGTTTTTGTGCCAGTACCATGGTGTTTTTATTGTTTTTGCTTTGTAATATAAAAGTTTGAAGTTGGGTATTGTGATACCTCCAGCATTGTTCTTTTTGCCTAGTATTGCCTTGGCTATTCATGGTCTCTTGTGTTTCCAAATGAACTTTAGGATAGATTTTTCAATCTCCATGATGAAGGTCATTGGGATTTTGATGGGAATTGCATAAACATATAGATTGCTTTTGGTAATATAGCTATTTTTACTATGTTGATTCTACTAATCCATGAGTTGGTAGAAGGTGGAGATCTTTCCACCTTCTTTTCCTAGATCTCTTTCTTCAAGGGTTTGTAGTTCTCCTTCTAGAGGTCATTCACATCCTTTATTAAGTTTACTCTTAGGTATTTGAATTTTTTGAGGCTATTATAAATGGAATTGATTCCATTTATGCTTTCTCAATTTGTTTGTTTTGGTGTATAGAAAAGCTAATGATTTTTGTAAGTTGATTTTGTATCCTGCCACCTTGCTGTAGCTGTTTATGGGTCTAGGAGTTTTTGGGTAGAGTTTTTCGGGTCTTTAAAATTTAGGATCATATCATCTTCAAATAAGGATATTTTCACAGTATCTTTACCTACTTGTGTTCCTTTTATTTCTTCTTCTTGCCTAGTTGCTCTGGCTAGGAACTCCAAGACTATGTTGAATAGGAGTGGGGATAGTGGGCACCCTTGTCTCATTCCTGATTTTAGGAGAAATGGTTTCAGTTTTTCTCCATTAAGTATGATGTTGGCTGTAGGTTTGTCTTATATATTCTTTACAATGTTGAGGTACATTCCTTCTATTCCTAGTTTTCTTAGATCTTTTATTGTGAAGCAGTGTTGGATTGTATCAAAGGCTTTTTCTGCATCTATTGAGATGATCAAGTGGTTTTTGTCTTTGCTTCTATTATTATGCTGTATTACATTTATAGATTTGCATATGTTGAACCACCCCTGCATCCTTGGGATGAAGCCAACTTGTCGTGGTAAATGATATTTCATTTTGTTTCATTGATTCTTTGTATTTTTTTTGTTTGTTTATTTCTATTTCATTAATTTTGGACCTTATTTTTATTTTTTCTCTCCTTCTGCTTGTTTTGGGATTTGTTTGTTCTTGATTTTCCAGGAGTTTGAGTTGTAGCATTAGGCCATTGATTTGGGATCTTTTTGTCCTTTTAATATGTGCACTCATAGCTATAAACTTTCCTCTTAGGACTGCCTTTGTTGTGTCCCATAGGTTCTGGTAGGTCATGTTTTCATTTTCATTAATTCCAGGAACCTTTTAATATCTTCTTTTATTTTATCAATGATCCATTGATCATTGAGCAATGTGTTGTTCAGCTTCCAATTGTTTGATTGTTTTCTACTATTGTTTTTGTTGTTGAGTTCTAGTTTTAATGCATTGTGATCAGATAGAATGCATAAGATTATTTCTATCTTCCTATATTTGTTGAGGCTTGCTTTGTGCCCTAAGATATGATCAATATTGGAGAAGGTTCCATGGCCTGCTGAGAAGATTGTATATTGTTCAGAAGTTGGATGAAATATTCTGCATACATCAGCTAGATCTATTAGATCTATGGTGTGATGTAGTTCTAGAATTTCTTATATTGATTTCTTGTTTGGATGACCTATCTATTGGTTATACAGTGGTATTAAAGTCTCCCACTAGCAATGTGTTGGAGCTAATGCTTTTAGGTCCTTCAGAGTATGTTTGATGAAATTCGGTGCATTGATGTTGGCTGAATATAGATTGATAATTATTATTTCCTTTTGGTTTATTTCCCTTTATGTTAGTATGGGGTGTCCTTCTTTATCTCATTTGGTCAATGTAACTTTGAAGTCTACTTTGTCTGAGATAAGTATTGCTACTCCTGCCTGTTTTGGGGGACCATTGGCTTGGTAAATCTTCTTCCAGTCTTTCACCCTCAGCCAGTGCTTATTTCTGTCGATGAGATGGGTCTCCTGTAGACAACAGATTGTTGGATCTTTCTTCATAATCGAGTTTGGCAAACAGTATCTTTTTTTGGGAGAGTTAAGTCTGTTAACATCCAGTGTTAATATTGATAGGTATGTTGTGATTCTTGTCATTTAGTTGTTTTTGTTGTTTATGGGTTTGATTGTGTGCAGCTGAATCAGTGTTACTCTCTGATTCCCTGCCTTTTCTTCTCCTGTGGTTTGGTACTGCCTGTCCTCAAATGGTTTTGTTTTCTTTCATTTTCTGTATGTAGAATTCCTTGCAGGATCTTTTGTAGTGGTGGCTTGGTGGTCATATATTGTTTTAGCTTCTGCCTATCATGGAAGACTTTTGTTGCTCCATTTATCTTGAATGATAGTTTTTCTGGGTAGAGTATCCCAGGGATGAAGTTATTTTCATTCAGTGCCCAGAATACCTCATTCCATGCCCTTTTGATTTTAAGGTTTCCATTGAGGTATATGCTGTAATTTTGATGGGCTTATCTTTGTATGTTACTTTTTTTTTCTCTCTTATAACCTTCAATATTCTTTCTCTATTCTCTGTTCTTGTTGTTCTAATGGTAATATGTCATGGGGTAGTTCTTTTTTGGTCAAGTCTGTTTGGTGTCTTGTAGGTTTCCTGTACCTGAATGGGCATAACTTTTTCTAGATTTTGGTAATTTTCTGTTATTATTTTGTTGAATATATTACAAATTCCTTTTGCTTGCACCTCTTCTCCTTCTTTAATGCTCATGATTCTCCGGTTTGCTCTTTTGATGGAGTCAGTGAGTTCTTGCATATTCCTTTCACAGGTCTTGAGTTGTTTGACTAATAATTCTCCAGTTTTTCCTTTAATTTTCATTTTATCTTCATGTTCTGAAAGTCTGTCTTCTGCTTGTTCTGGTCTGCTGGAGTGGTTTTCCATTTGTTTTGTATTTCTGTTTCATTCTTTTTTCTTTGGTTTTCCATATCATGGGTCACTTTCTCTTTAATATTGTCAATTTTCAACTTTCATTCATTTATCTCTTTATTTATAGTGTTCTGTGTTTCAATTGGTACTTACTTAGGGCTCCTATGAGTTCATTTATTTATTTCTGTGTCTTCTTGTATATTCTATATTTTTGATGTCTTGGAATTTCTTGAGTGCCTCTTTTTCATTTCTCCTGACCATGTCTAGAAACATCTCCATGAAATTCTCAGTGATTACTTGCAGGATTTCCTCTTTCAGAGTATTCTTGTGGACATTGTTTGGTTCCTTTGTATCATTTATCTTTGTTTTGCTGGAATCTGGAACTGGGTATCCATTTCATTCATTTCCCTCTGAGTCCTGTGTTAAACTATTTTTGGGGGGAGAATGCTTTCCATCCCTTTTTTGTCTTTCCATCACTACATTTGGTACTGTGTAACTATGTTCTTGATAGTCTCTTGGTGGTCTCAGTCACCTGTTTTCTTTCCCTTGGTTTAATTTTGTTTTGTGGGTGTGTTGGGTCTTAGCTTAGTGTATATATGCTATCTCTGTCCTTGGTTGGGTGTAATTTGTTATTAACTAACTCAAAATAGTAAAACTAACAAAACAAAACAAACAAAACCAAAGAAATAAACAGGGAGAGATGAACAAACACAAACAAACAAAGAAGAAACAAAACAAACATACAAACACCCAAAAAAATTCCAGGTTCAGGAGCAATAAAATTTCAGCTTTAGTAGTTCTGGTGTTACTCCTTTAGCATCAAGTCTTGTTGATGGTATTTAATCAGAGGCTCTGCCTTAGTCTCTCCAGGTGGTTGTGGAGTCTGGCCAGCTTTTCTTTTGTCTTTCAGCGGCAGCTGCTTAGTCAGCTCCTCCCTCAGTGAGGTGTGGCAGTTTGAGTTTATATGCTGCCCTCAGGTTTCAGAGTTCAGCTCTGTAGCCCACCAGCCATCCTGCTTTGGAGTTGGGTTTTTGCTGTGTTGGTTTACTGGGGCCTTCTTTCTTTGCCTCGCCTCCTTTCTCTGGGGCAAGGTCAGTGATCTGTCAGCCAGCCCCTTGCTGTCAGCATGTTGTGATGATTTGCTGATTGTTTTCTACTTTTGCAGTGTCGTTTGATTTGGATGTTGCTCACTGGCTCAGGAGATGAGCTTTGTGGACCACTACCTGCTCTATTTCAGGCAGCAGCTTATCACCTGCCTGCTGTTGGACCTTCTGCCTTTCCAGTATTTATTTACTGAAATTTCATGAGGAGATCAGCTCCTTGCCTCCCCGCTTCTCCAATGTGCTTACTGCACCCCACCTCCTCTGTTGTGTGTTCATTTTCAGTTCCTTGTTTATTGTTCAGTTTTTTTTTTTGTGGGGTGGGAGTCAGTCTGCCCAGCGGGCTATGCTGGTTTATCCCAGGGGTGACTGGGGGAATACCATGTGGTGCTTGGTGCTCACCTGTTGGTTTGTGGAATGTATCCCAAGCAGGTTTGGAGTCAGTGTCTGGCAGTGCAGGAGCCCTCCTGTTTTCTCAGTGTAACATGGCATGGAGAATCTTTCTGCAGGCTAATAGTTCAGGGTATTAAAGTTTTGATTCTCCTTGCTGCTTTATTTCTGCCAAGTGTGGCTTCAGCATCTCAGCAAGATTTTTGATTTACAGAGCTCACACTGTCTGCTTCTGTACCCTAGTGGCCATCTTGGATCCTTCTATTTTAAACTTTTTGAAGAAGCTCTATAATGGCTACATCATTGTACACTCTCATCAACAGACCACATGGGTTCAAATGTTTCCACATTCTCACTTTCTATTTCTGTTGTTTTAATAGATGCTCTTTTGGTGGATATGAGGTGGTATCTCACAGTGGGTTTGATTTTCATTTCTTTCATAAAGAGTAATGTTGAATATCTTTCATGCACTTATTGACCACTTTTATGTCTTCCTTGAAGAAATGTATAATAAATTCTTATTTTCTATTTCAAAATCTTTTGTTGTTACTAATTTGAAGTTCTTTATATATTTTGGACATCAAACCCTTGCCAGGTGTTTGATTTGCAATTATTTCTCCCATTCTATAAATTTCTTTTTCTCTCTATTGATCATTTTATTTGACTATCATAAGTTTTGAAATTTGATGCAGTCATATTTGTCTATTTTTTAATTTCTGTCTGTGCTTTTGGTCTCTTTTCCATGAAGTCATTGCTGGATCAAATGTCCTGAAGTTTTCCAGCTATCTTTTGTAATTGGAGTTTAATACTTTTAGGTCTTGTGTTTAGATTAGGTCTTCTGCCTGTGGGTATCCAGTCTTCCCAGCACCATTAATTGAGGTGACTGTCCTTTTGTCATTGTGTAACCTTCACCACCCTGCAAAATCACTTAGCTATATAGGCCAGTGTTTATGAGCTCTTCATTCTGATTCCTTGGTTTATAGATCTATCTTTATGGAAGTACCACACTATGCTAATTACTATTGCTTTGCAGTGTGTTTTGAAGTAAAACTGTGTGTGCCTCCATACTTTTTCAATAATGATTTGGCTATTTGAGGTCTCTTGAGATTCCATGTGGGTTTTAGGATCACATTTTCTATTTCTTCAATAAATGTCTTTGGTTTTTCTTTTCTTTCTTTTTCCATTCCTTTTGTTTCTTTCTGCCACTATTAGAGTTTGAAGTCAGGACTTCACTTTTGCTAGATAAGCATTGTACTGCTTCAGTCATGCCTTCTGTCCTTTTTGCTGTGGTTATCTTTCAGATTTTTGCCTTGGCCATACTGGATTGTGATCTTCTTATTTTAAATTTCCTGCAGTAGTTGGAATGACAGGCACACATCACCATGCCCAGCCTTTTCTGTTCAAATGGGGTCTTATGAACTTTGTATCTCCCTTGTTGGGCCTGGAATCTCAGTCATCCTGATTTCAGTCTCATGTGTAGCTTAGATGACAGGTGTGCACTACAGTACCCAGCTATTGGTTGAGATGGTGTCTTGCAGACCTTTTGCCAGGCCAGCCTTGAACTGCCTTCTGCATCCTCCCAATGTCACCCTGACAAGTAGCTCAGATTATAGTTATGAGCCACTGTCACTGATTGCCATCTTAGTTTTGTTAAAAGATTGCATTGACAAATTTATTAATAATGTTATGTATTCCAATCCACGGACATGAAGAGTGTCTCAATTTTTTGCATCAATGATTTCTTTGAGCATTTTAAAAGATCATTTTCATTGTATTAGTCTTGAACTTTAGTAAGTTTTTTCCTGTGGATTTTTATTGTTTTCAATGCTGTAGTAAATCGTATGTTTTTCTTAATTTTCTTCTCAGATTTGTCATTATTAGGACATAAAATGCAATAGTTTTGAGTGATGATTTTCTATCCTGCAATTTTAATGAATTCTTTTTATAAGTTCTGAAAGATTCTGTGTGGAATCCAGACTTTTCTACATATAAGGTCATGACATATGTGAAGAGAGATAATTTAACTTTTATTTGAGTTTGTATTACTTCATTTCTCTCTCTTATCTAATTGTTCTAGGCAGAACTTTCAGTGTTGTGTTGAATATCAGTGGCAAAAGTGAGCATTATTGCCTTGTTCTTGAGCTCACAGCAAAAGCTTTCAGTTTTCTACCTTGGATAGGATCTTAGCTGTGAGCTTCTCATATATAGATTTTTATGTTGAGGTGGTTTTCCTTCTATTAGTTTGTCAAGTGTTTTTTATTATGGAAGGGTGTTGAACTCTATTAATTGCTTTTTCTCTGTGGATTTAGATGATCATGTGGCTTTCATCTTTCATTTTTCTATTATGGTATATTAATTTTGAGACATTCAACTGAATTTTCATTCCAGAAATAAATTGTCCTAATAAATTACTTGAGTAGGTTTGCTGGATTCTACTTAAGAGCTCTCTATACTGTTGCCTCTTTGGTGCTATACTAAATCATGGCGCTCCACCTTGTGTCTGCATGTGTACTGCATACTCTGAGGCAAGGTTGATGAACTTTGTACTCAGGTATTCACTATGTAGTGTTCCTTTCTTGTTGGCACTTGGATAATAGGCAAGACATAAACTGATGCCTCTGAAGCTTCTTCCCTCAAACCAGAATGTATGTTACATTTTGGAAACTTATTTATCAATGGATTATATAGCTTTCATTTCCACAACCACGTTATGAAATGACCAATTTCCCATAGCCTCTTTTCATTGTGAATTGTCATTTGTTGAATTTTTGCTAGTCTGATGGATGAGGAACAGTAAAATAATAATGGCTTATTTATTTGTTTTTAAACCAGGTGTGGTACTGGTGGTGCACACCTGTAACCCTGGGACTCAGGAGTCTGACGCAGTAGGATCATGAGTTTGAGGCAAGCCTGGGCTACACAACAAGTTCAAGGCCATCTTATGCTACGTAGTGAGATGTTAAATCTAGAACTTTCTTTTTAAAAAATACTTCTTTTTTGAGACAGGGTTTCTCTATGTATCCCAGGTTGGCCTCAAACTCAAAATCCTTCTGTCTTGGCCTGCCAAGTCTTACTTACAGGAGTGAGTCACAAAGACTGGCAACATTTTATTAGTGAGTTTGAAAATCTTTTCATGTATTGAGAAATATTTTTATGACTTTTTAAGATTGTTTTTATGTCTCTTGAACAATTTTCTATAAGATTTTCATCTAGTTTTCCTCAGTTCTTTGTATATTAGTGATACTAACTTTTATTTGTAATGTATATTTTCATTTGTATTTGATTTTGCTTACATGCAGGTCATTTCTAGTCCAATAATCTTCCTGTTCTTCACTCACTCCTTCCTTTCCTTTCTTCTCTTCCTGTTTCTTCTGCTCTTCTAATTGTTAAGTAGCCCAAAGTATTAATTTTATCCATTTATTGGTCTTTTATTGTATATTGATTTTTCATTATATAAAAATTTACCTTAAAGTTACATTGTACACAAATTCACATGTTTTTTCCAGAATTTTTATATTTCATGTTTTTATATTTATGTCACTTATACACGCAGAGGTTTGTCTTGTGTTTGGTGTGATGCATGGATCTCATTTACCTTGTTCAAAATGACTTTCCAGCTCTTCCAATACTCCTTCTTTCAAAGACAGTTTTGTCCAAGTGATACCATCATTATCATGTTCTGGAGTTCTATATTCCTCTGTATCCATTCTAGGATCTTGTTTTCTATTCTATTGGTTAGTCAATTCATGTAGTAGGCTGCCTTATTTAATTTTAGTTAAAAATTATTATAAAGTTTAAATCTTTTCCAGGACCAAACTTCTTCAGTGTTTTTGGAAATATAATGTGTTAACTTCTGCTCCTCCAGAAGATATGTGATTCCTTTGAAACAGACTTAAATTTTATTCTTTTAAAACAATTTATTCTTTATCTATATTAAGAAAATATATGAAATAATTTATGTGAGTTATTTGGTGTCTCCAAATATAGGCTTGTAATGTTAAAAATTATTTTCTATTCTAGAATTTAGTTGATTATACAAAATGATATAAAACATTATCTCTAAATATAAAAATTTTGTTATTTTGAACTATAGATTTATAAAGTCATATTTTAGCAATTACAGATTGAAATATAAGATTTAAATTAAATATTATACATTGCTAAAAATCTTATTTTTAAATTTACTAATTAAATTTTTATTTTCCAGATTTTGGAATCTCTTTTTAAGGTATGTTCCATGTATTGCAGTTTGACCTTTCTAAAAGGGATTTTTTTTGTGCTACCAGGTTTTGAAGTAAGGGCCTTATGATTGCTAGGTAGGTGCTTTACCTCTTGAGCCACACACATAGTGATAAACTTACTAAAACATAATAGAAGGTATGAGTAAATGAGCAAGACATTTTTAGGTTTTGAAGAGGTAAAGAACACCTACATTTGCCATTTTAAATATTTAATTTTGCAATTCAGTTGCATGTTGCATTAGCCCTGTTCTGATTCTAAGTGAAGTTTGGGTCAGGATTGAAGTCTGACAGATGAAGATTCACAAACATATATGTAGTACCTCTTTATTTCTCTGCAGAACATTAACTTGCCATAAGTTAAATTTGACATTAACTCTTTTTTTCCTTTTTAAAGTGGTTTCAGCAGCAGGTCAATCAAATGGAGGAGGTAAAGTATAACATTTCTCAACTGTTAATATTTTGACTCATTTGAAAAGCAATTTGAGATAAGAATGAATTAAATTTTTGAAAGTAGCTATTGGTTAGAAGCTACTCTTTTGATTGAAGTTAAGGAGCAATTATTGGGTAGAAAAAAATATTGATTAGTGATTTACACAGTATATTCACATATAAACATGATTTACTTCAACTGTGACACATTTTCTCCTAAAATTGAAACATGGAGATTTATCTCTTTTTCTTTGTCTAATTTACATAAATGAATAAGTGACAAGAGAGAATTTGTCAAGTTAAAATATTCTTCTATATTTAAAAAAACATGCATAAGCATAGTTATAAATATATACATTGATTTCCTCTAAATTTAATATTTTAATGATGCTCTTTTGTGCTTTTAACTTTTAAATATTTTAACACCAATTTTAGAACTACTAATCCCTTTCCTCAAGTACTTTTAATTCTATTTTGCAAAAGACTTATATATGAAACCAAAATAAAAGATTGATAGCTGAGGTAGCATTAGTGGTTTATAGAATTATTCGAGTTTTCCTTTGTCCACTCTTATTGTTCAATGTAATTAAACACTTGAAGCCCCTGCTTGTCAAAGAAAAGACAAAGGAGTTTCTGTTCTTTTCTCTGAGACATAAAGTTAAAGGGTAATCATTTCTTAGCACCAACTCATTATTTTTCTTCTGATCTCAATGTGAAAACTTTCATGATCTTCACATACTTTTAGGATAGATGTGGCTGATATTGGAAAAGTGTAGGGATTCTTCTCTGACTATGGCACATTGGTCAATAGATCCACAAAGAAATAGTGTTGGGTGAAGCCCCCTAATCCTCTACCCTCTAGAGAAATTTCTTCTTTACAATTTGATAAATTTAGCTCATCTCTGTTTTCTTATTTTCCTATGTATCAATCTTCAGAGTTGACTTTCTCTCTTCTTTTTATACTCATTCCTGCCTGCGTGCATGATCTATCCCAAACCCTGGCCTCAGTTTCTTCTTCATCTCCAAAGATCTAGTGTTGTCTTTTATACTTGTACTTCCAGTCTCACTATGGATCTTGTCATAAACTATAGTTCTTTATTTTAAAAATCATTTATTCAGGCAATCTATTCTTGATCTGTGAATTTCTACCTGTCCCTTTAAAAGTCAGGCATTGTGTAAAGACAGGAACCATTCTGAACAATGTGTCACTAAGTAGCTTTGTCTTGGTGTGAATACCACAAGCTGTATTTATACAAACTAAAATAGCTATGATTCACAAGTTACATGAGGTCAGTCATTGAGTGAAATAGGACTAGGTGGGATGTGACTGTCATACTTTCAATACTACTCTGGCCACTCTGACCTCATCAAGACCTCGTTTATTTATTCATCTACTTTTTGCAGTCATTTACTAAATTTTCTTGAGACTATGTACTTCATCACAGTGAACTTCTTAACTTCCTAGTCCCCTAAAGCCTGTGTCTTTTTATTGCTTCTGTCTAACAAAACTTAATATTGAATAAGTGTAATTATTTACATTATCTGTCTGTTAATCAGTTATGAAACACTGCTGATAAAAGTGACACATTATGTCAGATTGAATTTTTCCAAATACTACCTCGAATTCTATTACCCTTCTGCAATGAACTTTAGTCCTTTTCAGACACAGTCTCTTCCCACTCTGTTCCTTGTCTTCACTCTCAGCCAATCACTTGCAATCCTTTAAATATAAGCCATTGGTCAGAAATCCTTCAGTTCCTGCTACTAAACTAGTTATGCCCACACTCATTTAATCCTCCTTTTCTCCTATGAAAACACAGATAGTATTCATCTGCCTACTTAAGACTATTTCCTTTTTTGAATTCTGTCACTTCTTACCATCTTATGAATTTTGAGTAATCATTCTGTCTTGTATATTCAACTTCTCCCACTCATCTCCTTCCTTTTCAGGTTTTAAACATATTTGTGTCTTTTGTTTGGTGCTATACTCCCCTCAAGCTCCAGGCCTCCAGAGCTTGCCCTTCATTAACTAATATCTTAAAAAATTCTTTATATGCAAATTTTATCATAATAGGAATATAGACATTGGTTATTGTTGTAATAAAGGCAAAATTCAAGATTTATAAGGTAGTGAAAAAAATTGCATACAGTCTTTTAACATTGAAACTTACTGACTTTTGTCTATGTTTGTGTGTATTACTGGGGTTTGAACTCAGGGCCTTTTGCTTGTTAGGCAGGTGGTCTACCACTTGAGCCACAATCCCAAGGCCCTAAGTTGGCTTTGTGTAAGACTTATTCAACCAAAACACTGCAGCAGTGAAGAAGTCAGTGTTAGCATTGTGTCTTCGTCAGAGCCAACGAGTTTATCAATTAATCCAATTTGGATAACTTATGGATTTCTAGAAGTCTTAAAAGTTTAGCTGTGGAGCACATGTTAGAAATTCAGCATCAAATTTTTTTGTACATTAACTTACTATAAGTATTCGTACCTCTCAAACATTTTTCAACCTATGCAGACTGGATTCTGTCTTCATAACAAAGAAAACATTCTCTCCATATCATTTTTATCATTTATTCCTGGTACATTATTAAACTCAATTGACATTTTTTGTTCCTCAGTCATAGGTAACATTGTTGATCACTTTCCAATTTGTAAAACAATATTCCTTTGACTTGTGTGAATTCTGGCTATTGTCTCTCTTCTTTGGCTATCTCTTTTTCAGAGTCACCTCCTTTACTCAACCAGTAAATGCTAGTGTGACTTTGTTTTTTTCTCCAACCTTTTCAGCTGGGCATCCTCATCCAGTTTTTGCATTCCATGAAGTATTACCTTCCTACTGGTAATTTAGAAACATAGGCCTCTTGTTTCAAATTGGTCCTTTGAACTCCAGACTTGTCACACCTCAAATCCAATGGGTCAAAACCAAGATTTTTTACCACTCTTCTAATGTTCTTTATCTCAGTGAACAGTAGTACCATTTATCCAATTGGGTAAAAGAGAAGTGGGCAAACATTTCTGGACACTGACTTCTGCCTAGCTCTAAGATTCAACTCATCCACAAGTCTTTTGGAGTTTACATCCTAAAAGTGTCTACTTTTCTCTGTATCTGCTGTTTACATCTTAGTGCCAGTTACCATCATTTACCAATATACCTGAAATCCCAGTGAGGTATACTTACTGTGCAATTGTGATCTGACACTCCATGTTTTCCAATGTGTAAATCCATAATTTTTTCTCTTGAATACTTTAAAACTTACTGCATCAGTCAGATTGCTTAAGGAGGGTTTTTAAAAATGTAGTTGAGAGATGATATTTAAATGACACAAAAGATACTTTGCTTTAAATTTATATTACTGTGTGTGTGTGTGCATGTGTGTGTGTGTGTGTGTGTGTGTGAAGAGAATGAGAGAGAGAAAAAAAGACAGAAGGAGAGAGAGAAAGAGAGAGAGAAAGGAGTGTTAAGAATCCATCTCTTTAAGAGGTTATGTCAAGGGATTCTTACATGAATTAACATTTCAGACTCTTGGAAAAAACTTTGAATTGGTGACAGATTTTATTGTCAGTAATGCTGATGAGGTTAATGTGGTGTCCATGATGTATTAACAGAGATACATGATGAAGACATCAGAGTAAATTGGGAGGTGCACTTTGGAATGTTGTATGGGCCTATAGCTTGTACGTTTCAGCCTTGTCCTGTTGGAACATGTGTCCACAAGCATCTGATAAAGTCTTACAGGTGGTAATTCCACTCTCTATCACATCGTTTCTTCTGCATGAAAAACCTCTGTTCATTTAATCCCTACTAGGATATACGATGCATCAGTTAGGGTATAAAAAGAGTCAAAAATCTATATGGTAATTTGAAGAAGAAAAGGCTAATATTAAGAATTATTTAGGTTGGGCACAGTGACTAATGCATGTAATATCAGGTACTCAATGATAGAGATGAGGTGAGTTGAAGTTCAAGCCCAATCTAGGCAAAAAGTAAGCAAGATTCCCCTTCTCATTAATTAGCATGGCATGGTATCATGTGTCTGTCATCCCAACTACACAGGAGGCCATAGGTAGTAGGCTCATGGTCTGAGGCTGACCATGGACAAAATACAAAAAAAAAACTTACCTGAAAGATAACTAAAGCTGGAAAAGGCTGGAAGTATGTTTCAAGAGTTTAAAGCCTGCCTAGCAAACATGAGGCCCTGAGTTTAAACCCCAGTGCCACCAAAGAAGGAAATGAGTAAGGAATTATTTTGTGTTGTTAGGGATTAAACCCAAGTCTTACAACTATAAGGGAACCACTCTACCACTGGGATACATCTTCAACAATATTATTATTATTATAATATATTTTTATAATAATTATTATAACAATATTATTATAAGAATACCTACAAATCTGGTGAAGACAATTTTAATGAATATAGGAATAGAAGATACAGGAAGAAACTAGGATATACCCCTAGGATAGAAGAAGAGCACTTCAAATAGAAACAAATCTGAGTGCTCCCAACCAGGGTTTAGAACCAGATTTTGTAAAAAAGAAGCAATTGTCACCATTGGGTGACAGAGACATTTGCTGGGGTTCCAATTTGGTGGAACTTAAACTCACAGGGGAGCTGCCCAGGAGGGTGGAGCACTAGAAGCTTGCCTCTGTGGTTCTGTGGAAAGATGTTTTCCAGGATGAAGCTTCCCTCTTGCTTGGATACTGTCCACCAGGGATCCTCCATTGGGAATTTTGCTTATAAGTTCTGGACTTTGCCAGGAAGCCATCCATGGATACGTTGCCATGGAGTCTTGCTGAGGGTGAGCACTTATATGTATGCTACACATTTTCCTAGTAGTAAGCAATGAGAGGTGAAGAGGTAGGAAGTCCAGTTTCCACCTACTAAAGTGCCTTGCTAGAGACCTCTGCTGACAAATATTGGCATCATTCCATCTCTCAAGGAAGAAATATTGCTCTATCACAAGAAAGACATGAGGAACAGATGAGTGAGGTGAGAGGAAACAAATAGACAATTATACCTAATTGGTGTATCACTTTTCATGTTCAATTTGTGATTAATGACTCTTCTTTGGGATTTTGCATTTACTGTTATTGAACTTGCTTAAGATTTCTATATATCAGCATCATATTCAGAAGATTTAAAATCAGTTTTTATATACAAAAGTCCTTAGTAAGCTAGTATTGACAGATAATTGTCCCTAGAAGTACATATTTGTAAAATATATATTATATTAAATATTATTACACATATATCATGTATATTAGATAGTACTCTAAGTATGTTATATAAAATATAACATACACATAAAATATATCACATGTAAATATGACTACAGCTGTAGATAAATATTTTACATATTAGTCAGATTTCACAAAGGAGAAAAAGTATTCAAATTTTGTAAAGGAAAAAATGAAATGCCTTTGAGGTGTGGGAGCCAAAATGGGTATTTCCTAATTAACTGATTAATTTTATTTTAGCTGACTAAAGATCAAAGTCTTCTAGAAGATCATCCAACACCTGTAAGAGTAAGCATTGCACACCGAAAGCTAGTAAAAAAACTTGAAGTTCTAAGAGAACACCTTAAACAGCAACCTCAACACTCCTTTAAACTCGAATTGTCTAATTCCATGTAAGTGAAATATAAAAATTAATTGAATGAAAAACAATAAGAGCTGGCATTAGATCTAGCAATGAATTACAATAATGGATCAGGTATTATTGCTGAACACAGAGCTTCTAAATCAAATCATGATGTCTAGTTAGGTTGTTTCTGTTTGACTTTTTAAGTAATCTGAGATGGCCTTATCTGATGCAGTAGCCACATGTGGCTTTTCAAATTCAAATTAAATTCACTAAAAGAATCTGTTTCTTGGTCACACTAAAAATATTTCAAATATTTTGAAATCATACATTACTGTCTTGGAAATATTTGGTATCTAAATATAAGCTCATCTCTCAGTTTGATTGGGCAGCTCTGAGAAACAAATAAGAAATGACATAAGGACTAATTAAGTATTTAATTGTTCACAAATACCTTCATTAAAATTATATGACCAATTGAAAATTTTCACTTACAATCATTGTTTTGCTTGAAATATACATAAAGTCCTTTTGTGTTATATTGTTAAAATAAAAATACCCATAATTGGAAAGGGCTATTATTTAGCATGCAGTAACTTTTTTTTCAGTCAACAAATGTTTATTGAGTAATGACTGTGTATAAAGCACTATTCAATAAGATAGACAAAATTTTTGTCACCAATTATTTTAGCTATACAGAGAATGACTCCTAGAGTTTTTTCCTTTCTTTCTTCCTTCCTTCCTTTCTTCCTTTCTTTCTTTGTCTCTCTCTTCCACCCTCCTTCCTTCCCTCTCTTCCCTCTTTTTCTTCTCTTTTTTCTTTCTTCCTTTCTCTCTTCCTTTCTTTCTCCCTTCCTTCCTTCATTTTTTTCCTTCCTTTCATAGATCTGAACATCTGAAGGTTGAATCCCAGAGAACTTGCTGCCATCATTCAGGTGGTCTCTGAATAGTTTGAGGGTATATAAAGCGCTAGCATACAAATACATACATACAAGCATACAGCAGTCACCTACACTAATCAGTAAGGAAAGAATCCTTACTGAGAGATAGAAGGAGAGGAGGAGAAACTAGAGAGGAGGGAGAGGAAGAGGAAGAGGAGAGAGGAGAAATACCTGTCTGATGTTTTTCCTAGAAAAATGGACTTACAATAACTGAACAATTCAGAATAGAGAACGCAGCTAAAAGTCAACATTTTCTAGTAAATTACAATTACTCTTTGCTACACATTCAGCAGCTGTAGACATAACACATGACACTCAGGGCACAAGCCAGCGCTATTAACTTCTGCCCCTCTTCTCATCCCAGTCTCCTGCTACAGGCATGCTATCTTCCAGTGGGCAGGAAATCAGCTCCTCGTTAATTGCACTTTAACCTTTGTTATATTTTCAGGTTTCCATCTGATGCAAGATGAGCCCCAGGCCAAGCTGACAGATAGCTGAAGTTTGCCTTCAGGCTGTCTCTGTCTTTACCCTACCACTGAGCAGACTACTCTGCTTAAGAGCATACGCACAACTGTCCAGGGATACAGCTTTTTTTTTTTTTTTGTCTTTTTAAAGGTACATCTGGGGACATACTGACATACTGGAGGAGAGTATTCTGAAATGACAGTATTTGTTAGGTGGTGAAATTGTGGATCTTTTTTTCTTGTTTCTCTACCTCACTATTGACAACCAGGTGCTCTACCACTTGAGTTACTCCATCAGCCACACTACCTAATGTTTTGTTGTAATCAAGAAAAATGTCTAGTCACAAGTGCTAGTCACTTTGTGAAGAATTAGTTGTGCAACATGGGACTGACAGTGTTAGATTTTAGGCTTTTGTCTCTGAGGAAGCCTCCTTTCTCACAAGTGAGGAGTATGAGAATTAGGCACATCTGGGGATAGATGTACCTGTCCCCATATACAACCTGATTGACTCTCAGCAAGTGACTTAGTTTATTCAGCTGTAAAATGAAGAAACCAAATAGTGTCTCTGTGGGAATTAAATTACACATGCTCCCAAGACTTTTGGGTTGATCTCTGGCACATGATAGGCCCTTACTAAACATAAGTATTATTTTTATAGCTCAAACATTCCTTAATCCAGTCCTCCAAACAAATATCAAATCCATTATCAGGAGCAGTAGGGATGGTCATGTTCCCAATTTCTTTTATTTATTTAATTATTATTAATTAATTTAATTAATTAATTAATTAGTTTATTTTATTATTCATATGTGCATACAAGCCTTGGGTCATTTCTCCCCCCTGCCCCCACCTTACCACCCACTCCACCCCCTCCCTCTCCCCCTACCCCCTCAATACCCAGCAGAAACTATTTTGCCCTTATCTCTAATTTTGTTGTAGAGAGAGTATAAGCAATAATAGGAAGGAACAAGAGTTTTTGCTGGTTGAGATAAGGATAGCTATACAGGGAGTTGACTCACATTAATTTCCTGTGCGTGTGTGTTACCTACTAGGTTAATTCTTTTTGATCTAACCTTTTCTCTAGTTCCTGGTCCCCTTTTCCTATTGGCCTCAGTTGCTTTTAAGGTATCTGCTTTAGTTTCTCTGTGTTAAGGAGAACAAATGCTAGCTAATTTTTTAGGTGTCTTACCTATCCTCACCCCTCCATTGTGTGCTCTTGCTTTTATCATGTGCTCAAAGTCCAATCCCATTGTTGTGTTTGCCCTCGATCTGATGTCCACATATGAGGGAGAACATATGATTTTTGGTGTTTTGGGCCAGGCTACCTCACTCAGAATGATGTTCTCCAATTCCATCCATTTACTGGAAAATGATAACTTTTCGTTCTTCTTCATGGCTGCATAAAATTCCATTGTGTATAGATACCACATTTTCTTAATCCATTCGTCGGTGGTGGGGCATCTTGGCTCTTTCCATAACTTGGCTATTGTAAATAGTGCTGCAATAAACATGGGTGTGCAGGTGCCTCTGGAGTAACCTGTGTCACAGTCTTTTGGGTATATCCCCAAGAGTGGTATTGCTGGATCAAATAGTAGATCAATGTTTAGCTTTTTAAGTAGCCTCCAAATTTTTTTCCCCAGTGGTTGTACTAGTTTACATTCCCACCAACAGTGTATGAGGGTTCCTTTTTCCCCGCATCCTCACCAACACCTGTTGTTGGTGGTGTTGCTAATGATGGCTATTCTAACAGGGGTGAAGTGGAATCTTAGTGTGGTTTTAATTTGCATTTCCTTTATTGCTAGAGATGGTGAGCATTTTTTCATGTGTTTTTTTGGCCATTTGAATTTCTTCTTTTGAGAAAGTTCTGTTTAGTTCCCTTGCCCATTTCTATTTTTTTTTAACCCAAAGAAAGCATATCTTTATTAGTAACAGGTAAAATAGACTCTAGGCTAAAAATAGCATTACAAAGGTGAACAGGCTCATTACTTAATGACATAAAGTTCATTTCACTGAAAAACATAGTGCAAAAAGTACAAAGCAAAAATTTATATCCAGGTGCATTGGTGCACACCTGTAGTCCCAGCCACTCTGATGGCTGAGGTGGATTACTTGAGCCCACAGTTCAAGTCCAAATACACAGCATAGCAAAACCACACCTCAAAAAATGAATTAATGAAACCAAAAATAAATTGACAAGGCCGTAATTATAGTGAACTATTTAGCATAATTATTGTAGATATTGAGAGCTAGGCAGATTTAAAAATTAATAACAACACAATTATTAAGCTTGATCCAACGGCATAAGAAGAAAAGTAGATCCAACAGCTGGAGGATATGCATTCTCTGAAACACTGATAAAAAGTGAACTGCAAAACATCTCAACAAACTGAACGGGCACTATACAAACTATTCTCTGACCATCAAAAAGTTAAAGATAGGGAGGTGGGGGTATAGTCCAGTGACTAAGTACTTGCCTAGCATTTGTGAGGCCTGTGGTTCAATCCCTGGCACCAAAAAAAAATAAGAAGAAGAAGAAGAAATCAATAACAACAAAGAGATCACTTAAAATTGTTAAATGTTTAGAAAGACCTCTAAATCCTTGCCCATTTCTTTATTGGTTCATTAGTTTTGGGAGAATTTAGTTTTTTAAGTTCCCTATATATTCTGGTTATCAGTCCTTTGTCTGATGTATAGCTGGCAAATATTTTCTCCCACTCTGTGGGTGTTCTCTTCAGTTTAGAGACCATTTCTTTTGATGAACAGAAGCTTTTTAGTTTTATGAGGTCCCATTTATCTATGCTATCTCTTAGTTGCTGTGCTGCTGGGGTTTCATTGAGAAAGTTCTTACCTATATCTACTAACTCCAGAGTATTTCCTACTCTTTCCTGTATCAACTTTAGAGTTTGTGGTCTGATATTAAGATCCTTGATCCATTTTGAGTTAATCTTGGTATAGGGTGATATACATGGATCTAGTTTCAGTTTTTTGCAGACTGCTAACCAGTTTTCCCAGCAGTTTTTGTTGAAGAGGCTGCTATTTCTCCATTGTATATTTTTAGCTCCTTTGTCAAAGACAAGTTGGTTATAGTTGTGTGGCTTCATATCTGGGTCCTCTATTCTGTTCCACTGGTCTTCATGTCTGTTTTTTGTGGCAGTACCATGCTGTTTTTATTGTTATTGCTTTGTAATATAGTTTGAAGTCAGGTATTGTGATACCTCCAGCATTGTTCTTTTGACTGAGTATTACCTTGGCTATTTGTGGCCTCTTGTGTTTCCATACAAATTTCACAGTAGATTTTTTGATCTCTTTAATGAATGTCATTGGAATTTTGATGGGAATTGCATTAAACATGTAGGTTACTTTTGGGATTATTGACATTTTTACTATGTTGATCTACCAATCCATGAGCATGGAAGATCTCTCCACTTTCTATAGTCTTCCTCAATCTCTTCAGAACTTTATAGTTTTCCTTGTAGAGGTCATTCACATCTTTTGTTAGGTTTACACCTAGGTATTTGTTGTTTTTTGAGGCTATTGTAAATAGAATTGTTTTCATACATTCTTTTTCAGTTTGCTCATTGTTAGTGTATAGAAATGCTAATGATTTTTCTATGTTGATTTTATATCCTGCTACCTTGCTATAGCTATTGATGATGTCTAGAAGCTTCTGAGTAGAGTTTTTTGGGTCTTTAAGGTATAGGATCATGTCATCTGCAAATAGGGATGTTTTGACAGTTTCTTGACCTGTTTGTATTCCTTTTATTCCTTCTTCTTGCCTAATTAGCATGAAGTAACTTTATTGATATCTCCATGCATCAAACGCTAGACTTAATGGAATATAAAGAATATTACTTGAATTGGCCACCATGGAGATTGTGTAACTATTTCCTTGGTTCAGAAGCTCAGGTATATTTACTAGAAATATTTACAGATAGACTTGAATAATTTCAGTTCATAAGTTAACATTCATATTTGACATGTGTCTGTTGTGTGCTAAGAGTTTTTCTAGTAACTTTACATATATAGTCCATAGTAGTCCTCATAACTTCCTTAGAGAATGCTGTTAGTACACCTAAAACTTTAACAGATGAAGAAATGGAAGATAAGAAAGTTCAAGTGCCACTCCCAAGGTCATGTAATTGGCAAGTAGGTGAAACAGGTTTGGACCAGGTAGTCTTACTCTAGGAATGGTGCTCTTAACAATTATGTCATTGTTAATAATACATTAGCAACAAAGAATTCTTATACCTATTGATTTATTTTTATTACCTTTTATTTTTGTTGTGGTGTGGGTACATTGTGACATTTACAAAAGTGCTAACAATATATCATAGTTTAATTCACCCCCTCCTATTTTTGTTATTTTTGCTGTTACTGTTGTTGGTGTGCTTGATTGTATTTGCAGAAGACATAGAGTTCATATAATTGCATACTTTGTAGTGCTACCAGCAGTTAATTGACCAAACAACTATGAAAAAAGGTTAAAAATGTGTTATCTTTTACTTAATAAACTTTACATGTCTCAATGGATCATTCTACTTCTTATGATGTGTAATATAAACATTATTGTTTGATGAATTAAAATATGTCTTATCTATTGAAACTTTAACAGGGATACAGAAATTTCATCAATAGAGAAAAGTTATGAAGATGTAAAGCAGCAAATTGAAGGTGATTATATTTCACTAATGTTTAACCTTTAGAGGGATTCCTACATATATTAACACTTTGAGACTTGTAATTAAATTTTTAAGTCATAAAATTATATAAGAGTAAACTTAAAATATTCAGTATTGAGTTTCATATTTCTTTTTTAAACAAAGGTAGTCAATGTATACCAATTATGTATCAATATGTAAATTGTAATTGATTTTTATCAGTTTATTTATGTATCTGCTATAATTACCCCTAAACAAAGATAAGTGATTAGATTAAAAGTTTATGAGGAACAGTAATCTCAGAGATGGGTTAACTGCTCTAAGAATGGAATATTTTTTGAGTCATGTGTATTCTCTGAGCTGGTATGACAATTATTTTTAGTTGGTTTTGTTTTGCAGTGCTGGGGATCTAGCCCAGGGCCTCACTTAAGCAAGATGAGTTATCAGTTTCTGAGCTTCTTCCCCAGCACTGGTATGAGAACTGTGATACACTCTGGTGTGATGATTTTTAAAGCAGTTTATTAATCCAAAGAAACACTATGTATGTTTCTAACACTTTGGACATATATTTCTTTTACATATTTATAAAACATTTAAACAGAAAATGATTAACATCCCTTATTTTTCCATCGAATATCTTTTAACCTCATCAGCATTTACTGTCAATAAAGTCCGTCACCAATTCAAAGTTTTTTCCAAGGGTCTGAAATGATAATACATGTAAGAATTACTTGAGATAAACTCTTTTTTAATTCATATAGGCATACAATGTTTTGGTCATTTCTCCCCACTTCCTCCAGCCCCCTCCCTAACTCCCCAGCCCCCTCCCTCTCCCCCCTCCCCCTTGCTATCAGGCAGAAACTATTTTTGTCCTTATCTCTAATTTTATTGAAGAGAGTGTAAACAATAATAGGAAGGACCAAGGGCTTTTGCTAGTTGAGATAAGGATAGCTATACAGGGAGTTGACTTGCATTGCTTTCCTGTGCATGTGTGTTACCTTCTAAATTAATTCTTCTTGAACTAACCTTTTCTCTAGTTCCTGGTTCCCTTCTCCTATTAGCCTCTGTCACTTTAAAGTATGTGCATTAGTTTCTCTGCATTGAAGGCAACAAATGCTATCTAGTTTTTTGGGTGTCTTACCTATCCTCATACCTCCCTTGTGTGCTCTGGCTTTATCATGTGATCAAAGTCTAATCCCATTGTTGTGTTTGCCCTTGATCTAATGTCTGCATATGAGGAAGAACATATGATTTTTGGTCTTTTGGGCCAGGCTACCTCACTCAGAATGATGTTCTCCAATTCCATCCATTTACCAGCGAATAATAACATTTCGTTCTTCTTCATGGCTGCATAAAATTCCATTGTGTATAGATACCACATTTTCTTAATCCATTCGTCAGTGGTGGGGCATCTTGGCTGTTTCCATAACTTGGCTATTGTAAATAGTGCTGCAATAAACATGTGTGTGCAAGTGCCTCTGGGGTAACCTGAGTCACATTCTTTTGAGTATATCACCAAGAGTGGTATTGCTGGATCATATGGTAGATCTATGTTTAGATTTTTAAGAAGCCTCCACATTTTTTTACAGAGTGGCTATACTAGTTTGCATTCCCACCAGCAGTGTAAAAGGGTTCCTTTTTACCCACATGCTTGCCAACACCTGTTGTTAGTGGAGTTGCTAATGCTGGCTATTCTACCAGGAGTGAGGTGGAATCTTAGTGTGGTTTTAATTTGCATTTCCTTTATTGCTAGAGATGGTGAGCATTTATTCATGTGTTTTTTGGCCATTTGAATTTCTTCTTTTGTGAAAGTTCTGTTTAGTTCACTTGCTTGTTTCTTTATTGGTTTGTTAGCTTTGGGAGAATTTAGTTTTTTGAGTTCCATATATATTCTGGTTATCAGTCCTTTGTGTGATGTATAGCTGGCAAATATTTTCCCCCACTCTGTGGGTGTTCTCTTCAGTTTAGAGACCATTTCTTTTGTTGAGCAGAAGCTTTTTAGTTTTATGAAGTCCATTTATCTATGCTGTCTCTTAGTTGCTGAGCTGCTGGGGTTCCATTGAGAAAGTCTTCACCTATACCTATTAGTTCCAAAGTATTTCCTACTCTTTCCTTCACCAACTTTAGAGGTTGGGGTCTGATATTAAGATCCTTGATCCATTTTGAGTTAATATTGGTATAGGGTGATAAACATGGATCTAGTTTCAGTTTTATGCAGACTGCTAACCAGTTTTCCCAGCAGTTTTTGTTGAAGAGGCTGTCTTTTCTCCATTGTATATTTTTAGTGCCTTTGTCAAAGGTAAGTTGGTTATAGTTGTGTGGCTTCATATCTGGGTCCTCTATTCTGTTTCACTGGTCTTCATGTTTGTTTTTTGTGCCAGTACCATGCTGTTTTTATTGCTATTGCACTGTAATATAGTTTGAAGTCAGGTACTGTGATACCTCCTGTATTGTTCTTTTTACTGAGTATTGCCTTGGCTATTCATGGCCTCTTGTGTTTCCATATAAATTTAACGGTAGAGTTTTCAATGTCTTTGATGAATGTCATTGGGATTTTTATGGGAATTGCATTAAACATGTAGATTGCTTTTGGGAGTATAGACATTTTTATTATTTTGATTCTACCAATCCATGAGCATGGGAGATCTCTCCACTTTCTATAGTCTTCCTCAATCTCTTTCTTCAGAAGTTTATAGTTGTCCTTGTAGAAGTCATTCACATCCTTTTTAAGTTTACACCTAGGTATTTGATTTTTTTGAGGCTATTGTAAATGGGATTGTTTCATATATTCTTTCTCAGTTTGTTCCTTATTGGTGTATAGGAATGCTAATGATTTTTCTATGTTGTTTTATATCCTGCTACCTTGCTATAGCTGTTGATGGTGGAGTTTTTGGGGTCTTTAAGGTATAGGATCATATCATCTGCAAATAGGGATATTTTGACAGTTTCTTTACCTATTTGTATTCCTTTTATTCCTTCTTGCCTAATTGCTCTGGCTAGGAATTCTAGTACTATGTTGAATAGGAGTTGAGATAGTGGGCATCCTTGTCTTGTTCCTGATTTTAGAGGGAATAGTTTCATTTTTCACCATTAAGTATAATGCTGGCTATAAGTTTGTCATATATACCTTTTATAATGTTGAGGTACTTTCTTTCTTTTCCTAGTTTTCTTAGAACTTTGATCATGAAATGGTGTTTGATCTTATCAAAGGCTTTTTCTGCATCTATTGAGATGATCAAGTGGTTTTTGTCTTTGCTTCTGCTAATGTGGTTTATTACGTTTATTGATTTTTATATGTTGAACTACCCCTGCATTCCTGGAATGAAGCATACTTGGTCCTGGTGAATGATCTCTTTGATGTGTTGTTGAACTCAGTTTGCCATTCTTTTATTGAGGATTTTTGCATCGATGTTCATTGAGGACATTGACCTATAGTTCCTCTTTTTGGAGGTGTCTTTGCCTTGTTTTGGGATAAGTGCAATACTGGCTTCATAAAATGTGTTAGGCACTTTTCTTTCCCTTTCTACTTAGTGGAACAGTTTAAGGAGGGTTGGTATTAGTTCTTCTTTAATGGTCTGATAGAATTCATTAGAGAATCCATCAGGTTCTGTACTTTTCCTTTTTGGGAGACTCTTGATTGCTGCTTCAATTTCATTTTGTGTTATTGATCTATTCAGGTGATTAATGTCCTCTTGGTTCAGTTTTGGATGAACATAAATATCTAGAAATCTGTCCATTTCTTTAAGATTTTCAAATTTATTTAAATGTATGTTCTCAAAGTAATCTCTGAGGATTTCCTGGACTTCCATGGTGTTTGTTGTTATCTCCCCTTTTGCATTACTGATTTTACTGATTTGGGTTTTTTCTGTCCTCATTTTAGTCAGGTTTGCCAGGGGTCTATTGATCTTGTTTATGTTTTCAAAGAACCAACATTTTGTTTCATTAATTCTTTGTATGGTTTTTTTGGTTTCTATTTCATTGATTTCAGATCAATTTTAATTATTTCTCTCCTTCTATTTGTCTTGGGATTTGCTTGTTCTTGTTTTTCTAGGAATTTGAGATGTCTCATTAGGCCATTGATTTGAGACCTTTCAGTCTTTTTGATAGATGCACTCATGGCTATAAACTTTCCTCTCAGGATTGCCTTTGCTGTGTCCCATAGGTTCTAGTAGGTTGTGTTTTCATTTTCATTGACTTCCAGGAACCTTTTAATATCCTCTTTTATTTCATCAATGACCCATTGTTCATTAAACAATGAGTTATTCATTTTCCAGCTGTTTGCATGTTTTTTGTCTTTATTTTTGTCATTGAGTTCTAGTTTTATTGTATTGTGATCTGATAGAATGCATGGTATAATTTCTATTTTCTTATATTGGCTGAGGCTTGCTTTGTTCCCTAGGATATGATCTTTTTTGGAGAAGGTTCCATGAGCTGTTGAGAAGAATATATATTTTGTAGAAGTTGGATTAAATGTTCTGTAGACATCAACTAGGTCCATTTGATCTATGGTATGTTTTAGATCTTGGATTTCTTATTGATTTTTTGTTTGGGTGATCTATCTATTGGTGATAGTGGGGTGTTAAAGTCTCCCATGACCACTTTTTGGAGTTCATATATGCTTTTAGGTCCTTCAGGGACCATTGAAATTGGTTGCATATAGGTTGTTAATTGTTATTTCCTTTTGGTCTATTTCCCCTTTTATTAGTATGGAATGTCCTTCTTTATCTCATTTGATCAATGTAGGTTTGAAGTCTACTTTGTCAGAGATAAGTATTGCTACCCCTGCCTGTTTTTGGGAGCCATTGGCTTGGTAAATCTTCTTCCAGCCTTTCATCCTGAGCCTATGCGTATTTCTATCAATGAGATGGGTGTCCTGTAAGCAACAAATTGTTGGATCTTCATTTTTAATCCAGTTTTGACATAACCTCTTAAAGGGACAGATTCTTTACACTTCTCTCTCTCTCTCTTTCTCTCTCTCTCTCTGTCTCTCTCTCTCATATTAATCCATTGTCTGACATATAGCTGGAAAGATTTTTCCCATTCTGTCAACTGGCTCTTGAAGCAATAACTGGTTGTTGCATGGATATTTACATTTTTATGCCATACCATTTGTGAATTCTTGCTCTTCTTTCCTGAGCTACTGGAGTTCTGTTTAGAATTTTGTACCTTATATCTATATCTTCCATGTTTTCCCATAGTATTTTCAAAGTTTAACATTTTATGTTAATGAGTCTTTTATCCGTTTGAAGTGATTTTTATATAGGATATCAGAAACTATCTAGATTCAGTTTTCTACATGTAGATATCCAGTTTTCACAATATCATTTATTCATACATGCATACAAAATACATTTACCATGTATGCCCTCCTTCACCCTTTCCCTTCCCCTTCTCACTGGTTTCTATCCCTTGCTAGCACCTGTTTTACCTTCCTGTCCTTCATTTTTCTGAAAACATTTTTGTTAATATGTCTTAGTTGTACAAGGTGTTTCATTGTGACATTTCTATATATACATGTATTATACCCCAGATTGATTTATCTCCTGCATTATTCTCCCTCCTATCCATTCCACTTCTTAAGGTAACTTCAGCAGGTTTCAATGTTTCATATTCATATTTGTATAGAAACTACACCAATCATATTCATCCACCATTACTCTCTTCATTTACTCACCCCCTCCCACTTGAGCCTTCCCATTAACATGCAACTGATCCACGTGTCCATTAATTTAAGTACCATTGTGTTGATAACCTCTGTTTAAAGCATTAACTTCCATAATTTATTATTCATTAGGGTAATAGAAAGGAATATAATAAAAAAGCAAGGACTGGAGATGGAGTACAGTAGTAAAGCACTTGCCTAACAAGCACAAAACCCTGGGTTTGATCTCTACAACTGCATTAAAGGAGGAACTAGAGGAGGGGAGAAAACTTTGATGAAAAAGTGATGAGTTCATAACTAGTCATTGTATACACTCTTCAGATAATTCCATCTAATTGCCTTATTGGGAGAATGGAATGGTAGCTGCTATTATTTTTGCTCCTGAGTGAATTACTAAGGAAGTTTTATTTGGCAGTACTGGTGTTTGAACTCATGGTTTTATGCTTTTGTAGCAGATGCTAGACAGCTTTAGCCATGAGTCCAGCCATGGAGTGAATTATTAAAATAAAAACTATAATATCTAAACTGAATTAGTACTTATAATTACTATTTTATATTTATAATGATACTTCTAATTATTTCAGAATTCATTAAAACTTACTCAACCAAAGAATCTATAGATGCTTCTGCAACTGATCCACGTAAGTGTCCATTAATTTAAGTACCATTGTGTTGATAACCTCTGTTGAAAGCATTAACTTCCATAATTTATTATTCATTAGGGTACTAATTATTATAGTAATAACTTCCATGAAGTTAGGGGCCATACATTTGAGCTGGATGTCAAGCAAGCTTAACTGAAATCTGAATGTTATATGATTAAAACACTCATTTTTAGGAGCTCCATGCTTGCACTCAGAATGGAGCTTTTGAGTTTTGATTATAACACAGCAGTGAAATGGCAGCTGGTCTTGGAGGTTGCACAGTGGTAAATTTAGGAGGTGGTTTGTAGATTTCAATACTAGGAATTATAAGTCATCTGAAATTACTAATACTTTGACTACCACTGCAGGTAGAACTTGTATGCCAAACTTCTCACAACTTATCAACAGAGTAGCTGTAGGCTGGTGGTATGTGCCACCATGCCTGGCTTCTCTTCTAAGATAGTGTCTTGAGAATTTTTTTGTCTGGACTGGTCTCTAATTGCAATTTACCTGTCTCTGCCTCCTGAATAGCTGAGATTACAGGCATGTGCTACCATGCCAAGTTGATATCTAGCTACTTATTTAACACCATTAATCTTCAAAATAATATTGACTGAAAGAAGTTAATGCAAAATAGTATGTGGAGTATTGCCATTTATAATAAGCTTAACATCCAGAAATAGTTAACAAAGGAAGAAAAGACACAAAACTTTGAAAGCAAAAACATAGTGGGCAGCTTTAAGGGGAGGGAAGCACTTGTGCGTAGGATGAGCCACTACCCTGAAAAAGAAAATGCTGGGGGGAATTGGACAAAAATATAAACATGCATTCTAACATCTCATATGTTATTCTATGGGTAAATACTGCAGGCCTTGATGTGAAGAAATGAACCCTCTACTACTTTGTTGGTTTTGATGATAATTGTTGACAAATTTATGGAGCACACTGTGGTATTATTTATCAAGCAGAGAAATGTTCATACTTAACCACACCTAAATTTTTGGAATATGTTTCATAGCAATAAATAGCATGAATGTCTTGGTACCATAGTTTATTATTATTTCATTGATGCTCATATAGATTCTATTTTTCATTTCCAAAAGTAGTGCTATTGTTAACACATTGTTAAAAGCAAAGACATGGAAATGATACATTTATAGTAAGGGATAAGTAAATTATCATGCATAGCAATGGAGTGTTCTGTAGCTTTTAAAAATAATAAAATAATTCCATGTGCAATGTTAAAGTGTATTTTCCATGGTGTGTGAAATGAAAAGCCAACATAAAAGCACAATGTGTGCATTATACCTCTTTTTATAATGCTTCTGCATACATACATCATAGGGCTTTTCCAAAGAATGAAAAACTGTAGGCAAATAATATGCATTTATTATTAAAATCTTTCTTAATAAATTAATAAAATAAAGGGACAGTTACACCTTTTTCCAACACAGAGCAGGCAATTAAATAATTTAAAGCCATTTCTGTTACCTCAAAATAACTCTGTTGTGCAGTGTTGGTAGTATACTGGTGAGCATAGCTGCCTTCCAAAATAACTCTAGCTTACCTTCTAATCCGGGTTACTCTTATCAGGTTTCATCTTCATTTTACTATTTCATATTGCAGAATAATCTTGAAGACCTGAAAGCTGGGAGCTTTCTTAAGAATTAAGCTTAATTCATTTCATTAGCTGCTTATTCCATGTGTTTTTTAAATAAAACTTATCTTTCAGTGAAATATTTGTATTATCAGCTATATCATTTTATGTTACCATTATATGTTATACATGTGTATAGTTGTCTTTCTCTATGCAAGTTTATGTAGGAGTAGAAAAACATTCACAATTATATATAACTCAAACTACTTGCAGTAGATAAGAAGACATAAGGGATGACAGAATAGAGGCAGTAGGATTGAAGGGGTAGAGGGAAAATTTACATTTGTCTGTTAAAAGTCTATATATCACTTTAGTATTTTAAAAATGTACAAGTTCCATACAAAAACCTTATAAAGCTATTCAGTGAAATTATTTCATTGTTCCAAAATACATTTGTCTGGAAACTATTACATTGTTCCTATGTCTGTGGGCAGTGAGTTTGGGTCAGGGACTTGGGCCTCCTTTAAGCAAGGACATGTTAACTATATATTTTGCAGACAATTTTGGATATGCTTCTTAAATTAGGAAAGAGTTTGGATATATGTTGACCAGACATTTTAAAATAGTTTTATCATATTTTTTCTTTATTTGTATATTCATATGCACATACATTGTTTGGGTCATTTCTTCCCCTTTGTCCCCAGACCCCTCCCTTTTCCCCCAACCCCTCCTCTTCCAGGCAGAAGAGAAGACATAAGCAATAATAAGAAAGACAAAGCATTTTTGCTAGTTGAGATAAGAATAGTATACAGAGAGATTCTTAGCATTGTTTCCATGGATAAGTTTTACAATCTAAATTGATTCATCTCTATCTGACTTCTTCACTACTTCCACTCATTTTCCCATATTGATCTTGGTTGCTTTAAGGTTACTGCTTTAAGGTTCCCCTCTGCAGTGGGGAAATCAAATACTTCCAAGTTTTGGGTTTCCTACCTATCCCCATTCCTCCCATATGTGCTTTCTCCTTAGCTTGTGACCCAAATCCAACAACATTACTGCCTTTGCCCTAGGTCTAAAGTCTGCATATGAGGGAGAACATCCAACTTTTCATCTTCTGAGCCTGGCTAACCTTGCTCAACATGATGTTCTCAAGTTCCATCCATTTACTTGAGAATGACAAGATTTCATTCTTCTTCAGGGCTGAGTAAAACTCCATTATGTATAAATACAACATTTTCTTTTTTTTAAATTTTATTATTCATATGTGCATACAAGGCTTGGGTCATTTCTTCCCCCTGCCCCGACCCCCTCCCTTAACACCCACTCTACCCCCCCCTCTCCCCCCACCCACCCCCTCAATACCAAGCAGAAACTATTTTGCCCTTATTTCTAATTTTGTTGTAGACAGAGTATAAGCAATAATAGAAAGGAACAAGGGTTTTTGCTGGTTGAGATAAGGATAGCTATAAAGGGAGTTGACTCACATTAATTTCCTGTGCGTATGTGTTACCTTCTAGGTTAATTCTTTTTGATCTAACCTTTTCTCTAGTTCCTGGTCCCCTTTTCCTATTGGCCTCAGTTGCTTTTAAGGTATCTGCTTTAGTTTCTCTGCATTAAGGAGAACAAATGCTAACTAATTTTTTAGGTGTCTTACCTATCCTCACCCCTCCCTTGTGTGCTCTCGCTTTTACCATGTGCTCAAAGTCCAATCCCATTGTTGTGTTTGCCCTTGATCTAATGTCGCATATGAGGGAGAACATATGATTTTTGGTCTTTTGGTCCAGGCTAACCTCACTCAGAATGATGTTCTCCAATTCCATCCATTTACCAGCGAATGATAACATTTCGTTCTTCTTCAAGGCTGCATAAAATTCCATTGTGTATAGATACCACATTTTCTTAATCCATTCATCAGTGGTGGGGCATCTTGGCTGTTTCCATAAGTTGGCTATTGTGAATAGTGCAGCAATAAACATGGGTGTGCAGGTGCCTCTGGAGTAACCTGTGTCACAGTATTTTGGGTATATCCCCAAGAGTGGTATTGCTGGATCAAATGGTAGATCAATGTTTAGTTTTTAAAATAGCCTCCAAATTTTTTTCCACAGTGGTTGTACTAGTTTACATTCCCACCAACAGTGTATGAGGGTTCCTTTTTCCCCGCATCCTTGCCAACACCTGTTGTTGGTGGTGTTGCTAATGATGGCTATTCTAACAGGGGTGAAGTGGAATCTTAGTGTGGTTTTAATTTGCATTTCCTTTATTGCTAGAGATGGTGAGCATTTTTTCATGTGTTTTTTGGCCATTTGAATTTCTTCTTTTGTGAAAGTTCTGTTTAGTTCCCTTGCCCATTTCTTTATTGGTTCATTAGTTTTGGGAGAATTTAGTTTTTTAAGTTCCCTATATATTCTGGTTATCAGTCCTTTGTCTGATGTATAATTGGCAAATATTTTCTCCCACTCTGTGGGTGTTCTCTTCAGTTTAGAGACCATTTCCTTTGATGAACAGAAGCTTTTTAGTTTTATGAGGTCCCATTTATCTATGCTATCTCTTAGTTGCTGTGCTGCTGGGGTTTCATTGAGAAAGTTCTTACCTATACCTACTAACTCCAGAGTATTTCCTACTCTTTCCTGTATCAACTTTAGAGTTTGTGGTCTGATATTAAGATCCTTGATCCATTTTGAGTTAATCTTGGTATAGGGTGATATACATGGATCTAGTTTCAGTTTTTTGCAGACTGCTAACCAGTTTTCCCAGCAGTTTTTGTTGAAGAGGCTGCTATTTCTCCATCGTATATTTTTAGCTCCTTTGTCAAAGACAAGTTGGTTATAGTTGTGTGGCTTCATATCTGGGTCCTCTATTCTGTTCCACTGGTCTTCATGTCTGTTTTTGTGGCAGTACCATGCTGTTTTTATTGTTATTGCTTTGTAATATAGTTTGAAGTCAGGTATTGTGATACCTCCAGCATTGTTGTTTTGACTGAGTATTGCCTTGGCTATTCGTGGCCTCTTGTGTTTCCATATAAATTTAACAGTAGATTTTTCAATCTCTTTAATGAATGTCATTGGAATTTTGATGGGAATTGCATTAAACATGTAGATTACTTTTGGGAGTATAGACATTTTTACTATGTTGATTCTACCAATCCATGAGCATGGGAGATCTCTTCACTTTCTATAGTCTTCCTCAATCTCTTTCTTCAAAAGTTTATAGTTTTCCTCATAGAGGTCATTCACATCTTTTGTTAGGTTTATGCCTAGGTATTTGATTTTTTTTGAGGCTATTGTAAATGGAATTGTTTTCATACATTCTTTTTCAGTTTGCTCATTATTAGTGTATAGAAATGATAATGATTTTTCTATGTTGATTTTAAATCCTGCTACCTTGCTATAGCTATTGATGATGTCTAGAAACTTCTGAGTAGAGTTTTTTGGGTCTTTAAGGTATAGGATCATGTCATCTGCAAATAGGGATATTTTGACAGTTTCTTTACTTATTTGTATTCCTTTTATTCCTTCTTCTTGCCTAATTGCTCTGGCTAGGAATTGCAGTACTTTGTTGAATAGGAGTGGAGATAGCGGGCATCCTCATCTTGTTCCTGATTTTAGAGGGAATGGTTTCAGTTTTTCTCCATTAAGTATAATGCTGGCTGTAGGTTTGTCATATATAGCTTTTATAATGTTGAGGTACTTTCCTTCTATTCCTAGTTTTCTTAGAGCTTTTATCATGAAATGGTGTTGGATCTTATCAAAGGCTTTTTCTGCATCTATTGAGATGATCAAGTGGTTTTTGTCTTTGCTTCTGTTAATGTGGTTTATTATGTTTATTGATTTTCATATGTTGCCATTATTTTGTTGAGGATTTTTGCATCAATGTTCATTAAGGAGATTGGCCTATAGTTCTCCTTTTTGGAAGTGTCTTTTCCTGATTTTGGGGTAAGTGTAATACTGGCTTCTTAAAATGTGTTTGGCAGTTTTCCTTCCCTTTCTATTTCATGGAACAGTTTAAGAAGGGTTGGTATCCGTTCTTCTTTAAAGTCTGATACAATTCAGCAGAGAATCCATGAGGTCCTGGACTGTTCTTTTTGGGGAGACTCTTGATTGCTCCTTCAATTTCATTTTGTGTTATAGATCTATTCAGGGGATTAATTTCCTCTTGGTTCAGTTTTGGTTGATCCTATGTATCTAGAAATCTGTCCATTTCTTTAAGATTTTCAAATTTTTGAATATAGATTCTCGAAGTAGTCTCTGATGATTTCCTGGACTTTCATGGTGTTTGTTGTTATCTCCCCTTTTGCATTCCTGATTCTACTACTTTGGGTTTTTTCTTTCCTTATTTTAGTCAGGTTTGCCAGGGGTCTATTGATCTTGTTTATTTTTTCAAAGAACCAACTTTTTGTTTCATTAATTCTTTGTATGATTTTTTTGGTTTCTATTTCATTGATTTCAGCTCTTATTTTTATTATTTCTCTCCTATTTGTTTTGGGATTTGCTTGTTCTTGATTTTCTAGGAGTTTGAGATGTATCATTAGGTCATTGATTTGGGATCTTTCAGTCTTTTTAATATATGCACTCATGGCTATAAACTTTCCTCTCAGGACTGCCTTTGCTGTGTCCCATAGAATACCACATTTTCTTAATCCATTCTTCAGTAGTGGGTCATCTTGGCTGTTTCCATAACTTAGCTATTGTGAGTAGCGTTGCAATAGACATGGGCATTCAGGTGCCTCTGGAGTAACCTGAGTTGCATTCCTTTGGGTATATCCCTAGTAGTGGGATTGCTGGGTCATATGGCAGACCTATGTTTAGTTTTTAAAGAAACCTCCATATTTTTTTCCACAGTGGTTGCAGTAGCTTGCATTCCCACCAGCAGTGTTTGAGGGTTCCTTTTTCTCCACATCCTTGCCAACACCTGTGTTGGTGGTGTTTTTGATGATAGCTATTCTAAGAGGGGTGAGGTAGAATCTTAGTGTGGTTTTGATTTGCATTTCCTTTATGGCTAGAGATGATGAACATTTTTTCATGTGTATTTTGGCCATTTGAATTTCTTTCTTTGAAAAAGTTCTGTTTAGTTCAGTTGCCCACTTCTTCATTGATTCATTTATTTTGGGAGAGTTTAGTTTTTCGAGCTCCCTGTATATTCTGGTTATCAGTCCTTTGTCTGATATATAGCTGGCAAATGTTTTCTCCCACTTTGTGGATGGTCTTTCCATTCACAAACCATTTTTTATCAATTTTTGGATTATCTACATTAATGATATGAGGCATGTTCATTGTGATAATCCATGTGTATAGGGTACTTTGAACAAATGCTTCCCCTGCATCATATTTACATTCTTCATCATCCTCCTCTTTTTCAAACAGTGTTTGATGGGTTTCATTTTTCATGAGCAAAATACATATACACCAAACACAATAGTTCTATGTTCCACAACACATGAATTTCCTGATTTCTCTCTCTCTCTGTTTTTAAGTTATTGATAATGAGAATTTGAAGAACAATCATAGGATGATTCCCCAAGCTGTCACACATGGTAATGAAGTGCAATTTCAATGATACCATTTGAAATTCATAAATAATTGGAGTCCTAGATAGTGACCCATTCTTCTAGTTGAGGAATGAATTTTCAAATTGTAACAAGAATAACCATTGATGTTCCTTCCAATCTTTAACCATATCCAGGACATAATTTTAAATCATGCCCAATACTATTGTCACATTTTTGTTAAATACACTGTTTTTAATGACAATGAGAACCACCATATGATCCAGCAACCCCACTACTGGGTATATATTCAAAAGAAATTAATCAGTATGCTAAAGAGACATCTGCACTCTCACATTCATTGCAGCACTAGTCACAATAGCCAAGATATGGGATGTACCTAAGTGTTCATCAACAGATGAATGGATAAAGACAATGTCATCATAGCACACACGTTACACCCCCCCACACACATACAGGGAGAGGGAAGGAGGAACAGAGAGAGATTATTCAGCATGAAAAAGGAAGGAAATGGCATCATTTGTGAGAACATAGATGAATCTGGACATTATGTTAAGTGAAATAATCAAGACAGAGAAAGACTTCATGATCTCATCATATGTGGAATCAAAAAGTCAATCTCATAGAAATGGAGAGTGGAATGGTGCTTATAAGAGGCTGGGGCACTTGTGTATGAGAGGGAGCTTGTGGGGATGTTGATGTTTACCAATGGATGAAAATTATAGTCAGATAAGAAGTTGAAGAGATCTGTTGTACAGCATGATTACCACAGTTAATGAAACTGTATTGCATTTTTCCAGAATCCTGGGAGAGAGAATATTAATTATTTCCCTCAGAAAAATGATAATCATATGATCATAGTACATACATTTTTTATTAAACAGGTTTTACCATTACACAATAGATATGCACCAAGTCATGTTGTACATGAAAAACACATATAAATTTATCTGACAATTAAAAACATTGTTTTTTAAATTTTGTAAAAAGTACAGTTTATATTCCCATTATTGCTTTTTGGCATTTTAGATTACTGCGTCTTGGCCAAAATTCTAAATCTAATTCTTGTCAAGCAGTTTATATATATATATATATGAATCTATCTCTCTCTATATATAGATTCATATATATATGAATCTTTAGAGTATTGACCCTCCCAAAGCAATGCCTCTGGTTAACTTGGCTTCCTGAAACACTCATTGATTTGGTTCCCTTGAAATATGTTGCATGTTTCTACTTTTCTTGTCTTTGCTTATGGCTTTTGCTTCCATCTCTTCTTTCTAATGAACTTCTATCTGTTCTTTGAGGCTTAACTTATTTACACCCTTCTGAATATTTATTACATTCCCCTACACCACACATTTGACATTTAGGATAGAAAACATATTTGGAATAGAAACAATTTCACATTTCCTTTGCATGTGCCATGTCTTGTTCATCTAGTGCAGTGACTGTTTTCTGTCACTACAGTTTTTGTCACCTGATTGGAAAATGTTCTGTCTTTACCCTGAAAGTTCATTAATTATTAAGGATCCTCATTATGTTGGCTTCATTTTAAGTAGCACCATTAGGTTCCCTTTCAGGTGATTTGATGCAGTTGGAAACTTACTGGTTGAGTTCAGTTTTTCCCCAAAGGCTTTAGCAGTAGCAAGAAAAGCAGCTCTCCCTCAACATCCTAGAGTCAGCTAGTATGCAGTATCATAAGCAGGTCATCACACTGCTCCTCAAGCAAGTTTGGTTACTTAACAGAGACAAAGTTTTGATCAAGTTATATTATGTCTCTGAGTCTGAATCTCCTAAAATAGTGACTGTACCTTCTTTCTTGTGTTATTATAAGGATTAAAAGTATGCAAAAATACGTGGTGTCTTGCACATCATAGGTGTTTAATAAAATGCTAGTTTTTTTCATTCCCAAGTGCTTTTCTTTAGTATTCTTACAGGCCTCCTATCTTCTCTTTATTTCTGTTTACTTTAGTATTCTTATAGACCTCCTATCTTCTCTTTATTTCTGTTTAGTTTTCACATCTATAGCAATGAGCAAAGAGCTGTAACTTCACCCATTTTTATACCTTCTGAATTCATTTTTATACTAGAAACTGCTTCCTCAGCTACTAACCGATTGAATGTGATGATCAAAATATTTGAAAACAAGTCAAATATGTTGGACAGGTAAGATTTTCACATAATACTTTTTATAGCTATAAAATTGAAGGGCTGGATATTTGTCTCAAGTGGTAGAGCTTCTGTTTAACAAGCACAGGCACTGAGTCCGAATCCCAGTTTTGCCAAAAAGAAAAATTGAGTACATATCTACTGTAGAAATACTGGAAAACCAACAGAAAAATAAATCCTCTGTCAAAAATATAGAGCTCTTATTCAATTTATTTGATTATACATAGGAACAATTTTAAAATTTAAAAGAATAAACATAGTGGGGGGAGAGGGAGGGGGTGGAGGAAAGAGAGCGGGGAAGGAAAGAGGGGAAGTGGGGAGAAATGACCCAAACATTTTTATGCACATATGAATAAAAGAAATTTAAAAAAGAAAAAAAGAACCAGAGCAAAAAAGACTGGAGGTATGGCTCAAGTGGTAGGTAGTGGCTTTAAGCATGAAATCCTAAATTCAAACCCCATTACTACCAAAAAATGAAAAAAATTAACAAATTTTGCCTTGAAACTCTTCCTAGTGTGATATAATGATAAAATGGACATTTTTCTTCTAAACACATGAGTATTTCTTGAGTAAATGGAAACCTAGAATTTCTAGCAAGTCTGATAACTTTGAAGTAGTTAAGATTTCTTCCCCTGAACTCATAAAACATCCTCTCTTTCCTAGAAGATGTCCCTGATGTAATTATTTAATGTTTGCCTTCCCTGAAGAGAAGAGAAAAAAAAAGAATAAACATAGAGAACATAAAATGGAATATAAACTGCTTTGGCAAAACAGTACGTTGGTTAATCAAAATATTAAAAATTATAAATACTCTATGTTCCATCAATTCCATTTCCTCTTATATCCTCAAAAAATTGAAATCAGGACCTTCAGCAGATATTTGTACACCCATGCTCATGAAAGCTCTTTTAACAATACACAAAATATAGAAGTAATCCAAATGTCCAAAAACAGAGGAATGAATTTACAACTGAAAGTTTTTGATGTCATTGGATTTTTGAACTCAGACTGGCACTTGCTATGCAGTTGCTATACCACTTGAGCCATGTTCCCAGCATCTGGTTCTGGATCTGGGCTTTTTTTTTTTTTGGTGTTGAGTCTTGAACCAAGTGCCGTTGCAATGCTAGGCAAGCACTCAACCCCTGAACTACATCCTCAGCCAACAACAGATGAATGAATAAACTAAATGTGGCATATGTTCACAATGGATTATTAGAGAAAATCCTGATACATGATAGTTATACCATGGATAAAACTTGAGGAAATTATGTTAAGTAAAGGAAGCCAGTCATAAAAAGACAGGGAGTGAATGCTTTCCTTCACATGAGACACTCAAGATGGTCATATTCATAGAGACAGACAGTAGAAGGATGACTGCCAGGGAATGAAGGGTGGGAAAATGGTAATTATTGTTTAATACCACAGAGTTTCAGTTCTACATGAAAACAAGGGTCTAGATACTGTTTATAAATTAATAAAAATGTATTTAATACTACTGAACTGTATACTTAAGATGGTTAAAGGTAACTTTTGTTATATATATTTAACCATAGTTTAAAAAAAGGAAATTGTAAGTAAAAAATTATACTATAGTCTGCTGTAGTTTGTGTATATTCTTTTCATTTGTAAATTTAATTCCTTTAAAAAGTCTTTTATTTTTCTTTTATTATATTTTAATTCACAAAATTGTATATATTTATAGTATATAATGTAATGAGTACAAATGCATACACACACATATATGTATAATGTGTGTGCATAACTTTGTATGTATACATATGCAGCATTCAGAAATGGTCAAATAAAGCTATGTATTTTATTCATCATGCTCAAATCCTTATCAGTTTTTCATGTGGTGAAACATTCAAAATGTATTCTCTTAGCAACTTTTGGGTCTATGTAACATTATGTGTTGACAATTGTCACTGTGTGGTAGAGTGGGTCTCTAGAACTTACTACCCCATTCCAACTGAAACTTTGAACCCTTCAATTAATACCTTCATAGTCCCTCTCAGCCTCTGTCCATATTAACAAACTTTCAACTCTCTGTTTCTATGAATGTGAGGTTATACAGCAATTGACTTTCTGTACCTGACTTATCCTCCAGGTTCATCCATGTTGTCAGAAATGACAGCATTTACATCTTCTTAAAAGGTGAATAATATTTCATTGTATGCATATGTGTGTGTATCTCACATTTTCTTTACCTGTTCATCTATTGATGAACATGTAGGTTAGTCCCATATGCTGGTTATTTGGAATGATGCTTCAGTGAGCATGGGAATGTATGTATCTGTGATATACTGATTTCATTTATTTAGCAAAAAAATGACCCTATTTAGAAACTAGGAAAACCTGAAATAGATATTTCTCCAAAGAAATACCAAAGTCAAAATTTAAAATATAGAGATTGACCTCTAATAAAAGAAAACTTATTTGGAAATAAGAACAGGATTGCAACCAGGCACAAATTTGTATAGGCTGATGTGCCTGTTCTCTGCAGAGAAAATTTTATCAGGACAAAGAAATCTGGGAAAGTTATTAGAAAGTTCATTGTCACTGTCAATGCTTGAAGGAGATGGACTCTCTGGTTAGTGAGTACTAGCCTTACTATGTAAGGCTAATCTTAAGGTCACCTTCTATTTTGAAGGAAAAAATAAAAGTAGGAAAGTTCCTGTAACAATTGTATGAGCAATTTTTCCCCATAGTCTCTAAGACATGTTTTAGAAGGGTATGACAAGACTGTTTCTATATTAATGTTCATTTCCCAAGGAGACACACAAATATATAACAGGCACAGGTGTTTACTGTCTAACTACCAGAGAGATGCAAATCAGAGCCACAACCTCACACCTGTTAAGATGCTGTGTGGGTGTGTATGTGGGTATATGCAAGTGCAATAAGTTTTAACAAGGATGGGGAGAAAAGGAAACATTTCTACACTATTAATGGTAATTTAAATTGTAAAGCCATTATGATACACCTAAAGATGTTAACATAGAACTATAATATGAATCCCCAAATGCCACTTCCATGTGTGGATGCAAAGGTATGGAAATCAGTATTGTGAAGAGATATGTACCTTCCCATGTTCATTGGGACATTATTTACAATAGCCAAGGTATGACAAAATCCTAAATGTCCACCCATGAACAAATGGAGAAAGAAAATTTCCTAAATGCATAGAATGGAGAAATGTTCAATCTGAAGAAGGAAATCCTTACATTTTCAACAAAATGGATGGATCTGGGCAGCATATTAAGTGAAAGAATCTATAAACAGAAAGAAAAATAGTGAATGAATGCAGAGTAATCAAAGTCAGAAGCAAAACATTAAGTGGTGGTCACTAGGAAGTAAAAGAAAGGAGAGATGATGAGTGACATTTTTACTTATGCAAATAATAAGTTTGGATGTCTACTATACATTACAGTATCTATAGTGAACAACGTTTTATACCATAGACTTTCCAGAGGGCAGGTCTTACTTAATTTTTCTAGCAACAACCACAGCAATCAAAAAGGATAGGTCTGACATGGTGACTGGGACACAAACGCAGACAGCATGAGCTCTGTGAATCAGGGACCTTGCTGACATGGTGGAGCCACGCTTGATGGAGGTGAAGTACCAGGGAGAGTTGAAACTTTGGTACCCTGAGCCCCTAGCCTGTGGAAGGCTTCTCCGTACCACAATACACAGGCAGGCTGCCACCTCCATGCTGATGCCAGCCACCAGCCACCGACCACCAGCTCCAAATGTGCTTGGGAGATCTTCAGCAGACCAAACAGGTGAGAGCCAAGTGTCACACAGTATCCCTCAGCCACCCCTAAGATAAACTAGCACAACCCTCCTGGGCAGACTGATTGCCCCTCCCCCCCACAAAACAAACTGAATAAACAACAGAACTGAAAACTAGCACACAGTGGAGGGGGCAGGGGTCGCTGAAAGTGTACTGGAGAAAGGGGGAAGGGCAAGAAGCCAAACTTGAGTGAACCATCAGTAAACAAATGGCAGGAGGGCTGCCAGCAGGTGGGTGATAGGCTGCTGCCTGAAGTAGGGAAGGAGCAAAGGTGGCAGACTACAGGGCTCAGACCCTGGGCACCCACTGTCAGATGGCTCTGCAGCATTGAGGAGCAAGCAATGAACCATCACAACATATTAACAGTGGCAGCCAGCTGATGGATCACTGACCTTGATCTTGCCCCAGGGAAAGGGGGTGCAGCAAAGACACAACCCCTAGTAAATAAGCCTAGATATAAGCCAACTCCAAAGGAGGACAACCAGTAGACTGCAGAGATGCCACTGCTTACTGCAGGAGAAGCTGACCAAGCAGCAGCTGCTGAAAGACAGAAGAAAAAAAGCCCCACTATCCACAGGCCAACCACTTGGCAAGACTAAGACAGAGCTTCTGCTTAAATACAAACACCAGGACTGGATACTGGAGAAGTAACACCAGAACTTAAACTAAGACTGAAATTCAATTGATTCTGAACCTGAAGTTTTTGTTCATTTGTTTCTTGTTTATTTGCTCATCTCTCACCATGATTTGGTGTTTTTTGTTTGTTTTTTTCTTTGCTTTTGTTTTTATTTTTTGGTTTTTATTATCACTGTGAATTAGTTAATACTAAATTACACCCAAACCAGGGACAGAAACAGCACACATACAATGAGCTAAAACTCCAATACAACCACAAAACAAAACTTAACCAAGGGAAAGAAAACAGGTGACTGAGACCACCAACTAGCCTATTAAGAACAGTTACACATGCTAGCAGGAACGGTGGGAAGAAGAAAAAGGGATGGAAACCATTCTCCCCCAAAATTTAATACAGGATTCAGAGGGAAATGAAAAAAATGGATACCCTGTTCTGGATTCCAACAAAACAAAGATAAATGACACCAAGGAACCATATGATGTTCACAAGAACACCTTAAGAAGATATCCTGCAAGTAATCACTGAGAATTTCATAGAGATGATACTAGACACAGTTAACCAAAATGTACAAGAGGCATTCAAGAAATTTCAAAACACCAAAAATAAAGAATACGAGAAGACAGAGAAACAAACAAATGATATCATAGGTGCCACAAATAAACACCAAAAGTGAAACAGAGATCACTATAAATAGGGAGATAGATGAATTAAAGACAGAAATAGACAATATTAAAGAGGAAGTGACCCATGACATGGAAAACCTAAGAAAAAAAGAATGAACCAGAAACACAAAAGACAATGGAAGGCTACTCCAGCAGACTAGAACAAGCAGAAGACAGAATGTCAGAACTTGAAGATGAAATGGAAATTAAAGGAAAAACTGAAGAACTATTAGCCAGACAACTCAACACCTGTGAAAGGAATATGAAAGAACTCACCGATTCCATCAAAAGACCAAATCTGAGAATCATGGGCATTGAATAAGGAGAAGAAGTACAAGTAAAAGGAATGCATAATATATTCAACAAAATAATAACAGAAAACTTTCCAAATCTAGAGAAAACTATGCCCATTCAGGTAGAGGAAACCTCCAGGACAACAAACAGACTTGACCAAAATAGAACTAACCTACAAAATATTATCATTAAAGCAACAAGCACAGAAAATAGAGAAAAAGTGTTTAAGGCTGTAAGAGAGAAAAATCAAATAACATACAAAGGCAAACCCATCAAAATCACAGCAGATATCTCAATGGAAACCTTAAGCAAGAAGAGCAAGGAGTGAGGTCTCTGGGCACTGAATGAAAATAACTTCAACTCTAGGATACTCTACCAAACAAAACTATAATTCAAAATAAATGGAGCAATAAAAGTCTTCCATGATAAGCAGAAACTAAAACAATATATGACCACCAAGCCACCACTACAAAATATTCTGCAAGGAATTCTACATACAGAAAGTGAAGCAAACAAAACCATAAGAGGACAGGCAGTATCAACCCACATGAGAAGAAAAGACAAGAAAGTAGAGAGTAGTATTGATTCAGTTGAACACAATCAAATCCTTAAACAACAAAAACAACTAAATGACAGGAATCACCACATACCTATCAATACTGACACTTAATGTTAATGGACTTGACTCATCAAAACACATCATTTAGCAAACTGGATTAAAAAGGAAAACAACAATCTGTTGTTTAAAGGAGACCCATCTCATCGACAGAAATAAGCACTGGCTGAGGGTGAAAGGCTGGAAGAAGATTTACCAAGCCAATGGCCCCTGAAAACAGGCAGGAGTAGTGATAGTTATCTCAGACAAAGTAGACTTCAAACTTACATTGATAAAATGAGATAAAGAAGAACACTCCCTGCTAATAAGAGGGGAAATACACCAAAAGGAAATAACAATTATCAACCTATATACACCCAATGTCAGTGCATCTAATTTCATCAAACATATTCTGAAGGACCTAAAAACATATATAGACTACAACACAGTGGTAGTGGGAGAATTCAATACCCCCCTATCACCAATAGACTGGTCATCCAAACAAAAAAAATCAATAAATTCTAGAACTAAATCACATGATAGATCAAATGGACCTTGCTGATGTATACAGAATATTTAATCAAACATCTGCACAATATACATTCTTTTCAACAGCCCATGGAACCTTCTCAAAAATTGATCATATCTTAGGGCACAAAGAAAGTCTCAGCAAATATAAGAAGATAGAAATAATTCCATGCATTCTATCTGATCACAATGCATTAAAACTGGAACTCAACAACAAAAACAATAGTAGAAAACATGCAAACAATTGGAAGCTGAACATCACATTGCTCAATGATCAATGGGTCATAGATGAAATAAAAGAGAATATGAAAGGTTCCTTGAAGTTAATGAAAATGAAAACATGTCCTACCAGAACCTATGGGACACAGCTAAGGCAGTCCTAAGAAGAAAGTTTATAGCCATGAATGCATATACTAAAAGGACAAAAATATCTCAAATCAGTGACCTAATGCTACATCTCAAACTCCTAGAAAATCAAGAACAAGCAAATCCCAAAACAAGCAGAAGGAGAGAAATAATAAAAATAAGGGCCAAAATTAATGAAATAGAAATAAACAAACAAAAAAACCTTACAAAGCATCAATAAAGCAAAAAGCTGGCTTTTGAAAAAATAAACAAGATTGACAGACACTTGGCAAACCTGACTAAAATGGAGAGAAAAAACCCAGATCCCTAAAATCAGAAGTGCAAAAGAGGAGATAACAACAAACACCATGGAAATCCAGGAACTCATCAGAGACTACTTTGAGAACCTATATTCTAATAAATTTGAAGATCTTGAAGAAATGGACAAATTTCTATATACTTTTGCCATCCAAAATTGAACCAAAAGGATGTTAATCACCTGAATAGATCTATAACACAAAATGAAATTGAATCAGCAATAAAGAGTCTCTCAATAAAGAAAAGTTCAAGACCTGATAGCTTCTCTGCAGAAGTCTATCAGACCTTTAAAGAAGATCTAATACCAACTCTCTTTAAACTTTTCCATGAATTAGAAAGGGAAGGAACACTGCCTAACTCATTTTATGAAGCCAGTATTACACTGATCCCCAAACCAGACAAAGACACCTCCAAAAAGGAGAACTACAGGCCAGTCTCCTTAATGAATACCAATGCAAAAATCCTCAATAAAACAATGGCAAACCAAATCCAACAACATATCAGAAATATCATTCACCATGACCAAGTCAGCTTCATACCAGGGATGCAGAAGTGGGTCAACATATGCAAATCTATAAATGTAATACAGCCCATTAATAGTAGCAAAGACAAAAACCAATTGATCATCTCTATAGATGCAGAAAAAGCCTTCAACAAGATCCAACACAATTTCATGGTAAAGCTCTAAGAGACTAGGAATAGAAGAAAAATTCCTCAACATTGTAAAGGCTATATGCGGAAAACCTACAGCCAACATCATACTTAATGGTGAAAAACTGAAACCATTTTCTCTGAAATCAGGAACAAGACAAATGTACCCACTCTCCCCCCTTCTATTCAATGTAGTACTGGAGTTCCTAGTCAGAGTAACTAGGCAAGAAGAAGAAATAAAAGAAATACAAATATGTAAAGAAACTGTCAAAATATCCCTATTTGCAGACGATATGATCCTATACCTTAAAGACTCAAGAAACCATATGCAAGAACTCGTAGACACCAAAAACAGCTGCAGCAAGGTGGCAGGATACAGAATCAACTTATGAAAATCATTAGCTTTTCTATACACCAATAACGAACAAACTGAGAAAGAATAAATGGAAACAATTCCATTTACAATAGCCTCAAAAAAAATCAAATACCGAGGAGTAAACTTAACAAAGGAATGAATGGTCTCTACAAGGAGAGCTACAAACCCCTGAAGAAAGAGATTGTGGAAGAGTACAGAATGTTGAGAGAGCTCCTGTGCTTATGGATTGGTAGAATCAACATAGTAAAAATGGCTATACTACCAAAAGCAATCTACATGTTTAATGCAATTCCCATCAAAATCCCAATGACATTCATCACAGAGATTGAAAAATCTACCCTGAAGTTCATTTGGAAACACAAGCAACCTGAATAGCTAAGGCAATACTCAGCAAAAAGAGCAATGATGGAAGTATCACAATAACTGACTTCAAACTATATTAAAAAGCAGTAGCAATGAAAACAGCATGGTACTGGCACAAAAACAGACATGAAGACCAGTGGAACAGGTGAGGATCAGATATGAATCCACACAATTGTGTCTACCTTATTTTTGACAAAGGCCTCAAAAATATACAATGGAGAAAAGACAGCCCCTTCAACAAATGTTACTGGGAAAAGTGGTTATCTGTCTGCAAAAAACTGAAACTGGATCCATGTTTATCACTCTGTACCAGTATCTACTCAAAATGTATCGAGGACCTTAATTTCAGACCTGAAATGCTGAAGTTAGTACAGGAAAAAGCAGGGAATATTCTGGAAGTAATAGATATAGGCAAGGACTTCCTCAATAGAACCCTAGCAGCTCAGCAACTAAGAGAAAGGATGGACAAATAGGACTTCATAAAATTACAAAGCTTCTGCACAACAAAAGAAATGGTCTCTAAACTGAAGAGAACATTTTCTCCCAAAGAGTGGGAGAAAATATTTGCCAGCTATTCTTCAGACAAAGGACTGATAACCAGAATATACAGGGAACTTAAACTAAACTCTCCCCAAATCAAGGAACCAATGAAGAAATGGCCAACTGAACTAAATAGAACTTTCTCAACAGAAGAAATTCAAATGGCAAAAAAAAACCACATGAAAAAATGCTCACCATCTCTAGCCATAAGGGAAATGCAAATCAAAACCACACTAAGATTTCGCCTCACTCCTGTTATAATAGCCATCATCAAAAACACCACCACCAACAGGTGTTGGCAAGGATGTGGAGAAAAAGGAACCCTCATACACTGCTGGTGGGAATGCAAGGTAGTGCAATCACTCTGGAAAAAAATATGGAAGCTTCTTAAAAACCTAAACATAGATCTACTATATGATCCAGTAATCTTACTCCTGGGGATATACCCAAAGGAATTCGACACAGGTTACTCCAGTGGTACCTGCACACCCATTTTTATTGCAGTGCTATTCACAATATCCAAGCTATGGAAACAGCCAAGATGCCCCACTACTGAAGAATGGATTAAGAAAATGTGGTATTTTTATACAATGGAATTTTACTCAGCCTGGAAGAAGAATGAAATCTTATCATTCTCAACTAAATGGATGGAACTCCAGAACATCATCCTGAGCAAGGTTAGCTAGGCTCAGAAGACCAAAAATCGTATGTTGTCCTTCGTATCAAGACTTTAGGTCTAGAGTAAATACAGCAATGTCATAGGACTTGTTCACACGCTAAGGAGAGAGCATATACAGGAGGTATGGGGATAGGTAGGAAATCCAAAACAGGAAAATGTTTGATGTCCCCACTGCAGAGGAGCTAATACAGAAACCTTAAAGCAACAGAGGTCAATATGGGAAGTGGATCAGGAACTAGTGAAAAAGTCAGATACAGATGAATCAACTTGAGTTGTAACACATTTGTGCATGGAAGCAATGCTAGGAATCTCTCTGTATAGCTATTCTTATCTCAACTAGAAAAAATGCTTTGCCTTTCTTATTATTGCTTATGTCTTCCTTCAACAAAATTAGAGATAAGGGCAGAACAGGTTCTGCCTGGAAGCAAGAGGGGGTGGGGGGGGGAGAGGAAGAAGGCGGAGGGAGGAGAGAGGAATGGCCCAAACAATGTATGCACATGTGAATAAATGAATAAAAAATTAGGCCCTTGTGTGGTGGTTCATGCCTACAATTTCAGTTACTGAGAGGCATAGGTAGGATGATTGCAGTCTGAGGCTAGCCCCAGGCAAAAACAAAAGACATGATATGAAAAATAATAAGGCAATAAATGACTGCAGGTATAGCTCAAGTGGTAGAGTACCATCCAGCAAATATGAGTACCTGAGCTCAACCCCAATACTGGCAAAAATAAATAAATACATAAAATAATAAAGAGTACAGAAGGAAAGTTTATGAGGTGATGGCTAAGTTCATGACCCTGTTTGTGGTGATAGTTTTATGGGTACATCCTTATCCACAAATTCACTGAGGTATAGGCAATAAATACCAGTAGTTTTATATGTGCTTATACATCAACAAAGTGGTTTAAAATATGACAACATAAAAATAAATCTGAATTTACTTATTATAAACTAATTTTATAGGGGTAGGATGAGGCAATTACATTGGTTCTCAGGGAGCCAGTACACATATTCTTCAGTATCTAGTCAAGGCATTGTCCAGCTGTTGATTACTGAGTCATGGGAAATAAGCAAGTAAGTATAGAAGTCAGAGGGTTTTGAAAAGTTCTTCTGTCAATTGAGGGACAAATTGAGACCTTGATTGGAGATCACATTATGAGACGGTAGGAGAAGGCATGGTTCCTCTTTGTTAACAGCTGGTGTACAGTCTTGGAGATGCAATTGTCACCTTTGGGGAGAACATGGTGTATAAACAGAATCATGGTGACTGAAAGGAAAGCAGGTTGCTAGGAAATTCCATTGTCGTGTTTAGGGAGGTGTGGGGTCAGAATGTAGGCGGCAATCTCCCTTGCATTACCAAATGTCTTTTGCTCTGGTGTGTGGAACACAGTTATCTATATTATGACAGAATTAAAACCATCATAATTTCAACAAGACAATTTCACAGTTTTGAATGAACTTTACTGGTCAACTAGAGTGTTAGCAAGGCAAAGGCATCCATTTGGTTAAAAACAATATCAATTTTAGCATTTTCACCATTCAACCACAAAAAAATGAATGCTGATTGCAGAATTAAATGTAAGAAAATGAAACTATAAATATAGGGGCATTATCATCTCTATCAAAATTATAAACAGCTTGTTCAATTCTTTTTCTGAAAAAACTTCCTTCTAGTTTACCCATCAAACACAGTGATGCACTGTCACCAAAAGCAGATTCTCCATGAAGTTCAAGTTCAGCTCCCTGGGCCAGCCCATTGTCATAAGACATACTTCTTCTAATGTAGTTGATGGATTTTTTCCATATCCAGTTGTTGAGTATATAGCAAATACAGGAAGCACAGAACATAAACCCTATGTCTTTTTCGCTGCCTTCAGGTAATACACAAAAACTCCCATCTTCCAGCTGAAGGGCTCTCAAGCCTGCCATACAAGCTTCTTTATTTACTTGTCTTAAGTCATATTCAAGAATAACTAAATATGAAAGGCCAGTGTAGGTCATCCTTGTGTGTCCACTGTCATAAGGATGAGCTCTTCCAGGATTCTTTGATGGACTGAATGGAATATTCAGGTATGGAGATCCTCTGACACCACAGTGACTTAGAATTGATCTCACTGTCTGTGGGAAGCACCTGCAAGGAGTAAATCCACTCTATATTGTCATCTTTGTTCACCACATCTGACGAGTCCAACATATCCAGTCTGGAGAGTATGAAAAAAAGCATGTCAACCTGCTGATCTCCAGCTAAGAATAGCACTCTGGCAAGACCTGGAGGCAGTGCTGGGAGATCCACATGTGCTGTTCCCAAGGGAATCCAGCCACTCTCTCACCCTGGTCCCCACTAGCAGCTCATCCTCCTGGCCACAGTGCTGCTCCAGAAGCAACCTAAACCAGTATCTGTTATGAATGTGAACACAAAAATTCTCCACCAAAAACTAAATTCAGCATCATATTATAAAAGGATATGCATCACAAACACATGAGATTTATCTCAGGAATGCAAGTTTGGTTTAAAATGTATCAATGTAGCACATGATATTAAGAAGTAAAATCTACAGGGTCAGCTCAACAAAGGCATATGACAAAATCCATCATATCTTCATGATAAAAATGCTCCTCAAGCAGAAATAGAATGAAACTTCCTTAATCTATGAAAAGTCATAGGAATTATCATACATAATGTTAAAAGACTGAATAACTTTTCTCTAAGGCCAAGAATAAGACAAGTCATTCTTAACATTTCTATTCATGATTATATTGTAGGTTCTAGCCAGGAAATTCATGGAAGAAAAGGAAACAAAAGTCTCCACATTGGAAAGGAAAAAGTAAAACTACCACTATTGTAGATGAAGTGGTCCTAGATATAGAAAATCCTATGTGATTCCCAAAATATTGTTAGAATCCAAAATTCAAAGAGCTGGGGTAAATCAAAATTTTTTGAGTAGCCAACATAGTGCTCAAAATGTTTTGGATTTTGGAGCATTTGGAATTGGAGAGTTGACTTTTCAACAATTATTATGTAGACTGGATAGCCATATACAAAAAAACAAAATTGGATCCCTTCTTTATGCCATACACTAAAATTAACTCAAAATTATCAAGCTCTTAATTTAAGAGCCAGATATGGGTCCTTTAGAAGAGACATAGCAGCAAATCTTTGTGGTCTTGGGTTAGGCAATGGTTTCTTAGATATGACATAAAGACCACAGCCAGCTAAAGGGAAAAAAGGATAAGTTGTTATCAAAATGAGCCCCCTTTTTTTACGGAAATGATATATATATATATACATAAATATATACATATATATACATAAATATATACATATATATACATAAATAACATGTACACCTCCAATATAAAAATATAAGTAACTCAATTAAAAATAAGCAAAATATCTGACTAGATAATTCCCTAAAGACAGAATAGTATATAAGTTTTTAAAAAGATAATATTTTTGGTAATTAAGGAATTGAAAATCAAAACTGTAATGAGACTACTTCATGCCCACTGTGATGACTATAATTTAAAAAGACAGAGAACAGCAATTATTAACAAAGTTGTAGAGAGTTGGACCCTCATACATTGCTGGTGGAAATTCAAATGTTGCATCCACTTCAGAAAACAGTTTGTCATTTTGTCATAAAGCTAAAATAAACTAATAAAAGTTAACATTTAACCCAGGAATTCTATTCGTAGGTTTTTATGTGAGAGAAATGAAAACACATATTGGCACAAAAAGTGTCCAAGAATGTTCATAATAACAGAATTCCTAATAGCCAAAAGGTAGAAATAATACAAATATCCCAAAACTTATGACACAATGAATATAATATGATAGTTTCATACACTGACATTTTATTTGTCAGAATAACAGAACAAGGTATGGATACTTGCTGCATCAGAGATTAGCCATGAAACATCATGCCAAGTGTAAGAAGCCCATCCCAAAAGACCACATTTTTTTTACTTACATGAAATACCTTTACTGTGCAAATTTATTGATACAAAATAGATTAGTGAATTATAAGACTGGGCAATGCAAGGAGGAATGGAAAGTGACTACTTTTGGCCGCAGCATCGTTGTAGGCAACAAAAATGATGTAAAGTTAGGCAGTGGTGATGGTTGCGCAACTCAATATATATATATTTGGTGGTACTGGGAGTTGAACAAAGGGCCTTGTGCTTGCTAGGGAAGTGCTCTACCTCTAGAGCCACACTCCCGGCTCTTTTGGCTTTAGTATTGTTTGGGATAGGGTCTCTTGCTTTTGCCCAGGCCAGTCTGGACCATGATCCTCTTATTTATGCTTCCCACATAGCTGGAATGCCAGTTGTATTCCACCAAACCCCCAGCTAGGGATGAGATAGAGTCTTGTAAACTTTGTACCCCAGAATGACCTTGATCTGTGATCCTCTCAATCTCTGCCTCTCAAGTACCTAGGATAACAAACAAGAGCCACTACTCCCAGCTATACTTGACTTTACAAAAACGACATTTAATTGGGCAATTTAAAAAGAATATATTTTATGGCATAAAAATTATATCTTAATAAAACTGTTATAAATTCAGATATAAAAAGGAACTCCTTTATCAAAAAAAATCTATAATATTTCCATACTGTAGAACAGCTCTGAGCAAACTGTGGCCCATGAGTCAAATCTGGCCTGTAGCTTGTTTTCACAACTGAAGTTGTGTTAGAGCATGCCACCTTTATCATTTATCTACTCTCTCTGGTGGATTTTGCAGAGTATCTTAGTAGTTACAGAGAGCATCAGATCAGAAGAATCTAAAAAGTTTACTCTTTGGCTCCCTACCAAAAGTGCTTGCCAGCTCCTGTTGTTATAATAAATAGCATTTCAAAAAATGGGAAGCATCATAGACTATTGACAGAAATAGATCTTTGAAATGATGTTAAGTGAAAAAAAGTTCAGAGCAACATGTAGCATGTTGTCATTTGTGTAAAAAGGAAAACAGAACAGAAATCCAAGTCACTAATAAAAATATAGTCAATATAAAACAATACATGCAATGTTATATAAGTGCATGGGAAATATTCTGAAAAGATATCAGTAATTTAATAAAATCTCCAGGAAGAGTATTGGCATTGACTCAATGTGAGTCAATGCCCTGTATAGCTATCCTTATCTCAACCAGCAAAACCTCTTGATCCTTCCTATTATTGCTTATACTCTCTCTACAACAAAATTAGAGATAAGGGCAAAATAGTTTCTGCTGGGTATTGAGGGGGGGAGCGGGAGGGGGTGGAGTGGGTGGTAAGGGAGGGGGTGGGGGCAGGGGGGAGAAATAAACCAAGCCTTGTATGCACATATGAATAATAAAAGAAAAATGAAATAAAAAAAAAAAAAAGAAAACCTAACTTAAAACCAAAAAAAAAAAAAAAAAAAAAATCTCCAGGAAGAGTATTGGCTTTTGGGAGTCATTGTCAAAACATACTCTAACCTTTGTTTGTAGTAATTTAAATTCTCTACAAAGAAAATGTATCAGTATGTTACATAAATAAAATATGAATTATAGTATGCTATAGATATTTTTGGTTTTTTTTTCAGAGTTTTAAATGATCAAGCTATGTTAGAGGCTGTAAGTACAACACCCTCAATTTTGCACTTTGTTCTTGAGTTCTTAATAGACTCTAGAAATTGTCATTTTGCATAATTCTAAATAGAGAACCAGTGCTTACTCAGTTTATTCAAGGGATTTCTACATATGTGTGACCTGGAAAATGTGTGTTCTTTTAACATTCTAACCATCACTAAGAAGCATTTCGAAATATTAACTGTAAAAGCCTGCAGTTCTCTGAAGAGCTCCCCTGACTCCAGGTTTTAATTCTTGACCTTTCTCAACCCCAGTAATAGTTTCACTACACAGACTAATTCCAATGGTTCATTATTTTTATGAATTAATAAGAATTACTTGCTTTGATAATTAAGTATCCAAATAACCTTTCATTACTACTAAATTAGTACTAAATTGCAAATATTTGCTTTTAGAAATATAAACAGATGCAAGGGGATTTCAACCTGTTATCAGAGGAGAAATCAGTAATGGAAAGTGAAATACAAAGATTGAAAGATGCAGAGGTTGGTAAAATTTAGTGTCTGAAAACAGCACACAGCATCTAACAAGGCTTTTTATTTTAGGATAGGAAACAAAGTTATAGTATTTAAATGTTTTATAATGTGTTTTCAACACTAATAATTTGTAGTAGCTGCACTTAAGAACTAACATCATTATATTTATGCTATTATAAATATTATAGATAAATTACAATGTTAGCTATCAAAAGCAAAAAAGATGCTATGAAAAACAGGCATGAAATTTAAACATTATGAAAGATATTTTTCTGGACCTAATATTTAACTGTATGAAAGTATCAGTAAATGGAATTTTTCAAATATCTTTTAAATATATTTTATGTTATTTTGTGCAGCTAAGTAATGTATGTCTTTATTATACCAACTAGAGTAAATAGAAATACAAAAGCTAAAGGAAACTTTGTTTTCTTCTGTATTTTCTCTTTTTTGTTACCATTATTATGCAGCTTTTAAATCCAAACTACAGACAAAGTCAAATATGTTAGAAGCAAAGTTTTATTAACCACTTAACCTTGTAAGATGTATGACTTAAGGAAAATAACCTTGAGTCCTCTAATGTTGTTTACTTGAAATTTGTTCTTTTTAGTCAGGAAAAAGTAGAACTAGTACCCAGAGATTTACAATTAAATCAGTCAGGGAAGCAGGGTGTCTACATAAGTGACAAATGTAAGATTAAAACTATTTCCCTAAGTAGGGATAGAAAATAACTATAAAATGTCTAAAATTGTAAATTGTCATGCAGAATTGAGGAGTCCCACCAAGGGTGAGAATTTTGCAATCTTTTAGTCATGCACTGTTAGCACCACCTTGAAAATATTTTAAACCTTGTCTATTGAAGTTGTAGCATACCCTGTTTTTGTCTTCTTGTATTTAGGGATTTTGCTTCTAACTCTGCTCAAGAGAGCAATGGCTTTGGCCTGAGCTTCTGCAGTATGGGCTCCAGGATGCAGCATGGCTTTTCTCATGTACTCCTTAGAAACTTTGGTGCTCATTGGATATGTTACATTGCATCCATTTTGACACAGGACCTGCACATCATTTCTGCTTCACTCTGAACTTACACTTTTTGTGTCCTACAGCAAATTAAACCTTAGTAGCTCATATATACTACTTGACATACATGAAATATAATCAATGAATAAATGACATTACCTTTATCCATTGGAAATTACTTGCTTGTATCATTTCTGACCATTGTATGGAAATGAGAAAGAGAAAAGTAGGATAATTTCTACTTATATAATTGTAATATCATGCCCACACAAAGCAGTGACCAATCAAACAATCTGAGAAGCAGTCTCTTTTTGGAGGAAATCTAACATGGGAATTGGTCAATAGGATGGTGGCAGGGAGAGAATTATATCATCTATCTCATTAAGTATTTTTTCTTTCTTATTTTTTTTTAGGTACTTGGGTTTGAACTTAGAGCCTTGGATTTGCTTGGTCTACCACCTGAGCCATGTCATCAGTCCTCAAATTAAAGATTTCCTTTTTTGGTAGCACTGGGGTTTGAACTCAGGGCCTCACACTTGTAAGGCAGGCACGCTTACTGCTTAAGCCACTCCACTAGCTCATTAATTAAATATTTCTTGTAGAACAATTTTCAATTTTCTTACAGAGTAAAATTCTTTTTCCTAACTTAAATATTTCTCTCAATCATTTTGTTTTGTAGACAAACAAGCTTAATAATGAAAGCCCACATTTGATGCCTGTTCTTATTGCCAAATATTAATCAATGTTTCTGTGAATTGTTCAAGGCTTTATGTTCTTTTCTTGTAAGCAAGAAATTTATTGGATAGTTGTTAGGGTAACTCTAAACATTGAAAGAAAAGTTGAAAGACAAGTTTGTTGAGGGTTAGAACCAGGAAACTCAAGCAGTGAAAATCACAGAAATTCCTAGACATCTCTTGCTTCATGTCTTTCAGGGAACTTTTAGAGAGGGAGCTCTGGACTTCATTTTAAAAGGGTTTCTTTTAATGTCTATGATAAAATGTTTGTACTTTTCTTCATAAACCATTTTTTCATTTCCATTGGATTAATCCTATGTGCTTCATATATTTAGACTATGTTAATTGCTCACTTTAAAAGATTTCTCTGTTGATTTTTGCATCTAAAATTCCAGGATACTGTCATGTTGATTACATTTATATAGTCAAAGTATCTATGAATAATGATAGGAAAAATTTTCTTGGAGTTTGCTGCAAGGCAATGCTATGATCACCATAATAAAGCTGAATAGAAGTGATGAGACTGTGTGTTTTTCATTTATTCTTGAATTTTAAAGTTTTAAAGGGATCATTTTCTTGTTTCAGTTTTTCTGACTGTATCTGTATTCATATATATATATATATATAGTCTTCTTTTATCTCATGTCTTTTTTAAAATCCAGATTTTGCATATGACAGTAAAGATGCAATTGGTCTAAGTCTGCCTTATTTCATTTAACCTTCAGTTCTGTCTATTTTTCTGCAATAATTTCATTCTTTGTAATGGCTGAATAATATTGCACTGTATATACATATCACACTTTTTAAACAGTTTTCTATTCATTGGAACCTAGCCAGATTCCATTCTTAGGTATTGTGAATAGTAGTCTAGTAAACATGGATGTACAGGTATCTATTGTATGCTGATTTTAATTATTTTTGGTGTATACCCAGGAGTGGTATAGCTAGATCTTACAATATTATGAGGAGCTCTATACTGATTTCCATAGTACCCAATGTATAAAGTTTCATTTTTCTCAGAAATATCTCACCAGCACTTGTTGTTCTATGCTTTATAAGTCTTTGATAATAGCCATTCCGACTGGGCTCAGACAGAATCTCAGTAGGGTTTTGATTTGCATATCTCTAATGGCTAAAGGTGTTAAAACTTTTTCAAGTGTTTTAAGTGTGTGTTGAACATTTGTAGTCATTTTTTATCCATTTACTGTCGGATTATTTATTCTTTTGGTGTTTAGTTTTTGAGTTATCTATATATCCTGGATGTTAATCTCTTGTCAGGTGAAGAACTGTCAAGGATTGTTCTCCACACTTTAGGCTGTCTGTTTGCTCTGGTAATTGTTTCCTTTGCAGTGCAGAAGGTTTTTAATTTGATGCAATCTCATTTGTTGACTATGGCTATATCTTAAAGTATTTTCCCTGTTTTCTTTGGTAGTTTCAAAGTTTTTGGTCTTACATCATGTCTTTGATCCATTTCACAATCTGTCTTCAAATTATATTACATCACCAAACATGTAAGAAGCTTTACAAAAGTAAAATTTGTCAGCCATTTATAACCCCAAACATATTGTGATTTTGATTGCTAGAAGCTATTTACATTTTTCAAGATTTAGGGAATAACAAAGACTCTTTTTTCTATTTAACCACATTGCAAGTGTTGGGAAATCAACCTTGTACATGCAGTCTTTTGACTTCTTCCTGCCCCATAAGAGTGGGCCTTGGGCCTAGAAGTCTTGTTTTCCATTAGGTAAAAGAACCCACACAGATTGTCCTAGGCCTAGAACCTCCTATGGGAATATCTTTCCATTTTAGAATGAAAGAGTGCTTCCCTGTTTTGATCAAGCATTTCCCTCAATGATCCTCACATTTGTCCCCCAGATTTGGCAGATTTGGTATTACAAACTCTTCACTGGAGGATGCTTAGTCTATCTTCTGTAGCAGGAGAGAGATGCCATCTCCAATTTCTCTGTCTGGACTACCAAGCAACCAGCTTCCCATGGAGCTCGATGCTCTCTATTAAAGCATTACTGTTTCTTTTCTGTATAAAGAAAGCCTTGTTTGAGCCAGGGCTTGGCAGTTGTGTTTTCCTCAGTGATTCCACTGCCAAGGCACAATGTTTAGAGTGCATCCTTGGACTTGGTAATTGGTGCATGACATTCAGCAAAACAGTCAGTCATCATTTCTAGTGATGACCTCCTGGCTTTGGTTTGCACTGTTTCTGACAATAATTTTGCTCTCTTCCTTATTCTTTCATATAATCTGATTTTCTCATTTTTCTGTTTTTCATTTTTTTATAACCTCTTTTAAATAGTTTGGTTATGATGTGTCTTGTGGTAGTTCTCTGTTTTTTTGTGGTTTAGTCATATATAATTTTCATCAATTTTGAAAAAAATCTCTGCCATTATTTGCACAAATATTTATTCTCTTCCTCTACCTTCCCTTTGCATCAAAAACTCCAATTAAGTACACTTGAGACCTTGAAGTCTTCCTACAGCTCATTATTATATAGTCCCTTATTTTTTTGTCTTTTCCCACATCTCATTATTTTATTGTTCATTGATTGAAAAATCTCCAAAAGTTCATACTTAAATTCAAAGATTATTTCAAGATATGACAGTTGTCATTAAACTCATTCATTACTATAATTATCTCCTATATTTTTGAGGAATTATTTCCCTTCAGTTAATCTTGTAAGCTTGCTGCTGTAATATATTTGTTGTCCCTTACAATTTTGGTGTGAAATATAAACACCTAATGACCTAATAGGTTCCTGGTCTGAGGCAAATTTGAAATTTCCAATAAGCTAACAGTTAATTTTTTCTCTACCTTCTCAAATAAAGTAAGGTGGTTCTATATAGTAGTTCAAGAATACTTTAGCTTGGCATTGTGGTACATGCCTGTAATCCTAGCTCTCAGGAGATAGAGACAAGAGGAACACAGAGGTCAAGGACATCCTGGGCAATACAGTGAGATCCTATGACAAAAAGATGAGAATGCTTTAAAAACTTATGTTCAGTTCTACTATATTTGTTTGAGAGAATAAAGCTCAGTGTTATTTCACCTGCCAGCAAGCATGAAGCCCTAGGTTTCATCCTCAGCATCTAAAAAACTGTTTTGAAATGCAAATTGTTCCAAAACAATTTCAAAGTATTTGAATGTACTTTGAGTTTCACATGTGCTTGTGTACTGCTTTATCTACAAAAACCACTAGCGAAGCATCTTTTACCAACTACCTTGATTGCTCTTGTATATGAAACACCACACCAGCCTACAGCTGGTGCTACAGTTTTATAATTCAATTTCATATAACCCTCATCGCAACCTTATCTATAAGCTGTGACATGTCCCATGCTCCCTTCCATAAGCATGCTTTCTTCTTTTCAAGAAAAAGGGATATATTTTCTGATAATAGTTGCATGTTCTAAATTACTGAGCTGTGTAAAACTACATAATACTACTGCATCTACTCTTTAAAATGCTAATGTTGATGATGTTTTCTGTGATATGCTTCTAACCCATTTCCCTTTTCACATTGTGCAGATTTTATTACATGTTTGCACATCAAGGTGACTTTCATGTCATAGGGCACATTACACAGGAACTGACTATAAATTATCAGAGGAATTTATTTCAATACCTATTATCATATATACAACTTACATTCAATAAGGAACAGTTGAAAACCAGTTTGCTTCATCATTAGTTTTATTTAACTGTTTTTTAGATCATTTCTTTGAAACATAGCATAGTGACTCTCAGAGTAAAATGGAATAGCAATGTATATTTTCATACATTTCCCTATAATTTACTGTGCCCTTAACCATTTATTTCTGTCTTATATAAAATTACACAGAAAGCAAAGTCCACAAGTAAAAGAGATCGAACACAGAAAATTGGTAAAACAGAGAAGACAAGAGATAAGGGAAAATCTGAGGAGTCAGAACGGTAAGGCATAAAAGTACATGATAATCTTTTTCTCCCTTGTGAATACATATCTTATCATTTACAAACAATTTAATATCACATAAGTATACCTTAGGTTTTTTGCACATTAAATTAGCCACACACACAGTTTTATAAGCTGATCAGGATATGATTCTGGGAAAATGCAAAACGGAAAGAACAAAAAACTAGAAAAGCATTAGAGGAGAGTGAACCATAAGAAGCTCAGGAATCAGTAAGCAGAATTAAGTATTTGATTCCAGGGACAAAAGGGATTTATATTGGTTCCTTAATTATCTAGTCAATTCATTGTAATTTGCTAATTCCCCAAATCAAATCTCAGAATATGTTCTTTTCTAGGTAGTTCTTAATTGTACTTACTGTCATAAAAGCAGTTACTTATTTTATGTGTATGAATTACAGTAATGTGGCTGCATTAAGTGAATATTTTCATCAGTATTATTATAAAATAATAATTATATTTTGAATATTTTTGATCAAATACTTAATTAAAAGGTAGCTTAAAAAGAAAATATGAATTCACTCTTTGTAGAGTGCTACAAATTCTGAAAAGAGATTCATTGTACAAATTATTTGAACTTTAACTGTGAGAAGAAAAATGATCACAGGAAAAAAATGGCTAATATACATGGAAAAATCTCAGTCACTTCACATTTTAATCATAGCAACGAGACTTTAGCTTGAGAAATTTTTATTAAATTGCTTATAATTTAAACTAAATTATTTATCATTTGTTTTTAAAAATTACAAATTTCCTTTAAAGCATTTTATTCCTTTGCAATTCAAAATGCCTTTTGAAACATTATGATACATTTAAAATAATTTTAATTACAGAAAGATATCTCCAGCCAGAGAGCTTAAAACAAAAGAAGATTTGCTTCAAGTTCAAGTTAATGCACTCTCTGTGAGTCAACTCATTTTATAATTATTAACATATTAATTGTACACATTACTGAGCTTCACTGTGATAGTTCCACAAATCCACACATCATGCATTGGGTCCACCCACCCTTCTACTATCTACCCTTCTTTCCTCCCCCAGAACCCTTACCAGTCCCTAAAATTTCCCTCTTCATTTCTTTCCATTTCCTTACCTCTTACTCTTCCTTATCTCTAGTGACCACCGTTCCATTCTACATGCCTGCTGGTTGATTTATTGGTTAACTTAAATGAGTGAATACTTATGGTATTTATGTTTTTCTGTCCAGCTTGTTTTAATCCACATAATACTATCCATTATGGTGCATCCATTTTACTGCAAATGACAAGATTTCATTGCTGTGTAGTGTTCCATAGAGGAAATATGCCACATTTTATTTGTCCATTCATCTTTAGAGGGCATCTAGGTTGATTCCATATTTTGTCTACCATGAATAGTGCTGCAATAAATGTGGACATGGAAGTATATTTTGGTATAAGGATTTCATCTGCTTTTGGTACATGCCCTGCAGTGAAATTGGTGGATGATACAGTACTTCTCTTTTTACTTTTTGAGGAATCCCTATAAATCTATATTTGATGAATAAGTGCTCTGGTAAGTATATATACAGGCAATGTTAATATTGTATGAATATGATTGCCTACATGTCTATGTGTGTCTACAGCAGCCATACATATCTATGAGTGTGTGTGTACTAAAATTCCTCCTAAAATCTGTCTTTTTGCTGGTTGACTTCTCCTATCATGTTTTGAAAAGTAAAATGATAAAACCATATGTATTTAATATTAAGATTATGAAAATCAGTATGCTTTACTCATTGCAAGCAATATCATGGAAAAAAGAACAGCATGTGGGGAGTCAGGATAGCCCAAGATGATTTAGGTGATCCAATAAGAGAATAGAAGTAGCCATTAGTTTAATTAGCTTTGGAATACTTATTTTTTTGCTACAAATTAATTTCTTATCAACTACCATAAAATTGTACCACCCATCTCAGTGAATGGCTGGAGTTAACCATTGTACACTAGTCACTGATTCAAGAACTTAACTTTAATTTGGGAAAATGAGAGTGCCAATTGAGATAGTAAATTAAAATGTACAATTATCTGGTATTAATTTTTTAGGATAATGTCCTTTAAAATTATTGCTGAATTTAAAGAGAATTTCTGGGTAGGAATATTTTTTTCTGAAGAGAATGTTTATGAATTTAATAAGAAATTTAAAAGATTAATCTCCTTCCCCCAACAGTATATAGGAACCATGAATATCTAGGCAATTTTATAGAGATCAGGGAGAGTTAAAAAATGGTTAATTTAGTGTTAGAAAACAAATAGTAGTTGAAATTAAACTGCACTCAAGGCTCTCTTTTTTGTGCTCAGATTGCTATAGTAGGAAAGGTTACTCAGTTTTGCTTCTCATGTACACATGAGCAAAAGAAGCAGTATTATTTTATATTCACTTATAAAATATTTTATTAAGTCATACAGGGCTTTAGTTTTTAAGTTTGTTGCACATTGTATACAGAGAAATTATTTCAACTTTTTTATATTTGTTTACGACTTGCTTTATGGCCTAAAATGTGATCATGTTTGTAGAAATATCCATGAGTTGCTGAAAAGGATGTGCATTTGCATTTGTTAAATGGAACATTCTGCAGATGATTGTTAAGTCCATCTGGTTTACCTAGACATTACTTTGTTTATTTTCTTGTCTGGATGACATATCCATTGGCAGGAGTAGGGGGTATTGAAGTCATTCACTATTATTGTATTTGGCCTCAGTTGTCCCTTTATGTCTAGTAGTGTTTGTTTTATGAAGTTGTGTGCACCAACATTGCATACATATATGTTTACCATCACTATACCCTCTTCATGTATTTTTCCCTTTACCCCTATGTAGAGACCTTCTTGTCTCTTCTAACTTTGGCTTGAAGTTTGCTTTATCAGATATGAGTAGAGGTACTTCTGCTTCCTTCTGGATTCCATTTTCTTAGTATATTATATCCCATCCTTTCATTTCAGTCTGTGTATATCTTTGCTAGTGAGGTGTTTTTCTTATAGGTAGCAAATAGTTGAATCATTTTTAAGAAATCCATTCTGTTAGTTTGTGTCTTTTAGCTGGATAGTTAAGATCATTACATTTAGGCTTGTAATAGAAAGGTATGTACTCATTTGTGACTTTTTTTTCTTCTTTTTTGTTCTTCCCTAGTTCTCATGGGTTTATCTATTCTTTTGATGGGACTTACAAAATTAATTGTTGTGCTCTTGTGTTGTGTTTATGTTCCTCTTCTGTCTATAGGGTTCCTTATCATCTGTAACATTGGCATAGTGGTCATGAATTCTTTTAGTTTATGATTACATTTGAAGATGTGTATTTATCCTTTGATTCTGAAGAATAACTTTGCTAAATATAGTGGCAAAGGTTTGCAGCTATTTTCTTTGGATGCTCAAAACAATCTTTATGAAGGCTTCTGACCTTTATAATTTCTCTTGAGAAATCTATGCTTAGTCTGATGAATTTGTCTTATAAAGATAATGTTGCTTTTCTCTCTCTCTCTTGTTCTCTCTCTGATCTTTCAATATTATTTCTTGAAGTGTACTCTATGTGGTATGGGGAGGTTGTTTTCTGGACATATCTGTTTGGGATTCTAAATGCCTCTCATACCTAGATACACATAGCTATCCCAAAATTTGGAAATTTTCCTGCTATTATTTTACCAAATTCATTTACTGTGCTTGTAGTCTGTTCTTCAGCACTTTATTCACCTCCAAAACTGAGTAGGTTTGGTCTTTGAACCATGTCCCGTAAGTCTTTCATACCCTGTTCATTATTTCTTTGTCTTTACTATAGTCTAAATATTCTATTTTATCAACCTCATCTTCAAGCCTGAAATTTTTTATTCTACTTGATGTAGAAAATTGTGTGACTTTCAATGAGTTATTACTTTACTTATTGAGATTTTCCTTTCCAAGATTTCCATTTGTTTTCTCCTCCAAAATGTCTATCTTCTTATTGAACTTCTTATTATTACCTTGTGTTGTTTTCCACTTGCAAAATTTTTCATTTTGCTTTCCATTCTTTCCTTTCCTCAGATTCATCAGGGGAGTATATATTGCAGCTCTTTTCAGTTAACCCGTTTTGGGGTTTATTTATCTGTTGTACTCTTTTATATTTTGTTTCTCTTATCATTTATTTTCTATTTAATTATGTTCAGCCTTATCTTTATGAATTTCCTCTTTTTTCTGTAATTTCTTTTTCATTTACTTTCATTTACCCTTAGTTGAAATAGTAAACACTGTCCAGGCTGCACATTTTTCACTTTACAGAACTTTGTGTTTCATAGGTACTGCAGTTTTCTTTGTTTCAAACATGTTTTAGCTCTTCCTTGCTTGCTTATCTTTTTGCAAAATTTAAATTCTCTAATTTTTGGATGTTTTAAAAGTTTTGAGTTTTTGTTTGTTGCAGCTCTCAACTGTTGCATAACAAGCAACCTCAAAAGCTCAAGGTTTGCTAAGTCAATGATTAATTGACTCACTGATTTGCCTGTTGGCTGGAATCAGCTGAGTGGTTACTCATCTTCATACTGCACCAGGTATGGTTACTGATGTGGTCTCATTTAGCTGTACAATGCTTAAGCTGACTTCCTCATTGTCTCAAAAGGCTGAAAGCTTACTGTTTCTCTCTCATATACCAAACCATCAGTCAGTAGTGAATCCCTGAATCTTACATAAGAGCTTGGACTTGCCAGATGAAAAGCAGGAATTGTAAGATCTCTTCAGGCCAGTGTTTAGTGGCATGAGAGTATCATTTTTGCCAAATTTTATTGGTTAAACCAAGTAATGTGGCCAGCCCAGACTCAAGGGGAAGGCAATCAGACTCCATGTCTTGATGGTAGGAGTGGCCTGGGCATATGGGGATAGGGCAAATTCCAGATAGTCAATTTTTTGCTTGGCAGATGCTCTACTACTTGAGCCACTTCACCAGGCCAGACAGTCATTTTTTTGGAAATACTCCTGTAATCTTTCCTCTTGACCATTTATTAGTATTTATCTTGCCTGCAACATGTACTCACTTTGTTCTTCTAATGTTTCTTTGCATCCTGCACTTGGCTTAAAGTCCAGAATCTTATCATAGCCTTCTTACTTCATTTCTGTTCTCCACTATTAGTCTTTTCCACCTTGGCAGCTTCAACTCACCTGTTGGACCCTGAGCCAATGCCAAATATTTTAGATTTTTGTGGTTGTTGTCACCTGCTTTCCAGGTATGCCTATCATTTAATATCAAGCTAATGCCAAACTTAATGACTTAGAACTAATTCATGGATTTCTGAGCCCAGCTGATCAGAGTGTCTGCTTTCAATGTTATTTTGGCTGAAGTCTTTTGTTTGGCTACATTCATCTGGAACTCTACTGGCTCTGGAATTATCCATGATAGTTTCTCTCACATGTCTGCTGTGCCATTATTTCTTAGTTTAGCCCAAACTTCATGAATGGTAACTGCAACCCAAGTGGCCAAAAGAAAAACAACAAAGTTCTTACAAAATGGAATTGGAAGTCCTTGGAGTTATTTCATCATATTCTGTAAGGAAGTCATCAGGACAGTTCATATTTGATGGGAGAAGTAGGATACATTCAGAGGTGGGGTGGATAATTGGCAGCCATTTATGTAAATATATAAAAATACTCAAGTTTTTCAGATTTCCTAATGATATAAAACAATGAAATTTATGATTGCTAGATGCATTAGTTATCTTTTCTCAAATATCAAAAGTCCTTCAAAACTCAGTAACTTGAAATGGCAGATCCATTGCTTCCTTTAGGGGTTGGATAGTTCTTTCCTCTGTGCAGGTTTCTGTGAGGTGGGTGGTCTAAAACAGTTTTACTCATTTGCCTGAGGTTCCAGCTAAGATACAAGTGAGGCCTCCTTCTACTCTATCCTTTAGGGGGCCAGCCTTAGGTGGGGTCTAGAAGGATTCCTAGTAGGAAGAGAATAAAAGACAGCTGAAAGCTCTCTTGAAGCCTAAGCTCAGACCTCACATAGTTCCACATAGTGCCATTGTATTGTTTTGGCAAGAACAGCAACAAACTAGTTAAGTTTCAAGGAGTAAGGAAATAAATTCCTCCATTGATGGGAACTACTACAAAGAGATTATGGTCATTCATAATCTACCAAAGTCAGGAAGACTCTCCTCTCCTCTCCCCTCCCCTCCCCTCCCTTCTCCCCTCTCCTCCCCTCCTTCACCTATCCTGTTCTCTCCTCTCCTTTCCTCCTCCTCCACACTTTATATCTCCTCTTCCCACTTCCTCTCTGCATCTTTATCTCCTTTCCTTTCTTTATCCCCTTCTTCCTCCTCCTCCTCATGCTTCCACTTCTCTCTGCCCTCTATGTAAAAAATTGAATTGTCTAGAATTTTTTCCATTATTACCTTACCTTTTATTTTCTATATCTTTATTAGGATACAGGCTAGGGTGCTATATAAACAGAATGTATGTAATTCATGATATAAACAATAAAATATTATTTTTCTTTGATGTAAAATTTGAGTAAATGGATCTGGACAGTCTAGTGGTTTAACTGGGACCCAATCTCCTTATCTCGTGATCTATTTTCTCATTTTTTTCTTTTATTCATATATGCATACAATGTTTGGGCCATTTCTTCTACCATCCTCCCACCCCCTCCCTTAGCCCCTCCCCCTCCCTCTCCTGCCCTACTCTCTTGCTATCAGGCAGAAACTATTTTGCCCTTATCTCTAATTTTGTTGAAGAGAGAGTATAAGCAATAATAGGAAGGGCCAAGGGTTTTTGCAGGTTGAGATAAAGATAGCTATACAGGGGGCTGACTTGCATTGCTTTCCTGTGCATGTGTGTTACCGTCTAAATTAATTCTTCATGAACTAACCTTTTCTCTTGTTCCTGGTTCTCTTCTCCTATTGGCCTCTGTCACTTTAAAGTATCTGCATTAGTTTATCTGAATGAAGGGCAACAAATGCTATCTAGTTTTTTAGGTGTTTTACCTATCCACATACCTCCCTTGGGTGCCATTGCTTTATCATGTAATTGAAGTCCAATGTCCTTGTTGTGTTTGCCCTTGATCTAATGTCGCATATGAGGGAGAACATATGATTTTTGATCTTTTGGGACAGGCTAACCTCATTCAGAATTATGTTCTCCAGTTCCATTCATTTACTTGTGAATGATAACATTTCATTCTTCTTCATGGCTGCATAAAATTCCATTGTGTAGAATGCCATATTTTCTTAATCCATTCGTCAGTAGTGGGGCCTCTTGGCTGTTTCTATAACTTGGCTATTGTGAATAATGCAACAATAAACATGCACGTGCAAGTGCCTCTGGAGTAACCTGAGTCACATTCTTTTGGGTTTATCCCTAAGAGTGATATTGCTGAATAATATGGTAAATCTATGTTTAGATTTTTAAGAAGCCTCCAAATTTTTTTCCAGAGTGGTTGCACTAGTTTGCATTCCCACAAGCAGTGTAAAAGTGTTCCTTTATCCCCACATCCTCATCAACACCTGTTGTTAGTGGTGTTGCTAGTGATGGCTATCCTAACAGGGGTGAGGTGGAATCTTAGTGTGGTTTTAATTTGCATTTCCTTTATTGCTAGAGATGGTGAGCATTTTTTCGAGTGCTTTTTGGCCATTGGAATTTCTTCTTTTGAGAAAGTTCTGTTTAGTTCACTTGCCCATTTCTTTATTGGTTCATTAATTTTGGGAGAATTTAGTTTTTTGAGTTCCCTATATGTTTTGGTTATCAGTCCTTTATCTGATGTGTAGCTGGCAAATATTTTCTCCCACTCTGTGGGTGGTCTCTTCAGTTTAAAGACCATTTCTTTTGTTGAGCAGAAGCATTTTGGTTTTATGAAGTCCTACTTATCTATGCTGTCTCTTAATTGCTGAGCTTCTGGGGTTCTGTTCAGAAAGTCTTTGCCTATACCTATTAGTTCCAAAGTATTTCCTACTCTTTCCTGTACCATCTTTAGAGATTGGAGTCTGATATTAAGATCCATGATCCATTTTGAGTTAATATTGGCCTAGGGTTATAAACATGGATCTACTTTCAGTTTTTTGCAGACTGCTAACCAGTTTTCCCAGCAGTTTATGTTGAAGAGGCTGTCTTTTCTCCATCATATATTTTTAGTGCCTTTGTCAAATGTCAGTTGGTTATAGTTGTGTGGGTCATATCCATGTTCTCTATTCTGTTCCACTGGTCTTCATGTCTGTTTTTACTGCTACTGCTTTGTAATATAGTTTGTAGTTGGGTATCGTGATACCACCAGCATTGTTCTTTTGAGTGAATATTGCCTTGGCTATTCGTAGCCTCTTGTGTTTCCAAATAAATTTAATGGTAGGTTTTTCAATCTCTTTAATAAATGTCATTGGAATTTTGATGGGAATTGCATTAAACATGTACGTTACTTTTGGAAGTATAGACATTTTTACTATGTTTATTCTACCAATCCATGAGCATAGGAGATCTCTCCACTTTCTATAGTCTTCCTCAATCTCTTTCTTCCTTGTAGAAGTCTTTCACATCCTTTGTTAGGTTCACACCTAGGTATTTGATTTTTTTGAGGCTGTTGTAAATGTAATTGTTTTCATATATTATTTCTCAGTTTGTTCATTATTAGTGTATAGAAATGCTAATGATTTTTCTATGTTGATTTTATATCCTGCTACTTTGCTATAGCTATTGATGGTGTCTAGGAGCTTTTGAGGAGAGTTTTTTGGGTCTTTAAGGTATGGTATCATGTCATGTGCAAATAGGGATGTTTTGACAGTTTCTTGACCTGTTTGTATTCCTTTTATTCCTTCTTCTTGCCTAATTGCTTTGGCTAGGAATTCCAGTACTATGTTGAATAGGAGTGGAGATAGTGGGCATCCTTGTCTCATTCCTGATTTTAGAGGGAATGGTTTCAGTTTTTTTCTCCATTAAGTATAATGCTGGCTGTAGGTTTGTCATATATAGCTTTTATAATATTGAGGTACTTTCCCTCTATTCCAAGTGTTCTTAGAGCTTTTATCATGAAATTGTATTGGATCTTATCAAAGGCTTTTGTTGCAGCCATTGAGTTGATCAAGTGGTTTTTGTCTTTGCTTCTATTAATGTGGTTTATTATGTTTATTGATTTTTGCATGTTGAACCACCCCTGCATTCTTGGGATGAACCCTACTTGGTCATGGTGAATGATCTTTTTGATGTGCTGTTGAATTCAGTTTGCCATTATTTTATTGAGGATTTTTGCATCAATGTTCATTAAGGAGATTGGCCTATAGTTCTCCTTTTTGGTGTTGTCTTTGCCTGGTTTTGGGATAAGTGTAATACTGGCTGCATAAAATTTGTTAGGCAGTTTTCTTTCCCTTTCTATTTAGTGCAACAGTTTAAGGTGGGTTGGTGTCAGGTCTTCTTTAAAGGTCTGATAGAATTCAGCAGAGAATCCATCAGGTCCTGGACTTTTTTAGGGAGAGTCTTGATTGCTGCTTCAATTTCATTTTGTGTTATAGATCTATTCAGTTTATTAATATCCTCTTGGTTCAGTTTTGGATGATCATATGTATCTAGAAATCTGTCCATTGCTTTAAGATTTTTCCAATTTATTTGAATATAGGTTCTCAAAGTAGTCTCTGATGATTTCCTGGATTTTGATGGTGCTTGTTGTTATCTCCGCTTTTGCATTCCTGATTTTGCTAATTTGGGTTTTTTTCTCCTCATTTTAGTCAGGTTTGCCAGGGGTCTGTTTATCTTGTTTACTTTTTCAAAGAACCAACCTTTTGTTCCATTAATTCTTTGTATGGTTTTTTTGGTTTCTATTTCATTGATTTCAGCTCTTGTTTTTATTATTTTTCTCCTTCCATTTGTTTTGGGATTTGCTTGTTCTTGTTTTTCTAGGAGTTTGAGATGTATCATTAGGTCATTGATTTGGGATCTTTCAGTCTTTTTACTATATGCACTCATGGCTATAAATTTTCCTCTCAGGACTGCTTTTGCTGTGTCCCATAGATTCTGGTAGGTTGTGTTTTCATTTTCATTGAATTCTAGGAACTTTAAAATTTCCTTTTATTTCATCAATGACCCATTGTTTATTAAGCAATGAATTATTCAGTTTCTAGCTGTTTTCAAGGTTTTGTCTTACTTTTATTGTTGAGTTCTGGTTTCATCACATTGTTATCAGATAGAATGCATGGGATAATTTCAATTTTCTTATATTTGCTGAGGCTTGCTTTGTGCCCTTAGATATGATCTATTTTAGAGAAGGTTCCATGGGCTGTTGAGAAGAATGTATATTGTGTAGAAGTTGGATGAAATGTTCTGTAGATATCAGCTAGGTCCATTTGATCTATTGTATATTTTAAATCTAGGATTTCTTTATTGATTTTTTGTTTGGATGACCAATCTATTGATGATAATGGGGTGTTAAAGTCTCCCACGACCAATGGGTTGGAATTAATATATGCTTTTAGGTCCTTCATGGTATGTTTGATGAAATTGGGTGCATTGACATTGGGTGCATATAGGTTGATAATTATTATTTCCTTTTGGTCTATTTCCCCTTTTTATAGTATGGAATATCCTTCTTTATCTCATTTGATCAATGTAGGTTTGAAGTCTACTTTGTCAGAGATAAGTATTGCTACTCCTGCCTGTTTTCAGGGGCCATTGGCTTGGTAAATTTTCTTCCAGCCTTTCATTCTAAGCCTGTGCTTATTTCTGTAGGTGAGATGGGTGTCCTGTAAGCAACAAATTGTTGGATCTTCCTTTTTAATCCAATTTGTCAAGTGATGCCTTTTAATGGGGGAATTAAGTCCATTAACATTAAGTGTTAGTGCTGATAGGTATGTGGTAATTCCTGTTATTTAGTTGTCTTAGTTGTTTGAAGGTTTGATTGTTTGTACCTAAGTTGAGGTTACTCTCTACTTTCTTGCTTTTTTTCTTTTCCTGTAATTTGGTGCTGCCTGCCCTTTCAAGGTTATGTTGGGTTTCACTTTCTGTGTGCAGAATACCTTGAAGAATCTTTCGTAGTGGTGGCTTTGTGGTCACATATTGTTTTAGTTTCTGCTTATCTGGAAGACTTTTATTGCTCCATCTATTTTGAATGATAGTTTTGCTGGGTAGTGTATCCTGGGGTTGAAGTGATTTTCATTCATTGCCTGGATAATCTCACCTCAAGCTCTTCTTGCTTTTAATGTTTCTGTTGAGAAGTCTGCTGTGATTTTGATGGGTTTACCTTTGTATGTTATTTGTTTTATCTCTCTTACAGCCTTCATTATTCTTTCTTGGGTCTCTGTATTTGTTGTTTTAATGATAATATGCCATGGGGTAGATCTATTTTGGTCTGGTCTGTTTGGTATTCAGGAAGCCTCTTGCATCTTATGGGAATAGATTTCTCTAGATTTGGGAAATTTTCTGTTATTTTGTTGAATATATTATGGATTCCCTTTGCTTGTACCTCCTCTCCTTCTTCAATGCCCATGATTCTTATGTTTGTTCTTTTGATGGAGTTGGTGAGTTCTTGCATTTTTTTTCCACAGGTCTTGAGTTGTTTCACTAATAGTTCTTTGGTTTTTTCTTTAATTACGATTTCATTTTTGAGTTCTGAGATTCTTTCTTCTGCTTGGTCTATTCTTCTGGATTAGCCTTCCATTTAGTTTTCCATTTCTGTTTCATTCTTTTTTCTGAGGTTTTCCATGTCCTGAGTCATTTCCTCTTTAATGTTGTCTATTTATGTCCTGAGTTCATTTATCTCTTTATTAATCATGTTCTTTGTTTCACTTTGGTGTTTATACAGTGCTTCTATGGTTTCTTTTATTTCTTCTTGTGCTTTCTCAAATTCCCCATTTTTGTTGTCTTGGAATTTCTTGAATGTCTCCTGTACATTTTGGTTGATCATATCCAATACCATCTCTATAAAATTCTCATTGATTACTTGTAGGATTTCTTCTTTGAGATTATTCTTGTGGGCTTCATTAGGTTCTTTGGCATAGTTTACCTTCATTTTGTTGGAGTCTGGGTCTGAGTATCTGTTTTCTTCATTTCCCTCTGGTTCCTGTACTTATTTTTTGCTGTGGGGAAACTGGTTTCCCTATTTTTTCTGTCTTCCGATCTTTGCCCTCAGTATTGTTATTGTCCCTGTACTGTGTGCAATTAAGTATTTTCTAGCTTGTAATAATAACAATGGTGATATTTAGAATGGAAGGGTGAGAGGAGAGGGAAAGCAAAGAAGGTAAAGAAAAGTGAAAAACAAAGAAACAAGCAAAAACAAACAAACAAACAAAAGTTTCAAAGATGTAAACAGGGAGAGATAGTGTACTAATCAGCAGTAAGCTAAACAGGCATTAGAGACACAGAGAGAGGATTGAAAAAAATAATAATAAAATAAAATAAAATAAAATAAAATAAAATAAAAATCTCCAAGTTAAAATGCAATAAAGTTTTAGTCTTAATAATTTTGGTGTTAGTCCCCCAGCCTCCAATCCTGGAGATGTTATCTCAGAAGTAGTTCTGTCATTGTCTCATCAAAGGGGAAAAAAACCAAAAAAATAAAAATAAAAAAAAGAAACAAAACACCAAAAAGTGTCCCAAGTTCAAATGCAATACAGTTTCAGTAAGTTTTTCAGCATGCAGGTGTAGTTTGGTTGTTGTCTCATCAAAGGAAGAGAGATTAAAAAAAGGAGTCTGGGGACAGCTTTGTGAATGTCTGTCTGAGGCTGCAGCTCTCCTGCCCTCTACTGTCAGGCAGCTATTGCTGCAGGCTTTATTTATGCAGATCTCAGGAGTGAGCTTAACATTCACCTAGTCCCGCAGGCTTTGTTTATTTAGAGTTGTCCTGGGCATGGGGGTGGTGGTGCTACACCTGCTTTCTCTGGCCTGTGTGTTTATTTACAGTTCACGTGGGAAGTGGGCCTTCCCCCCTCTCCTGTGGAGTTTTCCTCTAACTGCTGCTTTTACAAGCTTTCCAGCTCTTGGTTGCTGGACGGATGCCACTCCTGCCCTCTTCTGTCAGCTTGTTTATTTAGAGTTCCATGGGGTATTGCCCCTCTCCCCCTTCAGCACTCAGGGCTCCCTGCTCTCTTTGCTACATGTCTTTTTTGTTGTTGTTTATTATGCAGTTTGTCTTTTTTCCCTGGGTAGGGGTCGGTCTTTCCAGGGGGCTATCTTGATCTGGCCCAGGATTGTCTGTGGGAGTACCACGTGCCACTTAGCTCACCTTGTCATCTGTGTCTTCCCAAATGGTCTGGGCACTGGTGTCTGGTGGTGTGGGAGCCCTCCTAGTTTCTCCGTTTAATGTGGAGTGGGAATGCTATGCGCAGGCTAGGTGTGTGGAGGAGTCAATGTTTTGCCTCTTCTTGGTGGTTTTTCCTGTAATATGTATCTCCAGGATCTCTCCAAGATTTTACTTTAGGAAGCACACTTTCTGCTTCCACCCTCTATTCGCCTTCTTCAGCACATGTTTTCTTAACATCAACCAAGTCATCATGCAAGTTAACTAAGCTTTGTCTACACAGAGTTCCTATGTCTGTGCTTCAGAATGTCTACAGCCAGAACCCAGAGAATCCTGGGGCTTGTTGTGGATCCTTGTTGTGGACCCATGGAAGTGTTGAATGTAATTGGTTTTCTATTCCCAGATCAGAACTTTGAATGATATTCTGCTTCCTCATTAAGTATTTCCTGCTTCCTTAAATTCTGTCTTTAAAGAGCTCTCTTGTCTTCTGAATTAGTCACCTTTCATCTTCCTAAGCTTTGCCTCTCCCATCATTTGAATAGCCAAGAGTTAGGTGGGAGATGAGCCAGGGTCTAGGGGCTGGGGTTCACACAGAAGCTAGTGAGTGACTCAGTCACAGAGGAGCTGTGCCTTGGTCAATGTCAGACACTTAGCAGGCACTTGGTCTCTTCACTTTTTTGATGCCCATTATTCAAATATTTGGTCTTTTTGTTGGAGTTGCTGAGATCTTGCATATTCCTTTTGTAGCTCTTGAGTCTTTTGTCTAAGAGTGGTGTTTTTTTCTTTAATATCTGTTTTGTCTTTGAGCTCTGAGATTCTGTCTTCTACTTGTTCTAGTCTGCTGGGGTTGCTTTCCACTGTATTTTTATTAAATTTAAAGAAGATTTTATTTCCAGGATTTCTGCTTGATCCTTTTTTCTGAGGTTTTCCATATCCTTGTTGAACTCCTCTTTCATATCTTGTGCTGCCTTCCTTATTTCATATCTTTTTTTATAGTCTTCTTTGTTTCACTTTGAAGTTTGTTGAGTTCATTTAGTGAACTCTCTGAGTTCATTTAGTGGTTTCTTTCTTCTAAAGTTTTTTTATTTGTATTGTCTTAATATTCTTTGAGTTCATTATGTTCATTCTGTTTATCCATCTCTTGTGGCTTCTCCATGAGTTTCTCAAAGAGCTCATGTATACTTTCCTCTTTGAGAAATTTTTATGGTTGACATTGAGCTCATTGGCCATAGACATCATCATCCAGTTGGGGTCAGGAACTGGATATTCATTTTCTTCATTCCCCACTAAATCTTCTATAGAAGTTTTAGTCTTTTGAGGGGTAGAATTTCCTTGCCTTCTTCTTCTCTTCGTGCTTCTATTTTGGGCTGTGCTGTTATGCTATTGATTGCCTAGTTGGGGTTTTAATCATTTGTTATCTTTCCCTTAACTTAATTTACTGTGTTGTGACTGGCTTAGTCATTAGCTAGGTTGATGTGCTATTTCTTTCCCTGGCCTGGAAGTGTAAATTAGCTGTAACAAATGCACAAGTTCAATGCTAGATGAGTTTACATATTATGTAGATAATGATAATATCTACAAACAGTGGAAATTGGGGGAAGGTGTGGCAATGGTTGTTTGAGTAGAGATAAATACTTGGGTAAATTGAAAATGTGTGCCACAAAAGGGGGCAGAAAGAAGGATGGGGTGAGGGGGAAGGAGATGTGGGACTATAGAGTTTTAGAACCCTTGTGTGTGTTTGGATGTAGTTCAGTTGTGGTGGAGAGTGCTTATGTCAGAGGTTGCAGAGGGATGGGTGTGTGTAGGGTTGGTATGATAGACTAATCAGTGGGTAGTAAGTATGGAGAAGGGAAGGATAATGGGGTGAAAAGTAGGAGAAGGCAAGGAGGGGGAGCTGAAGTTAGGGAGCAGGAATGGATGAAAAGGGGGAGAAAAAATTTGGGGGGAGAACAACGGACAATAGCACAAGAGAAAGAGAGAAAGTGAAGGGAGTAAGAATAGAGATAAGAAAATAGTAATAAAATTTAAATTACTAAAAAAGAAGGAAAAAAATAAGAAGAACAAAATTGAAAATTGGAATCAAGTAATTAAAAAAAGCAATCATCAACAACAAAGAAAAATAAAATCAATTTGGCTAAAGTTCCGGACTTACTCCTTTGGTACCAAATCCAGGTAGTGGCACTTATGACTGGGGCTTTCTCAGGGTCCCTGTCTCTTCTCAAGGTTGGTATTCTGGGCTGTGTGGAGAAGGATGCTACCCCTCTTTTGTCAGGCAGATTAGGGTGAATCAGCTGGGTTTTTTTCAGTCTGATAGTCCATCTGGTGCAGGCAGAAGCTCTGAAGTGTTCTCACAAGAAGACTGGCTTGTAAGCAGTAGTTGATTCCTTCTGCCACAAAGCAGGATGCAATTGAGGTCTTTGATTGCTCACTACCATATTGTCCAAGGTGGTCAAATACATTGCTGTTTTTGCCAGGCAGCAGCTGAGTCACTCCACAGCCACAACTCTGGATGGTCAACTCTGACCCCAACAAGATGGGACAATTCAGTTTTGTGCACCACCCACTGTCCCACAAGATTAGTTCAGCAGTGATCCACCACACTCTCACTCTGACAGGTTGGCTCCTCACTACACTCTTGCTTTCTGAAGTTTGTTCAGAATTTCACCCTGCCAACACTGACAGTGGTAAATTACATTCACTGTCTCTACTATGCAGTTTTGTCGGGGGGGGATGGTGCAATCTGCCCACGAGCTGCTCTGGATTATGTTCCCAGGAGGACGTGTGGTGTGTGGCATTCACCTGTTGGGTTTGCAGATTCACACAGATTTGGATCCAGGCTAGCGAAGAGAAATGGTGGACAGCTTTTCCCAAGGTGGACTATCACTGGGACTCGGTCAAGGCTGGCAGGGCATATGCCAGCATTCCGCAGGTTAGGGGTCCAGAATATTGCAGAATTAAGTTCTATTTGATCACCTGTCTTCTACATTTTTGCAAAAAAAGTGGGGGGGGATAGCCAGAGGCTTTTCCCAAGGCAGAAACGCCTTAGAGGCTGTGCAGCTCTGGGATTCCCCAGCTGTTTTATGTAATTAAAGGCTGTTTTAATGGTCATTCTTTGAATTTTATGTGCACCCTGTGTGTTGGCAGTTATTTAGTTGGTAAAAAGAACAAGAATTACCCACATGTAGCTACTATGACTCCAAGTGGTCTCTGAAATCATGGAGCTCAGGAATTCTGATTTCCTCTCTTATTCACCATCTTGGATCTATTAAAAGTTCTTTTCATTGTTATTCAGCTGCTTGGAGTCTTCTCTGTGCATGTATGGTCTGACATCATAGGGAGGTTTCGGTAATTATTACAAGGAAATTGGGCTCCCTTTCTCTGGCTTTCTTCTTTGTGTGACTTCTACCAAACCTTTACTGTGGCTACAGTTGTCCTTAACTTTGTCCTCTGGTTTGTAAATTATAAAGTCTCCATTTTTCTGTCAGCAATAGGTGCCCTGCATTGCTAAAAAAAAAACCTTGAAAATGAGAGTTCCCAGTATTCTTCACTTTCTTCAGTTGTCACCTACTCTTGGTTGCCCAACAGTGTTGACATTGATCTTGTTCAGAATTTATGGTTGTTATATGTGACGTAGTCTACTAGGACCTTTCTCTGATATACCAGAAGCATAACTGCAGACTTTAAATGTGTTTTTCAAACTATTGTTCATCTGCTGGAAAATCTTGAGACCTTTTGCGTCAAGTAGTGGAACACCTGTCTAGCAAGTGCATAGTCCTGAGTTCAAACACCATTATCACCCCCCCCAAAAAAATAAAATAAATTTTAAAAGTACAGAAATGAATACTTTATTATTATTTCATAGAAAGAAGCAGATGCTCTGAAAATGGAGAACAAAGCCCTTCAGGAGCAACTGAAACATGCTTTGCAGGTAAAGATTGAGTGGGTCTTTAAAATTGTTATGAACAAAGGAAATATCCATAAGAAACTTTGTTAGTGAATAGTTTTGGCCTTATAAATATAGCTCTATATATTATACTTTGTGAGATTTAAAACACATTCACATTATACAATATGAATATATTTTTAAAGTGTAATATCTATTCTTATCAAAAACATCAACCTGTAAAGAAAAGCAAACTTTCATAAACAAAGCCTTCTATTTCAAACTGACACACAATATACTTGAAAGTGAAAGCACTGTTCACAATAGCCACAATATGGAAATCTGCTTAGTTGCCCAGTAACTGATGAATGGATAAATGTATATATACACAGTGGCATATTACTCAGTCATAAAGAAGAATAAAATGATATCATTTGCAAGAAAATGAATGGAACTAGACATCAGCATGTTAAGTGAAATAAGCCAATTGAGAAAGATGAATATCATATACTGTCTCTCATATATGGGATCTAGACAAAAAACAGGAATTTAAGACAGGTCCTACTTGGGGGGCAGGTATGTGTGGGAGGAAAAGGATGAAGGGAGACAGAATATGGTTGAACTACTTTATACCCAAGTATGAAAATAGAACTATGAAACCTGTTGAATTGTTTTAAGAAGTGGGAAGGGTGACGAGGAGGGGGATAAAGAAGATGAATTTGATGGTGGTATATTGTATGCATGTGCAGAAATATCAAAATGAAAATCTTTTATATAACTAATATATGCTAACAAAAAATGAATAAAATTGAAAAATCTTATAAAATTATTCAATTTGAAATAATTAGGCTCTGGTTCTCACCAATTTTAACTTACTTGCCAATGCATCAGTGCAAATTATGAAAATTATTACATATGTAATATACATGTGTGTATTGCCTATATAATTGTATCATGTCAATAAGATTAGACATTTTAAACCTATGTTCAAAGATCTTATTTATTTACTCATTAGAAAAAAGCAATACATTTATAATGTACTTTTGAGAAAAGATTATAAAAGAAAGTAAAACACTGCAGGTATTTCACTTATAGTGACACAAAATGGGAATGTTGATTCCTACTGGTCTTTTTCAAGTTCCAGCTGAACAAGACAAAGCTGAATAAAGGTATAAATATTTTCCTAAATGGACAGACAAAAGTATAATTATTTGTATGCTATATAATTTACATTTTCTAAAAAAGAGAAGATAATTTTAAAAATCTTTAGTAAGATAATTTTAAAAGCTGGTTGGAACAACAGATAATAAGTTTTATAACAGAAAAGAAAATAAGAAAGCAATACATTTCATTTTTATATGAAACATTTAAAATAATTTTCCTGGTCATACAGGAAGTGCAAATCAAAACCACACTAACCCCTGTTAAAATTGCTACCATCAAGAACACCATGAACAACAAATGTTGGCAAGGATGTGGGGAAAAGGATTCCTCATACACTGTTAGTGGGAATGTAATCCAGTACAACCCCTATGGAAAACAATATGACAGCTTCTTAAAAAAACTAAACATAGATCTGCCATATGATCCAGCAATACCTCTCCTAAGGATATACCCAAAGTAATGCAACTCAGGTCATTACAAAGGCACCTGCATACCCATGTTCATTGCAGCATTATTCACAATAGCCAAGCTATGGAAACAGCCAAGATGGCCTACTACCAACAAATGGATTAAGAAGATGTGGTATTTATACACAATGGAATTTTATTCAGCCACAAAGAAGAATGAAATTTTGTTATTTTCAGGTAAGTGAATGGAACTAAGTGAAGTTGGTCAGGCTCAGAAGGCTAAAAATCTCATTTTCTCCCTCATATATGCATTGTAGACCCAACATGAATGCAGAAATATTGTTGGACATGGGTTACACACTAAGAGGAGTCTGCACATTGGAGAAATAAGGATAGGAAAGGAAACTTAAAACTTGAATGTGGTTGATGTCCTCCCTGTCTAGAAATGAATATAGTAATCTTAAACTGGCAGAGACCACTATGGGATGGGGAGTAGGAAATAGTGAAGAGATCTGGTAGAAATGAACCAATGTGGGTTGTAATATGCATGTGCAAAGGAAACAACACTAGGAATCTGTATAGCTATCTTTATGTCAAACTAGCCAAAATGTTATGTTGTTCTTATTATCTCTTATGTTTTCTCTTTAACAAAGTCAGAGAACAAGAGGGAAGAACAGGTTCTGCTGGGAAGCAGGAATGGGGGGAGGTGGCCCAAATAGTGTATACACATGTAAGTAAATGTAAAAGTGATAAAATAAAAAATTTTAAAAAGAAAACAATAAATTTTATTTTTATACAAAACATTTCAAACAATTTAAAATAAGTTATACCATCTAGAAAACACAATTCAAAATTTCATTATAATAGCATTCTAGCATAATATTAGGATAGCATATTTAACAATGAAAAACAACCCAAATATTTTTGGCCAATACTGGGATTAGAGCTCAGTGCTCTGTGTGTGGTAGGCAGACACTCTATTGCTTGAGACATGCCTCCAGCCCTCAGATTGCTTTACATTAGGATAAATAAATACAGTACTTTACCAAGAGCACAGATGAACAGTGAAGAGATAGAAAGTGATCATTTGAGTTTTGAAAGTTCAATACAACCAGTATTTCAGTTGACCATGTTTCTGAAACTGACAGCGTGTGCTTAAAGCAATTTATTTTAGACAGTAATGAAATTAGTTTTGAGCATAACAAAACATTATATGATTAAAGGAAAGAAGAAACTGATAATTACACAAATGAAGAACAATTAAGGAGAATTTGCTCATCCAAAGATCAACCAGCAGTATGAAAGTTAAATTTATTTAAAGCTCTTATTCTGGTAGTGAATAGAAAGTCCAGAAACAGAGTCACATGGATATAAATATTTAGTTATTAAAGTTTTCATGTATGGCTAAAATAGTCACACAAAGTAAACACTTGGCAAAAAATAGTTCAGTTTCTCTTTCATGAAAATGCACCAAAGGACTTTGGAGATTGGTTTAAGATCCCAAAGTAATGAATGAATTAGATGATATTACAAAGACAGTGGGTAACAGCTGAATAGTCTTGGCTAGAGCAAGGTTTTCTAAACATTACACTCCAGAGGAATACGTTGATGAATTTGATTATATGTAAGGCGAAAAATATTTTATACTTTATAATGTATCAAAAATTATCTTTATATTGTATGAAGATATTTCATAAACCTACAAGAAATATGGATAACTCTCCCCTAAAATACATAAGTGACACAAAGTCATGATTGAGAAATGCACATGGCCAATAAAAGCACACAAATATATGTATGAAACACCATTACATATCAAATAAATGCAACAAATAATAGTGGGATAAGTATCTTTAAACTATCATTTGTTAGTTTAAACAGAAATATTTAATATTTGTGGATTTTGCTGAAATACAATATCTTTGGCATTTATCTGTCATCAGTATAAACTGATACTTTTCTGGAAGTAAATATATAGTGAAAGACATGGGGAAATATGTGCATTTTATTCAGCAATCTGTTTCTAAAAAATTTTCCTAAAGAAGAAGAAAATCTTATGGAAATTTTATACTGATATATATATAATGTAATATTTTTAATAATTATGGTATATTACAATTATACTACTGTCACCCATTCTGTTAATTGTATATTTTTGTCATAGAAACATTTCTAAGGTATTGCTTAATAAAAACAGCATATTACGTAAGTGTGTGTAGTATGATTCAATAAGGATAAAAATGAAATGTATATACTTAAATGTACTACCTATATTTAGAATGAAATAAAAAGTTCATTCATCAAGAAATGGCCTTTCTCTATGTGTTGAGATTTTTGTGAAATTTTCTTTTTAAAATATTATTTCTTTTTTAGTAAATTTTTATTAGGATATATTCATTACACAGGCTGGATTCATCATGACAATTCTGATTAGACTTATATTATACATTATTTACATTACTCCAATCATCTTTCCTCCACAACCCCCTCCCCACACCACTTAAAGCAATTGCAAGACATTTCTCAGTTCTGTTCCACATAGTTATATGAAGTCTATCAACAATATACCTTCATCTTAATCTTCTTCCTTCACCCTTCCCCTTCCCACTAGTAGCCCCCTACAAGCACTGTACCTATTTTACAGTTTGTTTGCATTATTAATATTTAAGTTGATATTCAAAGGGGTGTCTCAATGTATACCCACTGTGAGTGTACTTTACTTTGGGCCTTTAAACACCTTCCATTACTCTCTCTTACCCCTTTAGCTCTCACCTACATCATTTTTCAACAGCTTTCAATACACATCCTTATATCCTCTTCCTTCAGTCTTATGTTATGTGATATTACTGATGCTCTCTCATTTTCTTTTCCTTTCCCTCTTTCCCTGAGTTCCTTAGAATAGTTCCACTGTTAGAAGCATGTTCTATATCTGAGTTTGTATGTAATCATGTTTGTTTTTGTGTATATGTTTATCTTTGGATCTATCTTCCATGTATGAGAGGAAACATAACTTTTGTGCTGCTGATCCTGGCTTACTTCACTTAACATGATGTCCTCTTATTGCATCCATTTACCTTCAAACCCCTTGTTATTATTCCTCCTGACTGAGTAATACTTCATTGTGTATATATACCACAATTTCTTGATCCATTCATCAGTTGTAAGGTACCTGGGCTGTTTCCAAAGCTTGGCTATTGTGAATAGTGCTGCAATGAGCATAGGTGTACAGGTGTCTCTATTTTATCCTGTCTTGTGCCTGTAGCAGATCACTGGATCATATGGCAGTTCTAGCTCTAGTTTTTCAAGAAATCTCCATGCTGCCTTCCATAGTGGTTGTACTAATTTGCATTCCCACTAGCAGTGTACAAGAATACCTGTTTTACTACATTAACACCAGCATTTGTTGTTATTACCCTTGATTATGGCCATTCTAACTGGGGTGAAAGAGATTTGAATCTCTTTTGTAACCACTTCTTCATGTATTTACTGGACATTTGTAACTTTTCTTTTGATAATTCCCTGTTTAATTCAGGTTCCCATTTCTTCATTGGGTTATTGACTCTTTGGGGGCTGAATGTTTGAGGTCTGTGTAGATTCTGGATGTTAGTCCCTTATTGGATGAGTAGCTGGCAAAGGTTTTCTCCCATTCTGTGGGCTGTCTCTTGAGTCTGATAACTGTTTCCTTTGCTGTACAGAAGCTATTTAGCTTGATGCAGTCCCATTACATATTCTTTCTATTAAATGCTGTAAAAGTGACATTCTAAAGAGAATTTTCATTCTCAAAGAAAAAAATATTTATTTTCACATTTTCTTCATCTTTTTAAAAATTTTTGACTGCACAAGTGTTTGAACTCAAGACCTCCTATAAAAAGTGCTCTACAACTTGAACTACACCCTCAACCCTTTTAGCTTTAGTTTTAGTTTAAATGCATCCCAAACCTTTGCTCAGGTATGGTCTTGGGCCATAATGCTATTACCTCTGCCTTCTACATAGCTGGGATTATATGTATTTATCAGCCTCTTTTCTAAAGAGGGTCTCACTAACATTTTTGCCCAGGCTAACCTTGAGCCATGAGCCTCCTATCTCTGCCTCCCTAGTAGCTGAGATTATAGGCTATTTGCAATATTTTTTTCATTCTTTAGTGTTATGTATTTTGATTTTCCTGTTTACAACCCACAATTTCTAATGATAGGCAGAAAGTAGCAAAATGAGCCAGGCACCTTGGTTCATGCCTATATTCTAAACTACTCAGAAGTCAGAGATTGAAAGGATCCAAGTTAAGGGACAGCTCTGGCAAAAAGCTCACGAGACTTTATTTGAAATCAAAAAGTAACTAGTAGAGTACATACCTAGCAAGTGTGAAGCCCTGACTTTAAACTCTAGTATGACCAAATACATATATATACACATATATAACATATATCTATATCAACCTTGAGAGTATTATGAAAATGAAAAGTTTTCTATTTCACATCTTTGAATTTTAACTACAAAGTTGTTGAAGTATTGATTATAATGATGGCTTAAGTTAACCTCCTCAACCTAGGAAATAAAAGTTGAAAGAGATAAATATCTACAAATTTTGATGATCGTGGTACTGGTGGGAGAAATGTCACAGAGAATAATGCTGAACAAACTACGTTCTTAACAACAGGAAGCCGAAAGAAACAAGCATCACCTTGACCCTTTCCTAAATCAAGAGGTGGAGGTAGTTAAAAGTGAAGGAAGGAACAGTTAAAGGTGAAGATGGAAAAATACACCATGAGAGGCAGAAATAAATACAACATCCCTTCACATTCAAGTAGACAAAAAACAAGTGATAAAAGCCAAGAATATTGCTAAGGTGTGAAGAAAACTATGTAGACACAGGAGGGTAAGCTGTGATAAATTTGTCTTGCATATTATTATTTATTTCATTTGTAGATACGCTTTTTTGATTGGACTTATGCCTTTTACCTATAAATCTATTTATTCATTTTCATCTTTAATAACAACCTATAAGTTAACTTCAATTTGATCTTCACTGATCACTTAATCATCTGAGAGCAAAAAGTCTGAAGAAAATAGGATTTAACTGCTCATAAAAAAATGCATATCAAAACAACATTGAGATTTCATCTCACCCCAGTCAGAATGGCACTCATCATGAACACAAACAACTACAAATTCTGGTGAAGATGTTGGGGACAGGAACCCTTACACACTGAGGGTGGTAAGGTATGGGAATCTATACGGAGATCCTTCAACAGAGTAAAAATAATACCACCCTATGATCATTCTATACCACTCTTGCATGTATATTCAAAGGAATGTAAGTCAGCACATGCACTCCCATGTTTATAGCAGCACTATTCACAACAGCCAAGCTATAGAATTACCCTAGGTGTCAAACAACTGATGAATGAATAAAGTAAATGTGGAATATATTCACAATAGAGTATTATTCAGGCCATAAAGAAGAATGAAATAATTTTATTTGCAAGAAAATGGATAGAACTGGAGCTCATCATATTAGGCAAAGTAAGCCAGACTCAGACAAGTATTACATGTTTTACCTCATATGCAGAATCTAGGGATATATATATATATATATCTCCCTTTATATATAATAATAATTATATATATCTAGTAATATATATATAATAGTATATTATATATATATCACATTTTTATGTATCTATATTGCATTCACATATATAGTATGGGGATGTTTAGGGTATATGAATGGGTGTTGGGAGAGGGAAAAAGAATGATGTGGGGTTAACAATATCAAAACACATGTGTCTATATATAAAGATGGCATATGACATGCATCAAAACCTTTAAAAATAGTGGGGAAGGGATAGGAAAAAGAATGAACAATTGATGGGGTTAATCCAATCAAAGTCCAATATATGTATATATGGAAATACCAGTGAAACCCTTATAGACTCATAACAATTTAAGAAACAAAGAAAAACCCTTTTCTAAACAAGATATACCACTACAAATGAATAAAATAAAATACATATGCAAAATCTTGGGGAAAAAGTTATTTAAAATATTTAAGTTTCTGTTATGCACTAGTTCAGAAGCTTTCTTCTTTTTTTCTAAGAACTTTCTTGAGCTTCATTCAGGCTTTGTAATATCCAATCATTTCTTAAGACCCAAACCTTACCTTTAATGAGTCTCCAGTCATTACTCATGCTTTCACAATGCACTCAGGCTTTCCAATACCCAGTGAACTTCTATAAGTTCATGTAAAGCAACATGTATTCTCTAGCCTTCGGATACTTCATATCCATTCTGTTTGCTTGAAACACGGTTTCTCCCTCATTTCCTAAATTTCATCTGCTTAAAATATGAAGGAGGAGCCACATGTGCCTGTAACCTTGCCTACTCTCTTGGCTGAGATCATGAGGATTGAGGTTCAAGGCCAGCCATGGGAAAAAGTTCTTCAGACCCAATCTCAACTAATAGCTGGTGTACTGGTGCTCATCTGTCAAACCAGCAATGATGGAAATTGTAAATTGGAGCATAATGGTCCAGGCTGTCCCAGGCAAAAAGTGAGACCTATCTCAGAGAAAAATTAAAAGAAAAATCAAAGGTGCTGAAGGCATGGCTCAAGTGGTAGACCTCTTTTCCTAGCAAGCCTGAAGCCCTGAGATCAAACCCCAATATTGTCTCAAATACAAAAAGAACGTAGAACAAAATGCACAATTTTAGTTGTCTTTTTCTGCATAATAAATTAGCCCCAGAATTTAGTGGCTCAGATTACAACATGGATTATCTCAGAATATTTGTGGGTCAAGCATCCAAGTGTGACTCGGCTGGGTCCTCTGGCTCAAGGTCTCCCCCAAGGATATGATCAAGATATCAGTATTGGATGAATTTACTTTAAGACCTATATGGAGGTGGATGTACTTTCTAGTTCACTCAGGTACTCTCAAAAGTTGCTTTAGGCCTCAGTCCTTAATGCCTGCTATCTTTCAGCAATCAGTACCTTACCATGGAGACCTCTCAGTAAGAAAAAGATTAAAACCCTGTATACATGTATAATTTTTCTCTGTGATGAGTTTTTTGTAAAAGATCTTTTTTTGTGGTTCTATATATTCCAATTAAAATGGTAAAACAATATATTTTAAAGAAAATTTCATTCTAGAAGAAATAAGTTATTTTCCATATTTTCTGAGATTATGTTATAAATTCACCTATGATCTGTCACTTGTAATAGTGTACATCTTTTCAGCAGGGAGGTGGAACTGGGAGTTGAACCAGGTCTTCACATTTGCAAAGCAGGTGGTCTACTGCTTGGAACACATTTCCAGTCCACTTTTCCTCTGGTTATTTTGGAAATGGGGTCTTGAGAACTATTTGCCCAGGCTGGCCTCAAACAGCAAAATGTATACATTTTTATTAATCTTTATTTTCCACTATAATAATTATGCCTCCAAAAAAAGCAACTTGGAGAAATGCCTGGCTATTGAAAATTGCCCTGAAAAGGCTTAGAGCTAATCTCAGAACTTGAAGATGAAATAGTAATTAAAAGAAAAACTGAAGAACTATTAGTCAGACAACACAAGACCTGTGAAAGGAATATGCAAGAACTCACAAACTCCATCAAAAGGCCAAACCTGAGAATCAAGGACATTGAAGAAGGAGAAGAGGAATGAGCAAAAGGAATTAGTAATATATTCAACAAAATAATAACAGAAGAAACAAAACCTGCAACATTACCCAGCTGGCAAGACTCTCCACTGGAGAAGGGGGGAGGGGCAGTCCTCTGCATGAATTTTATTTAATTAATTAATTTATTTATTTATTTATTTATTTTGAGACAGGGACTTACTATGGAGCCCAGGCTGAACTTGAATTCTCTATATAGCCTAAGCTGGACTTGAGCTCGCAAACCTCCTGCTTCATCCTCCTGAGAACAAGGATTATAGGCATGCACCCCATTTGTATTTTCTTTTTTTTCTTTTATTATTCATATGTGCATACAAGGCTTGGGTCATTTCTCCCCCCTACACCCACTCCCTCCCTTATCATCCACTCCGCCCCCTCCCTTTCCCACCCACCCCCTCAATACCCAGCAGAAACTATTTTGCCCTTTTTTCTAATTTAGTTGTAGAGAGAGTATAAGCAATAATAGGAAGGAACAAGGGTTTTTGTTGGTTGAGATAAGGATAGCTATACAGGGCATTAACACACATTGATTTACTGTGTTTGGGTGTTACCTTCTAGGTTAATACTTTTTGATCTAACATTTTCTCTAGTTTCTGGTCCCCTTTTCCTATTGGTCTCAGTTGCTTTTAAGGTATCTGCTTTAGTTTCTCTGCGTTAAGGGCAACAAATGCTAGCTAATTTTTTAGGTGTCTTACCTATCCTCACTCCTCCCTTGTGTGCTCTCGCTTTTATCATGTGCTCAAAGTCCAATCCCATTGTTGTGTTTGCCCTTGATCTAATGTCCACATATAAGGGAGAACATACGATTTTTGGTCTTTTGGGCCAGGCTAACCTCACTCAGAATGATGTTCTCCAATTCCATCCATTTACCAGCGAATGATAACATTTCATTCTTCTTCATGGCTGCATAAAATTCCATTGTGTATAGATACCACATTTTCTTAATCCATTCATCAGTGGTGGGGCATCTTGGCTGTTTCCATAACTTGGCTATTGTGAATAGTGCCGCAATAAACGTGGGTGTGCAGGTGCCTCTGGAGTAACCTGTGTCACAGTCTTTTGGGTATATCCCCAAGAGTGGTATTGCTGGATCAAATGGTAGATCAATGACTAGCTTTTTAAGTAGCCTCCAAATTTTTTTCCAGAGTGGTTGTACTAGTTTACATTCCCATCAACAGTGTAAGAGGGTTCCTTTTTCCCCGCATCCATGCCAACACCTGTTGGTGGTGGTGTTGCTAATGATGGCTATTCTAACAGGGGTGAAGTGGAATCTTAGTGTGGTTTTAATTTGCATTTCCTTTATTGCTAGGGATGGTGAGCATTTTTTCATGTGTTTTTTGCCATTTGAATTTCTTCTTTTGAGAAAGTTCTGTTTAGTTCACTTGCCCATTTCTTTATTGGTTCATTACTTTTGGGAGAATTTAGTTTTTTAAGTTCCCTATATATTCTGGTTATCAGTCCTTTGTCTGATGTATAGTTGGCAAATATTTTCTCCCACTCTGTGGGTGTTCTCTTCAGTTTAGAGACCATTTCTTTTGATGAACAGAAGCTTTTTAGCTTTATGAGGTCCCATTTATCTATGTTATCTCTTAGTTGCTGTGCTGCTGGGGTTTCGTTGAGAAAGTTTTTACCTATACCTACTAACTCGAGTAGTTCCTACACTTTCCTGTATCAACATTAGAGTTTGTGGTCTGATATTAAGATCCTTGATCCATTTTGAGTTAATCTTGGTATAGGGTGATATACACGGATCTAGTTTCAGTTTTTTGCAGACTGCTAACCAGTTTTCCCAGCAGTTTTTGTTGAAGAAGCTGCTATTTCTCCATCGTATATTTTTAGCTCCTTTGTCAAAGACAAGTTGGTTATAGTTGTGTGGCTTCATATCTGGGTCCTCTATTCTGTTCCACTGGTCTTCATGTCTGTTTTTGTGCCAGTACCATACTGTTTTTATTGTTATTGCTTTGTAATATAGTTTGGAATCAGGTATTGTGATACCTCCTGCATTGTTCTTTTGACTGAGTATTGCCTTGGCTATTCGTGGCCTCTTGTGTTTCCATATAAATTTAACAGTAGATTTTTCAATCTCTTTAATGAATGTCATTGGAATTTTGATGGGAATTGCATTAAACATGTAGATTACTTTTGGGAGTATCGACATTTTTACTATTTTGATTCTACCAATCCATGAGCATGGGAGATCTCTCCACTTTCTGTAGTCTTCCTCAATCTCTTTCTTCAGTGCCTGGAAGATCTCACCCCACGCTCTTCTTGCTTTTAATGTTTCTGTTTAGAAATCTGCTGTAATTTTGATGGTTTTACCTTTGTATGTTACTTGTTTTTTCTCTCTTACAGCCTTCAATATTCTTTCCTTAGTTTCTGAACTTGTTTTAATGATGATATGTCGTGGAGTAGGTCTATTCTGATCTGGTCTGTTTGGTGTCCTGGAGGCCTCTTGCATCTGTATGGCAATATCTTTCTCTAGATTTGGGAAATTTTCTATTATTATTTTGTTGAATAGATTATTCATTCCCTTCGCTTGCACCTCGTCTCCTTCTTCGATGCCCGTGATTCTCAAGTTTGGTCTTTTGATGGAGTCAGTGAGTTCTTGCATTTTCTTTTCACAGGTCTTGAGTTGTTTAATTAATAGTTCTTCAGTTTTTCTTTTAATTACCTTTTCATCTTCAAGTTCTGAGATTCTGTCTTCTGTTTGTTCTATTCTGCTGGATTGGCCTTCAGTTTTGTTTTGCAGTTCTGTTTCATTCTTTTTTCTGAGGTCTTCCATATCCTGGTTGTTTTCCTCTTTAATGTTGTCTATTTTTGTCCTGAGTTCATTTATCCATTTATTCATTGTGTTCTCTCTTTCACTTTGTGTTTATACAGTGCTTCTATGGTTTCCTTTATTTCTTATTTTGCTTTTTCAAATTCTCTATTTTTGTTGTCTTGGAATTTCTTGAGTGTCTCCTGTACATTTTGGTTGACCCTACCCAGTATCTCTATAAAGTTCTCATTAAGTACTTGTAGTATGTCTTCTTTTAAATTATTCTTGTGGGCTTCATTGGGTCCTTTGGCATAGTTTATCTTCATTTTGTTGGAGTCTGGATCTGAGTCTCTGTTTTCTTCATTCCCCTCTGGTTCCTGTACTAATTTTTTGCTGTGGGGAAACTGGTTTCCCTGTTTTTTCTGTCTTCCCATCATTGTCTTTGGTGTTGTTACTGTCCCTGTAGTGTATGCAATTAAGTATTTTCTAGCTTGTAATAATAACAATGGTAATATTTAGAATGTAAGAGTGAGCTGAGATGGAAAGCAAGAAGTTAAAGAAAGGGGGAAAACAAATACACAGACAAGAGGGAGAAAGTAGAACCAGGTTTCAGACAAGAAAGTTTCAAAGGCATAAACAGGGAGCGTTAGTGTACTAATTGACAGTAAGCTGAACAGACATTAGAGGGACAGAGATAGGATTGAAAATAAAAGATAAAAAAAATTAAGATAGGAATAAAAATAAAAAATAAGTAAATGAAAGAAATATCTGAATATTAAAAATGAATTAAAATAAAATGTAAAATAGAAAATTAAAAAAAAAAACCAAAAAACCCTCCAAGTTCAAATGCAATGAAGTTTCCATCTTAATAATTTGGGTGTCCGTCTCAGTCTCCAATCCTGGAGATGGTGCCTCAGATGTTGTTCTGTAGTTGTCTCATGAAAGGGGATGCATAAAGTAGAACAAAACTACACATGCACACACACACACGCACACACACACACACACACACACACACAAAACCCCACCTAGTTTCCCAAGTTCAAATGCAATACAGTTTCAGTAAGTTTTTTCAGCTTGCAGGTGTAATTTGGTTGTTCTCTCATCAAAGGTAGGGAGACAAAGAAAAAAAAAAGTCTGGAGACAGTTCTGAGAATGGTATCTGCAGCTGTGGTTTAACTGCCCAATGCTGTCAGCCTGCTGTTGCTGGAGGCGTTATTTATGCAGATCTCTGGGGTGAGCTTAGCACTCACCTGGCCCCACAGGCTTTGTTTGTTCAGAGTTCTCCTGTGTGGGAGCCTCTGCTACAGGCTTTCCCCTTTCCAAGCACTGGGAAAGGTGACACTGCACCTGCATTGTCAGGCTTGCGTGTTTATTTACAGTTCATGTGGGAGGTGGGTCTTCCCCCATCTCCTGTGAAGTTTTCCTCCCACTGCCACATTCTGCATGAATTTTAAATAAACAATGCCTGCCAGAGATGTGAAAGTGGCAGCTCTTCCCAAGAACTTTAAGTTAACAAAGCCAGAAGGGGATCCAAGATGGCGACCAGGACACAGCTGCAGACTGCATGAGCTGCATGACCCCGGAGACTCACTTGGCTGAGTTAAAGCACCAGGGCGAGCTGAAACTTTGGCACTCTGAACCCTTAGCTTGTGGAAGTCTTCTCCATTCCACAATTTACTAAAAGTACAGCCATCCCGCCAAGCCCCCACCCCATAGGCCACGGTGTGGCTGCTCTGCTCTGCTGGGCTTCCCACCCCTCAGGCTCCACAAGGCCCCTGCCTGTCTGCCAACCACCACAGGAGGGCTCCAAACCTGCCTAGGAGACACAGACAGACAGGACTGGATGCTAAAGGAATAACACCAGAACAACTGAGACAGTAATTCTACTCTTCCAGAACTGTTGATTTTTTTTATGCCTATCTTTAAGGGTTTGGCTATCTGGTTTGCTTTTTGACCATCCACCATCTTTTCCTGTTGTTTTTTTTTTTGGTTGTCCATTTTTTTTTCATTCTTTTATATTTCTTTTTCTTTCTCTTTTTTCTCCTTCATTCTTGGTTTTGTTAGTATTACAGTTGTAACTCAGATAATACTAAAGTACACATTGTCCAAGGACAGAAATGGTACCTAGTGGAAATATGGGAAGATGAAAAAGGGATAGAAACCATTCTCCCCCCCCAAAATAAATTAGTACAAAATTCAGAGGGAAATGAAAAAAAACGGATACCCAGATCCAGACTCCAGCAAAACAAAGATAAACTACACCAAGGAACCCAATGAAGCCCACAAGAACAACTAGAAAGAAGAAATCCTGGAAGTAATCAATGAGAATTTCATAGAGATGTTACTAGACATGGTCAACCAAAACGTACAGGAGGCACTCAAGAAATTCCAAGATAATAAGAAAGAACATGAGAAAACACAAAAACAAATAAATGAACTCATAGGAACCTTAAATAAACACCAAAGTGAAAAAGAGAACATCATAAATAGAGAAATAAATGAATTAAGAACAAAAATTGAGAGGAAGTGACCCATGATATGGAAAACAACAGAAAAGAATGAAACAGAAATACAAAACACAATGGAAGACCAGTCCAGCAGACTAGATAAAGCAGAAGAAAAATCTCAGAACTTGAAGATTAAATGGAAATTAAAGGAAAAACTGAAGAACTATTAGTCAAACAACTCAAGACCTGTGAAAGGAATATGCCTGAACTCACTAACTCCATCAAAAGACCAAACCTGTTGAGACTCATGGGCATTGAGGAAGGAGAAGAGGTGCAAGCAAAAGGAATGCATAATATTTTCAACAAAATAATAACAGAAAACTCCCCAAATCTGGAGAAAACTATGCACATTCAGGTACAGGAAGCCTCCAGGACAACAAACAGACTTGACCAACATAGAGCTACCCCACAAAATATTATCATTAAAACAACAAGCACAGAGACTAGAGAAAAAAGGTTGAAGCCTGTAAGAGAGAAAAAACAAATAACATACAAAGATAAACCCATCAACATCACACTGGTTTTCTCAATGGAAACCTTAAAAGAAAGAAGAGCATGGAGTGAGGTCTTCCAGGCACTGAATGAAATAACTTCACTCCTAGGATATTCTACCCAGCAAAACTATCATTCAAAATAGATGGAGCAATAAAAGTCTTCCATGGTAAGCAAAAACAAAAACAATATATGACCACCAAGCTACCACTACTAAAGATTCTCCAAGCAATTCTACACACAGAAAATGAAAGCAAAAAAAACATGAAACAGCAGGCAATACCAAACCACAGGAGAAGAAAAGTGAAGAAATTAGAGCACAACATTGATTCAGCTGCACACAATCAAACGCTTAAACAAGGAAGACAACTTAATGACAGGGATCACCACATATCAACACTAACACTGAACATTAATGGACTTTAATCCCCCATCAAAAGACAATGATTGGCAAACTGGATTAAAAAGGAAGATCAAACAATCTTCTGCTTACAGGAGACCCACCTCATTGACAGAAATAAGCACTGGCTGAGAATGAAAAGCTGGAAGAAGATTTACCAAGCCAATGGCCCCTGAAAACAGGCAGGGGTAGCAATACTTATCTCAGACAAAGTAGACTTCAAACTTACATTGATCATACGAGATAAAGAAGGCACTCCATACTAATAAAAGGGGAAATACACCAAAAGAAAATAACAGTTATCAACCTATATGCATCCAATGTAAACACACACAATTTCATCAAACACACTCTGAAGGACCTAAAAACATATATAAACTCCAACACAGTGGTAGTGGGAGACTTCAATACCCCCCATCACCAATAGATAGGTCATCCAAACAAACAAACAAAAATCATAGATCTAAATCACACCATATATCAAATGGACCTAGCCAATGTCTACAGAATATTTCATCCAACTTCTGCCCAACATACATTCTTCTCATCAGCCCATGGAACCTTCTCCAAAATTGATCATATCTTAGGGCAAAAAGCAAGCCTCAGTAAATGTAAGAAAATTGAATTAATTCCATGCGTTCTGGCTGATCACAATGCATTAAAACTAGAAATCAACAACAAAAACAACAGTAAACAACATGCAAACAATTGGAAACTGAAAAACACAATGCTCAATGATCAATGGGTCATTGATGAAATAAAACAGGAAATTAAAAGATTCCTGGAAGTTAATGAAAATGAAAACACAACCTACTGGAACATATGGGACACAGCAAAGGCAGTCCTGAGAGGAAAGTTTACAGCCATGAGTGCATATATTAAAGGGTCAGACAGACCTCAAATCAATGACCTAATACTACATCTCAAACTCCTAAAAAAACAACAATAAGCAAATCTCAAAACAAACAGGATAGAAATAATAAAAAAAAGGCTGACATAAATGAAATAGAAACAAAAACAATACAAAAAAACAACAAAAGAAAAATCTAGTTCTTTGAAAAATAAACAAGATTGACAGACCACTGGCAAACCTGACTAAAATGAGGAGAGAAAAAACCCAAATCAGTAAAATCAGAAATGCAAATGGGGAGTTAACAACAAACACCATGGATATCTAGGAAATCATCAGAGACTACTTTGAAAACCTATATCCTAATAAATTTGAAAATCTAGAATAAATGGACAGATTTCTAGATACTTATAATCATCCAAAATTGAATCAAGAGGACATTAATCACCTGAATAGATCTATAACACAAAATGAAATTGAAGCATCAATCAAGAGTCTCCCAAAAAAGAAAAGTCCAGGACCTGATGGATTCTCTGCTGAATTCTATCAGACCTTTAAAGAAGAACTAATACCAACTCTCCTAAAACTGTTCCACAAAATATGAAGGGAAGGAAAACTGCCTAACTCATTCTATGACCACACAAAATCACCTCTGAAAAGGAGAACTTTAGCCAATCTCCTTAAGGAACATCGATGCAAAAATCCTCAAAAAAATAATGGCAAACCAAATCCAACAACACATCAGAAAGATTATCTACCATGACTAATTTGGCTTCATCCCAAGATTCATGGGTGGTTCAACATACGGAAATCTATAAATGTAATACAACACATCAATAGAAGCAAAGACAAGAACCACTTAATCATCTCAATAGATGCAGAAAAAGCATTCAACAAGGTCCAACATGACTTCATGATAAAAGATTAAAGAAACTAGGAATAGAAGGAATGTACCTCAACATTGCAAAGGCTATATATGAAAAACCTACAGCCAACATCATATTTAATTGTGAAAAACTGAAACCATTTCCCCAAAAATCAGGAATGATACAAGTGTGCTCACTATCCCCACTCCTATTCAACATAGTACTGAAATTCCTGGTCAGAGCAATTAGTCAAGAAGAAGAAATAAAAGGAATACAAATAGGTAAAGAAACTGCCAAAAATACCCCTATTTGCAGATGATATGATCCTATAACTTAAAGACCCAAAAAACTCTACCCCAAAACTCCTAGACACCATAAACAGCTACAGCAAGGTGGCAGGATACAAAATCAACTTATGAAAATCATTAGCTTTTCTATACACCAATAATGAACAAATGAACTGAGAAGGAATATATGGAAACAATTCCATTTGCAGTAGCCTCAAAAAAAATCAAATACGTAGGAGTAAAATTAACAAAGGATGTGAATGACCTTGTCAAGTAGAACTACAAACACCTAAAGAAAGAGATTAAGGAAGAGTACAGAATTTTGAGAGATCTCCTGTGCTCATGGATTGGTAGAATCAACATAGTAAAAATGGCTATACTGCCAAAAGCAATTTACATGTTTAATGCAATTCCCATCAAAATCCCAATGACATTCATCAAAGAGATTGAAAAATCTACCATAAGGTACATTTGGAAACACAAGAGATTGCGAATAGCCTAGGCAATAGTCAGCAAAAAGAGCAATGATGGAGGCATCACAATACCCAACTTCAAACTATATTACAAAGCAATAGCAATAAAAACGGCATGCTACTGGCACAAAAACAGACATGAAAATCAGTGGATCAGAATAGAGGACCCAGATGTGAATCCATACAACTATACTCACTTCATTTTTGACAAAGTTGCCAAAAATATATGATGGAGAAAAGACAGCCTCTTCAACAAATGTTGCTGAATAAAGTGGTTATCCATCTGCAAGAAACTGAAACTAGATCCATGTTTATCACTGTGTACTAGTATCAACTCAAAATGGATCAAAGACCATAATATCAGACCTAAAACTCTGAAGTTAGTACAGGAAGGAGCAGGAAACACTCTGGAAGTAATAAGTATAGGTAAGGCCTTATTCAATAGAACCCCAGCAGCCAGAAACTAAGAGAAAGAATAGAGAAATGGGACTTCATAAAATTAAAAAGCTTCTGCACAACAAAAGAAATGGTCTGTAAACTGAAGAGACCATCCACAGAGTGGGAAAAAATATTAACCAGCTATATATCTGACAAAGGACTGATAACCAGAATATACAGGGAACTTAAGAAACTAAACTCTCCCAAAATCAATGAACCAATAAAGAAATGGGCAACTGAACTAAACCGAACTTTTTCAAAAGAAGAAATTCAAATGGCAAAAAAAAAACACATGAAAAAATGCTCAACTCTAGCTATAAAGGAAATGCAAATCAAAACCACACTAAGATTCTACCTCAACCCTGTTAGAATAGCCATCATCAAAAACCCCACCAACAACAGTTGTTGGGTAGGATATGGGAAAAAAGGAACCCTCATATACTGCTGGTGGAATCCAAGCTACTGTAAGCACTCTGGAAAAGAATTTGGAGGCTTCTTAAAAATCTAAACATAGATCTGCCATACTATCCAGCAATCCCACTCCTGGGAATACACCCAAAGGAATGCAACACAGGTTACTCCACAGGCACCTGCACAACCATGTTTATTGCAGCGCTATCACAATAGCCAAGTTATGGAAACAACCAAGATGCCCCACTACTGATGAATGGATCAAGAAAATGTGGTATTTATACACAATGGAATTTTACTCAGCCCTGAAGAATAATGAAATCCTGTCATTCCCAAGTAAATGGATGGAACTGGAGAACATCATTCTGAGCAAGGTTAGCTAGGCCCAGAAGACCAAAAATCATATGTTTTCCCTCATATGCAGACTTTTGATTTAGGGGAAATACAGCAATGTGGTTGGACTTGGGTCACATGACAAGCGTAGAGCACATATGGGAGGCATGGGGATAGGTAGGAAACCCAAAACATGAAAGTGTTTGATGTCTCCACTCCAGAGGAACTAATACAGAAACCATAAAGCTTCAGAGGTCAACATGAGTAGGGAATCAGGAACCAGTATAAAGATCAGTTTGAGATGAATCAACTTGGGTTGTAACACATTTGTACATGGAAGCAATCCTAGGAATCTCTCTGTGTAGCTACCGTTAACTAGCAAAAACGCTTTGTCTTTCTTATTATACTTATGTCTTCTTTTCAACAAAATTAGAGATAAGGGCAGAACATGTTCTGCCTGGAAGTGTGGGGGGTTGGGGGGAGCGGGTGGGGGCAGGAGGCAGAGCAGAGAAATGACCAAAACATGTATGCACATGTGAATAAATGAATAAACAAAAAAAGGCTTAGAGTTTTTTTTTCACAGCATTGTATGTTAATTGTGATGCTGTGAACTATTGAGCATATTCTTCACTGAATTTAGTCTCTTGATTTCTCTCTTGTGTATTATTGTGCCCTTGGATGGGTATGAAGCTGTAGCCTTACCAGTGTCATTTTATTTGCCTTTCCTTTATTAGTAAGGATATTCTTCATGTATTATTGGCTATTCTTTTGAAAACTGTTGTTCAGTTCACTGCTCATTTATTAACTGGATTGTTTGTCCTGTTGAAGTTTAATGTTTGGAGCTCTCTATACATTCTGGATATTAATGCCTTATCTGATATTAGTGGCATATGGAATATTTACTATCATACATGCGACTTCTGTACCACACTGAGCAAGAATTTCTTAGCTTGTTTTTGACACTTTATACAATTGTCATGTTAAGAAAGCTATTTTGAATATTTTTCTAAGTGATTTAATATAAAAAACTTAAATGCATATTTGCTGTGCTTATATTTAATATTTTTATCACAGATCTCAACATTCTAAAAATGCAGACCAGTTGAAAAAAGGTAAAGCATTATTTAAAATTTGTTCTCTTTCTTATAATTTTGTATATTTAAGTGACAAAAAAGTCAAATCATTTAAAAGTATGATTTATATCATTTTAAATTTTTTATTAGGATATATTTGTTGTAAAGGTGGATTCATTGTGAAAATTCAAAATAGTCTTATATTATACATTGGTTAGATCTTCCCCACCATTTCACCCTCTTGACCCTCAACCCATGCAACTTTAAGCCATTGCAAGAAGTTTCATTGCTCTATTTCATATAGGTGTATGAAGTCCATCAACGATATTCCCTCACTTTAATCTCCTTTGGTCACCCTTACCCCTCCCCCACACTGTATCTATTTTATAGTCTGTCTTCATTATTAATTTCTAAGTCAATGTTCAAAGGGGTTTCTCTTTGTATCTCTGCTGTGAGTATACTTTACTTTGGTGTGTTCAACCCAGTCCATTATTCTCCCTTACCACTTCCCTCCAGATCCCAAGTTTTAGACCACATTCAATACATACTGTTACATCATCTACTTTCACAGTTGTGATGTACTATAATTTTGTTGATGCTCTGTCATTGTTTTCATTTCTCACCTCCATGAGTTCTATAGAGTAGTTTGTAATACTACAATTACTCTACCAATTTGTATCTTTGCTTATAATATTGTATTCTTATCTTTGAGACTAATTTTAAATAGAAAACATTTGAATCTTTTTATACTAAAGACTGACAAGTTTGGAGGCAGTACATTTAAATTAAATTTTTTAAATGAAAATTTAAATTAAGAACCAGGTGTAACATAGAAACATATTTGGTTTTGGTTTTTGAATAAGAAGCATTAAATTTTTAGAGACTGAGGAGCTGATGTTGTTTTGGATTTAATTATCATCAAGATACAAGACCTAGATAAAACTCCCTTTAAAACATTTTGTCTTTCATTTTCCTCTGACCTTTCATGTATATCTACATATGAGTGCACAAAAAGGATTGAGTTTATTGACTCATCTAAATAAATATTACAGTTTTCAGAAGTAATTTTCTTGAATTAGCATGTTATGATTGATTCACAAAGATGTTCAGTGAAGAAACAGTCAACCTGAGACAGAATTTGAGAAGCAGATTCTCTCACCAAGAATTGAATTATCATTTATTAAAAATAAATGGTGCCAATATACCCCTTTAGCCAATGATATGAATTATTGAGAAATCAAGTTAAATGTACACGAAGCCCTTACTTAATTATATTGAACCTAATGTGTAAAATTTTTTCTGATTATAGCAAAACATAAACAAACTCCAACAAGCATTCATTTCTGTGCTTTGTTAGCATTTTTAATGTTTTTAGGTTACAGACCAGAATGAATTAGCAAGTATTAGGCAATATGTATAATGGCCCAGAATTTTGAAAAGTTCCATTTCAATGTTTACAGTAATTATTCATATATATATATATATATATATATATATATATATATATATATATATATTCTACTATTGTAGGTGAAAATTAGACATTGATTTACTTTTTTGCTTTGTCACTTTATCACAGGTAAGTCTCTTGTTATTTACTCCTATATTAAATCTTAAATATTAATGATCGGCATGAATATTTGTGAAGACATAATAAAGTATTCATAATTATTGTTACCTTTCCTGAAAGCTAAGCCATTTTGTGAAGTGTGTGGAAAATAGAAATAAAGCATGAAACCCTTACAGTCATGCTCAGATGAGGTTGAGCTTGCATATTTCTATGGTTTTCCTATGAAGACTTTTAAAATGTGAGAAAGCCAGTAATTTATCACCCTGAAGGAAATGAAGTGGTCATTTTTTATATAAATTGTTTTAATATCGAATATTTAGTTGTTGATGCATTTGATAGACCACTTTGCTGCACCTTAGAAAAGTGAATATATTGTGTTAAAAAGTATTTTAAGACTGGTGAAGTGGCTCAAGTTGTAGAATGCCTGCTTAGCAAAGGCAAAGCCCTGAGTTCAACCAACTAGCACAAAAAGGAAAAAATATGTACTGTAGAAAGGCTCTCATGTCTTGATGAAGACCTAATAAAGCAGTTCTACTCACCTTCCATAGACCATTGAAAAGGGTATGACAGTATTACTCTGGGCTATTTATCCTGCAGGCCTTATTCTATTTTATTGATAACTCATATTTGTCAAGACTCATCATGGAAAGTGGTAAATGGAAGAACAGTTCAATGGGGGACCACAGACTTAGGATGATAGGGAATAAAGACATCATGGTCAGGAGAAAAAACATACAAAGAATATCAAATAACTCCTCTTAAATGTGTTTTCCCTAGAAACTTTGATTGATACAGCATTCCCTAAGTTCAAAAGGAAGGTCAGTTCAATTTAGGTTACTTCTGATGAGGACTCACAGGCAGTGACAGCAAGCCACTGTGTGAGATTTCATGGGGAGTAAAAGGGTGACCAAGAGATGCTCACTGCCCTCAGTCCATTAACAGACTAATAAGGCAGGTGAAAATGGAGCAAATAACAGAATATAATACAGAAGATGCATTCTATAGAAATTTACTAAGAAGCTGAATCAAAAAGGAGGAAACATTACTTAGTATTTAATTTAAGAAAGACTTGGGGTGGGTTTTAGAGGGGACATGAAGAAAGGACTTTCCAAGTGGGTAGAACTTTGTTTTGAGGTCACAATAAGAGTGTTCAGAATCTGCACTGTGTGTCCAGGAAAAGGCCAGGAGTTAATTTTGTGTGAAGCTAGAATAACAACAATAATGGGAAATGCAAGAAAAAGTTTTTTCATCCTGAGAGGTTTTTGAATTGCCTGTAACAGTTTTATTTAAAATTTTGCTAAATATAATAAAATCTTGCTATTCACCAATCTTCATTTTGTATCACATCTTAGATTCTCATGGAATTTCTGAAGTACTACTGAAGTCTTGAACCTTCAGAGAGTTGAAAGAAGAAAGTAAAGCAATCCTACCTGAGAAGACACATGGTGTTGCTTATAATAAAGTGCAATCTCATACTTTACTTCATTGAACAGTTTATTTTGGGTCAGGGAATAAGTTAGCCACAACCATTTAATCACGCGGGAGATTTTAATGATTTATTGTTTTATATCATATCCATTGTTAGCATTTCTTAAATGTTTTATTGCATTGAAATTCATACCTTTAAAAGTAGACATGGTGGCAAACACCTGTAAATATTCCCAGCTATTTGGGAGGAGGAGATTGGGAGGAGAGGCCAGTCCAGGCAAAATTTAGAGAGAACCCATATCAACCAATGAGTTCAGTGTGATGGCATAAGCCTATAGTTCTAGCTAAAAAAGAGACATAAGTACATGTATCACAGTATGAGGCCAGCATTGGGCAATAATGTGAGAACTTATCTGAAAAAAATAACTAAAGGAAAAAGTGCAGTGGGCCTGCCTGAAGTGGTACAGCAGCTGCCTATTAAGTACAAGACTCTGAGTTCAAACGCTTTAGTCACCAATAAAATAAGGAAGAAATAAAGAAACCTACACCTTTAAGAAAGGAATACGTAAATGACTTCATATTTCATTTCTGACAGTTACTCATTGAACCTATTTCTTTCTAATTTCTTTTTGTCAGACTTTGGTGCCCCTCTGACCATACTACTTAAGTTTATTGCAAAATAAGAAACATACAAATAGTTAAAATTATTATTACATGCCCAGATTCTCCCATAGTTTAGATGATTACTTGTTAATTTTACTCGTTCATTTTTCCATGAAAATCATTCGTTCAACAAATATTTTGTCACTTCATAAACACAGTTTTCCTCTAAAGTATTATTTTTTATTGATTACTAAGGCAAGATAAAAATCTCTTCTCCTATTATGATTATATTGTCATAAAATGACATATATAAAAACATAGAACAAAATGAATGCCATAATTCTAGAGGGCAGTGAGTGAGAATAATAAAATTTCCTATCTCATAAGGAGTCTTGGGGAAGGAAGGTATTATTTATCAAGAAAATAAATTAATTATAAAATAAAGCTGTTAAAATTTTTCCAATTTCATCAGAATAAACTTCTACAAATGAAAATTTAACTACCATAATGAATTGTAAAGGAGATTTTATAGAGCCCTTAGTTAATTATTATACTATGATCCAAGATGTCAGAATGAGGAAGATTTGATAGAGGAAACCTAATCATCTAAAAGCAGAAGAGGGTTTGATATCTCCTGAGCTGACTTTATCCATAAAGAGTTGTACTTGGACCAAGCAACAGCTGGATTCACCACGGAAAGTGTTTGACAGAGGGACAGGTTTAGGTTCAGTGTTATAAAATATAGAGGAACTGGTAAAAAATAGAGAATACCCAACTACCCAGTGAGTGCTTCGTGATTGGGATAACAGCCTTATTAGTAAAGGAGAGAGAAAAATAGGCACCTCCTACCCTAACATGACTGGTGTTAGAGTTCAGAGTTGTTTTGCTACTGAACATTGCTGATGAGTCAGCTCTGCCAAATCACCAAAAGGGGAAAGGAGAGAGCTTCCAGGGCCCTCCAAATAAGGATTTGTCCCTCTGTCCTCTCTTTGTTCTTGGGGTCTCATTAAGATATACATGTCTGTTTGCTCTGGCTATCTACTGGTCATGAGTATGTCTTAATTCCACTGCATTGCTTGGGAGAAGGAAGAGTGTCAGGAAGGTCACTGTGTGGGGTAGGTGAGGTGCAGATTCAACATCCTAGTAAGTTCACCTTATGATCTCTGCTTCCTGGTCAGCCACCGAAGGCTTCTTTGGAAGTTCTGTTTAATATCTGGAATAGGAAAAAGGAAGCCATATGTCACCTTTCTTGACACCACCTCCAACCATTTCCAAAGATCAGACATGTCCACACCTGACAAGCACATCTATTATGCTCCTCTGATTTGTCCACCCAAAGATTCTGGTAAATTTTTCATGTTCATTTAATTCTATGTTTACTATTATCCCTGATTTCTTTCATTATCCACTTATCATGCTCCATATTTTTATATAATTTCTACTGTTTCTTTTTCTATGAATTTCTTATTTCATTCCATTGTGATAAGATACAAGAAAAGATTTCAGTTTTTGTGTTTGTTAATATTTGCCTTATGTCCTAAAATCTAATTTATTTTGGAGAAAGTTCTGTGTCCTGCTGAGAAGAATGTGAATCTACAGCTACTGGACAGAATATGATGGAGATGACTGTTAAGTCCATTTGATCTATGTGCAGTTAATATTGGTGGTAGGTTGTTCAATTTTTTTGGTCAGAATTATCTATCTATTAATGTCAGTGCTGTTTTGTAGTCACTATTACCATATCTAGACCTGTCTTCCAGAAGTGTTTTATGAAATTTGTTACACACAAATACTTGCTGATGAATTATTCCCTTTATTAATATTTAGTGACTTTTTAATTCCCTTTGACTAATTTTGGTTTTAAGTCTTCTCTGTCAGATGTGACTGTAGGTACTCTTGTTTGCTTTCAATTACCTTTGCTTGGATTATTATTTTCCATATTATTCCTTTCAGTATGTGTGTGTGTGTTAGTGAGACAAGTTTCTTGTAGAAAAGAAACAGTTGGATATTGATTTTAATTCATTCAGCTAGCTTTTTAATTGGAGAACTAATACCACTTTCACTTAGGGTTAACACTGAAAAGTACATTTAATTCCTCCCTTCTTCATCTTAGATGCTTACTGCTTTACTGAGTTAATAATATTGATTCTTTCCTAATCTTCATTAAGTGATTTCTTTTGTTCTAAAATTTTTATTAGGATATATTCATTGTACAGGGGAGATATTCATAGTGACAATTCTTATTAGTCTTATATTGTATATTATTTACATTTCTTTCATCATCTGTCCCTCTTAGCCCCTTCCCCATCCCACTTAAATCAATTGCAAGAGGTTTTTTAGTTCTGTTTCATACAGGTATGTGAAGTCCATCAACCACATACCCTCAGGTTAATCTACTTCCTTCACCCTCCCTCCACACACACTGTGCCTATTTTATAGTCCTGGTTTTCATATTTGAGTTGACATTCAAAGGGGTGTCTCAATGTATGCTCACTGTGGGTATGCTTTACTTTGGTCTGTTCAATCCCTTCAAATACTATTCCGTACCCCTTTACCTCCCACTCCTTGTTTTTCAACAGCTTTCAACGCATATCCTTATATCCTCTACTTTCTTATCTTACAGTATGCTATATAACTGATACAATATCATTCTCTTTTTCTTTCTCTCTTTCCCCAAATTCCATATAGTAGTTCCACTATTACAGGCATTTTCTGCAACTGAGTTTGTATATGATTATGCTTGTTTTTGTGTATATGTTTATCTTTGGATCTACCTTCCACATATAAGAGAAAGCATGTGGCTTTTGTGTTTCTGACCTGGCTAACTTTACTTGACATGATGTGCTCTACTTGCATCCATTTATCTTCAAACCCCATGTCATTATTCCTTGTGGCTGAGTAATACTCCATTGTGTATATATACCACAATATCATGATCCATTCACTAGTTGTAGGGCATCTAGGTTGGTTCCAGAGCTTGGCTATTGTGAACAGTGCTGTGATGAACGTGGGTGTACAGGTGTCTCTAGTGTATCCTGCCTTACGTTCTTTTGGGTAGATGCCCAGGAGCACTATTACTGACTGGATCATAAGGCAGTTCTATCTGTAGTTTTTTGAGGAATCTCCATACTGCTTTCCACAGTAGTTGTATTAATTTGCATTCCCACCAAGAGTGTATAAGAGTTCCTGTTTTGCCACATCCTCACCAGCATTTTTTGTTGTTATTACCCTTGATTATGTTCATTCTAACTGAGATGAAATCTAAGTATTGTTTTAATTTGCATCTCTTTTATAACTAGTGAAGTTGAACACTTCTTCATGTAAGTACATTTATACTTCTTCCTTTGATAATTCTCTGCTTAATTCATGTGCCCATTTCTTCATTGGGGTTTGATTCTTTGGGGGCTGAGTTTTTTAAGTTCCCTGTAGAGTCTGGATATTAGTTGCTTGTCAGGTGAGTAGTGGGCAAAGATTTTCTCCCATTCTGTAGGCTGTCTCTTTAGCCTGGTAGCTCTTTCTTTTGCTGTGCAGAAGTTCTTTAGTTTGATGCCATCCCATTTGTTCATTCTTTCCCTTAGATGCTGATCCTTTTGTTCTGTTTAGGAAGTTTTTCCCTATACCTATCTGTTCCAGTGTATTTCCTACTGCTTCTTGGAGTTGTTTCAAAGTTTCAGGCCTTATATTATGGTCTGAACCACTTTGAATTGATTTTGGTACAGGATGAAAGATAAGGATCTAGTTTCAGTCTTCTACATGCAGATATCCAGTTTTCCCAGCAGCATTTGTTGAAGAGACTGTCTTTTCTCTATCATGTGCTTTAGGCTCCTTTTTCTAAGATCAGCTGCTATAGATGCATAGGTTTTTGTCTGGATATTCTATTCTGATCCATTGTTCTTCCTGTCTGTTTTTGTGACAATACCATTCTCTTTTTATTGTTATGGCTTGTGTATTATAGTTTGGAGATGAGTATCGGACTCTCACATTGGACTTTTTGCTCAGAATTGCTTTGGCTATTCAAGGTATTTTGTGTTTCCATATGTATTTCATGGTTATTTTTTCTTTATCTGTGCAGAATGTCATTAGAATTTTGACAGGTATTGCATCGAACATGCAGATTCCTTTTGGTAGTATGGTCATTTTCACAATGTTGATTCTACCAGTCCATGAGCATGGAAGGTCTTTCCATCTTCTGATGTCTCCTTCAATTTCTTTCTTAAGTGGTTTATAGTTTTTATTAAAAGGGTCTTTGGTTTCTTTTGTTAAATTTATTCTGAGTTTTTATTGTTTTTGAGAGTATCATAAATGAGATTTTTTTCCCTCATTTGTTTCTCATTCTGTGCATTGTAGGTATATACAGAAGCTACTGATTTCTGTATGTTGGCTTTGTATTCTGCTACTTTGCCAAAAGACTATGATTTCTAGTCATAGTAGAGTCTTGGGGGTCTGTTATGTACAGGATCATGTCATCAGCAAATAGGGACTTCTTCCTTCCCTATTTGAATCTCCCTTTTATTACTTGCTCTTGTCTACTGCTCTGGCTAGGAAGTCCAAAGCTTTATTGAGTAGAAGTGGGGAAAGTGGACAGCCGTGTCTTGTTCCTCACATTATGTGTAACAGTTTCATTGTTTTCCATCTAGTATAATGTTGGCTCTAGGTTTGTCACATATAGCCTTTATTATGTTGAGGAACATTCCTTCTATTCCTAATTTCTTCAGAACTTTTATCATGAAAGGGTGTTGGATTTCTCAAGAGCTTTTTCTGCGTCTATTGAGAGGATCATGTAGTTTTTGCTCTAGCCTCTGTTTATGAACTGTATTACATTTATGTATTTACATATGTTGAACCATTCTTGTGTCCTGGAATGAAAGTGACTTGGTCATGGTGTATGATCTTTTTGATGTGTTGTAGAATTCTGTTTGCCAGTATTTTGTTGAGAACCCTTGCATCTGTATTCATTAGCCATTGGTCTATAATTCTCTTTTCTGGTTACATCTTTTTTGGGTTTTGGAATGAGTGTAATGCTGGCTTCAGAAAGTGAGTTTGGTAATGTTTCTTCCCTTTCTATTTCCTGGAAAAGTTTGAAGAGTATTGGTGTTAGTTCTTCCTGAAAGGTTTGGTAAAATTCAGCTGTTAATCCATCAGGTTGTGGGCTCTTCTTCGTAGGGAGACTTTTTATTACTGCTTCAATTTCATTGCATGTAATAGGACTATATAGGTGGTTAATACTTCTTGGTTCAATTTTGGTTGGTTATACGTGTCTAAGAATTTATCCATTTCATTTAGATTCTCCAGTTTATTTGAATATAAGTTTTCAAAGTACTCTGTAATGATTCTCTGGATTTCATTGATATTTGGGGTTATGTCCCCTTTTTCATCTCTTATTTTATTAATTTGTGTGTTCTCCCTCTTCTGTTTTTTCATGTTTGTTAATGGTTTGTCAATCTTGTTAATCTTTTCAAAGAACCAACTTTTTGTTTCACTGATTCTTTGTATAGTTTGTTGGTTTCAATTTTATTAATCTTGGCACTGATCTTTATTATTTCTCTCCATCTGCTGGTTTTGGGTTTGGTTTATTTTTGTTTTTCCAGGGACTTAAGGTGCATAGTTAGGTTGTTTATTTGAGAGGTCTCTGTTTTTTTTCTTTTTCAATGTAGGCATTTATAGCTATAAACTCTTCCCTTGGCATGGCCTTTGCTGTGTCTCACAGATGCTGGTAGGTGGTATTTTCATTTTCATTGGATTCTAGGAATTTTTTTATTTCTTCCCTTATTACTTCAGTTATCCATTGGTTTTTTAGCAGTATGTTTTTCAGTCTCCATGTGTTTGAATATATTCTGTGATTTCTTTTGTTGTTGAGGTCTAGTTTTATCCCATTGTGATCTGATATGACAATGATATTATTTCAGTTTTCTTGAATTTGTTGAGACTTGCTTTGTGTCCTACAATATGACCTATTTTGGAGAAAGTTCCATGAGCTGCAGAAAAGAACATGTATTTCCTAGTTGATGGGTGAAATACTCTGTAGATATCAACAATGTCTATTAGGTCTAAGTCTAATGTGTGAGTAGCTCTGAAGCTTTTTTGCTGATCTTTTGTCTGGATGCCTATTTGTTGGTGACTGGGGTATTCAGGTCTCCCACTACCAAGTGTTAGGGCCATTAGTGTTTTCTCATATTGATGGGTGCCCCTGTGTTTGGTGCATATATATTAATGATTGATATTTCCTCTTGATGAATTGTTCTTTTCATTAATATGAAATGACCTTCATTGTTTCTTCTGCTTGATTTTAGTCTGAAATCTACTTTATCAGATACTAGTATAGCTACTCCAGCTTGTTTATGGGGTTAATTTGCTTGGAGAACTTTTTTCAATTCCTTGATTCTAAGCCAGTGTTTATTTTTTTTTCTGTTAGGTGAGTCTTTTGTAAGCAACATATCGTTGGGTCTTTTTTTTTTATTCCAGTTTGCTATTCTTTGTCTCTGGATTGGGGCATTGGGGCCATTTACATTCTGTGTTAATATTGAGAGGTGCCTGTTGTTTCCAGTTATTTTTGTTTGTCTGTTGTTTAGTTCTATTTATTTCTTTTTTACCAGTCTACTTGCTCAAAGGGTTTATTCCTTCTTAAGTCTACCTGTCTTGCTCTAGTTTCTTCTTCTATATGTAAAAGTCCTTTAAATATCTTCTGTTAAAGCTTCCTTTAAAGCTTCCTTTAGCTTTCCCTTGTTGTTGAAGGTTTGAGTTTCTCCTTCAATTAGGAAGGATAGTTTTGCTCATAGACTAGTCTAGGTTAATAGTTGCTTTTTTTCAGGGCCTGAATTACATGTTTCCATGACCTTCTTGCCTTTAGAGATTGAGTTGAGAAATCTGCTGTTATTCTAGTGGGCTCACCATGATATATGACTTGTCTTTTCTCTTTTGCAGTTTTCAGAATTCTTTCTTTGTTCTGTGTGCTGATGTTTTGATTATAATGTATCTGTTTCTCTTTTGGTCCTAATGGTTTGGTGTTCTGTAAGCTTCCTGCACCTGGGTGACTCTCTCTTTCTCGAGGTTAGAGAAGTGCTCTGCTATTATTCTATTGAATAGGTTGTCAGTGCCTTTAGTTTGTATTTCTTCTCCTTCTTCTACACCCATGACTCATAGGTTTGTTCTTCTCATGGCGTCCCAGATATCTTGCATGTTCCATTTTTATTTTCTTTGCATTCTTACATGATCTTTTACTGTTTGGTCTAATTCCTCTACTTTGTCTTCTGTACCTGATACTCTATTTTCAGCTTGCTCAACTCTGCTCACAAAGCTTTAAATTGTGATATTTGTTTAGGTTATTGAGTTGTTTACTTCAGATTTATTATTTTTCAGGGTTTGCATATCTTTATTGATTTCCTCTTTCATATGTTGGGTAGTCTTCTTGATTTCATTCATCTGCTTGCTCTCCTTGAGTTCATTTAATTGTTTATTCATATCCTTTTTGATGTCAAATACTAACTTTTGTGTTTCTTCTTTGAGGTCATTAATCATTTTTACTATTGTTTGTTTGAATTCATTATTTTATAGCTCTTCCTCTATGCAGGTGTTTTTTTCTATTTATTCATATGTGCATACAATGTTTGGGTCATTTCTCCCACCTACCCTCACCCCCTCCCTTTCCCCCTGAACCCCACCCTATCCCTCCCTATGCCCTCACTTCCAGGCAGAAACGGTTCTGCCCTTATCTCTAATTTTGTTGAAGAGAGAGTATAAACAATAGTAAGAAGGACAAAGCATTTTTTCTAGTTGAGATAAGGGTAGCTATACAGGGAGATTCCTAACATTGCTGTCATGTACAAATGTGTTACATTCTTAGTTGATTCTTCTTGAACTGACCTTTTCTCTAGTTCCTGATCCCCTTCTCCTATTGGCCTCTGTCACTTTAAAGTTTCCACATAAGTTCCTTTTCATTGAGGACACCAAATACTGTCATGTTTTTTGGGTTTCTTACCTATCCTCCTACCTCTCTTGTGTGCTCTCACCTTATCATGTGACCAAAGTCCAGTCACCATGTTGTATTTGCCCTAGATCTAAAGTCCACATATGAGGGAGAACATATGATTATTGGTCTTCTGAGCCTGGCTAACCTTGCTCAGGATGATGTTCTCCAGTTCCATCCATTTACTTGTGAATGATAAAATTTCATTCTTCTTCATGGCTGAGTAAAATCCCATCATGTATAGATACCACATTTTCTTAAATAGTAGTGGGGCATCTTGGCTGTTTCCCTAACTTGGATATTGTGAATAGCACTGCAATAAACATGGGTGTGCAAGTGCCTCTGGAGTAACATGTGTCAAATTCCTTTGGGCATATCCCCAGGAGTGGGATTGCTGGATCGTATGGCAGATAAATGTTTAGATTTTTAAGAAGCCTCCAAAACCACCAGAGTGGTTGTACTAGTTTGCATTCCCACCAGCAGTGTATGATGGTTCCTTTTTCCCCACATCCCCACCAACACCTGTTGGTGGTGGTGTTTCTAATGATGGCTATTCTAACAGGGTTGAGGTGGGATCTTAGTGTGGTTTTGATTTGCATTTCCTTTATTGCTAGAGATGGTGAGCATTTTTTCATGTGTTTTTTAGCCATTTGAATTTCTTCTTTTGAGAAAGGTCCATTTAGTTCAGTAGCCCATTTCTTTTTGTGTTCATTAATTTTGGGAGAGTTTAGATTTTTGAGTTCCCTATGTATTCTGGTTATAAATCTTTTGATGTGTAGCTGGCAATTATTTTCTCCCACTCTGTGGGTGGTCTCTTCAGTTTAGAGACCATTTCTTTTGTTGTTATGCAGGTGTTTTGATCCTTAATGGTGGAATTGGCTTTTGATAAAGAGCAATCATCTTGCTGTTTCATTCGACATTGAGATTTATGCATCTGGAGTTGTATTCAGTTATGGTTTTAATCTCTTGTTGCCTCATAGTTGGTTTATGAGTTTTTTTTTCTCATGGAGCTCCAGCAGTTTTCCACAGAATATGTTACCCCTTGCAGGGTTCTTTTTGTGGTGCTGGTTGCTTCATTTCTCCAGACCCCTAAGTGAGGGCTCTGGAGTTCCTACTCTTTGATGGGGGTGTAGGGGCTCTCTTGTTGTCATGGTAGGGAGCAGTGGGTCTCTGTGCACTGTGGGGGATAGGCCTCCTAGCACCAGCTGGGTAGCAGATTGCACTAGGTGGAGGATTGGGATTCCTACTATTGATCAGAAGAGATGTGACTCTCCTCCAGAGAGGTGCAGTGTGAAGTGCTGGGCTTCTGTGTACCTTGGGGGAACAGGGCTTCTGGTGCTGTCTGCAGAGTAGCAGGTTGTAGCTTTCTGCCCCTCAATGGGGAACCTCACATTCTTGCTCTTTTACAGGGGTGAGAGGACTCTCTTTCTGTCAGGGACAGTGGGGAATGCTGGACCTCCATGCTCTACAGGGATGGAAGCCACTTACTGCCAGCAGATTAGCAAGGTCTGGAGCCTGGGGTTCACTTGGGTGCATGGTGGCAGGCTCCTGGCACTGTGTAGCAAGTTGAGTATACCCATGGGGCAACAAGGCCAGTGGGCTTGAATTGCGTGGTGCCCGGCAGGCAGCTGAGACCCTGGAGTCTGCTTGCATTGAGGTGTGGGCTTCCAGGAGCCATGGCAGCTGCTGCAGATGCTAGAGAACAAAGCCTGCTTGTGGGGAGCAGGAGTTTTGGGGCCTGATTTCCCACAGGGGCTTCAGGGAGTGTAGTTCTGTAGCACTCTTGCTTACTCAGGAGAGCTAAGCCTGCAGGTTGCAGGAGTTTTGGAGCCCAATTTCCCACACAGGCTTCAGGAAGTGCAGTCCCATGGTGCGGCTGCTGGTTTAAGAGAACAAAGTGTGTGGACAGCTGGAATCCTTGGAGTTCCCTAGCCCCATCTCTTGTTTGGGCTTCCAGGAGCTCATTCTGTGATGCTGTTGCTGGGGGACCAGAGCCTGCTGGCTTATGCCTTCTTTTACCTGTGGAGCAGTAGGAGCTGTGGGACTTGCATACTCAGGGGCACTGGTTTGAATGGTGTTTCAAGGTGAAGGTCGCAGGTCCTGTATTGGGAGGAATGTGGAGCTCTGAGTTTTTGTGTGTGCCAGAAAGTGGGACTTACCACTAAGTAATGGAACCTGGAGCTACATGGCAACTTTAGAGATGGGAGATCAGAAGTGCTGAGCTGGGAGTCATTCTTGCCATACTTCCCGTGGTTAGTTGTTTCTCTATTTGTGGATTCAGAGAGGGCTTTGCTTCTCACTGGTTATGGGACCCCATGGGTGTCTTCTGGGGTCCTCTGATCTTCTTCTTTGGGGTAGTTGGCTGCCACTGGGCTGTAGGAATGTCAGTAATCTGCCATCTTGCCCCCTCTTCTATGCATTAAATTCTTAATGCTGAATTACACTTGTATTCCTAACACAAAGGGTATTGATCATGATATAATGTTCTAATGGTTTGATAACAATGTTTTCAAATACGTTAAATTGCTACATTTGTATTTGTGTGATTCATTGTCTTGTAATAGCCTGTGTGGCTCAATCCAAGCAATGTTCTCTACACCAACATATATCCATTGTAAATTATATTTGACACTTTTAGTGTATTCCATCTTTTTAATAATTAAAGTAGCATTTTTAATTATTTTAAGTAAGCTTTTTGAAATATTTAATTAGTAGAATTTCTGACTCAATCCTATGAACTATGTGCTTTTTGGTAATAGGGCTCTGTAAATGTTCTGTTTCTTGTATGTATATTGTTTATTAGAGGATTAATCCTTTTGTGGGGAAAATGTTGATAGCTGCATATTACAATGACATGTCATTAAATTACATTTTAATTTGCATTGAGTTTCACAAATTTATCCCTATTTTTCATATCAAGTTTTAAATTCAAGTTTGTCTTTCACCACAACTTGTTGATGTATGTCTAAAGCTGTTACTATAATTCCATTTTTTTCCTCATAATTAAATTATAACATGATTCAGGAATATGATCATTAAGAGAAAATTAGAATTTCAGCTGAAGCATATCTCAGGGAAGCAGAGAATCAAGTAAGACACATTTGCTTTCCTGTCTCAGACCTTAGTATTTCCTGATCACTCTCTGTGATCCCCTATCTAGTTCCAGAGATGATGGAAAATAAGAGCCATTACTGCACACTCCAAGTTATCTGGAGAAGCTAACTGGAAAATTGTTATTGCTTTTGGTAATTGGTAACTGAACAAAGTTTTTCCAAAAATATTTCTAACTCCCAATGTGTGTACTGTCATTTGTTGCAAATAATGAAATAATTACAGTCCTATAGGGAGCTGAGATCAGAGGATCACAAACCATATCCAATGCCTGGCTGCCACCTTCCACACACTCACTGGATCTTTGGACCCTCACTTTCAGCAGGAATGAATAGGTGGTAGCAGGAATGAATAGGTGAGTATTTTATATTTTGATTTGTGAGGCAGAATCTGCAGAAGAAGGAAGTGTATTGAGATATAGAGTAAATACAGATATATGACACTGTGAAAGTGTTGAGTACACAGGAAAAACAAAATAATTTCTGAGTCATGGGCTGACTTGTGGAATAGGAATGGAGGTTCAAGTCTATGATAAGCCTCAATATGCTTCTAAGAGTTTAGTGAAACTGACCACTGCTGGATTTTGAGGCATAAAGCCATAAAACTATTTTTTGATTCTCTGGTATAATTTAGAAATAAGGCACTAATGTTTTTCTATCCTTGAAAAACTCAGGGATGATGTAAGTATGATAAATAAATTTACTTCCACAATACCTCCATGCCTGTGTGTGCTATTTTATAAGCAGCAGTTGGCTGAATTACCTTCTTCTGTTCAGAAACAGTAACTATTGTGTTTTATGTACTTTGGCATACATTATACATAATGAAGTCAGTGAATGTATGGTAAGAGAAAATACCTGATGTCTGTTTATCAGGATGAGTCAGTTTTCCTTCCTGAAGTCAGTGGAAATCCACCACAAAAAGGCAACATGATGGTCTTATGTTTATGTGTTACTCAAAAAAATATGGACTTCTGCAGTCTTCAAAATTGAATCATTTTTTGATATTTTCTGTTATAAACATTTCTAATATCATTCCCAGGCTTGATATTCATTTGATAACTTTTTACCTAGGGTCGATGAACAAGTCACTCTACCTCCAATTTTCACTTGTATAATGACTTTTGTTTTAAAGTAATTAACAATTCTGACACTGAATTTTCTCTCAAATTCATGGTAATTTAGTTTATTCTCTATGAAACTTTCTTTTCTACTCATAAAGCATGTCCCTTTGCCTAAACACAATTGTTCCATGGATATCTTTCTTGATTAAGATGGAAACGTGTAGCAGCTTTTCATTCCAACATGCAATCATTTGTATGAACATGAAATTCCTTTGGATCATGCATGATTATTCATAAAGTGTTATGTTAAAATCAGGGCATGCATATACCACTCATCTTATTGATCATAATAGATAATATTCATTTATAAAATAATCTATTATATTTAAAAGAAAAATTGCCTGAATTACCATTTTTAAGGTACAAGAAATCTTTAAAAGGTCTAAAGTGATTTACCAAAAATGTAAAAAAAATTTTGTGAGGTACAGATAGGCATAACTATATCTGAGGTTGAGACACATAGTTAAGTACATTGTTAACCTCTGACCTTGTCTCTTGAAAGGAGGTGACTTCAGAAATGTCACTCGATTTTTCTGAACCTATGATCTCCTCAATTGTTGAATGGGAATAATAAGGCCATTGTTTCTTAAAATGGTTATAAATACTGTACACATTATAATGAGGTAATACTCATGTAGTGGGAGCATGTGTGTTTTTCTTTCTATATAAAAACTTATGGAGAAAGAAAATTGTGTATTGACAAGAAATTTGTGGTCTGGCAACAAAGGTGAGTGGACAAAATGGTTTTTAGTTGCCATTATGAAACAGACTTTATATTTGCAGGCAGGATCATCTCATCCTGAATGGGAATATTGGATTGGAAAAGGATTTATGGTTGTGAGGGATTTGAAAATAGGAATGATTTTCTCATTACAGAACATATTGTCCTTTTCCCATTATATTTTCTTTTACTTCAACAGTTGCACAGTATGGTACACAGATGTGATTCTTAGGCATCTGACTATAGCCAACTTTTTGGTAATAGTCAACAAAGGACTTACCCAGTCCATGGCTGCCTGGGGCTTGAAGCATTTCCTCTGTGATGTTGGGTGCAAACTCATTTTCTTTCTTCAGTGTTTATAGGGGTGTGTACATTTAAAGAAAATTAATAACAATATTCCAAACTTTTCCAGGAAATAGAAAGGGAAGGAACACTACCAAACTCATTCTATGAAGCCAGAATTTTATTCATTCTATGAAGCCAGCACTATACTCATTTTAAAATCCAATAAAATGCAACCAAAAAAAGAGAATTATATACCAATATCTTTAATGAATATAGATGCAAAGGTTCTCAACAAAATACTGGGAAACAGAATTCAACAACACAGAAAAAAAATCACACACATGACCAAGTCAGTTTCATTCCAGGAATGCAAAGATGATTCAATATATGTAAATCTATAAACATAATACAAGATATAAACAGACGCAAGGACAAAAACCACATGATCCTCTCAATAGATGCAGAAAAAGCCTTTGACAAAGTTCAAGATCCTTTCATGACAAAAATCTCTGAAGAAACTAAGAATGAAAGGAATGTTCTTCAACATAATAAAGGCTATAAATAACAAACTTATAGCCAACATTATAATAAATGGAAAAATGAAACCATTCCCACTAAAGTCAGGAACAAGACAAGGATGCCCACTTTCCCCAGTCCTAATCAATACAGTTATGGAATTCACAGCCAGAGCAATAAGATAAGAATAAAAAATAAAAGGCATTCCAATAGAGAAAGGAGAAGTCAAACTATTCTTATTTGTAGCTGACATGATATTATACTTAAAAAACCCAAAAAATTCTCCAAAAAAATTATTAGAATTTATAAATTCTTTTGTCAAAGTAGCAGGTTACAAAATTGACATAATGAAATCTGTACTCTTCAGGATATCAAAATAAACTGAGGAAAAAATCAGGGAAGCAATTCCATCTACAACAGCCTCAAGAACAGTAAAGCACCTTGGAATAAATTTAGTGAAGGAAACCAAAGGCCTTTTTAATGAAAACTATAAACCACTTAAGAGAGAAATCAAAGAAGATATCAGAAGATGGAAAGATCTCCTATGCTCGTGGATTGATAGAATCAAGATTGTGAAAATGGATGTACTACCAAAAGCAATCTACATGTTCCATGCAATCCCTATCAAAATTCCAATGTCATTCTTCACTGAAATAGAAAAACCAATCCTGAAATACATATGGAAACACAAAACAACTTGAATAGCCAAAGCAATTCTAAGTAAAAAGAACAATGCAGGAGGCATCACAATACCTGACTTCAATCTATACTACAGAACCATAACAATTGTCTCTGGCACAATTGGTATTGGCACAAAAAACAGAGAGGAAGACCAATGGGTCAGAATAAAAGTCCCAGATATAAACCATGCCTCTACAGCCAACTGATCTTTGACAAAGGCATCCAAAATACTATGGAGAAAAGGCAGCCTCTTCAACTAATTTTGCTGGAAAAAGTTTGCATTCACATGCAGAAGACTGAAACTAGATCCCTGTCTTTCACCATGTATCAAAATCAACTCAAAGTGTATCAAAGACCTTAATACAAGGCCTGAAACTTTGAAACAACTCCAGGAAGTAGTAGGAAATACACTAGAACATATAGGTATAAGGAATGTCTTCCTAAGTGGAACTCAAAAGGCTTAGTATCTAAGAGAAAGAATGAACAAATGAGACTGCATCAAACTATAGAACTTCAGCACAGCAAAAGAAACAGTCACAAGACTGAAGAGACACCCACAGAATGGGAGAATATCCTTACCAGCTCCTCATCTGAGAAGGGACTAATATACAGAATCTACAGGGAACTTAAAAACCTCAGCCCCCAAAGAATCAACCTCCCGATGAAGAAATGGGTACATGAATTAAACAGGGAATTCTCAAAGGAAGAGGAACAAATGGCCAGTAAATACATGAAGAAGTGTTCAACTTCCCCAATTATAAAAGAGATGCAAATAAAAACAACAGTTAGGTTTCATCTCACCCTAGTTAGAATGGTCATAATCAAGAGCAATAATAATAAATGCTGGAGAGGATGTGGCAAAACAGGAATCCTTATACACTGTTGGTAAGAATGAAACTACTATGGAAAGCATTATGGAGAGTCCTCAAAAAGCTAAAGATAGAACTACTATATGATGCACTGATATCACTCCTGGGCATATCTCCAAAGGAATGTAGGCCAGCATACAATAGACACCTAGTTGAAATTTTCTGTCAGTCAAAGCAAAGAAAAAAAAAACATGCTACTTGAATTCTCTGAGAGGAGGAAATGTACCAGCATTTTGTTAATGTCATTTTCAAGAAAATGAGGTTTCAAAGGTATTCACCCATTTGGAAAATATTTATAAGTACTCTTAGAAGGAATTTCTTTCCTACTAATGATAGGAGTTACCTTTCTCAGGATCTACTGTGGAATTGCTGGCCATTATTATGATACTATGCATGTGTTAAACTGATTTCAATCCCCACAAGACTTCTGAGAGGTAAATAGAGCACTTAGCAAAATCATAGGTACTCATGATGATAGTGTCAAAGGCACAGAGACTGCTTAACTGTCACAGATGACCTCAGTTCATTCTACCTATTTTATTTTATTATAGGAGATCCTTAAGTACCACCTCTCTCACCTCTTCTATACAGGGTGGCATGAGTAGGTTGTTCTTGGATCAACCTATGGTCATTGCTGTAGTTGAGGTGCAAAATAATCAGGGATGGATCAGAGGTTGTGCAAACTGTGGCCATTGCTATACCGAGTGCAAATGTGTTAGAGTGGAACCATCAGTGTGAGCCCTGTGGTCATATCTGCAGCTGGGGTGCAAAGTCTTCTCAGTAGACCAGGAAGTGGGTGCCCTTTGGTGGTTGCTGCCACCCTGGCTGCAAAGAGACACTTTTCCTTTCAGTTCCTTTCAGTTTATATAAGGGCAAGGCTAAAGCATGGAGAGTTTCTGGGCATCCTTCTTCAAGGAAGTCTAAAACTAGGAATTACCAGCTTTCTTGGGCAAATAAGTTATCACCTTACACTCCACCAATCCAAAGCCAAACTACCTAGTAACGTATTTCCAACAGCCTCTACAGGGACCCAATGAGGGAGGCAGGAGGGAGGTACATCCCTCCCTAAACTTGAAGATGCTCAGTAACCTCTCTGGCAAGATAAGCCTTGTCTCTCTCTGAGCTTCCTGTGAATGGCTGCCACCCTGGCAGTTCTGATGCTTTGGAGGCTCAAACAAAGGCAAATCATTCCTTTCACAAAATGCTGTTATCAACCCTTCTTAGACTCCTTGATTTTCTTAACTTTATCATTAAGATGTTTGAAATGAATATCAGGCTAATCTGCAAAGAAAAACATCTGTCAAGTGCTGGTAAGGGACAAGCTTGGGCAAATGAACAATAAGGTAATACATACCTCCTAGGTTTTGTAGAAGGGTGAAGTGTAGGAAATTTTTCAAACCCTTCAATATATTCTTCTGAATACAAATATTTTCTGCACAGGAATATAGTTTTTATGTATGTGAATTTAATAGGTGCATTTTGGAGCCATTTTTTTTCTATTAGCAACATATCAATTTTGTAACCTTTTCTTATGGATTACTGAAGTAATCCACATTTTGTCCTCTTACCTGTTAACATGAATAGCCTTCTGTACACCCCACCAACACTTCCTAGGTTGCCTCATTTGTTTTATAAGCCCTTTCTTGTTTACCCAATGATTAAATCTCTACAGTCAGAGTTTAGCTCTCAATTGGATCATTTCCATCAGCCTGGGATTCTGGAGCAAAGTAGGGCAGACTTGGTGGCTTCAAACAGAAATTTGTTATCTCACAGTTCTTGGGTGGTGGAAGTTCAAAATCAGGATGTTGCCTGGGTTGGATCAAACTGGAGGCTCTAAGGGAGAAGATTTTCTTCTCTCCCAGCTTCTCGTGGGTGTTAGAACCTTGATGGCTTTTGGGTTTTAGAATCATCACTCCCATATCTGATGTCTTCATTTGGCATTCTCTTTTATGCGAGTCTTTACCTCTGTCTTTGTGTGTGAAAGTAATGGGCAGGATGTGGTGACTTTCACCTATAATCCCAGCTACTCAGGAGGGAGAAGATCATGCTCCAATGGCAATCTTGGGCAAAGCAAGACACTACCTTTAAAAGAAACTGAAGAATAAAGGTCAAGGGAGGTATCTCACATGGTAGCATCTAAGTGTTTCAGGCTTTCTCTCCATAGGAATGCACTTCTTAAGACTTTTTGTAAAAAGAAGAAAAATAGAGGAGATGAACCAAATCATATTATAATACATACAGACATGGAAGTACCACAAGGAAACTCCCTGTGAAGCTGTCTTAAACAAACAAAAATGTCATTTTTTTCTTCTACAAATCTGAGACCAAGAGGGCAGAACAGGTCCTTCTTGGGGGGTTGGTGACAATAGGAGGTGGTCAGGGTGGGAAAAGAGTGTAGGATGGTGAATATGGTGCAAATACTGTCTATACATGTATATAAATGGAATAATGATACCTGTTGAAACTATTCCAGGAATGGAGGAGGGGGGATAAAGGAGAATGGTGGAGGGGGTAAATCCCCAAGTACAATATATTTAATATATTGTAGGACCTTTTGTAAATGCCAAAATGTATCCCAACCCAGCACAACTGTAAAATTTAAAAAAAAACAAACAAAGACATTTGTAGGCAAATTCCTGTCCAGTTTCTTATGATCATGTTCACTGTTTCCACTTCCTTGCTGACCTTTCTCTTTTGAATTAAGGTGAGCAGGTATCCACTTCTATCCCTGTATGGAAATTTTTGCTGTCTTTAGTCACAGATGACCATATGAATAAGATTTTCAGTTCTTCCTCACCTCACCTGACCTAGCACTGGCCAAACTTCAGCACTTGTGTCCCAGCATGCTCTCTCCCTTTATTTTCAGTGCATTCCTTCTTGGCTTTACCTCTGCTCTTGGCCTGTGACATTCCACTTGCTGCTGTTCTCTCTGACTTGATGATTCTGATTGAATTGCTATGAAAATGGATTCCCTCAACATTCATTTGATGCTGAGGCTGGATAGAAAATAGGGAAAATGCTATGGGACTCCTCAGACCCCATGTAACTTATCCTTGGCACATCTCATGCTTATCTCCTTACCTCAGCCCAGCTATTCTTTGATGTTGTAAATTGTAAGACAAAAAGCCTTGAGTTGATTGCACCCTCCATTATCTTTCAGACAAGAGCATGAATACTGATTGCCCCTCATGCACATGACTAAAATACCTAAGAACTAGGTTGTTGGGCACCAGGCATGACCCTGGACTGGGAATAATGGAGTTTGCACAGCCTCTCCATGTAGAAGTTTGCACAGCCTCTTCTACCATAATTTCCCCAGTACCTGGTGTCTTGACCTTTGTTCTCACATCTCCTTGAAGGATACAACCTGCTGTGTCTGCATACCAGCCATCTGATGCAAAACTAGATAAAGTACCAGAACTGTTAGAAGACTCTCTGATACCAGATAAATCAATACCTTAGATAAGGTGTCCTGTGTGTCTTGATGATCCCAGAACTGATGTGTTGTAATTAAGCTTCATTACCCTTAGGGAAATTAGCCCACCAAACCTCATTCCTTTCACCTTGCACAAGAATTGTTAAAGCTTGATTTTTACCTGAGCCTTTTCCTTGTACTGACCTAATAAAATAAACACTCTGGCTCAGGTAGGTGCTCATGTTTCCCATCAGGAATGTGCAGTCCTCCTGTCCCCAGCTTTTCAATTTTATGTCTGTATGTCTGTGTGTGTCTTATTTCTCATTTCCCGTCGCTCTTAGTCAGGCTCATACAGCATATCCATGCAGGCCAGGGCACTAGGTTAAGTGCATGCACAGAGTAATTGTCAATCACTCTAGACATGTTGTCAGCACCATGCTACTATCCCCTAAGGAGAAATGTAATTAAACTTTGGAGTACTCTAAATTAATATAGTTTTTATACAGAAAAACTAGGGTGTTTGTGTTAAAGATCTGTTGTAACCTACTTAGGAATAAAAAGTTCCTAGACTATTTTGCCTCCTAGTGAAATTCTTGCTGAATAATCTGCTACTAAGAACATTGTAAGAGTAATATGCAGTCTGAATTAATGTAATTGCTTAATTGTGCCCAATATATCTCATTGGCACTTACTTCCACTTGACCTTCCTGTTATGCTACTTTCCCTCCAACATAGGACCAGGTAAGAGTTTCCAGGAGAAAGGTAATCCTGGAGATGAAGGATCAAAATGCACAGTTAGCAAAATCTTTAGAAGCTACTGTTCAGAAAAAATAGTTTAATAGGACCACCAAAAAGAAGAAACATCCTTAAGGTCTAAATCAATTCAATTATGCCAGACTTCTAAAAATAACAAAAGAAAAGATGTCTGAAGAAGTGGTTCTTACGCATGTGCTTTTTAGTATTAAAACCTTCCAGGCTTCTGGTGAAAGATAAACTTATGTATTTGGTAAGGCAGAGACAATATGACTACTTCTAGTGGCTCAAGATATGTCCTTTTAATAGTTCTCATGGAGTGTTTTTAAACTCCCTCTTATATTCTGCTTTCTAATGGTGTTCGACTTCTGCTTATAGATACTGGGGGACTCTTCTATGCGGGAATGACTCCTATTGATGGTCACTATGGACATAACTGTGTGTGTGTGTGTGCATGTGAGCCTGTGTTCACACACATACTCATGCATTTCTGTGAGTGCATATGTGATTGTCACTGAGCATGTATGTGTAAGTTCATGTGAATTTTCATTTTCATACAAGCCTTTGTGTGTTTGTATGTATACATATCTATCCATGCAGTTGTGATTTTATCTAGACACCACTGTGGTATTCAAGTCTGGGTTGATTTGTGTTACAATTTTATTTTTTTATGAGACAGGGTCTGGTTATGGAATCCAGGCTGGACATGAACTGGAGATGCCCTCCCTAAGCCTCCTAAGTGTGGACATTTCAGATGCCCACTACTATACTTGTTCTGCATTCTGTCCTTTGTCTTTCTCCTTCTTGTAATTACACTGTCTGTAAGTTAGTGTATTGGTGACAGGTGCCACCTGTCTCTGAGGCTTCCAGAATAAGATAGGAAGTCATAGTCATGTCTTACTGTGGCCATGAGAGACAGAATTATGTCATTCCAATATACCTTGTTGGAAAGAGGAGCTAGATGCGAACCTAGTTCAGTTCTCTCAAAGTTGCAGGATTGGCTCATTCATGCCCAAGCAGAGACAGAGATGGGGCAGGTGTGAACATGACATTATCTAGTTGTCCATATAGACTGAGCAAAGAAACTGTCATCATCATAGTGAACCTATAAGTGATCTTGTCTGGGGCACAGTGCCCACTGAGGAAACCTTCAGAAATGACCTCACTTTAGGGATAATGACCCTGGTGGCCAGCCAACCACAGTCCTGATGAACCACAGTCAACTCATATCTCTCTGAAACCAGTAAAAGAGAAGGATATTTTCTCATTGTCTCCCATCATGTGGAGGCTCAGCCTCCAAGAGAGCCCAGCATGGAGGCCAACCTATGATTGAAGAAACTGGGTCAGCACTCACCTTGTGAGTGGAGATTGTTCTAGAGGACCCCAAGGTAACAGCAGGACAGGGCAGATGAAGGGGGCATCCAAACCACTCTGGGAAGATCACAACAGATGCCTCCTTTTGTGTGTGTGTGTGTGTGTGTGTGTTCTGGTGGGTGTTAGAATCCTTGGCGGCACAACTGATTCCTTGTGTGTGTGTGTGTGCATGTCAGTGTGTACAGGAAAATTCTGTCCTGTTACTCTATGGCAACTGTCTCCATAGAATTTGCTACTGTTTCCATATTTTAACTGTCCCTTCTTGGCCCCAAACCAGACAGAAAATTAGTCAGCCAAGTACCCAGGTGGTGCCTGCATGGAGGAGATCCTCAAGGCAGACATGCTGGAGAAAATGGTGAACTTCTTGGTGCTTTCCCTGCTGTTCAGGGACCCCAACTCCATCTCACATGCCTGAGCAGCAACCAAATATTCATTACAACCAAGAAGAAGCTGGGCAGACTTTTCAAATGGTGAACACCATCTCCAAGCCTAGAGGATTTCCACCTCTAGGCTATGACTTGGGAATGCTCTGTGCTGTTTTTGGCCTAGTTTGCTTATCCAGAGAGGGTGGCTCAGATTATCATGCTCAGAGGGTGATTCCAGGGCCCAGTGGGATGATCCCTGGGAGTGCTAGGCTAATGCCTACATAGGTCAACTAACTAAAGTTATTGTAATCTCTGCCTTTGGAAAGATAAAAGCAAGGAAGAAAGAGGGGATCTTGTCTCCTCCTACAGCTCTATTGCCAACTCCAGAACCTGGGCAAACTACCACAGAGGATCCAGAACACAAATCGGCTGATTCACAGGATATGAAGTTCAAGGTAGCTCCCAAAAAGGCTGCAGACTTCCAGCAAGCAATAAAGCCTCATCCATCATGAGAGTCCATCTGGCCTTCACCTTTGGCCACAGAAAATGGGCGATCAAGGTGAAACCTCAATTCTTGGCATTCCTTCCAGTGCTGTTGAAGAAGTTCATGGTTGTTTTTCTTTTTTTATTCACATGTGCATACAAGGCTTGGGTCATTTCTCCCCCCTTCTCTCACCCCTTCCCTTACCCCCTTGCCCCCTCCCTCTGCTCCCCACCCCCTCGATACCTGGCAGAAACTATTTTGCCCTTATCTCTAATTTTGTTGAAGAAAGAGTATAAGCAATAATAGGAAGGACCAAGGGCTTTTGCTAGTTGAGATAAGGATAGCTATACAGGGAGTTGATTTGCATTGATTTCCTGTGCATGTGTGTTACCTTCTAGGTTAATTCTTCTTGATCTAACCTTTTCTCTAATTCCTGGTCCCCATCTCCTATTGGCTGCAGTTGCTTTAAAGTATCTGCTTTAGTTCAAAGAAGTTCATGTTAACAGATGTTGTAGGTGGCTGTGAAGATTATGGTTCTTATGACCCCTTCTGCCCAAATCTGGCATTCCCTGGTGCAGAAAAAAATTTCCCATTCAAATCCAGGGAGCAACATAAACAAGGATATTTTCTTGACCCAAAAATAGAACTCCACTTTGTACCATGTACATGTTTACTTTGAAAATTCATGAATGGTACAGATGTGGAGCAACCAGTCCCTCATTTATCATCTGTGCCAGGACATCAGAACTTTTGGAGAAGCATGAGATGGCTGACTCCACTCCCTTTGTGAGTGGGACAGGAAGGTTAGAGTCTAGAGGTTTCTGTGAAAAGGTAGAGTGGGGTGGTGCTGAGTGGTCCAGGATAAAAAGGCTGTAAGCATGATTAGAAGCTGGACAGCTTCTTGAAAAAGGAAAGAACAACTTGGAGTCACCAAGGGAAGGTCTTAGGGTGTGAATATGCAACCCAAGGTCCTTCATTTGTCACTAGAAGGTTTAATGGTTCTGGAACAGCAGCCTTAACAATGAGCTCTGTTTGGTGACAGGTCAGTTTAGCTTCAAGGAGGACAAGAATGGAACCCGAATCAAAGAGGCCATATCCACACAGCTACTGCCAACTCAGCCTCCCTGCACCTTTCATGGGAAGGCAGGCTGGGCAGAGCAGTGGCCCTCCTGGGTAACATACTTCCTTGGAACAGCTCAGATCAAGGACCTCACATAGGCTGCTCAGAAAGAGCTGAGAGCTGAAATGCAGGCACATACACCATCTAATCTAGTACTCACTGTATGACCACAATCAGTGTTTTGCAAGACTTCAATCCACATTTCTATCTTCTGTGACTTTACTCTTTCTTGACCTTTATCATAGTCTTACACATCAATAATGAGGACTGGGTGATGGCCAGCATAGGGCCATCTGAGTTCACCCCAAGATTTTAGACAATCCATGGTTTGAATGAGAGGGCCATGCATGAGCATTTCTTAATCAAAATTATACATAGAACTCTATCTGATGAAGAGGGAAAAACACTACTCTGGAGACCAAATTTGGTCAGGGCGAGGAGCAGTTGTGTGGGTGTCAGGGGTGGAAAGATCTGGCCCAGGTACACTCTCGGGAGGTCTCCTTAGGTTTGGGGAGGCCCTTCTGGTCTCCTGGGAGAGGGAAAGAAAACAGATGTTCCCTGGTGATCATGCAGTAGATCATCATCTGGCAGGCAGATCTAGTATAATAACTGAGGGCATCCTACCTAAGTCTACCTGTGTCTCCTGTCCAACTGATTGAGATTCTCACCCTAGACAGGTTCCTGACATTAGAATACCAGGTGTCATCCTCATTCCTTCCTAGGGGTGTCACCTTCTCTCATAGAGCAGCAGGAAGTAGAGGAAGCACATGTTGCATAAAGAGGGCAAGCTAAGCCCTGCAATCAGCAAGAGCAGCAGCCTGGTTGACTTTACTGTCTATGGGCCTCTCTGATGTCACCTGCAGTTCATTCTGCTGTGAGGCTCTGGGAGAAGGACTCTCACTCACCTGCACAACAGCACACCCTCCATTGTTGCACTGTGGGTATAGTTTTGTTTGGATGGATATAAATCAATGGCATTAGTGTGAGGAGTTAGCCAACATTGGTGCCCTTGACACTCTCTCAAAAGGCCTTGAGAAAGAGAGACACTTACCAGTGTGGGAAGTTCTCTACCTGGGAATCTGGTACCGTGAGGATGACATCAAGGTCTCCTTATGATACCTCCCTCCCCAGTAGCCTGGATTAGTCCTGTTCCTGATGCACGATCTGAAACCCATTGTCTATCTCCAGGCCCAAGTTCCCACCATAAGGGTGATCCCCACACCTCTACATTCCTCCCATATCTTCAAATACCATGAACAATGTTCACCACTCTCTGAAAACATCCAAGGATACAAAGTGGTATGAATGTGCATGTGAACATTTGTGTTTGCATAAGCTATTTGACACTATGTATACATCTCTATGTGATCTTCTCTACTACCATTAAACTCAGGCTTGGGTAGAGAGAGTTTCTGGCTATGTGGGTTAGGATGGCCTTGAACTCAAGATGCTATTCCCTGAGCATCCTAAGTGTTGTGATTACAGATGAGCACCACCACATCTGCATTTCATAATTTGTTATTTCCCTTCTTGTAATTGTCTGTTATGTAGGTTAGAGCTATGGCTAAAATTTCCAACTGTTCCTGAGTTGCAGATAGTTATGTGCTTGTAAAGGTCAGGCCTTCTTAGCCAGTAAATGGTAGGGTGACTACCCATCAAGCAGAAAAGGAGATTAGGGAGGACATGAGATACACAATGCCCTGTCCAGGCTAACACACTTGGTGGGAAGGTGGCCAGGTGTGAACCAAGTTCTATCACCTGACATCTGGGTTACTGTCTAGTGAAGCATGCCCAGGAACAGTGTGCTATAGGGTGTGAATGTGACTGTGTGTAGCTTTCCACATGATCTCAGCAGGCAGAGATGACCTCACTTTTGGCAATGTGGAACAATGACAATGTAGAACCTTGGTGAACAACAGCTACAATCCACAATAACCACAGGAAAATCATTGCTCTGGAAACCCTATATAGAGAAGGATGTTCTCTTGGTATCTTCTCACTGGCATGTACTCAGACTCCAGGAATAGCCACAACAGAGGCTGTGTCCAGGTCTTGAGACACTGGGTCAGCCTATGCCCCCAAAGCCTCTAGTTTTTCACACAACATGCCAAAGTTGACACAAAGATGGCCAAGATAGGTGTCACCTGCCATCAAAACAAATCCATTCACCCACAAAAAGCTACAGATCTCTTATGATGTGTTCTGTGGATCTGAGCATGGATATGTGTTTGTGTGCATCACAAAATTCTTTTTGGCAAGTTTCACTTCACTCTAGGGCAAATCATTTTGCCTTTTGTTACATTTGTGCATTTGAACTTTCCCTCCTTGTTACCAACCCAGATTGAAAATGAATCTGCCTCCATGCTGAAGAATTTAGTGGCTGAAGTCTTCAATTCTGTGCTGTTTAAAGACACCATTTTTCTCCACAACTTCCTAGGCAACTACCAATCATTCACTACCACCAATCAGGTGCTGGACATGCTATTCACATGGTGAGTACTACTTCAATATCCAGAGGACTCCCCAACTCCTGGCTGTGACTTGGTAGTGCTCTGCCTTGCTCTTGTCCAAGTTTAAGGTATCTGGGAAGGAGCCAGGTGGCCTCATTCCTTGCACAAGTATAAGTGAAGCACCTACTTTGTTGGGCCATGTTCCCTAGCATTAACAAGATTTCTGCCAAATCCCCAATGTACTCCATTCCCTCAGGAAGTCATTGAGAAATACCAGGTGTCATAGTACTTACAGTAGATCTGACACTTTCTGGATGCCTCTAGATATGACTCCAATGAGGATAACAGATCAGAGGATGAACTCAAAAAGTAAGCAGCTGTTATGTAAAGAGGGAACCTGTCTAAAGAGTGGGTACATTTGAGGATTGGATTTGGACAGGAGTGGCACACCCTGGGTCCCAAAACTCTTGTGATTCCAACTAGAGGGCTCAGAACTAGGGGTTCACCTGACCTACAAGGAAGCCAAGAGACCTGTGAGTGTAGTCCTGAGTGCCAGAGGGTCAGATGGGCTCCTAGACCATAAGAGCAGGACCTTGTCATTACCCATCATGCACAACACAGCCTATCCCTGCCAGTCTTGCCCACACTGTTGCCCTCCAGCTTTGAGGTCCTTGCTCCTGATTAATGGAAACTCAGCTGATACCCAGTGGACCAGTAAGCACTCAGAATTCAGGTTTTGCCTATCAGGACAAAAGTATTATGGGCAGACAGACCACACAAAGAATACTCTTGGAGATGAGGCAGCTGGAGCCAAAATTTGAGGGCTGCTGGCACTCTGTGGTTGAAAGGAAAGAGAAAATACCAAAAGAAGATGACATTCCAAAGGGAAGGTGCTTAGGAGACACACAGAGCAGTGTGTGGAGAGTCCTGGTCAGGGAAGATGGGTTCAAACAATTTAGCTTGGGCTGTCCCTTGGAAGATGCCTATAGCTCCTGTGTGTTTACCTTGACTGCCACTGCCTGGACAGAAAAAGGGCTTAGTCTGGTGAGTGCAGTACTCTGGATAGACAGTGGCAGACATAGGCACCCAGCACCCACAGGTCCACTGTGGCAGGGCAGGAAAGGGCAGGGCCATGCCTGTGATTCTGCTGCCCTTCCATCTGCCTTCAGTGCCTTCTCATTGATCCTTGGCACCTGGCTGGAACACTATCCAAAGGATTTCTGTCAACCTCCTTACTTTGCCTGCCTCAAGTTGCAGCTCAATTACAAGCTCAATTATTGTAGTGCTCTACAAGCCAGGGTCAGATAATTAGAATCAAGTGCTCCTTCTTCTGGATCAGTGGGAGCACCTGAAGCCCAATGAGACAGAAGGAAAATGTGAGACTCAGGGGGTGAGGTTAAACATAAAGCACAAGTGGAGGGCTGTGTGTGCTTGGCCCTGCCTTGTAAGTTTTCTAAGTCTGGCACTGGAGCAAGAATAAGAATGAGCCTTGGCCCTCCACAGGAGTTGGGCTACAGTCTGGGAACGTGTCTTGTTGTGCATTCAGGACTGTGGCTTCGCAGGCAGGCCGAGAGTGATCATCTCTGAATTTCCAGTGTGGGAATCTTGTCTCTGCCTGCAACTCTGTCAACAGCTTGAGTGCTGGCTCTACTAACACATCCAGAGACTGAATCAACTCCCGATGGTTTGAGATAGGTCCTATGTCAGGAGAGCATTCCTGGCCTTCATCTTTGGGCACTGAGTGCAAACTGTTGGAGGAGAATCTTCACTTCTTGGCCTTCCCTCACAACATGGCTGAAGAGAACTTCATGGAAATGGATTCTGTGAGTAGCTGTGCAGTGCAGGATGGTGTCAGGTTGCCTTCTGTTCTCTTCTGCCTATAGCTGGAATTCCATGGCTCAGGACAATTATTCCCAGTCACATCCCAGAAGCACCACGAACAGTGCCATTTTCTTTACCCAAACCCTCATTTCCCCCACTTAGAGATTTGAATTTGTCCCTCTCCAGTGACTGTGTAGAATTAGGGGTGGGATAGAGGTACAGAAGACAGTCCCTTGTTTGTCTCCTGTTCCTGTACCTCAGACCTTTAGGTTGAGGCCTGTGTTGGCTGAATCTATTCCTTTGTGAGTAGGACATGGAGGTTATAGTCTAACATTCTGTGTGAAAAGATAGAGAGTGGTTCTGGGTTCACTAGGCCGAGGAGACTGTGAGCAAGATTTGGTCAGTTCCCTAAGAGAGGAAGGGACAACTTGGAGTCACCATGGATTGACATTCTTGTGAAATGTCAATTACAGATCCAGGTGCTTCATTTGTCACTAAAGTGACCCATGGTTTCTCAACTGCAGCTTTGACCTTGTTTGGCATCAGGTCAGTTTAACTTCCAGGAGGAGGAGAACAATGATAAGGTAGCCTGTGTACACCAAGGCATATCCCACATGACTTTTTCCAAGTTGACTTCTCTGCATCTTCCATGAAAGAGTGGAGTTGGGCTAGGCAGTGACCTTCTTGAGAGACATGCCTTCTTGGAAGAGCTCAGATTAAGGGTCCATCACAGACTGCTCAGAAGAAGCTGAGGTAGGTATATATAACATGAAATCCAGGACTCAATTGGTGACCACAATCAGCATGGTGTGAAAGTTCACCCACCATCTCTACCTTGTGTGGCTTCTACTTAATCCTCCAGTCTCAATCTCTTACACATCAGTGATGAGGACTGGTTGATGGCTGGTCTCTGCAGTGCCATCAAAGCTCACATCTATTATTACCCAAAATATTTAGAAAATGCATGGTTTGAAGGAGAAGGCCATGTGTGAGCATTTTGTTTGTAATAAAAATTCTGAATGGAATCCTATGTGATGAAGAGCCCACAATGGGAAAAGGGAGGAATCTGGTGTGTGGGTGTCACGACTGGCAAGTCCTGACTTAGGGACATGCTGGGGAGGCATCTTTATGCAAACACTTGCTGTTTTCCTAGGGGAGGGATAGTCAATATGTGTCCTTTGGGGCCATTCAAAAGATCCTACTTATACAGGCAGATCCAATACCATAACAGAGGACCTCCTACCTATGTTTATTTGTGGGTCCAATCCACCAGCAAAAACTATCACCCAGGACAGGGTCCTCACTTTAGAATCCTGGGTCCCATCTTCATTCCTTCATAGGGCTGTTACCTCCTCTGAGAGGACAGGAAAAATGGAAGCAGCATAGGTAACCAAAAGAGGGAAAATAGACCCACAATCAGCAAGAGCAGTTACCTGGTCCCTTTGCTTGCTCTGGGTCTTTCTGTTGTTGCCTCCAATTCATTCTGTTATGTGACTCTGTGAGCAGGAACCTCACTCACCTGAACAAAAGACCATTCCCCATTGTCGGGCTGTGTGTATGGTTTTGTTTGGATGGATAGAATATAGGGCACTTGATTTTGGAGTTGACCATTCTGAATGCCTTGACACTCTTTCAGGTGGCTGTGAACAAGGGACTTGTGTGTCACATTAGGAAGTGTTCTATGTGTGAATCTGGCACTGGGAGGATCACAGTGAATTCTCCTTGTACTACTTCCCTCACAAGGATCCAGGAACAGCCCTGTTCTTGAGAAACACCCTGGATCCCCTTGTCCCAACCCAGGCCGTAGTTTCCAACATAAGCAAAGTCACTATACCTACATAATCCTCACAGATCTTCAAATACTATGCACAGTGAGCAGCCACTCTCCTAATACCTTCATCTACACCCACTGGTGTGAATGCGTATATGAATGTTTGTGTTCACGTAAGATATTTTGTCCATCTGTATATATCTCTACTAATGCACTGTGATCATGTAGTTTCCATTGTGGAACTCGGGCTTGTGTTGAGTTGTGTGTCATTGTTTATTTGAATGAGAAACAGGTTCTAGCTATTGACCAAGATGGGCCTTGAACTCGAGATTCTCTTCTATTTGCCTCCAAAGTATAGGGATTACAGATGTGTATCACCACATCTAGTATACATTTCATTCTTCCTCATACCCATTTTTATAATTGTCCCTTCTCTATGTTGTTGCAAGGGATACTTACTCCAATTGTGCCCAAGGGTCACAAGTAATACAATTAGTTATGGACATGTAAAAGTCAGGACTTCTAGTCAGCATGCTAATGTGATTACCCACTGAGCAAAAGGTGAGATTGGAGAGGACATGAAATAGACAATGATCTGTCCAGGTTAACACACCTGGTTGGAAGGGGGGCCAGATGTGAACCCAACTCTATCATCTCAAATGGGATACTGTCTAGCAAGGCATATCTAGGGACAGTGTGGTATAAGATAAGTCTGTGACTGTATGTAGCTTTCCACATGGTCTGGGCAGGTAGGATGTTAATAATACCAGTGGACCTTAGGGAGGTCTTTCCTGAGGCAGAAGCTTAATTGTTGAAACCGCCAGAGATTACCTCATTTCATGCATTGAGGACCAAAACAAATGTAGAACCCTAGTGACCAGCACCTACAATCCAGAGCAACCACAGAAAGCTCATTGGTCTGGAGGCAGAAGGATGTTCTCTTGATGTCTTCCGACTGGTATATGTAGTCCCCAGGAAGGGCTACAATGGAGGCCTAGTGCATGTCTTAAGACATTGGGTCAACCCCTGCCCCCCAAAAGTCTCTGGTTTCTCCCAGAGGACACTAGAGGTGACATAAATATGGGGAGGTGGCACCTGGCCATCCAAAACAATCTAGTCCCCCAAATAAAGCAACAAATCTCTACCAATGTGTCTTTGGGTATGTGGGAGTATGTGTGCATGTGGGTATGCAAAATTCTTTTTTTGGCAATTTTCACTTCTGTCTAGGGCAAATAAATTGCCTTGCGCTATGTTTGTGTGTTTGATCTGTCCCTCATTATTCCCCACCCAGATTCAAAATGAATCAGCCTTCATGAGGGATGACACCTGCAGCAAATGATACTCAAGGCAAACACACTGGAAAATTTGGTGGCCAGAGCCTTCAGTTTTGTGCTGTGTGAAGACACCATCTTTCTCCACAACTTCATAGGCAGCTACAGATCCTTCACTACCACTGAGCAGATGCTGGACATGCTATTCATATGGTGAGTACTACTTCAATATCCAGAGGACATCCCAGTTCCTGGGTGTGACTTGGTAGTGCCTGCCTTGCTTTTGTCTTGGTTTGATTGTGGAAACTGGGGTAGAACACACTTACAAAAATCAAAAGGAATTAGCCCTGGAAGTGCCTTTTCTGAGCCTGATCCTGTGAAGTTGGCCACACAGAGCTGCGGACAAATGTGTGTGTCCCATCCTCCTTGGAGAAGCTCACTGACTTGGTCCTCACTTACCATAGTCCTAGTCACATTAGTCTCCCTAGTTTTAGAGGAGTTTTCCCATTTCCTGCAGCTACATCATACCTAGCTGCTTCTAGGAAATTAGCATAATTCAGTAAAACACAAGCCAAACACCTGATGTCCTGGGCTCCATTCCCTCTAGAAGTCACCCAGTTCATTAGGTGTCAAACCAGGCACAGTGAGTGTGACACTTCCACTGTCTTCTCTAAGTATGACTCCAAAAAGGATGGCAGATCAGAAGATCTCAAAAATTAAGCAGCTGTTGAGTAAAGAGAACGGGCACTTGTCTCACATATGGAGACTTTTTGGGACTATGTTTGGGTAGGAATGGACACACACACTGGGTCCAAAAACTCTTGGATTATAATTAGAGGGATGAGGTCTAAGGATTCACCTGAACTAAATGGAAACCAAGAGTGCTGTGGGTGTTGTCCTGATGGGCAGATGGGCTGCTACTTCTCTGAACCCTTTGATAATCTGTCATCTACAAGAGAGTTTCTCCTGGCCAGGCTTCCCAATCCGTTGCTCCTCAAGGCCACACAAAAGTTTCACGGTCCCTGTTCCTCAGTACTGGGGAAAAGCTGATGCCCAGTATGTGCTCAGAAGGAAGTCTTTGCCAGTCAGGATAAAAATGTTATGGGAAGACAGACCACACATGTGGTCTTCAGGGAATTGAGGCAACTGGAACCACAATTTGAGGGATCCCAGTGCCTTGTGAATGCCAGGCATGGAAGACATGTCCTAGTGGAGTTGACATTCCAGATGGAAGTGGCATCAGAGACACACAGAGCTGTGTGTGGAGAATCCCTGGACAGGGAAGATGTGTTCAAAACATTTAATTTTGGCTTTTTCATGGAAGATCCCTACATCCAAGAGAGCTATGGGTGGGGTCCAGAGCACCTGCAGGAGAAAGGGGCTGCTAGGTCCTCAGTGAAGTCATCTTTAAGAAACCATCCTCCATAACACAGCCTATCCCTCCCAGGCTTGCCCTCCTGTTGCCTGTCAAGGCCACAGAGAAGGTGTGAGCACCTTTGTTCTCACTAGTGGTACCTCACCTTATCCCCAGGTGCCTAGTAAGTGCTCTGAGGGCAGGTTTTGCCTGTCAGGTGTCCAGTGTCATTGGCTCACAACCCATGTGGTTATAGAATTTGAAAACGAGGAAGCAGAAACCACAATTTTGTGACTAACAGTACCATGTGGATACTAGGCAAAAGGACATTCTATAGTAATGGGGGCCCAGTGACACACAGAGCACTGTGTGAAGAGTTCCTGAACAGCAAAGATGTGTTCAAACCATTCAGCATGGACTCTGTCCCATGGTGGTTCCTTGAAGCTCCTGCCTATTTGCCTTCCCTGCCACTGCCAAGACAGAAAAAGGCCTTGGTCTGGGGTGTGCTATCCTCTGGATAAACAAAGGCAGGCCCAGGAACCCAGTTCCCACAAGTCTGATGTGGCAGGGCAGGAAAAAGCAAGGCTAGTCATCTGATTCTTCTGCCCTTTCATCTGTCTCCAGGGCTGTCTTCTCTATACTTGGCAGTTAGATGGACAACTACTCAGAGCATTTCTGTCAGCCTCTGGAGTTTCACTGTCGCAAGCTGCTGATCACTTACCTGCATCTCAACATGCCTGGCTCAGATGAGGAGTGCTGTTCTCATCTTCTCCTGGCCTGCTGTGAGCACGTTGAGTCTAGTGGGGCAGAAGTGGAGGATAGGAGTCTCAGGCAGGAATATACAACACATAAGAAAAGGTCTGTGCAGGGTCCCACTTTTTGAATCATGTAAATCTGGCATTGGCAAGGAGCAAGGATGAGCCTTGAGCCCCACAGGGTTTGGACCATAGTCTGTGAAGTCATCATGTTATGGATGCAGGGCTGTGGCTCCTCAGGCAGTTTGGGTTCATCTCTGACTTTTGAAAGCATCAGGGCAAGGCAGTCATTTGGAGATCTTATCTCTGCCTTCAGCTTCATCAACAGTTCAAGTACTGGCTCTACATCCAAAAACAGAACATGAGTAAGCTCCCTCACAGTATGCAGAACTGGAGCCACCTCCCTCAGAGGCCCCCGCATTCCAGGCATCTTCTATGCCTGGTCCAGCAGAGGAGACTTCCTGGCCTTCACATGTGGCCAACAAGAAAGCTGATTGAGAAGCCTTACCTCCTTTATTCTCTATGTTTTATTCTTGGTATTTTTGGTTTTATTGTTTTTGTTATACAAAATATGATTCTATTATAAGTTACTCCCCTATACTTATTTACTCCATAATACATTATTGTAATGCCAAAAATAAAATGGTTACATAGTTTTGGAATTGAGTAACATAATTTAGCATAAATATCCATAATGTACTTTATTCTTTGATTAACATTAGAAACTTTTCCTCCAGACCTGGTGGCAGAACACTTCATGGTGACAGATTCTGTGAGAGGCTGTGCAGGGCAGGGTGGTGGCAGGTGTCCTTCTGACCTCTTCTGCCCAGACCTGGCATTCCGTGGCCCTGAGCAGTTTTTCCCACTCAAATCCCAGAAACACCACGTAGAGGGCCATTTTCTTAACACAAAACTTCATGTCACCCTTTGAACTGTGGAGGTGTGCAAGCTCAGGTATGGGACAGAAGTGTAGCCATGTATACATTCTTCTCCTGCACCAGCATCTCAGGCCTTTTGGTGAAGTCTGAGATGGCTGACCCCACTTCATTTGTGAGTGTGACATGGAATTTAGAGTGTAGGGCTTTTTGTGAAATTGTAGAGAAGGTTTGTGTTCACCAAGCCCAGGAGGCTGTGAGCATGACTAACAGATGGTCAGCTCCCTGAGAGAGGAAACCAGGATTTGGAATCATGTTGGGAAGACCTTGGTGTCTGAATTTATAGACTCAGGTGCTGGATTTGTTACTAGTGGGACCCACAGTTCCTGGACTGTGTCCTCAACCTTGGTACCTGTTTGGTCCCAGGTCTGGTAAGCCTCCAATAGGTGGACAGCAATGATAAATGAACCTGCATCCAGAAAGCTATATACTGCACACCTACTGTCAACTCAGCCTCTCTGCATCATCAGTGGAAGCGAGGGGCAGCTCCTCTTCTGGCAGGCCTACACAATGTCAGAACACAGGACAGCCTACCTATGTCTACCTGTGACTCCTATCTGCCAGCCTGAGATTATGACCCAGGACAGGGTTCTGACATTGGAATTTCACATCCCCTCCTCATTCTGTCCTAGAGCTGTCACCTCCTTGGAGAGGGCAACAGCATGGATTGCCCACGGAAGGCAAGTTCAGCTCTGCCATCAGCAAGAGCATTTGCCTAGTCCCAATATAGTCTCTGGGCTTTTCTGCTGCTCATGTAGTTCATGCTTTTATGTGGCTCTGGGAACGTGATTGTCCCTCCTCTGCACTAAAGTCTACTCTCCATTGTAAGGCTGTGTGTATAATTTCATTTGGGTGGGTGTGAAGGGATGGCAGTAGTTTGTGGAGTTAGCCATCATGAGTGTCTTTCACATTCTTTCAGGATTCCTTGAGCAAGGTAGAGGTTTATGAGAGTGAGAAATTCTCTACCTGTGATTCTGGGACTAGGAGGATTACAGAAAGATCTCCTTGTGCTAACTCCCTCTTCAAAGCCAGGATTAGCTCTGGCCCTGAGAGACATTCTTGAGCTTTTTGTCCACAGCGAGGCTCTAGTTCCCATGATTAGGCACATCCCCACACCTCTACATTCCTCCCAGGTCTTCAAATCTGAAGCAGAGGGTCCATCCCTTCTCCAAACACCTCCACTGATCCCAGTGTTATGAATGTATATGTAAATGTATATGTCTATAAAAGCCTTTGTATGTGAATGCATAAATCTCTATAGATACACTGGTGATTTCATCAGAATTCCACTGTGGAACTTAGATTGGATTTGAGTTGTGTTCAATTTCTTAGTTGTTTGAGAGACAGGCTCTGGCTATGTGGTCCAGGCTGGTCTTGAACCTGAGATACAATTCCTTAGCCTCCAAAGTGTGGAGTTTACAGGCGTAAACAACCATACCTGGACTGAATTTCATTCTTTGTCTTTCCCCTTCTTGCAATTCTCCCTTCTCTATGTTAGTGCCTTAACTACATGTTGCAACTGTCCCTGAGGGTCTCAAATAATACAGATCATTATGGGCAAGGAAAAGTGAGGACTTCCTAGGTATCAGGTAAAAAGATAAGCCCTAGTGAACAAACCAGGAGTGTGGGAAAGACATGGGATGCACAATGAACTATGCACAGTTAAATACCTGGTTTGAAGGAGGGGCCATGTGTGAACCCAGTTCTATAACCTTAAAGGTGAGGCACTGGCTAGTGTGGCCTGGCTTATGACAGCATGGTGGAGGGTGTGGATGCAAGTGTGTTTAGATTTCCATCTGGACTGAGTAGATCAATAAACCAGTGGATCTTGGAGAAGATTTTTTCTGAGGCAAAGGCTCAGTTGAGGAAATACTCACAGATAAGTTCACTTCAGGCATTATAGACTAAAGACAATGTAGAACCCTGGTGACAAGGCACCTACCACCTATAGCAACCACATGAGTTCATTTGTCTGGAGACCTGGTAAAGAGAAAGACAGTCTCTTGGTGACTCCCAACATAAATATGCTGAGGCCTGTGGAGGGCCCGTAACAGAGGCCTCAACCACTAAATGAGACAAAGTTCAGCCCAGGTCAACAATACCTCTGGACACAGGTATGGCCAGAATAAATGGCAACGGCCATCCAAACCAAACTGATCCCCCATACAAAGCTACAGATTTCTGAGAAAGAGAGAGAGAGAGAGAGAGAGAGAGAGAGAGAGAGAGAGATCGAGAGAGAGAGAGAGAGAGAGAGAGAGAGAGAGAGAGAGAGAAAGAGAGAGAGAGAAAGTGTGCGTATCTATGTAGTGAAGTCATTTTGGCACTTTTTACTTCACTCTAGGGCAAAGTCTCATTTAAGTTTCCTACTGTTTCTTGTTTGAGCTGTTCTTCCTTGGTCTCAACCCAAATTGAATATGAGCCATCCTCCATAGTGATTGAGCCATGAAAAGGAGATCCACAAGTCAGGCACATGGACAATTTGCTGGACCACCTTTTGCCTTCCTGCTGTTTAGGGACATCCTCTTTGTCACCACATTCATAGGCATCTAATGATATTGCACTATCCTCTAGCAGGTGCTGGGTATCTTTTTCACATGGTGAGAACTACCTCAATAGCCAGAGGACTCCCCAACTCATGGCTGTGGTCTGCCTTGCTCTTATCCTGGGATGTTCTCTACCTTGGTCCTCACCGGTGGCCTTGGCAAAGAACTTTCCTGATTTTTAAAGGATTTTCCTCATTCCACGTAGTTATCTCCAACATAGCTGTAGCAGTTCGGGGGACCCAGGTCCAGTGAAATATCTGGAAATGATCCAGGGGGCCTCATTCTTTGCACAAATATATTTGAGACACCTACTGTGTGTTGACACATTTTTCAGGCACTTAATACAATTCCCTAAGACAAAAAGCAAATTTCTATTGTCCTGGGCTCCATGCCCTAGAAAGTCACCCAGTAACACTGTGTGTCATAGCAGATACAGATGTGGCCCTTTCATGGACTCCTCTAGGTATGGATCCAAAGCAGATGAACTAAAAAAGTGAGTGGAGATTGAATAAACAGTGCAGGAACCTGTCTCAAGAGTGGGGATATTTGGAGGCTGGGTTTGGATAGGACCAGGCACAACCTGGTTCCAAAAACTCTTGGGATTCCAACTAGAGAGCTGCTATCTGGACTTACCTGAACTATGAGGAAACCAAGAGATCTGTGGATTAGGTCCTGAGTACCTGACAGGGAGAGGGACTGCTAGGGCCTCAGAGCAGGCACTTATGAGAATCTATCATCCATAACACAGCCTATCCCTGCCAGACTAGCCCACCCTGTTGACCCTCAGGGACACAGAATAGGTGTGAGGGCCTCACTACTTACTAAAGGGAACTTGGCAGTCCCTCAGGGGCTGAGTGCTTAGAGAGCAGGTTGTGGATAGTGTTATGGGTGGATAGCCCACATGGTGCTTATGGAGATGAGGAAGCAGGAACCACAATTTGAGGGCCGCCTGCATCCTTTGGGTGACAGAAAGTAGGACATGCCCTAGTGGAGTTGACATTCTAAGGGGAAGGGGCCCTAGAGACACACAGAGCAGTGTGTGTAAAGTCACTAAATAGGAAAGATGTTCTCAAACCATTTAGCTTCGGCTCCATCCCATTATGGTTCCTTGTAGCTCCTGCCTGTCTACCTTGCCTGCCACTGCCTAGACAGACAAAGGGCTTGGTCTGGGTTGTGCTGTCCTCTGGATTGACAGTGGCAGGAACAGGAACTCAGGACCCAAAAGTCCACTGTAGTAGGGTAGGGAAAGGCAAGGCCAGGCCTCTGATTCTGCTGCCTCTCCATCTGCTTCAGGGCCTTCACCATTCTTGGCACCTGGCTGGACTAGTACTTTCTGTCAGCCTCCATACTTTCCCTGCCTCAAGCTGCTGATTGCCCTGCTACAGCTCAACATGCCAGGCTTGGACAAAGAATCCCATGCTCAGTTTTGCCTGACCCAGTGGAAGAAGTCACTGTGAGGAGTGCCAGTGAGGCATCAGGAGCCCCAGTGAGGCAGAAGTTGATGGTGAGGAGCCTGGTGCAGCAACATAGAGCACATTAGAAAGGGTTCTCTCCTGGGTCCCACCTTGTGGGTATTCTAAGTCTGGCACTATGCCAGGAACAAGATGAGTCTTAACCCAAAGCAACCTGTTGAGAGTTTTGGGCTTTGGCATCTCATGCTGACATACAAAAGCATCCAGGCAAGGCAGTCATGTGGGGATCTTGTCTCCTCCTGCAACTCTATCAACAACTGAAGTGATGGCTCTGCACCCAAGGCCAGAGCCTAAGCCAGTCCCTCAGAGCCTCCACAGCTCAAACAACCTCCCTCAGAGATTCCGGACTTCCAGTCATCTCCAAAGCCTTCTCCATCAGGAAGGCCTTCCTGGCCATCATATAGAGCCAAGGGGATGAGTTAATGAACAACACTTTTGTACACAAAATATGATTTTATTATAAATTATTTCTGTACCCATCATATTTCTAACTCACAAATACATCATGGAACTTCCTCCAAATGAACTGGGTACATATCTTTCAATTTATTTTACTAAAAGTTCTATTCACCACTACATTTTGAACTCTGGGATCCAACACTTGGAAGGATGGGGAGGGGTCTGAATAATTGTACAAAATCAAAAGAAAAATTATTTACTCATTTGATAGGATGATATTTATTTATTTAAATAGAATATGATAGATTTTAATATTAATAACAAATGCTTTTTATATTATAGAATATTCTTTGTGACTTTCTTTTTTCACTTCCTTTGTAGATAATGACATAGACATTCTTTCATTTCATGTTGTATTCAGAAATCTTACAGACTTCTTAGCTTATTTTATGTAGAAGTAGGAAGAGCCAGCCACCCTTGGTGGGATGCTGAAGAAACACACCTCCTTGTAGCATGGATCAAGTGTTCATTTCAGTATAATTAAATGGCAGATTGTGCAGAGATTGTCTCTCAGAACTCCTCATACTAAGAGTTAAAAGTTCTATCACACAGCATGGTACAACCTCTGAAATTTGGCTGCCTTTAAAAATAGCATGTAAGAATTAAAGACTAAGCACTTTAATGAATTTAGGTGCAAAAATTCTCAATAAAATATCAGTAAACCAAATTCAACAATGTATCAAGAAGATCATGTACCATGGCCAAGTTGGTTTCATCCCAGGTATGCAGGGATGTTTCAATATATGCAAATCATTAAATATAGCATAATATATTAACAGAAGCAAAGATAAAAACTGCATGATTATCTCAATAAATGCAGAAAATTCCTTTGATAAAATTCAACATTTTCATGATAAAAGCTCTGATGAAACTAGGAGTAGAAGAAATTTACCTCAACACAATAAGGGCTGTATACAACAAGCCTTTAGCCAACAACATACTGAAGGTGGGAAAGTTGAAGCCATTTCTTCTAAAGTCATGAATGAGACAATGGTGTCCATGCTCTCCACTCTTGTCCAACCTAGTTTTGGAATTCTTAGTCAGAGTAAAAGACAGGAAGAAGAAATACAAAGAATTCAAATAGGAAAGGAAGAAATCAAACTATCCCTAATTTGCAGATGAAATGATATTATATCTAAAAGACCCAGAAAACGCCATCAAAAAACTACTTGACATCATAAGCACCTTCAGCAAAGTAGCAGAATACAAAATCAATTTAGAAAAATCAGTAGCATTTCTACATACTAACAGTGAACAGAATGAGAAAGAGTATAAGAAAACAATTTCCTTTACAATAGCCTCAAAAAAATACCTAGGAATAAAGTTAACAAAGGACATGAAAGGCCTCTACAATGTAAACTATAAATCATTGAAGAAGGAAATCAAAGAAGACAACAGAAGATGAAAAGATCTCCTATGCTCAAGGATGGGCAGAGTCAATATTGTAAAATAAGCTATATTACAAAAAACAATTGGTATCAAAATTATCAAAATTATCAATGCAGTTGCCATCAAAATTGCAATGACATTCATCACAGAGATTCAAAAGTCAACTCTAAAGTTCATGTGAAAAAAAGAAAGTCCATGAATAGCCAAGGCAATACTGGGCAAAAAGAACAACACTGGAGGTATCACAATACCAGACTTCAAACTATACTATAGAGCCATAGCAATAAAAACAGCATGGTACTGTCACAAATACAGACATGAAGACCAATAGAAGACACAGATATGAATTCACACAGCTACATTCACCTGATTTTTGACAAAGGTGCCTAAAGCATACTATGGGGAAAAGACAGCCTCTTCAACAAATGTTGCTGGGAAAACTGGATGTTTGCCTTCAGAAAACTGAAACTCAATCCATGTCTCTCACACTATACAAATATCAACTCAAAGTGGATTAAGAACCTTTATATCAGGCCTGAAACTTTGAAGCGAGTATAGTGCAGTGAAGCTGGATCTTCTAGGCACAGGCAATATCTTCCTATATAGAATTCCAATGATTCAGCAACTAAGAGAAAGAATTGACAAATGGGACTACAGGAAACTAAAAAGTTTCTGCACAACAAAAGAAATGGTCACCAAATTAAAGAGGCAGCCCTCAGAATGGGAGAAAATATTTCCCAGCTATACATCTGACAAGGTGTTAATAACCAGAGTGTACAAAGAGCTCAAAACAGTAAACTTCCCAAAATATCAATGACCCAATGAAGAAATGGGCAAATGAACTGAACAAAGCTTTCTTTATATCAAGTCCCTTATCATATATATGCCTTGAAAATATTTTTCCTATTCTGTGTGCATCTTCACTTTTTGATTATGACTTAAAACACAAATGTGTATAATGTTGATCAAGTCTAATTTTTCTTTTTGTTGCTATTGCTTGCTTATGCTTTTGGTATTGTATCTACAAAACCATTGCCTAATACAAGGTCATGAAAACTTACTTCTGTGTTTTCTTTTGATAATTTTATAATTTTTCCCTTAATGTAGGTCTATAACCCATTTTGACTTAATTTGTGTATATTGTCCTACATTTGTGGATTGGATTCTTCCTGTGGATAAGGATTATGTTTAGAAATAGCAAAAGTAGTATTTATTACTGCATTTTCTGTGACTATTGTGTTTACTGCTTACGCCCTCAAATATATTTCTGTTAAGTGTACCTTTTTTGGCATTTATTGCAATTTGCCCTGTACTATGTCTTTGTGTGGATATCATTTCTTCCATTTTAGGCATCAGAAATTCCATCCACTTTTCTGTTTTAATACTTTGTCATTTTATTGGTCTGGTGTCAGATTACAGCTGGTTGAAATTATAAATGGTTCAGAGTAGAATCAAAGATATAGCTAGTTTGAAAGCAATATGCTTATGTTCTTTAAATGCTCTGTTGCACAAACCTATATCATTTGATTCATGCTCTTATTTTAGCCACACACTTTGCATAACATCCTCAGTAAACTTATGTATGTTATGAAAACAGCAATGAAAGCATTCATATTCTGTTCTTATATAGTATACCAGTGATAGACTTAAGAAAAAACAGTGAAAAGGAATGGCAACATACTAATGATATGAGTACAGATAAGTGTAAAAACATTTTAGTAACAGAATATGATAGCAAGAGTAATTTTCCATAATTATACCCAGACACAGTATGTGCAACCACAGTAAGTTTGCATCTTAACCTGACCATTGTGATTTTCCAGCATCTGTTATCTGTCATAATCAAGAATGAGCTCTTTTATATAGAGCATGGAAGTTTTCCTTCCCCATTCCTATAGAAAAGGCATGGAAGTTTTCCTTCCCTATTTATGACCTCTTTTCCCTGGGAAACTTTTGCTCTTAAAAGAGGCTGGAGACCTGGAATGGTCTGTATCTATACTCTTGTACCTGCAGCTGCACTCGGTAGCAGCCCTGTAGTCACCCCAGAAGTTCTAGGGGTCTGCAGCTCTGGAATGTGTTTTTCTGAGATGACAGCATGGAGAAGAGCAGCCATGAGTGATACAGCACATGTCTGGCAGAGTTTGTAGGAATGGCCTAATGCCAGCACACACTGTCACATGCCTCAGTGACCAAGAATTAGAGACCAGGTGAGATCAAGTTTGACCTTAGTTGACTTCCTTCCCAAAGCTGCTACACCTTACTATCCCTCTACTTCTTGTTTGCCTCTGCTCTGTCTCCCAGCTGCTCCTAGACCCAGAGCCCTTGGTGCAGTAAGCTGGCAGTCTTGTTGGGCTCTTCAGTTGTAAATGGCTTGAGCCAGATCAGCTCCATCTCCACAGAAAACTGAAATAAACAGATTCTTCCAAACATTTCTTTGGATGAACATCCTCCTTTCCAAGAGAGAGCAACTATGGTATATGAAGAGATACCCTTGTCTTCCTGAGCTGTTGGCCTGGCAGTGATGTTAAAAATGCTCTGAACCTTCACATTTATTTGCAAAGGAGAGTGACAGAGGCAAAGACATCTAAACTATATTGGTTATATAGTGAGATTAGTGACCAGAGATTATACATTGAGTACAATGTGACATGTTAGCCAGTGCCTTCAAAATAAGTTCATATGTGTTTTCTGTACCTCTCTGATTTAGCCATAGATAAGCCTTTTGAGGTCAGGGCTATAACTCATCTGGTTTTGGTACAGAAGAGTGAACACAGCAGACCCTTAACAAGTAGGTGTGATTGGAAAATAATGTGGCCAAGGAAGCTGAAGAGGTGGGATGGGTTTGTATGCTCCCCTTCTTTTCTCAAAATTAACCACACCATGGAGTTGTGCATGTATCTAAGGATATTGACAGGGAGACCAATGACAGGGAAATTGTCAAGGATACACTGCTTTAAGACAAAAGTGAAGTCCATTTAGATAGGAGGTAAGAGCCTTGGGAAGCAGGGTCCTTGGAGCATATTCTGTCAATGAAAAAGAGTAAGGAAGAAGGCAGAGTTGAGACCCTCAGGGAGTTTACAAGAGAACAAAGCTAGGTTTTCAACAAGAATGTTTATCAAAAATAAAACAGAATTGAGGGATTTTAAAAACATTATTAAAAGTAATGCAGAGCTAAGAAAATTCAAGAAAAAAATAAGTAATCATAGATAGGCAGTTAAGGTATCAAAATATAACATTTAATACTGAATGAAATCAAATTACCTGAGAAGAAGGAATCCATGATTAGAATTAAACAAAGCAACAAAAGAACTTAGCCATGCAAGGGAAGCTGACAGGCACTCTTCTGGGTCTTGGGTAGGTCTGTCAGATATAGTGGTGTGAGAACCTGGGGCATAGACCCCACCCTAACATTTTGTTTGTCTTATGCACATGACCATCCTTCCTCTCTGCAGAGTGGAATCTCAATGCAGGCATTGGAAGCTTCTGTGGGAGGGAACAAAAAAATGAGGACCTGAGTGTTCCCATGGAATGGGAATAAGAGTGAAATGAAGAAGAGTGAAATGAAGACATACATCTCCTGCATGTCTATCACTTCAGTAGAATTTTAGAAAACTTCAGAAGTAGCTTATACAGCTCTGTATCTCAAGTCTTTGCATCTGGGTAAGTTATTATAAAAAGCTGGCTCTCCAGGAAACCCACACATATTGGATGCAGAGAAGTGAAGGCCTCCAAGGATCCATTCTTCCAAGAGCAATAGAAATATAGAAAACTGCTGCAGCACCAAAGAGACTGGGAAAACCTGTCTTTCAAACTTTTAAATGTGATTAATTGTAGTGTTTACCTTACTCAGTGATGCTTCATGCTGTCTCCAGAAAAAACTAGACGAGATTCCCTAAAGTGATATACTTTGTACAAGGGCTACTACATATTTGGAGGCGAGAAACATTCATCCTGGTGGACTATGAAAGTACCGTTAAAATTTAAAATTTCTTCCAGGTGCTTTCTAAAGAATATCTGGCTTTTTGGTTGATGGGAAATTAAATAGCCTGAGGAGCTGAAGTGCAGCAGAGAAGCCACATACCTGCAAGTGCTCTGTCAAGCCTTATAACTGATTCATCTTTCACCTCTGCTTGGGAAGAGTACACTTGGTTAACATTTTGGTAAAAACAATATTGAGTATGCACATTACTTTGACCCCTTATGTATAGACTACCTACAAGTTTATAGAAGTCACTATTTCCAGTCACTGGCTCTGAGGAGTTTCCCTGAATATCTGGCATGGGAATTCTTTGTGTGCACACATTGTCTTTTATTTGCTTTCTTTACTTGTTTTATTGAGATGAAAGTAACAAGACATAAAATTGCAATGTTTAAAATGTACAATTCAGTGGTAGTACATTTACAATGTTGCACAACCTCCAATTCTATTTAGTTTCAAAACATTTCCTCATGCCAAAGGAAACCCTGCATCCATTAAGCAGCCCCTCCACATTAACTCCTTCCCCAGGCCATAACAACAACTAATCTGCTTCCAGTTTCTGTGGATTTACCTCTTTTGGATGTTCCATTGAAATATAATATATGGCCTTTTGTGTCTAGCATATTTCATATAGCATTTTGTTCATAGCACAGTTCATCCACGTTGTAGCATATATCAGCATTTTGTTCCATTTCATGGTTGAACAATATTTCAGCCATAAAAATTGTACGAATATGCCATAAATTGTATGAATATGCTAATTTTTAATCTATTATCAGTTTATGACTATTTATATTGTTTCTACTTTTTGACTACTATGTTTTTATTCCTTGTGAGTATATCCAGGAATAGAATTGCTGGGTAATATGATAATTCTGTGTTCAACTTTTTGAAAAACCACCATACCGTTTCCTCAGTGTCTGAACAGTTTTAAATTTCCATCCACAGTGCACAGGAGTTTGAATTTCTTACTGGGCACATACCTGTAATCCCAGAGGTGGAAGTCAGAAGATCATAAATTTGAGGGCAGCCTGGGTTCAATAGCAAGATCCTTTCTCAAAAAAAGAAAGTTTGAATTTTTCCACATTTTCACTAAAACTTTCTACCTTTTCTTTTCTTTTCCTTTTAAAAATAACAACTGTAGTAATGGATGTGAAGTGATTTTCATCCTAACTTTGATTTGAAGCTCCCTAATGATGTTGAGCTTCATTGTAGGTTTGTTTTTATTTGCAGATCTTGGAAGAAATGTCTATCCAAGTTTTTACTCATTTTTTAATCTGTGTTCCTGGTTTTTGTTGAGTTGTAAGAGTTTCTTAAATATTCTGGGTACTTAAACCCTATCAGATATATAACTTGCAAAAATATCTTTCCATTCTGTAAGTTGTCTTTTTACTTTCCTCTTATTTTTTTTATTATTTGTTGGTTATGTTCTGATTCAAGCTCACTATGCAGCCCAGGCTAATCTGCAACTTGCTGTGTAGTCCATGATGCCCTTGAATGCACTACATAGCTCAGGCAGGCTTTGAATTTTCGATCTTCCTACTTTAGGCTCCAGAGTGCCGGGATTACTGGTGCACATCAGCATGCCCAGTTTGGTGTTAATTTTTGTTTGGACCCAAATGCAATATTTATAATGATCCCTGGTAAATTTATCTTGGCAGATTTATTTCATGATCCAATTCTTTAAAATTATTTTGTTCTTCCCTACCTTTTTTTTCAGCACTGGGGATTAAACTTAGGATTCATGCTCACTAGGCAAGCACTCTATCCACTTGAGACACACTTTCTGTCCTTTTACTTTTAGTCTGTTTCAAAGGTAGAATTTCATGTTTTTCCCAAGATTGAGCTTGGACAATGATACAAAACAGCTGGGATCATATGTGTGCTCCATGCCAAGCTTCTTTTTGAGGTAGGGCTCTCTAACTTTTGCCCAGGTTGGCCTCCAACTGAGACCTTCCTGATCTCTGCCTCCCACATAACTGGGATTACAGATATTTACCACCACAGCCACTGGCTTATTTGTTTGTTTTTAAAACAGGGTCTCACTATGTGCCCAAGCTGACCTGTAACTTGCTATGTTGCCAAAGCTGGTAACAGCTTCCTGAGTGCTGGAATTACAGCCACACACCACCACACTCAACACTTACTTTTTTTTTAATCTAAAGATTTTTATTCAACTACTATTTACTAAAGATGTACCATATGGCAGTCACTGTTTGTGCTGGGAACACAGTCCAGATGTACTCTACCTTTTGTGCAGTGCTCAGAGGAGGATTGACCAACCCTAGACAATCCTACAACAATCATTCAAGAAGACTGCTCACTGCTGATATTCATGTAGTAATTAATGCCTCTTATGGGAAGGGGTATGAGTATAGTCATTCTACTTCTAATGCACAAAGTTGTCCTTGCATCTCTCTTTTTGAACACTGACCAGATATTATTAAACATTTCATAGTTTGATCATGTTTTGTGGTCATGTAAAATCAGAATCTTTATCTTTACAGATGCATTCAGATATTTCAGGATATGAAGTCTGGGATTTGCTTTGAAATAATACATGAGGAGGGAAGTGAATGTGTGTACAGATGAAATAATATTGGCCGAGACTTGAGGATTATTAAACTTGATAGGTGTGTAAATGAGAGTTCATTTTACTAGACTGCATTTCTGTATGCTTCTTATTTTTTTATTTTATCATTTTTACATTTGCTCACATGTTTATACATTGTTTGGACCACACTCCCTCCACCACTTCTGGGCAGAACCTGTTCTGCACTCTTGTTCTCTGATTTTGTTAAAGACAAGACATAGGACATAATAAGAAAGACATAGTGTTTTTGTTAGTTTGAGAAAAAGATAGCTATACAGAGAGATTCCTGGAGTTGCTTCCCTGAACATGTGTGTTACAACCCACATTGGTTCATCTCTACCAGATCTCTTCACTACTTCCTAGTCCCCTTCTCATAGTAGCCTCTGCCAGTTTAAGGTTACTATATTCATTCCTCTATAGTGAACACATCAACCACACTCAAGTTTTAGGTTTCCTTCTCTTTCCCTATTCCTCCTGTGTGCATTCTCCCATTAGTGTGTGACCCATGTCCAATAATATTACTGCATTTGTTTAAGGTCTATAATTCACATATGAGGGAGAACATGTGATTTTTGGTCTTCTGAGCCTGGCTAACTTTGCTTAAGCTTGCATCTCTCTTATTTCTCTGTCCTTTTTCCTGACCTCTAAGGTATAGGTTTGGCTCTGGTATCCGTGTCAGGCATTACTCTTCCTGCATTTCCCAGAACCTAGCCCAGCACTGGGTATGTGGTAAACACTCTACTCTGCAAATATTTGATGAATGAAATTGGAGCAGATTGATGATCCCTTACAATTTCTTTGTCCCCTTGACCTTATTGTGGTGATGGGAAAGTAGGGAATAAAGTGTTCTGTGCTGTCCTTATCTTCCCTATCCAGAGCTAGTCTCTCTGCTATCCTCTTGCCATCCCAAGGTTCAGAAGAGCTACACTTCCCACTGTGGTGGTGAGCAGTGCTATACTTTATGTTGTTTCTCTTGCCATATGCCTCACCATACCTCTCCAAAGGCATCTCTGCTTTCTCCATCCTCTCAGCTGAAGACCTCTCCTGACAGTGCCAGTGGTTGCCTCTGAGATGATGTGTCCCGAGTGCCACACAGCCCATTTCTGGTTGTGCGTCTGACACACCCCACTCCTGGCTATGTGTCTTTCTCCCTCCACTAATCAAAGATGCTGAGTCAACAAGTTGTTCTCTGTCTTTTTAGTCAGCCAGTCACCAGGCCAAAGTCTGCCCTGTAGAATTGCTTAATAAGCATTCAATTTGTGAAGTCTAAGACAAAGTACTAGGATGAAAGGCTGTGCTTAAACTTAACTGTTTCATTAATATCTTTGTCTTTAGGCTATATGAGCTACATTTTTTGTAGATAAAAATAAATATCAGGTCTCTGGTGGGCTCAGAAAAATGAGCCAGATCCATAGCTCTGCAGACATTTAGATGCAGGTCTGCAGTCTGGCTCCACCCCATGCTTGCTGCTCGACCATAGGCCAGGTATTTAAATGTTGCTTCTATCACCTGTAAAATGGAAAGACTAAGGGTGCCTGTTGTGGCCTTCTTAGATGTATGCAGTAATCAGGGATGATCAATCCTCTCCTGAGCATTGCATGCAAGGTAGAGTCACATTTGGACTGTTTTCCCAGAAAACAGTGTCTGCCATGTGGTACACCTTTAGTAAATAATAGTTGAATAAAAATCTTTGGATTGAAAAAAGTAGAAGCCGGGCATGGTAGTGTGTGAAGCAGTGAGTGGAGTAATCAGTATTAAGATCGTGTTAGTTTGGATAGCTGTTTACATTTTACACCATGATTTTTGCACCTGTTTTTGATTTGATATCATAGAATCTGTGTGTTGTGTGAACCATTATTAAAGCAAACAGTATCCAGTCCCTGGTTCTTCCAGAAATCTTCATTTTGCTGGGAGTGAAGAACTAGAAGAGAGGTGACTTTGTCACACAGGATGGGCAGGTATGAGTACCTCTGCCAAAGATCAGAGGTGAAGCCATCTGAACAGGTGCAGTGGAGAGAACTGTCTGATAGGAGCCTATGGGAGGAGGCTGGCAGGCTCCTACACCTTCTCTACAGTCCTCCACACTGTCTGCCTTTGGGAATGGGGGTGAACTATGAACATTTCAAGCCCAGAAAGACCTTACTTGATTTATACTCTGATATTTGGGAAACTCTCCTTCACCTCCAATCCATCCACCTCCTACCCAGTCCCCCTTTCCCACAGTCTTTGGAGAACTTCTGGGTTATCTGTTTAGCAGTTGACAACCCATCTAGGTTGTCAGGTGCTTCAGAAGGTCCTGTCTCCTGGGGCCAGGACAACCACTCACAAGTCCACATGGTGCATGGTATAACCAAGCCTTGTGCCTTGGCTACCCCTCCTTTTGGTCTGTGTCTCAAAGGGTGTACCATTTTTCCCAAGGTGTCCTGGTATCAGATAAACAATTAAGAAGGTGTCACAGGTAACATTTCTTGGTAGTCTTGCTGTTCTTGAATTGTGTCATTGCTCTTATAAAGGCAGGGGCAAAATTCGGTTCAAGGAAACCAGCTTACCTCCTTTGGGAATAGTCCTAAATAGGAGAAGTTGTCACCTAACAGAGGTGACAAATGGGTGTCTGAGTCCAGAGGTCTTAGAGGCATTTCATGTCCTTCTTACCCTTTACTTGGAAAACTGACCAATCCCTTGGAACAGGGAGTTTAATTAAGATGGTTGAATCTCATTTCAAGAGGTTGTGAAAGATGTCAGGCCTCTGTATGGTGCAAGGGAACAGGCATTTCATAAGATATGTTTTTCCAGAAGCAAAAGAATCAGAGTTTCATGTTGGGCACAGTATAGAAAAAAACTAGACTCTGAGTCTGAAAGACAGTCAGTGAACAACATCCCTAGGTGTAGACTGGAGTTTTTCTCCTTAAATGAAAGAAGATGTAGCAATCCAAGGGATTTTCCTGGATTGTAGTTTGCACCAGACAATCCAATGAATTTTCTGAGTTATATATAAAATAGTCACAAAGGGTCTTTATACAAAAGCTGCTATAGAGATTTTCTTAAAGAAATTTTATATTATGCTATCTAGCTTGAGCTTGTAGAGATGTGAGAAAGGTACAGTTGGTTTTGTTGTCACTGTTATATGCTTGTTTGTTTTGTTCTGTTTTCTTTTCTTTTTTTTGGAGGTAGGGACAGGCTGGCCTCCAACTCATGGTCCTCCTGCCTCAGCCTTCCCAGTGAGTATAAGGAGTACAGGCATGGACCCGCATGCCAGGGTTTGCATAGTTTTACTTTTTTAGCTATACCAAGTCAGAAAGATGGGAAAAAATTGAAAGAATTATTAAATTTTGAGACTGGCAGCAAGATAACTACTGAAGGAAAATACTTGTAACTAAGTAATACTTGTAACTAAGTAATAAAATCTTTGAGATTACACTAAGTAATAAAATAAGATTTTTATGATGCTTAGAAATAAAATAAAATCTCTGTCTATAATCCCAGGAAGATCAATACAGTTAGTTATATAACAGGTACTTAAACTGTTTTTTGAAGAAAAGTACTAACTCCTAACTTGGGCCCACAAATGAAGAAAAGCTTGGCACCCCTTCCTCCATTTTGCATCTGTCCGTATCTAAGCCAGTCTCTCCTGCAGCCACCTTGGGATTCAGGAAGAACAGTACTTATCAATAACATGTTCAGAAGGAGGGATGGAAAGGGCCATACCAAGGAAAGAAACAACAGCAACCTAAGCTGGGGGAATAAAAGTCATCAGAAGTCTAGCAACCCTCATCATTAGACAATGATTCTGAGTGCCCAAGATGGGTGCTGTTTATTATCTAGGTCCACCCAAAACACAGGGACAATAGGTGGGCCTTGTACATCCTGGGTCTACTGGTCCCACCTCCTCAGCAATGTTTTAAACAAAAAAGTTATGTCAAAAATCATGATCTGGGCATCTGGGCTGACATATAGCTTAGTGGTAGAGCTCTTGTCTAGCATGTGAGATCAACTAACACAAAATAAAACCAAAAAAAGAAAACCATATAATCCATTATTTTTGGTTTTGTGGTTTCTGGTGCCTGTTGGCATTCTCAGATTGGTAGGTGGGATTTAACATCTTTCATGGCGTCTATTTTTCTCTTTGTCAGGACTTGCTTTGCAAGATTAGGCCTTTCATTCCTGAAAGAACTGAGTTGTATCCCTTCCCAGGGCTGTCAAGGGTCTGAACTATCATGCAGGCCATGATAAACACTCTGTCACTGAGAAACACCCTCAACCCCTGCTTATCTACTTTTTTGTTGTTTTGTTTTTTTGTTTTTGTCTTTTCTTTTCTGGTGCTGGGATTGAACCCAGGACCTCGCATATGCTGGGTAAGATCTGTGCCACTGAGCTACATCCTAACCCCAATTTTTTTTTTGGTTGTACTGGGATTTGAACTCAGGGCCTCACACTTGCTGGCAGGTGCTATTACCACTTCAGCCACTCTACCACCTGCTTACCTATTTTTTAGGCCAAGAACAGACTGCCTGTTTTAAGTTATTTACCTTCTCCTCTCTTTTATAAACCTTACTTTTGTCAAGTCCTTGTTCTTGGTGGGAGAATCCAGCTTTGGAGTATCTCCAAACCTTCCTTTGTGGGAGTTGCTGCTGGAGTTGTAAAATGGTTTCTACTGCCCCTTGCTGGTGAAGTGCAGCAGTAGCAGGATGACTCCAAAGGGCAAACCTCAGATGGCACCCACAGCAGTCCCTCTTCTTGGTCTAAGGGGTGTTATCAGCCCAAGGCAGATCAAGTCTCTAGTTCCTGGCAATTTCTAATTCCAGGGTAATGCTATCACCAGGAGAGAGAATGGAGTTCCTTGGATGGTGCACTGTATACACTGACTATTTTCCACACATGAAAGCAGGAGCTGGAGGCTGGTATCTATCTCCTCTCCACCCATGCCAGTATCTTTCCTTCTCTGAGGCTTTCTCTCTCTCTCTCTCTTTCTCTCTGGGCCAAACTCTGTTCTGGCATTCACAGAATCCCACGTAACCCAGGATGCATGTGGTGACCACTCAAGAGACTGTCCTTACAAGGTCAGCCCCTCTGTGCTGTCCTAAACTGGACAGGAGTCAAGAGTCTGAGATTTGTTTTTCTGACTGCAGGACCTCACTCAGCCCATGTCACCTGAGCTTCTCTGTATGAGAAATAAATAAGAGGAGAAACTAGAAATATGAGCCCATGTCTTGGGGAAGGTATAGGGATGCTGATTCAGATGCTTGCTGTGCTCTGCCTTCATAGCAGTGGCTTCAGGGTTTGTTTGCAGCCAGAATGACATCCTACCTTCCCACAGGTCTAAGGGTGGGGAATGGCAGGTGGCAACATCATTCTCCACCCCCTACTCCCGACCAGGGCATAAGCATCCTAATTCTAGGTAGCAAACTGAAAGGTCTATCTCCCAAATCTGAATATGTTCACCAAATCATCTCTTTTCAAGCCAGGAACTTGCCATATGCTCTGTCCCATTGAACAAGCAGGTTAACTAGCTAGTAATATGTAGTATAGTTAGGATTAAAGGAGCCCCTGGAAAATGCCATTGCAACCTAAGCTGCCAACAATACAAGGAAGTTGACATAACCTCTCTGTGATTCTGAAGGACAGGAAAAAGGAAAGCAGGAAGGACTTGGATGAGTACTACTAGGCCCTATGTCTAGATTGGATGAATTTCAAACCCTCATGATTTAAAGAGCACAACCAATTAGAATGTTGTGTGCGCAGTGAACCAGAATGATGTTTTCTGCACACCTAATGACCACAGAGATTGAGCAACACCCTGGAATAGATAGGTAAAAACCCTAGACCCAGCTATTTTGCCAGCAACCCTCTATTGGGACCCCTCTTGTCTGGGAGAGTTCTGTTTCTTTTCTTCTCACTTGCTTTAATAAATTCCATACTTTTATGCTCTCTTCTTTGTCCATGGATTTCATTTTAGAGTTGACATGACAAGAACCCGAGAGAAGAAGGAATCAGCTGGCAGCCACTGGCTGCAGAGCTGTTATGCCAGCAGGCACTGCCTAGAATGGGCAGCTGCCTGCTGAGGAACTGAAGGATCTGTAACAGTACTAGAAGGCATTGCCTTCCACTTGAAAAAACTGGTATCAACATCTCCCTTATGCAAGTGAGTGACCCAGGCTCAGAAAAGAGACTGGTTCAGGGTCACAGCAAGCAAATGAATGGGACAGATATGAGACAGGGCACCAATGTAAGGGAAGCAATGTCAGAGGTGACTCCACTTTGGATGCAGAGGGAACTTTAGAAGCAGACATGTAAGGGGATATGGGAAACAACAGGCTTCTTAGAGAAATAACAAGTCCCTTTCCAAGATAATGAAGCTACAAAATGTGGGTGGTGGGCCCCAAAGCCAGGATGAGCTAACCAGATCTTCAAGACCAGGAACATCTGATCAGACCTTCCTGGAATGTTCTGTTGGATAAGGACAGACAGGTGGCTGGGTTCAGTGAGAAGATGGCTAGGTTCCAACCAATCAAAAGTACAGTTTCAAAATAGAATAGTTGGACTTAGGTCAGGAAGAACCCTATATCACTCTTAGACTACAGCTAGCTATACTATAGCTTAGCTTTCCTAATAAGCCCCTCCCATGCAGGATGTTTTGCTACCCTTTCAATAAACTTAGTGCTTGCTTTACTCTTAACTCCTGATCTGGCATCTTTAATCATTGACTTCAGCAGGACATGAACTTGTGATCAACAATCCAGTATCACCAGCAGTCTCCCCAAGCCAATCTGGTGTTCTCCTGCTAAGTACACTTTACAGCATGTGCTTTCCAGGGAGAGACATTCCCACCCCATCCCCACCACACATGTGCCACATTTTCTCTGGAATTACCCATCCTATTTTGCCTACTGGATCTGGCCACAGTAGGAGAGTTTCTAGGAGTTCATGAATTGGCTTACCAGCATGGGAGGCAAGCCAGGAACCTTTCTCATGCATTAAAATTTAATTTTAAACTATTTCAATTCATTTTTTAAAGGAGTATCTTCTTCACATGGATCAAAAATCAGAAATTTGGACAATCCAGCAGTCTTGCTCTTCACATACCCAAAGGGGTAAGTGAAGAAAAAATCTGCACATTGGTATTCCTGGCAACTGTGGATCATGACCAGCCATGGAGGAACCAACAATCCACATGAATCCTGCCACTAAGTGACACGAGCCAATCAGAAAAGGCTATGCTCTACTACAGTATATAAGATTCCAACTGGAATCTACTGGAAAAGACAAAACTGAAACACATTAGGAAGATTAGGCTGGGTGTAGTGTCACATACCTGTAACCTCAGCACTCATGCAGGAGGCAGTCTTGAATTTGGGACCAATTTTAGCCACCTATTTCCTGGGGTTCCTGTGCCACAGGGGATGTGAAGGAGTGTATTTGCACCTTGCTTTTTGTACATTTGATACATCTGAGGGAAATTTTCCCACTCAGGCCAGTCTTCTATGATGTTCCTGGTGGAAGAGGGTGGGTGAGTGCCTAGCAAGTTACATGAACGTCTGTCCGTCATGCTGATGTATGTATGATTGGTAAACATTCCTCTGCAAAAGAGTCTGTGTATGGGTTCCTTCTATCCTTTTGCCATTGGGACACAATTCTGAGACATAGATAGATATATATCTCTATCTCTACTTATCTCATTTCCCACAGGATAAGTTCCCAGCATACAATCAATGGATGAGAGAGAGGGTGTCAGACTGGTGGTTTTGACAAGCCCCTCATAGGAAATGGAGTCCAGGAGCCAGAACCATTTCACCGTTCAATCTGCTTCTCCATCTGTGTAAGAGTCCATTTCCCCACATCCTCCTTTGGTCAATCCTAGGAGTGAGGACAGATCTTACTGGGGAGCAAATGTGCTTTTCAAGTCCATGAAGTCATGGTGGCTCTAAGTGACCCATGGACAGAGGAAGCCACCCAGCTTAGAGAGAAGAGGTCACTTATCCATAGTCACACAGCTAGGAGGGAACTAAAAATGGGACTTGGTGCTGTCTGAGCCTGAAACCACAGACCCCAGCTGGACTGTCTCCTTGTGCCTCACCCCCAGTTTCCCTAGCTATGACTTGCCAATGTCACAGGGCTAAGCTCCCATTAGGATGGAATGAGATGGTCAACCTCTCTCTCTCTTTCTCTTTCTCTCTCTCTCTCTCGCTGTGGCTTGAGCCCAGGATCTCACATATTTTAGGGAATTGTGCAGCCACTGAGTCACATCCCCAGTCCCACTAGGTGGTATCTCACCACATGATTTAGAAGGTAGTATACACACACACACACACACACACACACACACACACACACACACACACACACACCCATTGGCATGTGCTGGTCCTGTTCCTGTGGAAGGAATGGGAGGAAGCTTGTTTGTTTTGGGGGTGTACTGAGGTTTGAACTCCGAGCCTTGCACTTGCTAAGCAAGTGCTCTATCACTTGAGTCTTGCCCCCAGCCCAGGAAGTTTGGAATTAACTGGAAATGCTCCCAAATGTGAACCATGGAGATAACAATCCCCAGTAGATACAATCAGAATCTATGAAGGCATCCTTAAAGTGGGAGCCAAAGAAGGCAGATAACAACCATGTGGCCCAAGAGCAGAAGGTAGTGAAACTCCTAAGGAATTCAACAGCATTTGGTGGGTCCCAGCATAATTGGCGGAAGGGGCTGTCAGGCATTCTTGCCCCTCTCCCCCACCTCTCCATGTGATCTGCTCTGCTGCCCTTGGGCAATAGTCTCAATGACTGTGGAAGTAGTCCTTTTGAAAGGGAAGCTGATGAATGATTTCAGAGTTTGGGGGTTTTCTGAGCAACTCTTAAAATATTTGGGAATGACCCCCATTTGCTCTGAGTTGAAGAGACATTGCAGTGCCTAGTAAATGAAGGCATCGGCTCTCTAGGCTCCCTCCTCCTCTACGTGTGCTTCCTGGTTTGTGTACATGTACCAAAAGCACACCTTCTGGAGGTTAGCCCCAGCCTGACCATCATCATTATGGTGTATGTGGCATGTCCCTCCAGTGTCTGTCTTTGCCTCTCACTGGGAAGGGATGTTGGGACTGATGATGGACATCTGGGTTGGGCGTGTGTGGGTAGAAGCCAGTGAAGGTAAAGGCAGTCAGAGCTTGTTTAGTCAGAGCATTGCAGGCTAACCCTGGTGTCAGATATTCACAGGTGACAGAGGTCTTCCAGGCTTGTGGCATGTGGAAGAGGGAGGGCTTGTGGTACTTTCTGAAGTAGAACACCTCTAATGAGTGATTTCAGGACCAGACACTCCTGCTGGGAAATGGAGACTGGGTTTGCTGAGGCCCCTCCACACCCTGTTTCTGCTCAGCCAGGCCCGGAAAGAAATATGGTCAATGGTTCCAGGCTTCACTCCACAGGTATCTGGTGGGTTTCCGGTCCTGGGGTGCCACCTAGTAGACAGTCTGAGTGAATGAATGAATGAATGAATGAGTATGAGGTGGTGGAACTGGAATGGGAGCTGATGCGGGGAGATGCTTGGTAGGTGAGGCTGGAAGCCCAGGCTGACTACTGAGGAGGTGGGGCGAGTGCTGATGAGTGCAGCCCTCCCATCCTCCTTGCTCCCTCTTTTCAGAAACTCTTCACCCTGCTTGGGCCTTCAAAAACATCTTTGGCTTTCTGTACTACTGTTATCATGTATTTTACCTCTACTTATGATATAATCTTGAATATATTATTTTTGCTATATATCATCAATCATCACCTTCATGATTAAGAAATATAAAAAAATGTTTTTAGCCTTATTGTTATCACTTCTGTCTCTCATTAGCCCTTTGTGTAGATCAAAAGTGCTTGAAGCACTTTTAAGATTTCTTGTAGTAAAACTCTGTTGGTGATCAATTTTGTCATCTCACTTAGTGTATAAAAATCATTTTGCCTTCACTTTTAAAACGTATTTTTCTGGGAATAAAATTATTGTTGAGACTTTTTTTTTCTTTTAACAATTCATAGCTATAATTTTTTGTGTCCTACCTAGACTCTGATAAATAAGCCGTTATACACATGCCCATGCATACGCACTTCCCCTGTTTTTGCTTTCAGATTTTTCTTGGAGTCTTTACTCCCATTTCCTGTGTGGGGAACAGGAAATATTTTTTTTTCTTCAACTTCTCCCTGCTTTATTATGTTATGCTAAAATAAATCCTTGCTAAAACTACAAAAACCAAAAGATTTCTCTTTATTCTGCTGTGGATCAGCTTCTTCCATAGGATTACCATTTTCATTGAATTTGATATTGTAGCAGTTCCTCAGATTTTTTTTCCTTTACTCACAACTTTAGTTTTTCTGAGACTCTAATCTATTACTGTTAGGTAAATGTTGTGCCACAATATTAGACACAAGTAAATGATGGTCTATTCAGTTTTTCAGATGTCTGTCTCCATGAGCTTTATTTTGAATAGTTTTATTGCTATGTCTTCAAGTTCACTGGTCTTTTCTTCTGATATGTCCTATTTAATGATAATCCTGTTGTTACTGAGTTTAAATTTTGTATTTTTATCTGAAAAATTCCATTTCATTCTTTGTAATAGCTTCCTTTTTCATTTTTATCTCATCAATGTCTTGTTTCACATCCATTTTCAGCTTTATGATGTTTATAATATATTTAAGATTCTTAATCTCCATTAAGAATGAGTTGCATGGTCCCCAACACCAAAAAGCATGCTTGCCTTCCTCCTCCTCCCACTCCTTTTGACCTGGCCTGCTGGAAAGACCCAGAGGTTGTCTTTCTCCCCATGGACTCAGAGAGCAGGGCTGGGGAGTTTCTGGAATTGGGGACAGGAAGTGACCCCCAGAGGGACCCACATCCCTACAAGTGTCTGAGCCATAAAGTTCTGAAAATCCCTGAAATGAAGAGTCTACCTTGCAGGGATCCTTAAAACAACCTCCCCACACTCCCCAAACCCCACCCCCACCCCAGAGAGGTTTCTATCAGTTACATAATGAAGGGTATTTCTTCTGGGACCTCTCTTTTCCCTCTCTGGTTCTTCTTCAGTTTGCCAGGACTGGGGAGAAGGTGCTTGATTTTAGAATTGAGTTGAAGTACTTTTACTGGTAAGGGGATAGATAACCTTGACTTGACTGGGGTGTCTTCTGTTACAGTGTGTAAGAAGTGAAAAGGCATTGGGTGAAATTGTTTCATCCACTGTATGTGTTTGACAACAGCCATTGCCAAAGTTCCTGTGCAGCACCTGAGGTGATCTCCTTTGTCAGAGAGGCATGTTGCATGCAAAGCATATTCACTTTGGTATTTCCTGCATGTTGGCCACAGTGTTGCAGAGGCCTGGTTCCTGAGGGCATTGAATAGTCTGTAAGAAAGGAAGAAGTCTTTCTTTGCTTAATTCAGTGTATGCTCAGTGCTCATGGTATCACTCTCCAGTTTGCTCTAAGGTTAAGAATAGACACAAATCATGATGTGTTTTTTGCACTTGAATTGGAAAAATGGCATACTTGGGTTGAGGCTTAGGAAGCTGACACCAGGATGGAAGGCAGACACTGACTTTGTAACTGTTCCTTACAGTTGCTGAAACCTCTTATTGACACCAAATTGGTGGAAATGAAGCTCTTGTTTATCTTCTAATACTGACCTGAGGAAAGTCTGCTAGCTTTACATTTAGCATTTTGAAGCTTCTTGGATGAAACAGTTTAAGCTCTGACTGTTCCACATGCAAAACCTGGGTGTCTCTTTCCTTTGAAAAGTAATGTGGTAAATCATGAAGGAAAAGAAAGCTGATGACCAAACACTCTATAGCATAACCAGTTTCTGAGTGGACATGTGATGACCTTTCAAGTAATTGTATTTGTGATGTAGACAATGGTTTTGGTTTAAGCCATGTGGATGTAATTGTTGGATTGACGGAATCAGTTCTTTGCATAGAAATGAAATCCTTACTTTGGCCAAGGGACTATCATGCCTATTAGCCATTTAGGAATTTCCCTGTTTGTGAAAGAGGGACATTAGTCTAGCATGAAGAATGTCATGGTCCCCCAGGTGAGGCAGGCCTCTGGGGTTGCCTTGCTGAGGGGAGAAGAGGCCCCTGGGAGGCCATGGTAATGACTTGCCTCTGTTCTTAAGTATCAGCAGTGGTTATCTCCCAGTGACCTGGCAATACAGACAAGGCAGTGTGGGAAGGGGTCACTAGGACAGCAGGGCAATTGAGTGAGATTGAGATGGGTGCTGGGGAAGGGTAAGGGTCACACTTAAGTTGGAGTCAGGGAGTGAGAGTCAGCAATGATTCAGGGGTTTCTAAAATTATTTCAAGGCAAAACAAAACTTAGTAGGTCAGTCTTAAGGTGGGCTTTGCAGTGTGCAAAGACAGATCAAAAGATCCCTTGACTTTTGTTCCTAGGGCTCAAGGATCTTTTTTATGTTTTAGTTTTACTTTTTATTAGTATATATTCCTTGTACAGGAGGGATTCATTGTGACATTTCCAAATAGGTTTATTTGGTACATTGATTAGAGCACCCCAACCATCTCTCCCTATGAGCCCCTCCCTGTCCCTCTTAAAGCAATTGCAAGAGGTTTCTCTGTTCTCTTTCATATAAGTATATGAATATATGAAATCCATCCACCATCTATACTCACCTTAATATACTTCATTCACTATTCCCCCTCCCACAACTACCCCTAATACCACACACACACACACACACACACACACACACACACACACACACACACACTGTACTATTGTACAGATCTGTCTTTTCTTATGACTGTTTCAGTCCATGGTCCAAGGGATTTCTCAATGTGTCCTCACTGTCACTCTTCTTTACTTTGGTCCCTTCCACCCCTTCCATTTCTCCTTCTTACCCTTTTTCCTTGCAATCCCCGCATTTTGCAATAGCTTTCAATACATATCCTCCCCCTACACAGATGTTATGTTTCATGACATTGTTGATGCTCTGTCATTCTCCTTTCCTTTTCCTGTTACCTGAGTTCCATAGAGTATTTTCACTATCACAAACATGTTCCACATAGGCGTTTGTACCCGAATGTGTTTGTTTTTGTGTGTATGTGTTTTATCTTTTGGATCTATGTTCCATGCTTGAGAGAAATTATGCATCCTTTGTGTTTCTAAGCCTGGCTTACTTCACTTAACATGATGTCCTTTAATTGCAACCATTTACTTTCCAACCACATGTCATTACTACTTATGGCTGAATCAAATTCCATTGTGTATAAATACCACATTTTTGTGATCCATTAATTAGTTAGTTGTAGGCCATCTGGGTTGTGTCCAGAGCTTGGCTTTGGTGAGTAGTACTGCAGTGCACATGCCTGAAGTGGTGTCTGTATGGAAGCTGGCTTAAACTCCTTTGGGTATCATTAGGTCATGTAGCAGCTCTATGTTTAAGTTTTTGAGGAATATCCATACTGCTTTCCAGTTGAACCAATTTGCACTCCTATCCATTTTTTTATAAAGGTTCTTGTTTGGCTGCATCCTCAACAGCATTTGTTGTTGTTATTAAGGGCCCAAGTACCTTCTAAGTACCTTTGTAGTATTTCCTCTTAAAAGGTTAAGTAATGATTAAGATGAGTCTGTATTCCTTCATCACAGTCTCTCCATCCTATGTAAGTTTATTAAGAAACACACACATAGAAAAACTGATTTAGCATTTATTGTCTTACTATTTGTGTTGAATAGAACATTGTAGATGCTGTGTGAGGATTTGGGTAGCTGGGTACTTGTTAAAAGTGTTTAGGTTGCAAGGTGACTGGGTCTGCTGAGGAGTGGGATTGCCCCAGTCTCCCTTTTCCTTGTTTGTGGCTGTGCTGGAGAGAAGGATTGGCAGCTGCTAGGTGCAGTATGCTCTGAGTGAATCTGGAGAGGTAGACTTAGGGGGCAACAGTTCTTCATGCTCACTCACCAAGGAGCAACAGACAAGCCTCTGTATGAGAGACTGGCCCACGTAGCCCCGGGCTGACACTGCCACCACCCTGTGGTGTCAAAGAGGTAGTGGGAATCTGGAGATGAAGAGTGTGGGATTTTCCACCAAACCTATGGTGAGTGAGGGTGGCCAGCCAGGCATGGTAGCCCAGAAGCCCGTGGCAGCACAGTTTGCCCATGCCTCTTGGTGCTCACAAATCTGCGCAGTGATCCCATTGATACCCATGTCCAGGGGCCCCTGCCTAGGCTCACTGCATCTGGTTAGTGAGTGGTGCTGTTGTCTTGTGGAGGTGGCAGTGGTGGTAGTGGCTCTGGTGTGAAGAAAGTCACCTTTGCTTTGGGGGTCCAGTCTGTGAAGATGGAGTTGGTTAAGTAGATGTTCTCCCAGGTGAGACAGTCCCTTGGTGTTGCCTTGTTATGAGGAGGAGATGCCTCTGGGAGGCCAGAGAGATCACCTGCCTCTGTTCTTAAGTATCAGCAGTTTGAGTCTCCCAGTGACCTGGCAGTATACACAAGGGAGTCTGGGAAGGGATCACTAGGAAAGAAGGGCAATTGAGGAAAGGGTGAATGAGATTGAAATGGGGCTAGGAAAGGGTGAGGGTCACACTTAAGTTGGGGACAGGGAAAGGGAGAGTCAGTCATGGTTTGAGGGTTTCCAAAATTATTTCAGGCAATCACAGCTTAGTAGGTCAATTTTCAGGTGGGCTTTCAAGTGTATAAAGAGAGATTATGGAATCCCATGACTTAGGACTCTAAGGATTACTATGGCACAAGTATTATTTATTGTTATTATTATTTTACTTTTCATTAGGTCTTATTCATTGTACAGGGGAGATTCATTGTGACAATTCCAAATAAGCTTATTTTGTACATTGGTTAGCTCACCCCACCATCTCTCTTCCTTGACCCTCTCTCCTCCTCTCTTAAAGCAACTGCAGAAGGTTTTTCTCTTCTATTTCACATAAGTATATGAAGTCCATCCACCATATACCCTCACCTTAATCTCTTTCATTCACCCTCCCTCCTCCTGTCAGTACAGGCCTCACACTGTACTACTTTACAGTCCTGTCTTTTATTAATATTTAAATATATGTTCTAAGTGTTTTCTCAATATGGCCATACTGTCAGTCTACTTTTCTTTAATCTGTTCAACACCTTCCATTGCTTTTCCTTACCCTTTTACCTCCCAACCATCATTTTCAATAGCTTTCATTACACGTGCTTATATCCTAAACTTGCACATGTTATGTTTTATTATATTGTTGATGGTCTATCATTCTTTTTTCCTTTCCCTCTTTCCATAGAGTAGTTATACTATTACAAACATGTTCCACATACAAGTTTTTACACAATCATAATTGATTTTATGCATATGTTTATCTTTGGATACGTTCCATCTATAAGAGAAACCATGTAGCCTTTGTGTCTCTGTGCACTTAACATGATGTCCTCCAATTGCAACCATTTACTTTCCAACCACATATCATTATTCCTTATGGCCGAATAAAATTTCATTCTGTATATATGTCACATTGTCTTTATCCATTCATCAGTTGTAGGGCAAATGGGTTGCTTCCCAGGCTTGGCTAGTGTGAATAGTGTTGCGATGAACATGGGTGTACAGCTGTCTCTATTGCATTGTGACTTACATTCCTTTGGGTATATGCCCAGCAGAGGTCACGCTGTAGCATATGGCAGTTCTATCTTTAGCTTTTTGAGAAATCTTCATCCTGTTTCCCATAATGGTTGTACCAGTTTGCATTCCTAATGGTGTGTAAGGTTCCTGTTTGGCACCATCCTCACCAGCAGTTGTTATTTTTAAGGGCCTCCGTACCTCTCAGTGCATTGGTAGTATTACCTTGTCAATGGTTCAGTAATGATTAAGATGAGTCTTTAGTCCTTCCTCACACTTCCCCCATCCCATGTAATTTGATTATGAAGCACACACATGGAAATACAGTTTTAGCATTGATTGTCTTATCACTTGTGCTGAACAGAACATTATTGAAGCTGTGTAAGCATTTATGTAGTTGAGTACTTCTAAAGTAATGACTTGGGACAGCAGGTGGGAGGAGGGGGTGTGCAGTCTCTCTTGTGTGTGCTTTCACAGCAGAGAGGGGTTGGCAGTTTCTAGATGTGTAATGCTGTGCCTTGTGGCTTCTGGGAGGTAGATGTCAGGAACGACAGTACCTTATGCTCCGTTACCAAGTGGCAGAGCAGGTGGAGCCTCTGTGTGAGCACTGGGACCACAGAACCCAGTCCACTAGGTGTGTGGAATGCCTAGCAAGTGGCTGCTGGATGCTATGTATACATGGCTGGAATTTTCCAACAAGACCTGGGTTGAGTGAGGGTGGCCAGCTGAGGAACCCAGCAGCCCCTGGAGCTGCAGGCTGCCCATGCCTGTAATCACCAGTACACATGTGCAGTGGTTCTACTGCTGCCAGTGTCCAGGTACCCCACTCTGGGCCTGCTGCAATGGTGGTCATGAAGGGGTGATAGTGGAGGCAGGAAGGAGGCCACTTATATTTTTGTGGTCTTGCCCTGCAGAGATGGAGATGGGTATGTCTTACATCTCTTGGCTGACTTGGACATTTCTACTAGAGCTGAATTATCCTACTTATAAAGACTTCTAAAATAAGTGTTCTATCAATGGGAAAGGTTATCGTTAATATCAATAATACTAAACCTTCAGAAATCTTTGCCTGAAGTCATACTTTTCTCTATATCTATTGGGGGAAAGATGTGTGAAAAAAAACTAAGATTTTTTTTTTATTTTAGAAACAGTTACACATTTAAAAAAATTCTAGAGAACAACAATTCTAAAATTGTTATTTTAGGCTTGATAAAATGTATAATGCACATTTGGCAATACATAGGATTCATGAAGTGAAACTAAAGTTTACTATTTTCTGTATTTCATACAATCTCTTATAAATAAAGCATTTTATCCCTAATTAGGAATCATTTATTACATAGGCTATCCCCCAAGCAGAAGGCCCAGAAAATGATTTTTAAAATGGACATGTTGATAGACTTAAATCCTCACTCCAATAGAAGGATGGATCTTAGTCTTTTTTCAGAACCCCTTACCACTCTTAAGATTTATTGAGGACACCAAAATATTTTTGTGTTGTTGTATCCATTTATGGTTACTTCATTAGTTTTTGAAACTGGTAATTATATAAATATTTTTTAATTCATAAAAATAATAAAATAATTGTGTTTCAACATAAATTATGTATTTTTGAATATGACTGCATTAAAAACATAAATTTAGTATGGTAGTAGTGTTTCATATTTTTTGCAAATCTCTACTTTAAGCTGGATTCTAATATTTATTGCAACATTCTATTCATCTCAATATCACATGCCATTTAGCCTCTGAAAACATCTGCTATATTCCTAGGCACTCTATATGTCATCCTAAATTGTCACAATTTAATCATAATTTGTCATAATCAACTTCATCACATCAAATACAGTTTAATCTTTTTAAGTAATGTGAACCAAGCCAGGAAGTATCCATTTTATTGTTTACAACTTGCCTGTGACTCTTTTTTCTTTTGCCTTTTCAAATGAAAATTATTGTAGGTTATGAATCCTTTATTGTATGAAACCTACACATGTTTATTCAGCTTCATTACAATCCCATAGTTATTGATTGTTCTCTAACTTTCTCCACAGCACCAAGTTCTCCCTCTCCTCTGGGCTTCCATGCATATTGTGGTCACCTGGTAAACTCCTCACTTGTTAGAGATTATATGAGCTATCAGCTTCTCTATGTGTCTTTCTACAGCACTGTGGAGCCCTTCTTATTTAAGTTCTCAAGAGAGGGAATAAGTAAAAAATAACACAGTATAAGTTATAAGAGAAATATTTTAATTGTCTGCAATCAGCAGTAACATAACTTTCTATGATACAACTTTATAATTTATATGCATACTTAAATTTGGAAATTGTTCATATCCACTGAAAAATTTCAAAGGTAAATATGTAGCTAGGTTAGGAACATGAAAACTCATCCTAATATTACAAATGTTCAATGATGGATGGTATAGTGGGAAAGCTTAGCATACTGATGATGATGTTCATCAGCAGTGCCCGCTTCATCTCATCTCAATATCAGGTATTTAAACTTTAGGCAGATTCATGGGTATGTTTTATCTTTTGAGAATTAAAAGATAATAGTTTTTTAATACATAACATATAATAAATGTACACATGACTAGGCTTCAATTAATTGGTACAGAATCTCTTTCTCTGGTTTCTAGCATTGTCTTCAATTTCCCCTGTTGTAGATAGATTTATAGCATTTTACATTACTATTGTTCATTTAAATGAGTTTTCACTTTGACTACAAGGTCAATGATGTCAGAGGCTTTATATATATGAATATCATATGAATATATGTGAATATCATATATATATATATTTGTTCATATATATATTTATATGATATAATATATTCAACATATGTATACTGTTTATTTTCATTTTTATTTTAAGTCATCTCTCAAGTTAGGCACAGAATGCAGTGGTCAATTAGATTGGTAAGTCTGCTATCTTAATCAAGCTATATTCTCTTAGTGAAAGGAATTCTAAAATAAGTACTTAATGAAATCAAATAATTTCAAATGTGCAGACTGCCAAGTTGTCCAAGACATTTTCCAGATATTATAGGCTCATGTTACAGTAATAACAGCAAAAACGAACTTATTCAAGTAGTTTAACACATTCAAATTTATTTCTATTCAGTCAAATTTTACCTTAGGAAAAGGGGAAATGAGTCTCCATTCCACACATATATGCTAGTGTCTAGGCTGACAGAGAATCCACTATGTGGTGCATTGTCTCATTAATGAAAAGGTAGAGACCATATAAAAAACTTAGACTTTACTTTAAGGATTACTACAAGCAAGTCAAAAACTGTGACAATGGAATTACATATAATTTAGGTATTCTACTAAGGGGAAGCAATTGATGCTTAAGATTGGATGTAAAGATGTAAGTTAGGATGTGGGTTAAAGAAATCATTAAACTCTAAAATCAGCAAAACTCATTTAATTGATGAATGGGAATTGTTCTGAGAAGGAATGTACAAAGTATAAATTCAGGTCTTGTTCATTTTCTGGACTGGAAATATAATTTACTGAGATTCAAAATCTAGACTGATATTTGGGAGTAACATGAATTCAACACGTTGGATATCATAAGTTTACCTTCCATGGTGGCATCCAAATCAGAATACTGACTAACCAGTTGGAGAGGGAGTGTAGTCGGTAAGAATATAGATTCTGAGACTAACTGTGGTAGTAATCAGAAGTCAGAGCAGAGTAAAGGCTTAAAGTAGATATGTTATAATATGGAAGACTGAACTGATTATAGGTGTGTAGAAGTTTTAAGAGATGTTTTGAGTGTAGCCGCCATGAATTTGTGCTAAAATAACTTACATTTTGTGCTTCAGTCAGTCTACAGAAAGTAGACACTTCTTACTTGCTTATTTTGGAAAATTTCAAGCAATTATTGACATCTAACATTAATATACAAAACTTGAGTCTTCAGTGGACACTTTTTCCTAACAAGTGATATTAGTTCATATTGTGAAAAGGTCCTTATGCTTGGAAACTCACATCCTACTACTATGCAGAGTACAGCTAGAGTACCAAGTTACTTTTTGAAGCCTTAGCCTCAGAATAGAATGAGCTAATGAATAATAGGTTCTCACACATCTCTTTTAAAGTCGTTATTGTCAAAGGGGGGAGAAATGACCCAAACATTGTATGCACATATGAATAAAAGAAAAAAAATAATAAAGTCGTTATTGTCTCTTAAAGTAATGAGTGGGACTTGCAGGCACCCCCCCAAAATAAGTAATTATCTTTAAAAATGCTGAACTGTGGTGGCAATATGAAGAAAATAAGGTTTTCAAAAATTGGTTCTTTTAGATATTGCAATTTTGTTTTATTATGGATTTTATTAAAGTATACTTTACCACATCTATGACATTCCATGGATCATGGGCACTGAACCTCAATTTACTTTATGTAAGGAGCTATACAATATGTTTTAATCTCTACAATGCTTTCATGCAGGCATATAAACACTGTGTACATTGTGGTCTTTTGGGCACTTTTCAAATCATAACAGTCCCTGTGTGAATGTACTGGGCTCCATCCAATTCAGAATTCCATTTGCCTTCTTTATCAAGGTGGCAGTTATATGGGTGGGTTCACCTTGCAAAAATGCATTAAATATTTAAATTTAAGACCTTTTCACTGTTTTGTATTCATGATAGCCTTCTGCAAATTTCTCCAGTGCTCTCTTTGGCATGTTTAAGAAAGAAAATTTTAATTACCATAATGTTTCAGTGAGACAGATTTATAGTGTAATTTGGAGAGCAATCAATATAAGCCAACGGTAGATTTGCACCCTTGGAAATGGAAGTGAAATTGGAATTGGTGTGCTCCTGGGATACATTGGTAAAAATTAGAACTTATCCTAAAACCACGTGCCCCAGTCTGCACATTGTCAATCCAAGCCACAGTTTGGGTCCATCCCATCCTGAGTACTATAATGCATATTTTGTTGTTATATTGGTTTCATTATGAATATTCCTTATTGCCCATAGGATACTTTGTGCACTTGCCAAGACATATTATGTCTATTTTTGTTATATGACTAATATTTGCCATGATATGTCATACTACTAAATGGTATTGAATCAAAATCAAATGTTGTTGGCTTGAATTTTTAAAGTTTTATATGAATTTCCCATTTCTCCATTTTTGCAATCTTATTAAAATCCTTATTCTCATTCTTATAGTTGAATAAATTATCACTTCAAAAGTATGAGCAAAATAATTTTACATATTACCTATTAGATAAATATAACACTTTCATAAGCTATTATAAATCTAAAATAATTTTATATCCTTATTACATGTCAGCCATGTAATGATAAAATATTCTAGAAGAAGTAGATCTCAGATAGTGCATTCTGCAAGCAAAAAGTCATATTTTTAAAGATTTTTGCACTCAGAAAATATGAGGTCTGTATTATGAACCATGGAGCTTTAAACTGGCTTTTTTGCTTTCTCTTGACTTCATTTATACTTTTTCCGTCTATCCTTAGGTCTAGCCACATAAAGTCTTTTTGTTCAGTGGTCCATGGGGATGATGCATCTGTCTCAAGCCATTTATCCTGGTTTTTCTTCTACATGAAATGAGAGTTTTCTCCTAGAACTACACATCTTATTGTCTCATATACCTCATATTTCTCTCTGCTCTGGAGTTCTTTAGCAGTGAGACTTTTCTTAAATATCCTATAGGGAATACTATTCTTGCCATACCCCACTCTAATCTGTCCTCCTTAATAGCACATAAAATTGTCATATGTATTAAGCACATATTTTTGTATTTGCTCATCATCTATCTTCCAGCTCTAGATCACAAGTGCCAGTAAAGCAGGGATATTGTTTTACTTAGTGTTACATCAAAATGGCTATAATATAGCAATCATTAAATACTTTTTTAAATAAATGTATTCATTTGCTTTAACTAAAATTTTGCAAGTTTCAAAAGTTCTCCTCTGGCATTGTATTTGTGTAGACTAATGTTACTACAACAATTTGGATTTTTGGCTTATACCATACTCAATAAAAAGCTAGTAAGAACATTAGGTATGCAGACTAGTCTTACTAGAGCACTTGAAGATTGCAGAAACAGAATTTATCAAACTTCAATAAGTTAATATGTATCACTATGGTTTATTAAAGTATTATAACAGTACTTTTAAAAAGCAAGAAAACCAATACACTCACAGATTACTGGGATTTACCTATACCATACAGTATAATGTTGCTAAGTTCCAAAAACTTGTGTTCCTCAAAAATTCGTATGCTGAAACAACCAAAGCAATTTTATCCATCTGTGATATGAGATGGCAGGATCTCAGGGCATAGAAATCATAGAAATGGGGCTGAGCCACATTTTATGAATGAGACAGGCAAGGTTCCTTTACTTGTACCTCAACTTAAGCTGGTGACTCAACCCAAAGGGAGCAGCACTGACCAGAGGTGACAAGGCTGGTGATCTGAATGAAAGAAACAAAATTTATCTTTTAAGGGGTGGCCATTAGTTTTGGACATGATTTCAAAAGATATTATTTTCAAGATAATATCTTGAAAATATCTTGCGCATAGACATCCTGACCTTGTACCTGGTGTGCTAATGGACAATCAACTTCTTGGACTTACTGTTTGTTCTAGGCCTCATGATAATGCTAAGGACTTACATGCCTTAACTGCTGAGAAATCACTGGGATGCGGGAGAGAGGGATACAAGAAACACACAACCACCCCCATAGGCAATAGGTAGAAATAACCATGATATCATCTTGGAAATGTCCACATGTGATTACTTTAAAGTGCTTTGCCAACTCTTACTTAAAGGTTGAGTCAACAAATTTACAGACACAATATGAAAACAGAGATAGCAAGAATTTTATTCCATTTTAGTCACCCTCCCATAGCCATAAGCCATAGCAGAATCAGACTTTTTAGCAGAGGCCTTCAAGGTTTTGCAGTGTAGCCTAGACAACTGTTATCATAACCGACACATTAGAGATGTTATCTCTAGCAAAGTTAGTGGGGAGCTAATCATGTATTTCTCAGTTTGTGACCTCTAAAATTAATGAATTTTCAGGTCAACTAAGTGTAGTGAAGCAAGAGGGAGTAGTTAGGTTTTCTCTGTTGTTGATTGTCATCTGTGTGGCCATCTCCAATGCTACTAGTTTTAGTTTGGTATAGTCATAAAGGACATGTGGTCTGAAATATTCTATCCTATGGCCTAATTTGATATTTTATGATAAAGGTATAATAAAAGCTTATTTTTTACAATAACAGGTTAAAGGGCCAAATCTTATTTGCCCCTTATAGTAGTTGCTACATGTTTCATTTGAAGGTAAGGTCTTTAGAATGTGATTAAGTCATAAGGGTGGAGCCCTCAGGAATGGAATTGATGCTCTTATAAGTGAAGGTTCAGAGCTGCCTTGCCCTTCCACAATATGAAGATTTAGCAGAAAGTTGACAGTCTGTAAAACACCAGTAGCCTCTCACCAACACACAACTATACTGATACCTTACTCTTGGATCTTCCAGCCCCTTCCAGTGTGAGAGATCGAATTCTGATGTTTACAAACTATCCTGTCTATGGGATTTTGTTATGGCAACACAAAGGAACAAAAGCAAGGATTGAGACAGCCACATCTCTGCATTCCTTGGGAGGATTTTTTTCTAAAATCAACGAAGTTAAAATTTTTAACTTACTCTATTCTTACTAATGTATAATTAGCAAGCTAAGTCAAGGCTCTGGTGAGCAGGGTATTGCCTGATTCCACCACCTCTTCAATTTATGGTTCTTCTTAATATAATCTCTATTCACCTCTCTGGCCTGAAACTTAAATTGGTATCTACATATTGTGTTAATTCCTTCATTTTTCTTTAATCATCATCTTTCTAGGTTTTCATTGGAGATAATGCTTGCTGATTCATACTAATAATGACCATAGTGTGGTAACAAAGTTCCTGTTTGCTTTTTCTTCATGATCGCCTCAATTCACTGATATGCATATGGTCCTTTTATCAAAATCTTAAGCCTTTTACTACTCTATCCATCTTGTGTTTATGGACTAAATAATTTTTAAACTACTTTTGTATACTGAACTCACTGAATTCATCTATTATATACATACATCATTTCTTTTTCCACCTTGTCACTATCAATAATCTTCCTACAATCTACAAACAGGGATTTGGAGAAACTAATAATAAAAATTACCTTTATGACTCTTTGTGGACAACCTATACTTTGTACCACCTATTTCAGTCATTTAGTCCTAGAGATTTTTTGGAATGCCTACATAATATATTTTAGAGTGGAACCCTTTTCTATAATTTTTGGTTTATGATGAATAGAGCCAAGGAATCCTAGGTTATAGAAAATACAAATTAGTCTCTTTCTAAACATATCCCAACCAACTTCTAGCACATCTGCTTGTAGGGGAAAATGCTAAAAATTCAGAACGTACCCTTTTTTCTGATTTGTTTTCAGCCAGCACTAAGTATGTTACCTAATTTTGACAAAGCAGAGAAATGTGAAGTGGCAGCTATTACCCAAGGCACTTAACTGTCAGGGCAGCAGTGATCATATCCTGGTGACTGCTTTGTAGCAGGTGGCACCAGCATATCTTGCCATAGTTTCTGCACATATTCTATCATGTGTCCTAGTTCCATTGTTCCTGACTTATGGGATATATAGACTTTATTCTCTATATCTCCTAGGAACTCTGTAAAGTAACACTTATCTCATAAAATCCCACTGTTCTTAAACTAGATAGACACGGTTCTCTGAAACCAAGAACCTTGAAACATAAAGAATTGTTCTGAATTAACTCTCAGTTTTCCCTTAAATCTCTTCTTATCTTAGTTATGGAAGCTCAACAATTACTAAACATTAACTTTAGCATTTACTTCCTACACACAAGTTTATGAGGGTCACCCTCAATGGTACCCTAGATCTTCTCTGTATATGCCTGCATCATTTGACTGTGTCTCTACATAAGAACTGTGGAATCTAAATAGATATCTCTAATTTCTTAGCTAAATTCACTACTCTTTTTTGTACATTCTTAGCATCCATAGCAATCAGATCTAAGGATAACTATGAGAGGATATATATATATATATATAAATTTTTAACATGTTAAGTATTTGTAATATTCCAATCTTCCTAATTCTCTGAAACCAATTGTCATTTATGAACCTGAAACTCTTTTCTTGAACCCAAAGTATGTCTGGATAGAAATTATTTTATAATTTCTTACAATTTTTTTCATTGCCCCCTTTCTCTATTTCTAATATCCAAAACAGTTCTCATATAAATTCCTAAGGCATCCTAATCTCATAAAATTTTTCTTTGCTGGAAACTTTGTAATATTTATAATTTCATTTGTTCTTTTGTCAAACATAAATTATACTCCTTAAATAATTGTTTACATGCTACTGCTCATAATTCTTATAATAGCATTCCATACTTAATTTCAACTACGTTTTTTTCTTCACTAATATGCTGAACATTTTACTATGATATAACTGCTAAAACTACTCTAGCACTCCCATATCAAACATAGTTTATAAACATAAGATAAATTCTGAATTGAATATAAACTGTCTTCTGTGTATCCAATACAAAGTAATTTTTTTCACCATTGTATCCTCATTGCAAAGAACATAGTGGGAACTCAATAAATACTTATCAATAGATAAGATAGATTTTTTTCTCTTTCCTTGACTGTTATTTATTGCCAAAAGAAAAAAAACAATGAATTCCTCTACCTTCACTCTTTTCTTCACTGTCACTCCATCATGGATCTCCTTCTTCAGATTAGTCCCTCAAGGTATATTCGTAAATTAAACTGCATTAAGTGATAGTCCATGATTTTGTAGCTGTAAAGAAACAAATTCAAAACATGCAACTGTAATTGGGCTTAAAGTTTTCTATGTGCTATGGAGATTGGAGATAGAATGTAGAAGAAAGGTACATTTTCATACAGCACTGTTTATATTAGTAAGCCCTAATATATTCACTATGTAATTAGAAGAAAGGTAATTGGCAATCAATCATAACATTAACTGGCAATGGTAGAATTCATTTCTTTATGTGAAAATATTAAATAAGTACCAACTGTATACAGGCAAATTTATGCAGGCTGAGTCCATAATTATCAATAGTGATTCAAAGATTGAATAGGTTCCTTTCTTTATGAACTCATTATAATTGTAGAGAGATACTCCATCAGTCATCAAAGACATAACACCAGTGGTGAAAATGAAGCCACCTGGTGGTGTGAGAGCACATAGTAGAGAACTATAAATTAGTCTGAAAGTTCAAGGGAGGCTTTTCTGAGAAAATGAAGAATGATTTTAGGTTACCTAACTTGAAGATGAGAAGGAAATTGTTTCAGGAAATTATTGTAAAAACTCTCATGGAGGTTGGGTCCTATTGAAGTGAAGGAAGTAAATATCAGCTGAATAGCTAAATGGCTATTGTTTTCCGGTAGAATTGTGTCAGTTTTTGAAAGGAATACTTCCTGCAACTTTGGTGTTTCAAGGCGGAGATAGACTGTGTTTGCTCCAAAATGGCCTATTCAGTTGAGTTGAAGAAACACATGTACCTCTCCAAGGAAAAACATGTATGCTAGAAGCTGCAGCATTTAGCATCTTGTTTCCTGTGAGAATTGAGTTAGTTTTTCAAAGGAAAAACTAAATGGGGCAAGATAAAACAGAAAGAGATGATGCTAGATAAGTAAGTAGGATTCTGACCGGACAAAGTCTGCAGCCATAGGAAGAATTTTAGTTGTCACCTTGAGAATGATGGAAAATTACTGAACAATTTTAAGTGTAGATGTGCCAATCATTTGAAAGTGACACTCAGGGGTGCACTTCTGGAAATCAGACTAATGGATTAAGAGTTCATCCTTGGATATAAAGAAGGGATTGCAGTACTGCTAAATGCAACTGAGTTGCTGAATTTCTCAGGTATATTTATGTCAGTCTGACCCCCAATGTTCTTGACTACAGACTAAGAAACATTGTGGATGAATTATAGGGTTTATATATAAAATAATCATTACTTTTATTTGTTTTATTATAATCATATAAAAGTAAAAGTTCTGATTTAAAAACTAATCCTTGAATTCTTTTGGAATAATTGATAAGTTATATTGACTTTGCATTTTGGTAGCTTATTTTATGACTTACATACCTCTATGGTAACATGTCATTTTAATACCTGAAAAAAATTTCTAAACTTAACTCAAACTATAGTTTGTGCTGTTAAAGGAATAGGTAAAATAAAATTACAGATACAGTACCATTAGTATCAATATTGTGTATAGAAAAATAATAAAATTAAAAAACACAGTTGTTAAATTGTAAATGTGCACTCTATATATGTTATTTAGTAGCCTTCTGAATGAGGCAGAACCTTAAATATATTTAACATAAGAATTTCATAGCTACTTATCTCGTTAGACATAAAAAGCCACCTTAAAACAGACTTCTTTGCACTATGCCAAGTGGATCTATTTTGAATCTTTTAAACATACTCTAACCACCAAAATTAGTTTATTTTTATGTAAGAGATCCAATGAGGTTTTGAATTCAACATACTTTGTGTTTTAGGACAGTACAAGGTAAACCTATAAATTAGATTTTCAAGTACCTAAGTTGTATGGCTTCAAAAAGTGACATTTCCCTAGTTTCCTGGCCCTAAATTTAGGGGTGAGGTTGATATCATGGGATTGTCCTTTTTCCAGGGTGTCTCTTTCTCTGAGCTGCTTAGTATTGTGAGGATCACACAAGACAGTCCACCTTTCTAGTATTCTGCACGTCTGTGGTAATGGACCAAAGCATGAAAGGAGCTTTAAATGCTGGTACCAAAATCCACATATCATTGTTTCAGACATTAAAAGCTAAGATTTTTATTGAGAAAAAAATTAATAGGATACTATTGAAATTACATTCTTCAAGATAACCACAAAACATGGCCAAAAGCTGAGAATTTTCATTATACTGATAGAATGATCCATAGAAGACACAATTGTCCTGTCACTGGCAGCTCAACAGCTATGAAAGGAGGGAATGCACACTGGACTTCCACCACTGCTCAAATACCTGAGGGATCCTAAGACCACTCAGAAAGGACATGTAGCAAGAAATTCATTCTTAATATGGACAGTGTGAACCTTGAGCATTTAATGTGTGCACACTCATCAACCAGCTCAAAGGTCAGATCTTATTCAGTGTTTATATCAATGCATATGATATTATATGTATTTATTTTGTAAAATGAACAGTGCAGGATAATAGTGCAATAATCATAGGGACTGGAAAGACATATTCTAGAATATGGGTAAAAGTTAAACTCAAACTATTTTAGAGATACTAAAGACATTATTTAAAAATTTAATAGCTGTATCCAGTATTCTTTGGTAACCAAAAAACACAGATATAACAATGCTTGAGTATTCAGTTAGTTTTTATATTACTTGCTTCAATCATAGAACTCTGTCATTGAATATTAATTTTATTTGTTGTCACATAATACATTAAATTAGCATTATTTCCATTTGGTGCTTGTGTGTGTGTGAATGTTCTAGTATACTGAAATAAAGCATTTCTCATATCTCATGTTTTCTCTCAGTATGCTAGAACATATGTCATTTATTTTATTGTCATGAGAAATAGATTCTCCTTATGAATGAGTTTTCCTTTTCAATTCCTTAGCTGGCCATATTTGCAGACCCTGATTTCTTCATAAACAAGTTGCTATTTAAAATCTCAGTTGTTATGAACAAATACGGTATTTATTTTCAATGAGATTCAAATAGTTCATTGTTAAGCTAACTTCATACTATATATTTTTTGTTAAATTGACTTTTTATTCCATAAAACTCCAAAAAATATTTATTTAGACTATATAAGAACCATTAATTAATGCTTATAAATGCATAAGGCTTTGAATTTATTATAAGTGACATTAATGTTGGCACAGCCAATGGAACTAATTCATCCATATTTTTCATGACCTTTGCAACACAACTTAATGAATTTGTTCTTACTTTTATTCATTTATTCATATGTGCATACATTGTTTGGGTCATTTCTCTCCCCTGCAACCTGACACCACCCTCTCTCCCCTCACCCCCCTCACTTCCAGGCAATTATCTCTAATTTTGTTGAAGTGAAGACATAAGCATAATAAGAAAGACAAAGTGTTTTTGCTGGTTAAGGATAGCTATACAGAGAAATTCCTAGAATTGCTTCCATGTACAAATGTGTTACAACCCAAGTTGATTCATCTCTAACTGATCTTTACACTGGTTCCTGATCCCCTTCTTGTGTTGACCTCTGTCACTTTAAGCTTTCTGTGTTAGTTCCTGTGGAGTGGGAACATCAAATGCTTCCATGTTTTGGGTTTTCTACCTATCCCCGTGCCTCCTGTATGTGCTATCCCCTTGCCATGTGACCAATGTCCAACAACATTGCTATATTTGCCCTAGATCTAAAGTCCACATATGAGGGAGAACATATGATTATTGTCTTCTGAGCCTGGCTAACCTTGCTCAGGATGATGTTCTCCAGTTCCATCCATTTACTTTCGAATGACAAGATTTCATTCTTCTTAATGGCTGAGTAGAATTCCATTGTGTATAAATAACACATTTTCTTGATCCATTCGTCAGTAATGGGGCATCTTGGTTGTTTCCATAACTTGGTTATTGTGAATAGTGCTGCAATAAACATGGGTGTGCAGGTGCTTTTGGAATAACCTGTGTCCTTTGGGTATATCCCCAAGAGTGGGATTGCAGGATCATATGGCAGTTCTATGATTAGATTTTTAAGAAGCCTCCAAATTTTTTCCAGAGTGGTTGCACCAGCTTGCATTACCACTTGCAGTGTATGAGGATTCTTTTTTCCCCACATCCTTGCCAACACCTGTTGTTAATGGTGTTTTTGATGATGGCTATTCTAGCAGGCATGAGGTGCAATTTTAGTGTGGTTTTGATTTGCATTTCCTTTATGGCTAGAGATGGTGAGCATTTTTTCATGTGGTTTTTGACCATTTGAATTTCTTCTTTTGAGAAAGTTCTGTTTAGTTCAGTTGCCCATTTCTTTACTGGTTTGTTAACTTTGGGAGAATTTAGTTTTTTGAGTTCCCTATATATTCTGGTTATCAGTCCTGTGTGATGTGTAGCTGGAAAATATTTTCTCCCACTTTATGGGTGGTGTCTTCAGTTTAGAGACCATTTCTTTTGTTGTACAGAAGCTTTTTAATTTTAAGAAGTCCCATTTGTCCATAATGAATTTATTCTTACCATTCTAAATGTTCCTTTTCTCTTTTTTTCTCTCTCTCAACCTCCTTCCTTTATATGAACTGTAAGATTTGAAGTCTTTCACTCATCAACCCTGGTTTCTATTTCATTCTCACTCTGCATATAATATCTAGATAAATGGGTTCTCTATCTTTTAACAAATCCTATATTTACGTTTTAAACATGGGATTATATTCCGTTTCCCAGATTACTTTATATACTTGTCAACTTTTTATCTCTAACTGAATCTCACTGTTACATTCAAGTTTGATATATCTGAAACTGAATCATGATTATTGGGAGTATTAAATCCCAATATAATACCAATTGTCATATACTGACTTTAGAGCTTCTAAAGTAAGATTTGGACTGAGTGACATTTAATGAGTGATCCCTGGACTCAAGAACATCAGGAGCCTTAGAACCTTTGAGTCAACTCAATGTCTTGTTATCATTGTTCTGGGCATGGATTATTCTTCATATATTGAATTATTTAGGGTCTGGGGTCAAGGTCCAGTTTTTGTACCAAGGAATCCCCAAATTATAAGGGCATCAATGCAATAGAATTTATTCCCTTCTCATGTTATAGTACAAAAAGGAATTGTTCAGAGTTGGTGAGAAATTTCTATATCACAAAGTCACTGAGGGACTCAAGATAAAACATGGCCTTGGGTCTAAGTTGGCTCCTCTCTGTGTTTCTCTATGAGAAAGATAAAAGTACATAAGTCTCTTTTTTGAAAAAAAGACTCTAGAAGCTGAAAAAATCATTTCTAATTATACACCATTGATCAAATTATGTCATGTGATTCATGACTAGATGTTAGAGAAACTATGAAATAGAGTATCTAGCAGGGAGCCTTATGTCCTACTATTACTAAAGGAAAGAAGATTTAAGTGGACCTGGGAGATAAACAGCAAATTCTCCTAAAAAGATACTCAGAGGAAAAGAAGTACTTACAGAATCTCTTCTGTCTAAGTAGCCCTTGAATTTGGAGGTGGTAGACATGAGACAATGAGATTCCCATCCTGTTCCTCACCTAAAACATCAGCATCAGGCCATGTGTGCCAATGTTAAAGATGATTTTAGAAATGTCCATGTTGATGGTAAGCAATGGCATTCCAAGATAATGTGGTTAGCACATTAGAGTTTGAACTTCCTGTGACTGCTCAGCACCTTTCTCCCAGAAGGTACCACCCACATGCCACCACTCTGCCCACTTCCTATGTTATTGTGTCTTAGAATTTCTCTAGAGTAGATTGTATGGACAAAACCCCAAGGTACATAGAACTTAACATTTTGTCAGATATGAGAAGACCCCAGCCTTACTTGCTTATGACTTCAAGGTTTTAAATTTAAGAATATCAGTATACCTACTGCAGAGCACTTAAAAATAATTTGGGGAAACTTAAAAATTTTTTCCATAATATTCCAATAAATTCTGAAAGTTTAATCTATCACTTATCCAAATGGATTATTTTGACATTTATTGATGCAATAATAAATAGAAATATTCAAGAAGGCAACAGTGATGAGTCGTGATCATTACTAGAATAGGCAAAAAATAATTGAGTATAATTTTTAATTAAAGGAAAAATATTTTTAGATTTTGAAAAAATCCTAGCTTATGGAAATTTTCAGAGCCTAAAGCTGTTGAGGCAAGTTTGATATTCTATGATAAAATGATGATAAAGTCAGAGAAAATATTTGATCTCAGTGGGTAACATAGCCACAATGTTATGAAATATCCCAGTTCTTTTTTTTTGAACTCTTATTTACTTTATTCACAGAATGCAGACCATCAGTGCAAAACAAGAGAAAGCACCAAGTAAAAATCCAGTGAAAAAGAGAAAAAAGAAGAGACCTGCTAATTAAAGCTAACATGGTTGTATATTTGTGTATATACTATTAAAAGGATATTTATTTAATACTAAAAATCCCTGGGTATTTTTTTATTCAAAATTCCTTTTAAAACCTGAGATTTTTGTAAACCTTTTAAACATTATGCTCTTAAATAAACCTTCTGGAGAATTTTTGGTCTGTTAATTTGCACAAAAGCTCAACTCATCAATAATCATTGTTGAAAATGTCCCAGGTCTTGGGTTGCAAAATCATGCTCAGTTGTAACAAACAATTTAGTAGGTCATGGTTATGCCCTATTTTAATATATTTAATCTCCATCCTTCTAATAAACCTTCTGTAAACTTGAAGTAAAAATATTTTTCTTAAGTCACTCAGCTTTATCACTTAAAAATGATTCCTAATTAATCCAGTCTTAATTTGAAATTATATGGTTGTCAAATGAAAACCACACTAAGATTCCACTTCAACCCTGTTAGAATAGCCATCATTAGAAACACCATCAACAACAGGTGTTGGCAAGGATGTGGGGAAAAAAGGAACCCTCATACACTGCTAGTAGAATGCAAACTAGTAGTACAACCACTCTGGAAAAAAATGTGGAGTCTTCTTAAAAATCCAAACATAGAATTGCCATATGATCCAGCAATCCTACTCCTGGGGATATACCCAAAGGAATGTGACAAAGGTTACTCCAGAGGCACCTGCACACTCATGTTTATTGCAGTGCTATTCACAATAGCCAAGTTATGGAAACAACAAAGATGGCCCACTACTGAAGAATGGATTAAGAAAATGTGGTATTTATACACATGGAATTTTACTCAGCCATGAAGAAGAATGAAATCTTATCATTCGCAAATAAATGGATGGAACTGGAGAACATCATCCTGAGCGAGGTCAGCCAGGCTCAGAAGACCAATAATCATATGGTCTCCCTCATATGTGGACTTTAGATCAAGGGCAAATACAGCAAGGTGGCTGGACTTTGGTCCCATGATAAGGTGAGTGTACACAAGAGAGGTATGAGGATAGGTAAGAAACCCAAGATACATGATAGTATTTGATGTCCTGGATGCAAAGGAACCAATGCAGAAACTTTAAAGTGACAGAGGTCAATAGGAGAAGGGGATCAGGAACTACAGAAAAGGTCAGTTTGAGAAAAATCAACTTAGAATATAACACATTTGTACATGGAAGCAATGCTAGGAATCTCCCCTTAGCTATCCTTATCTCAACTAGCAAAAATGCTTTACCCTTCTTATTATTGTTTATATTCTGCCTTCAACAAAATTAGAGATAAGGGCAGAGGGGAGAAATGACCCAAGCATTGTATGTACACATGAATAAATGAAAAAAAAAGAAGCAAAATAAAAGAAAAGAACTCAAAACTCCAAAACAACAACAACAAAATAAGCAATTGCAGGTCTTTGGTATTTAATCAGAAACAAAAGTATGAAATGAGAAGCCTAATGAACCTGTTCTGTTGCGTGGAACTTTCACTCATGTACTTCCAAATAATAAAAGGTATTCTGAATTTCCACAGGCCCTCTCGAAAAGTCAAGTAATCTGACAGAGGTGGATTAAAGTGTTCTTAATATATGCTGCATCTTGCTTTTCTCTTGAGAGATCTTTTCCCTTGGATTCAAGGATAAATTGTTTCCAAAAGTGAAAAGATTATTTGCAGGCATATACTCATTTAAAAACTGCAAATTCTTTCCCTCCTTGATTCAGCTTGAGGTAAATAGAGCCATAACAGCCTACTAATATTTATTGTTCCTCATTTGTATAATAACAGAATTGGCCTACCAAGAGATGGCAATTCCTGATCTCATATACAGCTTCTTGTCATCATTCATATCCATTTTTCTGGCCAGTGGAATCTGAGATTTGATGTTTGAATCTAGGCCATAACTTCAGCAGTACCTGTGCACTTTCCTGATTTTTATATACACTGAAACATAGAGATGGGATAAAATAACTACTAATGAAATCAATATCTTGAACCCAGTGCTAAATGTCTCTTTAACAACTTTGAAACTGTCACTTATTTTATGAGAAAGATATTGTTTTTGGTTTGATTTATTTTTGGAGACCTCATTGGTGTCAAAAACTTGCCTGAACACTCACTGACAGAGTCTGAAAATGAAGTCATATCTCCTTGGTATTGGGACTATGCCTAAGACCAATATAACCTATGATTTCTTTGCATATTATGCAAACTGCTTACTTTAATTTTATTCCTGCTTATTACTATATTCTTTCAAAAATTGATGTTCAAGTTTATAAAACTAATACCAAACCTGCTTAAACTGTTCCATGAAATAGAAAGGGAAGGAAAACTGCCTAACACATTTTATGAAGCCAGTATTACACTTATCCTAAAACCAGGCAAAGACATCTCTAAAAAGGAGAACTATAGGCCAGTCTCCTTAATGAACATCAATGTAAAAATCCTCAATAAAATGATGGCAAAAAGAATTCAACAACACATCAAAAAGATCATTCACCACGACCAAGTAGGCTTCATCCTAGGAATGCAGGGGTGGTTCAACATGAAAATCAATAAATATAATAAACCACATTAACAGAAGCAAAGACAAAAACCACTGGATCATTTCAATAGATGCACAAAAGGCCTTTGATAAGATCCAACACCATTTCATGATAAAAGCTCTAAGAAAACTAGGAATAGAAGGAAAGTACCTCAACATTATAAAAGCTATATATTACAAACTTACAGCCAGCATTACATTTAATGGTGAAAAACTGAAACCATTCCCTCTAAAATCAGGAACAAGACAAGGATGCCCACTATCTCCATTCCTATTCAACATAGTACTGGAATTCCTAGCCAGAGCAATTAGGCAAGAAGAAGGAATACAAATAGGTAAAGAAACTGTCAAAATATCCTTATTTGCAGATGACATGATCCTATACCTTAAAGACCCAAAAACCTCTACTCAGAAGCTTCTAGACATCATCAATAGCTACAGCAAGGTAGCAGGATATAAAATCAACGTAGAAAAATCATTAGCATTTCTATACACTAATAATGAACAAACTGAGAAAGAATATATGAAAAAAATTCCATTTACAATAGCCTCAAAAAAACCCAGATACCTAGGTGTAAACTTAACAAAACATTGAACGACCTCTATAGGGAAAACAATAAACTTTTGAAGGAAGAGATTGAGGAAGACTATAGAAAGTGGAGAAATCTCCCACTGTCATGGATTGGTAGAATCAACATAGTAAAAATATCTATACTCTTAAAAGCAGTCTACATGTTTAATGCAATTCCCATAAAATACCAATGACATTCATCAAAGAGATTGAAAAATCTACCGTTAAATTTATATGGAGACACAAGAGACTATGAATAGCCAAGGCAATACTCAGTAAAAAGAACAATGCTGGAGGTATCACAATACCAACTTCAAACTATATTACAAAGCAATAACAATAAAAACAGCATAGTACTGGCACAAAAACAGACATGAAGACCAGTGGAACAGAATAGAGGACCCAGATATGAAGCCACACAGCTATAACCAACTTGTCTTTGACAAAGGTGCCAAAACGATATGATGGAGAAAAGACAGCCTCTTCAACAAAAACTGTTGGGGAAACTGGTTAGCAGTCTGCAAAAAACTGAAACTAGATCCAAGTATGTCACCATATACTGATATTAACTCAAAATGGATCAAGGATCTTAATATCAGACCCCAAACTCTAAAGTCAGTACAGTAAAGGGTAGGAAATACTCTGGAATTAATAGGTGTAGGCAAAGACTTTCTCAATGAAACTCCGAGCAGCTCAGAAACTAAGAGATAGCATAAATAAATGGGACTTCCTAAAACTAAAAAGCTTCTGCTCAACAAAAGAAATGGTCTCTAAATTGAAGAGACTACCTAAAGAGTGGGAGAAAATATTTGCCAGCTACACATCAGACAAAGGACTGATAACCAGAATATATAGGGAACTCAAAAAACTAAATTCTCCCCAAATCAATGAACCAATAAAGAAATGGGCAACTAAACTGAGCAGAACTTTCTCAAAAGAAGAAATTCAAATGGTCAAAAAACACATGAAAAATTCTCACCATCTCTAGCCATAAAGGAAATGCAAATTAAAACCACACTAAGATTCCACCTCATCCCTGTTAGAATAGCCATCATTAGCAACACCACTAACAACAGGTGATGGCAAGGATGTGGGGAAAAAGGAGCCCTTTCACACTACTTGTGGGAATTCAAACTAGTGCAACCACTCTGGAAATAAATGTGGAGGCTTCTTAAAAATCTAGACATAGGTCTACCATACAATCCAGCAATACCACTCTTGGGGATATACCCAAAAGAATGTGATTCAGGTTACTTCAGAGGCACTTGCACACCCATGTTTATTGCAGTGCTATTCACAATAGCCAAGTTATGGAAACAGCCAAGATGCCCCACTACTAATGAATGGATTAAAAAAAGGTGGCATTTATGCACAATGGAATTTTATGCAGCCATGAAGAAGAATGAAATCTTATCATTTGCAAATATACGAATGGAATTGGACAGCATCATTCTGAGCGAGGATAGCCTGGCCCAAAAGATCAAAAATCATATGTTCTTCCTCATATGCGGACATTAGATCAAGGGTAAACACAACAGGTGATTGGTCTTTGATTATATGATAAAGTAAGAGCACACAAGAGAGGTATGAGGATAGGTAAGACACCCAAAAAATTAGATAGCATTTGTTGCCCTCAATACAGAGAAACTAATGCAGATACTTTAAAGTGACAGAGGCCAATAGGAGAAGGGCACCAAGAACTAGAGAAAAGATTAGTTTGAGAAGAGTTAATTTAAAAGGTAACACACATGTAGAGGAAAACAATATGAGTCAATTCCGTGTATAGCTATCCTTATCTCAACTAGCAAAAACACTTGGTCCTTCCTATTTTTGCTTATATTCTCTCTTCAACAAAATTAGAGATAAAGGCAAAATAGTTTCTGCCTGGTAGCAAAGGGGTAGGGGGGAGAGGGAGAGGGTGGTGTAGGTAAGTGAAGGGGTGGGGGAAAGGGGGGAGAAATGACCCAAACATTGTATGCACATATGAATAAAAGAAAAAATAAAACAAATAAAAATTAAAAAACCAAAGCTTATAGAATAAAGTCAGGAACTGCTTTCTTTGTAACCTACACAGTTTGGGTTGGTCACATAGCAAAATCAATTAAAGCCAAAACAATAATTCTCATAATTTTCACAGCACTACAACCACAAATAGAAGATAAACTGCAATCAGCAAGTATAATAAGCATAAGGGGAGGGATAAGCATTTTTCACAGAGATTAAGAAATTATATGATCATGGGAGACATAAACTCACTCTAAGCCCGCTATTTTATTTCCTTCCTATAGTTTATAGCACATAATATAAATGGGCTAGAAGGGTCCAAGAAATATTTGCAGACATTCACTGTGGTAGAATTAAAATTCTACCTTAGTCAGGCATGGGGGGCTAAAACCTGTAATCCTACCTACTTGGGAGGCTGAGATTGTGAAGTTCATGGTTTGAGGCCAGCCCAGGCAAAAATCTTATGGAGACCACATCTCAACCAAAAGGTGGGCATGGTGGCATGTGCATGTCATCATTTGACTGGAGTCAAATAATTAAAATCTTGTGTACTTATCTTAAAATTCTGAACAACATTATATACTCAGAGGCAAAATCAAGTTGAACATATCCAGATAAAGAGAAAAGAGCCTGTATAGAAGGGATCAGGGATCACTTCAGTGATCTATAAGTCCTATGAAATGAGAAATTAATTTTTACAAATAGATTTAAGAAATAAGTAGATGCATGTGGTTCTAAATATGCCAGAACCATCACCCTTCCTTCCTGATTGTTAGGAGAGGGGTTGATAACTCTGTATTATATCAGTAATTAGAAAATGGAGTATTTATTCCAGGGTCTATATTAAAAAGGTAACTAATAAAGGTTGTTTGATTTAGAGACACTAAGCATTTAATATGGAACAAAATCTAGTAAATAATTCTTAGAAAGAAATGATTTGAAAGTGATAAATATGAGCTCAATATAGTAACGTTCAATTAATTCTTTCTAGATAATGTATCAATTTATTCAGTTTTAAACAAGAGGATTCTAACTGTAGAAGAGTGGGAGAAAAGATACTTTTAGGTAAATTTATCATAATGGGAGGAGAATCAAAAGATAAATCTGGGCTTAGAGAAGAGATAGATGATTGAAAAAGACTATTACATTTGGAGGTGGGCAGGGAATATTATAACAGAAAGAATGCTCTAACATAAAACCCTCAAGACTCTCAAAAGTAAGAAAGAAAGTACTCTGTGAGTTGGAGAAAACATATTTAAAGAGAACTGGGGTAAAGGAGTGAGGGCAAGAGGTTGGACTGAACAGCTGGTCAGATTGTCTTTGTAGCTGTCTGATTCTCTGGAAGGGACTTTGAGAACATGGGAGTCAGGGTTCACTTTTCTGTGATGACATCATGTGTGTGTATGTGTGTGTGTGTGTGGTAAGGGATTGTTAGTTTTGTTTTAATCAGATACTGAAGGAAAGCAGAAGCAGAATTGGGATTTAGTAAATGTTCCCAGATAATTTCAGGTCAGGTGAGAGAATCTTGTTCTGCTTATAGCAAAGTATTCACAAATGGTTTTCCATTATTCAAGAGTCAGTTGTCTCCATAAGAGTGAGTTGGCATATCTATCAGCTAGTACACTTACAAAGAGTTTGAAAATAGCCCAAAGATAAGGAATTAATTCAGAATGCGATGTCTAGGAGGATATATTATAGTTTTCTATTGAATTATTAAATTTCCAACATTAACATTCCCCATCACTTGATCAAGCATTATTTTACAAAAAGATTATCACTGATCACCTAATAGGGCCTGTTTATTTGTAGAGATTTAATGAGAATGAGTTTCCTATAAAATCCTTTTAAAGTTCACTTTGCAGGAAGTTTTACTAAGAAATCCCACATGGGACTTTTATGGGCCTCTTGAAGGCAGGAAACTAAATGGAGAATTTTCCATCAGAATTACACTTGCAGTAACTATAAATTTGAGTGAATTCCTCTCTTATTTGAGGTCACCAAAATGTCTTGCTTTTTAGGTTTCCAAGAAACAGCCTTCTTCATTATTTGTAAGACAGGAGGTCCTATCATCCAGACTATAGGTTTTATGGATCCATAAATATCAAGTTTACATCTAAAATCAGCTGGTGCCTAGACACCCTGACATAAATTCCAGAGAAAGAAAAAAATCTCAGTTGTCTTTTAGTTGAAAAAAATAAAAAACCCTCCAGAATCCACATAAAGATATTTGGAATCAGGTTTCCAAGAAGAGACAAGTGCAGAAACAGCCAGCACAAAAGGTCAATAACCTTGATGTAGCAAACTGAAAACCCCTGAGCACAATGAATGCCCAACACCTCCCACCAAAAACAATCAGGACACCTGTGATGATGCATTTATGCCTGCAGAAAATAATCATATAACTCTCCCTTCTGAACATCCTGTCAACAAGAAACTTCCCAGTCCCTTCCTATAAATTTCCCTGCTAACAACTCATGAAGAGCAGGGTTCTGGGCCTACTGGCAGGAGTATTGGCTTCTATGTGTCTTGGGAAAGAAGACCTTCCTCCAAACTCTCTGGTCATTTCTGGTAAAATCAATTTTATTCTCAAATATGGCATTTTAGTGAAAGCCTATATTGTGTATGCAACGTTAATTTCTGTTTAACAGGAAGGATAGATTCTTACTGCACCTCAAATAACAATTTTGCCCTGAAAATAAGAATATAAAGAAGAGTTTCAGGGAATCCAAGATGGCAACTAGAGGGAGGAAGCAGAAAGTGTGCTTCCTAAAGTAAAATCTTGGAGAGATGCTGGAGATATTCCTTACAGGAAAAACCACCAAGAAGAGGCAAAACTTTGACTCCTCCACACACCCAGCCTGCACATAGCATCCCCATTCCAAGTTCAATGGACAAACAAGGAGTGCTTCTAAACTACCAGACGCCATCTCCCAGACTGTTTGGGAAGATGCAGACCACAAGGTGAGCTAAACGGCCTATGATACTCCCACAGGCATCCCTGGGCCAGATCAGCATAGACCCCTAGACAGACTGACCCCCACCCAGGGAAAGAAGTGAAAAAAACCTCAATAAACAACAACAACAAAAAAGACATGTAGCAAAGATGGCGGGGTGCCCTGAGTGCTGAAGGGGGAGTGAAGGGCAATCCCTCACAGAACTGTAAATAAACAAGCCAGCTGGAGAAGGTAGGAGTGACAGCACCTGACCAGCAACCAGGAGTGGGAAAGCTTGTAAAAGTGGTGGTGGGAAGAAAGCTCCACAGAAGAGAGGGTAAGGGCCACTTCCCATGTGAACTGTAAATAAACATACCAGCTAGAGAAGGCATGTGTAGCACCACCTCCCCCATGCCCAGGACAACTCTAATAAACAAAGCCTGCGGGACTAGGTGAATGTTAAGCTCACTCCTGAGAGCTGCATAAATAAAGCCTGCAGCAACAGCTGCCTGACAGTAGTGGGCAGGGAGCTGCAGTTTCAGATAAACATTCACAAAGCTGTCTCCAGACTCCTTTTTTTACCTCTCTTCCTTTGATGAGACAACAACCGAACTACACCTGCATGCAGAAAAACTTAATGAAATTGTATTACATTGGAACTTGGGACACTGTGGGTTTTTTTGTTTTGTTTTGTTTTCCCCTTTGATGAGACAGCAACAGAACTAATTCTGAGACATCATCTCCAGGATTGGAGACTGAGGGACTAACACCGGAATTATTAAGACTGAAACTTTATTGCATTTGAACTTGGAAATTTTTATTTCATTTTATTTATTTATTTATTTATGTATTTTCAATCCTCTCTCTGTCTCTCTAATGCCTGTTTAGCTTACTGCTGATTAGTACACTATCTCTCCCTGTTTATATCTTTGAAACTTTTTTGTTTGTTTGTTTTGTATTTTTTCTTGTTTGTTTACTTGTTTTTCCCTTTTCTTTATCTACTTTGCTTTCCCTCTACTCTCACCATTCCATTCTAAATATCACCATTGTTATTATTACAAGTTAGAAAATACTTAATTGCACACAGTACAGGGACAATAACAATACCAAGGGCAATGATGGGAAGACAGAAAAAACAGGGAAACCAGTATCCCTACAGCAAAAGTTCGTACAGGAACCAGAGGGAAATGAAGAAAACAGATACTCAGATCAAGACTAGAATGAAACAAAGATAAATTATGCCAAAGAACCCAATGAAGCCCACAAGAATAATCTCAAAGAAGAAATCCTACAAGTAATCAATGAGAATTTTATAGAGATGATATTGGATATAGTCAACCAAAATGTACAGGAGACACTTAACAAATTCCAAGACAACAAAAATGGAGAATGTGAAAAAGCACAAGAAGAAATAAAAGAAACCATAGAAGCACTGACACCAAAGTGAAACAAAGAACATGATTAATAAAGAGATAAATGAACTCAGGATGAAAATAGACAACATTAAAGAGGAAATGACTCAGGACATGGAAAACCTCAGAAAAAAGAATGAAACAGAAATTGAAAACTAAATCGAAGGCCAATCCAGCAGAACAGAACAAACAGAAGACAGAACTCGAAGAAGAAATGGTAATTAAAGGAAAAACTGAAGAACTATTAGTTAAACAACTCAGGACCTGTGAAAACAAAATGCAAAAACTCACTGAATCCATCAAAAGACCAAACATGAGAATTATGGGCATTGAAGAAGGAGAAGAAGTGCAAGCAAAGGGAATACATAATATAGTCAACAAAATAATAACAGAAAATTTCACAAATCTAGAGAAATCTGCTCCCATACAGATGTAAGAGGCCTCCAGAACACCAAACAGACCAGACCAAAATAGAACTACCCCACAGCATATTATCATTAAGATAACAAGTACAGAGACTGGACAAAGAATATTGAAGGTTTGTAAGAGAGAAAAAACAAATAACATACAAAGGTAAACCCATCAAAATCACAGCAGACTTCTCAACAGAAATATTTAAAGCAAAAACAGCTTGGGGTGAGATCTTCCAGGCACTGAATGAAAATAACTTCAACCCTAGGATACTCTAACCAACAAAACTATCATTCAAAATAGATGGAGCTATAAAAGTCTTCCAGGATAAGCAGAAACTAAAAGAATATATGACCACAAAGCCACCACTACAAAAGATTCTTCAAGGTATTCTGCACACAGAAAGTGAAACCCAACATAACCATGAAGGGCAGGCAGTACCAAACTACAGGAAGAGAAAAAGCAAGAAAATAGAGAGTAATCTCGATTTAGGTACACACAACCAAATCTTCAAACAACAAAGACAACTGAATGACAACTGATGACATACCTATCAGTACTAACACTTAATGTTAATGGACTTAATTCCCCCATCAAAAGGTACCATTTGACAAACTGGATTAAAAAGGAAGATCCAACAATTTGTTGCTTACAGGAGACCCATCTCACTGACAGAAATAAGCATAGGCTTAGGATGAAAGGCTGGAAGAAGATTTACCAAGCAGATGGCCCCCGAAAACAGGCAGAAATAGCAATACTTATCTCTGACAAAGTAGACTTCAAACCTACATTGATCAAATGAGATAAAGAAGGATATTCCATACTAATAAAAGGGGGAATAGACCAAAAGGAAATAACAATTATCAACCTATATGCACCCAATGTCAACACACACAATTTCATCAAACATACCCTTAAGGACCTAAAAGCATATATCAACTCCAACACAGTGGTTGGGAGAGACTTTAACACCCCATTATCATCAATAGATAGGTAATAAAAACAAAAAAATCAATAAAGAAATCCAAGATCTAAAATATACAATGGATCAAATGGACCTACTTGATGTCCACAGAACACTTCATCCAACTTCTACACAATATACATTCTTCTCAGAAGCCCACGGAACCTTCTCCAAAATAGATCATATCCTAGGGCACAAAGCAAGCCTCAGCAAATACAAGAAAATAGAAATTATACCATGCATTCTATCTGATCACTATGCAATAAACCTAGAACTCAGAAATAAAAATAAAGGCAATAAACATGCAAACAGCTGGAAACTGAATAACTCATTGCTTAATGAATAATGGGTCATTGATGAAATAAAAGGAAATTAAAAAGTTCCTGGAAGTCAATGAAAATGAAAACACAACCTACCAGAACCTATGGGACACAGCAAAAGCAGTCCTGAGAGGAAAATTTATAGCCCTGAGTGCATGTAGTAAAAAGACTGAAAGATCCCAAATCAATGACCTAATGATACACCTCAAACTCCTAGAAAAACAAGAACAAGCAAATCCCAAAACAAATAGAAGGAGAAAAATAATAAAAACAGGAGCTGAAATCAATGAAATAGAAACCAAAAAAACCATACAAAGAATTAATGAAACAAAAAGTTGGTTTTTTGAAAATGTAAACAAGATCGTCAGACCCCTGAAAACGTGACTAAAATGAGGAGGAAAAAAAACCCAGATTAGCAGAATCAGGAATACAAAAGGGGAGATAACAACAAACACCATCAAAGTCCAGGCAATCATCAGAGACTACTTCAAGAACCTATATTCAAATAAATTGGAAAATCTTAAATCAATGGACAGATTTCAAGATACATATGATCATCCAAAACAGAACCAAGAGGATATTAATAAATTGAATAGATCTATAACACAAAATGAAATTGAAGCAGCATTCAAGAGTCTCCCTAAAAAAAAGTCCAGTACCTGATGGATTCTCTGCTGAATTCTATCAGATCTTTAAAGAAGACCTGACACCAATCCTCCTTAAACTGTTCCAAGAAAAAGAAAGGGAAGGAAAACTGCCTAACACATTTTATGAAGCCAGTATTACACTTATCCCAAAACCAGGCAAAGAAACCTCCAAAAAGGAGAACTATAGGCCAACCTCCTCAATGAACATTGATGCAAAAATCCTCAGTAAAATAATGGTAAACGGAATTCAACAGCACATCAAAAAGGTCATTCACCACTACCAAGTAGACTTCATCCCAGGAATGCAGGGGTGGTTTTACATAGGAAAATCAATAAAGGTAATAAATCACATTATCAGAAGCATAGACAAAAACCACTTGATCATCTCAATAGATGCAGAAAAAGCCTTTGATAAGATCCAACACCATTTTATGATAAAAGCTCTGAGAAAACTAGAAAAAGAAGGAAAGTACCTCAAGATCATAAAAGCTATATATGACAAACTTACAGCTAGCATTATACTTAATGGAGAAAAACTGAAACAATTCCCTCTAAAATCAGGAACTAGACAAGGATGCCCACTATCTCTACTCCTATTCAACAGAGTACTGGAATTCCTAGCCAGAACAATTAGACAAGGAGAAGGAATAAAAGGAACATAAATAGGTAAAGAAACTGTCAAAATATTCCTATTTGCGGATGATATGATCCTATACCATAAAGACCCAAAAAACTCTAGTCAAAAGCTCCTAGACACCACCAATAGCTATAGCAATGTACCAGAATATAAAATGAATGTAGAAAAATCTTTAGCATTTCTGTACACTAACAAACTGAGAAAGAATATATGAAAACAATTCCATTTACAATACCCTCAAAAAAATATCAAATACCTAGGTGTAAACATAACAAAGGATGTGAATGACCTCTACAAGGAAAACTATAAACTTCTGAAGAATGAGATTGAGAAAGACTACAGAAAGTGGAGAGAACTCCCATGCTCATGGATTGGTAGAATCAACAACATAGTAAAAATGTCTATACTCTCAAAAGTAATCTACATATTTAATGCAAATCCCATCAAAATCCCAATGACATTCATCAAAGAGATTGAAGAATATACCGTTAAATTTGTATGGAAACACAAGAGGCTACGAATAGCCAAGGCAATACTCAGTCAAAAGAACAATACTGGGGTTATCATGATACCCGACTTCAAACTATATTACAAAGCATAACAATAAAAACAGCATGGTACTTGCACAAAAACATACATGAAGACCAGTGGAACAGAATAGAGGACCCAGATATGAAGCCACACAAATATAACCAACTTGTCTTTGACAAAGGAGCTAAAAATACATGATGGAGAAAAGAGAGCCTTTTCATCAAAAACTTCTGGGAAAACTGTTAGCAGTCTCCAAAAACTGAAACTAGATCCATGTATATCACCCTATACCAATATTAACTCAAAATGGATCAAGGATCTTAATATCAGACCCTAAACTCTAAAGTTGGTACAGGAAAGAGTAGGAAATACTCTGGAATTAATAGGTATAAGCAAGAACTTCCTCAATGGAACCCCAAGCAGCTCAGCAACTAAGCGATAGCATAGATAAATGAGAGTTCATAAAACTAAAAAGCTTCTGCTCAACGAAAGAAATGGTCTTTAAATTGAAGAGACCACCCACAGAGTGGGAGAAAATATTTGCCAGCTACACATCAGACAAAGGTGTGATATCTGGAGTATATAGGGAACTTAAAAAACTAAATTCTCCCAAAATGAACCAGTAAAGAAATGGGCAAGTGAACTAAACAGAACTTTCTCAAAAGAAGAAATTCAAATGGTCAAAAAACACATGAAAAAATGCTCACCATCTCTGGCAATAAAGGAAATGCAAATTAAAACCACAGTAAGATTCCACCTCACCTCTGTTAGAATAGCCATGATTAGCAACACCACTAACAACAGGATGTGGGGAAAAAGGGACTATTTTACATTTCTTGTGGGAATGTAAACTAGTACAACCACTCTAGAAAAAAATTTGGAGGCTACTTAAAAAGCTAGACATTGATCTACCATTTGATCCAGCAATACCACTCTTGCAGATATACCCAAAAGAATGTGACACAGGTTACTCCAGAGGCACCTGCACACCCATGTTTATTGCAGCACTATTCACAGTAGTCAAGTTATGGAAACAGCCAAGATGCCCCACTACTGACACATGGGTTAAGAAAATGTATTTATACACAAATGGAATTTTATGCAGCCATGAAGAAGAACGAAATGTTATCATTCGCAGGTAAATGGATGGAATTGGAGAACATCATCCTGAGTGAGGTTAGCCTGGCCCAAATGATCAAAAATCATATGTTCTCCCTCATATATGGACATTAGATTAAGGGCAAACACAACAAGGGGATTCAACTTCGATCACATGATAATGTGAGAGCACACAAGGGAGGTATGAGCTTAGCCCATTCACTTTATAAGTCTTGGTTTGTTTCTTTTAGGGTCTCAAAACCCATCAAGAGCCCCTGATGGGAGGAAGATTCAAACTTCAGTGGCCCTGGCACAGAAAGGTCTGGAAAGGCTGGATACAGATTGGAAGAGAAGGGGTGTTCAAGAAGATGGCCTCATAACCCAAGGTAGGTGAGGTGGAAGTCAAAGGTGGTAGAAAAGAGGAAGGGTGATGAAGGTGGTGATGATAATGTGAAGTCTGAAAAGAGACTGGTAGCTCATATTTCCAAATAAGGCATTGAAATTTTAAAGTTTCCTTCATAAAATGTTATTTCTGAAGGATTTTTTTTAATTGAACTGTGACTTAATTGACTTAGGACAGGAAAGATTTTATTCCAAAGACTGTTTCAATATGGGTAAAGCCACTACCACTACATCTGCAACTGTCTTACAGACCAGAAAGGAAAGCATTTCCTTATTTATGAGGGGATGAGCAATCCTAGTAAGATCAGCTGTGGTAGGTGGGGATGAGATGGTAATATGATGCTTCATTAAATGTCTTTCTTTGTAGTTAGGTGTTTGGCAGGCAGGATCAATGATTTAGTCTGTATTTCAATGAGTTTTCAATCTCAGGAGAAATTCAGGGATCAAGGGCTTCTGAGAAGGAGAGTCTAACTTAATTTAGCTAAGTTTATTTTGATTGTATTCTGTCCAGACTTGCTCTGAGTTAAAAATTTTAGCAATGATTTATGAGTCAAAAATGGAAACTTAAGAGACCTATGTCTAACTTTTTCATAAGTACACAAGAGTATTGACAGAATTTGGATCATGAATGTCCCTCAAATGTCCATATGATAAAGACATGGTCCCCTATGCAGTGCTATTGGGAGGTGATGAACCTTTAAGAGGTAGGGACCTATTGGGAAGGTATTAGGTCCTCAGTGTCATGTTCTTTGAAGGAAAACATGGAAGTCTTCTCACCCTCCCTCCACATTGCTTTCTGAGGATGATGACAGCAATTTTGCTCCACCACGTTCTTCTACTGTGATTTGCTGCATTTTCCACAGCAGGGTCCAACCCTCTTCTATCTGTCAGCTTTTCCAAGTGGCAGAAACATTCACTTTAGCAAAAAAATAGGCCTGCACTTTTGAAGTGAAAAGACACCTGTATGTGCTGGGGAAGAGCATCTAAGTTACAAACTGGAGGGTGTTGCTCCAGGCTTCCCTTTGGGAACTGAGTTTATGTCAAAGGAATAGAACCTAAATCCCAGAGTTTCAAGTGGGAGACACTTTCACTTTAGGAAAAATAGACCTATACTGCTGAATTGACAAGACACAAGTATCTGCTGGAAGAATACATCTGAAGTAGAAGCTTGAATTTCCTACTTCATGCTCTGCTTTGAGAACTGAGGTAGCTTGTCAAAGGAATACTCCCTATAGGTAAGCATTTTCAAGTGGGAGAAACATTCACTTTATGGAAAATAGGCCTATAATGCTGAACTGAAGAGACACATCTAACTGTTGGAAGAATGCAATGTAAGTTAGAAGCTTGAATGTCCTACACCCAGTTCCCCTTTCAGTAAATAGGCCTATATTGCTGAATGGAAGAGACATATGTATCCTCTGGAAGAATACAATCAAAGTTAGGAACTGCAGTGTCTTACACATTGTTTCCCTTTGAGAAGTGAGTTAGCCTGTCAAAGGAATACTCACTGCCTGTAAGCATCTTCAAGTGGGAGAAACATTCATTTTAAGGAAAATAAGCCTGTAATGCCAAATTCAACAGACACGTGTAAATGTTTTAAGAAGTATATGGAAGTAGAAGATTCAGAGACTTTGACAGTGCTCTCCTCCTTTGAGAACTAAGTGTGAATTTCCAAACAATACTTTCTACATGTTAGTGTTTTCAAGTGGGAGAAATGCTTACTTTATGGAATATAAGCCTATACTGCTGAATGGAAGAGACACATGTAAGCCCTGGAGTAATGCCATCAAAGTTAGAAGATGGAGTTTCCTACACATTATTTCCCTTTGGGAACTGAGTTAGCCTGTCAAGGTCAGAAGCTGTAGTGTCTTACACATTATTTTTCTTTGAGAACTGAGTTAAGCTATAAAGGAATACTCCCTATCAGTCTCTGTTTTCAAGTGGCAGAAACATTCATTTTAAGGAAAATAAACCTGAATGTGGATTGTAAGAGAGACATGTTAGTGCTTGAAGAAGAGCTTGGAAGTTAGAGGCTTAAGCCTTTTAGACAATGTTCCCCTTCGAGAACTATGTTTGAATTTCAAAAATTACTTCCTACGTGTCAGTGTGTTCAGATGGGAAAATCATTCCCTTTACAGTAAATAGGCCTGTATTTGTGAATGGAAGAGACTCATCAAAATCATTCACTTTACAGTGAATAGACCTATATTGCTGAATGGAAGAGACACATGTATCCCCTGGAGGACCACAGTACCACAGAACAGACCCACTCAGACCCTGTAGCTTTTCAGCAGTGGGGCCACATACTCGAGCCTGAAGAGAGGATGAATCAGGCTGCTCACTCACACACTCACTCCAAAGTTATTACGGTTTTCCTTCCCGCCTTCTTGGAGGATTCCCTGACCTGTGGAACTCCTCTCAGAGGTTCCTGGGAGTGGATCAAGCTCCCCTTCCATCCAGTGGGATGGGATCTGACCTTGGACTGATTTCCCAGGGATGGTGCTTATTGAGTCTAGACAAGACTGCCAGATGAGTTGGTCCATTTCTCCTTGGAGTCCAAGCCGGGTCAAACTGCTCAGAGAGATGGAGCAACACTGGGGCAAAGGAGAACATGGAATACCATCGGGTGGCACAACACCTCGTTCAGTCCCATGTCCCTCCCTATTCTGATGCAGCCAAGGTGCCAGCTGGTGGCACAAGAGGCCAGTCAGTTGGAATCCCCCTGGGGCCTCCCAGATGTTGTGGAAGTATGGTCAGAGAAGAAACCAAGCAACACTCGGAGGAGTGGAGAAATCAGATTTTATATTTATGCCAGCAGGCTCAGATGTGTACCTGTGTCTGAGCACTGAACAAAGGATTCACAAGATATTTAAAAGGTAGTGCAGGGCATCAGGTTACAAAAATGTGCTCAGGTTATGGTGTCTGAACCAGTGAGTTAGATTATTTAGGTTAATTGGGCTGGTAGTGAGCTAGGCACCTAATGGGATGTTTAGATAGGAACAACAGGGGAGGGTTGCTTTGGAAAGTTTATTTACAGGTAGAGATAAAAAAAGGTGAGAATGTGTGCTTATCTCTGCATGGTGCCTTTCATCTCGGTCCTAAACTTTTGCATGGCTCTAATGGGCAATTCCTCATGATTTATAGATATGTCCAAGGTTACAGCTTTTAATTGACAGTTTAACATGTTTCAAGACTCTGTTTCAAGGATATCTTCTTCTTCAGTAGAACAGACCTTATTATTCCAAGAGATATATGTGTTCTTAAGTACAGCTCAACAGGGCTATTTTGAAGAAAGGCAATATTTCTAACTTGGAAACACTGACATATAGGAAGCATTCCTTTCACAAGCTAACACAATATGCATAGGGAAACAATGTGCATTACACCCCTCCTTCTAACACACATGGTATTGTTCCAAGAAACACATGTGTTTTTTATTTCAGCGGAATAGAGCTTTTTTGGACAAAGTGAATGTTTTTCAGACTACAAAAGGATTGCAGGTAGGGAGTATATTTTCACCAACTTACCCAATTCGCCAAAGGAAACAAGGGACAAGACACTCCACCATTTAACACTGATGGTATTGTTACAAGGGATAGATGTGTTTCTTTATTTCAGCTGAATACAACTAGTTTGCACAAATTGAACATTTCTCCCATTGAAAATGCTGACACATGGGGAGGACATCTTTCAAAGGTTAACTCTATTCCCATAGGGAAGCAATGTGCAAGACACTCCTGCTTCTAGAACAGACCGAATTGTTCCAAGAGATACATGAGTTTCTTCACTTCAGCTCAATAGGACTCTTTTGAAAAAAGGGAATGTTTCTCTATCTTGGAAATGCTGCCTGATATGTACCAGTCTTTTCACAAGCTAACTCAGTTCTCATAGTGAAACAATGTGCAAGACCCTGCTGCTTCTAACACAGATGGCATTGTTCCAAGATATACATGTGTTTGTTCAATTAAAGTGAAATGATCTGTTCTGCACAGCATAAATGTTTCTCCCACTAGAAAATGCTAGCATAAAGAATGTATTACTTTCCCAAGCGTACTCAATTCACATAGGGAAGCAATGTGCAGTACACTCCTGCTTATGACACACATGGTATTATTGCAAGAGGTAAATGTGTTTCTTAAATTCAGCTGAATAGAACAATTTAAAACAAAGTGAATGTTTCTCCCAGTGGAAAACACTGACACATGCACAGCCCATGTATCACAAGCTAACTCTATTTGCAGAGGGAAACAATGTGGAAGACACTCTTGCTTGTAGAACAGACCATATTATTCCAAGAGATACATGTGTTTCTTCAATACAGCTCAACAGGGCTCTTTTGAACAAGTGGAATATTTGTAACTTGGAAACACTGACATATAGGAAGTATTCCTTTCACAAACTAACTCAGATTGCATAGGGAAACAATGTGCATTACAATCCTGCTTCTATCACACATGGTATTATTCCAAAATACAAGTGTGTTTTTATTTCAGCTGAATAGAGCTTTTTTGGACAAAGTGAATGTTTTTCAGACTACAAAAGGATTACAGGTAAGGAGTATATTTTCACTAACTTACCCAATTCACTAACAGAAACAAGGTGCAAGGCAGTCCACCTTCTAACACAGATGGTATTTTCAAGGGATACATGTGTTTCTTCATTTCAGCTGAATAGAACTAGTTTCCACAAAGTGACTGTTTCTCCCAGTTGAAAACGCTGACAGATGGGGAGTACAACTTTCACAAGCTAACTCTATTTGCAGAGGGAAACAATGTGCAAGACACTCCTGCTTGTAGAACAGACCATATTATTCCAAGAGATACATGTGTTTCTTCAATACAGCTCAACAGGGCTATTTTGACAAAGGGAATGTTTCTCCAACTTGGAAACACTTGCATACAAGGAGTAGTCTTTCACAAGCTAAATCTGTTCTCATTGCGAAACAATGTGCAATACACTTTTGCTTGTAACAGAGATGGTATTGTTACAAGAGATACATGTGTTTGTCAATGCAGCTGCAGAGAGATGTTTTGCTCAACTTAAATGATTCACACATTTTAAAACGCTGACATAAAGGAAATATTCCTTTCAGGAGCAAACTCAATTCCCATAGAGGAAAATGTGCAACACACTCCTGCTTATAATACACATAGTATTGTTCCAAGAGTTACATGTGTTTCTTCAATTCAGTTGATTAGAGCTATTTTGAACAAAGGGAATGTTTGTGCCACCTTAAAACGATGTGAGATGGAACTAATCCTGTCATATGAAAACTCAGCTGTCATACAGAAACAAAGGGCAAGATATTCCTGCTTCTGACATCTATTGTATTCTTCTAGGTGATATGCATGTTTCTCTAATTCTGGTGAAAAGGGGGAGTTTCCATGAAGTGCAGGTTTCCCCAGTTGAAAACGCTTACAGGGAGTATTTTTCTTACAAGGTAAGTCAGTTCTCATAAGCAAACAATGTTCAACACGCTTCTGCTGCTAACACACATGGTAATGTTCCAAGAGATACATGCATTTTTAAAATTCAGCTCAATAGAGCTATTTTGCACAAAGTGAATGTATGTCCCTCTAGAAAACGATTACAGATAGGGAGTGTGCTTTTCACCAACTTACTCAATTCGCCTATGGATACAAGGTGCAAGACACTGCATCTTCTAACACAGATGGTATTGTTAAAAGAGATACATGTGTTTCTTAAATTCAGCTAAATAGAATTATTGTACACAAAGTGAATGTTTTTCCCAGTTGAAAACTCTGACACATGGGGAGGACATCTTCCACAAGCTAACTCTATTCCCATAAGGAAACAATGTGCAAGACACTCCTGCTGTAGAATAGACCAAATTGTTCCAACAAAGTGAATGTTTCTCTATCTTGGAAATGCTGACCAATAGGGAATAGTGATAAGAACTGCCCCTTGTCACCATTCTGCAGCCTGAGCCACAGCTGGTTTCATCTCTTGGCAATACCAAGCCACAGGAGAAGAAAAGGCAAGAAAGTAAAGAGTAACATTGATTCAGCTATACATAATCAAACCTCTAATCAACAAAGACATCTACATAACAGGGATCACCACATACTTATCAATACTAACACTGAATGTTAATGGACTAAACTCCCCCATCAAGAGTACTCTTTTAAATGCACACTTGGTTCTAACATGAGAACATTTTCAGTAACTCTCAGGCTTCTAACTTCCATACTATTATGCCAGCACTTACATGTGTCTCTTCCATTCAGCATTACCCACGTATTTTCCTACAAATGAATGTTTGCCTCCTTGAAAATGATGGTAGATAGGGAGTATTCCTTTGACAGTCTAACTCAGTTCTCAAAGGAAACAGTATATAGAACCCACAACCTACCAATTTTGATTATTTCTTTCAGGGGATATGTGTGTCTCTTCCACTCAGCAACATAGTCCTATTTACAGTAACGTTAATGATTTTTCCACTTGAAAACTATGACATGTGGGAAGAAATCTTTGGAAATTCAATGTTTGTTCTCAAAGGGGAACATTCTATAACAGGTTCAAGCTTCTAACTTCCTAGCTCTGTTTCAAGCACTCACATATATCTCTTACAATTGGCATTCTGGCTTATTTTACTTAAAATGAATGTTTCTGTCACTTGAAAATGGTGACTGAAAAGTAGTATTCCTTTCACACCTGAACTAAGTTCTCAAAGGGAAGTAATGTGTAAGATACTATAGCTTCTAACTTTGATCCTATCATCCCATAGGATACATGTGTCTCTTATCTTCAGTAGTACAAGCTTTTGCCATAAAGTGAAGGTTTCTCTGACTGGAAAATGCTGAATGAAGAAAGTATTCTCTGGAAATTCACACTTATTTCCAAAAGGAGAACACAGTCAAAGATTCTCAGACTTCTATCTTCCATGCTGTTATGTCAGCACTTATATGTGTCCCTGCCATTAAGCATTACAGGCTTCTTTTCCTACAAATGAATGTTTCTCCCACTTGAAAACGATGGCAGAAGAGGGTATTCCTTTGACAAGGTAACTCAGTTCTCAAAAGGAAACAGTGTGTAAGATATTTGAGCTTCCCACTTGACAGTATTCTTCCAGGGGATACGTGTGTCTCTTCCACTCAGCAATATAGGCCTTTTTACTGTAAAGCAAATGATTCTCCCACTTGAAATCATTGACAGTTTGGAAGTATTATGTGGAAATTCAAACTTAGTTCTCAAAAGGGAATATTTTCTAACAGGTTCAAGCTTCTAAATTCCAACCTCCACTTCAAGCACTCACTTGTGTCTCTAACAATCAGCATTCAGGCTTATTTTCCTTAAAGTGAATGTTTCTGCCACTTGAAAATGGTGATTGATAGGGAGTATTCCTTTCACAACCAAACTCAGTTTTAAAAGGGAAGTAATGTGGACCACATTATAGCTTCTAACTTTGATCATATCATTTCATAGGATACATGTGTCTCTTACATTCAACTGTGCAGACTTTTTACTATAAAGTGAATGATTCTCCCATTGGAAATGCTGAATGTAGAATGTATTCCTTGGAAATTCACACTTAGTTCTAAAAGGAGAAAATTGTCAAAGATTCTCAGGCTTCTAGTTCCATGATATTATGCCAGCTCTCACAAGTATCTCTTTCATTCAACATAACAGACTTCTTTTCCTATAAATTAATGTTTTGACCACCTAAAAACGATGGCAGATAGGGAGTACTGCATTGACAAGCTAACTCAGTTCTCAAAGGAAACAGTGTGCAAACCCTTGAGCTTCCAACTTTGATTGTATCTTTCCAGGGGATACGTGTGTCTCTTCCACTCAGCAATATAGGCCTATTTACAGTAAAGTGAATGATTCCTCCACTTGAAAACTCTGACAGGTGGGAAGTATTCTTTGGAAATTCAAACTTCTTTCTCAAAGGGGAACACTCTCTAACAGGATTAAGCTTCTAACTTCCTAGATCTGCTTCAAGCACTCACATATGTCTTTTATATTCAGCATTCAAGCTTATTTTCATTAAAGTGAATGTTTCTGCCATTTGAAAAGGGTGACTGATAGGGAATATGACTTTGAAGCCTAACCCAGTTTGCAAAGGGTAATAATGTGTAAGACACTATAGTTTCTAAATTTGATGGTGTCATTTCATAGGATATATGTGTCTATTATCTTCAATACTACAGGCTTTTTACCATAAAGTAAATGTTTCTCTCATTTTTAAATGCTGAATGTAGGAAGTATTGTTTGCAAATTCACGCTTAGTTGTAAAATAATAACTTTGTCAAGAATCTCAAGCTTCTCACTTCCATGCAATTCTTTCACACTTACATGTGTCTCTTCCATTCAGCAGTACAGTCTTTTTACCATAAAGTTGAATGTTTCTCCCACTTGAAAATGCTGAATGTAGAAAGCATTCTTTGGAAATTCACACTTAGTTCTAAAAGGAGAACATTGTCAAAGACTCTCAGGCTTCTAACTTCCATGATATTATGCCAGCACTTACATGTGTCACAAGACTGACCCTGCCATTAATGCTAAGAGGCACCAAAGATCCTTTGGGATGTGGCCAGACAGACATCTGATTGGTTTCTTCTCCTAAAGGGGCTCCCAGCCTTGTTTGTCTTTGCACCATCAATGCAGGGGGGGAATACACAGAGTGGAATTAGAGGATAACTTTAATTGCCATGGGTGGAGATTCTTCAAAACCACAGTCCTGGAGTGTATGCTTAAACATTTTAAGAAGGGATTCACAGGGGATCATGGGATTAACATGTCTCCTAGAAAGCTGATCACAGTATGTGAGTCAGAATGGCCCACTTTTGGGGTCAACTGGCCCCTTGAAGTCACTCTCGAGTTGCCCATGGTCAAATCCATTTATCAGATCATAATAGGAAACCCTGGGTACCCTGACCAGTTTCCATATATTGACTCCTGGCTCCAGGTGGCTCAGACCCCCTCTTGGATCCAATTCTGTGGTAACAAAAAGGGACAGAGCAGAGTTTTCATGGCCCACACAATAAAGCCTAAAGACCAGAATCTGACCAAACCTGTTCTGCAAGGGGATCCAGAAGATGAGCTGCCATTGCCCCCACTGTACATTCCCAGCATGCCACCACCATCAAAACAGCCAGTGCCACCTTTCCCAGAGAGCCCACCAACCTCAGTGAGCCCCTTTCTGCCTCACCAGCAGCCTCCTAGTCCCAGTAATGTCCCATACCTATCCTCAGCTTGGAGTCTGAGTCCACAGCCCCTGAGCCACCACCATCACTTGTTTCAGGCACTGGCCCCTCAAGCCAGGGCCTTGCAGATGCCTCTCCATGAGATGCAAGGGCCCCAACAGGTTCATGCTGATGGCATGGTCCAGCCCACATGTTCTATTCTTTATTACCAGTCCTTCAGTTTGACCACCCTCTTAAATTGGGGGAATCATATGTCATCATATTCAGAAAAACCTCAGGCTATTGTCATTCTTCTAGAATCCATATTCCAGGCCCATCAACCTTGGAATGACTGCTGGCAGACTCTCCTGACATTTTTCAATATGGAAGAGCAGCAGTGAATTCTGACAAAGGCTCACCACTGGCTCCAAGGGCAAGCCCCAGCAGGAACCTTAGATGCAGAAGCATGGGCAAGAGAGGTGGTCCCTGATGCTTGACCCACTTGGGACTTCAATACAGCAGAAGGACAAGGAGACCATACTGAATATCATGCCTCCCTCTTACATAGGCTTAAGGCTGGAGCTAAGAGACCTACCAACATGTCCAAAATTGCAGCAGTTATTCAGAAGCCAGAAGAAACCCTGACTGATTTTTATGAGAGACTCTGTGAGGCCTTCTGAATGTACACTTCCTTTGACCTGGAAGTGCCAGAAAACCAGCAAATGGTCAATATGGTGTTTATGACTCAATCATATGCTGACATTCACAGAAAACTTCAAAATCTTGAAGGTTTTTCTGGGATGAATGCCACTCACCTGTTAGAAGTGGCAAATAAGGTCTTTGTAAATTGAGAGAATGAAGAAAAATGGGAAGCTGATAAAAGAATGAAAGCCAAGGTGTCCTTGTTGGCTGCAGCCCTGGAGAAGCCAGATCCAACACAGCAGTCAGCTCCACCACGAAAGTGGGGACCCAATGGGAGAACCCCACTTCAGTGAGACCAATATGCCTACTGCAAGGAGATTGGCCACTGGAAAAATGAATGCCCCCATCACAAGATGACAACATTTGAGCCTAACAGAATTGCTCTGGGAAAGAAGACAGGATGGCAGCCTGAACCAGAGGCTCAAGATCTCATTGACCTAGCAGGAATTGGAACAGACTAAGACTAGGCTCCTTACTACTAAGCCCCTGAGAGTCCACGGTTGAAATGAAAGTGGGGGGCCAGCCAATGATTTTCATGGTGGACTCAGGCACAGAGCATTCCGTGGTCACCAAACCAGTGGCCCCACTCACCCAGAGCAGAGTCACGATAGTCGGAGCCACTGGGACCCAAACTGCCTGGCAGTTCTGCTGACCCTGGACATGCCAACTTGGAGGGCATGAGGTGACACATGAGTTCCTCTATTTGCCAGAATGCCCAATTCCTCTCCTGGGAAGGGACTTACTAACAAAGCTTGGAGCCCAAATCACCTTCAACCAGGGAGGGCCTGCTTATCTTATTGTGGGGGGACCAAATGCCCTCATCATGGCAGTAACCATGCCTATGGGAGACAAATGGCAACTCTACCACCAGATAAAGGGGGACCTGTTGAAGCCCATGTGTCTACTGGAGGAGTTTCCTGATGTCTGGGCTGAGAATGGGGTCCCTGGTCTGGCTCGCAATCATGCACCAGTAATGGTAGAACTCAAGCCTGGAGCTCTCCCTGTCACACAGAGGCAGTATCCAGTACCACAGAAAGCACGCCTAGGAGTTCAGACCCACCTACAGTGGCTGAACAATGCAGGGATATTAATCGACTGCCAATCACCATAGAACACCCCAATTTTGCTCTTCAAGAAGGCAGGGAGAGAAGATATCGGGCCTGTCCAGTACACATGGGCAGTCAACAACTCTGTTATCACATTGCACCCAGTAGTTCCTAATCTTTACATGCTTCTGAGTCTTCTATCACCACAAGCAAGCTGGTTCACTTGCCTAGACCTAAAACACACTTTTTTTCTGTCTTCACCTGGCACCAGTTAGTCAGTCTTTGCCTTTGAATGGGAAGACCCCCATACTGGAAGAAAAACGCAAATGACTTGGACTAGAATTCCTCAGGGATTTAAGAACTCCCCTACCCTGTTCAGGGAAGCTCTAGCAGAGGATTTGTCAACGTTCCCAGAAGAAAATCCAAGCTGCACTTTACTTCAATACGTGGACGATCTGCTCCTGCCAAGCCACAACTGGGAGAAGTGCTGGGAAGGGGCAAGGGCACTGCTAGCCCGACTCTGTGAGGCAGGCTACAAAGTCTCCTGGAAAAAGGCCCAAATTTGCCAACAAGAAGTCCTATACCTCAGATTCACCATCTCAGAGGGACAGCGATCCCTGGGTCCAGAGAGGAAGCAGGTTGTCTGCTCCATTACTCAAGCAAAGACCAAGAAGGAGGTCTGAGAATTCCTGGTTCAGCAGGATTCTGTCGCATATGGATACCTGGATATTTAAGCCTGGAAAAACTACTTTATGAGGCCACAACAGGCTAAATTGGGGACTCAAACATGAAAAGACTTTCCAGGAAATAAAAAGGCTGTTAACCAGAGCCCCTGCATTAGGGCTGCCAGATGTAAAATGACCTTTCAGTCTCTTTGTCTGTGAGAGAAATCACACAGCTCTGGGGATCCTCACCCAAATGGTGTGTCCCTGGCAATGGCCAGTGGCTTACCTGTCAGAGCGCTTGGACCCAGTGGCCTCTGGGTGGCCCCCATGTCTCTGGGCCCAGCAGCCACAGTAACCCTAATCAGGGAGGCTGACAAGCTCATGCTGGGACAGGACATTAATGTCAAAGTTCCTTATGCAGTCATAGCGCTACTGAATGAACAGGACCGTAAATGGCTGACCAGTTCCAGAATGGCTCACTACCAAGGGTTACTATGTGAAAATCCACGAGTCAGACTTGAGACTGTATGAACTTTAAATCCTGCCACTTTCCTGCCAACAGAGGAAGGGCTTCCAGATCATGATTGTGAAGAGGTGATGGATGAAGTGTACTCTAGCAGGCCAGACCTGATGGATGTTCCCCTCTCAGATCCAGAGCTCAAACTTGTCACAGATGAAAGCAGTTTCATCCAGAATGGACAATGAAAGGCCAGATTCGCAGTCACCACTGCTAACAACGTTATACAGGCTGAAGCCCTACCACAAGGCTGGTCTGCACAATGAGCAGAACTTTGGGCATTGGTTCAGGCACTACAATATGCAAAGGGAAAGCAGGTAAACATCTATACAGATTCTAAGTATGCCTTTGCCACCCTGCACATGCATGGAGCAATATACAGAGAGAGAGGATCGCTGACAGCAAGGGGAAAGGAGATTAAAAACAAAGAAGAGATTCTCCAACTGTTAGAAGCAGTCTAGGAACCGTCTCAAGGGGCAATCATACACTGCAGAGGCCACCAAAGGGGCATGGGCTGTATTAGTAGAGGAAACCACCTGGCGGATCAGGCGGCAAAAAGGGCAACAGAAGAACTGAGCTCCGCCAGAGTGCCAAAGCAAACCTCCAAGCTTCTGCTGGCTCCGGAGCTGCCGCCCACTCCAAATTACACCAAGGAGAAAGAACAATGGGAAAAAGATGAAAAGGGAATAAAAGAAAAGGGGGGCTGGTGGAAGTTGCCTGACCAGAGACTCTTTGTCCCCAGTGCTGTAGCAGCCACTCTGGTAAAATAATAGCATGAGTTAACACACTTGGGGAAAATGGCCCTGGAAAAACTATTGGGCAGACACTATTTCTTTCCCAAGCTCCCCACCATGTGTGCCCAAGTGAATGCTAGGTGCGTCACATGTGCATGAAACAATGTGAGTCAAGTGCCTAGGCCAACCCCTGGAATACAAACTACAGGCACCATGCTTTATGAGGACTTTAAAGTGGACTTCACAGAGGGCAAGCCCTGTTGAGGGTACCAGTACTTCCTGGTTCTTGTTTGCACTTACTCAGGATGGATTGAATCTTACACAGAAAAGCCACACAGAAAATGCATGAGAGGTAGTAAAGCCTCTCTTAAGAGAAATTATCCCCAGATATGGACTTCCCCTTTCTGTCGGATCAGATAATGGGCCAGCCTTCATGGCAGAAATAGTTCAGGACCTGGCCAAGATTTTAAAAATAAAATGGAAACTCCATACAAAGCATACAGGCCCCAGAGTTTAGGGCAAGTAGAGCACGTGAATTGAACCCTTAAAACTACCTTAGCTAAACTCTGCCAAGAGACACAATCTCCCTGGGTAGACATGCTACCTTTAGCCCTGCTTAGGGCAAGCTGTACCCCTAGACCCTCTGGCTACTCACCCTTTGAGATTCTCTATGGCAGACACCCTCCCATAATAAACAGGCTTAGAGGGGACCTCAAGCAAATTGGAGGTCTAGACATGTCTTGACATCTCCAAGCCTTAGGAACAACACTACGTCACATTTTCTGGGAAGTTTTAGAAAGAGCCCCAATCCCTGTGGGTAACTGGGTCCATCCCCACCAACTGGGGGACATGGTGTGGGTAAAGGATTGGAAAAAGGAACCGCTCCAACCTAGTTGGATGGGTCCCCACCTAGTAATATTAGCAACTCCTACAGTTGTTAAGTTATAGGTTTCACTTCTTGGATTCATCACACCCACATAAGGAAGTCTGCCACTCCTGTGGACCCCAACAACTGACAGGCAGTCCAAGATTCAACTCACCCCCTCAGACTGAGGCTCCAGAGGATGCCACAGCAGAGCACCATTGCCTGTGAGACCTCCATCCCTGCTCCAACCACATCCCAGAAGCTGGTAGGTGAACAGACAGTGGAAGCCTGAGGATTCATCCACCAGGACACAGATGTATCCCCTTTTCTGTCACCCATACCTTATCCTGCTGATTAGCATTGTTGCAATACTGTTTTCTCTCCCCAGGATTGGAACCTAGGCCAGAGATTACTACCAGCCTTCTGTTATCTTCTCATAGTTGGAAATCTAGCTGCTGTCTGGTGCTGTCTGTAGCCTAGATCCCAACCTCGAGCATGTGTTATTGCCTTCTAACTCTGCTACATTTTGAGGTTATCCAAATGTGATGCTGGGATTACTGCTCAGCCTGCATAAAGCTGCTTTCCTTCCAGGGAAAACTGAGGTATGCCTTCACTTTTTATCAGTATCTTTCACCCGTGTGCACCATATCAATCTCTGAATGCACCAGGGAGGGACACTTTACTATAAAGGAAAGCTGACAGGTCTAACTGGGTCATGCAAGAACAAAGGCACTATAGGGCAGACAGTCTGCTGGCAGAAAAACGAAGACCACTTAAAGGCATGGAACAATGAAATGACAAGGGGAGGAAATCTGGGCCCCTTACTCTTCCACCCCACCTCCATATCAATTTACTAAGGGGAGAGTCACAGAGCTGGAAGGGCCACCCAAAGGTGATTACCTAGGCAGATATGAACCCATAGAAGATATTGATTGGCCACCTCCACAGTCCCCATTAAGGCTCCCCCCCAGGTCAGAGGAACTTAACCTGGAACCTCAACTGTTCAACCTGCTAAATGCAATCCGCCACCTCCTTAATATTACGAACCCACCATTGGAGGGTGATTCCTGGCTCTGAATGTCCTCAGGTCCTCTCCAACATGTAGCAACCCCAGTAAGCCTCCTCAACCAGAGTGGACATGAAGTTCCTTTCAACTCTACCAGTACAAAGCCCAAAGTAAGAAATATACAGCTACTCCAGAAAGCCCACAGTTGTATCTACAATTCAAAAGGATACTGTTCGGTTGGGGAACTGACTGCTGACCAATGTGCTCAAGTTCAAAACTGTACTGCTACCACCATTAAGTGTGCAGTTGACAGGCTATGGTGCAGCAGCCCGGAACTCTTTTTGTCTGTGGGACCCTCACTTATCAGTGCTTGCCAGCTAACTGGAAGGGTGTCTGTACACTAGCATTCCTCACCCCCCAAATAAACATAGTACTCAATAATCAGAACCTCCCTGTGCCTTTATTAGCTCACTCATGGTCAAAGAGAGCTGTCCAATTTATACCCTTATTAATTGGGCTGGGGATAATGGCTGGGATAGGAACAGACATAGGGGGAATTGACTTGTCAGCAGCATACTATAATCAATTATCCACAGAGCTAACAAATGACATAGAGCAAGTGGCAAAGTCCATAATGACTATGCAGGACCAACTGGACTCCCTAGCCTCAGTGGTCCTCGAAAACAAGAGAGGGTTGGATTTACTCACTGCAGAAAAGGGAGGGCTTTGCATTTTCTTGCATTAAGAGTATTGCTTTTATGTAAATCAGTCAGGAATAGTCAGAGACATGGCTCAGCAATTGCAGGACTGAGTCTCACTTAGGAGACAGGAATTAACAAATTCTTGGAACAGATGGAGTAATATCTGGAACTGGGCATCATGGCTCATTCCATTATCTGGCCATATCCTTATGCTGCTATTGGCACTAATATTTGGTCCATGCATTCTTAATGCCATAACTCACTTTATTAGCTCCTGGATGGAGGCAATAAGGTTGCAGTTTTTAGTAACACAACATAGGCCTTTGGGTCAAAAAGAACCTTATGGAATTTCTAAAGTCTAGGGTTGATGCTTGTCCACAAGTGGAAAAAGCATCAAAAGGGGGGAATAAAGAAGAAGATGGCCTTGAAGCAGAGTCATAAAACATGGTAAAATGTCAATTAAAAGCTGTAACCTCAGACAGAGCTGTAAAGCATGAGGAATTGCCCATTAGAGCCATGCAAAAGTTCATGAATGAGATGAACAGCACCATGGAGAGATAAGCACCCATTCTGACCTTTCTTTGCCTCTATTTGTAAATAAACTTTCCAAAGCAGACCTCCACTGATGTTCTTATCTAAACAACATTAGGTCCCTAGCTCACTACCAGCTCAATTAACCTAAATAATCTAACTCACTGGTTAGGACACCATAACCTGAGCACATTTTTGTAATCTGATGCCCAGCACTACCTTTTAAATATCTTGTGAAATCTTTTGTTCAGTGCTGAGACAAAGGTACAGGTTTGAGCCCACTGGTGTAACAATAAAATCTTAGTTCTCCACTCCTCCGAGTGTCACTTGGTTTCTAGTTGGACCATACTTCCACAACACTACAAGCAAGAGTGTCTTCCACATTGTTTCCCTCTGCAAATATAGTTAGCTTGTGAAAGATGAACTCCACATGTGTCAGCATTTTCAACAAGGAGAAACATTCACTTCATGTTAAATAGTTCTATTCAGCTGAATTTAAGAAACACATGTACTTCTTGGAACAATACCATCTGTGTTAGAAGGTGGAGTGTCTTGCACCTTGTTTCCCTAGGACAATTGACTAAGTTGTTGAAAAGTATACTCCTTTTCTGTAATCATTTTCTAGTGTGAGAAACATTCACTTTGTGCAAAATAGCTCTATTCAGCAGAATTGAAGAAACACATGTACCTCTTGGAACAATACCGTGTGTGTTATAAGCAGAAGTGTACTGCACATTGTTTCCCTATGTGAATTGAGTTGACTTCTAAAAGGAATACATTCTTTATGTCAGCATTTTCAAGTGGGAGAAACATTTACATTGTGCAGAACAGATCTCTTCACCTTAATTGAACAAACTCATGTATCTCTTGGAACAATACCATGTGTGTTAGTAGCAGCAGTTTTTTGCACATTGTTTTGCTATGAGAACTGAGTTAGCTTGTGAACAGACTACTACCTATTGGTCAGTGTTTCCAAGACAGAGAAACATTCCCTTTTTTCAAAATAGTCCTATTGGAGTTGAATTGAAGAAACACATGCATCTCTTGGAACAATTCACTCTGTTCTAGAAGTAGGAGTGTCTTGCACATTGTTTCCCCATGGGAATAGAGTTAACCTGTGAAAGATGTCCTCCCCATGTGTCAGCATTTTCAATGAGAGAAATGTTCACTTTGTGTAAACTAGTTCTATTCATCTGTAATAAACAAACAAATGTATCTCTTGGAACAATAGCATCTGGATTAGAGGGTGGAGTGTCTTGTACCTTGATTCCCTAGGCACAATGAGTAAGGTGGTGAAAAGCATATACTCCCTATCTGTGATCATATTCTAGTGGGAGAAACATTCATTTTGTGCAAGAAACTCTATCCAGCTGAATTGAAGAAGCAGATATATCTCTTGGAAAAATACCATGTATGTTACAAGCAGGAGTGTATTTCACATTGTTTCCTATGTGAATTGAGTTAGCTTGTGAAAGTAATACTTCCTGTATGCCAGCGTTTTCAAGTGAGAGAAATATTTACTTTGTGCAGAACAGCTCTCTCCATCTGAATTGAAGGAAAACATGTGTGTCTTGGAACAATAACATCTGTGTTAAAAGGTGGAGTGTCTTGCACCTTGTTTCCCTTGGAGACTTGAGTAAGTTGTTGGAAAGCATACTCCCTGTTTGCAATCATTTTCTAGAGGAAGAAACATTCACTTTGTGCAAAATAGCTCAATTCAGCTGAATTGAAGAAAAAAATGTATCTCTTGGGGAAAAAAACCATGTGTGTTAGAAGCAGGAGTGTATTTGCACAATGTTTCTCTATGAAAATTGAGTGGTTTTGTGAAGTATATACACCCCACATGTCAGCATTTTCAAGTGGGAGAAATATTTACTTTCTGCAAAAACAGCTGTCTGCAGTGGCATGGAAAAAACTCACGTATATCTTGGAACAATACCATCTGTGTTAGAAGCAGCAGGGTCTTGCACATTGTTTCACTATGAGAACTGAATTAGCTTGTGAAAAGCCTACTCCCTATCGGTCAGCAAGAATGTCTTGTGTATTGTTTGCTTATGTGAACTGAGTTAACTTGTGAGAGAAATACTCCCTGTCAGCTTTTTAAACTGGGGAATCATTCACGTTATGGGAACTCCCCCTTTTCACCAGAATTAGAGAAACCTGTATATCATCTAGAGAATACAATAGATGTTAGAAGCAGGAATATCTTTCCCTTTGTTTCTCTATGAGAACTGAGTTAGCAGATGACAGGATTACTCCCCATCTCACATCCTTTTTATGTGGTGCCACCATTCCCTTTCTCCATAATAGACCTATTTTGCTGAATTGAAGAGACACATGTATCTCTTGGAACAATGCCATATGTGTTATTAGCAGGAGTGTATTGCACATTGTTTCCCTATGAAAATTCAGTTACCTTCTGAAAGGAATACATCCTCTATGTCAGTGTTCTGAAGTGGAAGAATCATTTACTTTGTGCCAAACAGCTCTATGCAGCTGAATTAAAGAAACACATGTATTTCCTGGAACAATACCATCTGTGCTAGAAGCAGTGGGGTCTTGCACATTGCTTCACTATGAGAACTGAGTTAGCTTGTGAAAAGAATACTCCCTATTGACTAGCATTTCCAAGATGGAGAAACACTCCCTTTGTTCAAAATAGTCCTTTTGAACTGAATTGAAGAAACACATGTATCTCTTGGAACAACACAGTATTTTCTAGAAGCAGAAGTGTCTTACACATCATTTCCCTGTGGGAATATAGTTAGCTTGTGAAAGCTGTACTCCCCAAGTGTCAGCGTTTTCAACTGGGAGAAGCATTGACTTTGTGGCAAATAGTTCTAGTAAGTTGAACTGAAGAAACACATGTGTCTCTTGGAACAATATCATGTGAGTTAGAAGGTGTTGTGTCTTGCACCTTTTTTCCCTAGGAGAACTGAAAAAGTTGGTGAAAAAGTATACTCCCCATCTCTAATCTTTTTCTAGGGAAGAAACATTCTCTTTGTGCAAAATAGCTCTTGTCAGCAGAATTGAAGAAACACGTTTATCTCTTGGAACAAGACCATCTGAGTTAGCAGCAGGAGTACCTTGAGCATTATTTGCTTTGGGCACAGAGTTAACTTGTAAGAGAAATGATCCCTGTCAGCGTTTTCAACTGGGGAATCATGGGAACTTGCCCTTTTCACCTAGAAAAATAAAATAGATGGTAGAAGCAGGAATGTCTTGCACTTTGTTTCTCTATGAGAACTGAGTTAGTGTATGAGAAGATTCCATCCCATCTCACTTTGTTTTCATGTGGCACCAACATTTCCTTTCTTCAAAACAGCTCTATTCAGCTGAATTGAAGAAACAATTGCAGCTCTTGGAACGATACCATGTGTGTTAGTAGCAGTAATGTATTTCACATTGTTTGCCTGTGCAAACTGAGTAAGCTTCTGAAAGGAATACTTCCTATATGTCAGTGGTTTCAAGTGGCAGAAGCACTCATCAGGAGAATTGAACAAACATATGTATGTCTTAGAACAGTACCATCTGTGTTAGAAGCAGCAGGGTCTTGCATTTGTTTCACTATGAGAACTGATATTGCTTGGAAGAGACTACTCCCTATCTGTCAACAATTCCAAGTGGGAATTGTTGTGAACTAATGTGCACATTAGTTCTATTGAGCTGAACTGAAGAAACACATGTATCTCTTGGAACAATACTGTGTGTTTTAGAAGCAGGAGAGTATTGCACATTGTTTCCCTATAAAAATAGACTTGGCTTATGACACATGTGTTCCCCATGGGTCAGCATTTTCAACTGGGAGAAACATTCATTTTGTGTAAAATAGTTCTTTTCAGATGTACTGAAGAAACAAGTTTCTCTTGGAACAATACCATCTGTATTAGAAGGTGGAGTGTCTTACACCTTGTGTCCCTAGGTGAATTGAGTAAGTTGGTGGAAAGCATACTCCCTATCTGAAATCGTTTTCTAGTTAGAGACATTAACTTTGTGCCAAATAGCTGTATTCAGCTGAATTGAAGAGACAAATGCATCTCTTGGAACAATACCAAGTATGTTCAAAGCAGGAGTGTATAGCACATTGTTTCCCTATGCAAATTAAGTTGGTTTGTGAAAAGACTACATCCTACATGTCATCATTTTCAAGTGCAAGAAACATTATTTTCCTCAAAACAGCTCTGTTCAACTGAATTGAAGAAACACATGTATCTCTTGGAACAAGACCATCTGTGTTAGCAACAATGAGCAATGTCTTGCTCATTGTTTGCTTATGAGAACTGAGTTAACTTGTGAAACAAATACTCCCTGTCAGCGTTTTCAACTGGGGAAACACTTGCTTTATGGGAACTCCCCCTTTTCACCAGAATTAGAGAAACACGCATATCACCTAAAGAATGCAATAGGTCATCACCTTTGTTTCTCTATGAGAACTGGGTTAGCGTATGAGAGGATTACTCCCCATCTCACATCGTTTTCATGTGGCACCAACATTCCCTTTCTTCATAATAGCTCTATTCTGCTTAATTGAGGAGACACATGTATCTCTTGGAACAACACCATGTGTGCTATAAGCAGGATTGTATTGCACATTGTTTTCCTATGAGAATTTAGATGGTTTGTGAAAGGACTGCATTCTATATGTCAGCATTTTCAAGTGGGAGAAACATTTACTTTGTGCAAAACAGCTCTCTTCAGCTGAATTGAACAAACACATGTATCTCTTGGAACAATACCATCTGTGTTAGAAGCAGCAGGGTTTGCACATTACATCATTATGAGAATTGAGTTAGCTTGTGAAAAAACTACTCCCTATTGGTAAGTGTTTCCAAGTTGGAGAAACCTTCCCTTTGTTCAAAATAGCTCTATTGAGCTGAGTTGATGAAACACGTGTATCTCTTGGAACAATACCATGAGTGTTAGGAGCAAATTGACTTTTCTTGTGAAAGGAATATATCCTTTAGGCCAGCATTTTCAACTGTGAGGGACATTCACTTTGTGTAAAATAGTTCTTTTCAGCTGTACTGAAGAAACACATATATCTATTGGAACAATACCATTGTGTTAGATAGTAGAGTGTCTTGCACCTTGTTTCCCTATGTGAATTGAGTAAGTTGGTGAAAAGCATACTCCTTATCTGTAATAGTTTTCTACAGGGAGATACATTCACTTTGTGCACAATAGCTCTAACAGAATTGAAGAAATAGATGTATCTCTTGGGACAAGACCTTCTGTGTTGGCAACAGGAGTGGCTTGTGCATTGTTTGCTTGGAGACCTGAGTTAACTTGTGAGAGAAATACTGCCTGTCAACCTTTTCAACTGGGAAAACATACACTTTATGGGCACTGCCCCTTTTCACAAGAATTAGAGAAACACACATATCACCTAGAAGAATACAATAGATGTTAGAAGCAGGAATGTCTTGCTCTTTGTTTCTCTATGAGAACTGAGTTAGAATATGAGAAGATTACTACCCACATCACATCATTTTCATGTGGGACAGACATGCCCTTTCTTCAAAATAACTTTATGCAGCTGAATTGTAGAAACATGTATATCTCCTGGGAGAACAAAATTTGTGTTGGAAGCAAGAGCGTATTGCACATTGTTTCCTATGAAAATTGAGTTACCTTTTGAAAGGAATTCTGCCAACCTCTCAGGGTTTTCAAGTGTGAGGAACATCACCTTTCTGTAAAATAGCTCCATTCAAGTGAATGGAAGAAGCACTGTTTCTCTTGTAAAAAATCATCAATACTAGAAGCAGGAGGGTCTAGTGCATTGTTTCCCCTTGAGAGCTGAGTTAATTTTTGAAAGAAATACTGCCTGCATCTAAGGGTTTTCAAGTGTAAGGAACATCACCATTGTGCAAAATATCTCCATTGAAGAGAATGGAAGAAATATGGTATCTCTTGTAAGAAAACCATCAATGTTGGAAGTAGGAAGGTCTAGCACATTGTTTCCTTGTGAGAATTGAGTTTTCTTTTGAAAGGAACTCTGCCTTTCTCTCAGGGTTTTCAAGTGTGAGTGAGGCATGGAAGACCTGCACAGGAATTTCAGGTGCTCAGAGTTCTTGACTGCTCTGAGAGTGAAAGCACAGACATACTCTAACAGCATAGGTCAGAAAGGTGTTATTTGTGCATAATTTAATTGTAGAGAAGACAAGAGAACATCTGCATATTGGGGAATGCAGTGGGATGGGAAAACTGGTGATTCAGTGGACCAGGGTGGGGAGTGTGTTTTACAGCCTTTTTTGCATTGCCTGAGGGCAGAGATGCTTTTAAGATGCAAACCAGCATTTCCCAGTGAGGAGGAGTGTGTCCTGATATCCCCCCAGCCTGACTTTCACTAGGAAGATCACCATTGTTTGAAACAGCTCCATTCATGTGAATGGAAGAAGCACTGTATCTCTTGTAACAAAACCATCAATGTTAGAAGCAGGAGGGTCTATCACATTGTTTCCCTGTGAGAATTGAGTTAGCATGTGAAAGGAATACTTGATATGTGAAAGTGTTTTGAAGTGAGAGAATCATTCACTTTATGAAAAAGACTCTCTTCAGATGAAATGGAGAAACACATGTATTTTATGGAACAAAATGATGTGTTAGAGGCAGGAGTGTCTTATAGATTGTTTCCCTAGAAGACTTGATTTACCTTTTGAAAGGAATGCTGCCTACCTTTATCAAGTGTGACGGACATCACCTTTGTGCAAAATAACTCCATTCAAGTGAATGGAAGAAGCACAGTATGTCTTCTAAGAAAACCATCAATGTTAGAAGCAGGAGGGTCTAGCACATTGTTTCTCTATGAAAATTGAGTTAGCAAGTGAAAGGGATACTTGCAATATGAACCATTTTGAAGTGGGAGCATCACTCACTTTATGAAAAACACCTGCTTCAGATGAAATAGAGAAACACATGTATCTTTTGGAAGAATACAATGTGTTAGAGGCAAGAGTGTCTTCACATTGTTTCCCTGTGAGAATTTAGTTACCTTTTCAAAAGAATGCTGTCTGCCTCTCAGGGTTTTCAAGTGTGAGGAACATCACCTTTGTGCAAAATAGCTCCATTCAAGTAAATGGAAGAAGCACTGTTTCTCTTGTAAGAAATCCATCAATGTTAGAAGCAGGAGGGTCAAGCACATTGTTTCCCTGTGAGAATTGAGTTAATTTTTGAAAGAAATACTGCTGGAGATTCCATGATGGTGGCTAGAGGGAGGAAGCAGAAAGTGTGCCTCCTAAAGTGAAATCTTGGAGAGATGCTGGAGACACACCTTGCAGGCAAGGCCACTAAGAAGAGGAAAAACTTTGACCCCTCCACACCTCCAGCCTGCACAGAGCATCTCCACTTCACATCAAATGGAGAAACCAGGAGGGCTCCCGGGCCACAAGACACCCATGCCCAGATGGCTTGGGAAGACACGGACAAGGTGAGCTAAGCAGTATGTGGTACTTCCACAGACAACCCCGGGCCAGATCAGCATAGCCCCCTGGACAGACTGACCCACACCTGGGGAAAAAGAGAAACTGAGTACTAAGCAATAATAACAATAAAGACACGTAGCAAAGAGGGTGGGGTGCCCTGAGCACTGAAGAGGGGGGCAAGGGAATCCCTCCCAGAACTGTAAATAAACAAGCTGGGCATAGCCAGAGAGGGTGGGAGCAGCAGTGCACACCCAGCAACCAGAAGTGAGAAAGCTTGTGAGAGTGGCAGAGGGAGGAAAACTCCACAGGAGAGGGGAGATGACCCACTTCCCATTTGAGCTGTAAACAAACACATCAGCCAGCAGGTGCAGCAGCACATGCCTGGCAATCAGGAATGGGAAAGCTTGTAAAAGCAGTGGTGGGAAGAAAATTCCACAGGAGAGGAGGGAAGACCCACTTACCATGTGAACTGTAAATAAACATTTAACCTGAGAAAGTGGGTGCAGTGTCACCTCCCCCAGTGTGCTTGGAAAGGGAAAAACTTGTAGCAGTGGCTCGTGCACAGGAGAACTCTGAGTAAACAAAGCCTGCAGGGCCAGGTGAGTGCTAAGCTCACCCCAGAGATCTGCATAAATAATGAGGCCAGCAACAGCAGTCTGACAGCAGTGGGCAGGCAAGCCACCGCTGGAGATAGCCATTCACAGATCTGTCTCCAGACTCTTTTTTTCTCTCTCCCTACCTTTGATGAGAAAACAACTGAATTACACCTGCATGCTGAAAAACTTACTGAAACTGTATTGAATTTGAACTTGGGACACTTTGTGGGGTTTTTTTGTTTGTTTGTTTTGTTTTGTTTTGTTTTGTGCAGTTTTGTTCTACTTTATGTTTCCCCTTTGATGAGACAACTACAGAACAACATCTGAGGCACCATCTCCAGGATGGGAGGCTGAGGGATGAACACCAAAATTATTAAGACTGAAACTTCATTGCATTTGAACTTGGAGGTTTTTTATTTTTTTTTAATTTTGTTTTATCTTATTTTATTTATATATATATTCTTTCATTTACTTATCTTTTATTTTTATTCTTATCTTTATTCTTCTTATTTTTTATTTTCAATCCTATCTCTGTCTCTCTAATGCCTTTTCAGTTTACAGTTGAAACTACACTGTCTCTTCCTGTTTATATCTTTGAAAGTTTTTTGTTTGTTTCTTTGTTTTTTTTTCTATTGATTATTTGTTCTTCCCTTTTCTTTTAACTTCTTTGCTTTCCATCCCCTCTCACCCTTCCATTCTAAATATCACTAGTCTTATTATTACAAGTCAGAAAATAATTGCACACAGTACTGGGACAATAACAACACCAAGGGCAATGATGGGAAGACAGAAAAAACTGGGAAACAAGTTTCCTCACAGCAAAAAATTAGTACATGAACCAGAGGGAAATGAAGAAAACATATACTCAGATCCAGACTCCAACAAAATGAAGATAAACTATGCCAAAGGACCCAATGAAGCCCACAAGAAATTCCAAGCCAACAAAAAATTGAGAATTTGAAAAAGCAAAAGAAAAAATAAAGGAAACCATAGAAGCACTATATAAACGCCAAAGTGAAACAAAGGACATGATTAATAAAGAGATAAATGAACTCAGGACAAAAATAGACAACATTAAAGAGGAAACGACCAAAGATATGGAAAACCTCAGAAAAAAAATGAAACAGAATTGCAAAACAAAATGGAAGACCAATCCAGCAGAATAGAACAAACAGAAGACAGAATCTCAGAACTCAAAGATGAAGTGGTAATTAAGGGAAAAACCGAAGAACTATTAATTAAAAAACTCAAGATCTGTGAAAAGGAAATGCAAGAAGTCACCAGTTCCATCAAAAGAGCAAACTTGAGGATCATGGGCATCAAAGAAGGATAGGAGGTCCAAGCAAAGGGAATGCATAATATATTCAACAAAATAATAATGGAAAATTTCCCAAATCTAGAGAAAGATATTCCCATACAGATGAAAGAGGCCTCCAGAACACCAAACAGACCAGATCAAAATAGAACTACCCCATGACATATCATCATTAAAACAACAAGTTCAGAAACTAGGGAAAAATATTGAAGGCTGTAAGAGAGAAAAAACAAATAACATACAAAAGTAAACCCATCAAAATCACAGCAGACTTCTCAACAGAAACATTAAAAGCAAGAAGAGCGTGGGGTGAGATCTTCTGGGCACTGAATGAAAATAATTTCAGTCCCAGGATACTCTACCCAGCAAAACTAATATTCAAAATAGATGGAGCAATAAAAGTTTTCCATGATAAGCAGAAACTAAAACAATATGTGACCACAAAGTCACCACTACAAAAGATTCTTCAAGGAATTCTGCACACAGGAAGTGAAAAGTAACATAACCATGAAATGACAGTCAGCACCAAACTACAGGAATTGAATAAGCAAGAAAGTAGAGAGTAACCTCAACTTAGGTACACACAATCAAACCTTCAAACAACTAAGACACCTAAATGACAGGAATCACCACATACCTATCAGTACTAACACTTAATGTTAACGGACTTCATTCACCCATCAAAAGGCCCCGTTTGATAAAATGGATTAAAAAGGAAGTTCCAACAATTTGTTGCTTACAGCAGACCCATCTCACCAACAGATATAAGCATAAGCTTAGGATGAAAGGCTGGAAGAAGATTTACCAAGCCAATGGCCCATGAAAACAGGCAGAAGTAGCAATACTTATCTCTGACAAAGTAGACTTCAAACCTACATTGCTCAAACGAGATAAAGAAGGACATTCCATACTAATAGAAGGGGAAATAGATCAAAAGGAAATAATAACTCTCAACCTATACACACCCAATGTCAACACACACAATTTCATCAAACATACCCAGAAAGACCTAAAAGCATATATTAACTCCAACACAGTGGTTGTGAGAGACTCTAACACCCCATTATCATTAATAGATAGGTCATCCAAACAAAAACTCAATAAAGAAATCCAAGATTTAAAATATACAATATATCAAATGGACCTACTTGATGACTACAGAACATTTCATCCAACTTCTACACAATACACATTATTCTCAGCAGCCCATGGAACCTTCTCCAAAATAGATCATATCTTAGGGCACAAAGCAAACCTCAGCAAAAATAAGAAAATAGAAATTATACCATGCATACTATCTGATCACAATGAAATAAAACTAGAACTCAACAACAAAAGTAAATACAAAAAACATGCAAACAGCTGGAAACTGAACAACTCATTATTTAATGAACAATGGGTCATTGATGAAATAAAAGAGAAAATTCAAAAGTTCCTGGAAGTCAAGGAAAATGAAAAGACAGCCTACCTGAACCTATGGGATACAGCAAAGGAAGTCCTGAGAGGAAAGTTTATAGCCATGAGTGCATATATTAAAAAGACTGAAAGATTCCAAACCAATGACCTAATGATACATCTCAAACTCCTAGAAAAACAAGAACAAGCAAATCCCAAAACAAATAGAAGGAGAGAAATAATAAAAATAAGAGATGAAATCAATGAAATAGAAACCAAAAAAACCATACAAAGAATTAATGAAACAAAAAGTTGGTTCTTTGGAAAAATAAACAAGACTGACAGACCCCTGGCAAACCTGACTAAAATGAGGAGAGAAAAAACCCAAATTAGTAGAATCAGGAATGCAAAAGGGGAGATAATAACAAACACTATGGAAGTCCAGGAAATCATCAGAGACTGCTTCAAGAACGTATATTCAAATAAATTTGAAAATCTTAAAGAAATGGACAGATTTCTAGATACATATGATCATCCAAAACTGAACCAAGAGGAAATTAATCAGCTGAATAGATGTATAACACAAATGAAAATGAAGCAGCGATCAAGATTCTCCCCAAAAAGAAAAGCCCAGGGCCTGATGGATTCTCTGCTGAATTCTATCACACCTTTAAAGAAGAACTGATACCAACCCCCCTTAAACTGTTCCATGAAATAGAAAGGGAAGGAAAAGTGCCTAACATATTTTATTATGCCAGTATTGCACTTATTCCAAAGCAAGGCAGAGACACCAACAAAAAGGAGAACTATAATCCAATCTCCTTAATGAATATTGATGAAAAATTCTCAACAAAATAATTGAAAACCCAATTCAACAACACATCAAAAGATTATTCACCACGACCAAGAAGTCTTCATCCCAGGAATGCAAGGGTGGTTCAACATATGAACATCAATAAATGTAATAAAGCACATTAACAGAAGCAAAGACAAAAACCACTCGATCATCTCAATAGATGCAGAAAAAGCCTTTGATAAGATCCAACACCATTTCATGATAAAAGCTCTAAGAAAACTAGGAATAGAAGGAAAGTACCTCAACATTATAAAAGCTATATATGACAAACCTACAGCCAGCATTATACTTAACAGAGAAAAACTGAAACCATTCCCTCTAAAATCAGGAGCTAGACAAGGATGCCCACTATCTCCACTCCTATTCAACATAGTATTGCAATTCCTAGCCAGAGAAATTAGGCAAGAAGAAGGAATAAAAGGAATACAAATAGGTAAAGAAACTGTCAAAATATCCCTATTTGCAGATGACATGATCCTATACCTTAAAGACCCAAAAAATTCTACTCAGAGGCTTCTAGACATCATCAATAACTACAGCAAGGTAGCAGGATATAAAATCAAAATAGAAAAATCATTAGCATTTCTATACACTAATAATAAATGAACTGAGAAAGAATATATGAAAAAAATTCCATTTAAAATAGCCTCAAAAAAATCAAATACCTAGGTGTAAACCTAACAAAAGATGTGAACGACCTCTACAAGGAAAACTATAAACTTCTGAAGAAAGAGATTGAGGAAGACTAAAGAAAGTGGACAGATCTCCCATGCTCATGGATTGGTAGAATCAACATAGTAGAAATGTCTATACTCCCCAAAGTAATCTACATGTTTAATGCAATTCCCATCAAAATTCCAATGACATTCATTAAAGATAGTGAAAAATCTACCCTGAAATTTATATGGAAACACAAGAGGCCACAAATAGCCAAGGCAATATTCAGTCAAAAGAACAATGCTGGAGTTATCACGATACCTGACTTCAAACTACATTACAAAGCAATAACAATAAAAACAGCAGAGTACTGACAGGAAAACAGACATGAAGACCAGTGGAACAGAATAGAAGACCCAGATATGAAGCCACACAACTATAACCAACTTGTTTTTGACAAAGTCATTAAAAATATACAATTGAGAAAAAGCAGACTCTTCAACAAAAACTGCTGGGAAAACTGGTTAGCAGTCTGCAAAAAACTGAAACTAGATCCATGTATATCACCCTATACCAATATTAACTCAAAATGGATCAAGGATCTTCATATCCAACCACAAACTCTAAAGTTGATACAGGAAAGAGTAGGAAATACTTTGGAGTTAGTAGGTATAGGTAAGAACTTTCTCAGTGTAACCCCAGCTGCACAGCAACTATGACATAGCATGGAAAAATGGGACTTCATAAAACTAAAAAGCTTCTGCTCATCAAAAGAAATGATCTCTAAACTGAAGAGAACATGCACAAAGTGGGAGAAAATATTTGCAGCTACACATCAGACAAAAGACTAATAATCAGAATATATAGGGAACTTAAAAAACTAAATTCTCCCCAAAATAATAAACCAATAAAGAAATGAGCAAGTGAACTAAACAGAACTTTCTCAAAAGAAGAAATTCAAATGGCCAAAAAACTCATGAAAAAATGCTCACCGTCTCTAGCAATAAAGGAAATACAAATTAAAACTACGCTAAGATTCCACCTCACCCCTGTTAGAATAGCCATCATTAGCAACACCACTAACAACAGGTGTTGGCGAGGATGCAGGGAAAAAGGAACCCTCTCACACTGTTGGTGGGAATGTAAACTAGTATAACCACTCTGGAAAAAAATTTGGAGGCCCTTAAAAATCTAAACATTGATCTACCATATGATCCAGCAATACAACTCTTGGGGATATACCCAAAAGACTGTGACACAGGTTACTCCAGAGGCACCTGCACACCCAGTTTATTACAGCACTATTCACAATAGCCAAGTTATGGAAATAGCCAAGATGCCCCACTACTGACGAATGGATAAAGAAAATGTGGTATTTATACACAATGGAATTTTATGCAGCCATGAAGAAGAACAAAATGTTATCATTCACTGGTAAGTGGATGGAATTGGAGAACATCATTCTGAGTGAGGTTAGCCTGGCCCAAAAGACCAAAAATCATATGTTCTCCCTCATATGCAGACATTAGATCATGGGCAAACACAACAAGGGGATTGGACTTTGAGCACTTGATAAAAGCGAGAGCACACAAGGGAGGTGTGAGGATAGGTAAGACACCTAAAAAATTAGCTAACATTTGTTGCCCTCAATGCAGAGAATCTAAAGCAGATACCTTAAAAGTAACTGAGACCAATAGGAAAAGGGGACCAGGAACTAGAGAAAAGGTTGGATCAAAAAGAATTAACCTAGATGGTAACACACATGCACAGGAAATTAATATGAGTCAACTCCCTGTATAGCTACCCTTATCTCAACTAGCTAAAACCCTTGTTCCTTCCTATTGTTGCTTATACTCTCTCTTCAACAAAATTAGAGATAAGGGCAAAATATTTCTGCCGGTTATCGAGGGGGTTGGAGGGAGAGGAAAGGGGCTGAGTGGGTGGTAAGGAAGGGGGTGGGAGTAGGGGGGAGAAATGACCCTAGTATTATACACACATATGAATAATAAAAAAATAAAAATTAAAAAATAAATAAATGAAATAAAATGTTCAAATAAAAAAAAAAAAAGAAAAGAATACTGCCTGCATCTCAGATTTTTCAAGTGTAAGGAACATCAACTTTGTGCAAAATATCTCCATTCTAGTGATTGGAAGAAGCACTATATCTCTTGTTAGGAAACCATCAATGTTAGAAGCAGGAGAGTCTAGCACATTGTTTAGCTGTGAGAGTTGAGTTAATTTTTAAAAGAAATATGGCCTATCTTGCAGGGTTTTAAATTGTGAGGAACCTCATCTTTGGGCAAAATATCTCCTTACAAGTGAATGAAAGTAGCGCTGCATCTCTTGTAAGTAAATTATCAATGTTAGAAGCAGGAGGGTCCTGATCATTGATTCCCTATGAGAAATAAGTTACCTTTTGAAAGGAATATTGCCTGCCTCTTAGAGTTCTAAGTGTGAGGAACATCAACCTTGTGCAATACAGGTCCCTTCAAGTGAATGGAAGAAGCACTTTTTCTCTTGTAAGAAAACCATCAAAGTTAGAAGCAAGGGATCTAGCACATTGTTTCCCTGTGAGAATTGAGTTAAAATGTGAAAGGAATGCTTGCTATCTGAAAACGTTTTGAAGTGGGAGCATCATTCACATTATGAAAAATACCCTCTTCAGATGAAATGGAGAAACAGATGTATGTTATGGAACAATAAAATATGTTAGAAACAGGAGTGTCTTCCACATTGTTTTTCTTTGAGAATTTAGTTACATTTTGAAAGGAATATTGCCAATCTCTCAAGGTTTTCAAGGGTGAGGAACATCAATTTTGTGTAAAATAGCTCCATTCAAGTGAACGGAAGAAGCACTGTTTCTCTTGTAAGAAATCCATCAATGTAAGAGGCAGCAGGGTCTAGCATACCGTGTCCCTGAGATAGTTGAGTTAATTTTTAAAAGGAGTACTGTCTGCATTTTATAGTTTTCAAGTGTAAGGAACATCATCTTTGTGCAAAATGGCTCAATCCAAGTGAATGGAAGAAGTGCTATATGTCTTGGAAGAAAACAATCTATGTTGGAAGCAGGCGGGTGTAGGATATTGTTTCCTGCGAGAATTGAGTTAACAAGTGAAAGAAATACTTGTAATCTGAAGGCGTTTTGGTGTGGGAGAATCATTCACTTTATGACAAATAAACCTCTATAGACGAAATGGAGAAATACATGTATTTTATGGAGTAATACAATGTGTGAGAAGCAGGAGTGTCTTGTACATTGTTTCCTTTTGAGAATTTAATTACCTTTTGAAAGGAATACTGCTGACTTCTCAGGGTTTTCAAGTGTGAGGAACATCACCTTTGTGTAAAATACCTCCTTTGGAGTGAATGGAAAAAGCACTGTTGCTCTTTTAGGAAAACTATCAATGTTAGAAGCAGGAAGGTACTATACGTTATTAGCCTGTGAGAATTGAGTTAATTTTTTAAAGGAATATTGCCTGCATCTCAGGGTTTTCAAGTGTAAGGAACGTTACCTTTGTGCAAAATAGCTACTTTCAAGTGAATGGAAGAAGCACTGTATCTAATGTAAGAAAACTATCAATGTTAGAAGCAGGAGGATCTAGCACATTGTTTCCCTGTGAGAATAGAGTTGCCTCTTGAAAGGAATTCTGTCTATCTCTCAGGGTTTTAAAGTGTGAGGAACATCACCCTTGTGCAAAATAGTTACTTTCAAATGAATTGAAGAAGCATTGCATCTCTTGTAAGAAAACCATCAATGTTAGAAGTAGGAGGGTCTAGCACATTGTTTCCCTGTGATAATTGAGTTTCTGTTTGAAAGGAATACTGCCTTCCCCTGAGGGTTTTCAAGTGTGAGTGATGCACAGAAGACCTGAACAGGAATTTCACGTTCTCAGGCTTCTTGAGCTTGCTCTGAGAGTAAATGCATAGACATACTATAACAGCAGAGTTTGGAAAGGTTTTATTTGCAGAGCATTTAATTGTAGAGAAGACAAGAGAAAGTCTGCATGTTGGGGAATGCAGTGGGATGGGAAAACGGGTGATTCAGTGAGTCAGGGTGGTTAGTTGGCTTTATAGCCTTTCTTTTGCATTGCCTGTGGGTAGAGATGCTTTTAAGATACCAACAGGCATTTCCTAGTGAGGAGGAGTGTGTCCTTGACGTCCTCCCAGCCTGTTATTCACTAGGAAAATCACCTTTGTGAGAAACAGCTCCATTCATGTGAATGGAGGAAGCACTGTGTCTCTTGTAACAAAACCATCAATTTTAGCAGCAGGAGGGTCTAGTCCATTGTTTCCCTGTGAGAATTGAGGTACCATTTGAAAGGAATACTGCCTACCTTTCAGGGATTTCAAGTGTGAGGAACAGAAGAGATTCCAAGATGGTGTCTAGAGGGAGGAAGCAGAAAGAGTGCTTCCTAAATTAATATCTTGGAGAGATGCAGGGAAAACCACCAAGAAGAGGCAAAACTTCAACATCCCCACACCCTCAGCCCACACACTGCATCCCCACTCCACAGTAAACAGAGAAACCTTGAGGGCTCTTTTGCTGCCTGATGCCAGCACCTAACCTGCTTGGGAGAAGTAGACCACCAGGTGAGCTAAGTGGCACACGGTACTTCCACAAACAACCTTGGGCCAGATTAGCATAGACCCTGGACACACTGACCCCCACCCAGGGGAAAAAAAGAGAAAAAAAAAAAACTGAATAATAAACAAGCAGCTGAAAAAAAAGAGGGACACGGAGGAAAGAGAGTGGGGTGCCCTGAGCTTTGGCAAGTGAGGGAGGAGTACTCCCTCTCAGAATGGTAAAGAAACAAGCTGGGTGGAGAAGTGCCACCTCCCCCACTGTGCTTGGATTGGGGAAGGTTTGTAACAGTGGCTGAAGTGTGGCATGCTCCATCAGATAGTGTGGGTTGGGGACTCCCCATGTGAACTGTAAATAAACAAACAGGCTGGAGAAGGCAGGAATGGCACCAACTCCCCCAGTATACTTGGAGAGGGCAAGGCTTCCACTGGTGGCTAAAGTGTGGCATGCTGCATGGGAGAGTGGGGAAGGGGCCCCTCCCTATGTGAATTCTAATTTAAAAAAGAGGCTACAATTGCAAAAGGCAGGTAGGGCTGTATACTGGAGAAAACAAAAGGGGCATGCATCCAGGTTGCCCACAGCAGCAGATGGCTCACAGTAGGTGGCAGGTGAGCCACAGCCTCAGATAGACAGTCACAAAGCTGTCTCCAGACTCCCAGTTTTTTTTTTCTCTTCCTTTGATGAGACAACAACACCAGATGCTGAAGGACTAACTGAAACTGTATTGCATTTGAACTTGGGAGGTTTTTTTTATTTTGTTTTTTTTTTGTTTTTCATTTTTGCTTTTTGTTTTTTTCCCCTTTCATGAGAAAATGATGGAACTATTTCTCAGACACTGAGAGGCCTTCAAGACTTGAGGCGGAAGAACTAACACCAAAATTATTAAAACTGAAATTTTATTGCATTTGAACTTGGGGATTTTTTTTATTATCCCCTCTCTGTGTGTCTAATGCCTGTTTAGCTTGCCATTGATTAGTACACTATCTCTCCCTGTTTATTTCTTTGGTGCTGTTTTTTTGTTTGGTTGGGTTTTTTTTGTTTGTTTGTTTTATTTTTCCCCCTTTTCATTTACCTTCTTTGCTTTCTGTCTCCTCTCACACTTCCATTCTAGATATTAACATTGTTACTATTGCAAGCTAGACAATACTGAATTGCACACAGTACAGAGACAGTAAAAATAGCAACGGCAGTGATGGAAAGATGGAAAAAAGAGGGAAACTATTTTCCCTCGAATAATAAATGAGTACAGGAACCAGAGGGAAATGAAAAAATCAGATACCCAGTTCCAGACTTCAACAAAACGATGATAAACTATGCCAAAGAACACAATGAAGCCCACAAGACCACCCTGAAAGAGGATATCCTTGCAAGTAATCAATGAGAATTTTATAGAGATGCTACTGGATATGGTCAACCAAAATGTACATGAGACACTCAAGAAATTCCAAGACAACAAAAATAGAGAATTTGAGAAAGCACAAGAAGAAATAAAAGAAACCATAGAAGCACTGTATAAACACGAAAGTGAAACAAAGAACACGATAAATAAAGAATTAAATGAAATCAGGATGAAAATAGACAATATTAAAGAGGAAGTGACTCAGGATATGGAAAACCTCAGAAAAAAGAACGAAACAGAAGTGCAAAACAAAATGGAAGGTCAATCTAGCAGACTAGAACAAGCAAAAGACAGAACTTCAAAACTCAAAAATGAAATGGTATTTAAAGGAAAAACTGAAGAACTATTAGTTAAACAATCAAGACCTGCAAAAAGAAAATGCAAGAACTTAATGACTCCATCAAAAGACCAAACCTGAGAATAATGGGCATTGAAGAAGAGATGGAAGAAAAAGGAATGTGTAATATATTCAACATAATAATTACAGAAAAATTCCCAAATCTAACAGAGTATGCCCATACAAATACAGGAAGCCTCCAGAACTCAAAACGGACTCTCCAATGACATATTATCATCAAAACAACAAATACAGAGACTGTAGAAAGAATATTGAAGGCCTTAAGAGTGAAAAAACAAATAACTTACAAAGGTAAACCCATCAAAAACACAGCAGAATTCTGAACAGAAAAATTAAAGGCAAGAAGAGCTTGGGGTGAGGTCTTCTGGGCAGTGAATGAAAATAACTTCAACCCTAGGAAACTCTACCCAGCAAAACTATCATTCAAAATAGATGGAGCAATAAAAATGTTCAATGATAAGAAGAAACTAAAAAAGTATATGACCACAAAGCCACCACTACAAAAGATTCTTCAAGGTATTCTGCACACAGAAAGTGAAACCCAACATAACCATGAAAGGGCAGACAGTACCAAACTACAGGAAAAGAAACAGCAAGAAAGTAGAGTGTAACATTTATTTAGCAACTCACAATCAAACCCTCAAACAACTAAGACAACAAAATGAGAGGAATCACCACATACCTATCAATACTAACTCTTAATGTTAATGGACTTAATTCCCCCATCAAAAGGCACCACTTGACAAACTGGATAAATAGGAAAATCCAACAATTTGTTGCTTAGAGGAGACCCATCTCATCAATAGAAATAAGCATAGGCTTAGGATAAAAGGCTGTGGAAGATTTACCAAGACAATGGCCCCCCCAAAACAGGAAGGAGTAACAATACTTATCTCTGACTTAATAGACTTCAAACCTCCATTGATCAAATAAGATAAAGAAGGACATTCCATACTAATAAAAGGGAAATAGACCAAAAGGAAATAACAATTATCAACCTATATGCACCCAATTTCATCAAACATATCCTGAAGGAACTAGTAGCATAAATCAACTCCAACACAGTGGTTGTGGGAGACTTAGCACCCCATTATCATCAATAGATAGGTCATCCAAACAAAAAATCAATAAAGAAATCCAAGATCTAAAACATACCATGGATTAAATGGACCTAGTTGATGTCTACAGAACATTTCATCCAACTTCTACACAATAAACATTCTTCTCAGCAGCTCACCAAATGATCTCCAAAATAAATCACATCTGAGGGCACAAAGCAAGCCTCAGCAAATATAAGAAAATAGAAATTATACCATGCCTTGTATCTGATCACAATGCAATAAAACTAGAACTCAACAAGAAAAATAAAGACAAAAAACATGCAAACAGCTGGAAACTGAATAACTCATAGCTTAATGAAAAATGAGTCATTCATGAAATAAAAGAGGAAATTAAAGGGTTCCTGGAGGTCAATGAAAATGAAAACACAACTTACTGGAACTTATGGGACACAAGAAAGGCAGTCCTGAGAGGAAAGTTTATAGCCATGAATACATATATTAAAAAGACTGAAAGATCCCAAATCAATGACCTAATAATACATCTCAAATTTCTAGAAAAACAAGAACCAGAAAATCCCAAAACAAATAGGAGAGAAATAATAAAAATAAGAGCTGAAACCAATGAAATAGAAACCAAAAAAAAGCCATACAAAGAATTAATGAAACATAAAGTTGGTTCTTTGAAAAAATTAACGAGATCGACAGACCCCTGGCAAACCTGAGTGAAATGAAGAGAAAAAAAACCCCAAATTAGCAGAATCAGGAATGCAAAATGGGAGATAACAGCAGACAGCATGGAAATCCAGGAAATCACCAGAGACTACTTTGAGAACCTATACTCACATACATTTGAAAATCTTAAAGAAATGGACAGATTTCTAGATACATATGACCATCCAAAACTGAACCAAGAGGACATTAATCACCTGAATAGATCTATAACACAAAATGAAATTGAAGCAGCAATTAAGAGTCTCCCTAAAGGATTGGACTTTGAGCACATGACAAAAGCTTTAGCACACAAGGGAGGGGTGAGGATTGGTAAGACACCTAAAAAATTAGCATTTGTTCCCCTTAACGCAGAGAAACTAAAGCAGATACCTTAAAAGCAACTGAGGCCAATAGGAAAAGGGGACCAGGAACTAGAGAAAAGGTGAGATCAAAAAGAATTAACCTAGAAGGTAACACACATGCACAGGAAATTAATGTGAGTCAACTCCCTGTATAGCTATCCTTATCTCAACCAGCAAAAACCCTTGTTCCTTTCTATTATGGCTTATACTCTCTCTTCAAAAAAATTAGAAATAAGGGCAAAATAGTTTCTGCTGGGTATTGAGGGGGTAGGGGGGAGAGGGAAGGGGCAGAGTGGGTGGTAAGGGAGGGGGTGTGGGCAGGGGGGAGAAATGACCCAAGCCTTGTATGCACATATGAATAATAAAAAAAAGAGTCTCTCTAAAAAGAAAATCCAACTTCAAACTATATTACAAAGAAATAGCAATAAAAACAGCATGGTACTGGCACAAAAACAGACATGAAGACCAGTGGAACAGAATAGAGGACCCATATCTGAAGCAACAGAACTATAACCAACTTATCTTTGACAAAGGTGCTAAAAATATATGATGGAGAAAAGACAGCCTCTTCAACAAAATCTGCTGGGAAAACTGGTTAGCAGTCTGCAAAAAACTGAAACTAGATCCATGTTTATCACCCTATAACAATATTAACTCAAAATTGATCAAGGACCTAAATATCAGACCACAAATTCTTAAGTTGGTACAGGAAAGAGTAGGAAATTCTTTGGAACTAATAGGTATAGGCAAGGACTTTTTCAATGGAACCCCAGACTATATTACAAAGCAATAACAATAAAAACAGCATAGTACTGGCACAAAAACAGACATGAAGACTAGTGGAACAGAATAGAAGACCCAGATATGAAGCCACACAACTATAACCAACTAGTCTTTGACAAAGTCGTTAAAAATATATAATGGAGAAAAAGCAGACTCTTCAACAAAAACTGCTGGGAAAACTGATTAGCAGTCTGTAAAAAACTGAAACTAGATCCATGTATATCACCCTATACCAATATTAACTCAAAATGGATCAAGGATCTTCATATTTGACCACAAACTCTAAAATTGATATAGGAAAGAGTAGGAAATACTCTGGAGTTAGTAGGTATAGGTAAGAATTTTCTCAGTGTAACCTCAGCTGCATAGCAACTATGACACAGCATAGAAAAATGGGACTTCATAAAACTAAAAAGCTTCTGCTCATCAAAAGAAATGTTCTCTAAACTGAAAAGAACATGCACAAAGTGGGAGGAAATATTTGCCAGCTACACATCAGACAAAAGACTGATAACCAGAATATATAGGGAACATAAAAAACTAAATTCGCCCAATAAAGAAATGGGCACGTGAACTAAACAGAACTTTCTCAAAAGAAGAAATTCAAATGGCCAAAAAACTCATGAAAAAATGCTCACCATCTCTAGCAATAAAGGAAATGCAAATTAAAACCACACTAAGATTCCACCTCACCCCTGTTAGAATAGCCATCATTAGCAACACCACCAACAACAGGCGTTGGCAAGGATGCAGGGAAAAAGGAACCCTCTTACACTGTTGGTGGGAATGTAAACTAGTATAGCCACTCTGGGAAAAAAAATTGGAGGCTTCTTAAAAATCTAAACATTGATCTAACATATAATCCAGCAATACAACTCTTGGGGATATACTCAAAAGAATATGACTCAGGTTACTCCAGAGGCACCTGCACACCCATGTTTATTACAGCGCTATTCAAAATAGCCATGTAATGGAAACAGCCAAGATGCCCCACTACTGACGAATGGATCAAGAAAATTTGGTATTTATACACAATGGAATTTTATGCAGCCATGAAGAAGAATGAAATGTTATCATTCATAGGCAAATGGATGGAACTAGAGAACATCACTCTGAGTGAGTTTAGCCTGGCCCAAAAGACCAAAAATTGAATGTTCTCCCTCATATACAGACATTAGATCAAGGGCAAACACAACAAGGGGATTGGACTTTGATCACATGATAAAGTGAGATCACACAAGGGAGGTATGGCATACGTAAGACACCCAAAAATCTAGACAGCGTTTGTTGCCCTTAATGCAGAGAAACTAATGCAGATACTTTAAAGTGCCTGAGGCCAATAGAAAAGGGGACCAGGAACAGAAAATATTAGTTGGAGAAGAATTAACTTATAAGGTAACACACGTGTACAGGAAAGAAATGCGAGTCAACTCCCTGTTTAGCTATCCTTATCTCAACTAATAAAACCCCTCGGTCCTTCCTATTACTGCTTATGCTTCTCTTCAACAAAATTAGAGATAAGGGCAAAATAATTTCTGCCTGGTATCGAGGTGTTGGGAAAGGTAATTTTGGGTGCGGAGTGGTAAGGGAGGAGGAGGGGGAAGGGGGAGAAATGACCCAAACATTGCATGCACATATGAATAAAATAAAATTAAATTAAAAATTTAAAAAGTTAAGTCAATTCTGACAGCTAAACAATGTCCTAGACGTCCTTCTTCTAACGTTAATTGGTTTTCTTACAAGAGATACAGTGCTTCTTCCTTTCACTTGAATGGAGCTATTTTGCACAAATGTGATGTTCCCCACATATTAAAAGCCTGAGAGTAAGCCAGTATTCCTTTCAAAAATTAACTCAATTCTCATTGGGAAACAATGTGCTAAACATCCTCCTTCTAACATAGATGGTTTTCGTATAAGAGAAAAAGAGCTTCTTCCATTCACTTGAATGGACTTTTTTGCACAGAGGTGAAGTTCCTCACACTGGAAAACCCTGAGAGATACGCACTATTCCTTACAAAAGTTAATTCAGTTCTCAGAGGGAAACAATGTGCAACACCGTCCTCCATCTAACATTGATGGTTATCTTAAAAAAGATACAATGCTTCTCCCATTCTCTTGCATGGAGTATTTTGTAAAATGGTGATGTTCCTCACACGTTAAAACTATAAGAAACATGCAGGGTTCCTTTTAAAAGATGTCAATTCTGGCAGCTAAACAATGTGCTAGACCATTTTGCTTCTAACATTCATTAGTTTTCTTACAAGAGAAACAGGGCTTCTTCCATTCACTTAAAAGGAGTTATTTTGCACAAAGGTGATGTTCCTCACACTTTAAAACCCTAAAAGGTAGGCAGTACTCCTTTCAAAAGGGAACTCAATGCCTATGGGGAAACAATGTTCAAGGCACTACTGCATCTACCACATTAATTTGTTCCAGATGATACATTTGTTTCTCCATCTCGTCTTAAGCAGGTATTTTTCATAAAATGAATGATTCACCCACTTATAAAGGCTTTCAGATGCCAAGTATTCCTTTCACATGCTAACTCGTTTCTCACAAGGAAACAATGTGCTAGGCAGTCCTGCTTCTAACAATCATTGATTTTCTTACAAGAGATATAGTGCTTCTTATTCACTTGAATGGAGCTATTTTGCACATAGGTGATGTTCCTCAAACTTTAAAACCCTGAGAAGTTGACAGTATTCATTACAAATGTTAATTCAATTCTCACAGGGAAACAATATTCAGTACCCTCCTCTTTCTAACGTTGATGGTTTTCTTACAAGAGATTAAGTGCATCTTCCATTCTCTTCAGTGGATATATTTTGAACGAAGGTGATGTTCCTTACATCTTAAAACACTGAGAGGGATGCAGGTTTCATTTTCAAAGTTTTCAAAGTCAATTCAGACAGCTAAATCATGTGCTAGACCACCCTGCTTCTAACATGCATTAGTTTTTTTCCCAAGAGATAAAATGCTTCTTCCATTCACTTGAATTGTGCTATTTTGCACAAAGGTGATGTTCCTCACACTGGAAAACCTTGAGAGGCAGACAGTATTCCTTTCCAAAGGTAACTCAGTTCTCACAGGAAATCAATGTGCTATGGCATCCTTCTTGTGTGATAGATTGTTTTCATATAAGATAAACATGGCTTCTTCTGTTCACTTGAAAGGAGCTATTTGGAACAAAAGTGATGTTCCTCACACTTTAAAACCCTTTAAAGCATGCAGGATTCCTTTTAAAAGTTAAGTCATTTCTGACAGCTAAACAATGTGATGTACCATCCTGCTTCTAACATTCATTGTTTTTCTTAAAAGAGAAACAGATCTTCTTCCATTCACTTGAATGGAACTATTTTGCACAAAGGTGATGTTCCTCACACTTGAAAACCCTGAGAGGTAGGCAGTATTCCTTTCAAAAGGGAGCTCAATTCTACTGGGAAAAAATGTAAAACATCCCCTGCTTCTAACATAGATGGTTTTCATGTAAGAGAAACAGGACTTCTTCCATTCACCTGAGTGGAGTTATTTTGCACAAAGGTGAAATTCCTCACACTTGAAAACCCTGGGAGGTAGGCAGTATTCCTCACAAATGTTAATTCAATTCTCACAGGGAAACAATATGCAGGACCTTCCTCCTTCTGACATTGAAGGTTTTCTTACAAGAGATACAGTGCTTCTTCCATTCACTTGAATGGAGCTATTTTGCAGAAAGGTGATGTTCCTCACACTTGAACAACTTGAGGGGCAGACAATATTCCTTTCCAAAGGTAACTCAGTTCTTACAGGGAATCAATGTTCTAGACCTTCCTTCATGTAACTTAGATGGTTTTCCTATAAGAGGAACAGGGCTTATTCCATTCACTTGAATGGAGCTATTTTGCACAAAAGTGACATTCTTCACACTTGGAAATCCTGAGAGGTAGGCTGTGTTCCTTTCAAAAGAGAACTCAATTCTCATGGGGAAACAATGTGTAAGGCACTCCTGCATTTAACACATTGTTTTGTTCCATAAGATACATATGTTTCTCAATTTGGTCTGAAGCAGGTATGTTTCATAAAAGAATGATTCTCCCACTTAAATAGGCTTTCAGATCATAAGTATTCCTATCACATAATAACTCAATTCTCACAGGGAAACAATATCCTAGATCCCCCTACTTCTAAATTTGATCATTTTCTTACAAGAGAGAAAGTGCTTCTTCCATTCACTTGAATGGAGCTATTTTGCACTAAGGTGATGTTCCTCACATTTGAAAACTCTGAGAGGTAGGCAGTATTCCTTTCAAAAGTTAACTCAATTCTCACAGGGAATCAAAGGACAAGACTCTCCTGCCTCTAACACATTTTATTGTTCCATGAGATACATGTGTTCTTCCATTTCATTGGAACAGGGTGTTTTTCATAAAGTGAATGATTCTCCCACTTCAAAACACTTTCACATTGTAAGTATTCCTTTCACATGCTTACTCAATTCTCACAAGGGAGCAACGTGCTAGACTGTCCTGCTTCTAACATTGATGTTTTGGTTTATTTTTTACAAGAGATACCATGCTTCCTCCATTCACTTGAAAGCAGCTATTTTGCACAAAGGTGATGTTCCTCACACTTGAAAACCTTGAGAGGAAAACAGTATTCCTTTCCAAAGGTAACTTTGTTCTCATAAAGAATCAATGTGCCAGACCCTTCTGCTTGTAACTTAGATGGTTTTCTAAAAGAGAAACAGGGCTTCTTCCAGTCACTTGAATGGAGCTATTTTCCACAAAGTGATGTTCCTCACAGTTGAAAAGCCTGAGAGGTAGGCATTATTCATTTCAAAAGGGAACTCAATTCTCATGGGGAAACAATGTGCAAGGCCATCCTGCATCTATCATATTGTTTTGTACCAGAAGACATACGTGTTTCTCCATTTCATCTGAATTGGGTATTTTTCATAAAGTGAATGATTGTCCAAATTAAAAAGGCTTTCAGATCACAAGTATTCCTTTCAAATGCTAACTCAATTCTCGCAAGGAAACAATGTGCTAGCCCCTCCTGCTTCTAACATTGATGGTTTGTTTTTTTTTTTTTACAAGAGATACTGTGCTTCTTCCATTCACTTGAAAGGAACTATTTTGCCCAAAGGTGATGTTCCTCACACTTGAAATCCCTGGGAGTTATGCACTATTCCTTTCAAACGGTCCCTCTATTCTCACAGGGAAACAATGTGCTAGACCTTCCTTCTTCTAACATTGATGGTTTTGTTACAAGAGATACAGTGCTTCTTCCATTCACATGAATGGAGGTGTTTTTCACAAAGGTGATCTTCCTAGTGAAGGACAGGCGGGGGGGATGTCCACTACACACTCCTAACTGGAAAATGCCGGTTTGTATCTTAAAAGCATCTCTGCCCTCAGACAATGCAAAAAAAGGCTATAAAACCCAATCTTCATCCTGACCAACCTAATCACCAGTTTTCCCATCCCATTGCATTTCCCCATATGCAGATTTTCTCTTTTGTTCTCTACAATTAAATTCTCAGCAGATAACACCTTTCCAACCTCTGCTGTTAGAGTACATCTGTGCTTTCACTCTCAGAGCAGGCTCAAGAACACCAAGCACCTGAAATTTCTGCGTAAGTCTTCCCTACATCACTCACACTTGAAAACCCTGAGAGGAAGGCAGTATTCTTTTCAACAGGTAACTCAATTATCAGAGGGATACCATGTGCTAGACCTTCCTGCTTCTAACATTGATGGTTTTCTTACAAGACATACAGTGCTTCTTCCATTCACTGGAATGGAGCTATTTTGCACAAATGTTATGTTCCTTACATTAGAAAATCCTGAGATGCAGGTGAAATTGCTTTCAAAATTAACTCAGTTCTCACAGGGAAACAATGTTCTAGACCCTCCTGCTTCTAACACTGATGGATTTCTTACAAGAGAAACAGTGCTTCTTCCACTCACTTGAATGGAGCTATTTTGCACAAAAGTGATGTTCCTCACAGTTGAAAACCCTGAGATGTTGGCAGTCTTCATTTCAAAAGGTAGCTCAATTCTCACAGGGAAACAAAGGACAAGACACTCCTGCATCTAACATTGTATTTTTCCAAAAGATACGTGTGTTTCTCCTCTCTTCCATGAGGGTATTTTCATAAAGTGAATGATTCTCCCACTTCAAAATGCATTCAGATCACAAGTATTCCTTTCACATGCTAATGCAATTCTCACAGGGAAATGATGTGCAGAACCCTCCTGCTTCTACATTGATGGTTTTCTTACAGTGCTTCTACTCACTTGAAAGGAGCTATTTTGCACAAAGGTGATATTCCTCACACTTGAAAATCCTGAGAGGTATGCAGTATCCCTTCAAAAGGAAACTCAATTCTCACAGGGAAACAATGTGCTAGACCCTGCTGCTTCTAACATTGATGAATTTCTTAAAGAGAAACAGTGCTTCTTCCATTCACTTGAATGGAGATATTTTACAAGAAGGTGATGTTCCTCATGAAGAAGAAGATAGTCTTGAAACAGGGTCGTAAAATATGGTAAACTGTCAATTAAAAGCTGTAACCTCGGACAGAGCTGTAAAGCATGAGGAATTGCCCATTAGAGCCATGCAAAAGTTCAGGACCAAGCTGAAAGGCACCATGCAGAGATAAGCACCCATTTCTGCACTTCTTTGTCTCTACTTGTAAATAAACTTTCCAAAGCAGGTCTCCCCTGCTGACCTTAACTAAACATCATTAGGTCCCTAGCTCACCACCAGCCCAATTAACCTAAACAATCTTAGGTCTCTAACTCACTGGTTAGGACACCATAACCTGAGCACATTTTTGTAACCTGATACCCTGCACCACCTTTTAAATATCTTGTGAATCCTTTGTTCAGTGCTCAGATACAGGTACACATCTGAGCCCCCTGGCATCAAAATAAATTCTGAGTTCTCCATCCCTCCAAGTGTCGCTTGGTTTCTTGTCTGACTATACTGCCACAGCACTCACACTTGAAAACCCTGAGAGGTCAGCAATATTCCTTTCAAAAGGTAACTAACTTCTCAGAGGGAAACAATGTGCAAGACACTCCTGCCTCTAACACATTCTATTGTTCCATAAGATAGATGTGTTTCTCCATTTCGTCTGAAGAGGGTAGTTTTCATAAAGTGCATGATTCTCCCATTTCAAAACACTTTCAGATCGCAAGTATTCCTTTCACATGCTAACTCAATTCTCACAGGGAAACAATGTCCTAGAACCCCCTGCTTCTAACTTTGATGGTTTTCTTACAAGAGAAAAAGTGCTTCTTCCATTCACATGAAAGGACCTATTTTGCACAAAGGTGATGTTCCCCACACTTGAAAATTCTGAGAGGTAGGCAGTATTCCTTTCAAAAGGTAACTCAATTCTCATAGGGAAACAATGTGCAAGACACTCCTGTCTCTAACATATTGTATTGTTCCATAAGATACGTGTGTTTCTCCTGTCCGTCCATGAGGGTATTTTTCACAAAGTGAATGATTCTCCCACTTCAAAATGCTTTCTGATCACAAGTTTTCATTTCACATACTAATGCAATTCTCACAGGGAAACAATGTGCTACACCTTCCTGCCTCTAACATTGATGGATATCTTACAAGAGATATCATGCTTCTTCCATTTACCTTAAAGGAGCTATTTTGCAATAAGTTTATTTGCTCACATTTTTTTCTTTTAAATACATATTATTTTTATTATCATATTATTATATTCCTAGGGGGTACATTGTAACATTACCAAAGTGCTTATGATATATTTTAGTTAAATTTACACCTTCCATCATTTTTTTACATAATTATTTTTTCTTTTATTCATATGTGCATACAATGTTTGGTTCATTTCTCCTCCCTTCCCCCACGACCTCTTTCTCCAAAAAGCCTCCTCCCTCTCCCCTAATCCCCATACACTAACAGGCAGAAACTATTTTACCCTTATCTCTAATTTTGTTGAAGAGAGAGTATAAGCAATAATAGGAAGGAGCAAGGGTTTTTGCTAGTTAAGATAAGGATAAGTATACAGGGAGTTGACTTTCATTGCTTTCCTGTGCATGTTTGTTAAATTCTAAATTAATTCATCTCGAACTAACCTTTACTCTAGTTCCTGGTTCCCTTCTCCTGTTGGACTCAGTTGCTTTAAAGTATCTGCATTAGTTTCTCTGTATTGAGGCCAACAAAAGTTATCTAGATTTTTGGCTATCTTACCTATTCTCATGCATCCCTTTTGTGTTCCCACTTTATCATGTGATCAAAGTGCAATCCTCTTGTTGTGTTTGCCCTTGATCTAATGTCCACATATGAGGGAGAACATACAATTTTTGGTCTTTTGGGCCAGGCTAACTCACACAGAATGATGTTCTCCAGTTCCATTTATTTACTTGCAAATGATAAGATTTCATTCTTCTTCATGGCTGCATAAAATTCCATTTTGTATATTTCTGTTGGTGAGATGGGTCTCTTGTAAGCAGCAAATTGCTGGATCTTCCTTTTTAATCCAGTTCATCAAATGGTGCCTTTTGATGGGGGAATTAAATCCATTAATATTAAGTGTTAGTACTGTCATTCAGTTGTCTTAGTTGTTTGAAGGTTTGATTGTGTGTACCTACATCGAGGTTACTCTCTACTTTCTTGCTTTTTCTTTTCCTGTAGTTTGATACTGCCTGCCTTTCCATGGTTATGTTGGGTTTCACTTTCCGTGTGCAGAATCCCTTGAAGAATCTTTTGTAGTGGTGGCTTTGTGGTCACATATTGTTTTAGTTTCTGCTTATCATGGAAGACTTTTATTGCTCCATCTATTTTGAATGATAGTTTTGCTGGGTAGAGTATCCTAGGGTTGAAGTGATTTTCATTCAGTGCCTGGAAGATCTCACCCCAAGCTGTTCTTGCTTTAAATGTTTCTGTTGAGAAGTCTGCTGTGATTTTGATGGGTTTATCTTTCTATGTTATTTGTTTTTTCTCTCTTACAGCCTTCAATATTATTTCTTGGGTCTCTGTACTTGTTATTTTAATGATAATATGTTGTGGGGTAGTTCTATTTTGGTCTGGTCTGTTTGGTTCTCTGGAGGCCATTTGCATCTGTATGGGAATAGAATTCTCTAGATTTGGGAAATTATCTTTTATTATTTTCTTGAATGTATTACCCATTCCCTTTGCTTGCACCTTTTTTCCTTCTTCAATGCCCATGATTCTAAGATTTGGTCTTTTGATGGAGTCAGTGAGTTTTTGCATTTTCTTTTCACAGGTCTTGAGTTGTTTAACTAATAGTTCATTGGTTTTTCCTTTAATTACCATTTCATCTTCGAGTTCTGAGATTCGGTCTTCTGCTTGTTCTATTCTGCTGGGTTGGCCTTCCATTTTGTTTTGCATTTCTGTTTCATTTGTTTTCTGAGGTTTTCCATATCTTGAGTCTCTTCCTCTTTAATGTTGTCTATTTTTGTCCTGAGTTCATTTATGTCTTTATTAATTGTGTTCTTTGTTTTACTCTGGTGCTTATACAGTGCTTCTATGGTTTCTTTTACTTCTTCTTGTGCCTTTTCAAATTCTCTATTTTTGTTGTCTTGGAATTTGTTGAGTCTCTCCTGTACATTTTGGTTGACCATATCCAGTATCATCTCTATAAAATTCTCACTGATTACTTGTAGAATGTCTTCTTTGAGATTATTGTTGTGGGCTTCATTGGGTTCTTTGGAATACTTTATCTTCGTTTTGTTGGAGTCTGGATCTGAGTATCTGTTTTCTTCATTTCCCTCTGGTTCCTGTACTAATTTTTTGCTGTGGGGAAACTGGTTTCCCTGTTTTTTCAGTCTTCCCATCTTTGCTCTTGGTATTGTTACTGTCACTGTACTGTGTGCAATTAAGTATTTTCTAGCTTGTAATAATAACAATGGTGATATTTAGAATGGAAGGGTGAGAGGAGAGGGAAAGGAAAGAAGATAAGGAAAAAGGGAAAAACAAATAAACAAACAAGTAAAACAAAACAAACAAACAAAAAGTTTCAAAGATATAAGCAGGGAGAGGTAGTGTACTAATCAACAGTAAGCTAAACAGGCATTAGAGAGACAGAGAGAGGATTGAAAAAATAAATAAATAAAATAAAAATCTCCAAGTTAAAATGCAATAAAGTTTCAGTCTTAATAATTTTGGTGTTAGTCTCTCAGCCTCCAATTCTGGAGATGGTAACTTAGAAGTAGTTCTGTCATTGTCTCATCAAAGGGGAGAAAAACCAACAAAAAATCCAAAAAAACAAAAACACCACAAAGTGTCCCAAGTTCAAATGCAATACAGTTTCAGTAAGTTTTTCAGCATGCATGTGTAGTTTGGTTAATGTCTTATCAAAGGAAGAGAGGAAAAAAAGGAGTCTGGAGACAGGTTTGTGAATGTCTATCTGAGGCTGCAGCACACCTGCCAGCTACTGTCAGCCAGCTGTTGCTGCAGGCTTTATTTATGCCAATCTCAGGAGTGAGTTTAACACTCACCTAGCCCACAGCCTTTGTTTATTTAGAGTTCTCCTGGGCATGGGGAAGGTGGCGCTACACCTGCCTTCTCCAGCCAGCATGTTTATTTACAGTTCACGTGGGAAGTGGTAATTTCCCCCTCTCCTGTGGAGTATTCTTCCCACCGATGCTTTTACAGGCTTTCCCGCTCTTGGTTGCTGGGTGGGTGCCACTCCTGCCTTCTTTGGCCAGCTTGTTTATTTAGCATTCCATGGGGTATTGCCCCTCCCTCCCTTTTTGGCACTCAGGGTGCCCCACCCTCTTTCTATGTGTCTTTTTTGTTGTTGTTTATTATTCAGCTTGTCTTTTTACCCTGGGTGGGGGTTGGTCTGTCCAGGGGGCTATGCTGATCTGGCCCATGATTGTCTGTGGGAGTGTCACATACCGCTTAGCTCACCTTGTGTTCTACATCTTCCCAAGCAGTCTGGGCGCTGGCATCTGGTGGTGCAGGAGCCCTCCTGAATGTGGAGTGGGAATGCTACGTGAGGGCTGGGTGTATGGTGGAGTCAATGTTTTGCCTCTTCTCTGTGGTTTTTCCTGTAAGTGAATCTCCAGCACCTCTCCAAGATTTTACTTTAGGAAGCATGCTTTCTGCTTCCACCCTCTAGTCACCATCTTCAGCACATGTTTTCTTAACATCAACCAAGTCATCATGCAAGTTGACTAAGTTTTGCCTACAGAGAGTTCCTATCTCTGTACCTCAGAAAGTCTACATCCAGAACCCAGAGAACCCTGGGGCTTGTTGTGGATCCTTGTCGTGGACCCATGGAAGTGTTGAATGTAATTGGATTCCTATTCCCAGATCAGAACTTTGAATGATACTCTGCATCTTCATTAAGTATTTCCAGCTTTTTTAAAGTCTGTCTTTAAAGAGCTCTCTTGTCCTCTGAATTAGTCACCTTTCATCTTCCTAAGTTTTGCCTCTCCTGTCATTTGAGTTATCTTCTGAATAGCCAAGAATTAGGTGGGAGATGAGGCAGGGTCTTGGGGCTGGGGTTCACACAGAAGCTAGTGAGTGACTCAGTCACAGAGGGCTGTGGTTTTGTCAATGCCAGACACTTAGCAGGCACTTAGAGGGTTGGTATTAGTTCTTATTTAAAGGTCTGATAGAATTCAGCAGAGAATCCATCAGGTCCTGGACTTTTCTTTTTAGGGAGACTCTTGATTGCTGCTTCAATTTCATTTTGTTTTATAGATCTATTCAGGTGATTAATTTCCTCTTGGTTCAGTTTTGGATGATCATATGTATCTAGAAATCTGTCCATATCTTTAACATTTTCAAATTTATTTGAATATAGGTTCTCAAATAGTCTCTGATGATTTCCTGGACTTCCATGTTGTTTGTTGTTATCTCCCCTTTTGCATTCCTGATTCTACTAATTGGGATTTTTTCTCTCCTCATTTTACTCAGGTTTGCCAGGGGTCAATCGATCTTGTTTATTTTTTCAAAGAACCAACAAAAACAAAACAAAACAAAATATCCCAAGTTCAAATGCAATACAGTTTCAGTTAGTCTTCAGCATGCAGTTCTAGTTCAGTTGTTGTCTCATGAAAGGAAGAGAAAAAAGAAAGAGTCTGGAGACAGTTCTGCAAATGTCCATCTAAGGCTGTGGCTCACCTTCCTGCTGCTGTCAGCCAGCTGTTGCTGGAGGCTTTATTGATTGCAGATATCATGAATGAGCTTAACACTCACCTAGCCCTGCTGGCTTTGTTAATTTAGAGATCTCCTGGGTGTGGCAGCCACTGTTACAAGCTTTCCCCTCTCCAACCACAATGGGGGAGGTGGCACTACACCTGCCTATTCCGGCTAGCTTGTTTATTTACAGTTCATGTGGGAAGTGCCCCTTCCCCACTTTCCAGTGGAGCTTACCTCACAACAGCCACTTTTACACGCTTTCCAACTCCAACGTTGCTGGGTGGAGGCCACCACTCCTGCTTTCTCAGGCCGGCTTGTTGATTTACAGTTCCATGAGGGATTGCCCCTCCCTCTTTCAGCACTCAGGGCACCCCGCCATCTTTGCTACGTGTCTTTTTTTGTTGTTGTTGTGTATTACTCAGTTTGTCTTTTTTCTCTTTTTTCCCTGGGTAGGGGTCAGTCTGTACAGGGGGCTATGCTGATCTGACCCAGGGTTGCTTGTGGGAGTACCACATGCTGCTTAGCTCACCTGGTGGTCTGCTTCTCTGAAGCCATTAGCAGGTGGTGTCTGTTGGTGCTGGAGGGTTTTAACCAGTGAGGAACATAACCTTTGTGTAAAATAGCTCCATTCAAGAAAATGGAAGAAGCACTGTATCTCTTGTAAGAAAACCATCAATATTAGAAGGACAGTGCTGCACATTGTTTCTCTGCAAAATAGAATTAACTTTTATAAGGAATACTGCCAATCTCTCACTGTTTTCCAGTGTGAGGAACTTCACTTTGTGCAGAAAAGTCCATTCAAGTGAATGGAAGAAGCCCTGTTTCTCTTATACGAAAACCATCTATGTTGGAAGCAGGAGGGTCTATCACATTGTTTCCCAGTGAGAATTGAGTTAATTTTTGAAATGAATATTGGCTAACTCTCAGGCTTTATGTGAGGAACATCACCTTTGTGCATAATAGCTCCATTCAAATGAATGGAAGAAGCCCTGTTTCTCTTCTAAGAAAACCATCAATGATAGAAGGAGGAGGGTCCTGCACATTGTTTTCCTGTGTGAATTGAATTAACATTTGAATGGAATAATTCTTACCTCTCAGCATTTTTCAGTGTGAGGAACTTCATCTTTGTGCAAAATAGCTCCATTGAAGGGAATGTAAGAAGGAATATATCCCTTGAAAGAAAACCATCTAAGTTAAAAACAGGAGGGTATAGCACATTGTTTCTTTGTGAGAATAGAATCAGCATGTGAAAGGAATACTTGCAATCTGAAAGCCTTTTTAAATGGGAGATTCATTCACTTTATGAAAATACCCGCCTTAGATGAAATGGAGAAACACATGTATCTTATTGAACAAAACAATGTGTTAGACAAAGGATGGCCTTGCACATTGTTTCTCCATGAGAACTGAATTCCCTTTGAAATGAATAATGCCTACCTCTCAGGGTGTTCAAATGTGAGGAACATCACCTTTGTGCAAAATAGCTCCTTTCAAGTGAATGTAAGAAACCCTGTTTCTCTTACACAAAAACCATCTTAGTTACAAGCTGGAGGGTCTATCACATTTATTCCCTGTGAGATCTGAGTTACCTTTGAAAAGGAATACTGTCTGACTCTCAAGGTTTTCAATTGTGAGGAACATCAACTTTGTGTAATATAGTGCTATTGAAGTGAAAGGAACAAGCACTATATTCCTTGGAAGAAAACCATCTATGTTAAAAGCACATCTATGTTAAAAACACATTGTTTCCTTGTAAGAATTTTGTTAGCATTTGAAAGGAAAGCTTGCAATCTGAAAGCCTTTTTAAGTGGGGGAATCATTCACTTTATGAAAAATCATGCTCTAGATGAAATGGGAAACACATGTATCCTATGGAACAAAACAATGTGTTAGACGCAGGAGTGCCTTGCACATTATTTCCCATGATAATTGAGTTCCCTTTTGAAAGGAAAACTGCCTGTCTCTCAGGGTTTTCAAGTGTGAGGAACATATCTTTTGTGCAAAATGGCTCCACTCAAGTGAATGGAAGTAGCACTGTTTCTCTTCTAAAAAACCAATGAAAGTTAGAAGCAGGACAGTCTAGCACATTGTTTAGCTGTCTGAATTGACATAACTTTTATAAGGAATCTTGAATGCCTTTCAGGATTTTAAAATTTGTGGAAATTCACCCTTGTGCAAAATAGCCCCATTCAAGTGAAAGGAAGAAGCACTGTAAATCTTGTAAGAAAACCAACAATGTTATATGCAGGACGATCTAGCAGATTGTTTCCCTTTGAGAACTGAGTTTCCATTGGAAAAAAATAGTGTCTGCCTCTCATGAGTTTCAAATGTGAGGAACATCAACTTTGCAAAATAGCCCCATTCACATGAAGAGAAAAAGCCCCGTTCGTATAAGAGTATACGAAAATGCAGTTTGTTAAAAGCAGTTGGGTCTAGCACATTGACCTCCTGTGAGAACTGAGTTACATTTGGGAAGGAATACTGTCTGCCTCTCAAGGTTTTCAAGTATCAGGAATATCACCTTTCTGCAAAATAGGTGCATTCAAGTGAAAGGAAGAAGCACTGTATCTCTTGCAAGAAAACCATCAATGATAGAAGGAGGAGGGTCCTGCACATTGTTTTCCTGTGTGAATTGAATTAACATTTGAATGGAATAATTCCTACCTCTCAACATTTTTCAGTGTGAGGAACTTCACCTTTGTGCAAAATAGCTCCACTGAAGAGAATGTAAGAAGCAATATATCCCTTGGAAGAAAACCATCTAAGTTAAAAACAGGAGGGTATAGCACATTGTTTCTTTGTGACAATACAGTTGGCATGTGAAAGGAATACTTGCGATCTGAAAGCCTTTTTAAGTGGGAGATTCATTCACTTTATGAAAAATACCTGCCTTAGATGAAATGGAGAAACACATGTATCATATTGATTAAAACAATAGCTCCTTTCAAGTAAATTTAAGAAACCTTGTTTCTCTTACACAAAAACCATCTTAGTTACAAGCTGGAGGGTCTATCACATTTATTCCCTGTGAGATCTGAGTTACCTTTGAAAAGGAATACTGTATTCCTCTCAAGGTTTTCAATTGTGAGGAACATCAACTTTGTGCAATATAGTGCCATTGAAGTGAATGGACGAAACACTATATTCCTTGGAATTAAACCATCGAAGTTTGAAGCAGGAGGGTCTAGCACATTATTTCCTTGGGAGAAATACTTAGCATGTGAAAGGAATACATGAATTTTGAAAGCCTTTTTAAGTGGGAGAGTCATTCACTTTATGAAAAATACCTGCTTCAGACAAAATGGAGAAACACATGTATCTTCTAGAGCAACAGAATGTGTTAGATGCAGGAGTGCCTTGTAGCACATTGTTTATACATCAGAATTGACTTAATTTTTAAAAGGAATCCTGAATGCCACTCAGGGTTTCAATGTGTGGGGAACATCAACTTTGTGCAAAATAGCTCCATGTAAGTGAAAGGAAGAAGGACTGTGATAAGAACTGCCCCTTCTGCAGCCTAAGCCACCACTGGTTTTACCACTGACAGAAGAAATTCCACTATTTCTTATCTCCCGCCACCTTCCTTTGCCCTCCCCTAGACCTTGGTTCAGCAGTTTGTCTCATCCCTTGCAGAACAAAATCCCACTGTCTCTTATCTCCTGCCACCTCTCTTTGTCCATCTCCAGCCCTTGCTTTTCTCCCAAATGCTAGTTAAGGCCACATCTGCTGAGAGAAGCTGCTGTGCCATTTTTCCTTCTCAGCCAGCCATCCTATTTATTAAACTTTGGACATGAGATAACTCTCATGAACCTCTTTTGTGTGCAGTGTGCAGGTATTCCTAACATTTTGGTGTATTGGTCAGGAACAGGTGAGCTTTAAACATTGATCTTGCTCTCCCAGTCAGTGACTTCAGGACCTCCTGATATACGCTGCACTCCCAAGCCTACTTTAGCCACAGGCAGACATCCCCTATATAGGGGGGCAAAGCTGGGGGAATATACCAGCCAGCCAAAGTCACATAGTTTAGAACTTCCTTCCTTAAGCCTGAATAAACTCATTGGGATCTGAGCTGCTTTGCTGGGACCCCTGCCACCAGACTAGTGCCTCCATCACCACTCTCACTCACAGGGAACATCCTCAAGGCCAGTGCACTCCATTACTTGCCAACCACTGGTTAATGTCCTCCATCCTTCCTTGGTGGGTTCCCTCGCACTGCTGCACCATGAGTCATGGTTCTCGCTTTCTTTCGGTTGGTCAAATATCCTAGTACTAGGTCCTGAATCTCTCAGGTCAGGAGCCGGGTTCCTGAGGCATGGGCAATCCTCTCAGTGAAGACATTCCCTTGAGGTCCTCCAATTCTCTGTTTCATCCAGGAAAGCAATATCTTGGGGACATTCGCCACATTCTTCCTTGAACCAGGTCTCATCATGGGGGCTGGACCTTCCAAAATTCCCTCAGACACCTCTCTGGACTGTCTTTTGGCCAACCTTGATCCCCTATGGCTCTTGCCTGATCTAAAGGCAAAAAAACTCATTATTCTTTCCAATCAGGCTTGGTCACAATACCAATTGGACAATAACTCTAAATGGCCACTACATGGTACACTTGACCCTAACATTCTCAGGGATCTCTATAGCTTCTGCGGACGCACTGGAAAGTGGAAGGAGATTCCTTATGTCCAAGCTTTCTCTTATCTCCTCTCTAAGCCTTCTTTCTGCATTTCTTGTTCCCCTGCCCAGGTCCTTCTAGCTACAAAAACCCCAACTATCCTCCCTGACTCTGATGCTTTCCCTTCTTTCAATCCTGCTAATGAGCCTCCACCTTATCAGACATGAGCCTCCATTGTTCAGCAGCTGGCTCCCAATGCTTCCCCCATCACTCCTTCTGCCTCCACTCCCACCACTCCTTTCACCACTTCCTCCACTCCTCCTTCCACTCCCCCTTCCAACAATCTGAAACTACAGGATCCCCTGAGTCACCTACACACTTGCTCTTATGGCACCCCCAGCCAGCAGGTTTCCCTTTATCCTCTCCAGGAGGTGGCTGGCACCAAGGGTATCATGCGAGTTCATGTTCCCTTTTCTCTCACAGACCTGTCTCAAATTGAAAAATGTCTCGGTTCATTCACCACTAACCCTGACTCTTATATTAAAGAAATTCAATATTTGGCCCAATCTTATAGCCTCACCTGGCATGACATTTATACAATCCTTTCCTCAACCCTCCTCTCAGAGGAGAGACAAAGGGTCTGGGATGTGGCTAAGACACATGCAGATGAGATTCACCACCCCACCCCTGCCCACCCTGTGGGAACGTTGGTGGCTCCAGAGACAGAACCCCAATGGGACTATCAAACAAATTACATAACTTCCAGAGACCAGATGGTCACCTGCCTAGTGGCAGGGTTAAAGAGGGTTGCCCAAAAGGTTGTTAATTTTGACAAACTCAGAGAAGTTCAACAAGAGGAAAAAGAAAATCCAGCCAATTTCTTGTCCCAACTCACAGGACCACTATGTTGCCACACAAAATTTGGCCCTGAAACTAAGGACGGGACAATTATCCTTATCACCCACTTTACCTCCCAGTCAGCTCCAGATATAATAAAAAAAACCTTAAAAGACTGAAAAATGACCCTCAGACTCCACAGGCTGAAATTTTAAATGTGGCTTTTAAGGTTTATAATTGCCATGAGGAACAGCAATGGGCTGATAAGGAGAGGAAAGATAAGACCAAATTCCAGATGTTGGTCCAAGCTCTTTGGCAAAACCCTCTGGCTCCCAACTCACAAGGCCAGGGAAAATCCCAAACACCTCCTGGCCCATGTTTTTGGTGTGGCATTGAGGGAAACTGGGCCCATGCCTCTCCTAAGATACACCACCCACCAGGACCATGTCCTAAATGCAAACAGGAGGGCCACTGGGAGAGGGACTGCCCCTCCACCTCTCAAGGCAGAGGTTAAACCCCCTTAAGGTTCCTCCTTATTAACTGATTTTCTAGGACTGGCAACTGTGGCAGAAGACTGATGGAGCCCAGGATTCCCAGGCCTGATGACCATAACTTCATGGGAGCCTAGGGTAATGGCCATCATTGATCATAGGCCTATCTCTGTCCTCCTAGACACCAGTGCCACTTTTTCTTCCTTGCTGGAGTTCTGGGGACCTACCAAGCCTTCTTCAACCTCCATAGTTCTGTTGGAGGGAACTCCTACCCAGCCCTTAATGACCTTTCCCTTAACTTGCATACTGGGAGACACCCTCTTTACCCATTCCTTCCTAGTGCTACCTAATTGTCCCACTCCACTCTAGGTAGAAACATTTTAACAAAGTTTCTCACCTTACATCCATCCCCACAACAGCTGCAACTTATCAACCCCTCGTCTTTGTCCTCATGGTCCCTCCTTGCCATCATAGGTGCCTTGCTTCCTCAAGCTTCTCCCAACTCCTTGCTCTTACTGGCAACATTAGTGGACCCCATTGTATGGGATCTCAAAAACCCCTCCATTGCCTCACATCATGAGCCTGTTGTCATCACTCTCAAAGATCCTTCTACTTTCCCAAACCAATCTCAATATCACATCTCTCTTACCCACCTACAGGGTCTAAAGCCTATCATCTCAGAGCTTCTCACTGAGGTCCAGCTTTGCCCAACACACTGCCCCTATAACACTCCTATTCTGCCTGTAAAAAAGCCCAATTAGTCTTATGGACTGGTACAGGGCCTCTGCTTAATCAATGCAACAGTGACTCCTATACACCCGGTGGTACCCAACGTGTACACTCTCCTGTCTCTCATCCCCAGTACCACCACCCATTTCACAGTCCTGGACCTGAAAGATGCTTACTTCACTATCCCTGTCCACCCACAGTCCCAAAACCTCTTTGCCTTTACCTGGACTGACCCAGATTCTCATACTTACCAACAATTGACCTGGACTGTTCTGCCTCAGGGGTTCCAGGACAGTCCCCACCTCTTTGGACAATCTCTAGCTAGGGACCTCCTTACCCTCCATCCCTCCCTGAGTAAACTCTTCCAATATGTAGATGATCTCTTACTCTGCAGCCCCTCACTCGAGGATAGCCAACAACACACTGCCCTTTTATTTAATTTTCTGGGGAAAAGAGGATACCAGATGTCCCCTAACAAGGTTCAACTGTCTCTCACCCAGGTAACTTACCTGGGCCTATCCATTTCCCCTACTCATAAAGCTATCACCATAGATCATAAGGCCTTATCAGTCTCTCTCCCTGTCCCCACCACCAAGGGTGAAATTCTCTCCTTTCTCTGCCTGGCAGGCTACCTCAGGGCCTGGGTACCTAACTTCAGTCTAATGACCAAACCTCTATATGAGGCATCCAGGGGCCCCATCCAGGAACATTTGGACCCCTCTTGGCCTGTGTCAGGACATTTCAGTCCCTCTTCCAAGCCCTGGTACAAGCCCCAGCGATTCACCTGCCAGACCTCACTCGTCCTTTTTTCCTTTATGTCTCTGAGAGGCAAGGGTTTGTCCTAGGAGTTTTAGGACACAGCATAGGGCCATCCTTTGCTCCATTAGCATACCTCTCAAAACAGACCCCACAACCAGGGGGTGGGCCCCATGCCTCAGGGCCCTAGCAGCTGTTTCTCTCCTAATTCAAGAAAGTAAAAACTCACCTTTGGGTCCTCCCTTACTGTTTACTCCTCTCGTAGCCTCTCAGAGCTCCTTACATGTAAGGGACTTCACTCCATGCCCCCCTCTTGTATCCTGTCTCTACAGGTGTCCTTGGTTGAAGACCCTACACTAACTCTCATCTTGTGTCCCCCAATTAATCTAGCCACTCTTCTTCCTCTCTCTTCAACACTCCTAGTTCACTCATGCCCTGAGATTCTTGAGGAGCTCCTCTGCTGCCCAGACCACATTCAGGAGGGCACCCTTTCTCAGGCTGACTACACTTGGTTTATTGATGGCAGCTCCTTTCTTCACAATGGACAATGAAGAGTAGGATATGCTGTTGTCTCTAATTCCACTGTCATTGAGGCATGTCCTCTAACTTTGGGTACAACTTCCAAAAACGCTGAACTAACTGCCCTGGCCAGAGCTTTAACCCTGGCTAAAAACAAAACTATTAATATTTACACTGACTCTAAATATGCCTTTCACACTTTTTGCAAAATAGTTCCATTCAAGTGAAAAGAAGAAGCATTATATTCCTTGGAAGAAACCATCTGTGTTAGAAGCAGGAGGGTCTAGCACATTGTCTGTGTGAGAATTGAGTTAGCATGTGAAAGGAGTACATGTGATCTGAAAACCTTTTTAAGTGGGATAATCATTCACCTTCTGAAAAATACCTGCTTCAGATGAAATGGAGAAACACATCTATCTTATGGAACAAAACAATATGATAGACCCAGGATGGCCTTGAACATTGTTTCCCCATGGGAATTGAGTTCCCCTTTGAAATGAATAATTCCTACCTCTCAGGTTTTTCAAGTGTTAGGTACATCACCTTTGTGCAAAATAGCTCCATTTAACTGAATGGAAGAAGCACTGTATCTCTTGTAAGAAAACCATAAATGTTGGAAGGAGGAAGGTCCTGCACATTGTTTCCCTGTGAGAATTGAATTAACATTTGTAAGGAATACTGCCTACCTCTCAGGGTTTTCCAGTGTGCAGAACATCACCTTGGTGCAAAATAGATCCATTCAAGTGATGGGAAGAAGCACTATATCCCTTGGAAGAAAACCTTCTATGTTAGAAGCAGGAGAGTCTAGAACAATGTTTCCTTGTGAGAATTGAGTTACCATGTGAAACGAATACTTTCGATCTCAAAGCCTTTTTAAGTGGGAGAAACATTCACTTTATGAAACATACCCACTTCAGACGAAATTGAGAAACACATGTATCTTATGGAGCAAAACAATGTGTTAGATACAGGAGTACTTTGCACATTATTTCCCCCTGAGACATGAGCTCCTTTTTGAAAGGAATACTGTCTACCTCCAGGGTTTTCAAGTATGAGGAACATCATCTTTGTGCAAAAGACCTCCATTCAAGTGAATGGAAGAAGCCCTGTTTCTCTTATATGAAAATCATCTCTGTTAGAGGCAGGAGGGTCTAGCACATTGTTTCCCAATTATGATTGAATCAACTTTTGAAAGGAATACTGCCTAACTCTCAGGCTTTTAATGTCTGAGGAACATCATCCTTGTGCAAAATAGCTCCATACAAGTGAATGGATGAAGCACTGTATCTCTTGTCAGTAAACTAATTAATGATAGAAGCAGGATGGTCTAGCACATTGTTTATCGGTGAGAATTAACTTAACTTTTAAAACGAATCCTGCTTGACTTTCAGGGTTTTAAAGTGTGAGGAACACCACCTTTGTGCAAAATAGCTCATTCAAGGGAATGGAAGAAGGACTGTGTCTCTTGTAAGAAAACCATCAATGTTAGAAGGGGGAGGGTCCTGCACATTGTTTCCCTGTGAGAATTGAATTAATATTTGTAAGGAATACTGTGAACCTCTCCGTGTTTTGCAGTGTGAGGAACTTCACCTTAGTGCAAAATAGCCCCATTCAAGTGAATTGAAGAAGCACTATATCCCTTGGAAGAAAACCATCTGTTAGAAACAGAAGCATCTAGCACATTACTTCCTTGTGAGAATTGAGTTAGCATGTGAAAGGAATACTTGTGATCTGAAATCCTTTTTAGGTGGGAGAATCATTCACTTTATGAAAAATACCCATTAAAGAAGAAATGGAGAAACACATGTATCTTCTGGAACAAAACAATGCAACTTAGGTTTTTCATGCTGCAAATAAGCTCTCTTTGTTCCAAATAGTTCTATTATAGTGAGTGGAAGAATCATATGTATCCCTCCAAAGAAACCCATTTCTGTTAGAAACAAGAACATCTAGAACATTCTTTCCCCGTGAGAACTGAGTTAATTTTTGAAAGGAATACTTCCTGCAAGTTAGGTTTTTAGGGGTGAAGATAGGCTATGTTTGTTCCAATTAGTCCTTTTCATCTAAGTGGAAGTAACACATATAACACTTGAAAGAAAACCATCTGTGTTAGAAGAAGGAACATCTAACACATAATTTCCCTGTGAGAACTGAGTTACGATTTGAAAGTAATACTTCCTGCCAATCAGAGTTTTTAAGGTGGAGAGAGGCTGGTTTTATTCCAAATATGCCTATCCAGCTAAGTTATAGAAACACATATATCCCTTGAAAGAAAACCATCTGTGTTAGAAGCAAGAGCATCTAGCACATTGCTTCCATGTGAGAATTGAGTTAGTGTTTGATAGGAACTCTTCCTGCAACTTAGGTTTCTCAAGGGGGAGATAGGCTCTCTTTGGCCCAAATAGGCCTATTCCGCTGAGTGGAAGATACACATGGATCTCTCCAAAGAAAACCATCTGTGTTATAAACTTAGCATCTAGCACATTGTTTCCCTGTCTTAAATGATTTAGTTTTTGTAAGGAATACTTCCTGCCAATCAGTGTTTCCAAGGTGGAGAATTTCTCATTTTGTTCCAAATAGGCCTATTTAGCTAAGTAGAAGAAACACATATATCCCTCGAAAGAAACCCATCTGTATTAGAAGAAGGAGCCTCTACCACGTTGTTTACCTGTAAGAATGAGTTAATTTTTAATTGGAATACTTCCTGCAACTAAGGTTTTTCAAGGTGGAGATAGGCTCTCTTTGTGAAAAACAGGCCTATTCTGGTGAGTTGAAGAAACACATGTATCTCTCGAAAGAAAACTATCTGTGTAGAAGCAGGAACAACTAGAACATTGTTTCCCTGTGAGATTTGAGATAAATATTGAAAGGAATTCTTTCTGTAACTTAGGTTTTTGAAGGTAGAGATAGGCTCTCTTTGTACCAAATAGGACTATTCAGCTGAGTGGAAGACACACATTTATCTCTCCAAAGAACCATCTATGTGATAAGCTTCAGAATCTATGATAGTGTTTCCCTGAAAGAACTGAGTTAGTTTTGAAAGGAATACTTCCTGCAACTTTGATTTTTTTAAAGTGGAGGTAGGTCTCTTTGATCCAAACAGGATTTTCAGCTGAGTTGAAGAAACACCTGTAACTCTTGAATGAAAACCATCTGTGTTAGATGCAGGAGCATGTAGCATATTGTTTCCCTGTGAGAAGTGATTTAGTTTTTGAAAGGAGTACATCTTGCCAATCAGAGTTTTCAATGAGGAGATAGGCTCACTTTGTTCCAAATAGGCCCATTTAGTTGAGTTGAAGAAACACATGTATCTCTCTAAAGAAAACCGTCTAAGTTAGAAGCTGCATCATTTAGCACATTGTTTCCCTGTGTGATTTGAGTTAGTGTTTAAAAGGACTACTTCCTGCAACTGAGGTTTTTCAAGGTGGTGATATGATCTCTTTGTTCCAAAGGGGCCTATGCCACTGAGTTGAAGAAACATATGCATCTTTCCTAGAATTCCATTCATGTTAGAAGCAGGAACATCTAGAGCATTGTTTCCCTGTGAGAATTGACTTAGTTTTTGACAGGAATGCTTTCTGCAACTAAGGTTTTTGAAGGTGGAGGTTGGCTGTCTTTGTTCCAAATATGCCTATTCAGCTGAGTGGAAGAAACACATGTATCTCTCTAAAGAAAACCATCTACATTATAAGCTTCAGCATCAAGGACAGTGTTTCCCTGTGAAAATTGAGTTAGTTTTTAAAGGCATACTTCCTGCAACTTTAATTTTTTTAGATGGAGATAAGCTCTTTCTGATCCAACAGCCCTTTTCAGCTGAGATGATGAAACACACGTATCTAGCAAAAGAAAACCACCTGTGTTAGAAGCCGGAGCATGTAGCATATTGTTTACCTGTGAGAATTGATTTAGTTTTGAAAGGAATACGTCCTGCCAATTATAGTTTTCAAGGTGCAGAAAGGTTCATTTGTTCCAAATAATCCTATCCAGCTAACTTGAAGAAATACATGTATCTCTTGAAGGAAAACAATCTGTGTTAGAAACAGGAGCATCTAGCACATGGTTTCCCTGTGAGAACTGAGTAGGTTTTTGTAAGGAATACTTCCTGCAACTAAGGTTTTTCAAAGTGGAGATAGGATCTCTGTTCCAAAGGGGTCTATTCTGCTGTGCTGAAGAAACACATGTATGTTTCTGAAGAAACCCATTTGTGTTAGAAGCAGGAACATCTAGAACACTGTTTTCCTGTGAGAACTGAGTTACTTTATGAAAGGAATACTTCCTGCAACATAGGTTTTCAAGGTGGAGATAGGCTTTCTTTTTTCCAAATAGGCCTATTCAGCTGAGTGGAAGAAACACATGTATCTCCCCACAGAAAACTATCTATGTTATAACCTTCAGCATCTAAGACATAGTCTCCCCATGAGAATTTTGAAAAGGAATAGTTCCTGCAACCTGTTTTTTTAAGGTCGAGATAGGCTACCTTTGATCCAAACAGAACTTTTCAGCTGATATGAAGAAACACATGTATCTCTCAAAAGAAAACCATCTGTGTTAGAACCCGGAGCATGTAGCATATTGTTTCCCTGTAAGAATTGAGTTAGTTTTTGAAAGGAATACTTTCTGCAACTAAGGTTTTTGAAGGTGGGAGTAGGCTGTCTTTGTTCCAAATGGGCCTATTCAGCTTAGTTGAAGAAACATATGTATCTCTCCAAAGAAAGCCATGCATGTTATAAGCTTCAGCACTAGGACATCATTTCCCTGTGAGAATTGAGTTACTTTTCAAAGGAGTACTTCCCACAACTTGTTTTTTTAAGGTGGAGATAGGCTTTCTTTGATACAAATGGGCCTAGGCAGCTAAGTTGAAGAAACACATGTATCTCTGAAATAACCTTCTGTGTTAGAAGCAGGAGCATATTTCCCTGTGAGAATGGAGTTAGTTTTTGTAAAGAATATTTCCTGTTAGAATTGAGTTAGTTTTTAAGGAAGACCTTCTAAAACTTAGGTTTTTCAAAGTAGAGATAGGCTCTTTTTGTTCCAAATAAACCTTCATAGCTAAGTTGAAGGAAAACGTATGCTTGCAAAAGAAAATGATCTCTGTTAGAAGCAGGAGCATCTAGCACATTGTTTCCCTGTGAGAACTGAGTTACTTTATGAAAGGAATACTTACTGCAACATAGTTTTTTCAAGTGGAGATAGGCTTTATTTGTTCCAAACAGGCCTGTTCAGCTGAGTCAAGAAACACATATATCTCTCCACAGGAAACCATCCATTTTAGAAACTGCAGCATTTACCACATTGTTTCCCTGTGAGATTTGAGTTAGTTTTTATAAAGAATACTTCCTGCAACATTGGGTTTTCAAGGTAGAGATAGGCTCTGTGTGTTCCAAATAGGCCGCTCCAGCTAAGTTGAAAAAACACATATGTCTCTCGAAGGAAAACCATCTGTGTTAGAAGCAGGAGTATCTAGCACATTGTTTCCCAGTGAGAATAGAGTTAGTTTTAGAAAGGAACACGTTCTGCAACTTAGGTTTTACTGATGGAGATAGAATCTCTTTGTTCCAAATAGGCCTATTCAGCTGAGTTGAAGAAGCACAAAATCTCTCCAAAGAAAACCACCTTTGTTATAAGTGAAGCATCTAGCAGATTGCTTCCCTGTGAGCACTGAGTTAGTTTTTGAAAGATATACTCCCTGCAACTTAGAATTTTCGGGGTGGACATAGGCTCTCTTTGTGCCAAATATGCCTACTCTGCTGAGTTGAAGAAACATATGTATCTCTCAAAAGAAAACCATCTGTGTAAGAAGGAGAAGCATCTAGAGCATTGTTTCCCCCTGAGAATTTAGTTAGTTTTTGAAAGGAATACTTCCTGCAACTAAGGTTTTTGAAGGTGGAGGTAGGCTCTCTTTGTTCCAAATAGGCCTATTCAACTGAGTTGAAGAAACACATGTATCTCTCCAAAGGAATCCACATATTTTATAAGCTTCAGCACTAGGACATTATTTCCCTGTGATAACTGAGTTAGTTTTGAAAGGAATACTTCCTGCAACTTTGATTTTTTAAAGTGGAGATAGGTCTCTTTGATCCAAACAGGCCTTTTCAGCTGAGTTGAGAATCACATGTATCTCTTAAAAGAAAACCACCTGTGTTAGAACCCAGAGCATGTAGCATATTCTTTCCCTGTGAGAACTGATTTAGTTTTGGAAAGGAAAACATCCTGCCAATCAGAGTTTACAAGGTGGAGAAAGTCTTATTTGTTCCAAATAAGCCTATCCAGCTAACTTGAAGAAACACATGTATCTCTCAAAAGAAAACCATATGTTAGAAGCAGAAGCATCTAGCACATTTTTTCCTTGTGAATATTGAGTTTGTTTTTGAAAGGAATACTCACTACACATTGGTTTTTCAATGTAGAGATTGGCTCTCTGTCTTCCAAATATGTCTTTTCCACTGAGTGAAAGAAACACATATATATCTCCAAAGAAACCCATTTGTGTTAGAAGCAGCAACATCTAGAACATTGTTTTCCTGTGAGAATTGGGTTAGTCTTTGAAAGGAATACCTTCGTCATCTTAGGTTATTCAAGGTGGAGATAGGCTCTCTTTGTTCCAAATAAGCCTATTAAGCTGACTTGAAGAAACATATGTATCTCTCCAAAGAAAACCATCCACGTGAGAAGCATGAACATGTAGCACATGGTTTCCCTGTGGGAATTGAGTTAGTTTTTTAAAGGAATAGTTCCTGTAACTGAGGTTATTCAAGGTGGAGATAGGCTCTCTTAGATCCAAATCAGCCTATTGAGCTGAAGAAACACAAGTATCTTTCCAAAGAAATCCATCTGTGTAAGAAGCAGGATTATCTACAACATTGTTCCATGTAAGAATTGAGTTAGGTTTTGGAAAGGAATACTTTCTGCAACTAAGGATTTTGAAGGTGGAGTTACGCTCTCTTTGTTCCATTTAGGCTTATTCAGCTGAGTGGAAGAAATACATGTATCTCTCCAAAGAAAACCATATGTGTCAGAAGCAGGAGAATCAAGCACATTGTTTTCCTGTTAGAATTGAGTTAGTGTTTAAGGAAGACCTCCTAAAACTTAGGTTTTTCAAGGTGGACATAGGCCACCTGAGCTTCCAAATAGGCCTCCTGAGCTCAGTTGAAGAAAAACATATATCTGGTGAAAAAAAAAAGAGCTCTGTCAGAAGCAGGAGCATCTAGCCCATTATTTCCCTTGAAAACTGAGTTAGTTTATGGAAGAAATAGCTACTGCAACATAGGTTTTTCATGGTGGAGATAGGCTTTATTTGTTCCAAGTTGGCCTATTCAACTGAGTGGAAGAAACACATGTATCTCTCCACAGAAAACCATCGATGTTAGAATCTGCAGCATTTACCACATTGTTTCTCTGTGAGATTTGAGTTCATTTTTAGAAAGAATACTTTCTGCAACTTAGGTTTTTCAAGGTGGCAATAGGCTATGTGTGTTCCAAATAGGCCTTTTCAACTGAGTAGAAGAAACACATGTATCTCTCCTAAGAAAACCACTTATGTTATAAGCTTCAGCATCTAGAACATTGCTTCCCTGTGAGAATTGAGTTAGTTTTTGAAAGAAATTCATACTGCCAATCAGAGTTTTCAAGGTGGAGAGAGGCTCATTTTGTTCCAAATTGTCCCATCCAGCTAACTTGAAGAAACAATTGTATCTCTCAAAAGAAAACCATCTGTGTAAGAAGCAGGGTCATCAAGACCATTGGTTCCCTGTTAGAATTGACTTAGTTTTTGAAAGTACTTTCTGGAACAAAGGTTTTTGAAGGTGGAGGTAGGCTGTCTTTTTTCCAAATAGTCCTATTCAGCTGAATGGAAGAAACACAAGTATCTCTCCAAAGAAAACCATCTATGTCATAAGATTCAGCATCTAGGACATTGTTTTCCTGAGAGAATTGAGTTAGTTTTGAAAGTAATACTTCCTGCAACTTTGATTTTTTAAGGTGGAGATAGGCTGTCTTTGATCCAAACTAGCTTTTTCAGCTGAGTTGAAGAAACAGATTTATTTCTGGAAAGAAAACCATCTGTGTTAGAAGCCGGAGCATGTAGCATATTGTTCCCCAGTGAGAACTGATTTAGCTTTTTAAAGGAATAATTCTTGCAACTTAGGTTTCTCAAGGTAGAGATAGGCTATGTTTGTTCCAAATAGGCCTGTTTAGCGGAATTGAAGAAACACATGTATCTTTCGAAAGAAAACCATCTGTGTAAGAAGCAGTAGCATATAGAACATTGTTTCCCTACGAGAATTAAGTTACTTTTTAAAAGGAAAACTTCCTGAACTTAGGTTTTTCAAGGTGGATATAGGCTTTCTGAGTTCCAAGTAGTCCTATTCAGCTGTAGAAGAAACACAAGTATCTCTCCAAACAAATACATTTGTGTTAGAAGCAGGAGCATCTAGCACATTGTTTCCCTGTGAGAGGTGAGTTAGATTTTGAAAAGAATACTTTCTGCAATTTAGGATTTTCCAGGTGAAGATTGGCTCTCTTTGTGCAAATTAGGTCTACTCAGGTGAGTGGAAGATATGCATGTATCTCTCAAAGGAAAACCATCTGTGTTAAAAGCAAGAGCAACTCGCACATTGTTTACCTGTGAAAATTCAGTTACTTTTTGAAAGGAATACTTTCTGAAACTTAGGTCAACAGAGGTGGAGATAGGCTCTCTTTTTTCCCAATAGGCCAATTCAGCTGAGTTTTGAAACACGTGTATCTCTAAAAGAAATCCATTTGTGTTAAGTAGGAGAATCTAGCACATTGTTGCTCTGTATGATTTGAGGTCGTTGTTGAAAAGAATACTCACTGGCAATCAGTTTTCAAGGTGGAGAGAGGCTCATTTTGTTCTAAAAAGGCCTATATAGCTAAGTTGAAGAAACACATGTATGTCTCCAAAGAAAACCATCTGTATTCAAAGCAGGAGTATCTAACACATTGTTTTCCTCTGAGAATTGAGTTAGTTTTTGAAAGGAATACTTCCTGCAACTTAGGTTTTCAAGCTTGATATAGGCTCACTTTGTCCAGATAAGCCCATTCAGCTGAGTTGAAAAAACACATGTATCTCTTCATAGAAAACCATCTATGTTCAAAGCTGCAGCATTGAGCACATTGTTTCCCTGTGAGAGCAGAGTTAATTATTGAAAGGATCACTTCCTGCAACGTAGGTTTTTCAAGGTGGAGATAGGCTTTCTTGGTTCCCAAGAGGCCTATTTAGCTGAGTTGAAGAAACCCATGTCTCTCTCTAAAGAAAACCACTTATGTTAGAAATAGGAACACCTAGAACATTGTGTCCCTGTGACAACTGATTAAGTTTTTGAAAGGAATATACCTGCAAATTAGGTGTTTCAGATAGAGATAGGTTCTCTTAGTTCCAACTAGGCCTCTTCAGTTGAGATGAAGTAACACATGCATCTCTCAAAAGAAAACCATTTGTGTCAGAAGCAGGAGCATTTACCACATTGTTTCCCTGTGAGAACTGAGTGAGTTTTTGAAAGGAATGCTTTCTGCAACTAAGGTTTATCAAGGTAGTGTTAGGCTATATTTGTTCCAAATAGGTCTGTTGTGCTGTGTTGAATAAACACATGTATCTCTCAAAAGAAAATGATTTGTGTCATAAGCAGGAGCATCTAGCTCTTTGTTTCTGTGTGAGAATCGAGTTAGTATTTTAAAACAATTTCTCCTGCAACTTAGGTTTTTCAAGGTGGAGATAGGCTCTCTTTTTTCCAAAAAGGCCTGTTTAGCTAAGGTGAAGAAACACATGTATCTCGTGAAAGAAATCGATCTCTGTTAGAAGCAGGAGCATCTTCCACATTGTTTCCCTGTGAGAACTGAGTTCGTTTTTGAAAGGAATACTTCCTGCAACATAGGTTTTTCAAGGTGGAGATAAGCAATGTTTGTTCCTAATAGGCCTTTTCAACTGAGTTGAAGAAATACATGTATCTCTCAAAAGAAAACCGTTTGTGCCAGATGCTGGAGCATCTAGCACATTGTTTCCCTGTGAGAATTGAGATAGTTTTTGAGAAAATAATTCCTGCCAATCCGAGTTTTCAATGTCGAGAAAGGCTCATTTTGTTCCAAATAGGCCTATCCAGCTAAGGTGAACATTCACATGTATATCTCAAAAGAAAACCATCTGTACGAAGCAGAAGCATCTAGCACATTGTTTCCCAGTGAGAGCTGAGTAAATTTTTGAAGGGAATACTTCCTGCAACTTATGTTTTCCAAGGTCGAGATAGGCTCTCTTTTTTTCCAAAGAGACCTTTTCAGTTGACTTGAAGAAACACATGTATCTCTCAAAAGAAATTCATTTGTGGCGGAAGCAGGACCATCTAGCACATTGTTTCCTGGTGAGAATTAACTTTGAAAGGAGCTTCCTTAAACTTATGTTTTTCAAGATGGAGATACGGAATGTTTGTTCCAAATAGGCTCTTCAGCTGAGTTGAAGCATATGTATCACTGAAAAGAAACCGTTAGTGTCAGAAGCAAAAGCATCTACCAAATTGTTTCCATGTTAGAACAGAGTTAGTTTTAGAAAAGAATACTTCCTGCCACATAGAATTCTCAAGGTGGAGATAGGCTATTTTTGTTCCAAATAGGCCTTTTCAACTGAGTTGAAGAACACATGTATCTCATGAAAGAAATCAATCTCTGTTAGATGCTGGAGCATCTACAACATCGTTTCCCTGTGAGAACTGAGTTCGTTTTTGAAAGGAATACTTCCTGCAAATTAGGTTTTTCAAGAAGGACATAGTCTATGTTTGTTCCTAACAGGCCTTTTCAGCTGAGTTGAAAAGATACAAGTATCCTCAAAAGACAACAATTTGTGTCAGGAGCAAGAGCATCAAGCACATTGTTTCCCTGTGAGAATTTAGACAGGTTTTGAAAGGAATGCTTCTTGCCAATCAGGGTTTTTAAGGTGGAGAAAGGCTCATTGTGTTCCAAACAGGCTATCCAGCTAAGTTGAACAAACATATGTGTATCTTGAAAGAAAACCATCTGTGTTAGAAGCAGGAGCATGTAGCACATTGTCTCCTTGTGAGAACTGAGCTAGTTTTTGAAAGGAATACTTCCTGAAACTTAGGTTTTTCCAGGTGGAGATAGGCTCTCTTGGTTCCAAATAGACCTATTATGGTGAGTTGAAGAAACACATGTATCTCTCCAAGGAAAACCACCTATGTTAGAAGGTGCAGCATCTAGCACATAGTTTCCATGTGAGATTTGAATTCGTTTTTAAAAAGGAATACTTTCTGCAACTAAGGTTTGGAAGGTGGAGATAGGTTCTCTTTGATCCAAATAGAACTGTACAACTGAGTGGAAGAAACAAAGGTATCTCTCCAAAGTAAACCATCTATGTTATAAGCTTCAGCATCTATGATATTGTTTCCCTGTGAGAATCGAGTTAGTTTTTGAAAGGTATTCATACTGTCAATCAGAGTGTTCAATGTGGAGTAAGGCTCATTTTGTTCCAAATAGGCATATGCAGCTCAGTTGAAGAAATACATGTACTTCTCGAAAGAAAACCACCTGTGTTAGAAGTAAGAGCATCTAGCACTTTCTCTCCCTGTAAGAATTGATTAAGTGTTTGAAAGGAATAGTTCCTGCAACTTAGGTTTTTCAAGCTTGATATACCCTCACTTTGTTCCAAATAGACCCATTCAGCTGAGTTGAAAAACACATGTATCTCTTCATAGAAAACCACCTGTGTTCGAAGCTGCAGCATTGAGCACATTGTTTCCCTATGAGAGCAGAGTTAATTCTTGAAAGTTTACTTCCTGCAATGTAGGTTTTTGAAGGTGGACATAGACTTTCTTTGTTCCCAAGAGGTTTATTCAGCTGAGTGGAAGAAACTCATGTAACTCTCCAAAGAAAACCATCTATGTTGTGAGCTGCAGCATCTAGGACATTGCTTCCCTGTGACAACTGAGGTATTTTTTGAAAGGAATACATACTGTCAATCAGAGTTTTCAAGGTGGAGAAAAGCTTATTTTGTTCCAAATAAGCCTATCTAGATAAGATGAAGAAACACATGTATGTCTCAAAAGAAAACCATCTGTGTTAAAAGCAAGAGCAACTAGCACATTGTTACCTGTGAAAATTCAATTACTTAAAGGAATACTTCCTGAAACTTAGGTTAATCCAGGTAGAGATAAACTCTCTTTGTTCCCAATAGGCCTATTCAGCTGAGTTTTAGAACACATGTATCTTTCAAAAGAAATTCATTTGTGTTAAGCAGGAGAATCCAGCACATTGTTGCCTTGTATGATTTGACATCGTTTTTGAAAAGAATATTCCCTCCAAATCAGAGTTTTCAAGGTGGAGAGAGGCTAATTTTGTTCTAAAAAGGCCTATATACCTAAGTTGAAAGAACACATTATGTCTCAAAAGAAAACCATCTGTGTTCAAAGCAAGAGTAGCTAACACATTGTTTTCCTGTGAGAATTGAGTTAGTTTTTGAAAGGAATACTTCCTGCAAGTTAGGTTTTTCAAGGTGGAGATATTATCTCTTCCAAATAGGATTATTCCATTGAGTGGTTAAAACATTTCTATCTCTCCAAAGAAACCAATTTGTGTTAGAAGCAGGAACATCTAGAACCTAATTTCCCTGTGAAAACTGAGTGAGTTTTTGAAAGAAATATTTCGTGAAACTTAGAATTCTCAAGGTGGTGGTAGGCTATGTTTGTTTGTAATAGGCCTTTTTAGCTGAGCTGAAAAAAGGCATGTATCTCTCAAAAGAAAACCATTTGTGTCAGCAGCAGGAGCATCTAGCACATTATTTCTCTGTGAGTTTGGAGATAGTTTTTGAAAGGAATACTTCCTGCCAGTCAGGGTTTTTAAGGTGGAGAAGACTCAATTTGTTCTAAATTGGCCTATATAGCTACATTGAAGAAACACATGTATCTCTTGAAAGAAAACCATCTGTGTTGGAAGCAGGAGCATATACCACATTGTTACCCTGTGAAAATTGAATTAATTTTTGAAAGGCATACTTCCTACAACTTAGGTTTTTCCAGGTGGACATAGGTTCTCTTTGTTCCAATTAGGCCTATTAAGCTAAGTTGAAGAAACACATGTATCTCTTGAGAGAAAACTATCTATGTTAGAAGCTGCAGCATCTAGCACATTATTTCCCTGTGAGATTTGAGTTAATTTTTTAAAGGAATACTTTCTGCAGCTAAGGTTTTGAAGGTGGAGATAGGCTGTCTTTGATCCAAATAGGACTATTCAACTGTGTTGAAGAAACACATATACCTCTTCAAAGAAAACCATCTATGTTATAAGCTTCAGCATCTAGGATGTTGTTTCCCTGTGAGAATCGAGTTAGTTTTTGAAAGTATTCATACTGCCAATCAGAGTGTTCAAGGTGGAGAAAAGTTCATTTTGTTCCAAACAGGCCTATCCAGCTCAGTTGAAGAAACACATATATTTCTCGAAAGACAACCATCTTTGTTAGAAGCAAGAGCATCTAGCACATTCTTTCCCTGTGAGAATTGAGTACTTTTTTGAAAGGAATAGCTCCTGCATCTTAGCCTTTTCAAGGTGGAGACAGGCTCCCTTTGTTCCAAGTAGGCCTATTCAGCTGAGTTGAATTAACACATGTATTTCTCAAAAGAAATACATTTCTTTAAGAAGCAGGAGCATCTAGCATGTTGTTTCTCTGTGAAAACTGTTTAGTTTTTGACGGAATACTTTCCCCAAATCAGAGTTTGAAGGTGGAGAAAGGCTCATTTTGTTCCAAATAGCCCCTATACAGCTAAGTTGAAGATACACATGTATCTCTCCAGGAAAACTATTTGTTTTATAAGCAGGAGCATCTCACATATTATTTCCCTGCGTGATTTGAGGATGTTTTAGAAGGGAATACTTCCTGCAACTAAGGTTTTTCAAGGTGGAGATAGGATTTTATTGTTCCAAATAGGCCTATACAGCTAAGTTGAAGAAACACATGTATCTCTCCAAAGAAAACCATCTGTGTTAGAAGCAGGAGCATCTAAAACATTGTTTCCCTGTGAGAATTGAGAATTTTTGAAAGGAATACTTCTGGCTTCTTAGGATTTTCAAGGTTGAGATAGGTTAACTTTGTTCTAAATAGGTTCTTGAACTGTGTTGAAGAAACACATATATCTCTCCAGGGAAAATCATGTATGTTAGATGCTGCAGCATCTGGCACATTGTCCCTGTGAGAATTGATTTAGTTCTTAAAAGGTATACTTCCTTCAACTTAGGTTTTTCAAGGTGGAGATAGGCTCTCTTTGTTCCAAATAGGCCTATTGCTGAGTTGAAGAGAAACATGTATCTCTCCAAAGAAAACCACATATGTTAGAAGCAGGTGCATAAAGCACATTGTTCCCCCATGAGAGTTGAGTTAGTTTTTAAAAGGACTAGTTCCTGAAACTTAGGTTTTGAAAGGTGCAGATAGCCTCTCTTTGTTCCTGACAGGCCTATCAGCTGAGTTGAACAAACATATGTATATCTCGAAAGAAAACCATCTGTGCTAAAAGCAGGAGCATCTACCACATTGTTTCCCTGTGATAATTGAGTTAGTTTTTGAAAGGAATACTTCCTGCAACCTAGGTTTTTCAAGGTGGAGATAGGCTCTCTTTGTTCCAAAGAAGCCTATTTAGCTGAGTTGAAGAAACCCATGTATTTCTTGAGAGAAACCCACTTGTGTTAGAAACAAGAACATCTAGAACATTGTGTCCCTGTGAGCTGTGAGAACTTGGTTAGTTTTTGAAAGGAATATACCTGCAACTTAGGTGTTTCAGATGGAGATAGGCTCTCTTAGTTCCAATTAGGTCTCTTGAGCTGAGATGAACAAACACATGCATCCCACAAAAGAAATCCATTTGTGTCAGAAGCAGGAGTTTTTAGCACATTGTTCCCAGTGAGAACCGAGTGAGTTTTTGAAAGGAATACTTCCTGCAACTAAGGTTTTTCAAGGTGGACTTAGGCTATGTTTGTTCCAAATAGGCCTGTTGTGCTGTATTGAATAAACACATGTATCTCTCCAAAGAAAACCATATGTGTTAGAAGCAGGTGCATTTACCACTAGGTTTCAGTGTGAGAATTGAGTTAGGTTTTGAAAGCAATTTCTCCTGCAACATAGGTTTCTCAAGGTGGAGATAAGCTCTCTTTTGTCCAAGTAGGTGTATTTAGCTAAGTTGAAGAAACACGGTCTCTCTCGAACAAAAACCATCGGTGTTAGAAGGACGAGCATCTTCCACATTTTATTCCTGTGAGAGTTCAGATAGTTTTTGTAAGGAATACTTCCTGCAACTTAGATGTGTTAAGATGGAGATAGGCAGTCTTTGATCCAAATAGGCCTATTCAACTCAGTTGAAGAAACACATGTATCTCTTGAAAGAAAACCATTTGATCAGAAACAGGAACATCTAGCACATTTTTTCCCTGTGAGAACTGAGTTAGTTTTTGAAAGGAGCGCTTCCTGGCAATAAAAGATTTCAAGGTGGAGAAAGGCTCACTTTGTTCCAAATTAGCCTATCCAGGTAAGTTGAAGAAACACATGTATTTCTTGAAAAAAAAAAAACCTTCTGTGTCATAAGTAGGAGCATCTAGCACATTATTTCCTAGTGAGAATTGAGTTAGTTTTGAAAGGAATACTTCCTGCAACTTAAGTTTTTCAAGGTGGAGTTAAGCTTTTTTTTTTTTCCAAAAAGGCCTATTTAGCTTAGTTGAAGAAACCCATGTATCTCGTAAGAAAACCACTTGTGTTAGAAACAGGAACATCTAGAACATTGTGTCCCTGTGAGAACTGGGTTAGTTATGGAAAGGAATATACCTGCAACTTAGGTGTTTCAGATGGTGATAGGCTCTCTTAGTTCCATTTAGGCCTCTTAAGTTGAGATAAAGAAACACATGCATCTCTCAAAAGAAAACCATTTGTGTCAGAACCAGGACCTTTTAAAACATTGTTTCCCTGCAAGAACTGAGTGAGTTTTTCAAAGGAATACTTCCTGCAACTAAAGTTTTTCAAGGTGGAGTTGGGCTATGTTTGTTCCAAATAGGCCTGTTGTGCAGTGTTGAATAAACACATGTATCTCTCAAAAGAAAACCATTTGTGTTAGATGCTGGAGCATCTAGCACATCGTTTCCCTGTGATAATTGAGATAGTTTTGAAAGGATAATTCCTGCCAATCAGAGTTTTCAAGGTGGAGAAAGGCTCATTTTTTTCCAAATAGGCCTATCCACCTAAGGTGAACATTCACATGTATATCTTGAAAGAAAACCATGTGTAAGAAGCAGGAGCATCTAGCACATTGTTTCCCTGTGAGAACTGAGTAAATTTTTGAAGAAATACCTCCTGCAACTCATTTTTTTAAAGGTGGAGGTAGGCTCTGTTTTTTCCAAGAAGGCCTATTCAGCTGACTTGAAGAAAAACATGTATCTCTCCAAAAACATTCATTTGTGTCAGAAGCAGGACCATCTACCACATTGCTTCTTGGTGAAAATTGAGTTAGTTTTGAAAAGAACTTCCTGCAACTTATGTTTCTCAAGGTGGAGATAGGCTATGTTCATTCCAAATAGGCTCTTCAGGTGAGTTGAAGAAGCATATGTATCGCTCAAAAGAAAACTGTTAGTGTCAGAACCAAGAGCATCTACCAAATTGTTTCCATGTTAGAACAGAGTTAGATTTTGAAAGGAATACTACCTGCCACTTAGGATTCTCAAGGTGAAGATAGGCTATATTTGTTCCAAATAGGCCTTTTCAACTGAGTTGAAGAATCACATTTATCTCTCAAAAGAAAACCATTTGTGTCAGAAGCAGGAGTATTTGTCTCATTTGTTTTTCCTGTGAGAATTGAGTTAGTTTTGAAAAGAATACTTCCTGCAACTTATGTTTTTCAAGGTGGAGATAGGCTATGTTGTTCCAAATAGGCCTTTTCAACTGAGTTGAAGAAACACATATATCTTGCGAAAGAAATCGATCTCTGTTAGAAGCAGCAGCATCTACCACATTGTTTCCCTGTGAGAACTGAGTTCGTTTTGAAAGGAATACTTCCAGCAACATAGTTTTTTCAAGGTGGAGAGAGGCTATGTTCATTTCTAATAGACATTTTCAGCTGAGTTGAAGAAATACATGTGTCCTCAAAAGAAAACCATTTGTGTCAGAAGCAAGAGCATCAAGCACATTGTTTCCCTTTGAAAATTTAGACAGTTTTTGAAAGGAATACTTCCTTCCAATCAGGGTTTTTAAGGCAAAGAAATTCTCATTGTGTTCCAAATAGGCTATCAAGCTAAGTCGAACAAACACATGTATATCTCAAAAGAAAATCATCTGTGCAGAAACTGGAGCATCTACCACATTGTTTCCCTGTGAATATTGAGTTAGTTTTTGTAAGGAATACTTCCTGCAACAAAGGCTTTTCCAGGTAGAGATAGGCTCTCTTGGTTCCAAATAGGCCTTTAATGGTGAGTTGATGAATCACATGTATCTCTCCAAGGAAAACCATCTATGTCATAACCTTCAGCATCTAGGACATTGTTTCCCTGTGAGTATTGAGTTAGTTTATGAAAGGAATACTTCGTGCAACTTAGGTTTTCCGAGAAAGAGGTAGGCTTTTTTGTTTCAAACAGGCCTGCACAGATGTCTTGAAGAAACACATGTATATATCAAAAAAAAAAAAGTCTGTGTTAGAAGAAGGAGCATATAGCACATTATTTGCCTGTGAGAGTTGAGTTAGTCTTTGTAAGGAATACTTCCTGCACTTAGGTATTTGAAGGTGGAGAAAGGCTCTCTTTTTTCTAAAGAGGCTTATTTAGTTGAGTTGGAGAAACCCATGTATCTCTCAAAAGAAACCAATTTGTGTTAGAAGCAGGAACATCTATAATATTGTGTCCCTGTGAGAACTGAATTAGTTTTGAAAGGAATACTTCCTGCAACTGAGGGTTCAAGGTAGAGATAGGCTATGTTTGTTCCTGTTAGGCCTTTTCAGTTGAGTTGAAGAAATAAAAGTATCTCTTGAAAGAAAACCTTCCGTGTTAGAAGCAGGCACCTCAAACACATTGATTCCTTGTGAGAATTGAGTTTGTTTTGAAAGGAGTACCTTCTTCAATTTAATTTTGCAAGGTAGGGATAGGGTCTCTTTGCTCCAAATAGTCCTATTTAGGTAAGTTGAAGAAACACATGCATCACTAGAAAGAAAACCATATTTGTTAGAAGCAGGAGCATGTAGCACAATGTTGCCCTCTGAGAATTGAGTTAGTTTTTGAAAGGAATTCATACTACCAATCATAATTTTCAAGGTGGAGGAAGGCTCATTTTGTTCTAAATAAAACTGTACAGCTAACTTGAAGAAACACATGTATCTCTTGAAAGAAAACCATCTGTGTTAGAATTAGGAGCATCTAGCACATGGTTTCCTGTGAGAACTGTGTAAGTTTTTGAAAGGAATACATCCTCCAACTTAGGTTTTTACAGGTGCAGATAGGCACTCTTTGTTCCAAACAGGCCTATTCAGCTGATTTGAAGAGACACATGTATTTCTCAAAAGAAAACCATCTATGTTACAAGCACGAGCATCAACCACATTGTTTCCCTGTGAGAACTGAATTAGTGTTTAAAAGGCATATTTCTTGCAACTTAGGTTTTTCAACGTGGAGATAAGCTTTCCTTATTCCAAATAGACTTATTCAGCTGACTTGAAGAATCACATGAATCGACTCAAAGAAAACCATCTATGTTATAAGCTTCAGAATCTAGGACATTGTTTCCCTGTGAGAATTGAGTTAGTTTTTTAAAAGAATTCATACTGCCAATCAGTTTTCAAGGAGGAGAGTGGCTCATTTTGTTCCAAATAGGCCTCTCCAGACAAGTTGAAGGAACTCATGTATCTCCATTGCATATTTTTAGCAACTTTGTCAAAGACAAGTTGGTTATTATTGTGTGGCTTCATACCTGGGTCCTCTATTCTGTTCGACTGGTCTTCATGTCTGTTTTTGTGCCAGTGCCATGCTGTTTTTATTGCTACTGCTTTGTAATATAGTTTGAAGTCAGGTATCGTGATACCTCCAGCATTGTTCTTTTGAGTGAGTATTGCCTTGGCTATTCGTGGCCTGTCATGTTTCCATATAAATTTAAACATAGATTTTTTTTCAATCTCTTTGATGAATGTGATTGGGATTTTGATGAGAATTGAATTAAACATGTAGATTACTTTGGGGAGTATAGACATTTTTACTATGCTGATTCTACCAATCCATGAGCATGAGAGATCTCTCCATTTTGTGTAGTCTTCCTATGCTATTGTAAATGCAATTGTTTTCGTACATTCTTTTTCATTGGTTCATTATTAGTGTATAAAAATGCTAATGATTTTTCTATGTTGATTTTATATCCTGCTACCTTGCTGTAGCTATTGAGGATGTCTAGAAGCTTCTGAATAGAGTTTTTTGGGTCTTTAAGGTATAGGATCATGTCATCTGCAAATAGGAATATTTTGACTGTTTCTTTACCTATTTGTATTCCTTTTATTCCTTCTTCTTGCCTAATTGCTCTGGCTAGGAATTCCAGTACTATGTTGAATAAGAATGGAGATGGTGGGCATCCTTGTCTGTTTCCTGATTTTTGAAGGAATGGTTTCAGTTTTGCTCCATTAAGTATAATGCTGCCTGTAGGTTTGTCATATATAGCTTTTATAATGTTGAGGTACTTTCCTTTTATTCCTAGTTTTTTAGAGCTTTTATCTTGAAATGGTGTTGGATCTTATCAAAGGCTTTTTCTGCATCTATTCAGATGATCAAGTGGTTTTTGTCTTTGCTTCTTTAATGTGGTTTATTACGTTTATTGATTTTCGTATGTTGAACCAACCCTGCAATCATGGGATGAAGCCTACCTGGTCGTGGTGAATAATCTTTTTGATGTGTTGTTGAATTCGGTTTGCCATTATTTTGTTGAGGATTTTTACATCAATGTTCATTAAGAAGATGGGCCTATAGTTCTTCTTTTTGGAGGAGTCTTTGCCTGGTTTTGGGGCAAGTGTAATACTGGCTCCATAAAATGTGTTAGGCAGTTTTCCTTCCCTTTCTACTTAGTGGAACAGTTTAAGGAGGGTTGGTATCAGTTCTTCTTTAAAGGTCTGATAGAATTCAGCAGAGAATCCATCAGATCCTGGACTTTTCTTTTTGGGGAGACTTTTGATGGCTGCTTCAATTTCATTTTGTGTTATAGATCTATTCAGGTGATGAATTTCCTCTTGGTTCAGTTTTTGATGATCATATGTATCTAGAAATCTGTCCATTTCTTTAAGATTTTCAAATTTATTTGAATATAGGTTCTCGAAGTAGTCTCTGATGATTTCCTGGACTTCCATGGTACTTCTTGTTATCTCCCCTTTTGCATTCTTGATTCTACTAATTTGGGTTTTTTCCTTTCCTCATTTTAGTCAGGTTTGCCAGAAGTCTGTAGATCTTGTTTATTTTTTCAAAGAATCAACTTTTTGTTTCATTAATTCTTTGTGTGTTTTTTTTTTTGGTTTCTATTTCATTGATTTCAGCTCTTATTTTTAGTATTTCTCTCCTTCTATTTGTTTTGGGATTTGCTTGTTCTTGTTTTTCTAGGAGTTTGAGATGTATGAGAAGAATGTATATTTTGTAGAAGTTGGATGAAATGTTCTAGGACATCAGGTAGGTCCATTGTATCTATTGTATATTTTAGATCTTGGATTTCTTTATTGATTTTTTGTTTGGATGACCTATCTATTAATGATAATGGGGTGTTAAAGTCTCCCACAACCACTGTGTTGGAGTTAATATATATTTTAAGTCTTTCAGTGTATGTTTAATGAAATTGGGTGCATTGACATTGGGTGCATACAGGTTGATAATTATTATTTCCTTTTGGTCTAGTTCCCCTTTTTATAGTATGGAATATCCTTCTTTTTCTCATTTGATCAATGTAGGTTTGAAGTCTACTTTGTCAGAGATAAGAATTTTTCTACTCCTGCCTGTTTTCATGGGCCATTGGCTTGGTAAATCTTCTTCCAGCCTTTCATACTAAGCCTATGCTTATTTCTGTCAGTGAGATGAGTCTCCTATAAGCAACAACTTGTTGGATCTTCCTTTTTAATCCATTTCATCAAGCGATGCCTTTTGATGGGTGAATTAAGTCCATTAACATTAAGTGTTAGTACTGATAGGTATGTGGTGATTCCTGTCATTTAGGTGTCTTAGTTGTTTGAAGGTTTGATTGTGTGTACCTAGGTTGAGGTTACTCTCTACTTTCTTGCTTTTTCTTTTCCTGTAGTTTGGTGCTGCCTGTGTTTTCATGGTTAAGTTGGGTTTTACTTTCTGTGTGCAGAATCCCTTGAAGAATCTTTTGTAGTGGTTGTTTGTGGTCACATATTGTTTTAGTTTCTGCTTATCATAGAAGACTTTTATTGCTCCATCAAATTTGAATGATAGTTTTTCTGGGTAGAGAACCCAGGGGTTGAAGTTATTTTCATTCAGTGCCTGGAAGATCTCATCCCACACTGTTCTTGCTTTAATGCTTCTGTTGAGAAGTCTGCTGTGATTTTGATGGGTTTACTTTTGTATGTTATTTGTTTTTTCTCTCTTACAGCCTTCAATATTCTTTCCCTAGTTTCTGAACTTGTTGTTTTAATGATGATATGTCATGGGGTAGTTCTATTTTAATCTGGTCTGTTTGGTGTCCTGGAGACCTCTTACATCTGTATGGGGATATCTTTCTCTAGATTTGGGAAATTTGCTGTTAATATTTTGTTAAATATAATATGCATCGCTTTCACTTGCACCTCTTCTCCTTCTTCGATGCCCATGATTCTCAAGTTTGGTATTTTGATGGAGTTGGTGAGTTCTTGCATTTTCTTTTCACAGGACCTGAGTTGTTTAATTAATAGTTCTTCAGTTTTTCCTTTAATTACCATTTCATCTTTGAGTTCTGAAATTCTGTCTTGTTTTTTTCTATTCTGCTGAATTGGCCTTCTGTTTTGTTTTGCAGTTCTGTTTCATTCTTTTTTCTAAGGTTTTTCTGTATCCTGGGTGGTTTCCTCTTTAATGTTGTCTATTTTTGTCCTGAGTTCATTTATCTCTTTATTAATCATGTTCTCTGTTTCACTTTCGTGTTCATACAATGCTTCTATGGTTTCCTTTATTTATTCTTTTGCTTTTTCAAATTCTCTATTTTTGTTCTCTTGGAATTTCTTGAGTGTCTCCTGTACATTTTGGTTGATCATATCCAGTATCATCTGTATAAAATTTTCATTGAGTACCTGTACTATGTCTTCTTTTAAATTATTCTTGTGGGCTTCATTGGGTTATTTGGCATAGTTTAAATTCATTTTGTTGGAGTCTGTATCTGAGTATCTGTTTTCTTCATATCCTCTGGTTCCTGTACTAATTTTTTGCTGTGGGGAAACTGGTTTCCCTGTTTTTTCTGTCTTCCCATCATAGCCCTTGATGTTGTTATTGTCCCTGTACTGTGTTCAATTAAGTATTTTCTGTCTTATAATAATAGCACTAGTGATATTTAGAATGGAAGTATGAGAGGGGATGGAAAGCAAAGAAGTTAAAGGAAAAGGGAAGAACAAATAATCAAGTAGAAAAAAACAAAACAATGAAACAAACAAAAAGTTTCAAAGATATAAACAGGGAGAGACAGTGTACTAATCAACCATAAGGTGAAAAGGCATTAGAGAGACAGAGGATTGAAAATAAAAAATAAAAATAATAAAGATAAGAATAAAAATTAAAAAAAATAAGTAAATGAAAGAAAAAATAATATATATAAATAAAATAAAATAAAACAAAATGAAAAATAGAAAAAAAAATAAAACCTCCATGTTCAAATGCAATGAAGTTTCCGTCTTAATAATTTTGGTGTCTGTTTCAGCCTCCAATCCTGGAGATGGTGCCTCAGTTGTTGTTCTGTAGTTGTCTCATCAAAGGGGATGCATAAAGTAGAACAAAACTGTACAAAAAACCCCACAAAGTGTCCCAAGTTCAAATGCAATACAGTTTCAGTAAGTTTTTCAGCATGCAGGTGTAGTTCGGTTGTTTTCTCATCAAAGGTAGGGAGAGAAAAAAAAGAGTCTGGAGACAGGTCTTTGAATGGCTATCTATGGCTGTGGACTACTTGCCTGCTGCTATAAGCCTGCTGTAGCTGGAAGCATTATTTATGCAGATCTCTGGGATGAGCTTAACACTCACCTGGCCCCGCAAGCTTTGTTTATTCAGAGTTCTCCTGTGAATGAGCCACTACTACAAGCTTTCCTGTCTCCAAGCACACTTGGGGGGGTGATATTGCACCCACTTTCTCAGGCCTGCATGTTTGTTCACAGCTCAAGTCTGGGGTGGGTTTTCTCCCTTCTCCTGTGGAGTTTTCCTCCCTCCACCACTCTCACAAGCTTTCCTGCTAGGTTGCTGGGCACATGCCCCTGCTTCCACTGGAGACTCTCTGGCCAGGCTTCGCTTGTTTATTTACAGTTCCAGGAAGGATTCCCCTCCCCCTTTTAAGTGCTCAGTGCACCCCACCTTCTTTGCAATGTGTCTTTATTGTTCTTTTTGCTTATGACTCAGTTTCTCTTTTTTCCCAGGGTGGAGGTTGGTCTGTCCAGGGGTCTGTGCTGTTCTGGCCCAGCGTTGTCTGCGGGCATACTGCATACTGCTTAGCTCACCTTGTCCGCATCTTCCCAAGCCACCTGAAGTGGGTGTCTGGAGGCCTGGCAGCCCTCCTAGTTTCTTTGTTTAACTTGAAGTGGTGACTCTCTGCACTGGCTGGAGCTTTGGAGAGGTCAAAGTTTTGCCTCTTCAGGGTGATTTTGCCTGGAAGGTGTGTCTCCATCATCTCTCCAAGATTTCACTATAGGAGGCATGCTTTCTGCTTCCTCCCTCTAGCTGCCATCTTCACAATTTAAGTTTTTGAAGGTGGAGATTGCCTCTCTTTGTTCCAAATAGCCCTTTTCAGCTGACTTGATGAAACACATGTATTTCTGAAAAGAAAACAATCTATGTTAGAAACAGGAGCATCTAACACTATGTTTCCCTATAAGAATTGAGTTAGATTTTGAAACGAATACTTCCTCCAACTTAGGTTTTTCCAAGTGGAGTTGGGCTCTCTTTGTTCCAAGTAGGCCTATTCAGCTGAAGTAAGGTAACACATGTATCTCTCCAAAGAAACCCATTTGTGTTAGATGCAAGAGTATCTAGAACACTGTTTCCCTCTGAGAACTGAGCTATTTTTTTTTAATGAATACTTCCTGCAACTTAGGATTTTCATGGTGCAGAGAGGCTATGTTTGTCCAAATTGGCCTTTTCAGTTGAGTTGAAGAAACACATTCATTCCTCAAAAGAAAACCATTTGTGTCAGAAGCAGGAACATCTAGTATATTGATTCCCTCTGACAATCAAGTTAGTTCTCAAAGGATTACCTCTAGAAACATAGGGTTTTCAAGGTGCAGATGGGCCCTCTTTGTTCCAAACAGGTCTATTCAGTTGAGTTGACGAAGCACATGTATCTCTCATTGTAAAACCATCTGTGTTAGAAGCAGGAGCATCTAACACTTTGTATCCCTTTGAGAACTGAGTTAGGTTTTAAAAGGAATACTTCCTACACACTAAGTTTTTCAAGGTGGAGATAGGGTGGGTTTTTCCCAAATAAGCCTTTTCAGCTGAGTTGAAGAAACACATGTATCTCTCAAAATAAAACCGTTAGTGTCAGAACCAGGAACATCTAGCACATTGTTTCCCAATGAGAATTTAGATAGTTTGTGAAAGGAATACTACCTGCAGCATAGGATTTTCAAAGTGGAGGTTGGATCTCTTTGTTCCAAATAGGCCTATTAGAATGAGTCAAAAAAATACATGGATCTCTCCAAAGACACACATTTATGTTAGATGAAAGAACATTTAGAACTTGATGTTCCTGTGAAAGTTGAGAAAGTTTTTGAATGGAATACGTCCCACCAGTCAGAGTTTTCAAGGTGGAGAAAGGTTCATTTTGTTCCAAATGGGCATATCTTGCTAACTTGAAGAAGCACATGTATCTATCAAAGGACACCCATCTGTGTTAGAAGCGAGAGCATCCAGCACATGGTTTCCCTGTGAGATTGACTTAGTTTTTGAAAGGAATACTTTCTGCAACTAAGGTTTTTCAATGTGGACATATGGTCTATTTGTTCACCTGAGTTGAAGAAACACATCTATCTCTCAAAAGAAATCAACTTGTGTAAGAAACAGGAGCATCCAAGAATTGTTTCCTTGTAAGAATTCAGATAGTTTTGAAAGGAATACTTCCTGCTAATCAGAGATTGCAAGGTGGCGAGAGTCATATTTTGTTCCAAATTGGCCAATCCAGCTAAGTTGAAGAAACACATCTCTCAAAAGGAAACCATCTGTGTTAGAAGCAGGAGCACCTTGAATATTGTTTCCATTTGAAAATTTACCTAGTTTTCCTAAGGAACAAGTCATGCAGCTTAGAATTTTCAAGGATAAGATACTCTCTCTTGATTCTCAAAGGAAATCCATTTGGGTCAGAAATAGGAGCATGTAGCACATAGTTTCCCTGTGAGAGTTAAGATAGTTTTTGAAAGGATAATTATGGTAAATCAGATTTTTCAAGGTGGTGAATGGCTCAATGTGTTCCAAACATGCCTATCAGCTAAGAAAAAAAAAAAGAAATGTATCTCTCTGAAGAAACCTCTCTGTGTTAAGAACAGAAATATCTAGCACGTTGTTTACCTGTGATAACTGAGTTAAATGTTCAATGGAAAGTTTCCTGCAACAAAGGATTATCAAGGTGGAGATAGGTTATGTTTCTTCCACATAGGCCTTTTCAGCTGAGTTGAAGAAACACATGTAAATTGTGGAAAAAAAAAGACCTCTGTTAGAAGCAGGAGCATGTATCAAATTGTCTCCTCGTGAGAACTGAGTTGGTTTTTGAAAGGAATACTTCTTGCAACTTAAGTTATTCGAGGTGGAGGTAGGCTTACTTTGTTCCAAATAGACCTTTTAGCTGAGTTGAAGAAACACATGTATCTCTCCAAAAAAAACATTCTATGTCATAAGCTTCAGCATCTAGGACATTGCTTCCCTGTGAGAATTGAGTTAGTTTTTGAAATGAACTCATAATGCCAATCAGCATTTTCAAGGTGGAGAAAGGCTCATTTTGTTCTAAATAGTCCTATCCAGCTAAGTGGAGAAAACACACGTATCTCCCAAAAGAAACCATCTGTGTTAGAAGAAGCATGTAGCACATTGCTTCCCTGGGAGAATTCAGTTAGTTTTGGAAAGGAATACTTCCTGAAACTTAGCATTTTCAAGGATGAGATTGGCACTCTTTGTTCGAAATAGTAGGCCTATTCAGCTGAGTTGAAGAAACACAAGTATCACTCGAAAGAAAATAATCTGTGTTAGAAGTAGGAGCATGTTAAACAATACTTCCCTGTGAAAGTTGAGTTAGTTTTTGTAAGGAATACTTCCTGCACTTACGTATTTCAAGGTGTAGATGGGCTCTTTTTGTTCCCAAGAAGCCTGTTTAGCTGAGTTGGAGAAACCCATGTATCTCTCAAAAGAAACCCACTTGTGTTAGAAGCAGGAACATCTATAATGTGTCCTAGTGAGAACTGAGTTAGTTTTTGAAAGGAATATTGACTGCAACTTAGGATTCAAGGTAGAGATAGGCTATGTTTGTTCCTATTAGGCCCTTTCACTTGAGTTGAAGAAACACATGAATCTCTTAGAGAAAACCTTTTGTGTTAGAAGCAGGAGTCTCAAGCACATTGATTTCCTGTGAGAATTGAGTTTATTTTGCAAGGAATACCTTCTTCACCTTAAATTTTGCAATTTAGAGATAGGGTCTCTTTGCTCCAAATAGACCTATTTAGGTAAGTTGAAGAAACACGCGTATCACTAGAAACAAAAAACACATTTGTTAGAAACAGGTGCATGAAACACCAATTTGCCCTCTGATAATTGAGTAGCTTTTGAAAAGAATTCATAGTCCCAACTCAGGTTTTCAAGATGGAGAAAGGTTCATTTTGTTCCAAATAGGACTGTTTAGTTAACTTGAAGATCAAATGTATTTCTTGAAAGAAAAACATTTGTGTTAGAAGCACGAGAATCAACCACATTATTTTACTGTGAGAAGTGAGTTAGTGTTTAAAAGGCATATTTTTTGCAACTTAGGTTTTTCAACGTGGAGATAAGCTCTCCTTATTTCAAATAGACCTATTCAGCTGACTTTAAGATCAAATGAATCGATGCAATGAAAACCATCTATGTTTTAAGCCTCAGAACTTAGGACATTGTTTCCCTGTGAGAATTGTCTTAGTTTTGGGAAGGAATTCATATGGCCAATCAGAGTTTTCCAGGTGGAGAGTGCCTCATTTTGTTCCAAATAGGCCACTCCAGACAAGTTGAAGGAACATATGTCTCTCAAAAGAAAACCATGCATGTAAGAAGGAGGTGCATCTAGTCCATTGTATCTCTGTGAGAATTGAGATTAGTTTTTAAAAAGAAAACTTCCTGCAACTTAAGTATTTCAAAGTGGAGATTGCCTGTCTTTGTTGCAAACAGTCTTATTCAGCTGACTTGATGAAATACATGTATCTCTGAAAAGAAAACAATCTACGTTAGAAGCAGGAGCATCTACCACTTGGTTTTCCTGGAAGAATTGAGTTAGAGTGTGAAAAGAATACTTCCTCCAACTTAGATTTATCCATGTGAAGATAGGCTCTTTTAGTTCCAAGTAGGCCTATTCGGCTGAGTTGAAGAAACACATATATCTCTCCAAAGAAACACATTTGTGTTAGATGCAGGTAGATCTAGAACCTTATTTCCCTCTGTGAACTGAGTTAATTTTTGAAAAGAATATTTCCTGCATTTACGATTTTCAAGGGGCAGCAAAGCAGTTTGTTCCAAGTTGGCCTTTTCAGCTGAGTTTAAGAAACACATTCATCTCTCAAAAGAAAACCATTTGTGTCAGAAGAAGGAGCATCTAGCACATTGACTCCCTCTGACAATCCAGTTAGTCCTCAAAAGGAATACCTCCTGAAACATAGGTTTTTCAAAGTGCAGATAGGCTCTCTTTGTTCCAAACAGGTCTATTGAGGTGTGTTGACAGAGCACACACACCTTTCATTGCAAATCCATCCGTGCTAGAAGCAGGAGCATCTAAAACTTTGTTTCCCTGTGAGAACTGACTTAGGTTTTGAAAGGAATACTTCACACGCACTAGGGTTTTCAAGGTGGAGATAGACTCTCTTTGCTCCAAATAGGCCTATTTAGCTAAGGTGTAGAAATACATGTAAATCTTAAAAGACAACGATATAGGTTAGAAGTAGCAGCATCTAGCACATTGTTTCCCTCTGAGAACAGATTTAGTTTTTGTAAGGAATACACACTGTCAGTGAGAATTTTCAACAAGGAGAAATGCTTATTTGATTCCAAAGAGGACTGCCTAGCTAATGTGAAGAAACACATGTAACTCTCCAAAGAAAATTGAGTATGATAGATGCCTCAGAACCTAGGGCATTGTTTCCTGTGAGAATTGAGTTATTTTTGAGAGGAATTCATACATCCATTTAGAGTGTTCAAGGTGGAGAGAAGCTCATTTTGTTCCAGCTAAGTGGAAGCAGCACATGTATCTCTGGAAACAAATAAATCTGTGTTTGGAGCAGGGGGATCTAGCACATTGTTTACCTGTGAGAATTGTGAGAGTTTTTGTCAAAAATATTTCCTAAAAATTACAGTTTTAAGGTAGCGATATGATCTATTTGATCCAAATCAGCCTATACAGTGAAGATGAAAAAACACATGTATTTCTCAAAAGATAGCCATCTGTGTTAGAAGCAGATGAATCGAAAACGAACCCATTGTTTCCCTGTGAGAACTGAGGAATTCTTTGAAAGGAATACTTCCTAAATTTTGGTTTCTCATGGTAGAGACAGGCTCACTATGTGCTAACTAGGACCATACTTATGAGTTGAAGAAACAAATGTATCAATTCAAAGAAAATGACCTGTGTTAGAAGTTAGAGCATGCAGAACATTGTTTCCATCCTGTCAATTAAGTTCTGCAAGGTGAAGTAGGGTCTCTTCGTTCAAATAGTGCATTTTACCTAGTTGAAGAAACGAATGTATCTCTAGACAGAAAATCATATCTGTTAGAAGCAGGAGCGTCTAGAGTATTTTTTCCCTGTAAGAATTGAGTTCCTCTATGGAAGGAACACTTCATGCAACTTCGGATTTTCAAGGATGAGATTGGCACTCTTTGTTCCAAATAGGCCTATAAAGCTAAGTTGAAGAAACACATGTATCTTTCCAAAGAAAACCACCCGTGTTAGGAGCTGCAGCATGTAGCACATTGTTTTCCTGTGAGAATTGAGTTAATTTTTGAAAAGCATAATTCCTGCGGAAAAGGTTTTTCAAGGTGGAATTAGGATCACTTGGTTCCAAATAGGTGTATTGGGCTGAGTCGAAGAGACACATGTATCTGTCAAAAGAAAACCATTTCCTCAGAACCAGGAGTTTCCAGCACTTTGTACTCCTGAACGAATTGAGTTAGTATTTAAAAGGAGTACTTCCTAAAAGTTAGGTTTTTCAATGTGGAGCTAGGCTGTCTTTTTTCCAAATTGTCTTATTTAGCTAAGTTGAAGAAACGCATGTATTTCTTGACCGAAAACTTTCTCTCTTAGAAGCAGGAGAATCTAGCACATTGTTTCCCTGTGAGAACTGACTTAGTTTTTGAAAAGAATTCTTTCTGCAACTTCGGTTTTTCAAAGTGGAGTTAGGCTTTCTTTGTTCCAACTAGGCCTTTTCAGCTGATTTATGAAACACATTTGTCTCTCCAAAGGAAAACATCTTTCTATGTTGGAAGCTGCAGCTTGTGTGAGATTTGAGTTCGTGTTTAAACGGAATATTTCTGTAACTTAGGATTTTCACGGTGGACATAGGCTATGTTTATTCCAATCACGCCTCTTCAGCTGAGTTGAAGGAACACATGTATATCCTGAAAGAAAACCATGTGTGTTAGAAGCAGAAGCATCAAGCACATTGATTCCATGTGATATTTGAGTTGGTTTGGAAAGGAATACCTCCTGTCACGTAAGGTCTGCAAGGCAGAAGTAGGGTCTCTTCGTTCCAATAGTGCATTGTAGCTAGTTGAAGAAACAAAGGTATCTCTCAACAGAAAATCATATCTGTTAGAAGCAGGAGCATCTAGAGTATTTTTTCCCTGTAAGAATTGAGTTCCTTTGTGGAAGGAACACTTCATGCAACTTCGGATTTTCAAGGATGAGATTGGCACTCTTTGTTCCAAATAGGCCTATTAAGCTAAGTTGAAGAAACACAGGTATCACCCGAAAGAAAATAATCTGTGTTAGAAGCAGGAGGATGTTAAACAATACTTCCCTGTGAAAGTTGAGTTAGTTTTTTAAAGGAATACTTCCAGCACTTAGGTATTTCAAGGTGGAGATGGGCTCTCGTTTTTCACAAGAGGCCTGTTTAGCTGAGTTGGAGAAACCCATGTGTCTCTCAAAAGAAACCCACTTGTGTTAGAAGCAGGAACACCTACAACGATGTGTCCCAGTGAGAACCGAGTGAGTTTTTGAAGGGAATATTGACTGCAGCTTAGAATTCAAGGTTGAGATAGGCTACGTTTGTTCCTATTCTGTATTGTCAGTTGAGTTGAAGAGACACGTGAATCTCTTGAAAGAATACCTTCTGTGTTAGAAGCAGGCACCTCAAGCCCTTTGATTCCCTGAGGGAATTGAGTTTCTTCCGAAATGAATACCTTTTCAACGTAAATTTTCCAAGGCAGAGATAGGGTGTCTTTGCCCCAAATAGTCCTATTTACGTAAGTTGAAGAAACACATGGAGCACTAGAAAGAAAGACCATATTTGTTAGAGCATGTGCATGTAGGCCCAATTTGCCCTCTGACAGTTGAGTTAGTTCTGAAAGGAATTCATAAACCCAATCCCAGTTTTCAAGGTGAAGAAAGGCTCATTTTGTGCCAAATAGGACTGTCCAGATAACTTGAAGAAACACATGAATTTCTCGAAAGAAATCCATCTATATTAGAAGCACAAGCATCAACCACATTGTTTTACTGTGAGAACGCAGTTAGTGTACTTAAGGCATAGTTTTTGCAACTTAGGATTTTCAGCGTAGAGATAAGCTCTCCTTATTCCAATAGACCTATTCAGCTGACTTCAAAACCACGTGAATCGAACCAGAGAAAACCATCTACGTGGTAAGCCTCAGAATTTAGGTCATGGTTTCCCTGCGAGTACTGACTTAGTTAGTGGAAGGAATTCACATGGCCATCAGAGTTTTCAAGGTGGAGAGTGGCTCATTTTGTTCCAAATAGGCCTCTCCAGACAAGTTGAAGGAACTCATGTATCTCTCAAAGAAAACCAGGGATGATAGAAGGAGGTGCATCTAGTCCATTATTTCTCTGTGAGAAATGAGGTAGGTTTTTAAAAGGAAACTTCCTGCAACTTAAGTATTTCAAGGTGGAGGTTGCCTCTCTTTGTTCCAAACAGTCCAGTTCAGCTGACTTGATGAAACCCATGTATCTCTGAAAAGAAAACAGTCTATGTTAGAAGCAGGAGCATCTCACACTTTCTTTCAATGTAAGAATTGAGGTAGATTTTGCAAAGAATGCTTCCTTCAACTTAGGTTTTTCCAGGTGGACATAGGCTCTCTTGGTTCCAAGTAGGCTTATTAGGCTGAGGTGAAGAAACACATGCATCTCGCCAAAGAAACCTACTTGTGTTAGATGCGGGAAGATGGAGAACATTATTGCCCTCTGAGAACTGAGTTAGTTTTGGCAAAGAATACCTCCTGAAACATAGGATTTTCAAGGTGCAGATAGGCTATGTATATTCCAAATTGGCCTTTTCAGCTGAGTTTAAGAAACACATTCATCTCTCAAAAGAAAACCCTTTGTGTCACAAGCAGGAGTGTCTAGCACATTGTTTCCCTCTGACAATCGAGTTAGTTCTCGAAAGGAATACCTCCTGCAACTTAGGTTTTTCAAAGTGCAGATGGGCCCTCTTTGTCCCAAACAGGTCTATACAGGTGAGTTGATGAAGCACGTAACTATCTCATTGGAAAACCATCTGTGTTAGAAGCAGGAGCAGCTAACACTTTGTATCCCTCTGAGAACTGAGGTAGGTTTTGAGAGGAACACTTCCTACACCCTAGGTTTTTCAAGGTGGAGATAGGCTGTCTTTGTTCCAAATAGGCCTATTTGGCTAAGGTGTAGAAACACATATACGTCACAAAAGACAATGATTTAGGTTAGAAGCAGGAGCACCTAGCACATAGTTTTCCTCTGAGAAGTGATTTAGATTTTGTAAGGAATACACACTGCCAATGAGAATTTTCAAACAGGAGAAATGCTTAGTTGGTTCCAAAGAGGACTGCCCAGCTAATTTGAAGGAACTCTTGTAACTCTCCAAAGAAAACTGTGTATGTTAGATGCCTCAGAACCTAGGGCATTGTTTCCTGTGAGAATTGAGTTACTTTTCAGAGGAATTCCTACCGCCAGTCTGAGTGTCAAGGTGGAGACATGCATATTTTGTTCGAGCTAAGTGGAAGCAGCACATGTATCTCTGGAAAGAAATCAATCTGTGTTTGGAGCAGGAGGATCTAGCACATTGTTTTCCTGTGAGAATTGTGAGAGGTTTTGTCAGAAATACTTCCTGCAACTTTCAGTTTTAAAGGAGAAACATGATCTCTTTGATCCAAATCGGCCTATACAGTGAAGATGAAAAGCCACATCTATGACTCGAAAGATAGCCATCTGTTTTAGGAGCAGAAGCATCGAGCACCAGCACATTGTTTCCCTGTGAGAATTGAGTAAGTCTTTGATAGGGATACATCCTGCAACTCAGGTTTCTCATGGTGGAGATAGGCTCACTATGTGCTAAGTAGACCCATAGCTGTGAGTTGAAGAAACACATGTATCTTTCCAAAGAAAACCACCCGTGTTAGGAGCTGCAGCATGTAGCACATTGTTTTCCTGTGAGAATTGAGTTAATTTTTGAAAAGCATAATTCCTGCAGAAAAGGTTTTTCAAGGTGGAATTAGGATCACTTGGTTCCAAATAGGTGTATTGGGCTGAGTCGAAGAGACACATGTATCTGTCAAAAGAAAACCATTTCCTCAGAACCAGGAGTTTCCAGCACTTTGTACTCCTGAACGAATTGAGTTAGTATTTAAAAGGAGTACTTCCTAAAAGTTAGGTTTTTCAATGTGGAGCTAGGCTGTCTTTTTTCCAAATTGTCTTATTTAGCTAAGTTGAAGAAACGCATGTATTTCTTGACCAAAAACTTTCTCTCTTAGAAGCAGGAGAATCTAGCACATTGTTTCCCTGTGAGAACTGACTTAGTTTTTGAAAAGAATTCTTTCTGCAACTTCGGTTTTTCAAAGTGGAGTTAGGCTTTCTTTGTTCCAACTAGGCCTTTTCAGCTGATTTATGAAACACATTTGTCTCTCCAAAGGAAAACATCTATCTATGTTGGAAGCTGCAGCTTGTGTGAGATTTGAGTTCGTGTTTAAACGGAATATTTCTGTAACTTAGGATTTTCACGGTGGACATAGGCTATGTTTATTCCAATCACGCCTCTTCAGCTGAGTTGAAGGAACACATGTATATCCTGAAAGAAAACCATGTGTGTTAGAAGCAGAAGCATCAAGCACATTGATTCCATGTGATATTTGAGTTGGTTTGGAAAGGAATACCTCCTGTCACGTAAGGTCTGCAAGGCAGAAGTAGGGTCTCTTCGTTCCAATAGTGCATTGTAGCTAGTTGAAGAAACAAAGGTATCTCTCGACAGAAAATCATATCTGTTAGAAGCAGGAGCATCTAGAGTATTTTTTCCCTGTAAGAATTGAGTTCCTTTGTGGAAGGAACACTTCATGCAACTTCGGATTTTCAAGGATGAGATTGGCACTCTTTGTTCCAAATAGGCCTATTAAGCTAAGTTGAAGAAACACAGGTATCACCCGAAAGAAAATAATCTGTATTAGAAGCAGGAGGATGTTAAACAATACTTCCCTGTGAAAGTTGAGTTAGTTTTTTAAAGGAATACTTCCAGCACTTAGGTATTTCAAGGTGGAGATGGGCTCTCGTTTTTCACAAGAGGCCTGTTTAGCTGAGTTGGAGAAACCCATGTGTCTCTCAAAAGAAACCCACTTGTGTTAGAAGCAGGAACACCTACAACGATGTGTCCCAGTGAGAACCGAGTGAGTTTTTGAAGGGAATATTGACTGCAGCTTAGAATTCAAGGTTGAGATAGGCTACGTTTGTTCCTATTCTGTATTGTCAGTTGAGTTGAAGAGACACGTGAATCTCTTGAAAGAATACCTTCTGTGTTAGAAGCAGGCACCTCAAGCCCTTTGATTCCCTGAGGGAATTGAGTTTCTTCCGAAATGAATACCTTTTCAACGTAAATTTTCCAAGGCAGAGATAGGGTGTCTTTGCCCCAAATAGTCCTATTTACGTAAGTTGAAGAAACACATGGAGCACTAGAAAGAAAGACCATATTTGTTAGAGCATGTGCATGTAGGCCCAATTTGCCCTCTGACAGTTGAGTTAGTTCTGAAAGGAATTCATACACCCAATCCCAGTTTTCAAGGTGAAGAAAGGCTCATTTTGTGCCAAATAGGACTGTCCAGATAACTTGAAGAAACACATGAATTTCTCGAAAGAAATCCAACTATATTAGAAGCACAAGCATCAACCACATTGTTTTACTGTGAGAACGCAGTTAGTGTACTTAAGGCATAGTTTTTGCAACTTAGGATTTTCAGCGTAGAGATAAGCTCTCCTTATTCCAATAGACCTATTCAGCTGACTTCAAAACCACGTGAATCGAACCAGAGAAAACCATCTACGTGGTAAGCCTCAGAATTTAGGTCATGGTTTCCCTGCGAGTACTGACTTAGTTAGTGGAAGGAATTCACATGGCCATCAGAGTTTTCAAGGTGGAGAGTGGCTCATTTTGTTCCAAATAGGCCTCTCCAGACAAGTTGAAGGAACTCATGTATCTCTCAAAGAAAACCAGGGATGATAGAAGGAGGTGCATCTAGTCCATTATTTCTCTGTGAGAAATGAGGTAGGTTTTTAAAAGGAAACTTCCTGCAACTTAAGTATTTCAAGGTGGAGGTTGCCTCTCTTTGTTCCAAACAGTCCAGTTCAGCTGACTTGATGAAACCCATGTATCTCTGAAAAGAAAACAGTCTATGTTAGAAGCAGGAGCATCTCACACTTTCTTTCAATGTAAGAATTGAGGTAGATTTTGCAAAGAATGCTTCCTTCAACTTAGGTTTTTCCAGGTGGACATAGGCTCTCTTGGTTCCAAGTAGGCTTATTAGGCTGAGGTGAAGAAACACATGCATCTCGCCAAAGAAACCCACTTGTGTTAGATGCGGGAAGATGGAGAACATTATTGCCCTCTGAGAACTGAGTTAGTTTTGGCAAAGAATACCTCCTGAAACATAGGATTTTCAAGGTGCAGATAGGCTATGTATATTCCAAATTGGCCTTTTCAGCTGAGTTTAAGAAACACATTCATCTCTCAAAAGAAAACCCTTTGTGTCACAAGCAGGAGTGTCTAGCACATTGTTTCCCTCTGACAATCGAGTTAGTTCTCGAAAGGAATACCTCCTGCAGCTTAGGTTTTTCAAAGTGCAGATGGGCCCTCTTTGTCCCAAACAGGTCTATACAGGTGAGTTGATGAAGCACGTAACTATCTCATTGGAAAACCATCTGTGTTAGAAGCAGGAGCAGCTAACACTTTGTATCCCTCTGAGAACTGAGGTAGGTTTTGAGAGGAACACTTCCTACACCCTAGGTTTTTCAAGGTGGAGATAGGCTGTCTTTGTTCCAAATAGGCCTATTTGGCTAAGGTGTAGAAACACATATACGTCACAAAAGACAATGATTTAGGTTAGAAGCAGGAGCACCTAGCACATAGTTTTCCTCTGAGAAGTGATTTAGATTTTGTAAGGAATACACACTGCCAATGAGAATTTTCAAACAGGAGAAATGCTTAGTTGGTTCCAAAGAGGACTGCCCAGCTAATTTGAAGGAACTCTTGTAACTCTCCAAAGAAAACTGTGTATGTTAGATGCCTCAGAACCTAGGGCATTGTTTCCTGTGAGAATTGAGTTACTTTTCAGAGGAATTCCTACCGCCAGTCTGAGTGTCAAGGTGGAGACATGCATATTTTGTTCGAGCTAAGTGGAAGCAGCACATGTATCTCTGGAAAGAAATCAATCTGTGTTTGGAGCAGGAGGATCTAGCACATTGTTTTCCTGTGAGAATTGTGAGAGGTTTTGTCAGAAATACTTCCTGCAACTTTCAGCTTTAAAGGAGAAACATGATCTCTTTGATCCAAATCGGCCTATACAGTGAAGATGAAAAGCCACATCTATGACTCGAAAGATAGCCATCTGTTTTAGGAGCAGAAGCATCGAGCACCAGCACATTGTTTCCCTGTGAGAATTGAGTAAGTCTTTGATAGGGATACATCCTGCAACGCAGGTTTCTCATGGTGGAGATAGGCTCACTATGTGCTAAGTAGACCCATAGCTGTGAGTTGAAGAAACACATGTATCTTTCCAAAGAAAACCACCCGTGTTAGGAGCTGCAGCATGTAGCACATTGTTTTCCTGTGAGAATTGAGTTAATTTTTGAAAAGCATAATTCCTGCGGAAAAGGTTTTTCAAGGTGGAATTAGGATCACTTGGTTCCAAATAGGTGTATTGGGCTGAGTCGAAGAGACACATGTATCTGTCAAAAGAAAACCATTTCCTCAGAACCAGGAGTTTCCAGCACTTTGTACTCCTGAACGAATTGAGTTAGTATTTAAAAGGAGTACTTCCTAAAAGTTAGGTTTTTCAATGTGGAGCTAGGCTGTCTTTTTTCCAAATTGTCTTATTTAGCTAAGTTGAAGAAACGCATGTATTTCTTGACCGAAAACTTTCTCTCTTAGAAGCAGGAGAATCTAGCACATTGTTTCCCTGTGAGAACTGACTTAGTTTTTGAAAAGAATTCTTTCTGCAACTTCGGTTTTTCAAAGTGGAGTTAGGCTTTCTTTGTTCCAACTAGGCCTTTTCAGCTGATTTATGAAACACATTTGTCTCTCCAAAGGAAAACATCTATCTATGTTGGAAGCTGCAGCTTGTGTGAGATTTGAGTTCGTGTTTAAACGGAATATTTCTGTAACTTAGGATTTTCACGGTGGACATAGGCTATGTTTATTCCAATCACGCCTCTTCAGCTGAGTTGAAGGAACACATGTATATCCTGAAAGAAAACCATGTGTGTTAGAAGGAGAAGCATCAAGCACATTGATTCCATGTGATATTTGAGTTGGTTTGGAAAGGAATACCTCCTGTCACGTAAGGTCTGCAAGGCAGAAGTAGGGTCTCTTCGTTCCAATAGTGCATTGTAGCTAGTTGAAGAAACAAAGGTATCTCTCGACAGAAAATCATATCTGTTAGAAGCAGGAGCATCTAGAGTATTTTTTCCCTGTAAGAATTGAGTTCCTTTGTGGAAGGAACACTTCATGCAACTTCGGATTTTCAAGGATGAGATTGGCACTCTTTGTTCCAAATAGGCCTATTAAGCTAAGTTGAAGAAACACAGGTATCACCCGAAAGAAAATAATCTGTGTTAGAAGCAGGAGGATGTTAAACAATACTTCCCTGTGAAAGTTGAGTTAGTTTTTTAAAGGAATACTTCCAGCACTTAGGTATTTCAAGGTGGAGATGGGCTCTCGTTTTTCACAAGAGGCCTGTTTAGCTGAGTTGGAGAAACCCATGTGTCTCTCAAAAGAAACCCACTTGTGTTAGAAGCAGGAACACCTACAACGATGTGTCCCAGTGAGAACCGAGTGAGTTTTTGAAGGCTACGTTTGTTCCTATTCTGTATTGTCAGTTGAGTTGAAGAGACACGTGAATCTCTTGAAAGAATACCTTCTGTGTTAGAAGCAGGCACCTCAAGCCCTTTGATTCCCTGAGGGAATTGAGTTTCTTCCGAAATGAATACCTTTTCAACGTAAATTTTCCAAGGCAGAGATAGGGTGTCTTTGCCCCAAATAGTCCTATTTACGTAAGTTGAAGAAACACATGGAGCACTAGAAAGAAAGACCATATTTGTTAGAGCATGTGCATGTAGGCCCAATTTGCCCTCTGACAGTTGAGTTAGTTCTGAAAGGAATTCATACACCCAATCCCAGTTTTCAAGGTGAAGAAAGGCTCATTTTGTGCCAAATAGGACTGTCCAGATAACTTGAAGAAACACATGAATTTCTCGAAAGAAATCCATCTATATTAGAAGCACAAGCATCAACCACATTGTTTTACTGTGAGAACGCAGTTAGTGTACTTAAGGCATAGTTTTTGCAACTTAGGATTTTCAGCGTAGAGATAAGCTCTCCTTATTCCAATAGACCTATTCAGCTGACTTCAAAACCACGTGAATCGAACCAGAGAAAACCATCTACGTGGTAAGCCTCAGAATTTAGGTCATGGTTTCCCTGCGAGTACTGACTTAGTTAGTGGAAGGAATTCACATGGCCATCAGAGTTTTCAAGGTGGAGAGTGGCTCATTTTGTTCCAAATAGGCCTCTCCAGACAAGTTGAAGGAACTCATGTATCTCTCAAAGAAAACCAGGGATGATAGAAGGAGGTGCATCTAGTCCATTATTTCTCTGTGAGAAATGAGGTAGGTTTTTAAAAGGAAACTTCCTGCAACTTAAGTATTTCAAGGTGGAGGTTGCCTCTCTTTGTTCCAAACAGTCCAGTTCAGCTGACTTGATGAAATCCATGTATCTCTGAAAAGAAAACAGTCTATGTTAGAAGCAGGAGCATCTCACACTTTCTTTCAATGTAAGAATTGAGGTAGATTTTGCAAAGAATGCTTCCTTCAACTTAGGTTTTTCCAGGTGGACATAGGCTCTCTTGGTTCCAAGTAGGCTTATTAGGCTGAGGTGAAGAAACACATGCATCTCGCCAAAGAAACCCACTTGTGTTAGATGCGGGAAGATGGAGAACATTATTGCCCTCTGAGAACTGAGTTAGTTTTGGCAAAGAATACCTCCTGAAACATAGGATTTTCAAGGTGCAGATAGGCTATGTATATTCCAAATTGGCCTTTTCAGCTGAGTTTAAGAAACACATTCATCTCTCAAAAGAAAACCCTTTGTGTCACAAGCAGGAGTGTCTAGCACATTGTTTCCCTCTGACAATCGAGTTAGTTCTCGAAAGGAATACCTCCTGCAGCTTAGGTTTTTCAAAGTGCAGATGGGCCCTCTTTGTCCCAAACAGGTCTATACAGGTGAGTTGATGAAGCACGTAACTATCTCATTGGAAAACCATCTGTGTTAGAAGCAGGAGCAGCTAACACTTTGTATCCCTCTGAGAACTGAGGTAGGTTTTGAGAGGAACACTTCCTACACCCTAGGTTTTTCAAGGTGGAGATAGGCTGTCTTTGTTCCAAATAGGCCTATTTGGCTAAGGTGTAGAAACACATATACGTCACAAAAGACAATGATTTAGGTTAGAAGCAGGAGCACCTAGCACATAGTTTTCCTCTGAGAAGTGATTTAGATTTTGTAAGGAATACACACTGCCAATGAGAATTTTCAAACAGGAGAAATGCTTAGTTGGTTCCAAAGAGGACTGCCCAGCTAATTTGAAGGAACTCTTGTAACTCTCCAAAGAAAACTGTGTATGTTAGATGCCTCAGAACCTAGGGCATTGTTTCCTGTGAGAATTGAGTTACTTTTCAGAGGAATTCCTACCGCCAGTCTGAGTGTCAAGGTGGAGACATGCATATTTTGTTCGAGCTAAGTGGAAGCAGCACATGTATCTCTGGAAAGAAATCAATCTGTGTTTGGAGCAGGAGGATCTAGCACATTGTTTTCCTGTGAGAATTGTGAGAGGTTTTGTCAGAAATACTTCCTGCAACTTTCAGTTTTAAAGGAGAAATATGATCTCTTTGATCCAAATCGGCCTATACAGTGAAGATGAAAAGCCACATCTATGACTCGAAAGATAGCCATCTGTTTTAGGAGCAGAAGCATCGAGCACCAGCACATTGTTTCCCTGTGAGAATTGAGTAAGTCTTTGATAGGGATACATCCTGCAACGCAGGTTTCTCATGGTGGAGATAGGCTCACTATGTGCTAAGTAGACCCATAGCTGTGAGTTGAAGAAACACATGTATCTTTCCAAAGAAAACCACCCGTGTTAGGAGCTGCAGCATGTAGCACATTGTTTTCCTGTGAGAATTGAGTTAATTTTTGAAAAGCATAATTCCTGCGGAAAAGGTTTTTCAAGGTGGAATTAGGATCACTTGGTTCCAAATAGGTGTATTGGGCTGAGTCGAAGAGACACATGTATCTGTCAAAAGAAAACCATTTCCTCAGAACCAGGAGTTTCCAGCACTTTGTACTCCTGAACGAATTGAGTTAGTATTTAAAAGGAGTACTTCCTAAAAGTTAGGTTTTTCAATGTGGAGCTAGGCTGTCTTTTTTCCAAATTGTCTTATTTAGCTAAGTTGAAGAAACGCATGTATTTCTTGACCGAAAACTTTCTCTCTTAGAAGCAGGAGAATCTAGCACATTGTTTCCCTGTGAGAACTGACTTAGTTTTTGAAAAGAATTCTTTCTGCAACTTCGGTTTTTCAAAGTGGAGTTAGGCTTTCTTTGTTCCAACTAGGCCTTTTCAGCTGATTTATGAAACACATTTGTCTCTCCAAAGGAAAACATCTATCTATGTTGGAAGCTGCAGCTTGTGTGAGATTTGAGTTCGTGTTTAAACGGAATATTTCTGTAACTTAGGATTTTCACGGTGGACATAGGCTATGTTTATTCCAATCACGCCTCTTCAGCTGAGTTGAAGGAACACATGTATATCCTGAAAGAAAACCATGTGTGTTAGAAGCAGAAGCATCAAGCACATTGATTCCATGTGATATTTGAGTTGGTTTGGAAAGGAATACCTCCTGTCACGTAAGGTCTGCAAGGCAGAAGTAGGGTCTCTTCGTTCCAATAGTGCATTGTAGCTAGTTGAAGAAACAAAGGTATCTCTCGACAGAAAATCATATCTGTTAGAAGCAGGAGCATCTAGAGTATTTTTTCCCTGTAAGAATTGAGTTCCTTTGTGGAAGGAACACTTCATGCAACTTCGGATTTTCAAGGATGAGATTGGCACTCTTTGTTCCAAATAGGCCTATTAAGCTAAGTTGAAGAAACACAGGTATCACCCGAAAGAAAATAATCTGTGTTAGAAGCAGGAGGATGTTAAACAATACTTCCCTGTGAAAGTTGAGTTAGTTTTTTAAAGGAATACTTCCAGCACTTAGGTATTTCAAGGTGGAGATGGGCTCTCGTTTTTCACAAGAGGCCTGTTTAGCTGAGTTGGAGAAACCCATGTGTCTCTCAAAAGAAACCCACTTGTGTTAGAAGCAGGAACACCTACAACGATGTGTCCCAGTGAGAACCGAGTGAGTTTTTGAAGGGAATATTGACTGCAGCTTAGAATTCAAGGTTGAGATAGGCTACGTTTGTTCCTATTCTGTATTGTCAGTTGAGTTGAAGAGACACGTGAATCTCTTGAAAGAATACCTTCTGTGTTAGAAGCAGGCACCTCAAGCCCTTTGATTCCCTGAGGGAATTGAGTTTCTTCCGAAATGAATACCTTTTCAACGTAAATTTTCCAAGGCAGAGATAGGGTGTCTTTGCCCCAAATAGTCCTATTTACGTAAGTTGAAGAAACACATGGAGCACTAGAAAGAAAGACCATATTTGTTAGAGCATGTGCATGTAGGCCCAATTTGCCCTCTGACAGTTGAGTTAGTTCTGAAAGGAATTCATACACCCAATCCCAGTTTTCAAGGTGAAGAAAGGCTCATTTTGTGCCAAATAGGACTGTCCAGATAACTTGAAGAAACACATGAATTTCTCGAAAGAAATCCATCTATATTAGAAGCACAAGCATCAACCACATTGTTTTACTGTGAGAACGCAGTTAGTGTACTTAAGGCATAGTTTTTGCAACTTAGGATTTTCAGCGTAGAGATAAGCTCTCCTTATTCCAATAGACCTATTCAGCTGACTTCAAAACCACGTGAATCGAACCAGAGAAAACCATCTACGTGGTAAGCCTCAGAATTTAGGTCATGGTTTCCCTGCGAGTACTGACTTAGTTAGTGGAAGGAATTCACATGGCCATCAGAGTTTTCAAGGTGGAGAGTGGCTCATTTTGTTCCAAATAGGCCTCTCCAGACAAGTTGAAGGAACTCATGTATCTCTCAAAGAAAACCAGGGATGATAGAAGGAGGTGCATCTAGTCCATTATTTCTCTGTGAGAAATGAGGTAGGTTTTTAAAAGGAAACTTCCTGCAACTTAAGTATTTCAAGGTGGAGGTTGCCTCTCTTTGTTCCAAACAGTCCAGTTCAGCTGACTTGATGAAACCCATGTATCTCTGAAAAGAAAACAGTCTATGTTAGAAGCAGGAGCATCTCACACTTTCTTTCAATGTAAGAATTGAGGTAGATTTTGCAAAGAATGCTTCCTTCAACTTAGGTTTTTCCAGGTGGACATAGGCTCTCTTGGTTCCAAGTAGGCTTATTAGGCTGAGGTGAAGAAACACATGCATCTCGCCAAAGAAACCCACTTGTGTTAGATGCGGGAAGATGGAGAACATTATTGCCCTCTGAGAACTGAGTTAGTTTTGGCAAAGAATACCTCCTGAAACATAGGATTTTCAAGGTGCAGATAGGCTATGTATATTCCAAATTGGCCTTTTCAGCTGAGTTTAAGAAACACATTCATCTCTCAAAAGAAAACCCTTTGTGTCACAAGCAGGAGTGTCTAGCACATTGTTTCCCTCTGACAATCGAGTTAGTTCTCGAAAGGAATACCTCCTGCAACTTAGGTTTTTCAAAGTGCAGATGGGCCCTCTTTGTCCCAAACAGGTCTATACAGGTGAGTTGATGAAGCACGTAACTATCTCATTGGAAAACCATCTGTGTTAGAAGCAGGAGCAGCTAACACTTTGTATCCCTCTGAGAACTGAGGTAGGTTTTGAGAGGAACACTTCCTACACCCTAGGTTTTTCAAGGTGGAGATAGGCTGTCTTTGTTCCAAATAGGCCTATTTGGCTAAGGTGTAGAAACACATATACGTCACAAAAGACAATGATTTAGGTTAGAAGCAGGAGCACCTAGCACATAGTTTTCCTCTGAGAAGTGATTTAGATTTTGTAAGGAATACACACTGCCAATGAGAATTTTCAAACAGGAGAAATGCTTAGTTGGTTCCAAAGAGGACTGCCCAGCTAATTTGAAGGAACTCTTGTAACTCTCCAAAGAAAACTGTGTATGTTAGATGCCTCAGAACCTAGGGCATTGTTTCCTGTGAGAATTGAGTTACTTTTCAGAGGAATTCCTACCGCCAGTCTGAGTGTCAAGGTGGAGACATGCATATTTTGTTCGAGCTAAGTGGAAGCAGCACATGTATCTCTGGAAAGAAATCAATCTGTGTTTGGAGGAGGAGGATCTAGCACATTGTTTTCCTGTGAGAATTGTGAGAGGTTTTGTCAGAAATACTTCCTGCAACTTTCAGCTTTAAAGGAGAAACATGATCTCTTTGATCCAAATCGGCCTATACAGTGAAGATGAAAAGCCACATCTATGACTCGAAAGATAGCCATCTGTTTTAGGAGCAGAAGCATCGAGCACCAGCACATTGTTTCCCTGTGAGAATTGAGTAAGTCTTTGATAGGGATACATCCTGCAACTCAGGTTTCTCATGGTGGAGATAGGCTCACTATGTGCTAAGTAGACCCATAGCTGTGAGTTGAAGAAACACATGTATCTTTCCAAAGAAAACCACCCGTGTTAGGAGCTGCAGCATGTAGCACATTGTTTTCCTGTGAGAATTGAGTTAATTTTTGAAAAGCATAATTCCTGCAGAAAAGGTTTTTCAAGGTGGAATTAGGATCACTTGGTTCCAAATAGGTGTATTGGGCTGAGTCGAAGAGACACATGTATCTGTCAAAAGAAAACCATTTCCTCAGAACCAGGAGTTTCCAGCACTTTGTACTCCTGAACGAATTGAGTTAGTATTTAAAAGGAGTACTTCCTAAAAGTTAGGTTTTTCAATGTGGAGCTAGGCTGTCTTTTTTCCAAATTGTCTTATTTAGCTAAGTTGAAGAAACGCATGTATTTCTTGACCGAAAACTTTCTCTCTTAGAAGCAGGAGAATCTAGCACATTGTTTCCCTGTGAGAACTGACTTAGTTTTTGAAAAGAATTCTTTCTGCAACTTCGGTTTTTCAAAGTGGAGTTAGGCTTTCTTTGTTCCAACTAGGCCTTTTCAGCTGATTTATGAAACACATTTGTCTCTCCAAAGGAAAACATCTATCTATGTTGGAAGCTGCAGCTTGTGTGAGATTTGAGTTCGTGTTTAAACGGAATATTTCTGTAACTTAGGATTTTCACGGTGGACATAGGCTATGTTTATTCCAATCACGCCTCTTCAGCTGAGTTGAAGGAACACATGTATATCCTGAAAGAAAACCATGTGTGTTAGAAGCAGAAGCATCAAGCACATTGATTCCATGTGATATTTGAGTTGGTTTGGAAAGGAATACCTCCTGTCACGTAAGGTCTGCAAGGCAGAAGTAGGGTCTCTTCGTTCCAATAGTGCATTGTAGCTAGTTGAAGAAACAAAGGTATCTCTCGACAGAAAATCATATCTGTTAGAAGCAGGAGCATCTAGAGTATTTTTTCCCTGTAAGAATTGAGTTCCTTTGTGGAAGGAACACTTCATGCAACTTCGGATTTTCAAGGATGAGATTGGCACTCTTTGTTCCAAATAGGCCTATTAAGCTAAGTTGAAGAAACACAGGTATCACCCGAAAGAAAATAATCTGTGTTAGAAGCAGGAGGATGTTAAACAATACTTCCCTGTGAAAGTTGAGTTAGTTTTTTAAAGGAATACTTCCAGCACTTAGGTATTTCAAGGTGGAGATGGGCTCTCGTTTTTCACAAGAGGCCTGTTTAGCTGAGTTGGAGAAACCCATGTGTCTCTCAAAAGAAACCCACTTGTGTTAGAAGCAGGAACACCTACAACGATGTGTCCCAGTGAGAACCGAGTGAGTTTTTGAAGGGAATATTGACTGCAGCTTAGAATTCAAGTTTGAGATAGGCTACGTTTGTTCCTATTCTGTATTGTCAGTTGAGTTGAAGAGACACGTGAATCTCTTGAAAGAATACCTTCTGTGTTAGAAGCAGGCACCTCAAGCCCTTTGATTCCCTGAGGGAATTGAGTTTCTTCCGAAATGAATACCTTTTCAACGTAAATTTTCCAAGGCAGAGATAGGGTGTCTTTGCCCCAAATAGTCCTATTTACGTAAGTTGAAGAAACACATGGAGCACTAGAAAGAAAGACCATATTTGTTAGAGCATGTGCATGTAGGCCCAATTTGCCCTCTGACAGTTGAGTTAGTTCTGAAAGGAATTCATACACCCAATCCCAGTTTTCAAGGTGAAGAAAGGCTCATTTTGTGCCAAATAGGACTGTCCAGATAACTTGAAGAAACACATGAATTTCTCGAAAGAAATCCATCTATATTAGAAGCACAAGCATCAACCACATTGTTTTACTGTGAGAACGCAGTTAGTGTACTTAAGGCATAGTTTTTGCAACTTAGGATTTTCAGCGTAGAGATAAGCTCTCCTTATTCCAATAGACCTATTCAGCTGACTTCAAAACCACGTGAATCGAACCAGAGAAAACCATCTACGTGGTAAGCCTCAGAATTTAGGTCATGGTTTCCCTGCGAGTACTGACTTAGTTAGTGGAAGGAATTCACATGGCCATCAGAGTTTTCAAGGTGGAGAGTGGCTCATTTTGTTCCAAATAGGCCTCTCCAGACAAGTTGAAGGAACTCATGTATCTCTCAAAGAAAACCAGGGATGATAGAAGGAGGTGCATCTAGTCCATTATTTCTCTGTGAGAAATGAGGTAGGTTTTTAAAAGGAAACTTCCTGCAACTTAAGTATTTCAAGGTGGAGGTTGCCTCTCTTTGTTCCAAACAGTCCAGTTCAGCTGACTTGATGAAACCCATGTATCTCTGAAAAGAAAACAGTCTATGTTAGAAGCAGGAGCATCTCACACTTTCTTTCAATGTAAGAATTGAGGTAGATTTTGCAAAGAATGCTTCCTTCAACTTAGGTTTTTCCAGGTGGACATAGGCTCTCTTGGTTCCAAGTAGGCTTATTAGGCTGAGGTGAAGAAACACATGCATCTCGCCAAAGAAACCCACTTGTGTTAGATGCGGGAAGATGGAGAACATTATTGCCCTCTGAGAACTGAGTTAGTTTTGGCAAAGAATACCTCCTGAAACATAGGATTTTCAAGGTGCAGATAGGCTATGTATATTCCAAATTGGCCTTTTCAGCTGAGTTTAAGAAACACATTCATCTCTCAAAAGAAAACCCTTTGTGTCACAAGCAGGAGTGTCTAGCACATTGTTTCCCTCTGACAATCGAGTTAGTTCTCGAAAGGAATACCTCCTGCAACTTAGGTTTTTCAAAGTGCAGATGGGCCCTCTTTGTCCCAAACAGGTCTATACAGGTGAGTTGATGAAGCACGTAACTATCTCATTGGAAAACCATCTGTGTTAGAAGCAGGAGCAGCTAACACTTTGTATCCCTCTGAGAACTGAGGTAGGTTTTGAGAGGAACACTTCCTACACCCTAGGTTTTTCAAGGTGGAGATAGGCTGTCTTTGTTCCAAATAGGCCTATTTGGCTAAGGTGTAGAAACACATATACGTCACAAAAGACAATGATTTAGGTTAGAAGCAGGAGCACCTAGCACATAGTTTTCCTCTGAGAAGTGATTTAGATTTTGTAAGGAATACACACTGCCAATGAGAATTTTCAAACAGGAGAAATGCTTAGTTGGTTCCAAAGAGGACTGCCCAGCTAATTTGAAGGAACTCTTGTAACTCTCCAAAGAAAACTGTGTATGTTAGATGCCTCAGAACCTAGGGCATTGTTTCCTGTGAGAATTGAGTTACTTTTCAGAGGAATTCCTACCGCCAGTCTGAGTGTCAAGGTGGAGACATGCATATTTTGTTCGAGCTAAGTGGAAGCAGCACATGTATCTCTGGAAAGAAATCAATCTGTGTTTGGAGCAGGAGGATCTAGCACATTGTTTTCCTGTGAGAATTGTGAGAGGTTTTGTCAGAAATACTTCCTGCAACTTTCAGCTTTAAAGGAGAAACATGATCTCTTTGATCCAAATCGGCCTATACAGTGAAGATGAAAAGCCACATCTATGACTCGAAAGATAGCCATCTGTTTTAGGAGCAGAAGCATCGAGCACCAGCACATTGTTTCCCTGTGAGAATTGAGTAAGTCTTTGATAGGGATACATCCTGCAACTCAGGTTTCTCATGGTGGAGATAGGCTCACTATGTGCTAAGTAGACCCATAGCTGTGAGTTGAAGAAACACATGTATCTTTCCAAAGAAAACCACCCGTGTTAGGAGCTGCAGCATGTAGCACATTGTTTTCCTGTGAGAATTGAGTTAATTTTTGAAAAGCATAATTCCTGCAGAAAAGGTTTTTCAAGGTGGAATTAGGATCACTTGGTTCCAAATAGGTGTATTGGGCTGAGTCGAAGAGACACATGTATCTGTCAAAAGAAAACCATTTCCTCAGAACCAGGAGTTTCCAGCACTTTGTACTCCTGAACGAATTGAGTTAGTATTTAAAAGGAGTACTTCCTAAAAGTTAGGTTTTTCAATGTGGAGCTAGGCTGTCTTTTTTCCAAATTGTCTTATTTAGCTAAGTTGAAGAAACGCATGTATTTCTTGACCGAAAACTTTCTCTCTTAGAAGCAGGAGAATCTAGCACATTGTTTCCCTGTGAGAACTGACTTAGTTTTTGAAAAGAATTCTTTCTGCAACTTCGGTTTTTCAAAGTGGAGTTAGGCTTTCTTTGTTCCAACTAGGCCTTTTCAGCTGATTTATGAAACACATTTGTCTCTCCAAAGGAAAACATCTATCTATGTTGGAAGCTGCAGCTTGTGTGAGATTTGAGTTCGTGTTTAAACGGAATATTTCTGTAACTTAGGATTTTCACGGTGGACATAGGCTATGTTTATTCCAATCACGCCTCTTCAGCTGAGTTGAAGGAACACATGTATATCCTGAAAGAAAACCATGTGTGTTAGAAGCAGAAGCATCAAGCACATTGATTCCATGTGATATTTGAGTTGGTTTGGAAAGGAATACCTCCTGTCACGTAAGGTCTGCAAGGCAGAAGTAGGGTCTCTTCGTTCCAATAGTGCATTGTAGCTAGTTGAAGAAACAAAGGTATCTCTCGACAGAAAATCATATCTGTTAGAAGCAGGAGCATCTAGAGTATTTTTTCCCTGTAAGAATTGAGTTCCTTTGTGGAAGGAACACTTCATGCAACTTCGGATTTTCAAGGATGAGATTGGCACTCTTTGTTCCAAATAGGCCTATTAAGCTAAGTTGAAGAAACACAGGTATCACCCGAAAGAAAATAATCTGTGTTAGAAGCAGGAGGATGTTAAACAATACTTCCCTGTGAAAGTTGAGTTAGTTTTTTAAAGGAATACTTCCAGCACTTAGGTATTTCAAGGTGGAGATGGGCTCTCGTTTTTCACAAGAGGCCTGTTTAGCTGAGTTGGAGAAACCCATGTGTCTCTCAAAAGAAACCCACTTGTGTTAGAAGCAGGAACACCTACAACGATGTGTCCCAGTGAGAACCGAGTGAGTTTTTGAAGGGAATATTGACTGCAGCTTAGAATTCAAGGTTGAGATAGGCTACGTTTGTTCCTATTCTGTATTGTCAGTTGAGTTGAAGAGACATGTGAATCTCTTGAAAGAATACCTTCTGTGTTAGAAGCAGGCACCTCAAGCCCTTTGATTCCCTGAGGGAATTGAGTTTCTTCCGAAATGAATACCTTTTCAACGTAAATTTTCCAAGGCAGAGATAGGGTGTCTTTGCCCCAAATAGTCCTATTTACGTAAGTTGAAGAAACACATGGAGCACTAGAAAGAAAGACCATATTTGTTAGAGCATGTGCATGTAGGCCCAATTTGCCCTCTGACAGTTGAGTTAGTTCTGAAAGGAATTCATACACCCAATCCCAGTTTTCAAGGTGAAGAAAGGCTCATTTTGTGCCAAATAGGACTGTCCAGATAACTTGAAGAAACACATGAATTTCTCGAAAGAAATCCATCTATATTAGAAGCACAAGCATCAACCACATTGTTTTACTGTGAGAACGCAGTTAGTGTACTTAAGGCATAGTTTTTGCAACTTAGGATTTTCAGCGTAGAGATAAGCTCTCCTTATTCCAATAGACCTATTCAGCTGACTTCAAAACCACGTGAATCGAACCAGAGAAAACCATCTACGTGGTAAGCCTCAGAATTTAGGTCATGGTTTCCCTGCGAGTACTGACTTAGTTAGTGGAAGGAATTCACATGGCCATCAGAGTTTTCAAGGTGGAGAATGGCTCATTTTGTTCCAAATAGGCCTCTCCAGACAAGTTGAAGGAACTCATGTATCTCTCAAAGAAAACCAGGGATGATAGAAGGAGGTGCATCTAGTCCATTATTTCTCTGTGAGAAATGAGGTAGGTTTTTAAAAGGAAACTTCCTGCAACTTAAGTATTTCAAGGTGGAGGTTGCCTCTCTTTGTTCCAAACAGTCCAGTTCAGCTGACTTGATGAAATCCATGTATCTCTGAAAAGAAAACAGTCTATGTTAGAAGCAGGAGCATCTCACACTTTCTTTCAATGTAAGAATTGAGGTAGATTTTGCAAAGAATGCTTCCTTCAACTTAGGTTTTTCCAGGTGGACATAGGCTCTCTTGGTTCCAAGTAGGCTTATTAGGCTGAGGTGAAGAAACACATGCATCTCGCCAAAGAAACCCACTTGTGTTAGATGCGGGAAGATGGAGAACATTATTGCCCTCTGAGAACTGAGTTAGTTTTGGCAAAGAATACCTCCTGAAACATAGGATTTTCAAGGTGCAGATAGGCTATGTATATTCCAAATTGGCCTTTTCAGCTGAGTTTAAGAAACACATTCATCTCTCAAAAGAAAACCCTTTGTGTCACAAGCAGGAGTGTCTAGCACATTGTTTCCCTCTGACAATCGAGTTAGTTCTCGAAAGGAATACCTCCTGCAACTTAGGTTTTTCAAAGTGCAGATGGGCCCTCTTTGTCCCAAACAGGTCTATACAGGTGAGTTGATGAAGCACGTAACTATCTCATTGGAAAACCATCTGTGTTAGAAGCAGGAGCAGCTAACACTTTGTATCCCTCTGAGAACTGAGGTAGGTTTTGAGAGGAACACTTCCTACACCCTAGGTTTTTCAAGGTGGAGATAGGCTGTCTTTGTTCCAAATAGGCCTATTTGGCTAAGGTGTAGAAACACATATACGTCACAAAAGACAATGATTTAGGTTAGAAGCAGGAGCACCTAGCACATAGTTTTCCTCTGAGAAGTGATTTAGATTTTGTAAGGAATACACACTGCCAATGAGAATTTTCAAACAGGAGAAATGCTTAGTTGGTTCCAAAGAGGACTGCCCAGCTAATTTGAAGGAACTCTTGTAACTCTCCAAAGAAAACTGTGTATGTTAGATGCCTCAGAACCTAGGGCATTGTTTCCTGTGAGAATTGAGTTACTTTTCAGAGGAATTCCTACCGCCAGTCTGAGTGTCAAGGTGGAGACATGCATATTTTGTTCGAGCTAAGTGGAAGCAGCACATGTATCTCTGGAAAGAAATCAATCTGTGTTTGGAGGAGGAGGATCTAGCACATTGTTTTCCTGTGAGAATTGTGAGAGGTTTTGTCAGAAATACTTCCTGCAACTTTCAGCTTTAAAGGAGAAACATGATCTCTTTGATCCAAATCGGCCTATACAGTGAAGATGAAAAGCCACATCTATGACTCGAAAGATAGCCATCTGTTTTAGGAGCAGAAGCATCGAGCACCAGCACATTGTTTCCCTGTGAGAATTGAGTAAGTCTTTGATAGGGATACATCCTGCAACTCAGGTTTCTCATGGTGGAGATAGGCTCACTATGTGCTAAGTAGACCCATAGCTGTGAGTTGAAGAAACACATGTATCTTTCCAAAGAAAACCACCCGTGTTAGGAGCTGCAGCATGTAGCACATTGTTTTCCTGTGAGAATTGAGTTAATTTTTGAAAAGCATAATTCCTGCAGAAAAGGTTTTTCAAGGTGGAATTAGGATCACTTGGTTCCAAATAGGTGTATTGGGCTGAGTCGAAGAGACACATGTATCTGTCAAAAGAAAACCATTTCCTCAGAACCAGGAGTTTCCAGCACTTTGTACTCCTGAACGAATTGAGTTAGTATTTAAAAGGAGTACTTCCTAAAAGTTAGGTTTTTCAATGTGGAGCTAGGCTGTCTTTTTTCCAAATTGTCTTAATTAGCTAAGTTGAAGAAACGCATGTATTTCTTGACCGAAAACTTTCTCTCTTAGAAGCAGGAGAATCTAGCACATTGTTTCCCTGTGAGAACTGACTTAGTTTTTGAAAAGAATTCTTTCTGCAACTTCGGTTTTTCAAAGTGGAGTTAGGCTTTCTTTGTTCCAACTAGGCCTTTTCAGCTGATTTATGAAACACATTTGTCTCTCCAAAGGAAAACATCTATCTATGTTGGAAGCTGCAGCTTGTGTGAGATTTGAGTTCGTGTTTAAACGGAATATTTCTGTAACTTAGGATTTTCACGGTGGACATAGGCTATGTTTATTCCAATCACGCCTCTTCAGCTGAGTTGAAGGAACACATGTATATCCTGAAAGAAAACCATGTGTGTTAGAAGCAGAAGCATCAAGCACATTGATTCCATGTGATATTTGAGTTGGTTTGGAAAGGAATACCTCCTGTCACGTAAGGTCTGCAAGGCAGAAGTAGGGTCTCTTCGTTCCAATAGTGCATTGTAGCTAGTTGAAGAAACAAAGGTATCTCTCGACAGAAAATCATATCTGTTAGAAGCAGGAGCATCTAGAGTATTTTTTCCCTGTAAGAATTGAGTTCCTTTGTGGAAGGAACACTTCATGCAACTTCGGATTTTCAAGGATGAGATTGGCACTCTTTGTTCCAAATAGGCCTATTAAGCTAAGTTGAAGAAACACAGGTATCACCCGAAAGAAAATAATCTGTGTTAGAAGCAGGAGGATGTTAAACAATACTTCCCTGTGAAAGTTGAGTTAGTTTTTTAAAGGAATACTTCCAGCACTTAGGTATTTCAAGGTGGAGATGGGCTCTCGTTTTTCACAAGAGGCCTGTTTAGCTGAGTTGGAGAAACCCATGTGTCTCTCAAAAGAAACCCACTTGTGTTAGAAGCAGGAACACCTACAACGATGTGTCCCAGTGAGAACCGAGTGAGTTTTTGAAGGGAATATTGACTGCAGCTTAGAATTCAAGGTTGAGATAGGCTACGTTTGTTCCTATTCTGTATTGTCAGTTGAGTTGAAGAGACACGTGAATCTCTTGAAAGAATACCTTCTGTGTTAGAAGCAGGCACCTCAAGCCCTTTGATTCCCTGAGGGAATTGAGTTTCTTCCGAAATGAATACCTTTTCAACGTAAATTTTCCAAGGCAGAGATAGGGTGTCTTTGCCCCAAATAGTCCTATTTACGTAAGTTGAAGAAACACATGGAGCACTAGAAAGAAAGACCATATTTGTTAGAGCATGTGCATGTAGGCCCAATTTGCCCTCTGACAGTTGAGTTAGTTCTGAAAGGAATTCATACACCCAATCCCAGTTTTCAAGGTGAAGAAAGGCTCATTTTGTGCCAAATAGGACTGTCCAGATAACTTGAAGAAACACATGAATTTCTCGAAAGAAATCCATCTATATTAGAAGCACAAGCATCAACCACATTGTTTTACTGTGAGAACGCAGTTAGTGTACTTAAGGCATAGTTTTTGCAACTTAGGATTTTCAGCGTAGAGATAAGCTCTCCTTATTCCAATAGACCTATTCAGCTGACTTCAAAACCACGTGAATCGAACCAGAGAAAACCATCTACGTGGTAAGCCTCAGAATTTAGGTCATGGTTTCCCTGCGAGTACTGACTTAGTTAGTGGAAGGAATTCACATGGCCATCAGAGTTTTCAAGGTGGAGAGTGGCTCATTTTGTTCCAAATAGGCCTCTCCAGACAAGTTGAAGGAACTCATGTATCTCTCAAAGAAAACCAGGGATGATAGAAGGAGGTGCATCTAGTCCATTATTTCTCTGTGAGAAATGAGGTAGGTTTTTAAAAGGAAACTTCCTGCAACTTAAGTATTTCAAGGTGGAGGTTGCCTCTCTTTGTTCCAAACAGTCCAGTTCAGCTGACTTGATGAAACCCATGTATCTCTGAAAAGAAAACAGTCTATGTTAGAAGCAGGAGCATCTCACACTTTCTTTCAATGTAAGAATTGAGGTAGATTTTGCAAAGAATGCTTCCTTCAACTTAGGTTTTTCCAGGTGGACATAGGCTCTCTTGGTTCCAAGTAGGCTTATTAGGCTGAGGTGAAGAAACACATGCATCTCGCCAAAGAAACCCACTTGTGTTAGATGCGGGAAGATGGAGAACATTATTGCCCTCTGAGAACTGAGTTAGTTTTGGCAAAGAATACCTCCTGAAACATAGGATTTTCAAGGTGCAGATAGGCTATGTATATTCCAAATTGGCCTTTTCAGCTGAGTTTAAGAAACACATTCATCTCTCAAAAGAAAACCCTTTGTGTCACAAGCAGGAGTGTCTAGCACATTGTTTCCCTCTGACAATCGAGTTAGTTCTCGAAAGGAATACCTCCTGCAACTTAGGTTTTTCAAAGTGCAGATGGGCCCTCTTTGTCCCAAACAGGTCTATACAGGTGAGTTGATGAAGCACGTAACTATCTCATTGGAAAACCATCTGTGTTAGAAGCAGGAGCAGCTAACACTTTGTATCCCTCTGAGAACTGAGGTAGGTTTTGAGAGGAACACTTCCTACACCCTAGGTTTTTCAAGGTGGAGATAGGCTGTCTTTGTTCCAAATAGGCCTATTTGGCTAAGGTGTAGAAACACATATACGTCACAAAAGACAATGATTTAGGTTAGAAGCAGGAGCACCTAGCACATAGTTTTCCTCTGAGAAGTGATTTAGATTTTGTAAGGAATACACACTGCCAATGAGAATTTTCAAACAGGAGAAATGCTTAGTTGGTTCCAAAGAGGACTGCCCAGCTAATTTGAAGGAACTCTTGTAACTCTCCAAAGAAAACTGTGTATGTTAGATGCCTCAGAACCTAGGGCATTGTTTCCTGTGAGAATTGAGTTACTTTTCAGAGGAATTCCTACCGCCAGTCTGAGTGTCAAGGTGGAGACATGCATATTTTGTTCGAGCTAAGTGGAAGCAGCACATGTATCTCTGGAAAGAAATCAATCTGTGTTTGGAGGAGGAGGATCTAGCACATTGTTTTCCTGTGAGAATTGTGAGAGGTTTTGTCAGAAATACTTCCTGCAACTTTCAGCTTTAAAGGAGAAACATGATCTCTTTGATCCAAATCGGCCTATACAGTGAAGATGAAAAGCCACATCTATGACTCGAAAGATAGCCATCTGTTTTAGGAGCAGAAGCATCGAGCACCAGCACATTGTTTCCCTGTGAGAATTGAGTAAGTCTTTGATAGGGATACATCCTGCAACTCAGGTTTCTCATGGTGGAGATAGGCTCACTATGTGCTAAGTAGACCCATAGCTGTGAGTTGAAGAAACACATGTATCTTTCCAAAGAAAACCACCCGTGTTAGGAGCTGCAGCATGTAGCACATTGTTTTCCTGTGAGAATTGAGTTAATTTTTGAAAAGCATAATTCCTGCAGAAAAGGTTTTTCAAGGTGGAATTAGGATCACTTGGTTCCAAATAGGTGTATTGGGCTGAGTCGAAGAGACACATGTATCTGTCAAAAGAAAACCATTTCCTCAGAACCAGGAGTTTCCAGCACTTTGTACTCCTGAACGAATTGAGTTAGTATTTAAAAGGAGTACTTCCTAAAAGTTAGGTTTTTCAATGTGGAGCTAGGCTGTCTTTTTTCCAAATTGTCTTATTTAGCTAAGTTGAAGAAACGCATGTATTTCTTGACCGAAAACTTTCTCTCTTAGAAGCAGGAGAATCTAGCACATTGTTTCCCTGTGAGAACTGACTTAGTTTTTGAAAAGAATTCTTTCTGCAACTTCGGTTTTTCAAAGTGGAGTTAGGCTTTCTTTGTTCCAACTAGGCCTTTTCAGCTGATTTATGAAACACATTTGTCTCTCCAAAGGAAAACATCTATCTATGTTGGAAGCTGCAGCTTGTGTGAGATTTGAGTTCGTGTTTAAACGGAATATTTCTGTAACTTAGGATTTTCACGGTGGACATAGGCTATGTTTATTCCAATCACGCCTCTTCAGCTGAGTTGAAGGAACACATGTATATCCTGAAAGAAAACCATGTGTGTTAGAAGCAGAAGCATCAAGCACATTGATTCCATGTGATATTTGAGTTGGTTTGGAAAGGAATACCTCCTGTCACGTAAGGTCTGCAAGGCAGAAGTAGGGTCTCTTCGTTCCAATAGTGCATTGTAGCTAGTTGAAGAAACAAAGGTATCTCTCGACAGAAAATCATATCTGTTAGAAGCAGGAGCATCTAGAGTATTTTTTCCCTGTAAGAATTGAGTTCCTTTGTGGAAGGAACACTTCATGCAACTTCGGATTTTCAAGGATGAGATTGGCACTCTTTGTTCCAAATAGGCCTATTAAGCTAAGTTGAAGAAACACAGGTATCACCCGAAAGAAAATAATCTGTGTTAGAAGCAGGAGGATGTTAAACAATACTTCCCTGTGAAAGTTGAGTTAGTTTTTTAAAGGAATACTTCCAGCACTTAGGTATTTCAAGGTGGAGATGGGCTCTCGTTTTTCACAAGAGGCCTGTTTAGCTGAGTTGGAGAAACCCATGTGTCTCTCAAAAGAAACCCACTTGTGTTAGAAGCAGGAACACCTACAACGATGTGTCCCAGTGAGAACCGAGTGAGTTTTTGAAGGGAATATTGACTGCAGCTTAGAATTCAAGGTTGAGATAGGCTACGTTTGTTCCTATTCTGTATTGTCAGTTGAGTTGAAGAGACACGTGAATCTCTTGAAAGAATACCTTCTGTGTTAGAAGCAGGCACCTCAAGCCCTTTGATTCCCTGAGGGAATTGAGTTTCTTCCGAAATGAATACCTTTTCAACGTAAATTTTCCAAGGCAGAGATAGGGTGTCTTTGCCCCAAATAGTCCTATTTACGTAAGTTGAAGAAACACATGGAGCACTAGAAAGAAAGACCATATTTGTTAGAGCATGTGCATGTAGGCCCAATTTGCCCTCTGACAGTTGAGTTAGTTCTGAAAGGAATTCATACACCCAATCCCAGTTTTCAAGGTGAAGAAAGGCTCATTTTGTGCCAAATAGGACTGTCCAGATAACTTGAAGAAACACATGAATTTCTCGAAAGAAATCCATCTATATTAGAAGCACAAGCATCAACCACATTGTTTTACTGTGAGAACGCAGTTAGTGTACTTAAGGCATAGTTTTTGCAACTTAGGATTTTCAGCGTAGAGATAAGCTCTCCTTATTCCAATAGACCTATTCAGCTGACTTCAAAACCACGTGAATCGAACCAGAGAAAACCATCTACGTGGTAAGCCTCAGAATTTAGGTCATGGTTTCCCTGCGAGTACTGACTTAGTTAGTGGAAGGAATTCACATGGCCATCAGAGTTTTCAAGGTGGAGAGTGGCTCATTTTGTTCCAAATAGGCCTCTCCAGACAAGTTGAAGGAACTCATGTATCTCTCAAAGAAAACCAGGGATGATAGAAGGAGGTGCATCTAGTCCATTATTTCTCTGTGAGAAATGAGGTAGGTTTTTAAAAGGAAACTTCCTGCAACTTAAGTATTTCAAGGTGGAGGTTGCCTCTCTTTGTTCCAAACAGTCCAGTTCAGCTGACTTGATGAAACCCATGTATCTCTGAAAAGAAAACAGTCTATGTTAGAAGCAGGAGCATCTCACACTTTCTTTCAATGTAAGAATTGAGGTAGATTTTGCAAAGAATGCTTCCTTCAACTTAGGTTTTTCCAGGTGGACATAGGCTCTCTTGGTTCCAAGTAGGCTTATTAGGCTGAGGTGAAGAAACACATGCATCTCGCCAAAGAAACCCACTTGTGTTAGATGCGGGAAGATGGAGAACATTATTGCCCTCTGAGAACTGAGTTAGTTTTGGCAAAGAATACCTCCTGAAACATAGGATTTTCAAGGTGCAGATAGGCTATGTATATTCCAAATTGGCCTTTTCAGCTGAGTTTAAGAAACACATTCATCTCTCAAAAGAAAACCCTTTGTGTCACAAGCAGGAGTGTCTAGCACATTGTTTCCCTCTGACAATCGAGTTAGTTCTCGAAAGGAATACCTCCTGCAACTTAGGTTTTTCAAAGTGCAGATGGGCCCTCTTTGTCCCAAACAGGTCTATACAGGTGAGTTGATGAAGCACGTAACTATCTCATTGGAAAACCATCTGTGTTAGAAGCAGGAGCAGCTAACACTTTGTATCCCTCTGAGAACTGAGGTAGGTTTTGAGAGGAACACTTCCTACACCCTAGGTTTTTCAAGGTGGAGATAGGCTGTCTTTGTTCCAAATAGGCCTATTTGGCTAAGGTGTAGAAACACATATACGTCACAAAAGACAATGATTTAGGTTAGAAGCAGGAGCACCTAGCACATAGTTTTCCTCTGAGAAGTGATTTAGATTTTGTAAGGAATACACACTGCCAATGAGAATTTTCAAACAGGAGAAATGCTTAGTTGGTTCCAAAGAGGACTGCCCAGCTAATTTGAAGGAACTCTTGTAACTCTCCAAAGAAAACTGTGTATGTTAGATGCCTCAGAACCTAGGGCATTGTTTCCTGTGAGAATTGAGTTACTTTTCAGAGGAATTCCTACCGCCAGTCTGAGTGTCAAGGTGGAGACATGCATATTTTGTTCGAGCTAAGTGGAAGCAGCACATGTATCTCTGGAAAGAAATCAATCTGTGTTTGGAGCAGGAGGATCTAGCACATTGTTTTCCTGTGAGAATTGTGAGAGGTTTTGTCAGAAATACTTCCTGCAACTTTCAGCTTTAAAGGAGAAACATGATCTCTTTGATCCAAATCGGCCTATACAGTGAAGATGAAAAGCCACATCTATGACTCGAAAGATAGCCATCTGTTTTAGGAGCAGAAGCATCGAGCACCAGCACATTGTTTCCCTGTGAGAATTGAGTAAGTCTTTGATAGGGATACATCCTGCAACTCAGGTTTCTCATGGTGGAGATAGGCTCACTATGTGCTAAGTAGACCCATAGCTGTGAGTTGAAGAAACACATGTATCTTTCCAAAGAAAACCACCCGTGTTAGGAGCTGCAGCATGTAGCACATTGTTTTCCTGTGAGAATTGAGTTAATTTTTGAAAAGCATAATTCCTGCAGAAAAGGTTTTTCAAGGTGGAATTAGGATCACTTGGTTCCAAATAGGTGTATTGGGCTGAGTCGAAGAGACACATGTATCTGTCAAAAGAAAACCATTTCCTCAGAACCAGGAGTTTCCAGCACTTTGTACTCCTGAACGAATTGAGTTAGTATTTAAAAGGAGTACTTCCTAAAAGTTAGGTTTTTCAATGTGGAGCTAGGCTGTCTTTTTTCCAAATTGTCTTATTTAGCTAAGTTGAAGAAACGCATGTATTTCTTGACCGAAAACTTTCTCTCTTAGAAGCAGGAGAATCTAGCACATTGTTTCCCTGTGAGAACTGACTTAGTTTTTGAAAAGAATTCTTTCTGCAACTTCGGTTTTTCAAAGTGGAGTTAGGCTTTCTTTGTTCCAACTAGGCCTTTTCAGCTGATTTATGAAACACATTTGTCTCTCCAAAGGAAAACATCTATCTATGTTGGAAGCTGCAGCTTGTGTGAGATTTGAGTTCGTGTTTAAACGGAATATTTCTGTAACTTAGGATTTTCACGGTGGACATAGGCTATGTTTATTCCAATCACGCCTCTTCAGCTGAGTTGAAGGAACACATGTATATCCTGAAAGAAAACCATGTGTGTTAGAAGCAGAAGCATCAAGCACATTGATTCCATGTGATATTTGAGTTGGTTTGGAAAGGAATACCTCCTGTCACGTAAGGTCTGCAAGGCAGAAGTAGGGTCTCTTCGTTCCAATAGTGCATTGTAGCTAGTTGAAGAAACAAAGGTATCTCTCGACAGAAAATCATATCTGTTAGAAGCAGGAGCATCTAGAGTATTTTTTCCCTGTAAGAATTGAGTTCCTTTGTGGAAGGAACACTTCATGCAACTTCGGATTTTCAAGGATGAGATTGGCACTCTTTGTTCCAAATAGGCCTATTAAGCTAAGTTGAAGAAACACAGGTATCACCCGAAAGAAAATAATCTGTGTTAGAAGCAGGAGGATGTTAAACAATACTTCCCTGTGAAAGTTGAGTTAGTTTTTTAAAGGAATACTTCCAGCACTTAGGTATTTCAAGGTGGAGATGGGCTCTCGTTTTTCACAAGAGGCCTGTTTAGCTGAGTTGGAGAAACCCATGTGTCTCTCAAAAGAAACCCACTTGTGTTAGAAGCAGGAACACCTACAACGATGTGTCCCAGTGAGAACCGAGTGAGTTTTTGAAGGGAATATTGACTGCAGCTTAGAATTCAAGGTTGAGATAGGCTACGTTTGTTCCTATTCTGTATTGTCAGTTGAGTTGAAGAGACATGTGAATCTCTTGAAAGAATACCTTCTGTGTTAGAAGCAGGCACCTCAAGCCCTTTGATTCCCTGAGGGAATTGAGTTTCTTCCGAAATGAATACCTTTTCAACGTAAATTTTCCAAGGCAGAGATAGGGTGTCTTTGCCCCAAATAGTCCTATTTACGTAAGTTGAAGAAACACATGGAGCACTAGAAAGAAAGACCATATTTGTTAGAGCATGTGCATGTAGGCCCAATTTGCCCTCTGACAGTTGAGTTAGTTCTGAAAGGAATTCATACACCCAATCCCAGTTTTCAAGGTGAAGAAAGGCTCATTTTGTGCCAAATAGGACTGTCCAGATAACTTGAAGAAACACATGAATTTCTCGAAAGAAATCCATCTATATTAGAAGCACAAGCATCAACCACATTGTTTTACTGTGAGAACGCAGTTAGTGTACTTAAGGCATAGTTTTTGCAACTTAGGATTTTCAGCGTAGAGATAAGCTCTCCTTATTCCAATAGACCTATTCAGCTGACTTCAAAACCACGTGAATCGAACCAGAGAAAACCATCTACGTGGTAAGCCTCAGAATTTAGGTCATGGTTTCCCTGCGAGTACTGACTTAGTTAGTGGAAGGAATTCACATGGCCATCAGAGTTTTCAAGGTGGAGAATGGCTCATTTTGTTCCAAATAGGCCTCTCCAGACAAGTTGAAGGAACTCATGTATCTCTCAAAGAAAACCAGGGATGATAGAAGGAGGTGCATCTAGTCCATTATTTCTCTGTGAGAAATGAGGTAGGTTTTTAAAAGGAAACTTCCTGCAACTTAAGTATTTCAAGGTGGAGGTTGCCTCTCTTTGTTCCAAACAGTCCAGTTCAGCTGACTTGATGAAATCCATGTATCTCTGAAAAGAAAACAGTCTATGTTAGAAGCAGGAGCATCTCACACTTTCTTTCAATGTAAGAATTGAGGTAGATTTTGCAAAGAATGCTTCCTTCAACTTAGGTTTTTCCAGGTGGACATAGGCTCTCTTGGTTCCAAGTAGGCTTATTAGGCTGAGGTGAAGAAACACATGCATCTCGCCAAAGAAACCCACTTGTGTTAGATGCGGGAAGATGGAGAACATTATTGCCCTCTGAGAACTGAGTTAGTTTTGGCAAAGAATACCTCCTGAAACATAGGATTTTCAAGGTGCAGATAGGCTATGTATATTCCAAATTGGCCTTTTCAGCTGAGTTTAAGAAACACATTCATCTCTCAAAAGAAAACCCTTTGTGTCACAAGCAGGAGTGTCTAGCACATTGTTTCCCTCTGACAATCGAGTTAGTTCTCGAAAGGAATACCTCCTGCAACTTAGGTTTTTCAAAGTGCAGATGGGCCCTCTTTGTCCCAAACAGGTCTATACAGGTGAGTTGATGAAGCACGTAACTATCTCATTGGAAAACCATCTGTGTTAGAAGCAGGAGCAGCTAACACTTTGTATCCCTCTGAGAACTGAGGTAGGTTTTGAGAGGAACACTTCCTACACCCTAGGTTTTTCAAGGTGGAGATAGGCTGTCTTTGTTCCAAATAGGCCTATTTGGCTAAGGTGTAGAAACACATATACGTCACAAAAGACAATGATTTAGGTTAGAAGCAGGAGCACCTAGCACATAGTTTTCCTCTGAGAAGTGATTTAGATTTTGTAAGGAATACACACTGCCAATGAGAATTTTCAAACAGGAGAAATGCTTAGTTGGTTCCAAAGAGGACTGCCCAGCTAATTTGAAGGAACTCTTGTAACTCTCCAAAGAAAACTGTGTATGTTAGATGCCTCAGAACCTAGGGCATTGTTTCCTGTGAGAATTGAGTTACTTTTCAGAGGAATTCCTACCGCCAGTCTGAGTGTCAAGGTGGAGACATGCATATTTTGTTCGAGCTAAGTGGAAGCAGCACATGTATCTCTGGAAAGAAATCAATCTGTGTTTGGAGGAGGAGGATCTAGCACATTGTTTTCCTGTGAGAATTGTGAGAGGTTTTGTCAGAAATACTTCCTGCAACTTTCAGCTTTAAAGGAGAAACATGATCTCTTTGATCCAAATCGGCCTATACAGTGAAGATGAAAAGCCACATCTATGACTCGAAAGATAGCCATCTGTTTTAGGAGCAGAAGCATCGAGCACCAGCACATTGTTTCCCTGTGAGAATTGAGTAAGTCTTTGATAGGGATACATCCTGCAACTCAGGTTTCTCATGGTGGAGATAGGCTCACTATGTGCTAAGTAGACCCATAGCTGTGAGTTGAAGAAACACATGTATCTTTCCAAAGAAAACCACCCGTGTTAGGAGCTGCAGCATGTAGCACATTGTTTTCCTGTGAGAATTGAGTTAATTTTTGAAAAGCATAATTCCTGCAGAAAAGGTTTTTCAAGGTGGAATTAGGATCACTTGGTTCCAAATAGGTGTATTGGGCTGAGTCGAAGAGACACATGTATCTGTCAAAAGAAAACCATTTCCTCAGAACCAGGAGTTTCCAGCACTTTGTACTCCTGAACGAATTGAGTTAGTATTTAAAAGGAGTACTTCCTAAAAGTTAGGTTTTTCAATGTGGAGCTAGGCTGTCTTTTTTCCAAATTGTCTTAATTAGCTAAGTTGAAGAAACGCATGTATTTCTTGACCGAAAACTTTCTCTCTTAGAAGCAGGAGAATCTAGCACATTGTTTCCCTGTGAGAACTGACTTAGTTTTTGAAAAGAATTCTTTCTGCAACTTCGGTTTTTCAAAGTGGAGTTAGGCTTTCTTTGTTCCAACTAGGCCTTTTCAGCTGATTTATGAAACACATTTGTCTCTCCAAAGGAAAACATCTATCTATGTTGGAAGCTGCAGCTTGTGTGAGATTTGAGTTCGTGTTTAAACGGAATATTTCTGTAACTTAGGATTTTCACGGTGGACATAGGCTATGTTTATTCCAATCACGCCTCTTCAGCTGAGTTGAAGGAACACATGTATATCCTGAAAGAAAACCATGTGTGTTAGAAGCAGAAGCATCAAGCACATTGATTCCATGTGATATTTGAGTTGGTTTGGAAAGGAATACCTCCTGTCACGTAAGGTCTGCAAGGCAGAAGTAGGGTCTCTTCGTTCCAATAGTGCATTGTAGCTAGTTGAAGAAACAAAGGTATCTCTCGACAGAAAATCATATCTGTTAGAAGCAGGAGCATCTAGAGTATTTTTTCCCTGTAAGAATTGAGTTCCTTTGTGGAAGGAACACTTCATGCAACTTCGGATTTTCAAGGATGAGATTGGCACTCTTTGTTCCAAATAGGCCTATTAAGCTAAGTTGAAGAAACACAGGTATCACCCGAAAGAAAATAATCTGTGTTAGAAGCAGGAGGATGTTAAACAATACTTCCCTGTGAAAGTTGAGTTAGTTTTTTAAAGGAATACTTCCAGCACTTAGGTATTTCAAGGTGGAGATGGGCTCTCGTTTTTCACAAGAGGCCTGTTTAGCTGAGTTGGAGAAACCCATGTGTCTCTCAAAAGAAACCCACTTGTGTTAGAAGCAGGAACACCTACAACGATGTGTCCCAGTGAGAACCGAGTGAGTTTTTGAAGGGAATATTGACTGCAGCTTAGAATTCAAGGTTGAGATAGGCTACGTTTGTTCCTATTCTGTATTGTCAGTTGAGTTGAAGAGACACGTGAATCTCTTGAAAGAATACCTTCTGTGTTAGAAGCAGGCACCTCAAGCCCTTTGATTCCCTGAGGGAATTGAGTTTCTTCCGAAATGAATACCTTTTCAACGTAAATTTTCCAAGGCAGAGATAGGGTGTCTTTGCCCCAAATAGTCCTATTTACGTAAGTTGAAGAAACACATGGAGCACTAGAAAGAAAGACCATATTTGTTAGAGCATGTGCATGTAGGCCCAATTTGCCCTCTGACAGTTGAGTTAGTTCTGAAAGGAATTCATACACCCAATCCCAGTTTTCAAGGTGAAGAAAGGCTCATTTTGTGCCAAATAGGACTGTCCAGATAACTTGAAGAAACACATGAATTTCTCGAAAGAAATCCATCTATATTAGAAGCACAAGCATCAACCACATTGTTTTACTGTGAGAACGCAGTTAGTGTACTTAAGGCATAGTTTTTGCAACTTAGGATTTTCAGCGTAGAGATAAGCTCTCCTTATTCCAATAGACCTATTCAGCTGACTTCAAAACCACGTGAATCGAACCAGAGAAAACCATCTACGTGGTAAGCCTCAGAATTTAGGTCATGGTTTCCCTGCGAGTACTGACTTAGTTAGTGGAAGGAATTCACATGGCCATCAGAGTTTTCAAGGTGGAGAGTGGCTCATTTTGTTCCAAATAGGCCTCTCCAGACAAGTTGAAGGAACTCATGTATCTCTCAAAGAAAACCAGGGATGATAGAAGGAGGTGCATCTAGTCCATTATTTCTCTGTGAGAAATGAGGTAGGTTTTTAAAAGGAAACTTCCTGCAACTTAAGTATTTCAAGGTGGAGGTTGCCTCTCTTTGTTCCAAACAGTCCAGTTCAGCTGACTTGATGAAACCCATGTATCTCTGAAAAGAAAACAGTCTATGTTAGAAGCAGGAGCATCTCACACTTTCTTTCAATGTAAGAATTGAGGTAGATTTTGCAAAGAATGCTTCCTTCAACTTAGGTTTTTCCAGGTGGACATAGGCTCTCTTGGTTCCAAGTAGGCTTATTAGGCTGAGGTGAAGAAACACATGCATCTCGCCAAAGAAACCCACTTGTGTTAGATGCGGGAAGATGGAGAACATTATTGCCCTCTGAGAACTGAGTTAGTTTTGGCAAAGAATACCTCCTGAAACATAGGATTTTCAAGGTGCAGATAGGCTATGTATATTCCAAATTGGCCTTTTCAGCTGAGTTTAAGAAACACATTCATCTCTCAAAAGAAAACCCTTTGTGTCACAAGCAGGAGTGTCTAGCACATTGTTTCCCTCTGACAATCGAGTTAGTTCTCGAAAGGAATACCTCCTGCAACTTAGGTTTTTCAAAGTGCAGATGGGCCCTCTTTGTCCCAAACAGGTCTATACAGGTGAGTTGATGAAGCACGTAACTATCTCATTGGAAAACCATCTGTGTTAGAAGCAGGAGCAGCTAACACTTTGTATCCCTCTGAGAACTGAGGTAGGTTTTGAGAGGAACACTTCCTACACCCTAGGTTTTTCAAGGTGGAGATAGGCTGTCTTTGTTCCAAATAGGCCTATTTGGCTAAGGTGTAGAAACACATATACGTCACAAAAGACAATGATTTAGGTTAGAAGCAGGAGCACCTAGCACATAGTTTTCCTCTGAGAAGTGATTTAGATTTTGTAAGGAATACACACTGCCAATGAGAATTTTCAAACAGGAGAAATGCTTAGTTGGTTCCAAAGAGGACTGCCCAGCTAATTTGAAGGAACTCTTGTAACTCTCCAAAGAAAACTGTGTATGTTAGATGCCTCAGAACCTAGGGCATTGTTTCCTGTGAGAATTGAGTTACTTTTCAGAGGAATTCCTACCGCCAGTCTGAGTGTCAAGGTGGAGACATGCATATTTTGTTCGAGCTAAGTGGAAGCAGCACATGTATCTCTGGAAAGAAATCAATCTGTGTTTGGAGGAGGAGGATCTAGCACATTGTTTTCCTGTGAGAATTGTGAGAGGTTTTGTCAGAAATACTTCCTGCAACTTTCAGCTTTAAAGGAGAAACATGATCTCTTTGATCCAAATCGGCCTATACAGTGAAGATGAAAAGCCACATCTATGACTCGAAAGATAGCCATCTGTTTTAGGAGCAGAAGCATCGAGCACCAGCACATTGTTTCCCTGTGAGAATTGAGTAAGTCTTTGATAGGGATACATCCTGCAACTCAGGTTTCTCATGGTGGAGATAGGCTCACTATGTGCTAAGTAGACCCATAGCTGTGAGTTGAAGAAACACATGTATCTTTCCAAAGAAAACCACCCGTGTTAGGAGCTGCAGCATGTAGCACATTGTTTTCCTGTGAGAATTGAGTTAATTTTTGAAAAGCATAATTCCTGCAGAAAAGGTTTTTCAAGGTGGAATTAGGATCACTTGGTTCCAAATAGGTGTATTGGGCTGAGTCGAAGAGACACATGTATCTGTCAAAAGAAAACCATTTCCTCAGAACCAGGAGTTTCCAGCACTTTGTACTCCTGAACGAATTGAGTTAGTATTTAAAAGGAGTACTTCCTAAAAGTTAGGTTTTTCAATGTGGAGCTAGGCTGTCTTTTTTCCAAATTGTCTTATTTAGCTAAGTTGAAGAAACGCATGTATTTCTTGACCGAAAACTTTCTCTCTTAGAAGCAGGAGAATCTAGCACATTGTTTCCCTGTGAGAACTGACTTAGTTTTTGAAAAGAATTCTTTCTGCAACTTCGGTTTTTCAAAGTGGAGTTAGGCTTTCTTTGTTCCAACTAGGCCTTTTCAGCTGATTTATGAAACACATTTGTCTCTCCAAAGGAAAACATCTATCTATGTTGGAAGCTGCAGCTTGTGTGAGATTTGAGTTCGTGTTTAAACGGAATATTTCTGTAACTTAGGATTTTCACGGTGGACATAGGCTATGTTTATTCCAATCACGCCTCTTCAGCTGAGTTGAAGGAACACATGTATATCCTGAAAGAAAACCATGTGTGTTAGAAGCAGAAGCATCAAGCACATTGATTCCATGTGATATTTGAGTTGGTTTGGAAAGGAATACCTCCTGTCACGTAAGGTCTGCAAGGCAGAAGTAGGGTCTCTTCGTTCCAATAGTGCATTGTAGCTAGTTGAAGAAACAAAGGTATCTCTCGACAGAAAATCATATCTGTTAGAAGCAGGAGCATCTAGAGTATTTTTTCCCTGTAAGAATTGAGTTCCTTTGTGGAAGGAACACTTCATGCAACTTCGGATTTTCAAGGATGAGATTGGCACTCTTTGTTCCAAATAGGCCTATTAAGCTAAGTTGAAGAAACACAGGTATCACCCGAAAGAAAATAATCTGTGTTAGAAGCAGGAGGATGTTAAACAATACTTCCCTGTGAAAGTTGAGTTAGTTTTTTAAAGGAATACTTCCAGCACTTAGGTATTTCAAGGTGGAGATGGGCTCTCGTTTTTCACAAGAGGCCTGTTTAGCTGAGTTGGAGAAACCCATGTGTCTCTCAAAAGAAACCCACTTGTGTTAGAAGCAGGAACACCTACAACGATGTGTCCCAGTGAGAACCGAGTGAGTTTTTGAAGGGAATATTGACTGCAGCTTAGAATTCAAGGTTGAGATAGGCTACGTTTGTTCCTATTCTGTATTGTCAGTTGAGTTGAAGAGACACGTGAATCTCTTGAAAGAATACCTTCTGTGTTAGAAGCAGGCACCTCAAGCCCTTTGATTCCCTGAGGGAATTGAGTTTCTTCCGAAATGAATACCTTTTCAACGTAAATTTTCCAAGGCAGAGATAGGGTGTCTTTGCCCCAAATAGTCCTATTTACGTAAGTTGAAGAAACACATGGAGCACTAGAAAGAAAGACCATATTTGTTAGAGCATGTGCATGTAGGCCCAATTTGCCCTCTGACAGTTGAGTTAGTTCTGAAAGGAATTCATACACCCAATCCCAGTTTTCAAGGTGAAGAAAGGCTCATTTTGTGCCAAATAGGACTGTCCAGATAACTTGAAGAAACACATGAATTTCTCGAAAGAAATCCATCTATATTAGAAGCACAAGCATCAACCACATTGTTTTACTGTGAGAACGCAGTTAGTGTACTTAAGGCATAGTTTTTGCAACTTAGGATTTTCAGCGTAGAGATAAGCTCTCCTTATTCCAATAGACCTATTCAGCTGACTTCAAAACCACGTGAATCGAACCAGAGAAAACCATCTACGTGGTAAGCCTCAGAATTTAGGTCATGGTTTCCCTGCGAGTACTGACTTAGTTAGTGGAAGGAATTCACATGGCCATCAGAGTTTTCAAGGTGGAGAGTGGCTCATTTTGTTCCAAATAGGCCTCTCCAGACAAGTTGAAGGAACTCATGTATCTCTCAAAGAAAACCAGGGATGATAGAAGGAGGTGCATCTAGTCCATTATTTCTCTGTGAGAAATGAGGTAGGTTTTTAAAAGGAAACTTCCTGCAACTTAAGTATTTCAAGGTGGAGGTTGCCTCTCTTTGTTCCAAACAGTCCAGTTCAGCTGACTTGATGAAACCCATGTATCTCTGAAAAGAAAACAGTCTATGTTAGAAGCAGGAGCATCTCACACTTTCTTTCAATGTAAGAATTGAGGTAGATTTTGCAAAGAATGCTTCCTTCAACTTAGGTTTTTCCAGGTGGACATAGGCTCTCTTGGTTCCAAGTAGGCTTATTAGGCTGAGGTGAAGAAACACATGCATCTCGCCAAAGAAACCCACTTGTGTTAGATGCGGGAAGATGGAGAACATTATTGCCCTCTGAGAACTGAGTTAGTTTTGGCAAAGAATACCTCCTGAAACATAGGATTTTCAAGGTGCAGATAGGCTATGTATATTCCAAATTGGCCTTTTCAGCTGAGTTTAAGAAACACATTCATCTCTCAAAAGAAAACCCTTTGTGTCACAAGCAGGAGTGTCTAGCACATTGTTTCCCTCTGACAATCGAGTTAGTTCTCGAAAGGAATACCTCCTGCAACTTAGGTTTTTCAAAGTGCAGATGGGCCCTCTTTGTCCCAAACAGGTCTATACAGGTGAGTTGATGAAGCACGTAACTATCTCATTGGAAAACCATCTGTGTTAGAAGCAGGAGCAGCTAACACTTTGTATCCCTCTGAGAACTGAGGTAGGTTTTGAGAGGAACACTTCCTACACCCTAGGTTTTTCAAGGTGGAGATAGGCTGTCTTTGTTCCAAATAGGCCTATTTGGCTAAGGTGTAGAAACACATATACGTCACAAAAGACAATGATTTAGGTTAGAAGCAGGAGCACCTAGCACATAGTTTTCCTCTGAGAAGTGATTTAGATTTTGTAAGGAATACACACTGCCAATGAGAATTTTCAAACAGGAGAAATGCTTAGTTGGTTCCAAAGAGGACTGCCCAGCTAATTTGAAGGAACTCTTGTAACTCTCCAAAGAAAACTGTGTATGTTAGATGCCTCAGAACCTAGGGCATTGTTTCCTGTGAGAATTGAGTTACTTTTCAGAGGAATTCCTACCGCCAGTCTGAGTGTCAAGGTGGAGACATGCATATTTTGTTCGAGCTAAGTGGAAGCAGCACATGTATCTCTGGAAAGAAATCAATCTGTGTTTGGAGCAGGAGGATCTAGCACATTGTTTTCCTGTGAGAATTGTGAGAGGTTTTGTCAGAAATACTTCCTGCAACTTTCAGCTTTAAAGGAGAAACATGATCTCTTTGATCCAAATCGGCCTATACAGTGAAGATGAAAAGCCACATCTATGACTCGAAAGATAGCCATCTGTTTTAGGAGCAGAAGCATCGAGCACCAGCACATTGTTTCCCTGTGAGAATTGAGTAAGTCTTTGATAGGGATACATCCTGCAACTCAGGTTTCTCATGGTGGAGATAGGCTCACTATGTGCTAAGTAGACCCATAGCTGTGAGTTGAAGAAACACATGTATCTTTCCAAAGAAAACCACCCGTGTTAGGAGCTGCAGCATGTAGCACATTGTTTTCCTGTGAGAATTGAGTTAATTTTTGAAAAGCATAATTCCTGCAGAAAAGGTTTTTCAAGGTGGAATTAGGATCACTTGGTTCCAAATAGGTGTATTGGGCTGAGTCGAAGAGACACATGTATCTGTCAAAAGAAAACCATTTCCTCAGAACCAGGAGTTTCCAGCACTTTGTACTCCTGAACGAATTGAGTTAGTATTTAAAAGGAGTACTTCCTAAAAGTTAGGTTTTTCAATGTGGAGCTAGGCTGTCTTTTTTCCAAATTGTCTTATTTAGCTAAGTTGAAGAAACGCATGTATTTCTTGACCGAAAACTTTCTCTCTTAGAAGCAGGAGAATCTAGCACATTGTTTCCCTGTGAGAACTGACTTAGTTTTTGAAAAGAATTCTTTCTGCAACTTCGGTTTTTCAAAGTGGAGTTAGGCTTTCTTTGTTCCAACTAGGCCTTTTCAGCTGATTTATGAAACACATTTGTCTCTCCAAAGGAAAACATCTATCTATGTTGGAAGCTGCAGCTTGTGTGAGATTTGAGTTCGTGTTTAAACGGAATATTTCTGTAACTTAGGATTTTCACGGTGGACATAGGCTATGTTTATTCCAATCACGCCTCTTCAGCTGAGTTGAAGGAACACATGTATATCCTGAAAGAAAACCATGTGTGTTAGAAGCAGAAGCATCAAGCACATTGATTCCATGTGATATTTGAGTTGGTTTGGAAAGGAATACCTCCTGTCACGTAAGGTCTGCAAGGCAGAAGTAGGGTCTCTTCGTTCCAATAGTGCATTGTAGCTAGTTGAAGAAACAAAGGTATCTCTCGACAGAAAATCATATCTGTTAGAAGCAGGAGCATCTAGAGTATTTTTTCCCTGTAAGAATTGAGTTCCTTTGTGGAAGGAACACTTCATGCAACTTCGGATTTTCAAGGATGAGATTGGCACTCTTTGTTCCAAATAGGCCTATTAAGCTAAGTTGAAGAAACACAGGTATCACCCGAAAGAAAATAATCTGTGTTAGAAGCAGGAGGATGTTAAACAATACTTCCCTGTGAAAGTTGAGTTAGTTTTTTAAAGGAATACTTCCAGCACTTAGGTATTTCAAGGTGGAGATGGGCTCTCGTTTTTCACAAGAGGCCTGTTTAGCTGAGTTGGAGAAACCCATGTGTCTCTCAAAAGAAACCCACTTGTGTTAGAAGCAGGAACACCTACAACGATGTGTCCCAGTGAGAACCGAGTGAGTTTTTGAAGGGAATATTGACTGCAGCTTAGAATTCAAGGTTGAGATAGGCTACGTTTGTTCCTATTCTGTATTGTCAGTTGAGTTGAAGAGACATGTGAATCTCTTGAAAGAATACCTTCTGTGTTAGAAGCAGGCACCTCAAGCCCTTTGATTCCCTGAGGGAATTGAGTTTCTTCCGAAATGAATACCTTTTCAACGTAAATTTTCCAAGGCAGAGATAGGGTGTCTTTGCCCCAAATAGTCCTATTTACGTAAGTTGAAGAAACACATGGAGCACTAGAAAGAAAGACCATATTTGTTAGAGCATGTGCATGTAGGCCCAATTTGCCCTCTGACAGTTGAGTTAGTTCTGAAAGGAATTCATACACCCAATCCCAGTTTTCAAGGTGAAGAAAGGCTCATTTTGTGCCAAATAGGACTGTCCAGATAACTTGAAGAAACACATGAATTTCTCGAAAGAAATCCATCTATATTAGAAGCACAAGCATCAACCACATTGTTTTACTGTGAGAACGCAGTTAGTGTACTTAAGGCATAGTTTTTGCAACTTAGGATTTTCAGCGTAGAGATAAGCTCTCCTTATTCCAATAGACCTATTCAGCTGACTTCAAAACCACGTGAATCGAACCAGAGAAAACCATCTACGTGGTAAGCCTCAGAATTTAGGTCATGGTTTCCCTGCGAGTACTGACTTAGTTAGTGGAAGGAATTCACATGGCCATCAGAGTTTTCAAGGTGGAGAATGGCTCATTTTGTTCCAAATAGGCCTCTCCAGACAAGTTGAAGGAACTCATGTATCTCTCAAAGAAAACCAGGGATGATAGAAGGAGGTGCATCTAGTCCATTATTTCTCTGTGAGAAATGAGGTAGGTTTTTAAAAGGAAACTTCCTGCAACTTAAGTATTTCAAGGTGGAGGTTGCCTCTCTTTGTTCCAAACAGTCCAGTTCAGCTGACTTGATGAAATCCATGTATCTCTGAAAAGAAAACAGTCTATGTTAGAAGCAGGAGCATCTCACACTTTCTTTCAATGTAAGAATTGAGGTAGATTTTGCAAAGAATGCTTCCTTCAACTTAGGTTTTTCCAGGTGGACATAGGCTCTCTTGGTTCCAAGTAGGCTTATTAGGCTGAGGTGAAGAAACACATGCATCTCGCCAAAGAAACCCACTTGTGTTAGATGCGGGAAGATGGAGAACATTATTGCCCTCTGAGAACTGAGTTAGTTTTGGCAAAGAATACCTCCTGAAACATAGGATTTTCAAGGTGCAGATAGGCTATGTATATTCCAAATTGGCCTTTTCAGCTGAGTTTAAGAAACACATTCATCTCTCAAAAGAAAACCCTTTGTGTCACAAGCAGGAGTGTCTAGCACATTGTTTCCCTCTGACAATCGAGTTAGTTCTCGAAAGGAATACCTCCTGCAACTTAGGTTTTTCAAAGTGCAGATGGGCCCTCTTTGTCCCAAACAGGTCTATACAGGTGAGTTGATGAAGCACGTAACTATCTCATTGGAAAACCATCTGTGTTAGAAGCAGGAGCAGCTAACACTTTGTATCCCTCTGAGAACTGAGGTAGGTTTTGAGAGGAACACTTCCTACACCCTAGGTTTTTCAAGGTGGAGATAGGCTGTCTTTGTTCCAAATAGGCCTATTTGGCTAAGGTGTAGAAACACATATACGTCACAAAAGACAATGATTTAGGTTAGAAGCAGGAGCACCTAGCACATAGTTTTCCTCTGAGAAGTGATTTAGATTTTGTAAGGAATACACACTGCCAATGAGAATTTTCAAACAGGAGAAATGCTTAGTTGGTTCCAAAGAGGACTGCCCAGCTAATTTGAAGGAACTCTTGTAACTCTCCAAAGAAAACTGTGTATGTTAGATGCCTCAGAACCTAGGGCATTGTTTCCTGTGAGAATTGAGTTACTTTTCAGAGGAATTCCTACCGCCAGTCTGAGTGTCAAGGTGGAGACATGCATATTTTGTTCGAGCTAAGTGGAAGCAGCACATGTATCTCTGGAAAGAAATCAATCTGTGTTTGGAGGAGGAGGATCTAGCACATTGTTTTCCTGTGAGAATTGTGAGAGGTTTTGTCAGAAATACTTCCTGCAACTTTCAGCTTTAAAGGAGAAACATGATCTCTTTGATCCAAATCGGCCTATACAGTGAAGATGAAAAGCCACATCTATGACTCGAAAGATAGCCATCTGTTTTAGGAGCAGAAGCATCGAGCACCAGCACATTGTTTCCCTGTGAGAATTGAGTAAGTCTTTGATAGGGATACATCCTGCAACTCAGGTTTCTCATGGTGGAGATAGGCTCACTATGTGCTAAGTAGACCCATAGCTGTGAGTTGAAGAAACACATGTATCTTTCCAAAGAAAACCACCCGTGTTAGGAGCTGCAGCATGTAGCACATTGTTTTCCTGTGAGAATTGAGTTAATTTTTGAAAAGCATAATTCCTGCAGAAAAGGTTTTTCAAGGTGGAATTAGGATCACTTGGTTCCAAATAGGTGTATTGGGCTGAGTCGAAGAGACACATGTATCTGTCAAAAGAAAACCATTTCCTCAGAACCAGGAGTTTCCAGCACTTTGTACTCCTGAACGAATTGAGTTAGTATTTAAAAGGAGTACTTCCTAAAAGTTAGGTTTTTCAATGTGGAGCTAGGCTGTCTTTTTTCCAAATTGTCTTAATTAGCTAAGTTGAAGAAACGCATGTATTTCTTGACCGAAAACTTTCTCTCTTAGAAGCAGGAGAATCTAGCACATTGTTTCCCTGTGAGAACTGACTTAGTTTTTGAAAAGAATTCTTTCTGCAACTTCGGTTTTTCAAAGTGGAGTTAGGCTTTCTTTGTTCCAACTAGGCCTTTTCAGCTGATTTATGAAACACATTTGTCTCTCCAAAGGAAAACATCTATCTATGTTGGAAGCTGCAGCTTGTGTGAGATTTGAGTTCGTGTTTAAACGGAATATTTCTGTAACTTAGGATTTTCACGGTGGACATAGGCTATGTTTATTCCAATCACGCCTCTTCAGCTGAGTTGAAGGAACACATGTATATCCTGAAAGAAAACCATGTGTGTTAGAAGCAGAAGCATCAAGCACATTGATTCCATGTGATATTTGAGTTGGTTTGGAAAGGAATACCTCCTGTCACGTAAGGTCTGCAAGGCAGAAGTAGGGTCTCTTCGTTCCAATAGTGCATTGTAGCTAGTTGAAGAAACAAAGGTATCTCTCGACAGAAAATCATATCTGTTAGAAGCAGGAGCATCTAGAGTATTTTTTCCCTGTAAGAATTGAGTTCCTTTGTGGAAGGAACACTTCATGCAACTTCGGATTTTCAAGGATGAGATTGGCACTCTTTGTTCCAAATAGGCCTATTAAGCTAAGTTGAAGAAACACAGGTATCACCCGAAAGAAAATAATCTGTGTTAGAAGCAGGAGGATGTTAAACAATACTTCCCTGTGAAAGTTGAGTTAGTTTTTTAAAGGAATACTTCCAGCACTTAGGTATTTCAAGGTGGAGATGGGCTCTCGTTTTTCACAAGAGGCCTGTTTAGCTGAGTTGGAGAAACCCATGTGTCTCTCAAAAGAAACCCACTTGTGTTAGAAGCAGGAACACCTACAACGATGTGTCCCAGTGAGAACCGAGTGAGTTTTTGAAGGGAATATTGACTGCAGCTTAGAATTCAAGGTTGAGATAGGCTACGTTTGTTCCTATTCTGTATTGTCAGTTGAGTTGAAGAGACACGTGAATCTCTTGAAAGAATACCTTCTGTGTTAGAAGCAGGCACCTCAAGCCCTTTGATTCCCTGAGGGAATTGAGTTTCTTCCGAAATGAATACCTTTTCAACGTAAATTTTCCAAGGCAGAGATAGGGTGTCTTTGCCCCAAATAGTCCTATTTACGTAAGTTGAAGAAACACATGGAGCACTAGAAAGAAAGACCATATTTGTTAGAGCATGTGCATGTAGGCCCAATTTGCCCTCTGACAGTTGAGTTAGTTCTGAAAGGAATTCATACACCCAATCCCAGTTTTCAAGGTGAAGAAAGGCTCATTTTGTGCCAAATAGGACTGTCCAGATAACTTGAAGAAACACATGAATTTCTCGAAAGAAATCCATCTATATTAGAAGCACAAGCATCAACCACATTGTTTTACTGTGAGAACGCAGTTAGTGTACTTAAGGCATAGTTTTTGCAACTTAGGATTTTCAGCGTAGAGATAAGCTCTCCTTATTCCAATAGACCTATTCAGCTGACTTCAAAACCACGTGAATCGAACCAGAGAAAACCATCTACGTGGTAAGCCTCAGAATTTAGGTCATGGTTTCCCTGCGAGTACTGACTTAGTTAGTGGAAGGAATTCACATGGCCATCAGAGTTTTCAAGGTGGAGAGTGGCTCATTTTGTTCCAAATAGGCCTCTCCAGACAAGTTGAAGGAACTCATGTATCTCTCAAAGAAAACCAGGGATGATAGAAGGAGGTGCATCTAGTCCATTATTTCTCTGTGAGAAATGAGGTAGGTTTTTAAAAGGAAACTTCCTGCAACTTAAGTATTTCAAGGTGGAGGTTGCCTCTCTTTGTTCCAAACAGTCCAGTTCAGCTGACTTGATGAAACCCATGTATCTCTGAAAAGAAAACAGTCTATGTTAGAAGCAGGAGCATCTCACACTTTCTTTCAATGTAAGAATTGAGGTAGATTTTGCAAAGAATGCTTCCTTCAACTTAGGTTTTTCCAGGTGGACATAGGCTCTCTTGGTTCCAAGTAGGCTTATTAGGCTGAGGTGAAGAAACACATGCATCTCGCCAAAGAAACCCACTTGTGTTAGATGCGGGAAGATGGAGAACATTATTGCCCTCTGAGAACTGAGTTAGTTTTGGCAAAGAATACCTCCTGAAACATAGGATTTTCAAGGTGCAGATAGGCTATGTATATTCCAAATTGGCCTTTTCAGCTGAGTTTAAGAAACACATTCATCTCTCAAAAGAAAACCCTTTGTGTCACAAGCAGGAGTGTCTAGCACATTGTTTCCCTCTGACAATCGAGTTAGTTCTCGAAAGGAATACCTCCTGCAACTTAGGTTTTTCAAAGTGCAGATGGGCCCTCTTTGTCCCAAACAGGTCTATACAGGTGAGTTGATGAAGCACGTAACTATCTCATTGGAAAACCATCTGTGTTAGAAGCAGGAGCAGCTAACACTTTGTATCCCTCTGAGAACTGAGGTAGGTTTTGAGAGGAACACTTCCTACACCCTAGGTTTTTCAAGGTGGAGATAGGCTGTCTTTGTTCCAAATAGGCCTATTTAGCTAAGGTGTAGAAACACATATACGTCACAAAAGACAATGATTTAGGTTAGAAGCAGGAGCACCTAGCACATAGTTTTCCTCTGAGAAGTGATTTAGATTTTGTAAGGAATACACACTGCCAATGAGAATTTTCAAACAGGAGAAATGCTTATTTGGTTCCAAAGAGGACTGCCCAGCTAATTTGAAGGAACTCTTGTAACTCTCCAAAGAAAACTGTGTATGTTAGATGCCTCAGAACCTAGGGCATTGTTTCCTGTGAGAATTGAGTTACTTTTCAGAGGAATTCCTACCGCCAGTCTGAGTGTCAAGGTGGAGACATGCATATTTTGTTCGAGCTAAGTGGAAGCAGCACATGTATCTCTGGAAAGAAATCAATCTGTGTTTGGAGCAGGAGGATCTAGCACATTGTTTTCCTGTGAGAATTGTGAGAGGTTTTGTCAGAAATACTTCCTGCAACTTTCAGTTTTAGAGGAGAAACATGATCTCTTTGATCCAAATCGGCCTATACAGTGAAGATGAAAAGCCACATCTATGACTCGAAAGATAGCCATCTGTTTTAGGAGCAGAAGCATCGAGCACCAGCACATTGTTTCCCTGTGAGAATTGAGTAAGTCTTTGATAGGGATACATCCTGCAACTCAGGTTTCTCATGGTGGAGATAGGCTCACTATGTGCTAAGTAGACCCATAGCTGTGAGTTGAAGAAACACATGTATCTTTCCAAAGAAAACCACCCGTGTTAGGAGCTGCAGCATGTAGCACATTGTTTTCCTGTGAGAATTGAGTTAATTTTTGAAAAGCATAATTCCTGCAGAAAAGGTTTTTCAAGGTGGAATTAGGATCACTTGGTTCCAAATAGGTGTATTGGGCTGAGTGGAAGAGACACATGTATCTGTCAAAAGAAAACCATTTCCTCAGAACCAGGAGTTTCCAGCACTTTGTACTCCTGAACGAATTGAGTTAGTATTTAAAAGGAGTACTTCCTAAAAGTTAGGTTTTTCAATGTGGAGCTAGGCTGTCTTTTTTCCAAATTGTCTTATTTAGCTAAGTTGAAGAAACGCATGTATTTCTTGACCGAAAACTTTCTCTCTTAGAAGCAGGAGAATCTAGCACATTGTTTCCCTGTGAGAACTGACTTAGTTTTTGAAAAGAATTCTTTCTGCAACTTCGGTTTTTCAAAGTGGAGTTAGGCTTTCTTTGTTCCAACTAGGCCTTTTCAGCTGATTTATGAAACACATTTGTCTCTCCAAAGGAAAACATCTATCTATGTTGGAAGCTGCAGCTTGTGTGAGATTTGAGTTCGTGTTTAAACGGAATATTTCTGTAACTTAGGATTTTCACGGTGGACATAGGCTATGTTTATTCCAATCACGCCTCTTCAGCTGAGTTGAAGGAACACATGTATATCCTGAAAGAAAACCATGTGTGTTAGAAGCAGAAGCATCAAGCACATTGATTCCATGTGATATTTGAGTTGGTTTGGAAAGGAATACCTCCTGTCACGTAAGGTCTGCAAGGCAGAAGTAGGGTCTCTTCGTTCCAATAGTGCATTGTAGCTAGTTGAAGAAACAAAGGTATCTCTCGACAGAAAATCATATCTGTTAGAAGCAGGAGCATCTAGAGTATTTTTTCCCTGTAAGAATTGAGTTCCTTTGTGGAAGGAACACTTCATGCAACTTCGGATTTTCAAGGATGAGATTGGCACTCTTTGTTCCAAATAGGCCTATTAAGCTAAGTTGAAGAAACACAGGTATCACCCGAAAGAAAATAATCTGTGTTAGAAGCAGGAGGATGTTAAACAATACTTCCCTGTGAAAGTTGAGTTAGTTTTTTAAAGGAATACTTTCAGCACTTAGGTATTTCAAGGTGGAGATGGGCTCTCATTTTTCACAAGAGGCCTGTTTAGCTGAGTTGGAGAAACCCATGTGTCTCTCAAAAGAAACCCACTTGTGTTAGAAGCAGGAACACCTACAACGATGTGTCCCAGTGAGAACCGAGTGAGTTTTTGAAGGGAATATTGACTGCAGCTTAGAATTCAAGGTTGAGATAGGCTACGTTTGTTCCTATTCTGTATTGTCAGTTGAGTTGAAGAGACACGTGAATCTCTTGAAAGTATACCTTCTGTGTTAGAAGCAGGCACCTCAAGCCCTTTGATTCCCTGAGGGAATTGAGTTTCTTCCGAAATGAATACCTTTTCAACGTAAATTTTCCAAGGCAGAGATAGGGTGTCTTTGCCCCAAATAGTCCTATTTACGTAAGTTGAAGAAACACATGGAGCACTAGAAAGAAAGACCATATTTGTTAGAGCATGTGCATGTAGGCCCAATTTGCCCTCTGACAGTTGAGTTAGTTCTGAAAGGAATTCATACACCCAATCCCAGTTTTCAAGGTGAAGAAAGGCTCATTTTGTGCCAAATAGGACTGTCCAGATAACTTGAAGAAACACATGAATTTCTCGAAAGAAATCCATCTATATTAGAAGCACAAGCATCAACCACATTGTTTTACTGTGAGAACGCAGTTAGTGTACTTAAGGCATAGTTTTTGCAACTTAGGATTTTCAGCGTAGAGATAAGCTCTCCTTATTCCAATAGACCTATTCAGCTGACTTCAAAACCACGTGAATCGAACCAGAGAAAACCATCTACGTGGTAAGCCTCAGAATTTAGGTCATGGTTTCCCTGCGAGTACTGACTTAGTTAGTGGAAGGAATTCACATGGCCATCAGAGTTTTCAAGGTGGAGAGTGGCTCATTTTGTTCCAAATAGGCCTCTCCAGACAAGTTGAAGGAACTCATGTATCTCTCAAAGAAAACCAGGGATGATAGAAGGAGGTGCATCTAGTCCATTATTTCTCTGTGAGAAATGAGGTAGGTTTTTAAAAGGAAACTTCCTGCAACTTAAGTATTTCAAGGTGGAGGTTGCCTCTCTTTGTTCCAAACAGTCCAGTTCAGCTGACTTGATGAAACCCATGTATCTCTGAAAAGAAAACAGTCTATGTTAGAAGCAGGAGCATCTCACACTTTCTTTCAATGTAAGAATTGAGGTAGATTTTGCAAAGAATGCTTCCTTCAACTTAGGTTTTTCCAGGTGGACATAGGCTCTCTTGGTTCCAAGTAGGCTTATTAGGCTGAGGTGAAGAAACACATGCATCTCGCCAAAGAAACCCACTTGTGTTAGATGCGGGAAGATGGAGAACATTATTGCCCTCTGAGAACTGAGTTAGTTTTGGCAAAGAATACCTCCTGAAACATAGGATTTTCAAGGTGCAGATAGGCTATGTATATTCCAAATTGGCCTTTTCAGCTGAGTTTAAGAAACACATTCATCTCTCAAAAGAAAACCCTTTGTGTCACAAGCAGGAGTGTCTAGCACATTGTTTCCCTCTGACAATCGAGTTAGTTCTCGAAAGGAATACCTCCTGCAACTTAGGTTTTTCAAAGTGCAGATGGGCCCTCTTTGTCCCAAACAGGTCTATACAGGTGAGTTGATGAAGCACGTAACTATCTCATTGGAAAACCATCTGTGTTAGAAGCAGGAGCAGCTAACACTTTGTATCCCTCTGAGAACTGAGGTAGGTTTTGAGAGGAACACTTCCTACACCCTAGGTTTTTCAAGGTGGAGATAGGCTGTCTTTGTTCCAAATAGGCCTATTTGGCTAAGGTGTAGAAACACATATACGTCACAAAAGACAATGATTTAGGTTAGAAGCAGGAGCACCTAGCACATAGTTTTCCTCTGAGAAGTGATTTAGATTTTGTAAGGAATACACACTGCCAATGAGAATTTTCAAACAGGAGAAATGCTTAGTTGGTTCCAAAGAGGACTGCCCAGCTAATTTGAAGGAACTCTTGTAACTCTCCAAAGAAAACTGTGTATGTTAGATGCCTCAGAACCTAGGGCATTGTTTCCTGTGAGAATTGAGTTACTTTTCAGAGGAATTCCTACCGCCAGTCTGAGTGTCAAGGTGGAGACATGCATATTTTGTTCGAGCTAAGTGGAAGCAGCACATGTATCTCTGGAAAGAAATCAATCTGTGTTTGGAGCAGGAGGATCTAGCACATTGTTTTCCTGTGAGAATTGTGAGAGGTTTTGTCAGAAATACTTCCTGCAACTTTCAGCTTTAAAGGAGAAACATGATCTCTTTGATCCAAATCGGCCTATACAGTGAAGATGAAAAGCCACATCTATGACTCGAAAGATAGCCATCTGTTTTAGGAGCAGAAGCATCGAGCACCAGCACATTGTTTCCCTGTGAGAATTGAGTAAGTCTTTGATAGGGATACATCCTGCAACTCAGGTTTCTCATGGTGGAGATAGGCTCACTATGTGCTAAGTAGACCCATAGCTGTGAGTTGAAGAAACACATGTATCTTTCCAAAGAAAACCACCCGTGTTAGGAGCTGCAGCATGTAGCACATTGTTTTCCTGTGAGAATTGAGTTAATTTTTGAAAAGCATAATTCCTGCAGAAAAGGTTTTTCAAGGTGGAATTAGGATCACTTGGTTCCAAATAGGTGTATTGGGCTGAGTCGAAGAGACACATGTATCTGTCAAAAGAAAACCATTTCCTCAGAACCAGGAGTTTCCAGCACTTTGTACTCCTGAACGAATTGAGTTAGTATTTAAAAGGAGTACTTCCTAAAAGTTAGGTTTTTCAATGTGGAGCTAGGCTGTCTTTTTTCCAAATTGTCTTATTTAGCTAAGTTGAAGAAACGCATGTATTTCTTGACCGAAAACTTTCTCTCTTAGAAGCAGGAGAATCTAGCACATTGTTTCCCTGTGAGAACTGACTTAGTTTTTGAAAAGAATTCTTTCTGCAACTTCGGTTTTTCAAAGTGGAGTTAGGCTTTCTTTGTTCCAACTAGGCCTTTTCAGCTGATTTATGAAACACATTTGTCTCTCCAAAGGAAAACATCTATCTATGTTGGAAGCTGCAGCTTGTGTGAGATTTGAGTTCGTGTTTAAACGGAATATTTCTGTAACTTAGGATTTTCACGGTGGACATAGGCTATGTTTATTCCAATCACGCCTCTTCAGCTGAGTTGAAGGAACACATGTATATCCTGAAAGAAAACCATGTGTGTTAGAAGCAGAAGCATCAAGCACATTGATTCCATGTGATATTTGAGTTGGTTTGGAAAGGAATACCTCCTGTCACGTAAGGTCTGCAAGGCAGAAGTAGGGTCTCTTCGTTCCAATAGTGCATTGTAGCTAGTTGAAGAAACAAAGGTATCTCTCGACAGAAAATCATATCTGTTAGAAGCAGGAGCATCTAGAGTATTTTTTCCCTGTAAGAATTGAGTTCCTTTGTGGAAGGAACACTTCATGCAACTTCGGATTTTCAAGGATGAGATTGGCACTCTTTGTTCCAAATAGGCCTATTAAGCTAAGTTGAAGAAACACAGGTATCACCCGAAAGAAAATAATCTGTGTTAGAAGCAGGAGGATGTTAAACAATACTTCCCTGTGAAAGTTGAGTTAGTTTTTTAAAGGAATACTTTCAGCACTTAGGTATTTCAAGGTGGAGATGGGCTCTCATTTTTCACAAGAGGCCTGTTTAGCTGAGTTGGAGAAACCCATGTGTCTCTCAAAAGAAACCCACTTGTGTTAGAAGCAGGAACACCTACAACGATGTGTCCCAGTGAGAACCGAGTGAGTTTTTGAAGGGAATATTGACTGCAGCTTAGAATTCAAGGTTGAGATAGGCTACGTTTGTTCCTATTCTGTATTGTCAGTTGAGTTGAAGAGACACGTGAATCTCTTGAAAGAATACCTTCTGTGTTAGAAGCAGGCACCTCAAGCCCTTTGATTCCCTGAGGGAATTGAGTTTCTTCCGAAATGAATACCTTTTCAACGTAAATTTTCCAAGGCAGAGATAGGGTGTCTTTGCCCCAAATAGTCCTATTTACGTAAGTTGAAGAAACACATGGAGCACTAGAAAGAAAGACCATATTTGTTAGAGCATGTGCATGTAGGCCCAATTTGCCCTCTGACAGTTGAGTTAGTTCTGAAAGGAATTCATACACCCAATCCCAGTTTTCAAGGTGAAGAAAGGCTCATTTTGTGCCAAATAGGACTGTCCAGATAACTTGAAGAAACACATGAATTTCTCGAAAGAAATCCATCTATATTAGAAGCACAAGCATCAACCACATTGTTTTACTGTGAGAACGCAGTTAGTGTACTTAAGGCATAGTTTTTGCAACTTAGGATTTTCAGCGTAGAGATAAGCTCTCCTTATTCCAATAGACCTATTCAGCTGACTTCAAAACCACGTGAATCGAACCAGAGAAAACCATCTACGTGGTAAGCCTCAGAATTTAGGTCATGGTTTCCCTGCGAGTACTGACTTAGTTAGTGGAAGGAATTCACATGGCCATCAGAGTTTTCAAGGTGGAGAGTGGCTCATTTTGTTCCAAATAGGCCTCTCCAGACAAGTTGAAGGAACTCATGTATCTCTCAAAGAAAACCAGGGATGATAGAAGGAGGTGCATCTAGTCCATTATTTCTCTGTGAGAAATGAGGTAGGTTTTTAAAAGGAAACTTCCTGCAACTTAAGTATTTCAAGGTGGAGGTTGCCTCTCTTTGTTCCAAACAGTCCAGTTCAGCTGACTTGATGAAACCCATGTATCTCTGAAAAGAAAACAGTCTATGTTAGAAGCAGGAGCATCTCACACTTTCTTTCAATGTAAGAATTGAGGTAGATTTTGCAAAGAATGCTTCCTTCAACTTAGGTTTTTCCAGGTGGACATAGGCTCTCTTGGTTCCAAGTAGGCTTATTAGGCTGAGGTGAAGAAACACATGCATCTCGCCAAAGAAACCCACTTGTGTTAGATGCGGGAAGATGGAGAACATTATTGCCCTCTGAGAACTGAGTTAGTTTTGGCAAAGAATAGCTCCTGAAACATAGGATTTTCAAGGTGCAGATAGGCTATGTATATTCCAAATTGGCCTTTTCAGCTGAGTTTAAGAAACACATTCATCTCTCAAAAGAAAACCCTTTGTGTCACAAGCAGGAGTGTCTAGCACATTGTTTCCCTCTGACAATCGAGTTAGTTCTCGAAAGGAATACCTCCTGCAACTTAGGTTTTTCAAAGTGCAGATGGGCCCTCTTTGTCCCAAACAGGTCTATACAGGTGAGTTGATGAAGCACGTAACTATCTCATTGGAAAACCATCTGTGTTAGAAGCAGGAGCAGCTAACACTTTGTATCCCTCTGAGAACTGAGGTAGGTTTTGAGAGGAACACTTCCTACACCCTAGGTTTTTCAAGGTGGAGATAGGCTGTCTTTGTTCCAAATAGGCCTATTTGGCTAAGGTGTAGAAACACATATACGTCACAAAAGACAATGATTTAGGTTAGAAGCAGGAGCACCTAGCACATAGTTTTCCTCTGAGAAGTGATTTAGATTTTGTAAGGAATACACACTGCCAATGAGAATTTTCAAACAGGAGAAATGCTTAGTTGGTTCCAAAGAGGACTGCCCAGCTAATTTGAAGGAACTCTTGTAACTCTCCAAAGAAAACTGTGTATGTTAGATGCCTCAGAACCTAGGGCATTGTTTCCTGTGAGAATTGAGTTACTTTTCAGAGGAATTCCTACCGCCAGTCTGAGTGTCAAGGTGGAGACATGCATATTTTGTTCGAGCTAAGTGGAAGCAGCACATGTATCTCTGGAAAGAAATCAATCTGTGTTTGGAGCAGGAGGATCTAGCACATTGTTTTCCTGTGAGAATTGTGAGAGGTTTTGTCAGAAATACTTCCTGCAACTTTCAGCTTTAAAGGAGAAACATGATCTCTTTGATCCAAATCGGCCTATACAGTGAAGATGAAAAGCCACATCTATGACTCGAAAGATAGCCATCTGTTTTAGGAGCAGAAGCATCGAGCACCAGCACATTGTTTCCCTGTGAGAATTGAGTAAGTCTTTGATAGGGATACATCCTGCAACTCAGGTTTCTCATGGTGGAGATAGGCTCACTATGTGCTAAGTAGACCCATAGCTGTGAGTTGAAGAAACACATGTATCTTTCCAAAGAAAACCACCCGTGTTAGGAGCTGCAGCATGTAGCACATTGTTTTCCTGTGAGAATTGAGTTAATTTTTGAAAAGCATAATTCCTGCAGAAAAGGTTTTTCAAGGTGGAATTAGGATCACTTGGTTCCAAATAGGTGTATTGGGCTGAGTCGAAGAGACACATGTATCTGTCAAAAGAAAACCATTTCCTCAGAACCAGGAGTTTCCAGCACTTTGTACTCCTGAACGAATTGAGTTAGTATTTAAAAGGAGTACTTCCTAAAAGTTAGGTTTTTCAATGTGGAGCTAGGCTGTCTTTTTTCCAAATTGTCTTATTTAGCTAAGTTGAAGAAACGCATGTATTTCTTGACCGAAAACTTTCTCTCTTAGAAGCAGGAGAATCTAGCACATTGTTTCCCTGTGAGAACTGACTTAGTTTTTGAAAAGAATTCTTTCTGCAACTTCGGTTTTTCAAAGTGGAGTTAGGCTTTCTTTGTTCCAACTAGGCCTTTTCAGCTGATTTATGAAACACATTTGTCTCTCCAAAGGAAAACATCTATCTATGTTGGAAGCTGCAGCTTGTGTGAGATTTGAGTTCGTGTTTAAACGGAATATTTCTGTAACTTAGGATTTTCACGGTGGACATAGGCTATGTTTATTCCAATCACGCCTCTTCAGCTGAGTTGAAGGAACACATGTATATCCTGAAAGAAAACCATGTGTGTTAGAAGCAGAAGCATCAAGCACATTGATTCCATGTGATATTTGAGTTGGTTTGGAAAGGAATACCTCCTGTCACGTAAGGTCTGCAAGGCAGAAGTAGGGTCTCTTCGTTCCAATAGTGCATTGTAGCTAGTTGAAGAAACAAAGGTATCTCTCGACAGAAAATCATATCTGTTAGAAGCAGGAGCATCTAGAGTATTTTTTCCCTGTAAGAATTGAGTTCCTTTGTGGAAGGAACACTTCATGCAACTTCGGATTTTCAAGGATGAGATTGGCACTCTTTGTTCCAAATAGGCCTATTAAGCTAAGTTGAAGAAACACAGGTATCACCCGAAAGAAAATAATCTGTGTTAGAAGCAGGAGGATGTTAAACAATACTTCCCTGTGAAAGTTGAGTTAGTTTTTTAAAGGAATACTTCCAGCACTTAGGTATTTCAAGGTGGAGATGGGCTCTCGTTTTTCACAAGAGGCCTGTTTAGCTGAGTTGGAGAAACCCATGTGTCTCTCAAAAGAAACCCACTTGTGTTAGAAGCAGGAACACCTACAACGATGTGTCCCAGTGAGAACCGAGTGAGTTTTTGAAGGGAATATTGACTGCAGCTTAGAATTCAAGGTTGAGATAGGCTACGTTTGTTCCTATTCTGTATTGTCAGTTGAGTTGAAGAGACACGTGAATCTCTTGAAAGAATACCTTCTGTGTTAGAAGCAGGCACCTCAAGCCCTTTGATTCCCTGAGGGAATTGAGTTTCTTCCGAAATGAATACCTTTTCAACGTAAATTTTCCAAGGCAGAGATAGGGTGTCTTTGCCCCAAATAGTCCTATTTACGTAAGTTGAAGAAACACATGGAGCACTAGAAAGAAAGACCATATTTGTTAGAGCATGTGCATGTAGGCCCAATTTGCCCTCTGACAGTTGAGTTAGTTCTGAAAGGAATTCATACACCCAATCCCAGTTTTCAAGGTGAAGAAAGGCTCATTTTGTGCCAAATAGGACTGTCCAGATAACTTGAAGAAACACATGAATTTCTCGAAAGAAATCCATCTATATTAGAAGCACAAGCATCAACCACATTGTTTTACTGTGAGAACGCAGTTAGTGTACTTAAGGCATAGTTTTTGCAACTTAGGATTTTCAGCGTAGAGATAAGCTCTCCTTATTCCAATAGACCTATTCAGCTGACTTCAAAACCACGTGAATCGAACCAGAGAAAACCATCTACGTGGTAAGCCTCAGAATTTAGGTCATGGTTTCCCTGCGAGTACTGACTTAGTTAGTGGAAGGAATTCACATGGCCATCAGAGTTTTCAAGGTGGAGAGTGGCTCATTTTGTTCCAAATAGGCCTCTCCAGACAAGTTGAAGGAACTCATGTATCTCTCAAAGAAAACCAGGGATGATAGAAGGAGGTGCATCTAGTCCATTATTTCTCTGTGAGAAATGAGGTAGGTTTTTAAAAGGAAACTTCCTGCAACTTAAGTATTTCAAGGTGGAGGTTGCCTCTCTTTGTTCCAAACAGTCCAGTTCAGCTGACTTGATGAAACCCATGTATCTCTGAAAAGAAAACAGTCTATGTTAGAAGCAGGAGCATCTCACACTTTCTTTCAATGTAAGAATTGAGGTAGATTTTGCAAAGAATGCTTCCTTCAACTTAGGTTTTTCCAGGTGGACATAGGCTCTCTTGGTTCCAAGTAGGCTTATTAGGCTGAGGTGAAGAAACACATGCATCTCGCCAAAGAAACCCACTTGTGTTAGATGCGGGAAGATGGAGAACATTATTGCCCTCTGAGAACTGAGTTAGTTTTGGCAAAGAATAGCTCCTGAAACATAGGATTTTCAAGGTGCAGATAGGCTATGTATATTCCAAATTGGCCTTTTCAGCTGAGTTTAAGAAACACATTCATCTCTCAAAAGAAAACCCTTTGTGTCACAAGCAGGAGTGTCTAGCACATTGTTTCCCTCTGACAATCGAGTTAGTTCTCGAAAGGAATACCTCCTGCAACTTAGGTTTTTCAAAGTGCAGATGGGCCCTCTTTGTCCCAAACAGGTCTATACAGGTGAGTTGATGAAGCACGTAACTATCTCATTGGAAAACCATCTGTGTTAGAAGCAGGAGCAGCTAACACTTTGTATCCCTCTGAGAACTGAGGTAGGTTTTGAGAGGAACACTTCCTACACCCTAGGTTTTTCAAGGTGGAGATAGGCTGTCTTTGTTCCAAATAGGCCTATTTGGCTAAGGTGTAGAAACACATATACGTCACAAAAGACAATGATTTAGGTTAGAAGCAGGAGCACCTAGCACATAGTTTTCCTCTGAGAAGTGATTTAGATTTTGTAAGGAATACACACTGCCAATGAGAATTTTCAAACAGGAGAAATGCTTAGTTGGTTCCAAAGAGGACTGCCCAGCTAATTTGAAGGAACTCTTGTAACTCTCCAAAGAAAACTGTGTATGTTAGATGCCTCAGAACCTAGGGCATTGTTTCCTGTGAGAATTGAGTTACTTTTCAGAGGAATTCCTACCGCCAGTCTGAGTGTCAAGGTGGAGACATGCATATTTTGTTCGAGCTAAGTGGAAGCAGCACATGTATCTCTGGAAAGAAATCAATCTGTGTTTGGAGGAGGAGGATCTAGCACATTGTTTTCCTGTGAGAATTGTGAGAGGTTTTGTCAGAAATACTTCCTGCAACTTTCAGCTTTAAAGGAGAAACATGATCTCTTTGATCCAAATCGGCCTATACAGTGAAGATGAAAAGCCACATCTATGACTCGAAAGATAGCCATCTGTTTTAGGAGCAGAAGCATCGAGCACCAGCACATTGTTTCCCTGTGAGAATTGAGTAAGTCTTTGATAGGGATACATCCTGCAACTCAGGTTTCTCATGGTGGAGATAGGCTCACTATGTGCTAAGTAGACCCATAGCTGTGAGTTGAAGAAACACATGTATCTTTCCAAAGAAAACCACCCGTGTTAGGAGCTGCAGCATGTAGCACATTGTTTTCCTGTGAGAATTGAGTTAATTTTTGAAAAGCATAATTCCTGCAGAAAAGGTTTTTCAAGGTGGAATTAGGATCACTTGGTTCCAAATAGGTGTATTGGGCTGAGTCGAAGAGACACATGTATCTGTCAAAAGAAAACCATTTCCTCAGAACCAGGAGTTTCCAGCACTTTGTACTCCTGAACGAATTGAGTTAGTATTTAAAAGGAGTACTTCCTAAAAGTTAGGTTTTTCAATGTGGAGCTAGGCTGTCTTTTTTCCAAATTGTCTTATTTAGCTAAGTTGAAGAAACGCATGTATTTCTTGACCGAAAACTTTCTCTCTTAGAAGCAGGAGAATCTAGCACATTGTTTCCCTGTGAGAACTGACTTAGTTTTTGAAAAGAATTCTTTCTGCAACTTCGGTTTTTCAAAGTGGAGTTAGGCTTTCTTTGTTCCAACTAGGCCTTTTCAGCTGATTTATGAAACACATTTGTCTCTCCAAAGGAAAACATCTATCTATGTTGGAAGCTGCAGCTTGTGTGAGATTTGAGTTCGTGTTTAAACGGAATATTTCTGTAACTTAGGATTTTCACGGTGGACATAGGCTATGTTTATTCCAATCACGCCTCTTCAGCTGAGTTGAAGGAACACATGTATATCCTGAAAGAAAACCATGTGTGTTAGAAGCAGAAGCATCAAGCACATTGATTCCATGTGATATTTGAGTTGGTTTGGAAAGGAATACCTCCTGTCACGTAAGGTCTGCAAGGCAGAAGTAGGGTCTCTTCGTTCCAATAGTGCATTGTAGCTAGTTGAAGAAACAAAGGTATCTCTCGACAGAAAATCATATCTGTTAGAAGCAGGAGCATCTAGAGTATTTTTTCCCTGTAAGAATTGAGTTCCTTTGTGGAAGGAACACTTCATGCAACTTCGGATTTTCAAGGATGAGATTGGCACTCTTTGTTCCAAATAGGCCTATTAAGCTAAGTTGAAGAAACACAGGTATCACCCGAAAGAAAATAATCTGTGTTAGAAGCAGGAGGATGTTAAACAATACTTCCCTGTGAAAGTTGAGTTAGTTTTTTAAAGGAATACTTCCAGCACTTAGGTATTTCAAGGTGGAGATGGGCTCTCGTTTTTCACAAGAGGCCTGTTTAGCTGAGTTGGAGAAACCCATGTGTCTCTCAAAAGAAACCCACTTGTGTTAGAAGCAGGAACACCTACAACGATGTGTCCCAGTGAGAACCGAGTGAGTTTTTGAAGGGAATATTGACTGCAGCTTAGAATTCAAGGTTGAGATAGGCTACGTTTGTTCCTATTCTGTATTGTCAGTTGAGTTGAAGAGACACGTGAATCTCTTGAAAGAATACCTTCTGTGTTAGAAGCAGGCACCTCAAGCCCTTTGATTCCCTGAGGGAATTGAGTTTCTTCCGAAATGAATACCTTTTCAACGTAAATTTTCCAAGGCAGAGATAGGGTGTCTTTGCCCCAAATAGTCCTATTTACGTAAGTTGAAGAAACACATGGAGCACTAGAAAGAAAGACCATATTTGTTAGAGCATGTGCATGTAGGCCCAATTTGCCCTCTGACAGTTGAGTTAGTTCTGAAAGGAATTCATACACCCAATCCCAGTTTTCAAGGTGAAGAAAGGCTCATTTTGTGCCAAATAGGACTGTCCAGATAACTTGAAGAAACACATGAATTTCTCGAAAGAAATCCATCTATATTAGAAGCACAAGCATCAACCACATTGTTTTACTGTGAGAACGCAGTTAGTGTACTTAAGGCATAGTTTTTGCAACTTAGGATTTTCAGCGTAGAGATAAGCTCTCCTTATTCCAATAGACCTATTCAGCTGACTTCAAAACCACGTGAATCGAACCAGAGAAAACCATCTACGTGGTAAGCCTCAGAATTTAGGTCATGGTTTCCCTGCGAGTACTGACTTAGTTAGTGGAAGGAATTCACATGGCCATCAGAGTTTTCAAGGTGGAGAGTGGCTCATTTTGTTCCAAATAGGCCTCTCCAGACAAGTTGAAGGAACTCATGTATCTCTCAAAGAAAACCAGGGATGATAGAAGGAGGTGCATCTAGTCCATTATTTCTCTGTGAGAAATGAGGTAGGTTTTTAAAAGGAAACTTCCTGCAACTTAAGTATTTCAAGGTGGAGGTTGCCTCTCTTTGTTCCAAACAGTCCAGTTCAGCTGACTTGATGAAACCCATGTATCTCTGAAAAGAAAACAGTCTATGTTAGAAGCAGGAGCATCTCACACTTTCTTTCAATGTAAGAATTGAGGTAGATTTTGCAAAGAATGCTTCCTTCAACTTAGGTTTTTCCAGGTGGACATAGGCTCTCTTGGTTCCAAGTAGGCTTATTAGGCTGAGGTGAAGAAACACATGCATCTCGCCAAAGAAACCCACTTGTGTTAGATGCGGGAAGATGGAGAACATTATTGCCCTCTGAGAACTGAGTTAGTTTTGGCAAAGAATAGCTCCTGAAACATAGGATTTTCAAGGTGCAGATAGGCTATGTATATTCCAAATTGGCCTTTTCAGCTGAGTTTAAGAAACACATTCATCTCTCAAAAGAAAACCCTTTGTGTCACAAGCAGGAGTGTCTAGCACATTGTTTCCCTCTGACAATCGAGTTAGTTCTCGAAAGGAATACCTCCTGCAACTTAGGTTTTTCAAAGTGCAGATGGGCCCTCTTTGTCCCAAACAGGTCTATACAGGTGAGTTGATGAAGCACGTAACTATCTCATTGGAAAACCATCTGTGTTAGAAGCAGGAGCAGCTAACACTTTGTATCCCTCTGAGAACTGAGGTAGGTTTTGAGAGGAACACTTCCTACACCCTAGGTTTTTCAAGGTGGAGATAGGCTGTCTTTGTTCCAAATAGGCCTATTTGGCTAAGGTGTAGAAACACATATACGTCACAAAAGACAATGATTTAGGTTAGAAGCAGGAGCACCTAGCACATAGTTTTCCTCTGAGAAGTGATTTAGATTTTGTAAGGAATACACACTGCCAATGAGAATTTTCAAACAGGAGAAATGCTTAGTTGGTTCCAAAGAGGACTGCCCAGCTAATTTGAAGGAACTCTTGTAACTCTCCAAAGAAAACTGTGTATGTTAGATGCCTCAGAACCTAGGGCATTGTTTCCTGTGAGAATTGAGTTACTTTTCAGAGGAATTCCTACCGCCAGTCTGAGTGTCAAGGTGGAGACATGCATATTTTGTTCGAGCTAAGTGGAAGCAGCACATGTATCTCTGGAAAGAAATCAATCTGTGTTTGGAGCAGGAGGATCTAGCACATTGTTTTCCTGTGAGAATTGTGAGAGGTTTTGTCAGAAATACTTCCTGCAACTTTCAGCTTTAAAGGAGAAACATGATCTCTTTGATCCAAATCGGCCTATACAGTGAAGATGAAAAGCCACATCTATGACTCGAAAGATAGCCATCTGTTTTAGGAGCAGAAGCATCGAGCACCAGCACATTGTTTCCCTGTGAGAATTGAGTAAGTCTTTGATAGGGATACATCCTGCAACTCAGGTTTCTCATGGTGGAGATAGGCTCACTATGTGCTAAGTAGACCCATAGCTGTGAGTTGAAGAAACACATGTATCTTTCCAAAGAAAACCACCCGTGTTAGGAGCTGCAGCATGTAGCACATTGTTTTCCTGTGAGAATTGAGTTAATTTTTGAAAAGCATAATTCCTGCAGAAAAGGTTTTTCAAGGTGGAATTAGGATCACTTGGTTCCAAATAGGTGTATTGGGCTGAGTCGAAGAGACACATGTATCTGTCAAAAGAAAACCATTTCCTCAGAACCAGGAGTTTCCAGCACTTTGTACTCCTGAACGAATTGAGTTAGTATTTAAAAGGAGTACTTCCTAAAAGTTAGGTTTTTCAATGTGGAGCTAGGCTGTCTTTTTTCCAAATTGTCTTATTTAGCTAAGTTGAAGAAACGCATGTATTTCTTGACCGAAAACTTTCTCTCTTAGAAGCAGGAGAATCTAGCACATTGTTTCCCTGTGAGAACTGACTTAGTTTTTGAAAAGAATTCTTTCTGCAACTTCGGTTTTTCAAAGTGGAGTTAGGCTTTCTTTGTTCCAACTAGGCCTTTTCAGCTGATTTATGAAACACATTTGTCTCTCCAAAGGAAAACATCTATCTATGTTGGAAGCTGCAGCTTGTGTGAGATTTGAGTTCGTGTTTAAACGGAATATTTCTGTAACTTAGGATTTTCACGGTGGACATAGGCTATGTTTATTCCAATCACGCCTCTTCAGCTGAGTTGAAGGAACACATGTATATCCTGAAAGAAAACCATGTGTGTTAGAAGCAGAAGCATCAAGCACATTGATTCCATGTGATATTTGAGTTGGTTTGGAAAGGAATACCTCCTGTCACGTAAGGTCTGCAAGGCAGAAGTAGGGTCTCTTCGTTCCAATAGTGCATTGTAGCTAGTTGAAGAAACAAAGGTATCTCTCGACAGAAAATCATATCTGTTAGAAGCAGGAGCATCTAGAGTATTTTTTCCCTGTAAGAATTGAGTTCCTTTGTGGAAGGAACACTTCATGCAACTTCGGATTTTCAAGGATGAGATTGGCACTCTTTGTTCCAAATAGGCCTATTAAGCTAAGTTGAAGAAACACAGGTATCACCCGAAAGAAAATAATCTGTGTTAGAAGCAGGAGGATGTTAAACAATACTTCCCTGTGAAAGTTGAGTTAGTTTTTTAAAGGAATACTTCCAGCACTTAGGTATTTCAAGGTGGAGATGGGCTCTCGTTTTTCACAAGAGGCCTGTTTAGCTGAGTTGGAGAAACCCATGTGTCTCTCAAAAGAAACCCACTTGTGTTAGAAGCAGGAACACCTACAACGATGTGTCCCAGTGAGAACCGAGTGAGTTTTTGAAGGGAATATTGACTGCAGCTTAGAATTCAAGGTTGAGATAGGCTACGTTTGTTCCTATTCTGTATTGTCAGTTGAGTTGAAGAGACACGTGAATCTCTTGAAAGAATACCTTCTGTGTTAGAAGCAGGCACCTCAAGCCCTTTGATTCCCTGAGGGAATTGAGTTTCTTCCGAAATGAATACCTTTTCAACGTAAATTTTCCAAGGCAGAGATAGGGTGTCTTTGCCCCAAATAGTCCTATTTACGTAAGTTGAAGAAACACATGGAGCACTAGAAAGAAAGACCATATTTGTTAGAGCATGTGCATGTAGGCCCAATTTGCCCTCTGACAGTTGAGTTAGTTCTGAAAGGAATTCATACACCCAATCCCAGTTTTCAAGGTGAAGAAAGGCTCATTTTGTGCCAAATAGGACTGTCCAGATAACTTGAAGAAACACATGAATTTCTCGAAAGAAATCCATCTATATTAGAAGCACAAGCATCAACCACATTGTTTTACTGTGAGAACGCAGTTAGTGTACTTAAGGCATAGTTTTTGCAACTTAGGATTTTCAGCGTAGAGATAAGCTCTCCTTATTCCAATAGACCTATTCAGCTGACTTCAAAACCACGTGAATCGAACCAGAGAAAACCATCTACGTGGTAAGCCTCAGAATTTAGGTCATGGTTTCCCTGCGAGTACTGACTTAGTTAGTGGAAGGAATTCACATGGCCATCAGAGTTTTCAAGGTGGAGAGTGGCTCATTTTGTTCCAAATAGGCCTCTCCAGACAAGTTGAAGGAACTCATGTATCTCTCAAAGAAAACCAGGGATGATAGAAGGAGGTGCATCTAGTCCATTATTTCTCTGTGAGAAATGAGGTAGGTTTTTAAAAGGAAACTTCCTGCAACTTAAGTATTTCAAGGTGGAGGTTGCCTCTCTTTGTTCCAAACAGTCCAGTTCAGCTGACTTGATGAAACCCATGTATCTCTGAAAAGAAAACAGTCTATGTTAGAAGCAGGAGCATCTCACACTTTCTTTCAATGTAAGAATTGAGGTAGATTTTGCAAAGAATGCTTCCTTCAACTTAGGTTTTTCCAGGTGGACATAGGCTCTCTTGGTTCCAAGTAGGCTTATTAGGCTGAGGTGAAGAAACACATGCATCTCGCCAAAGAAACCCACTTGTGTTAGATGCGGGAAGATGGAGAACATTATTGCCCTCTGAGAACTGAGTTAGTTTTGGCAAAGAATACCTCCTGAAACATAGGATTTTCAAGGTGCAGATAGGCTATGTATATTCCAAATTGGCCTTTTCAGCTGAGTTTAAGAAACACATTCATCTCTCAAAAGAAAACCCTTTGTGTCACAAGCAGGAGTGTCTAGCACATTGTTTCCCTCTGACAATCGAGTTAGTTCTCGAAAGGAATACCTCCTGCAACTTAGGTTTTTCAAAGTGCAGATGGGCCCTCTTTGTCCCAAACAGGTCTATACAGGTGAGTTGATGAAGCACGTAACTATCTCATTGGAAAACCATCTGTGTTAGAAGCAGGAGCAGCTAACACTTTGTATCCCTCTGAGAACTGAGGTAGGTTTTGAGAGGAACACTTCCTACACCCTAGGTTTTTCAAGGTGGAGATAGGCTGTCTTTGTTCCAAATAGGCCTATTTGGCTAAGGTGTAGAAACACATATACGTCACAAAAGACAATGATTTAGGTTAGAAGCAGGAGCACCTAGCACATAGTTTTCCTCTGAGAAGTGATTTAGATTTTGTAAGGAATACACACTGCCAATGAGAATTTTCAAACAGGAGAAATGCTTAGTTGGTTCCAAAGAGGACTGCCCAGCTAATTTGAAGGAACTCTTGTAACTCTCCAAAGAAAACTGTGTATGTTAGATGCCTCAGAACCTAGGGCATTGTTTCCTGTGAGAATTGAGTTACTTTTCAGAGGAATTCCTACCGCCAGTCTGAGTGTCAAGGTGGAGACATGCATATTTTGTTCGAGCTAAGTGGAAGCAGCACATGTATCTCTGGAAAGAAATCAATCTGTGTTTGGAGGAGGAGGATCTAGCACATTGTTTTCCTGTGAGAATTGTGAGAGGTTTTGTCAGAAATACTTCCTGCAACTTTCAGCTTTAAAGGAGAAACATGATCTCTTTGATCCAAATCGGCCTATACAGTGAAGATGAAAAGCCACATCTATGACTCGAAAGATAGCCATCTGTTTTAGGAGCAGAAGCATCGAGCACCAGCACATTGTTTCCCTGTGAGAATTGAGTAAGTCTTTGATAGGGATACATCCTGCAACTCAGGTTTCTCATGGTGGAGATAGGCTCACTATGTGCTAAGTAGACCCATAGCTGTGAGTTGAAGAAACACATGTATCTTTCCAAAGAAAACCACCCGTGTTAGGAGCTGCAGCATGTAGCACATTGTTTTCCTGTGAGAATTGAGTTAATTTTTGAAAAGCATAATTCCTGCAGAAAAGGTTTTTCAAGGTGGAATTAGGATCACTTGGTTCCAAATAGGTGTATTGGGCTGAGTCGAAGAGACACATGTATCTGTCAAAAGAAAACCATTTCCTCAGAACCAGGAGTTTCCAGCACTTTGTACTCCTGAACGAATTGAGTTAGTATTTAAAAGGAGTACTTCCTAAAAGTTAGGTTTTTCAATGTGGAGCTAGGCTGTCTTTTTTCCAAATTGTCTTATTTAGCTAAGTTGAAGAAACGCATGTATTTCTTGACCGAAAACTTTCTCTCTTAGAAGCAGGAGAATCTAGCACATTGTTTCCCTGTGAGAACTGACTTAGTTTTTGAAAAGAATTCTTTCTGCAACTTCGGTTTTTCAAAGTGGAGTTAGGCTTTCTTTGTTCCAACTAGGCCTTTTCAGCTGATTTATGAAACACATTTGTCTCTCCAAAGGAAAACATCTATCTATGTTGGAAGCTGCAGCTTGTGTGAGATTTGAGTTCGTGTTTAAACGGAATATTTCTGTAACTTAGGATTTTCACGGTGGACATAGGCTATGTTTATTCCAATCACGCCTCTTCAGCTGAGTTGAAGGAACACATGTATATCCTGAAAGAAAACCATGTGTGTTAGAAGCAGAAGCATCAAGCACATTGATTCCATGTGATATTTGAGTTGGTTTGGAAAGGAATACCTCCTGTCACGTAAGGTCTGCAAGGCAGAAGTAGGGTCTCTTCGTTCCAATAGTGCATTGTAGCTAGTTGAAGAAACAAAGGTATCTCTCGACAGAAAATCATATCTGTTAGAAGCAGGAGCATCTAGAGTATTTTTTCCCTGTAAGAATTGAGTTCCTTTGTGGAAGGAACACTTCATGCAACTTCGGATTTTCAAGGATGAGATTGGCACTCTTTGTTCCAAATAGGCCTATTAAGCTAAGTTGAAGAAACACAGGTATCACCCGAAAGAAAATAATCTGTGTTAGAAGCAGGAGGATGTTAAACAATACTTCCCTGTGAAAGTTGAGTTAGTTTTTTAAAGGAATACTTCCAGCACTTAGGTATTTCAAGGTGGAGATGGGCTCTCGTTTTTCACAAGAGGCCTGTTTAGCTGAGTTGGAGAAACCCATGTGTCTCTCAAAAGAAACCCACTTGTGTTAGAAGCAGGAACACCTACAACGATGTGTCCCAGTGAGAACCGAGTGAGTTTTTGAAGGGAATATTGACTGCAGCTTAGAATTCAAGGTTGAGATAGGCTACGTTTGTTCCTATTCTGTATTGTCAGTTGAGTTGAAGAGACACGTGAATCTCTTGAAAGAATACCTTCTGTGTTAGAAGCAGGCACCTCAAGCCCTTTGATTCCCTGAGGGAATTGAGTTTCTTCCGAAATGAATACCTTTTCAACGTAAATTTTCCAAGGCAGAGATAGGGTGTCTTTGCCCCAAATAGTCCTATTTACGTAAGTTGAAGAAACACATGGAGCACTAGAAAGAAAGACCATATTTGTTAGAGCATGTGCATGTAGGCCCAATTTGCCCTCTGACAGTTGAGTTAGTTCTGAAAGGAATTCATACACCCAATCCCAGTTTTCAAGGTGAAGAAAGGCTCATTTTGTGCCAAATAGGACTGTCCAGATAACTTGAAGAAACACATGAATTTCTCGAAAGAAATCCATCTATATTAGAAGCACAAGCATCAACCACATTGTTTTACTGTGAGAACGCAGTTAGTGTACTTAAGGCATAGTTTTTGCAACTTAGGATTTTCAGCGTAGAGATAAGCTCTCCTTATTCCAATAGACCTATTCAGCTGACTTCAAAACCACGTGAATCGAACCAGAGAAAACCATCTACGTGGTAAGCCTCAGAATTTAGGTCATGGTTTCCCTGCGAGTACTGACTTAGTTAGTGGAAGGAATTCACATGGCCATCAGAGTTTTCAAGGTGGAGAGTGGCTCATTTTGTTCCAAATAGGCCTCTCCAGACAAGTTGAAGGAACTCATGTATCTCTCAAAGAAAACCAGGGATGATAGAAGGAGGTGCATCTAGTCCATTATTTCTCTGTGAGAAATGAGGTAGGTTTTTAAAAGGAAACTTCCTGCAACTTAAGTATTTCAAGGTGGAGGTTGCCTCTCTTTGTTCCAAACAGTCCAGTTCAGCTGACTTGATGAAACCCATGTATCTCTGAAAAGAAAACAGTCTATGTTAGAAGCAGGAGCATCTCACACTTTCTTTCAATGTAAGAATTGAGGTAGATTTTGCAAAGAATGCTTCCTTCAACTTAGGTTTTTCCAGGTGGACATAGGCTCTCTTGGTTCCAAGTAGGCTTATTAGGCTGAGGTGAAGAAACACATGCATCTCGCCAAAGAAACCCACTTGTGTTAGATGCGGGAAGATGGAGAACATTATTGCCCTCTGAGAACTGAGTTAGTTTTGGCAAAGAATACCTCCTGAAACATAGGATTTTCAAGGTGCAGATAGGCTATGTATATTCCAAATTGGCCTTTTCAGCTGAGTTTAAGAAACACATTCATCTCTCAAAAGAAAACCCTTTGTGTCACAAGCAGGAGTGTCTAGCACATTGTTTCCCTCTGACAATCGAGTTAGTTCTCGAAAGGAATACCTCCTGCAACTTAGGTTTTTCAAAGTGCAGATGGGCCCTCTTTGTCCCAAACAGGTCTATACAGGTGAGTTGATGAAGCACGTAACTATCTCATTGGAAAACCATCTGTGTTAGAAGCAGGAGCAGCTAACACTTTGTATCCCTCTGAGAACTGAGGTAGGTTTTGAGAGGAACACTTCCTACACCCTAGGTTTTTCAAGGTGGAGATAGGCTGTCTTTGTTCCAAATAGGCCTATTTGGCTAAGGTGTAGAAACACATATACGTCACAAAAGACAATGATTTAGGTTAGAAGCAGGAGCACCTAGCACATAGTTTTCCTCTGAGAAGTGATTTAGATTTTGTAAGGAATACACACTGCCAATGAGAATTTTCAAACAGGAGAAATGCTTAGTTGGTTCCAAAGAGGACTGCCCAGCTAATTTGAAGGAACTCTTGTAACTCTCCAAAGAAAACTGTGTATGTTAGATGCCTCAGAACCTAGGGCATTGTTTCCTGTGAGAATTGAGTTACTTTTCAGAGGAATTCCTACCGCCAGTCTGAGTGTCAAGGTGGAGACATGCATATTTTGTTCGAGCTAAGTGGAAGCAGCACATGTATCTCTGGAAAGAAATCAATCTGTGTTTGGAGGAGGAGGATCTAGCACATTGTTTTCCTGTGAGAATTGTGAGAGGTTTTGTCAGAAATACTTCCTGCAACTTTCAGCTTTAAAGGAGAAACATGATCTCTTTGATCCAAATCGGCCTATACAGTGAAGATGAAAAGCCACATCTATGACTCGAAAGATAGCCATCTGTTTTAGGAGCAGAAGCATCGAGCACCAGCACATTGTTTCCCTGTGAGAATTGAGTAAGTCTTTGATAGGGATACATCCTGCAACTCAGGTTTCTCATGGTGGAGATAGGCTCACTATGTGCTAAGTAGACCCATAGCTGTGAGTTGAAGAAACACATGTATCTTTCCAAAGAAAACCACCCGTGTTAGGAGCTGCAGCATGTAGCACATTGTTTTCCTGTGAGAATTGAGTTAATTTTTGAAAAGCATAATTCCTGCGGAAAAGGTTTTTCAAGGTGGAATTAGGATCACTTGGTTCCAAATAGGTGTATTGGGCTGAGTCGAAGAGACACATGTATCTGTCAAAAGAAAACCATTTCCTCAGAACCAGGAGTTTCCAGCACTTTGTACTCCTGAACGAATTGAGTTAGTATTTAAAAGGAGTACTTCCTAAAAGTTAGGTTTTTCAATGTGGAGCTAGGCTGTCTTTTTTCCAAATTGTCTTATTTAGCTAAGTTGAAGAAACGCATGTATTTCTTGACCGAAAACTTTCTCTCTTAGAAGCAGGAGAATCTAGCACATTGTTTCCCTGTGAGAACTGACTTAGTTTTTGAAAAGAATTCTTTCTGCAACTTCGGTTTTTCAAAGTGGAGTTAGGCTTTCTTTGTTCCAACTAGGCCTTTTCAGCTGATTTATGAAACACATTTGTCTCTCCAAAGGAAAACATCTATCTATGTTGGAAGCTGCAGCTTGTGTGAGATTTGAGTTCGTGTTTAAACGGAATATTTCTGTAACTTAGGATTTTCACGGTGGACATAGGCTATGTTTATTCCAATCACGCCTCTTCAGCTGAGTTGAAGGAACACATGTATATCCTGAAAGAAAACCATGTGTGTTAGAAGCAGAAGCATCAAGCACATTGATTCCATGTGATATTTGAGTTGGTTTGGAAAGGAATACCTCCTGTCACGTAAGGTCTGCAAGGCAGAAGTAGGGTCTCTTCGTTCCAATAGTGCATTGTAGCTAGTTGAAGAAACAAAGGTATCTCTCGACAGAAAATCATATCTGTTAGAAGCAGGAGCATCTAGAGTATTTTTTCCCTGTAAGAATTGAGTTCCTTTGTGGAAGGAACACTTCATGCAACTTCGGATTTTCAAGGATGAGATTGGCACTCTTTGTTCCAAATAGGCCTATTAAGCTAAGTTGAAGAAACACAGGTATCACCCGAAAGAAAATAATCTGTGTTAGAAGCAGGAGGATGTTAAACAATACTTCCCTGTGAAAGTTGAGTTAGTTTTTTAAAGGAATACTTCCAGCACTTAGGTATTTCAAGGTGGAGATGGGCTCTCGTTTTTCACAAGAGGCCTGTTTAGCTGAGTTGGAGAAACCCATGTGTCTCTCAAAAGAAACCCACTTGTGTTAGAAGCAGGAACACCTACAACGATGTGTCCCAGTGAGAACCGAGTGAGTTTTTGAAGGGAATATTGACTGCAGCTTAGAATTCAAGGTTGAGATAGGCTACGTTTGTTCCTATTCTGTATTGTCAGTTGAGTTGAAGAGACACGTGAATCTCTTGAAAGAATACCTTCTGTGTTAGAAGCAGGCACCTCAAGCCCTTTGATTCCCTGAGGGAATTGAGTTTCTTCCGAAATGAATACCTTTTCAACGTAAATTTTCCAAGGCAGAGATAGGGTGTCTTTGCCCCAAATAGTCCTATTTACGTAAGTTGAAGAAACACATGGAGCACTAGAAAGAAAGACCATATTTGTTAGAGCATGTGCATGTAGGCCCAATTTGCCCTCTGACAGTTGAGTTAGTTCTGAAAGGAATTCATACACCCAATCCCAGTTTTCAAGGTGAAGAAAGGCTCATTTTGTGCCAAATAGGACTGTCCAGATAACTTGAAGAAACACATGAATTTCTCGAAAGAAATCCATCTATATTAGAAGCACAAGCATCAACCACATTGTTTTACTGTGAGAACGCAGTTAGTGTACTTAAGGCATAGTTTTTGCAACTTAGGATTTTCAGCGTAGAGATAAGCTCTCCTTATTCCAATAGACCTATTCAGCTGACTTCAAAACCACGTGAATCGAACCAGAGAAAACCATCTACGTGGTAAGCCTCAGAATTTAGGTCATGGTTTCCCTGCGAGTACTGACTTAGTTAGTGGAAGGAATTCACATGGCCATCAGAGTTTTCAAGGTGGAGAGTGGCTCATTTTGTTCCAAATAGGCCTCTCCAGACAAGTTGAAGGAACTCATGTATCTCTCAAAGAAAACCAGGGATGATAGAAGGAGGTGCATCTAGTCCATTATTTCTCTGTGAGAAATGAGGTAGGTTTTTAAAAGGAAACTTCCTGCAACTTAAGTATTTCAAGGTGGAGGTTGCCTCTCTTTGTTCCAAACAGTCCAGTTCAGCTGACTTGATGAAACCCATGTATCTCTGAAAAGAAAACAGTCTATGTTAGAAGCAGGAGCATCTCACACTTTCTTTCAATGTAAGAATTGAGGTAGATTTTGCAAAGAATGCTTCCTTCAACTTAGGTTTTTCCAGGTGGACATAGGCTCTCTTGGTTCCAAGTAGGCTTATTAGGCTGAGGTGAAGAAACACATGCATCTCGCCAAAGAAACCCACTTGTGTTAGATGCGGGAAGATGGAGAACATTATTGCCCTCTGAGAACTGAGTTAGTTTTGGCAAAGAATACCTCCTGAAACATAGGATTTTCAAGGTGCAGATAGGCTATGTATATTCCAAATTGGCCTTTTCAGCTGAGTTTAAGAAACACATTCATCTCTCAAAAGAAAACCCTTTGTGTCACAAGCAGGAGTGTCTAGCACATTGTTTCCCTCTGACAATCGAGTTAGTTCTCGAAAGGAATACCTCCTGCAACTTAGGTTTTTCAAAGTGCAGATGGGCCCTCTTTGTCCCAAACAGGTCTATACAGGTGAGTTGATGAAGCACGTAACTATCTCATTGGAAAACCATCTGTGTTAGAAGCAGGAGCAGCTAACACTTTGTATCCCTCTGAGAACTGAGGTAGGTTTTGAGAGGAACACTTCCTACACCCTAGGTTTTTCAAGGTGGAGATAGGCTGTCTTTGTTCCAAATAGGCCTATTTGGCTAAGGTGTAGAAACACATATACGTCACAAAAGACAATGATTTAGGTTAGAAGCAGGAGCACCTAGCACATAGTTTTCCTCTGAGAAGTGATTTAGATTTTGTAAGGAATACACACTGCCAATGAGAATTTTCAAACAGGAGAAATGCTTAGTTGGTTCCAAAGAGGACTGCCCAGCTAATTTGAAGGAACTCTTGTAACTCTCCAAAGAAAACTGTGTATGTTAGATGCCTCAGAACCTAGGGCATTGTTTCCTGTGAGAATTGAGTTACTTTTCAGAGGAATTCCTACCGCCAGTCTGAGTGTCAAGGTGGAGACATGCATATTTTGTTCGAGCTAAGTGGAAGCAGCACATGTATCTCTGGAAAGAAATCAATCTGTGTTTGGAGCAGGAGGATCTAGCACATTGTTTTCCTGTGAGAATTGTGAGAGGTTTTGTCAGAAATACTTCCTGCAACTTTCAGCTTTAAAGGAGAAACATGATCTCTTTGATCCAAATCGGCCTATACAGTGAAGATGAAAAGCCACATCTATGACTCGAAAGATAGCCATCTGTTTTAGGAGCAGAAGCATCGAGCACCAGCACATTGTTTCCCTGTGAGAATTGAGTAAGTCTTTGATAGGGATACATCCTGCAACTCAGGTTTCTCATGGTGGAGATAGGCTCACTATGTGCTAAGTAGACCCATAGCTGTGAGTTGAAGAAACACATGTATCTTTCCAAAGAAAACCACCCGTGTTAGGAGCTGCAGCATGTAGCACATTGTTTTCCTGTGAGAATTGAGTTAATTTTTGAAAAGCATAATTCCTGCAGAAAAGGTTTTTCAAGGTGGAATTAGGATCACTTGGTTCCAAATAGGTGTATTGGGCTGAGTCGAAGAGACACATGTATCTGTCAAAAGAAAACCATTTCCTCAGAACCAGGAGTTTCCAGCACTTTGTACTCCTGAACGAATTGAGTTAGTATTTAAAAGGAGTACTTCCTAAAAGTTAGGTTTTTCAATGTGGAGCTAGGCTGTCTTTTTTCCAAATTGTCTTATTTAGCTAAGTTGAAGAAACGCATGTATTTCTTGACCGAAAACTTTCTCTCTTAGAAGCAGGAGAATCTAGCACATTGTTTCCCTGTGAGAACTGACTTAGTTTTTGAAAAGAATTCTTTCTGCAACTTCGGTTTTTCAAAGTGGAGTTAGGCTTTCTTTGTTCCAACTAGGCCTTTTCAGCTGATTTATGAAACACATTTGTCTCTCCAAAGGAAAACATCTATCTATGTTGGAAGCTGCAGCTTGTGTGAGATTTGAGTTCGTGTTTAAACGGAATATTTCTGTAACTTAGGATTTTCACGGTGGACATAGGCTATGTTTATTCCAATCACGCCTCTTCAGCTGAGTTGAAGGAACACATGTATATCCTGAAAGAAAACCATGTGTGTTAGAAGCAGAAGCATCAAGCACATTGATTCCATGTGATATTTGAGTTGGTTTGGAAAGGAATACCTCCTGTCACGTAAGGTCTGCAAGGCAGAAGTAGGGTCTCTTCGTTCCAATAGTGCATTGTAGCTAGTTGAAGAAACAAAGGTATCTCTCGACAGAAAATCATATCTGTTAGAAGCAGGAGCATCTAGAGTATTTTTTCCCTGTAAGAATTGAGTTCCTTTGTGGAAGGAACACTTCATGCAACTTCGGATTTTCAAGGATGAGATTGGCACTCTTTGTTCCAAATAGGCCTATTAAGCTAAGTTGAAGAAACACAGGTATCACCCGAAAGAAAATAATCTGTGTTAGAAGCAGGAGGATGTTAAACAATACTTCCCTGTGAAAGTTGAGTTAGTTTTTTAAAGGAATACTTCCAGCACTTAGGTATTTCAAGGTGGAGATGGGCTCTCGTTTTTCACAAGAGGCCTGTTTAGCTGAGTTGGAGAAACCCATGTGTCTCTCAAAAGAAACCCACTTGTGTTAGAAGCAGGAACACCTACAACGATGTGTCCCAGTGAGAACCGAGTGAGTTTTTGAAGGGAATATTGACTGCAGCTTAGAATTCAAGGTTGAGATAGGCTACGTTTGTTCCTATTCTGTATTGTCAGTTGAGTTGAAGAGACATGTGAATCTCTTGAAAGAATACCTTCTGTGTTAGAAGCAGGCACCTCAAGCCCTTTGATTCCCTGAGGGAATTGAGTTTCTTCCGAAATGAATACCTTTTCAACGTAAATTTTCCAAGGCAGAGATAGGGTGTCTTTGCCCCAAATAGTCCTATTTACGTAAGTTGAAGAAACACATGGAGCACTAGAAAGAAAGACCATATTTGTTAGAGCATGTGCATGTAGGCCCAATTTGCCCTCTGACAGTTGAGTTAGTTCTGAAAGGAATTCATACACCCAATCCCAGTTTTCAAGGTGAAGAAAGGCTCATTTTGTGCCAAATAGGACTGTCCAGATAACTTGAAGAAACACATGAATTTCTCGAAAGAAATCCATCTATATTAGAAGCACAAGCATCAACCACATTGTTTTACTGTGAGAACGCAGTTAGTGTACTTAAGGCATAGTTTTTGCAACTTAGGATTTTCAGCGTAGAGATAAGCTCTCCTTATTCCAATAGACCTATTCAGCTGACTTCAAAACCACGTGAATCGAACCAGAGAAAACCATCTACGTGGTAAGCCTCAGAATTTAGGTCATGGTTTCCCTGCGAGTACTGACTTAGTTAGTGGAAGGAATTCACATGGCCATCAGAGTTTTCAAGGTGGAGAGTGGCTCATTTTGTTCCAAATAGGCCTCTCCAGACAAGTTGAAGGAACTCATGTATCTCTCAAAGAAAACCAGGGATGATAGAAGGAGGTGCATCTAGTCCATTATTTCTCTGTGAGAAATGAGGTAGGTTTTTAAAAGGAAACTTCCTGCAACTTAAGTATTTCAAGGTGGAGGTTGCCTCTCTTTGTTCCAAACAGTCCAGTTCAGCTGACATGATGAAATCCATGTATCTCTGAAAAGAAAACAGTCTATGTTAGAAGCAGGAGCATCTCACACTTTCTTTCAATGTAAGAATTGAGGTAGATTTTGCAAAGAATGCTTCCTTCAACTTAGGTTTTTCCAGGTGGACATAGGCTCTCTTGGTTCCAAGTAGGCTTATTAGGCTGAGGTGAAGAAACACATGCATCTCGCCAAAGAAACCCACTTGTGTTAGATGCGGGAAGATGGAGAACATTATTGCCCTCTGAGAACTGAGTTAGTTTTGGCAAAGAATACCTCCTGAAACATAGGATTTTCAAGGTGCAGATAGGCTATGTATATTCCAAATTGGCCTTTTCAGCTGAGTTTAAGAAACACATTCATCTCTCAAAAGAAAACCCTTTGTGTCACAAGCAGGAGTGTCTAGCACATTGTTTCCCTCTGACAATCGAGTTAGTTCTCGAAAGGAATACCTCCTGCAACTTAGGTTTTTCAAAGTGCAGATGGGCCCTCTTTGTCCCAAACAGGTCTATACAGGTGAGTTGATGAAGCACGTAACTATCTCATTGGAAAACCATCTGTGTTAGAAGCAGGAGCAGCTAACACTTTGTATCCCTCTGAGAACTGAGGTAGGTTTTGAGAGGAACACTTCCTACACCCTAGGTTTTTCAAGGTGGAGATAGGCTGTCTTTGTTCCAAATAGGCCTATTTGGCTAAGGTGTAGAAACACATATACATCACAAAAGACAATGATTTAGGTTAGAAGCAGGAGCACCTAGCACATAGTTTTCCTCTGAGAAGTGATTTAGATTTTGTAAGGAATACACACTGCCAATGAGAATTTTCAAACAGGAGAAATGCTTAGTTGGTTCCAAAGAGGACTGCCCAGCTAATTTGAAGGAACTCTTGTAACTCTCCAAAGAAAACTGTGTATGTTAGATGCCTCAGAACCTAGGGCATTGTTTCCTGTGAGAATTGAGTTACTTTTCAGAGGAATTCCTACCGCCAGTCTGAGTGTCAAGGTGGAGACATGCATATTTTGTTCGAGCTAAGTGGAAGCAGCACATGTATCTCTGGAAAGAAATCAATCTGTGTTTGGAGGAGGAGGATCTAGCACATTGTTTTCCTGTGAGAATTGTGAGAGGTTTTGTCAGAAATACTTCCTGCAACTTTCAGCTTTAAAGGAGAAACATGATCTCTTTGATCCAAATCGGCCTATACAGTGAAGATGAAAAGCCACATCTATGACTCGAAAGATAGCCATCTGTTTTAGGAGCAGAAGCATCGAGCACCAGCACATTGTTTCCCTGTGAGAATTGAGTAAGTCTTTGATAGGGATACATCCTGCAACTCAGGTTTCTCATGGTGGAGATAGGCTCACTATGTGCTAAGTAGACCCATAGCTGTGAGTTGAAGAAACACATGTATCTTTCCAAAGAAAACCACCCGTGTTAGGAGCTGCAGCATGTAGCACATTGTTTTCCTGTGAGAATTGAGTTAATTTTTGAAAAGCATAATTCCTGCAGAAAAGGTTTTTCAAGGTGGAATTAGGATCACTTGGTTCCAAATAGGTGTATTGGGCTGAGTCGAAGAGACACATGTATCTGTCAAAAGAAAACCATTTCCTCAGAACCAGGAGTTTCCAGCACTTTGTACTCCTGAACGAATTGAGTTAGTATTTAAAAGGAGTACTTCCTAAAAGTTAGGTTTTTCAATGTGGAGCTAGGCTGTCTTTTTTCCAAATTGTCTTAATTAGCTAAGTTGAAGAAACGCATGTATTTCTTGACCGAAAACTTTCTCTCTTAGAAGCAGGAGAATCTAGCACATTGTTTCCCTGTGAGAACTGACTTAGTTTTTGAAAAGAATTCTTTCTGCAACTTCGGTTTTTCAAAGTGGAGTTAGGCTTTCTTTGTTCCAACTAGGCCTTTTCAGCTGATTTATGAAACACATTTGTCTCTCCAAAGGAAAACATCTATCTATGTTGGAAGCTGCAGCTTGTGTGAGATTTGAGTTCGTGTTTAAACGGAATATTTCTGTAACTTAGGATTTTCACGGTGGACATAGGCTATGTTTATTCCAATCACGCCTCTTCAGCTGAGTTGAAGGAACACATGTATATCCTGAAAGAAAACCATGTGTGTTAGAAGCAGAAGCATCAAGCACATTGATTCCATGTGATATTTGAGTTGGTTTGGAAAGGAATACCTCCTGTCACGTAAGGTCTGCAAGGCAGAAGTAGGGTCTCTTCGTTCCAATAGTGCATTGTAGCTAGTTGAAGAAACAAAGGTATCTCTCGACAGAAAATCATATCTGTTAGAAGCAGGAGCATCTAGAGTATTTTTTCCCTGTAAGAATTGAGTTCCTTTGTGGAAGGAACACTTCATGCAACTTCGGATTTTCAAGGATGAGATTGGCACTCTTTGTTCCAAATAGGCCTATTAAGCTAAGTTGAAGAAACACAGGTATCACCCGAAAGAAAATAATCTGTGTTAGAAGCAGGAGGATGTTAAACAATACTTCCCTGTGAAAGTTGAGTTAGTTTTTTAAAGGAATACTTCCAGCACTTAGGTATTTCAAGGTGGAGATGGGCTCTCGTTTTTCACAAGAGGCCTGTTTAGCTGAGTTGGAGAAACCCATGTGTCTCTCAAAAGAAACCCACTTGTGTTAGAAGCAGGAACACCTACAACGATGTGTCCCAGTGAGAACCGAGTGAGTTTTTGAAGGGAATATTGACTGCAGCTTAGAATTCAAGGTTGAGATAGGCTACGTTTGTTCCTATTCTGTATTGTCAGTTGAGTTGAAGAGACACGTGAATCTCTTGAAAGAATACCTTCTGTGTTAGAAGCAGGCACCTCAAGCCCTTTGATTCCCTGAGGGAATTGAGTTTCTTCCGAAATGAATACCTTTTCAACGTAAATTTTCCAAGGCAGAGATAGGGTGTCTTTGCCCCAAATAGTCCTATTTACGTAAGTTGAAGAAACACATGGAGCACTAGAAAGAAAGACCATATTTGTTAGAGCATGTGCATGTAGGCCCAATTTGCCCTCTGACAGTTGAGTTAGTTCTGAAAGGAATTCATACACCCAATCCCAGTTTTCAAGGTGAAGAAAGGCTCATTTTGTGCCAAATAGGACTGTCCAGATAACTTGAAGAAACACATGAATTTCTCGAAAGAAATCCATCTATATTAGAAGCACAAGCATCAACCACATTGTTTTACTGTGAGAACGCAGTTAGTGTACTTAAGGCATAGTTTTTGCAACTTAGGATTTTCAGCGTAGAGATAAGCTCTCCTTATTCCAATAGACCTATTCAGCTGACTTCAAAACCACGTGAATCGAACCAGAGAAAACCATCTACGTGGTAAGCCTCAGAATTTAGGTCATGGTTTCCCTGCGAGTACTGACTTAGTTAGTGGAAGGAATTCACATGGCCATCAGAGTTTTCAAGGTGGAGAGTGGCTCATTTTGTTCCAAATAGGCCTCTCCAGACAAGTTGAAGGAACTCATGTATCTCTCAAAGAAAACCAGGGATGATAGAAGGAGGTGCATCTAGTCCATTATTTCTCTGTGAGAAATGAGGTAGGTTTTTAAAAGGAAACTTCCTGCAACTTAAGTATTTCAAGGTGGAGGTTGCCTCTCTTTGTTCCAAACAGTCCAGTTCAGCTGACTTGATGAAATCCATGTATCTCTGAAAAGAAAACAGTCTATGTTAGAAGCAGGAGCATCTCACACTTTCTTTCAATGTAAGAATTGAGGTAGATTTTGCAAAGAATGCTTCCTTCAACTTAGGTTTTTCCAGGTGGACATAGGCTCTCTTGGTTCCAAGTAGGCTTATTAGGCTGAGGTGAAGAAACACATGCATCTCGCCAAAGAAACCCACTTGTGTTAGATGCGGGAAGATGGAGAACATTATTGCCCTCTGAGAACTGAGTTAGTTTTGGCAAAGAATACCTCCTGAAACATAGGATTTTCAAGGTGCAGATAGGCTATGTATATTCCAAATTGGCCTTTTCAGCTGAGTTTAAGAAACACATTCATCTCTCAAAAGAAAACCCTTTGTGTCACAAGCAGGAGTGTCTAGCACATTGTTTCCCTCTGACAATCGAGTTAGTTCTCGAAAGGAATACCTCCTGCAACTTAGGTTTTTCAAAGTGCAGATGGGCCCTCTTTGTCCCAAACAGGTCTATACAGGTGAGTTGATGAAGCACGTAACTATCTCATTGGAAAACCATCTGTGTTAGAAGCAGGAGCAGCTAACACTTTGTATCCCTCTGAGAACTGAGGTAGGTTTTGAGAGGAACACTTCCTACACCCTAGGTTTTTCAAGGTGGAGATAGGCTGTCTTTGTTCCAAATAGGCCTATTTGGCTAAGGTGTAGAAACACATATACGTCACAAAAGACAATGATTTAGGTTAGAAGCAGGAGCACCTAGCACATAGTTTTCCTCTGAGAAGTGATTTAGATTTTGTAAGGAATACACACTGCCAATGAGAATTTTCAAACAGGAGAAATGCTTAGTTGGTTCCAAAGAGGACTGCCCAGCTAATTTGAAGGAACTCTTGTAACTCTCCAAAGAAAACTGTGTATGTTAGATGCCTCAGAACCTAGGGCATTGTTTCCTGTGAGAATTGAGTTACTTTTCAGAGGAATTCCTACCGCCAGTCTGAGTGTCAAGGTGGAGACATGCATATTTTGTTCGAGCTAAGTGGAAGCAGCACATGTATCTCTGGAAAGAAATCAATCTGTGTTTGGAGGAGGAGGATCTAGCACATTGTTTTCCTGTGAGAATTGTGAGAGGTTTTGTCAGAAATACTTCCTGCAACTTTCAGCTTTAAAGGAGAAACATGATCTCTTTGATCCAAATCGGCCTATACAGTGAAGATGAAAAGCCACATCTATGACTCGAAAGATAGCCATCTGTTTTAGGAGCAGAAGCATCGAGCACCAGCACATTGTTTCCCTGTGAGAATTGAGTAAGTCTTTGATAGGGATACATCCTGCAACTCAGGTTTCTCATGGTGGAGATAGGCTCACTATGTGCTAAGTAGACCCATAGCTGTGAGTTGAAGAAACACATGTATCTTTCCAAAGAAAACCACCCGTGTTAGGAGCTGCAGCATGTAGCACATTGTTTTCCTGTGAGAATTGAGTTAATTTTTGAAAAGCATAATTCCTGCAGAAAAGGTTTTTCAAGGTGGAATTAGGATCACTTGGTTCCAAATAGGTGTATTGGGCTGAGTCGAAGAGACACATGTATCTGTCAAAAGAAAACCATTTCCTCAGAACCAGGAGTTTCCAGCACTTTGTACTCCTGAACGAATTGAGTTAGTATTTAAAAGGAGTACTTCCTAAAAGTTAGGTTTTTCAATGTGGAGCTAGGCTGTCTTTTTTCCAAATTGTCTTAATTAGCTAAGTTGAAGAAACGCATGTATTTCTTGACCGAAAACTTTCTCTCTTAGAAGCAGGAGAATCTAGCACATTGTTTCCCTGTGAGAACTGACTTAGTTTTTGAAAAGAATTCTTTCTGCAACTTCGGTTTTTCAAAGTGGAGTTAGGCTTTCTTTGTTCCAACTAGGCCTTTTCAGCTGATTTATGAAACACATTTGTCTCTCCAAAGGAAAACATCTATCTATGTTGGAAGCTGCAGCTTGTGTGAGATTTGAGTTCGTGTTTAAACGGAATATTTCTGTAACTTAGGATTTTCACGGTGGACATAGGCTATGTTTATTCCAATCACGCCTCTTCAGCTGAGTTGAAGGAACACATGTATATCCTGAAAGAAAACCATGTGTGTTAGAAGCAGAAGCATCAAGCACATTGATTCCATGTGATATTTGAGTTGGTTTGGAAAGGAATACCTCCTGTCACGTAAGGTCTGCAAGGCAGAAGTAGGGTCTCTTCGTTCCAATAGTGCATTGTAGCTAGTTGAAGAAACAAAGGTATCTCTCGACAGAAAATCATATCTGTTAGAAGCAGGAGCATCTAGAGTATTTTTTCCCTGTAAGAATTGAGTTCCTTTGTGGAAGGAACACTTCATGCAACTTCGGATTTTCAAGGATGAGATTGGCACTCTTTGTTCCAAATAGGCCTATTAAGCTAAGTTGAAGAAACACAGGTATCACCCGAAAGAAAATAATCTGTGTTAGAAGCAGGAGGATGTTAAACAATACTTCCCTGTGAAAGTTGAGTTAGTTTTTTAAAGGAATACTTCCAGCACTTAGGTATTTCAAGGTGGAGATGGGCTCTCGTTTTTCACAAGAGGCCTGTTTAGCTGAGTTGGAGAAACCCATGTGTCTCTCAAAAGAAACCCACTTGTGTTAGAAGCAGGAACACCTACAACGATGTGTCCCAGTGAGAACCGAGTGAGTTTTTGAAGGGAATATTGACTGCAGCTTAGAATTCAAGGTTGAGATAGGCTACGTTTGTTCCTATTCTGTATTGTCAGTTGAGTTGAAGAGACACGTGAATCTCTTGAAAGAATACCTTCTGTGTTAGAAGCAGGCACCTCAAGCCCTTTGATTCCCTGAGGGAATTGAGTTTCTTCCGAAATGAATACCTTTTCAACGTAAATTTTCCAAGGCAGAGATAGGGTGTCTTTGCCCCAAATAGTCCTATTTACGTAAGTTGAAGAAACACATGGAGCACTAGAAAGAAAGACCATATTTGTTAGAGCATGTGCATGTAGGCCCAATTTGCCCTCTGACAGTTGAGTTAGTTCTGAAAGGAATTCATACACCCAATCCCAGTTTTCAAGGTGAAGAAAGGCTCATTTTGTGCCAAATAGGACTGTCCAGATAACTTGAAGAAACACATGAATTTCTCGAAAGAAATCCAACTATATTAGAAGCACAAGCATCAACCACATTGTTTTACTGTGAGAACGCAGTTAGTGTACTTAAGGCATAGTTTTTGCAACTTAGGATTTTCAGCGTAGAGATAAGCTCTCCTTATTCCAATAGACCTATTCAGCTGACTTCAAAACCACGTGAATCGAACCAGAGAAAACCATCTACGTGGTAAGCCTCAGAATTTAGGTCATGGTTTCCCTGCGAGTACTGACTTAGTTAGTGGAAGGAATTCACATGGCCATCAGAGTTTTCAAGGTGGAGAGTGGCTCATTTTGTTCCAAATAGGCCTCTCCAGACAAGTTGAAGGAACTCATGTATCTCTCAAAGAAAACCAGGGATGATAGAAGGAGGTGCATCTAGTCCATTATTTCTCTGTGAGAAATGAGGTAGGTTTTTAAAAGGAAACTTCCTGCAACTTAAGTATTTCAAGGTGGAGGTTGCCTCTCTTTGTTCCAAACAGTCCAGTTCAGCTGACTTGATGAAACCCATGTATCTCTGAAAAGAAAACAGTCTATGTTAGAAGCAGGAGCATCTCACACTTTCTTTCAATGTAAGAATTGAGGTAGATTTTGCAAAGAATGCTTCCTTCAACTTAGGTTTTTCCAGGTGGACATAGGCTCTCTTGGTTCCAAGTAGGCTTATTAGGCTGAGGTGAAGAAACACATGCATCTCGCCAAAGAAACCCACTTGTGTTAGATGCGGGAAGATGGAGAACATTATTGCCCTCTGAGAACTGAGTTAGTTTTGGCAAAGAATACCTCCTGAAACATAGGATTTTCAAGGTGCAGATAGGCTATGTATATTCCAAATTGGCCTTTTCAGCTGAGTTTAAGAAACACATTCATCTCTCAAAAGAAAACCCTTTGTGTCACAAGCAGGAGTGTCTAGCACATTGTTTCCCTCTGACAATCGAGTTAGTTCTCGAAAGGAATACCTCCTGCAACTTAGGTTTTTCAAAGTGCAGATGGGCCCTCTTTGTCCCAAACAGGTCTATACAGGTGAGTTGATGAAGCACGTAACTATCTCATTGGAAAACCATCTGTGTTAGAAGCAGGAGCAGCTAACACTTTGTATCCCTCTGAGAACTGAGGTAGGTTTTGAGAGGAACACTTCCTACACCCTAGGTTTTTCAAGGTGGAGATAGGCTGTCTTTGTTCCAAATAGGCCTATTTGGCTAAGGTGTAGAAACACATATACGTCACAAAAGACAATGATTTAGGTTAGAAGCAGGAGCACCTAGCACATAGTTTTCCTCTGAGAAGTGATTTAGATTTTGTAAGGAATACACACTGCCAATGAGAATTTTCAAACAGGAGAAATGCTTAGTTGGTTCCAAAGAGGACTGCCCAGCTAATTTGAAGGAACTCTTGTAACTCTCCAAAGAAAACTGTGTATGTTAGATGCCTCAGAACCTAGGGCATTGTTTCCTGTGAGAATTGAGTTACTTTTCAGAGGAATTCCTACCGCCAGTCTGAGTGTCAAGGTGGAGACATGCATATTTTGTTCGAGCTAAGTGGAAGCAGCACATGTATCTCTGGAAAGAAATCAATCTGTGTTTGGAGCAGGAGGATCTAGCACATTGTTTTCCTGTGAGAATTGTGAGAGGTTTTGTCAGAAATACTTCCTGCAACTTTCAGCTTTAAAGGAGAAACATGATCTCTTTGATCCAAATCGGCCTATACAGTGAAGATGAAAAGCCACATCTATGACTCGAAAGATAGCCATCTGTTTTAGGAGCAGAAGCATCGAGCACCAGCACATTGTTTCCCTGTGAGAATTGAGTAAGTCTTTGATAGGGATACATCCTGCAACTCAGGTTTCTCATGGTGGAGATAGGCTCACTATGTGCTAAGTAGACCCATAGCTGTGAGTTGAAGAAACACATGTATCTTTCCAAAGAAAACCACCCGTGTTAGGAGCTGCAGCATGTAGCACATTGTTTTCCTGTGAGAATTGAGTTAATTTTTGAAAAGCATAATTCCTGCAGAAAAGGTTTTTCAAGGTGGAATTAGGATCACTTGGTTCCAAATAGGTGTATTGGGCTGAGTCGAAGAGACACATGTATCTGTCAAAAGAAAACCATTTCCTCAGAACCAGGAGTTTCCAGCACTTTGTACTCCTGAACGAATTGAGTTAGTATTTAAAAGGAGTACTTCCTAAAAGTTAGGTTTTTCAATGTGGAGCTAGGCTGTCTTTTTTCCAAATTGTCTTATTTAGCTAAGTTGAAGAAACGCATGTATTTCTTGACCGAAAACTTTCTCTCTTAGAAGCAGGAGAATCTAGCACATTGTTTCCCTGTGAGAACTGACTTAGTTTTTGAAAAGAATTCTTTCTGCAACTTCGGTTTTTCAAAGTGGAGTTAGGCTTTCTTTGTTCCAACTAGGCCTTTTCAGCTGATTTATGAAACACATTTGTCTCTCCAAAGGAAAACATCTATCTATGTTGGAAGCTGCAGCTTGTGTGAGATTTGAGTTCGTGTTTAAACGGAATATTTCTGTAACTTAGGATTTTCACGGTGGACATAGGCTATGTTTATTCCAATCACGCCTCTTCAGCTGAGTTGAAGGAACACATGTATATCCTGAAAGAAAACCATGTGTGTTAGAAGCAGAAGCATCAAGCACATTGATTCCATGTGATATTTGAGTTGGTTTGGAAAGGAATACCTCCTGTCACGTAAGGTCTGCAAGGCAGAAGTAGGGTCTCTTCGTTCCAATAGTGCATTGTAGCTAGTTGAAGAAACAAAGGTATCTCTCGACAGAAAATCATATCTGTTAGAAGCAGGAGCATCTAGAGTATTTTTTCCCTGTAAGAATTGAGTTCCTTTGTGGAAGGAACACTTCATGCAACTTCGGATTTTCAAGGATGAGATTGGCACTCTTTGTTCCAAATAGGCCTATTAAGCTAAGTTGAAGAAACACAGGTATCACCCGAAAGAAAATAATCTGTGTTAGAAGCAGGAGGATGTTAAACAATACTTCCCTGTGAAAGTTGAGTTAGTTTTTTAAAGGAATACTTTCAGCACTTAGGTATTTCAAGGTGGAGATGGGCTCTCATTTTTCACAAGAGGCCTGTTTAGCTGAGTTGGAGAAACCCATGTGTCTCTCAAAAGAAACCCACTTGTGTTAGAAGCAGGAACACCTACAACGATGTGTCCCAGTGAGAACCGAGTGAGTTTTTGAAGGGAATATTGACTGCAGCTTAGAATTCAAGGTTGAGATAGGCTACGTTTGTTCCTATTCTGTATTGTCAGTTGAGTTGAAGAGACACGTGAATCTCTTGAAAGAATACCTTCTGTGTTAGAAGCAGGCACCTCAAGCCCTTTGATTCCCTGAGGGAATTGAGTTTCTTCCGAAATGAATACCTTTTCAACGTAAATTTTCCAAGGCAGAGATAGGGTGTCTTTGCCCCAAATAGTCCTATTTACGTAAGTTGAAGAAACACATGGAGCACTAGAAAGAAAGACCATATTTGTTAGAGCATGTGCATGTAGGCCCAATTTGCCCTCTGACAGTTGAGTTAGTTCTGAAAGGAATTCATACACCCAATCCCAGTTTTCAAGGTGAAGAAAGGCTCATTTTGTGCCAAATAGGACTGTCCAGATAACTTGAAGAAACACATGAATTTCTCGAAAGAAATCCATCTATATTAGAAGCACAAGCATCAACCACATTGTTTTACTGTGAGAACGCAGTTAGTGTACTTAAGGCATAGTTTTTGCAACTTAGGATTTTCAGCGTAGAGATAAGCTCTCCTTATTCCAATAGACCTATTCAGCTGACTTCAAAACCACGTGAATCGAACCAGAGAAAACCATCTACGTGGTAAGCCTCAGAATTTAGGTCATGGTTTCCCTGCGAGTACTGACTTAGTTAGTGGAAGGAATTCACATGGCCATCAGAGTTTTCAAGGTGGAGAGTGGCTCATTTTGTTCCAAATAGGCCTCTCCAGACAAGTTGAAGGAACTCATGTATCTCTCAAAGAAAACCAGGGATGATAGAAGGAGGTGCATCTAGTCCATTATTTCTCTGTGAGAAATGAGGTAGGTTTTTAAAAGGAAACTTCCTGCAACTTAAGTATTTCAAGGTGGAGGTTGCCTCTCTTTGTTCCAAACAGTCCAGTTCAGCTGACTTGATGAAACCCATGTATCTCTGAAAAGAAAACAGTCTATGTTAGAAGCAGGAGCATCTCACACTTTCTTTCAATGTAAGAATTGAGGTAGATTTTGCAAAGAATGCTTCCTTCAACTTAGGTTTTTCCAGGTGGACATAGGCTCTCTTGGTTCCAAGTAGGCTTATTAGGCTGAGGTGAAGAAACACATGCATCTCGCCAAAGAAACCCACTTGTGTTAGATGCGGGAAGATGGAGAACATTATTGCCCTCTGAGAACTGAGTTAGTTTTGGCAAAGAATACCTCCTGAAACATAGGATTTTCAAGGTGCAGATAGGCTATGTATATTCCAAATTGGCCTTTTCAGCTGAGTTTAAGAAACACATTCATCTCTCAAAAGAAAACCCTTTGTGTCACAAGCAGGAGTGTCTAGCACATTGTTTCCCTCTGACAATCGAGTTAGTTCTCGAAAGGAATACCTCCTGCAACTTAGGTTTTTCAAAGTGCAGATGGGCCCTCTTTGTCCCAAACAGGTCTATACAGGTGAGTTGATGAAGCACGTAACTATCTCATTGGAAAACCATCTGTGTTAGAAGCAGGAGCAGCTAACACTTTGTATCCCTCTGAGAACTGAGGTAGGTTTTGAGAGGAACACTTCCTACACCCTAGGTTTTTCAAGGTGGAGATAGGCTGTCTTTGTTCCAAATAGGCCTATTTGGCTAAGGTGTAGAAACACATATACGTCACAAAAGACAATGATTTAGGTTAGAAGCAGGAGCACCTAGCACATAGTTTTCCTCTGAGAAGTGATTTAGATTTTGTAAGGAATACACACTGCCAATGAGAATTTTCAAACAGGAGAAATGCTTAGTTGGTTCCAAAGAGGACTGCCCAGCTAATTTGAAGGAACTCTTGTAACTCTCCAAAGAAAACTGTGTATGTTAGATGCCTCAGAACCTAGGGCATTGTTTCCTGTGAGAATTGAGTTACTTTTCAGAGGAATTCCTACCGCCAGTCTGAGTGTCAAGGTGGAGACATGCATATTTTGTTCGAGCTAAGTGGAAGCAGCACATGTATCTCTGGAAAGAAATCAATCTGTGTTTGGAGGAGGAGGATCTAGCACATTGTTTTCCTGTGAGAATTGTGAGAGGTTTTGTCAGAAATACTTCCTGCAACTTTCAGCTTTAAAGGAGAAACATGATCTCTTTGATCCAAATCGGCCTATACAGTGAAGATGAAAAGCCACATCTATGACTCGAAAGATAGCCATCTGTTTTAGGAGCAGAAGCATCGAGCACCAGCACATTGTTTCCCTGTGAGAATTGAGTAAGTCTTTGATAGGGATACATCCTGCAACTCAGGTTTCTCATGGTGGAGATAGGCTCACTATGTGCTAAGTAGACCCATAGCTGTGAGTTGAAGAAACACATGTATCTTTCCAAAGAAAACCACCCGTGTTAGGAGCTGCAGCATGTAGCACATTGTTTTCCTGTGAGAATTGAGTTAATTTTTGAAAAGCATAATTCCTGCAGAAAAGGTTTTTCAAGGTGGAATTAGGATCACTTGGTTCCAAATAGGTGTATTGGGCTGAGTCGAAGAGACACATGTATCTGTCAAAAGAAAACCATTTCCTCAGAACCAGGAGTTTCCAGCACTTTGTACTCCTGAACGAATTGAGTTAGTATTTAAAAGGAGTACTTCCTAAAAGTTAGGTTTTTCAATGTGGAGCTAGGCTGTCTTTTTTCCAAATTGTCTTAATTAGCTAAGTTGAAGAAACGCATGTATTTCTTGACCGAAAACTTTCTCTCTTAGAAGCAGGAGAATCTAGCACATTGTTTCCCTGTGAGAACTGACTTAGTTTTTGAAAAGAATTCTTTCTGCAACTTCGGTTTTTCAAAGTGGAGTTAGGCTTTCTTTGTTCCAACTAGGCCTTTTCAGCTGATTTATGAAACACATTTGTCTCTCCAAAGGAAAACATCTATCTATGTTGGAAGCTGCAGCTTGTGTGAGATTTGAGTTCGTGTTTAAACGGAATATTTCTGTAACTTAGGATTTTCACGGTGGACATAGGCTATGTTTATTCCAATCACGCCTCTTCAGCTGAGTTGAAGGAACACATGTATATCCTGAAAGAAAACCATGTGTGTTAGAAGCAGAAGCATCAAGCACATTGATTCCATGTGATATTTGAGTTGGTTTGGAAAGGAATACCTCCTGTCACGTAAGGTCTGCAAGGCAGAAGTAGGGTCTCTTCGTTCCAATAGTGCATTGTAGCTAGTTGAAGAAACAAAGGTATCTCTCGACAGAAAATCATATCTGTTAGAAGCAGGAGCATCTAGAGTATTTTTTCCCTGTAAGAATTGAGTTCCTTTGTGGAAGGAACACTTCATGCAACTTCGGATTTTCAAGGATGAGATTGGCACTCTTTGTTCCAAATAGGCCTATTAAGCTAAGTTGAAGAAACACAGGTATCACCCGAAAGAAAATAATCTGTGTTAGAAGCAGGAGGATGTTAAACAATACTTCCCTGTGAAAGTTGAGTTAGTTTTTTAAAGGAATACTTCCAGCACTTAGGTATTTCAAGGTGGAGATGGGCTCTCGTTTTTCACAAGAGGCCTGTTTAGCTGAGTTGGAGAAACCCATGTGTCTCTCAAAAGAAACCCACTTGTGTTAGAAGCAGGAACACCTACAACGATGTGTCCCAGTGAGAACCGAGTGAGTTTTTGAAGGGAATATTGACTGCAGCTTAGAATTCAAGGTTGAGATAGGCTACGTTTGTTCCTATTCTGTATTGTCAGTTGAGTTGAAGAGACACGTGAATCTCTTGAAAGAATACCTTCTGTGTTAGAAGCAGGCACCTCAAGCCCTTTGATTCCCTGAGGGAATTGAGTTTCTTCCGAAATGAATACCTTTTCAACGTAAATTTTCCAAGGCAGAGATAGGGTGTCTTTGCCCCAAATAGTCCTATTTACGTAAGTTGAAGAAACACATGGAGCACTAGAAAGAAAGACCATATTTGTTAGAGCATGTGCATGTAGGCCCAATTTGCCCTCTGACAGTTGAGTTAGTTCTGAAAGGAATTCATACACCCAATCCCAGTTTTCAAGGTGAAGAAAGGCTCATTTTGTGCCAAATAGGACTGTCCAGATAACTTGAAGAAACACATGAATTTCTCGAAAGAAATCCATCTATATTAGAAGCACAAGCATCAACCACATTGTTTTACTGTGAGAACGCAGTTAGTGTACTTAAGGCATAGTTTTTGCAACTTAGGATTTTCAGCGTAGAGATAAGCTCTCCTTATTCCAATAGACCTATTCAGCTGACTTCAAAACCACGTGAATCGAACCAGAGAAAACCATCTACGTGGTAAGCCTCAGAATTTAGGTCATGGTTTCCCTGCGAGTACTGACTTAGTTAGTGGAAGGAATTCACATGGCCATCAGAGTTTTCAAGGTGGAGAGTGGCTCATTTTGTTCCAAATAGGCCTCTCCAGACAAGTTGAAGGAACTCATGTATCTCTCAAAGAAAACCAGGGATGATAGAAGGAGGTGCATCTAGTCCATTATTTCTCTGTGAGAAATGAGGTAGGTTTTTAAAAGGAAACTTCCTGCAACTTAAGTATTTCAAGGTGGAGGTTGCCTCTCTTTGTTCCAAACAGTCCAGTTCAGCTGACTTGATGAAATCCATGTATCTCTGAAAAGAAAACAGTCTATGTTAGAAGCAGGAGCATCTCACACTTTCTTTCAATGTAAGAATTGAGGTAGATTTTGCAAAGAATGCTTCCTTCAACTTAGGTTTTTCCAGGTGGACATAGGCTCTCTTGGTTCCAAGTAGGCTTATTAGGCTGAGGTGAAGAAACACATGCATCTCGCCAAAGAAACCCACTTGTGTTAGATGCGGGAAGATGGAGAACATTATTGCCCTCTGAGAACTGAGTTAGTTTTGGCAAAGAATACCTCCTGAAACATAGGATTTTCAAGGTGCAGATAGGCTATGTATATTCCAAATTGGCCTTTTCAGCTGAGTTTAAGAAACACATTCATCTCTCAAAAGAAAACCCTTTGTGTCACAAGCAGGAGTGTCTAGCACATTGTTTCCCTTTGACAATCGAGTTAGTTCTCGAAAGGAATACCTCCTGCAACTTAGGTTTTTCAAAGTGCAGATGGGCCCTCTTTGTCCCAAACAGGTCTATACAGGTGAGTTGATGAAGCACGTAACTATCTCATTGGAAAACCATCTGTGTTAGAAGCAGGAGCAGCTAACACTTTGTATCCCTCTGAGAACTGAGGTAGGTTTTGAGAGGAACACTTCCTACACCCTAGGTTTTTCAAGGTGGAGATAGGCTGTCTTTGTTCCAAATAGGCCTATTTGGCTAAGGTGTAGAAACACATATACGTCACAAAAGACAATGATTTAGGTTAGAAGCAGGAGCACCTAGCACATAGTTTTCCTCTGAGAAGTGATTTAGATTTTGTAAGGAATACACACTGCCAATGAGAATTTTCAAACAGGAGAAATGCTTAGTTGGTTCCAAAGAGGACTGCCCAGCTAATTTGAAGGAACTCTTGTAACTCTCCAAAGAAAACTGTGTATGTTAGATGCCTCAGAACCTAGGGCATTGTTTCCTGTGAGAATTGAGTTACTTTTCAGAGGAATTCCTACCGCCAGTCTGAGTGTCAAGGTGGAGACATGCATATTTTGTTCGAGCTAAGTGGAAGCAGCACATGTATCTCTGGAAAGAAATCAATCTGTGTTTGGAGCAGGAGGATCTAGCACATTGTTTTCCTGTGAGAATTGTGAGAGGTTTTGTCAGAAATACTTCCTGCAACTTTCAGTTTTAAAGGAGAAACATGATCTCTTTGATCCAAATCGGCCTATACAGTGAAGATGAAAAGCCACATCTATGACTCGAAAGATAGCCATCTGTTTTAGGAGCAGAAGCATCGAGCACCAGCACATTGTTTCCCTGTGAGAATTGAGTAAGTCTTTGATAGGGATACATCCTGCAACTCAGGTTTCTCATGGTGGAGATAGGCTCACTATGTGCTAAGTAGACCCATAGCTGTGAGTTGAAGAAACACATGTATCTTTCCAAAGAAAACCACCCGTGTTAGGAGCTGCAGCATGTAGCACATTGTTTTCCTGTGAGAATTGAGTTAATTTTTGAAAAGCATAATTCCTGCAGAAAAGGTTTTTCAAGGTGGAATTAGGATCACTTGGTTCCAAATAGGTGTATTGGGCTGAGTCGAAGAGACACATGTATCTGTCAAAAGATAACCATTTCCTCAGAACCAGGAGTTTCCAGCACTTTGTACTCCTGAACGAATTGAGTTAGTATTTAAAAGGAGTACTTCCTAAAAGTTAGGTTTTTCAATGTGGAGCTAGGCTGTCTTTTTTCCAAATTGTCTTAATTAGCTAAGTTGAAGAAACGCATGTATTTCTTGACCGAAAACTTTCTCTCTTAGAAGCAGGAGAATCTAGCACATTGTTTCCCTGTGAGAACTGACTTAGTTTTTGAAAAGAATTCTTTCTGCAACTTCGGTTTTTCAAAGTGGAGTTAGGCTTTCTTTGTTCCAACTAGGCCTTTTCAGCTGATTTATGAAACACATTTGTCTCTCCAAAGGAAAACATCTATCTATGTTGGAAGCTGCAGCTTGTGTGAGATTTGAGTTCGTGTTTAAACGGAATATTTCTGTAACTTAGGATTTTCACGGTGGACATAGGCTATGTTTATTCCAATCACGCCTCTTCAGCTGAGTTGAAGGAACACATGTATATCCTGAAAGAAAACCATGTGTGTTAGAAGCAGAAGCATCAAGCACATTGATTCCATGTGATATTTGAGTTGGTTTGGAAAGGAATACCTCCTGTCACGTAAGGTCTGCAAGGCAGAAGTAGGGTCTCTTCGTTCCAATAGTGCATTGTAGCTAGTTGAAGAAACAAAGGTATCTCTCGACAGAAAATCATATCTGTTAGAAGCAGGAGCATCTAGAGTATTTTTTCCCTGTAAGAATTGAGTTCCTTTGTGGAAGGAACACTTCATGCAACTTCGGATTTTCAAGGATGAGATTGGCACTCTTTGTTCCAAATAGGCCTATTAAGCTAAGTTGAAGAAACACAGGTATCACCCGAAAGAAAATAATCTGTGTTAGAAGCAGGAGGATGTTAAACAATACTTCCCTGTGAAAGTTGAGTTAGTTTTTTAAAGGAATACTTCCAGCACTTAGGTATTTCAAGGTGGAGATGGGCTCTCGTTTTTCACAAGAGGCCTGTTTAGCTGAGTTGGAGAAACCCATGTGTCTCTCAAAAGAAACCCACTTGTGTTAGAAGCAGGAACACCTACAACGATGTGTCCCAGTGAGAACCGAGTGAGTTTTTGAAGGGAATATTGACTGCAGCTTAGAATTCAAGGTTGAGATAGGCTACGTTTGTTCCTATTCTGTATTGTCAGTTGAGTTGAAGAGACACGTGAATCTCTTGAAAGAATACCTTCTGTGTTAGAAGCAGGCACCTCAAGCCCTTTGATTCCCTGAGGGAATTGAGTTTCTTCCGAAATGAATACCTTTTCAACGTAAATTTTCCAAGGCAGAGATAGGGTGTCTTTGCCCCAAATAGTCCTATTTACGTAAGTTGAAGAAACACATGGAGCACTAGAAAGAAAGACCATATTTGTTAGAGCATGTGCATGTAGGCCCAATTTGCCCTCTGACAGTTGAGTTAGTTCTGAAAGGAATTCATGCACCCAATCCCAGTTTTCAAGGTGAAGAAAGGCTCATTTTGTGCCAAATAGGACTGTCCAGATAACTTGAAGAAACACATGAATTTCTCGAAAGAAATCCAACTATATTAGAAGCACAAGCATCAACCACATTGTTTTACTGTGAGAACGCAGTTAGTGTACTTAAGGCATAGTTTTTGCAACTTAGGATTTTCAGCGTAGAGATAAGCTCTCCTTATTCCAATAGACCTATTCAGCTGACTTCAAAACCACGTGAATCGAACCAGAGAAAACCATCTACGTGGTAAGCCTCAGAATTTAGGTCATGGTTTCCCTGCGAGTACTGACTTAGTTAGTGGAAGGAATTCACATGGCCATCAGAGTTTTCAAGGTGGAGAGTGGCTCATTTTGTTCCAAATAGGCCTCTCCAGACAAGTTGAAGGAACTCATGTATCTCTCAAAGAAAACCAGGGATGATAGAAGGAGGTGCATCTAGTCCATTATTTCTCTGTGAGAAATGAGGTAGGTTTTTAAAAGGAAACTTCCTGCAACTTAAGTATTTCAAGGTGGAGGTTGCCTCTCTTTGTTCCAAACAGTCCAGTTCAGCTGACTTGATGAAACCCATGTATCTCTGAAAAGAAAACAGTCTATGTTAGAAGCAGGAGCATCTCACACTTTCTTTCAATGTAAGAATTGAGGTAGATTTTGCAAAGAATGCTTCCTTCAACTTAGGTTTTTCCAGGTGGACATAGGCTCTCTTGGTTCCAAGTAGGCTTATTAGGCTGAGGTGAAGAAACACATGCATCTCGCCAAAGAAACCCACTTGTGTTAGATGCGGGAAGATGGAGAACATTATTGCCCTCTGAGAACTGAGTTAGTTTTGGCAAAGAATACCTCCTGAAACATAGGATTTTCAAGGTGCAGATAGGCTATGTATATTCCAAATTGGCCTTTTCAGCTGAGTTTAAGAAACACATTCATCTCTCAAAAGAAAACCCTTTGTGTCACAAGCAGGAGTGTCTAGCACATTGTTTCCCTCTGACAATCGAGTTAGTTCTCGAAAGGAATACCTCCTGCAACTTAGGTTTTTCAAAGTGCAGATGGGCCCTCTTTGTCCCAAACAGGTCTATACAGGTGAGTTGATGAAGCACGTAACTATCTCATTGGAAAACCATCTGTGTTAGAAGCAGGAGCAGCTAACACTTTGTATCCCTCTGAGAACTGAGGTAGGTTTTGAGAGGAACACTTCCTACACCCTAGGTTTTTCAAGGTGGAGATAGGCTGTCTTTGTTCCAAATAGGCCTATTTGGCTAAGGTGTAGAAACACATATACGTCACAAAAGACAATGATTTAGGTTAGAAGCAGGAGCACCTAGCACATAGTTTTCCTCTGAGAAGTGATTTAGATTTTGTAAGGAATACACACTGCCAATGAGAATTTTCAAACAGGAGAAATGCTTAGTTGGTTCCAAAGAGGACTGCCCAGCTAATTTGAAGGAACTCTTGTAACTCTCCAAAGAAAACTGTGTATGTTAGATGCCTCAGAACCTAGGGCATTGTTTCCTGTGAGAATTGAGTTACTTTTCAGAGGAATTCCTACCGCCAGTCTGAGTGTCAAGGTGGAGACATGCATATTTTGTTCGAGCTAAGTGGAAGCAGCACATGTATCTCTGGAAAGAAATCAATCTGTGTTTGGAGCAGGAGGATCTAGCACATTGTTTTCCTGTGAGAATTGTGAGAGGTTTTGTCAGAAATACTTCCTGCAACTTTCAGCTTTAAAGGAGAAACATGATCTCTTTGATCCAAATCGGCCTATACAGTGAAGATGAAAAGCCACATCTATGACTCGAAAGATAGCCATCTGTTTTAGGAGCAGAAGCATCGAGCACCAGCACATTGTTTCCCTGTGAGAATTGAGTAAGTCTTTGATAGGGATACATCCTGCAACTCAGGTTTCTCATGGTGGAGATAGGCTCACTATGTGCTAAGTAGACCCATAGCTGTGAGTTGAAGAAACACATGTATCTTTCCAAAGAAAACCACCCGTGTTAGGAGCTGCAGCATGTAGCACATTGTTTTCCTGTGAGAATTGAGTTAATTTTTGAAAAGCATAATTCCTGCAGAAAAGGTTTTTCAAGGTGGAATTAGGATCACTTGGTTCCAAATAGGTGTATTGGGCTGAGTCGAAGAGACACATGTATCTGTCAAAAGAAAACCATTTCCTCAGAACCAGGAGTTTCCAGCACTTTGTACTCCTGAACGAATTGAGTTAGTATTTAAAAGGAGTACTTCCTAAAAGTTAGGTTTTTCAATGTGGAGCTAGGCTGTCTTTTTTCCAAATTGTCTTATTTAGCTAAGTTGAAGAAACGCATGTATTTCTTGACTGAAAACTTTCTCTCTTAGAAGCAGGAGAATCTAGCACATTGTTTCCCTGTGAGAACTGACTTAGTTTTTGAAAAGAATTCTTTCTGCAACTTCGGTTTTTCAAAGTGGAGTTAGGCTTTCTTTGTTCCAACTAGGCCTTTTCAGCTGATTTATGAAACACATTTGTCTCTCCAAAGGAAAACATCTATCTATGTTGGAAGCTGCAGCTTGTGTGAGATTTGAGTTCGTGTTTAAACGGAATATTTCTGTAACTTAGGATTTTCACGGTGGACATAGGCTATGTTTATTCCAATCACGCCTCTTCAGCTGAGTTGAAGGAACACATGTATATCCTGAAAGAAAACCATGTGTGTTAGAAGCAGAAGCATCAAGCACATTGATTCCATGTGATATTTGAGTTGGTTTGGAAAGGAATACCTCCTGTCACGTAAGGTCTGCAAGGCAGAAGTAGGGTCTCTTCGTTCCAATAGTGCATTGTAGCTAGTTGAAGAAACAAAGGTATCTCTCGACAGAAAATCATATCTGTTAGAAGCAGGAGCATCTAGAGTATTTTTTCCCTGTAAGAATTGAGTTCCTTTGTGGAAGGAACACTTCATGCAACTTCGGATTTTCAAGGATGAGATTGGCACTCTTTGTTCCAAATAGGCCTATTAAGCTAAGTTGAAGAAACACAGGTATCACCCGAAAGAAAATAATCTGTGTTAGAAGCAGGAGGATGTTAAACAATACTTCCCTGTGAAAGTTGAGTTAGTTTTTTAAAGGAATACTTCCAGCACTTAGGTATTTCAAGGTGGAGATGGGCTCTCGTTTTTCACAAGAGGCCTGTTTAGCTGAGTTGGAGAAACCCATGTGTCTCTCAAAAGAAACCCACTTGTGTTAGAAGCAGGAACACCTACAACGATGTGTCCCAGTGAGAACCGAGTGAGTTTTTGAAGGGAATATTGACTGCAGCTTAGAATTCAAGGTTGAGATAGGCTACGTTTGTTCCTATTCTGTATTGTCAGTTGAGTTGAAGAGACACGTGAATCTCTTGAAAGAATACCTTCTGTGTTAGAAGCAGGCACCTCAAGCCCTTTGATTCCCTGAGGGAATTGAGTTTCTTCCGAAATGAATACCTTTTCAACGTAAATTTTCCAAGGCAGAGATAGGGTGTCTTTGCCCCAAATAGTCCTATTTACGTAAGTTGAAGAAACACATGGAGCACTAGAAAGAAAGACCATATTTGTTAGAGCATGTGCATGTAGGCCCAATTTGCCCTCTGACAGTTGAGTTAGTTCTGAAAGGAATTCATACACCCAATCCCAGTTTTCAAGGTGAAGAAAGGCTCATTTTGTGCCAAATAGGACTGTCCAGATAACTTGAAGAAACACATGAATTTCTCGAAAGAAATCCAACTATATTAGAAGCACAAGCATCAACCACATTGTTTTACTGTGAGAACGCAGTTAGTGTACTTAAGGCATAGTTTTTGCAACTTAGGATTTTCAGCGTAGAGATAAGCTCTCCTTATTCCAATAGACCTATTCAGCTGACTTCAAAACCACGTGAATCGAACCAGAGAAAACCATCTACGTGGTAAGCCTCAGAATTTAGGTCATGGTTTCCCTGCGAGTACTGACTTAGTTAGTGGAAGGAATTCACATGGCCATCAGAGTTTTCAAGGTGGAGAGTGGCTCATTTTGTTCCAAATAGGCCTCTCCAGACAAGTTGAAGGAACTCATGTATCTCTCAAAGAAAACCAGGGATGATAGAAGGAGGTGCATCTAGTCCATTATTTCTCTGTGAGAAATGAGGTAGGTTTTTAAAAGGAAACTTCCTGCAACTTAAGTATTTCAAGGTGGAGGTTGCCTCTCTTTGTTCCAAACAGTCCAGTTCAGCTGACTTGATGAAACCCATGTATCTCTGAAAAGAAAACAGTCTATGTTAGAAGCAGGAGCATCTCACACTTTCTTTCAATGTAAGAATTGAGGTAGATTTTGCAAAGAATGCTTCCTTCAACTTAGGTTTTTCCAGGTGGACATAGGCTCTCTTGGTTCCAAGTAGGCTTATTAGGCTGAGGTGAAGAAACACATGCATCTCGCCAAAGAAACCCACTTGTGTTAGATGCGGGAAGATGGAGAACATTATTGCCCTCTGAGAACTGAGTTAGTTTTGGCAAAGAATACCTCCTGAAACATAGGATTTTCAAGGTGCAGATAGGCTATGTATATTCCAAATTGGCCTTTTCAGCTGAGTTTAAGAAACACATTCATCTCTCAAAAGAAAACCCTTTGTGTCACAAGCAGGAGTGTCTAGCACATTGTTTCCCTCTGACAATCGAGTTAGTTCTCGAAAGGAATACCTCCTGCAACTTAGGTTTTTCAAAGTGCAGATGGGCCCTCTTTGTCCCAAACAGGTCTATACAGGTGAGTTGATGAAGCACGTAACTATCTCATTGGAAAACCATCTGTGTTAGAAGCAGGAGCAGCTAACACTTTGTATCCCTCTGAGAACTGAGGTAGGTTTTGAGAGGAACACTTCCTACACCCTAGGTTTTTCAAGGTGGAGATAGGCTGTCTTTGTTCCAAATAGGCCTATTTGGCTAAGGTGTAGAAACACATATACGTCACAAAAGACAATGATTTAGGTTAGAAGCAGGAGCACCTAGCACATAGTTTTCCTCTGAGAAGTGATTTAGATTTTGTAAGGAATACACACTGCCAATGAGAATTTTCAAACAGGAGAAATGCTTAGTTGGTTCCAAAGAGGACTGCCCAGCTAATTTGAAGGAACTCTTGTAACTCTCCAAAGAAAACTGTGTATGTTAGATGCCTCAGAACCTAGGGCATTGTTTCCTGTGAGAATTGAGTTACTTTTCAGAGGAATTCCTACCGCCAGTCTGAGTGTCAAGGTGGAGACATGCATATTTTGTTCGAGCTAAGTGGAAGCAGCACATGTATCTCTGGAAAGAAATCAATCTGTGTTTGGAGCAGGAGGATCTAGCACATTGTTTTCCTGTGAGAATTGTGAGAGGTTTTGTCAGAAATACTTCCTGCAACTTTCAGTTTTAAAGGAGAAACATGATCTCTTTGATCCAAATCGGCCTATACAGTGAAGATGAAAAGCCACATCTATGACTCGAAAGATAGCCATCTGTTTTAGGAGCAGAAGCATCGAGCACCAGCACATTGTTTCCCTGTGAGAATTGAGTAAGTCTTTGATAGGGATACATCCTGCAACTCAGGTTTCTCATGGTGGAGATAGGCTCACTATGTGCTAAGTAGACCCATAGCTGTGAGTTGAAGAAACACATGTATCTTTCCAAAGAAAACCACCCGTGTTAGGAGCTGCAGCATGTAGCACATTGTTTTCCTGTGAGAATTGAGTTAATTTTTGAAAAGCATAATTCCTGCAGAAAAGGTTTTTCAAGGTGGAATTAGGATCACTTGGTTCCAAATAGGTGTATTGGGCTGAGTCGAAGAGACACATGTATCTGTCAAAAGAAAACCATTTCCTCAGAACCAGGAGTTTCCAGCACTTTGTACTCCTGAACGAATTGAGTTAGTATTTAAAAGGAGTACTTCCTAAAAGTTAGGTTTTTCAATGTGGAGCTAGGCTGTCTTTTTTCCAAATTGTCTTATTTAGCTAAGTTGAAGAAACGCATGTATTTCTTGACTGAAAACTTTCTCTCTTAGAAGCAGGAGAATCTAGCACATTGTTTCCCTGTGAGAACTGACTTAGTTTTTGAAAAGAATTCTTTCTGCAACTTCGGTTTTTCAAAGTGGAGTTAGGCTTTCTTTGTTCCAACTAGGCCTTTTCAGCTGATTTATGAAACACATTTGTCTCTCCAAAGGAAAACATCTATCTATGTTGGAAGCTGCAGCTTGTGTGAGATTTGAGTTCGTGTTTAAACGGAATATTTCTGTAACTTAGGATTTTCACGGTGGACATAGGCTATGTTTATTCCAATCACGCCTCTTCAGCTGAGTTGAAGGAACACATGTATATCCTGAAAGAAAACCATGTGTGTTAGAAGCAGAAGCATCAAGCACATTGATTCCATGTGATATTTGAGTTGGTTTGGAAAGGAATACCTCCTGTCACGTAAGGTCTGCAAGGCAGAAGTAGGGTCTCTTCGTTCCAATAGTGCATTGTAGCTAGTTGAAGAAACAAAGGTATCTCTCGACAGAAAATCATATCTGTTAGAAGCAGGAGCATCTAGAGTATTTTTTCCCTGTAAGAATTGAGTTCCTTTGTGGAAGGAACACTTCATGCAACTTCGGATTTTCAAGGATGAGATTGGCACTCTTTGTTCCAAATAGGCCTATTAAGCTAAGTTGAAGAAACACAGGTATCACCCGAAAGAAAATAATCTGTGTTAGAAGCAGGAGGATGTTAAACAATACTTCCCTGTGAAAGTTGAGTTAGTTTTTTAAAGGAATACTTTCAGCACTTAGGTATTTCAAGGTGGAGATGGGCTCTCATTTTTCACAAGAGGCCTGTTTAGCTGAGTTGGAGAAACCCATGTGTCTCTCAAAAGAAACCCACTTGTGTTAGAAGCAGGAACACCTACAACGATGTGTCCCAGTGAGAACCGAGTGAGTTTTTGAAGGGAATATTGACTGCAGCTTAGAATTCAAGGTTGAGATAGGCTACGTTTGTTCCTATTCTGTATTGTCAGTTGAGTTGAAGAGACACGTGAATCTCTTGAAAGAATACCTTCTGTGTTAGAAGCAGGCACCTCAAGCCCTTTGATTCCCTGAGGGAATTGAGTTTCTTCCGAAATGAATACCTTTTCAACGTAAATTTTCCAAGGCAGAGATAGGGTGTCTTTGCCCCAAATAGTCCTATTTACGTAAGTTGAAGAAACACATGGAGCACTAGAAAGAAAGACCATATTTGTTAGAGCATGTGCATGTAGGCCCAATTTGCCCTCTGACAGTTGAGTTAGTTCTGAAAGGAATTCATACACCCAATCCCAGTTTTCAAGGTGAAGAAAGGCTCATTTTGTGCCAAATAGGACTGTCCAGATAACTTGAAGAAACACATGAATTTCTCGAAAGAAATCCATCTATATTAGAAGCACAAGCATCAACCACATTGTTTTACTGTGAGAACGCAGTTAGTGTACTTAAGGCATAGTTTTTGCAACTTAGGATTTTCAGCGTAGAGATAAGCTCTCCTTATTCCAATAGACCTATTCAGCTGACTTCAAAACCACGTGAATCGAACCAGAGAAAACCATCTACGTGGTAAGCCTCAGAATTTAGGTCATGGTTTCCCTGCGAGTACTGACTTAGTTAGTGGAAGGAATTCACATGGCCATCAGAGTTTTCAAGGTGGAGAGTGGCTCATTTTGTTCCAAATAGGCCTCTCCAGACAAGTTGAAGGAACTCATGTATCTCTCAAAGAAAACCAGGGATGATAGAAGGAGGTGCATCTAGTCCATTATTTCTCTGTGAGAAATGAGGTAGGTTTTTAAAAGGAAACTTCCTGCAACTTAAGTATTTCAAGGTGGAGGTTGCCTCTCTTTGTTCCAAACAGTCCAGTTCAGCTGACTTGATGAAACCCATGTATCTCTGAAAAGAAAACAGTCTATGTTAGAAGCAGGAGCATCTCACACTTTCTTTCAATGTAAGAATTGAGGTAGATTTTGCAAAGAATGCTTCCTTCAACTTAGGTTTTTCCAGGTGGACATAGGCTCTCTTGGTTCCAAGTAGGCTTATTAGGCTGAGGTGAAGAAACACATGCATCTCGCCAAAGAAACCCACTTGTGTTAGATGCGGGAAGATGGAGAACATTATTGCCCTCTGAGAACTGAGTTAGTTTTGGCAAAGAATACCTCCTGAAACATAGGATTTTCAAGGTGCAGATAGGCTATGTATATTCCAAATTGGCCTTTTCAGCTGAGTTTAAGAAACACATTCATCTCTCAAAAGAAAACCCTTTGTGTCACAAGCAGGAGTGTCTAGCACATTGTTTCCCTCTGACAATCGAGTTAGTTCTCGAAAGGAATACCTCCTGCAACTTAGGTTTTTCAAAGTGCAGATGGGCCCTCTTTGTCCCAAACAGGTCTATACAGGTGAGTTGATGAAGCACATAACTATCTCATTGGAAAACCATCTGTGTTAGAAGCAGGAGCAGCTAACACTTTGTATCCCTCTGAGAACTGAGGTAGGTTTTGAGAGGAACACTTCCTACACCCTAGGTTTTTCAAGGTGGAGATAGGCTGTCTTTGTTCCAAATAGGCCTATTTGGCTAAGGTGTAGAAACACATATACGTCACAAAAGACAATGATTTAGGTTAGAAGCAGGAGCACCTAGCACATAGTTTTCCTCTGAGAAGTGATTTAGATTTTGTAAGGAATACACACTGCCAATGAGAATTTTCAAACAGGAGAAATGCTTAGTTGGTTCCAAAGAGGACTGCCCAGCTAATTTGAAGGAACTCTTGTAACTCTCCAAAGAAAACTGTGTATGTTAGATGCCTCAGAACCTAGGGCATTGTTTCCTGTGAGAATTGAGTTACTTTTCAGAGGAATTCCTACCGCCAGTCTGAGTGTCAAGGTGGAGACATGCATATTTTGTTCGAGCTAAGTGGAAGCAGCACATGTATCTCTGGAAAGAAATCAATCTGTGTTTGGAGCAGGAGGATCTAGCACATTGTTTTCCTGTGAGAATTGTGAGAGGTTTTGTCAGAAATACTTCCTGCAACTTTCAGCTTTAAAGGAGAAACATGATCTCTTTGATCCAAATCGGCCTATACAGTGAAGATGAAAAGCCACATCTATGACTCGAAAGATAGCCATCTGTTTTAGGAGCAGAAGCATCGAGCACCAGCACATTGTTTCCCTGTGAGAATTGAGTAAGTCTTTGATAGGGATACATCCTGCAACTCAGGTTTCTCATGGTGGAGATAGGCTCACTATGTGCTAAGTAGACCCATAGCTGTGAGTTGAAGAAACACATGTATCTTTCCAAAGAAAACCACCCGTGTTAGGAGCTGCAGCATGTAGCACATTGTTTTCCTGTGAGAATTGAGTTAATTTTTGAAAAGCATAATTCCTGCAGAAAAGGTTTTTCAAGGTGGAATTAGGATCACTTGGTTCCAAATAGGTGTATTGGGCTGAGTCGAAGAGACACATGTATCTGTCAAAAGAAAACCATTTCCTCAGAACCAGGAGTTTCCAGCACTTTGTACTCCTGAACGAATTGAGTTAGTATTTAAAAGGAGTACTTCCTAAAAGTTAGGTTTTTCAATGTGGAGCTAGGCTGTCTTTTTTCCAAATTGTCTTATTTAGCTAAGTTGAAGAAACGCATGTATTTCTTGACCGAAAACTTTCTCTCTTAGAAGCAGGAGAATCTAGCACATTGTTTCCCTGTGAGAACTGACTTAGTTTTTGAAAAGAATTCTTTCTGCAACTTCGGTTTTTCAAAGTGGAGTTAGGCTTTCTTTGTTCCAACTAGGCCTTTTCAGCTGATTTATGAAACACATTTGTCTCTCCAAAGGAAAACATCTATCTATGTTGGAAGCTGCAGCTTGTGTGAGATTTGAGTTCGTGTTTAAACGGAATATTTCTGTAACTTAGGATTTTCACGGTGGACATAGGCTATGTTTATTCCAATCACGCCTCTTCAGCTGAGTTGAAGGAACACATGTATATCCTGAAAGAAAACCATGTGTGTTAGAAGCAGAAGCATCAAGCACATTGATTCCATGTGATATTTGAGTTGGTTTGGAAAGGAATACCTCCTGTCACGTAAGGTCTGCAAGGCAGAAGTAGGGTCTCTTCGTTCCAATAGTGCATTGTAGCTAGTTGAAGAAACAAAGGTATCTCTCGACAGAAAATCATATCTGTTAGAAGCAGGAGCATCTAGAGTATTTTTTCCCTGTAAGAATTGAGTTCCTTTGTGGAAGGAACACTTCATGCAACTTCGGATTTTCAAGGATGAGATTGGCACTCTTTGTTCCAAATAGGCCTATTAAGCTAAGTTGAAGAAACACAGGTATCACCCGAAAGAAAATAATCTGTGTTAGAAGCAGGAGGATGTTAAACAATACTTCCCTGTGAAAGTTGAGTTAGTTTTTTAAAGGAATACTTCCAGCACTTAGGTATTTCAAGGTGGAGATGGGCTCTCGTTTTTCACAAGAGGCCTGTTTAGCTGAGTTGGAGAAACCCATGTGTCTCTCAAAAGAAACCCACTTGTGTTAGAAGCAGGAACACCTACAACGATGTGTCCCAGTGAGAACCGAGTGAGTTTTTGAAGGGAATATTGACTGCAGCTTAGAATTCAAGGTTGAGATAGGCTACGTTTGTTCCTATTCTGTATTGTCAGTTGAGTTGAAGAGACACGTGAATCTCTTGAAAGAATACCTTCTGTGTTAGAAGCAGGCACCTCAAGCCCTTTGATTCCCTGAGGGAATTGAGTTTCTTCCGAAATGAATACCTTTTCAACGTAAATTTTCCAAGGCAGAGATAGGGTGTCTTTGCCCCAAATAGTCCTATTTACGTAAGTTGAAGAAACACATGGAGCACTAGAAAGAAAGACCATATTTGTTAGAGCATGTGCATGTAGGCCCAATTTGCCCTCTGACAGTTGAGTTAGTTCTGAAAGGAATTCATACACCCAATCCCAGTTTTCAAGGTGAAGAAAGGCTCATTTTGTGCCAAATAGGACTGTCCAGATAACTTGAAGAAACACATGAATTTCTCGAAAGAAATCCATCTATATTAGAAGCACAAGCATCAACCACATTGTTTTACTGTGAGAACGCAGTTAGTGTACTTAAGGCATAGTTTTTGCAACTTAGGATTTTCAGCGTAGAGATAAGCTCTCCTTATTCCAATAGACCTATTCAGCTGACTTCAAAACCACGTGAATCGAACCAGAGAAAACCATCTACGTGGTAAGCCTCAGAATTTAGGTCATGGTTTCCCTGCGAGTACTGACTTAGTTAGTGGAAGGAATTCACATGGCCATCAGAGTTTTCAAGGTGGAGAGTGGCTCATTTTGTTCCAAATAGGCCTCTCCAGACAAGTTGAAGGAACTCATGTATCTCTCAAAGAAAACCAGGGATGATAGAAGGAGGTGCATCTAGTCCATTATTTCTCTGTGAGAAATGAGGTAGGTTTTTAAAAGGAAACTTCCTGCAACTTAAGTATTTCAAGGTGGAGGTTGCCTCTCTTTGTTCCAAACAGTCCAGTTCAGCTGACTTGATGAAACCCATGTATCTCTGAAAAGAAAACAGTCTATGTTAGAAGCAGGAGCATCTCACACTTTCTTTCAATGTAAGAATTGAGGTAGATTTTGCAAAGAATGCTTCCTTCAACTTAGGTTTTTCCAGGTGGACATAGGCTCTCTTGGTTCCAAGTAGGCTTATTAGGCTGAGGTGAAGAAACACATGCATCTCGCCAAAGAAACCCACTTGTGTTAGATGCGGGAAGATGGAGAACATTATTGCCCTCTGAGAACTGAGTTAGTTTTGGCAAAGAATACCTCCTGAAACATAGGATTTTCAAGGTGCAGATAGGCTATGTATATTCCAAATTGGCCTTTTCAGCTGAGTTTAAGAAACACATTCATCTCTCAAAAGAAAACCCTTTGTGTCACAAGCAGGAGTGTCTAGCACATTGTTTCCCTCTGACAATCGAGTTAGTTCTCGAAAGGAATACCTCCTGCAACTTAGGTTTTTCAAAGTGCAGATGGGCCCTCTTTGTCCCAAACAGGTCTATACAGGTGAGTTGATGAAGCACGTAACTATCTCATTGGAAAACCATCTGTGTTAGAAGCAGGAGCAGCTAACACTTTGTATCCCTCTGAGAACTGAGGTAGGTTTTGAGAGGAACACTTCCTACACCCTAGGTTTTTCAAGGTGGAGATAGGCTGTCTTTGTTCCAAATAGGCCTATTTGGCTAAGGTGTAGAAACACATATACGTCACAAAAGACAATGATTTAGGTTAGAAGCAGGAGCACCTAGCACATAGTTTTCCTCTGAGAAGTGATTTAGATTTTGTAAGGAATACACACTGCCAATGAGAATTTTCAAACAGGAGAAATGCTTAGTTGGTTCCAAAGAGGACTGCCCAGCTAATTTGAAGGAACTCTTGTAACTCTCCAAAGAAAACTGTGTATGTTAGATGCCTCAGAACCTAGGGCATTGTTTCCTGTGAGAATTGAGTTACTTTTCAGAGGAATTCCTACCGCCAGTCTGAGTGTCAAGGTGGAGACATGCATATTTTGTTCGAGCTAAGTGGAAGCAGCACATGTATCTCTGGAAAGAAATCAATCTGTGTTTGGAGGAGGAGGATCTAGCACATTGTTTTCCTGTGAGAATTGTGAGAGGTTTTGTCAGAAATACTTCCTGCAACTTTCAGCTTTAAAGGAGAAACATGATCTCTTTGATCCAAATCGGCCTATACAGTGAAGATGAAAAGCCACATCTATGACTCGAAAGATAGCCATCTGTTTTAGGAGCAGAAGCATCGAGCACCAGCACATTGTTTCCCTGTGAGAATTGAGTAAGTCTTTGATAGGGATACATCCTGCAACTCAGGTTTCTCATGGTGGAGATAGGCTCACTATGTGCTAAGTAGACCCATAGCTGTGAGTTGAAGAAACACATGTATCTTTCCAAAGAAAACCACCCGTGTTAGGAGCTGCAGCATGTAGCACATTGTTTTCCTGTGAGAATTGAGTTAATTTTTGAAAAGCATAATTCCTGCGGAAAAGGTTTTTCAAGGTGGAATTAGGATCACTTGGTTCCAAATAGGTGTATTGGGCTGAGTCGAAGAGACACATGTATCTGTCAAAAGAAAACCATTTCCTCAGAACCAGGAGTTTCCAGCACTTTGTACTCCTGAACGAATTGAGTTAGTATTTAAAAGGAGTACTTCCTAAAAGTTAGGTTTTTCAATGTGGAGCTAGGCTGTCTTTTTTCCAAATTGTCTTATTTAGCTAAGTTGAAGAAACGCATGTATTTCTTGACCGAAAACTTTCTCTCTTAGAAGCAGGAGAATCTAGCACATTGTTTCCCTGTGAGAACTGACTTAGTTTTTGAAAAGAATTCTTTCTGCAACTTCGGTTTTTCAAAGTGGAGTTAGGCTTTCTTTGTTCCAACTAGGCCTTTTCAGCTGATTTATGAAACACATTTGTCTCTCCAAAGGAAAACATCTATCTATGTTGGAAGCTGCAGCTTGTGTGAGATTTGAGTTCGTGTTTAAACGGAATATTTCTGTAACTTAGGATTTTCACGGTGGACATAGGCTATGTTTATTCCAATCACGCCTCTTCAGCTGAGTTGAAGGAACACATGTATATCCTGAAAGAAAACCATGTGTGTTAGAAGCAGAAGCATCAAGCACATTGATTCCATGTGATATTTGAGTTGGTTTGGAAAGGAATACCTCCTGTCACGTAAGGTCTGCAAGGCAGAAGTAGGGTCTCTTCGTTCCAATAGTGCATTGTAGCTAGTTGAAGAAACAAAGGTATCTCTCGACAGAAAATCATATCTGTTAGAAGCAGGAGCATCTAGAGTATTTTTTCCCTGTAAGAATTGAGTTCCTTTGTGGAAGGAACACTTCATGCAACTTCGGATTTTCAAGGATGAGATTGGCACTCTTTGTTCCAAATAGGCCTATTAAGCTAAGTTGAAGAAACACAGGTATCACCCGAAAGAAAATAATCTGTGTTAGAAGCAGGAGGATGTTAAACAATACTTCCCTGTGAAAGTTGAGTTAGTTTTTTAAAGGAATACTTCCAGCACTTAGGTATTTCAAGGTGGAGATGGGCTCTCGTTTTTCACAAGAGGCCTGTTTAGCTGAGTTGGAGAAACCCATGTGTCTCTCAAAAGAAACCCACTTGTGTTAGAAGCAGGAACACCTACAACGATGTGTCCCAGTGAGAACCGAGTGAGTTTTTGAAGGGAATATTGACTGCAGCTTAGAATTCAAGGTTGAGATAGGCTACGTTTGTTCCTATTCTGTATTGTCAGTTGAGTTGAAGAGACACGTGAATCTCTTGAAAGAATACCTTCTGTGTTAGAAGCAGGCACCTCAAGCCCTTTGATTCCCTGAGGGAATTGAGTTTCTTCCGAAATGAATACCTTTTCAACGTAAATTTTCCAAGGCAGAGATAGGGTGTCTTTGCCCCAAATAGTCCTATTTACGTAAGTTGAAGAAACACATGGAGCACTAGAAAGAAAGACCATATTTGTTAGAGCATGTGCATGTAGGCCCAATTTGCCCTCTGACAGTTGAGTTAGTTCTGAAAGGAATTCATACACCCAATCCCAGTTTTCAAGGTGAAGAAAGGCTCATTTTGTGCCAAATAGGACTGTCCAGATAACTTGAAGAAACACATGAATTTCTCGAAAGAAATCCATCTATATTAGAAGCACAAGCATCAACCACATTGTTTTACTGTGAGAACGCAGTTAGTGTACTTAAGGCATAGTTTTTGCAACTTAGGATTTTCAGCGTAGAGATAAGCTCTCCTTATTCCAATAGACCTATTCAGCTGACTTCAAAACCACGTGAATCGAACCAGAGAAAACCATCTACGTGGTAAGCCTCAGAATTTAGGTCATGGTTTCCCTGCGAGTACTGACTTAGTTAGTGGAAGGAATTCACATGGCCATCAGAGTTTTCAAGGTGGAGAGTGGCTCATTTTGTTCCAAATAGGCCTCTCCAGACAAGTTGAAGGAACTCATGTATCTCTCAAAGAAAACCAGGGATGATAGAAGGAGGTGCATCTAGTCCATTATTTCTCTGTGAGAAATGAGGTAGGTTTTTAAAAGGAAACTTCCTGCAACTTAAGTATTTCAAGGTGGAGGTTGCCTCTCTTTGTTCCAAACAGTCCAGTTCAGCTGACTTGATGAAACCCATGTATCTCTGAAAAGAAAACAGTCTATGTTAGAAGCAGGAGCATCTCACACTTTCTTTCAATGTAAGAATTGAGGTAGATTTTGCAAAGAATGCTTCCTTCAACTTAGGTTTTTCCAGGTGGACATAGGCTCTCTTGGTTCCAAGTAGGCTTATTAGGCTGAGGTGAAGAAACACATGCATCTCGCCAAAGAAACCCACTTGTGTTAGATGCGGGAAGATGGAGAACATTATTGCCCTCTGAGAACTGAGTTAGTTTTGGCAAAGAATACCTCCTGAAACATAGGATTTTCAAGGTGCAGATAGGCTATGTATATTCCAAATTGGCCTTTTCAGCTGAGTTTAAGAAACACATTCATCTCTCAAAAGAAAACCCTTTGTGTCACAAGCAGGAGTGTCTAGCACATTGTTTCCCTCTGACAATCGAGTTAGTTCTCGAAAGGAATACCTCCTGCAACTTAGGTTTTTCAAAGTGCAGATGGGCCCTCTTTGTCCCAAACAGGTCTATACAGGTGAGTTGATGAAGCACGTAACTATCTCATTGGAAAACCATCTGTGTTAGAAGCAGGAGCAGCTAACACTTTGTATCCCTCTGAGAACTGAGGTAGGTTTTGAGAGGAACACTTCCTACACCCTAGGTTTTTCAAGGTGGAGATAGGCTGTCTTTGTTCCAAATAGGCCTATTTGGCTAAGGTGTAGAAACACATATACGTCACAAAAGACAATGATTTAGGTTAGAAGCAGGAGCACCTAGCACATAGTTTTCCTCTGAGAAGTGACTTAGATTTTGTAAGGAATACACACTGCCAATGAGAATTTTCAAACAGGAGAAATGCTTAGTTGGTTCCAAAGAGGACTGCCCAGCTAATTTGAAGGAACTCTTGTAACTCTCCAAAGAAAACTGTGTATGTTAGATGCCTCAGAACCTAGGGCATTGTTTCCTGTGAGAATTGAGTTACTTTTCAGAGGAATTCCTACCGCCAGTCTGAGTGTCAAGGTGGAGACATGCATATTTTGTTCGAGCTAAGTGGAAGCAGCACATGTATCTCTGGAAAGAAATCAATCTGTGTTTGGAGCAGGAGGATCTAGCACATTGTTTTCCTGTGAGAATTGTGAGAGGTTTTGTCAGAAATACTTCCTGCAACTTTCAGTTTTAAAGGAGAAACATGATCTCTTTGATCCAAATCGGCCTATACAGTGAAGATGAAAAGCCACATCTATGACTCGAAAGATAGCCATCTGTTTTAGGAGCAGAAGCATCGAGCACCAGCACATTGTTTCCCTGTGAGAATTGAGTAAGTCTTTGATAGGGATACATCCTGCAACTCAGGTTTCTCATGGTGGAGATAGGCTCACTATGTGCTAAGTAGACCCATAGCTGTGAGTTGAAGAAACACATGTATCTTTCCAAAGAAAACCACCCGTGTTAGGAGCTGCAGCATGTAGCACATTGTTTTCCTGTGAGAATTGAGTTAATTTTTGAAAAGCATAATTCCTGCAGAAAAGGTTTTTCAAGGTGGAATTAGGATCACTTGGTTCCAAATAGGTGTATTGGGCTGAGTCGAAGAGACACATGTATCTGTCAAAAGAAAACCATTTCCTCAGAACCAGGAGTTTCCAGCACTTTGTACTCCTGAACGAATTGAGTTAGTATTTAAAAGGAGTACTTCCTAAAAGTTAGGTTTTTCAATGTGGAGCTAGGCTGTCTTTTTTCCAAATTGTCTTATTTAGCTAAGTTGAAGAAACGCATGTATTTCTTGACCGAAAACTTTCTCTCTTAGAAGCAGGAGAATCTAGCACATTGTTTCCCTGTGAGAACTGACTTAGTTTTTGAAAAGAATTCTTTCTGCAACTTCGGTTTTTCAAAGTGGAGTTAGGCTTTCTTTGTTCCAACTAGGCCTTTTCAGCTGATTTATGAAACACATTTGTCTCTCCAAAGGAAAACATCTATCTATGTTGGAAGCTGCAGCTTGTGTGAGATTTGAGTTCGTGTTTAAACGGAATATTTCTGTAACTTAGGATTTTCACGGTGGACATAGGCTATGTTTATTCCAATCACGCCTCTTCAGCTGAGTTGAAGGAACACATGTATATCCTGAAAGAAAACCATGTGTGTTAGAAGCAGAAGCATCAAGCACATTGATTCCATGTGATATTTGAGTTGGTTTGGAAAGGAATACCTCCTGTCACGTAAGGTCTGCAAGGCAGAAGTAGGGTCTCTTCGTTCCAATAGTGCATTGTAGCTAGTTGAAGAAACAAAGGTATCTCTCGACAGAAAATCATATCTGTTAGAAGCAGGAGCATCTAGAGTATTTTTTCCCTGTAAGAATTGAGTTCCTTTGTGGAAGGAACACTTCATGCAACTTCGGATTTTCAAGGATGAGATTGGCACTCTTTGTTCCAAATAGGCCTATTAAGCTAAGTTGAAGAAACACAGGTATCACCCGAAAGAAAATAATCTGTGTTAGAAGCAGGAGGATGTTAAACAATACTTCCCTGTGAAAGTTGAGTTAGTTTTTTAAAGGAATACTTCCAGCACTTAGGTATTTCAAGGTGGAGATGGGCTCTCGTTTTTCACAAGAGGCCTGTTTAGCTGAGTTGGAGAAACCCATGTGTCTCTCAAAAGAAACCCACTTGTGTTAGAAGCAGGAACACCTACAACGATGTGTCCCAGTGAGAACCGAGTGAGTTTTTGAAGGGAATATTGACTGCAGCTTAGAATTCAAGGTTGAGATAGGCTACGTTTGTTCCTATTCTGTATTGTCAGTTGAGTTGAAGAGACACGTGAATCTCTTGAAAGAATACCTTCTGTGTTAGAAGCAGGCACCTCAAGCCCTTTGATTCCCTGAGGGAATTGAGTTTCTTCCGAAATGAATACCTTTTCAACGTAAATTTTCCAAGGCAGAGATAGGGTGTCTTTGCCCCAAATAGTCCTATTTACGTAAGTTGAAGAAACACATGGAGCACTAGAAAGAAAGACCATATTTGTTAGAGCATGTGCATGTAGGCCCAATTTGCCCTCTGACAGTTGAGTTAGTTCTGAAAGGAATTCATACACCCAATCCCAGTTTTCAAGGTGAAGAAAGGCTCATTTTGTGCCAAATAGGACTGTCCAGATAACTTGAAGAAACACATGAATTTCTCGAAAGAAATCCATCTATATTAGAAGCACAAGCATCAACCACATTGTTTTACTGTGAGAACGCAGTTAGTGTACTTAAGGCATAGTTTTTGCAACTTAGGATTTTCAGCGTAGAGATAAGCTCTCCTTATTCCAATAGACCTATTCAGCTGACTTCAAAACCACGTGAATCGAACCAGAGAAAACCATCTACGTGGTAAGCCTCAGAATTTAGGTCATGGTTTCCCTGCGAGTACTGACTTAGTTAGTGGAAGGAATTCACATGGCCATCAGAGTTTTCAAGGTGGAGAGTGGCTCATTTTGTTCCAAATAGGCCTCTCCAGACAAGTTGAAGGAACTCATGTATCTCTCAAAGAAAACCAGGGATGATAGAAGGAGGTGCATCTAGTCCATTATTTCTCTGTGAGAAATGAGGTAGGTTTTTAAAAGGAAACTTCCTGCAACTTAAGTATTTCAAGGTGGAGGTTGCCTCTCTTTGTTCCAAACAGTCCAGTTCAGCTGACTTGATGAAACCCATGTATCTCTGAAAAGAAAACAGTCTATGTTAGAAGCAGGAGCATCTCACACTTTCTTTCAATGTAAGAATTGAGGTAGATTTTGCAAAGAATGCTTCCTTCAACTTAGGTTTTTCCAGGTGGACATAGGCTCTCTTGGTTCCAAGTAGGCTTATTAGGCTGAGGTGAAGAAACACATGCATCTCGCCAAAGAAACCCACTTGTGTTAGATGCGGGAAGATGGAGAACATTATTGCCCTCTGAGAACTGAGTTAGTTTTGGCAAAGAATACCTCCTGAAACATAGGATTTTCAAGGTGCAGATAGGCTATGTATATTCCAAATTGGCCTTTTCAGCTGAGTTTAAGAAACACATTCATCTCTCAAAAGAAAACCCTTTGTGTCACAAGCAGGAGTGTCTAGCACATTGTTTCCCTCTGACAATCGAGTTAGTTCTCGAAAGGAATACCTCCTGCAACTTAGGTTTTTCAAAGTGCAGATGGGCCCTCTTTGTCCCAAACAGGTCTATACAGGTGAGTTGATGAAGCACGTAACTATCTCATTGGAAAACCATCTGTGTTAGAAGCAGGAGCAGCTAACACTTTGTATCCCTCTGAGAACTGAGGTAGGTTTTGAGAGGAACACTTCCTACACCCTAGGTTTTTCAAGGTGGAGATAGGCTGTCTTTGTTCCAAATAGGCCTATTTGGCTAAGGTGTAGAAACACATATACGTCACAAAAGACAATGATTTAGGTTAGAAGCAGGAGCACCTAGCACATAGTTTTCCTCTGAGAAGTGATTTAGATTTTGTAAGGAATACACACTGCCAATGAGAATTTTCAAACAGGAGAAATGCTTAGTTGGTTCCAAAGAGGACTGCCCAGCTAATTTGAAGGAACTCTTGTAACTCTCCAAAGAAAACTGTGTATGTTAGATGCCTCAGAACCTAGGGCATTGTTTCCTGTGAGAATTGAGTTACTTTTCAGAGGAATTCCTACCGCCAGTCTGAGTGTCAAGGTGGAGACATGCATATTTTGTTCGAGCTAAGTGGAAGCAGCACATGTATCTCTGGAAAGAAATCAATCTGTGTTTGGAGGAGGAGGATCTAGCACATTGTTTTCCTGTGAGAATTGTGAGAGGTTTTGTCAGAAATACTTCCTGCAACTTTCAGCTTTAAAGGAGAAACATGATCTCTTTGATCCAAATCGGCCTATACAGTGAAGATGAAAAGCCACATCTATGACTCGAAAGATAGCCATCTGTTTTAGGAGCAGAAGCATCGAGCACCAGCACATTGTTTCCCTGTGAGAATTGAGTAAGTCTTTGATAGGGATACATCCTGCAACTCAGGTTTCTCATGGTGGAGATAGGCTCACTATGTGCTAAGTAGACCCATAGCTGTGAGTTGAAGAAACACATGTATCTTTCCAAAGAAAACCACCCGTGTTAGGAGCTGCAGCATGTAGCACATTGTTTTCCTGTGAGAATTGAGTTAATTTTTGAAAAGCATAATTCCTGCAGAAAAGGTTTTTCAAGGTGGAATTAGGATCACTTGGTTCCAAATAGGTGTATTGGGCTGAGTCGAAGAGACACATGTATCTGTCAAAAGAAAACCATTTCCTCAGAACCAGGAGTTTCCAGCACTTTGTACTCCTGAACGAATTGAGTTAGTATTTAAAAGGAGTACTTCCTAAAAGTTAGGTTTTTCAATGTGGAGCTAGGCTGTCTTTTTTCCAAATTGTCTTATTTAGCTAAGTTGAAGAAACGCATGTATTTCTTGACCGAAAACTTTCTCTCTTAGAAGCAGGAGAATCTAGCACATTGTTTCCCTGTGAGAACTGACTTAGTTTTTGAAAAGAATTCTTTCTGCAACTTCGGTTTTTCAAAGTGGAGTTAGGCTTTCTTTGTTCCAACTAGGCCTTTTCAGCTGATTTATGAAACACATTTGTCTCTCCAAAGGAAAACATCTATCTATGTTGGAAGCTGCAGCTTGTGTGAGATTTGAGTTCGTGTTTAAACGGAATATTTCTGTAACTTAGGATTTTCACGGTGGACATAGGCTATGTTTATTCCAATCACGCCTCTTCAGCTGAGTTGAAGGAACACATGTATATCCTGAAAGAAAACCATGTGTGTTAGAAGCAGAAGCATCAAGCACATTGATTCCATGTGATATTTGAGTTGGTTTGGAAAGGAATACCTCCTGTCACGTAAGGTCTGCAAGGCAGAAGTAGGGTCTCTTCGTTCCAATAGTGCATTGTAGCTAGTTGAAGAAACAAAGGTATCTCTCGACAGAAAATCATATCTGTTAGAAGCAGGAGCATCTAGAGTATTTTTTCCCTGTAAGAATTGAGTTCCTTTGTGGAAGGAACACTTCATGCAACTTCGGATTTTCAAGGATGAGATTGGCACTCTTTGTTCCAAATAGGCCTATTAAGCTAAGTTGAAGAAACACAGGTATCACCCGAAAGAAAATAATCTGTGTTAGAAGCAGGAGGATGTTAAACAATACTTCCCTGTGAAAGTTGAGTTAGTTTTTTAAAGGAATACTTCCAGCACTTAGGTATTTCAAGGTGGAGATGGGCTCTCGTTTTTCACAAGAGGCCTGTTTAGCTGAGTTGGAGAAACCCATGTGTCTCTCAAAAGAAACCCACTTGTGTTAGAAGCAGGAACACCTACAACGATGTGTCCCAGTGAGAACCGAGTGAGTTTTTGAAGGGAATATTGACTGCAGCTTAGAATTCAAGGTTGAGATAGGCTACGTTTGTTCCTATTCTGTATTGTCAGTTGAGTTGAAGAGACACGTGAATCTCTTGAAAGAATACCTTCTGTGTTAGAAGCAGGCACCTCAAGCCCTTTGATTCCCTGAGGGAATTGAGTTTCTTCCGAAATGAATACCTTTTCAACGTAAATTTTCCAAGGCAGAGATAGGGTGTCTTTGCCCCAAATAGTCCTATTTACGTAAGTTGAAGAAACACATGGAGCACTAGAAAGAAAGACCATATTTGTTAGAGCATGTGCATGTAGGCCCAATTTGCCCTCTGACAGTTGAGTTAGTTCTGAAAGGAATTCATACACCCAATCCCAGTTTTCAAGGTGAAGAAAGGCTCATTTTGTGCCAAATAGGACTGTCCAGATAACTTGAAGAAACACATGAATTTCTCGAAAGAAATCCATCTATATTAGAAGCACAAGCATCAACCACATTGTTTTACTGTGAGAACGCAGTTAGTGTACTTAAGGCATAGTTTTTGCAACTTAGGATTTTCAGCGTAGAGATAAGCTCTCCTTATTCCAATAGACCTATTCAGCTGACTTCAAAACCACGTGAATCGAACCAGAGAAAACCATCTACGTGGTAAGCCTCAGAATTTAGGTCATGGTTTCCCTGTGAGTACTGACTTAGTTAGTGAAAGGAATTCACATGGCCATCAGAGTTTTCAAGGTGGAGAGTGGCTCATTTTGTTCCAAATAGGCCTCTCCAGACAAGTTGAAGGAACTCATGTATCTCTCAAAGAAAACCAGGGATGATAGAAGGAGGTGCATCTAGTCCATTATTTCTCTGTGAGAAATGAGGTAGGTTTTTAAAAGGAAACTTCCTGCAACTTAAGTATTTCAAGGTGGAGGTTGCCTCTCTTTGTTCCAAACAGTCCAGTTCAGCTGACTTGATGAAACCCATGTATCTCTGAAAAGAAAACAGTCTATGTTAGAAGCAGGAGCATCTCACACTTTCTTTCAATGTAAGAATTGAGGTAGATTTTGCAAAGAATGCTTCCTTCAACTTAGGTTTTTCCAGGTGGACATAGGCTCTCTTGGTTCCAAGTAGGCTTATTAGGCTGAGGTGAAGAAACACATGCATCTCGCCAAAGAAACCCACTTGTGTTAGATGCGGGAAGATGGAGAACATTATTGCCCTCTGAGAACTGAGTTAGTTTTGGCAAAGAATACCTCCTGAAACATAGGATTTTCAAGGTGCAGATAGGCTATGTATATTCCAAATTGGCCTTTTCAGCTGAGTTTAAGAAACACATTCATCTCTCAAAAGAAAACCCTTTGTGTCACAAGCAGGAGTGTCTAGCACATTGTTTCCCTCTGACAATCGAGTTAGTTCTCGAAAGGAATACCTCCTGCAACTTAGGTTTTTCAAAGTGCAGATGGGCCCTCTTTGTCCCAAACAGGTCTATACAGGTGAGTTGATGAAGCACGTAACTATCTCATTGGAAAACCATCTGTGTTAGAAGCAGGAGCAGCTAACACTTTGTATCCCTCTGAGAACTGAGGTAGGTTTTGAGAGGAACACTTCCTACACCCTAGGTTTTTCAAGGTGGAGATAGGCTGTCTTTGTTCCAAATAGGCCTATTTGGCTAAGGTGTAGAAACACATATACGTCACAAAAGACAATGATTTAGGTTAGAAGCAGGAGCACCTAGCACATAGTTTTCCTCTGAGAAGTGATTTAGATTTTGTAAGGAATACACACTGCCAATGAGAATTTTCAAACAGGAGAAATGCTTAGTTGGTTCCAAAGAGGACTGCCCAGCTAATTTGAAGGAACTCTTGTAACTCTCCAAAGAAAACTGTGTATGTTAGATGCCTCAGAACCTAGGGCATTGTTTCCTGTGAGAATTGAGTTACTTTTCAGAGGAATTCCTACCGCCAGTCTGAGTGTCAAGGTGGAGACATGCATATTTTGTTCGAGCTAAGTGGAAGCAGCACATGTATCTCTGGAAAGAAATCAATCTGTGTTTGGAGGAGGAGGATCTAGCACATTGTTTTCCTGTGAGAATTGTGAGAGGTTTTGTCAGAAATACTTCCTGCAACTTTCAGCTTTAAAGGAGAAACATGATCTCTTTGATCCAAATCGGCCTATACAGTGAAGATGAAAAGCCACATCTATGACTCGAAAGATAGCCATCTGTTTTAGGAGCAGAAGCATCGAGCACCAGCACATTGTTTCCCTGTGAGAATTGAGTAAGTCTTTGATAGGGATACATCCTGCAACTCAGGTTTCTCATGGAGGAGATAGGCTCACTATGTGCTAAGTAGACCCATAGCTGTGAGTTGAAGAAACACATGTATCTTTCCAAAGAAAACCACCCGTGTTAGGAGCTGCAGCATGTAGCACATTGTTTTCCTGTGAGAATTGAGTTAATTTTTGAAAAGCATAATTCCTGCAGAAAAGGTTTTTCAAGGTGGAATTAGGATCACTTGGTTCCAAATAGGTGTATTGGGCTGAGTCGAAGAGACACATGTATCTGTCAAAAGAAAACCATTTCCTCAGAACCAGGAGTTTCCAGCACTTTGTACTCCTGAACGAATTGAGTTAGTATTTAAAAGGAGTACTTCCTAAAAGTTAGGTTTTTCAATGTGGAGCTAGGCTGTCTTTTTTCCAAATTGTCTTATTTAGCTAAGTTGAAGAAACGCATGTATTTCTTGACCGAAAACTTTCTCTCTTAGAAGCAGGAGAATCTAGCACATTGTTTCCCTGTGAGAACTGACTTAGTTTTTGAAAAGAATTCTTTCTGCAACTTCGGTTTTTCAAAGTGGAGTTAGGCTTTCTTTGTTCCAACTAGGCCTTTTCAGCTGATTTATGAAACACATTTGTCTCTCCAAAGGAAAACATCTATCTATGTTGGAAGCTGCAGCTTGTGTGAGATTTGAGTTCGTGTTTAAACGGAATATTTCTGTAACTTAGGATTTTCACGGTGGACATAGGCTATGTTTATTCCAATCACGCCTCTTCAGCTGAGTTGAAGGAACACATGTATATCCTGAAAGAAAACCATGTGTGTTAGAAGCAGAAGCATCAAGCACATTGATTCCATGTGATATTTGAGTTGGTTTGGAAAGGAATACCTCCTGTCACGTAAGGTCTGCAAGGCAGAAGTAGGGTCTCTTCGTTCCAATAGTGCATTGTAGCTAGTTGAAGAAACAAAGGTATCTCTCGACAGAAAATCATATCTGTTAGAAGCAGGAGCATCTAGAGTATTTTTTCCCTGTAAGAATTGAGTTCCTTTGTGGAAGGAACACTTCATGCAACTTCGGATTTTCAAGGATGAGATTGGCACTCTTTGTTCCAAATAGGCCTATTAAGCTAAGTTGAAGAAACACAGGTATCACCCGAAAGAAAATAATCTGTGTTAGAAGCAGGAGGATGTTAAACAATACTTCCCTGTGAAAGTTGAGTTAGTTTTTTAAAGGAATACTTCCAGCACTTAGGTATTTCAAGGTGGAGATGGGCTCTCGTTTTTCACAAGAGGCCTGTTTAGCTGAGTTGGAGAAACCCATGTGTCTCTCAAAAGAAACCCACTTGTGTTAGAAGCAGGAACACCTACAACGATGTGTCCCAGTGAGAACCGAGTGAGTTTTTGAAGGGAATATTGACTGCAGCTTAGAATTCAAGGTTGAGATAGGCTACGTTTGTTCCTATTCTGTATTGTCAGTTGAGTTGAAGAGACACGTGAATCTCTTGAAAGAATACCTTCTGTGTTAGAAGCAGGCACCTCAAGCCCTTTGATTCCCTGAGGGAATTGAGTTTCTTCCGAAATGAATACCTTTTCAACGTAAATTTTCCAAGGCAGAGATAGGGTGTCTTTGCCCCAAATAGTCCTATTTACGTAAGTTGAAGAAACACATGGAGCACTAGAAAGAAAGACCATATTTGTTAGAGCATGTGCATGTAGGCCCAATTTGCCCTCTGACAGTTGAGTTAGTTCTGAAAGGAATTCATACACCCAATCCCAGTTTTCAAGGTGAAGAAAGGCTCATTTTGTGCCAAATAGGACTGTCCAGATAACTTGAAGAAACACATGAATTTCTCGAAAGAAATCCATCTATATTAGAAGCACAAGCATCAACCACATTGTTTTACTGTGAGAACGCAGTTAGTGTACTTAAGGCATAGTTTTTGCAACTTAGGATTTTCAGCGTAGAGATAAGCTCTCCTTATTCCAATAGACCTATTCAGCTGACTTCAAAACCACGTGAATCGAACCAGAGAAAACCATCTACGTGGTAAGCCTCAGAATTTAGGTCATGGTTTCCCTGCGAGTACTGACTTAGTTAGTGGAAGGAATTCACATGGCCATCAGAGTTTTCAAGGTGGAGAGTGGCTCATTTTGTTCCAAATAGGCCTCTCCAGACAAGTTGAAGGAACTCATGTATCTCTCAAAGAAAACCAGGGATGATAGAAGGAGGTGCATCTAGTCCATTATTTCTCTGTGAGAAATGAGGTAGGTTTTTAAAAGGAAACTTCCTGCAACTTAAGTATTTCAAGGTGGAGGTTGCCTCTCTTTGTTCCAAACAGTCCAGTTCAGCTGACTTGATGAAATCCATGTATCTCTGAAAAGAAAACAGTCTATGTTAGAAGCAGGAGCATCTCACACTTTCTTTCAATGTAAGAATTGAGGTAGATTTTGCAAAGAATGCTTCCTTCAACTTAGGTTTTTCCAGGTGGACATAGGCTCTCTTGGTTCCAAGTAGGCTTATTAGGCTGAGGTGAAGAAACACATGCATCTCGCCAAAGAAACCCACTTGTGTTAGATGCGGGAAGATGGAGAACATTATTGCCCTCTGAGAACTGAGTTAGTTTTGGCAAAGAATACCTCCTGAAACATAGGATTTTCAAGGTGCAGATAGGCTATGTATATTCCAAATTGGCCTTTTCAGCTGAGTTTAAGAAACACATTCATCTCTCAAAAGAAAACCCTTTGTGTCACAAGCAGGAGTGTCTAGCACATTGTTTCCCTCTGACAATCGAGTTAGTTCTCGAAAGGAATACCTCCTGCAACTTAGGTTTTTCAAAGTGCAGATGGGCCCTCTTTGTCCCAAACAGGTCTATACAGGTGAGTTGATGAAGCACGTAACTATCTCATTGGAAAACCATCTGTGTTAGAAGCAGGAGCAGCTAACACTTTGTATCCCTCTGAGAACTGAGGTAGGTTTTGAGAGGAACACTTCCTACAACCTAGGTTTTTCAAGGTGGAGATAGGCTGTCTTTGTTCCAAATAGGCCTATTTGGCTAAGGTGTAGAAACACATATACGTCACAAAAGACAATGATTTAGGTTAGAAGCAGGAGCACCTAGCACATAGTTTTCCTCTGAGAAGTGATTTAGATTTTGTAAGGAATACACACTGCCAATGAGAATTTTCAAACAGGAGAAATGCTTAGTTGGTTCCAAAGAGGACTGCCCAGCTAATTTGAAGGAACTCTTGTAACTCTCCAAAGAAAACTGTGTATGTTAGATGCCTCAGAACCTAGGGCATTGTTTCCTGTGAGAATTGAGTTACTTTTCAGAGGAATTCCTACCGCCAGTCTGAGTGTCAAGGTGGAGACATGCATATTTTGTTCGAGCTAAGTGGAAGCAGCACATGTATCTCTGGAAAGAAATCAATCTGTGTTTGGAGGAGGAGGATCTAGCACATTGTTTTCCTGTGAGAATTGTGAGAGGTTTTGTCAGAAATACTTCCTGCAACTTTCAGCTTTAAAGGAGAAACATGATCTCTTTGATCCAAATCGGCATATACAGTGAAGATGAAAAGCCACATCTATGACTCGAAAGATAGCCA